>NC_134689.1:347071287-349568787 GCF_050947455.1 Rhinoderma darwinii
CGTTGGCTACCAGAAATGACGAGTTATCAGGTCTCGAGTCTTACGTACACCAGCGTGTCCAGTCAGTTTGGAGCTGTGTCCCCAGCGAAGAACTCTTCTTCTGTCTGCTGATCGAACAAAAGTACTCCCCGGAGGGATTTGTCTAACTTGCAGAGGATTGGCAGTGATAATGCAGGACGGGTCTATGATACATTGAGGGTTCTCCACAGTATCCTCTGTTTCAAACGACCTGGACATGGCATCGGCCCTCACTTTATTGCCAGCGGGATGGTAGTGGAGCACAAATTGGAAACGGGTGAAAAACAGTGACCACCTGGCTTGACGGGGGTTTAGCCGTTGAGCCGATGAATATAGGTAATGTTCTTGTGGTTGGTGTAAATCAGGATGGGGAGAGCTGCGTCCTCAAGCAGATGTCTCCACTTCTCCAGAGCCAATTTGATGGCCAGTAACTTCCGATCCCCAATAGAGTAATTGCGCTCTGCAGAGGAAAAAAATCTCGAGTAATAGCCACATACTACTGCCTTTCCTTTGGAGCTCCTCTGGAACAGAAGTGCACCTACACCAACAAAAAAAGTGTCTAGCTCCAACGAGAACTGCCGAGACACGTCAGGATGATGGAGGATCGAGGCAAAAGTGAAGGCACTCTTGAGGCTAAGTGAAGAGAAGTTTGAGATAAACTGCAGGTAGAAGTTAGCGAATCCCAAAAAACGCTGTATGGACCGCAGGCCCTGAGGATGTGGCCATTCCAGGACAAACTTTACTTTCTCAGGATCCATCTTGAGACCCTGATCTAAGATGATGTAACCCAGGAAGGGCAGAGAATTTTTTTCAAAAGTGCACTTCTCCAGCTTGGCATACAGACGATTCTCCCTTAATCGCAGCAGGACTTGACGGACATGCTCCGATGTGTCGTCGGGTCTGGGGATAAGATCAAAATGTCATCGAGATAGACAAACACACAGACAAGATCTCCGAAGATATCATTCATGAATTATGGAAGACCGCAGGAGCATTACAGAGGCCGAAGGGCATCACCAGGTATTCATAGTGCCCACCTCGAGTGTTAAATGCCATCTTCCACTCGTCACCTTGACGGATTCGGATTAAGTTTTAGGCCCCACGCAAGTCTAGTTTAGAGAACATCTTGGCTCCTCGTATACGATCAAATAATTCAGAGATCCGTGGCAAAGGGTATTTATTTTTGACCGTGATCTGGTTGAGACCATGGTAATCAATGCAGGGTCTAAGAGATCCGTCTTTTTTCTTTACAAAGAAGAACCCTGCACCGGCTGGGGAGGAGGATTTTCGTATGAAACCCCTCTCCAGATTCTCCTTGATATAGACCGACATGCATTGCGTCTCTTTCAAGGAGAGGGGGTATACTCGTCCACGAGGAGGTGAAGCATTAGGAACCAGTTCAATCGGACAGTCGTACGCCCAGTATGGAGGAAGCTTCTCAGCCTCCTTCTTGCCAAAAACATCTGAAAACTGTGCAAAATGAGTGGGTAATTCTGTTAACGACTAAGACATAGGAGGCAGGACAGGATGGATATGTAACAGGCAGCAATGGAGACATTTGGATCCCCAATGGAGAATTTCTCCAAAATTCCAGTTCAGGATTGGAGCATGAAGCCGGAGCCAAGGCAGACCCAGCAACATAGAATTGACAGCTTTGGGCAAGATGAGGAATACAATTTGCTCAGTGTGAAGGGCTCCAACTTGGAGCTTCAGTGACATGGTCTCAGAGACAATAAGATCAAGCAAAGGAAGTCCATTCACTGAGCCATGGGTGTCTCCAAGGGAACCGTCAGCAACAAAGTCCAAGCACAAGGGTACCTGTAATAGTCCAGACAGTAACAGCAGCTTAGGCACAGAAGGTACTTTGACGACAGGTGATGCAAAACATGGCAGGAAGTACCAGGCATGGCAGTTGACACCAGATGTGGTGTATGACAGCAGGCATAGCAGGCGGCACAACATGACTAACACTGGAGAGGGTACAGGAACAGATACAGCACAGGATACAGGTAACAGGGCACGGGAACACTGGGAACAGGATACGACTAAGGAACCATTTGCAAGACTAATATAGGCATACAAACAACGCTCTGGCAAAGTGAAAGTGCAGTGTAAAGGATCTGCCAGGCACAGCTTCGGGGTTATCTCCCAGAACTAATCAGTCAGCACCTGAGAATACATCCCTGAGACTGACTCCTGCTTCCACCATTCAGGCTGGCAGGCTTAGGAGTGGGAGAGCCTATCGTAACCTGGCCAGACTCAGCTAGCTCCCGCCCTCGGTCTATTTAAGCCTGCACTTCCTGTCCCTCGGTGCTTGTTACTGCTTGTGTTTCTTTCCTTGTGGTTTCCTGGCCAAGCTACAGCTCCTGCTATTTTTGATCCTGCTCCATACAGACCCTGGCTTACCGACTACTCTTCTGCTTTTCGTTTTGTACCTCGCACACTCCTGGCTTGACTCGGCTCGTTCACCACTCTGGTTGCTCACGGTGTTGCCGTGGGCAACGGTCCCTTTTCCTTGCTTGTGTTCCTTTGTATGTTTGTCGTGTTTGTCGTGCACTTACTGAGCGCAGGGACCGCCGCCCAGTTGTACCCCGTCGCCTAGGGCGGGTCGTTGCAAGTAGGCAGGGACAGAGTGGCGGGTAGATTAGGGCTCACTTGTCCGTCTCCCTACCCCCTGCCATTACAGGCAGGGCCCATTTTATAGTCCAGTGTGATCTGGGGATAATTTGTTAATTCTTTACATGTGTGCGTGCTGGCCCTTTAAGGCCGGGAACGAACTCGCGTGAGCACCCTAGTGGTCACTGCAGGGCAGGATGGCCGCATGTGCTGGCATCTCCGGGGAAGCAGACGTCGGCAGGATGAGAAGGGTCTGTGGCCATCAACAGGTAAGTGGAGGCGGCGGTCCGCGACCACGGCCGTTACAGGTTGCAGTTGGTGAATTTAAGTTAATTTATAGTAGTGATTCAATTCATTCTAGAGGTTTTACTGATAAAGACCATATGTTTGTCCAATGAATGCCTAAAATATTTTACTGTAGTGTAGAAAATGTATGAACAGAGATCTTTCTATTAAATCCGGCACTGGGACCTATTCGTTCTTTTATGGGTGTTCTGGGTTGTTACCTTGATGGCCTGTTCTTATGTACAGTAGATTAGGCCATCAATGTATGATCAGTGGGGGGTCCAACTCCTGGCAACCACACCAATCAGCAGTGCAAAAGTAAAGATGTTTCTGCGCAGCGACAGCATCTACTTTTTTTCTGAAAAAGCATAGAAATTTTAATTTTTTACAGGGCATAAAGGAAAAAAAGAAACTCAACATTTGTAAAGCATTTTATCCTGATTACGGCAATACCCCATATGTGGTAATAAACTGCTGATTGGACCCATGGCAGCGCTCAGAAGAGAAGGTGCGCCATTTGGATTTTGGAGCACGGATTTTGCTGGATTGGCTTTCGGTGCCATGTCGCGTTTGCAACGCCCTGGAGGGACCAAAATAGTGGAAACCCCCAAGTTACCCCATTTTGGAAACACCCCTCAAGGAATATTTATAGCGATATATTGAGCATTTAGACCCCATAGTCTAAATTCTTGCAGAATTTATTAGAATTACAATTTTTGCCACTAAAATGTTGAATTTTCTCATTTTCACAAGGGATAAAAGAGAAAAAAAACAACCAATTTTTTGTAAAGCATTTCTCCCGAGTATGGAAATACCCCAAATGTGGTCATACGTTTTTTTCATTAGAAATTAATTAACCCTTTCAGGACTGATCCATTTTTTGCTTTCTTATTTTCGTTTTTCACTCCCCGCCTTCCAAGAGCCATAACTTTTTTATTTTTCCGTAAGTAGAGTGTTGTGAGGGGTTATTTCTTGCGGGAGAAATTGTAGTTTCTATTGACACCATTTAAAGTGCCATAAAATGTACTGGGAAACTGAAAAAAATGTTTTTGCGGGCCGATATAGGAAAAACATCTGATTCCATTTTTTGTGGTTTTCGTTTTTACAGCTTTCGCCGTGCGGTAAAAACGAAAACTTTACTTTATTCTGCGGCTCAATACAATTACAGTGATACCAAATTTATATAGTTTTTTTTTATATTATACTACTTTTACAAAGAAAAATCTGTTAAAATAAAAATTGTTTTGTTTCACCACATTCTGAAAGCTTTTTTATTTTTTGGTTGATTGAGCGGTGAGAGGTCTTATTTTTTGTGGGACGAGCTGTAGTTTTTATTGGTACCATTTTTTGCTACATAAAAAGTGATCACAGCTGCTCTGTATACAGGATATAAAGCCGCTGTATCTCAAATAGTAAAAATAATTTGTAATAAGATGTAATTGCACAGTTGCACCAAACACACTGATAGACATTTTGATTTAAAAAAAAAGTTTTCAAAGGTTTACATAGCCAATAAACAGAATCCCCTGATATGTCGGATGCATGTCGGCCGCATTTCCGGGACCGAACACAGTGCTGGGGGTTACACTACTAGCATCATAGTTATGTACGACGCTAGGAGTCCCTGCCTCGCTGTGGGAAAACTGTCCTGTACTGTAATCATGTTTTCAGCACGGGACAGGTGAGGCAGGGACACCTGGCATCGTACATAACTATGATGCTAGGAGCCCGGCTCCCTGCACTGTGTTCGGTCTGGGAAATTTGGCCGACATGCGTTCTGTATATCATGGACCGAACACAGTCGTGTGAATTAGGCCTTAGGGTCAGTTCAAACGTACTGTAAATACTGCAGTTTTTCCGCAACCGAATTAGTTGCAAAAAATCTGCAGCAAATCCAGTAGCAGCAGAGTGGATGAGATAGAACAAATGTCATCCACACGCTGCGTAAATACTGAGCGGTAAAAACGCTCAGAAATTGACTTGCGGTGCAGAATTTTATTCCGCAGCATGTCAATTGTATTTGCGGAATCGCTGCTTATTTGTTGCCGTTTTTTTCCATTAAAAATGCTAATTTCTCAAAAAATGCAACTCATAAAAAAATAAAAAATCTTATAGTTACACAGGAGTCTGGGCTTCTTCCTCCCTCCAGTGCGGCCTCCTGAGATGATGTTTGATCCCATGTGACTGCTAGCAGGCCAGTTAAATACTGCAGTTTCCGCAGCGGACATTCCGGGCGAAAAACTGCACCACAGTTTGGTGTGGATTTTCGGTCGGAATTCCCTGCGGCACACAGGGCGGATACGCTGCATGCTTTTACTCAGCATATCCGCCCCGTGTGAACTCAGCCTAACAGTTAAGTTCCCCCTCCCCCAAGAAAAATTAATAATGAATCCCTTCTCCCACACATAGCATTCACCGCCAAGTCCCACCATCCCCCACATATAGCAATCACAGCCAAGTCCCACCATCCCCCACAAAAAGTTTTACACAAAATCCCCTCCCCCACACATAGCATTCACAGCCAAGTCCCACCATCCCCAACATATAGCATTTTACACAAAATCCCCTCCCCCACATATAGCTTTCACAGCCAAGTCCTACCCTCCCCACAAAAAAAGTTTTACACAAAATCCTCCCCACACGTAGCACTCACAGCCAAGTCTTACTCTTCCCCACATATAGCATTTGACACAAAATCCCCTCCCCCACATATATCATTTATAGTTAAAGGGAACCTGTCACCAACATTTCACCTATTAAACCAGCAATACCTGGTGGTAGTGGGTGAAAAATCATTTCTATATAACCTATAATTATCTTCTTAGTCGGCTCTGTAGCTTTAGTATTCAGTTTTCTAGTGTACCCACACCGTATGCTAATGAACAGAAAAGAGTCAGATCTTCATTTGAAAAGAGTCAAATCTTCATTTGAAAAGAGTCATATTTTCATTCCTCAAGTCTTTCCGAGTTTACCCGCCTCCTTACTTTTGATTGACAGCTCCTCACCTTCCCCCAGCACACAAAATCCTGCAGTTGTGCATTGATGTCCTCTTCTGGTGTGTGCGCACAAAGGGACTCCGGATTATTACGATAAAAGGCGCAAAATGTTTGCAGACCGTTATTTACAGTTGGTGGAGGATTTTAGGAGCGGGGATACCGGCAATTAACTTTTGATAGCAGCGGCCAGTGAGGGATATGTAAAGTTCAATATGTGAAATGCTGGTGACAGGTTCCCTTTAAGTTCCCCCTCCCCACAAAAACGATTTGTAAAGAATCCCCCAAACATAACCATACAGTTCCCTCTTACCTATCCTGGGTGATTCTTCCACAGCAGTTACAAATTGCAGGCAGGAAGGGGGGGGCTGTGTGGCACTGCTCCTCTCCAGCTCTTCCTTCCTACTCCATCCTCCCTCCCCTGGTACAAGTTGCAGGCAGGAAGGGGGGGAGCTGCGTGGCACTGCTCCTCTCCAGCTCGTCCTTCTTCTTCCGTCCTCCCTCCCCTGGTACAAGTTGCAGACAGGAGGGGGGGAGTTGTGTGTCGCTGCTCCTCCCTTCCTCCTCTCTCCCCTGGACCTGTCTGGTGGGCGGCTCCCTCCACACGTGACATGGAGCTTCTGTTTCCTGTTCATGCAGAAATTCCTCTCAGGGCCCCAGCGTAAGTTACATCAGAGTAAAGAATGGCCCGTTACATTGAAGGGGCCATTCTTTTCTTCAAGTAACTAACGCTGGGGCCCTCAATGAAATGTTTAAAGTAGCGGACGGGCCCCTTCTTTTCATCCTTGTTGCCGGGCCCCTGACAGGTGTACCAACAGTACTGCCCCGATGGCGGCCATGCGTGTAGTGCAGTCTGACCGAATGTGGCAGCCAGCTTTACCGTGAAGCTGTCACACTCTACAGATTGCCATCTTCAGTCAGAAAGCCACCTTCTCACAGGCTGCGACAACAGCGTTGTGGTGCCAGAGCACACTGTTAAATGCTTTTTGGGCAGTCCACCCCCCTACTCCATGTTGTCCACACCATCAGATCCATCGTAGGCAGCTTCATCACCCGGCTCTACACACGAATTATGCTTTGAAAACAATAGGAGACGGATTTCACACAGATTTCAGCGGGTAATCGTGAATTTTTTAATCAGGTCTACCTCCTCTTTTTAACACTGGTTTAATAACTCCACTTATATCACAAGCCACTTAATCCAGCTAGCCCAAAAGAGAGCGGATATATTATATTTTATTTCCTAGCTTATGTGAGAACTTAGTCATAAATAATATAAGAAGCTGGATGTTGGCTTGCAGAGCAGTCCCATTGAAGGTGACAGCTTTACTGTGAAGTTGCCACCCTCCACAGACTGCCCCTTTCAATAAGACTGCCACCTTCTCACAGACTGCTCTGCATGTCAGCAGCGTTTTGGCACAGAGCAGTCTGTTAAATACATTTTGGGCAATCATTCCCACTACTTCATGTCGCCCACCCCTTCCGATTTATTGTGGGCGGCTCTACACGCGGATTATCCATTGTATACAATGGGAGGCGGAACATGTGAGCATGTGAGCCAAAATGAAATGTTCAAGTCCAATAGCATTAGGCTGAAAATCTGCAGGTGCACATACAGTTTGCTATATTCAGCGCAGGATCTGCGTAAAATCCTGAACATGTGAGCAAAAATGAAATGTTCAAGTCCAATAGCATTAGGCTGAAAATCTGCAGGTGCACATACAGTTTGCTATATTCAATACTTGACACTAAGCCTGGGTTCCCACAGTGCAGATTTTCTGCAGAATTTGCCTTCATTTTGTAAGGCAAAACAAGATATGGATCCAGGAGAGGAAACCTATTAGGGTTGTCCCTAACTTGCAATAATATTCTGTGGAATCTTTATGGTGTCCTCTGTCTCTAATTACCTAGACAAGGCATCGGCCCTTACATTCTTGTCGGCCGGGCGAGAATGGAACTCAAACTGGAACCTGGTAAAGAACAGCAACCACCTGGCCTGACGAGGATTCAGCCATTGGGCCGTCTGGAGATAGGTGAGATTCTTGTGGTCCGTAACAATCAGGATGGGATGAGCTGCACCCTCTAGTAGATGTCTCCACTCCTCCAGGGCCATTTTGATGGCCAGTAACTCCCGATCCCCAATCGAGTAATTGCGTTCTGCGGAAGAGAAGAGCTTGGAGAAATATCCACATACTATTGACTTGCCCTTGGAACCTCTCTGTAACATGAGTAAACCAGCACTGATGGAGGAGGCGTCCACCTCCAACAAAAACTGTAGAGAAACATCTGGATGATGGAGGATAGAGGCTGACGTGAAGGCACTCTTAAGGCTAATGAATGCAGACTCTGCCTCAGGAGTTCACACCTTGGCGTTCATGCCCTTCTTGGTGAGGTTAGAGATAGGAGATGTCAGTGAGGAGAAGTTTGGAATGAACTGTCTGTATGAATTGGCGAATCCCAGAGAGCGCTGTATAGCCCTCAAACCTTGAGGGCATGGCCATTCCAGGACGGACTTTACCTTTTCAGGATCCATCCTGAGACCGCGATTCGAGACGATGTAGCCCAGGAAGGGTAGCACATCTCTCTCAAACATGCACTTCTCCAACTTGCCGTACAGGCGATTCTCTCTTAACCGCAGCAAAACTTGACGGACATATCTCTGATGAGTCATAGGGTCTGGAGAAATAATCAAAATGTCATCAAGATAGACCACAACACAAACATAGAGGAGGTCACGGAAGATGTCATTAACGAACTCCTGGAAGACCGCGGTAGCATTACACAGGCCAAAGTGCATTACTAGATATTAATAGTGTCCGTCACGGGTGTTAAATGCAGTCTTCCATTTGTCACCCCGGCGAATCCGGATTAGGTTGTAAGCCCCACGCACGGGCACCACGTATACGATCAAACAGTTCTGAGATCAATGGCAACGGATACTTATTTTTCACCATGATCTGGTTGAGACCCCGGTAGTCGATACAAGGACGCAGGGAACCATCCTTCTTCTTGACGAAGAAGAACCCGGCTCCTGCCGGGAAGGAAAACATCCATATGAAGCCCCTCTCCAAGTTCTCTTTAACATAGGTGGACATGGACAGAGTCTCTGACAAGGAGAGAGGATATACCCTACCACGGGGAAGGGATGCACCAGGAATCAGCTCGATAGGACAGTCATACACCCGGTGTGGGTGCAGCGTCTCTGCCTCTCTCTTGCTGAAGACGTCCGAAAATGCAGCATAATTACCAGGCAATCCTGCCAATGACCGAGGCAGAGGAGGCTGAGCCAAACAAATCCGTGCCATGCAATGGTTGAGACACTCGGGGCCCCACTGGAGAACCTCCCCAGAGTTCCAGTCCAGGACTGGGGCATGTAGTCGGAGCCAAGGCAGGCCCAGCATCATGCGGTTAATGGCCTTGGACAAGAAAAAGAATGAGAGAAGCTCGGAGTGGAGAGCTCCTACTTGGAGCCTCAGCGGCTTGGTCACAGCTACAACTGGGTCTGGCAGAGGTAGGCCATTTACAGATGCAACCATCAACTGTCTCTTCAGAGGGGTAGTGGGTAATTGGAGAAGATCCACCAGGTCTCTATGAATGAAATTAGCCGCAGAACCAGAGTCCAGATACGCAGAGACCCGATGCGTTTTTTCGCCGGACATTATGGTAATGGGAATGGACAATTTAGATGAAAGTCCTTCTTTATCTAAGGTTGTCTCTCCTACCAACCCTAGGCTTTGGGGCTTTTGGGGACACAGACGCACAAGATGGCCTCTGAGGCCGCAATATAGACAGAGTCCGAGGTGCGTCTGCGTTGTCTCTCCTGGGTAGTTAGCTTAAACTGGTCCATCCTAACAGACTCCTTAGGAGGGTCGGCATCTGAGGACAGCAGGGGTTTCTGAAAAGTAGGGACCGGACTAATGAGACCTCCCTCCCAACAAGCAGACAACTTTGAGCCGTTCTCGGATCCTTATATCAATCCGGGCGGCCAGAAGGATGAGGTTATCCAGGGTAGACGGTAGATCTCAAGCGGCAAGCTCGTCCTCAATCTTAGGAGACAGTCCCTGCCAGAATGTAGCCACCACGGCCTCATTGTTCCACAACAGTTCTCCCGCCAGGGTGCAGAAGTGGATGGCATACTCACCCTCGGAGGTGTCTCCTTGGCGTAGTTTCAGCAAGGAGGTGACTGAAGACGAGACTCATCCAGGCCCCTCAAACACTGTCCGAAATGTCCGGAGGAATCCCTGGAAGTCACGGGTCTCTGGTCCTTGTCTCTCCCAGATAGGATTCGCCCATGCAAGGGCCCTGCCAGTGAGGAGAGAGATGATGAAAGCGACCCTTGCACCATCAGACGAGAATGCTCTTGCATACAGGCTGAAGTGGATCTTGCACTGGTTCAAAAATCCACGACAGGTCCTTGCGTCTGCATCATAGTGGCAATGAAAGTCGGGGATCAACACAGCTAAGGAGGTGTAGTAGGAGGAACGGCAGCTTGCACCTCCTGCCGACGTGCGATAATGTTCAAGGCTTGGAAGAGTTGGTCCTGTCGAGACCGGAGGTCTAGCATATCCGTCCGCATCTCTTGTGACGTCATATTGGTCTTGGATCGACCAGCGGGGTACATGGCCTGAGCATACTGTCACATTGGGTACGAGGACCAACTGGGCCGTACCGCCATGACGGTATGGCAGCTGGCCAATAGGACGCAGGTCACAGTCTATAGTTTGTATAGTGTACCTGTGGCAGCTCGGACAGTAGCAAGACAGGCTCGGCTGGGACTAGGCAAGCAGGCAGACGTCAGGCGTGCTGTAGCAGGACAGGCGTGGTGTACAGCACAGCGCGACTTCAGCTCAGTACGGCACTTGACCAGGATAGCACGGGATACGGGTACAGGAACGGGGAACACTGGGAACTGGAAAACACTAGGAGACCATTTGCTTAGACAAACTTTGGGTAAGACAACAACGCTCAGGCATGGGAGGAAAGGGGCTGAGCCCTTCTTATAGTCCAGGGTGCTCATGGGCTAATTTTGACATCTCAGGTGCGCGCGCTGGCCCTTTAAGTGCGGTCCCGAGCGTGTGCGCTCACCCTACGGGACCTGGCCGAGGTAAGCGAAAGTGAGCGCTGGCGATGAGACTGGGGCCAGCACTCACAGACCCATGGCTCGGCCGTCAGGAGGTGAGTGAGCCTGACGGCCCGCGGCCATGGACATGACACACCAGTTCTTACCTGTTGACTATGTAATATTATATCTGGTCTGCTGTTTTAAAACATGTCAAAATCTGCAATTCCTTACACATACAGAAGATATATTACACCAATAAGCCATAACACCTATACATAGCCTAGCCAAAGCAGAATGGTTTGTTGTCGCTTCCCTTAGATCACAGCACCTGCGGTACATGCACCACAAGCCTCCTTGAGCTACGCCCCTGACATCCAGCGTAGGAGTATGGATAAGGTACTGGCTCACAGCTCTGCATTCGAGGAACAATAAACAAAGAAATTAATAATAACAGTAAACAGAAAAGTAAGTGTTGTTCAGGCTGCATGATTTTCTTTGTCTTGTAGATTTCTTGCAGCTTAAATATTTCTTTCTTGGTTACCAGTGGCGTAACTACTGCTGTAGCAGCTATAGCTAGCATCCGCTATGGCTACTACAGAGGTAGCTACACCACATTCAATAGTATCTGCAACCTTGGGACGCAGATGCTATTGAACACTATGACAGCACACTATGACAGCACAGGGAGGTATCTCCCTGCTCTGCCATAGGCTACTGTATTGGTTACTGAATATTAAAGGGGTTGTAGCACAAAGGCAACCACTGGACATGAGCGATCTACTACTGAATACTGAATACATGTAATACTCGATTTCTCGTGCAGCAGTCTTTTTAGCCCCGGCTTCCCCAATAAAATCATGTGCCGGACCCGCAGTGATCTGCTGATGGCCACTGCAGCTGCACTTTTAGAGGGGCTAAAACTCTTTTGTCAATATATTACTTGCTCAGTGAATTGCTGGAAATGATATTGGTATATTGAGTTCTTCATCCTGTTTTCCTTTTCATTTGGGAAAAAAATATAAAAAAGTTTAATTACAAAAAATAATTATTAAGGAAGAAAAAGCTAATGACATATTATTTCCACAACGATTACACATCTATTTCAACCCCAGCTGTTCAGTGATGAATATGAAGACAAACCTGACAAGGCCCCAGAGGTTGTGTACAAAAAAACTCTACAATGGCACATCCCTTTTGTCGATTTTGTAAGACAAATGGGCATCAGGCCTATATTTTCCAAACCATTCAGAATAATTGATTACTTTAAAGGTTATCAACATCTGATCTGGGGTCCTCATCTGACATTTGTTACAAGTGAAAAGAACTTGATTGGTTTAACCCTTTGTTTCGTGCCAACATATTTTCAGCTGTGATAGAATTTCCACATGCAACACGAGAATCCTCTTTCCTAATTATACCACTGACAGTACAATCGCTGACAAGCTGCTTGTGGAAGAAGAAAAGAATCCCATCTGGTATATTAAGCCAACAGTCATATATCAGAGGTTAGACATGCACCCATTAATTGTCTGCATTTTTATTCCCAGATCCTCTTGTTAAGATATCAGGGCACGGGAGATGGGTCAATGACTTATCGGCTCTGGAAACAATCTTTTAATGCATCCATCTTTTCTTCCTTCCCAGCCACATGTCCCATAAAAATTTCAATTAATAAAGTGGAAATGAAGATGGGCTGTAATCACAATCTTGTTATCCGTAGAGGTTGTTCCAGTTTGTTCCTGTCCACTGTCATTTTGCTTTACTGCCTCTGCTGAGGAATTTTGGCTGGGAACCTGCTTTGTATAATTGCAAAGTGAGAAATCCCATTAGCCGCTCATGGCACTCGTCTGATATTTATAATGGTTTTTATAAACCGTGAGATTCGTTACTGTCATTACACTTCTTAAGGCATTGCCATAATATAATTCTTCATAGGTCAATTTTTATTTCGCTTTACTCTCTGTCTATTTGGTTTTATGCAAATTCCTTATTTTAAAGGATTTTAACTGAAAAAAATACCCTATAGATCTATGATGAATGACTCAATTATTAAATATTTTTACAAACAGAAAATGATCAAACATTACAATGTAAAACAGTATAAAAGCAAATAAAGTTTGGTACTTTGGTAATATGAATAAAAATGAAGTCAAGGTCGATATCTTTAGGGAAGGGTATCTGTATGATGTCCTATCATATGGCCCAAGATGTACAAATCAAAGGGCCGGAAAAAGCGTGACATGTCCCTCTGCCCCTTTAGAAATTTTTTATATTCATGCTTATAATCAATGGATGTCCAGGCCATCTTTGTACAAATCTTACTGCAGGTCCCTCTGGGCTGTGCGCTCGGGAAATGAGTTAAAACTATCTGCAGACAGGTAGAATTGGTATTGCGCTCAATGTTTTAATTCTTTCTTTTCCAAAGTACACAACTTTGAGGGAAAACTGATCCATGGCAGGGTCCATTTACCTTTAGGCACAGTAGACCTCTGCCTACTGGCAGCCCTTGGGGAATTGCACTTGCTGAAGGGAAACAATATAAATACATTGAACAGTGTGTAATCATTTGTAATTACAGTAGGTACTCACAGTAATCTAGAAGTAGGGGCTATGTCTACAGAGGGTGCTAGATGTTATGAGAGGCACGCTGCAATGCTTGGCTCAATTTTTTACAAACAAACATTTTAATGTCATATGTGACTGCGTGTGACCTACCTATCGGGAAATCTGTGCCTACAGGCTCCTAAGATGTACATCTGGTACTGATTCTAGTCCTCTAATGTTCACATAATTTTCTGTTAGGATTACATAATTTGTTAGGATTACATAAAAACATAATTATATGAGTTTCAATATTTGATACGTAAAAATGTACTTATACGGATGTTACAAGTTCTTTCTAATTTACATGTATCTTAATGATGTACTTGGTAATTACAATTCATATAAGAATGAGGGAGGGCTGCAGGTAATTATAGTTCTCCATTAAAGATTTGTGAGTATTTTTTCCATAATAAAAAGGAAATGTGAAATCAGTGTTTATTGATGATTTGCATAAATGAGAGGAATGATACATTCATTATGGCAGTGGTAGTTACAATATGCTGCTGTTGTTATTGTCACTTTGGAAATACATTGTAACAATATACATAAATGAGCTGAATACATTTGCCAATGTAACTTTCATCATGTATATACAGACAGTAAAAACATTTAGCCTAAATAGCACAAGTGACTCATCAGATGGATTGTGTTTGCAGTAATAAATATAGTGAACCCTAAATGACATTAATTGCAGTAAAATATCCTACAGAACTTGACTAGAAAGTGCTTTTATAAAGGTCAGGTAATTTTGAGCTCTTTTTTGTATTGTGCAGTCCTATTCCCCGTCTTCTACGGAAGGAGTATTACAGTATTTTTTCCTATGATGCCAAAACGCCTCCAGTATGAGCTACAGTGTCCCCATTATACTTCCAGCCACAGTACCCCCAAACCAGCACCAACACAGTGCCCCTATAGTGGTAAACCCTTAACACTGCAATTGACAGTGCTCACGCATAACAATTCCGTTTATAGTGCCTTCCCACAATTTTGCTATCTACATTCCCCCCATAATACTACAATTCATAGTGCCCAATATACCAGTGCCATCCATAAGCTGCTCAGTGCCATTGATAATGCCTCATCACAGTGCCACGCTTAATATCCCCAGTCAGTGTCATAGACAGTGGCCGCCTAGAAACATCCAGATACACTACCACCCAAAAATAAATATGCAGACCCCCTCCAGTATCCCTATGTCCTTCTCTAGTAGTCACATGTGAGAGGCCAGTCAACAACTGATCACATGTTACTTTTTCCTGTGCCAAAAGTTGCCTTAGGTGGAAATACTTCTTGCAATGACATGGAGATATCTCTGGCATAACATAACTATTGTATACATTTTATTTACTTACATGTCAATGGAAAAAGTATCCAGTGGGAAGGGGTACAGTCCGTGTCCTGATGTCTGGTCATTTTTCAGTACCTGGTCATTTAGAATTTTACATTTGTGGCTGAAAATGGGGACATAACCACATGGGACACCAACTGGGTCTTTTTACCTTGGGCCCTCTTCTGGCAGGACCCACAGTCTTTAAGAAGCTGTAGAAGGGAGATCCATAGATAGGTAAGATGTAACGATATAACATATGACATGTTTATTTTGTTTTGTATTTTACCACATTGCCTCATTCCGATCTAAACTGTTCTGCTTTTCCTGGATTACATCCTGCACAAGAACCTTTATACCTGTGTGCAGAATATAGCAATGTTATTGAAATGCTGCATTTCCTAAGCAGCTATGAATTTACCTGTGCAGGACATTACTAATAGTGACCAGGCTGGTTATTTGAGGCATGAAGGTGCGAGCTTAAAGTTGTCTCCTGTAAGGAAGCACACGTACTATGGAGCCTCAGGAACTCTGTGTGCCACCATACGGTGCCTCTATATAGCCACTGTGTTATGAAGATAATCTTCCCACAAGAGCAAAGTTTCCGACATCTGATGGAGCATGCCACAATTCTTTTTCTGTCAGATTCTGTATAAATCAAAGGAATATGGATAAACTGGAGTGTCCCAAAGATGTTTATGGGCACCATAGTACGGCTTCATACAAAGTGGAGGTTGTAAAGAGCCCTACTATACTGCTGTGCATGAACTATTAATCACAACCAATAAGGCCATAATCTAAGAGGAAAAAAATATATAAATAAAAAAGAATAGTATTTCAGCAAAAAAACATTATATTTATTGGAAATTGAAAATACAGATAAGCAAGAACAGGATTATAAAGACAGACCTGCAAATTGCAATAGACATTTGCTCCTCTATTGGGAGTCTACTTTATGTATACATCACTTCTTTTTATTAAAGCCATATATCTTCACATTTCATCAACAGGGAGGCCTTATCAAGGAGGGTATTAGAGAATATTTAATTTTCCGCCTTTGTCCACCTTGCTTTTAAGCAAGTGGAAATATTTTACAGGCGGTAGAAAATGTCCTAATTAGTGTTTGGCGTGGAATTCAGAGCATTAGTGTCAGCCAGCAGAGACCCATCTACATCATTGTATGCGCTTAGTGCAGAGACTCGGAGCAATAATAAGTAGTGTTTGAGGCGAAAATGCTTCTCCAAACACCTCACTTCTGGAAATTTTCCAAGCTGATCGCTATTAGCTGATCAAGAGATGCTTTTTGTGCTAATTTTTTTTTTTTCCCAGCGTTGATGCATGAATGTTTATGAGCCACAACTGCTTCTGATTCCAATTAACATTTCTCAATGTAAAGACAGGGAAAGTGAATATGGCAGAAAATGACCTGCCAAGTTGCAGCGTTATGAGAGTGTGCAAAAGCTTTAGTCTGATATAATTATATCTATCTAGTTTTCATCAGCCTTCCGTTCAATAAACTGCTCAGAAAAACTGATGCAGAGCTAATGAGGTTGGACTGGCATTTTGCGATGGTGCATTAACTGTTATAAGTAGAAACCCATCAGCTTCGGAGATCTGCCATGGAACGTCGGCACAGAGGCCATAACACCTCTCCTGACAACGAGAGAATATAATGATTACCACAACACCATGGACGTGACAAAATACTAGTAACGCTTCCCTTAGTATTGCGCATCATGTCCTATACAACTCTTACATGTGACATGGTACTCCAACTCACATTCTCTGGTGTACTGAGTGACAAATCGTAGCTTACTGTTTACATTTTGTAGCATAGTATCAACTTCTTAAAACACAAGGTAATTGCATGTTATCCCTTCTATATCAAATTCCTCATCATTTGTTTAGAAAGATAAATCTTGAAACCATTCCGCTATGGAGTGAGTTTCAGAAGCAACCAGACAGTGTAACCAGTAAGATTATGGTGTGGTGATATCTTCATATTTGATATTCTATTTTGTCGTTCTTAAAACAAACACTACTGACCTGCCATCTCTAGGAACCTAAAATGGAGTACAAGTATACAGTTTTTTCCAAATAGAATTATATAAGATGACACATATAGAGCATGCCTGTGTGTCTTCCTTTACTTATTGAAGAACAAAGAGGTCTTTCCCATGGAGGAAAATTTTGAAAATGATGCCAGAGATTATGGACTTGTGGAAATTGAGGGATGTATAAAATTAAATTTAAAGGTGAAAGTATCTTTAGATCAAAACACGATTACAATAAGTAATGTGGTATCCAGAAAGAACCCATTAAAAGAATGCTGCCACTATCTGTTCTCTAAGGCCCCATGCACACGACCATATTTTTGTCCACCCGTAAATACTGGCGTAAATACGGGTCCTTGGTCACACGTATTTGACCCGTATTGCACCAGTATTTACGGGCACGTTTTTGGCTGCAAAATTGCACTGCACTAATCGGCAGCCCCCTCTCTCTATCAGTGTAGGATAGAGAGAAGGGACAGCCCTTTCCGTAATAAAAGTAAAAGAAAGTCATACTTACCCGGCCGTTGTCTTGGTGACGCATCCCTCTCTTGACATCCAGTCCGACCTCCCTGGATGACGCGGCAGTCCATGTGACCGCTGCAGCCAGTGATTGGCCTGTGATTGGCTGCAGCGGTCACATGGGCTGTAACGTCATCCCAGGAGGCCGGACTGGAGTAAGAAGCAGGGAGTTCTGGGTAAGTATGAACGTCTTTTTTTTTTCTACAGCTTTATCTATATTGTGATCGGTAGCCACTTCCAGGGTGCTGAAACAGTTACTGCCAATCGTTTAACTCTTTCAGCACCCTGGACAGTGACTATTTACTGACGTCGCCTAGCAAACACTCCCATAATTACGGGTGCACACACGTAGTCACCCGTAATTACGGGAGCCCCATAGACTTCTATAGGCTGCCCGTGACATAATTACAGCCTGAAATAGGACATGTTGTAAAGGATTTGCCAGACACAGGTTCTGTGTCGACGCCCGTGGGCAATCAGTCTGCACCTGCTCCTATGTCTGTGAGACTGACTCCATCTTCCACCACTCAGGATGGCAGGCTTAGGAGTGGGAGAGCCTATCACAGCCTGGCCAGATGGAGCTAGTTCCCGCCCACTGTCTATTTATACCTGCCTTTCCTGTTCCTCCTTTGCCTGTGATTCTTCTATGCTTGTTTCCTGGCTTGCTGCTGCTGCTTGTACTACTGATCCTCTGCTTGTTATTGACCTTGGCTTTCTGACAACTCTCCTGCTCAGCGTTTTGTACCTCGCTCTCTCCTGGTTTGACTCGGCTCGTTCACCACTCTTGTTGCTCACAGTGTCTCCGTGGGCAGCTGCCCTGTTTCCCTGCTTCTGTGTACCCCTGTCTGTTTTGTCTGTCTTGCACTTACTGAGCGTAGGGACCATCGCCCAGTTGTACCCCGTCGCTTAGGACGGGTCGTTGCAAGTAGGCAGGGACTGAGTGGCGGGTAGATTAGGGCTCACCTGTCTGTCTCCCTACCCTGTCATTACACATGTTCTATCTTTTTCAACGGCACGGGCACCTTCCCGTAAGCATACGGGGAGGTACCCGTGGCCAATAGAAGTCTATGGGCCCATAATTACGGGCCGTAAATACGGGCTGTAATTACGGGAGTTTTTACGGTCGTGTGCATGGGGCCTAACTGTGTATTAAAAAAAAGTTTGGTTTCCCCTGTTACAATATGGTTTCTATATTGTAGCAGCTTGTTGCTGTTATCTCCATGATATATATTTTTTACCATATTATGCATGGTATTCCAGAAAATATTGTCTCTGATAGAAATGTACAATTTGTTGCTAACTTCTGGAGAGCTTTCTATAAGAAACTTGGTGTACAGTTATCTTTCTTTCTGCTTTTCACCCTGAGACTAATGGTCAAAACGAGCGCTTTAATCACATCTTAGAACTTTATCTTAGGTGTTATATTTCGGATAACCAGGCTGAAAGGTTCTCATATCTTCCATTAGTGGAATTTGCTATAAATATTCGCCACCATGTTTTTTTTATACCTTTGCCGTTTTTCTGTAATTATGGTTTTCATCCTCGTTTTGGTTCATTTTCCGCCTCTTCTAGCGATAAACCTGGGGTGGAAGTTGAATCAAATCAACTGTACACAATTTGGGCTCAGGTTCAATCGAACCTGAAGAATTCCCAATTAATTCAAATGAAAAATGCTGACAAAAAACGTATGGTGGGTCCTGTATTCAGTGTGAGACAAAGGGTATGACTTTCTACTAAGAAACTGAAAGTACCGTCTAGTAGGTTTGCTCCTAGGTTTATTGGTCCATACGAAATTGTTGAAGTTATTAACCCTGTGTCTTCTCATCTGGCTCTTCCTCCTTCTTTTAAAATTCATGATGTTTTTCACAAGTCTCTTTAAAAAAAATTGGACCACCATCTAATCCACTAAAGAAACCTCCTACTCCAGTTCAGGTAGATGGAGATATTGAATTTGAGGTTCAAAAGTTTCTGGATTCCAGAAGAGTCAGGGGTACACTCCAGTACTTGGTGCATTTTTAGGTGCATGGTCCAGAAGAACAAACTTAGATACCTGCTTATTCAGTTCATGCTGTTCATTTAAAGTTTTTCATTTGAAGTTTCCTTTGAAACCTAGCACGAGGTTTAAGGGTCCGGTGGCCCCTCGTAGAAAGGGGGATACTGATAGGAAACGTCCGTCACTTTTAGGTTATCATGACTACTAGCCAAGCTTCTGGGTGTCCCTGGTTTAAAATGCAGAGCCAATCTTTTTTTCTCTGTCTGCAACCTATCAGGGCCAAAGGTGGAGTATTTGAGTCTGTTCAGTTTTTTGTTTGTTGCTTGTGATTTTCTTGTGAATGCATGTGTCTTAACAAGTTCCTGGTTACATCCTGAATCACCTTGACTACTTGAACTCTTTGAACTGGACTTTGGCTTTGTCTTTGGATTTACCCCTCTGGCTTTCTGGTTATCTGTTCTGGTATTGCCTGCAAGTACACCTCCTGTCCAGCATCACCAAATCCAAAAGGCTCTGGTGAAGACCATAGAGTAGCCTTAGACTCTGCTGACCAGAGTGGTGACGGATTTGAGGTAGCTAATTTACTTGTATGCTTGATCCAGACAGGCTCCAGCTGCCTTTGGGGAATTGCTCATATAACAATTCCATAAACTTTCACTCTGGGGAATAGCTCAAGTAGTGATTCCGTGACACCGGTGTGCACGAGTAGAACATCGGCAATGCTCTGGCTGGGGATTCTGCCCCTGGAGAACCCCCTGACATCACGGTTCATACATGGACAGTGACGTTGGGTGCTTTTCAAAGTTCTTAGCCAGAGCGTCGCAAAGCTCTGGCCGGGGATTCCGGCTCTGGAGAAGCCCCTGACATCACTGTCCATATATGAACAGTGATGTCGGGGGTTCTCCGAGGTATACATTTAGCTCATACCTGTGACGGATGCCATACAGTGCTAGTGTTGTTCTACGTTTTTTTTTGTGGGATTCCTCAGGATCCCACAGTAGCGTAGTCTACTATGCTTTTCCATCCTTCAAAAAAAAGGTATACCGAAACATACCAGCATGAAGAAGGCCAAAAGGTCACTCTTTTGATCTCTGTCACAATAATGGAGCCCTATGAATAAGTTTATCATGTGCATCAGGAGCTTTCCCTTTGTACATGATTAACATAGGGTAATAACGTGATGTGAATGGGGTCTAACTTGTGTGTGTAATTGCCAGGTTAGCAGGCTTAGCAGCTGCTATGGAGCCCAGCAATTAAAGCCCATCTTCACTCAGAGGTGAGGTGCAGTTGATCCAGGTGTGAACCGAAACGTTGCTCATTCTTTCCACCTTGTGGTGAATAAACCAACATCTCCCTAACATTGAAGTCCTGGTGCTGTTACTTGTCTTCTGTTCATGCTATTCCATTCCAAAGAGTTGATTCATCCTTTTACTGGTAATGTGCACATGGCCTGATGTTCAGTTTGCCCTGAGTGATGTGTTTTTTCCTATCTATCTATCTTTCTATCTATCTATCTATCTATCTATCTATCTATCTATCTATCTATCTATCTATCTATCTATCTATCTATCTATCTATCTATCTATCTATCTATCTATCTATCTATCTATCTATACACACACACATACATACACGCACACACTTTTTTTTGGGGGGTGAACATATGTTACTACAAGGGTGCTTACTGCTGGGGCACTGTATCTAAGTCTATCATGTGTAATACTGTCTGCTCGGGCCATGTATCTAAGCCTATCATGTATGATACTGTCTGCTGAGACAATGCATCCAGTTCTATTCAGCGGTGAAGCTATAGGAGCCTTAGCCTTATAGATATGCTATCTCCGATATGTATGTAAAAAACGATTTATTTTTCGGAGGGGGGGGATATATGTCTCCGGGCTTGTGCCCCTGATCAAATGCAGATCACTAGAGGACCAAAGAAATAAGGCAAAGATATAGTGGACAGAGTGGAAACCAAAATAATGATAAGCCTTTTATATTCTGATTGGACATGGCCCCGTTTCAAGATTCACTATGGGGCCCCCTTGGTTACTTGTTACACCCCTGTCTCAGCTTACTGAACCACTAGACATTTGCATGAGGAACCACTTTCCAAAGTTCTCTCTACATAACAAGTGCATTATGTCTTTTTGGAAATATCTGGAATTCTGGAGCTATCTTTCAATGAGGTACAGTTCTACCAAATGCAAAAGCTGTTTTAATTTTCCATAACTTGAGGCAGTAAGCTTTATTATACTGCAGCTTACAATCTGATATCATATTTCTGGTGCTTTCAAATTGATGATATGATAATTAAAATATATATTCTTAAACTCTTATAACTCATTCATCTTATTATAATGACCTTACAAGGACAACATAACAATAGGTAATGATTGTGACTATGCGGCCACAGAATCTACAGCAAGATGCCAGTCAAACCAGGCGCATAAGGTAGCAAAGGCCTAATTGATTGGATATAAGATGAGGAACATTTTTTTTAATTTTTCCGATACTACCTTTAAGTGAATATGAAATTATGAGTATATGTCTATGTACAGTACCTGGACAAGCTGAGATGTATTGATTTTAAACACGTTGGGATCTCATGCTGTCAAATCACCTCTCATTCTTAACCCTTTAAGGACGCAGCCTAGTTTGGGCCTTAAGGCTCAGAGCCCATTTTTCAAATCTGACATATTTCACTTTATGTGGTAATAACGTCGGAATGCTTAAACCTATCCAAGCGATTCCGAGATTGTTTTCTCGTGACACTTTGGGCTTCATGTTCGTGGTAAAATTTGGTCGATATATTCAGTCTTTATTTGAGAAAAATTGCAAAATTTAGAGAAAATTTAGAAAAAATTTCATTTTTCAGAATTTAAATGCATCTGCTTGAAAAACAGACGGTTATACCACCCACAATAGTCACTAGTTCACATTTCCCATATGTCTACTTTAGATTGGCATAGTTTTTTGAACATTATTTTATTTTTCTTGGACGTTACAAGGCTTAGAACATAAACAGCAATTTCTCATATTTTTAAGAAAATTTCAAAAGCCTTTTTTTTAAGGTACCTGTTCAGTTCTGAAGTGGCTTTGAGGGGCCTATGTATTAGAAACCCCCATAAAGCACCCCATTTTAAAAACTAGACCCCTCAAAGTATTCAAAACAGCATTTAGAAAGTTTTTTAACCCTTCAGGCATTTCACAGGAATTAAAGCAAAGTGGAGGTGAAATTTGCAAATTTCGTTTTTATTTCTGAATTTCAATTTTATTCTATTTTTTTTCTGTAACAAAGAAGGTTTTACCAGAGAAACACAACTAAATATGTATTGTCCAGATTCTTCAGTTTTTAGAAATGTCCCACGTGTGGCTCTAGTGCGCTCGTGGACTAAAACACAAGCCCCAGAAGCAAAGAAGCACCTAGTGCATTTTGGTGGTGCTTTTTTATTAGCATATATTTTAGGCAGCATGCCAGGTTTGGAGAGGTGTTGAGGTGCCAAAACAGTAGGAATCCCCCAAAACTGACCCCATTTTGGAAACTGCACCCCTCAAGGAATTAATTTATTGTTATTGTTACCATTTTGACCCCGTAGTTTTTTCACAGCGCGTATTTGAATTGGGCTGTGAAATTAAAAGAATGACAATTTTTCCAATAAGATGTCATTTTTGATCAGAATTTCTTATTTTCACAGGGAACAAAATGCCCCATTTTGTTGCCCAATTTGTCCTGAGTGCGGCAATACCCCATTTGTGGTGATAAACTGCTGTTTGGGCCCATGGGAGGCCTCAGAAGGAAAGGAGCGCTATGTGTTTGTTGGAGTCCAGATTTTGCTGGATTGGTTTTCGGGTGCCATGTCGCATTTGCAGAGCCTCAGAGGTATCAAAGCAATGGAAACCCACCAAAAGTGACCCCATTTTGGAAACAAAACCCCTCAAGGAATTTATTTATGGGTGTTGTGACCATTTAGACCCCACAGTTTTTTCACAGAACTTATTTGAATTGGGCTGTGAATTTTAAAAAAAAAACTTTTTTCCAATAAGATGTAGTTTTGGCTCAAAATTTCTTATTTTCACAACGAATAAAATACCCCATTTTGTTGCCAAATTTGTCCTGAGTGCGGCAATACCCTATTTGTGGCCATAAACTGCCGTTTGGGCCCATGGGAGGTATTAGAAGGAAAGGAGCGCTATGTGTTCTTTGGAGAACAGATTTTGCTGGATTGGTTTTCGGGTGCCATGTCGCATTTGCAGAGCCCCAAAGGTATCAAAGCAATGGAAACCCACCAGAAGTGACCCCATTTTGTAAACTACACCCCTCAAGGAATTCATTTATGGGTGTTGTGACCATTTAGACTCCACAGTTTTTTCACAGAATTTATTTGAATTGGGCTGTGAATTCAAAAAAATTTAATTTTTTTCAATAAGAGGTAGTTTTGGCTCAAAATTTCTTATTTTCACAAGGAATAAAATACCCCAATTTGTTGCCCAATTTGTCCTGAGTGCGGCAATACCCCATTTGTGGTGATAAACTGCCGTTTGGGCCCATGGGAGGCCTCAGAAGGAAAGGAGCGCTATGTGTTCTTTGGAGCCCAGATTTTGCTGGATTGGTTTTCGGGTGCCATGTCGCATTTGCAGAGCCCCAAAGGTATCAAAGCAATGGAAACCCACCAGAAGTCACCCCATTTTGGAAACTACACCCCTCAAAGAATTTATTTATGGGTGTTGTGACCATTTAGACCACACAGTTTTTTCACAGAATTTATTTGAATTGGGCTGTGAATTAAAAAAAAATATATTTTTTCCAATAAGAGGTAGTTTTGGCTCAAAATTTCTTATTTTCACAAGGAATAAAATACCGCATTTTGTTGCCTAATTTGTCCTGAGTGTGGCAATACCCTATTTGTGGTGATAAACTGCCGTTTGGGCCCATGGGAGGGCTCAGAAGGATAGGACCACCATGTGGCCTACTGGGAATTTTCTGGTGCTAAGTCGTGTGTGCAGAAGCCCCTGAGGTATCAGTACAGTTGAAACCCCCGAGAAGTGACCCCGTTTTAAAAACGACACCCCTTAAGGAATTCAACTAGAGGTGTAGTGAGCATTTTGACCCCACAGGTATTGTGTAAAAGATAATGTGCAGCAGTTGGTGCAGAGTGAAATTTGCAATTTTCTATACATATATGCCAATTCAGTGTACGATATATTGTGCCCAGCATGCGCCACCGGAGATATACACCTCATAAACTGTAATGTTGGCTCTCCCGGGTACGGCAATACCCTACATGTGGCTGTTATCAGCTGCCTGGGCACGCAGCAGGGCTCAGAGGGGAAAGATGAGGAGGGGTAAGCTGTGCGAAGTGGATCAGAGCGAGTAAAACTGGGGTAAATTAAAAATAAAGGGATGGATGATAAATTTGAAAACACTCTTTCATACAGAGCTCTGGTTTTTCGGGACACGCGTCACATTGATATATTGTGTCCTTCCTTATCCCCCTCTTATAGCAGACTCTGCACCTCTTTTGACTTTTTCCCTTCTTGCCAGTTTGGGGAACTTCTCCTAAAAAGTGTTGCCCTGGTACGATGCCTGTGGCCCCGCCTCCAGAAGTACTGTAAGGCTTCAGGACTTGATCTGACAAGTCCACCCCTCCCATGTACCTATTGTAGTCCAGGATGCCGTCTAGTTTGGGGGTCCCTGTACTGGTACCTCGTACAGGTACATGGGTACTGGTGTGGCATCTCCCTGGTCTTGTACTTGACACACAATATGTTGCTGCTAGATTGTGCCCTGCTCTCACCCCTTCTGAGTGTTTGCCCAAGCAGAGTCGTAGGGACGCCTCTCAGGTTTCTTCTAGCAGTGCCGCATGCCGCAGGACTTCTGGAAGCGAGGCAGTTGAAGAGTGGGACGCTGGTATAAAAATTATCCAGGTAGAGGTGGTAACCCTGGTCCAGCAGTGGGTGCACCAAATCCCACACAATTTTTGTATTAACTCCCAGCAAGGGGGGGCATTCTGGGGGCTGAGTACTGGTGTCCTTCCCTTCATATATCCTAAATTTGTAGGTATACCCGGATGCACTCTCGCACAGCTTATACATCTTCACGCCATACCTTGCCCTCTTACCCGGCAGGTACTCGCGGAATTGAAGCCTCCCTTTCAAATGTACCAGGGATTCATCTATAGAAATACACTTCTCGGGGGTGAATGCTTGGGAAAACCGGGCACTGAAATGGTCTAATGGGGGTCTCCGTTTATACAAACGGTCAAAACTGGGGTCATCTCGGGGTGGGCACGGCTCATTATGAGTATAATGTAAGAAGCGAAGTATTGCCTCATTTTTATTTTATTTTTTAGTTTCCAGCTCAGTTCTGAAGTTGCTTTGAGGGGCCCATATATTAGACACCCTTATCAAACACCCCATTTCAGAAACTAGACCCCTCAAAGTATTCACAACAGCATTTAAAAAGTTTATTAACCCTTTAGGCGTTTCACAGGAATTTAGAGCAAAGTAGAGGTGACATTTAATTAATTTAATTTAATTTATTAGGCACCATGTCCGGTTTGAAGAGGTCTTGTGGTGCTAAAACAGTGGAAACCCCCCAAAAGTGACCCCTTTTTGGAAACTAGAGACCTTGAGGAATCCATTGTAGTTTTCTTGGGGTGCATGCGACTTTTTGATCAGTTTTTATTCTAATTTTAGGTGGCGTGGTGACTAAAAAAACAGCAATTTTACTATTGTTTTTCATTCAATTTTTTTTACAGCGTTCACCGTGCGCTATAAATGACATATTCACTTTATTCTGCGGGGCGATACGATTATGGCGATACCAGATGTTTATAGTTTTTTTTTTATGTCTTATGGCGTTTGCACAATAAAATACATTTTGTAAAATATAATTTATTTTTTGTGTTACCTTATTCTAAGAGCCATAACTGTTTTATTTTTCCATCAGGAAAGTCGTGCGAGGACTTATTTTTTGCGTAACGAACTGTAGTTTCGATCAGTACCATTTTTAGGTACATGCGACTTTTTGATCTCTTTTTATTCCATTTTTTGGGAGGTGAAGTGACCAAACAATTGTGATTGTGGTACGGTTTATTATTATTTTCTCTTACGGCGTTCACCGCGCAGGATAAATAACGACATTGTTTTGTAGTTCAGGCCGTTACGGACGCGGCGATACCAATTATATATAGTTTATTTGTTTATTTATATATTTTTATTAATAATAAAGAACTGATAAGGGAAAAAGGGGAACTTTTACTTTTATTACTTTTAAATCTTTTATTTTCTTATTTTTACACAACTTTTTTTTACTTTTTTACACTTTTTTTACTTTGTCCCACTAGGGGACATGAGGGCAGGAGGCTCTGATCGCTATTCTAATACACTGCACTACATGCGTAGTTCAGTGTATTAGAGCTGTCAGCTGTTCGCTGACAGCAAGCATAGTGGGTCCTGATTTTGTCGGGACCCACTAGGCTTCCGTCGATGGCGTAGCCAGAGTCCATTGTTAGGATTCTGGTTGCCATAGTAGCCATCACGGCCCGCTATCGTGTAGCAGGCCGGCGATGGCAGCTTAACCCCTAAGAAGCCGCGATCGCTATTGAACGCGGCTTCTAAGGGGTTAATCGGCGGGGACCACCGCGATCGGTCCCTGCACACTAAGCTGTGATAGCCTGCTGTCGGAAACAGCAGGTATCACAGCTCAAACACGCGCCGGGATTAAATGGTGCCGTGTTTACTCAGGTCAGTAATAGTACTGACCTGAGCGCGAACGTTCTACTTAGCAGGACGTACTATTACTGACCTGAACGCGAAGGGGTTAAAGAGACTCTGTCACCAAATTCTCAAATCCCTATCTCCTATTGCATGTGATCGGCGCTGCAATGTAGATAACAGTAACGTTTTTTTGTTTTTTTTAAAACGTTCATTTTTGGCCAAGTTATGAGCTATTTTATATATATGCAAATGAGCTTTGAAATGGACAATTGGGCGTTTTTTTTTCGTTATGTCCAACTGGGCGTGTATTGTGTTTTTAACTGGGCATGTTTACGTGTATGACGCTGACCAATCAGTGACCAGTCAGCATCATACACTCCTCTACATTTATTTACACAGCAGCGATGTGCAGCCACATACACAGAGATTAACGTTAATCAAGTGTCCTGATAATGAATACACATGAAATCCAGCCTGGATGTCATGTGTATTCAGAATCCTGACACTTCTGAATCTTTTCTGTGAGATTCCAGCAAGCCACGCGTAATCTCACGAGATTACGGAGGTAAACGAGATTTCGTTTCCCTTGCTGGAAATCTCACAGAAAAGATTCAGAAGTGTCAGGATTCTGAATACACATGACGTCCAGGCTGGATTTCATGTGTATTCATTATCAGGACACTTGATTAACGTTAATCTGTTTATGTGGCTGCACATCGCTGCTGTGTAAATAAATGTAGAGGAGTGTATGATGCTGACTAGTCACTGATTGGTCAGCGTCATACACGTAAACACGCCCAGTTAAAAACACAATACACGCCCAGTTGGACATAACGAAAAAAAAATTGTCCATTTCAAAGCTCATTTGCATAAATATAAAATAGCTCATAACTTGGCCAAAAATGAACGTTTAAAAAAAAACAAAAAACTTTACTGTTATCTACATTGCAGCGCCGATCACATGCAATAGGAGATAGGGATTTGAGAATCTGGTGACAGAGCCTCTTTAAACTGATTTTGATATAATTTTTTGTTCCCATTTCTTCTTTTACATGCTACATTATTTATTAGGAATAGGTTTTTATCTTTTTTTAATGTTAGAATTTTTTATGCAATCTATCCCCGGTATACTATGTGAGGGTATTACTGACTCTATTGCTTTGTCACATTCACACTGATGCACTCGTTTTTAGATTTACGTACATTTTTATTTTATTGATTATTGCACATAATTGAATATCACTGTACATTAATGTACTATGACCTATGTGTTTTCTTGACCATTTGGTTCCATGAGGAAAGGTAGGTGTATGGGGACTTGTCATGAGTGTACAATAAAGAGCATTGTATTCAAGTTTTGTTTGATTTCAGTATGGAACTATTAACATTTCCTATATTTTTTTGTAAGACAGGATAACCAGAAATGCTGCCTTATTAAAGAATGAAGATGTTTATATGTCATGCCTACCATCATAAAACAAGATGTTTATTCCTCATTTTAGAATAGTGGGCAAAACCAGGCAAATAATAATCTAGAAGCTTTAAAGTAGGGGTTTTCATACCACAGAGGTATATGATACAGCTGTTATAGGGCTCATGCGGAGAGAGATCCAGCTCAGATTAGTCCTATCCCACTTTCTTATGGGCTGCATGAACCTGCACAGGGTTACACTATCCACAATTGCAGCAATAATAGTACATGAATGATGGGAAATGGCCAGAGAGCAGTGTTGCCTTTATCTCCTACAAAGAATAGGAAATAGGTGGAGAGGGGCCAAAAAAGGACCTGTCCCAGCTGGACTACCCTTGTCAAAAGGAAGTGCCCATGACAATCAGCGTATCACCATTTTGGCTGCCGAAGTATCTGATGACAAGTTGTTATCATTGGAGAGGACAAATGTTCTATGTAATTGGATCTTGCTATATTTGTATAGAACCAGCCCAAAATATTTCACCATGTCTAGGTCCCATAGAGTCATGATCTGAAGCTTCTATCACCGCTTTAGTCTTACCAAAATGGCAAACTTTTCAAAAGGCCCATATAGCTTAGTTTCAGAGGACTGTAATGTGGCTGAATTTTAGCGTTTGTATCAGGGGACAGCAGCCTTTGGCACGCCAGCTGTTGTCAAATTACAATTCCCAACATGCATGGCCAGTCCTTGGCTGGAATCATAAAGCATTTGGCTGTCAGGGCATGTTGGGAGTCATAGTTTCTCAAAAGCTTGAGTGCCGAAGGTTGATGACCCCTGGTCTATATTTCGCAATACCCGAACCTCACGGTTCCCCTGAGCTAAACTTAGAGGGTTCTGTGGTGATCTATGTTCGGGAGATCTGGGTGCTTCGGCTGTAATATAGACGCTAAAATGCAGTCACATTACAGACGTCTGAAACCAACCCCCAATATCGATACCCTGCATTATCTGGATGCGTGTTACCATAGAACAAGGAGCCTGATGATGTGAAGCCACTGTCAGTGGCAGCTGGAAAACTGGAAAAAGCTATTAGGACAAAATAATAGTTATAAATGAAGATAACTACTACCTATATCAATTATATCATGATGGTTTATCCTAAGGAAAGGCTATAACTAGCTGAAGGGGTTTTCCGGTTTCATGCTAAGGGTATGTTCACACGCTTAACCAAAAACGTCTGAAAATACGGAGCTGTTATCAAGGGACATCAGCTCCTGATTTTCAGATGTTTTTTAAGCTGTTTTTCGATAGAGTTTTACAAATTGGCCGCGTAAAAAAAAGGCCCGTCGTAACAGAACGCCGTTTTTCCCAATGACATCAATGGGCAGATGTTTGGAGGCGTTCTGCTTCCGATTTTTCGGCAGTTTTTCGGCCGTTTACAGCCCGAAAAACGGCCGAAAATTAACAGTGTAAACATACCCTAATAAAAGCTAAACAGTCTGGACTCCAGAATGAAACATTGTACTAAACCCGCCATAAAGATTTGTGCTGCTACTACTGATGTATTTAGCTCACAGAGCATTACCTAAACTGGATACAATTGTATTCACTGCTTAGCTGAGAACAGGATTAGCTATGAAGGGGGTTACAACCTTTGAATATAAACAAGAGTGTTCTCATTCACTGACTGCAAACAAATATCTTGAAAATAGTGAGAAATTAAAGCACAAAGTTTATTAAAAAGTTGTAGAACTTTTAATTTTTTTACTACTTTCTATGGGACTTCTGGGACCGCTGTCTCCGGCAGCTCCATAGAAATGAATGGGCACCAGCACTCCAATCTTATGAAGCACTTAGAAGGACTTTCGGTCTTTATCCTCTGTCCCAGTGGTCGGACCCAGCGATCACACATGTATCCCCTATCCTGTGGATAGGGGATATATGTGTTTGTGGGAACACCCCTTTGGCTTCATGCACACCAAAACCGCAGCAATACGCAGGAAATTCTCGGGTAATAACCGCACCTAATCGTGTGTTTTTCGGTGCAATTTTCAGGTTTTGATGCATTTTTCAGCGCGTTTTCATTCTGCGGGTTTTGGTGCGATTTTTCACAGCACTAGGTAGATACAATTCGCAATCGGAAATGCAAGATAAATGGACATGCTGTGGATTCTAAAAGAAGAACCGCAGGTCAATTTCCATCCCAAAAAATACTGCAGCGTGTACATGAGATTTCCGGGAATTGCATTGACTGTGCTGGTACTGTATTAGGCTGCGGATTCGTCGCACGCAAATCTGCACGGCAAAACCACACATAATACGCATTGTGTGCATTGACCCTTTAAAGGGGTTTTCCACTTTCAGACAACTGACTCCATCAGATAGGTCATCAGTACATGATCTATGGGGGTCCGACACCCAGACCCCGCACAGATCAGCTGCCCTGTGCACCGGACGTACATGCCGGAAGCAGTTGGCTCCGGCCACGGAATAGCGGCGGAGCTGCAGTACTGCAGCTCTGCTCCTATTCAAGTGAATAGGAGCAGACCTGCAGTTTTGCAGCACAGCCACTATGCTATGGACGGAGCCAACTGATTCTGGCTCTGTACATAGTATTATGTGCCATAACATCCGGTGCCCGCAGGCCACTGGAGCGGCTAATCGGTGCGGGGTCCAAGTGTTGAACTTGCACCGATGATATACTGATGAGCTATCCGGTGGATAGGTCATCAGTTGTCAGAAGGTGGAAAACCCCTTTAAGTGTTATTAATCCATGCCTCTCAACCGTCCCAGATTCAGCGGGACCACCTTGGATTCCGGGTGTTGTCCCACTGTCCCGGGTGGTATGTCCGCTGTCAACTGTATCTGTGTCCTCAGTTGAACCCAATGCTGAAGCAAGGAACCGTCCGCTTCCTGCTTCAGCATTAGTTCAGAGCAGATGAGCAAAGAGAGCTCCTCTGCTCGCCAAGGACTCCCCGGCACAGCGCTACTTTAAGCACTATGCCCGTGGAAGCCCTTGACTAGACTGTCCGTATATGGACCGTGACGTCAGTGGCTACTGATTGAGCGGAATCCCCGTAGCCGATGATATAGCCAGCGATTCCGCACCTAGAGGAAAGCCCTGAGGTCACTGTTTATACATGGACATTTACGTCTGCGGCTCCTCCTGGAGCGGAATCCCCGGCCAGAGTCGGTAACGAAGATTCCGCTCAAGGAGTAGCCATTGACGTCACTGTCCATATATGGACAGTGACATCACGGCTTTCCTCTAGGAGCGGAATCCCTGGCCTATGCTCTGGCTGGAGATTCTGCTCCTAGAGGGAATCCTAATGGCGCTATGTACAGGGAGGGAAGCGCTATCTACAGGGGGTTGGTGCTATCTTCAAGGGGGTGTTGCACTATCAACATGGACACTGTGGCACTATATTTGTGAACTATCTACATGGGCACTATCTACATGGGCACTGTGGCACTATCTAAAAAGGGCACTGGCACTTTATATGTGGGCACTGGCACTAGGGGCAGCTTTGGTGGAATTATACTGTATAAGGGCAGCTAGAGAGACATTATACTGTATGGGGGCAGCTATGGGGCATTAAGCTGTATGAGGGCATCTATGAGGTATTATACTATATGGGGCATCTATGGGGGCATTATACTTTATGGGGGCATCTACGTGGGTTTTGTACTGTAAGGGGTATTATACTGTATGGGGCAGCTATGGGGGCATTATGCTGCATTGGGGCAGCTATGGGGCATTATGCTGTATGGGGGGATTTGTTTGGGCATTACACTGCATGGGGGTATCTGTGTGGGCATTATACTGTATGGGAGAATCTGTGTTGGCTTTATACTATATGAGTGCATCTATGGGGGCATTATACTCTATGGTGGCAACTAGAGGGCATTATACTGTGTGGGAGGCACTATGGGAGCATGATACTGTGTGGGTTGAACCGGGTGTGTATGGGTGGGGATTGGGTGGGATTAGAAGCGTGGCTTAAAATAAAGAAAATTTTTGATACTTGAAAGTTGGGAGGTATGATTAACTAAAACTGGAAAACCCCTTTGAGTGCCGAAAAAAAACCCTTTAAGCTAGAGGTAGACCGTGAATTAATGCTGTGGTTGTATTCCAATTTTAGAATTTATGGAATTACATAATGTCTATTTTAATAAGTATGCATCACATGGCAAGTTGTTTTGCCCAAGCATATTTAACTCTTCTTGTATGACTCATATCTGATGAATAAACCTGAACATAACTATATCCACAATTGAGAGCATCAGAGAGTGGCCTTATAGCTTTAACTAGAGGTGTTGTTTTTTTTTTTACACTATCGATCAAGGTCACAAGTATAAGGCTACCATCTGATGATCACATAATTTTTGTGCTATGATCTGACCTTGCATCAAGGTTACATATCAAATCTTGGCATTAAAATTCGTGTTTCTGCAGTGTTCATACTTTCAAATATGTGATGTCTATTCATCTATTTTGTTCCTTTGGTGGTTTTTTTTTTTAATAGAGGGAGCTGGCTGTACTGTACATAGTTAAAGCTATATAGTCATGAAAATTGCAGAATAGAATTGTGCCTTATGTACATGGCCTGGTTATGGATTCCATGAGAAATTACAAGAAATAGATCTTTCCATGTTCCATTACATGCTGTATTACGGAGGTATTCCTCCCTAGAAGTATGGCCTCAAGGCGGCACCATATAGCAGCACACAGAGTCCGTAGGGGTCCACAACATGGTCATGTAAGTACTACGTGCTGCTGTATATATATATGCTTGTTAGCAAACAACCACAGGTGCACATTTACTATACTAGTATACAGTAACAGAGTCTTTATCATATGTGCCTACAATTTCTTTACAGCAAACAGTTCATTATAGACATACATTTCTGAAAAATGCATATTTAAAAACAATTTCTATTATCACCACAACAACCCCATATCCGTATTTTAGGGAATATGGGCATCATAGAGTAGGGCTTCTCAAACTTTTTGTTCTTAGGTGTCAACAGCCAAACCATGGAGTCATATGGGCCTTACCAGCAGTTGGCATTGATGCCAAAAGATGGATTTGTAGATGTGGTGTGGATAATATGCTGCTGGAAAGTCTCACAGTGTCCTATAATTGATTTGGGTTGATAGCCCATACCACTACTGTCTTTTCTACTATCAGGAGTTACATCAGCATATAATCAGCAGCCACTCGATTGTAGCTTTCTGTTCTTCTGCCAATATCTACAGTCAAGGATGAGCACTGGAGAATTCCATCTGGCAGACGTGATTTATAATTGATCTTTTCTGTCTGGGCAGATGTATGGCAGTCTAGAACAATGGCAGAAATCCTCTACTGTCTCACTGAATTGTGAAATTTTGTTGGTCATGGAGTCAAATGAAAGTTGCTCTTGAGACAAATTTAGCTCCCACAAAAAATAAGGCCACTCTGGATAGAAATTATTTAAGTAATTAGCAAAATACTTCCACTGTGCTTTAAACTATTCATAGTGACCTTGTATGGGACAATCAGTAGCTAAGACATCTATTTCAGGCTACATTCAGATGAATGTAGCCAACCTCGGACGTGAAAAACAGCAGTTTTTCACGTCCGAGGTGCACCCGTGCTGCATATACAGTCGTCTGAATGAGCCCTTAAGATGTCATCTGGGTAGCTGTGATAGTATTTCTATACTTGACACTCATCCTTAGTGCATAGGTTTACAACCTTTGATTTTTTTTTAAATGACTCATTTGTCTTATCCTATGTTGATACCTGTACCTATTGATCTGACACCATCTACCTGACTAGCCAGACCTCAATCCCTGAAGCTTGTGATGGCTTTTCTGCATGCTGTATCTGTGTCTTGTCAGATTTTAGGGCTGATGATGTGAACAGTTATCTTTGCAACCTGCCTCCTGGTTTGCGGAGCGAGCTGCTGACATTCTTTAATCTCAGTTGCAAGATCAGGCGATATTGCAGAAACCACTATCCCTTTAGACAAAATAGGTTTAGGCTGAAAGTCGGGGACCTGTGAGGAGCAGAAACTTTGAGATAATGCATCATCCCTGGCAATTTTAGACCCGGGTCTATAGGTTACTACAAATCTGCTAAAGAACAAGGCCCATCTAGCTTGTCTGGGATTGAGTCTCTTAGCTGATTCTAAGAAAGTCAGGTTTTTATGGTCGGTAAGTACAGTAATTTGATGTCTAGCTTCCTCCAGAAAGTGGCGCTATTCTTCAAACGCCCACGTAATAGCAATAATCTTATAATATGCGACTGGTGGATAAATTCTGAATACATTTTCGGTAATAATTAGCAAAACCCAGGAACTTCTGCAGAGCCTTTAGTAAAGTGGGTTGAACCCAATCAAGCACCGCCTGAACCTTAGTGGAATCCATACGAAAATCATGAGGAGACAGAACATACCCCAATAAATTAACTTCCTGAACTCCAAAAAGACACTATACATTTTTTTTGTAAAGACAATTTTCCCTCAGTACTTGAAGGACGGATCTTAAATGTTGAACATGAGAGGACCAATCAGAAGAAAACACAAGAATATCGTCCAGATACACAACAACAAAGCGTCCAATATATTTTCTGAAAATATAATTTACCAGGTTCTGAAAAACTGCTGGAGAATTACTTAAAACAAAAGTCATCACCAAATACTCATAATGACCATCTGGGGTATTAAATGTTGTCTGCCACTCATCCCCTTTGCGGTTACGAACCAAATTGTAGTCCCCGTGTAGATCTAGTTTATAGTTTAGAGAACCATTTGGCCCCTGAGATCTGATTATACAGGTCCGGGATGAGTGAAAGAAAATATTGCTTTTTAACGGTAATCTTGTTAGATTCACGGCAGTCGATACAGGGTCTAAAACTGCCAACTTTCTTTTCAACAAAGAAAAAACCTGCACCCACCGGAGAAGTAGATGGACGAATATGACCCTTACGGAGACTGTCTTTAATATAATCATTCATGGCCAGTCTTTTCGAAGTAGAAAGATTATAAATCCAACCCTTAGGTAGCTTAGCATTAGGGAGTAGTACAATGGGGCAGTCATACAGTCTATGAGGGGGGAGGAATTCACAACCAATGTTAGAAAAGATATTCTCAAAATCTTGAATACACTCAGGCAACGATGTTGCATTACAAGATACATTAGTAGTAGACAGAGACATGCAAGATTCATAACATTTAGGAATCCCTTTAATCAAATCTGCCTTAACCCAATCAATAACAGGATTGTGTGCTTGTAACCATGGAATACCCAATATTACCTCAGAAGGCAAATTTTCTAGGATAAAGAAAAAGATTAGTTCAGTATGCAACTAATACCCACTTCTTAAATAACAGGCGGAATAGAGAACTTTCCTGACACCTGAGAGAAAGGGGTATTATCTACAGCAGACGCTTTGACAGGGCTCCACAGTTGAAGAAAGGGAATAGCCAATATTTTAGCAACCTGAAAATCCAAAAAATTACCCAAAGAACCACAATCTACGAAAGTCTGACCAGAAATACGAACATTGTTAAACAATATATTAGCAGGCAAAAGGATTTTTTGAGAACATTTGGAAAATCCCTGACCACCCAGATGGCCCTCCCGGGGGTCATCTAGGCTCTAAAGTTTTCCGGACCTTTGGAACAGTTCTTTAGCAGACATCGTGGACCCCAACTGCATGGGCTCCTGTCAGACAGATGGTGGGATCTCAGCACAGGGAAGAGGAGAGACCATTGCTGAACGTTCATTTTTGCGCTCTCGTAGACATTGGTCAAAACACACAACGAAAGTCAGGGTATCTTCTAAAGTCGAGGGTGGAGGGTAATTTACCAGGAGATCTTTTAAGCTTTCAAAAAGGCCTCGGTGGAATTGACAATGGAGCTCTGTATCATTCCACTGTGAAGGGACGGACCACAGTCTAAATTCCGAACAGTAATGCGAGGACGCCGACCTTGCTGGAGAGATAACAGATTGGACTCAGCCACTCCAGTGATATCTGGTTCGCCATATAATAAACCTAGGGCTGCAAAGAAGGTCTCAACAGAGAAAAATTCAGTGGCATCAGGTCTCAACAAAAAGGCCCAGGTTTAAGAATCTCCCTGCAATAGGGAAATGACGAGATCAACTAGTTTCTGCTCAGTTCGAGAGAAAAAAGGCTTTAGATGAAAAAACTATTTACAACTTTCACGAAAGGGAAAGAAAGACTTATGATCACCGGAAAAGCGATCAGGTAAGTTAATTTTAGGTAAGATAATTTTAGGTTCACAGTGTTGAAACCTTTCGGCCAGATGTTTTACCAGCTGAGTCAAACCGTTCATCTGCTCCACCAGGCCACGCATAGGTTCCATAAGGGAAAATACAATTTTAAAGGGCTTGTGATTATGTCACAGAATCACTACTTGAGCAATTTCCCAGAGTGAAAGTTTATGCAATGCTAATGTTATTACCCCTCTGGACCTAATTAGGCTATATTTCGTCTCCACAACACGGACGCTAACCAGCATCCGGATCGCGGCGTCAAGTAAACCACACCAAGCACACGCACCACACATACAAACATCTATAAAGTTTATACATTTTACACTGTCTCTATTCTGTTTTTAATTAAATCCTCTGACTGCGTCTCTAGCAATACCCGTTTTACACTATAGTCATAGAAATGACGATTATTCGGTCTAACATATCAAGAGTACTGATGAGTGCACCTGAGGATCCAACACTAGTGTGACATAGAAATCTTACCAGCAGCTTGTCTTTCTCACTCTGCTCCTGCTCCCCTTCCCCTCTCCATAGACTCGTATAGGCAGGCAGAGAAGAGACACACCCCCACCTTCTGCAGCTCGTTAATTCTTCTCTGTAACCAGGGGTAGACTTTGCTTGACAACAGTGGGTGAACAGCAGATTACGGGAAGGGACACACCTACAGTAGTGGCAGAATTTGCATGAATAAAACAACTACATTTTAACAGTAAGTAAATTACAAAATTTATCTATATCAGGTATTCTATTAGCATAAGTTGTTTAAAAAGTTAGTGTCCATTTAAATTGTATTTTTATGCATGGCATTCTGTGTCCTCAATAAATAGTGACCTTAGTAGCATAGTATATTTAAACATTGAGCTATTATTTTTACTTTGTTCATGGCTGTAAACAACTGCAATCATAAAATTGTCTGTTTTCTAGAAATATATAGAATGTGGGGGTACACTTATTTTAATCGTAAAGGTGTAGTCCTTGTTTTATATGTTGTCCCATATTTTTTTTTCACATATCCAGACTAAAACCGGAATTTTGTCTCTTTAAGAGTCTTTTATTCTAGTGATTTTGTGAAGATATGTGCATGTAGATGTAGACATAGACATTTATGAACTCTGCACATCTTTAATTTCTATGTTTGGGAGGTGTTGTGTCTAACTTCCTTCTTGAATTAGATTTAGCCACCAACATGATTTTCCATGAATTTTTAAGCCAAAATTATAGTTTGATGCAAAAAGTATTAGGTGTCTTCTTCCAGAAAAAAGTCTAAAGAGTGAAATTGTCCAGGATACCAGAAGAACAAAATGTCTAGAAACCCATGGCAGCAGGCAGGTGAAAGGGTTGGACATTGGCTTATAGAGTAGATGTAATGACGGGGTAGGGAGACAGACAGGTGAGCCCTAATCTACCCGCCACTCAGTCCCTGCCTACTTGCACGACCCGTCCTAGACGATGGCGTACAACTGGGTGACGGTCCCAAATGCTCAGTATGTGCACGACAGACAAACTGAGTCAATATGAAGCAGAGGTCAATAGTAATAGCTGGAACAGCAGAGCCAGGAAAAAAGAGAGAATCACAGGCAAAGACAAGAAGCAAGTGAAGGTATACATAGACCGAGGGCGGGAGCTAGAACCGTCTGGCCAGGCTGTGATAGGTTCTCCCACTCCTCAGCCTACCAGCCTGAGTGGTAGCAGATCGAGTCACTCTATCAGACCTAGGAGCAGATGCAGACTGATTAACCACGGGCGTCGACACAGAAGCTGTATCTGGCAGATCTTTTACAGTACCCCCCCTTTTATGAGGGGCCACTGGACCCTTCCTAGGTGGACCTGGCTTATTGGGGAACCGAAGATGGAACCTCCTGAGCAATACCCCAGCGTGAACATCCCGGGCGGGTACCCAAGTCCTCTCCTCAGGCCCGTATCCTCTCCAATGGACCAGGTACTGGAGGGAGCCTTGGACCATCCTGCTGTCCACAATCTTGGCCACCTCAAATTCTACCCCTTCAGGGGTGAGAACAGGGACCGGAGGTTTCCTCGAGGTAACCAAGGACGGGGAGCGGCGTTTCAGGAGGGAGGCATGAAACGCGTTGTGTATTTGAAAAGACGGTTGTAACTCCAGCCGGAAGGAGACAGGGTTAAGGACCTCAATGACATTGTACGGGAGCAATTTTTTTGGACGGAACCTTAAGGCGCAAATTTTTTGAAGACAGCCACACCAGATCCCCGACCACAAACAAGGGGTTAGCAGAACATCTGCCTGAGTCTTTTGTATGCTCTAAGACGCCTCTAGGTTCTTCTGAACCTGGGCCCAGACTGTGCACAGTTCCCGATGAACGACATCTACTTCGGGATTGTTGGAACCACCAGGTGAAACGGAGGAGAACCGTGGATTAAACCCAAAATTACAGAAAAAGGGGGAGACCCCTGGCGAGTTACTGACCCGGTTATTAAGGGAAAATTCGGCGAAGGGAATGAAGGAGACCCAATCATATTGACAGTCAGAGATAAAACACCTTAAATATTGTTCTAGAGACTAATTAGTCCTCTCAGTTTGGCCATTAGTTTCAGGATGGAAGGCCAAGGAGAAGGACAGATCAATCTCCAACTTTTTACAGAAAGCTCTCCAAAACAATGAAACAAATTGTACCCCTCTGTCAGAAACAATATTGACAGGAACCCCATGGAGACGCAGGATGTGTTTGACAAACAAGGTAGCTAATGTCTTGGCATTGGGTAGTTTCTTGAGTGGCACAAAGTGGCACATCTTACTAAAGCGGTCTACTACAACCCACACCACCGACTTTCCTTGAGATGGAGGCAGATCAGTGATAAAATCCATGGAGATATGGGTCCAAGGTCTCTGGAGAATGCGCACAAAACATAGTAAGCCCGCTGGTCGGGACCTGGGAGTCTTGGACCTAGCACAAATTTCACAAGTGGCGATGTAGGCCTTAACGTCTTTAGGCAACCCAGACCACCAATAGTTTCTAGAAATGAGGTGCTTGGTACCCAGGATGGCCAGATAGTGCAGAGTCATGATTTTCCCTGAGTACCCTTAGCCGGAATTTCAGGGGAACAAACAGCTTGTTCTCAGAAAGGTTCCTGAGAGCTGAACCTTGATCAGCCGCAATTTCGGAGACTAAGTCAGAAACAACAGAGGATATTATTATACCTGTGGGCAAAACACAAGCAGGATCTTCCTCCGAAGGAGGGCTGGCCATGAAGCTATGCGACAGAGCATCAGCCTTAATATTTTTAGACCCAGCTCTATAGGTGACCACGATTCTAGGAAGACCAGATTCTTGTGGTCGGTAAGGACCGTTACCTGGTGCCTAGCCCCCTCCAAGAAGTGGCGCCACTCTTCAAATGCCCATTTATGGCTAAGAGTTTGCGGTTGCCCACGTCATAGTAACTCTCAGTGGGCGAGAACATCCTGGATGAGTAGGCACAGGGACAGAGATGGGTGAGGGACCTGGTAACCTGGGACAAGGCAGCACCCACTCTTACCTCGGAGGCGTCAACCTCCACGATCAATGGCTCCATTTTGTTAGGCTGAATCAGCACTGGGGCAGAGATAAAGCACTTCTTAAGGATCTCAAATGCCTGGACCGCCTCCGGAGGCTAGTGGAGGAGATCAGCACCTTTGCGAGTAAGATTCTTAAAAGGCTTAGCGATAACCGAGAAGTTAGCAATAAATCTCCTGTAATAATTAGCAAACCCCAAGAAGCACTGTAACGCCTTCAGGGAGGCAGGTTGGACACATTCCGCCACAGCCTGGACCTTGGCGGGGTCCATGCGGAATTCATAAGGAGTGAGGATTTGACCCAAAAATGGTATCTCCTGCACCCCAAACACACATTTTTCGGATTTAGCAAAGAGTTAGTTTTCTCGAAGAGCTTGGAGCACCTTCCTGACATGCTCAATGTGGGAGGACCAGTCCTTGGAAAACACAAGTATGTCATCAAGGTACACTACAAAAATTACCCCCAGGTAGTCTCTTAAAATCTAATTTATGAAATTCTGGAAGACTGCGGGAGCATTACACAACCCAAAGGGCATGACGAGGTATTCGAAATGACCTTCGGGCGTGTTAAACGCAGTCTTCCACTCATCCCCTCTCTGATGCGGATAAGGTTATAAGCCCCCCGAAGATCAAACTTAGAGAACCATTGGGTCCCCTGAACCTGATTGAAGAGATCAGGAATCAAATGAAGGGGATACTGGTTCCTTACAGTGACCTTATTCAAGTTTCGGTAATCGATGCACGGCCTAAGACCACCATCCTTCTTCCCTACGAAGAAGCCAGCACCTACCGGAGAAGTAGAGGGGCGAATGTAACCCTTGGCCAGGCTTTCTTGGATATATTCTCTCATGGCCTCACGTTCGGGACAAGAGAGATTAAATATCCTACCCTTAGGGAGCTTAGCTCCTGGTACCAAATCGATTGCGCAATCATATTCTCTATGAGGAGGTAACACTTCGGAGGCCTTTTTAGAAAAAACATCAGCAAAGTCCTGAATAAACTCAGGTAACGTGTTCACCTCCTCAGGGAGAGAAATAAAATTAACAGAAAAACAGGACGTCATGCATTTATTACCCCATTTAGTAAGATCCCCAGTACTCCAGTTAAACGTGGGATTATGCATCTGCAACCAGGGGAGGCCTAAAACCAAATCGGACGATAATCCCTGCATCACCAGTACAGAACACTGCTCCAAATGAGTGGAGCCAACAATGAGTTCAAAAACAGGGGTATGCTGCGTAAAATAACCATTAGCAAGTGGAGTGGAGTCGATACCCACTACCGGGACAGGTTTAGGCAAATCAATCAATGGCATAGCTAGAGACATAGCAAATTCCACAGACATAATATTAGCAGAAGACCCTGAATCCACCAAAGCACTGCCGGTGGCAGACCTACCCTCAAAAGAGACCTGAAAGGGAAGCAAGATTTTATTAGGTTTCATAATTACGGGAAATACCTGTGCGCCCAAGCGACCTCCCCGATGGTCACTTAGGCGCGGAAGTTTTCCGGCTGCTTATTCTTACATCTAGGACAGTTGTTCACTTGATGCTTGTCATCCCCACAGTAGAAGCAGAGACCGCTCTTCCTGCGGAGCTCTCTACGTTGTTGGGGAGACACGGAGGCCCTGAGTTGCATTGGTTCATCCGAGTTTTCCGTGGAAGAACGAAGCAACGGAACCTCGGGAGCCATCATGGGGGAGCCAGAGGAGAAGGTACAAAAACATTTAAGTCGTCGTTCCCTGAGACCGCTAAAGCCATAACCTGATCTAGAGAGTCAAAAGAGGGATAGCTAACTAACAGGTCTTTCAGGGCGTTCGACAGACCCAATCTAAACTGGCACCTCAAGGCAGGGTCATTCCAGCGAGATGCTACACACCACTTCCTAAAGTCAGAACAGTACTCTTCAACGGGTCTCTTACCCTGATGTAAGGTCACCAGCTGACTCTTGGCAAAGGCAGTCTTGTCAGTCTCGTCATAGATGAGCCCGAGAGTGGAAAAAAAAAGGTAAACAGAGGAAAGTTCAGGGGCGTCAGGAGCCAAGGAGAAGGCCCATTCTTGGGGGCCGTCCTGGAGCCGGGAGACAATTATACCCACTCGTTGGCTCTCAGAACCTGAGGAGTGGGGCCTTAGACGGAAATAGAGTCTACTACTCTCCCGAAAGGAGAAAAAAGTCTTCCGGTCCCCTGAGAACCGGTCAGGCAACTTGAGATAGGGTTCAAGAGGTGAGGTGGAGGGCACTAGCTGGTTAGCATCACGCTGGTCGCACCTCTGAGCCAGGGCTTTGACCTGTGATTATGTAATGACGGGGTAGGGACAGTGGCGGATCCCCATATGGGTGTTTCGGGCGGTCGCCCGGGGCCCAAGGCTTGCAGGGCGCCCATAGCTTCTCACACCACACACAAGTGAAACAAAACTCTCCAGGGCTGCTGCTGCCGGCCGCATTCTAGTGATCATCGGTCCCACGTGCTGATGAAGAGGCGGGGGGAATGTGCAGGGGGAGTCAATTACGGCCAGGGAACAGGGGCACAGCACATCAGCTGTAGAGAGCAGACTGTCAGAGATTGTGATGGGCAGGTGCTGGAGTCTCCCTGACAGTCTGCTCCTCTGTGCTGCTGTGCACTGTCCCTCCTGTCTAAACCTCCAGCATCTGCCTGATAACGGCAAAACTGAAACTAGAGGGTGAAGGACCTGTGGTGACGTCACAGTCACATGATTAAGGTCCTGGAGGCTGCCAGAGACAAGCACCGCAGAGGAAGAGACTGGTAAGTAAGTGTGTGTGTGTGCGTGTGTGTGTGTGTTAGTTAATGTAAGTCTATATAGTGTGTGCTGTGTATATAGTGTCTATAATGTAAGTCTATGTAGTGTGTGTGTTTATGTGTGTGTGTGTGTCATAATGTAAGTCTATATAGTGTGTGCTGTGTATATAGTGTGTGCTGTGTTCATAGTGTCTATAATGTAAGTCTATATAGTGTGTGTGGTTTGAATATATAGTGTGTGGTGTTAGTGTGAATTGTATATAGGGTGTTTAATCTCACATTTTTTGTGTGCAAAATAATTTCCCACCCATAGAGCCCTCTGCAGTAAGTCAGACGCTCAGAACCCCCCCCCCTGCAGTATAATCTCCCCCATGGAGCCCTCAGTAGTTATTATACTGCGGGGGGGGGGGGGGGGGTCAGAGCGTTTCATTGACTGTTCAGGGTTCTATAGGGGAATAACTCCTTCCCCCCCCAGAGCCATAAGGGCGGATTTACACGAACGTGTAATTCGTCCGTGCAACCCGCGTGCTTTTCACGCGCATCGCACGGACCTATGCAAGTATATGGGGCAGTGCAGACTGTCAGTGATTTTTGCGCAGCGTGCGTCCGCTGCGTAAAACTGACGACATGTCCTATATTTCTGCGTTTTTTGCGCATCACGCACCCATTGAAGTCAATGGGTGCGTGAAAATCATGCATGCCACACGGAGGCACCTCCGTGGGACGTGCGTGATTTGCTCAACAGCAGTATATTTATGATTGCAAACAGAAAAGCACCAGGTGCTACAAACATACAAACAGAGTGTCATAATGATGGCGGGTGCGCGAAAGGCACGCAGCCGCACATCATATGGTGATGACACACGGAGCTGTTAAGTGCCTTTTGCGCGCGCAAAACGCCGCATTTTTTGCGTGCGCAAAACGCACACGCTCGTGTAAATCCGCCCTAAGTGTCAGACACTTAGACCCTCCCATAGGGCACTCAGCAGTCAGTCAGATGCACTGGGGAGGGGTGTCTGACTGCTTAAAGGGTAACTAACGAAACTTTTAAAAAAAAATTACATGTCATAGTGACATGTCAAATGTTCTAATCGGTGGGGGTCCGGGCACTGAGACCCCACCAATCGCTGAAACAAAGTGGCAGAAGCGCTCAGGTGAGTGCTTTGCCACTTTGTTTCTGATCGTCTTTCCTCTGATAGCCAAGCATGCGGTCTATGGGCACAACAGAAAGTCTATGAGTCCGTACACCGCGCCGAGGAAAGACAATCAGAAATTAAGTGGAACAGCGCTCACCCGGGCACTCCTCCCTCTTTGTTTTAGTGATCGGTGGTGGTCTCAATGCTGGGACCCCCATCAATCAAAACTTCTGACATATCACTCTCACTATGACACGCCAAATGTTTTTTAAAAGTTTAGTTACCTCTTGGGGACTGAATTTATTGGTTTGAGTTAATGTATGGGCCTGGGTCTTAATTTGCTTAGGGGTCTGGGGTATAAGACAATTTATCGTGTTTATTTCTGAATTTTTATGTTGCTATAGACGCTGAAAATGGCTACAGAATCAAGGGGAAAAGATTTCTCATCAGGAAACTCTGCAGTCATCAGGAGAAGTCGCCATAACGGTCTGTGTCAGATGGAGAAGAAAAGAGAACGACCCATCAGTGAAGACATCTCCTGTGAGTCATTGCATTTATCTGTCACCTCTCCTGACATGTCTGTTATCGGAAATCCTTGTATTCCACATAAAGTCTTTGTGTACCCAGGACTAATAGACAAATGCGTGTTACCATTCCCCTTGTCAGGAGGATGTGTCCCTACACAGTGTGATACTGTCAGCATGTAGGGACATAGCCCTTTGACAAGGGGAATCGTAGCACTCATTTGTCAATGCTCACACAGAAAGGTGGTGTTTAATATAGACATGACGTCGCAGGCCGGTGGTGGAGAAGGGGGCCCAAGCTTGTGGAACAGCCCAGGGCCCATGGTTTACTTAATCCGCCACTGGGTAGGGAGATAGACAGGTGAGCCCTAATCTACCTGCCACTCATTCCCTGCCTACTTGCATGACCCATTCTAGGCGACGGCGTACAACTGGGCGACAGTCCCTACGCTCAGTTTGTGCACGACAGACAAACAGACAAGGGTACACAGAAGCTAAGGGAAATGGGGCAGTTGCCCACGGCAACACCATGAGCAACAAGAGTAGTGAACGAGCCGAGTCAAACCAGGAGTGTACGAGGTACCAAACGCAGAGCAGGAGCGTAGTCAGTAAAGTCAGGGTCAATATGAAGCAGAGGTCAATAGTAATAGCTGGAACAGCAGAGCCAGGAAAAAAGAGAGAATCACAGGCAAAGACAAGAAGCAAATGAAAGTATAGACGAAACTAGGAAAAACAAGGTTGGATCCAGCACGGAGGATTCGATAAAACGGAAAAAATGTTTCCAAGTTTAATGGGCCAATACATTTGGCTGATTAAAATCAGGAATAAGGTGCACAGCGTGACATCCTGATAGTGTAAGGAAAAATGATAGTGATAAATGGGAAGCCTACGCGTTTCAGACGCTGTGAGCGTCCTTAATCATGGCTAAAGTATATATAGACCGAGGGCGGGAGCTAGAACCGTCTGGCCAGGCTGTGATAGGTTCTCCCACTCCTCAGCCTACCAGCCTGAGTGGTAGCAGATCGAGTTACTGTATCAGACCTAGGAGCAGATGCAGACTGATTAACCATGGGCGTCGACACAGAAGCTGTGTCTGGCAGATCCTTTACAGTAGAACTATAAAGATGGCTATATAGACAGATGGGTTTGTGCCCTTTCTAACCTGGCGAAGAGCTGTTTTGCATACACATGAGTTGAGATATGGGGAGCTGTTTGCTGGGTATTCAAGAGGTGCCTGTGACAAGGTGTAAGGGGGTAAATTGTGGTCACAGTAGATTTTCTTAGCCTGAATCTAAAAATATATCAATATGTGAAAACTTCGGGCAAAACAAAATAATGGCACGAACGGGTCTGATTGGGACTTTAGGCTGCTTTAATGGGGTCAACTGCATTGGGGCATTTTGTAGGGTTTTTTTATGGAGGCAACAGCATTTTGACATTTTGTAACTATCCTAATTTAAAGGGCCATTAAACCACAGATCTTGATTATCTCCACCCACACTTTAATTTTCAGATTTTGAGTGAAGTTATACTTTGATTCCAATGTAGCAGCATGGAGCTTTTATGTCACAATTAAAAGCTACAGTACATGTAGCCATGTTGAATGTCAGTCTTTTTTCTGACTCTCACAACCTGTACTATATGTTAGAACTTTAAAAACAGACTACATAAGAAAATATGTTAAAATTATCTTTTCATCCATAAGCATGTAGATCCAGCACAACTTCCTTTCCTCCTTGCTTAACAGTTGGCCACAATCCATTTAAAATTATATGTGTGATTTCCCCTTTAACAACATATCTTAAAATAATATCTGCAGAGCCCAAGCCTGAGTTAGGAAGCGGAGTACAGATATATCATGCTTTATTTTAACAACTAGGTGATCAGTCTGCCAGACTTCTAAATAAATCAGTCACACAACAAATACTGTGCGGGTATGCATGAAAACCGATGTCCCATTCCTTTTATTTCAGAACGCCAGTATTCATCAACCGGATCAATATATATATATATATGTCTGGCACAGTGACATTTTACAAGCTAATCTTCTCAGACCGGAGCAAGTCTTCATTTTTCACAACCCTGCTTCCGTGTGCTGTAACTTGAAGAACAGAGGGTCATGTTGGATCATAACAGCTTGTAGCTGCAAAAACATCACTGCTCAGTACTCAGCAGGGGTCCCCGACTCCAGTCATCAAAGTCTGTACGTAGGGCAGAGTTTAAAAATACGCCTTCTAAATGCTGCTAGCAAGAGGTAATGAGCCACAGATTACTGAATTTTGCACTATTTTTGTCTCTATTCCTGCAGTTGAACGAGTATTTAATACATTTAGGAACAATCCCATCTCTTTTTGTAAACCTTTTGCTAAATTATTCATAACAGGTGGCTTTCATTTCCATGGTTGGCTTAAGGGCAACATAGGAAAGTTCTGTATGTTTCCACCCTTTAAGTCATAAGGAGATGTTTAAAGTAAGACTCTAATTTCATACATGAGACCAAAGCTGCAATCTAAATTCAACGAACCGAGCGATAACCCCAAATATAACAGTGGTCCTAGTGACTAATAGATCAAGCCAAAGAAGAAAAAAAGGTCACGACCATGTAATTGAAAAAATACAAACACTCCTTTATTAATGTTACTTAAACACATGCAATAAGACAAAACTAGACAAGGTAAAATAACATAACCCTCGCAGGATAAAAGATAGAATTAGAACACTGAAGCAGCGGAGCAACCAGATAGTAACCCGGTCACAGGATCGCCCAAAATGCTAAAGTGCATGCATAGTAAATTTAAAAAAGGTGAAAGGTATAACACATTTGCACAGATTGGTATATATACGTACATAAATGTGAGTACATTTGAAAAATCACGTTCAAGCAGCAGTATACCTACACCTGCAAAGTACGGGAATAGCTGGGAGATCAAGACAGGGGGTCCGCTGTTGACCCGACGCGCGTTTCGCAGATGCATCTGAGGTGCCAGTTATCACCACTTGTCGCAAACTGAGAGGGACAGAATCCTTGAACTGAGAGTCCTTGGTTTATCATTCCTAGGCTGAGAAGTCAGCACTGTTCAACGTTGCATTTCCCGGAGGTTGGGAGAGCAACAACGAACGACAATGTTAGCAAGAGGTGTGAGGAGGGTAAACTCTGCACCTTCAGATCGTCTGATTGGAAGAATGGCACATAGTAATCCATTCTGTACTGCAAATTAAATTGAACATCATAACCCAAGCCTAGGGTGGCAATCAGTTTCGGCCCAAAACATCAAAAGGCATTTGCACGACATTGAGCTGCGAGCCAGACGTCCAGCTACAGGTGATTTATTGTCTACACTCCACCGCTCTCAAAGACTATCATGGTGCACAGCAAGAGGCAATGGAGGCTTGAAAGAAGGTCTATCTTCTTTAGCGATAATTCTCGGACACAATGATAGCCAGAGATTGGTCGGGAGACCACATGGGCAACGCTATGAAGAAGCCTTCACAAGGGAATGACACCGGTCCTACTCCTGGGATTATGGAGTGGCATATTGTATGGTAGCCGGATCCCTCTAGTCTCGGCATTACTGCTCGGCATTACTTTGATTTGGTTGTGGAACCAGTAGTACGGCCATTTCTCCAAAGTGTCCCAGAAGCCGTTTTTCAAAAGGACAGCGCCAGGCCGCATGTTGCTCGTGCTACTGTGAGCAGTCTGCGTGGCTTAAACGTGCTACCATGGCCGGCAGCCTCTCCGGACTTGTCTCCCATCGAGCACATCTGGGACATCATTGATCAGCAATTGCAGTCAATCTCGATGAGTTGCGTGTCCTAGTGCATTCAGCGTGGCATAACATTCCTCAGACAACCATTAATCACCTAATTGATAGCATGCCAAGCCATGTAAGCGTGTGTATTTCTGTGTGTGGTGCTCATTCTCGATACTGCATAAATCAAGATGTTTGGTATATTTTGTTTCCATTTTTTTCATCATTTGCATATCATTAACATGCAGGGGCGTAGATAGGGGGGGCAGGCGGGGCATTATCCCCCAGGCGCAACTACACGGGAAGGAAGGGGGGGCACCGACCAGGGGAGTGGAGGCATGTACCCCCATAGACGTTTAGTGGCATGGCCACCCATTGCTGTTAAATTTATTTAAAAGCTGGGGCAGTGCATGGGACAGGAGCGGGAGCTGTGTAATGTAATGCACGATGTTCTCCTTCAAAGGCAGAGCATGTGTGCTCCGGGCGGCTGCTTTATACGTCACATGTGACGTCATATAATGCAGCCGGCCATACACTCTGCCTGTGAGGAAAACACCATTGAAGTGTTCAGCCCCAGGTAGCAGACAGGCAGGGAGGATGGAGGAAGAGAGGGCTGGGGAGGAGCAGTCTTACACACAGCTCTCCTCCTGCCTGCAACGTGTAACCCCTCATAACACGAAGATCCCTCCACGGAGCACCGGACTGATAAGTACAGCTGTATATGTGCAAGTAGGGGAAGGTGTGTGTGTGGTGTGTGTGTGTGTGTGTGTGTGTGTGTGTGCGTGCGTGCGTGCGTGCGTGCGTGCGTGTGTGTGTGTGTGTGTGTTTTTTTAAATCATTTCTGTAAATCGTCTATGTGTGGGGTGAGGGGATTCTGTATAAATTGTTTTAGTGGGGAAGAAGGATTTGACTGTATGGCCTCATATACACTTCCGTCGGCCGTTGTACGACCGCTAATGATGGTTCTGTGAATCACAGACCTCACACAGATGGCTTCCGTGTGCAGTCCGTTGTTTCACGGACCAAATCAATGCAAAGGCTGAGACTGTTCCGTCAAAAACAGTGCCCTCTTTTTGAGGGAACGGCCGCACGGCGTGCATGGCCTCATTGAAATGAATGTGTCAGGGTGCTATCAGTTAAAACAACGGATAGCACCCTGATGAAAAAACTGAAGTGGGCATGAGGCCTAAGGCCTCAAGCACACACCCGTTGCCATTTATACGGTTGGTTATCACGGATACGCGAAACAAGGACCGCACATAGAACTATACTGCTTGTAAAATGTACAAATCGCTTTATGCTTCAGTTACATTAAAATAAAAGTGAAAAAAAAAAGTTACACCTCATTGATTCGTAGAGAAAGCAAACATGGTGAGTGGGAAGGAGATGTCGGGAAAGAGTTTGGGGGGGTGGGGTGCCAAGCTGAATCTTTGCCCCGGGTGCAGGAGAACCTAGCTACGCCTCTGTAACATGTCTATCCATCCTGTGATTTTTCACAATTCCAAGACTTTTCCTTTTTGGTGTTGCATTTTCAATGTTGAGGAGAGTAAATAAAAAAATAAAAAATATTAAAGGTTAATTAAAAAAGAACTTTTCTAATTTTTACAGTTTGCAATGTAAAAAAAAGGATCTCCCACAAAAAAATAGAATAAAAAGTGAACAAAATGTGTCATGTACCAAAAAATTGTACCAACAGAAACTACAGCTCGACCTTGCAAAAAATAAACCCTCACGCCACTCAATCAACAAAGAATAAAAGTAGTAAAACATAAATAAACATTATAAATTTGGTATTGCCGTAATCGTATTGACTCGCAGCATAATATTAACATGTTGTTTTTATTGCACAGTGAATGCTGTAAAAACGAAACCCAAAAAACAATGGAGGAATCACTGTTTTTTTTCCCATTCCACCCCACAAAGATTTTTTTTCCTGTCATGGAAAACTACAACTCATCCTGGAAAAACTTAAAAGTTCTGGGTTTTGGAAAGTTGGGAGGAAAAAGAAAAAATGAAAATCAGAAAAATGGCTTCGGAGGGAGGGGTTAACAACACTTTCTACTAGAGTCACGTTAAGTGGTTAATTATTTGGCCAGCAAGTGTGATGGCCCACAATCCCCTCCCCCCACTTCTTTAATGCTAGTACCCAGTAGTAAACCTGGCATGAGGACATCAGTAGGAACAAATTACTTTCTGCTCCACTGATAACTTTTTATGTTCAGCAATCTATTGAGGCTCTCTTATTGTGTAATGTCACATGGGCAAAACGGAAAACAGGTTGGCAAACCTAGTGGGGACCTGTAAGAATGTACATTGTCATTTTTGACAGATTTTTTATTTAAAAAAAAACTAGCATACTTTATTAAAATCAAAGAGTAGACATGATTTGCTATTCTGTGGGACGTCATTAAAGAGGCTCTGTCACCAGATTTTGCAACCCCTATCTGCTATTGCAGCAGATAGGCGCTGCAATGTAGATTACAGTAACGTTTTTATTTTTAAAAAACGAGCATTTTTGGCCAAGTTATGACCATTTTTGTAGTTATGCAAATGAGGCTTGCAAAAGTCCAAGTGGGTGTGTTTAAAAGTAAAAGTCCAAGTGGGCGTGTATTATGTGCGTACATCGGGGCGTTTTTAATACTTTTACTAGCTGGGCGTTCTGATGAGAAGTATCATCCACTTCTCTTCAGAACGCCCAGCTTCTGCCAGATCACGCTGTGACGTCACTCACAGGTCCTGCATCGTGTCGGCCACATCGGCACCAGAGGCTACAGTTGATTCTGCAGCAGCATCAGCGTTTACAGGTAAGTAGCTACATCGACTTACCTGCTAACCGCGAAGCGGCTGCAGAATCAACTGAAGCCTCTGGTGCCGATGTGTCCTCGCTCGTCTGACACGATGCAGGACCTGTGAGTGACGTCACAGCGTGATCTGGCAGAAGCTGGTCGTTCTGAAGAGAAGTGGATGATACTTCTCGTCAGAGCGCCCAGCTAGTAAAAGTATTAAAAACGCCCCGATGTACGCACATAATACACGCCCACTTGGACTTTTACTTTTAAACACACCCACTTGGACTTTTGCAAGCCTCATTTGCATAACTACAAAAATGGTCATAACTTGGCCAAAAATGCTCGTTTTTAAAAAAATAAAAGCGTTACTGTAATCTACATTGCAGCGCCTATCTGCTGCAATAGCAGATAGGGGTTCCAAAATCTGGTGACAGAGCCTCTTTAAGTATTATAAGATATCTATTACTGCGTGAAATATTTTTTACAATTATTTCAGTAACAAATAGAAAAGTTTTTTAAGTATGGTACTGTCATAGTCTATGAGCATTTTGATAAACCCAGGACTAAAATCAATGCCTTTTTTCTCATCGTATTTACTGTGCCATCTGATGGCTGAAAGCATCCTCAAGATTTATCATACTGGCAACAGCTATAATTCAACTTTTATATTGTTCTATAAGTCGTGCTCAGTACAGAAAAATTCTAACTGCAGACCAAATTGAAGTTATATATGTGTTTGAGAATATCAACAAATTCGTGGTCCAAGAATTTCCCTGGAGAACTTTTAGGAATTTCCCTGGAGGACTTGTTATTCCTTTAAAAGTCTCAGCTCCCAGTAATAACTGTGCATGATTATTACTTATTCTTCTTTGGGAAAGACTACCACCAAAACTTTCTTCAGGTTTTAGGATATCTAGAATATTTACATGAGTCTTTCCATTTGTCAGTGAAGGAGTGTAAAAAAAAAAATAACTTAAAGGGTTATTTCCTTCTTAGTCATTTATGGCCTATCCATGGGATAGGCCATAAATGTCTGATAGATGTGGGTCCCAGCTCTGGTACCGGCATCTAGGTCAAGAGTGGGAATTGCACAACCCACATCCCACCAGGTGAGACGGTCGCCCATCCAGGCAGAGAATGAATGAGTCTCGTGGATTGGCTATAAATGTCTAAGATGGGAATAACCGTTTAGGTTTATGTTCAGACGTCACAGTTTTAACAGTGCAATACATGTGGATGGGGCTTTCAAAACCCAATCCACTGTTGTGTTGGCTCCCTATATGTTAATTTGCTGTAGTTAGCTAATGGTGCAAGCTGCCTCATGCTGATTGACCAGCATCAGAGGCAGGGAAGCTAGGTCCACCTTGGGAGAATGAAGGTAGTTTACGCCTTAGTTAACTACAGCAAATTAGCATATAGGGAGCTAACACAACTGTGGGCCATATGTCTGGAACGGAGGTGCCCGTGAAAAAAAGATGGTGCTGGAATCAGGGAGAAAGGCGATATTTAGGACAGATAACCACCTCAACTTATATTATGACCTAGTGATAGGTCCTCTTTAAAAGGGTTGTACTAAAATCAAAAATTATCACCTATAATTAGTATAGGTAATAACTGTCTGATCATACAAAGTAATCTAAGTAATATAAAAAAAACAGGCAGCAAAAAGGTACAATTAAGGAGGCATACAGACCAGAACTATGGGGGGGGGGGGGGGATCAACCCCAACACGTGTTCTTCCGGGGGCTATGTTTTTTATATTACTTTGCTTTGGATGGTTTCTATCCACATTCATCGTATTACTTATGTACCAGTCTTTGTATGCACTATTTGCACTTTACTATAGACGCTGTGGGACCCGACCTATGTGGGGATCCTTTTTCTATGGGTAATGTTACGGCAAATGTATTTATTTATAACGATTTTGTCTTTCAATAAAATATTGTTTATTTTTTGCTAATAATGGTTCATGTGTGATTTTTTTTATATAGGAATTCATATTTATATATCACACAGTTCACTTAAGTTGCTATATGCATGTATGAGCCCAACTATGTTAGTAGGTGTTAAACTGTTATTTGTTGCGGGATTTACCTCCCATAGAATTCAATGGGGAAAACCTGCAACAATAAGCAGGGTTTACGCAAATACAGTAAAATTCCGCACCGCAGGTCAATTTCTGAGCATTTTTACCGCTCAGTATTTACACAGCGTATGGATGAGATTTGTTTTATCTCATCAACTTTGCTGCTACTGTATTTGTTGTGGATTTTCCGCAACTGATTCCATTGCAGAAAAACCAAAGCATTTACGGAACGTGTGAACTGACCCTTATTTCTACAGACTAAGGCCTCATGTACACGGCCGTAGCTTTGTGCACGGCCCATAATTACAGGCACGGACGGCCACGGAGTGTCGTCCGCAATTACAGACCGTGCACATACAATATTTGCATTGACTTTAAGTAGCCCGGACCGCAAATGTGGCCCGTAAAATGACTTGTCCTATTTTTTTGCGGTCCAGGCTCCTGGCCAATGCACGGACCTTGGAAACCACGGTCGTGTACATTGGCCCATGGAATAGAAAGTGTCTTATACTATCCGCAATTGTGCATAGTATGCGGACGTAATGCACGGTCAAGTGAATGAGGCCAACCTGATTCAGTATTCCCCACTACCACATAGTTTTATCTGCATGTGACTAAACCTCCTTCTGCTCCTCCGCTCTGTAGTAATGCTGAAGCAGGGAGCTGACGATTCCCTGCTTTAACAATGAGTTCAACTGTATCTGTGTCCTGACAACGCCCTGAATCCGGGACTGTCCCGCTGAATCCAGGACGGTTGGGATGTATGGTTTTACATTTATTTTGTATTTGCTCAAAATAAATACGAGCATTTTTTGCCAAAACCTGAGTGAGAACTATTTATGACGACAATGATACCAACACCCCAACAGGTACATCCAACTTTTTGATAAAATTTTTTTAGCGCTAAGGTGACCAAAAACCAGCTATTTTGGCGTTTTAAATTCTATTTTTCACAGCGTTCACCGTGTGCTTTAAATAATGGTATTTTGCAATAGTTCAGACTTTTATGGACACAGCTATACCAATTTTGTTTATTTAAAAAAAAAAATATTTTACATTACTTTAGAGGAAAAAAATTGGAAAAGGTGTTTTTTTTCTTTAACTTTTAATATATATTTTTTTCACCACTAATAACTTTATCGAACTTTTTTTTTTTCACACATTTTATTAATCCCCCCCCCCCACCACCCAGGGGACTTGAAACAGCGATTATAAGATTGCTGGTACAATACACTGAAATACCCATGTATTGCAGTATATGGTCATTTTTACAGGCTTCTGTAACAGCGTGATTCCTGTTTGTTAGTCCCGGGTGTCAGCTGTAATACACAGCTGACACCCGCAGTGTACAGAACGGGCTCAGCACGTGAGCCCGCTCCTCACATCACCCCCAGCACCACAACGTGCTATTACATCATGGTGCGTGAAGGGGGTTAATGCGCAACGGATGGTGCAAAGTGAAAATGTCAATTTTCCACTGACATGCCATTTTAGTGCACAATATGTTGTGCCCAGTTTGTGCCACTGAAGAGAAATACCGCATAAAATGTTAAGCGGTTTCTCCTGGGTATGGCGATGCCATATATGTGGACTTAAACTGCTGTTTGGGCACGCTGTAGGGCTCAGAATGGAGGGAGCGGCATTTGGCTTTTGGAGCACGGATTTTGCGTGGTAATAGTTCTGTTTGGAGTTTTGCTAGTATTTCAGTTTATAATGTGGGGCATATGTAATCTGTGCGGAGTACATCAGGGCATAATAAGAGGATATAATAATGCGGTCAATAAATAATAATTCATAGATGTGGCCGGTGTCGCACTGATAAATAGTGCCTAATCTTATCCGCTTTTGAAATACTCTGCACATTTTGCATCGCCATATTCTGAGAGCCAGAACTTTTTTCTTTTTTTCTCCAACAGCGCTGTGTTAGGGTTTATTTGTTGTGGGACAATCGGTAGTTTTGATTGGTACCCTTTTGGGGTACATGCAATTTTTTTTTTATCACTTTTTATTACATTTTTTGGAAAGCAAGTTGACCAAAAACCAGCAATTCTGAAAATATTTTCTATTCTTTTCTTTTTTTTTTACAGTGTTCACTATGGGCTATAAATAGCATTTTTACGTTATTGTGCGAGTCGATACGATTACAGCGATACCATATGTACAGTTAGGTCCAGAATTATATGGACAGTGACACAATCTTCATGATTTGGGCTCTGCATGCCACCACATTAGATTTGAAATGAAACAACTGAGATGCAATTGAAGCGTAGACTTTCAGGTTTAATTCAAAGGGTTGAACAAAAATATCCAGTGAAATGTTTAGGAATTGCAACCATTTTTCTACACAGCCTCCTCATTTCAGGGGCTCAAAAGTAATTGGACAAATTAACATTACCATAAATAAAATGTGATTTTATTTTTTTAATACTTTGTAGAGAATCCTTTGCCGGCAATGACTGCCTGAAGTCTGGAACCCATGGACATCACCAAACCCTGGGTTTCCTCCTTTGTGATGCTTTGCCAGGCCTTTACTGCAGCGGTCTTCAGTTGTTTCTTGTTTGTGGGTCTTTCTGTCTTAAGCAAGTGACATGCATGCTCGATCGGGTTGAGATCTGGTGATTGACTTGGCCATTGCAGAATATTCCACTGCTTTGCCTTAAAAAACTCCTGGGTTGCTTTCGCAGTATGTTTTGTGTCATTGTCCATCTGTACTGTGAAGCGACGTCCAATAAACCTTGCTGCATTTGGTTGAATCTGAACAGAAAGTAAATCCCTGAACACTTCAGAATTCATCCGGCTGCTTCTGTTTTCAGTCGCATCATCAATAAACACTAGTGACCCAGTGCCTTTGGCAGCCATGCATGCCCATGCCATCACACTGCCTCCACCATGTTTACAGAGGATGTGGTGTGCTTTGGATCATGAGCCGTTCCAAGACTTCTCCATACTTTCTTCCTCCCATCAATCTGGTACAGGTTCATCTTAGTTTCATCTGTCCAAAGAATGCTGTTCCAGTTCTGGGCTGCTTCTTTACATGTTGTTTGGCAAAGTCTAATCTGGTCTTTCTATTTTTGAGGCTGATTAATGGTTTGCACCTTGTGGTGAACCCTCTGTATTTGCTCTCAGGAAGTCTTCTCTTTATGTAAGATTTAGATACTGATACACCTACTTCCAGGAGAGTGTTCTTCACTTGGGTAGATGTTGTGAAGGGTTTTTATTCACAATGGAAAGGATTCTGCGATCATTCACCACTGTTGTCTTCCGTGGACGTCCAGTCACATTTGGTCCCTTGAAAAAGAGGCAGCTAGATATTAAAGAGCTGAAATTCCTAAACCCTTCCTCAAATTAAGATGTAAACACGCTCAAATTAAAGCTGAGAGTCCGCACTTTAAGCCCATATTGATTATATAACTGTATATTCAATATGTTTTGGTAAAGAGCTAAAATTACAAAACTTGTGTCAATGTCCAAATAATTCTGGACCTAACTGTATATAGTTGTTTCTTATGTTTTGCAGCGTTTGCACAATAAAATCACTTTTTTTTTTAAATAATAAATTTTTTGTGTCGCCATAATCTGAGAGCCATAACTTTTCAGAGCCAAAAAAAGCTGTCTAAGGGCTTGTTTTTTGCGAGATGGGTTGTAATTTTTGTTGGTACTGTTTTGGGGGCACCTGCGACATTGTGATCACTTTTTATTCTCTATTTTGGGAGGGATGTGACCAAAATATAGCAAATCTGGCATTGTTTTTTATTTAAAATTTTTTTATGGTGTTCACCATGCGGGGAAAAACATTATTGTTTTATATTTTGGTTCGTTACAAAAGTGGTGATACCAAATATGCATACTTTTTTTAACGTTCTCATTTTTTTTCTATAATAAAAGCCTGTTAGGGTATGTTCACATGGCATATTTTCAGACGTAATGGAGGCATTTTACGCCTCGAATTATGCCTGAAAAGACGGCTCCAATACGTCGGCAAACATCTGCCCATTGCCTGCAATGGGTCTCACGATGTTCTGTGCAGACGAGCTGTCATTTTATGCGTCGCTGTCAAAATACGGCGCGTAAAATTACGGCCGCATCAAAGAAGTGCAGGACACTTCTTGGGACGTAATTGGAGCCGTTTTTCATTGACGCCGCGAAAAACGCGAGTACATTCAAAAATGTCTGAAATTCAGGAGCTGTTTTCGCCTGAAAACAGCTCCGTAATTTCAGACGTATTTTGCGTTGCCATGTGAACATACCCTTATAGGAAAAAAAGCAGTTGTGTTTTTTTAACGTATAACTTTTATTTTTACACTTTTCTAAAACATTTTTATTGCCTTTTTTTTTTTACTTTGTTTTTGTCCCACTAGAGGACTTGACGACCTGCAGCACTGGTCGCTGCTATAATACATTATACTATGTACATAGCGTAATGTATTCTAACTGACGCTGACAGTAATGATGTTAGGAAGCCTATCAGGACTGCCCCCAGCCGGAGGCTGTTACTCATAGGCTTCCATACATGGCAGACCATTGTCTGGCCTCAGGTTGCCTTGCCAACCATCGGCACTACCCGCTATCGCATCGTGGGGGGTGCCGATCTGCTACATGCCCTGTAAATGTGGCGTTTGCAATCGATCGCTGCATTTAAGGGGTCAGTTGCCAAAATCAGCGGCAATGGATCGCTGGCCAGCAAGAGTGGAGTGTCAGCTGTCGGGGACAACTGACCTCCCGGTTCCCAGTGCACACTGTCACCAATAGTGTGCACCGGGACCGACACGTACAGTCGCGTCCTGGCGCGCCTAGGGCTAAAAAAATTATTAAAAAGCCCACTGTTAGAAATTACTGGTCCCCGAATATATCACCTCTCTACCGCACAATAATAAGAAGGACACGCTTTGAGACGATAATTCAATTCCTGCATTTTAATGACAAAGGTCGATGCCCACCCCCAAATGCCTCAAATTTTGATCTGTTCTTCAAAATAAGGCCATTAATTGACCATTTTTGTCAGGCATATTCCCAATATTATACCCCTAAACAGAATATTGTGGTGGATGAATCCCTGGTTTCTTTTAAGGGAAAGCTCAGGTTAAGGCAGTACCTTGCAAACAAAAAGGCCTAGTACAGTATTTAATTGTACAAAATCTGTGAGAGTGCCACTGGGTATACCCATTGCTTCAGAGTTTGAAGGAAAGGACTCTAAAATTGATCCCCCAGAATGTCCCCACCCCCTCTTCCAAGGAGTCAGTGGGAAGATTGTATGTGACCTTGTGCATCCGCTGCTTGGCAAAGGGTAGCATGTATATATAGATCATTTCTACAATAGTGTCCCTTTGCTTAAAATGCTTGCGTCCCGATCCTCATTGGCCTGTGGCACAATCGGGAAAAACCAGAAAGGCCTCCCCAAAACTCTGGTTCTGTCATTAAGTGTGGGAGAGCAGGGCCGTCTGCAGCAAAGATCTGCTGCTCCTCAGATACAGAGACAAGAGACGTCCTGATCTGGTCTACCATTCATGATGGAAGCAGCAGCATTGTGCCTGTATGCAGGTCCACGACCCAAGCCCTCAAACCCCTGTGTGTACAGGAGTACAATAAATTTATGGGTGGCGTTGATCTGATAAATTCCTACAATTTCAGGAAAGGGAAATCAAATCTCTGTTATTTGCTGACCAGGTAGCGGAGGGCAGTACATCTAGCAGCAATGTCAGCAGTAGAGATGAGCGAACCGGGACAACCGAACCCGGTTTCGGTCCGAACATCGGGAAAAGTTCGGTTCGCAGCGAATCCGAACTTCACCGGGTTCGGCCGAACACGTTTTGACCGAACCCGGTCAAAAATATTATACAAATCGGCAGCCACTTGTCTCTATCAATCACTGATAGAGAAAAGAGGCTGCTGATTAAAAATAAAAGAAAAAGCATTTCATACGTACCCGGTCGTTGTCTTGGTGACGAGTCCCTCTTCTTCCTCCAGTCCGACCTTATTTCCTGACGCGGCAGCCTGTGATTGGCTGCAGAGGCCGCTGCAGCCTGTGATTGGCTGCAGCGGTCACATGGGCTGTAACGTCATCCAGGAATGTCGTAAGTATGAACTTATAATTTTTTTTTTTATTACATTAAAATTGTATTTTCCGCGCGCCGAGCATGGTACTGTCAAGGTTGCTGAAAGAGTTAGTGCAGCCCATTAACTCTTTCAGCACCCTGGACAGTACCATGCTCGGCGCACGGAAATTACAGGTTCGGTCAGAACTAGTTCGGTCCGAATCGAAATTTTTCGTGAAATTCGGCGAACTAGCCGAACCTAACTTTTCATAAGTTCGCTCATCTCTAGTCAGCAGGAATGTTTCCGGCCAACATTTCATCACAGAATTCCCCCCCCCCCCCCCCCCCCAATGAAAAACATCAGAGGCCCTAAAAAAGATGCTGCATGTGCTCAAAACAAGGCATCAGGAAGGACACAAGATATATGTGCGAAACATGCCCCACTAAGCCCGGATTGTGTCTTCAGTGTTTTAAAATTGACCACACTTCTTTAGATATTTCATTTTTTTTTTTTTTACTTTTTCATCAACCCTTCTGTCTTGCATATTGGCCATGACTTGTTTTTTTCTCGAACAAGCCCCTTTGCGCGTTGTTATATTAGTAAAACCCCCAAAATAAACAAAATAGTCTCACTATACCCTGTAGGCAGCTGGAATAATAATGGAGAGAGTGTCCCTCTCACTCTGGTTGCAAAGTTGGGAGAGATGATAAAATGCATAATAAATGTTACCCTCAGCAAATTTTTGTTTGCTGAGGTTTTTAATAAATGTTCTGGGCTGCATTTAATGGAATGGTGGGTAGGTTGGCAGTGGGACCGTCCATTCCCCCTTCCCTCCAGTTCAGGATTTCCAGGCTGCCCACTTCACAAATTAATAATTCTCACTATACCCCTACGTGAATACTATGAGAGGTGTCCATCACATGCTAAAAATTCTCATTATACCCCTAGATTAATTCCTTGAGGGGGTGTAGTTTCCAAAATAGGGTTACTTCTGTGGGTTTTATAATATTTTGACCCCTTAAATCCTTTGTAATCATGGCACAAATACCACCATAGTAGGCCTCAAACATTGTATAGGTTATCTTTCCCTCCTGAGCTATACCGTGTGCCTAAACACCACTTTATGTCCACATATGAGGTGTTGCTGTACTTGGTAGTACAATTGAGTACAAACTTTTGTTGTGCTATTTCCTCTATTACGCCTTAAAAAATTGGGACTAAAACCACATATTTTTGGAGAAAATGTGATTTTTCACATTTCATGGACAATTTCTAACAAATACCTGTGGGAACAAGTCTACTAGACCACTAGATTTATTCCCCTATGGGTATAGATTCCGAAATTTCATTATTTTTGGGGGTTTCTACTGTATTGATACCTCAGGGGCTCTGCAAATACAACATGACGGCCTAAAACCATTCCAGCAAAATCTGTGCTCCAAAAGCCAAAAAGCCGTGCTGGTGCCAATACAGCAGTTTACGACCACATTTGGCATATTTCCATGTTCAGGAGAAATTGCGTAACCAATTGTTGGGTGCTTCTTCTACTTTTACCCCTTGTGGAATTGTAAAATTCCAGGCAATTGTGAAATTTTACTGAAAAAATAGCAATTTCTAATTTTCACAGCCAAGTGTTAATAACTTTTATGTAACACCTGTGTGGTCAAAATCATCAATTTACCCCTAGATAAATGCATTAAGGGGTGTCGTTTTCAAAATGGGGTAACTTTTTAGGGGTTTCCACTTTACTGGTACTTCAGCGTCTCAACGAATGCAACATGATGCCTGAAAACTATTTCAGCAAAATCTTGCCTCCAAAAGCCAAGTAGCGCTCTGTCCCTTCGGAGCCCCGCTGTGTGCCCATACAGCAGTTTGCGACCACATATGGGGTATTTCCGTGTTCAGGAGAAATTGTAACAAATTGTGGTGTGCTTCCTCTCGTATTACTTCTTGTGGAAATGTAAAATATGGGGCAAACTTGACATTTTAATAGAAAAATTTTAATTTCTAATTTTCATGGCCCAGTGTTAATACCTTCTATGAAACACCCAAGGGGTCAAAACATTCACTATACCCCTTAATAAATTCCTTGAGGGGTGTTGTTTCCAAAATGGGTCAAATTTTAGGGTGTTTTTTCTCCTATTACCCCTTGTGAAAATGAAAAATTCGGAAAAAAAACGACATTTGAGTGGAAAAAATGCAATTTCTCATTTGTACGGTGACTTCTATGTATCACATGGGGGGGGTCAAAACAATCACTTTACCACTAAATAAATTCCTTGAGGGGTGTAGTTTCACCTTTCAAAGGTCACATTTTGGGTGTTTCCTTAGTACTGGTATTTTAGGGGCTCAACGAATGTCATATGGTGTTTAAAAAACATCCTAATAAAATAATTTCTGAGGACTGTTTAAGTCAAGTGGCGCACTACGGCCACATATGAGGTATTTCTACAAACTGCAGAATCAGGGTAATAAATATTGAGGTTTGCTTTGTTGTTAACTGTTGCTTTGTTACACAAAAAAAGATACAATTGGAAAATCTGAAAAAAAATTAAAAAAAACATTTAAAAGTTCACATCCATGTTGCTTTTATTCCTGCGGAACACCTAAATGGTTACCAAATTATTTGAAATTTAGACAATTTAAGGGTGCAGTTTCTAAAATGGGGTAATTTATGGGGGTTTTCTATTATATAGGTCCCTCAAAACCAGTTAAAGGGGTTTTCCGATGCCTAAAATTATTATTTTTTTTAATCTTGCACCGGTTATTATTTTTTACATTAACCCCTTAAGGACACGGCCAATTTTAGCCTTGAGGACAGAGCAATTTTTTTTACATTTCCCTCTTTGCATCCCGACGCTCATAACGCTTTTATTATTTGTACGAAGTAGTTGTATGAGACTTTGTTTTTTGCGGGACGAGTTGTACTTTATGTACGTACCATTTTTTCGTACAAATACATTATCGTTTCATTTCTATAAATTTTTAAATAGCTTAAAATGCAGAAAAAAAAGCAGTTGCGCAGCAGTTGTAATATATTTTTTTTTACACCATACATTGATCATCATAAATAATGTTATACATTTGTTATACAGGTTGTTACGGTCGTGGCGATACCAAATGTGTATATATTATTTCATGTTTTGGGACTTATATTTTAAAAAGTTTATTTATTATAAAAAATGTGTGTTTCTGTGTATTTTTTTTACTTTTTATTGATTTATTTACCATTATTTTTTTTTTACGTTAATTTAACTTTTTTTTTTAATCCGATAAAGGGATTTATCATTTTGATTTTTATTTTGTAACTGTAATGTACTGGCATAGATCTATATGCCAGTACATTAGCCTGTTACTGATTGTACACAGGCAGTTGTTAGGGCATACCTCAGTATGCCCTAACAACAGGAAATATGTTCAGACAGCCCTGGGGTCCTTCAATAGACCCTGGGCTGTCAGGCCATACGAGTTGTGGACTTTGATCGCGTCACAGTTATTTTCTGTGACGCGATCAATGTGCAGTCCCCTCTCCTTGAATAAGCCGCGATCAGTTGTCATCGCAGCGTTCAAAGGGTTAACAGCGGAGAGAAGATGTTTCTCTCCTCTCCGCTGTCAGAGCGGGGTCGTGGCTGTGTATTACAGCCGTTGCCCCGCTCTCGATCGCGCGCACAGAGGCGCGCAGGGACGGCTGTCACACAGGACGAGTATGCTCGTCCTAATGCGCGAAGTGCTCGCCGCTCAGGACGAGCATACTCGTCCTGTGTCGGCAACCAGTTAAAGCCCCCTGAATATTGTTTTTATAATTTTTAAATTTTCTTTTAGCAATACGCTTCTTTGTTTACATTCAGAGGTTTATTTACCTCTGTGTTTCTTTTGTCGCTCTTCCAGTCATTCTGCTCCCATCACGCGCCACTTGTCTTCATTTAGAGCGCATGTGTTCAGAACAGCACAGTACAGGAACGTCACTGATGACGCACCATTCGTGGAGAAGACAAGAAGAGGAGCTCGTCCGGAAGTAAAGAACATAGAAGACCGGTCGGCACATCAGCGGAACAGAAAACTTCAGATGGTTGCGGAGTCATGTGACAGTACTCTCGATTAGAAGACATCAACACCTTTGCATCGGTACGTATATTATAAAGTTTGTTTAATACATATTTAAAATGTTTTGGAAAATAGTTTTAAAAAGGTGGAAAACCCCTTTAAAGAGGCTCTGTCACCAGATTATAAATGCCCTGTCTCCTACATAATCTGATTGGCGCTGTAATGTAGATAACAGCAGTGGTTTTTATTTTGAAAAACGATCATTTTTGAGCAAGTTATGAGCTATTTTAGATTTAGTTTCTTAATGCCCAACTGGGCGTGTTTTTACTTTTGACCAAGTGGGTGTTGTAAAGAAGTGTATGAGGCTGACCAATCAGTTACCAATCAGCTTCATATACTTCTCATTGTTCCAGCCCAGCATGATCCACAGCACAGTGTGATTCTGCAGTGAAAGAAGCTGGGCTGGAACAATGAGAAGGGTATGATGCTGATTGGTCACTGATTGGTCACCCTCATACACTTCTTTACAACACCCACTTGGTCAAAAGTAAAAACACGCCCAGTTGGGCATTAAGAAACTAAATCTAAAATTGCTCATAACTTGCTCAAAAATGATCGTTTTTCAAAATAAAAACCACTGCTGTTATCTACATTACAGCGCCAATCAGATTATGTAGGAGATAGGGCACTTATAATCTGGTGACAGAGCCTCTTTAAGTTAACTGGTCCCTAAAAAATAGCTTTTGGAAATTTTCTTGAAAATGTGACAAACTGCTGCTAATGTTATAAGCCTTGTAACATTCTAGAAAAATAAATGGATGTTCAAAAAATTATGCCAACATAAAGTACACATATGGTAAATGTTAACTATGAACTATCTTGTGTGGTATGAATATCTGTCTTACAAGGAGAATAAATACAATTTTGAAAATTTCTAATTTTTCTAAATTTTCAGTAAATTTTCTATTTTTTAATGAATAAGCGTAAAGCGTAATGCCAAAAAATTTACCACCAAAATAAAGTACAATGTGTCATAAAAAATATATTCCCAGAATCACTTGGATAGGGAAATGCATTCTATTATTAGTTATTACCACATAAAGTTACTCATGTCAGATTTGACAAATCGGGCTCCGGCGTTAAGGCAAAAACTTGCAGTAAAGGCAAGGGGTTAAGTAAATTGAAAACAAATGATCTGCAATGGTCAAACATTTTTTTTTTCATATAGATGTACAGAGGAGAGAAATTTGTAATTGAGTCCCCTGGGTCTGCATGTTTAGTGCTTTGTGATAATTGTCTGTGTTGACAAAAACTCATGTCACACCATATATACATCATACAAAAATCAATTGAGCCACAATTTGAAAGTTTACTAATGTTCATAGTGTTCTTTGATACAGAAGCCACTTGAATCCTCAATTTAATGACCAGTTGAGAGTGTTCCAAAATCCCATCATGACAGCACCGTCTATATTAGTCCACAGAGACAGAACAGAGGGAAAAGGTTACATTAATGTGGCTGCTCTAGGCTGAGTTACTGAAGGGAAATAAATTGCGCGCACACACCTACAATAGTTTGATGCTCACTTAATGTGCTGGAACAAAGGAGAGCAGTTAACCAAACCCTGGTTTTATGACTATTGCTCACAAATAAAGGATTAGGATCCTGGTTGCGTACAATGAGCGTAGGCTTCTGTCTGGAACAAATCCATACACCTGTAATTTCATTTAACGGACTCAAATTATCTGTCGCTATTTAGAAGAGACACTGCCATACCAGATGGAAGACAGATTGGCAGCGTTATGCGTCACTTCTTTGTCACCTTGTATTTTGTGTCTTTGTTCTACATGAAAAAATATCAAATGGCCATTTTATTCATGTAAGTGGACTATTAGCCTACAAGAAAATAAGTTACGGAGAAGCACTTTATTTTCACTGAAAACTGCCTGGCAATGCAGCCGAGGATTGTATCAATCAATTATCACTGAAATTCTTGTCCATTTAGCCGACTGCCAGCTGTGGCATAAAGCTCTGATGTTCAATGATCCCTGGAAGATCACAGGTTAAGAAAATGTTCTCGAAAATGGTAGAGAATAGCTATTCAGCTATTATCTATGTCTTGCCTGTGCATGAGTCCTATTTTTCTTATTAGGTTTCTCTCATTGTAAGTGGCTGTAGATACTGCAATTTGGTACTCAAAGACTTGACCCTTGATTAGCTTCCCAGGTCACCTCTGTAGATTCCATCCACTCCATAATACCTGCTCCTTGATTTAAATATTAGGATGACATTTTAAAAATACAAAATGAAAACATATTAATCTAAAACAAAATCCTTAAAGGTGGTAAAAAATACACCAATACAAAAAATTGTAATATATCATTCTCTACCTCTTTTAAAGGCATATAGACATCAGAGGGGGTCCTCTGCTTAGCAGTCCCCTCTATTATCCGAGCAGAGCTGATAAGAAAAAGCAGTTCCAGCTCTGAAGGATAGTTTTGTATTACATAGTCACCATTTTATTTGAATGGGGTAGTTAAATACTAAATTTCCCCTGTGTGGGCGGCCACAACTTCCCCCAGCAGTAACAGCTGATTGTCGATGGATTCAGGAAATGGACCAATGATGACCAGTTGGTCATCGGGGCGATTTTATTATAATGAGACAATTCGTTGAAGGTTCGAGTTACAAATAGACCTTTTTAATTTAACCGCTGCTCAATGGACCTTGAAATTTGTCAAAAAGTAGAAATACATGTAACTTTCATGAGACCATTATGGGACAAGTCTATCAATAACAAGGATATGGGGAGAAAAAATACAAGTTGTTCAAATGGCGTTGTTGCGTGACAAAAGTCTATGTGGAGAATTGATCAACTTTTCTACTCCAGTTTGCTGGTGTAGAAAAGTTGCAAAAGCCCTAAAATCATAATTTTGGGCATTTTATGCCGCCCTCGCCACTTTTGTAAAAAATGTCTGTGACTTAACAAAAGGAGCGGGTCCATTGCGGCCTGACAAATTTATTGAAATTCTAGCCAGATATCTGTTGGAAATTATAGTGGAAATTTACTTCAGCTTCTGGCTGGCGTATATTTCCCTTTTTGAGGTCTATCAAGGTATCCACATATGAACAGCGATGTCTGGGGCTTCCCCAGAGCCGGAGTCCCGGGCAGAGCGCTAGTACAGGCCCTGCCCCGGGACTCTGTGGAATTCCCTGACATCGCTGCCCATATATGGACAGTGTGTCATGGTCTTCCCCAGAGCGGAGTCCCGGGCAGAGCGCTAGTATCGGCTCTCCTCCGGGACGCTGTGGAATTCCCTGACATCGCTGCCCATATATGGACAGTGTGTCAGGGTCTTCCCCAGAGCGGAGTCCCGGGCAGAGCGCTAGTATCGGCTCTGCTCCGGGACGCTGTGGAATTCCCTGACATCGCTGCCCATATATGGACAGTGTGTCAGGGTCTTCCCCAGAGCGGAGTCCCGGGGAGAGCGCTAGTACAGGCTCTGCTCCGGGACTCTGCGGAATTCCCTGACATCGCTGCCCATATATGGACAGTGTGTCAGGGTCTTCCCCAGAGCGGAGTCCCGGGCAGAGCGCTAGCATCGGCTCTGCTCCGGGACTCTGTGGAATTCCCTGACATCGCTGCCCATATATGGACAGTGTGTCAGGGTCTTCCCCAGAGAGGAGTCCCAGGCAGAGCGCTAGTATCGGCTCTGCTCCAGGACTCTGTGGAATTCCCTGACATCGCTGCCCATAGATGGACAGTGTGTCAGGGTCTTTCCCAGAGCGGAGTCCCGGGCAGAGCGCTATTATCGGCTCTTCTCCAGGACTCTGGGGAAGCCTCTGACATCGCTGTCCATACATCGACAATTATGTCAGGGGCTTCCCCTGAGCAGGAGTCCCAGTGATGTCAGGAGCACAGCTGGAGTCCCAGGAAGAGCCTACTAGTGCTCTGCCCGGGAATCCATCTCTGGGGTTGCCCCTGACATCTCTGTCCATATATGGACAGTGATCTCAGGAGCAGAGCTGGAATCCCAGGCAAAGTGCCAGAAGCGGCTCTGCTCCGGGACTCCAGCTCTGGGCAAGCCCCTGATATCACTGTGGCAGCATCTACAGAGGGCACTGCTGTGGCAGCATCTACAGAGGGCACTGCTGTGGCAGCATCTACAGAGGGCACTGCTGTGGCAGCATCTACAGAGGGCACTGCTGTGGCAGCATCTACAGAGGGCACTGCTGTGGCAGCATCTACAGAGGGCACTGCTGTGGCAGCATCTACAGAGGGCACTGCTGTGGCAGCATCTACAGAGGGCACTGCTGTGGCAGCATCTACAGAGGGCACCTGCTGTGGCAGCATCTACAGAGGGCACCTGCCGTGGCAGCATCTACAGAGGGCACCTGCTGTGGCAGCATACACAGAGGGCACCGCTGCGGCAGCATCCAAAGAGGGCACTATCTAAAAATCTTGACATGTGTGCTAACTAAGCCGCCGGACTGCATTTAGCGACACTTAAACTGGAAAGCTGGATTGTTGAAATAAGCACGTGGAGAAATCTCTCAAATTTTAAACCTAGCGGTATTATTATAGTAATGTAGTATTAGTATTATAGTAATATAGTGTTATAGTAGTTCAAATAACTAATTGATTAACAATAATTTTGTATTGTATCAAATTTGAAAGTAATGCGGCCCGACCACTTCACATTTTTTCTATATGCGGGCCACTTACCCGGCCGAGTTTGAGACCCCTGGTGTAGACACTGGCAATGTCAGCCTAAAAATGCAGCACATTTATTAAAAGGCGTTCGTCTTAAAATGATTTGTTTAATCCAACTGATGTTTTTTGATTTTTTTGTCTGACAAGGGGAATGGATGTTGCACGACCGTGGTCATGGCACAACCATTCTGGCGCATGACCAGCCGAAAGTTATAACACATTTATTAAGAGGCAGTCACCTTTTAATAAATATGTTGCATCTTACTCGATTATTAAGACTGATGCTAGTCTTAATAAATCTCCCCTTATGTATAGCCCCAGCCTCAAGGAGAGAAGGAAATATGACTCCAACATAGTTAAAATAAATAGTGTAATCTTACCAGCTAAATGTCCTTCCAATGTGGCTACCGTGGAATGGGTCAGGATAAAAAGATCTTTCCTTCAATGATTCTTCTAAGCAAAACTGAGAGGATTACATGACACATTTGAGCACCCCAACGAAAAGCAATATCATATGATCCCTCTCGATGCTGGCTGATGAGGATCAGTGAGGTGAGAGAAGCCACCTTCTGAATTAATAAATGAGAAACATTACAATTAGTAAACAATGATTGGTATGTATATATATATATATATATATATATATATACAGTATATATATACACACAGTATATATATATATATATATATATATATATATATATATATATACTAGTCCTTCTCAATGAACTGGAACATCATCAAAAGTTTCTAGAATATAAAATATATAGAGCATTCACATTTTGAATTGAATTACTGAAATAAATTAACTTTTTGATGATATTCTAATTCATTGAGAATGACTAATATATATATGTATATGTGTGTGTGTGTGTGTGTGTGTGTGTATATATACACTACCGTTCAAAAGTTTGGGGTCACCCAGACAATTTTGTGTTTTCCATGAAAACTCACACTTATATTTATCAAATGAGTTGCAAAATGACTAGAAAATATAGTCAAGACATTGACAAGGTTAGAAATAATGATTTTTATTTCAAATAATAATTTTCTCCTTCAAACTTTGCTTTTGTCAAAGAATGCTCCATTTGCAGCAATTACAGCATTGCAGACCTTTGGCATTCTAGCTGTTAATTTGCTGAGGTAATCGGGAAAAATTTCACCCCATGCTTCCAGGAGGCCCTCCCACAAGTTGGATTGGCTTGATGGGCACTTCTTGAGTACCATACGGCCAAGCTGCTCCCACAACAGCTCTATGGGGTTGAGATCTGGTGACTGCACTGGCCACTCCATTACAGATAGAATACCAGCTGCCTGCTTCTTCCCTAAATAGTTCTTGCATAATTTGGAGGTGTGCTTTGGGTTATTGTCCTGTTGTAGGATGAAATTGGCTCCAATCAAGTGCTGTCCACAGGGTATGGCATGGCGTTGCAAAATGGAGTAATAGCCTTCCTTATTCAAAATCCCTTTTACCTTGTACAAATCTCCCACTTTACCAATACTAAAGCAACCCCGGACCATCACATTACCTCCACCATGCTTGACAGATGGCGTCAGGCACCCTTCCAGCATCTTTTCAGTTGTTCTGCGTCTCACAAATGTTCTTCTGTGTGATCCAAAAACCTCAAACTTCGATTCGTCTGTCCATAACACTTTTTTCCAATCTTCCTCTGTCCAATGTCTGTGTGCTTTTGCCCATATTAATCTTTTCCTTTTATTAGCCAGTCTCAGATATGGCTTTTTCTTTGCCACTCTGCCCTGAAGGCCAGCATCCCAGAGTTGCCTCTTCAATGTAGACGTTGACACTGGCGTTTTGCGGGTACTATTTAATGAAGCTGCCAGTTGAGGACCTGTGAGGCGTCTATTTCTCAAACTAGAGACTCTAATGTACTTGTCTTGTTGCTCAGTTGTGCAGCGGGGCCTCCCACTTCTCTTTCTACTCTGGTTAGAGCCTGTTTGTGCTGTCCTCTGAAGGGAGTAGTACACACCGTTGTAGGAAATCTTCAGTTTCTTGGCAATTTCTCGCATGGAATAGCCTTCATTTCTAAGAACAAGAATAGACTGTCGAGTTGCACATGAAAGCTCTCTTTTTCTAGCCATTTAGAGAGTTTAATCGAACCCACAAATGTAATGATCCAGATTCTCAACTAGCTCAAAGGAAGGTCAGTCTTATAGCTCCTCTAAACAGCAAAACTGTTTACAGCTGTGCTAACATAATTGCACAAGGGTTTTCAAGTGTTTTCTAATCATCCATTAGCCTTCTAACACAGTTAGCAAAAACAATGTACCATTAGAACGCTGGAGTGATGGTTGCTGGAAATGGGCCTCTATACACCTATGTAGATATTGCATTAAAAAACAGACGTTTGCAGCTAGAATAGTCATTTAGCACACTAACAATGTATAGAGTGTATTTCTGATTAATTTAATGTTATCTTCATTGAAAAAAACTGTGATTTTCTTGCAAAAATAAGGAAATATCTAAGTGACCCTAAACTTTTGAACGGTAGTGTATGTATATATATATTTTTATATATATATATATATATATATATATATATATATATATATACGGTATATATACATATTGTAAGTCCGCAGTTTGTTTTTGTTTGTTTGTTTGTTTGTTTTTTGTTGAGATAGGAGAGATAAAGGAATCAGTGAAAGTTGGATTTCCTCAGCCAACCTAGTTTGAGGCTGAGGCTTTTGGAAAATATGTGTTCTGGGACTAGATTTTTATGGAATGGTAGCTAGGATTGGTAGTGGCACCTTTCATTCCCTTCCACACCAGTACGGACATTACCGCTAGCCCCAATGACGGATCATTATTGGGCGTTGTTGGTGGCCGCCAGGGGCTAGAGGTTCCCGGAGTGCCCATGACCGCCCCAAGTACAATGCGTTTTTGCCGGCCGCGAATCACGGCAAAAACTGTAACAAAACGGCTTTGTGTATGTCCTGTAAAGGACCTGCAGACATAAAAGAGACATGACCTTATGTCTGCAGTTCTTGTTACTGATTTGCGACCTGCAGGTCACATGACTGCAGGTCCTACAACAGCAACAAGAGAGGAGACTGTGAGGTGATGTGAGCTGCTAGGTAAGTATAAGGGGATCATGGATTTGTTTAAGGAGCCTGGGGTCTGTGTTTAGGGGGTCTGCATTTAGGTGGTCTGGGGTCTGTATTTAGGTGGTCTGTATTTAGGGGGTTGTATTTAGGGGGTCTGTATTAGTTTAGTGGGTCTGGTTTGGGGTCTGTATTCAAGGGGTCTGGTCTGGGGTCTGTATTTAGGAGGTCTGGGGTCTATATTAGTTTAAAGGGTCTGTATTTAGAGGGTCTGTATTAGTTTAAGGGGTCTGTATTTAGGGAGTCTGGTCTGGGTTCTGTTAGTATAAGGGGTCTGTATTTAGGGGTCTGTATTTAGGGGTCTGGTCTGGGGTCTGTATATTTAGGGCGTCTAGTCTGTGGTCTGTATTGAGGGGTCTGGTCTGAGGTCTGTATTAAGGAGGTCTGTGGTCTGTTTATTTAGGGGGTATGGTCTGGGCTCTGTATTAGTTTATGGGTGTCTGTATTTAGGGGTTCTGTATTAGTTTATGTCTGTATTTAGGGTGCCTGGTCTGCGGTCTATATTAGGTTAGGGGGTCTGGTCTGGGGTATGTATTAGTTTGGGGAGTCAGGTCTGGGGTCATTAGCTTGGGGGGTCAGGTCTGGGGTCTGTATTTAGGGGTCTGGTCTGGGGTTTGTATTAGTTTATGGGGTCTGTATTTAGGGGGTCAGATCTGGGGTCTGTATTTAGAGGTCTGGTCTGAGGTCTGTATTTAGGGTGCTTGTTCTGGGGTTTGTATTTGCTTAGGGGGGTCTGGTCTGTGGACGGCAATAGTTTCGATGGTCTGGGGTCTGTATGCATTCTAATTTATTAGTCTGAGTAAAAGGGGTTGTCCAGGCACATCGATAAGTCATCAGTATGAAAAACCGGACAACCCCTTTACTGTATGGTCCTGGGCCTCAGTGTCTGAATTTTTGTGTTTCTATAGAGGCTGTAAATGGCTGCAGAAGCGAGGAGCAAAGATGACTCATCAGGAGAAGTCGCCATACTGGTCTTTGTCAGATGGAGAAGAAAAGAGAATTACTCCCATCAGAGAAGACGTAAGTTGTGAGTCACTGGATCTATAGAGGATCTGTCCCCTCTCCTGACATGTCTGTTGTAGGAAATCCATGTATTCCACATAAAGTCTTTGTGTACCCAGGACTAATAGACAAATGCGTGTTACCATTCTCATTGTCAGGAGGATGTGTCCCTACACAGTGTTATACTGTCAGCGATGGTTGGAGACTGTCAGTATGTAGGGACACAGCCCTTTGACAAGAGGATTCGTAACACCCATTTGTCAATGCTGGCACAAAAAGGTGGTGCTCACTATAGACACGGCAGAGCGGCGGTGGGGAAGGGGGGCCTAAGTTTGTGGAACAGCCCAGGGCCTATGGTCTACTTAATCCGCCCCTGCCTAGCCCCACTCAATATAGGTGCAGCTACTGGGCTCATTACTGAGGTTACATAAGCTTTGCAGTTAGTGCAGAGAGGGTCAGAACCCAGGAAGTCACACAAGGATCATGTGGAAAGGATCACTGTACTCAGAGCTCATAATAGGTGAGAAAACCTGTTGTTTAGTTAGTGGCCAGATGTACAAGGTGTTTGTTTTGTTTATATGCGGCAAGTGAATGCTGGATAAGCACTTGTTGATTTTTGGACTGCAATAAAGTCAAGTGTGGACTTTAAACTTGTACGATATGTAGATTTTGATTGCCAAATGCAAACCCCCCCCCCCCCCATACGCACATATCCTGACAATATGTATATACATATAGAGATTTATTTAATTCAGCGATTCAGTAACCACCTTCGATAGATATACAGACAGACAGATAGATAGACTTGTACAAATGATTTTCTCTTTGTCCTGTGGTAAACCTATTTGTACAACCAGTCCAGTTCATTTTATTTCACCTCATTAATATCCTGTTCACCACAGAGCGATTCCGATCCTTTATAGCATAGCCGCAAAGACATATTTTCTCCTTTCTACTTGGCTTACCACACTCCATTAGACCTCATCAAGTCTTAATAAATCTGATTGCTCTATGTGTTCGTCTCCACTGGGAGCACTAGTCCAAGATGTAAGTTATTTGTATTAATTAGTTTCTATTCATTAAAATAATACTGTCTTTCAACATCTCCCATATTCATGTGTAATGAGAATTGGTGTGTCTCCATAAAATAGACTTCAGAATGAAGCGCCTGTCCTGACAAATTTACATTCTCAGGGAAAAGAAAATATATGTTACTATAGCATCTTGTTTGAAATACACTATGTTTCCTTGCATTAGTAACATAAAGAACTTTTTAAGAACACTAAATTTCCCTCTAAAGTAAAAAAACTTACCTGGACTTAAAAATCCATGAATTCTTTAGGTGACCACCACTAACTGTAGCCATTACAGTGCCCATATGGTTGTCCCCCAGCTTTCCGCAGACCCAGAATGGTATGCGGACTTATACTCCCCTTTGCTCCCACTCTTCAAATGGAAGTGCCACAGTGGTTCTCTCAGTTCTGTAACTTTGGTACGGTATTCATAGAATAGAAAGATCAGGATGCAAAGTGCTATACAAGGTTCCTTCCATGGAGGGAAGTTTTTTATTTTTTATTTAAATGATAGTTATTTTTGTGACTTTATTATTGTAATAAGATTACTGTCATAAGATAATCCTATTATCCCCAAGTGCGCAAAGGATCGAACATATTAAAATTCGACATATTTGTTTTACTGGGAGGTGTCACGGTTGGTGGGTATGTGGACCCACTAGGCCGCACCGCTGTAGCGGGGAGGCAGCTGGCCAAACAACAGAGCACCCTAGAAATACAAAGTCTCGCACTAGGGTACCTGGGTAGTCCAGACAGTAGCTGCAGCTCTGGCACGCATGGAGGTTGGTGCAGCAGGTAATTCCAGATGTGGCAGATGACATCAGGTGCCACAGGTTGTACCAGACGTGGCAAATCACTCCGGACGTGGAAGATGATACTGGACGTGGCAGATGACACAGGACGCGGCAGATGACACAGGACGTGGCAGACTACAGCAGGTGCAGCAGACACAACTCTAACACTAGTAGGTACTGGAACAAGAACACAGAACGGGATACAGGAACAAGGAACAGGGCACGGGTAACAACTGGAACGGGAAACACTAAGGAACCATTTGCAAGACAGACTTGTGATAAACTAACAATGCTCAGGCAAGGATTAGAAGGGCAGGGGCCCTCTTATAGTCCAGGAAATCATGTGAGTTGATGATGATTGTTTTCATGTGCGTGCTGGCCCTTTAAGAGCGGGCACGAGTGTGTGCACGCACCCTACCGGACACAGCGGACCGGAGCGGAAGTGAGCACTGGCGTCTCCTAGGAAGGAGATGGGGAACAGCGCTCACGGATCCAAGGCTGCGGGCGTCGGGAGGTGAGTAAACCCGACGGCCCGTGGCCATGGACGCTACAGGAGGCAATTCAAACTGCCCCATCAGGGCTAAATTCAGTCCGCAAAAACGCAGTGTTTCTTCTGCCATACATGGCGTCCCGCAGAAAAAAACACTGTCCCGGATTTCTTCTGTTCCCTCTGATAATTTGCACTGCATATGTGCCAAAATGTATATGCGCAGACGCAGTTCAAACAATAAGAGATGCGGGCCCATGGCTGCCCGCTGCTGGAGTGAACTTGGAGCAGGGCAGGAGTGTATGGCGGTCTGCGAATGTCTCTGCCTGAGGTGACCTCAGTCAGAGACAGACCGTCATTGGGTCAGTGCCGGGACCATGGAGTCACCTGGTCCTGACCTCACGTGACATCTCGAGTAGGGGATCTCAGCTGCTCTTTCTGATTGTTTACATCCCTTGCTTCTGTTCCTCCCTGTTTCCTGTCTTGTAACCCACCATACCCATGATCCCTTGTTGTATCTTAGGAAACAGCTTACATTCCCCTCCTTCCTCCACAGCATCGCACTTATTTGCATACTGCCATGCCCCTCTATGTTTACAGGCCCGAGGTCTCTCCCTGCACTGTCACACACACCCAGTAATAATAACACAGGGGGATGAGAGTTATATACAGGGATGATGGGCGTTATATACAGGGATGACGGCTGGTTATATACAGGGATGATGGGGGTTATATACAGGGATGATGGCTTGTTTATACATGGATGACAGCTGTTATATACAGGGATGATGGCTAGTATATACAGAGATGATGGCTGGTTATAACAGGGATGATGGCGCTAATGTACAGGGATGATGGGGTGACAGAGAGGAATGATGGCATTATATACAGGGATGATGGGGGTACATCAGGTTTATCACTAGCTCTTAATTTTGTTATTTTGTCTGTAAAAATGTTGGTCTATCCGTGTTTTTTAGCTCAGTTGTCTAGAAATTACAGACAAATTAACTTGAGGTAAGCAACCCTGTGCCCCATAGACTATATATTGTTGGTGAATACTTTCAAAATCGTCAGGATTCTCATTTATCTAATGTGTATAACTAGCTCAAGCTCTTTGTGTACCCAGCAGATTTGTGGACCCAATGACATACCCCAACTGATTGGCTTTGGGCCACCTCTAAGAGCGTTGTCTAAGCAGCCTCCCCAGTCTTCACCTTTTAACCCTTATACAGGGATCTGGTCTTCATTGCAGGGAGACTGCCAGGTTGCTACCTCTTGAGGTGGTCCTGGCAGAGTAACTGCTGGCCAGACAGATGCAAGACAGGCAGGTAGCTGGCAGCTGAACACAGGCAGGTAGGTAACTGGACAAAAGCAAGTAGCAGATTACTTGATGCAGGCTGGTAGTGGATTACTGGATGCAGGCTGGTAGTGGATTACTGGATGCAGGCTGGTAGCGGATTACTGGATGCAGGCTGGTAGCGGATTACTGGATGCAGGCTGGTAGCGGATTACTGGATGCAGGCTGGTAGCGGATTACTGGATGCAGGCTGGTAGCGGATTACTGGATGCAGGCTGGTAGATTACTTGATGCAGGCTGGTAGCGGATTACTGGATGCAGGCTTGTAGCGGATTACTGGATGCAGGCTGGTAGCGGATTACCGGATGCAGGCTGGTAGCGGATTACCGGATGCAGGCTGGTAGGGGATTACCGGATGCAGGCTGGTAGCGGATAACCTGATGCAGGCTGGTAGCGGATTACCGGATGCAGGCTGGTAGCGGATTACCGTATGCAGGCTGGTAGCGGATTACCGGATGCAGGCTTGTAGCGGATTACCGGATGCAGGCTGGTAGCGGATTACTAGATGCAGGCTGGTAGTGGATTACCGGATGCAGGCTGGTAGTGGATTACCGGATGCAGGCTGGAAGGGGATTACCGGATGCAGGCTGGTAGCGGATTATCGGATGCAGGCTGGTAGCGGATTACCTGATGCAGGCTGGTAGCGGATTACGAGATGCAGGCTGGTAGTGGATTACGGGATGCAGGCTGGTAGTGGATTACCGGATGCAGACTGGTAGTGGAAAACCGGATGCAGACTGGTAGCGGAAAACCGGATGCAGACTGGTAGTGGAAAACCGGATGCAGACTGGTAGCGGAAAACCGGATGCAGGCTGGTAGTGGATTACTGGATGCAGGCTGGTAGCGGATTACTGGATGCAGGCTGGTAGAGGATTACTGGATGCAGGCTGGTAGAGGATTACTGGATGCAGGCTGGTAGAGGATTACTGGATGCAGGCTGGTAGAGGATTACTGGATGCAGGCTAGTAGTAGCAGTGGAGTAACAGCCGCTGTAGCAGCCGAAGCGACATTATCGCAGCACTTGCGTCGTTCAGCCCCAGCAGACTTGATCAGAAGAGAGCAGGTCTGCATTGCCACCGGATGGCGTGGGAACGGGATCATGTAAGTATGTAAAGTTTTCTTTTTTTTATAATAAATCTGTGTAATAAATCTGTTTTTAAAAATATTTAACCCATAAATTCTGTAAACCCCCTCAATGGCACACTAGGTGCCTATGTACTCTGCCTACCCGTCAACAAGGGCATAACTAAAGAAGGGGGCGAGGTAACGGTTGCACCTGGGTCCTGGTGCCTGAGTGGCCAAAAGTCCCTTCTGACCTATTAGCAGATTCCAGTACTAGAAATGGAACATGATATGTGGAGGGTCCTGTTATAGATTTTGCCTTGAAGCCCAGGAACTTCAAGATACGACTCTGCCCCTCGCCCTGAGTGCAAATGTGCCCTCTAGTTCTGCCTCAGGCCATTATCCCATTAGCACATATATATATGTAAATCTACTCTTCCATGTGACAGGTACCATTTAACACACACAAAACTTCTTATTAATAATATGCTTGTGATTGTCACTTAAAGTACAGTTATAATTTTAACATATTACCTGGTCTGTAGGAGCAACTTCTAATTTAGCGATAGATGCTCTTAATGAATCGCCTAAACCCATCCCGTGATTAGTAAAGGACTCATAAATTCTTCCCTGAGCTGAAGTCAATTGGCTAAGAGTAATCAACTAGCTATCATTTGCACCACTTTCCCTTTTTTATTGAGTTAATGACCATTGTGTAGAAAATGAATAGAAAACCAGCAACCAGTTTTAATCAGGCAAGGGGCCACGATGCTTCAATTGCCCTCCAAAAGTGTGTGTGAAAAAAATGAGGATATTAAAGGCGCCAAAGACTAATTACCCTAGATATAAGCTGCACGGTATCTGCTAAGTGAAATTTAATAGTTAGCCATTTAATTAGCAGTCTATTCTGCAGAAGAAGAACGAGGCTGAGCAATCTAACAGCAGCTGTGTGTATCGAATGCTATTTGAGCAAACTATTCTTGATTCTTTATCCTTTACATCTGGATTGCTGGATCTCTTTAATATGTATTTGTTTGCTAGATGTTTGTGCATATATTTGAGCTAGATTTGCATTTATGTTGTCTATAGTTTTGGAATATAAATGCAGCTAACATTATAAAAGATAAATCAGAGCCGTAGGTTTGTGCTGCCACTATTCTCATGTCGCCCTTAATAAGCTTTGATAAAGGCCACAGATTTACCTCCAAGCGGATCTTGGCTTTGTTGCTTTACCTAAAGAGATGTCGTGAAAAAACAAACTTGTAATATTTAAAGGATTCAACTGCATCTATCATCTACGGGTTATTCTCTAGATAATATGGTCAGGGGCATAACTAGGAAAGACTGGGCACTACAGCAAACTTTTGACTGGGGCCCCCCCTCTCCTGGGTGCCACACAAACCCCCTTGTAGATGGTGCCTCCCTGTAGATTCCGTCACACAGCGCCCCCTGTAGATAGCACCATACAGCCCCCCTGTAGAAAGCGCCATACACAGCCCCCTGTATATAGCACGATACAGCCCCCCCTGTAGAAAGCGCCATACAGCCCCCTCCCTGTATAAAGCGCCAACTGCCCCCTGTAGATAGTGCCATACAGCCCCCTGTAGATAGCGTTATACATTCCCCTCCCTGTATATAGCGCCATACAGCCCCCCTGTAGATAGCATCATACAGCCCCCTGTAGATAGCGCCATACAGCCCCCTCCCTGTATATAGCGCCATACAGCCCCCTCTATATAGCACCATACAGCCCCCTGTATATATCACGATATAGCCCCCCCTGTAAAAAGGGCTATACAGCCCCCTCCCTTTATAAAGCGCCATACTGCCCCCTGTAGATAGCGCCATACAGCCCCCTGTAGATAGCGTTATACATTCCCCTCCCTGTATATAGCACCATACAGCCCCCCTGTAGATAGCATCATACAGCCCCCATGTAGATAGCATCATACAGCCCCCTCTAGATAGCGCCATACAGCCCCCTCCCTGTATATAGCGCCATACAGCCCCCTGTATATAGCACAATACAGCCCCCTGTATATAGCACCATACAGCCCCCCTGTAGATAACGCCATAAAGCCCCAACCACCCCCCCCCAAAAAAAACAGCCTGTAGCCTATAGTTTGTCCCACAAAAGACATGTATACCCTATCCACAGAATAGGGGATACATGTGTGATTGCTGGGACTCCGAAAGTCCCCCGAAGTTCTCCATGAGAAACCTCGGACTTCCGCGGTCTGCGTCCGGCAGCTCAATAAAAATGAAAGGAACACTAGTCACGCATGCGCACAAGCGCGACCGGTGCTCCATTCATTTCTATGGAGCTGCCGACACAGACCCCGGAAGTCTGAGGTTTTTCATGGAGAACTTCGGGGGACTTTCGGTGCCCCATTCTCCTTATCACTGGGGGTCCCAGCGATCACACATGTATCCCCTATCCAGTAGATAGAAGATGCATGTGTTTTGTAGGAACAACCCCTTTAATGGCAGAGCAGAGAGATACCTCTTTGCTCTGCTGTAGTGTTCAGTGGCGTCGCGCTGTAGCAGCCATAGCAGCTGCTAGCGGAGCCTCCGGCCATAGAGGGGCCCGTGGCGGCGGGCGGCACGGGCCCCCTCATGCCGCATGCCCCGTAGCAGCCGCTATGGCTGCTGGAGCAGTAGTTACGCCACTGAATACAGTCCCTTGCTATGGGATCTTTTTGATGGGACTGAGAAACAACCATGACATTCCTTCAGGCAATTTCATCTCAAATATATTGCCCCCATATTCTCCACAGTTATTATTATGGGGTTGGACTTGGCATTGTCCTGTTGTCTTGGAATACGATTTACCAGTCCAGTGGAAGTGATCACGTAGATTGCTCATGTCGGAAAGAAATTCTTTACTTTAGTGCATATCAGTACTAAAGAGTAATTTTTAGCCAGCTGAATTGGCTGCTTATATATATCTTTCTCCTAGTTCCGGAAGAGAATGAAAATCAAGCATTTGGGGTTAAGTATCACACATTTTATTTAGACTCCATGACCGACACTATATGGGGTCATTGCGACTGGCTCAATTATGGTGGGCAATTGGCTGCCACTGTAATGAAGCCTCTGAGACTTTCTGTGTTATGAGGACACCATGGCTTGGACTGATATGAGGCCACAGTAGCTGGAAGTGTTACATGGCACTGGATGACCCGGATTAGCCATGAAAATTTTACATGGCTAATCTAATAGCCCATCGAGAGTGGTCACCAAAGTCCATTGTGTTGAAACAGAAGGATCCTATAACATAAATCTAATAAATATGAGCAGGTCTACCGATTGTGTGAATGTAGTATCATGCACGGGACCAAATTTGGGATCTCTATTACATTGATCCTGATTCTTGCCCCATAGCCTGCTATGAGCAGCCCATACTCTAGCTCTGTGTGCCTCCAACTTTACACAGAGGTACACAGAGAATTCCACGCAGAGTTTCACATGAATTCAGAAAAAAACAAAAGGCATTGGCACACCATATGCTGTCATACAGAGTTGTGGTGTGTGAATGAGTCCTTATACTTAGTTCATACATTATCGTTTTGGGGCAATTAATTCAAGCATTTCTTATAGGGTATCGAAGAAGGAAGAGTGTAACTGAATGTTTTATATAGTAGTTTTCCTACTCCTATCTTTCTTTAGATCCATGCTGATCCTACTGGTATTGTACATTGTACCCTGCTGGTACTGTGTATTGTTAACTCACCATCAGTACACATCCCCAGCACTTATAGTACAACTGCATTTCTATAGAAACAATGATGACTGGTAACAAAGTCTAGAAGGAGGTGTTTGTCCGAGATTAGAAAAAAAAATCTGCTTTATTTTCAGAAACAGTCTCAGTCTTATACAGGAGGGGCAGATGCGGTGATATCGTATTCCACTGTGTATATCAGAAGCAATGAGGTAAAAAATACACCACCTAATACTTTGCCCATGGGTCTCCAATCCACCAATATTGATCTGGCCCTGTTTCCAGGCAATCAATAAGCCATGATTTTTTTTTATTTAGAATCACGTACGGCTCCCAATCATGGTGGTATAGCGTGAGGATAGATATATACTGTGAGCGCTGCTTATGTGCTGGTCCTGATGAGAGAGGATTTACTTGGTCTTTGAGTCATATGTTTTTATGATGCTCTGCAGGAGACTTAATCATTTTTCACATCCGTAATAAATATACGCCGTAGCACACTGTTTATGTATTTCTGTAAGCATCTCCAAGAAGCGAGGAAAATGATAACTTGCTAGTTCTCTCCGTTTTTACTGACACATTGGAAATAAAATTATCCTCTAACGCGGTAAAGAAAATGAACTTGCATAGTACATTTTATAAATCTCCCACCTTATGGCTTGTCGCTTCCTGCTTAAGAAACATCAGCTTCTATTAACTTGATAATGCAAGATCTTTTAAGTGGCTGTGATTATTACTGGACTGAATACTTTGGAAATCAACATTTCCATATAGATAGTCTTATTTTGGTATTTATGGCATCTTTTGACAGGTAAAAGCTTCTTTCAAAGTGGAACATCACTATAATTGTAACTTTTCATTACAGGGAAGAAGCTGCAGAGAGATTTTAGTACCTGATAGTTACATGGAGACGGTACAAAGCTCTATAGCATCGATCTTGTTGCTCCTGCCTTTGTGTATGAGATCTGGCCGCACAGGACTGTCTGAGGCTGATTTCTGTAATATTCTACTGCATTGTGGCACGATAACTGTGCTTACATACATTAAAGATATTGCTGCATTAAAATGAGTTTATCTGTTTTACATCTGTAAACGGTTTTATGGTACAATGATGGATCCACTGGGTGTTTTTAAAGCATATATCAATAATAAATATTAAAGCAAACCTGTCAGCTCTTCTGACCTGCCTATTTTAGTGAAAGCTTATATTGCCCATAATACCAAAATTTGGAAGCAGTTTTTCGCTGTGTTGTGCCATTCCTCTGTTATTTCTCCTAGAACTGTAGGAATAAATTGACAACTGGTTAAAGGAACTTGTTCTTACAGAGTCTGACACTGTCCCCCCTGATTGGATAGTATCAGACTGTGTAGGGACATACCCCCAACTGGTGAACCCAGTTGTCAATTTATTTTGATAAATTTGTTGGAGGTGTAAAAGAGGAACGGAACAATGCAGCGTTCTAAGAAAACATACTCCAGAATAGTTGTTTTTCTTTGTATGGGGAATACAAGTATTTACTAAAACAGATATGTCAGGAGAGGTGACAGGTCCTCTTTAACCCCTTCTGGACACAGCCTGTTTCGGCTTTGTGGACGCAGTCGATATTTCGAAACTGACGTTTCACTTTATGTGGTAATAACTTGGGAATGCTTTTACCTATCCAAGCGATTCTGAGAATGCTTTCTTGTGACATTTTGTACTTAATGTTAGTGGAAAAATTTGGTAGATAATTTCAGTATTTATTTGTGAAAAACACCAAAATGTTGAGAAAATGTATCTGCTTGTGAAACAGATAGTAATACCACACAAAATAGTTTCTAGTTAACATATCCCATATGACTACTTTATGTTGGAATCATTTTTTGAACATCCTTTTATTTTTCTAGGACGTTACAAGGCTTAGAACATTACCAGCAATTTCTCACATTTTCAAGAAAATTTCCAAAACCTATTTTTTTGTGGACCAGTTCAGTTCTGAAGTGACTTTAAGGGCCTTATATATTAGAAACCCCCATAAATCACCCAATTTTAAAAACGACACCTCTCAAAGTTTTCAAAGCAGCATTTAGAAAGTTTCTTAATCCGTTAGGTGTTTTTCAGGAATTACAGCAAAGTGGAGGTGAAATATATATATATATTTTTTTTTAGAAAATCGATTTGAATCCAATATTTTCTGTAACACAGAAGGTTTTACCAGAGAAACACAACTCAATATTTATTGGCCAGATTCTGCAGTTTTTAGAAATATTCCACATACCTTAGTGTGCTAATGCACCGGCCTCAGGAGCAAATAAGCACCTGGAGGATTTTGGGGCCTCCTTTTTATTAGAATATATTTTAGGCACTATGTCAGGTTTGAAGAGGTCCCGTGGTGCCAAAACAGTGGAAACACCCAAAAGTCACCATTTGGCAAACTATATTTCTCAATTAATTAATCTAGGGGTGTAGTGAGCATTTTTACCCCACAGGTTTTTTTGCTGAACTTAGTGGAATTAGACCGTGAAAATTAAAATTCTTTCAAATAAAACGTAGAAATTATCAATTTATACAAGGTATAAAAGAGAAAAAGCACCCCGACATTTGTAAAGCAATTTCTCTTGATTACGGCAATACCCCATATGTGCCAATGAACGGCTGTTTGGACCCACGGCAGGGATTAGAATGTAGGAACGCCATTTTGATTTTGGAGCTCAAGTCTGCTGGATTGGTTTTCGGGTGCCATGTCGCATTTGCAAAGCCCCTGAGATACCAAAACAGTGGAAACGCCCCTAAAAGTGACCCCATTTGGGAAACTACAGCCCTAAAAGATTTTATCTAGGGGTATAGTGAGCATATTGTTCCCATAGGTTTTTGGCTGAATTCAGTGGAATTAGGCAGTGAAAACTTCTATTGTTTTTTATTCTTTTTTTTATGGCGTTCACAGTACATTACATATTTAATTCATTCGGTGGGTCGATGCGATTACGGCGATACCTATATATATATATATATATATATATATATATATAATTCAAAAAATGAAGAGACAACACTCCAGGGAAAATGGTGAAAAGTGTGATGTGTTTATTCTCCCCTTAGGCATGCTGCAGTCTCTTCATTTTTTGGATTGTTACACTAACAAGGGTTCCTAGCCTCAACCCAGATGGCCTGCACCCACTGCTGTTGCTGTGCTTCTTTACTCTTTTTTTCATTTTATATATATATATACCATGTGGGATAAATAACATTATATTTTTATAGTTTAGGTCGTTACGGACATGGTGATACCAATTATGAATAGTTTATTTTATTTTTTTCATTTTATCCTAATAAGAAATGATTGTATAAAGGAAAAAGGGAATTTTTTTATTTTATTACTTGGAACTTTTCCTTTTTATATTTTTATAAAAAAAATAAAATTAAAATTTAGTAGTAGAGACTTGAAGATCCAACTGTTCGATCGTTGTTATAATACCCTGCAATACTTATGTATTTCAGGGTATTATACCTGTCAGTTTCACACTGACCGGCAGCGTATTAGGTCCTGCCAGCAGACCCGGAGGCTTTTGTTAGGCCTCCGGTTTCCATAGCAACCATCGGCACACCGCAATCGCGTAGCAGGGTGTCGATGTTGTTGTAACTCCTTATTGACTGCCGCATTTAAAGGGGTTAATCGGCAGGGATTATGTCTGTGATCCCACGCGATGTCTTGCCTCAGTAGTAAAGCTGCTAGTAGCAGCCAGTACAGAGAGATGCCAGGCTGAGGGGAATGCCTGTGCGCTCCGTTTGGAGCACATGTAGATTAACGAGCTGCAGGCACAAGGACCAGCGCTGCAGCCAGTTAATCTTTGTGGTGTGGTCGGGAAGGGGTTAAAGAGGACCTGTCACTGGGTCATATAAGTTGAACTGGTTATCTGGCCTGAATAGCGCTGTCTCCCTGATTCCAGCACTGTTTTTTTCTTTTCCTAAACCCCCCGATTCCAGAGATATGGCCCACTGATGTGTTGGCTCCCTATATTCTAATTTGCTGTAGTTAGCCAATGGGGTGGAGCTAGCTTCCCTGCCTTTCACGCTGTCATGCTGACCAATCAGGGCAAAGCAGCTTCAGGGTAATTCACACCATGTTGGCAGCAAATTAGCATAGGTAAAAGATGATTGTTTAGAAATCTTTTTCTTATAGGCTTTACCACTACTGCTAGTAAACATGCTTTTAGAACTGTTTGCTTAATGGCTATGCCTTCCTTTCTCTTCTTCACTATCTCATTGTCTCTGGTCAGAGATTTGTTGGAAATCTTGATCGCGAAATCTAACTGGATGCATGGCCTACTACAAGTGACAGCGAGCTACATCATGGAAGTGAAATAAGATTTAAATATTGAGTTTCCGCTTTTAAAGTATCATGCAAAACTGGTAAAAAAAAAAAGGTTTTAGACAAATTAATTAAAAATGTGGCCATATTCTGGACATTCATAAAATATGACCATCTTACAGAATACTGGACACAACTAATGAATTATAACGTCTAGAAATGTTTCCCTCAAAGGGGTGTACCAACAGAACAATCTCTATCCATGTGCCCTATGGTCCCCACTGTATGAGCCAGATCGGAGAACTACTAAAAAGCAGCAGCACTAGCTCTAGATGGCCGACATGTTACAGATGTATAGCTGGTCGAATCTTCCCCATAGTGGCTCTCATATTAAAGAGATTATCTTTGATGGGACAACCATTAAGTTAGTAATAAAGTAATCTGCTGAGCAAGTTCATAAAGTAGTCAAAAAGATGCAAAATGTATGTAAGAATCTTTATTTGTAACAAATGTGAAGATGGAGAAATGCAATAATCTAACCAAAAACACTCACTTGCTATGCTCAAAAAAGATAAAAACTTAATAAAATTCATATATCGTTCATAGCGTGTGCACTAACACAATAACCCAATACTAAACACTTTGTCTAACACTTTCTACAGTTCGAATAAATTTCTACTGCTAAAAACGGGTGAGGGAAATATTAAAAAATAATTTCCACCTAAAACGTACTATATAAAATATCCATCGATAATTAGCTGGAACAGTAGCCATAGTTTGCTTATCATGTGTTTTGTTTTTTTTACTCACAGCGATATTGCCATGTTTTTGTTTTGTCTGCTATTTTTGCACATGACAACACCAAATGGAGCCAAATTGGTTGTCAGTCAGTTATATAGTGGCTTCTTAGAAACTAATGTTAAAACTGTTATTTGTCTTGATAGAACATGCTGACAAAATGACAATTGGTTATACGTTTCTAAAAAGTCAATACAAAAGTAACAACCAATATGTCTGCACTTCCAGTTGTTACTTTTTCTAAAAATTTCCACTATTATTAGGCTGGGTTCACACTGAGTTTTTTTGCAGGCGGAAAATCTGCCTAAGGCTGGGTTCACACGACCTATTTTCAGGTGTAAACGAGGCGTATTATGCCTCGATTTACGCCTGAAAATACGGCTCCAATACGTCAGCAAACATCTGCCCATTCATTTCAATGGGTTTGCCGACGTACTGTGCCGACGACCTGTCAAACGAAGAAGTGTAAAATAACAGCCTCGTCAAAGAAGTGCAGGACACTTCTTTGGACGTAATTCGAGCCGTTTTTCATTGATTCCAATGAAGAACAGCTCCAAATTACGTTCGTCATTGACGCGTCACAAAATGCGAGTACGAGCAATTACGTCTGAAATTACGGAGCTGTTTTCTCCTGAAAACAGCTCCGTAATTTCAGACCTAAATGCAGTTTACGTGTGCACATACCCTTAAAATTCCGTTTGGAATTTTGAGGCAGATTTTTCTCTGCATGCTGATTTTCGCTGCTTTTTTCGCCCACGGCCATTGAGTGCCACAGGCAAAAAACGCCACGAAATACGTTTTCTCTGCCTCTTATTGATGTCAATGGTAGGTCAGAGGCGTAAACGCCCGAAGATAGGACATGTCCCTTCTTTTTCCTGTGAGACGGTTTTTCCGCTCGCATTTTTGGCCGTTTTTTTCCGCGGTTTCCGCGTCAAGAAACTCGGCAAAAAACTCTGTGTGACTCCCCCTTAATGAATAGAAAGAGGTCAATATCCCTGTAGTATTAAACTTATGCTATTTTATTAGAATCAGGCATTGAATTGTGGGCTGGGGGAGGCGAGATCAGTGCTCCTGAGTATGGGAGGACATCATAGTAGATAGTGCCCCCCCCTTCTGGAGCTCAAAAAAACCTGACAATTAGAGATGGAGCCTGCAGAGGGGAAACTACTGAGCAATGCATTATACAGGACACGGAAAAATGGCTTTTCTGTAAATTCAACTAGAATGATAGGTAATCTTTAAAGTGGAGTAATCCATAAAATGCACTTAGAATTTTACAGAGCAGGACAATATATTAAAAGAGGGGATGGCTGTGACATGGTCGCCATATTTAGTGGATGAAATACGTGTGTACATCTCAAGAACAAGCTTTGCTCTTCTGTGTTTAATATTACTGTATACCAAACATACTGACAAAACAATAGGGTACATATGTATTTTGTGCTGCATCTGGTGTTGACCACTGCTAACCATTTTGGACCACATGTACCTAATGAAGTGGCTTTAGGCTGTGTTCACAGAGTTTTTTTGCAGGAGGAAAATTCCTCCTGAAAAAACTGCTCCAGACGTTTTTTGCACAGTGGTTTGACAAAAACTCGTCAAAACTCTCGTCGAGGCGTTTTTTTCCCGTTTCTGACTGATTGAAATGGGGTTTTGGAGGCGGAAACCGCCTCCAGATAGGTCATGACGCTTCTTTTTACCGCGACACGGTTTTTCCGCTCGCGGTAAAAAAGCCTCATCCGCCTCCCGTTGAAATCAATGGGAGGCATTTTTGGGTGGTTTTTGACGAGTTTTGCGGAGCGGTTTCCGCGCCAAGAAACTCGTAAAAATACTCCGTGTGAACAGGGCCTTAGTGTGCATTGTATTTTTCTTGTAGATCTAGACAGAACTGTATCTAGGATTTTTACAATGTATCTAAATATCTGTCAGGTACATCTCTAGAGTAGAGGGACTTCTATAAAATGTTCTCTTTGTTTATCCGCTAATATACTCATAAAATGTAATCGGGGTGTGTACACAATTTCTTCAGAACAAGAGCACTTAAGTGTTTGCCTGATTAATACTGTGCAGGTGACAACTTGGCTCATATTTTCATTGTTCTGTTGCATCATGGGAATAAAATAACAGAAATAACGTTAGTGCTGGACCAGTCAAATGAGAGACACCAACAGTGCCCGATGAATACAATTGAATTTAATGGGGTCTGTCGGGTTTCCGTAATTTTGCCGGACAAAAGGGCGATGCATGCTGTGCTATTTTGTCTAGGATTTTTTAGGGATTGTGTGACGGAAACCGACGGCTTCAACCGAAATAGAGTTTTATCTTTACTGTGAAGTTAAATGTTATCTGTTGATGCCTGGGAGCAGTCATTTTGGACTGGGTGGCTGGCTATAGTGTTCCTCACTTGGATCAATGACAAGACATTAATAAAAATTCTGTGTAACTGACATCTACTTAGGGTTGCCTCCTTTTCCACCTTAAAATACAGGCCAGGTATGGGGTATACGTACACGTGATGCTTTCTTCTGCCATAATGCGCAAATCACAACAAAAAAACAACAAAACCGGCATGTGTAAACATGTGTAAATATACCCCATCATGGGTAAAAAATGGGTGCGATTTGGGGGCATGACTTTGCACTGAGTATGATTAGGTCTGAAAACCTCTGGCAGACAAAGACTTAGTATCCGTGAGTCAGTATCCTCCTCCTCTGACCTCTGCTTTTGGCTTTCAGGGCTATGCAGACAAGCAGTGTTCTCATGTCCGGCTGCTCAAAGTAAGAGTCTCTGGTTGTCCGACGTGGCTGATGTTCTTAGGGTTGGGCAAGCTGGCAAAGGAGAAGCATCCAATCGAAATAGGAGTAATCAAACTGCGAAATTATGCAAAATTACAGCCACTTGCTATTGCTGGCTGAACTGGTTGTATACTCACCTGATAGCAAACCTCTATGTAGTTGAAATTAATATTTCCCTCAACACTCACCAAAGCTCAACATGCTCCTAATATTGGCTCTGGCCACCTTTAAAATGGAGGTACAGATATACAAGTTTGAGTCATGTCTACACTGCTCTCCTTGAAATTTAAAACGACTGTTCGGTCAGACACTCACTTGACATAAGATGTCAGAGCTGAACACTTATTTTAGTCCTGACATCCTTTCCTCATTCGCTTCAACATGTGCTAGCCAATCTGACTTGGTGATTACCTTGAGTAACCCCATAAAATTGCCTTGAATCAGAGCAACACAATTTGTTCATAAATTGCGGTTCAAGGACATTTGACAAGATGACATGTGTTACATCTGTAGCAGCACAGTGAGGGAGACAGGAATCAAAGGTTTGTTTTAAAATGTAAGAGATTGAATGACAGATTTGATATTTTCCTATATTTAAAGTGAACCTGTCATGTTGAAAATGCAGACCAATCTAAAAATAGCATGTTATGGAGCAGGAGGAGTTGATGTATATTTTTGTAGCAAACAGTTCAGTAAAACTTGTAATTTATTCATAACCACTGCTAATTCTGTTCTTAGGAGTCCAGTGGGTGGTCCTAATCACTGATTGACAACACTCTTTGTATTCACACTCAACAGGAAAGGCTGTCAGTCAGTGATTAGGACCGCCCACTGGACTCCTAAGCCTAGAATGAGCAGAGGTATAAATTAGAGAAATTACAAGTTATACTAAATCTTTTGCTAAAAAAATATATATATCAACCTGCTCACCTGCTGTATAACATGCTGCCCATGGAGTTGACTGCATTTTCAATGTAACAGGTTCCTTTTAAGCAATATTTCCAATGCAATTTTTTTTCTTCTTTGATAATATTATTGCTGTTTTCTTATTATGGCGTTGACCCAGCAGGCACATTACATGGCCTATTATTCATTAATGTAGTTTATGTGAAAGAAATTATAGTTACATTTATTCAAATCATATCTAACTACATCCTTTATATCAAATTGTGCTGTTCTCTTTCTGCAGAAGATGGATGTTTCTTCATGAATGCTATTGAAATGCCCTATTAGCGTTGTAACAAAAATTGCCAATGAAATCATTTTAATTGCATCACCAATGTACGGGACTTACTTTTATGGTTTGTGCAATAATATGGATTTGAAATAGATCTGTGATAGATCTTGGTTCAGCAAAAAATATCTACAAATACTTGAAACCAGGGACCATTTTATAAAAGTTTATAAAATGCTAACAAGGAGAATTACTTGGAGCTTTGCAAATGTATTTGGTGCATTTAAGACAAAGAGAGCACAATATATATAAAAAATAATAATAATAATAATAATAATTGAATAAAAAATATTTAAAGGGGTTGGCCAGGAAAAAAATATTTTCTGAAAAGTATCCCCCAGCCTTGGTTTGCCTTCCCTAAAACCCCCTACTAACCAGTTTCTGTTTGATATCAGCTGCTATTTCTGATTGTTTGCATCCCTTGCTTCTGTTCCTCGCTGTTTCCTGTCTTGTAACCCACCATACCCATGATCCCTTGCTGCATCTTAGGAAACAGCTTACATTTCCCTCCTTCCTCCACAGCATCTCAGTTATTTGCATACTGCCATGCCCCTCTATGTTTACAGGCCCCGAGCTCTCTCCCTGCACTGTCACACACACCCAGTAATAATCACACAGGGGGATGAGGGTTATATACAGGGATGATGGGCGTTATATACAGGGATGATGCTGATTATATACAGGGATGATGGAGGTTATTTACAGGGATGTTGAGGGTAATACATAGGGATGATGGGGGTTATACAAAAGGATGATATAACTATATCATACCTGTATACAACCTGTATGTAACCACCATCATTCCTGTGCATTACCTCATCATCCCTATATATAACGCCGTTCATCACTGTGTATTACCTCATCATCCCTGTATATAAACCTCACCATCCCTGTGTATTACCTCATGATCCCTGTGTATTACCTCATCATCCCTGTATATAACCCCCATTATTTCTATGTTTTACATCATCATCCCTGTATATAACCCCCATCATCTCTGTATATAACCCCCATCAACCCTGTGTATAACCACATCATCCATGTATATAACTCCCATCATCCCTGTGTATTACCTCACCATCCCTGTGCATAACCCCCATCCCCCCTTTTTATTACTCCATCATCCCTGTATATAACCCCCACCATCACTGTGTATTACCCCATCATTCCTGTGTATAACCCCCGTCATCCCTGTGTATTACCGGACCATCACTGTATATAACCACCATCATCCCTGTGTATTACCCCATTATATAACTCCCATTATCCCTGTGTATTACCTCACCATCCCTGTATATAACCTACATCATCCCTGTGTATTACCCCATTGTATAACCCTCATCATCCCTGTGTATTACCTCATCATCTCTTTATATAACCACCATCAGCCACGTGTATTACCTCATCATCCCTATATATAACCTCCATCATCCCTGTGTACAACCCCCATCATTCCTGTGTATTACCTCATAATCACCGTATATAACCCCCATCATCCTGTGTATTATACAATTATCCCTGTGTATTACCCCCAATATCCTATACAGGGATGAAGGCGGTTATACACAGCGATGATGGGTGTTATATACAGTGTTGATGGGGTAATACACAGGGATGATGGGGGTTATACACAGGAATGATGGGATAATACACAGGGATGATGGGGCTATACACAGGGATGATGGGAGTTATATACAGGGATGTTGACCCCATCATTCCTGTATATAACCCCATTATCCCTGTATATAACCCCCATCATTCCTGTACTTATATAACCCCTGTAATACCTGCATATACCATCAAGGGGGGGGAATGCCACGGGAGGGGGGGCATTGGCGATGAGAGGAGATGTGCAGGCAGCGCTGGAACTCCGAGAGAGAGGAGGAGGGGGCGTGTACGAGAAGACGACATTCCCTGTTTTTGCTGAGCCAGCACTTACGAGAGAGCAAAGACATGGTGCATAATCAACTAGGTTTCCAGGCAGTGGGCCGGGCGTATGTTTTATGAGCTCTTCAGAGCTCCACCTCTGGTCCCACTGCCTGTAAACCTACTTAATGATGCGCCGCGCTTCAGCTCTGATGGAAGTGCTGGCTAAGCAAAGACAAAGAACGTCAGAGGAAGTGAAAAATTTACTCTGGGTGCGGTCACGTAACCGCACATTAGAAGTAAGTAAAGCCACAAGATATAAACAGATGTTATATTAGGAAGTTAATTGTACATGTCACATTAAGTTAAAATATAAATAAAATGTATTCCCTTTAAGATGAAAAAAAAAATTACATTTAAAAATAGTTCTATAGTAAGTGGGTTGGGGAAAAAATTCATATGGTGACTAACTTTTCAACAAACTTTGCATAAATCAATAGTACAAGCGGATAAGAAAAACTTTGTAATGTATCTTATTAGACAAAAATGTCTCATTCTCTACTTATCAGTTTCCTTTCCTCCCCCCTTCCTAAATGGTCACTCACTCTGAATTTACTGCTAATTTAGTTTTGAGAGAGATGGATTATCAGTTCACTGAGGGATCAAGTTACATGCTGCTCATGGAAGTCTATGGAGAGGAGAGGTGCAGGAGCAGACTGAGAAATACACACACAGATGTGCTGCAACTACTGGTAAGTATTACATGTCACCCCAGTGCCGGATTTTAAGCTCCACTACTCATTACTGCTGTATAATCTACTCCATGATTTTGTAGCTTCTATATACACTATAAGGACACAAGTATTGGGACACCTACACTTTACACCTACAGGAGCTTTTATGACATTCCATTCTAAATCCATAGGCATTAATATAGAGTTGGTCGTCCACTACTTTTTTTTTTTGGTTTTTTTTAACCAAAAACTGTTTCCACCCTTCTGGGAAGGCTTTCTACAAGGTTTTGGAGTGTGTCTGTGGGAATTTTTGCCCATTCTCCTAGAGGAGCATTTGTTCGGTCAGACACTCATGTTGAACGATAGGGCCTGGCTCACAATATCTGTTCTAGTTATCCCAAAGGTGTTCAATGGGGTTAAGGTCAGGCTTCTGTGCAGGTCAGTCAAGTTCTTCCACACCAAACCAACCCAACCACTTTTCTCCCATCCCTTGGTTGAACTTGATGGACCTATGTCTTTTTTCAACCGTACTAACTGTGTAACTGTTATGACTGCGGTCGCGGGCCGCTGCCGCTCACTTTCGGCGAATGGCCACGACCGCAACTTCCTGACTGTCTGTCAGTGTCTGACTCCCCAGAGACGCCAGCTGGCGTGGCCTTCCCATACAGGATTGTGCGATAGGGTGCGCGCTCGTCCCCGACCTTACAGGGCCAGCGCGCGCACACTCTAAAAGTTCCCTAACCTATCCCCAGAGCACCCTGGAATATAAAAAGGCCTCCGCCCTTCCACTCCTTGCCTGAGCGTTGTTGTAGTTTTCCCATGTTTCTATTGAAAATATCCCTTAGTGTTTTCCTGCTCCCAGTATTCTCGTGCCCTGTTACCTGTCTCCTGTATCCCGTGCTGTGTTTTGCTCCTGAGCCTGTCTGGTGCCGGAGTCGTGTTGTGCCGCCTGCTGGGATACACCACGTCTGGTGTCATCTGCCATCCCTGGCATCATCCGCCATGTCTGGCGCAACCTGCCACGCCTTCTGAAATACACCACATCTGGTGTCATCTGCCACTCCTGGTGCCATCCGCCACGTTTGGCACAACCTGCCGCATCTAGTCCCATCTGTGCCAAAGCCTCTGCCGCCGTCTGGACTATCTTAGGTACCCTTGTGCTGTGAACCCCTTCCATAGACTTTGTATAAACTGTGAGTTGGCCAGCTGCCTCTCCGCTACATACCCCTATATCGTGACAGTACGCTCAGGCCATCGAACCTGCTGCCAAATCTAAGACCGCCGTTCAGGTGATACAAACCGATATGACCTACGTGCACGCTAGGATAAACTACTCGTGGATGTAAACTCCATAACCGCCCAACTGGATCAACCCCCTGCTCCTCTTCCGGATGCTGCTGCCATTCCACTGCCTGCTACTCCTCCTGTCAGTTCCGGATGCAGTGACCCTAGAGCCTCTAGAGGGTTCATAAATAAATGTAGAATTAATTTTAGACTACAAGCTCATCTCTTCCCCCTCTGATAAGGCCAAGGTAGAGTTCATTATTTCCCTTCTCGCTGGTAAGGCCCTCGCATGGGTGTACCCCATCTTGGAACTACATAGACTTGAATTCTCGGACCTAGCCTTATTCTTACAGACTTTTTGTAATGTGTTCGAGGAGCCGGGCTGAACATCCTCTGCAGAGGCCACTCCGATAGCCCTCAAGCAAGGAGGGTCCACAGTAGGAGGGTATGCTATTTCCTTTCGTACTCTGGCAACAGAGTTGGCATGGATCAATGAGGCATTGGTGGCCACCTTTTGGCAGGGACTGTCCTCACACATCAAAGACTAGCTAGCAGCCCGCGATCTTCCCTCTACCCTGGATGCTCTGATCCTGTTGGTTACCCGGGTCGACATGAGGATCCAGGAACGTGCTCTGGAGGTGCGGTGGGAGAGAGGTTTCCACAGATTGGCACCCTCGTTCCAGATACCACTATTGCCTCCTCCTGTTGCTCTACCTGAGGAGCCTATGCAGGTAGACAGAATCAGACTATCTGAGCAGGAGAAACAGCGCAGACGCTCTTCTGGTCTGTGTCTGTATTGCGGCCTTAAGGGCCATTTCGTGTCTCAATGTCCACAAAAGCCGGGAAACTCCAGCACCTAGGGTTAGTTGGGGAGACAATACTATCCAGCAGGATCTGGTAGATCGTCTACATCTACCCACAGTTCTTCTGGAGAGAACCCTGGCTGTTGCCTTTGTAAATGAACTACCATTGCCCGACCCTATTGTGTCCATCACTAAACCACTGACGTTACAAATCGGAGTTGTTCAGTCGGAACAGATCATCTTCCTCGTCTTGCCTAAAGCTATCAACCCTGTCCTGCTGGGCCTGCCTTGGCTTCATCTACATGCCTCGATCTTGGACTGGAATTCTGGAGAGGTCCTCCAATGGGGGCCCAGGTGCCGTAGCCGCTGCCTGCCACAGGTTTGTCCTGTTTCACCTCCACTGCCTCAGTCACCCTCCGATCTACCGTCTCATTATGCTAGTTTTGCGGAAGTCTTCAGTAAGAGGGAAGCAGAGACTCTTCCTCCTCATCGCATCTACGACTGCCCTGTTGATTTACTCCCTTGTGAATAAAACAAAACAAATGGGTATGTATAAGGCAAAAGGTATAACTATCAAGGAATAGCCATATGAGTATACAAAAGAATTTCCGTTTATTGAATACAAAAACACTACATAGAAGTTAAAAACATTTAAAATAGCATAAAGAATGCCATGTATAGATCACTGAAGGGGGAACAGCACCATGATAAGTGGCTAGCAAATAGCTACCTCCTTACACTCACCTAAGCCCCCAGAGCAGGCATGCAATGCATATAATCTTGAAAAGAGTGTGTGAAAATGTTGCATCAATTAGGCATCAGATCAGCATGTCCTGTGTCTCAAGCTATGTGGGGAAGAAAAGGGATAGAAAGCCCCATGCGTATCGCCACAAAGTGGCTTCCTCAGGGATAAATTTGCATATAGACATGTAGTGTCTTTATATAGAACAGTAAATGAAAAATAATCGGAAGTGCAATGGCGTGCACCTGTGGACGCATCTACCCCACCCTCCACGAGTGAGCCGGTGAGATGACCCAGCTGCCCAAATGCTGTGACGCCTTGCGCATGCGCCGAAGCCGCCACCATGTGCACCTGATGACAGACCCGGCGCACGCGCAGTGCGTCCAGCAGGACAGCGGCCGCCATGGATACCAAGGCGAGTAGTCACTCAGTATGCGCACGCGCCGGCCCGCTACCATGACAACATGATGCGGTAGACCGTGCGTGCGCATAACCATGTCACCGGGAGGAGAGGCAAAGAAAGAAGGAGGGCTGGGAGGCTGGAAAGCCAACGTGTGTTTACAGCTATGGGTAAATCGCTGCAAGCTATCTTACCCCGTGACAACGGGTCACTATAATAGACATATAAGTTATCACATATCATCAGTGTGTTGGAACTTAATCTGGGTTAGTTACCAAGTTATTATGCATAGATATTAAACGTTCTGTCTTATGAGCATAACAATAAAAACATCATACTAACTACCATTTATGCCTGTATGTGTAATGTCGGGGTAGGGAAACAGACAAGTGAGCCTTAATCTACCCGCCACTCAGTCCCTGCCTACTGGCAACGACCCGCCCTAGGCGACGGGGTACAACTGGGTGACGGTCCCTACACTCAATAGGTGCACGACAGACAAACAGACAAGGGTACAAATAAGCCAGGGAAATGGGGAAGTTGCCCACGGGAACACCGTGAGCAACAAGCAAGTTGAACGAGCCGAGTCAAACCAGGAGATGAGCGAGGTACAAAAACGCAGAGCAGAAGAGTGGTCAGAAAAGCCAAGGTCAATCACAAGCAGAGGATCAGTATTTCAAGAAGCTGCAGCAGGGCCAGGAAACAAACAGAGAAGAATCACAAGCAAAGGAGGAACAGGAAAGGCAGGTATAAATAGACAGAGGGCGGGAGCTAGCTCCGTCTGGCCAGGCTGTGATAGGCTCTCCCACTCCTAAGCCTGCCATCCTGGGTGGTGGAAGATGGAGTCAGTTTCACAGACATAGAAGCAGGTGCAGACTGATTACCTATGTGCGTCGACACAGAAGTTGTGTCTGGAAGATCCTTTACAGTACCCCCCCATTTATGAGGGGCCACCGGACCCTTTCTAGGTGGACCTGGTTTATTGGGGAAACGAAGGTGGAACATCCCGGGCAGGTACCCAAGTCCTCTCCTCAGGCCCGTATCCCCTCCAATGGACCAGGTACTGGAGGGAGCCTTGGACCATCCTGCTGTCCACAATCTTGGCCACCTCGAATTCTACCTCCTCAGGGGTGAGAACAGGGACCGGAGGTTTCCTCGAGGGAGCCAAGGACGGGGAGCAGCGTTTAAGGAGGGAGGCATGAAACACGTCGTGTACTCGAAAAGACGGGGGCAACTCCAGTCGGAAGGAGACAGGGTTAAGGACTTCAATGACCTTGTATGGCCCTATAAACCGGGGAGCAAACTTCTTGGATGGGACTTTAAGGCGCAAATTCTTTGACGATAGCCACACCAGATCCCCGACCACAAACAAGGGGTTAGCAGAACGTCTTCTATCTGCCTGAGTTTTTTGTATGCTCTGGGACTCCTCTAGGTTCTTCTGAACCTGGGCCCAGACTGTGCACAGTTCCCGATGAACGACCTCTACCTCGGGATTGTTGGAACTACCAGGTGAAACGGAGGAGAACCGTGGATTAAACCCAAAATTACAGAAAAAGGGGGAGACCCCTGACGAGTTACTGACCCGGTTATTAAGGGAAAATTCGGCGAGGGGAATGAATGAGACCCAATCATATTGACAGTCAGAGATAAAACACCTTAAATATTGTTCTAGAGACTGATTAGTCCTCTCAGTTTGGCCATTAGTTTCAGGATGGAAGGCAGAGGAGAAGGACAGATCAATCTCCAACTTTTTACAGAAGGCTCTCTAAAACAATGAAACAAATTGTACCCCTCTGTCAGAAACAATATTGACAGGGACCCCATGGAGACGCAGGATGTGTTTGACAAACAAGGTAGCTAACGTCTTAGCATTGGGGAGTTTCTTGAGGGGCACAAAGTGGCACATCTTACTGACGCGGTCTACTACAACCCACACCACCGACTTGCCTTGAGATAGAGGCAAATCGGTGATGAAATCCATGGAGATATGGGTCCAAGGTCTCTGGGGAACGGGCAAAGAACATAGTAAGCCCGCTGGCCGGGACCTGGGACTCTTGGACCTAGCACAAACTTCACAAGCGGCGACGTAGGCCTTAACGTCTTTGAGCAACCCAGGCCACCAATAGTTTCTGGCAATGAGGTGCTTGGTACCCAGGATGCCTGGATGGCCAGATAGTGCAGAGTCATGATTTTCCCTAAGTACCCTTAGCCGGAATTGCAGGGGAACAAACAGCTTGTTCTCAGTAAGGTTCCCGGGAGCTGAACCTTGATCAGCCGCAATTTCAGAGACTAAATCAGAATCAATAGAGGAAATGATTATACCTGGAGGCAAAACACAAGCAGGATCTTCCTCCGAAGGAGGGCTGGCCATGAAGCTACGTGACAGTGCATCAGCCTTAATATTTTTAGACCCAGCCCTATAGGTGACCAAAAAGTTAAATCTGGTAAAAAATAACGCCCATCGAGCTTGTCTCGGGTTTAGCCTCCGGGCAGATTCTAGGAAAACCAGATTCTTGTGGTCGGTAAGGACCGTAACCTGGTGCCTAGCCCCCTCCAGGAAGTGGCGCCACTCTTCAAATGCCCATTTAATGGCTAAGAGTTCGCGGTTGCCAATATCATAGTTACTCTCAGTGGGCGAAAACTTCCTGGAGAAGTAGGCACAGGGGCGGAGATGGGTGAGGGACCTGGTACCCTGGGACAAGACAGCCCCCACTCCCACCTCGGACGCGTCAACCTCCACGATAAATGGCTCCATTTGGTTGGGCTGAACCAGCACTGAGGCCGAGATAAAGCACTTCTTAAGGACCTCAAAAGCCTGGACAGCCTCAGGAGGCCAGTGGAGGAGATCAGCACCTTTGCGAGTGAGATCCATAAGAGGCTTAGCGATGACCGAGAAGTTCGCAATAAATCTCCTGTAATAATTAGCGAACCCCAGGAAGCACTGTAACGCCTTCAGGGAGGCAGGTTGGACCCATTCCGCCACAGCCTGGACCTTGGCGGGGTCCATGCGGAATTCATGAGGAGTGAGGATTTGACCAAAAAACGGTATCTCCTGCACCCCAAACACACATTTTTCGGTCTTAGCAAACAGTTTGTTTTCCCGAAGGGCCTGGAGCACCTTCCTGACATGCTCAATGTGGGAGGACCAGTCCTTGGAAAACACAAGTATGTCATCAAGGTACACTACAAGAAATACCCCCAGGTAGTCTCTTAAAACCTCATTTATGAAATTCTGGAAGACCGCGGGAGCATTACACAACCCAAAGGGCATGACGAGGTATTCGAAATGACCTTCGGGCGTGTTAAACGCAGTCTTCCACTCATCCCCCTCTTTGATGCGGATAAGGTTATAAGCCCCCCGTAGATCAAACTTAGAGAACCATTGGGCCCCCTGAACCTGATTGAAGAGATCAGGAATCAAAGGAAAGGGATACTGGTTCCTTACAGTGACCTTATTCAAGTTTCGGTAGTCAATGCATGGCCTAAGACCACCATCCTTCTTCCTTACGAAGAAGAAGCCAGCACCTACCGGAGAAGTAGAGGGGCGAATGTAACCCTTGGCCAGGCATTCCTGGATATACTCTCTCATGGCTTCACGTTCGGGACAAGAGAGATTAAATATCCTACCCTTAGGGAGCTTAGCTCCTGGTACCAATTCAATTGCGCAATCATATTCTCTATGAGGTGGTAGCACTTCGGAGGCCTCTTTAGAGAAAACATCAGCGAAGTCCTGAACAAACTCAGGTAGAGTGTTCACCTCCTCAGGGAGAGAAATAGAATTAACAGGAAAACATGACGTCAGGCATTCATTACCCCATTTGGTAAGATCCCCAGTATTCCATTCAAAAGTGGGATTATGCAACTGCAACCAGGGAAGGCCTAAAACCAAATCGGACAATAATCCCTGCATCACCAGTACAGAGCACTGCTCCAAATGCATGGAGCCCACAAGGAGTTCAAAAACAGGGGTATGCTGTGTAAAATAACCATTAGCAAGAGGAGTGGAGTCGATACCCACTACCAGGACAGGTTTAGGCAAATCAATCAATGGCATAGCTAGAGACATAGCAAATTCCACAGACATAATATTAGCAGAAGACCCTGAATCCACGAAGGCACTGCCGGTAGCAGACCTACCACCAAAAGAGACCTGAAAGGGAAGCAAGATTTTATTACGTTTCATATTTATGGGAAATACCTGTGACCTCCCCGATGGTCACTTAGGCGCGGAAGTTCTTCCGGCTGCTTATTCTTACGCCTAGGACAGTTGTTCACTTGATGCTTGTCATCCCCACAGTAGAAGCAGAGACCATTCTTCCTGCGGAACTCTCTACGCTGTTGGGGGGACATGGAGGCCCCGAGTTGCATAGGCACCTCCGAGTCTTCCGTGGAAGAACGAAGCAACAGAACCTCGGGAGGCATCATGGGCGAGTCAGAGGAGAAAACACAAACACGTTCAAGTCATCGTTCCCTGAGACGTCGGTCAAGTCGTACCGCTAAAGCCATAACCTGATCTAGGGAGTCAGAAGAGGGATAGCTAACTAGCAGGTCTTTCAGGGCATTCGACAGACCCAACCTAAACTGGCACCTTAAGGCAGGGTCATTCCACCGAGAAGCTACGCACCACTTCCTAAAGTCAGAACAATACTCCTCAACAGGTCTCTTACCCTGACGTAAGGTCACCAGCTGACTCTCGGCAAAGGCAGTCTTGTCAGTCTCGTCATAAATGAGCCCGAGAGCAGAAAAGAAAAGATCAACGGAGGAAAGTTCAGGGGTGTCAGGAGCCAAGGAGAAGGCCCATTCTAGGGGCCCGTCCTGGAGCCGGGACATAATTATACCCACCCGCTGGCTCTCAGAACCAGAGGAGTGGGTCTTTAAGCGAAAATAGAGCCTACAACTCTCCCGAAAGGAGCAAAAAGTCTTCCGGTCCCCTGAGAACCGGTCAGGCAACTTGAGGTGGGGTTCAAGAGGTGAGGTGAAGGGCACTACCAGGGTAGCATCAGGCTGGTTGTCCCTCTGAGCCAGGGCCTGGACCTGTAGGGAGAGACCCTGCATTTGCTGAGCTAGGGTCTCAAGGGGGTCCATAGTAGTGTCAGGGACCAGGGTAGACTAGGTATATGGGCTTGTGATTATGTAATGTCGGGGTAAGGAAACAGACAAGTGAGCCCTAATCTCCCCGCCACTCAGTCCCTGCCTACTGGCAACGACCCGCCCTAGGCGACTGGGTACAACTGGGCGACGGTCCCTACACTCAATAGGTGCACGACAGACAAACAGACAAGGGTACAAAGAAGCCAGGGAAATGGGGAAGTTGCCCACGGGAACACCGTGAGCAACAAGCGAGGTGAACGAGCCGAGTCAAACCAGGAGATGAGCGAGGTACAAAAACGCAGAGCAGAAGAGTGGTCAGAAAAGCCAAGGTCAATCACAAGCAGAGGATCAGTAGTTCAAGAAGCTGCAGCAGGGCCAGGAAACAAACAGAGAAAAATCACAAGCAAAGGAGGAACAGGAAAGGCAGGTATAAATAGACAGAGGGCGGGAGCTAGCTCCGTCTGGCCAGGCTGTGATAGGCTCTCCCACTCCTAAGCCTGCCATCCTGGGTGGTGCAAGATGGAGTCAGTCTCACAGACATAGAAGCAGGTGCAGACTGATTACCTATGGGCGTCGACACAGAAGTTGTGTCTGGCAGATCCTTTACTGTATGTTATTCATTTGTTTCTACACAATTAAGGAGTATAGTAGATTTTCTAAGGAAGAAAACAGTTTAACCAATTTTAAACAATATATATGTATAAAAATATAAGAGAATGAGCATCAGATTATAATGCAATACGTTCTTTTTCTTTCTCTTTATTTTTCCTCTTCTGTGTCCATATGTTCTCACATAATGCACAACATCTCAGAACCGATCACAATACATAGATATGATCTAGAAAGAGAGAACATGCTGAATTATTGATCTCAGACCTATGGCTTCAAGATAAACTACTATGCCTGTCATATAACGATGCCAATAGATAACGTGCTATGTGATAATAATAAAATAATCATAAGTGACTTAGATCATAAAAAACGTGAAAAATAAATAAAGATAAAATATAAAAATTATTATATAGAATGTAAGAGACCTGAATAAATCATAATGAATATGAAGGTCATGTTAAATGTGGGCAAAATAATGTGATCTGTGCAAGTTAAACATAAGAAAAAATGTATATGTGAAAATAAAAGTGTGAAAAAAAAATGACTCGTTATGTTTTATAAAATCCGGTAAATAGTAGTTCTTCATTTATGCCCCTAGGGGACATGCATTTTACATTGAAGATCCACCTTGCTTCATGTTGCAGAAGTCTGGGGACTATATTGCCCCCTCTAATGTTTGTCTGTATGTGTTCCAGACCGATCACTTTAAGACTAGAGGTCTTACCTTTGTGTGCTTGTAAAAAGTGTGAAGCCACCGAGGTCAGAATCTTATTTTGTTTAACATCTCTTTCTGCCAATCTGATGGTTGATAGGTGATGTTGTATTCGTTTTCGTAGTTCTTGACTTGTCTGACCTATATAAACCTTGGAACAAGAGCAGGTTATCGCATAAATTATATTTTTAGTTCGACAGTTATTGTATGACTTAAGTGGGTATTGCTTTTTGTCAACTGGATCTGTGAATATGTCACTGGAATTAACAAATAGACATATGTTGCAATCCCCACATGCATATGAACCTATAAGTTTAGTTCCTCTACCTAGTCGTGTTGTCGGTCTTGAAAAATGACTTCTTGTTACTCTGTCCCCCAGATTGCGAGCTCTTCTTGCTGTTAGGAGAGGTCTCTCGGTGATGTGTGGTATAAGTTTAGGTTCACATAATAGAATGTTCCAATTTCTATTCAATATTTTGGTGATATCCTGCCATTGACTATTGTAGGCTGTTATGATCCTTGGCTTGTTGTCTTTTACACGATGTTTGGGTGTGAATGTCTGGATTCTATTGCTCTTTGCTGCTTTTAAAAAAGCTTTCGAGATAACTTTTTGAGGATATCCTCTTGATTTAAATCTTTCACTTAGGTCCTTCGCATTAAATTTGAAATCTTGTTCCTCGCTACAATTTCTCTTGATCCTCAGGAATTGTCCTGTTGGAATACCATTTTTTAGGTGTGGAGGATGAAAACTTTGGTAATGGAGCAGATTGTTGGTGGCTGTTTCTTTACGGTACAGTGTGGTCTTTACTTGAGGTCCGTGCATTTTAATTTTCAAGTCAAGGAACTCAACCATTTCCTTTGAAATTTTAGCAGTGAGGCGTATATTCCACGGATTCTCATTAAGTTCTTCAATTAATGTCCCGCATTCTTCTGCTGTCCCTGTCCAAAAAATAAGTATGTCACCTATATATCTTTGCCATTTAATGACATGCTGTTAAAAACTTATAGATGGATATACGTGTGTCTCCTACCACCAACCTAAAAAGAGGTTTACGTAGGAGGGAGCACAACGTGCCCGCATAGCTGTGCCAGAGACTTGGCGATAAAATTTCTTGTCAAACACAAAATAATTGTGTCCAAGGACAAATTCAAGTAGATCAAACAAAAAGGAATCATGCTGTCTATTGGATGCCGTCTGCTGATTAAGGTGATACATAACTGCTCTTAGTCCCAAATGATGCCTAATATTGGTATACAGGGATTCTACATACAAGAATATAACCAGGGTACCAAGGGGGACCTTTAAGTCATTCAATTGTTCTATAAGATGCATAGAATCCCTGGTATAGGATTTAAGTTGTAATACCATGGGCTGTAAAAAATAATCTATATAAGTACAGGCCTTTTCACAAAGGCTACCTATGCCAGCTACAATTGGTCTACCTGGAGGATTGGTCAAAGATTTATGCACCTTGGGCACCAAATAAAATGTTGGTATGATAGGTTTCTCCGTTTTTAAATACTTACATTCATTGTTGTTGATGGTTCCATAATGAGATGCTGCATCAATAAGTAGATCCAATTTTTTCTTAAAGATATCAGTTGGGTCAGATGGTAAAACCTGGTAAAAAGATGTATTAGTTAATTGTTTTAATGCTTCTTGGGTATATTGTTCCGTTCCCCACAACACAATATTACCTCCTTTATCTGCTTCTTTGATGATAAATGTGTCATTTTCACTCAAGGAGGATAAAGCTAGTCTCTCAGATTTAGTGAGGTTGTCCCGTTGATGTTTAAATGTATCCAAGTCTTGACTATCTTTGGACACTAATTCAAAAAAAATTGTATTGGTGGACATAGCTTAAATGACGGAGTCTTCTGTGAGGGGGTTTTATAGGGAAATTTAAACTTACCCAGTTCTTCATTGCTCTCATTCTCTTTGAGTAGATCCAAAAGATCTCGGAATACTTGTCTATCCTCCTCAGGTAAGGTGTCAATCATGGAGGGTTGATGATATAGTATTTTAAACATGAGTTGTCTACAAAATAAATAGACATCCTTAGTTAATTCAAATTTGTCTAACCTTCTCGTGGGCGAAAAAGTGAGTCCTTTTTCCAGAACTGACCTTTCCAAAGGTGTATGTACATATGAGGTGAGGTTGATAATTTGTAGTTGTGTTACGGTATTTTTCAAATTTGATGTTACTTCGTAAAGTTCCGTTTGCTGCGTTTGGGGGACCATTCCCTCTGTCTCGGTCCTCTTTTTCTCACGTTTACCTCACTTGGTCCTCTTTCGGTATTGCTGGTGTCCGTGGATACAAAATCACTGGTAGATTCTTCAGCGGTAAATGGTGCAACATTTTGTTTTATGTTGGTATTTGTGTATCCTTGCCTTCTATTCCCTGCATGTTTCCATTTGTATGCTCTCTGTTTTCCAAAATCTATTCTCTCTCTGTGAAACTTTTGTTTTTTGCCTTGAATAATATATTTTTCTATGATCTCCCTAAGTTTAGTTTGAAATGGTTTAACCATGTTGGTCTGGTCAAATCCTGTAAGTTTACTTTCTAGATTCTTGATGCGTTCTCTAATCTGAACCACCAGATTATTATCATGTTCAATCAGCATACGTATGAGTATATTGGAACATTGTAATAAACCCTGTTCCCATACGGATTTAAAGGTAACATCAACCTCCCATGCAGGAAAGACTTGTGCTCTAAGCCCACGTGGTGAAATGCCCAATTTCAAGTATTCCTCCAAGCTTCTGACGTTCCACCAGACTCTGGTATATTTTTTACGTAACATGATAATTTCCTCTGTCAATGTCTTGAATTCCACATTTGTTACAACCTCCACACTGGTACTAAATATTGACGATAGTTGGCTGTTCCAAATAGCCTCCCTGGCCTCAATATCCGATGCCATACCGTGCGCCATAGCCAACGCACTAACAATATATGAAAAGAATAATATATAAAATATCAATATGTAAGAATACTGCGTGCAATACGCCACAAAATAGCACATTCACCAAGAAATGGTGAGTATGCTGATCAACATATGTATATCACTGGCAGGCACTGCATATATCATGCCACATACCCTGTAAACTACTGTGAATAAAACAAAACAAATGTGTATGTATAAGGCAAAAGGTATAACTATCAAGGAATAGCCATATGAGTATACAAAAGAATTTCCGTTTATTGAATACAAAAACACTACATAGAAGTTAAAAACATTTAAAATAGCATAAAGAATGCCATGTATAGATCACTGAAGGGGGAACATCACCATAATAAGTGGCTAGCAAATAGCTACCTCCTTACACTCACCTAAGCCCCCAGAGCAGGCATGCAATGCATATAATCTTGAAAAGAGTGTGTGAAAATGTTGCATCAATTAGGCATCAGATCAGCATGTCCTGTGTCTCAAGCTATATGGGGGAGAAAAGGGATTTACTCCCTGGCGCTTCACCGCCTTGAGGGCAAGTTTATCCTCTTTCCCTGCCAGAGACCCTAGCCATGTCCGCCTATGTTAAGGAGAACCTCGAGAGAGGGTTCATCTGAAAATCTTCCTCCCCGGCAGGAGCCGGATTTTTCTTCGTGAACAAGAATGACGGATCTCTTCATCCATGTATCGACTACCGGGATCTGAACTAAATTACAGTTAAAAATAAGTATTCCCTGTCGCTCATCTCACAACTTTTTGATAGAATTCGTGGGGCAAAGTTAATCACAAAGCTGGATCTACGTGGAGCATATAATTGAATCCGTATCCGCAAAAGAGACGAATGAGACGGCTATTATGAATACCTTGTGATGTCCATTGGACTGTGTAACGCTCCAGCTGTGTTCCCGGAATTTGTAAATTGTATTTTACGGGATCTGCTGTAAGTCTGTGTGGTGGTCTATCTGGACGACATCCTGATTTACTCACCTGATTTGATGACACATTGGAAGCACATTCGCCAAGTTCTGTCGCAGTTAAGGTGGAATCAACTATATGCTAAAATTGAGAAATGTGTGTTCAAGAGAAACTCTCTGCCTTTCCTGGGCGACATTGTATCTGATCGTGGCCTCAGATGGATCCAGAGAAGGTGAGATCCGTCTTAGAGTGGCCACATCCACAGGGTTTTTCGGTCCATACAAAGATTTCTAGGATTCGCAAACTTCTATCGGCAATTTAACCCAAAATTCTCATCTCTGACTGCTCCAATCTCTGCCCTCACCAGGAAGGGGGTGAACGCCAAGGTTTGGCCTCCAGAGGCAGAATTGGCATTTACTAAGCTCAAGACCGCTTTCACAACAGCATATGTACTCCATCACCCTGATGCTTCTCGGCAGTTCTTTCTGGAAGTGGGCGCATCTTCCGTTGGTGTTGGAGCACTACTATATCAAAAGAACTCTAAGGGCAAGATGGTGGGCTGTGGTTTCTTCTCAAAATTATTCTCTCTGGCAGAGCGCAACTATTCCATCGGGATCGGGAATTGCTGTCCGTCAAGTTGGCATTAGAGAAATGGAGACACTTGCTGGAGGGCGCGGTTCACCCTATTATCGTTTATACAGACCACAAGAACCTTACATACTTACAGTCAGCACAACGACGAAATCCTTGCCAAGTCAGGTGGTCGTTGTTCTTCGCTAGATTTCAATTCTTGCTTCATTTCCATCCTGCTGATAAGAATGTGAAGGCTGACGCCCTGTCTCGATCATTTGAGACTAATGACTCTGAGGAAATGCCTCAATATATTATAGACCCGTCTAGGATTAATGTCGCTAGCTAATTGCAAATTAGAGACATTCCTCCTGGAAAGACGTTTGTCTGCCTTGCAGACAGGAAGAGAATTATCTGCTGGGGACACAGCTCCAAATTGGCAGGGCACTCAGGTGTTCGAAAGACTCAGGACTTCATAGCCCGCCAGTACTGGTGGCCCACGCTGCCTAAAGATGTTGACTATGTCTCTGTATGAACTGTGCCTCAAACAAGTCTTCCTTCTCCAAACCTACTGGTCTGCTCCTACCCCTGCCTACTCCTGATGCCCCTTGGCAGCATATCACTATGGACTTTATCACTGACCTTCCTCCTTCAACTGGGTGTACTATGATCTGGGTTGTAGTGGATCGTTTCTCTAAAATGGCACATTTTATTCCACTGACTGACCTTCCTTCTGCTCCTCACCTGGCAAGTCTGTTAATTTCGCATATCTTCCGGCTACACGGAATTCCTCTACATATTGTCTCGGACCGGGGTGTAGAGTTTACATCCAAGTTCTGGAGAGCCCTGTGCAAACTGCTAGATGTTAAACTGGACTACTCTTCTCCTCCTTTCACCCACAGTCCAATGGTCAAGTGGAGAGGACCAATCAAATTTTAGAGAATTTTCTTCATCATTCTGTTTCCGCCCAACACGACAATTGGGAACAACTTCTGCCGGGCAGAATTCTCGTACAATAATCACACAAGTGAATCTACTACCTCATCTCCTTTATACATTGTGTACAGCCAGCATCCTCGAGTTCCCCTTCCTTTGCCAGCCATGACTCAAGTACCGGCAGCTAGCTCTTCTTTTGGCTCTTTTATTCACACCTGGCAGCAAACGAAGGCTGCGATTCTCCAAGCAGTGGACCGCATGAAAAAGCATGTCGATACAAGAAGAAAAGTTCCTCCTCAATTCTCTTGGTTCCTTGGCCATTTTGAGGTACTACAACAGATTAACCCTGTATCCTATAAACTTCGGTTAACTTCTAATCTCAAGATTAGAGATGAGCGAACTTATGAAAAGTTCGGTTCGGCTAGTTCGCCGAATTTCACAAAAAAGTTTGATTCGGACCGAACTAGTTCTGACCGAACCTGTAATTTCCGTGCACCGAGCATGGTTCTGTCCAGGGTGCTGAAAGAGTTAATGGGCTGCACTAACTCTTTCAGCAACCTTGACAGTACATGCTCGGCGCGCGGAAGATACAATTTTAATGTAATAAAAAATTAAAAAAAATACGTTCATACTTACATTCCTCCTGTCCGGCCTCCAGCAATGACGTTTCATCCATGTCGCCGCTGCAGCCAATCACAGGCTGTAGTGGCGGTCACGCACGTCAGGGTGACGTCAGAAGGCCGGCCTCCAGGGATGACGCTTCATCCCACGTGACCGCCTCTGCAGCCAATCACAGGCTGCAGCGGCCTCTGCAGCCAATCACACGCTCCTCTCCTGAAATACTCTGTGCTGCCTTCAAATCTGTGGACAGGTCAGGATCCTGTTTCTTTTAAATGCTGCTGGGGAACCCGCTCGATCCACTATATAAGGCTGCGCTACAGTGCAGCATTTAAAAGAAACAGGGTCCTGACCTGTCCACAGAGTTTAAGGCAGCACAGAGTATTTCAGGAGATGAGAGTGCAGATTCAGTGCTGCTGTGAACTCTGCTCTTACCATTACGTAGCTCTCAGTCTGTTACCTCTCCTCCACTCCTTTCCTCAATAACACCTTCACATGATTGGCAAGTCACCACGTAATGGTAAGAGCAGAGTTCACAGCAGCACAGAGTATTTCAGGAGATGAGCGTGCGGATCTTGTGCGGGGTGGTGACTTGCCAATCATGTGAAGGTGTTATTGAGGACAGGAGTGGAGGAGAGGTAACAGACTGAGCTACATAATGGTAAGAGCAGAGTTCACAACAGCACAGAGTATTTCAGGAGAGGAGCGTGCAGATTCTGTGTTGCTGTGAACTCTGCTCTTACCATTACGTAGCTCAGTCTGTTACCTCTCCTCCACTCCTGTCCTCAATAACACCTTTTTTCTGAGACTTAATGCGATTATGGTGATACCAAATTTATGCAGTTTTTTTAATATTTGACTACTTTTACAAAGTAATAACTATTTGTTAAAAAAAATAAAGTTTTGTTTCACCATATTCCGAGAGCCATAACTTTTTTATTTTATGGTCGATTGAGCGGTGTGACGGCTTATTTTTCGCAGGACGAGCTGTAGTATTTATTGGTACAATGTTTTGGTACATACAACTTTTTGATCACTTTTTACAAAAAATTTTAAAAAAGCTAAGGTGACCAAAAAACAGCGATTATTGCGTTTTAAATTCTTTATTTTTTACGGCGTTCACCGTGTGAGTTAAATAATGGTATATTGTAACAGTTTGGACTTTTACGGATGCAGCGATACCAATTTTGTTTATTTTTTTATTTTATACATTACTTTAGAGGAAAATGGGAAAGTGTTTTTTTATTTTGGACTTTAATATATTATATATTTTTTTCACTAATAATAACTTTATTTACTTTTTTTTTTACACATTGTATTAGTCCCCCTAGGGGACTTGAACCAGTGATCATTAGATCGCTGGCACAATACACTGCAATACTAATGTATTGCAGTATAATGTCATTTTTACAGGCTCTTGTAACAGCGCAATCGCTGTTCCTGTTGGTTAGTCCCGGGAGTCAGCTGTAATACACAGCTGACACCTACAGTATACATAACCCCCCGCACCACGACATGCTATTAAGTAATGGTGTGCAAAGGGGTTAATGCGCAGCGGATGGTGCAAAGTGAAAATTACAATTTTCCACTGATATGCAATTTTAGTGCACAATATGTTGTGCCGTTTGTGCTACAGAAGACAAATACCTCATACAATATTGAGCGGGTTCTCCCGGGTATAAAATGTCAGATATGTGTGCAGATCAATACGATTATGGCGATACATATGTATATAGTTTTTTTTGTTTTCTAGCGTTTGTGCAATAAAATCACTTTTCCAGAAAATAATTTATTTTCTGTGTCACCATATTCTTAGAGCCATAACTTGTTTATTTTTCATTTTTACAGAACGGGTTGACGTTTTTATTGGTACTATTTTGGGGTACATGCGACATTTTGATCACTTTTTATGGTATATTTTGGGAGGGTGGTGACCAAAAAAATAGTGATTCTCGCAGTGTTTTTTTGCTTATTTTTTTTGTGGTGTTCACCGTGCGGGAAAAATAATATTATCGTTTTATAGTTTGGGTTGTTACAAACGCGGTGATACCAAATATGTGTGCTTTTTTTAAAGTTTTCATTTTTTTCCTATAACAAAATTCTTATTATATGGAAAAAAAGCATTTTTTGTTTTTTGTAACTTGTAACTTATTTTTACACTTTTTTAAAACATTTGTATTATCTTGTTTTTTACTTTTTACTTGTAGACATGCAGCACTGATTGCTGCTATAATACATTACACTACATAGGTAGTGTAGCTTATTATAAACTGTCAGTGTCACGCTGAGAGTCACACTGACAGGAAGCCTGAGGTCCGTTGCATGGCCTCCGGTTTTGCCATGACAACCAACGGCAGCACCGGTCCCCGGGAAAGTTTGTTGCAGCAACAAATGTTCCCTGCGATCACATGATCGGGACCTGAACCAATCTGGTCCCGGAGCAATCAGATCCCGATCATGTCTCCAGGACCAGAGGCCGGTGTTAACAGTGTGATCCGGGTGTCAGTGCTACTCTGAGACACCCGATTGCACTGTTAACACTCACTGGGAATTCACGTCGGCGCTGCACAAAGTGCAGCAAGCGCCGACGTGATTTTACAGTGGGCGGTCGGGAAGCGGTTAAAGCCTGAGTCATGTTTTCTATCAGCCAAGTACACAAAAAGTGCACAAGGATGCGGTCTATTGCAGCCCTACTCCCAGGACCACCATCAGGAATTTCAGGGCCCCCTACAGCTAAATTTTCTGGGCCCCCCTACCGTGGCTACTCCTGATGCCCCTTGGCAGCATATCACTATGGACTTTATCACTGACCTTCCTCCTTCAACTGGGTGTACTATGATCTGGGTTGTAGTGGATCGTTTCTCTAAAATGGCACATTTTATTCCACTGACTGACCTTCCTTCTGCTCCTCACCTGGCAAGTCTGTTAATTTCGCATATCTTCCGGCTACACGGAATTCCTCTACATATTGTCTCGGACCGGGGTGTAGAGTTTACATCCAAGTTCTGGAGAGCCCTGTGCAAACTGCTAGATGTTAAACTGGACTACTCTTCTCCTCCTTTCACCCACAGTCCAATGGTCAAGTGGAGAGGACCAATCAAATTTTAGAGAATTTTCTTCATCATTCTGTTTCCGCCCAACACGACAATTGGGAACAACTTCTGCCGGGCAGAATTCTCGTACAATAATCACACAAGTGAATCTACTACCTCATCTCCTTTGTACATTGTGTACAGCCAGCATCCTCGAGTTCCCCTTCCTTTGCCAGCCATGACTCAAGTACCGGCAGCTAGCTCTTCTTTTGGCTCTTTTATTCACACCTGGCAGCAAACGAAGGCTGCGATTCTCCAAGCAGTGGACCGCATGAAAAAGCATGTCGATACAAGAAGAAAAGTTCCTCCTCAATTCTCTTGGTTCCTTGGCCATTTTGAGGTACTACAACAGATTAACCCTGTATCCTATAAACTTCGGTTAACTTCTAATCTCAAGATTAGAGATGAGCGAACTTATGAAAAGTTCGGTTCGGCTAGTTCGCCGAATTTCACAAAAAAGTTTGATTCGGACCGAACTAGTTCTGACCGAACCTGTAATTTCCGTGCACCGAGCATGGTTCTGTCCAGGGTGCTGAAAGAGTTAATGGGCTGCACTAACTCTTTCAGCAACCTTGACAGTACATGCTCGGCGCGCGGAAGATACAATTTTAATGTAATAAAAAATAAAAAAAAATACGTTCATACTTACATTCCTCCTGTCCGGCCTCCAGCAATGACGTTTCATCCATGTCGCCGCTGCAGCCAATCACAGGCTGTAGTGGCGGTCACGCACGTCAGGGTGACGTCAGAAGGCCGGCCTCCAGGGATGACGCTTCATCCCACGTGACCGCCTCTGCAGCCAATCACAGGCTGCAGCGGCCTCTGCAGCCAATCACACGCTCCTCTCCTGAAATACTCTGTGCTGCCTTCAAATCTGTGGACAGGTCAGGATCCTGTTTCTTTTAAATGCTGCTGGGGAACCCGCTCGATCCACTATATAAGGCTGCGCTACAGTGCAGCATTTAAAAGAAACAGGGTCCTGACCTGTCCACAGAGTTTAAGGCAGCACAGAGTATTTCAGGAGATGAGAGTGCAGATTCAGTGCTGCTGTGAACTCTGCTCTTACCATTACGTAGCTCTCAGTCTGTTACCTCTCCTCCACTCCTTTCCTCAATAACACCTTCACATGATTGGCAAGTCACCACGTAATGGTAAGAGCAGAGTTCACAGCAGCACAGAGTATTTCAGGAGATGAGCGTGCGGATCTTGTGCGGGGTGGTGACTTGCCAATCATGTGAAGGTGTTATTGAGGACAGGAGTGGAGGAGAGGTAACAGACTGAGCTACGTAATGGTAAGAGCAGAGTTCACAGCAGCACAGAGTATTTCAGGAGAGGAGCGTGCAGATTCTGTGTTGCTGTGAACTCTGCTCTTACCATTACGTAGCTCAGTCTGTTACCTCTCCTCCACTCCTGTCCTCAATAACACCTTTTTTCTGAGACAATGCGATTATGGTGATACCAAATTTATGCAGTTTTTTTAATATTTGACTACTTTTACAAAGTAATAACTATTTGTTAAAAAAAATAAAGTTTTGTTTCACCATATTCCGAGAGCCATAACTTTTTTATTTTATGGTCGATTGAGCGGTGTGACGGCTTATTTTTCGCAGGACGAGCTGTAGTATTTATTGGTACAATGTTTTGGTACATACAACTTTTTAATCACTTTTTACAAAAAATTTTAAAAAAGCTAAGGTGACCAAAAAACAGCGATTATTGCGTTTTAAATTCTTTATTTTTTACGGCGTTCACCGAGTGAGTTAAATAATGGTATATTGTAACAGTTTGGACTTTTACGAATGCAGCGATACCAATTTTGTTTATTTTTTTATTTTATACATTACTTTAGAGGAAAATGGGAAAGTGTTTTTTTATTTTGGACTTTAATATATTATATATTTTTTTCACTAATAATAACTTTATTTACTTTTTTTTTTACACATTGTATTAGTCCCCCTAGGGGACTTGAACCAGTGATCATTAGATCGCTGGCACAATACACTGCAATACTAATGTATTGCAGTATAATGTCATTTTTACAGGCTCTTGTAACAGCGCAATCGCTGTTCCTGTTGGTTAGTCCCGGGAGTCAGCTGTAATACACAGCTGACACCTACAGTATACATAACCCCCGCACCACGACATGCTATTAAGTAATGGTGTGCAAAGGGGTTAATGCGCAGCGGATGGTGCAAAGTGAAAATTACAATTTTCCACTGATATGCAATTTTAGTGCACAATATGTTGTGCCGTTTGTGCTACAGAAGACAAATACCTCATACAATATTGAGCGGGTTCTCCCGGGTATAAAATGTCAGATATGTGTGCAGATCAATACGATTATGGCGATACATATGTATATAGTTTTTTTTGTTTTCTAGCGTTTGTGCAATAAAATCACTTTTCCAGAAAATAATTTATTTTCTGTGTCACCATATTCTTAGAGCCATAACTTGTTTATTTTTCATTTTTACAGAACGGGTTGACGTTTTTATTGGTACTATTTTGGGGTACATGCGACATTTTGATCACTTTTTATGGTATATTTTGGGAGGGTGGTGACCAAAAAAATAGTGATTCTCGCAGTGTTTTTTTGCTTATTTTTTTTGTGGTGTTCACCGTGCGGGAAAAATAATATTATCGTTTTATAGTTTGGGCTGTTACAAACGCGGTGATACCAAATATGTGTGCTTTTTTTAAAGTTTTCATTTTTTTCCTATAACAAAATTCTTATTATATGGAAAAAAAGCATTTTTTGTTTTTTGTAACTTGTAACTTATTTTTACACTTTTTTAAAACATTTTTATTATCTTGTTTTTTACTTTTTACTTGTAGACATGCAGCACTGATTGCTGCTATAATACATTACACTACATAGGTAGTGTAGCTTATTATAAACTGTCAGTGTCACGCTGAGAGTCACACTGACAGGAAGCCTGAGGTCCGTTGCATGGCCTCCGGTTTTGCCATGACAACCAACGGCAGCACCGGTCCCCGGGAAAGTTTGTTGCAGCAACAAATGTTCCCTGCGATCACATGATCGGGACCTGAACCAATCTGGTCCCGGAGCAATCAGATCCCGATCATGTCTCCAGGACCAGAGGCCGGTGTTAACAGTGTGATCCGGGTGTCAGTGCTACTCTGAGACACCCGATTGCACTGTTAACACTCACCGGGAATTCACGTCGGCGCTGCACAAAGTGCAGCAAGCGCCGACGTGATTTTACAGTGGGCGGTCGGGAAGCGGTTAAAGCCTGAGTCATGTTTTCTATCAGCCAAGTACACAAAAAGTGCACAAGGATGCGGTCTATTGCAGCCCTACTCCCAGGACCACCATCAGGAATTTCAGGGCCCCCTACAGCTAAATTTTCTGGGCCCCCCTACCGTGGCACCGCCTGTTAACGGTACTCCGTCCAGCACTATATCATGGTACCCAGGGCCGCCATCAGGGGGGTATTAGGGGTACTGATGTGAGAGGCCCGGCCAAACCTAATTGAAAGGGGGGCCCGGCAAACTGCCGCGACTTGCCTTTGGTAGAAAAAAAACAGGCCTCTGCAATGGGGCCCGTTTTTTTCACCAAAAGAATGTCATGAGCTGCGGGCCCCCCTTTCAATTAGGTTTGGCCGGGCCTCTCACATCAGTAACCCTAATACCCCCCCTGATAGCGGCCCTGGGTAGCATGGGGGCCGTCAAACACCGCCGCCCGTGCGACCGATCGCGCGCACCCGCAAACTCCCGCGCATGCGCACCGGCGACCGCCTGGAGCCGCGCACCGAATTTTGAGGCAGATTTTGACCTGCTCAAACTATCTTGCCGCGTTTTTTGCCCGCGGCGATTGAGGACAGCAGACAGAAAACGCAGCGAAAAATTCATTTTCTGCCTCCCATTGATTTAGATGGGAGGTCAGAGGCAGAACCGCGGCAAGAAAGGACGTGCTGCTTTTTCTTTTTTCCGCGACTGGCTCCCATTGATTTCAGATTAAATCAATGGGAGGCGGTTTTGGAAGTTGTTTGGTGCTGATTCTGACGCAGTGTCCGAGTCAATATCAAGGCCCAAAAACTCTGTGAACTGGGCCTTATTGTTAGGGCTTATTCAGACGAACGTGTAATACGTTCGTGCAACGTGCGTGATTTTCACGCGCCTCGCACGGACCTATGTTACTCTATGGGGCCGTGCAGACTGTCAGTGATTTTCACGCGCCTCGCACGGACCTATGTTAGTCTATTGGGCCGTGCAGACTGTCAGTGATTTTCACGCAGCGTGTGTCCGCTGCGTAAAACTCACGACATGTCCGATATTTGTGCATTGTTCGCGCATCACGCACCCATTGAAGTCAATGGGTGCGTGAAAATCACGCCCAGCACTTCCGCAGCCGTATAAACTATGAATGAAAACAGAAAAGCACCACGTGCTACAAGCATACAAACAGAGTGTCATAATGATGGCGGCTGCGCGAAAATCACGCAGCCACGCATCATACGCTGCTGACACACGGAGCTGTTATGGACCTTTTGCATGCGCAAAACGCCACGTTTTTGAGCGCGCAAAAAGCAGACGCTCGTGTAAATCCGGCCTTAGGGTAGGAACACACTAGGCATGAACACTGCGGATTTTATGCAGCACATTTTATTGTGGACAATCCGCAGCGTATTACAGTCGCAGCAGAGGGGATGAGATTTGAACAAATCTCATTCACACGCTGCAAAAAAAATGGACCTGCAGTGTGGCTTTTGGCTTTTTAAGCCGCAGCATGTCAATTTAGTCTGTGGAATCGCCGCTCCTCTGTTGCGGAAATGCTGCGGTTCTGCCGCAAAAATCACACATGAGAAAAAAAAAAAGGCACTTTTTTAAATTGATAAAAAAGTTTCGACTTGCCCCAGCCGTAGTCCTGGTGGCGCGATCCTCTATTCTTAGCGCAGCCCCGCCTCCTGTCATGACGTTTCATCCCATGTGACCGCTGCAGCAGTCACATGGTCTACAGCGTCATCCCAGGAGGCAGGGCTACGTTCAGAAGAGAGAGACGCGTCGCCCTAAACTACGGCCGGGGCAAGTCTAAACTTTTTTTTCCCTGCAGGATTCCCGCAGCGGACATGCCTCACGAAACCTGCGCCACTATTTGGTGCGGTTTTGCTGGCAGAATTCCCTGCGGCTACCGGGGCGACGGGATGACGCTGCAGCAGTCACATGGGATGAAACGTCATGACAGGAGGCGGGGCTGCGCTAAGAATAGAGGATCGCGTCACCAGGACTACGGCCGGGGCAAGTCTAAACTTTATCAATTTAAAAAAGTACCTTTTTTTTTTCCTCATTTGTGATTTTTGCGGCAGAACCGCAGCATTTCCGCAACAGAGGAGCAGCGATTCCACAGAATAAATTGACATGCTGCTTTTTTTTGCAGCGTGTGGATGAGATTTGTTCTAATCTCATCCACTCTGCTGCGACTGTGATACGCTGCGGATTTTCCAAAAATGTGTTGTATAAAATCCGCAGTGTTCATTCCTAGTGTGTTCCTACCCTAAGGCCGGATTTACACAAGCGTGTGCTTTTTGCGCGCGCAAAAAACGTGGCATTTTGCGCATGCAAAAGGTCCATAACAGCTCCGTGTGGCAGCAGCGTATGATGCGTGGCTGAGTGATTTTCGCGCAGCCGCCATCATTATGACACTCTGTTTGTATGTTTGTAGCACGTGGTGCTTTTCTGTTTTCATTCATAGTTTATACGGCTTTGGGGCGCTATCACTGCAGGCTGCAGTGTGGGAAACACATACTCCTATCCCAATGGGTAAGCCCACTACACAAACTAAATTCAAAAAAGGCTGCCTGCCGGCAGAAATAAGCCCTGTTTTCCAACCATTATTAAAGAGTAAAAATAAAAAAGTCTTTATTCAATTTGCAACAAGGACAGACTACATGAAATTTAAAAGTTAATGTCCATTTCTGACAGCAATTAGCACAGTGCCAGACGTAAGAGCTCTGTCTAGAAAGGGTTAAGTACCACAACCACAGAGCGCTACATGCAGTTAGTTATTAGTTAGATTCAAAGGTGTCAATAGGACAATTATTAAAATAAAGGTAGAAGCCCCCCCCCCCCGACATGTTTCGCTACGATGTAGCGTCCTCAGGGGTATCGGGGCCAATGACAGCGAGCGGCGGTGTCAGTCTCATTAAGTATTCACTGCAACTAGCTGAACATGTGTCCACAATCAGTCGATAGCCTATCCAAGGAGGAATAGAGGACCGAGCCTCCTCCTCCGTTGATTGACAGATTCTGCCACCAATCACTTACTAGTTACTTACTAGTTACTTACTAGTTACAAAATCAGTGGATCCCCTGTGGATCTACGTGCATTTTCAAACCTCTATCTTCTCTCTCCCTCTGGCTGGTTGTATTTTTTATGACGTCCTTTCATACTCATTTTCCCCTGGGCAGTATAGGGTCTTCAACCCTATGACCCTGGGCACTTCCCTGAGCTATATAGCCCATTTATACATGATGTACTAAATGTACCTGGATTCAATTATACTCACTGTATTCTGATTGACCGTTGTATATATGCTCTTTACATCATGAGATTCTGGTGACACAAATATGTTTTTTCGTCATGTACACCATGCCATGGTAGTTCATCATTGTGGGATACCCTAATTCACCGGGATAATACCCCACATTGTTCCCCTTTTAGATCTCCTTATATTTTAACAATTGTAATTTTGTGTTGTATGTCCCAATAAACTATTTTGTACTTTTTCAATATTTCAGTGGCATTTTGGCTTTTTTGTTCTAAATAAGTTTGTTATAGTTTATACGGCTGCGGAATTGCTGGGCATGATTTTCACGCACCCATTGACTTCAATGGGTGCGTGATGCGCGAACAGCGCACAAATATAGGACATGTCGTGAGTTTTACGCAGCGGACACACGCTGCGTGAAAATCACTGACAGTCTGCACAGCCCCATAGAGTAACATAGGTCCGTGCGAGGCGCGTAAAAATCACGCGCGTTGCACGGACGTATTACACGTTTGTCTGAATAAGCCCTAACAATAAGGCCCAGTTCACAGAGTTTTTGGGCCTTGATATTGACTCGGACACTGCGTCAGAATCAGCACCAAACAACTTCCAAAACCGCCTCCCATTGATTTAATCTGAAATCAATGGGAGCCAGTCGCGGAAAAAAGAAAAAGCAGCACGTCCTTTCTTGCCGCGGTTCCGCCTCTGACCTCCCATCTAAATCAATGGGAGGCAGAAAATGCATTTTTCGCTGCGTTTTTTGTCTGCTGTCCTCAATCGCCGCAGGGCAAAAAACGCAGCAAAAAAACGCGGCAAGATAGTGTGGGCAGGTCAAAATCTGCCTCAAAATTCTTTAAGGAATTGTGAGGCAGATTTTTTTTTGCCTGCAAAATACTGTGTGAACAGGGCCATACATAAACAGCACTTTGAGATAATTTACTCACTGTGTCAGAAGAGCTGCTCCCACTCCAGTCCTCTTCCGGCGATGTCTTCCAGGCGAGGTCTTCGGTCCAGACGTCCAGTCCTTCACCTCCAGCCAGGCTCCAGGTAAGTTTTGTCCATGTGTGTCCGCGGGTGCGCGCTTCCGGGCTTTCGCGTGTGCGCGCGCGGGCGTTCGTGAGTTTCCTTGTGCGCGCGATCGGGTGTGCGCGCGCGGGCGGACGGTTTGACGGCCCCCCATGACGAGGGGAGGGGGCCCGCAGCAGCTCACGACATTCTTTTGGTGAACAAAATGGGCCCCATTGCAGGGGCCTGTTTTTTCCTACCAAAAGAATGTTGCGGCAGTGGCCAGGCCCCCCTTTTAATTAGGTTTGGCCGGGCCCCTCACACCAGTACCCCTAATACCCCCCTGATGGCGGCCCTGCCTACTCCTAAAGGAGCGAGGCCCCGCATAATCATTCCTCGACCCTCCGAACCGTAAGCCCAAAGGATCGAGGTTCCCCCCTTGCCGAAGCTGAGGAAGACCCAAACACACTCCAAGGCTTCTATCTGACCTGCCACCCCAGTGTCCAACTAGGAGCCTTCATCAAGGCTGCATCTCCCCTCCGCAGAAGGCCACACATTTTCACCCTAGACCTCAGGAGGGTCTCAAAAGGGCACCGCATCCCAAAAATCCTTGTGACAAAACACACAGTGAAAAGCAAAATGAAATAAGTGGATGTGCTCTGTGATACAGCCTGGAAATCCGCCAGGTATAATTCTGTATCCGAGTCCGAGAGAATAAAGGTGTGTGCTCAGATCACGTGAAAGACAAGTGCGTGCAAATGTGCCTTCATTCAGTGGGATCCCACCCCTAGTGGGTTAGGGCACCCCAGGGTCACAGCCCTGGGGCACATAGCAACTTGGGCTTCAAAACAACCCGGCCTCATAACCTCGATCCGGCAGTTGCCTAGTCACCAACAAATGGTACCTTTAAGCCAAATGCGTACACCAGAGCAATGACCGTTGTGGTTCCCTACCCTCACCTCAGGGTTCTGTCATTCCCCAATGATGGCGGCTCTACCAACGGCGGGGATGATTACTAACCTGAGCTTGTGCAGGTACTACACTTAAGCTTAGCCAAAAGGCAGAGATTACCAACCACCTCTTTTTGCATCTTGAGATTTGAACTTGCTTTGCAATAAAATTGGAACATTGTTTCCTTTTAAAAGTACCAGCGCATGCACTTATTACTGGAATGTATATATATATATATATATATATATATATATATATATATATATATATACACTACCGTTCAAAAGTTTGGGGTCACCCAGACAATTTTGTGTTTTCCCTGAAAACTCACACTTATATTTATCAAATGAGTTGCAAAATGACTAGAAAATATAGTCAAGGCATTGACAAGGTTAGAAATAATGTTTTTTATTTGAAATAATTATTTTCTCCTTCAAACTTTGCTTTCGTCAAAGAATGCTCCATTTTCAGCAATTACAGCATTGCAGACCTTTGGCATTCTAGCTGTTAATTTGCTGAGGTAATCGGGAGAAATTTCACCCCATGCTTCCAGAAGTCCCCCCCCCCCCCCCACACAAGTTGGATTGGCTTGATGGGCACTTCTTGCATACCATACGGTCAAGTTACTCCCACAACAGCTCTATGGGGTTGAGATCTGGTGACTGCGCTGGCCACTCCATTACAGATGGAATACCAGCTGCCTGCTTCTTCCCTAAATAGTTCTTGCATAATTTGGAGGTGTGCTTTGGGTCATTGTCCTGTTGTAGGATGAAATTGGCTCCAATCAAGCGCTGTCCACAGGGTATGGCATGGCGTTGCAAAATGGAGTGATAGCCTTCCTTATTCAAAATCCCTTTTACCTTGTACAAATCTCCCACTTTACCAGCACCAAAGCAACTCCAGACTATCACATTACCTCCACCATGCTTGACAGATGGCGTCAGGCACTCTTCCAGCATCTTTTCAGTTGTTCTGCATCTCACAAATGTTCTTCTGTGTGATCCAAACACCTCAAACTTCGATTCGTCTGTCCATAAAACTTTTTTCCAATCTTCCTCTGTCCAATGTCTGTGTTCTTTTGCCCATATTAATCTTTTCCTTTTATTAGCCAGTCTCAGATATGGCTTTTTCTTTGCCACTCTGTACTGAAGGCCAGCATCCCGGAGTCGCCTCTTCACTGTAGACGTTGACACTGGCGTTTTGCGGGTACTATTTAATGAAGCTGCCAGTTGAGGACCTGTGAGGCGTCTATTTCTCAAACTAGAGACTCTAATGTACTTGTCTTGTTGCTCAGTTGTGCAGCGGGGCCTACCACTTCTCTTTCTATTCTGGTTAGAGCCTGTTTGTGCTGTCCTCTGAAGGGAGTAGTACACACCGTTGTAGGAAATCTTCAGTTTCTTGGCAATTTCTCGCATGGAATAGCCTTCATTTCTAAGAACAAGAATAGACTGTCGAGTTTCACATGAAAGCTCTCTTTTTCTAGCCATTTTGAGAGTTTAATCGAACCCACAAATGTAATGCTCCAGATTCTCAAGTAGCTCAAAGCAAGGTCAGTTTTATAGCTCCTCTAAACCGCAAAACTGTTTACAGCGGTGCTAACATAATTGCACAAGGGTTTTCAAGTGTTTTCTAATCATCCATTAGCCTTCTAACACAGTTAGCAAACACAATGTACCATTAGAACACTGGAGTGATGGTTGCTGGAAATGGGCCTCTATACACCTATGTAGATATTGCATTAAAAACCAGACGTTTGCAGCTAGAATAGTCATTTACCACATTAACAATGTACAGAGTGTATTTCTGATTAATTTAATGTTATCTTCATTGAAAAAAACTGTGCTTTTCTTGCAAAAATAAGGACATTTCTAAGTGACCCCAAACTTTTGAACGGTAGTGTGTGTATATATATATATATATATATATATATATATATATACGTATATATATATATATATATATATATATATATATATATTAGCAAAATGGTAGTAGTGACATATAGAGGTTACATTTCAAATGCAATGAGAATGAGGAGCAGGTAATAAATGTTCACCTTATTCCTACAGTATCAGATTTATGAGAGATATTTCCTAAATAGTTCTCTCTAGTTCTATTGTTTTGCCAATGCTACAGTTCTTCCTGCTGCCTCTTGACGAATTGGCGCCTAAAACTCCAGCGCCAAATGCCACCCTCTAAACTCCACACCTCCTGACCCCTAGTCACTCGGCCTTTCCCCATGGTTTACAGACTCGGTCTGGCCTATCTCGGTGATAAATGGAAAGCAAAAATTATGTTTCAAGTTGGAAACTCAGGTCTACGGTCTCTCCCCTGACCGCAGATGTCAGGTGAAAGAAAGATATGGATAGGGCTGGGTGGCATTTTCACAATGTTCCAGGTATCTACTTTCATAAACTACAGTAAATGGTTATAGGGGTATAATATAACTATTTTTTTATAATTAATTTAGTTTTTATTTGTGTATGCCAAAAGTGTGAAAATTGTCTCAAACCACTGGTAGCAAAAAGGTTAAACTATATTTATTGGCAGTCTCTACCTAGTACCAGGTTAAGATGCATTTTAGCTGAAGTCTGTTAACTAATTTATGATTTTCCAGCTACTTTTTTTTTACGTGGCTTTAATTTCCTGCCTTTACACCCTTCCAAATTACCTACAGCTGCTATTTCTTGCAGACCCAAAGCTGATCGTTTCAAACCTCATTAACATTTACAAAACTCCTTGTACTAATAATGCCATTGGTGACGGGTGGCAAAGGAAGCTGCAGGGAGACATGTAGCAGCATTGGAAGCGTAAGCATGAAATTACAGGAGATACACATCTGGGCCTGCCGTTCGAACTTTCAAATGCAATTTTCTCCCCGTAGGACTCAGTACACCATGGTGCAATCTGATTAAGGTGTATTCAGGCTTTCAAACAGGCACTTATACCAATTATTACATCCTTTTTCATTATTAAATATAATTTTTATTTACTTTTCTTTTAATATTCTGAACATCCATTTTTCGCCTCTTATTCTGCTTTATCTGAAACGCTTGTTTGGATGTAATTCAATCAAACAGCCTGAATGCACTTTAGATGTTTCATTGTGTGTCAGTCATTCATATATGAATAATGAACTTCGTGTACATGGTATAAGTTGTAATGAAAAATATGTCCAATAATCTGACAATAATTTATTTTTTTCTTATGAAATTGTTCGCCTCCAGTTTCCACTGTTTGCCACCTATGTAGCTAGGAGCTGCTTCTACAGGAAGAATGGCGAGAGGAGAATAGACACCTCTGGCAGACGCTTACCCCTTGCTGGACCAAAGATCCAACATGAAATCCAACATGCTGATCTTTCTTTTCTCTAACATCTGCCGTCGGGGTAGAGTTGGGAGAAACCAATACGGATTAGATAGACAGCCGCTCCAGCTAAAATCAATGGGTTCATAGTATAATGCATCAATGCTGCTGTAGTTGCGCTGCAGGAAAATGGAGGGTTCCCGGCAGCAGGACAACCTTTTATTATCATTACAGTATCTTTCAACAAAAAGGGATTGTCCAAAGCGGACAACCCCATAACCAGAGCAGTCTGTACATCAGTAGGAAATACACCCAGCAGTAAAACAGAAATAAGGAGAAATAATAGGTACTAATGATACACTATCGGCCTAAAGCATGTGGATACCTGACCATCACACCTATATGAGCTTGTCGATAGAGATGAACTAGTTTTCCTGAAATTTGTTTTGGTTCCTATACGCAAGTGTCCTGAAAACGTGTATCTGACTCTCTCATGTCTTCTGGTATCAGTACCGTTGTCTTCCTCTGTCTAGCGCCGCCCCCTTGTTAGTATAACCTTTTATATGGACAGTACAGCATCCACGTTCTAAACATGGCCACTGACAGAGGGGCATGTGACCAGGCATATCCATCAGCAGCCACTATTGAATTACAGGGAAACTAGTAAATGCGCAATGCCACGATAGTGTTATACTGTGGAGGCCATTGATGGACATGCCTGGTCACATGCCCGGGAAACTAGCACAGGAAACTAGCCCGGCAAAATAGCACATGCACAATGCCATGATAGTGTTATTCTGTGGGGGCCGTTGATGGATGCGCCTGGTCACATGCCCTTGCACTAGCGGCCATGTTCAAAATAGAGGAAGCTCTACTAACAAGAAGGTGGCGCTTACAGGCGGAGATATCGAGGCTAATCATCTAAAAACTATGTATTAGTAAGTGGGTGCCGCCAGCCACCTATTACCGGGATTCATGCCCCGCTCGATCTGAAACGTTCATGGTGGAATCTATTCACTCATTACACTACTAGTTGGACATCCTATTCCAAAACCATGGCCATTTTTATGAAGTTGGACCCCCTTTTTGCGGTTTTATTAGCCTTTACTCTTCAGGGAAGGCTTTCCACAAAATTTTGGAAAGTTTGTGAGAATTTCGTGTCCATTCATCCAAAAGAACATTTATGAGATGTTGGATCAGAAGTGTACAATGGGGTTGAGGTCAGGACTGCGTGTAGGCCATTCGAGTGTGTCCACATTAAACTTGTCAGATCATGTCTTTATGGACTCCACGGGGGAAATGTCATAAATGTCCTTCATAGAAAAACCCCTATAAACGCCGCGGTCGCTATTGACCGCGGCATATAACTAGTTAAAGGGGTTTGCCATAAGAAACATGTGAGATCTCTGGGGGTCCAGCGATAAGGAGAACAGGGGACCGAAATTCACCCAAAGCGCTACATGAGAAACCTGAACTTCCGGGTTCTGTGTCCGGCTTATCTGTTCCGCAGCTCCATAGAGATCAATGGAGAGCCGCTCGCGCATGCGCAGAAGAATCCCATTCACCTCTATGAAGCTGCCGGACACAGAATGCGGAAGTCACAGCTTCTCATGCAGCGCTCTTGGTAACTTTCGGTCCCGTTCTCCTTATTGATCACACATGTATCCCCTATCCTGTGGATAGGGGATACATGTGTTTTATGGCACAAGCCCTTTAAACTGCCAGGAACAGCGAAATTGCTGTTCTTGGCCATTAGCGCAGCGTGTCAGAAGCTGACACCTGCAATGTATAGAGCGGGCTCAGCGCATGACTGCGGGTCCCTTGACTGCGGACTATAAGACGCAGGGACTTTTTAGCAAGATTTATTCTTGCTAAAAACTGTGTCTTATAGTCTGTAAAATACGGTGTTATCTATCCTATTAGGCCTCATGCACACGACCGTAAAAACTCCCGTTATTACGGGTCGTAATTACGACCCGTAATAACGGGCTCATAGACTTCTATTTGCCACGGGTACCTTCCCGTTTTCTTACGGGAAGCTGCCCGTGCCGTTAAAAAAGATAGAACATGTCCTATTTCAGGCCGTAATAACGGCACGGACAGTCCATAGAAGTCTATGGAGCTCCCGTAATGACGGGTGGCTACATGTGTGCACCCGTCATTACGGCAGCGTTGCTAAGCGACGTCAGTAAATAGTCACTGTCCAGGGAGCTGAAAGAGTTAACTGATCGGCAGTAACTCTTTCAGCACCCTGGACAGTGACTACCGATCAGAATAAAGAGCAACCTGTAAAAAATAAAAATAAAAGACGTTCATACTTACCGAGAACTTCCTGCTTCCTCCAGTCCGGTCTCCCGGCCGTTGCCTTGGTGACGCGTCCCTCTCGACATCCGGCCCGACGTCCTGGCCGTCCCTGGATGACGTTTCAGCCCATGTGACCACTGCAGCCAATCACAGGTCAATCACAGGCTGCAGCGGTCACATGGACTGCTGCATCATCCAGGGATGTCGGGCTGGATGTGAAGAGAGGGACGCGTCACCAAGACAACGGCCGGGTAAGTATGAATTTCTTTAACTTTTATTACAGAAAGGGCTGTCTCTTCTCTCTATCCTGCACTGATAGAGAGAAGGGGCTGCCGATTAGTGCAGTGCTATTTTGCCGCCAAAAACGTGCCCGTAAATACGGGTGGAATACGGGTGACACCGGACCCATATTTACGGGCACGGGTTCGTAAATACTGGTGCAAAACGGGTCGAATATGTGTGACACCGGACCCGTATTTACGCCAGTATTTACGGGTGGGAAAAAATACGGTCGTGTGCATGAGGCCTTACTCAAGAGAATGTGTTTCCACTGCTCCAGAGTCCAGTGGTGGCGTGCTTTACATCACCTCAGCCACTGCTTGGCATTGTGCATGGTTATCTTAGGCTTGCGTGCTGCTTCTCGACAATGGAAACCCATTTCATGAAGATCCCAATGCATAGATATTAACCCCTTAGTGACCACCAATACGCCTTTTTACGTTTGTCACTAAGGGGCCTTAGGCTAGGCTCACGCCTTTTCACGTGAGCCTAGTCTAAGTCCTGCACGGGTCTCCCGTGCAGGCTGGAGCCGGGGCTCAGCTGTCTGATGACAGCTGAGCTCCTGCTCCAACGCCCGCGATCTAAGTTTACTTCGATCGCGGCCATTTAACCCGTTAAATGCCGCCGTCAATAGCGACCGCGGCATTTAACTTTGTTTACAGAGGGTGTGCGCTCCCTCTGTCACCCATCGGCGGCCCGCGAATGCAATCGCGGGTCTCCGATGGGGTGTCATGGCAGCTTGATAAAAGCCCCCAGGTCTGCCCATGACATATGCCTGTTAGGACGCGCCGGAGGCACGTCCTAACAGATTGCCTGTCAGATTTACACTGACAGGCAATAATGCTCTGGTATATGAAGTATACCAAAGCATTATAGCAGCGATCTGAAGATCGCACAGTAAAGTCCCCTAGTGGGACTAGTGAAATAAATAATAAATGTGAAATAAAGATTATTAATAAAAGTTACAGTAAAAAAATAAATAAAACCATCTTTTTCCATAAAAAGTGGTTTTATTTAGTAAAAGTGTAAAAATAAATAAAAGTACACATATATCGTATTGCCGCGACCGTAATGACTCCATTAATAAAGTTAATATGTAATTTAAACCGCAAGGTGAACACCGTAAAAAAAAACGCAAAAAACAATTGCGAAATTGCAATTTTTTTCCATTGCCCCCCAAAAAAGTCATAATAAAAATGAATCAATAAGTCCCATGAACCCCAAAACAGTACCAATTAAAACTAAGTCTCGTCCCGCAGAAAACAAGCCCAAAGTATCACTACATTGATGGAAAAATAAAAAAGTTACGGCTCTTGGAAAGCGACGATGCAAAAACAAATAATTTTAGTTCAAAAGTGTTTTTATTGTGCAAAGGTCGTAAAACATAAAAAACCTCTACATATGTGGTATCGCCGTAATCGTACCGACCCATAGAATAAAGGTAACATATTTACGTCGCATAGTGAACGGCATCAATTTAAAAACGCATAGAACAATTTCAGTTTTTTTTTATAATCCCCCCAAAAAAAGTTAATAAAAGTTAATAAAAAAATTATATGTACCCAAAAATGGTGCTATTAAAAAGTACAACTAATCCCGCAATAAAGAAGTCCTCATACAGCTATGTAGACAAAAAAAATAAAAAAGTTATAGCTCTTTGAATGCGACTATAGAAAAACGAGTAAAATAGCTTGGTCATTAGGGCCTAAAATGGGCTGGTCACTAAGGGGTTAAAGGGAAGGTGTCACAAATTTTTTTTTTTTTATATAATATTGCTTTTAGTATGACATTAAATTAAATTTTATTTATTTGTGTTCTTGTGTTGTACTTTTTACTTTTTTCTTTCTTTTACTTCTCTATGGGGGCTGCCATTTTTTTTTTCATCTCTGTATGTCGATTAACGACACATGCAGAGATGGAATACGGCGCATACATCCCCATAGAGAATGCGAACGGGAGTCGTTCCATTCACTATAGGGTACGCCGTCTGTGTGGGAACGGCGCATGCGCCACTCCCACACAGACCAAAAGGAAGGTCTTTGGCAGAGGGAAATCCGGCGCCATTTTCATGTCGACCAAAAGCCGCGGCCAGACAGTAAGATGACGACTTCCTGTCGCGGCTTCCGGCCATATGTTCAAGGCAGCGAAGACGCAAGGTATAGAAACGAAGGCGGCAGCGGTGGCATGGCAGGAGCAGGTAAGTAATGTTTGTGTATGTGATGTGTGTATTATGTTCGTGTATGTTCGTGTTATACTGTATGATTACCACTGTATCTAATCCTCCTACACTGTGCATTCGCTCAGAAAATGGCGGCACACAGTGTAGGAGGTTTGAAGGTTCAACCCCCTCCTTCTCCTGGCACTAGCCAGAATAAGGGAGGGGGGATTGTGTGAGGACACTAGAGCGAGTGTGTCCACCCCAAATTTGCAGCATAAAGCAATGAGGTTGCTTTACCACATTGCCAATGCTGCAATTTTGGGAATTGCTCCCCCTAGTGACCAGCACATGGACATGTTATAAATTAGGATATAATTTATAATATTTCCTGACTTGTGAAAAAATTAAAACAATGTGTAATCACTTATATACTAACTGTTTAACTGAATTTTTTTTTTTTTTATAGCAACACATTCCCTTTAAGCTGATGTCGCTTCCAAAGGTAGTTTGGGACTATAGTGAATAAACTCTTCAGCATGACTCACACTACTACTATTGTTTGTCCATGGAGATTGCATGGCTGTGTGCTTAATTTATGCATCTGTTGGCAATGGGTATGTATGACTGAAAAACCTGATGACAAAAAATAGGAGTGTCCATGTACTGTAGGCCATGAAGGGTGTACAAAGTGGCAAATTGTTATATTTTATAGCTAGTTACCCCAATTTGTCTTACCCGGACTTGGTCTTTAAGGTCACTTGTTATGTGTAAAGATATTAAGGCATAGAAACCTATTGATCTCTGTGTTGTGTCAAATATTCCAATAATGTGCACCATTTAAAAAGCTTCAGATGTCAATATTGTATTTTTGAAAGCAGTTCATGCCTTTTCCTCTACCTTTCTGAAGGTGGCTGCTGACAGGAGAAACATTAAAATTACTTATTCGCACTGACAAAATTAGTTTACCTAAAATTGTATGTGTGAGTGATTTTAATCAAAATCTAATTTACACTCTTTTCGAGCTGATATTTTCTCTATTAATTTTTCTTTCTGCTTTGAGGATTTTTTTTTAACCACCTCCTGTTTTAAAAAAGCGTGCACCAGGGTTGTTCCTTGAATTTAACACCCGTGCTTCCAACCACAGATATAAGTTTCTTTTACTTTCAATGAAACCTATTTAATATTCTTTATTAGAATAATCTTCATGCACTTAGTGTGCTATGGGATCCCAGTAGAGACAACTATATATGCACAAGGTCTTTCTGATAAAATGCAGAGCATAGGTTTTAATAATCATATGCATCAGCAAAATGAAGGAGAGCAGGGGAAATAATATTGTCAAAGGTTTTGCTAAAGAATTACTCCTTAGAAATATTAAGCAGTACTGCAGTGTTTTGTTCTTAAAACTAAATTTCCATGTGGTAGGAAGGAAAACCGATTGTGAGTAACTAAGTAATACAAGTAATTGATGAGTGGTCAGAGGAGATTTATTGACCAATCAAAAATAGGTATAGTTATAATAAATTAGGCAGGGTAAATGAATCCGTACAATTTTAATTACATCCAGTTCGGTGATGCCACCAAGAGCAGTCAGAGCTATTTGTATCCTCTACGTCAATGATGGTGAACCTTATTTATGGGGGTCTCAAATACAGATCTCGACACCATCTAAGGACCACACATGACATTCAGCCAAACTAAGACTAGTCTACGCCTACATTCAACCGCACTCACACGGCAGTTCTCATGGTCAATGTCTTCAACATATATATATATACAGGGTGGTTATATATAAATATTTTTTTTTACCAAAAACAGGTTTAGAACACATAGGGAAAGAAATAAAACCTCTACTCTTTTTGTCTATAGTAAAATATATATTGAGAAAATGTAAACTAAATATAAGACCATATAAACAAGATATACGATGCATAAACACATGCACACAAATGCATATATAGTATATGTATATACACACACTAATTTAAACTTTTAGATATGGATATGGTACTCTCATAACTGAAAGGCAAATGACAACTCTTCTGCAGAGGCGTAGCTAGGTTCTCCAGCACCCGGGGCAAAGATTCAGTTTGGCGCCCCCCCCCCCCCACCTCTTTCCCGACATCTCCTGCCCCCTCGCCGTGTTTGTTTTCTCTACCAATCGACGTGTCATTTCTTTTTATGTAACGCGAGCATAAAATAATTTGTACATTTCACAAGCTATATGGTTCTATACACAACACCAGAACCAAGCTCGGTACATATATTCAGCCCCAGAACAAATACAGCTCAATTTAGTGCAACTCCCTGCTGTATAGGTGTGTACGGCGTAAAACTACAGCTCCCAGCATAGCCCGAACAATGGTAAGGATATGCTGGGAGATGCTTTTTCACAAAAAATAAATCCTATCATAATCATACCACCCATCATCTCACAGGGGGACTATATCTACAGGGGGACTATATACAGGGGTGGGCTTTCTACAGGGGTGGGCTATCTACAGGGGGGCCATATCTACAGGGCTGGGCTATATCTACAGGGCTGGGCTATATCTACAGGGCTGGGATACACACAGGGGGGCTATATATACAGGGGTGGGCTATACACAGGGGGCTATATCTACAGAGGGGGGCTATACACAGGGGGGCTATATCTACAGGGGTGGGCTATATACAGGGGTGGGCTATATACAGGGGGAATATATCTACAGGGGGCTATATCTACAGGGCTGGGCTATATCTACAGGGCTGGGCTATATCCAGGGCGACTATATCTACAGGGGGTGTATATACTGGGGTGGGCTATCTATGGAGCACCATATACAGGGGTGGGCTATATCTACAGGGGGATATATACTATATAGCCCACCCCTGTATATGGTGCTCTATAGACAGCCCACTCCAGTATATAGCCCCCCTGTAGATATAGTCCCCCTGTATAAAGCCCCCCTGTAGATATAGTCCCCCTGTAGATATAGTCCCCCTGTATATAGCCCAGCAGATATAGTCCCCCTGTATATAGCCCAGCCCTGTAGATATAGTCCCCCTGTATATAGCCCCCCTGTAGATATAGTCCCCCTGTATATAGCCCAGCCCTGTAGATATAGTCCCCCTGTAGATAGACACCCCCCGTAGATAAAGTCCCCCGTGTAGACAAAGTCCGTCCCCCCCCCCCCCCGCAGATACAGCCACACACTTCTATTACAATTTAAAAAAAAAAAAATCAAACTCACCTTATTCCCGCTCCCACGCCGTCCGGCAGCCATGGAGACCTGCTCTCTTCTGCGCAGGTCTCCAGGGGGTTGAACACAGCGTCTATGAAAGGCGCTGATTGGCTGGGCAGGATGACTTTCCCTGTCAGTCAGTCAGCGCCTTTCATCGACGGAAGCGTCACTGGTACAAAAGGTACCAGTCGCTTCATTCGTGGAAAGGCGCTGAATTGCCGGGCACGGAACGTGCCTGGTCATTCATTGCTTCTAATTGTACCTGTGTCCTTGCGACACAGGTACAATTATAGTGCAGGAGGAGGGGGCGCTGGCGCCCCCCTCTGAACTGCGCCCGGGGCACATGCCCTGCTTGCCCCCCCCTAGCTACGCCCTGTCTTCTGTTCTTTAATGATTAGATAGACCATCTGCTGTACAGGAGTGCTGCTGCCTAATCATTAAAGGGGTTATGTGGGGACTGAAATGTATTAGCAGTGTACTCACTGCAGTATGTGAGTACACTTGCTAATATATATTAGGGTCCCCCATCTAGCTGATTATGAGAATTTAATAGATTTTTATAGCGCTAGCGCGGGACCGGAAGTCTAGTGGCACAGTCTTTCATCATAACATGACTCTTCGTCATGTGACCGGCCCCGTTGTACACCATGTAATCGCTGTACTACTGCTACAATGATTACATAGAGTACACCAGGGCCGATCACGAGTCGTGTCGTCATGGAGGAAGACTGTGCTAGACTTCTATTCCCCCACCAGTGCTATAAAAATTGACGGGGGACCAGAATGTATATTAGCAGCATAGTCACACACTGCAGTGAGTACACTGCTAATACTTTTTGTTCCCCACATTACCCCTTTAACCAGGGAAAAATGCACTGTACCCTATAAAGGCCTGGGATGCACAACAGGCATGTGAAAGCCAAATGCAGGATAGTTCCCAATTGTTGGCAACTGCACTACTGGCACCAAAGGACAAATTTGAGGTGGAGAAAGCCAGAGGCCAAGCCAAAGGTCAGATAGTATCAGACTAGAGACAAGGTCACAGGTGTACAGTAGTCAAAGGTCAGGATTGGAAGTCAGCAACCATGACATCATGCTTGAGAAAGGGGGAGGTCCCCCGAAATGTTGCACCTTTCTCTCCAGTAATGACTCTGTATGGACTAAGGATGTGCTCTATGAATAAGGTAAGCCACTGTGACCATATATTGTATTCAAGTATACTTATGGCCACCGAAAGTCCCCCGAAGTTCTCCATGACGAACCTTGGACTTCCGGCGTCTGCGCAGTTCAATAAAAATGAAAGGAGCGCTGGTCACGCATGCGCACAAGCGTGACCGGTGCGCAAGTCATTTCCATGGAGCTGCCGACACAGACCCCGGAAGTCCGAGGTTTGTCATGGAGAACTTAGGGGGGACTTTCGGTCCCCCGTTCTCCTCATCGCTGGGCGTCCCAGCGATCCCACATGTATCCCCTATCCTGTGGATAGGAGATGCATGTCTTTTGTAGGAACAACCCCTTCAGTGGCGTCGCGCTGTAGCAGCCATAGCGGCTGCTAGTGGAGCCTGCGGCCATCGGATGGGGCCGTGCCGGCGGGTGGCACGGACCCCCTCATGCTGCAGGCCCCGTAGAAGTCGCTACGGCTGCTATAGCGGTAGTTACGTCACTGCGTATAGGTTTGTACGGCGTAAAACTACAGCTCCCAGCATGGCCGGAACAATGGTAAGGATATGATGGGAGATGCGGTTTCACAAAAAAAATCATACCACCATCATCTCGCTGCAGATCATACAGTGACTACAATACTGATTAGAGTCAGAATAAACATTTACATTAAGTGACTCACCGGTGACGTCTCAGATTCTAGTTCTTTTCTTCTCCCTCCTGTTCAGACATCTATGATGATTTCTCCTGGCCATGACCCATTTCTGCAGTTTTCCGTTTAGATGTCTTCAGCTTCTCACTTTTAAAACATTTCTGCACCTATAAACAAAGTTAAAATTCTCAACACATCTAAATACAGGGTGGGCCATTTATATGGATACACCTAAATAAAATGGGAATGGTTGGAGATATTAACTTCCTGTTTGTGGCATATTAGTATATGGGAGGGGGAAAACTTTTTAAGCTGGGTGTTGACCATGGTGGCCATTTTGAAGTCGGCCATTTTGTATCCAACTTTAGTTTTTTCAATGGGAAGAGGGTCATGTGACACATCAAACTTATCGAGAATTTCACAAGAAATACAATGGTGTGCTTGGTTTTAACGTTACTTTATTATTTCATGAGTTATTTACAAGCTTCTCTTTGTTTACAGCCATTGACATGTCGCAGAGGTTAACACGTGAGGAGCGGATAGAAATTGTGTTGATGTCTGGTGAACGCAGTACCCGGGTCATTGCAGCAGATTTTAATGCAAGACACCCTACGAGACCACCCATCTCCCATGCTACAGTTTGCAAACTGCTTGATAAGTTTCGTGAAACTGGTTCAGTGTTGGATTTGCCCAAATGTGGACGCATGAAAACTGTCACTAATGAAGAAACATCAGTGGCTGTCCTAGCTTCATTCAGCAAGAGCCCACAGCGTAGCACTCGCCGCAGGTCACTGGAGAGTGGCATCAGTCGAACATCCCTTCGGCGGATATTAGCTACTCACAAATGGCACCCTTACAAACTCCAGCTGCTGCAGCATCTCAACAAAGATAACCCAGATTGGCGCACTGAATTTGCAGAATGGGCGAAACAAAAATTGGAACAGGACCCTCAGTTTACACAGAACATTTTGTTCAGTGATGAGGCAAACTTTTATCTGAATGGTGAAGTTAACAAACAAAACCACCGCTATTGGTCTGACACTAACCCACATTGGATAGATCCCTCCAAGACTCTTGGAACACAAAAATTGATGGTATGGTGTGGTATATGGGGTACAAAGATAGTGGGGCCATTCTTCATCAATGGAAACCTCAAGGCCATGGGATATCTGAAATTGCTACATGATGATTTGTTTCCCTCTTTATGCACTGAAGCTGGCACGTTCCCTGAGTTTTTCCAGCAAGATGGTGCACCACCACATTATGGGTGTCAGGTCCGAGCATTCCTAGATGAACAGTTTCCTGGAAAGTGGATTGGTCGTCGTGGGCCAGTTGATTGGCCCCCTAGGTCTCCCGATCTGACCCCCTTAGACTTTTATCTTTGGGGTCATCTGAAGGCAATTGTCTATGCTGTGAAGATACGAGATGTGCAGCAACTGAAACTACGGATACTGGAAGCCTGTGCTAGCATTTCTTCTGCGGTGTTGCTTTCAGTGTGTGAAGAGTGGGAGAAGAGGGTTGCATTGACAATCCAACACAATGGGCAGCACTTTGAACACATTTTATAAGTGGTCAGAAACTTGTAAATAACTCATGAAAGAATAAAGTAACGTTAAAACCAAGCACACCATTGGTGGTTTTCTTGTGAAATTCTCGATAAGTTTGATGTGTCACATGACCCTCTTCCCATTGAAAAAACTAAAGTTGGATACAAAATGGCCGACTTCAAAATGGCCACCATGGTCAACACCCAGCTTGAAAAGTTTCCTCCCTCCCATATACTAATGTGCCACAAACAGGAAGTTAATATCACCAACCATTCCCATTTTATTTAGGTGTATCCATATAAAAGGCCCACCCTGTATAACTGTCACACACACACACACAAACACACACACACACACCGTGCCCCCTGTAGATAGTGACCTACATAGAAGCCGCTGTAGATAGTGCCCACATATCGACTCCAGAGCTGCAAGGCAATAGTGCTAACCACTGAGCCACCGTGCTGCCCTACATATAGCTTCCCCTATAGTTAGTGCTCCACGTATAGCCCACCTCTGTAGATAGTGTCTCACATATAACTCCCCCTGTATATAGTGTCCCACATATAGCCCACCCCTGTAGACTGTGACCCAAATATAGACCCCCCTGTAGATAGTGGCCCACATCCCCACATACAGACCTCCCCTGTAGCTAGTGCCCCACATATAGACCCCCCTGTATATAGTGCCCCACATATAGACCCCCCCTGTATATAGTGGCCCTGATATAAACCCCCCCTGTATATAATGGCCCACATATAGAGCCCCCTGTATATAGTGGCCCACACCCCCACATATAGACCCCCCTGTAGCTACTGCCCCACATATAGACCCCCTGTAGCTACTGCCCCACATATAGACCCCCCTGTATATAATGGCCCACATATAGAGCCCCCTGTATATAGTGGCCCACACCCGCACATGTAGACCCCCCTGTAGCTACTGCCCACATATAGACCCCTGTAGCTACTGCCCCACATATAGACCCCCCTGTATATAATAGCCCACATAAAGACGACCCCCCCTATAGATAGACCCCCCACTATAGATAATGCCATTCACATTCTTATGAGGAAAAAAATATATAAACTTGACATACTCACATGATCCCGTTCCCACACTGTTCACTGGCGATGCAGACATGCTCTCTTCTGAGCATGTCTGCAGGAGCTGAACGAGCGTCCTCCAATGACGCTGATTGGCGGGGCAGAATGACTTGCCCCGCCAATCAGCACCTTCCAAGCATGGAAGCGGCGCGATGATGTCATCGCGCCGCTAGCCAATCAGTGTCATTGTAAGGCACTGGATGGTCAGGCACGGAACATGCCCGGCCATTCAGTGCTAATACATGTATTTGGCTGCCGCTAGCACTGGGGCCCCCTCCGGTGCTAGCGACACCTACAGGCATGAGAGGGCCTGTGTAAGGCTCTGCGGCGCGGGCCCCACAGTAGCGGCGCTACCGCTGTAGCAGCCATAACGGCTGCTAGCGGCGCAACCGGGCATTTGGGTGGGCTTCTCGGGCCCCGTAGCAGCCGCTACGGCTGCTACAGCGGTAGTTACGCCACTGCTTACAACTAAAAAGATCTGTAACAACGTATTTCCTATGCAGTCTGAATATAGTCACCAGCAGCATACTGTGATTGTGCTCACCCATACAATGTCTCTATTTTTCTGTGATAGGACCTTCTCCCCTGATGCAAATAGCATAATTGCCTCTTGTTAATCAATAATTTGTTTAATTTCCATCCACCCATACCTCATTTAATAGCAAGTGTGTAGGCAGCTCCATTCAATTATTTATCTTTAAAATCGTCTTTCTGCTCAATTACCTCTGTGTTGTAGCAGTTGAGATCTTCCTTATGCTCACAACTGTCCAGGGAATTATGTGTTTTCCAGGGATCTCAGTGACACTGTTGTGATATTGATAATAATTGAAAGCAGTAGTGGAAATATCACATACTGGGGCTTTAAAATCACAAAATAAAATTATTCAGTCAAAATAACAAGCCAAGGGCAAGAAAAAGAGAGGGAGAAAGAGAGAAGGGGAGAGAGAGAAGGGGAGAGAGAAGGAGAGAGAGAGAGAGAGAGAGAGAGAGACAGACAGAGAAAGAGGTTGGTAGATACACTACCGTTCAAAAGTTTAGGGTCACTTAGAAATGTCCTTATTTTTGAAAGAAAAGCACAATTTTTCAATGAAGATAACATTAACTTAATCAGAAATACACTCTATACATTGTTAATGTGCTAAATGACTATTCTAGCTGCAAACGTCTGGTTTTTAATGCAATATCTACATAGGTGTATGGAGGCCCATTTCCAGAAACCATTACTCCAGTGTTCTAATGGTACATTGTGTTTGCTAACTGTGTTAGAAGGCTAATGGATGATTAGAAAACACTTGAAAACCCTTGTGCAATTATGTTAGCACCGCTGTAAACAGTTTTGCTGTTTAGAGGAGCTATAAAACTGACCTTCCTTTGAGCTATTTGAGAATCTGGAGCATTACATTTGTGGGTTCGATTAAACTCTCCAAATGGCTAGAAAAAGAAAGCTTTCATGTGAAACTCGACAGTCTATTCTTGTTCTTAGAAATGAAGGCTATTCCATGAGAGAAATTGCCAAGAAACTGAAGATTTCCTGCAACGGTATGTACTACTCCCTTCAGAGGACAGCACAAACAGGCTCTAACCAGAGTAGAAAGAGAAGTGGGAGGCCCCACTGCACAACTGAGCAACAAGACAAGTACATTAGAGTCTCTAGTTTGAGAAATAGATGCCTCACAGGTCCTCAACTGGCAGCTTCATTAAATAGTACCCGCAAAACGCCAGTGTCAACGTCTACAGTAAAGAGGCGACTCCGGGATGCTGGTCTTCAGGGCAGAGTGGCAAAGAAAAAGCCATATCTGAGACTGGCTAATAAAAGGAAAAGATTAATATGGGCAAAAGCACACAGACATTGGACAGAGGAAGATTGGAAAAAAGTGTTATGGACAGACGAATCGAAGTTTGAGGTGTTTGGATTGTGAGATGCAGAACAACTGAAAAGATGCTGGAAGTTTGCCTGACGCCATCTGTCAAGCATGGTGGAGGTAATGTGATGGTCTGGAGTTGCTTTGGTGCTGGTAAAGTGGGAGATTTGTACAAGGTAAACGGGATTTTGAATAAGGAAGGCTATCACTCCATTTTGCAACGCCATGCCATACCCTGTGGACAGCGCTTGATTGGAGCCAATTTCATCCTACAACAGGACAATGACCCAAAGCACACCTCCAAATTATGAAAGAACTATTTAGGGAAGAAGCAGGCAGCTGGTATTCTATCTGTAATGGAGTGGCCAGCGCAGTCACCAGATCTCAACCCCATAGAGCTGTTGTGGGAGCAGCTTGACCGTATGGTACGCAAGAAGTGCCCATCAAGCCAATCCAACTTGTGGGAGGGCCTTCTGGAAGCATGGGGTGAAATTTCTCCCGATTACCTCAGCAAATTAACAGCTAGAATGCCAAAGGTCTGCAATGCTGTAATTGCTGCAAATGGAGCATTCTTTGACGAAAGCAAAGTTTGAAGGAGAAAATTATTATTTCAAATAAAAATCATTATTTCTAACCTTGTCAATGTCTTGACTATATTTTCTAGTCATTTTGCAACTCATTTGATAAATATAAGTGTGAGTTTTCATGGAAAACACAAAATTGTCTGGGTGACCCCAAACTTTTGAACGGTAGTGTATATATTCAAAAGATTAGAAAAAGAGGGAGAGATAAGTATACAGATCGATCGATCGACCGACAGATCAATAGGTATGAGATAGATAGATAGATAGATAGATAGATAGATAGATAGATAGATAGATAGATAGATAGATAGATAGATAGATAGATAGATAGATAGATAGATAGATAGATAGATAGATAGATAAAGCTGTAGTAGATTGATGTGTAGTTTTTATAGTTTAGTTTTGTTCATTTAATGAGGTTGTCCTACTCTTCGCATGCCCTATTAGGACATCACCTGCTCCGAATTCCCTTTTTAAGCAAAGAATGAGGGCTGCTAATAAGCAGTGACTGTTGCCTGTCTGCAGCCACCAACTTTGAAGCAAGATTCTGGATCTCGAAGTTCCTGGTTGACAGTAGAAGACACTAGTTGTACTATATCTACTATAACTTTGAACCATGAAAAGAAAACTACAGAACAAAGTGTCACCTAGCCTCATAGAAAAATACTGCATCATATAATATATACTAAATCTCTCAATTATTTATTTAATAATCTTTGTGATCTCTTTATTAATTACCTTGTGGATGGGATTAATAGTAAGGTGTCAGTTTTTGCTGATGATACAAAGCTTTGTAGGGTACTTAAATCTCAGCTAGATTGTAAAATATTAGAGAAAGTCTTAGATAGCCTGGAAGCATCGGCAAGAACATGGCAGATGAAATTTAATGTTGATAAATGTAAGGCGATGCACCTGGGCTGCAGTAATAGTATTAATGCATATACATTAAATAGAATAAACCTGGGGATAACAGAACAAGAGAAGGAACTGGGTATTCTGGTTACACGTAAGCTAAGCAGCAGTGCTCCAGGTCAAGCAGCAGCTGCAAAAGTAAATAATATTTTAGGGTGTATAAACGGACAGATAAAAGCTTGTGATTCAAATGTAATATTATCCCTAAATAAAGCATGTTAAAAATGGGATTCAGTTTTGGGCTCCACATTGTAAAAAAGGATAAAAAGGATATAATAGAGCTGGAGAGGGTTGAACATAATTGTTAAATCAGCATAAAATAATTATCTCTGATTGTTCGTCTGCTGCAACTAGATTATTAAAAATGGTATCGGAGGTCTCAAAATGAGAGTCTACAAGAATCTGGCTTTATTATCTTGGAAAAAGATGCCTTAGGCCGAATTCAGACGACCGTAGTATAAGTCCGTGTGATGGCCGTTAAAACAACTGCCGTCACATGGACGCATTTATTTCAATGGGGCTGTTCACATGACCGTTGTTTCAACGGACCGTGTGAAGGGTCAGTTGAAAAATAGAACATGTCCTATTTTCTTCTATTTTCATGTATTCCTTGATAGACTCAAGTCCATGGGGAATCCCTGAAAACAGGACACGCACGGGTGCAATGCGGCTTTTTTTTTACGTACGAGTTTGCCCTCGTTCGTGTAAATCTGGCCTTAGAGGTAATCATATTAACACGTATATGTGTGGTGAATACAAAGAACTAGATCATCATCTGTTCTTTCCAAGGACTTAACAAAGGACATGGGGACATTTAGTGCATGTGGAGAAAAAAGACGTTTCAGACATTAATATAAGAAAGGGTTCTTTACAGTTAGAGTAGTCAAACTATGGAATACGCTAGCCCAAGAGATAGTAATGGCAGATACTATGTCAGTATTTAAAAAAGGGATAGATGTTTATTTACTGACAAATGGCATTAAGGGTTATAATCAATTTAGAAATTAATGACAAATAATTGATTGAGAAAGGTGGAACTTGATGGGCCTGTGTCTGTTTTCACCCTATGTCACTAATTATGTAATTACTTGGTGAGTACCTCATTTCTTTATATTCCGGGAGCTATTGGAGCTACAACGTATCGTTTAATCAACCTGTAAGAAATTGGCTCTATATAATTTTACATTGCTGCATGTCAGGAAGGCAATATAGTTACCACAGATGTAATTACAATGATTATTGTCATGGGAAATACACAAGAAGCCATATTGATTGGCTGCCATTCACATCTCAAGAAATTTTACTGGGAGGCTATTTAAATTTATTGATAAAGTCCTGTTACCTCAAACTGAAGACATTGATGCGTGACTATGATAGAATCTGTCATCTTGGTATCTTTAAAACAGGCTGTCTATTGCCAATAAATAAATAAATCTGTGCAGTGAGCAAGTATACACTATCAGACAGATTACCCTCTATATACACATGATTGCACTAAAGGTCAAGGGGCTTAAGGGATAACATCAATAGCTATTGCCAATGGTCAGCTCACAAAAGCAAATGCCAAAGACAGTTACCATGGAAATCTTGTCATTTGTCAGATGTGACGATATATAGTATATCAACCTCTAGATTGTATTATTATTTTTATTTAAAAAACATGTACCATCTCCCCACTAAATAAACCTTTTCGGCTTCGTTCACATCTGCGTCAGGGTTCTGTTCTGACGTTCCGTTGGAGCTTGCCGTCAGAACAGAACCCTCATTGAAACAAACGGAAACCATAGGTTTCCATTTGCTTCACCATTGATTTCAATGGTGGCGGATCCGGAGAAAATGGTTTCCGTTTGTCTCAGTTGTGCAAGAGTTCCGTCGTTTTGACGGATTCAATACCGTAGTAGACTGCGCTATTCATTCCGTCAAAATGGAACCCTTGCACCACGGAGACAAACTGAAACTATTTACCGGATCATTGGCGGTCGGTGCTGAGCTTACTATTCGCTGCACTGACTGTCTATCTTTCAGGGTAGAGGCTCGGTCCTCTATCCTGCCTCCTATTGGCTCTGGCCATAACTAGGGGACAGGTGTAGCTAATCCCTAATGTATTTAGATATGGGAAATCCGCCGCGCGCCATCAGTAGCCCCGATACTCCTGAAGATGCTACATCCGTAGCGAAACATGTCGGGGGGGCTCTTTCTGAAATTTTAACCCATGTCCCTGCTGACTTCTAATAATTTAACTGAGGACCTGAGTGCAGCGTTCTGCAGCCGCTAGCACTCTGAATCCCCACAATAGAGGTGTCTAACATTGCACTATGCTGATCAGTGTCAGCTATGGACTTGAATCTTTTAATTTCTATGTGGTCTGTTCTTTTGCTATAATTGCATAATAAAATGTTGTTACTTTAAAACTTTGTTACTTTAACCAATCATTAGTTGGAAAACAGGGCTTTTGTTGCCGGCAGGCAAATTTTGTATTGATATTTACCGGATACGTCACCATCAAAATCAATGGGGATGCAAATGGGAACCTATGGTTTCTGTTTATTTCTGTCAGAGTTCCGTTCTGATGGGAAGCTCCGACAGAACGTCAGAACGGAACCCTGACGCAGATGTGAACGAAGCCTTACTAGTACCAGATACTGGAATTTATCTAGAAACAGGCAGAGCTAGATTTGTCAAATACACAAGAGCTGAATATCTCAGGTTTGTTTGATTTGGCGACATCACAATGCATTGTTAGTAGTTTCACATAACTGATGGAAAATGTAATGCATTATATTAGCACAGAGTTATCGCAATGCATACACAGTGCAGTGCCAAAGAGTTGTCCCAAAAATATTGATCATGCATAGCCGAAGGGGGGAGTAATCACCAGAATGATCTTTAAATCAAAGAAACTTTCCCAATTATTGTCCAGTGTAAACATGTGCAGCAGGAAAACAATCAGCAATAATTTGTTTGTTTAACTTTGATCGTAACTTTTTTGCTGATATAACAATTATTGTTTGTTTGTGTTACATCCACTTGTGGAAGCAGGCATCTGCCTGTCATTTGTAATGGAAACAGTATGAGAGAAGGAAAGACAAGCAATCACACAAATGATCTCAATTCCGAAAAAAAATACTAGATTATTATAAAATATATATGCAAGTCTTGGAAACGTTAACGTTTTGCTAATATCGGTGATCTATCTTTCCGTGTAAAAGGACCCTTACTCATACAAAGATGAAGAGTCAGGATAGAAGTCAATTATTTATTTATATAGCGCTGTAAACTTCCAGGGCACGGCATATGTGATAGGGGGATTAAAACATAGATCATGATGACGCAGACTTATAGCGTAAAAAGACCGATACAGAAAGGAGAGGAGAAGGACCTGCCTAATTTTTCATAAATTGTAATTTTTCACTTCCACAGCGCTGTGAGCACCTAAATAACATATAAATTCACATACAATATATATATAAATGCATAATGATAGATAGATAGATAGATAGATAGATAGATAGATAGATAGATAGATAGATAGATAGATAGATAGATAGATAGATAGATAGATAGATAGATAGTACCAAAAAAATGTCAGCCGCACAGTCTAAAGAGTTGTAAATGGGTGCAAGCCCGCCAGCAAAGAGCTTAAGAAGTCTCTAGTGCTTAGCTGAAACGGTGCATTGACTGCTGGACTAATAAAGCGCCACAACTTTTTTTGCTTACTATCTTCGGAGTGCTGCCTGATTTTTTGGATCTAGATAGACAGATAGATACATGCGTACATACATACAGTGAAGGAAATAAGTATTTGATCCCTTGCTGATTTTGTAAGTTTGACCACTGTCAAAGACATGAACAGTCTAGAATTTTTAGGCTAGGTTAATGTTACCAGTGAGAGATAGATTATATATAAAAAAAAAAAAAAAGGAAAATCACATTGTCAAAATTATATATATTTATTTGCATTGTGCACAGAGAAATAAGTATTTGATCCCCTACCAACCATAAAGAGTTCAGCCTCCTCCAGACCAGTTACACGCTCCAAATCAACTTGGTGCCTGCATTAAAGACAGCTGTCTTAAATGGTCACCTGTATAAAAGACTCCTGTCCACAGACTCAATTAATCAGTCTGACTCTAACCTCTACAACATGGGCAAGACCAAAGAGCTTTCTAAGGATGTCAGGGACAAGATCATAGACCTGCACAAGGCTGGAATGGGCTACAAAACCATAACTAAGACGCTTGGTGAGAAGGAGACAACTGTTGGTGCAATAGTAAGAAAATGGAAGACATACAAAATGACTGTCAATCGACATCGATCTGGGGCTCCATGCAAAATCTCACCTCGTGGGGTATCCTTGATCCTGAGGAAGGTGAGAGCTCAGCCGAAAACTACAAGGGGGGAACTTGTTAATGATCTCAAGGCAGCTGGGACCACAGTCACCAAGAAAACCATTGGTAACACATTACACCGTAATGGATTAAAATCCTGCAGTGCCCGCAAGGTCCCCCTGCTCAAGAAGGCACATGTACAGGCCCGTCTGAAGTTTGCAAATGAACATCTGGATGATTCTGAGAGTGATTGGAAGAAGGTGCTGTGGTCAGATGAGACTAAAATTGAGCTCTTTGGCATTAACTCAACTCGCCGTGTTTGGAGGAAGAGAAATGCTGCCTATGACCCAAAGAACACCGTCCCCACTGTCAAGCATGGAGGTGGAAACATTATGTTTTGGGGGTGTTTCTCTGCTAAGGGCACAGGACTACTTCACCGCATCAATGGGAGAATGGATGGAGCCATGTACCGTCAAATCCTGAGTGACAACCTCCTTCCCTCCACCAGGACATTAAAAATGGCTTGTGGCTGGGTCTTCCAGCACGACAATGACCCGAAACATACAGCCAAGGTAACAAAGGAGTGGCTCAAAAAGAAGCACATTAAGGTCATGTAGTGGCCTAGCCAGTCTCCAGACCTTAATCCCATCGAAAACTTATGGAGGGAGCTAAAGATCCGAGTTGCCAAGCGACAGCCTCGAAATCTTAATGATTTACAGATGATCTGCAAAGAGGAGTGGGCCAAAATTCCATCTAACATGTGTGCAAACCTCATCATCAACTACAAAAAACGTCTGACTGCTGTGCTTGCCAACAAGGGTTTTTCCACCAAGTATTAAATCTTGTTTGCCAAAGGGATCAAATACTTATTTCTCTGTGCACAATGCAAATAAATATATATAATTTTGACAATGTGATTTTCAGTTTTTTTTTAAAATATAATCTATCTCTCACTGGTAAAATTAACCTAGCCTAAAAATTCTACACTGTTCATGTCTTTGACAGTGGGCAAACTTACAAAATCAGCAAGGGATCAAATACTTATTTCCTTCACTGTATATAGAAAAACAAGAAAATGGTGACAGAACTCTGCAAACAAACCAATGCCTCCTAAAACACTATATGTAAATAAATATGCACTACTGCTGAATTTACGTACAATAGTGAAGTTGCTAGCGCACATTTTGATCAAATTGTGTGAGCACACCTACCACGACAAGGTGACCTCATTTATACAGTGGGTCGGTCCCTATGCTGCTCATACACCCTGTTCTGGGACTAAGCCTGCAGAATATACTCGGGGGAGGTAGGCACCAGCATTAAACTAATTAAAATCACCCAGGGCAGAATGGGAGGAGTTCAAGATCAAACATGGAGGCAATCACCACCCCCACACATATACAACACACTAGAGAGATAGATAGATAGATAGATAGATAGATAGATAGATAGATAGATAGATAGATAGATAGATAGATAGATAGATAGATAGATAGATAGATAGATAGATAGATAGATATGAGCGAGATAGATAGATAGATGGATAGATGATAGATATAGAATCATTTCAGTCTGATGGCGCAAGGATCGCTTTCATCATCTCTCTCCTTACTGGCAAGGCCCTAACATGGGTGAATCCTATCTGGGAACGTCCGGCACCAGAGACCCGTGAATTCCAGTGTTTCCTACGGACTTTCTACTCAGTATTTGAGGAACCTGGGCAAGTCTAATCTGGTGCTGCATCTCTGCTGACCCTTCGCCGGGGAGACGCCTCCGTGGGCAAGTATGCCATTCAGTTTCGCACCCTGGCAGCAGAGCTGTCCTGCAACAATGAGGCCTTGGTGGCTACATTTTGTCAGGGACTGTCTTCCGAGACTAAAGACGAGCTTGTCGCTCGTGATCTGTCACCGACCCTGAATGACCTCATTCTTCTCGCCACCTGGATTGACATGAGGATCCGTCGGTAGAGGAAACTTCCTAGGCTGGCTCCTACTTTCCAGCAATCCCTGTTGCTCTCACCAGTTATTCCACCAGAGGAGCCTATGCATGTGGACCGGCTCAAATTATCCGTCCAGGAGAGACAATAAAGATGCACTTCGGGACTTTGTCTGTATTGGGCCTCGGAGGCCATGTTGTGCGTTTGTGCCCTCAGAAGCCAAAGAACTCCAAATGCCTAGTATTGGTTAGAGAGGCAACCCTAGGCGAAACAGCGCTGAATAAAAAACTTTCTTCAAAACTATCCATCCCCGTGATCATTGTGCCCGGCGCAAAAACGCACCGGGTCTCTGCCTATTTGGACTCTGGATCCGCAGCTAACTTCATCCAAAAAGACCTAGTAGATCTTCTCCCCTCTGGAGACGTCTTTGGCTGTTGACTCAGTGAATGGACTGCCTCTGCCCGATCCAATTGTATCTGAGACCAAACCGCTGAAGCTCCAAGTTGAAGCCCTTCATTCGGAGCTAATTTAATTTCTTGTCCTGCCAAAAGCCGTCAACCCTGTGCTGCTGGGCATGCCTAGGCTTCGACTACATGCCCCAGTCCTGGACTGGAATTCCGGAGAGGTTCTCCAATGGGGCTCCAAGTGTCTCACTGTCCGTTGCAGATCCATCCAGTCCAGCCTCCTCTGCCTCAGTCGTTGACAGGATTACCTCCTCATTACTCTCAGTTTGTGGATGTCTTCAGCAAGAAGGAGGCTGTGAAGCTTTCCCCACACCGGGCTTACAACTGCCCTATTGAACTGGTTCCTAATGCTTCCCCTCCTTGTGAACGGGTGTACCCTCTCTCCTTGCCAGAGACTTAGGCCTCATTTACACGAGCGTATTATACGCGCGTGCGACGCGCGTGCTTTTCACGCGTGTCGTACGCACCTATAATAGTCTATGGGGCTGTTTAGACGATGCGTGAATTTTGCGCAGTGCTTGTGCGTTGCGTAAAACTCACGACATGTTCTAAAATCGTGCGTTTTTCGCGCATCACGCACCCATTGAAGTCAATGGGTGCGTGAAAACCACGCATGCCGCACGGAAGCACTTCCGTGCGAACTGCGTGATTCGCGCAAGAGCTGTCAAACTCCTGAATGTAAACAGAAAAGCACCACGTGCTTTTCTGTTTACAAACATCCAAACGGAGTGTCAAATTCGAGATGAGCGCACCGAACTTCACCGGGTTCGGCCAAACTCGTTTTGACCGAAACCGGTAAAAAATGTTCGGGTACGCGACGTCAGGAGACAGTCTCTGTCCACGGTGCTGAAAGCGTTAAACTGGTTCAGCACCATGGACAGTGACTTCCGCTCCGAAAATCCATGAACCTGTAAAAAAAAAAAGACGTTCTGACTTACCGATAACTCCGGTCCGACCTCCCGGGATGACAGTTAAGTCCAAGTGACAGCTGCAGCCAATCACAGGCCAAGCACAGGCTGCAGCCAATCACAGGCTGCAGCGGTCTCATGGACTGCGGCGTCATCCTGGGAGGTGGGGCCGGATGACGAGAGAGGGACGCGTCACCAAGGCAACGGCCGGGAGACCGGACTGGAGGAAGCAGGCAGTTCATGGTAAGTTTGAACATCTTTTTTTATTCACAGGTTGGTGTATATTGTGATCGGCATTCACTGTCGAGGGTGCTGAAAGAGTTACTGCCGATCAGTTAGCTCTTTCAGCACCTTGGACAGTGACGGGCGTCGACTAGCCTCATCTCTATGATGGCGGCTGCGCGAAAATCACGCAGCCGCGCATCATACACGGATGACACACGGAGCTGCCAAGTGCCTTTTGCGCGCGCAAAACGCAGCGTTTTTTGCGCGCGCAAAACGCACACGCTCGTGTAAATGAGGCCTTAGTCTGTGTCGACCTATATCAAGGAGAATCTGGAGAGGGATTTCATACAAAAATCCTCCTCTCCGGCCGGGGCTGGGTTCTTCTTTGTCAAGAAGAAAGACGGATCTCTTCGGCCTTGCATCGACTACCGGGGCCTCAATTAAATCACGGTCAAAAACAAATATCCTTTGCCACTAATTTCTGAACTATTTGACCACATACGAGGAGCCAAGATTTTCTCTAAACTAGACCCACGTGGGGCTTACAACTTGATCTGGATCTGCCGGGTTTCAAATGGAAGACGGCATTCAACATCCGAGATGGGCACTATGAATACCTGGTAATGCAGTTTGGTCTGTGTAACGTTCCCGCGGTCTTCCAAGAATTTGTCAATGACATCTTCCGAGATCTCCTCTATGTCTGTGTTGTGGTCTATCTTGATGACATTTTCATTTTTTTTTCCAGATCCGACGACTCATCAGAGACATGTCCGTCAAGTTCTGCTGCGATTAAGGGAGAATTGCCTGTATGCCAAGCTGGAGAAGTGTGTGTTTGAGAAAAATTCTCTACCCTTCCTGGGCTACATCATCTCAGATCAAGGCCTTAAGATGGATCCTGAGAAGGTAAAGTCTGTCCTGGAATGGCCACGTCCTCAAGGCTTGAGGTCCATACAGCGTTTTTTGGGGTTTGCCAACTTCTACCGGCAGTTTATCCCAAACTTCTCTTCACTGACAGCTCCCATCTCTAATCTCACCAAAAAAGGTATGAATGCTAAGGTATGGACTCCAGAGGCAGAATCCGCATTTAATAGCCTTAAGAGTGCCTTCCCGTTAGCCTCAACCCTCCATCATCCTGATGTATCTCGACAGTTTTCTTTGGAGGTGGACGCATCCTTTGTTGGTGCAGGTGCACTTCTGTTCCATAGAGGTTCCAAAGGGAAGGCAGTAGTATGTGGCTATTATTCTAGACTTTTTTCTCCCGCAGAGAGCAATTAATCTATTGGGGATCGAGAGTTACTGGCCATCAAATTGGCTCTGGAGGAGTGGAGACTTCTTCTAGAGGGCGCAGCTCATCCTATCCTGATATATACCGGCAACTAGAACCTCACCTATCTCCAGTCGGCCCAACGGCTGAACCCCCGTCAAGCCAGGTGGTCACTGTCCTATGCCCGGTTCCAGTTTGTGCTCCACTACTGTACTGCTGACAAAAATGTGAGGGCCGATGCCTTGTCCAGGTCATTCGAGACAGAGGACACCGTGGAGTCTCCGCAAAGTATCATTGATCCGTCCTGTATTATTAATCCTCTGCAAGTTAGAGACATTCCTCCGGGGAGGACTTTTGTGCGCCTGGCAGACAGCAGGAGAATCCTTTGCTGGGGGCACAGCTCCAAACTGACTGGGCACGCTGGTGCTCATAAAATCCGTCATTTCTGGTGGCCCACGCTGCCCAAAGATATTGTGGACTTTGTTTCGCCCTGCACTGTGTGCGCTGCCGACAAGGTTGCTTACTCCAAGCCTGCTGGTCTGCTCCAACCTTTGCCTGTGCCCAATGCTCCCTGGCAGCATATAGCAATGGACTTCGTCACAGACCTTTCTTCCTCTTCTGGATGCAATATTATCTGGGTGGTGGTGGACCGGTTCTCGGAAATGGCTCGTTTTGTTCCGCTGACCGGCCTACCTTCTGCTTCTCGACTGGCTAACCTCTTCATCCAACACATCTTCCACTTGCATGGCTTGCCTTTTCATATCGTGTCTGATTGGGGGCTTCAGTTTACCTCAAAATTCTCGACTTTTCCTCATCCTACCATCCCCAGTTCAATGTTCAAGTTGAGACGATTAACCAAATCATGGAGAATTATCTACGACACTTCATCTCCATGCAGCATGATGACTGGGTACAGCTTCATCCGTGGGCCGAGTTCTCATAAAACAACCACACAAGTGAGTCCACCTCTTCTACACCTTTCTTAATTGTCGGCGGCCAGCATCCACAAATTCCTCTTCATGTTTCAGCTACATCCCAGGTGCCCACGGCTGACTCTGCATTCAGGGACTTTTTACAGATCTGGCAGCGAACCCGGCCCTCTATTCTGCTGGTGGTCGACCACATTAAATGAAATGCGGATACTAGAGAAGAGAGCCACCTCAGTATCCTCCGGGTACCAAAGTCTGGCTGTCCTCAAGGAATACCCGTCTAAAGGTACCTTCGTACACATTTGCTCCCAGGTTCCTCGGTCCCTTTGAGATCCTACAGCAAATCAACCCTGTCTCCTAAAAGCTTTGGCTGCCTCCTACACTCAGAATCCCCAACTCCTTTCATGTGTCCCTCCCGAAGCCTGTGGTCCTCAACCGCTACACAAAACCACCTAGCTCTGCAGTTGCTCCCAGCGGTTCTTCCGTTGTATTTGAAGTTAAGGAGATCCTGGACTTCAAAGAAGTAGATGGAAGAACTGTTTATTTGGTGGATTGGAAGGAGTTTGGTCCAGAGGAGAGGTCCTGGGAGCCAGAAGAGAACCTCAATGTCCCTGCCCTCATTAAGAAGTTCCTCTCTCGCTCTGGCCCCAAGAAGAGGGGGATACTGTAGCGTCCATCGGGATTACTCACCTCCCGACCAGGGGCGTAGCCAGGGGGCAGGCAGGCCATGTTCCCCGGGTGCAAATTAAAGGGGGGGGGGGCCAGCAGGGCCGGACTGGCCGGTGAACAGTGGACCGGGTGCTCACATAATCAATCTCGGATAGTGTTGGGTTTGGGTTCCGCACCCTGGTGTTCACAACTACACTTTGCTTAGAGATGCTCCGTAAAGAAGTCTAGTGATTATTGGCTGAGCCCCGGCTAATCAATGCTGGTCTTGTTTTCTGCACAGGGTCCCAGCTAATCAGTAGAGTATTGTCTGACATGTAGAAATCAAGAATAACATTGATTGGCTGAGCTTTAGCCAATCAGCACTAGGCTTGCTTTCTGCTGTGCCCACAGAGCACAGCTTCAGTTTTGCTGCCGAGAAGAAGATGACTCGTTCCCCTGCCAGGTGTGTGACTCACAACTACTGCACAGCACCAGCAGGTTTATCTCTTCAGCACAGCTGCAAACAGCCTGCTAAAGTGATGGGGGATCAAACAGTATAGGGGATGAGTGGTGCACACTGGTAATGTTCTGCATCTGCAAGCAGAAAGCAAGTAAATACAGGAATGTGAGTGAAGTGGTGTGTTTGATTGATTTTTGAAGTGTGATTGGTGTAGTGTTTACAGTGTATATCCATTGTATGAGTGATATACGCACTTTGTGTGAGCTATATGTGTGTCTAATATATTATGGTGTCTGCGTGTGAGGTATGCATCCAGTGTGAAAGTGGTGTGTATTTAGTGTGTGAGTGGTAGGTATTTAGTGTGTGAGTGGTGTCTGTTTAGTGTGTGATTGGTGTGTGTTTAGTGTGTGAGTGATGTGTGTTTACTGTGTGAGTGATGTGTACACCGTGTTCCAAATTATTATGCACATTGGATTTAAGTGTTATAAACATTTAATTATTAGTTTTTCAATTAAACTCATGGATGGTATTGTGTCTTAGGGCTCTTTGGATCATTGTAATCAATCTCAGACACCTGTGATAATTAGTTTGCCAGGTGTGCCCAATCAAAGGAAAACTACTTAAGAAGGACGCTCCACATTATTAAGCAGGCCACAGGTTTCAAGCAATATGGGAAAGAAAAAGGATCTCTCTGCTGTCGAAAAGCGTGAAATAGTGCAATACCTTGGACAAGGTATGAAAACATTCGATATTTCAAGAAAACTTAAGCGTGATCATCGTACTGTGAAAAGATTTGTGGCTGATTCAGAGCACAGACGGGTTAGTTCAGATAAAGGCATAATGAGGAAGGTTTCTGCCAGACAAATTAATAGGATTAGGAGAGCAGCTGCTAAAATGCCATTGCAAAGCAGCAAACAGGTATTTGAAGCCGCTGGTGCCTCTGGAGTCTAGCGAACGTCAAGGTGTCGGATCATCCAGAGGTTTGCAAGTGTGCATAAAGCTATTATTTGGCCACCCCTAAACAATGCTCACAAGCAGAAACGATTGCAGTGGGCTCAGAAATACATGAAGACTAATTTTCAAACCGTGTTGTTTACCGATGAGTGCCGTGCAACCCTGGATGGTCCAGATGGATGGAGTAGTGGATGGTTGGTGAATGGCCACCATGTCCCAACAAGGTGCGACATCAGCAAGGAGGTGGCGGAGTCATGATTTGGGCTGGAATCATGGGGAGAGAGCTGGTAGGCCCCTTTAGGGTCCCTGACGGTGTGAAAATTACCTCTGCAAAGTACGTAGAGTTTATGACTGACCACTTTCTTCCGTGGTACAAAAAGAAGTACCGTGCCTTCCGTAGCAAAATTATCTTCATGCATGAGAATGCACCATCTCATGCTGCAAAGAATACCTCTGTGTCATTGGCTGCTATGGACATAAAAGGAGAGAAACTCATGGTGTGCCCCCATGTTCCCCTGACCTCAACCCTATTGAGAACCTTTGGAGCATCCTCAAGCAAAATATCTATGAGGGTGGGAGGCTGTTCACATCAAAACAGAAGCTCCTGGAGGCTATTCTGAGTTTTCTTGGGGATTGGTTTTGGATAGGAATATTGCTCCGCCGGGTGCTCCCCCCTCCCTTTTTGGGAGGGGATCCGTACAGGACACCTGTGCTTGGGGTTTGCGTTCCGTGTTCGTTGTTTGGCCTCTTTCCTAATTGGCGATATTTTGGGCATTGCCCATACTCACATTGCTAGGCAACGATGTAATTACTGGGAGTCAGCCTTTGAGACGGCTCCCGTGACACAATACATCTCCCTCTACTCCACACTGCCCCGCTTGTTGGGGACAGTGTTGTGTGTGATAGGAGGGACATTTGTTCACTATCCATTTAGTTGGTTGATGTTGATGGGTAGTACAGGAGCCGCGTTTAGCGTCCCCTAGTTACTATGGACGCGTTGGTCGTCCAGGTACCCTCATTGGTTGTCAGGACCGTGGGGCACCGCCCCCGGCACGTCACAATGTGTCGTGTTTCATGCGGATTGGTGGCTTGCTCCGGTGACGACTTTAGGAGGGTGGGCTCTTGACCATATAAGCCTGCAGCTTCCCGGGTGCGTGTGCGGTCAGTGTATCAGAGCCGTACACGTGTCTGGAGGCTAAAATCAGCACATGAACAGTGCTATCCAGTGTTTGAATTTTAACAATACAATAAGAATCATTATCTAGGAATCTCTGATGAGGCATCACTTTGACTGTGGTGCTGAAACGCGTTGGATCTGGATAGATTGTTATCTACTGGCAAGGGTGTAGCGAAATATTATACAATAAGCAGGGAAAGTTTGTCCTTGAGTGTTAGAAAGACATCATTCACTCTGGAACACTTTCCCTGTCGCCAATCACTTGCTTATGCCTGGTTCTGGAATTAGTGGCTGGTTGAGCCATATTTTTAATCATAACAATTAATAAACAATTTCTTAATCGTTCTTTCAGGCGGTGAATCCTATTCTGACATCCTGCAAAGATATTCAAGCAGAAACTGTCCAAATACTCACAAATTCAATGGATGCAAGAAATGTGAAGGTGATATCAAAGAAGGGGTCCTATGTTAACATGTAACTTGGCCTGTTAAGTTTTTTTTTTATTGAAAGAGCTTTTGATTTCTGTAAATATGACCTCCTGATGCTGCAAATTCAACAAATTACAATTTTAGTTCTCTTTACAACCTTTAAAATGTTTTGATCTCTGTTGTGCATAATAATTTGAAACAGTGCATTTTGCGTTTTTTACTTCTAAAAAAAATCTGTTATCATTAGGAGATTTGCTCAATAAAATTTGCATTATACTCCAACGGTTGATGGCTTGAAGATTATACTGACTGTTATTTGCATCGACTATTTAGGAAAATCAGTGAAAAATAACATTTGCATAATAATTTGGAACACAGTGTATTTAGTGTGTGAGTGGTGTGTATTTAGTCTGTGAGTGGTGTATATTTAGTGTGTGAGTGTTGTGTATTTAGTGTTTGTTTAGTGTGAGTTGTGTGTGTGTGTGTGTGTGTGTGTGCGTGCGTGTGTGTGTTTAGTGTGAATTGTGTGTGTACAGTGTGAATTGTGTGTGTTCAGTGGGAGTTGTGTGTGTTTAGTGTGAGTTGTGTGTGTTTAGTGTGAGGTGTGTGTGTTTTAGTGTGAGTTATGTGTGTGTGTGTGTGTGTGTGTGTGTGTGTGTGTGTGTTTAGTGTGTAGTTTGTGTCTAGTGTGTGTGATGTGTGTATTATGGTTCCAGTGTGTGCTGTACTGATTGTGTCCAGTGTGTGAGTGGTGTGTGTGATATAGTGATGGGGATCCAACAGTATATGAGTCATGGGTGGTGCACACTGGTAATTGTCTGAATCTGCAAGCAGAAAGCAAGTAAATACAGGAATGTGAGTGAAGTGGTGTGTTTGATTGATTTTTGTAGTGTAATTGGTGTAGTATCAAGGGGAGAGAAAAGACATGGACCGCACATCCACTGTATACAATGATCAATTGCGGCTAGGCAAAATATATAAATATGAACGAGAGGTTCTTTGTAACATTTTGATCAAATTGTATGCAAGCCCACTTGCCACTTCACGGCGACCTCTGAAAGTGGGTCCCTACTCTAACGGTTGCAGCACCGCATGGCGGCTACCGCCACCGCAGCGCCGCTCCTGCAGAGGGAGCAACCCAGGGGCCCAAAAGCACCCATGCCTTCAGACCATGCCAAGCCTCCTTGGCTCTGGGCCACGTCCCCCCACAAGTGCAGCACTACAGCAACAGACACCACCACACAGCACCACAACATGTGAACAGATGGAATGAGCTCACCTTGCCATGCGCCCCCAGTGGCCAACTGAGAGTACAAGCAGGAGCAGGAACACTTATGAGGTCATTCCTAAATTAAAATCAGCTGGGCCAAAAGTGTGGAGTGCTGGTACCAAGTAAAACAAAACAACAGAGGGGATAGACTCTGTATAATATCAAGGGGAGAGAAAAGACATGGACCGCACATCCACTGTATACAATGATCAATTGCGGCTAGGCAAAATATATAAATATTTATATATTTTGCCTAGCCGCAATTGATCATTGTATACAGTGGATGTGCGGTCCATGTCTTTTCTCTCCCCTTGGATATTATTATACAGAGTCTATCCCCTCTGTTTTTTTGTTTTACTTGGTACCAGCACTCCACATTTTTGGCCCAGCTGATTTTAATTTAGGAATGACCTGATAAGTGTTCCTGCTCCTGCTTGTACTCTCAGTTGGCCACTGGGGGCGCATGGCAAGGTGAGCTCATTTCCATCTGTTCACATGTTGTGGTGCTGTGTGGTGGTGTCTGTTGCTGTAGTGCTGCGCTTGTGGGGGGACGTGGCCCAGAGCCAAGGAGGCTTGGCACGGTCTGAAGGCATGGGTGCTTTTGGGCCCCTGGGTTGCTCCCTCTGCAGGAGCGGCGCTGCGGTGGCGGTAGCTGCCATGCGGTGCTGCAACCGTTAGAGTAGGGACCCACTTTCAGAGGTCGCCGTGAAGTGGCAAGTGGGCTTACATACAATTTGATCAAAATGTTACAAAGAACCTCTCGTTCATATTTATATATTTTGCCTAGCCGCAATTGATCATTGTATACAGTGGATGTGCGGTCCATGTCTTTTCTCTCCCCTTGGATATTATTATACAGAGTCTATCCCCTCTGTTTTTTTGTTTTACTTGGTACCAGCACTCCACATTTTTGGCCCAGCTGATTTTAATTTAGGAATGACCTGATAAGTGTTCCTGCTCCTGCTTGTACTCTCAGTTGGCCACTGGGGGCGCATGGCAAGGTGAGCTCATTTCCATCTGTTCACATGTTGTGGTGCTGTGTGGTGGTGTCTGTTGCTGTAGTGCTGCGCTTGTGGGGGGACGTGGCCCAGAGCCAAGGAGGCTTGGCACGGTCTGAAGGCATGGGTGCTTTTGGGCCCCTGGGTTGCTCCCTCTGCAGGAGCGGCGCTGCGGTGGCGGTAGCTGCCATGCGGTGCTGCAACCGTTAGAGTAGGGACCCACTTTCAGAGGTCGCCGTGAAGTGGCAAGTGGGCTTACATACAATTTGATCAAAATGTTACAAAGAACCTCTCGTTCATATTTATATATTTTGCCTAGCCGCAATTGATCATTGTATACAGTGGATGTGCGGTCCATGTCTTTTCTCTCCCCTTGGATGTAATTGGTGTAGTGTTTACAGTCTATATCCTGTGTATGATGCTATTATAATTAGAGATGCTGTGTATGGCACTATTATATTTATTGGCGTAGTGTGTGGTATAATGAGAACTTTATCTTTGTTTATAGGTGTAGAAATGTTTGAAAAGTGAGAAGCTGAATAAGACATCTGAGCGGCAAACTGCAAAAATGGGCTGTGACCGGGAGAAGTCATCATAGAGGTCTGGACTGGATGGAGAAAAAGAACGAGAATCTGAGACGTCACTGGTGAGTCACTTAATGTAATTGTTTATTCTGCCTCTAATCAGCACTGTAGTCACTGTATGATCTGCAGCGAGATGATGGGTGGTATGATTATAATAGGATTTTCTTTTTGTGAAACAGCAACTCCCAGCATATCCTTACCATTGTTCGGGCCATGCTGGGAGCTGGAAACAATTTAGTGCAAACCTATCGGCAGGGGTTGCACTAAATTGAGCTGTATTTGTGCTGCTGTTGTATATATGTGCTGAGCTTGGTTCTGGTCTTGTGTATAGAACTATATTGCTTGTAAAATGTACAAATGTTTTTATGCTCGAGTTACATAAAAAAAATTGTGGAAAAGAAATGACACGTCATTGATTGGTGGAGAAAACAAACATGGCGAGGGGGTAGGAGATGTCGGGAAAGAGGTTGGGGGGGGGGCGCCAAACTGAATTTTTTCCCCCGGGTGCTGGAAAACCTAGCTACGCCTCTGCCCCCGACGGCCGCAGCCATGGATCTGTGAGCACTGGCCCGCATCTCCTCCCAAGGAGACGCCAGCGCTCAGTTCCACTCCGGTCCGATGTGTCCTGTAGGGTGCGCGCGCGTACATGAGAATTATCACCAATTAGCCCATGATCACCCTGGACTATAAGAAGGGCCCTGCACCCTTGCCTCAGCATTGTTGTGTTTTCCTATGTTAGTCTTGCAAATGGTCCCTTAGTGTTATCCTGTTCCCATTATTTTTCCGTGCCCTGCTACCTGTACCCTGTAACCCGTGCTATTTGTTCCTGTGCCTTAAACCTGTTTGAGTTGTGTTGTGCCACCGCTTCCGCCTGCTGTGTTACGCCACGTCTGTTGTCTGCTGTCAAGGTTCTATCTGTGCCTAGCCATTGCTACTGTCTGAACCACTACAGGTACCCTTGTGCTTGGACTATTTATATTTATATATTGACTTGGTACTCTGTTGGCCAGCTGCTATCCCGTTACGGCGGTATGGCCCAGTAGGTCCACATACCCACAGATCGTGACAATAGATAGGTAGATAGATAGATAGATAGATGATAGATTTTATTCACCCCTTAGTATGCGACGTTTCAGCCCCCAACATGGGCATTTCTCAATAGTCTCGAGTCTTATACTTGTAATTCCAATTTATAATCTCCATCTTATACTGCCTGGAGTATGTCTTATTATCCAGCGTACAGTAGACACCAATACTGAAAGACATTGTGATTTACTTCTTTGACAAATCCAGCAATTTGTTTAATGTGATTCTTACTGATGTGCCGGTATTTTTCTGTCTTGCGTTCTTCCCCCCACACAGGACGTTTTGTACAGCAAGCACTGCTGAATAATTAACACTGTGATGGTTTTGAAGCCAACGTGCATCTGTTTGTAGAGGATTTGTTCCAGTTATGTACGTATCTAATAACAAATGACAGATCTATAAAAGGCCATGAAGACAAAGGGTTCTACTTGGGGACCTCTCGTGAAATGGTAACATTTTCCCACTTTTATGTGATGATGTACAAAATCTAATATTAGAGATATTCAGCCTTCAAACTGACTATTGCCAACTGCCGTGACAGTTAACTTTGATTTTTTTTTATCCTTAAATAACAGAATTGCGACATGTTCAGCAATTTTCTCATAGGAACCCAATAATTGTAATTCAATGCCATGTTAATGTTTTTACATTAGTTTGACAGGAGCCACATCTGACTATATTATGCTGTTAAGAGACTTTGCTTTTTCCACAAACCTTCAGTCTTTGGTTTCTTGTATAAATTCCTCTTAAAACCTTAAAGTCTTATACAATACTTTCCATCAAACCTATTAAATGTCTCTATGGTGAATCCCAGCCTTAAAATATAGCTTGCATGACACGAGGTGAATATAAAAGCATTGGCTTATATGTGTTGTTCCATCAGGACAACCCCAGTCCATGTAGACTATATACCAATATAGAGATGTGAGTCCGGATTCAAAATCACTTCAGTTTATTTATACAAGCAAAAAGTTCATTGCTACACATGACAATACTGAGATTGTTCTGACCACTTCAATATATAGATGTAGCCATCTTTAACTTGACTTTTAACGCATTAAATACAGTGGTAAGAAACTTTAAAGGCTATGAACTTAGATGTGATTGATTACAGGTGGATACGCGGGACTGACAGATTCAGTGTAAAACGAATGATACAGCTGTTCTGTATAGAGAATACTGAACAGCTGTATCACCAAAAGTAAAACTATTTTTTAACAAAGTCAACTACGGTACTGATTCCGTCAAAACAACGGAACCCCCTACACTATGGTTTTTGTTTGTTTCAGTTTGGATTCCATTCACGGGTTCCCCTGACGGAAAGCAAAGATAGAACCCGTGAACGGAATCCTGACGTAGATGTGAACGAAGGCTAACTTGACTTTATCACGCTGTAACAAGTTATGTAGCAAGATAAGGATTGCTACATATGTACATGAGGTTAGAACATCTATCTGTAGTTGTTTTTTAACATTTAGGCGGAGATGTACTTAGACTAGCGTTTCATATGCCAGTCAAACTGCAAAATAGATTGGAGTAAGATGCGCCTAATTTATTAATTGATGACAGCTACGAGCTGGCTACAGTACCGCTATAATTTACGCAAGTTTCTGTTACAAATTAAAGTAAATTTGGTGGGGCATGAAAGGCCTCGCTCCCTTTCACTAAGCTCCATCCACTTTTTGGTAAAGTGACGTAAAAGTGTGCAAAGTGCGCAAATTGCAACTTTTGGACAAAACAAATAGGGTAGTATGTCAACATACCCTTATAGTCACTGGTGGCATTATTGGTACCTGGAATACTAGATGGGTGAAAGAAGTTGAGAAATAGTGGGACCCAATATGTCTCTATCGCCCACGGGCCCACATAAACTGGAGGCAGGCCCTGGTTGTGAGCATATGCAGTAGTTGCTGTGCAGGGAAGGGGAGGAGGGAGGAGGAACTGAGTTGTCTCAATCACTACTGTCAATGGTGTATTCCTGTCTTTCTAAAGTGAACAACTCCTTTAAATACAAACGTACAAAATAGTAAGTAAAGTCAGCTATACTATGATCAGTCGGCCACCCTTTCTCAGACTCATCTGCTGTGTCAGAGGTGCCACCATGAGTCTAATAAAAAAAAGGGAAGATAGGACTCCAGCTGTGCCAACGGGTCAAATATTGAGCCCTTCTAAATGTCACTAGCATTTGTAATGTCACCTGATTTCTGTCCAAAGTTCAAATTACTCCATCGCATACTAAATTGATTTATTTTCTTCCAGGGTTTTGCATTTTATGCCTCTTTTAATGAATTATACTACATAACATGAAAATGACAATAATTTCTATTTAATTAATTAAAGCCGCACATGAAAATGAAAGCAATAAATAAATAAATGTGACTCTTCATTGTTGTGTTGGAGACCATTTTCTTTAGTTGTTTTTGTTATTTTTATTTTTATTCTTCTTTGTCAAAGTAAACACTTTAAAATCTGGGCATCAGTTCTGAGCTGAACCATCCTAATTTATTTGGCAAAAAAAAATCCACTGGGAACACACTCATTTAAATGTTTCCTTTTGTTCGTGTTTATGATCTTTTAGATGATTTTGTTCTACTAAGCTTTGGCAATGGATCTAAACAAATATGTGCACAGTGATACCATCTACAGGTATATAATGGTAAATCATTAATTCCTTTAAAGTCTTTGAGCTTTTTGGATTATTATTACTGGTCCTGCTGTCATTGCAGCCACGTTGAAAGTTTAGTGAGAACCATTGAAAAATAAGTGGCATATTTGAGAGTACAAATGTTACATTCATAGGTGCATAGAGCGCATAAAAATAAAACTTTTTGAGCTAATTTCTTTCATGGTCCATCTGCCATATTTCTTCACAGGCATTTAGGGCAGGAAGCAGCAGAGACTCTTTGAAAACACCAAAAATAGTATTTAAAGGCTATGTACAATAAAAATGTCTACCAGATCCGTGGGACTGACAGGTTCAGTGTCAGCGGATCCTGCATGTCTCTGACACGCAGGATCCGCCTGTAATCGATCACATCTAAGTTATGAACTTAGATGTGATCGATATCAGTACGATCCTTTGCGTAAGAGACACGTAGGATCCGCTGACACTGAACCCGTCAGTCCTGCGGAACTGACAGATAGTTTCCAGAGATAGATAAAGCTGTTCTGTATACAGGATACAAAGCAGCTGTATCTCAAAGAGTAAAAATAATTATAAAGAAAAAGTCTTTTGAAATCTGCACTAATCACACTGGTAGACATTTTTATACAAAAAAATAAATAAATAAATAAAGCAATATTTCAAAGGTGTACAGAGCCTCTTAAGGACAGTAAAGGAAAGGAATGATAGGATTGTTTTTTAATAAAATACATTTATTTTGTCTCACCACGACAACCATTGTCCATATGCCTTATCAGAACATATGGACGTCATAAAAGGTTTACCCCAGTTAGAAACCCCTCTAACGTGCCAGAATGGAGAGACGCTCTGTTAGGCCCCTGCACATGTAGCGGATTTGTTGCAGTTTTACCAGGCAGAAAATCTACAGCGGAAAAATGTAAAAAAAAAATTCCATCCACATGCTGCTATACATTTTTGGCACGGAAATCAGACCATGCTGCAGATATTCAAATCTACAACCTGCTCATTCTGTTCTGGATGTTCATTGTGGATTTCACTCTTTTCAATCTAAAATAAGTGAAATCTGCAGCAAAATATTTGCTTCAGAAATGGTGCGGAAACACTGCAGAGCATCTTCAACAGAGCCACTACTGTAAGGGGCGCGCCACCGGGAGTGCATTCCCCGCGCCATGGCCACTACTCGGGGAACCAGCGGGTCAGGTGCCACCCACTTACTGCACCGACCTCATACTGGCTGCCCCGAGTCCAGGCCACCGCTCATCCTCTCACCCTGTCCTCTGAATGACGAGACAGGCATGATGACATCATTCAGGACGCAAGACAGGGAGGAGACACTGCGCTTCCTGTGCGTTTCCAGGGCTGGTGGAGACACCGAGGGAATGTTTTCTCCAGGGCGGCTCCAGCTCCAGCAGGAAGCTTTTGCCAGAAGCCCAGCAGGTAAGTCACTGACTGGACTTTGTTTGTATGGGTGAACTGATGGGGTTCTAAAAAGGGCAATAATGGCAAATGGACAGAGGATTCAGTGCCACCTTTGTGCCCATTTGCCACATATTGCCCCTTTAGTGTCCTTCTATTCAGTGCCCCCTTGATGCCCATTTGCCATTTTGTTGCCCCGTTATTGTTCTTCTGTGACAAAAGATGCTAAAGGCTACAGGGGCAGCAAATGGGCATCAAGGGGCCACCAAACAGAAGGACGCTAAAAGGGCAATAAATGTCAAATGGGCACAATCGTGGCACTGAAAGGCACTAAAGTGTTAATAAATGTCAAATGGGCACAGAATTCAGTGCCTTCATAGTGCACATTTACCATTTGTTGCCCTTTTAAACCGTGTTCAGATTACATGAAAAGCTATGTAAACCTTTGACATTTTTTTTATTCTTTTTTTTTTAAATAAAAATCAGTGTATTTGGTGCAACTTTGTAATTATATTTAAGGCTTTGTTCACCTCTGCATCAGGGCTCCATTCAGGCGTTCCATCCGAGCTTTCCGTCAGAACGGAGCCCTGACTGAAACAAACGGAAACCATAGGTTTCTGTTTGAATCACCATTGATTTCAATGGTGACGGATCCGATGCAAATGGTTTGCGTTTGTCTCCGTTGTGCAAGGATTCCATTGTTTTGATGGAATCAAAAGCGCAGTCGACTACAGTTTTGATCCAGTCAGGGTTCTGTTCTGACGGAGAGCTCAGATGGATTGCCTGAACGGAGCCCTGACGCACATGTGAACGGAGCCTTATTAAACTATTTTTACTTTTTGAGAAACAGCTGTTTTGTATTATGTATACAGAGCAGCCGTGTCTGGCGCTGAGATCTAAGTCCGTCAGGTCAGTGGGACTGATTGGTTCAGTGTCAGCAGGTCATGCGTGTCGACAGTTCATAACTGAGACTAGTAATTAGCTGCGGCGGTGATGTAATGTCGATGTGATGTCACCACTGCAGTCACTCTGTGTACACACAGAACAGAGATGACAGAAGCCCCCAGCCCAGGAACGTCTGGGAGGAGAGCGGTAAGTATCAGGGCCGGCTCCAGGTTTATGTGGACCCTTGGGCAACACAAGACTTAATAGGCCGTAAAATGGCAGAAAATGTCACTTTGTGCCCCAATATAGACGTTAGGCCCTGTTTATGCCCCCCATATAGAAGTTAGGCTCCCAGTTTGTACCCCCATAAGTTTAGCACCCTCTGTAGATAGTGCCACACAGCCCCCCTCCCAGATAGTGCCACACAGCCCCCCTCACAGGTAGTGCCAGACAGCTCCCCTCCCAGGTAGTGCCACACAGCCCCCTCTCCCAGGTAGTGCCACACAGCCCCCCATCTAGTGTTACACAGGCCCCCTTCCTAGTAGTGCCACACAGAGTCCCCCTCCAAGGTAGTGTCACACAGCCCCCACCTCCCAGGTAGTGCCACACAGCCCCCTCCTCCCAGGTAGTGTCACACAGCCCCCCTCCATGGTAGTGTCACACAGCCCCCCTCCCTGGTAGTGTCACACAGCCACCCTCCCTGTAGGTTAAGCCTTTGGGGTTCAATCTAGGAGTAGAATCCCCAGCCAGAACATTGCCGACACTCTGGGTGGGGATTCCGCTTCAGGAGCAGCCCCTCACGACATTGTCCATATATGGATAGTGTTTTCCGAGGCAGCCCCAGAGCCATAGTCCTGGGCAGAGCACTACTAGCACTCTGCCCCGGGACTCCTGCTCTGCTCCTGACATCACTGTCCATATATGGACAGTAATGCCGTGACGATGGCAGCGTTAGCATCCGGCGGCCGAGTGGGCCCCCCAGAGGGTAGTGGACCCCGGCACTCGCCTGGGTTCGCCGGGTGCTGACGTCGGCCCTGGTAAGTATGGGCTGCTTTTTTATTTGAAACCCCCCTCTCCTGCTGCCACATAAAAAGATTAAACCCGGACAATCCCTTTAACCTCTTAATACTATCCGTGTATGTATGGTGGATGTGCATTCCAACAATATTGCGTTTGCTACTGTGTGTTATCTGTGGTGTTACGTAGGACTGCAGGTAACATTAATACATTATCTGTAATCAGGGAGTTATCACTACTATGTGTGGTATCTGCGGTGTTACGTAGGACTACAGGTAACACTAAAACATTATCTGTAATCAGAAAGTTATCACTGTGTGTTATCTGTGATGTTACATGGGACTGCAGGTAACACTAATACATTATCTGTAATCAGAGAGTTATCACTGTGTGTTATCTGTGATGTTACATAGAACTGCAGGTAACATCTACTACATTATCTGTACTAAGAGAGTATTCACTGTGTTATTTGTGGTGTTACATAGGACTGCAGGTAACACTACATTATCTGTACTCATAGAGTATTCACTGTGTTATTTGTGGTGTTACATAGGACTGCAGGTAACACTACATTATCTGCACTCAGAGAGTTATCACTGTGTTGTCTGTAGTGTGTGTGTGTGTGTGTGTGTGTGTGTGTGTGTATTTGTGGGTCTATGTGCCTAGATATGTATCTGTATGTGTATATATTTTTGTGTGTGCATATACTGCATTATCTGTACTCAGTTATCACTGTGTTAAATGTGGTGTTACATAGGACTGCAGGTAACATCTACTGCATTATCTGTACTCAGAGAGTTATCACTGTTTTATCTGTGGTGTTACATAGGACTACAGGTAACACTACTACATTATCTGTACTCAGAGAGCTATCACCGTGTTATCTGTGGTGTTACATAGGACTGCAGGTAACATCTACTACATTATCTGTACTCAGAGAGCTATCACTGTATTATCTGTGGTGTTACATAGAACTACAGGTAACATCTACTACATTATCTGTACTCAGAGAGCTTTCACTGTGTTATGTGTGGTGTTACATAGGACTGTATATATATATAGACACGCACATACTCTAGCAATAGAGAATCCCGCACAGGGCGCCATCCAACCTAAGGCCGGTCCTGCTTGTGTGGCTACCCTTTTAGAGCAGCTTATTTGAAAGGCAGGAATGTAATGCAAGATTTCGCCCAAATATGTGGCTGGCCTTAGCTGACCCCAGCAATTACAGCTTCTTTTTAAAAAAGTGGTATCTTTACTAGGCAACCCCTTTAACCCCTTCCCAGTGTATGACGTATACCTACGCCATAGCCGGGTAGGAGAAGTGTGGAGCAGGCTCACGGCCTGAGCCCGCTCCATACAAAGAAGGTGTCGGCTGCATGTTACAGCCGACTCTTCACAGTAAGTGAAGCGGCCCTGACGTGGTCACAACGCGGCCAACAACGGTGCTGGCACCATGTTCGGTGCGGCTGTCAAACAGCCTGTTAGTGGTCGCATGTTAACGCGGGTAAACCATCCCTTTATCTGCAAAATTGTGCGCCCATGAGTTAATACACTCTTTATGGCCGCACGATTTTGAAAATTACAACAACTTACCCCCTATTCATTCTCTATGGCAGAGCCAGAAAAAGCTGAAAACTGCACTCGGCTATCTCCGGCGCTCCCATAGAGAATGAATGGTGTGGCAGTGCGCATGCGCATGTCACCGGAATACCTCTTAACGAGGTATTTGTCAGCCGCTTCTACATGGTGCAGGCGCGGTTGTTGGCCGCGTTGCGGCCGTGTCAGAGCCGCTCCGTGTGGCCGTACCCTAACAAGCGGGACCGCGCTCGAGCGTGATCCCACTCGTTTAACTCATTAAATTCTGCGGTCAATAGCGACTGCGGCATTTAAATTATTAGAAAGAGGGGGCGACCCCCTCTAAAAGCTCATCGTTGTCCCCCCGCGATGGGATCGCAGGGTGCCGATGGTTACTATGGCAGCCAGGGGGCCTAATAAGGGCCCCAGTGATTGTAATTTTTGTGCTCCTATTAAGCCCCGATTCTGGCAGGGCTTAATAGAAGCCTGTCTGAAAGATGACATACCGCAATGCATTAGTATTGCAGTATATAGTGCAAGCGATCCAACGATCGCTGGTTCAAGTCGCCTAGGGGGAATAATAGAAAAGTAAAAATCAGTTAAATAAAGCTATTTTTTTATGTAGAAAAAAAATATTAAATGTTCAAAAAAAAAAAACCTTTTCCCATTTTCCCTCTAAAGCATTGTAAAAAAATAAATAAATAAACATAATTGGTATTGCTGCATCCATAAAAGTCTGAACTATTACAATATATAATTATTTAACCTCCTGCATGGTGTATTCTGTAAAAAAAATATATATTTAAAGAGGCTCTGTCACCAGATTATAAGTGCTCTATCTCCTACATAATCTGATCGGCCTGTAATGTAGATAACAGCAGTGGTTTTTATTTTGAAAAACGATCATTTTTGAGCAAGTTACAAACAATTTAGATTTATGCTAATGAGTTTCTTAATAAACAACTGGGCGTGTTTTTACTTTTTACCAACTGGGCGTTGTACAGAGGAGTGTATGAGGCTGACCAATCAGTGACCAATCAGCGTCATACACTTCTTATTGTTCCACAGTGTTATTGTGCAGTGAAAGAAGCTGGGCTGGAACAATGAGAAGTGTATGACGCTGATAAGTCACTGATTGGTCACTGATTGGTTAGCGTCATACACTCCTCTGTACAACACCCTGTTGGTAAAAAGTAAAAACGCCCAGTTGTCTATTAAGAAACTAATTAGCATAAATCTAAAATTGCTCATAACTTGCTCAAAAATCATCATTTTTCAAAATAAAAACCACTGTTGTTATCTACATTACAGCACCGATCACATTATCTCCCACAAAAAATGGAATAAAAAGTGATCAAAACCTTTCATGGACCCCTAAATGACACCATTAAAAACTACAGCTTATCCCGCAAAAAATATGCCCTCATGCTGCTTAATCGACTAAAAAATAAAAAAGTTATGGCTCTCAGAATTTGATGACACAAAATAAATTTTATCTTTCACAGTTTTTTCCTTGTAAAAGTAGTAAAGTATAGAAAAACGATATAAAATTGGTATCTACGTAATCGTATTGACCCACAGAATAAAGTTAACATGTTGTTTTAATTGTACGGTGAATTCCGTAAAAATGAAGCGCAAAAAACAATGGAAGAATCCCTGTTTTTTTTTTCATTTTCTACCCCACAAATATTTTTTTCCCGTTTCCTAATACATTATATGGTACAATAAATGGTGTCATTAAAAGCCACAACTTGTTCCACAAAAATCAAGCCCTCTTAGGACTATTTCGACTGAAAAAAAAAAAGTTATGGCTTTTGGAAGGTGGGGAGGAAATACTAAAATTGAAAATCTGAAAAATGGCTGCGGCGGGAAGTGGTTAATTAATATTTGTTATTGTTATTATCTCCCACAAATGGGCCTCTAAGGATATGTTCACACGGAGTTTCTTGCAGGCAGAAAACTCTGCCTCAAAATTCCGTCTGCACGCAGTTTGCCGCGTTTTTTGTGGCGTTTTTCACTGTGTTTTTCGCCCACGGCCATTGAGCGCTGTGAAATACGCTTTCTCTGCCTCCCATTGATGTTGCTTCTTTTTCCCGCGAGACGGTTTTTCCACTTGCGGGGAAAAACACCTCCGCCTCCCATTGAAATCAATGGGAGGCATTTTCGGAAGTTTTTTGGCGCATTTTCCGATGTGGTTTCCGCTTCAAAAAAATTTGTAAAAAAACTCAGTGTGAACTGGCCCTAATAGAAAAAATAGTCAACCTTTTAAAAGAGGGCCTGTCAGCATTCCCAACTTGTCTATTTTAGTAAATACTGGAATTCCCTGTGAGATATCGATGCTGGAGTAGCTTTTATTAGAACTCGACCATGTGCCATTCCTCTGTAAGCCCCTCTGCCATTCTTTAGGTAAACTTCCTGTCCCAAAACAATTATATTGAAAATTTAAACTTGAAGAAGATAAATAATTTTTATACTCACCTCCTTTGTAATATAGTTTTAAAGTAGTGTCTCCAGGACCCTTATCTTTTGGGTCATTCCTCTGTTCTTTCTCTTGAAAATGTATGAATAAATTGACAACTGGTTGTTAACATTCCCCATGTCAAAAATAACAAGTCCCTACACACTCTGACACTAACCAATCATTGCCGAAAATCAGTGCATGGTCGGACCCTATTAAAAGGGGAATGGTAACATCCAGTTGTTAATTTAACCATTCATTTCCAGGAGGAATAACAGAGGAACAACAAATCTTAGACCTCTAAGTAAAGATGTTACAGAATTGTTATTTCATGGGGAATACAAGTATTGACTAAAAGAGACTTGTCAGGAGAGCTGACAGGTCCTCTTAAAAAATCCAAAATAAAGCTCAGACTGGTTGATTTTGATATTTTATAAATGGGATCCAATGGGTCATCAGCACTGTCAAAAAATGCATTCATTTATGAGTCATTGTAAATGGCACATTGGGGCTCAGGAGTTTGAAGTTAATCCTCCCGAATCAGGTATATAAAAATATTCTTCTAGGCAGACAGTTCCCTTGGAAAATCTCAGATACATGTTTTGTATGTTTAAAAGCCCAGGTCAGGCACATTATAAGCAACGGGAATACTAACAGGTTCAGTTCTACCCAACGTGTTCTCAGATGATAAGAAAGGGTACCTGCGGGCTGGCTTCAACCTTGATGTTCACTAGGTGCAAAGTTCTTTAATGTGCAAGATTAGTTGTCAGAAGCCACCCTTACTAACTCCCAGGGGAACAGGGGTCCTTTATTTTCTTGCTTTGTATAGAGGATATCATGTACACAAATCAAACACTATACAGCAAGGGGCCTAATGATAGAAACACTTTAAGCACACTTCTTATGCAATGAAATAATGCTTTCTTCTTTTTTTGACGTTTTGATTGGTGGGGGTCACTGAGACCCCCATGAATCGCTAAAATGAAGTGGCAGAGGCGCTGTTCGGCTTTTTTCCCGGAAAGCTGATGTATCGGAGTACGGGCTCATAGATTTTCTATTGAGCCCGTGCTCCGATACATTGATTTCCGGAAAAAGTCGAACAGAAACGAAGTGGCTAAATGCTGACACGAGCACTTCTGCCACTTTGTTTTAGCGATTGGTGGGGGTCTCAGTGCTCGGACCCAAACCAATCCAAACTTCTGACATGTCACTGTGACATGTCAGAAGTCAGGGGCGTAGCTAAAGGCTCATGGGCCCTGGTGCAAGAATTCTGCTTGGGCCCCCCTACCCCTTCCCAACAACACCAGACCCCTGCGCACACCTATCCCCAGCCGCCTTACCTGACAGACCCCATGAATGCCTCCACAGTATAATTCTCCCCATAGCTGACCCCACAGTATAATTCCCCCATAGCTGCCCACACACAGTATAATGCCCCCCATAGCTGCCCACACAGTATAATGGCCCAAACATGCCCCCATAGAGTATAATGCCCCCATAGCTGTCCCCACAGTATATTGCCACCCATACGATATAGTATAATGCACTCCATACAATATAATGCCCCCATACAGTATAATGCCCCCAATAGCTGCCACATACAGTACAATGCCCCCAATAGCTGCCACCTACAGTATAATGCCCCCATACAGTATAACGCCCCTATAGCTGCCACATACAGTATAATGCCCCGATACAGTATAATGCCCCTATAGCTGCCACATACAGTATAATGCCCCCATACAGTATAATGCCCCTATAGCTGCCACATACTGTATAATGCCCCCATACAGTATAATGCCCCTATAGCTGCTACATATAGTATAATGCCCTCTATTTCTGCCACATACACTATAATGCAACCATACAGTATAATGCCCCTATAGCTGTCCTATACAGTATAATGCCCCCCATACAGTAGAATGCCCCCATAGCTGTCCCATACAGTATAATGCCCCACACAGTATAATGCCCTCTATAGCTGCCACATACAGTGTAATGCCCCATACAGTATAATGTCCCCCATAGCTGCCACATACAGTATAACACCCCCATACAGTATTACGCCCCCATGACTGTTTCTTACAGTATAATGCCAACCATAGCTGTCCCATACAGTATAAACACCCCCATACAGTATAATGCCCCCATAGCTGTCCCATATAATAGAATGCCCACATACAGTATAAAGCCCCCCATAGCTGACCCATACAGTATAAACCCCCATACAGTATAATGCCCCCCATAGCTGTTCCATACAGTATAATGTCCTCATACAGTATAATGCCCCCCATACAGTATAATGCCCCCATACAGTATAATGCCCTCCTCAGCTGTCCTATACAGTATAATGCCTCCCATATAGTATAATGCCCCCTCAGCAGCTACCATATGAGCCCTCCCTCTCATACCCAGTATAATGCCCCCATATGAGCCCCCTCCCATACCCAGTATAATGCCCCCATATGTACGTACCTAATAGAAAAATGATAACATAATTACTTACCTATTCCCGTTCCCACAACGGGTGGAGAATCCTTCTCCTCCGGTCTGTGCTGTGATTGACTCGGTGCAGACAGGTGCAATGACGTCACTACATCGCGCCTGCCTGCGCCGTGCCGCTCAAGGCACATTGAATGCTGGAGCAAGACTCCAGCATTGCACTGAACTGTATTTGCGTCCTGAGGACACAAATACAGCTGGAGGCGTGGTCAGCGCTGTATGGCAACGGGGGACCTGCGGGCCTCCCAGGCTTGGGAGCCCAGTTGCAACTGTGACCATTGTGACCCCTATAGCTATATCACTGTCAGAAATTTGTTGAACGTTTAGTTACACTTTAACCTCAGAATGGAAAACGCTCTATCTCTTGTGGAAATCCTCTTGTGAATTAGTCATTACCTTCTAAAACGCACATAGTAGAAATGCTAAACCACTGTATATCTAGCCACTAAAAATGAAGGTAGCCCCAGTCATGAAGAAGGTAATGCTCGCGGTGTGCGTGATATCTGATTCAGCCCAAGAGCTTGTTCCTCAACATTACATGTTGCAATGTGTCGTCTATTATTATAGTAACTTAATGACACATGCAAAATAAAAGAAATGCAAATCTTGAGGTGGCCTGATAAGATAGAAACAACATTAGAGATATTTTGGTAGAACATGGGAGATGGGAATAAAATGTCATTATTGGTCTGTCAGAATACCTGGTTCTCATCTATTGCTTTATAACCATATGGACAGAGTTGGTGTCTACCACTGAACACTGTACAAAAATATTCTGTTGCATTTCTAAAGTTTTCGAATTTTTTTTCAGCTATTTTTTCTCCACCGATTGCTAAAATAGTTTTTTGTTAAAGCACCTCCTTTGACTAACATTGACTATATACTGTAGTCAACAAATATAAGGACCAGTTTCTCTGCATTACATTTTATGATATTTTAATAACATTTTCAGTCTCACCAAGACAACTCCTTCTATAAAAACAAATTTGTCCTGGCAATCGCAGGTCTGACTCTTGAAACCTCCATCATTCAGCTGATATCGACAGGTGGCAGGGGGAGTTTTTTTTTTCAGCCTCTATCAATAAGCAGTCATATAATAAACGGGCAGGCAAAGTTTACAGACGGGGAACCGGAGGCAAAACTTGAAGCTCAGCACCCCAAAATAAAATCTGTAACAGGGCCACCCAGCTATGACATGTAAGTGATAGTGCTGCTGTCCTCTTTTGGACAATTCGGACCCGTCAAGCGAGGTGCGACCACAACCTCTGCACCTGCTATGGTTTCCTTTTTTTGGGGAGCCATTCTTATCCAGCGGCTTTCCACACTGGCTAACAGAGGTGGGTCCCAAGGGTCCATATGCCCCTCATGAGACAACCCATTTCTAACGAAATTTGCTAAATTTTGTAATACCTTAACCAACACAGCATGTAGTCCCATCCAGGATTTATCATATATGGCAAGGACATCTCCAAGTCATACTATGGTGGGTATTAGAGGTGGTCATCCTAAATCCTAAATAGTAATGTGATACTTTCTACTAATGACTAGTGAAACATTACACTTAATAGGTGCATGTATTTTTTTTTTCTTGTATTATGATATTCCCCTCAATGGACCATTTACAGCAGGACATCATTGTGCAAAAACGTATTTTACTGTTTTCCCCTGCACGGAGCAGAACCAACTAAACACACAATAGTTATCTATGTGCATATTTAGAGATGAAAAATCTTTAAAAATTCTATTCTCTATTGATTCTCCAATATGCAAATCACTCTAAAATATATCAAATTTCAAAGCTCATGAACTGATTCCACCAACTCGATCAATATTCCATTTAAAGGTTTTTATCCTGATTATTTTATTGCTTTTATTCATCCCTGTAGAGCAGTTGTGCGCAATCTGTAGTCTCCCATCTGTGGTGAAACTACAACTCCCAGCATACCCTAATGATCGCAGTCTCCCACCCTGTCACAGACCCACAGAGAAACAGCTAAAACAGATCAGTGTGAGTGCTGCAACAAACAACTACCCATATCTCAGCTTCCTTGAGCCATTTTAAGTTACAAATATACTTTCCTTTAAAATCATCAAAGTATATATTTGCATTAATGATGTGGTTCCCTGGTGAGTAGCTTATGTGAAGGGCTTGTTATGGTGTGATGTGAATTCTAGATATTGTGATCACTATCCCAGCACTGAAACGACAGCCCAGGCACAATAAATAATGTTTTCAATCAAGTTGTTATTTGGATGATCTTCTTGCAATCTACAAAATCTACTTCGTTAAGATCCAGTCCTTGAAGATAATTATTGAAGAGTTTTCAAGTGTATTTGGAGCAGACATGATATTTCCACAAGTGCAAATCTTGCATGAAATTAAAAATTTGATTCTGGGCAGTATAACATAGAAACACTTATGAAATATTTAGAAATAGAAGACATATGGGATGAATAATATAAATGGAATAATGAATGTCTCAATCAGATGCAGCTTATTCCCACAGTGCACCACACATATTGTTCTGACGATGATAGATAGATAGATAGATAGATAGATAGATAGATAGATAGATAGATAGATAGATAGATAGATAGATAGATAGATAGATAGATAGATAGATAGATAGATAGACTGATCTGACTTGAAAAGGATAGTAAGTATCTGTTATAATAGACTAGGTGTTTACTCTCTAAATCAGACTTACAGCCTGAACCTTATAGACTAGTAGTAGATTCTGCCATAGCACTATGTTTGAATAGTATTACTTTCATCTGAAAACAGTGAAAAAGAAAGAGACAGAACAGGCGGATCATAGAGAATGCCTGGACATGAGGAGTAGACAAAAGGTAGATTAGGGTTACTAGAGGAGGGGTGAGACAGAGCTGTTAATCTGGTGAGGAAGTGATTTACTTAGATAATGTGTCTTGGGAATAGTTATATAATGGCTATGATGTGCCTCTTATGATGTATTTGAAGCAGGAATTTAAAGAAACAATCTGGAAGGATGAATATGTCAAGATTTTTTTTCCTTGCTTCACCATAACCTTAATGGGGAGGAAACTGAGGAGAAGGAGGAGAAGCGGCGGTATTGTTGGATATTGCACACATTTTTTTAATTGATTGCAGGCTTTTGCGATCTTGGCGAGTGTAACTGGAGAAAAGGTTGTGCAGCACTGTTCTGCACTGTTTTGCTACATGAACTCGATTGGCGAGGCCTGTGCTATGCTTTGTGACCTATGTTTCATTTGCTATAGCGATTGACTGGGTGTGCCGGTGTGGACCTGGAGACCTTATGGCTAAGACGGACATTTTGTTGGTGCTCTTACTGGTGCACTGTGAGGGAGGACTTATGGGTGTGGTGTTGTGAATTCTTGGAGCGCTATAATAGGCGGTTTGTGTGGTTGCAGGAGTGGGTAAAGAATTTGGATGTTGTGTTGTGCAGCCAATGAGTTTGGCTACAGGCTAGATATTCCGGAAGAGTGGATGGCTGTTAAGCGGCATGAGGCTGGCTGTTCGCCTAATTTGGCCATCCTGAAATTGTTCCCAGCTGTGGAAGTCTTGGATTCGCGCTTTGCTAGTCAGAAAGTTTGTTTTTACTGTTCAAACATGTTAGTTGTGCAGTTCATCAACAGTTTGTCAGCTTCATCGCATCCGATGGTGAAGTTGTTGTGTTTCTTGGATCTGGTATTATGACATTGATGACTCCCTATATCGGTTTAAGGGGGACAGCTTTTCGCATGTTGGCAACAGAGGTCGAGAGATATGGGAAGCTCTGTCTGAGTCACCTTTAGGGACTGGCCTTCAGACGGCGAGTGTGCTAGTTGAACATTCTGTTTGTGGATCGATGTGGGAGATGTATAAAGTGGAATGACATAAATGGGCCCAATTTTATGAGAGTGTGAGTTGAGACGACGAAGAAAGGGGCACGCAGAGGTATGTTGTCGCTAGGTTTGTCATTTTTGCTTAAGTTACAGGATTTAGCAGATGTGCCTTTATAGGTGCACTGGTGGCCAATGCTTTTGCAAGATAGGTGTCGGCCGGTTTCCTTTAGTGACCTTAGGTATATTTTTGTAGAGCTAGCAGGCGTGTGTGAACTGTTATGAATGTGCCTTACTCCAAGCGGCTTTTACGCTAGTCTTCTTTTGTGCATTTCGGGTTGACGAGCTGGTAAGCAGGAAGGTGGTCTCCCAAGATTGTCAGCTTTGTGTGAATATGTCTTGCCTAAGCAAAGGAGTGGTTAGTTTTATTTGATGTCAAAGACCAATCAGTTGGGTAGGAGTTCACGGGTGATTTTTTTTTTTAGTGTTATTGGGTCTACTATATGTCCGATTTATTGTATGGGTGATCTCCTGGCTTTTAGGCCAAACATGTCTGGTGGATCATTGTTGGTGAACGAGGATGAATGCTGGCTCTCTCATTTTCAGTTTGCAGCAGGGTTTTGTATGTGTCTAAGAAGGAAGGGCCTGAATATTGTATTCACACTCCTTCAGGATAGTCCTCTCATGGGGTAGATGGGGGTTGTTGGTAGATAGGAGTCAAGTCGATTCTCTTTTTATGTTCGTCTCAGTTGTTGTGAGTGGGTGGTGTGGCTGAGAGTCTGTTTTTTTTCTTCTCTGTAATGATGGGATTTTTCTTCTGATTTGTTTTAAGGCAGGATGTTTTTTTCTGGTTTTCAACCTATCAACACAACTGTAATGGCAGGGTAGGGAGACAGACAGGTGAGCCCTAATCTACCCGCCACTCAGTCCCTGCCTACTTGCAACGGCCCGTCCTAAGCGACGGCGTACAACTGGGCGATGGTCCCTACGCTCACTAAGTGCACGACAGACAAACAGACAAGGGTACACAGAAGCTAAGGGAAATGGGGCTGTTGCCCACGGAAACCCCGTGAGCAACAAGAATAGTGAACGAGCCGAGTCAAACCAGGAGTGGACGAGGTACAAAACGCAGAGCAGGAGAATAGTGAACGAGCCGATTCAAACCAGGAGTGGACGAGGTACAAAACGCAGAGCAGGAGAATAGTCAGTCAAGCCAGGGTCAATATGAAGCTGAAGACAAGTAGTAAGTAGCAGCAGGCGAGGGGAATGAATGAGACCCAATCATATTGACAGTCAGAGATAAAACACCTTAAATATTGTTCTAGAGACTGATTAGTCCTCTCAGTTTGGCCATTAGTTTCAGGATGGAAAGCAGAGGAGAAGGACAGATCAATCTCCAACTTTTTACAGAAGGCTCTCCAAAACAATGAAACAAATTGTACCCCTCTGTCCGAAACAATATTGACAGGGACCCCATGGAGACGCAGGATGTGTTTGACAAACAAGGTAGCTAACGTCTGAGCATTGGGTAGTTTCTTGAGGGGCACAAAGTGGCACATCTTACTACAACCCACACCACCGACTTGCCTTGAGATGGAGGCAAAACGGTGATAAAATCCATGGAGATATGGGTCCAAGGTCTCTGGGGAATGGGCAAAGAACGTAGTAAGCCCGCAGGTCGGGACCTGGGAGTCTTGGACCTAGCACAAACCTCACAAGCGGCGACGTAGGCCTTAACGTCTTTAGGCAACCCAGGCCACCAATAGTTTCTGGCAATGAGGTGCTTGGTACCCAGGATGCCTGGATGACCAGATAGTGCGGAGTCATGATTTTCCCTAAGTACCCTTAGCCGGAATTGCAGGGGAACAAACAGCTTGTTCTCAGGAAGGTTCCCGGGAGCTGAACCTTAATCAGCCGCAATTTCAGAGACTAAATCAGAATCAATAGAGGAAATGATTATACCTGGAGGCAAAATACAAGCAGGATCTTCCTCCGAAGGAGGGCTGGCCATGAAGCTACGCGACAGTGCATCAGCCTTAATATTTTTAGACCCAGCCCTATAGGTAACCAAAAAGTTGAATCTGGTAAAAAATAACGCCCATCGAGCTTGTCTCGGGTTTAGCCTCCGGGCAGATTCTAGGAAAACCAGATTCTTGTGGTCGGTAAGGACCGTTACCTGGTGCCTAGCCCCCTCCAGGAAGTGGCGCCACTCTTCAAATGCCCATTTAATGGCTAAGGGTTCGCGGTTGCCAATATCATAGTTACTCTCAGTGGGCGAAAACTTCCTGGAGAAGTAGGCACAGGGACGGAGATGGGTGAGGGACCTGGTACCCTGGGACAAGACAGCCCCCACTCCCACCTCGGATGCGTCAGCCTCCACGATAAATGGCTCCATTTGGTTGGGCTGAACCAGCAACGGGGCTGAGATAAAGCACTTCTTAAGGACCTCAAAAGCCTGGACAGCCTCAGGAGGCCAGTGGAGGAGATTAGCACCTTTGCGAGTGAGGTCCGTAAGAGGCTTAGCGATGACCGAGAAGTTAGCAATAAATCTCCTGTAATAATTAGCGAACCCCAAGAAGCACTGTAATGCCTTCAGGGAGGCAGGTTGGACCCATTCCGCCACAGCCTGGACCTTGGCGGGGTCCATGCGGAATTCATGAGGAGTTATGATTTGACCCAAAAATGGTATCTCCTGCTCCCCAAACACACATTTTTCGGTCTTCGCAAACAGTTTGTTTTCCCGAAGGACCTGGAGCACCTTCCTGACATGCTCAATGTGGGAGGAGCAGTCCTTGGAAAACACAAGTATGTCATCAAGGTACACTACAAGAAATACCCCCAGGTAATCTCTTAAAATCTCATTTATGAAATTCTGGAAGACCGCGGGAGCATTACACAACCCAAAGGGCATTACGAGGTATTCAAAATGACCTTCGGGCGTGTTAAACGCAGTCTTCCACTCATCACCCTCTTTGATGCGGATAAGGTTATACGCCCCCGTAGATCAAACTTAGAGAACCATTGGGCCCCCTGAACCTGATTAAAGAGATCAGGAATCAAAGGAAGGGGATACTGGTTCCTTACAGTGACCTTATTCAAGTAGTCAATGCATGACCTAAGACCACCATCCTTCTTCCCTACGAAGAAGAAGCCAGCACCTACCGGAGAAGTAGAGGGGCGAATGTAACCCTTGGCCAGGCATTCCTGGATATACTCTCTCATGGCTTCACGTTCAGGACAAGAGAGATTAAATATCCTACCCTTAGGGAGCTTAGCTCCTGGTACCAAATCGATAGCGCAATCGTATTCTCTATGAGGAGGTAACACTTCGGAGGCCTCCTTAGAGAAAACATCAGCGAAGTCCTGAACAAACTCAGGTAGCGTGTTCACCTCCTCAGGGGGAGAAATAGAATTAACAGAAAAACATGACGTCAAGCATTCATTACCCCATTTGGTAAGCTCCCCAGTATTCCAGTCAAACGTGGGATTATGCAACTGCAACCAGGGAAGGCCTAAAACCAAATCTGACGATAATCCCTGCATCAACAGTACAGAGCACTGCTCCAAATGCATGGAGCCAATAAGGAGTTCAAAAACAGGGGTATGTGCAGGGGCAACAAGAGTGGTGAACGAGCCGAATCAAACCAGGAGTGTACGAGGTACAAAACGCAGAGCAGGAGAGTAGTGAACAAGCCGAGTCAAACCAGGAGTGTACGAGGTACCAAACGCAGAGCAGTAGAGTAGTCAGTAAGCCAGGGTCAGTATGAAGCAGGGTCAAATAGTTCAGAAGCTGCAGCAGGGCCAGGAAACCAAACGAGAAGAATCACAAGCAAGGAGGAACAGGAAAGGCAGGTATAAATAGACAGAGGGTGGGAGCTAGCTCCGTCTGGCCAGGCTGTGATAGGCTCTCCCACTCCTAAGCCTGCCATCCTTAGTGGTGGAAGATGGAGTCAGTCTCACAGACATAGAAGCAGGTGCAGACTGATTACCTATGGGCGTTGACACAGAAGCTGTGCCTGGCAGATCCTTTACAATTATTGTGTAATAACAAACAACACTGGAGTTTTCTGGTTTCTTTAATGTGTTCGGGTGATACTGATATTGTAAAAAAAAAATATTTTCACGTTTTATTGGGGTTCCAGTATTTTTGATAGCAAGAATAATGTAGTTTGCTAAACTTTTCACAGTAAACCTGATAGAAACCTAACCTGATGAACCCCATTATAAAGCAATGGGATCCATGAGAATTAATTGAGATTCAGTAAAAAATGGATCCATCATCTGTCTTTCTCTTGTCCTCTGTATCAATAAAACGATTGACTCATTGTCCATAGAAGACAACTAAACATATATGGCTTCTTGTGGAGAAAGAGAATGACAGCATAATTCCTATTAGCTAAAATAACCTAAGAGGGTATGTGAGAACTGCTTGCCAAAATCTGGTGCTTCTTTTTTGGGGGGATTTTGCACTTTTTAGGGTTCAACTTATCTTGTGCTTTATGTATGTTTGTCTAGAGCTGGGTTCATTTCTGAAAGAATGCAAACATGAAGTTTATTGGGGCTGTAAAACAATGTATCATGTATTCACATGTGTATTTAGAGAAAGACTTAATAAATTATAGAAAGAATTCCAGTCAAGGATGTAATCATTTGTATAGTTGACCATGCCATTGCAATTGGATCTAAGAGCAAGAACAATGACAAAACAGACAGTGGACATTGCCAAACATTCTAAGACTTATTACAAATTACTTTACAACATTAGGAGCCGAGAGTCTGGCGAGGAAATGTCTAAGAGGAAATTGACCATTGACGACTTTATGCAAGATTTGCAATTGCCTTCTCTTACGAATCCCCAACAGGAACTCCTCTCTAGACCATTTACTCTGGGAGTAGGAAACAATCCTGAAAGATAATCCTACAGGCAAAAGTCCTGGCCCAGATGGTTTACCATCTATATACGACAAATCTTTTAAAGATATAATTTTGCACCAGATGTTGAACACTTTCAACTCCCTGCTACATTCTATGGGATTCCCTAAACAATCTTTAGAGGTCCACATATCCATTTTACCCAAACAAGGTAGAGATGAGGCGGAATGTAGCAACTATAGACCAATTTCCCTATTAAATGTAGACATTAAGCTTTATGCTAAGTTTTTCAAGAATGTACCAAACTTGATTTGGCCTCTCCAAACATTTGTGCTCTCTCTGATGGATTTCTTAATTTTTTTTCAGCCTAACGATGGTCTGTTTCACTTGCATTGAGAGCTCCTTTTACCTCATGTTGTGGGTTCACAGCAACAGCTTCCAAATGCAAATGCCACACCTGGAATCAATTCCAGACCTTTTACCGGCTTAATTGATGATGGAATCATGAGGGAATAGCCCATGCAGCTCATTAAATAGCTTTTGATATAATTGTCCAGTTATCTTTTGTCCCTTGAAAAAGAGGCAGCTACATATTAAAGAGCTGTAATTCCTAAACCCTTCCTCAAATTAGGATGTGAATACCCTCAAAATAAAGCTGAGAGTCTGCGCTTTAAGCCCATATTGATTATATGAGTGTATATTCAATATGTTTTGGTAAACAGCTAAAATGCCAAAACCTGTATCACTGTCCAAATAATTCTGGACCTAACTGTATATAGTGATGTAACATCTATAAGCTAAGGACCACAGTGATGCCACTGTATAGAGATAATAAACACTGGTACTTCCTTATGTGGCAGAGTGGTCATTGGGCCCTCTCAGCCGTAGCAATGACAGTTCGTCCCCATACTAAACAATCCGTTTAAAAGGAGCAAATGAGCGTCGATTGATAAGCTGTATTGTCGATCGGCACTCGATTTAAAGGTGTAAAGGGGAAGACACAAAGAGCAGAAAACCCCTATGTAACAACATTATGTGGGCCCCTTGCTCTCCAATAGCTTAGAATACCCTTCCCCTTAGAGGATCCTGCCCCTGATTTCTCTATAACTATCTACTAGTAATTTTAAGCTGTGAAATAATTTTATCGGTCTCTTACATGCAATCTAATAGAAAGTAGGATGCTTCTAGCTGATTTTAGGCCAACAGTGGGCCCTCTTACCTCGTTGGCCCATGTGGAGCTGTGAACAATTTACAGATGTTTAGCAATTCTGCAGAATGGAGTGGGACTTAAAATAGATGGCACCATGCTGCAACTTTTAAATTATTTTTTTTTATATAAAAGGATAAATTGCAATTGGACAAATATTGTCTATCATTGACCGAAATCCACAAATACAGTTCTGAATTTAGTTTATAAGTGGTTAATACAGCTAGATGGTTAATGGTGTCACAAGCAAGAGCTAACTGAAAAATGCTCCAAGGGAAATCATCTTTCACGCCGCTCTCCAGCCCTGCAATGTATTAAATGTCTGACAGAGAGGAATCGCAGGCGATAAAGTGTTTCTCAGACAAAGAATGAGTCTCACAGATAGAGGGCTGAGCGCCAGTCAGAGTCTTTCCCTTCCACCCCTGCAGCTTCTAGAGTAGACAGACAATGACTTGATGAGTGATGGTCTGACACACAGAAGAGTAATGCTGCATTCTACGTAAACTAAAACAAAATAAACCCTTGTGTGTTCAGAAGTCAGTCAGCAGATATGACTTCACAACCACGGTTCAGTCAGCTTTTGTTTAAGATTATTTATTTTTTCGGCAGGAGACATTTAAAGAAGAGGTCTCCAGTAGAGAAGAAGTCAAGAAGACGTTTGAGAGAATAACAAGAGTTGTAAATGTTACTGGCCATGATTAGTAATGCTGTCACTGATGGGCCATCTCATTTTCAAAGGATGATGTAATTAGGATATCAATATTTTAAGTTTTGACCATGCAGAACTTGGAATGTAAATTTTCTAAACATGAAAAATGTAAAACCTGAGAGCAATGTCAAATTAAAATGAAAAAGATTAGTGTTTATCGCATCTGAATTGGAAGAACTGGGACAGTTAAAAATAATATTGTTATACCAGTATTATTGGAGTAGGGGGCGTGCAAAGAAATCTTACGTCCTCGTAAGGAAAATTAGAATGTGCCCCACAACCCACTGAGTGCTCCAGCAATTTCATAATATATCTGTATAGGAAAGCTCTGTTTTTCTGATAAATTACATAATTCTGGCTGCATGCAGCTAACACTAGGGGGCGCTAATTGCATATATATTTATATATCTAGTATTTGGAATTGTATAAATACTGTATGTATGCAATAAGCCTGTCCTAGTGGTGGCTGCAGGTTGCTGCTATAACAATGTTATGGCAAGCAGAGAAGAAAACCTTAGACCTGGAGTTGCCTCACACCTTGAAATTTACTGCAATAGTTGTAAGGTATAATATATTGTTGCAAAGTATATTTCTTACTTAATAGTTATTATGATGACTATGTAAAATATCAATAAGATAGCAGTGCAGTGTACTTTTTATTCCCCCAACACTGTACATTCAACGTAAAAATGACAAATTGTAACTTTTGCTGTTCAGTGTCACATTGGGTGCTACTGGACAGCCATGCCACCTTTAACTAACATAACCAATAACTAGTGTTTGTTTAGGTAAACGTGTCTGGGGGCCTTAACCCCTGAACGACCAGGACTATTTCGGCCATAATGACCAATCATTCATTTCAATTTTTTCACTGTCGCATTCCAAGAGGCAAAACTTTTTTATTTTTCCGTCAATGTGTTTTGAGGGCTTGTGTTGTGTGGGTGGAGTTGTATATTTCATTTTTGGATGCATCTAACATATTCAAAGTTTTGGTAGGGAATTGCAAATCACAGCTATCCCAGCATTATTTTTTGCATTCTTTATTTACAATGTTCACTATGCGGTGTAAATAACATGTTTCCTTTTTTCTATGGGTCGGTACGATTACAGCGATACCAAATATTTCTACTGCATTGGCACATATTAAACACTTTTAAACAAAAATTATCTGCTTTTCCATTGCCGCTTACCAAGAGCCATAACTTTTTTATTTTCCGCCGATGTAGCCATATGTGGGCTGTTTTTCGCAGGACAAGGCATAGTTTTCATTGGTATTATTTTGGGGTACATGGGACTTATTGATGAACTTTATGTTTATTTTTTGGGGGGGGAATGGACTAAAAAAGTAATTTTGCCCTTGTTATTTTGCGTTTATTTTGTACGGAGTTCCCTCGACTGTTTAATTAATGTGTTAAGTTCATTGTTCGAGTCGTGGCTCTATCATAAATGTGTATATAAATGAAATTTTGTTATACACTTTTACTAAATAAACCCACTTTTTATGAAAAAAAAGTGGTTTATTTTATTTTTTCTGTATTATAAATAAATAAACTTTATTTAACTGTTTTTAGTTTTTTTGTTTTTTTAGTCCCACTAGGGGACTTTACAATGCGATCTTATGATCGCTGATATAAAGGTTTGGTATACTTAGTATACCAAAGTATTACTGCCTGCCAGTGCCTCTGGCATGGCCTAATAGGCCTACAGTCATTGCAGGCCTGGGGGCCTTCGTTAGGCCCCTGGCTTCCATGGCAACCCATCAGTGGCTGGCAATAGAGTTTGCAGGCCGCCGATGGTTAACAGGGGGAGCACCCTCCCTCTGTCAAGCCACATGAATGCCGTGATTGCTATTGACCACAGCATTTAAGGTGTTAAACAGTTGGGATTTAAGGTTTCTCCAATCCCGGCCATTGTCCGCACGATCACCATCACATACATGCACGTCACAATGTGGGAAGGGAAACCTTTCCATGACGTGCATGTACGTGGTTATGCGTTAAGGTGTTAATAAATATAATGCTATGTATAAATGCCATACTTTTTCATGCTACTACACCAGAAAACTTGTACAATTGAATTAATAAATCTGACAAATTGGGTACATACCAATTTAACTTCCGGAGATCTTAACAAAACTGTTCATGGTATTTTAGACCTTAATGACCAAGCCATTTTTTACGTTTTTCCATCGTCTCATTCAAAGAGCTATACACTTTTTTATTTTTGCGTCGACTTAGCTATATAAGGTCTTGTTTTTTTGCGGGACAAGGTGTAATTTTTAATAGCACCATTTTGGGGTACATAGAATTTATTGATTAACTTTTATAAACTTTTTTTTGGGGGGGGAATAGAAAAAAAAACAGCAATTTCTCCACACTTTTTTGCGTTCTAAATTTACGATGTTTACCGTGTGGTATAAATAACACAATAACTTTATTCAGTGGGTTGTTGCGATTGCAACGATACCAAATTTGTATAGATGTTGTATGTTTTACTACTTTTACACAGTGAAAACACTTTTTTTTTTAAAAATGATTTGTTTTTCTGTCTCAATATTTGAAGAGCCATAACGTTTTTATTTTTTCGCCGATGCAATTGTAGGACAGTTTTTTTTTGCGGGACCATTTTTATCGGTACCATTTTGGAGTAGATGCGACTTTTTGATCACTTTTTATCACATTGTTTTTTAAGGCTGGATTCAAAGAATCTTGCACATTTTTTTATTGTATTTTTTTACGACGTTCACTGTGCGGGTTAAATGATGTAATAAGTTTATAGTCGGGGTCGTTACGGACGCGTCGATACCAAATATGTGTAACGTTTTTACTTTATTTTGTTTGTTAATAATAAAGCAGTTTGTAAGGGGGAAAGTGGGTTTTTCATTTTTTATTTTTTTTTCACTTTTTTTTGTTTCACTTTTTATGAAACTTTTGTTTCAACTTTTTTACTAGTCCCACTAGGAGACTTCACTATGCGATTATCCGATCACATTTATAATACACTACAATACTTCTGTATTGCAGTGTATTTCTACCTGTCCGTGTAAAAGGGACAGGCATCTGCTAGTTCATGCCAGAGGCATGACCTAGCAGGCATTCACTACAGGCAGACCTGGGGGCCTTTATTAGGCCCCCGGCTGCCATCGGAGTCACAGACACTCAGCGATCTTATCGCCGGGTGTTAGTGGGATGAGAGGGAGCTCCCTCCCTCTCTCCAAAACCACTCAGATGCGGTGCACGCTATTGAGCACCGCATCTGAAGGGTTAAACTGCTGAGAGAAGGGAGATTTGACAGCTTCTGCTCTGTTTACTTATTCCAATGCAGCGACGTAAAAAGTATATTGCATCGGAATAAGTCCCGTTAGTGACCGACGTAAAAACACTATGGGGCGGTCACTAACGGGTTAAAGTGTTAGTATGTCAACAAATGCACACCACCACTTACAGAGAGAATCATATTGAATATTTCACATCATTAGCAACAAAAAAAAAACATTTCAAAACAAGGGAATACTATTATCGTACATGTATACCTCAAATGAGTTCCATAAAAAGGAAATTGGCACATGTGAAGGTAAAAGCATTTCAATACTAGGCTAAACTCAATATAAAGGGATGTTAGAAGGTCAGGTGCAATTCCCAACACAACAAAGTATAAGGTGTAAATGTAAATTGGTAAATGTATATATATTAAAAAGAAGAAATATAAATCAAGCAGAGGAGAGCCTGCCAAAGAGTTGTGGATCTTTGAGGACGGAGTGCCAAGCAGACCAGGTTCTTTTGTATTTGCCTACATTTCTCAGTGCAACATGTAGAAACTTGTGCCACTTTATTCAACCATTGAGTAATTAGCGGTGTATCCTCCCTCCTCCAGAATAATGGGATCATGGCTTTGGCTGTTGCTAGCATATACGACCATAAAACCTTATTAAAGGAGTTTGGGAGAGGTGGGTTAAGATTTAAGAGCACAATTCTCGTATTTAATGGAGGAGCTTGTGGACAGATGCATGTTATGATTTCCTCAACTTTGGACCAAAATGGTTTAATGAGGTGGCAATAACACCGAAGGTGAGTATATGTGCCCTTGTGTGACATAAACCTCCAGCAAATCAGGGGAATGTTGCTATCATATTGGTGGAAGAAGGGGCAGGTTCTATACCATCTTCTCACTAGTTTATAACTCGTTTCCTGTATGGCAATGCATCTGGAAGGGCCAAAGCAATTCTTAAATATGAGAGAAGTGTCGGCAGGGCTAAATCTGTTTTCTAATTATTTCTCCCAGGCCTTAATGTAAGGTAAAGGATCAAGATCTCCAAAGATTGGTGTGGATCACCTGTTACACAATATTATATCGTGTCCGAGAGACCACATTGGTGTGCACCACCAAGTTAATTTGAGTTAAATCAGGAAAGGAAAAGGGGGAACAGCATGTGGTCTATGAATAAATTAATAAATAACTTTTATTGTTTTTACATTAAAAGGAACAATTGATTAAAAGGTCCAGTGGTGCAAAATGGTATGTGTGAGTGACCCCTCAGTCCACACACCCTTGGCTATAAATTAATGATAAGGTAGTATATAATATGGCTGTCAGTATGCTCCGTTAGCAGTATTGGTGATTAGACTGTAACTGCCACAAATTGCATTGCAGATGAAGCTATTGAGCTATGAATTATACCAATCACTCTGTTTTGAAATTGAGACTGACTGTGTAACTTAGATTGAAGTTATGTCTGTTGCACTATGCAGCGATTAGCGCAGCTGGGCTGGTGTTGAAATGCCCTGCTGCGTGTTGGGAAGAAAATTAGTGATATAATGTAGTAAGCGAGGTAAGGCCCCGCAACCCTGCGTTAATGTTAGTGCAACAATGTGAACAGTCACTTAACCGCACCCTCACGCTGGTGTCCCTGCGAGTCAGAGCAGCAGCGTGGGGAACGGCCGTGTGTGTAAATAAGAATACTCTCAGCTGTCAGCTAAGAGGCAATGAGTCATTCACAATGATGACTCTGCTATTGTGACAGTCGCCGTCCTCAGCTGTCAGCCGCGGGGCAATGTCACATTAAACGCCTGCAAATTGCCTATGTGCTAAAGCAGAGTATGCCTCAGCACAAACCAGGGCAAGAGCAGAGCGGCAAGGGCTGAGGTCCGGGACCGAACCTCACCCCGAGAGCGACTAAATGTGTGCGGCGGGGCTGCTGTCAGTACCCGCCGGTGAATGTGAAACACCACCGGGAGCGAATGGTGAAGCCTAGACAGCTAGGGCCAAGTATTGCACCAAGGATTAGTTAAAAGTTGTTGCTAAGCACCCGACGCGCGTTTCGCCAGAATTCTGGCTTCTTCTAGAAGAAGCCAGAATTCTGGCGAAACGCGCGTCGGGTGCTTAGCAACAACTTTTAACTAATCCTTGGTGCAATACTTGGCCCTAGCTGTCTAGGCTTCACCATTCGCTCCACGATCCTCTCATGTGCGTTCACGGCTGCTAGCTGCTTGCTGGTCGTCCGTGCTCGAGGCTGCAGTGCGCCCTGCTGTTGCTTCCAACCAGCTGGGTTGAATTCTGTCTGGCTTAGTGCCGGCTCCCGGTGGTGTTTCACATTCACCGGCGGGTACTGACAGCAGCCCCGCCGCACACATTTAGTCGCTCTCGGGGTGAGGTTCGGTCCCGGACCTCAGCCCTTGCCGCTCTGCTCTTGCCCTGGTTTGTGCTGAGGCATACTCTGCTTTAGCACATAGGCAATTTGCAGGCGTTTAATGTGACATTGCCCCTCGGCTGACAGCTGAGGACGGCGACTGTCACAATAGCAGAGTCATCATTGTGAATGACTCATTGCCTCTTAGCTGACAGCTGAGAGTATTCTTATTTACACACACGGCCGTTCCCCACGCTGCTGCTCTGACTCGCAGGGACACCAGCGTGAGGGTGCGGTTAAGTGACTGTTCACATTGTTGCACTAACATTAACGCAGGGTTGCGGGGCCTTACCTCGCTTACTACATTATATCACTAATTTTCTTCCCAACACGCAGCAGGGCATTTCAACACCAGCCCAGCTGCGCTAATCGCTGCATAGTGCAACAGACATAACTTCAATCTAAGTTACACAGTCAGTCTCAATTTCAAAACAGAGTGATTGGTATAATTCATAGCTCAATAGCTTCATCTGCAATGCAATTTGTGGCAGTTACAGTCTAATCACCAATACTGCTAACGGAGCATACTGACAGCCATATTATATACTACCTTATCATTAATTTATAGCCAAGGGTGTGTGGACTGAGGGGTCACTCACACATACCATTTTGCACCACTGGACCTTTTAATCAATTGTTCCTTTTAATGTAAAAACAATAAAAGTTATTTATTAATTTATTCATAGACCACATGCTGTTCCCCCTTTTCCTTTCCTGATTTAACTCAAAGGATCAAGATCTGTCTTCAGGGTAAGGTTTTTGTAAAATTTTGATGTGAGTTTGGGAACAGCTTGTGTCATTGATAGCAATTGTTCAAACCACGTGTCCCGTTTCACGAGCTCCTTAAAGTTCAGTAATATTTGCGAATAATGTAGGTGATTAAGGGAAGCAGTAGGAAACTTGAGTTTTAGGTGTTCTAATAAGGGGAGGGTCCCATCTTGCAGAATGTCTCCAATTACTTTTCCCTTCATAGAAATTTGTAAATAGAACCATTGTTTAGGGACCGTTTCCCCAAATCCCAGCATGTCCCCAACCTTCATCAATGGAGAAGGTTTAGGACTTAATTTCATGGTATCTTAAAGTGATCTCCATACATTTAGGGGTGCCCTTGTTAATAAGTTGGCTGCTACCCAACATTTCACTAGAGTGAAACAGTGCTTGTGTTAGTGGGAATCCCAATACTTCTTCCTCTACCGAGATATACATCTTAGGAGTAGAATGATTGTGCCAGTCTATGGTTCTGCCCAGCTGAATAGCTTGGTAATAAGTTTGCATGTCGGTGAAGTTGATCCCCCCCAGATGTCCTGGTCTAGTTAAAGTATGCAAAGACAGACGATGCCCGCTACCATTCCATATATAATTCAACAGCTGATTGTGCAGTTTGCGGAAAAAGCTTTGGGGTAGATGGATTGGCATGGTTTGCATTAAATATGTCAATTTAGGCGCAATAAGGATCTTAAGAAGGTTGCTGTAATGGCAGGGGGTAGGGAGACGGACAAGTGAGCCCTAATCTACCCGCCACTCTGTCCCTGCCTACTTGCAACGACCCGCCCTAGGCGACGGGGTACAACTGGGCGGCGGTCCCTGCGCTCAGTAAGTGCACGACAAACACGACAAACATACAAAGGAACACAAGCAAGGAAAAGGGGCCGTTGCCCACGGCAACACCGTGAGCAACCAGAGTGGTGAACGAGCCGAGTCAAGCCAGGAGTGTGCGAGGTACAAAACGAAAAGCAGAAGAGTAGTCGGTAAGCCAGGGTCTGTATGGAGCAGGATCAAAAATAGCAGGAGCTGTAGCTTGGCCAGGAAACCACAAGGAAAGAAACACAAGCAATAACAAGCACCGAGGGACAGGAAGTGCAGGCTTAAATAGACCGAGGGCGGGAGCTAGCTGAGTCTGGCCAGGTTACGATAGGCTCTCCCACTCCTAAGCCTGCCAGCCTGAATGGTGGAAGCAGGAGTCAGTCTCAGGGATGTATTCTCAGGTGCTGACTGATTAGTTCTGGGAGTTAACCCCGAAGCTGTGCCTGGCAGATCCTTTACAGTTGCTCTGTCCTATCCAGGAAACATATGGGAGATTCCATGATTTTAAAATCGCTGATATCTGGTCCAATAAGGGAGCATAGTTAAGTGCGAACCGAGATTCCGGGGCAGCAGATATTTGTAAGCCTAAGTATTTAATAGAGGTGGTAGACCAAGAAAACTGAGACACCAACTGAGCTTTAAGTATCATCTGATGAGGACACGTGATGTTAAGCGCTTTAGATTTAGCTGGACTAATCCTAAAATTGGACAGTTCATGAAAAAGGGTAAACATATCTGATAATATAGGAAAGGACCTGTCAGGATTCGCAGTAATTATAAGAAGGTTATCTGCAAAAGCAGCAGTGCAATGGGTATGATCTCTTACTTTTATGCCCTGTATGAGTGGATTTTGTCTAATATGTTGAATTAATGTTTCAATAGTGAGAACAAATAAGAGAGGGGACAAGGGACATTCTCTATCTGGTCCCATTGGAGATATCAAAATAGGGAGACAGAGTACTGTAACCCTAACCTGTCCTGAAGGGCAGGTATATAAAGCCATGATCTGTGCTATAGCTATGTCCGGGATTCCAAAATTTCTTAGCGCTTCTTTCATAAATAGGCAGTCAACCCGATCAAATGCTTTCTCAGCATCGTGGATAGAAAAGCTATCAGCAAAGAGTTTGACTTACCATAGTGTATCAAGTGAAGAATTCCCAGGGTATTGTCTTTACGTTCTCTACAGGAGACAAAGCCTACCTGTTCTGGATGTATTAGGTCAGGAAGTAGGGGTTTAAAGGGAATGTGTCGCAAATGAAACCTTTTTTTTTTAAGTGTCGTTACTTATTTCTATTATATTTTTTAAGTTTTTTGCTGTATTTTTTTTTTTTTTCCATATGTTGGAAAGTATTAAAAATGAAATAATTATTTGACATGTTTTCCAATGTTGGCCACCAGGGGGAGCACTTCCCAGAATTACAGCAAGGTGAATAAGGCAAAGCAACCTGACTCACAGCTGCTGTAAATGTGGGAAGGAACCTCACCCCCCCCCCCCTCTCACAAGCCAGGTAAAGGTGTCTTCAAATTGCTAAGCAGTGTCTGGCAGCCATATTGGGTGTGATTCTGCAGCTGGAAGAAGTTATAGGACACACCAAAAGGCTAAGTGTATGTTCACACGCTTACTAAACAAAGGGAAAACCGATCCTGATTTTCAGCCATTTTTTAATCAAACTCGCGTTTTTTAACGGCCGTTTTTGGAGCTGTTTTTCTATAAAGTCAATGAAAAACGGCTCCAAAAACGTCCCAAGAAGTGATGTGCACTTCATTTTGGTCGGGCGTCTTTTTACGTGCCGTTTTTGGAAAACTATCACGTAAAAAACGCCCTGTCGGAACAGAACGCCGTATTTCCCATTGAAACCAATGGGCAGATGCTTGTAGGCGTTCTGCTTCCGATTTTTCAGCTGAAAACATTGTGCGTGAACATACCCCTAGGGTATGTGCACACGCTAACTGCATTTACGTCTGAAATGACGGAGCTGTTTTCAGGAGAAAACAGCTCCGTCATTTCAGACGTAATTGCTCGTACTCGCGTTTTGCGAGGCGTCAATTACGGACGTAATTTGGAGCTGTTCTTCATTGAATTCAATGAAAAACGGCTCAAATTACGTCCCAAGAAGTGTCCTGCACTTCTTTGCCGAGGCTGTTATTTTACGTGCCGTCTTTTGACAGCGACGCGTAAAATTACAGGCCGTCGGCACAGTACGTCGGCAAACCCATTCAAATGAATGGGCAGATGTTTGCCGACGTATTGGAGCCGTCTTTTCAGGCGTAAATCGAGGCGTAAAACGCCTCGTTTACGCCTGAAAATAGGTCGTGTTAACCCAGCCTTAGGCCTCATGCACACGACCGTAAAAACTCCCGTTATTACGGGTCGTAATCACGACCCGTAATAACGGGCTCATAGACTTCTATTGGCGACGGGTGCCTTCCCGTTTTCTCACGGGAAGGTGCCCGTGCCGTTGAAAAAGATAGAACATGTCCTATTTCAGGCCGTAATGACGGCACGGACAGTCCATAGAAGTCTATGGAGCTCTCGTAATAACGGGTGGCTACATGTGTGCACCCGTCATTACGGCAGCGTTGCTAAGCGACGTCAGTAAATAGTCACTGTCCAGGGAGCTGAAAGAGTTAACTGATCGGCAGTAACTCTTTCAGCACCCTGGACAGTGACTACCGATCAGTATAAACCTGTAAAAAATAAAAATAAAAGACGTTCATACTTACCGGCAACTTCCTGCTTCCTCCAGTCCGGTCTCCCGCCCGTTGCCTTGGTGACGCGTCCCTCTCGACATCCGGCCCGACGTCCTGGATGACGTTTCAGGCCATGTGATCGCTGCAGCCAATCACAGGTCAATCACAGGCTGCAGCGGTCACATGGACTGCCGCGTCATCCAGGGATGTCGGGCTGGATGTGAAGAGAGGGACGCGTCACCAAGACAACGGCCGGGTAAGTATGAATTTCTTTAACTTTTATTACAGAAAAGGCTGTCCCTTCTCTCTATCCTGCACTGATAGAGAGAAGGGGCTGCCGATTAGTGCAATGCTATTCTGCCGCCAAAAACGTGCTCGTAAATACGGGTGGAATACGTGTGACACCGGACCCATATTTACGAGCACGGGTTCGTAAATACTGGTGCAAAACGGGTGGAATACGTGTGACACCGGACCCGTATTTATGCCAGTATTTACGGGTGGGAAAAAATACGGTCGTGTGCATGAGGCCTGAGAATGATGAAATGATGAAAGTGAAGTGAATGACTCTTCAGTTGACAGGTTCACACGCCGTGTATTTGACATGTTTTTTTTTTTGCACCTTTTACGTGCAAAAAAAACACATAAAAAACGCTTGATTACACTTGATTTTGTGTGTTTGGGGGATGTGTGTGTGTGTTCTCGCCGCTGATTCTTCAAAACAGCTGATAAGCGGCTATGAAGTATCAGCGGCGCCCGTGCACACTCCACTCTGCCACACACACACGGGAAAAGTCTTAAAGGGGTCGTCCAGGAAAACATGGCGCTGCACCTGTCCTCAGGTCGTGTGTGGTATTACAGCTCTGTCCTATTCACTTCAATGGAGGTGAACTGCAATACCAGACACAACCTGAGGACAGGTGCGGCGCTGTGTCTCCAATCCGGACACCCCTTCTGTCCTGAGATGACCCGACGGGGGAGGCGGGTGTCAGAGCCACCCACCGCCATCACCGCAGACAGAACCACACAACTATGGCATGAGGGCAGGGCTTGTCCTGAGTGCACTGTCTCTTGTTATGGACAGAGTTATAGTCACATGAACCCCGTTTGATGAACCGGTAACCTAAGTCCGATCACATGACAGAGGGGGTCACCAAAAACCCTGTGCACCCTCAGCCCGTCCATCCAGCCCTTTCCTGGTTATATCTGCGTCTGGGAAAGCTGGGTGACCACCATTACCCCTCATACTGGAGTGTTTAGGGATGTGACTAATGAACCTCTCACACTCCAGTAGGCGGGGTAATGGTGGTCACCCAGCTTTCCCAGACCCCTGAACGGTAAATTTCTCTAGTTGTCCTGAGACTGTTTGGGGATGTGACTAATGAACCACTCAGTCTCAGCACAACTAGAGAGATTTATCATTCAGGTGTCTGGGAAAGCTGGGTGACCACAATTACCCCTCCTAGTGGAGTGTGTTTGGGGATGTGACTAATGAATATCACACTCCAGTAGGAGGGGTAATGGTGGTCACCCAGCTTTCCCAGACCCCTGAACGGTAAATCTCTCTAATTGTGCTGAGACTGAAAGGTTCATTAGTCACATCCCCAAACAGTCTCAGCACAACTAGAGAGATTTACCGTTCAGGGCTTTCCCAGTACAGTTTCATCGTGTGTCCTTCACACAAGGGAGGGAGGGGGGCCGTCGGGGGGGGGGCGTTTCGGGGGGGGGGGCATCGGGGGGGGCCGTTTCGGGGGGGCCGTGGGGGGGGCCGTTTCGGGGGGAGGGCGTCGGGGGAGGGGGGGGCATCGTGTGGGGGGGCCATCGGGGGTCATGAGAGCGGGGGTCTGTGAGGTAGAGAGTGGGACATGCAGAGACACACATCTTACCTGCAGTGCAGCTGGTCTTCAAGATGGCGCCTGCTCTCTCCCTGCAAACAGCTGCTCTGCTCTGTTCTGTCTGACTCTGACCTGCGTCTGCGCAGGACAGAGCCATAGTGCAAAGTCAATGGGACGGGTCCTGTTCATTGACTCCTATGGACTGGAGCTGCCGGCTGCCGTATTCCATGTCTGTATGTGTCGTTAATCGACACATACAGAAATGGAAAAAAAATGGCAGCCCCCATAGGGAAGAAAAAGTGTAAAAATAAAAAAATGTAACACACAAACACACAAATTAATACAAACGTTTTTAATAAAACACTAACATCAAACTGATATTAAAAAAAAATGTTGGGTGACACTGTTCCTTTAAGGCAAAGAAGTGGAAATTCTGCAATGGCCAAGTCAATCACCAGATCTCAACCCGATCGAGCTGCATTTCACTTGCTTAAGACAAAACTTAAGGCCGAAAGACCCACAAACAAGCAACAACTGAAGACCGCTGCAGTAAAGGCCTGGCAAAGCATCACAAAGGAGGAAATCCAGCGTTTGGTGATGTCCATGGATTCCAGACTTCAGGCAGTCATTGCCTGCAAAGGATTCTCTACAATGTATTAAAAAAACAACATTTTATTTATGGTAATGTTAATTTGCCCAATTACTTTTGAGCCCCTGAAATGAGGAGGCTGTGTAGAAAAATGGTTGCAATTCCTAAATGTTTCATGGGATATTTTTGTTCAACCCCTTGAATTAAACCTGAAAGTCTAAACATGGAAGTCTAAAAGTCAATTGCACCTCAGTAATTTCATTTCAAATCCAATGTGGTGGCATGCAGAGCCCAAATCATGAAGATTGTATCACTGTCCAAATAATTCTGGACCTAACTGTATATTGTCCTTTTTCTGTGACATCACTGTGCACATTTTTCCTATGCTGTGACATCATTTTGTGCAATAACTATTTTCTGTGACTTTACAGTGTGCAGCATCCCTGCACTGTGACATCACTCTGAGAACCATCCCTGCACTATAACATCACCATGATTATTATTCCTGTGCTGTTACTTCACTTAGGTCCCTTATCCGTGCTATGACATCACAGTCTTTATTATGCTTATGCAGAGATAACACTGATTATTATCCATGCATTGTGACATCTCTGTATTTATTATCCATCTGGTGATATATCATTGTGTGCATTCCAGGTTCTGTGACATACCTGTAAGAATTACATGAGGTGCAGAGGTTGCAGTCACACCTGGGAGCTGGTATCTGAGGTAGTCCAACAGTTCCTCTGCAAAATTAGAGAAAAGCGCTAGTATAAGTTACATGTAAAGTTTGGAGGTCCCCTGAGTGGAGCAGTGCAACAGTGATAAAGAAATAGCCGGACACATCATGCAATGATTGGGGGAGGCAAACATGACCAGGGTTGCAGGGGAGAAGGAATGAGGTGAAAAGTTCAAGGGAAGGAGGGGGAGGAAGGTGGAGGGGAGGGGGCGTGGTGGACAGAGGGAATATAGGAAGGGTGAGAGACAGTTTCGCGCCATTCACGCCCCAGGAAAGCAGTTAGACTTGTACTGACCTGGAGAACGATGCAGGCCCTGATGGAGCAAGTGCGCAGGCTGTGGCGGAACGGGGCATGGCCTGGCTTGAGGAGGAGGTCGGGAGGACGGGTCCGGTGGCATCGGGGACGGAGTTGTCGGCAGGGCTGGAGGAGGCAGCGGGTTCAGGTGCGGCCGGGACGCAGGCAGCGCCTGAGGTGTTGACATCCCCCCTCCGGCGGTCGCGGCGGGTGCGGCCGCCAGAATGCCTTAGCCCGGACGATTTGCCTAGGGCTCGACGCAGGCTTGGGAGCCCCTCGAGGGACGCTCCGGGCCGGGTTTCCGCTTCCACCGCTAGGGAGCGGAGGTCCCGGTCCGGGAGGAATCCCGGTCGCCGGTCGGGTCCTCCGGAGAGTGGAGGGCAGGGTCCCAGGCCAGTGGGACAGCCTCCCGTCTCCAGGTCAGCACCACGAGGTTTTGCGGCGGGCCGATCTGGCGATGCACCAGTCGGGCGGCCCGCCTGTCAGCAGGAAGATGTCCCCGGTCGGTCACGCAGGCCACAATCAGTGGTGCTGCAGAGACGGAGGGAGGAGGCAGCGGTGGAGAGAGAGCGGAGGCCAGAACGGCTCCTGACGTCTGGCGACACTTATGCAGTTCAGGAGGGTGCGCACGGCTGCAGAACCTGCGGTACGGCTTCAGGCCCCAGATGTCCGGAGGGGGGTGAAAATGGAGGTGTGCCAATGGAGGATGATCGTCAAGGAGGTCCCGTCGCCCCGGCTGGTGGGATTCGGAGGTGTGCGCCAATTTGCTGGGGGCAATACAGTGGGTCGCTCAACGATTTGGGGTTCCGTTATCTCCAGAGAAGACCGTGGGTCCCAGTACTTGTATAGTTTTTCTTGCCATTACCCTGGATTCAGTGGCATTGGAGTGTCGACTTCCTAAGGACAAGCTGGAAGCGTTGCGATTGGAAGTGAGCAGGGCGGGTCGGCTTCATAAGATTCAGCCGCGGGAGTTGCAGTCGTTGTTAGGAAAACTTAATTTTGCTTGTCGGATAATGCCCATGGGCAGAGTTTTTTGCAGGAGGTTGGCATCAGCAACGGCGGGGGTTAGAGCCCCACATCATTTTGTGCGGTTGACGCGGGAGCATCGGGATGACTTGGCAGTATGGAGAGAGTTTTTGAATTTGTATAATGGAAAATCGTTGTTGATCTCGCCGGTGGTGGATAATGTGCAATGGGAATTGTTTACCGATGCTGCAGGTAGTGTGGGTTTCTGTATTTATTGTGGAGGACAGTGGTGCGTGGGCCAGTGGCCGGAGGAATGGGTGTCGTTGGGACTGGTTCGTAATCTTGTACTTCTGGAACTATTCCCAATTGTGGTGGCAATAGAGATTTGGGGGGAGCGTTTCCGTAATAGCAAGGTGCGGTTCCACTGTGATAATATGGGGGTGGTGTTGGCAATCAATAATGTAACGGCTTCTTCACCCCCGGTGGTGAGGTTGTTACGGCGGCTGGTGTTGCGTTGTTTGGAACTCAATGCGTGGATTGTTGCGGTTCATGTTCCGGGGGTACAGAATGACATCGCGGATTCTCTCTCTCGCCTACAGTGGGAGCGGTTTCGTCTGTTGGCACCGGAGGCGGATCTGGAAGGGGTCGCGTTCCCGGGATGGCTTTGGGACGTGGTTTAAGAGCAGCACGAGGTTTGATCAAGTCTTCTCTAGCGCCTGGTACATGGTTGGCGTACGACGCGGCGTGGAGGGACTGGGTGTCGTGGTTAACAGGTTCGCCCGGAGGCGGGTCGATGGAGGAACAAGTGGTAGCTTTGTTGGGGTTTTTGGGATGGGTCTCAGTGGAAGGCTGGTCGGTGTCTAAAGTGAATCGTTTCGTGTCAGCTTTGGCCTTTGGTTTTAAACTAAGGGGGTTGGGCGACGTGACAAAAGATTTCTTGATTGTCCAGGCGTTGAAGGGGTTTCGGAAAAAGGGGGCGGGGCGGCCGGACGGCCGTCACCCGGTTTCTTTCGCGCTTTTGGAGCAGTTAGGTGAAGCGTTGGGGAACGTGTGTTTCTCAGGCTATGATGTAGCATTGTTTCAGTTGGCTTTTTCATGGGCGTTTTTTGGGGCTTTAAGAGTAAGCGAGTTAATTTCCCCTAATAAGAAGAGAGCGGGGGGTTTGCAAGCGGAAGATGTAACAGGAGGAAGGGGGAGAGTGGAATTCTGGGTAAGGCGGTCGAAATCGGATCAAAGTGGAAAAGGTAAACGAGTGGTTCTGGGGACGGTGGCAAGGGCGGGGTTGTGCCCGGTGAAATGCTATGAGCGCTACGTTGCGCTGCGAGGGTGTAGGGGGGGGCCGCTGTTATGTCATACGGATGGGGCTTTCTTGTCAAAGTGCCAGTTTACAGCTGTCTTCCGTAGATGTTTGCAGGTGTTGGGTTTGGATAAAGGTATTTATTCACCACACTCCTTTCGTATAGGAGCACCCACGGAGGCTGCGTCATGGGGGTTGGGGCCTGATGTGGTGAAGCGCATAGGTCGTTGGGAGTCGGGGAGGTATAAGTCCTACGTGCGTCTCCACTTTATGTGATTTGTTTTCTCGTATTAACGTGCTGTTTTTGGTTGGTGTTATCGTTGTTATTCTTTTATTTCAGATGGTACACCGGCACTGGTGTGGATTCTTGGGCACTCATATGTGCACTGGGGGGCGTTAAGGGCGGATGTGCGGCCAGATGGGCGGCAACTGGGGTTCCAAAGGTCGGCGGTGGTGATACGGTGGCTGGGCACGCGCGGTATGGTGTGGAGTCGAGTTTTGCTGGATTTCCATCGGTATGCGCAGTTGGATCGGGTTCCTGATTTGTTGGTCCTTCATGTAGGGGGAAACGACTTAGGTACTCGCCCGTTTAGAGAATTAATTCGGGATGTGAAGTATGACCTTCTCCGGCTTTGGTCCTGTTTTCCGAAGGTAAAGGTGATTTGGTCGGAAATAGTGACGCGTAGTGTATGGAGAAATGCGCGTTCGGTAGAGCGTGTGAACAAGGCCCGGGTGAAAGTCAATCGGGCGGTTTCCAGCTTTGTGGTAAAAAACGGGGGATTTTTTGTGCGACACTACGATTTCGAGGATGGCCAAGGGAGGTATTGGCTAGGTGATGGAGTGCATCTCAATGCGGTGGGCATTGACCTATGGGCCTTGCGGATTCAGGAAGGAATCGAGCGGGCGATGATGGATGGTGGGGGCTCGCATACTTAAAGGTGGTCTAAGTATGCTCGTGTGGCGGATTGGGGGGTCCTTGGAGTTGGTGGTAATTTGAAGTAGGGGATTCATCAGAGGTATGGTCCCTAACAAATACATAATTGCTCATGGAGATGGGCGTATTTTGGACTCCTGCTGGGTGGTGTCCCGGGGAGTGGTTTTACATACTTGGCAAGCCAACTGCGGAGCAGAAAGGTGCCTCTGAGCCTGTAGGGGACGGCTTTGGGTAAGTAGCTATACAGGGGGCAGTTAGGCGCCAAAGTTTTGGAGCTCCAAGGACTTCCCCTTTCCTAGTACTGTTATTTATAAAGGAATGTTTTATGTTCATGTAAATTTGTTAATAAAATGGCTGCTGTGGCCGAAAATATCCAACCCACTGTCTCGTGTGTCTCACTGGGGGAGGGGAGAGTGACATGGGAGGAGGGGAAAAGGCCTGGAAGCAAGAAAGGGGGTGGACAGTATTGATGGGAAGGTTAAGCAATAAGGGTTCGAAATGGGTCGAGCTCTGTAATCCCATGGTCAAGTGAAATAGCAATGCTGTGCTCCAGTCATGGTGTTGAGCCTAGAGCCAACCGTTTTGAGACAAACACATAAACTATTCAGCCATAACATTAACACCACTGACAGGTGAAGTGAATAACATTGTTAATCTTGTGACAATGACGCATGTCAAGCGGTGGAAGATATTATCAACAAGTTAACAGTCAGTTCTTGAAGTTGATGTGTTGGAAGCAGGAAAAATATCAAGTGTAAAGATCTGAGCAACTTTGACAAGGACCAAATTTAATCGGTAAACAACTGGGTCAGAGCATCTCCAAAACGACAGGTCTTGGTATGCAGGGGTTAGTAGCTACCAAAAGTGGTCAGAGAAAGGACAACCGGTGGACCAGCGGAAGGATCATGGGCGCCCAAGGCTCATTGATAGGGAGTGATGGCTAGCCCATCTGATATAAATGCACAAAAAACCAAGTCCAGAAATAAATTGCTGAAAAAGTTAATGCTAGCTATGATGGAAATGTGTCAGACCACACAGTGCATCGTAGCTTGTTGCGTTTTGGGCTGCGTAGCTGCAGACCAGTTAGAGTGCCCATGCTGATTTTGTCCACTGCTGAAAGCGTATACAATGGGCATATGAGCATTGGAACTGGACTAGGGGGCAATGGAAGAAGGTGGCCTGGTCTGATGAATCACATTTTCTTTTACATCATGAGGACAGCCATGTGCGTGGGAATCAGTTACCTGGGGGCAATGTTCTGCTGGGAAACCTTGGGTCCTGGCATTCATGTGACTTTCATATGTACCACCTAAACATTGTTGCAGGCCAAGTACACCTCTTCATGGTAACAATATTAGTTAAAAGCAGTGACCTCTTTCAGCAGAATAATGCGCCCTGCCACACGGCAAAACTTGTTCAGGAATGGTTTGAAGAACATGACAAAGAGTTTAAGGTGTTGACTTGGCCTCCAAATTCCCCAGATCTCAATCTGATCGAGCATCTGTGGGATGTGCTGGAAAAACAAGTCTGATGCAGGGGGGTCCTCACCTCGCAACTTACAGGACTTAGAATTGCTGTTATGGAGCAGAATTCATTTTTATTGGAATAGAATAGAATACAGTCATTCTCCAGTCATTGCCCACAAACTGTTCTGGATAACTTGCTACTATGACAGGACAATTACAGGATGATACTAATGTGTCTGTTGACAATGCTCAGACATTTCCACTGTGAAGGACAGGCTGGTGTCAGAAGAAATCAGGACATTTAATTAGCAGGCGGTGCCGTACCTGGTTAATGTGATATTATGTGATCTGGCAGCTACTTGGATGCAGAGAAATTAGGCAGCTAAACTGAGAAATTAATATTCTTGCAAAGATGCAAATGCATCAATGAATAATACTGGGAACCGAGCTGCTAATAAAAAGGTTCATCACAATCTACTGTATAAAGGGAATCTGTAACCAAAGTCCAACGCCTAGACTCAAAGTTCCAGCAGAATTATTTCAAGTGCCAATCTGCATAAGTCTAAAATTCATACACGATGGACACTTGAAATAATTGGAGCCACCCAGGTAATCGCTGGGACTAGTAATGTGACACTTAGGCTCTGTTCACACTGAGTTTTTCTGTCTGGAATTTTGAGGCAGATTTTGACCTGCCTGCACTCCGTTTGCGGAGTTTTTCGCTGCGTTTTTCGCTGTGTTTTTCAGTCGTGGCCATTGATCACCGTGGGCAAAAAAATGTGCAAAAAACGCTTTCTTCACTGGGTGGATCCAGTGAAGAACATTTTCCTTCATTACATTTTTCTGCACTATTATTTGTGGCTAGTCTTCTTCTTTTTTTTTTTTGTACACTTAGGCCTCATTCACACGACAGGGTCCGAGTGTCGGCCGGGAAAATCGGCCGGTTTGCATCCGATTTGCATCCGTTCCGATTCCGTTCCGGGCCGAGTTGCCGTTTTTACCGGCCGATTTGGACCCGATTTGCATCCGTTTTTTTCCCTGTCCGTTTTAAAATCGGATGAATTTCATTTAAATTTGTTGCCACACACAGCCCTTTGTAGATAATGCCACTGCCCCCCTGGTAGGTAATGCCACCCAGCCCCCTGTTGGTGATGCCACACAGCCCCCTGTAGGTAATGCCACCCAGCCCCCTGCAGGTAATGCCACCCAGCCCCCTGTAGGTGATGCCACGCAGCCCCCTGTTGGTGATGCCACGCAGCCCCCTGTAGGCGATGCCACCCAGCCCCCTGTAGGAATACCACCCTGTCCCCTGTAGGTAATGCCACCCAGCTCCCTGTAGGTAATGCCACCCAGCCCCCTGTAGGTAATGCCACCCAGCCCACTGTAGGTAATGCCACCCAGCCCCCTGTAGGTGATGCCACACAGCCCCCTGTTGGTGATGCCACCCTGCCCCCTGTAGGCAATGCCACCCAGCCCCCTGTAGTAATAACACCCTCTCCCCTGTAGGTAATGCCACCCAGCTCCCTGTAGGTAATGCCACCCAGCCCCCTGTAGGTAATGCCACCCAGCCCCCTGTAGGTAATGCCACCAAGTCCCCTGTAGGTAATGCCACCAAGCCCCCTGTAGGCGTTGCCACACAGCCACCTGTAGGCGATGCCACACAGCCACCTGTAGGCGATGCCACACAGCCACCTGTAGGCGATGCCACACAGCCACCTGTAGGTGATGCCACACAGCCCCCTGTAGACGATGCCACACAGCCCCCTGTAGACGATGCCACACAGCCCCCTGTAGACGATGCCACCCTGCCCCCTGTAGGCGATGCCACCCTGCCCCCTGTTGGTGATGCCACCCTGCCCCTGTAGGTGATGCCACCCACCAGCCCCCTGTAGGTGATGCCACCCACCCTGCCCCCTGTAGGTGATGCCACCCTGCCCCCTGTAGGTGATTCCACCCTGCCCCCTGTAGGTGATGCCACCCAGCCCCCTGTAGGTGATGCCACCAAGTCCCCTGTAGGTGATCCCACACAGCCCCCTGTAGGTTGCACCCATCCCCCCCCCCTTCCAGGAGAAGTCACTGACTTCAATGTCCATATATGGACAGTGTAGTCACTGACTTCTCCTGAAGAGGAATTCCCTGCCACAGGTCGGGAATTCCGCTTCAGAAGTGAGTGACGTCACTGTGTCCATATATGGACAGTGTAGTCACTCACTTCTCCTGTAGCGGCATCCCCGGCCATAGAGTCGGGGATCCCACTGCAGAAGTGCGTGACTTCGCTGTGTCCATATATGGACAGTGTAGTCATGCACTTCTCCTGTAGCGGCATCCCCGCCCATAGAGTTGGGGATTCCGCTGCAGAAGTGCGTGACTTCGCTGTGTCCATATATGGACAGTATAGTCACTCACTTCTCCTGTAGCGGCATCCCCGGCCATAGAGTCGGGGATTCCGCTGCAGAAGTCTGTGACTTCGCTTTGTCCATATATGGACAGTGTAGTCATGCACTTCTCCTGTAGCGGCATCCCCGGCCATAGAGTTGGGGATTCCGCTGCAGAAGTGCGTGACTTCGCTGTGTCCATATATGGACAGTGTAGTCACGCACTTCTCCTGTAGCGGCATCCCCGGCCATAGAGTCGGGGATTCCGCTGCAGAAGTGCCTGACTTCGCTGTGTCCATATATGGACAGTGTAGTCACGCACTTCTCCTGTAGCGGAATCCACAATCCCCGGCCGGGTCTATTATTCCTAATGCAGCCGGGTGCCGGCCGATTTATGAACGGCCGGCACCCAGCCGGGAAACCCTGTCGTGTGAATCCCGCCTTAGGCCCCATGCACACGAACGTATTTTTTCCCATCCGTAAATACTGGCGTAAATACGGGTCCTTTGTCACCCGTATTCCACCCGTATTTACGGACCCGTTTTCTTTTCAAAATTTCACTGCACTAATCGGCAGCCCGTTCTCTCTATCAGTGCTGGATAGAGAGAAGGAGGAGCCCTTTCGGGCAGAGTTTCCGTAGCCGAATGCAGCTATTGAAAGTAAAAGAAGTTCATACGTACCCTGGTCATTGTCTTGATGACGCGTCCTTCTTTTGACATCCAGTCCAACCTCCCTGGATGACGCGGAAGTCCATGTGACCGCTGCAGCGGTCACATGGGCTGAAACGTTATTCCAGGAGGCCGGACTGGAGGAAGAAGCAGGGAGTTCTGGGTAAGTATTAACTTTCTTTTGTTACGGGTTTTTGAAGTTAACATTACACATCTATGGGCCTGCCCGTGCCGTAATTACGGTCATGTTCTATATTTTTCAACGGCCCGAGCACCTTCCCGTAAGCAAACATGTAGGTACCCATGGCCAATAGAAGTCTATGGGCCCATAATTACAGGCGTGTTTACGTTTGTGTGCATGGGGCCTTAATGTAACACTTTTTGTTATTTCTAGCTATGTCTATAATTGCTTTTTGCTATAATCGCATTTTCTTGCACAATACATATTATAGACAGAACTTGTAAGCTGCTTCTATGTATACATATGTATACACCTGTGGTTTCATAGGTGGGTGCTTCTATAACTTTAGGACCCATTCCTCACTCATCTTTCTTTGCATTTATTTTGACATATTTATTCTTATCACAGCTTTCTTTATATATGTAGCTTCCCTCACATAATCGATGTCCTCCAAGTGTCCTTACTTACTGTACATAAGTCCTTTTGTGATCTTATGGCCTTTACACCACAGATTCATTACCCATTGGTTAAATCTCTCTGCCTGTGGTATGTTACATCTTACATGCAACCAATCGTTAGAAATTATTTGACGCGAGTCCCAAGCCCAATTCTTACTCCGTACAAATAGCAATGTTACACAGGCATTCTGCAAAGATAAGTTTCATGTGACAATGTGAGTATATACCCACGAGAACAGACGCTTGTTATTGCTGACGCGTGCGGCATGTCGTCGATAAACTTTGGGTAATTACTGATTTAATACTTTCATGCGCTTTTTTAAAACATGTGACTCTAAAGAATGACACCACATGGAGATGGCGCGTATGAGGGTGGCGCCATTGTGGCAGTGTGCATACAATATGGATATGTAAATTTAGTCCCATTAATACTTTTCTATTGCTTGTGGGCATTCCCAGCACTGGAGTACTTTATATACTTGGTAGCAGCATATTGGGGCAGATTTAGTATTGATGCAGAGCCAGATTTCTGTTCCAAGTTGCACCTTCTTTTTGGTGAAAATACTTTTTGGAACACATTTATCAATGAAATGCACCAAAAAGAACAGATGGGTGTGGCTTAAGATGCACCCTGATTGCGCCAACATTTTGGCAAAAAAAAGGGGTCTAAAATAAGCCAACTAATAGGTGTTATAAAGTTATACAAACCGTCCAAAAGGTGCCAAATTTATAATCCAGCAAGAGCCACTGAGATAAATTTGGCGCATCTAGTCTAATTGTTAGCTGTCTAAATTTAAGACTCCATTAGTAAATCTGCCTTAATATTCTCTGAATTATACAAATTGTGGTCTGTAGTATTACTGATACCCTTGCACTTTATTTTTAGCACATAATTATTAAATTTGGTATGTTTTTTCACATTAATTATGTGATACTTTACCTTTTTTGTGCTTGTCACCCTGGTAATGCTGTGACTCATTTCTTACTTGTTTGAATACATTTAATAAAGTTTGTTATATCCTTATATCTTTGGCTATATAAACTTAATTTAGCTGTACAGGATGGTGTGTATTTGATGTTGAGCATAGCTGTTTTGATGTACACATTTGTATTACATTGCGGATTGAACCTGTTTTTATATCCGTGTACATTTCTGATAACCTAATTAGGATACTCATAAAACATTCCAGGAAAGACTTAAAATATCATAAGGCAAGGAAATATATGTGAGTCACAAGGGATTAAACTAGGCTCTCAGAGATGCGGCATACAGGCAGGGCATCTATTTTAATACTGCTCCACTTCAGTTGACTATATAGAGGGTGAATTTAGAGTCCTATAAAGTAAACCTTTGTGGATATCTTGAATGGACTTAAAGCATACAAAACTTTTCAGGTGACTTTTCAGAATAAGCCGTCATATGTCTGTACATCAGGAATAACACGATATCTGACCATAATATGACTTGTAGTCTGCATTTTTTTTTAGCAATGTTTCCCTTTGCAGACTCTAACTCTAATTCTCTGTTTTCTCTGAGCTAGGGGGCAGAGCCTTACTGCTATAATGTCTTCTATGCACTGCTCACATAGAAGAGGAGAATCCTGCTCTCCTATCTCTATCTATCACATATGTAGAAACAGCAGCAATATGGAGGAAATTATACAGCAGTAATGAGCAGTATAGCTGAGAATCCAGCACTGATGTGACATAAATCTTACCAGCAGCCTGTGTCTTTTTCACTCTGCTGCTGCTTCTTCCCCCTGCTCCCCCACCCCTCTCCATGGACTTGTATAGGCAGGCAGTGTAGAGACCCACCCTCACCTTCTGCAGCCATCTGTAACCAGGGACAGACATTGCTTGACAACAGCGGTGGATAGCAGATTACAAAAAGGGAGACACCTTAGCAGTAACTTCACACAGAATTTGCATGAATAAAACAACGACATCTTAACTATTAGTAAATTACGAAGTTGATATATATCAGGTTTACTATTAGATTCAAATAAATTGTTCGAAAAGTAAGTGTCCATTTAAAATCTGCATCATGATAAAAACACTTTAACATAACATTGATGAAAGATTGAAAACTTTAAATTGCTTTTGGGTTTAAAATAAATGTATAAGTATTTTTCCAAGAGAACAGGAGCTCACGACAAATGGGGTATAATCGAAAATAATCTAAAGGGATTAAGCAGTAATATTAGCAGTATAAAGAGATTATGGAATGTTTAGAACAAATTTTCAGATGATTTTCAGCTTTCCTGAAATAGACAAACTATATCCTACAGGTATGTGCACACACAAAACAAAAAATGTCTGAAGATACAGAGCTGTTTTCAAGGGAAACCAGCTCCTGATTTTCAGAAGTTTTTTATTCAAGGTCTCGTTTTTCGCTATGAGTCTATGAAAAATGGCTCCAAAAACGTCCCAAGAAGTGACATGCACTTCTTTTACAAAGCGGCCACGTAAAAATCACGGCCCGTCGGAACAGAACGTCGTTTTTCCTATTGATATCAATGGGCAGATGTTTGGAGGCGTTCTGCTGACAATTACTCGGCTGTTTTTCGGCCGTTTACGGCCCGAAAAACGGCCGAAAATAAGCCATGTGCACATACCCTAATACATCAATGCTGAATATAACAAATGTTCAGTGGTATAAATTGGTGACATATTTAAAATCAATACCTTTGGTTGTGCTTACTTGATATTTATTTTCTTCAGTAACAGTCACCCTCCCCATAAGGCTGGGTTCAAACGACCTATTTTCAGGCGTAAACGAGGCGTATTATGCCTCGATTTACGCCTGAAAATAGGGCTACAATACGTCGGCATACATCTGCCCATTCATTTGAATGGGTTTGCCGACGTACTGTGCAGACGACCTGTAATTTACGCGTCGTCGTTTGACAGCTGTCAAACGACGACGCGTAAGTTGACTGCCTCGGCAAAGAAGTGCAGGGCAGTTCTTTGCAACGTAATTTGAGCCGTTCTTCATTGAACTCAATGAAGAGCAGCTCAAGATTTACGAGCGTCATAGACGCCTCGCATAATACGAGGAGGAGCTTTTACGGCTGAAACGACGCAGCTGTTTTCTCCTGAAAACAGTCTGTCATTTCAGCCGTAAAAGCCTCTCATCGTGTGCACATACCCTAACAGTGACAGACGCATCTTTCCAAGATAGTGACAGCACACAATTGTTTATATAATTTACCAATAAGCTTTCTGTACTAATTCCTCATGGTTTTCAAAATCTCTGCTTGCTGTAATATATTAGGTTTTCACGATTTACTTCCAGTTGGTAAAAATCTGTCCATGGTTATTTGATAGACACACAGGCTAATAACATTTATTTGCTGAAACTGGAATACCCCTTTAACAGTGACAGCCACCGCCTGTCATAATAATGAGTGGCTCTTAACATGTCACTTCATCAGAGATGAGCATTGGAGAAGATTATTCATTCACTGACCATTTCAATGTCTCCTACTGCTATAATGAACATTGATGCTAATTATATGCACATAATCTTAAATGCATAACAGATGAATGGTAATATAAGGCTGTATACACCTATACAATTGTATGTGATGCCTACAGTAATGGAAGCTGATGTGTATGCCAAGCCAATAGTCATAATAATGCAATACCTTCATAGATTTTTCCTTAAAGGGGTTGTCCGTGTTTCCGCAAATTAATGTTATTTTTTGTGTACTTAAAAGTTATACAATTTTCCATTATATTTTCTGTATTAATTCCTCGTGGTTTTCAAGACCTCTGCTTGTTGTTATTCATTAGGAACATTCATTGTTTACTTCCAGTGGATAAAATTCTGTCCATGGTCATGTGATGGACCCACAGGTGCACGACTCCTTACAGTATGTATATCAGAGCTGTGTCTTCTAATGATCCCAGCACCTGTGTGTCCATCACATGACCATGGACAGAGTCTTATCCACTGGAAGTAAACAATGAATGTTCCGACTGGATAACAACAAGCAGAGATCTTGAAAACCGTGAGAAGTTAACAGAGAAAGTATATTGGAAAACTGCATAACATTTAATTACACAAAAAATAACATTAGTTTGCTAAACCTGGAAAAACTCCTTTAACTGGAATTTAAAATGTTCTTACAAACCATCATCAGAGCCTTGACTAGAGCTGGACTACAAACTAGTAATACGGTGTCAAATAAGTGGTTGGCACTGATAACAGATGCTAAGGCTGGGTTCACACGACCTAATTTCAGACGTAAACGAGGCGTATTATGCCTCGTTTTACGTCTGAAAATAGGGCTACAATATGTCTGCAAACATCTGCCCATTCATTTGAATGGGTTTGCCGACGTACTGTGCAGACGACCTGTCATTTACGCGTCGTCGTTTGACAGCTGTCAAACGACGACGCGTAAATTGACTGCCTCGGCAAAGAAGTGCAGGGCACTTCTTTGCAACGTAATTTGAGCCGTACTTCATTGAACTCAATGAAGAGCAGCTCAAGATTTACGAGCGTCACAGACACCTCGCATAATGCGAGGAGGAGCTTTTACGGCTGAAACGAGGCAGCTGTTTTCTCCTGAAAATAGTCTGTCTTTTCAGACGTAAAAGCCTCTCATCGTGTGCACATACCCTAAGGAGCAACCACACACATTTTAAATGCGTGTGAAGGAAATCTCCATTGACTGGAATGGTATTGTGTTCGAAATAATAACCACTAACTACCCCCCCCCCCCCACCCTTTATGTCTTGTACATAGTCTCCTGGTCAGCCCTGCATGCATATAATATGGAAATGAACAATAGTTGTAAAAATTCTTCGTAAATAGCAAACAATGAATTAGTGTTCAACTTGTGGTCAAACATTTGCATTGCATTTTTAGGGTATTGTATATAATCGGGGCACCAAGAGAGTGAATAATATGTCGTTAAAACGTAACTTTTAATCGATAATACATATAAAAGACCAATGACTATAATGTCAGGTCTTTTATATACATTATCAATTAAAAGTTAAGTTTTAACTACATATTATTCAACCTCTAGGTACCCTTTTTGATAGATGGTGAATTCTAGGAATCTGTACCACAAACTGCCCCACGGTCACTTGTTTCATATTCTATTTAATAAGGTTGGCCTCACTGCTGCAGAGTCCCTTACATTCAGGTGGTAGGAAACCCCCTTCTCCCGAAATGGAGAGGGAGGCATAATGTAGGGGGCGAATGACAATGTGGTGTGTAGGAGTGATAGTTAGTGGACTACATGCAGTGGAATAAAGTGTTAATAGTTAGTGGGAACGGTGAAAGTTGGCAGGAGTTATAGTAGAAATATAAGGCTAGCGGGGAGAGTGGAAGTGCCCCTTTCTCGCTGAACCCCGATAGGGGAAGATTTCCCACCTGCCCCTTTCGGCCTGGCTCCTTCTTCCTGCAGTCCGGCCTCCGGCCTCCAGGCTGCAGCTTTACATGGCCGGCAACGTCATCACAGGAGGCCGGACTACTCGCAGAGATGACGGAGGGGGTAAGTATGAGCGCTTTCTTCCACAGCGGAATTTCTGTTCGAAAAACCATACCACGTTGTGGTGCGATTTTTCGGACAGAATGTTCCAGGTCGGACATGCTGTGTGCTTTTTACGCAGCGTATCCGACCCGTGGGAACCCGGCCTTATAAATGAGGTAATAGGTGTTGAGTTTGGGTATTTAGCTGTCGCAGAAGCTGGAGTAGGAAGGGTCTTTGAAGGCATGCAGTGGTAAAAGTCAGAAAAATGTTTTGTAAAGAATTTGGGGTACCTAAACCCCTTTGGTGGTGGTAATTTGTGGGATGGTGGTGGTTACCCAGCTTGATTTGAAAATTCCTGATGGGCAGGGTCCCTAGGAAGGGTTTTCAGGTCAAGAAGATGTTTTGGTGCCCTTGAGTCAGGTGCAGCACGGCTGAGGGCAAGGTGGCAGACCTGTTTATAAGATGAATGATACAAGGGGAATGCCACCAAGAATCCCTCAGCAGGGCAATGTTTCAGTCACGGTAAATTTACAGGATTATTTATGATAATGTTTGTAATGTCCAGAGACTGTATTCTTATGACTACTATGCATAATTCTTCTAACAATGTGCGTGGTATTGATTTAAATGTGTTTAAGTTAATAAATGACTGCTGTGGCCTTTTCACCAATTCCTAGGTGTCGTGTGTTGTTTGACAGAGGGTAATTGGTGGGAAGGTTCACGCGTATATCAAGCATACCGTAGGCATGTCTATTCCCTATTGGTAATACCCCTGCCCTGAACAGTGAACTAAAATGCCACTGAAAAATACATTCAACATGTGAAATATCTTCATCTCATTTTCTACAAATTCTAAACAAATGTCAAAGCAGTGTGATTCTTTATTCTCCCCAAACTCTCTAGTTTTTTTGTTGTTTTTTTTTAGGGACAATCCAGTGACTCGGCATAGATTGTAGAACAAGTATACAGACGAAATGAGCTCTATTCATTGCCAGCAAACTGAATTGTTTATCATCTATAACACTCAGCCAGCATCAACACACTATTATGGGTTCCTGTAGGCTCCATTGTTTAAAGTCTGTTAACTATACCATATTTTGTTTGCTTCATAAACAGAGCGCTCCCTCTTTTCAGTTTATCATGCTAATTGGTTAGAGACTCAGCAGAACTTTTCAGCTGGGTAATGGCCTCATGAAAAGGCTTTAAATAGCAGCCTGTGAGTCTTCATGCCAGTGAGTAAACGGGCAAAGCGTTTGCTAGTTTCAACGCCCAGGTGATAATATGTACTCCTACATTGGAGTGTTTTTGGAATAGAAATGTAAGTTTATAGCAGATAAACAGAGCCTATAGTAGCATTTAAAAGCTGGTGTGCTGTTGCCATCTAGTGCTGTCCTTTGGGTATTACAAGTATAGAAAATGTCAAAGTTCAAACAATACAGAAAAAAAGAGCTTTCTTTTAAATAAAGCCTACTCTTTATTTATACCAATGACTGACAGTCAAACAGGATAAAGCATGTAAAAATAATAATAGCTGCACTTTACAGCTTGACAGCTTTCTTGGATCTTCAATAGGATGCATCAAATAAAATGGATCGTAATATCGCCAAAGATGTGTTAAGTTAATGCCACGTCAGGCTCTGCCGTGGAGGAGAGTGACATGAGGAGAACACAGCAGGGCTTGTTAAATGTTATCGTCTCAGGTGCGGCACACAATCCTCTATCTCATTTAAGCATAGCTTGTCTTTTAGAAAGGGGGCAAAGTTAAAAGCATGCTATTTAATGAAATGATGTGATTCTCAATAAGATATGCAGGATAAACAGGATGCGTCATCTCATATCATCTCCAAAAAACAACCAAATTTAGACTGATGCTATACAAACTGAGTGGATTATGATACGAACTAACATTGAACCTTAGTAATGGATTTGTTTTCTTAAATGGTTGTCACTGACCATGTAATGCGAATCCTCATTGCTTTACACTTTACACTTTAAATACATGTAGACTTAGTAAGGCTGAAAAAAAGACACAAGACACGTCTAAATTATTGCAGACTTAGGGTATGTTCACACGATGAGAGGCATTTACGTGTGAAAAGACAGACTGTTAACAGCTGCCTCGTTTCACACGTAAATGCTCCTCCTCACATTTTGCGAGCCGTCTGAGACGCTCGTAAATCTTGAGCTGTGCTTCATTGAGTTCAATGAAGAACAGCTCAAATTACGTGGCAAAGAAGTGTCCTGCACTTCTTTGCCGAGGCAGTCCATTTACGCGTCGTCGTTTGACAGCTGTCAAACGACGACGCGTAAATTACAGGTCGTCTGCACAATACGTCGGCAAACCCATTCAAATGAATGGGCAGATGTTTGCCGACGTATTGTAGCCCTATTTTCAGACGTAAAACGAGGCATAATACGCCTCGTTTACGTCTGAAAATAGGTCGTGTGAACCCAGCCTTAGGGTATGTTCACACGGCATATTTTCGGCCGTGTTTCGAGCCGTAAGTGGCCGAAAAACAGCCGAAAAGTTGGAAGCAGAACACCTGCAAACATCTGACCATTGATTTCAATGGGAAAAATGGCGTTCTGTTCCAACGGGCCATTTTTTTACGCGGCCGTTTTGAAAACGCCTACGAAAAAGAAGTGCATGTCACTTCTTGAACCGTTTTTGGAGCCGTTTTTCATTGACACTATAGAAAAACAGCTACAAAAACGGCCTTAAAAAACACTAGTTAATTAAAAAATGGCTGAAAAACAGGATCTGATTTCCCTTGAAAACAGCTCCGTATTTTCAGACGTTTTTTGCTAATCGTGTGAACATACCCTAAAGGTACTTAAACTGCAAACATTAACATACATGTATATAGTTAAAGCAAAGGTGCACTAGCTACTTTGAGTTTCACCCACAAAGGAGCACTGCACAATGTCCCCAGTACACAATTCTGTACCTGCATCTGCACCTGTACCTAGCAGAGGGTTCTGATCAGTGTCCTGTGTGATTTCCCCATGTTCTTCCAGCCTCAGTGCTGTGATCAGGGCCGCCATCAGGAATTTCTGGGCCCCATAGAGCCAACATTTCTGGGCCTGCATTACCGGGGGTGAGCAACGGAAAGTGTGGCACTCACATTTGTACGTTATACGCGTTAACTGATTTTGGTGCTGATGTCAATTACAGTGAATGATACCATGGAGCAGGCAGTGACCGGTTAATGCTGTGGATTTTGGTCTATTTAGCCAAATCGTATCCCATTTTATGGCATACATCGGGATACGTCGCCCGGGAAGTGGCCCAGGGGAAACTCCTGAAGTCACTGTCCATAAATGGCAGTGACGTCTGGAGTTTTCCCAGGGCTGCAGCCTTCTACTAGCGCTCTGCCTAGGGACTATGGCGCTGTTCATGATGTCCATATACGTAAAGTGACATCAGAAGCTTTGCAAAGTCTGAGTCCACGGCCAGAGCGTATGGCTAAAAAGTCATAATGGGGCCCTATGAATTATCGTTTACGTTGTTTATATTGTACGTTAGGGCAACAACTTAGGGCAACAACACGATGTGAAGGTAGCCTTAAGGGAGGGGGAAGAGTTTGTGAGGATGTAAGGATGTAAGGAGCACTAATGCTCCGTTCTTACGTTGCCATTAAAGTTCAATGTGTTTTTCCACAGCAAAAATCTGAGGCTTACCCTTGGATTTCTGCTGCAGATGTGCCACAAGCGTCAGTGGCGGATCATCAGTAGGGCGGTTCGTGCAACCGCCCAGGGGGCCCATGGCCGCCCGAACCGCCGGTGGTGTCGCTAGCACCGGAGGGGCCCTGGTGCTAGTGACAGCCACATTCACTTGTATCTGAGTCCTCAGGACTCAGATACAAATGAATACTATAGGCTGCAGGCCACATTAGACCTGCAGCCTATAAGGCGCTGGGAAGACTCCCTGCGCAGGCCGGCGTGATGACGCTGTGCGGGGGGAGCGCTGTGTGATACTATATACAAGGGGGAGCTCTGTGTAGCACGATATACAAGGGGGAGTGCTGTGTGGCTCTATATACAAGGGGGAGCGATGTGTGGCCCAATATACAAGGGGGGAGCGCTGTGTGAAGTATATACAAGGGAGAACACTGTGTGGCACCAAAGACAAAGGGGGGAGTGCTGTGTAGCACTATATACAAGGTGGGAGATAGCCGTATGGCCCGAAATACAAAGGGAGGAACGCTGTGTGACACTATATACAAGGGGGGAGTGCTGTGTGGCACAATATACAAGGGGGAAAGCAGTGTGTGGCCCTATATACAAAGGGGGGAGTGCTGTGTGGCCCTGTATGCAAGGCGGGAGCGCTGTGTGGCACTATATACAAGGGGGAGAGCGCTGTGTGGCCCTATATACAAAGGGGGAGCGCTGTGTGACCCTATATACAAGGGAGGAGCACTGTTTAACACTATATACAAAGGGGGGAGTGCGGTGTAGAACTATATACAGGGGGAGTGCTGTGTGGCCCTATATGCAAGGGGAGCGATTTGTGGCCCTATTTATAAGGGGGGAGCACTGTGCGGCCCTATATACAAAGGGGGAGCACTCTGTGGCACTATATACACGGGGAGCTGTGTAGCACTATATACAAGGGGGGAGCGCTCTGTGGCACTATATACAAGGGGGGGCTGTGTGGTACTATATACAAAGGGGTGGCTGTGTGCCACTGTATTCAAGGGGGGGTTGTGTGGCACTATTTACAAGAGGGGGTAGGCTGTGTGGCACTATCCACAGGGGTATGTGTGTGGTGCTCTATACAGGGGGGCCTGTGCGGCACTATCTAAAGGGGGCTGTGTGTGGTGTTCTCTACAGGGGGGCTGTGTGTAGTGCTATCTATAGGGGCTGTGTGTAATGCTCTCTATGGGGGGATGTGTGTGGTGCTAGCTATCGGGGGATGTGTGATATCTACAGGGGGTTTGTATGATGCTATCTACAGGGTGCTGTGTGTGATGCTATCTAAAGGGGGCTGCTTGTGGCGCTATCTATGGGGGGTGATATCTACAGGCTGTGGCGCTATCTATGGGGAGGTGTGATATCTACAGGGGTTGTGGCACTATGTATAGGGGACGCTTGTCACGGTACGAGGTGTGAACCCACTGGGCAGTAGCGCGTAGCGGGATGGCAGCTGGCCAAACCTATAAGTATACTGTTCGATAGTTCGGCGAGAGTACCTGAGGCAATCGTAGGCAGTGGCGAGACGGGCACGTCCAGGACCAGGTGGCGGGAAGTCATCCGGTGAGGCGTAGCAGGGCAGCGTAGGCTGTAGCACAGCACGGCAGGTAGCACAGCACGGCAATAGCACTAGGTAGCATGGAAACAGGATACGGGATACAGGAGCAAGGTACACTGGGTGGTTGGAAGACACTGGGAGACCATAAGCAAGAGGAACAATGGGAAAACTAACAACGCTCTGGCAAAGGGCAAGTGGGCAGAGCCCTTTTTATAGCCCAGGGCATCCTGGGCCAGATTGCAGGTTACTGCAAAAACGTTCGCACTGGCCCTTTAAGGCCGTGCACGCGCGGGCGCGCGCCCCCGCCGGAGACACATAGAATCCGGAAGTGAGTGCCGGCGCCTGCCTGGGGGACGACGCTGCAGGGAGGTAAGCTGTCCATGGCCACGGCCGTTGGGGTTAACGACCGAACGACGGGCCGTGGCCATAGACGTTACAGTATCCCCCCCTCTTACGCCCCCTCTTCTTGAGACCAGAGCGAGAGAGAAATTTCCTCACGAGGGCAGGAGCATCGATGTTTTCCTCTGGCTCCCAAGACCTCTCTTCTGGACCTAACCCCCTCCAGTCCACCAAATAAAATGTCCTTCTTCCCACCTTCTTGGTAGCCAGAATCTCCTTTACATCGAAAGTCCCTGATGAGCCACCAGGGACCACTGTGGAACTAGGAGTCCTGGAGTAGCGGTTCAGGACCACATGTTTTAGCAGGGAGACGTGAAAGGAGTTAGGAATCCTGAGGGTAGGGGGAGCCGCAGCTTGTAGGATACCGGGTTGATCTGTAGCAGGATTTCGAAGGGACCAAGGAACCTCGGAGCAAATTTGCACGACGGCACCTTCAGCCGGATATTCCTAGAAGACAGCCAGACTTTAGTCCCTGGAAGGAACTGCGGGGCACCCATCTTCTTGTATCTTTCTCTTCATGCGGTCCACCGCCAAAAGGATAGAAGATCGGGTCTGTTGCCATATCTGTAGAAAGTCCCTGAAGGTGGAATCGGCTGCAGGCACCTGGGACATTGTAGAAACAGGAAGAGGTATACGAGGATGTTGGCCGTAGACGATGAAGAATGGGCTGGAGGTGGTCGACTCACTGGTGTGTTTGTTATAGGAGAACTCTGCCCACGGGAGCAACTGCACCCAATCATCATGGCGCCTGGACACAAAGTGGCGTAGATAGTTCTCCATAATCTGGTTAACTCTCTCGACTTGCCCATTGGACTGGGGATGATAGGCCAAAGAGAAGTCCAATTTCACACCAAGGAGCCCGCAGAGTGCTCTCCAAAACTTCGAGGTGAACTGGACACCTCTGTCCGAGACAATATGCAGGGGCAAGCTGTGCAGACGGAAGATGTGCTGTATGAAGAAGACAGCCAATCGCGTAGCAGACGGCAGAGCGGTCAACGGAATGAAGTGAGCCATCTTGGAAAATCGATCCACCACACCCAGATCACACTGCAACTTTCAGAAGAAGGAAGATCCGTAAAAAAGTCCATAGCGACATGTTGCCACGGGGCAACGGGCACAGGTAGTGGTTGGAGCAAACCAGCAGGTCTGGAGTAAGCATTGCTGCACAGACTGTGCAAGAGGAGACAAAGTCCATGACATCTTTGGGGAGCGTGGGCCACCAGAACTGACGGGTGATTAGATCTTGGGTCTTACGAGCACCCGCGTGACCTGCCAGCTTAGAACTGTGACCCCAGCGAAGAATTCTTCCTCGGTCAACCAGACACACAAAAGTCCTACCCGGAGGAATGTCTCTAACTTGCAGAGGATTCACAGAGAAGATGCAGGATGGGTCAATGATATTCTGTGGAGATTCCAGGGTGTCTTCGGTCTCAAAAGATCTAGACAAGGCATCGGCCCTCACATTCTTGTCGGCGGGATGGTAGTGGAGTTCGTACCGGAACCGAGCAAAGAACAACGACCACCTGGCTTGACGAGGATTCAACCGCTGGGCCGTCTGTAGGTAGGTCAAATTCTTGTGATCCGTGAAGATCAGGATAGTATGAACCGCGCCTTCCAGTAGGTGTCTCCACTCCTGCAGAGCCAGTTTGATGGCCAGTAACTCCCGGTCCCCAATCGAGTAGTTACGCTCTGCGGAAGAAAACAGCTTGGAATAGTAGCCACATACCACAGAATTGCCTTTTGATCCTCTCTGGAACAACAGTGCACCAGAACCCACCGAAGAAGCGTCCACCTCTAACGAAAACTGTAAGGATACGTCCGGATGCTGCAGAATGGAGGCAGATGTGAAGGCTTTCTTTAAAGGGAATGTGTTGCCAGAAAAACATGGTTTTTTTAAAAAAATTAAACATTTAGTGTGTGGGTGATTAAACATTGTTCAAATTTTTTTTATTTTTTTCACGAGTCAGGAAATAGTCAGGAAATATTATAAATTAATTCTAATTTATAATACTACCCATTTTTGGTCACTAGATGGAGCTATTCCCAAAATTGCAACATTGCAACATTGGGTTAAAAGCCCTCGCTCTAGTGAGCTCTCAGCATCCCCCCCTCCTTTATCCTGGCTAGTGCCGGGATAAACGAGGGGTTTGAACGGTGTAACCTCCTACACTGTGTGTCGCCATTTTTTGAGCTAACACACAGTGTAGTAGGTTTACATACAGTAGTAAACACACACAAACACGAACATACATTGAAATCTCTTACCTGCTCCTGCCGCCGCGGCTCCCTCCGGCCCGTCCGCTCCGTTTGCTGCCGCTGGTCCAAGTGCACAAATCCGGAAGCCGCGACCGGAAGTAGTAATATTACTGTCCGGCCGCGACTTCCGGTCCACAGGAAAATGGCACCGGATGGCGCCAATTTCGAATTGGACTGTGTGGGAGCGGCGCATGCGCAGTTCCCACACAGACGCCGTACACTGAAGTCAATGGGACGGGAGCCGTTCGCAGTCCCTATGGGACTGTGGCTGCCGTATTCCATGTCTGTATGTGTCGTTAATCGACACAGACAGAAATGGAACAAAAAATGGCAGCCCCCATAGGGAAGAAAAAGTGTAAAAATAAGAAAAAGTAAAACACAAACACACAAATGAATATAAACGTTTTTAATAAAGCACTAACATCTTTAACATATAAAAAAATAATTTGTGATGACACTGTTCCTTTAAGGATTCAAATGCGGCTTCAGCCACTGGAGTCCACATCTTGGCATTCATACCTTTCTTAGTGAGGGTGGAGATAGGTGCTGTCAGAGAAGAGAAGTTGGGGATGAAGAGTCGGTAGAAGTTGGTGAATCCTAAGAAGCGTTGTATGGCCCTTAAGCCTTTGGGGCGTGGCCACTCCAGTATGGCCTTTACCTTCTGGGGGTCCATCTTGAGGCCCTGATCTGAGATAATATAGCCCAAGAAGGATAGAGACCTCTTCTCAAACACACACTTCTCCAACTTGGCATAAAGGCGATTTTCTCTTAGACGGAGCAACACCTGGCGGACATGACCTTGATGAGTTACTGGATCTGGGGAAAAAAATCCGAATTTCATCGAGATACACCACAACACAAACATAAAGGAGATCACGAAAAATGTAATTGACAAATTCTTGAAATACTGCGGGAGCGTTACACAGGCCAAAGGGCATAACTAAGTATTCGTAATGCCCATCACGAGTATTAAAGGCAGTCTTCCATTCGTCACCTCGACAATCCGAATCAGATTATAGGCCCCCCGCAGGTCCAGTTTAGAAAAAAATTTCGCCCCCCCCCCCCCCGTATGCGATCAAACAGTTCAGAAATTAAAGGCAGAGGGTACCTGTTCTTCACCGTGATCTGGTTTAGGCCTCGGCAGTCAATGCAAGGTCGTAACGATCCGTCTTTCTTTTTAACAAAGAAGAACCCTGCTCCGGCCGGGGAAGAAGATTTATGAATAAAACCCCTCTCCAGGTTCTCCTTAATGTAAGCCGACATGGACTGGGTCTCTAGCAAGGAGAGAGGATACACTCTACTGCGAGGGGGGGACGATTCCGGAACCAGGTCGATTGGGCAGTCATATGCCCGGTGTGGCGGCAAGGTCTCGGCCTCCTTTTTATTGAAGACATCGCCGATCATGGAGAAACAGGGAGGCAAACCTGCCAACGACTGAAGAGGAGCAAGCTGTGGCGACTGGATGTGACTCAGACAGCGGTCAAGACACTTTGGGCCCCACTGGAGAACCTCTCCAGAGTTCCAATCCAGGACGGGGGCGTGCAGACGAAGCCAAGGCAAACCCAGCAGCACTGGGTTGACGGCCTTGGACAGGACGAACAGGGAGATGAGTTCAGCATGAAGGACTCCCACTTGGAGTCTCAACGGTTTGGTTACGAACACAACTGGGTCCGGTAATGGCAGTCCATCCACCGAGGCAACAATCAGCGGCCTTTCAAGCGGGATAGTGGGCAACTGTAGGAGATCCACAAGATCCTGGCAGATAAAGTTGGCAGCAGAGCCGGAGTCCAGATATGCAGAGACCTGATGGGGCCTCTCGCCAGCAATGATGGTTACAGGAATGAATAGTTTGGAGGAGAGTTCTTGCTTCAGTGTGTCGACGCCCAGTGTTGTCTCTCCAACCAAACCTAGGCGCTGGGGTTTTTTGGCTTGTGAGGGCACAGACGCACAACATTGCCAGCGAGGCCGCAATATAAGCAAAGTCCAGAGGTGTGCCTGCGCTGTTTCTCCTGAACCAATAATTTTAGTCAGTCAACTTGCTTCGGAACCTCGGGCAAAGCAATAGAAGCAGGCAAGAGAGGTTGCTGGAAGTTGGAGAAAATAAATGTGCCTAGGGCACACTGAAAGCCAATTTCCCAACCACTAACTGATAATATTAAAATGTAACTTTTATTATTATGCTATTAAGAATGCCCATAGGGACACATACGACAAACGCAATGGTTAAAATTTGTAGCCAATGTTGGTTTAGCTACACGCTCTATTTAGACTCTATATGCACTGTTGCCAGACAGAGTGTGAAGTGATTAGATAGAATGTATCGGACCCGCAGCTGCAGACTGCTCAGCCTACATAGATACACTATAGTGGCGTGCACTGATAGCTAATAGAACATGGCTGTTTAAAAGATTAGATTTAGCCCCCCCCCCCCCCGACATGTTTCGCTGTTAACACAGCGTCCTCAGGGGATCAAAACGGGGCTAGTGAGCGCGCGTACAGATTGTAGCTCCTTTTAAAGATTTCGATGTACGTCAGACAGGGTTCACATGTGTGAGAGCCAATAGACACTCTATCCGGAGGCCAAGCCTTCATATTCAAGGATTGGCATGTGTATTGGCCAATACGAGAAGTATAGTAGGGTCAATGGGAACCTGCCGCGTGCGCCTGCGTACCAGAGTCACGGCTGGACTTAGCGGATTTTTTGTGTAGTGGCGATCTAAGTGCGTAATAGTAGGCGCATGCGCACCTTGTCTACACCTGTACTTAGCTGATTTAGACATTTGTGAGGATGAGTGCGCATGTCTGAGCACTTAGAGGATTTCGGCAGGGGGTTATACCAGGCGCGCGTGTGCACCACAGGCACGGCTAGACATAGCCGATTTTTGTAATGGTGATATGGGTATGTCAGGGGCGCATGCGCATCTGGTACATAGCCTAACTTAGCCGATTACAATAGTTATGGAGGCAGGTGCGCATGTCAAGACACTTAGGGCATGACCACACATGGCGGAATTCCTCCGCAACTGTCCGCATCAATGCCGCACAGAATCTGCGTTGCAGATTCTGCAGCGGATCTGCACAAAATGTGCAGAAAATTGATGCGGACTGGCCGCTGCGGACTGCAGGAAAAGTGCTTCTCTTCTCCCTATTCAGTGCAGGATAGAGAGAAGGGACAGCACTTTCCCTAGTGAAAGTCAAAGAAATTCATACTTACCGCCCGTTGTCTTGGTGACGCGTCCCTCTTTCGGCATCCGGCCCGACCTCCCTGGATGACGCTCCAGTCCATGTGACCGCTGCAGCCTGTGCTTGGCCTGTGATTGGCTGCAGCCGTCACTTACACTGAAACGTCATCCTGGGAGGCCGGACTGTAGACAGACGCAGGGAGTTCTCGGTAAGTATGAACTTATATGTTTTTTTACAGATACATGTATATTGTGATCGGTAGTCACTGTCCCGGGTGCAGAAACAGTTACTGCCGATCGCGTAACTCTTTCAGCACCCTGGACAGTGACTATTTACTGACGTCTCCTAGCAACGCTCCCGTCATTACGGGAGCCCCATTGACTTCCTCAGTCTGGCTGTAGACCTAGAAATACATAGGTCCAGCCAGAATGAAGAAATGTCATGGTAGTAAAAACAATACGCTCCGCAGCACACATAAGATCTGCGGACTTCATTGCGGAATTTTGACTCTCCATTGAAGTCAATGGAGAAATTCCGCCATGAGTCCGCAACCAGTCCGCCACTGCTCCGCAACAGACAGAGCATGCTGCGGACACCAAATTCCGCTCCGCAGCCTATGCTCCGCAGCGGAATTGTACGCATCGTGTAAACGAACACTGCTAAATTAAAGTGAAAGTCAATGGAGAAACGGCTCCGCTGCGGATTAACGCTGCGGAGTGTCCGCAGCGGAATTTAAGTGAAATTCCGCTATGTGTGAACCCGCCCTTAGAGATGCGGCCGCAGCGAAATTCTACTGAAGATAAGGTAGGTATTCCCATCTATGTATGTACAGACGTATGTCTGATGCAGATTGAGAGATCACTGTCAGATGTTCAGATAGGAATCATTATAATTGTAGGGGATGATGGTGATGTCCCCATACAATAAAGTAAAGTAAAGATTGTTCTATACACTGAAGTGTATACTCCAGTGAATGCCACTTAGACAGCCTAGGATGGCTTAAGGGGGAATGTTTAAGTAACAAAGTGTTTTAGTATAGGGTACATCGGTTGAATAAAGAAAATGAGACAAAAAGTCTATATGGACATAACTAATTATAGTAATTAGATAGTAAATATAAATGTAAAAATGCCATTGGACAATGGAAATTTGATGATGGTCATATTGGTTAAATGACAGGATTGTCAGACTATAATAGGTATGGCAATATGAAGCAATAAAAGGCAAGAGGACTATAGGAAGGCTACAAAAGTGAAGCCCTCATTTAGCCCATTTGGACTTAGAGATCTAAGTCTATGAATCCATTTGGCTTCTTCTTGTAACAGTTTTTTGTCTAAATTGCCAGCTCTGGGGCCCAGTCTAACTTGGGTGATGTCCCAGAATTTAAGGGCATTAGTGTCACCTTGGTGGCAAAATCTAATATGTTTGGAAAGAGGTGTATCTTCTTTCGTGTTGATGGTACTTATATGCTTAGAGATCTTTCTGCGGAATTGTTGGATTGTCTTGCCCACGTACAATTTGGGCCAGGGGCATTGCGCGATGTAGACAATGCCACTGCTTTGACAATTGATAAATTGTTTGATGGTAAAAATCTTGCCATCAACTGGGTTGGAAAAAGTCTTGGTCGTTGGCATTAGGAGGCAGAAAGAACATCTGCCGCACGGAAAAGAGCCATGTATTGGAGGTGGAAGCCAACTTTTTGTTGTGGTTGATGGTCTGGAATAGTGGCTATGTGTCAAATATTCACGGAGGTTCTTGCCTCTCCGGTAGGTGATGTTGGGGACATTGGAGATTGTGTCGCAAAGGTCAGAGTCTGTCTGCAGAATAGACCAGTGTCTTTGTAGGATGTTTTTAATTTGGTGAGAGCAATTATCAAAGTTCCCTATACACTTAATGAGGGAAGATTGTTTACTGTTGCCAGGATTAGGTTTATAGTTTTCTCTTCTACCATGGAGTAACTCATCCCTTGGTGTTGCCCTAGCTCTAGCATAGGCTTGATGCAGGGTCTTCTTTGGGTATCCACGTGCGAGGAATTTTTTATATAATGTGTCACATTCTACTTGGAAAGTAGTTTCTTCAGAACAGTTTCTTTTCGCTCTTAAGTACTGTCCGATTGGAATGCCTTTTTTAAGAGCTGGTGGGTGAAAACTTCCCCAGTGTAGGAAACTGTTTGTGGCAGTTTCTTTACGGTAGATACTGGTTTGGACAGTCCCACCAGGATCCAGAGAGATTTTTAGATCCAAAAAATTAATTTCTTTAGTGTGTATAGTGTAAGTGAATTTCATGCCAATGTGATTATTGTTGATGATATCCATAAAGTCAGAGAAGAGTGCATTGGCACCATCCCAGAAAATAAGTATATCATCTATGTACCTCCCCGAGAACAAGACGTGACAAGTGAAAAAAAGTTAATCATCGTTGAAAATTAAAGTGTCTTCCCACCATCCTAAAAATAAATTGGCGTAGGTGGGTGCACAAACGGTGCCCATAGCCGTGCCTTTGAGTTGGTGATAGAATTTGTTATCAAAAAGAAAATAATTGTGTGTGAGTAGAAATTTTAGTAAAGATAAAGTGAAATTATTGTGTGCCTGAAACTGAGTCCCCTTGGTGCTCAAAAAGTTTTGAACAGCATTGAGTCCCAGGTCATGCTTGATGTTGGTGTACAGTGACTCGACATCAATGCTGGCTATAAGAGTAGTGGAGGAAACATTAATCTCCTGGATCCTGGTGAGAGTGTCTTTAGTATCTTGTAAGAACGAGGGCAAGGCTGTGACAAAGGGTGACAACATTTCGTCTACATACGTACTGATGCCTTGTGTTAGATTGTCATTACCGGAGACAATTGGTCTACCAGGTATTGGTGTAGCATTTTTATGAATTTTGGGCAGAGCGTAGAAAGTCGCCAGAGTAGGGTTAGGGTTGTACATAGATTTGAATTCCTCTAGTGTTATTAGGCCATTTGACTTTGCATCATTGAGTAGGGTGCGTAATTCAGAGAGATACCGGTCAGTAGGATTCCTATCTAATACCGTATATGTCAATGTATCGTCCAGAAGTCTATGGGCCATGGAGACATAGTCAACTCGATTAAGAATGACTATATTGCCTCCTCTGTCAGATGGCTTAAATATGATTTCCTCATTTTTACTGAGTTCTTCTAGTGCTATTTTCTCTGATTTATTGAGATTGCTTCGAAATTTTTGTTTGTGCAATTGAAGTTTATTTAAATCCGCACTAACCATTTTGACAAAGATATCGATATGTGGGTATTGTGAGATAGGTGGTGTTAGACGTGACTTGGGCCATAGTGAAGAAAATGGGCCGGTCGCCATGTCAACCGTATATTCATTCTCGTTTGATAGATCTTCTAGTACACGTAGGGTAGTGAGTTCAGCATTACTAAGAGAGGTGGTTTCACAGGACTTGTTCTTGAAATATTTATGTAAAGCAAGTTTTCTTGCAAATAAATTGATGTCTTTTGTCCAGGTAAATTCATCAAAGTTTGGAGTAGGAGTATACGATAGGCCTTTACGCAAAAGGGATTTTTGCTGAGAACTCAATTCAAATTGTGACAAGTTGACTATTTGTATTTCATCTGAAGGGCAATTGACACTATATGTTATTTGGTCTGACTCCACTGTGCGTTGTGCAGTCCTAAAAAAGGAATTGCAGAAAAAGTGTTGGTAGGTACAGCGGCTATGGGGCCCGTATTTCCTATGGTCATGACATTTCTCATAGGGCCATCTGTATGTTTCCCCATGGGAAATGGGGTATTCGGTGTCCCAGTTGTCGATGTATGGGATGCAGAGGAGATAAAGGAGGTACCTGGCACAGAGGTAGCTGAGATAGCGGTGCGTTGCCCGTTGTGGGCTGGCCATGATGGTGGTGTATTTTTAGGGCCAGTGGGTGTTCTTTTGGACGGGTTGTATTTTCTGTTTTAAATTTTTAGTTTGGCTCCCAGTCTGTTATCGTCGGAGAGTAGTCTTGACTCTTCTACCATAAAGAAACTGCTACAAACAGTTTCCTACACTGGGGAAGTTTTCACCCACCAGCTCTTAAAAAAGGCATTCCAATCGGACAGTACTTAAGAGCGAAAAGAAACTATTCTGAAGAAACTACTTTCCAACTAGAATGTGACACATTATATGAAAAATTCCTCGCACGTGGATACCCAAAGAAGACCCTGCATCGAGCCTATGCTAGAGCTAGGGCAACACCAAGGGATTAGTTACTCCATGGTAGAAGAGAAAACTATAAACCTAATCCTGGCAACAGTAAACAATCTTCCCTCATTAGGTGTATAGGGAACTTTGATAATTGCTCTCACCAAATTAAAAACATCCTACAAAGACACTGGTCTATTCTGCAGACAGACTCTGACCTTTGCGACACATTCTCCAACGTCCACAACATCACCTACCGGAGAAGCAAGAGCCTCCGTGAATATTTGACACATAGCCACTATTCCAGACCATCAACCACAACAAAAAGTTGGCTTCCACCTCCAATACATGGTTCTTTTCCATGCGGCAGATGTTCTTTCTGCCCCCTAATGCCAATGACCAAGACTTTTTCCAACCCAGTTGATGGCAAGATTTTTACCATCAAACAATTTATCAATTGTCAAAGCAGTGGCATTGTCTACATCGCGCAATGCCCCTGCCCCAAATTGTACGTGGGCAAGACTATCCAAGAATTTCGCAGATGATCTCTAAGCATATAAGTACCATCAACACGAAAGAAGATACACCTCTTTCCAAACATATTAGATTTTGCCACCAAGGTGACACTAATGCCCTTAAATTCTGGGGCATCACCCAAGTTAGACTGGGCCCCAGAGCTGGCAATTTAGACAAAAAACTGCTACAAGAAGAAGCCAAATGGATTCATAGACTTAGATCTTCAAGTCCAAATGGGCTAAATGAGGGCTTCACTTTTGTAGCCTTCCTATAGTCCTCTTGCCTTTTATTGCTTCATATTGCCATACCTATTATAGTCTGACAATCCTGTCATTTAACCAATATGACCATCATCAAATTTCCATTGTCCAATGGTATTTTTACATTTATATTTACTATCTAATTACTATAATTAGTTATGTCCATATAGACTTTTTGTCTCATTTTCTTTATTCAACCGATGTACCCTGTACTAAAACACTTTGTTACTTAAACATTCCCACTTAAGCCATCCTAGGCTGTCTAAGTGGCATTCACTGGAGTATACACTTCAGTGTATAGAACAATCTTTACTTTACTTTATTGTATGGGGAAATCACCATCATCCCCTACAATTATAATGATTCCTATCTGAACATCTGACAGTGATCTCTCAATCTGCATCAGACATACGTCTGTACATACATAGATGGGAATACCTACCTTATCTTCAGTAGAATTTCGCTGCGGCCGCATCTCTAAGTGTCTTGACATGCGCACCTGCCTCCATAACTGTTGTAATCGGCTAAGTTAGGCTATGTACCAGATGCGCGTGCGCCCCTGACATACCCATATCACCATTACAAAAATCGGCTATGTCTAGCCGTGCCTGTGGTGCGCACGCGCGCCTGGTATAACCCCCTGCCGAAATCCTCTAAGTGCTCAGACATGCACACTCATCCTCACAAATGTCTAAATCAGCTAAGTACAGGTGTAGACAAGGTGCGCATGCGCCTACTATTACACACTTAGATCGCCACTACACAAAAAATTCGCTAAGTCCAGCCGTGACTCTGGTACGCAGGCGCACCCGGCAGGTTCCCATTGACCCTACTATACTTCTCGTATTGGCCAATACACATGCCAATCCTTGAATATGAAGGCTTGGCCTCCGGATAGAGTGTCTATTGGCTCTCACACAGGTGAACCCTGTCTGACGTACATCGGAATCTTTAAAAGGAGCTACAATCTGTACGCGCGCTCACTAGCCCCGTTTTGATCCCCTGAGGACGCTGTGTTAACAGCGAAACATGTCGGGGGGGGGCTGAATCTAATCTTTTAAACAGCCATGTTCTATTAGCTATCAGTGCACACCACTATAGTTTATCTATGTAGGCTGAGCAGTCTGCAGCTGCGGGTCCGATACATTCTATCTAATCACTTCACACTCTGTCTGGCAACAGTGCAGATACAGTCTAAATAGAGCGTGTAGCTAAACCAACATTGGCTACAAATTTTAACCGTTGCGTTTGTCGTGTGTGTCCCTATGGACATTCTTAATAGCATAATAGTAAAAGTTACATTTTAATATTATCAGTTAGTGGTTGGGAAATTGGCTTTCAGTGTGCCCTAGGCACATTTATTTTCTCTTGTATCCGCCATATGCCTGCCAACCACTAGGGTCTTCTCATTATATGTTGCTGGAAGTTGGGCGCCAGTCTAGGACGCCGGCGCTCCTGACGAACCTCGTGAGATCTCTCCCTCAGCCTTATGTCAACCCAAGTGGCAAGCAGAATCAAGTCGTCCAAAGCGGAAGGCAGGTCTCGAGCAGCCAGTTCGTCCTTGATCTCGGGCGACAGGCCATGCCAATAGGATGCCACGAATGCCTCATTGTTCCAGTATAGCTATCCTGTCCGGAACTGAATCGTATACTCGCCCACGGAGGTGTCCTCTTGGCGAAGGTTGAAGATGGCGGTGGCGGCTGATGAGACTCGCCCCGGCTCCTCAAAAACGGTTCGGAATGTTCGTGCAAACTCCTGGAAGTCTCGGGTCTCGGGTCCCTGACGTTCCCAGATAGGATTAGCCCATGCTAGGGCCTTGCCGGTTAGGAGGGAGATGATGAATGCAATATTGGTTCCATCTGACGGAAATGCCCGAGAGTTCAGGGTAAAATGAATGTGGCATTGTTTCAGAAACCCCCGACAAGCACTGGCGTCTCCATCGAACCGAGAGGGCAATGGCAGCGAGAACCGAGGATCCGTACAGGAACTGCCAGGAGGAGTAACAGGAGGGTCGGCTTGAGGAACTTGCATAGAAGCAGGAATAGAAGCAACTAGCGTCCCTAGCTGCTGCGCCATAGAGTCCACGGCCACGAGGAGCTTATCCTGCCTAGCTCGGAGATCCAGTAGGTCCTCCTGCATGGCTTGGGAGGGTGTCAAGCCCTTGAATTGGCCAGCGGGGTCCATGGCCAGAGCGTACTGTCACGGTACGAGGTGGGCCGTACCGCGTAGCGGGATGGCAGCTGGCCAAACCGGTAAGTACACAGTTCGATAGTTCGGCGAGAGTACCTGAGGCAATCGTAGGCAGTGGCGAGACGGGCACGTCCAGGACCAGGCGGCGGGAAGTCGTCCGGTGAGGCGTAGCAGGGCAGTGTAGGCTGTAGCACAGCACGGCAGGTAGCACAGCACGGCAATAGCACTAGGTAGCACGGAAATAGGATACGGGATACAGGAGCAAGGTACACTGGGTGGCTGGAAGACACTGGGAGACCATAAGCAAGATGAACAATGGGAAAACTAACAACGCTCTGGCAAAGGGCAAGAGGGCAGAGCCCTTTTTATAGTCCAGGGCATCCAGGGCCAGATTGCAGGTTACTGCAAAAACGTGCGCACTGGCCCTTTAAGGCCGTGCACGCGCGGGCGCACGCCCCCGCCGGAGACACACAGAATCCGGAAGTGAGTGCCGGCGCCTGCCTGGGGGATGATGCTGCAGGGAGGTAAGCCGTCCATGGCCACGGCCGTCGGGGTTAACGACCGAACGACGGGCCATGGCCATAGACGTTACAACGCTGTGTATGTGGTGCTACTTTACAGTGTTTGACACAATTATATTCAGGGGCACAGTGTTTGGTACTATTTTATTCAGGGGCACAGTGTATGGTGCTATTATATTTAGGGACACAGTGTCTGGCACCATGATAATTTTATTTAGCGTTTATAGGTGTGGAAATGTTGGAAAAGTGAGGCGCCAAAGACATCTGAGTAGCAAATTCTGCAGAAATTGGTCATGGCTGTGAGAAGTCGTCATGAACTCTTGACTGGATGGAGAAGAAAAGAGGGGAAAAAACAACTCGAATCTGAGAATCACTAGATTTATAGAGAATCTGTCACCTCTCCTGACATGTTTATTATGGGAAATCCTTGTATTTCACAAAAAGTCTTTGTGCAGTCCAGGACTGATAGACAATTCCTCTTGTCAGGAGGATGTGTTCCTGCATAGTGTGATACTGTCAGCGATGGTTGGAGACTGTCAATATGTAGGGATACAGCCCTTTGACAAGGGAAATCGTAACACCCATTTGTTAATGCTTGCACAAAAAAGTAGTGTTAACAATAGTAACGGCGCGGCAGTGCGGCGGTGCAGAAGCGGGGCCCAAGTTTGGCCACCGACAAGCGTGTAGCAGATCCGCACGAGAATTAGTCCCGTTGTCATTCAAAGTTGCTTATCCTCGGCTTTTCCATGCAAAATAAGCTGTGTTATTGCTGTGGTGGTTTTCTATTCATGGTGTGGACAAAAATACATGTGGAACATTTTTCATAGCATGTGAACTGGGTTGCGGAAAACTCATATGCATGGGTTGCAGAATCATCGGATTGTCATTGGAATCCGTATCAAATCCAACATGTGTAAACAGGGCCTTAGGGTGAGTTAAAAAAAAACTCTGTTAGGCCAAATGCACACGATGCTTATTACGTGCGAATTTGTCGCGGGTATTTTCGTGCACAAATCCGCAGTGTAATACAGTACCAGCAAAGTAAATGAGATCAAGTAATCTCATCTACATTTTTTACAAAATTTACCTGCGGTGCGTATTTGAAGGATGCTACATGTCAATTTAGCTTGCATTTACGCTTGCGAATTGTTTCCGACTAGTTTAAAAAAATTAAAAAAATATGCAGCATAAAATCTGCACCTATTTCCGCATCAAAATGTACAAACCACACCTAAAAAATATCAAATAAAGCACTATTTGGCCGGGTTCCCACGTAGCTTAAACGCTGTGGAATTTCTGCAATGGAGCGTTTACAGGAGCAGCAAAGATTTAGTAAATATCATCCCCACGCTGCGAGAAAAAAACAGTGTAAACGCTAATAAATTGACCTGCGGTGAAGAATTTAATTCCACAGCATGTAAATTTATGTTGTGTTTTCACTGATTTCCTGCTGCAGGTTTTCCCCACTGAATTCAATGGAGATGCAAAACCTGCAACAGAAAGCCAAGTGTTGCTTCTTTTGCAGCGTATTCGCTGCGTTTATGCCGCAAATATCGCAACGTAGGGGGATAAGAAAAACAATCATACTTACCCAGAACACCCTCCTTCTTCGTGCAGTCCGGCCCTCATTCAAATGTTTGAAGCAGCTGAGAAGTGGGTGGGCCCCTTTTTTTTCATCATTTTGGCCAGGCCCTTGACAACAGCACCAGTAGTACTGCCCTAATGGTGGCCCTGGCTGTGATCCATGATCTGCTCCTTCATGAAGCTTTTAGAACCGGCAGCCAGTCTGTAGATCTTCCCCTCGACTGTCCTACAGACACAGCAGCAGCGTATTAAGGACATTATAATCATGATATTACACTAAAGACTGAGCAGACACTGGTGTAAGATAGTGTAATGCTTACTATAAGATATATAAAAAAGCAGTATAACTCTAGTAATATATTACGACTGGTATTTTATTTGCGAGTCAATCTACAGAGCGCTAGAGTAAGTTGCACCTAAATTATTGGGAGGCGTACACCTCTGAATAAATTAGGTGAATCTCCAGAAAGACAATTCTTCGTCAGCTTCGATTTGCAATATAATTTACAACAATTTTTAGCATAAATCATAGCATATTTCTCAGGATCCGGAGGGTCTTGCCTCCTTCCGCTAAACCCAGCAGACTTTTTGGCAGTGCAAAGGCCACGAAAGTCTAATTTTGTACTGCAAGTTCTAACTTTTTGTAGCTCTTGGGCCTTTTCTACGCTGGAAAACTAGCGTAGACCGATTTATATAATCCCCCCATGTATACTTGCAGGCTCCTTCTCAAACAGTCTCTCTGCAGCTCTGCTTTGTGTACCATGCCTTATAGTCCTTGTTGTTTTTCAGTGAGGTATTAGACTATAAGGCTAGCGTAGCCAGAACTTGGGTGATGTCTAAGGGATAGTGAAGCAGAGCAACACAGTATAGCACAGTGTAGCAGGAACAGACTTTAGTAACACCATACAGACTTGTTGGTGAAAAAGTATCTACTCCAGCGCAGGAGAAGTTTGGCAGCAAGCAGGAACAATGAAAAACTAAGACTGTGATTGAGTTGGCACAGGCCAAACTTGGGTGTGGCGTTCATACAATCCCTCCTTAATGTATTTTACACTCAACCCCTACAAGACGGTATGGACTTTGCCGGAAGCATTCCAGGTCGCAGTACACAAAATAGTCCCCAATAGCTGGTCAGGCTGCAGATGGCAGGTATGAAACATTTTGTGGTCAAACAGATCTATGTCTGTAATAAGCAGGCAACGGTAGGTCCAGTAATCATGATCAGGAGACAAGGTCAGGTTCAGGCCAGATGTCAGTACATGCTTAATCGGATCAAGCGGGTTCAATACAAAAGTTGGGTCAAGCACGAAAAAAATCAGAATATTCATGACCAGGACTGATAACCAAGCACTGCTGACAGGATAAACTTCCCTTTCCCCTGTTATCTCACACCGAATAACCACCTCTGTAAATTGAAAACTGAAAGCATGCATGGAAAAAAAGTACACCAGACAGACAAATGTTGGTAGACATCTTTCCCTCAGTCAAGTAGGAAGTGAACTGAAACTTTTTATTGAACAAAGAAAAGAAACACATGTTCCCTCCCTAGAGATGTGGGACGTGCTTAAGCCCTATTGGCTCCTTAGCTGTGAGTCCATCTGTACATTCCTCTTGCATTCCAGGGGCGGTGTCTCTTTAGGCGTGTTTCTCATACAGACTCCATCTTGTTTCATTTACAAATCTTTGTGTAATATACTGATTTTTACTTTATATAAAGTAATAATGTTTTTGCAAACAATATACATGGTAATGATCCCTGACAGTCCCCCCTAAAAATATTATTACTCTATCCCTGAGTCTTGCCTAGCAACCTACCACTGACCACTCGAACCAGGTGGGTAGGGGTTTTGATTTCTTCACCAGCTTGAGACGAGCTACTCCTGATGAGTAACCCCCCTTTGTACCTGGACTTCCAAGGTTTCGGAGTGGTCCTATTTTTCCCTATTCTCCTCAGGATACAGGATGGTTGTCTTGGTATAATCTACAATCCGCTGCTGGTTGTAATATATATAATTAATCCAGTCTACATTTTATTAATGGTAATAATTGTCGCACTGTCACTTACTGTCCTAATGGGACTTTTACCCCTGCAGATATAACAGGTCATGGGCAGCATCTTCCCCAAACCTAAAGACCCCCGGGTAACATGACCTCCGGGCTCTCATTGCTGCCATGTACTTCTTACATATGAGTGACAACAACCAGTGACCTTTACCTCACACCTCCACATAAAACTCCTCAGATTGTAATTTGCAGTGCTGCAGTATATCTACATACATTATAATTATAAACCTCAGACAATATAAACAATAGAGCCTCAACTAATAATATAATGCTATCACCAATCTCATGCTATCACCCTCAGGTTTTGGGGCCCATCAGTTCATTGCCAGTACTGTACATCATCGTCCTCTTCTTCTTCTGTCTTCTGTCTTCTGTGGAGTCAGACTGCACAGTGGTGTCCAGTGGGGGATTTATTACTATCTTTACTTTGATCTTTGCTGATGTCATCAGGACTTGGCTTGGTCCTTCTCATCTATCAGACACCGTCTCTTTAGTATATGTCACCGGGCTGTACATAGCACCTCATGCTGTGAGCCTGGGGTGAGATCCCGCGTAGATGGATTAGTGGAATTTTATTGTGACTACCACAAACCCTCCGTATCTATCCTCTTCCTCTGGCAAGTAACTTGTCTGCATGGCTGCTTAGAATTGTGACACTGCCGTCAGTTCATGATAAACACGTTGTAGTGGCTCAGGCTGCGCCTGCCGCATCTCAGTGATGGAGTTCATCATATTAAAAGTCTTTTAGTTCATGTTTACTGGCACTTGCTGGGGACCCCCAACCCTTGTCAATTGCTAAAATAAATACTAATCTGGTGATAACATCATCCGCATACACTATAAACGTTGTTCTAAGTACATACAGTAGTAATGACAGGCCCTTAATCGACATCAAACAAACACCTTTATATAAGAAAAACTTCTCTGTTCCACTGGACAGGGCACCTAGAAGATGTGTGATTACTGGGTACATTATATTTGAACTTGGTGTTTACACTTTCCAGCAGGATTTGTACCTTATTCTCAGCTGATTACCTGGAACATCTCCTATTCACAGAAATATACACAGATTCCACATGTTTATCTGACAAGTGTCTCAAACCAATTCCTCTCCACTCTACTCTGGTTCGTTTTACCTGGGAAGGCCTCTCAAGGTCTGTTCTCTTTGTGGGAGGTGGGTATGATAAGGTTGGCACCGGTCTGCCAGGACTGTTCTGTAGGCAAATCAAACAGCTCTAACAGAATTTAGCAGCATCAGCTGTAAAACCTGGGGCATACCAATTAGATCTTACCATATCGATCCTTGCAGTCTTGGGGCATATGTGAGGTCATACACCATCAATGCAAGTGCCATCAAGAGTGCCTTGGGTGGTACCAGTTTACCTTCCTTTATCCATCCACATTCTGTCAGAATCTGGTTCTCACGCCTTCCGCTCCCAGTTGGACTCTTCCTGTGGAGAACAATCTTTTCAACGCATAATCAGTAATTGATCTTAATCAGATAATTAATTTGAAGAAAAACATTAACAAATAACATCTTTACATTAAACGTTCACATTGAGCAGTAACTAGAAGTGATACATGCAAACTCATTTTACTTCTTTATATATATCTATACATACACATAGATAACAACAATGGAAAACCCAGCAGCACCGGTGTACACTGGGTGCAGGCCTCAGGAACCAGACCTCATTTGTACGTTGCTATCTTCTAATTATCCATCTTATTCATATATATTACGTCTGCACTTTTTTTACTGTTTTGTATGATATACTTCGAAGAAGTGTTATATTGTGTTTGATACATTTTTTACTTGATGTTAATATTGATTGTGTGTTAATTGACACCTTGTTATATACACTGTAATATGCACTTGTCATTTGCTTGAGAAAGGCTCTAGAGGACAGAGCTGAAACGTTGCACGCATATGGGGCAATAAAGTACCCTCACTTTTTTCACCATACTACGGAGTGCTGCCTATTTTTTGAAGTTTATACATACACATATACACTGCACAGAATTCTCTGCTCTAAAATTTTCCTTTCGCAACAAAAATATTTTGAAATGGGAATCTACTTGCACTGTGAAGTTATCATTTACACAAACATAATACTGACACATGCCTCCAATAATCCAATGCTAAGGCTGGTCCAGAACTTTACATAAAACTTAATCTCAGTATTTAATATTCCCACAACACTTCTTGAATATCGTTATTAAACAAACTAACTCTGGAATAACATCTGGAGAACTGCTGACATCTTATCATTGTACAAATACCAGCTCAATACTTGGGATAACACTGTTCCCCTGTCACTTACACACAACGTCTGCAGTGGGGAAGATACCAGCCAGGCTTCAGGCCCCCCTGAGAACAGGTCTACACATACGAGCACATTGTCCTACACTTCTACCTCTGGTAGTTGTATGTTCTGCAGTCGCTGGGACGGGTAATCTGGCCGGGCTGCACTTTTCACAGGTACCCTTGCTGTTTTACCTATGTCATGCCGTGCGCACATCACGTAGGCTGCTACAAACCTAGCGGTGGCATTATTGTATTCAGGGACAAGCCAATTTACTGACACCTGGCTGCACATACCCTTGTTGTCAGTTCTGTCTTCTCTTGCTCTCTCAATTGGCTTACCCGATGATCCAATATAGTTCCTACTACCAATTGGCCCATAATTGTGGGCAATGCCAAAAGCATACCTAGAGTCAGTGTAAATGTTGGCCGTCTTACCGTCTGCCAGGTTTCAGCCTCAGCAAGCACCTCCAGCTCCGCTCCTTGACATGAACAAGAAGGTGAGAGTGGTTTCTGGATAATTTACCTGGTGCCTCGTATCCTGTCTTGTACATACTGTATATGATCAAGTATTTCTACATTACAAATTTACATTAAAACCCATGTCACATATAGATACAACATCTCAAAGGGGTGGCGTCTTCATCCTCTAAAATAAAAACAAATGTTATTCACTTCTCCACACTCATCTGATAATCCAGAACACTTTGAGAATCTCACTTTATCAGGTTCTGTAAATACTTGATTAATACAAAAACAAATAAAAATTACTAAAATATTTACATAAAATTAACAATCTTCAGATAATTTTCACCTCCTTCACTCCTAAATCTGTAAAGACTCATCTGTGAGTGACCTTGACCTCTTGTGTAAATTTGCTAAAGGGGGATGGTCTCTTACACAATACCTCATATTGGGTGGAGACTACAGCACAGCATACCCAGTGCCATATTTACTGTTCTGGAAGGATCTACACAGAAAAAGCCTCAACATTTAGGTTACTCTTATACACATTTAATGTGGATTACTCATTGGGGTCTCTTACACATTTTGTAGATCTCCTGGAACCAAATTCATTAATTCAAAACAAACCAAAATTGTACCTGATCAGCCCCTTCACCATTCCACCCTTTGTGGACTCTGCGAAAGTAATCTAGCAGGGTTCAAAACTACATCTCAACATAACAAGGTCTGGCACTCTATCTGGGGGGCACTACTTTAACCCCCTGTAATACACAACAGCCTGGAACAAAAATGACTTTCTCCTGACAAAAATACATTTTATCTTTAAAATGACTTGCAACCATTTACCTGTAAAACATTTCACATTTTCCAAAATAACATTTAGGCAGCACTATAGCACGTGCCTCATGTGTAAAAACAAAACAATTGTAATTAGTTATTCAATAAAACGGAAAATATTATGTCTGGTAATATTAATTACTGCAAACCAATAAACTATATATAAAAATAGGGAACAGTGGGGGTACATACATTTTCAAGACCCAGTGTCTCACAATATCTGTAATTTAATACATTTGAATTAACATCAAAACACATTAAATCTTATCACATCATAACACATAAATATGCAGCGTAACTTTTATCAGCAACAGCGCATGCGCAAAGATAAGAAACTTTCCTGTACACAGAAAAAAGAAACTGATTTTAACCCCATACACAAAACTCTAAGAATTTTTGTTTTTAGACATTACTTCTGTTAACAATAAGAGCATACAATATAGATCCAAAAATCAGTGCAATATTGTAATCTCCTTGTCTCATCTCATTCACGCCCTGTATATCAGTCAGTCTGCTTTTCACACTGCAGACAGCACACAGCACACTGCCCCCCTCCTCCTCCCAACTGAATTCTACAGGAGGGGGTCACACACTCACAGCTTCTATTCTCACAATCTTAACAATTTCAATGCCGGCAAAACAACGTACGCATCTACAATCATTCATCACACTATTGTATAGGAATTTTCTACGTTAAAAACATCAACCACATAATCTGTAACAGTGTCCAATCTGTCGGCCACTATCTCTATATTATGCTGACGTGTCTTTACATCAGTGCACAGCGTCCTGCAGGACGGAATCTAGAATAGAAAAAAAAACAATGCAGCATGTGTTACTGAGGGAAATTAGAAAATTAACAAGGCTATCATTTCATACTGATTTGGTTGGGCCGGGCGTGACCTCATCAGGTGTGGGGGGGGCAGCCTCTCCCACAGGAAGCACAGTGCTCAGCTGTGAGGGGGGTTTTGCTGCCCACATTGAGGACACACTCAACATGAGGTACAGACGCCATTACAGGGCGGCGGCTGGTCCTGTGTTTTCTAATACATATAACATACAATACCTTTCTTATTCCTAACTTCCATTCGCTTCACCAAATCATACGAATAAGATCGTCCGGGTACGGGTGATCCTGATGATTTGAATATGGACCGTAAACCATCCATTCTAACAGCCTATATTATACACATAATTTATATACCATTTTTCGTTCTACAACCCTCTGGTCTGGCCAATATATTATCCACGACTTATCAGTGTTTATACACCCCGCGTGCACCTTATCACACGACTTATCAGTGCATTGCACCCCGCGTGCGCCTGTCCCACGACTTATCACACGACTTATCGCACATTTTATCGTGCCCGCATGTCCGCGTATAAAACAGATTATAATACTATCCACGACTTATCGCACATGTATTGTGCCCGCGTGCACCTGTATAAGACAGGTTATATTTTCTATCTAGTCCCTAATTACCCAGAGGATGGTTAGTCGGGCGCGACTAATTTCTTACGGGTTCGTGACCACACAGCGGGGATGTCGCCTCTGTCGCCTGAGATAATCCAGCTAATCAACCAGGGTTCTACACATTCCCACAAAACCGTCCACTAACACAGATAAGTCGAAGATTAATAAAATCAACTGACTTACCGTGTTATTGTGTAGGTGATCAGGCTCCTTCAGTGGGCAGTCCTGGGTCGTCTGTTTCACCCTGTGATTGTGATTTTCGGTTGTCCGGATTCCGAAATCCCCTCAAGTGTGGCCCCACGCTTGGGCGCCAAATGATAGGGTAAACTTCCTTTTTCCCTGTTATCTCACACCGAATAACCACCTCTGTAAATTGAAAACTGAAAGCATGCATGGAAAAAAGTACACCAGACAGACAAATGTTGGTAGACATCTTTCCCTCAGTCAAGTAGGAAGTGAACTGAAACTGTTTATTGAACAAAGAAAAGAAACACATGTTACCTCCCTAGAGATGTGGGACGTGCTTAAGCCCTATTGGCTCCTCAGCTGTGAGTCCATCTGTACACTCCTCTTGCATTCCAGGGGCGGTGTATCCGTAGGCTTGTTTTTCATACAGACTCCATCTTGTTTCATTTACAAATCTTTGTGTAATATACAGATTTTTACTTTATATAAAGTAATAATGTTTTTGCAAACAATATATATGGTAATATTCCCTGACACTGCAACTCTGAAGCGGTTCCCCTTTAAGGTCGAGGAGGAGTGACATCAAACAACGGTGATGCTGAGCAGCACAGGCAGAGGAGAACCATGTCGTCCTATCATCATGGCAATGCTACGGCTTCAGACTTGCTTGTGTTGGCCCGCAGCTGACAGTAATAGCCAGGTATAGGGGTAAAGAGGCATCTGGTAAGTAGAGAGGAATTTTTCTAGAGCAAGATATATTACAGAGTTTATTATATTTGCATACACTATGGATTTATGTAAAACACAAATTGATAGACACGCTTTAAGTTGAAAGTTGTCCCTTCCATAAACTGGAAGAGAATCTGCATGGGTAAAATATTTGTTAAAGGGGTTGTCTGGGCATGGGGCGGTTTTTCATACTGATGTTATGCAGTGGTTGCTGTAGGAGCAGATGGAAAACTGTGGATGAAAAACCGCCTTATGCTCGGACAAACTCTTCAAGTGACCAAAGACAAATAGTTCAGAATAGGCGAAAGCCATCAGTAGAAACCACAAAATTCTGTATTGGGCCCAGTTTTTTTTAAATCTTTTTATTAATGACTTTGTGAATGAAATAAAAAGTAAAGTGTCAGTTTTTACTAATGATACAAAACTATATAGAAGTGTAAACTCTTCTTGATTGTGGAATATTACAGAAAGAGTACAACAAGCTGGCAGGCTGGGCAGGTGAATAGCAGATGAAATTGCTTGTGACCCTGACCTTGGCTTAATTTGAATCTTCTTATGGATCTCGATTTGAAATTGCATTCACACACAGTCAGCTACCTGTCTCCAACGAGCCACATTAAGGGGCAGTTAGAGGGCTGCTACCTGCAGGTCTCTGGCAGCTAAGTTCACATTGCCTTGCAAGTGAAAGTGGCCTTCATCATCTTTCTGCTATCGAGGCAAGCATTGACCTGGGTATCTCCTTTGTGGGAACAGAACCAACCACTCCTGCATAAGGGTATGTTCACACACAGTGAGCAAAAACGTCTGAAAATACGGAGCTGTTTTCAGGCGAAAACAGCTCCGGATTTTCAGACGTTTTTTTAATAACTCGTATTTTTCGCTGCGTTTTTTAAGGCCGTTTTTGGAGCTATTTTTCAATGGAGTCAATGAAAAACACCTCCAAAAACGTCCCAAGAAGTGTCCTGCACTTCTTTTGACGAGCCATCATTTTACGCGCCGTATTTTGACAGTGACGCGTAAAATAAAGGCTTGTGAGAACAGAACATCGTAATTCCCATTGAAAGCAATGGGCAGATGTTTGTAGTCGTATTATGGGCGTTTTTTATCAGGCGTAATTCAAGGCGTAAAACGCCAGAATTACGTCTGAAACCACTGCGTGTGAACATACCCTAATTGTTCAACCTTCATAGAAATGTTTCAAAATATCTGGGTATCTCCTGCAGCCACCACCATGCTACGCCTTGGACAATACTCCTTGATCATCAACCAATACGCCATCCAGTTCCAGACTTTGGCTTCAGAATTAAAATAGAATAAGCCCTGGTTGCCACTTTCTGGCAAGGTCCCTCAGACAAAATTAAGAATGAACTTGCGTTAGGAAACTACCCTCCTCTTTGGATAATCTTGTTTCATTATGTAGTAAGGTGAATATCCGTTTCTGAGAACCCCGACCACTGGAGGAAAAGATGGCTTATCATTCCAGTTTCAAGTAGGCCCTGAGATTTCAGGCTCCAGCCACTCCTCCAGAAGTACCCCTGCAGCTAGGTTGTTCCAAGTTAACCCCTGAAGAACGTGAGAATGGGGTCAAGAACCATCTCTGTCTCTATTGCCGTTCTCCTGGACATCTAGTGGCATTCTGCCCTATTAAGCCGGGAAACACAAGAACCTATATAGTAACCTAGGTTCTTAATGTTATGCTCCAATCTTAGAAAAAACTCTTAGCTTCTCTACTCATGTGTTTTTTGCAGAGGTGAAAGTTATGTCAGCCTTTATTGAGACCAGAGCAGACTGGGATTTTCTCTTATCCAACCCAAGTGACAGACCGTCAATTGATTCTTCTCTCTGGTGTCACTTTTTACAGCGCTCACATGGAAATCTGCTGATCCTAAGTATTGTACACCAGAGGCCAGTCAAGATTTCTTCCAGTTAAAGAAGGCTTTCTTATGTGCCCCATGTGACCAACCTAATACCTCATTGCCCATTTCTTAGAGGTGGACGCATACTTAATTGCAGTTGGGGCAATCCTGTCTCAGCAGAAACCCACTGGTAAGATGCATCCCTGTGGATTCTTCTCCAAAAGATTTTCTCCCACAGAAAACAATGACGGGATTGGGGATAAAGAGCTTCTTGCATTTAAGCTCATCCTAGAAGAATGAAGGCACTTGTTTGAAGTAGCAGTCTTTCCACTGACCATCTATACCAATCATAAGAATTTGCAGTGTTTCCACAAAGTCCATCAGTTGAACCCACGTGAAGCCAGTTGGTCGCTGTTCTTTTCCAGGTTATAGCTAACTATCACTTACCGTCCGGGCCATATGAAGTGTGCCGTGAGCTAGGTGCTCAGTGTTAAACACCTCTTCCTGCCCATACCTGCATTTATATGGAGTGCTGCGGCCATTAGGATTGTTGCACCTGTGGTTAAACCTGTTTTCCTTCCTATAACTGTAGTAATCTGGAGGTGACGGACATTTTGAAATTTAACTATCTGCCTAGTCACTTGATATACAGGCCCTACTGAATATATTGACTGATCGCTTTCATAATTACTATACTTAACTTTGGATTCTCATGTACAATTCTTTATAATACACTGCCTTGTTTATTGCTAACACCCCCCCCCCCCCCTTCATATTAAACTGAAACTGTATACTTGGATATAATTGGGGTGTCTGTACCCTGAATTCCATACCATGGGTGGGGCAGTAGACAGAAGGGAAAAGGCAAATCCCTGGCTGGCAGCTGAATCTGCAGTGGATAAACCTGCCCCCCCCACCACCACCCCCCCCCCCCCACGCCCCCCATGTGAACCATTTGATGCCTTGGATGATAATGCTACATCTACTGTTTTATCTAAAATACAAGCTAGTGCGGTTAAGATGCTTGAGCAATTCTGTAGACCACAACCCCTGCCTCTGTCTGCTTCTACTGATCTGCCTCTGTCGCTATTTAATGGATCTATGAGCCCTGCTAGGCTGCTGTCCCTGCAAGACCAACTGGCCTCCTCTTCCCACATAGATTTAAAGTTTGCAGAATTGTTGGCTGCCATCAATTCGTGTTAGTCCATGCTAGTTGCCAATGTTTAAGAACTGCAACAGGATTTTGTTATACTGCGGCATGACACGCAAAAAATAAAGGAGTGCAGTGCAGAAACTGGTGAAAAGGAATCCTATCTGCCCAGCCAGGTTCATGAGTGAAAAATATAGATGGTGAGGGTAGAAACTGTTCATCTGGTAGTGTAGTGGCGACAGGATTATTGTAGATTGTAACCTTTTCTGAAGAGGTGGGTTTTCAGGTTTCTTTTAAAGGTTATATAGAAAAAGATGTGGTTATAGCTAAACCATACCTAATAAGCATACCCATACCTTTTAAAGGTTTTCATGGTGTCAGAGAGTCTGGTAAGTATGGGGGATGCATGGGAGAAATCATGGAGACAATGATGTAAACGGCGGACAAGAGGAGAGCAAAGAAGGGGTTGGGACTGGAGATTACGTGTGGGTAGGTTTCGGGAGTTGAGGCCAGAGATGTAAGGATGGGACAGGTTGCGGACAACCTTGTATGACATTGTTAATATTTTGAACTTAATGCCGTATGCAATGAGTAGCCAGTGCAGGAATTAACAGAGGGTAGAGGCAGAGGATGAACAAGGACAAAGGCAGATTAACTGGGCAGCAAAGTTGCTGGAGGATTGGAGGGGTGCTCGAGTGTTAGATGGGAGGCCACAGAGAAGCATGTTGCAGTAGTCTAGGCAGGAGTTGATGAGGGTATGTACTAGCATTTTTGTTGACTCAAGGTTGAGTAAAAAGCGGATTCAAGAATTGTTTTTGAAGGGGAGTCAGCAGGAAGTGGTAAGAGCTTGGATGTGCGGTTTAAAAGACAGGGCGAATTCAAAGGTAAAAACGAGGCTACGGAATTCTGAGACTCTGGAAAGTGTGGAGCCATTAACTTTGATCGACAGTTCTAGTAAGGGGTCGATTGAGATGGGAGGAAAGTTGATGAATTCAGTTTTCTCCTTGCTGAGTTTTAGAAGGCGGGAGGAGAAGAAGGAAAATGTAGTTGGCAAAGAACCTGAATCTTTGGATAGTAGGAGGTAACATCAGGACCAGAGAGTGCCATTAGCATAAAAATTATTTTGAAAACCATGAGAATCTATAAGCTGTTCCAGTCAAAAAATATAGATGAAGGAGAGTAGGTGTCCCAGGACAGAGCCTTGGGACATCAACAGAGAAAGGGCTAAGAGGAGGTGGTGTGAGTTGGAGACACTAAATGTTCAGTTGGTGAAGTATGGAGAGATCCTGGAGAGGACCAAGTCTGTGATGCCAATGGATGAGAGAATTTTTAATAGGAAGGCGAAGTGACATTGGTTACGGCCTTTCAATAGAGTGTTGGGAGTCGGAAGCTTGATTGTAGTAGGTTGAAAAGAAAATTGGATGAAAGGTGGGAGAACAGATCAAGGTGGACAAGTTGTTCAAGAATTTTTGAGGCAAACGGGAATAGTGAGATGGGGCAATAGCTTGACAAAGAGGATGCGCTGAGTGATGGCTTCTTAACCCCTACCCGCACCATGACGTAATAGCACATCCTGGTGCGGGGGGTGATGTTTGTAACGGGCTCACCCGATGAGCCCACTTCATACGCAGCAGGTGTCAGCTGTGTATTACTAATGGCCAAGAGCAGTGATCGCACTGTTCCTGGCTGTTTAACCCCTTAGAGGCTGCGATAAATCACAATCCCCCTTCGACAGTTCATTGCCCTCCACCCGCGTCGCAAACAGGGGCTGCCTCTGGCAGGTCTTACCAGGAGCCTGTAAAAATGACAATATACTGCAATACATTAGTAACGATTGCTGGTTCAAGTTGCCTAAAAAAATGTTTAATGAAGATTTTAGTAGTGTAAAAAAATATATATTAAAGGTTGAAAAAAAACCTTTTTCTCAAGTTCCTCTAAAGTATCTAAAGTAATGTAAAAAAATAAACAAAACTGGTATTGCCGCATCCGCAAAAGTGCAAACTATTACAATATATCATTATTTAACCCACAAGGTGAACGCCGTAAAAACTAAAAAATTAAACCGCCAGAATCGCTGTTTTATTGGTCACGTCATATCCCACAAAAAATAAAATGTCTTATGTAACCCAAAATAGTACTGATAGAAACTACAGCTCGCCACCAGGGGCATAACTAGGAAAGACTGGGCCCCATAGCAAACTTTTGACTGGGGCCCCCCTTCCCCTGGGTGTCACACCACCCCACCCCCCCCCCCTCTTGTAGATAGTGCCTTTTTTACGGGCCCCCCTGTAGATAACGCCATACAGCCCCCTGTAGATAATGTCATACAGCCCCCTGTAGATAACGTCATACAGCCCCCCTGTAGATAACGCCAAACAGCCCCCTTTGTAGATAACGCCATACAGCCCCCAGTAGATAACGCCATACAGCCCCCACTGTAGAGAACGCCATACAGCCCCCCCTGTATATAACGCCATACAACCCCCTGTAGATAACGCCATACAGCCCCCCCTGTAGATAACGCCATACAGCCCTCTGCTGTAGATAACGCCATACAGCCCCCCTGTAGAGAACGCCATACAGCCCCCCCTGTAGATAATGCCAAACAGCCCTCTTTGTAGATATCTACAGAGGGGGCTGTTTGGCGTTATCTACAAAGGGGGCTGTATGGCGTTCTCTACAGGGGGGCTGTATGGCGTTCTCTACAGTGGGGGCTGTATGGCGTTATCTACAGAGGGGGCTGCATGGCGTTATCTACAGGGGGATGTATGGCGTTATCTACAGGGGGCTGTATGGCGTTATTTACAGAGGGGGCTGTATGGCGTTATCTACAGAGGGGGCTGTATGGCGTTATCTACAGAGGGGGCTGTATGGCGTCATCTACAGAGGGGGCTGTAGGGCGTTATCTACAGAGGGGCTGTATGGCGTTATCTACAGAGGGGGCTGTTTGGCGTTATCTACAGGGGGGACTGTATGGTGTTATCTACAGGGGGGGGCTGTATGGCGTTATCTACAGGGGGCTGTATGGCGTTATCTACAGGGGGGCTGTATGGTGTTATGTACAGAGGGGGCTGTATGGCGCTAACGCCATACAGCCCCCCCTGTAGAGAACGCCATACAGCCCCCCCTGTAGAGAACGCCATACAGCCCCCCCTGTAGGGAACGCCATACAGCCCCCCCCCCCTGTTGGGAACGCCATACAGCCCCCACTGTAGGGAACGCCATACAGCCCCCCCTGTAGGGAACGCATTACAGCCCCCCCTCCCAAAAAAATGCGACCTACAGTGTGTCTTACAAAAGAAATGTATCCTCTATCCACAGGATAGGGGATACATGTGTGATCGCTGGCAGCGATAGGGAGAACGGGGGACCGAAAGTCCCCTGAATTTCTCCATGACTAACCTCTGACTTCCGGAGTCTGCACAGCTGAATAAAAATGAAAGGAGCGCTGGTTGCGCATGCGCACAAGCGCGACCGGCGCTCCATTCATTTCTACGGAGCTGCCGACACAGACCCCGGAAGTCCGAGGTTTGTGATGGAGAACTTCAGGGGACTTTCAGTCCCCCGTTCTCCCTATCGCTGCCAGCGATCACACATGTATCCCCTGTCCTGTGGATAGGGGATACATGTCTTTTGTTTAATGGCAGATACCTCCCTGCTCTGCCGTAGTGTTCAGTGGCGTCCCGCTGTAGCAGCCATAGCGGTTGCTAGCGGAGCCTCCGGCCATGGAGGGGGCCCGTGCCGGCGGGCGACACGGGCCCCCTCATGCCGCGGGCCCCGTAGCAGCCACTACGCCTGCTATGGCGGTAGTTACGCCCCTGCTCGCCACACAAAAAATAAGCCCTCATACTGCTCAATCGACAGAAAAGTTAAAAAGTTATGGCTCTCAGAATGTGGCGACAAAACACAAATGAGTTTCTTCCTTGCGAAAGTAATAAAACATTAAAAAAAACTATATCAATTTGGTATTGTCACTATTTAGGGGTATGTGGACCCACTAGACCACTCCGCCATGGCGGAGAGGCAGCTGGCCAAGTCACGGTCTATGCAAAAGTCTATACAAGAGGTTCGTAGCACAAGGATACCTGAGATAGTCCAGATGATGGCAGAGGCTCTGGCACGGATGGGGCTAGATGTAGCAGGTTGCACCAAAAGTGGTGGATGGTACCAGGAGAGGCAGATGACACCAGATGTGGGTTAAACCAGCAGGCATGGCAGGTTGTGCCAGACGTGGCGGATGATACCAGGAGTGGCAGATAACACCAGACGTAGTGTATAACCACAGGCGGCACAACTCAACTCCAATATTAGACAGTCTCAAGAACTAAACGCAGCACAGGATACAGGATACAAGTAGCAGGGCACGGGACCACTGGGAGCAGGATAACACTAAGCGACCATTTGCAATACGAACATGGGAAAACTACAATGCTCAAGCAAGGAGTGAAAGGGGCAGCACCCTTTTTATATGAGGGTAGGGGCATTAGGGTTCTTTTCTGGTTCCCAGGACCTCTCCTCAGGATCAAACCCTCTCCAGTCCACCAAATAGAAAGTACTTCCTCCTACCCTCTTGCAGTCCAGGATCTCCTTCACTCAAACACATCAGATGAACCACTGGGAGCAACTGCAGGACTAGGAGTTTTACTGTAGCGGTTCAGGACCACAGGTTTCAGGAGGGACACCTGAAAGCAGTTGGAAATTCTAAGGGTAGGAGGCAGCCGAAGCTTATAGGAGACAAGGTTTATCTGTTGTAGGATCTCAAAGGGTCCGAGGAACTTGGGAGCAAATTAGTATGAGGGCACCTTCAAACTAATGTTCCTTGAGGATAGCCAGACCTTAACTCCAGGACAGAACTGAGGAGGAACTCTTCTTCTTTTATCGGCATGCTTTTTCATGCGGTCCACTGCCTGGAGTATCGCAGACTTAGTTTGCTGCCAGATGTAAATAAAAGTCCCAAATGAGGAATTTACTGCTGGTACTGGAGTCATTGCTGGCACAGGAGAGAGGAACTCGAGGATGCTGGCTGCACACAATGTAGAAAGGAGACAGTAGATTCACTAATCTGAGTGTTGTACGAGAATTCTGCCCAAGGCAGAAGTTGTACCCAATTGTCATGTTGGGTGGTAACGAAATGACGAAGATAATTCTCCAAAATTTGATTAATCCTCTCCACTCGACCATTCCGACTGCGGATGATAGGCGTAACAGAAGTCCGGTTTAAAGTCTAGCAGGTTGTACAGGGCTGTCCAGAACTTGGATGTAAACTGCACACCCCGGTCCGAGACAATATGCAGAGGAAGTCCGTGTAGCCGGAAGCTGTGCGGGATAAACAGATTTGCCAGGCGAAGAGCAGATGGAAGATACATCCAGCAGATAGGGGAAGGTCAGTGATAAAGTCCATAGCGATATGCTGCCAAGGGGCATCACGAACAGGTAGTGGTAGTAACAGAAAACCAGAAGGTTTGGAGTGGGTAGACTCGTTCGAGGAACAGTTCATACATGAAGAGACATAGTCCGCAACATCTCCAGGCAGAGTGGGGCACTAATAGTGACAAGCTATCAAGTCCCGTGTCTTACGGACACCATAGTGCCCAACAAATTTAGAGTTGTGTCCCCAGCAGAGAATTCTCTCCCGGTCAGCAAGAGGGACAAATGTTTTTCCAGTAGGAATGTCTCTAATTTGCAGAGGATTAGCGGCAATAATCCTACAAGGATCTATGACGTATTGAGGTGTTTCCTCAGAGTCATTGGTTTCAAAGGAACGAGACAAGGCGTCAGCCTTCACATTCTTGTCTGCAGGACGGAAGTGAAACAAAAACTGAAATCGGACGAAGAACAACGACCATCTGGTTTGGCGTGTATTTAATCGTTGAGCCGACTGTATGTACATGATAATAGGATGATAATAGGATGGATAGCACACTCCATCAAGTGTTTCCACTCCTCTAAGGCCAACTTGTCGGCCAGCAACTCCCGATCCCCGATGGAATTGTTGCGATCTGCTGCAGAGAATAACTTTGAGAAGAAGCCACAAGCCACCATCTTGCCTTTAGAGTTCTTTTAGCATAGTAAAGAAAAAACTGCCAAGAAGAATCAGGGTGATGGAGAAAAGATGCTGAGGTGAATGTGCTCTTGAGATAAGTAAACGCTGATTCTGCCTCCAGAGATTAAACCTTGGCGTTCACTCCCTTCTTGGTGAGGGCCAAGATTTGAACAGTCAGAGATGAGAAGATCGTGATTAATTGCCGATAGAAGTTTGCAAATCCCAGAAATCGTTGTATGGAACGAAGACCTTGTGGTCGTGGCTATTATTTCACCTTCTCTGGATCCTTTTTGAGACCACGGTCATATACGATGTAGCCCAGTAAGGGCAGAGAATTCTTCTCAAACACACATTTCTCGAATTTAGCATATAGGCGATTCCCCCTTAAACGCGAAAGAACTTGGCGAACATGCTTCCGATGTGTCATCAAATCAGGTGAGTTAATCAGGTTATCGTCCAGGTAGACCACCACACAGACATACAGCAGGTCTCGTAAAATGTGATTTACAAACTCCTGGAGTGCAGCTGAAGCTTTAAATAGTCCAAAAGGGCATCACAAGGTATTCATAATGGCCGTCTCGAGTGTTTAATGCAGTTTTCCACTCCACGTAGATCCAGCTTTGTGAGAACCCTGGCCCCACGTATTCCATTAAAAAGTTCTGAGATAAGCAGCAGGGTATACTTATTTTTAACCGTATACTTATTTTTAACCGTAATTTGGTTCAGGCCTCGGTAGTCGATACATGGATGAAGAGATCCGTTCTTCTTCTTCACGAAGGAGAATCCGGCTCTGGCCAGAGAGGATGATTTCCAGATGAACCCTCTCTCGAGGTTCTCCTTAACATAGGCAGACATGGCTAGGGTCTCTGGCAGGGAGAGAGGATAAACTCGACCTCGAGGTGGCGAGGCATCAGGAAGTAATTCAACAGGGCAATCGTAGATGCGATGGAGAGGAAGAGTCTCTGCTTCCTTCTTACTGAAGACGTCTGCAAAACTAGAATAATGTGACGGTAGATCGGAGAGTGACTGAGGCAGTGGAGGCAAAACAGGACGAACCTGTAGCAGGGAACAGCTAAAGCATCTGGGTCCCCATTGGAAGACCTCTCCAGAACTCCAGTTGAGAACTGGAGCATGTAGACGAAGCAAAGGCAGGCCCAGCAGAACAGGGTTGATTGTTTTAGGTAGAACGAGGAAGGTAATATGTTCCGAGTGGAGAACTCCGATTTGTAGTGTCAGTGGTTTAGTGACAGACACAATAGGATCGGACAATGGTAGTCCATTTACAGAGGCAACAGCCAGAGGTCTCTCTAGAAGAACTGTGGGTAGATGTAGGCGATCCACTAAATCCTGCTGAATAAAATTTGCAGCTACTCTGGAATCCAGATAGGCAGAGGGGAAGTGTGATGTCTCTCCAGAGATGATGGTTACAGGAATAGATAACTTTGGAGATGCTTTGACATTTGGCGTCATCCCACCTAGGGTTGTCTCTCCAACCAAACCTAGGTGCTGGAGTTTCCTGGCTTTGGTGGACATTGACACATGAAATGGCCTTTAAGGCCGCAATACAGATGTCACGATCACTGGGTATGTGGACCCACTAGGCCGCTCCGCCGTAGCGGAGTCTATACAAAAGTCTGTAGTAGTTAGTAAAACTTGGGTACCTGAACTAGTCCAGACAGTGGCTGTGGCTTCAGCACGTATGGAGGTCGGTGCAGCAGGTAGCGCCAGACGTGGAGGGCAGTATCCGATGTGGCAGAAGACACTGGACGTGGCAACGACAGCAGGTGCAGTAGACACGACTCCGACACGAATAGGCACAGGAATAAGAACAACACGAGATACAGGAACAGGTAACAGGGCACGGGTAACGACTGGAACAGTAAACACTAAGGTACCATTTGCAAGACAGACTTGGGATAACTAACAACGCTCAGGCAAGGATCAGAAGGGCTGGGGCCTTCTTACAGACCAGGAACTCATGTGGTTGATGATCATGATTGTTTTACAGGTGCGTGCTGGCCCTTTAAAAGCGGGCACGAGCGTGCGCGCGCACCCTACGAGACACTGCAGACCGGAGCGGAAGTGATTGCTGGCGTCTCCTAGGAAGGAGATGGGGACCATCGCTCACGGATCCATGGCTGCGGGCGTCGGGAGGTGAGTAAACCCAACGGCTTGTGGCCATGGAAGCTACAGTATCCCCCCGCTTCTTGGGGCGAGAGCAAGAGAGGAATTTTTTAATGAGAGCAGGAGCACTGAGGTTCTCTTCCGGCTCCCAGGACCTCTCCTCAGGACCAAACCCTCTCCAGTCCACCAAATAGAAAGTTCTTCCTCCTACCCTTTTGCAGTCCAGGATCTCCGTTCGTTACCTCGAACACATCAGAAGAACCGCTGGGGGCAACTGTGGAACTAGAAGTCTTGCTGTAGCAGTTCAAGACCACTGGTTTCAGGAGGGACAAATGAAAGGAGTTGGGGATTCTGAGGGTAGGAGGCAGCCGCAGCTTATAGGAGACAGGGTTTATTTGTTGCAGAATTTCGAAAGGACCAAGGAACCTGGGAGCAAACTTGTATGAAGGCACCTTCAAATGAATGTTCCGAGAGGACAGCCAGACTTTGGTACCCAGAAGATACTGAGGTGGCTCTTTTCTCTTTGTATCTGCCTTTCGCTTCATGCGATCGACTGCCAGCAAAATAGAGGACCGGGTCTGTTGCCAGATTTGCAGAAAGTCCCCATATGCAGAGTCAGCAGCGGGTACCTGAGATGTAGTCGACATTGGAAGAGGGTCTCTGGGATGTTGACTGTACACAATGTGAAATGGAGTGGAAGTGGTGGATTCACTTGTGTAGTTGTTGTACGAGAACTCGGCCCATGGAAGAAGTTGTACCCAGTTATCGTGCTGTGAAGAGATGAAGAGATAATTCTCCATGATCTGGTTGATCCTCTCAACTTGCCCATTGGACTGGGGGTGATAGGCTGAGGGAAAAGTCAAATCTCACATCCAGGAGTTTACAGAGGGCTCTCCAGAACTTTGAGGTAAACTGAACCCCCCGGTCAGACACAATGTGAAGAGGAAAGCCATGCAAGCAAAAGATGTGTTGAATGAAGAGCCTCACCAGTCGGGGAGCAGTAGGTAGGCGGTCAGCGGGATAAAATGTGCCATCTTAGAGAATCGGTCCACCACCAACCAGACAGTGTTGCATCCTGCTGATGGGGGAAGGTCTGTGACAAAGTCCATCGCAATGTGCTACCAGGGGGCATTGGGTACAGGCAGGGGTTGGAGCAGGCCGGCAGGCTTGGAGAGAGTAACTGTAGCGTCCATGGCCGCAAGCCGTCGGGTTTACTCACCTCCCGATGCCCACGGCCATGGATCCGTGAGCGCTGGTCCCCATCTCACTTCCGCTTCAGTCTGCTGTGTCCCGTAAAGTGCGCGCGCACGCTTGTGCCCAGCCTTAAAGAGCCAGCGCACACACAAAGGAAATCATCATTAACTGCCATGATTTTCTGGTCTATAAGAAGGCCCCAGGCCTTCTGATCCTTGCCTGAGCATTGCTAGTTTTCCCAGTCTGTCTTGCAAATGGTCCCTTAGTGTTTCCCGTTCCAGTTGTTACCTTTGCCTTGTTACCTGTTCCTGTATCCCGTGCTGTGCCTATAGTGTCGAGTCATGCCACGTCCTGTGTCATCTGTCACATCCGGAGGAATCTTCCACGTCCAGAGGAGTCCACCACGTCCTGTGTCATCTGCCATGTCCGGAGGAATCCGCCACGTCCTGTGTCATCTCCCACGTCCAGAGGAATCCGCTACGTCTGGCGTTATCTGCTGCACCCATCTCCATCAGTGCCAGAGCTGCGGCCACTGTCTGTACTATCCACGTACCCTTGTGCGGGACATTGTATTGCTGGGGTTTCCTGTTGTTTGGCCAGCTGCCTCCCCACTACGGCGGTACGTCCAAGTGGGTTCACAAACCCGCTTCGTGACAGTACGCTCAGGCCACGGACCCCACTGGTCAACCTGAGACCTTGACGACACAAGCCATGCTGGCCGAGATGGAGGATCTCCAGTCACGACAAGACCAACTCCTCCTGTCGGTGAACGCTATAGCCCATCGGCTGCTTGTTTCTACCACAGTCGTCACCGCACCCATTCCTGCTGTTCCGCCTGCTACACTTCCTGTCTGTACCGGTACCAATCCCCTGTGCTTCTTGCCGCTACCTCCACGTTATGACGGAGACCCGAGGACCTGCAGGGGATTTTTGAATCAGTGCCTGATCCACTTCAGACTACATGCCAGGTCTTTCTCTTCGGATGACATCAGGATCGCCTTCATCATCTCTCTCCTTACTGGCAAAGCCCTGGCATGGGCTAATCCTCTGTGGGAACACCAGGGACCAGAGACCGCTCGATCTTTGAGGAACCTGGGAGAGTTTCGGCGGCTGCATCCTTGCTGACCCTACACCATGGAGACCTCTCCATGGGCGAGCATGCCATTCAGTTCCGTATCCTGGCTGCTGAATTGAACTGGAACAACGAAGCTTTGGTGGCCACATTCTGGCAGGGACTGTCTTCAGGGATTAAGGACAAGCTGGCTGCTCGCGATCTGCCATCTACCCTGGACAATCTTATCCTACTTGCCTCCCGGGTTGACATGAGGATCCGGGAGCGTTCCCAAGAGGTTCTCCGGGAGAGAGAACTTCCTAGGCTGGATTCTACTTTCCAGCAATCCTCCTAAGTCATCTCACCAGAGGATCCTATGCAGAGTAACTATGTCAAATTGTCTAGCCAGGAGAAACAACGCAGACGCACTTCTGGACTTTGTATTGCGGCCTCGGAGGCCATATTGTGCGTCTCTGTCCCCAGAGGCCAGAGAAACCCCATTGCCTAGGATTGATTGGAGAGACAACCATAGATGGAACGGTACCTAATAAAGCATTCTGTTCCAAGCTGACTATTCCTGTGACCCTAGTATCCGGCGAGAGGACACATCAAGTTTCTGCCTATCTTGACTCTGGTTCTGCTGCAAACTTCATCCAGAGAGAGCTAGTGGATCATCTTCAGTTGCCCACAGTTCCCCTAGAAAGGTCTTTGGCTGTTGCCAATTAATGGACTGCCTCTGCCTGATCCCATTGATTCTAAAACCAAGCCGTCGAAGCTCCAGGTTGGAGTCCTTCATTCTGAACTGATTTCTTTCCTTGTTTTGCCCAAGGCCATCAATCCTGTTCTGCTGAGCCTGCCTTGGCTTCGACTACATGCCCAGTCCTGGACTGGAATTCTGGAGAGGTTCTCCAATGGGGCTCCAAGTGCCATGGTCGTTGTCTGTTGCAGATCCATCATGTGAAGCCTCCTCTTCCTCAGTCTTTGACGGGACTGCCCCCCCCCCAAGTTTGCTCAGTATGCAGATATTTTCAGCAAAAGGGAGGCTGAGACGCTGCCTCCACATCAGACTTATGACTGCCCCATTGAACTGGTTCTTAATGCCTTTCTCCCCTGTGGTCGGGTATATCCTCTCTCCTTGCCAGAGTCTCTATCCATGTTGGCCTATATCAAGGAGAATCTGGAGAGGGGATTCATACGAAAGTCTTACTCCCTGGCCGGGCCTCGATTCTTCTTCCTTAAAATGGACGGATCCCTTCGACTCTGCATTGACTACCGTGGTCTCAACCTGATCACGGTCAAGAACAAATACCCATTGCCACTCATATCTGAGCTGTTTGATCGCATACGAATAGTCAAAAATGTTTCTAAGCTGGACCTACGGGGTGCTTATAATCTAGTCCGGATTCGCCGGGGTGATGAATGGAAGATGGCATTTAACACCCGGGACGGGAACTACGAATACCTAGTGATGCCCTTCGGACTGTGTAACGCTCCCGCAGTGTTTCAGGAATTTGTTAATGATATCTTCCGAGATCTCCTCTATGCCTGTGTTGTTGTTTATCTCGATGATATTTTGATTTTCTCCCCAGATCCAACGACTCATCGGAGGCATGTCCGTCAGGTTCTACTACCATTAAGGGAGAATCATTTATACACCAAGCTAGAGAAGTGCGTCTTTGAGAGGAGTTCTCTGCCCTTCTTGGGCTACATCATCTCGGACCAAGGTCTCAAGATGGATCCTGAGAAAGTGAAAGCTGTCCTGGAGTGGCCACATCCTCAAGGTTTAAGGGCCATACAATGGTTCCTGGGATTCGCCAATTTCTATCGGCAGTTTATTTCTAAAATCTCATCTCTGACGGCTCCCATCTCTACCATTACCAAGAAGGGTGTGAACGCCAAGGTGTGGACTCAAGAGGCAGAGTCCGTATTTATTTGCCTCAAGAAAGCCTTCACTTCAGCCTCGATCCTCCATCATCCAGACGTATGTCGGCAGTTCTCACTGGAAGTGGACGCTTCCTCTATTGGTGCAGGTGCACTTTTGTTCCAGAGGAGCTCCAAAAGAAAGGCAGTAGTATGTGGCTACTACTCAAAACTTTTTTCTTCTGCTGAGCGCAATTACTCTATTGGCGATCGGGAGCTACTGGCCATCAAATTGGCTCTGGAGGAGTGGAGACATCTTCTAGAGGGTGATGCTCACCCCATCCTGATTTTCACAGACAACAAGAACCTTACCTACCTTCAGTCTGCACAACGACTGAATCCCCGTCAAGCCAGGTGGTCGCTGTTCTTCACCCGTTTCCAGTTTGTGCTCCACTACCGTCCCGCGGACAAGAATGTGAGGGCCGATGCCCTGTCCAGATTGTTTGAGACTGAAGGCACGGTGGAGTCCCTTCAGACTATCATAGACCCGTCCTGCATTGTCACTGCTAATCCTCTGCAGGTTAGAGACATCCCTCCAGGGAGGACTTTTGTTCGGTTGGCAGACAGGAGAAGAATGCTCTGCTGGGGACACAGTTCTAAAGTGGCTGGGCACCCTGGTGTCCGTAAAACCCGAGACTTGATTGCTCGTCACTCCTGGTAGCCCACGCTACCTAAAGATGTTCTGGACTTTGTCTCTTCTTGCACGGTGTGTGCCTCTAACAAAGTTACTCACTCCAAGCCTGCCGGCCTGCTTCAACCTCTGCCTGTACCCAATTCCCCCTGGTAGCACATTGCTATGGACTCTGTCACAGACCTTCCCCCCTCTGCAGGATGCAACACCGTCTGGGTGGTGGTGGACCGATTCTCTAAGATGGCACATTTTATCCCGCTGACCGGCCTATCTTCTGATTGATGATGATGATTGTTTCACTGGTATGTGCGCTTGCCTTTTAAGAGCGGGCACGAGCGTGCGTGCGCACCCTAAGAAACACAGCAGACCGGAGCGGAAGTGAGCGCTGGTGTCTCCTAGGAAGGAGATGGGGACCAGCGCTCACGGATTCATGGTGCGGGCGTCGGGGGGTGAGTAAATCCGACGGCCCGTGGCCATGGACGCTACAACAGACACAGACCTGAAGAGCGTTAACCATCTTACTTCTTCCTCAGGTCCGGTTTTGGCTTTGCTCCGTCATTTGGTGTTGCGTTGCTTGCAGTGTAACATCCGTTTTCGAGCTCGCCATATTCCAGGTGTTCACAATGTTGTCGCTGATGCCTTATCTTGTTTTCATTGGCAAGTTTTTCGCTCTCTTTGCCCGCAGGCGGAGCAGGAGGGGACCAGCTGCCCGGAGTTCTTGTGGAGGTTGCTGGATCGGAGTTAGTGCCATTGGTGAGGTCGTCCCTTGCGCCCTCTAACTGGGATACTTACGGTAATGCGTGGAAGGAATGGTTGAGCGCTGCGGGGGATAGACTAGTAGGGGAGGATCCGGTGCTGCGTACGACCATGACGCTCGAATATTTAACAGCTTTGCGCGAGTGTGGTGTTTCGGGGGTGGTAGCTCAGCGGCGTCTGGCCGGGGTTGCTTTCTTTTCCAAGTTAAGGGGGTGGTCGGATGTGACCAAGTCATTTTTTATTTTGCAAGCCTTGAAGGGTTGGAGGAAGTTGGCTTCCAGGAGGGAGTCGCGTCGACCAGTGTCCTTTTCTTTATTTCAGGAACTTATAGCGGCGCTACCGTAGGTTTGTTCTTCTCCATATGAGTCCGTTTTGTTTTCAGCGGCTTTCTCGTTATGTTTTTTCGGGGCTTTGCGAATTTTGGAACTAGTTCCTATGGGGGCGGCTCGTCCCAGGGGTTTGCTTTTTGAGGATGTAGTGGTTTCTTCGGTGGGGGTTCGTTTGCGTATTTGCCATACAGCCCCCCCCTGTAGGGAACGCCATACAGCCCCCCCTGTAGGGAACGCCATACAGCCCCCCCTGTAGGGAATGCCATACAGCCCCCACCTGTAGGGAACGCCATACAGCCCCCTCCTGTAGGGAACGCCATACAGCCCCCCCTGTAGGGAACGCCATACGGCCCCCCTGTAGGGAACGCCATACAGCCCCCTCCTGTAGGGAACGCCATACAGCCCCCCCCTGTAGGGAACGCCATACAGCCCCCCTGTAGGGAACGCCATACAGCCCCCCCTGTAGGGAACGTCGTACAGCCCCCACCTGTAGGGAACGCCATACAGCCCCCTCCTGTAGGGAACGCCATACAGCCCCCCTGTAGGGAACGCCATACAGCCCCCCTGTAGGGAACGCCATACGGCCCCCCTGTAGGGAACGCCATACAGCCCCCCCTGTAGGGAACGCCATACAGCCCCCACCTGTAGGGAACGCCATACAGCCCCCTCCTGTAGGGAACGCCATACAGCCCCTCTGTAGAGAACGCCATACAGCCCCCCTGTAGAGAACGCCATACAGCCCCCCCTGTAGAGAACGCCATACAGCTCCCCCTGTAGAGAACGCCATACAGCCCCCCTGTAGGGAAGGCCATACAGCCCCCTCCTGTAGAGAACGCCATACAGCCCCCCTGTAGAGAACGCCATACAGCCCCCCTGTAGAGAACGCCATACAGCCCCCCTGTAGAGAACGCCATACAGCCCCCTCTGTAGAGAACGCCATACAGCCCCCTCTGTAGAGAACGCCATACAGCCCCCTCTGTAGAGAACGCCATACAGCCCCCCTGTAGAGAACGCCATACAGCCCCCCCTGTAGAGAACGCCATACAGCTCCCCGTGTAGAGAACGCCATACAGCCCCCCTGTAGGGAACGCCATACAGCCCCCTCCTGTAGGGAACGCCATACAGCCCCCCCCCTGTAGGGAACGCCGTACAGCCCCCCCTGTAGGGAACGTCGTACAGCCCCCACCTGTAGGGAACGTCGTACAGCCCCCACCTGTAGGGAACGCCATACAGCCCCCTCCTGTAGGGAACGCCATACAGCCCCCCTGTAGGGAACGCCATACAGCCCCCCCTGTAGGGAACGCCATACGGCCCCCCTGTAGGGAATGCCATACAGCCCCCCCTGTAGGGAACGCCATACAGCCCCCACCTGTAGGGAACGCCATACAGCCCCCTCCTGTAGGGAACGCCATACAGCCCCTCTGTAGAGAACGCCATACAGCCCCCCTGTAGAGAACGCCATACAGCCCCCCCTGTAGAGAACGCCATACAGCTCCCCCTGTAGAGAACGCCATACAGCCCCCTCCTGTAGGGAACGCCATACAGCCCCCCCTGTAGGGAACGCCATACAGCCCCCCTGTAGGGAACGCCATACAGCCCCCCCTGTAGGGAACGTCGTACAGCCCCCACCTGTAGGGAACGCCATACAGCCCCCTCCTGTAGGGAACGCCATACAGCCCCCCTGTAGGGAACGCCATACAGCCCCCCCCCTGTAGGGAACGCCATACAGCCCCCCCTGTAGGGAACGCCATACAGCCCTCCCTGTAGGGAACGCCATACAGCCCCCCCTGTAGGGAACGTCATACAGCCTCCCCCCTGTAGAGAACGCCATACAGCCCCCCTGTAGAGAACGCCATACAGCCCCCCTGTAGAGAACGCCATACAGCCCCCCTGTAGAGAACGCCATACAGCCCCCCTGTAGAGAACGCCATACAGCCCCCCTGTAGAGAACGCCATACAGCCCCCCCCTGTAGGGAACGCCATACAGCCCCCCCTGTAGGGAACGCCATACAGCCCCCTCCTGTAGGGAACGCCATACAGCCCCCCCTGTAGGGAACACCATACGGCCCCCCTGTAGGGAACGCCATACAGCCCCCCCTGTAGGGAACGCCATACAGCCCCCACCTGTAGGGAACGCCATACAGCCCCCTCCTGTAGGGAACGCCATACAGCCCCCCCTGTAGAGAACGCCATACAGCCCCCCTGTAGAGAACGCCATACAGCCCCCCTGTAGAGAACGCCATACAGCCCCCTCTGTAGAGAACGCCATACAGCCCCCTCTGTAGAGAACGCCATACAGCCCCCCTGTAGAGAACGCCATACAGCCCCCCCTGTAGAGAACGCCATACAGCTCCCCCTGTAGAGAACGCCATACAGCCCCCCTGTAGGGAACGCCATACAGCCCCCTCCTGTAGGGAACGCCATACAGCCCCCCCTGTAGGGAACGCCATACAGCCCCCCTGTAGGGAACGCCATACAGCCCCCCTGTAGGGAACGTCATACAGCCCCCACCTGTAGGGAACGCCATACAGCCCCCTCCTGTAGGGAACGCCATACAGCCCCCCTGTAGGGAACGCCATACAGCCCCCCCCCCTGTAGGGAACGCCATACAGCCCCCCCCTGTAGGGAACGCCATACAGCCCCCCCTGTAGGGAACGCCATACAGCCCCCCCTGTAGGGAACGTCATACAGCCTCCCCCCTGTAGAGAACGCCATACAGCCCCCCTGTAGAGAACGCCATACAGCCCCCCTGTAGAGAACGCCATACAGCCCCCCTGTAGAGAACGCCATACAGCCCCCCTGTAGGGAATGCCATACAGCCCCCCCTGTAGGGAACGCCATACAGCCCCCCCTGTAGGGAACGTCGTACAGCCCCCTCCTGTAGGGAACGCCATACAGCCCCCCTGTAGGGAACGCCATACAGCCCCCCCCCTGTAGGGAACGCCATACAGCCCCCCCTGTAGGGAACGCCATACAGCCCTCCCTGTAGGGAACGCCATACAGCCCCCCCTGTAGGGAACGTCATACAGCCTCCCCCCTGTAGAGAACGCCATACAGCCCCCCTGTAGAGAACGCCATACAGCCCCCCTGTAGAGAAGGCCATACAGCTCCCCTGTAGAGAACGCCATACAGCCCCCCTGTAGAGAACGCCATACAGCCCCCCCTGTAGGGAACGCCATACAGCCCCCCCTGTAGGGAACGCCATACAGCCCCCTCCTGTAGGGAACGCCATACAGCCCCCCTGTAGGGAACACCATACGGCCCCCCTGTAGGGAACGCCATACAGCCCCCCCTGTAGGGAACGCCATACAGCCCCCACCTGTAGGGAACGCCATACAGCCCCCTCCTGTAGGGAACGCCATACAGCCCCCCCTGTAGAGAATGCCATACAGCCCCCCTGTAGAGAACGCCATACAGCCCCCCTGTAGAGAACGCCATACAGCCCCCTCTGTAGAGAACGCCATACAGTCCCCTCTGTAGAGAACGCCATACAGCCCCCCTGTAGAGAACGCCATACAGCCCCCCCCTGTAGAGAATGCCATACAGCTCCCCCTGTAGAGAACGCCATACAGCCCCCCTGTAGGGAACGCCATACAGCCCCCTCCTGTAGGGAACGCCACACAGCCCCCCCTGTAGGGAACGCCATACAGCCCCCCTGTAGGGAACGCCATACAGCCCCCACCTGTAGGGAACGCCATACAGCCCCCTCCTGTAGGGAACGCCATACAGCCCCCCTGTAGGGAACGCCATACAGCCCCCCCCTGTAGGGAACGCCATACAGCCCCCCCTGTAGGGAACGCCATACAGCCCCCCCTGTAGGGAACGTCATACAGCCTCCCCCCTGTAGAGAACGCCATACAGCCCCCCTGTAGAGAACGCCATACAGCCCCCCTGTAGAGAACGCCATACAGCCCCCCTGTAGAGAACGCCATACAGCCCCCCTGTAGAGAACGCCATACAGCCCCCCCTGTAGAGAACGCCATACAGCCCCCTCTGTAGAGAACGCCATACAGCCCCCCCTGTAGGGAATGCCATACAGCCCCCTGTAGAGAATGACAGGGGAGAATGCGCAGTTGCGCAGCCCGGATGCCGTTTTCGGCGATCAACACTTGTGAGAAAATGAGAGGTGATGTAATCCTTTTAACTCACGCTACACCTGTTTGCACATATCCTATTTATGTGATTTTGTACATACACTTGTCAGTATTTATTAATACAGTCATTTTATATACTGTTGTGTTTCTCTACCACACACCAATGTTATATGTGATTCCATATATTGATTTCTCTGTATAACTGATTCACTGTTTCACTGATTATGTTGTAACACTGCTTGATTAGCTTCCTGTTATATTGTGTGATCCTACACTGTGTCATTTGCTTAAGAAAGGCTCCAGTGAACGGAGCTGAAACGTTGCACGGGCATTAAAAGTACCCACTTTTTTCACACTATTGGAGTTGCTGCTCATTTTTTGACTTCTGTGTATCTGGGACTTGGTCTGTCCCTCAGAGCCTGCACCCACACGCTGCCGGTGCTGCTGGACTTGGTATATTTCTATCTATCTATCTATCTATCTATCTGTCTGTCTGTCTGCCTGTCTGTCTGTCTGTCTAATCTCTCTTTATTTAATCAATCTCATACCTATCTATATTAATTCTTCTCACATCTATGAGAAAATCATAGAAAAAAGTTATACAAAAAAATCCAGCAATGAAGCTATTTTTAGCACACCCTCTGTTCTGCTGAATATCACAGAAGACAATTCCCAGATGGTGTTCTCTGCTATTTCCCAATTTTATATTTAATACAGCCCAAATGTGAGAAATATCATCAAGTGTAATTGTTGCCTTGGAGGCATTTTCCAACTGGTTTTAAAATAAGTAAAGGTGAAAAATATAATAGCTTAAGCAATTACAATGATAGCGAAACATGACGGGCGGGTTGGTAAGTGCCTTGAAACAATGCGTGTTAGGCATGACCTACAGTTTTGTGATATTCACGTGTACCACGGGTGACTCATATAGCATATGTCCTCAGCCTAGCTGTATTACTGCATAAATCATTTTGTTATGCTAATTGTTTTGTAAGTGGGTGCAGTATCACCCATTGAACGACCACCCAATATTCCAAATGGAAGCCCCTTTGACAACATACACCATGCCCGTCTCAACAAGAGTTTTTTTTATGATTCATGATTGCTTTCTTGTTAAAGCAACTGATGTGCCAGTCACTGATGCCAATCAACTAAGTGTGATGCAATGTACTGCCGGCTGCTCGCACTTCCCTAAGGCCACTCATAAACCTATATTTGGACCAACTTCTTAATTCCAGGACTAAACCACCCTAGACCATCGGGAGTGTTGCCATTTATCCCTTTACTGACCTAGACCCTCAGGAAAGTTAGGCTTAACACTTACACCCTTCTTGACAACCAGTTATGTTGCCATGAATCCCTTCACTACACTAAATCACCAGGGCTTGCACTCATAGACCACCAGAGATAAACTATACTAAATTCTAGTCACCCTAGACCACCAAGGATATTATCATTAACCCTCAAACCAGATTTCACAGCAGAAAGGGAAAGTGAGGTGGGGTGTAAAATTTGGTCATGTCAGGGGGTTCAGAAATGATAGGGGAAGCATTGATTTGGTTGTTGGATAACTTGTTTCCTTAAATAAATAGTGATAATTCAGAAACAGCATTCAGTGTGAAATGTGCAATAAAAGGGGACCATTGAAAAGGTGCAAGTACTTTGTTGTGGTATGTATGGTTTTTTTACATACTAAAATATGTAATTTCTTTAATAATAACATTATTCCTTTATTAATAATCCTATACAAGTTGTATGACTAATTTTTTTTTACAAAAAACACTACCAGGAGAGACAGATGCAATGATAGTGATCAGAGGATTAAAACATTCATTTTAATGTTAAGATAAAATCTTGCCTGTATTTAATTTTTTTTTTTTAATGCCTGACAGCTCTGGCTTTTGGTTGTCACCACGTGACTTGAAAGGAGTTATTAATTTATCGATGGGCATACGGGCCAGGTACTGTATGTGACATCTCACTTACTAATTCTTACCTACCTCATCTGAGATAAGAAGCATCTGAGTTGCACAGATAAGATAAAGATAAGACGCTCAGTCAAGCAGTGATAAGATTGTATTGAGGGCTCAGGAAGGAAATCTTAATACCCCTCGTAAGACAACCAGCAGTGCATGCATGCTGCCAATCTCACGGTTAAGCTTTGAAGATTTGCCATAGCTGCTGTGTGTAGAATGAAGACAGTCACCTGGAGACTTAGCCTTAAGGGATGGTGATTTACACAGTTAAATGTTTTTTTCAACAATTGTATAATGAACATAACTTTCAGAGTTTCTGAGAATAAAGCGTGTGGCAGACAAAAAGGGCAGAAGAAATAAGAAAGAAGATGAGAAAAAAACATCTTCTGGGAAGAAGGTGTGAATTCTGTTTTGCACAGGTAATTGTCAATCCCCACTCTATAATCTTACTTACTGTTTATGGGTACCCATTACTTGTAAAAAGACATAGGGGAAATTAATTAAGTGGTTTACGCCACTTTACTGCTGGAAAAAAAGTAAAAAATTCTGGTGCATACTTGTTTTGCACAAAAACTTTACAACATATGAAACGCCAGTCTTAGTAAATCTGAACGCTGAATATGTTGAATAGGGTTGTTAGGAATAGCAACCAAGTAACGATCCACAAGGAACTCTAACTGCCCAGCAGGGGGAATGCCAGGGGTTACACCAAACCCACCGCAGCACTCTGTCTTCCTGACTGGATGCTCGTCGACTCTGCTGAGCCATTCTGTCATTAATCCGGAGCTGTGGCATCCCTTTACTAGGGCAATATCATGGGTACCTGCTCTGCATTCTACCCGGCTGACGTCAAAGACTGGAGACCTTAAAGGAGTGGTCCAGGCTGGGGGCTGTTTTTTCATACTAATGACTTATTCACAGGATAGGTCATCAGTAAATGATTGGTGGGGGAATGATACCCGGACCCTGCACCGATCAGCTGATCTGGAAGCTACAGATGTAGCCGTCTTTATCTTGACTTTTAACGCATTAAATACACAGTGGCAAGATCCTTCATCTTGATTTTTTCAATGACTCTTCAATGGCTTTTGTTGTGCGATATCACGCTGCAGCAAGTTATCAGAGTCAAGATAAACTTGGCTACATCTGTATGAAGGGTCGGTACCAGAAGCAGATGACTCCGACCACTGTATAGCGGCCATGCTGGGTTACTGCAGCTCTGCTCCTATTCATTGGGTTCCTCCATTTGCGCCATGCCCTCACTAGCCAATTATCTCCCATTAAGCGACCCATTTCGAAATACTCCCTAATAGGAATCCTTATTTCTCATGTACTTTGTGATTTAGTTTAGCCATGTATGCTTATCTTCTCATTACTAGCTTGTCACTTATTTTTCTGCCAAAACGTTCAGGAACGCAGACTCAAATATCTGGCATTACTAGTGAAACTTGGTCAGAGAACTTGCAAACACACACCTTAGTTTCTCCAGCCGCCAAAAATAAACTTACCCATTAATATATGAGAATGGGCAGGACCCCTTTCCCTTTTTTTGTCCCCGATGATATCCCAAACGTGCCAACTTTTGGCACATGATATTGGACTGCACATCTTTAAGCACCGTTTTTGAGTCAGGTAATAGCCCTAATTTCTAATGTTTTGGGAATTCCGCACTTTAGACCCTTTAGACCCTTTAATTTGTTTATTTAGGTTATTTGATAGTGAGCAATGACAACATTACTATTATATTTTTATGCAGGAAACCTTTTTTTTTTTACCTGAAAGTCTATTGCAGCTTGATGGATTAACTCTAGACCACCAAACTTGCTTCAATGTAAATCTATAATAAATCAATTAAAGGATTGTCTATAAATACCGTAAACTCCCTGAAAAGTTTGACCGAATTTGAGGCGGTTGTTGTGCTTCAACATAAACTTTCAGCTCTTAAAGCATATGCTACTTGGAATGTGTGTGACTCATGATTCTGGCCAACTATTACTTGAAATGTTTATCACTAAGGGTATGTTCACACGGCCTATTTACGGACGTAACTCGGGCGTTTTTGCCCCGAATTACATCCGAAAATAGCGCTGAAAATAGCGCTGACAAACATCTGCCCATTGAAAGCAATGGGCAGACGTTTGTCTGTTCACACGAGGCGTAATTTACGCGCCGCTGTCAAATGACGGCGCGTAAATAGACGCCCGCGTCAAAGAAGTGACCTGTCACTTCTTTGGCCGTAATTGGAGCCGTTATTCATTGACTCCAATGAATAGCAGCGCCAATTACATCCGTAATTGACGCGCCGTTCAAGCGCCTGCACATGCCGTAACGGCTGAAATTACGGGGATGTTTTCAGGCTGAAACATCCCCGTAATTTCAGCCGTAACGGACGCCCTCGTGTGAACATACCCTTATATTGACTCACAACTGTATTTTGACTATACTTTTCAATTGGCTGTATATGGCAAGTATGACTACTTCTGCAGTAAAACTTATGAAAAAAGAAAAAGTGCCATAGTGAGAACACCAGGCCCTAAGGGACAGTAGTCTTTAGGACACCCCCCACGTTCATAGAGTTTCTGGGTCTTTTTCTAAAGTTGAATAAAATCTGTGGAGGTCTGGATCTGGGATTCCTCTTTGTTTCAGTTGGTTCACCCAAGTAATTGTACAGTTCAGGGACTCCATGAACTCAGCCACCTCTGCATTACAGATAACTTTAATTTCCAGGTTTTTGACTGGAGACGTCCTTTAAAGAGGCTCTGTCACCAGATTTTGCAACCCCTATCTGCTATTGCAGCAGATAGGCGCTGCAATGTAGATTACAGTAACGTTTTTATTTTTAAAAAACGAGCATTTTTGGCCAAGTTATGACCATTTTTGTAGTTATGCAAATGAGGCGTGCAAAAGTCCAAGTGGGTGTGTTTAAAAGTAAAAGTCCAAGTGGGCGTGTATTATGTGCGTACATCGGGGCGTTTTTAATACTTTTACTAGCTGGGCGCTCTGATGAGAAGTATCATCCACTTCTCTTCAGAACGCCCAGCTTCTGGCAGTGCAGACTCAGCCGTGTTCTCGAGAGATCACGCTGTGTCGTCACTCACAGGTCCTGCATCGTGTCAGACGAGCGTGGACACCGGCACCAGAGGCTTCAGTTGATTCTGCAGCAGCATCGGCGTTAGCAGGTAAGTCGATGTAGCTACTTACCTGCAAACGCTGATGCTGCTGCAGAATCAACTGTAGCCTCTGGTGCCGGTGTCCTCGCTCGTCTGACACGATGCAGGACCTGTGAGTGACGTCACAGCGTGATCTCTCGAGAACACGCTGTGTCTGCACTGCCAGAAGCTGGGCGTTCTGAAGAGAAGTGGATGATACTTCTCATCAGAGCGCCCAGCTAGTAAAAGTATTAAAAACGCCCCGATGTACGCACATAATACACGCCCAGTTGTACTTTTACTTTTAAACACACCCATATAGAGATACATCCGTTTCTCTGTAACTTATTAAAGTTAGTTAAAAGTACAAAACTGCAGTGAGATTAGTATCTAACGAGCAGTAAAGTGAACTCTGAGAGTGAATTTTTGAATGTCCCTTTAAAGATGTGACTGTATTGGGAGTCATTTATCAATAGTATTGTTCGTATGATAGCAAAGCTGTCAAATATGGCATATAATAAAAATGTAGCGCAGCTCATCTTGGACTTGTCATACCCTGAATTGGATGTAAGTTTTCTATGTAAAACAATTTTGGTAAATGAGTTGATACCGGACATATATCAGAATATTGCGATTGCAAAAATGTAATTTTTTTTAAAGATATTATTGACAAATTGACATGTAGGCCATGTTCTTTAACACTATAGTACTACGAATTCTAATATAATCTAAGATTGACATTAAACAAAAATGTCCCAGTAATTTTTCGAAAGGAAAACTATTTTAGAATGGGGTTAAAAGTTTCAGCCTCACAAAGTTGTTTGTATTTTTGGGGCTTTACTATAAGCTGCCTTGGCGGACCTTGATGTTTCCCAGTTCCCCATCATGCCATTGCAATTTAATATAACACAGTTATGTGAGATTCATTTCTTTCAACCCTATACAATGAAGGATGGTCAGCGACCTCAATTTCTGCTTAGTGACTGAAAACCATAATGTTTATACCACCAGGAATTTACTTGTCCTTTGCAATACTTGAGTGCCACATTCTGTCTCCCACATGAAGGTCCCAAGACAAAGCAGCTTTGCTAATGCAATTAAAATTCTAATTATTCTCAGTCCATCGCGTTTCATTTCCTTACAGAGCATCAAAAACTGATTATAGAGCGACTCTGACCCCAGGATGCATAAATAACTCAACCCAAAGAAAGGCAGACAGTAAACGTTCTACTGCTATACAAGAAAAAGGGTTAATGTTCCATCCCGGACGTCTGAGAAAGATTCACTTTTCCTGGATCTTCTTGCTTTTGCATCCTGTGGATTTCATATTAATCTTTTAACACAGCAATAGTTTAGTTGCCATTAGATAATTTTTTCAAATTAAGGCTCCCCATGCGGTATTTTAAATCCTCCTCCAATCCTATTATGCCTATCTGGACGTCATACACTATTAAAAGAAAATAAATACATAGATGACTGATTTGCCTCTTAAGTAATTCTGTTCCTTCAAGGATCCATCTGGAAAAAGTGTCAAGGAATGACATTATAATGGAATAATTCTCACTAGAATGAATAAGAATTACACTAAATCTGTTTTTTACTGTGTCTGCCAGTTACAAATGCAGAAATAATGTCTAAGCAACTATTAATACTAAATGGGCCCTCATCCCTGCCAAGGAATAATATGTATAGCTCTATGTTTCTAGAATAAACATAATGTTATGCTCCCATTCACTTTATGTGTTATTGTTAACCATCATAATTTACTTTATTCATTACGTTTAATTTATATTATTACCCCATGTGTCATTCATACATTTTTCCCTGATCTGGTCATTCAGACCTGTATATATGGCATATGCAGGTTTATGGTTAGCCAATTGACTATCGTAGGTGTAAAAAAAAAAACATGCAAACCTATGGCGGGCTGTCCCTTCAATTTTTCAATGTTGACAGCATGTCTTCTGACTAGCTACTTATACATTGACCCTGACTCTGACCATGACCTTGTCCCTGCCTTTGGATTTTGCGTTTGTCTAGCTCCTTTGGATTTGTGACGTCATATGTATACGACCTGCTGGTTTTGATCCCTGGCCTGTCTTCTCATTATGTCTTTATCTGCTCATTTCACTTGTTGTATCCAGATCACTTTCCCTGTGACAACCCTTGCCTTCACTCCAACTCTGATCCTGCATCACTTCTGAGATTCCTACAACGCAACAGCCGCAAGTTGGTGACTACTTTGGGGACAGCAACCTAGGACCGACTGGGAAAAAACCATACCCCCTTGCGGGGGTTCTGGGGTGAAATAAGGGGAGATTCCTTAGGCTCTGTTTGGCCAGTAGCAAACCCCCTGCAGCCAAAGGATCCACTTCCGGTGAGAACTGTAACAAAGACTGACAAATACTTCACTTCTTTTAGCCCATTGGGAAAGAAAGTTACCATGCTACAGATCCCGCTTAGGCTGCCCAATTAAGGAAACCAAACTTCCGCCACATATTTCCGTACCTGTAGAAACTCAAGACATTTTGATGACATTATTTGCAAATTTTCCTATATTTTTCCGCTTTGTAAATCTTATACATTGGAAGCAAGCCTCCAACAATCAGCAGCATCATTATCTCTAGTTCTAAATTTTTCACCTTCCATCCCTAAAAGTATAATGCAGCAAAAAAAGTTAAGTAAAAAAAATAAAAAATGGGAATAAATAATAGAAAAGTTCTAGCCTTATTGCTTCTCAAACTAGGATTCTTAGAGCTTGTAATGAGAACACTACCTACAATGGGTTGGCTTTCCTCCAAACTCATTTTCCACAGTTCTCCGAGACATTTCTCAGTTGAGAGCAACTTTTTCCCCCTCATTATCAACCGTTGCTTATGACCTAAGGCTTTTCCCTGTTTCAGTCGATTTACAAGAATTCTTTCAAAACCTTTGAACTGCAACATGTAGCACATAACAGATGATAAGCAGCAGCAGCTGATCTAAAAGTACAAAACAAATGGCTTCATTGCTTGAATGAAATGGTGCTACATTGATCACAGCATTTTCATAAACACTCTAAAATATGTGATTTTTAACCCCATTAAGTAAAAGAGGGAAGTAGAGTTTTCCTTCCTGCAGGCTACATAAATACAGGAGACCCCTTCCCTTGCCCCCCATAGCGCACTGCGCATGCCTCGGATCCCTGTACGCGTCGGGGATCCTCGGTATGCGCTCTGGCGCTGGGGGCTTGAAGTGGGGCATGCCTCACTTCCGGCCTCGGCAGATGACGTGCGCCGCAATCTCGTTGGACTGAACCAACACTCAATTCACCTGGGGCTCGTCATATTTATACTCCTCACTTCCTTAGACACCTTACACCCCTTGAGGAAGCACATCGCGAAACGCGCGTTGGGGTTTCGTTCTATACCAGCCTGACTCTCTTAGTTACCGTTTACCATGGGTAAGTTATCTTATGAATGGGTGGACACTTGGCTTACTCAGGTTTCAGACCTCACACTTACTCTCTATACATGACTTATGGTCTGTACTTTTTCCAGGTCTCTGTGTTGCTAGTAGGTCCTTTACTACCTGTTTCCATGACACTTACTTTTATGAGCATAGCTACCTTTTTGCTGCTTCATATTGTCGTTGTAAATTTACTCTTTTTACTATAGCCATAGTCCATCCACCTGATTCTACGTATCTTATACTACCCTGCATTATTGTATCATAGAGAGAGTCCTGTTAGCTGTGTTACAGTGAAATTACTCAGAGTCCTCATGTCCAGCTCTGTACCTTTTTACTCTTTATGTATGTCCTTATATGTTTAATAAAGTTTTTCTTTTTTACTTTTGGCTATTATGCTCCATTTTGTCTCTAGTGTATATTAGTATATATAGGAGTTGCCTCCCTTCAGTACTAGGGTAGTATGCTACACCTTAAGCATCTAGCCCCACATGTGCTGTATGAGTTGTTTTGTATATACATAAATACAGGGCCGACCTTAGGATAGATGGCGCCCCGTGCAACATTTTCTTTCAGCGCCCCACCCCAATCATAGAAAATATGCCCCATAAAAAAGTATAATGCCCCCCACAGTATAATGCCCTTTTTAGTGCCCCCACACAGTATAATGTCCCCTAAGGGTATGTTCACACGATGAGAGGCATTTACGTGTGAAAAGACAGACTGTTAACAGCTGCCTCGTTTCACACGTAAATGCTCCTCCTGGCATTTTGTGAGCCGTCTGAGACGCTCGTAAATCTTGAGCTGTGCTTCATTGAGTTCAATTAAGAACAGCTCAAATTACGTGGCAAAGAAGTGTCCTGCACTTCTTTTGACGAGGCTGTATTTTTACGCGTTGTAGTTTGACAGCTGTCAAACGACGACGCGTAAATTACAGGTCGTCTGCACAATACGTCGGCAAACCCATTCAAATGAATGGGCAGATGTTTGCCGACGTATTGTAGCCCTATTTTCAGGCGTAAAACGAGGCATAATACGCCTCGTTTACGCCTGAAAATAGGTTGTGTGAACCCAGCCTTAGTGTCCCCACACAGTATATTGCCCCACACACACAGTACAATGCCCCTTTACATCCCCCACACAGTATAATGCCCTTTTAGTGCCCGATACAGTATATTAATAATATTTTATAATATTATAACCCCTTTAAGGACACAGTATTTTGTTGTCAAAGTGTGCCCACACAGTATAATGCCCCTTAAGTGCCACACACAGCATATTACCCCCTGTAGTGCTCCTACACATTATAATGTCCCCTTAGTGCCCCCCACACAGTATAATGCCCCCTTAGTGGCTCCCACACCGTATAATGTCCCCTGAGTGCCCCCACGCAGTGTAATGTCCCCTCAGTGACCCCACACAGTATAATGCCCCTTTAGTGCCCACACACAGTATAATGTCCCCCAAGTGCCCCCCGCACAGTATAATACCCCCTTTAGTGCCCTCCCATAGTATAATGTTCCCCAAGTGCCCCCACACAGTATAATGCCCCTTTTAGTGCTCCAACACAGCATAATACCTTTTACTGCCCTCCCACAATATAATGTCCCCAAAGTGCCCGCACACAGTATAATGTCCCCCTTTAGTGCTCCAACACAGCATAATGCCTTTTAGTGACCACTACACAGTATAATGCCTCCGTATACCACCCCACACACAATATAATAGTCACCATATGCCCCCACTGTCACACAGTATAATTATGCCCACCCCACACAGTATAAGGCCCCCTTATACCCCCACTGTGCCACTGTGTAACCTAATAATTATGTATAAATAATGGCTGCCTTGCAGCCTGGAGACCCAGGAACGAAGAAGTAGTTGATTTTACTAACCACTTTTCTGGGTGCTCCTGAGTCCTTGTCTGTTCTGGCCCTGGCCCTGCAATGTGACACACACGTTGGATTGTCATGTGACACGTCATGTGTCAGTCTTAGTGCATCACTGGCGTGAGAGCCAGGGGTGTAACTACGAAACACTGGGCCCCATAGCAGACTTTTGACTGGGCCTCCCTCCCCTCCCCTGGGTGCCACACACAGCCCCCCCCCCCATTGTAGATAGTGCCTCCCTCTAGATTGTGCCATACAGCCCCCCACCTCCGCCTTGTAGATAGTGCCATACAGCCCCCCACCTCCCCCTTGGCAAAAGTGCCATACAGCCCCCCCCCACCTCCCCCTAGTAGACAGTGCCATACAGACCCCCACCACCCCCTTGTCGACATTGCCATACAGTCCCCACCTCCCCCTTGTAGAGAGTGCCATACAGCCCCCACCTCCCCCTTGTATATAGTGACTCCCATTTCCCCCTTGTAGATAGTGCCATACAGCTCCCCACCACCCCCTTGTAAGCAGCGCCATATAGCCCCCAACCTCCCCCTTGCAGATAGTGCCATACAGCCCCCCCCCCCTTCCTCCTTGTAGACAGTGCCATACAGCCCCCCAAAACAAATCAAACAAAAAATTATACTCACCTAGGTCCCGTTCCTGCGACGAATGGAGCTGCTCCACAATGCTGATTTAATTCTTGCGTAGGCCGGCGTCATCATGCCGGCCTGCCAGTCGTCTTCCCCTGATAGGCTGCAGACCAAACCTGTAACCTGTAGCTTAGTAAATGGCAGAGCAGGGAAATACTATTGAATCTAGCGTCACCCCCGCTGCAGCAGCCGTAGTGGCTGCTAGCGGCGCCACCAGGCATGGGGGTCCCGGCGGGCTGCACGGACCTCCTCATGCTATGGCTGCTACAGAAGGAGCGCCCAGGCGGAAAGGCAGCTGCAGAGTCGCTGGGCCCGGGTGCATCAGAAACACAACAGGATAAGGAAGCCAGTGCACCGCCCCCTTCCACCTGCTGGAGTGATGAGCCATGTGCGATGGCACATGTCGCACACCCCAAAGGCTGGTCCTGCATACACACACCAATCAGCCATATCATTAAAACCACTGACAGGTGAAAGGAATACATTAATTATTTAGTTACAATGGCGCTTGACAAAGGGGTGGGATATATTCCGCAGCAAGTGAACAGTGACTTCTTGTGTTGGAAGTGGGAAAAATGAGCAAGTGCAAGGATCTGAGCAACTTTGACAAGGGCCAAAACGTGATGGCTAGACGACTGGGTCAGAGCATCAACAAAATGGCAGGTTTTGTGGTTGGTATCTACCACAAGTGGACCAAGGAATGACAACCGGTGGACCAAGGAAGGACAACCAGTGAACCAGCCACAGGATCAAGGTTTATTAACCCCTTCAGGACACAGCCTGTTTTGGACTTCAGGACGCAGCCAATTTTTTAAATCTGACATGTTTCACTTCATGTGGTAATAACTTCGGAATGCTTTTACCTATGCAAGCGATTCTGAGATTGTTTTCTCGTGAGACATTGGACTTTATGTTACTGGCAAAATTTGCTCGATACATTAAGTATTTAATTGTGAAAAACACCAAAATTTAGCGAAAAATTGCAAAAATTAGCATTTTTCTAAATTTATATGTATCTGCTTGTAAGACAGATGGTAATACCACACAAAATTGTTGCTAATTAACATCCCCCACATGTCTACTTTAGATTGGCATTGTTTTTTGAACATCCTTTTATTTTTCTATGACATCACAAGGCATAGAACTTTAGCAGCAATTTCTCACATTTTCAAGAAAATTTCAAAAGGCTATTTTTACAGGGGCCAGTTCAGTTGTGAAGTGGATTTTAGGGCCTTATATATTAGAAACCCTCGATAAGTCACCCCATTTTAAAAACTTCACCCCTCAAAGTATTCAAAACAGCATTTAGAAAGTTTCTTAACCCTTTAGATGTTTCACAGGAATTAAGGCAAAGTAGATGTGAAATTTTCAAATCTCTTTTTTTTTTTGCAGAAATTAATTTTTCATCTATTTTTTTTGTAACACAGAAAGTTTTATCAGAGAAACGCAACTCAATATCTATTGCCCAGATTCTGCAGTTTTTAGAAATACCCCACATGTGGCCCTAGTGCACTTATTGACTGCAGCACCAGCCTCAGAAGCAAAGGAGCACCTAGAGGATTTTGGGGCCTCCTTTTTTATTAGAAAATATTTTAGGCACCATGTCGGGTCTGAAAGGCTCTTGCGGCGCCAAAACAGTGGAAATGTCCCAAAAGTGACCCCATTTCGGAAATTATACCCCTTGAGGAAATTATCTAGGGGTATAGTGAGCATTTTGACACCGCAGGTTTTCTGGCGAAATTATTGGAAGTAGGCCGTGAAAATGAAAATCTACATTCTTTCAAAGAAAATGTAGGTTTAGCTAATTTTTTCTAATTTCCACAAGGGCTAAAAGGAGAAAATGCACCACTACATTTGTAAAGCAATTTCTCCCGATTAAAACAGTACCCCACATGTGGTAATAAACGGTTGTTTGGACACACGGCAGGGCTTAGAAGGGAAAGAGCGACATTTGGTTTTTGCAGCTCAAATTTAGCAGGAATGGTTTGCGGAGACCACGTCGCATTTGCAAAGCCCCTAAGGGACCAAAACAGTGAAAACACCAAAAAAGTGACTCCATTTAGGAAACTACACCCCTTGAAGAATCCATCTAGGGGTGTAGTGAGCATTTTGAACCCACAGGGGTTTCATAGATTTTATTAGAATTGGGCAGTGAAGATAAAAAAAATACTTTTTTTCGAATAAGACGTAGCTTTAGCTCAAAATTTTTCATTTTCTCAACAAATAAAGGAATAAAAAAAAAACAACATTTGTAAAGCAACTTCTCTGGAGTACGGCAATACCCCATTTGTGGTCATAAACTGCTGTTTGGGCACACGGCAAGGATCTGAAGAGAAGGAGCGCCATTTGGCTTTTGGAGCACAGATTTTGCTGGATTGGTTTCTTGACACCATGTCACTATTGCAAAGCTCCTAAGGTGTCAGTACAGTGGAAACTCCCCAAAATTGATTCCATTCACAAAACTACACCCCTTGAGGAATTCATCTAGGGGTGTAGTGAGCATTTTGACCCCACAGGTGTTTCATAGATTTTATTAGAATTGGGCAGTGAAAATTAAAAAAAATCCTTTTTCTTCAATAAGACGTAGTTTTAGCTGAAAATGTTTCATTTTCTCAACAAATAAATGAAAAAAAGCAACACAACACTTGTAAAGCAACTTCTCCTGTGTACGGCAATACCACATATGTGGTCATAAACTGCTGTTTGGGCACACAGTAGGGCTCAGAAGGGAAGGAGCGCCATTTGGCTTTTGGAGTACAGATTTTGCTGGATTGGTTTCTGGTCGCTATGTCGCATTTGCAAAGTCCCTGTGGGACCAAAACAGTGGATCCCCCCCAGAAGTGACCCCATTTTTGAAACTACACCCCTCAAGGTATTCACTTAGGGGTGTAGTGAGCATAGTAACACCACAGGTGATTGGCAGAAATTGGTGTGCACTCGATGTTGCAGAGTGAAAATTGGGATTTTTTTCTATAGATATGCCAATATGTGGCGCCCAGCTTGTGCCACTGGAGACACACACCCCAAAAATTGTTAAAAGGGTTCTCCCGGGTATGGCGATGCCATATATGTGGAAGTAAACTGCTGTTTTGGCACACTGTAGGGTTCAGAAGGGAGGTAGCGCCATTTGGCTTTTGGAGCGTGGATTTTGCTTGTAGTAGTCTTGTATTGAGTCTTACTGGTGTTACCGTTTATAATGTGGGGTACATGTAAGCCGGGCGGAGTATATAAGAGGCATAGTCAGGTGGTATAATAATGGGGTAAACAAAAACAATAAAATAATCCATAGATGTGTGTTACGCTGTGACACAATCCTTTCTGCACAGGCCGGTGTCGCACTGATAAACTGTGTCCTTTCTTATCCCCCTTTTGGTCCACACTTTGCAGTTTGAGGAATTTTGCTGAGAAGTGTTGTCCTGGTATAATACGGGCACCCTCGTTTTCAGCAGATATGTTTGGGCCCTCCCCTTCCTGGTTCCCTAATTTTAGGGGCCTTGATAATTCGCCACTTGAAACAGAAGAAATGTTTCCCTCGGGTTGGCACAACTGCATATTTTTATTTCCTGGCTTATTGGAGCCTTAACTAATTTTATTTTTTCATAGACGTAGCGGTATGAGGGCTGTTTTTTTTTGCGGGACGAGCTGTAGCTTTTATTGGTACCATTTTGGGGTACATGCAACTTTTTGATCACATGTTATCCTTTTTTTTTTGGGAGGCAGGGTGACCAAAAAACAGCAATTCTGACATTATTTTTTTAATTCTTTTTATACAGCGTTCACCACGCGTTATAAATTACACGTTACCTTTATTGTGCAGGTCAGTCCGATTCCGGTGATACCTAATTTATAGAACTTTTTTATGTTTTACAACTTTTTGCACAATAAAATAACCTTTGTAAAGAGAATGGATTTTTTCTGTCGCCATGTTGTGAGAGCCATAACGGTTTTAATTTTTTCGTTGACGGAGCTGTATGAGGGCTTATTTTTAGCGAGACGAGTTATAGTTTTTATAGGTACCATTTTTGGGTACATGCGACTTTTTGATCACTTTTTATTTCAATTTTTGGAAGACAAAGTGACCAAAAAATTGCAATTATGTCAGTATTTTTTAGGTTTTTTTTTACGGCGTTCACTGTGCGGAATAAATAACATAATATTTTTATAGTTAAGGTCGTTACGGTCGCAGCGATACCAAAGATGTATGGCTTTATTATTTTTTTCAATAATAAATGACTTGATAAAGGAAAAAGGGCGATTGTGTTTTGTGTTATTATTTGAAACTTTTATTGTATTTTTACAACTTTTATTTTTACTTTTTTTACACTTTTTTTTTACACTTTTCTTTAGTCCCACTAGGGGACTTGAAGGTCCAACTGTTTGTTTGATGTTCTAATACATTGCACTACCCATGTAGTGCAATGTATTAGAACTGTCAGTTGTTCACTGACAGCAAGCCGATCAGGCTCCGCCTCCGAGCGGGGCCTAATCGGCTAACCTAATGGCAGATAGGAAGCCTTTGTTAGGCTTCCATTTGCCATAGCAATCGCCCCCCCCCCCGCAACAATCGGCCCCCGCAATGGCGTAGCGGGTTGCCGATGTTGCTATAAGAACTTAAATGCGGCGGTCACTATTGACTGCCGCAATTAAGGGGTTAATCGATTCGGATCACCGCTGTGATCCGACCCGATGTTTTCCCCCAGTACTAAGGCTGCTAGTAGCAGCCTGTACTGGGAGATGCCGGGCTGCGGGGAGCGTCTGTGTGCTCTGTTAGGAGCACACGTGGATTAACGGGCTGCAGGCACAACGACCAGCTTTGCAACCCGTTAATCTTCGTGGGGTGGTCGTGAAGGGGTTAATGTGCTACTGTAGCACAAATATCTGAAAGAGTTGATGCTGGGTATGATAGAAAGGTGACAGAACACAGTACATTGAAGCATGCTTCTTAGCCGCAGACTGTTTAGAGTGCCAATGCTGACCCATGTCCACCACTGAAAATGCCTACAAAGGGCACGTGAGCATCAGAACTGGACCATGGAGCAATGGAAGAAGATGGCCTGGTCTGATGAATCACGTTTTCGTTTACATCAAGTGGATAGCTGGGTGCATGTTTGTCGCTTACCTGGGGAAGAGATGGCACCAGGATGCACTACAGGAAGAAGTCAAGCTGGGGTAGCAGTATGATACTCTGGGCAATGTTGTTTTGGGAAACCTTGGGTCCTGGCATTCACATGGATGTTACGCTGACATTTTCCGCCTACCTAGACTAAGTACACCCCTTTATTGGAATGATATTCGCTGAAAAAGGTTATCACAAATGGTTTGAGGAAAGAGTTCAAGGTGTTGACTTGACCTTCAAATTCCCTAGATCTCAATCCGATCTAGTATTTGTGGGAAATGCTGGAAAAATAAGCCTTAATAAGATGTAACCCCTTCCTACCGTAGCCATTTTTCTGATTTTCACTTTCTTTTTTGCTCCCCACCTTCCAAAAGCCATAACTATTTTTATTTTTTTTGTCAATATAGGCATATGAGGGCTATGATTTTTGGGGGAGGAGTTGCAGATTTTCATGGCACCATTTATTGTACCCTATAATGTAGTGGGAAACTGAAAACAATTTCTTTGTGGGGTGAAATGGGAAAAAACAGCGATTCCTCCATTTTTTGAAGGTTTATTTTTACAGCATTCAACGTGCAGCAAATATGGAATGCTAAATTTATTCTGCGTGTTAATACGATTACGGTGATATCAAATTTATATATATTTTTTATGTTTTACTACTTTTACAATATGTTGCCATATTCTGAGAGCCATAACTGTTTTTTCCGACGATTGAGCAGTATATATATATATATATATATATATATATATATATTAAAAAAAACTTTATTTAACTGTATTTAACCAACGTCTTGGTGCTAGATACCACAGGACACCTACTCAATGCTGATCGGTGTATATATAAAAGAGTCCAGAGCAATGTAATGACCCCAGAGCAGCTTGTAAATAGTAATATCAGAATTTATGATGTCAAATAAATCATTCAGAACTCTGTGTTTGTCTTATGGAAAAAAAGAAAAGCAACCCATTTACTATGGTATTCCTATTGACTTGTTTGTGCAGATACAAAAACAGTAGTGTTGGTAGTGATAAGCACCTTATTTTGTAGATCTCCCGCAATCACTAAATAAAATTGTATCTGCATCCTCAGTTATTATTAAATTACTGTATAGTGGTATTATTTGGTCACTAGAGTGGGTAGCTGGCACCATAAACTAATATTAGAAAAGTGCCAGTTATCGTGTGCAAAAAACATATGAAAAATGTATTAAGCGAGAACACACATAAAGTATAACAGACTGACCTCTAGATATGAATGAAATCACTTTATTACAATAATACAAAATGCAAAATACAAAGCAACAGACTGAATATAAAAACACTTAAAAAATGCACAAATATGGTCTGGACCCCAATGTCGGCCCCTGGTTAGGCCACAGGACGATCGCTCATGGGAAAAACTGGTTGCACAGCATAGACCAACAAATGTAAATGTCCCACCAAACATTCCCGTATAAACAGCCGTGGGAAAATGTCCTATCTAGTTTTACAACATGGGAGGAGCAGAGGATCTCCTTTGATCTTCTGCCTCCTCCACTGCAGTGGGAGCCTTAAACGGACAGGTGACAAAAGACATATTATGTATTCTTAAGTCGCAGGATGTTGCCACCACCTGCTCCATGCACGTTCATGAATGAGCACGGTGATGTCATACCGGAGTGCACCCACTGGGCTTAAAAGTCCAGCGCTGGTACACTTCTTAGAGCATCACACCAGCTCCCACCTGAAGAGAAACGTCATACCACCAAGGAAGCCTGAGCCACTCCAACAGAAGCTCCAGCACCCCCAACCATTTCCCACCATCCCAGTGCATCCGCCAAGAGCTCCAGCCACAACATTAAGGAATCTCGCCTGGACAAGCAGTCTAAGGGCTTGTCCACATGTAACGGATATGCTGCAGAAAATTTCTGCAGCATTTACGCATCAACCACCAAACAATCCGCTGTGGAAAATCCGCACAATTTCATGCGGTTTTTTACTGCGGAAAGTAGTGTGGATTTTTGGTGCGTTTTTTTCAAGGGCTGTGTGATGGTAACATTTCTTCTTCCTATGATGTCATTTCCAGCTCCTGTTAGAAATTCGGCGGCGTTTCCTCAGCAAATTACGCAGTACATCAGAAAAAATTTAGGAAATCAGTCCAATTTCCGGAGCAATAATTGACAAGCTGCGGAACTAGAGTTTCTCGACTGAATTTTTCCGCAGCGTGTGGATGACAATTGTTAAATCACACCCACTTTACTGTTACTGTATTCCGCTGCATATTTTACGTCCGCAATTCGAAAATACGCAGCAAATCTGTTACATGTGGGCAAGTCGTATGAGTACTATTACACGGCCGCGTAAACAGGCACTCATCAATGAGACAGCTCGTTGATCAGCGCTCGTTTGCTCCTTTCGCACAGAGCAATGATTGGATATGTATGGGGACGAGCGCTGGTTACTACGATCGCTCGTCCCTATATATTTTCATCATGTCGGCTCATCTCCCTGATTACACAGGGGAACATGCTGCCGACAATTATTATTTTTAATTCTGCATAAAAGAGCAGATCAGCTGATGAACGAGCGTTCGCTTATTCATCGTTGCCATGATTACACAGGTCAATGATCGGAAATGAGTATTCATATGAATGCTCGTTTGCCGACCCATGTAGTAAGGCCTTAAGTATCTGATAACGATTATAAACCATACTTCCCAACCATCCCGGATTAAGAGGGAACGTTCAGGATTCCGGACAATGTCCTGCTGTCCCGGGCAGCCTGTATTATGTCCCGGTGTCAAGTGTATACAGTTGAATTCAATGCTGAAGCAAAGAACCATCAGCTCCCTATTCAGCATTAGTACAGAGCGGAGGAGCAGAGGGAACTCCTTCACTTGTCGATGACTCCCCGGGCACAGTTCTACTTTAAACACTGAGCCTGGGGAAGCAATTGACATCACTGTCCATTTATGTAAGCTGGCTCTCTGGCCAGGGACTCCTGTCTTGGGAAAGCCCTTGAGGTCACCGTCCATATATGGACAGTGACGTCAGTGGCTTCTCCAGGAGCGGAATGCCGATCCTAAGGCAGAGGATTCCTCTCCTAGAGGGAAGCCCTTACATCATTGGCCATAAATGGACAGTGACGTCAGGGACTACAGGGGTGTGGCGCTATCTTCAAGGGGGTTGTGGCACTTTCTATGTGGGCACTGTGGCACTATATGGGCACTTTCTAGAGGGGACACTGTGGCGCTATCTACATGGGCACTGTGTGTGGCACTATCTACATGGGCATTATCGATGTGGGCACTTGTACTTTATATGTGGGCACTGGCACTAGAGGCATCTAAGGGGGCATTATACTGTATGGGGCAGCTAAGGCAGCATTATACTGTTTAGGGGAAACTATGGGGCATTAAATTGTAATGGGGTAGCTAAGGGGGTATTATATTGTATGGTGGCAGCTAAGAAGATATTATACTGTTTGGTGGCAGCTAAGGGGGAATTATATTATATTTTGGCGCAGCTATGGGGGCATTATACTGTATGGGGCAGCTATGGGGGCTTTATGCTGTAAGGGGGCAGCTATGAAGCATTATACTCTATGGGGGCAGCTAAGGGGAAATTATATTGTATGGGGAAGCAATGGGGCATTATGATGTATGTAGCAGCTATGGGGTATTGTAGCGTCCATGGCCGCGGGCCGCGGAATTTACTCACTTCTTGATGCCCGCAGCCATGGATCCGTGAGCGCTGGTCCCCAACTCCTTCCTAGGAGACGCCAGCGCTCACTTCCGCTCCGTTCTGCTGTGTCCCGTAGGGTGCGCGCGCACACTCATGCCCGGCCTTAAAGGGCGTGCACAAAGGAAATCATCATCATCATCAACTGCCATGATTTCCTGGTCTATAAGAAGGTCCCAGGCCTTCTGATCCTTGCCTGAGCGTTGTTAGTTTATCCCAGTCTGTCTTGCAAATGGTCCCTTAGTGTTTCCCGTTCCAGTTGTTACCCGTGCCCTGTTTCCTGTTCCTGTGTCCCATACTGTTCTTGTTCCTGTGCATACCAGTGTTGGAGTCGTGCCTACTGTACCTGCTGTCGTTTGCCACTTCCAGTGTCTGCTGCCACGTCCATAGTCGTTTGCCACGTCCAGTGTCTTCTACCTCGTCCAGTGTCTTCTACCTCGTCCAGTGTCTTCTGCCACGTCCAGTGTCTTCTGCCACGTCCAGTGTCTTCTTCCCGCCACGTCTGGCGCTACCTGCTGCACCGGCCTCCATCCGTGCTGTAGCCACGGCCACCGTCTGGACTAGTTCAGGTACCCAAGCGTTACTATTGACTTTCATATAGGCTGTGACCTGGTCAGCTTCCTCTCCGCTAGAGCGGAGCGGCCTAGTGGGTCCACATAACCTGTGACCGTGACAGGCATTATATTATATGGGGGAATTTGTGTGGACATTATACTGTATGGGGGTATCTGTGGGGGCATTATACTGTATGGGGGAATCTGTGTGGGCATTACACTATGGAGGAATCTGTATTGACTTTATACTGTATGAATACATATATAGGGGCATTATACTGTGTGGGAGGCACGATGGGGCATTATACTGTGTGGGGAGTTCTATGGGGGCATTATAATGTGGGGAGGCACTATGAGAGCATGACACTGTGTGGGCTGAATTGGATGTGTATGGGTGGGGTTTGAGGTGTGGCTTGAAAGGAAAAAAAAAATGTCCCTCTTTGCATACTTGAAAGTTGGGAGGTATGCTAAACCCTTCTCTTCACCTAGACAACGAGCAGTATTATTAACCCTTCCCTACCCTGCATTATCTCCTTAAGCTGTTGCATCCGTCCTCAGAAACAGATTAACACCTGCAATGCCAGCAGCTCCTTCCTACTGCATTTAACCCTATCCCACCATAACCTGCACAAGTTAACCCCTTCACTACCATACAGCTGCTGCTGCAACAAGAACAACAGCTCCCTTTCCCTACAGCCCCTTATTGTATTAGCCCCTTAGTTACAGGGACAGTTAGAGCCAGGTGGGGGAGGGTTACATAAGAGTGAGTGGATTGTATTTATTGTGTATTTAGGTATTTGGGTGGGTACTAGTATAAGAAAGAATTGTATGGGTATTGTTAGTGTAATGTTGAGTGATTGTGTCACGCATACAGATGTAGCCATCTTTATCTTGACTTTTAGCGCATTAAATACACAGTGTCAAGCAACTTTAACCTGACTTTTTCAATGACTTTTCAATGGCTTTTGTTGTGTGATATCATGCTGTAGCAAGTTATCAGAATCAAGATAAATATGGCTACATCCGTAGTATTAGTATACTTCATACATATTGACAGTTATTATATGTATTGAAGCATACTGATACTATGCCATGATGATATATATTTTGTGTATATACTGTGTTTTATAGCTAGTGTGATTACTGTTAGTTAACAACCCTTGCTGTATTTATTATACAATTGTGGCGTGAATCACTGCGCGCGCACACACTTGGTTTATAAGGCAATAGAAAGCGTAGCTAAAAAGGAAAAAGTAGAGAAACTAGGCATAACCCTAGTGTCCCTAATAAAAGGAGTTAGTAATAGTGGGGGGCATTAGCTCAGTGCACCCCACCAAAACCGCACCCCCTTTTAAAACGTATTATTCAGTTACTGAACTGCGGTATTATTTTGTCAATATATGGTGATGTTACTGAACATTTCAGGCTCCAGTGCTGTGTCCCTGCGGTCGATCCTGCAACCGGCCATCTCAGACATGCAGTTACTCTGTAACCAGCCATGACTGCCCCACTCTTCTTCTATTGAAGTCCCGGTGCGGCTCGCCTGCTCATCAGCGTTGGGTTGCCATGGCAACCGGCGCTAAAATATTAAATCGGATCAGGCAGACTATTTAAAGAGCCCTCCTGCTTCTGAACGCCTACTGGTGAACAAGGTATTTCCTTGCAGGTCTTCTTATCCGTTCCTACTGGTGTGTACTCCTATTCTTGTTATTGACCATGGCTTGTCTTTGACCATTTTTTCATTTATTCCCTTGAATCAATACTTGTCTGCTGGCTTTGTTTCTGACCTTGTACTCTCTTTACATCTTGTGTTCCCTTGCTGTCTACCCCCTTCTGCTATCCCATGAGTAAGTTTTTTCATTACGCTATGCCACCACTGCCAATCCGAGGCTTCTCCAGGAAACGCAATCTGGGGATTCTCTGCGACAAAGTCCACATCTCTGTGTAGAGGTTAAAAGTTGAGTACCAGGGAATCCCACCCTGGTTTAGTATGTGTAAATCGGACTGCCGTTTAGAGGGTGCCCTTGTAGCTTTAACCTCTTTAGGACGCAGCCTGTTTTGGCCTTGTGGCACAGCCGATGTTTCCAAATCTGACATGTGTCATTTTATGTGGTAATAACTTGGGAATGCTTTTACCTATCCAAGCGATTCTGAGATTATTCTCTCGTGACATATTGTGCTTTATGTTAGTGGAAAAATTTGGTTGATAAATTCAATATTTATTAGTGAAAAACACCAACATTTTGAGAAAATTTGCAAAAATGTACATATTTGTAAATGGATCTGCCTGTAAAACAGATAGTAATACCACACAAAATAGTCACTAGTTACCATTTCCCATATGTCTACTTTATGTTGGCATTGTTTTTTGAACCTCCTTTTATTTTTCTAGGACGTTACAAGGTTTAGAACTTTAGCAGCAATTTCTCACATTTTCAAGAAAATTTCAAAAGGCTATTTTTACAGGTACCAGTTTAATTCTGAAGTGGTTTTAAGGGCCTTATATATTAGAATCCCCCAATAAATCACCCTATTTTAAAAACTGAACACCTAAAAGTATTCAAAACAGCATTCAGAAAGTTTCTTAACCCTTTAGTCGTTTCACAGGAAATAAAGCAAAGTAGAGCAAAAATGTACAAATTTCATTTTTTTTTTTGCCGAAATTCATTTGTAATACATTTTGTTATGTAATACAGAAGGTTTTACCAGAGAAACGCAACTCAATATTTATTGCTCAGATTCTGCAGTTTTTCGAAATATCCCACCTGTGGCCCTAGTGAATGGACCGAAACACAGGCCTCAGAAGGAGCACCTAGTGGATTTTGAGGCCTGTTTTTTTTTTAGATTATATTTTAGGCACCATGTCAGGTTTGAAGAGGTCTTGTAGTGCCAAAACAGTGGAAACCCCACAAAGTGACCCCATTTTGGAAACTACACCCCTCAAGGAATTTATCTAGTGGTATAGTAAGCATTTTGCTATATTTATTGGAGTTAGTCTGTGAAAATTAAAATCTACTTTTTTTCTGAAAATACATAGAAATTTGTAATATTTACAAGGAATAAAGAAGAAAATGCACCACAACATTTGTAAAGAATCTTCTCCCGATTACGGAAATACTCCATATATGGTAATAAACTGCTGTTTGGACCCACAGCAGGGCTCAGAATGGAAGGAGCGCCATTTGGATTTTGGAGCACAGATTTTGCTGGATTGGTTTTTAGTGCCATGTCGTGTTTGCAATGCACAGGAGGGACCAAAACAGTGGAAACCCCCCAAAAGTGACCCCATTTGGGAAACTACACCCCTCAAGGGATTTGTCTAGGGGTATAGTTAGCATTTTGACCCCACAGGTTTTTTGCAGAATTTAGTGGAATTAGGTCATGAAAATGAATATCAACATTTTTGTCCACTAAAATGTTGCATTTTTTCATTTTCACAAGGGATAAAGGAGAAAAATCCACCCAACATTTGTAACACAATCTCTCCCGAGTACGGCAATACCCCACATGTGGTAATAATAGTTTTTTTTTATTTGAAATTAATTAACCTTTGCAGGACTGATCCTTTTTTGCGTTTCCATTTTAGTTTTTCACCCCACCCCCCCTTCCAAACGCCATAACATTTTTATTTTTCTGTCAATAGAGTGGTGTGAGGGCTTATTTTTTGCGGGAAGAGATGTAGTTTCTATTGACACAATTTTTTGTATACGATTTTTAAAGTACCATATAATGAACTGGGAAAACGAAAATAAAATTCTTTGCGGGGTAAAATTCTAAAAAAACTGTGATTCCCCCATTGTTTTTTGGGTTTCATTTTGACCACTTTTGGTACATACAACTTTTTGATCACTTTTTATTACATTTTATTTAGATCTAAGGTGACCAAAAAACAGTGATTTTGGAGTTTTAAATTCTTTATTTCTTACGGCGTTCATTATGCGTTATAAATGACAGTTTTACTTTATTCCGCGGGGCGGTATGATTTCGGCGATACCATATGTATATAGTTTTAATCTTATATAATGTTTTGCAGCATTTGTGCAATAAAATCACTTGTTTATAAAATAATTTATTTTCTGTGTCACCATATTCTGAGAGCCATAACTTTTTTATTTTTCAGTCAAAAAAGCTGTGTAAGGGCTTGCTTTTTGCGGGATGGGTTGTAGTTTTTATTGGTACTATTTTCGGGTACATGCGACTTTTTGATCACTTTTTATTCTATATTTTGGGAGTGGAGATTACCAAAAAATTGTGATTCTGGCATTGTTCTTCATTTATTTTTTTTTCGGTGTTCATCGTGCGGGAAAAATAACATTATAGTTTTATAGTTTGGGTCAATACGAACACGGTGATACCAAATATGTGCACTGTTTTTTAACGGTTTCATTTTTTTCCTATAATAAAAGTCTTATTACAGGAAAAAAAATAACTTTTATTTTTATACTTATGTAAAACATTTTATTAACTTTTTTTTTACTTTTTACCTTTTTTTTTTTACCTTCAGCACTGATCGCTGCTAGAATACATTACACTAGGTAGTGTAATGTATTCCAACTGTCAGTGTGATGTCACAGTCACTCTGACAGTAAGTCTACGAGGACCAGCCAGAGGTAGGCTTCCATACATGGCAGACCCGGAGGCCGTTGTCTGGCCTCTGGATGCCATCACAACCCCCACAATTGCATGGCGGCTACCGATGTGCTACAAACCCCCTAAATGCAGCGATCGCAATCGAACTCCGCATTTAAAGGGTTAATTGCCAAAATCAGCAGCGATGAGCCGCTGATCGGCAACAGTGGAATGTCAGCTGTCGTGGAGAGCTGACCTCCCGGTTACCGATGCACTCTGTCACCGACACTGTCACCGACAGTGTGCATCAGAAACGACACAGTGACTTCCTGTCACTCTCAGTACAGAAAAGAGGAGAAAGAACAAGGACCAAAAAACGGCGCTGCTAATAAGAGGGAAATTTGAATGAGCGTTGTTCATGAATTTAATAAGAATGAATACAAATATAGTAAGCTACGCATTTCAGCGCTGTTTTTTGGTCCTTGTTCTTGCTCCTGCTTTCTGTACTTGCATATTGGCAACAATTTTTGTTGCCGTTTATGGCAGCAGCTTTATCCTGTTTTTAATAGTTACTGCATTTTCCCAGTGTTGTACCTGCCAGTACGAACACTTCAAGGTGAGCGCAATTCATGTTCTCTCCTTTCCTCACATTATCTCCAGGGTAATTTGCCGTGTTGTTTTTCCTCTCTTTTAGTTTACTTCCTGTCACTCTGACAGGAAGCCTATTAGGAGGCTTGTCCTGATAGGCTTCCATACATGGCAGACATGGAGGCCATTGTTTAGCCTCCGGCCGCCATGCTAGCCACTGGCAAACCTTGCAATTTCATTGTGAGGTCTGCAGATGTGCTAAAACCCCTAAAATGCTGCGATTGCAATCGACCCCCTCATCTAAGGGATTAATTGCCAAAATCAGTGGCAATGAGCCGCTGATCGGCAACAGTGGAGTGTCAGCTGTCGCCGACAGTGTGCACCGGGAACTGCGCAGTAACTGTACGTCCTCGTGCGCTAAGACACTGGTCACCAGGACGTACAGTTGCGTCGTGGTGTGCCTAGGGGTTAAACATAACAGGTGGGATTATTTGGTCATGATATGGTAGTAATATTTGGTCATGGTGTGGAATTATTATTCAGTCTCTGCTGTATTATTACTTACAACAAATTGCCGACATGCAAAAATTACCTATAAGTCCTGAACTATGTTAAAATAATTAAAACAAAACTTTTATATATTCGAAAGAAAAAGTAATTGTACCTTTATTCTTTTTAAAATTTCGATATTCTGCACACACTGAAGTAAGCTTCTATAGATAAACTCCCTGACTATTAAGTTCACGTTGTTGTTCCTCTTTTCGCGTTCAATAATAAATTCAGACAATACTCTATAAGCAAATTACTGAAAGTACGCTACGGTCACTACAGAAAGACGTAGATATTTAGATATTAATGAAATTACACTCCTGGACACTTGGACATAAATGTATATGTTGGGAATAACCTTTTAAGAAAATCTGGCAATGGATCAAAAAAAGAGATTACAATTACGGTTTGTTATCTGGGTCGAATATGTTGTAAAAAATGTCTGCAGTGTATTAGACCCAGGAAATCCTTTTAAATAACTTCACCATATCGTGCTTACTTTATTGCAGATTTTCGAGAAGATTTACTGCTGCAAAAACATCTGACAGAAGTAAAAAAGACTGTGCTCCAGTCCCCTGACGCTCCCATAGCAGCGAGTTCTGTGTCAACATATGTGACCGCTGCAGCAATCACATGTGACGAAACATCATCACAGGATGTCACCTGTTCAGAGACCAGAGGAGCGGGGATGCGTTGCTACGGGAGCGCCACTGGAGGTGAGTATATTCTTTTTTTCATTTTAAACGTTTAAATAATGGCTTCTATTTTGTTTTACTTGTGAATTTTGCTGTAATCCTCGGCAAGATCGGCAACAATCAGTATTTATTGAGGACATTGACTTCCCTATTGGACTCAATGGGGAAAATCTGCAACAAATCAGCGGCAATTCCACAACATAAATTGATATGCTGCAGATTTAAAATCCATACCGCAGGTTAATTTACGCATGTATTCTTAGTAGATTCTTTACGCAGCGTGATTGAGATTTGTTCAAAGTTCATCCACTTTGCTGCTCCTATAAATGCTGCATATTTTCCACACTGAAAATCCACACTGAAATCCGAAGCAGATCCGCCCCATGCGAACATACTCTTATACTTTTACCCCTTTAAACGCCACGTCTGCATTTGACTAAAAAAATTGCACGAAAATTTGCAGTGTGAGCAAAGCCTTACTCCCTTTTCAGATGGCTATAATAAATAGCATTTTATACTGTATTACAGTAATAACATCCAGAACCCCCTCAGATCTACTGAACGAAACTTAGTTCATCAAGGAACCCTATAGTTCGATTCAGAAGAACCCCAGGGTGTCCGAATGTTGTAGCCATAATACGGATGCTAAAATGTCAGATGGTCAGTCAATTTTGGGTTAGGAAAACATTTACGCTTTAATGTTACTGTTGTCTCATAGCTAAAATGGGATGAATATATATATATATATATATATATATATATATATATATATATACACACATATATACAATCTACAAGTCTACCATTGACAATACATGAGAAATGAGCAGGAAAAACAAAGGAATCGCTAATGACCATTCTATGTAATGGTCACAATCAATTTACTCCAGTTTATGACCCACTTACAGCACAATGCAATATTCAGATACTGATAACGTATACTTACTAGGACTGCAGCACGGCAAATATTGTACCTCCCCACTAAATAGGAAAGAAGTGCTTCATTGTGGTAATTGTCTCTCTTCCACCTCGGGGAATCTGCTCATTTTTTATATTTGTAAAAATACAGATATCTAAAAGTGCTTGAAATGCACTCTGTGTACCTCTATAAATTGGGACTGCTCTATATTACTGTTATCATTTCCCAAATTGCATATGATACCCGCTCCAGAGAGACATGTATTATCAGATAAACAACAGAAAATGGAATGAACAATTCCTGTTTTTTTTTTTTCTTTTCTTTTCTGACAACAAAATGAAATAGTGGAGGCTGCACTCATCGTAAAGCTCATCTACTGATGCAGCCAGCATGGGTTACTTTGGCTAGGCATATTCAGAAAATTATTTTAGGGATGTACGGATAATTTTTTTTCCGTGGAAATGAAAGCTTTCAAAATACAACATGTTCCAGGATATGAATGGGGGTGAAATGAAGAGAGAGCACTAGACACCATTCTCTGTGATTGCCTGCTAATGTTTTATAATTCAGCAGACAAAGAACGGACTAAAAAGTAACGCAGATTTAGGCTGTTATTATGTATTGACAGCCTGCTTTAACCCCTTAAGGACGCAGCCTTGTTTTGGCCTTAAGTCTCAGAGCCCATTTTTGAAATGTGACATGTTTCACTTTATGTGGTAATAACTTCGGAATACTTAAACTTATCCAAGCGATTCTGAGATTGTTTTCTCGTGAGACATTGGGCAAATTGCAAAATTTAGAGAAAATTTAGAAAAAATTAAATTTTTCTGAATTTAAATGCATCTGCTTGTAAGGAAGATGGTTATACCACACAAAATAGTTACTAGTTCCCATTTCCCATATGTCTACTTTAGATTTGCATTGTTTTTTTAACATTCTTTTATTTTTCTTGGACGTTACAAGGCTTAGAACATAAACAGCAATTTCTCATATTTTTAAGAAAACTACAAAAACCTTTTTTTAAGGTACCTGTTCAGTTCTGAAGTGGCTTTGAGGGGGCATATGTATTAGAAACCCCAATAAAACACCCCATTCTAAAATCTAGACCCCTCAAAGTATTCAAAACAGCATTTAGAAAGTTTTTAACCCTTTACACAGAGGAAAGAAAAAAGGTGATCAACGGCGCTCCTCCGAGGCTATATGTGGAATGAGATGGTGTAGATTGCCGGCTGCCACCCACTGCAGTCCCTTGGTGATAATTTCTTAGTACCGGGGACAGAGCATATAGAAGATAAATGAGCAGGAAAAAGGCAGTGTAGTATCGGGTAACGGCGCCAGGCTTTGGAGGACAAGGAACGATGCTAGGTAAGTTTGATCAAGGTGATCTTTTCATTCAAACGGTGACGCGTTTCTGGACCGGACTGGTCCCTTCGTCAGGTCAGTTTACAAAGTGTGCACGTGTAAAGTGCTTTTATATGCAATAAAAAACCGGGAAGGAACTGGTGCACAGCAGTTGATTTTTCATTTAAAATCACAAAAGCCATTGCGGGATTGAAACCCTCCATATGGCTTTAGAGTTAATTGTACATAGTCTGTAGCCTCTTTTTCTGTACCATCCCATAGGATGAAGAGATCATCTATAAATCTTCTATAGACATGTATGTTCTGTTGGTGAATCTTATTAGAATGAATATATAGGGACACAAATATTCCCATATATAAATTGGTGAAACTGGGAGCAAAACGGCTCCGCATAGCAGTACCACGTATCTGTTTAAATATTTTTTTATTGAAGGAGAAAATATTATGTGTTAAAATAAAATTGATCGATTCGGTAATAAACTGGATTTGGGCGGATTTTAATATACCTGCATTGGACAGGATGCGATTTATTGCATCAATACCTTTTAAGTGGGGAATGTTTGAATATAATGACGTGACATCCAGGGTGAGTAATTTACAAATGGGGGGTATATCAAGTGTATCTAATTCTCTGAGAAGCTGGGTGGAATCCTTAAGATATAAATTGGAGGTGAGTGAGTTGATTCCTGATATGATAGGGCGCCCTGGCGGATTTTTTGAATCCTTATGTATTTTGGGTAAATGATAAAAAAATGGGAGTTGGGCTTCTTTAATGTTGATGAAGTCTCTTTCCTTTTTGTTGATTAATCCCTTATCGTGGGCTTGTTTAGTCATAGTATTAAGTTGTACTGAATAGGCCATGCTGGGCTCTGAATGTAATATTTCGTAGTAGTCTAAATTAGACAGAATTCTGTTGGTTTCAGCAATGTACATGTTCTTGTCCTGTACTACAATCCCCCCTCCCTTGTCTGCTGCCCTAAAAGTCTATTATTATAGGTAATGCATGACAAGCAGTCCTGCGCTCTTATTATTAATTTTTATAAATTCTTATAAATATTTTTATATATATTTTTTTGTCCTCTTAATTGCAAAGAAACTGAACATGAATTATGAAAACTAAATATCCATCTTACTCCCCCCATCTTTTTGTGTAAAACGGGATATACGGAGGATCAATATGGAATGAGACACAATTTTATTCTAATTAAGCATAAGTATGATGTAAAGTACTGACAGCACAAACAAAGCAAAGTGTATTTACGATAACAAACACTCTTTTATAAATATATGCTTTTATATCTACTTGGTAACTTGGGACGACAATCCATCACAGCAAAACTCTGGAATAAATTATATTCCAAGAGTTGAAAATATTTCAATGAATAAACGTACACTGCTAATTGAAAAATTGGGAAATGTGAATGCTATGTACTGTTTTGAGTAAACTTGGTGTTAACTTCAATGCCATATGGAGGGTTTCAATCCCGCAATGGCTTTTGTGATTTTAAATGAAAAATCAACTGCTGTGCACCGGTTCTTTCCCGTTTTTTTTTATTGCATATAAAAGCACCTTACACATGCAAACATTGTAAACTGACCTAACGAAGGGACCAGTCCGGTTTAGAAACACGTCGTCGTTTGAATAAAAAGATCACCTTAATCAAACTTACCTAGCCTCGTTCCTTGTCCTCCAAAGCCTGGCGCCGTAACCCGATACTACACTGCCTTTTTCCTGCTCATTTATCTTCTTTTAACCCTTTAGTCATTTCACAGGAATTAAAGCAAAGTGGAGGTGAAATTTGCAAATTTCATTTTCCTTGATGAATTTCAATTTTATTAAAAATGTTTCTGTAACACAGAAGGTTTTATCAGAGAAACACTACTAAATATGTATTGTCCAGATTCTGTAGTTTTTAGAAATGTCCCACATGTGGCTCTAGTGTGCTCGTGGACTAAAACACAAGCCCCCGAAGCAAAGAAGCACCTAGTGGCCTCTTTTTTTTTATTAGACTATATTTTAGGCAGCATGCCAAGTTTGAAGAGGTGTTGAGGTGCCAAAACAGTAGTAATCCCCCAAAACTGACCCAATTTTGGAAACTACACCCCGCAAGGAATTAATTTATTGTTGTTGTTACGATTTAGACCCCACAGTTTTTTCACAGAATTTATTTGAATTGGGCTGTGAATTTTAAAAAAATGAACTTTTTTCCAATAAGATGAGGTTTTGGCTCAAAATTTCTTATTTTCACAAGGAATAAAATAATCTATTTTGTTGCACAATTTGTCCTGAGTGCAGCAATACCCCATTTGTGGTGATAAACTGCCGTTTGGGCCCATGGGACGGCTCAGAATGAAAGGAGCGCTATGTGTTCTTTGCAGTCCACATTTTGCTGGATTGGTTTTCGGGTGCCATGTCGCATTTGCAGAGCCCCAGAGGTATCAAAGCAATGGAAACCCACCAGAAGTGACCCCATTTTGGAAACTACACCCCTCAAGGAATTCATTTATGGGTGTTGTGACCATTTAGACACCACAGTTATTTCACAGAATTCATCTGAATTGGGCTGTGAATTTAAAAAAAAAAACTTTTTTCCAATAATATGTAGTTTTGGCTCAAAATTTCAAATTTTCAAAAGGAATAAAATACCCCATTTTCTTGCGCAATTTGTCCTGAGTGCAGAAATACCCTATTTGTGGTGATAAACTTCAGTTTGTGCCCATGGGAGGGCTCAGAAGGAAAGGACCACCATTTGGCCTACTTGGGATTTTCTGGTGCTGTCATGTATGCAGAAGCCCCTGAGGTACCAGTACAGTTGAAACCCCCTGAGAAGTGACCCCATCTTACATCTTAAAAACTACACCCCTTAAGGCATTCATCTAGAGGTGTAGTGAGCATTTTGACCCCACAGGTATTGTGGAAAATATAATGCACAACAGATGGTGCAGAGTGAGATTTGCAATTTTCTATACATATATGCCAATTCAGTGTCTGATATATTGTGCCCAGCATGTGCCACCGGAGACATACACCCCATAAACTGTAAAGTGGGTTCTCCTGAGTATGGCAATACCCTACAAGTGGCTGTTAACAGCTGCCTGGGCACACGGCAGGGCTCAGAAGGGAAGGACCCCCATTTGGCCTACTCTGGATTTTCTGGTGCTCTCATGTATGCAGAAGCCCCTGAGGTACCAGTACAGTTGAAACCCCCGACAAGTGACCCCGTTTTAAAAACGACACCCATTAAGGCATTCATCTAGAGGGGTAGTGAGAATTTTTAACCCCACAGGTATTGTGTAAAAGATAATGCACAGCAGATGGTGCAGAGTGAGATTTGCCATTTTCTACTCATATATGCCAATTCAGTGTCTGATATATTGTGCCCAGCATGTACCACCGGACACATGCACCCCATAAACTGTAATGTGGATTTTCCCGGGTATGGCAATACCCTACATGTGGCTTTTAACAGCTGCCTGGGCACACGGCAGGGCTCAGAAGGGAAGGACCACCATTTGGCCTACTGGGGATCTTCTGGCGCTAAGTCATGTATGCAGAAGCCCCTGAGGTACCAGTACAGTTGAAACCCCCTGAGAAGTGACCCCATCTTACATCTTAAAAACTACACCCCTTAAGGCATTCATCTAGAGGTGTAGGGAGCATTTTGACCCAACAGCTATTGTGTAAAAGATAATGCGCAGCAAATGGTGCAGAGTGAGATTTTCAATTTTCTATACATATATGCCAATATCAGTGTCCAATATATTGTGCCCAGCATGTGCCAACGGAGACATACACCCCATAAACTGTAATGTGGATGCTGCCGGGTATGGCAATACCCTACAAGTGGCTGTTAACAGCTGCATGGTCACACAGCAGGGCTCAGAAGGGAAAGATGAGGGGGATAAGCTGTGCGGAGTGCCTCAGGGTAAGTAAAACTGGGGTAGATTAAAAATCAAGGGATGTATGATAAATTTTAAAACACTCTTTCATACAGAGCCCTGGTTTTTCGGGACACGTGTCACATTGATATATTGTGTCCTCATTATCCCCCTCTTATGGCAGACTTTGCACCTCTTTTGACTTTTTCCCTTCTTGCCAGTTTGGGGAACTTCTCCTGGAAAGTGTTGCCCTGGTACGATGCGTGTGGCCTCGCTTCCAGAAGTACTGGGTGCCCCCCCTTCTTGGTCCCTAAAGATTAGGTTCCTGATAACCACCTCCTGAAATTCCAGGAAAGTTCCCCTCTGGCCTCCACATCAACGTAGCACGGAAGCATTGTACAATGCCATCTGTATGATGTGCACGGCCAGCTTCTTATACCACACTGCATGGCATTGTAGGGCTTCAGGACTTGATCTGACAAGTCCACCCTTCCCATGTACCTATTGTAGTCCAGGATGGAGTCTGGTTTAGAGGTCTCCGTACTGGTACCTCGTACAGGTACATACTGGTATGGCCATGTATTGTTGTCAATACAAGGACATCTCTCTTGTCCTTGTACTTGACACACAATATGTTGCTGCTCGAATGTGCCCTGCTCTCACCCCTTCTAAGGGTTTGCCCAAGCAGAGTCTTAGGGAGGCCTCTCACATTTCTTCTAGTAGTGCCGCATGCTGCAGTACTTCTGGAAGCGAGGCACTTGAAAAGTGGGACGCTGGTATAAAAATTATCAAGGTAGAGGGGGTAACCTTGGTCCAGCAGTAAGTGCACCACATCCCACACAATTTTTGCATTAAATCCCAGTAAGGGGGGGCATTCTGGGGGCTGAATACTGGTGTCCTTCCCTTCATATATCCTAAATTTGTACGTATACCCTGATGCACTCTCACACAGCTTATACATCTTCACGCCATACCTTGCCCTCTTACTCGGCAGGCACTGGCGGAATTGAAGCCTCCCTTTAAAATGTACTAGGGACTCATCAACATAAATACACTTCTCAGGGGTGTATGCTTGGGCAAACCGGGCACTGAAACGGTCTAATAGGGGTCTCAGTTTATACAAACGGTCAAAACTGGCGTCATCTTGGGGGGGGGGGCACTGCTCATTATCAGTATAACGTAAGAAGCGAAGTATTGCCTCATAACACATCCTGGACATGGCCATGCGGTACATCGGGCGTGGTATAAGATGTCTGTGCTCCAGTAGGTCCTAATGGATGGCTTTTTCAAAAGCCCCATGTTCAAGTGAAGTCCCCAGAACTTGCCCAACTCTGCTGTGTCTACAGGGGTCCACCTGTGGGATTGGGCATAAAATGATGTGGGGTTCTTAGTAATATACTGTTGGGCATAGAAATGTGTCCGGGATACCATAAGCTCTATAAAGTCATCAGTCAAGAAGAACTTGAAAAAGTCCATTTGACTGAGCCCTGCCATATTAAATTTGATCCCCGGACTGCCCGTGTACTCGTGGATTTGGTGCTCATAAATGTCTGGTGTGGGGGTCCAAATGGGGTCACTTCGCTCGGGGGTTTCAACTGCGGCGGGGTCATTTTGCTTGGGGGTTTCAACTGTAGTGGTGGTCCTGGGGCGTCTCCTAGTGGGTTCCTCTTCTTGATCACTGGATGAGGAGGTGTATAAATAAAATAGAGTGTCACCATCCGACGAGTCTGTGTTGGAGGCAAGAAATGAATATGCCTCTTCGGCAGTAAATGTCTGTTGGGACATGTTGGGACATGTTTGTTTGCTTCCCTAACTAGGAGCAATAGTGTAATGTCGGGGTAGGGAAACAGACAAGTGAGCCCTAATCTACCCGCCACTGGTCCCTACACTCAATAGGTGCAAAACAGACAAGGGTACAAAGAAGCCAGGGAAATGGGGAAGTTGCCCACGGAAACACCGTGAGCAACAAGCGAGGTGAACGAGCCGAGTCAAACCAGGAGATGAGCGAGGTACAAAAACGCAAAGCAGAAGAGTGGTCAGAAAAGCCAAGGTCAATCACAAGCAGAGGATCAGTAGTTCAAGAAGCTGCAGCAGGGCCAGGAAACCAACAGAGAAGAATCACAAGCAAAGGAGGAACAGGAAAGGCAGGTATAAATAGACAGAGGGCGGGAGCTAGCTCCGTCTGGCCAGGCTGTGATAGGCTCTCCCACTCCTAAGCCTCCCATCCTGGATGGTGGAAGATGGAGTCAGTTTCACAGACAATGAAGCAGGTGCAGACTGATTACCTATGGGCGTCGACACAGAAGTTGTGTCTGCCAGATCCTTTACAGTACCCCCCCTTTTATGAGGGGCCACCGGACCCTTTCTAGGTGGACCTGGTTTATTGGGGAAACTAAGGTGGAACCTCCTGAGCAATACCCCAGCGTGAACATCCCGGGCGGGTACCCAAGTCCTCTCCTCAGGCCCGTATCCCCTCCAATGGACCAGGTACTGGAGGGAGCCTTGGACCATCCTGCTGTCCACAATCTTGGCCACCTCGAATTCTACCCCCTCAGGGGTGAGAACAGGGACCTTAGGTTTCCTCGAGGGAGCCAAGGACGGGGAACAGTGTTTAAGGAGGGAGGCATGAAACACGTTGTGTACTCGAAAAGACGGTGGCAACTCCAGTCGGAAGGAGACAGGGTTAAGAACTTCAATGACCTTCTATGGCCCTATAAACCGGGGAGCAAACTTCTTGGAGGGGACTTTAAGGCGCAAATTTTTTGACGAGAGCCACACCAGATCCCCGACCACAAACAAGGGGTTAGCAGAACTTCTTCTATCTGCCTGAGTCTTTTGTATGCTCTGGGACTCCTCTAGGTTCTTCTGAACCTGGGCCCATCCTGTGCACAGTTCCCGATGAACGACATCTACCTCGGGATTGTTGGAACTACCAGGTGAAACGGAGGAGAACCGTGGATTAAACCCAAAATTACAGAAAAAGGGGGAGACCCCTGACGAGTTACTGACCCGGTTATTAAGGGAAAATTCGGCGAGGGGAATGAATGAGACCCAATCACATTGACAGTCAGAGATAAAACACCTTAAATATTGTTCTAGAGACTTATTAGTCCTCTCAGTTTGGCCATTAGTTTCAGGATGGAAGGCAGAGGAGAAGGACAGATCAATCTCCAACTTTTTACAGAAGGCTCTCCAAAACAATGAAACAAATTGTACCCCTCTGTCAGAAACAATATTGACAGGGACCCCATGGAGACGCAGGATGTGTTTGACAAACAAGGTAGCTAACGTCTTAGCATTGGGTAGTTTCTTGAGGGGCACAAAGTGGCACATCTTACTGAAGCGGTTTACTACAACCCACACTACCGACTTGCCTTGAGATGGAGGCAAATCGGTGATGAAATCCATGGAGATATGGGTCCAAGGTCTCTGGGGAATGGGCAAAGAACATAGTAAGCCCGCTGGTCGGGACCTGGGAGTCTTGGACCTAGCACAAACTTCACAAGCGGCGACATAGGCCTGAACGTCTTTGAGCAACCCAGGCCACCAATAGTTTCTGGCAATGAGGTGCTTGGTACCCAGGATGCATGGATGGCCAGATAGTGCAGAGTCATGATTTTCCCGAAGTACCCTTAGCCGGAATTGCAGGGGAACAAACAGCTTGTTCTCAGGAAGGTTCCCGGGAGCTGAACCTTGATCAGCCGCAATTTCAGAGACTAAATCAGAATCAATAGAGGAAATGATTATACCTGGAGGCAAAACACAAGCAGGATCTTCCTCCGAAGGAGGGCTGGCCATGAAGCTACGCGACAGTGCATCAGCCTTAATATTTATAGACCCAGCCCTATAGGTGACCAAAAAGTTGAATCTGGTAAAAAATAACGCCCTTCGAGCTTGTCTCGGGTTTAGCCTCCGGGCAGATTCTAGGAAAACCAGATTCTTGTGGTCGGTAAGGACCGTAACCTGGTGCCTAGCCCCCTCCAGGAAGTGGCGCCACTCTTCAAATGCCCATTTAATGGCTAAGAGTTTGCGGTTGCCAATATCATAGTTACTCTCAGTGGGCGAAAAGTTCCTGGAGAAGTAGGCACAGGGGCGGAGATGGGTGAGGGACCTGGTACCCTGGGACAAGACAGCCCCCACTCCCACCTCGGACGCGTCAACCTCCACGATAAATTGCTCCATTTGGTTGGGCTGAACCAGCACTGGGGCCGAGATAAAGCACTTCTTAAGGACCTCAAAAGCCTGGACAGCCTCAGGAGGCCAGTGGAGGAGATCAGCACCTTTGCGAGTGAGATCCGTAAGAGGCTTAGCGATGACCGAGAAGTTAGCAATAAATCTCCTGTAATAATTAGCGTACCCCAAGAAGCACTGTAACGCCTTCAGGGAGGCAGGTTGGACCCATTCCGCCACAGCCTGGACCTTGGCGGGGTTCATGCGGAATTCATGAGGAGTGAGGATTTGACCCAAAAATGGTATCTCCTGCACCCCAAACACACATTTTTCGGTCTTAGCAAACAGTTTGTTTTCCCGAAGGGCCTGGAGCACCTTCCTGACATGCTCAATGTGGGAGGACCAGTCCTTGGAAAACACAAGTATGTCATCAAGGTACACTACAAGAAATACCCCCAGGTAATCTCTTAAAACCTCATTTATTAAATTCTGGAAGACCGCGAGAGCACTACACAACCCAAAGGGCATGACGAGGTATTCGAAATGACATTCGGGAGTGTTAAACGCAGTCTTCCACTCATCCCCCTCTTTGATACGGATAAGGTTATAAGCCCCCCGTAGATCAAACTTAGAGAACCATTGGGCCCCCTGAACCTGATTGAAGAGATCAGGAATCAAAGGAAGGGGATACTGGTTCCTTACAGTGACCTTATTCAAGTTTCGGTAGTCAATGCATGGCCTAAGACCACCATCCTTCTTCCCTACGAAGAAGAAGCCAGCACCTACCGGAGAAGTAGAGGGGCGAATGTAACCCTTGGCCAGGCATTCCTGGATATACTCTCTCATGGCTTCACGTTCAGGACAAGAGAGATTAAATATCCTACCCTTAGGGAGCTTAGCTCCTGGTACCAAATCAATTGTGCAATCATATTCTCTATGAGGTGGTAACACTTCGGAGGCCTCTTTAGAGAAAACATCAGCGAAGTCCTGAACAAACTCAGGTAGAGTGTTCACCTCCTCAGGGAGAGAAATAGAATTAACAGGAAAACATGACGTCATGCATTCATTACCCCATTTGGTAAGATCCCCAGTATTCCAGTCAAACGTGGGATTATGCAACTGCAACCAGGGAAGGCCTAAAACCAAATCGGACGATAATCCCTGCATCACTAGTACAGAGCACTGCTCCAAATGCATGGAGCCCACAAGGAGTTCAAAAACAGGGGTATGCTGTGTAAAGTAACCATTAGCAAGAGGAGTGGAGTCGATATCCACTACCGGGACAGGTTTAGGCAAATCAATCAATGGCATAGCTAGAGACATAGCAAATTCCACAGACATAATATTAGCAGAAGACCCTGAATCCTCGAAGGCACTGCCGGTAGCAGACCTACCACCAAAAGAGACCTGAAAGGGAAGCAAGATTTTATTACGTTTCATATTTACGGGAAATACCTGTGCGCCCAAGTGACCTCCCCGATGGTCACTTAGGCGCGGAAGTTCTTCCGGCTGCTTATTCTTATGCCTTAGGACAGTTGTTCACTTGATGCTTGTCATCCCCACAGTAGAAGCAGAGACCATTCTTCCTGCGGAACTCTCTACGTTGTTGGGGGGACACGGAGGCCCCGAGTTGCATAGGTACCTCCGAGTCTTCCGTGGAAGAACGAAGCAACGGAAACTCGGGAGGCATCATGGGGGAGTCAGAGGAGAAAACACAAACACATTCAAGTCGTCGCTCCCTGAGACATCGGTCAAGTCGTACTGCTAAAGCCATAACCTGATCTAGGGAGTCAGAAGAGGGATAGCTAACTAGCAGGTCTTTCAGGGCGTTCGAAAGACCCAATCTAAACTGGCACCTTAAGGCAGGGTCATTCCACCGAGAAGCTACACACCACTTCCTAAAGTCAGAACAATACTCCTCAACAGGTCTCTTACCCTGACGTAAGGTCACCAGCTGACTCTCGGCAAAGGCAGTCTTGTCAGTCTCGTCATAAATGAGCCCGAGAGCAGAAAAGATCAACGGAGGAAAGTTCAGGGGTGTCAGGAGCCAAGGAGAAGGCCCATTCTTGGGGCCCGTCCTGGAGCCGGGACATAATTATACCCACCCGCTGGCTCTCAGAACCAGAGGAGTGGGGCTTTAAGCGAAAATAGAGCCTACAACTCTCCCGAAAGGGGAAAAAAGTCTTCCGGTCCCCTGAAAACTGGTCAGACAACTTGAGGTGGGGTTCAAGAGGTGAGGTGAGGGGCACTACCAGGGCAGCATCAGGCTGGCTGTCCCTCTGAGCCAGGGCCTGGACCTGTAGGGAGAGGCCCTGCATTTGCTGAGCCAGGGTCTCAAGGGGGTCCATAGTAGTGTCAGGGACCTGGGTAGACTAGGTATATGGGCTTGTGATTATGTAATGTCGGGGTAGGGAAACAGACAAGTGAGCCCTAATCTACCCGCCACTCAGTCCCTGCCTACTTGCAACGACCCGCCCTAGGCGACGGGGTACAACTGGGCGACGGTCCCTACACTGAATAGGTGCACGACAGACAAACAGACAAGGGTACAAAGAAGCCAGGGAAATGGGGAAGTTGCCCACGGGAACACCGTGAGCAACAAGCGAGGTGAACGAGCCGAGTCAAACCAGGAGATGAGCGAGGTACAAAAACGCAGAGCAGAAGAGTGGTCAAAAAAGCCAAGGTCAATCACAAGCAGAGGATGGATCAGTAGTTCAAGAAGCTGCAGCAGGGCCAGGAAACAAACAGAGAAGAATCACAAGCAAAGGAGGAACAGGAAAGGCAGGTATAAATAGACAGAGGGCGGGAGCTAGCTCCGTCTGGCCAGGCTGTGATAGGCTCTCCCACTCCTAAGCCTGCCATCCTGGGTGGTGGAAGATGGAGTCAGTCTCACAGACATAGAAGCAGGTGCAGACTGATTACCTATGGGCGTCGACACAGAAGTTGTGTCTGCCAGATCCTTTACAAATAGGCTGCTACCTAAAGTAGCCCAAAAAATTGGTGTTTTTATAGAACGAGTGGGCTTCCCTGAGACTAAACCTAACTAGGGCGAGCGCTCCTAACACTAAACCTAACTACGGTGACGGGTGCCTGACACTAAACCTAACTAGATTATTCCGAGCTTCCCTGATGCGAAACCTAACTACGGTGATGGACCTCTAATGCTAGATCTAACTACGGTGACGGATTCCTGGCGCTAAATTCCCTGACGCTATACCTAACTACGCTTTTTGACGTAAATTGTCTAAACTAATAAATATTTTGTATTTATTTTTTTACATTTTTATATATTTTTTTGTTTTATATATTTTGTAAAGAAAAAAAGGAAAAAATTATTCCCAGGGACCAAGAAATTGGTCCTGAAGACTGATAAGTGGTCAGTGATAGGAGATCACTGACCAAAAATGTGTGGGGGGGAACACAAGGAGGAAGGGTACAGGAGTGGGTACTGGATGGGGGAGGTGGGAAGCAGAATTTTTTTTTTTTTTTTTTTTACTTTTTTCCAACTTTGCTCTTCTCTCTCTCTTCTCACAACCTCTCTGAACCCCTCGCTATCTCCAACAGAGGCATTCAGGGTGGTTGCAGCAGGATGTGATGTCAGGGAGAGGAAGTGAAGAGACCGATCACCGCTATTGGACAGTTAGTTACTGACTGACCAACAGCGTAGATCGAGGAGACGGGACCATCGCGGCAGCTGTCACAGCTCGTGAACGCGCCGGCTGAAAATGGCGATGCATTTTCCCCGTGACGTACTATTCCGTCACTGAGCGCGAACGGTGCGGTCAGCATGACGGAATAGTATGTCACTGAGCGCGAAAGGGTTAAAGGACAGTTGTAACCTCTGCATTCATAGAAGTGAATGCCATGTTGTATCCTAGAATGACGTGTTTCAGCAACCTTATTGAAAAGGGGCACATGTATGAAAACATTCAAACAAATTGTTGGTGTTGCCAGGTTATACATTGTTCCTGTATGTGACACATTGATGACGTTCTGCGAGCCATTTTTCTGGTAAGATCTGTGTGCATAGTTGCACAGTTGGTCTAGGCCCCGATGCTTGCACTCCTGATCTCACACTTGGTGCCTAAAGCTATGGAAATTATATAAAATGTGTATGCTGGTGCAAGAACACCTGTGACTGCAAATATACAGCAGACAAAAAATGGCGACAGCACACTGCGAACACCAATGCAACCTAAACCACTATATATTTAATAAATATGCATTACTGCTAAATCTACTTACAATATGGAGGCTCTTAGCGCACATTTTGATCAAAAAGTGTTTGCTCACCTACCACGACAAGGCGACCTTTTTAAGGTGGGGACCTACTCTGCACATACACCCAGAACTGGGACTTAGCCTACATATATATCTGGGGATGGTAGGAACCAGCATTAAACTAATTAAAATCACCCAGGGCAGAATGGGAGGAGTGCAAGAACAAAAAATGGAGGCAGTCACTAACCCCACATATATGGATCACATAAACAACACAAAAGTTTGAACAGCACATTCCAACAAAATGATATAAAATGTGTATGCAGGTGCAAGAACACCTGTGACTGTAAATATACAGCAGCCAAAAAATGGCGACAGCACACTGCGAACACCAATGCAACCTAAACCACTAAATATAAATAAATATGCATTACTGCTAAATCTACTTATAATAAGGAGGTTCTTAGTGCACATTTTGATCAAAAAGTGTTTGCCCACCTTCCACGACAAGATGACCTCTGTAAGGTGGGGACCTACATTGCACATACACGCAGAACTGGGAGTAAGCCTACATGGTCCACAGTGACCACCAGGGTGCGCGCGCGAGCTCAGTCCAGACTTAAGAAGCCAAAGGTGATTCAACTGATTGCTGCCAGAGCACCCTGGACTATAAGAAGGTCCCAGCCCCATCCTCCGATGCCTGAGCATCGTTGTCGTATCCTAAGTTTGCCTTGCAAATGGTCCCCTAGTGTTTCCTGCTCCAAGTGTTCCCTGTTCCTGTAACCTGTATCCTGATCTAGTGCCGTGCTGAGCTGTTTCCATGTTGTGCTGTATACCATGCCTGTCCTGCTACTCCACGCCTGACGTCTACCTGCTGCCTAGTCCCAGCCAATGCTGCCTTGCTACTGTCCGAGCTGCCACAGGTACCATATACGAACTATAGACTTTAACCTGCGCCCTGTTGGCCAGCTGCCATACCGCCAAGGCGGTACAGTCCAGTGAGTCCACGAACCCTACGTGACAGTACGCTCAGGCCATGGACCCCACTGGTCGATTCAAGACCATGACGACGTCACAGGATATGCGAGTGGATATGCTGGACCTCCAGTCTCGACATGACCAACTCCTCCAGGCGTTGAACATTCTCGCACGTTGGTAGGAGGCAGAAGCTGCCGTTCCTCCTACTACACCTCATGGCAGTGTTGATCCTCAGACTACATCTCCTGGCAGTGTTGTTCCACGTTTTTCTTTGCCACTTCCTGACCGCTATGATGGAGATGCAGGTACCTATCGTGGATTTTTGAACCAGTACCAGATCCACTTCAGCCTGTATACTAGGACATTTTCGTCTGATGGCGCAAGGGTCGCTTTCATCATCTCTCTGCTCACTGGCAAGGCTCTTGCATGGGAGAATCCTATCTGGGAGAGACAAGGACCAGAGACCCGTGACTTCCAGGGCTTCCTCTGGACTTTTCGCATGGTGTTTGAGGAGCCTGGACGGGTCTCATCTGCAGCGGCTTCCGTGATTAACCTACGCCAAGGAGACACCTCCGTGAGCGGGTACGCCATCCACTTCCGCACCCTGGCGAGAGAACTGTTATGGAACAATGCAGCCCTGGTGGCTGCATTCTGGCATGGACTGTCTCTGAAAATTAAGGATGACCTCATCCTTCTGTCTGCCCGGATTGATATGCGGATCCGAGAACACCTCCAAGAGGTTAGTCGGGAGGGTGGCCTTCCTAGTCTGGTCCCTACTTTGGAGCAGCCCCTGCTGTCCTCAGATGTCGATCCTCCCAAGGAGTCTGTGATGATGGACCAGTGCAAGATATCCACCCAGGAGATACAACGCAGACGCACTTCGGGACTCTGTCTATATTGCGGACTCGGTGGCCATCGGGTGCGCCTGTGTCCCCAAAAATCCCAAAGCCTAGGGTTGCTAGGAGAGACAACCTTCGGTAAGAAAGGACTTCTGTCTAGATTGTCCATACCAGTGACCATAGTGTCCGGCGAGAGAACGCATCAGATCTCTGCGTATCTGGACTCTGTATCCGCTGCTAATTTCATCCGTAGAGACCTGTTGGATCTTCTTCAATTACCCACCACCCCCCTGGAGAGGCCATTCACTGTTGCATTGGTAAATGGACTACCTCTGCCAGATCCAGTTATAGCTGTGACCAAGATGCTGAGGCTCCAAGTAGGGGCTCTTCACTCCGAACTTCTGTCGTTCTATGTTCTATCCAAAACCATTAATCCTATGTTGCTGGGCCTGCCTTGGCTCCGACTACATGCCCCAGTCCTGGACTGGAATTCTGGAGAAGTTCTCCAGCAGGGCCCTGAGTGTCAAAGCCGATGCCTGGTACAGATTCATTCGGCTCAGCCTTCCCTGCCTCTGTCATTGGCAGGATTGCCGGGTCATTATGCTGCATTTTCGTACATCTTCAGCAAGAGAGAGGTGGAGACACTACCTCCACACCGGGCGTATGACTGCCCCATCGAGCTGATTCCTTGTGCATCCCTTCCCCGTGGTAGGGTTTATCCTCTCTCCTTGCCAGAGACTCTGTCCATGTCCACCTATGTGAAAGAGAACTTGGAGAGGAGCTTCATACGGAAGTCTTCCTCCCCGGCTGGAGCCGGGTTCTTCTTCGTCAAAAAGAAGGATGGTTCTCTTCGTCCTTGTATTGACTACTGAGGTCTCAACCAGATCACGGTGAAAAATAAATATCCGTTGCCACTGATCTCAGAACTGTTTGATCGTATATGTAGTGCCAAGATTTTTTTCCAAGCTAGACCTGTGTGGGGCTTACAACCTAGTCCGGATTTGCCAGGGTGACGAATTGAAGACTGCATTTAACACCATTTATGGACACTATGAATATCTAGTAATGCCCTTCGGTCTGTGTAATGCTCCCGCGATCTTCCAGGAGTTCGTTAATGACATTTTCCGTGACCTTTTCTATGTTTGTGTAGTAGTCTATCTTGATGATATCTTGATTTCTCCAGATCCTATGACACATCAGAGACATGTCCGTCAATTTTGCTGCGGTTAAGGGAGAATCGTCTGTATGCTAAGTTGAAGAAGTGCATGTTTGAGAAAGATGCTCTACCCTTCCTGGGCTACATCGTCTCGAATCGAGGTCTCGAGATGGATCCTGAAAAGGTAAAGTCTGTCCTGGAATGGCCACGCCATCAAGGCTTGAGGGCCATACAGCGCTTTCTGGGATTCGCCAATTTCGACAGACAGTTTATTCCAAACTTCTCCTCACTGACTTCTCCTATCTCTAATCTCACTAAGAAGGGCATGAATGTCAAGGTGTTGACTCCTGAGGCAGAGTCCACATTCAATAGCCTGAAGAGTGCCTTCACGTCAGCCTCTATCCGCCATCATCCATATGTCTCTCTACAGTTCTCGTTGGAGGTGGACGCATCCTCTGTCGGTGCTGGTGCACTCCTGTTCCAGAGAGTGTCCAGGGGCAAGTCTATGGTACGTGGATATTTCTCTAAGCGCTTCTCTTCCGCAGAACGCAACTACTCAATTGGGGATCGGGAGTTACTGGCCATCAAGTTGGCCCTGGAGGAGTGGCGACATCTACTAGAGGGCGCAGCTCATCCCATCCTGATTTTTACAGACCAAAAGAACCTCACTTATCTCCAGACGGCCCAACGGCTGAATCCTCGTCAGGCCAGGTGGTTGCTGTTCTTTGCCAGGTTCCAGTTTGAGCTCCATTATCGCCCGGCTGACAAGAATGTGAGGGCCAATGCCTTGTCCAGGTCTTTCGAGACAGAAGACAGCATGAAGATTCCACAGAACATTATTGATCTGTCTTGCATTGTCTCTGTCAACCCCCTGCAAGTTGGGGACATTCCTCCAGTGAGTACTTTTGTGCACCTGGCTGACCGAGGGAGAATCCTCCGCTGGGGACATTCCTCTAGACTGACAGGTCATGCGGGGACCCGTAAGACCCGGGATCTAATTGTCCATCATTTCTGGTGGCCCACGCTGCCCAAGGGCATTTTGGACTTTGTTTCATCCTGTTCAGTGTGTGCAGCTAACAAGGTCGCTCACTCCAGACCTGCTGACCTGCTCCAGCCATTGCCTGTGTCCGATGCTCCCTGGCAGCATATAGCTATGGACTTTATTACAGACCTGCCTCTCTCTGCTGGATGCAGTGCTGTCTGGGTGGTGGTGGACCGGTTTTCGAAGATGGCCCACTTCATTCTTCTGACCGGCCTTCCTTCTGCTCCTCTACTGGCCAAGCTGTTCATCCAACACATCTTCCGTCTGCACGGCTTACCGCAGCATATTGTGTCTGATCAGGGGGTCTGTTCACCTCGAAGTTCTGGAGAGCCCTCTGCGGACTCCTAGGTGTAAAGTTGGCCTACAATCCTCAGTCCTATAGTCAGGTCGAGAGGATCAATCAGATCTTGGAGAACTACCTACGCCACTTCATCTCCAAGCAGCATGTTGTCTGGGTTCAGTTGCTTCCGTGGGCTGAATTCTCGTACAACAATCACACCAGCGAGTCCACACAGAAGACACCGTTCTTCATTCTCTATGGCCAACACCCACGAATTCCTCTCCCGGTGCCTGATACGTCCGAGGTACCAGCTGCTGACACAGCTTTTAGGGACTTTCTGCAGATCTGGCAGCAGACTCGATCCTCCATCCTGCTGGCGGTCGACCGCATGAAACGGAAGGCGGACACACGTAGAAGAGAACTTCCTCAGTTTCTTCCTGGCACGAAGGTCTGGCTGTCCTCCAGGAATATACGTCTGAGGGTGCCGTCGTACAAATTTGCTCTCAGGTTCCTCGGACCCTTCGAGATCCTGCAGCGGATCAACCCTGTCGCGTACAAGCTTCAGCTGCCTCCTACCCTCAGGATCCCCAACTCCTTCCATGTCTCTCTCCTGAAACCAGTGGTTCTGAACCGCTTTACCAAGACTCCTAGCCCTGCGGTTGCCTCCAGCGGCCCTTCAGACACCTTCAAAGTTAAGGAGATCTTGGACACCAAGAGAGTGAGAGGAAAGACTTTTTATTTGGTGCATTGGAGGGGGTTTAGTCCTGAAGAGCGGTCCAGGGAGCCAGAGGAGAACCTTCATGCGCCCACCTTTTTGAAGAAGTTTCTTTCTCGCTCTGGTCCAAAGAAGAGGGGGCGTAAGAGGGGGGATACTGTAACATCCGTGGTCGCTGACCACGAACTCCTTCCATCCAGTCGACGCCCTTCTCTCCAGAGATGTCTGCACATACGGCTGTCCTGTTCCACAGTGATCACCAGGGTGCGCTCGCGAGCTCAGTCCAGACTTAAGAAGCCAAAGCGCACGCATGTGGGTGATTTAACTAATTGCTACCAGAGCACCCTGAGCTATAAGAAGGTCCCAACCCCATCCTCCGATGCCTGAGCGTCGTTGTCGTATCCTAAGTTTGTCTTGCAAATGGTCCCCTAGTGTTTCCTGCTCCCAGTGTTCCCTGTTCGTCAGGGGAGTAGCTAGGGGCGGGCAGGCGGGGCATGTGTCCCAGGCGCAACTTAGAGAGAGGTGCCAGCACCACCTCCTTCTGCACTATAATTGTACCTGTGTCTATTGGTCACAGGTACAATTAGAAGCAATGAATGGCCGGGTACGTTCCGTGCCCAGCTATTCAGCGATTTTGTACCAGTGAAGCGACTTGTACCTTTTGTACCAGTGAAGCTTCCGTCGCTGAAAGGCGCTGAATGACAGGCAAAGTCATCCTGCCCAGCCAATCAGTGCCTTTCATAGACGCTTCGTTCAACCCACAGGATGCCTGTGCAGAAGAGAGCAGGTCTCCATTGCTGCCGGCCGGCGTGGGAACGGGATTAAGGTGAGTTTGAATCTGTTTTTTTTATTTTATTGTAATAAAAAAGTGTGTGGCTGTTTCTACAGGGGGGGGCTTAATCTACAAGGGGGACTTTATCTACGGGGGGGCTTTATCTACGGGGGGACTTTATCTACAGGGGGATGACTTTATCTACGGGGGGGGGCTTTATCTACATGCAGTCGGGCTTTATCTACAGGGGGGTGTCTATCTACAGGGGGGGGCTATATACTGGGGTGGGCTATCTATGGAGCACCATATACAGGGGTGGGCTTTATCTACAGGGGGCTATATACAGAAGTGGGCTATCTATGGAGCACTATATACAGGGGTGGGCTATAGCTACAGGGGGGCTATGCACAGGGGTGGGCGATCTATGGAGCATTATATACAGGGGTGGGCTATATCTACAGGGGGGCTATATACAGGGGTGGGCAATCTGTGGAGCACTATATACAGGGGTGGACTATATGTGGAGCACTATATACAGGGGTGGGCTCTATCTACAGGGGGGTTATATACAGGGGTGGGCTTTCTGTGGAGCACTATAGGGGGAGCTATTTGTGGGATACTATATACAGGGGTGGGCTATATACAGGGTTGGGCTATACGTGGAGCACTATATACAGGGTTGGGCTATATCTACAGGGGGCTATATACAGGGGTGGGATATCTGTAGAGCACTATAGGGGGAGCTATTTGTGGGACACTATATACAGGGGTGGGCTATATGGGGGCACTATCTACAGGCGGCTCTATGGGGGCACTATCTACAGGGGGCTCTATGGCAGACACTATCTACAGGGGGCACAGTGTGTGTGTCTGTGTGTGTGTGCGTGTGTGTGTGTGTTTGTGTGTGTGTGTGTGTGTGTGTGTGTGTGTGAGACACGGTGTATGGTGCTATTATAATTAGAGGTGCAGTGTATGGCGCTATTATATTTATGGGTGTAGTGTGTGGTATAATGATAACTTTATCTTTATTTATAGGTGTAGAAATGTTGGAAAAGTGAGAAGCTGAAGACATCTGAGCGGCAAACTGCAGAAATGGTCTGTAACCGGGAGAAGTCCTCATAGAGGTCTGGACCGGATAGAGAAAAAGAACTAGAATCTGAGATGTCACCGGTGAGTCACGTAAATGTTCATTCTGCCTCTAATCAGCACTGTAGTCAATGTATGATCTGCAGTGAGATGATGCTTGGTATGATTATGATATGATTTATTTTTTTGTGAAACAGCAACTCCCAGCATATCCTTACCATTGTTCGGGCCATGCTGGGAGCTGTAGTTTTACGCCGTACAAACCTGTACAGCAGGGGTTGCACTAAATTGAGTTGTATTTGTGCTGGTGCTGTATTCATGTACTGAGCTTGGTTCTGGGGCTGTATTTATGTACTGAGCACTATTCTGGTGTTGTGTATAGAACTATATTGCTTGTAAAATGTACAAATGTTTTTATGCTCGAGTTACATAAAAAGAAATGTGGAAAAGAAATGACACATCATTGATAGGTAGAGAAAACAAACACGGTGAGGGGGAAGGAGATGTCGGGAAAGAGGTTGGGGGGCGCCAAAATGAATCTTTGCCCCGGGTGTTGGAGAACCTAGCTACGCCTCTGCTGTTCCTGTATCCTGTAACCTGTATCCTGATCTAGTGCCGTGCTGAGCTGTTGCCGTGCTGTATACCACGCCTGTCCTGCTACTCCACGCCTGACGTCTACCTGCTGCCTAGTCCCAGCCAAGCCTTCCTTGCTACCAACCGAGCTGCCACAGGTACCCTATACAAACTATAGACTTTAACCTGCGCCCTGTTGGCCTGCTGCCATACCGCCAAGGCGGTACGACCCAGTGGGTCCACGAACCCTACGTGACACTTGCGGAGAGATTCCACCAAACCTAAAAAACGTATTGTCCTATGAAGCGCTATGCCTTATATTTCTCCATACAGCCCTAAGTTGAGGTGTGGACTGACTAATATATTGTAGGTTTTAACTTTCAATTATTTTTAGGCAGGGTATCAATATACTTTTTAGTTTGTTGTTCTTTTTTTTTTTTGTAGTATCACATTAATTATGGAGAAAAGGACTGCCATGAATTATTTTGGTTCCAGGCTTTACATTAGAAGAACTTGGTATTTCAACATAGGTGTGTCATTTCTATTCATAGTATGTGAGTCATGGAATACCCAGATATACTTTATTTTTCCACTCTACTGCTTTTATGGGTGGGGGTTTGCATTGCTTTGATGTTTGAGAGTATCAGTTTAGTGACTACTTGACTGGGAAATGAGCAAGTAATTTGAAGTATTTTCCTACATAAAATAAGACCCATGATAAACAATTTTCTTAAAATTGGAGCTCGTATGAAAGGATTGGTAGAGCAATAGATTAAAAGCCTATGGATCTGAAATGTGTGTGTTTCAATGTAATCCATCTGTAGTAATTCAGCTTCATAACTGGGCAATCCTTTTGCGTTCAGAAGTACAGGACCATTATAGGAGATAATGATGGATGATGATGACAACCTCAAGGAAGAATGTAATTACTGTTCTGTCCTAAGTCTAAATCATTAGTAATAACTGTTGGGATTTGTGGTTTTTATTTTGACATTCTTTATTTCCATGGTCACAATTATGTTAAATCCTATACTGTAATTTAACAAAGCCCATGTGTTCATTTGTCTATGTTATTCATCATGGTGGACCTTTGGTGAGCATTGCTTCTTGCATGAGTTCATAGCTTAAATTCCAGCATCAGCAATAGCAGAATGGAGTTTGCATGTTCTTTATAAACCTCTGCTCATTCTGCATGCTCATGTTCCTCTCAAAGTCCAAAAATATGCTTCTCATGAAAGAAACTGTGCATTTTAAGAAAAATGTATTTTCTTTAAAAAGCAATTCCACCCAGAATCTTCATCAGAGTCGTCTTCTTCTTACCTGATCGAGTGCTTATGATGAGATCCAAGCATCCTGCACTACAGTAACAGCTAATAAATGTCTATATCTGGTATCAACCACCGTATTTCAGACAAATTTAATTCAAAAACATTATACTAAGGAATTCCATTTTCAGCAATTGCCTAATATAGAGTAGACCAGAATCTCCCCCTTTACATATAATGTACAAAATAATGCAGGGCAGTAGCAGGTCGCTTAAATGCTGAATACAGGTGTCGTTTATCATAGCCTGTAGTCTGTAAATGGAGTGAGCAATGGGGCTGTCACTATGCCCATCATGATTAAGGTTGGTGGTTTGGCCCACTATTGCAGCCACATATAGGACTGGTAGATGTTCATGGCTCTATCCACTGAAGTGAGGGAGTTACGAATACAGCCAAGCCAGGACTGGCCACCTCTTCTAGACTGGATTAGATTGCAGGACAGTCATCATGGGATCCCTGTTTTCAAAAGTGTTTGGGGTCTAAGAGGTGACCAATATATACTCTACCCCATAAATAATGACTAGCAGAAGCATAACTAAAAAATGTAGGAAAGGGATCCTAGATCTTCCAGGTCGGATATGTTGGTATTTTCCGCATGTGCCCTCCCTATAGTCTGGCCCTAGGTAAATGACTTGAAGCCTCATAATTATGAAGTATACGTGGATTAAGTCCTCTTTATCAAGCAAATATGATCTAGAAACTCATAATTATAAAATAAGTGACAGCGTTAAATAAAAGACACAAATTGACCACAAAAACACTAAATGCCACATAATATTACTTATTTGTTACATTAAATTAGGCATTGTACAATTGTTATAATATGTTACATAAGGGACTACAAGTCTTCTTGCCTATGAACATAAGTCCCTGTGTCTCTGCCACTGGTCTATACAAAATAAAAGCCATAACACTCACAATATTATTTTTAATCACAAAACCTTTTGTCTGATGCTGCCAATATCAGATGGGCTATTTTTCTCTCACTCAATCCCAATTTTCTTGTGCTTTTGTTATCCTTTTTGTCTATTATGTTTGTACAATTATTTGTTTTCGTGTTATATAATCGATGTGTTGTGTACTTATTTTCTTGCTTTTCAAAGGATAATTTCATACAAAATTATGTTTTTCTTCTACCCTAAATTATACTTTTGTTTCTTATAATTTTGTAACTCTTGATACGCTGCCAACTAATATCTTAAGTCAACCGCAAACTACCTGATCAAGTCAAAAGAGACATCTCACCACATACAGGTAAACACAGGTCTTCTAAGGTGGTGGAACATGCCTAGCCCATGCCTATCCCCTACTACTGTATGTTGGTGGAGGTTGAGCTAAACTTGCCATTCAACTGTTTTTGGCGGCAAACAACTTGAATCTTTAAACACTATGAGTAAGGTTTACCTTCAATCTATAGTACTGTATGGTAAAACCATAAATAGCATACTGTTATATAATGCCAAAAGACAAACTGAGCTCTGCTATTTCTGATAAACTCAGCACTGCTGCTTGTGGATGTGATGTGTGCACATAGGTGAATGCACATACCATGTATATGATGACACACTGCATGAAAGTGTATGTGGCTTCAGACTGCCAGGACTCCCAAGCTTGACTCTGCTGGACCAACTTTTGACACAAGATATATTGCAAACTTGGAGAGTGAAACAAGCTTTATTCAGGGCTGTCCTATAAGGAAGGCACAAGATACGTTCCCCAGGGCCTCCGCCAACTTAAGGACCTAGGGGACCTCCACTACCCACCCATCCTGCTCAGCCCGATTCTTCCAATCCACCCGGCCCAGCATTTTTAAGGTATGGCCCAGCATTTTTAAGTTATGCCCCTTGGAGGTCAGTATTTATATGCATGGTGTAAATACTGCTGGGGCCCCCACCTTTCAGGAAAATTGGGGTGAAAGATCCTGTTTAGTCTAGAAGAGGAGGTTGTGCATACATGTGGCTCTCTCTTTTGAAGGATTCACTGGCACTGCTGGATCCATAATTTTCTTAAACTTTATTGAGTCAGGTAGGGTCCAGGGCTCAAAGGTGAGATGGCAGGCCCACCCACCAAGTTTTGCCTGCGGGGTTCCACCGACCATAATCTGCACCTGGCCCTATTTATATAAACTTTAAAAAAAACTCTTTAAAAGAGCTATACACAAACCATACCAGCACTCCCAATAACTCAAAAGTCTTATTTGGGCCTGAGGAAGGCGGCATATGACACAGGTATTCTCTCTGTGTAACGCACCACCCTCTCATGACTTGCATTGTGTATCAGTTTTCCATGGAGTGTTCCTTTAAACAAATATTATATCATATTATTATAAGTATTCAAAGCAGTGAGTATCAATATTCTTTGAACACCTTGTTGGGAGTATATTGGGAAGTAATGAGATATGACGGATGTTTGCCAAGCTGACAGTGTCCACATGAGCATTACTGAACCCTAAAACATGTTCAGTTTCGGAGCATTTCTATAGACAGTATGGTGTAGCAGCTGTGTAGAGCATATTCCGTTTATTACAGAACCATTGACAGTCTGCACGGCCGAACATCCAGATTAATGCCTGAATTGAGTAATTAATGATAGTGACTCTCTATGCATGGTGCATTTACATCAAGTTGAGAGTGTATTAAATCATGAAAATAATGGCATCTGGACTCTGGCATAACAGCAAGAGAACATAATCCATTCGTCTTTCCTTTCATTTTGTATTTGTGTGCCAGAGGAACTTCGTAATGCTGAAATAATAATTCTCCGAGATTTCATCTTCACCATAACCAATTAAATATTTCAGATCAAATATCTTTTGTAACCTTGCGGTCTTTACCCATCTACGTTATAATTACAGATCATGTGCAAATAATATGAATAATTTGTTGTGGGTATTCTTTGCTTGACCTTTTGCCTGGCTGCACATTGCGTGTCCTTGAATGATCATAAATTAACTAAAGTAGTGTATCAAGGTTAAAATGTATTTCTACGCTAAAAGAAGTGCAAGAAAGAGTTTATGTTTAAAACATATCATATTTTCTCTTAGGAGCATTGAAATTTGGAAACTTGAATAAGAAAACTTACTAAAAAGAATTATGACATAATAAGCCTGAAACGTTACCACCAAGAGTCCACTCATAGTGGATGTATTTTTATTTACACATCTTCACTATTTGATGGATATAGTATGATTCCCAAATCTGTCATGCAAAGTCATGGTTGTAAAACATGGCTGTGCTTTTCCAGAAACAGTGCCACTGTTGCTTATAGGTTATGATGGGTAATGCACCTTAGTCTCATTAAGTTGAATGTCACTGAGCTGCAATATCATATACAACCCATGGACAGGAGTGGCAAAAAACACTTTCTGTTTTAATTCCTGGTTTCAAAATCTCTGCTTAGGGTCATTGAATTGGAACCTTCATTATTTAACTTATAGAGGTTTATTTGTCTGAGTCATGACATACTAAGGGTATGTTCACACGGCCTATTTACGGACGTAAATCGGGCGTTTTTGCCCCGAATTACGCCCGAAAATAGCGCCTCAATAGCGCTGACAAACATCTGCCCATTGAAAGCAATGGGCAGACGTTTGTCTGTTCAGACGAGGCGTATATTTACGCGCCGCTGTCAAATGACGGCGCGTAAATTGACGCCCGCGTAGAAGAAGTGACCTGTCACTTCTTTGGCCGTAATTGGAGCCGCTATTCATTGACTCCAATGAATAGCAGCGCTAATTACGGCCGTAATTGACGCGGCGTTCAAGCGCCTGCACATGCCGGTACGGCTAAAATTACGGGGATGTTTTCAGGCTGAAACATCCCCGTAATTTCAGCCGTTACGGACCCCCGCCGTGTGAACATACCCTTAGGGGGTCCGTAACGGCTGAAATTACGGGGATGTTTCAGCCTGAAAACATCCCCGTAATTTCAGCCGTACCGGCATGTGCAGGCGCTTGAACGCCGCGTCAATTACGGCCGTAATTAGCGCTGCTATTCATTGGAGTCAATGAATAGCGGCTCCAATTACGGCCAAAGAAGTGACAGGTCACTTCTTCTACGCGGGCGTCTATTTACGCGCCGTCATTTGACAGCGGCGCGTAAATATACGCCTCGTGTGAACAGACAAACGTCTGCCCATTGCTTTCAATGGGCAGATGTTTGTCAGCGCTATTGAGGCGCTATTTTCGGGCGTAATTCGGGGCAAAAACGCCCGATTTACGTCCGTAAATAGGCCGTGTGAACATACCCTAACACTGGTGCATGGCTTGTCACAGCACAGTTAGGGTATGTTCACACGCTGTGTTTTAAGGCATATTTCGGGGCATGAAAAAGCGGTCAGTGAAAACCTACAAACATCTGCCCATTGAATTCAATGGGAAAAAATGGTGTTTCAAAAAAGACTCCCCGTAAAAAGGAGCATGTCACTTCTTGAGCCGTTTTTGGGGCTGTTTTTCATTGTGTCAATAGAAAAACAGCTCCAAAAACGTCTAGAAAACACACCTCCAAAAACGTTTCAGGCTTCAAAAACGGCTAAAAATCAGAGGCTGTCTTCTCTGAAAATAGCGCCATAATTTTCAGCCGTTTTTGACTCCGCGTGGGAACACTTATGTCACATTGCAGGTGCAGTGATGTCACTAGTCCAAACCTCACAGAATTCTTAGTGTGCCTTACAAAACAGCTTTGCATGAGTCATACAATATCTCTTTAGTTCGGCTTCTAGCAGAATGAACTTGGTGACACAGAAGGATTCATTCTATGTATTGAGCTGGACCCCACCTCCCTATTTCATTAATATGCACATTGCCAGATGAATAATTCTGCATTATTACATTAATATCATAGACAGAAATAAAATGACACCCCTTGTTAAATTATCACTGAGCATGCAGGCAATCGGCAAAAGGGGTTAATCTCTGAACTGTGCTGCGAGGCGGGTCATGCCATGTCACGGCTGTTTGTGCATCTCGCTGAAAGGTGTAATTTCCCTGACATTGATTTTCTGAGAGAAAACAGCATGTTTGCATGTGACGGGAGCTAATCTTGTGGAAGGAATGAGAGCCCCGTTCATTGCACCTTGATTGGCAATTGTGATAAATTTGCGTAATTATCTTTTGACTCGAAGTCTGAATGTGTTAAGAAGATGCAGAAGGTGACAGATAAACTGCTCGCTTTATCTGGGTTTCTACTAACATGGCGCGGTTCATTTTAAAGACCTTTTTTTGAAGGGCATTGGAACCAGTACAAATATTTTTTTCTGTTTCTGTCTAGAAATGGAAAACTGGTGCAATACAAGAGGGCCAAAAATTACAACTTGTATGGAGACTTACTAAAGGAACACTGTGCAAAATGAATACATTGTGTTATACCTAGTGCATGGCCTAAGGGGCGGTGCATGACTCAGATTCAAGACAGCCTCCTGTGTCAGGCACCGCCCTCGCTCGGACCCTGCACAAGAAACACAGTGTATCGATTTAGGGTGTATATAAAGACTGAAGTATAAATTAACATGAGTGCTAGTTATAAGCAGGTCATATCAGAAATGATGGCTGTGTGTGATTATCTATGTGCAAGTATGAAATCCTTTCCCTTTTCTTAGAGCAAAGGAACGGACCTCGGGTGTAGATATAGAAGAAGGGGCCCAAAGCAAAGTAAAAAATGAGACCCTTAATTGCTGATTCATGATATTACACCCCATTATCCCGTGGCAGGACAGCCTGATCTTTAATGCCCTTTGCCCTACCCTTTACTTATTATTAATATGTTGTCCATACCCTCCATACTTATATGCTAACTTTGATTTGGGATAGCAGGAGCACTCTGCAGGTTCATAGGAAAGGTGGAAAGTAGAGATGAGCGAACCGGGACAACCGAACCCGGTTTCGGTCCGAACTTCCGGTAAAGTTCGGTTCGCACCGAACCCGTTTTGACCGAACCCGGTCAAAAACATTATACAAATCGGCAGCCACTTATCTCTATCAATCACTGATAGAGAAAAGAGGCTGCTGATTAAAAATAAAATAAAAAGCATTTCATACGTACCCGGTCGTTGTCTTGTTAACGAGTCCCTCTTCTTCCTCCAGTCCGACCTTTTCTGACGCGGCAGCCTGTGATTGGCTGCAGAGGCCTCTGCAGCCTGTGATTGGCTGCAGAGGCCGCGGCAGCCTGTGATTGGCTGCAGCGCTCACAAGGCTGCATCGTCATCAAGAATGTCGGGCCGGATGTCGAGAGGGACGCGTCACCAAGGCAACGGCCAGGAGACCGGACTGGAGGAAGCAGAAAGTTCTCGGTAAGTATGAACGTCTTTTTTTTTACAGGTACTGTGATCGGTAGTCACTGTCCAGGGTACTGAAACAGTTACTGCCGATCAGTTAACTCTTTCAGCACCCTGAACAGTGACTATTTAGTGTATGTGCACACACACTAATTACGTCCGTAAATGACGGACGTATTTCGGCCGCAAGTACCGGACCGAACACAGTGCAGGGAGCCGGGCTCCTAGCATCATACTTATGTACGATGCTAGGAGTCCCTGCCTCTCTGCAGGACAACTGTCCCGTACTGTAATCATGTTTTCAGTACGGGACAGTAGTTCCACGGAGAGGCAGGGACTCCTAGCATCGTACATAAATATGATGCTAGGAGCCCGGCTCCCTGCAGGGTGTTCGGTCCGGTACTTGCGGCCGAAATACGTCCGTCAATTACGGACGTAATTAGTGTGTGTGCACATACCCTTACTGACGTCACCTAGCAACGCTGCCGTAATGATGGGTGCACACATGTAGCCACCCGTCATTACGGGGCCTCATGCACACGACCATAAAAACACCCGTTATCACGGGTCGTAATTACGACCCGAAATAGCGGGCCCATAGACTTCTGTTAGCCACGGGTACCTTCCCGTTTTCTCACGGGAAGGTGCCCGTGCCGTTAAAAAGATAGAACATGTTCTATTTTTTTATTTTACGGGCCGTGCTCGTAATTACGACTCGTAACTACGAGCACGGCCGGCCGGCCACGGGCAGCCGGCCGCTTTTGCGAACCGTGCTGTCATTATAATTATAGCAGCACGGCCCGTAAAATAGAAAAATAGAACATGTTCTATTTTTTTAACGGCACGGGCACCTTCCCGTGAGAATACGGAAAGGTACCCGTGGGTAACAGAAGTCTATGAGCCCGTTATTGCGGGTCGTAATTACGACCCGCAATAACGGGTGTTTTTACGGTCGTGTGCATGATGGGAGCACGGCTCGGAAAAACGAACGGCTGCCCGTGCTCATCTCCTGAAATACTCTGTGCTGCCTTAAACTCTGTGGACAGGTCAGGATCCTGTTTCTTTTAAATGCTGCTAGGGAACCCGCTCGATCCACTATATAAGGCTACGCTACAGTGCAGCATTTAAAAGAAACAGGATCCTGACCTGTCCACAGAGTTTAAGGCAGCACAGAGTATTTCAGGAGATGAGCGTGCAGATTCAGTGCTGTTGTGAACTCTGCTCTTACCATTACGTAGCTCTCAGTCTGTTATCTCTCCTCCACTCCTGTCCTCAAGAACACCTTCACATGATTGCCAAGTCACCACGTAATGGTAAGAGCAGAGTTCACAGCAGCACAGAGTATTTCAGGAGATGAGCGTGCGGATCTTGTGCGTGGTGGTGACTTGCCAATCATGTGAACGTGTTATAGAGGACAGGAGTGGAGGAGATGTAACAGACTGAGCTACGTAATGGTAAGAACAGAGTTCACAGCAGCACAGAGTATTTCAGGAGAGGAGCGTGCAGATTCAGTGCTGCTGTGAACTCTGCTCTTACCATTACGTAGCTCTCAGTCTGTTACCTCTCCTCCACTCCTGTCCTCCAGAACACCTTCACATGATTGGCAAGTCACCACGTAATGGTAAGAGCAGAGTTCACAGCAGCACAGAGTATTTCAGGAGATGAGCGTGCGGATCTTGTGCGGGGTGGGAAGAGCTTGGTACGATCCAGTACCCGACCATCTGTTGTGATGGTCGGGTACTGGGGCGGCCGTAGGCTGGTATTATGAGGCTGGGAAGGGCCAAAATCAGTGGACCTTCCCACCCTTGTAATGCTAGGCTGCTGCTGCTGTGTTGTATCGGGCTGGTTATAAAAATGGGGGGGACCCCCACGTCGTTTTTTTTTTGGAATTTAACAAATTTAGCAATAGACGGGTCCCCCACATTTTTAATAACCAGCCATATACAAGGCCGCAGCAGTCTGGCATTACATGGGTGGGAAGGGCCACTGGTTTTGTCCATTCCCAGGCTAATAACACTGTGTTGTATGTGGCTGGTTATGATAAATTGGGTGGAACCCCATGTCTTTTTAAAAAAAAAAAATGTAAATAAATAAATAATTTAAAAAAATGACGTGGGGTCCCCCCCACTTTTATAACCAGCCAGATACAACACAGCAGCAGCAGCCTAGCATTACAAGGGTGGGAAGGTCCACTGTTTTTGGCCCTTCCCAGCCTCATAATACCAGCCTGCGGCCGCCCCAGAGCCCGACCATCACAACAGATGGTCGGGTACTGGATCGTACCTGGCTCTTCCCGGCACCCCTGGTGGTTTTGGGTACCGGGGTAATAATGGTGGTTAGTGTTAGCCTCTGCACCGGCTAACACTAAGCCTCGCATTAGTAATGGATGTTGTCACTCAGACAGCGGCCATTACTAAAGTGGTAATAATAAAATTTGAAAAGAAAAAGACAAAGATATAGATAAAATATTTTATTGAAATAAAGCACCCCCAACACAACCCTCATTAACCATTTTATTGTAGAAAAAAAACCGTCATCGAAGTAGTCCTCGAAACCGACGTAGTCCAAACACCAAACCTGTAAAAAAATAAAATAATGAAATAAAACATGTCGTAGGCTTAGATTCAGTTTAATGTGTGATACTGACTGTTATACCATGTATAGAAGCCTGCCGTGAAGTTGACTTAGATACAGGGCGCCAGCAGACAGTATCATACATGGCCATACATACATACATATATACAAATATACATACATATATACAAACATACATACATACATACATACAAGCATGCACATATATACATGCAAATATACATACATGCAAACATACACACATATATACATGCAAACTATCATACATACATGCATACACACACACACATGAAAACATACATACAAACAAACATGCAAAGATACATAATACATATATACAAGCATGCACAAATATACATGCAAACATAAATACATGCAAACATAATTACATACATGCACATATATATATATAAACATACATGCAAAAATAAAAACATGCAAACATACATACATGCACATATATACATACATACATGACAACATACATACAAACATACATGACAACATACATACATGCAAACATACATACATGCAAACATACATACACACATGCAAACATATATACATGCAAATATACATACAAACATGCACATGTATACATACATGCCAACATACATGCAAACATACATGCACATATATACATACATACATGACAACATACATACATGCAAATATACATACATACATACACACATGCACATACATGCCAACATACATGCACATATATACATACATACATACATGACAACATACATACATACATATATATATATACACACATGCAAATATACATACAAACATGCATACATACATGCAAACATACATTCATGCAAACATACATGCAAACATACATACATACAAATATACATACACACATGCACATATATACATACATGACAACATACATACATACATACATGACAACATACATGCAAAAATACATACATGCAAACATACATACATACATACATGCAAATATACATACAAACATGCACATATATACATACATGCCAACATACATGCAAACATACATGCACAGATATACATACATACATACATGCCAACATACATACATGCCAAAAAATAATAATAATACGTTCATACTTACTTTCCTCCTGTCCGGCCTCCAGCGATGACGTTTCATTCATGTCGCCGCTGCAGCCTGTGATTGGCTGCAGAGGCGGTCACGTGGGATGAAGCGTCATCCTGACGTACGTGACCGCCACTACAGCCTGTGATTGGCTGCAGCGGCGAAAGGGATGAAACGTCATCGCTGGAGGCCGGACAGGAGGAAAGTAAGTACGAACGTATAATTTTTATTTTTTTATTACATTTAAATGGTATTTTCCGCGCGCCGAGCATGTACTGTGAAGGTTGCTGAAAGAGTTAGTGCAGCCCATTAACTCTATCAGCACCCTGGACAGTAGCATGCTCGGCGCACGTAAGTGACAGGTTCGGTCAGAACTAGTTCGGTCCGAACCGAACTTTTTTGTGAAATTCGGCGAACTAGCCGAACCGAACTTTTGATAAGTTCGCTCATCTCTAGTGGAAAGGGCTAACATGAGATTCCTTATATCATGGGTCCTATAGTAACTGCCTGGGATTTTCTTGCCATCTTTAGTCGACATTTGTCTAAGCAAGCAATGTTTAGGAGGCCATGTAGAATTGTAAAAGTTGTTTTCACCTTTTGTGGTTTCTATTTGGTTACCAGTCAAGAGATGAGTGGACAAATGGATATTATTGCCATGCTCATGAAAAAAGCATAGATACACACTCGTAATAGGTATCACATTTGGGGGCAAAGAGAAATTTCTACATTTTTCTTTTTCTCTTATTGAGGATGGTTTGAGGGTTTTGAATTTTTTTATCAAAGTAATAAGCAATTGCTTTAATCCAAAGAACAGAAAAAACATGACATCTTAGACTCATGGTAATCAATGGGATCCATTACAATGCATTGAGATCTGCTACAAAATGGATCAAAACATTCATACCCTTCACGGATCCAGTAAAGACAGAATTCTTGACAGTTGTTTAAAGAGGCTCTGTCACCAGATTTTGCAACCCCTATCTGCTATTGCAGCAGATAGGCGCTGCAATGTAGATTACAGTAACGTTTTTATTTTTAAAAAACAAGCATTTTTGGCCAAGTTATGACCATTTTTGTATTTATGCAAATGAGGCTTGCAAAAGTACAACTGGGCGTGTTGAAAAGTAAAAGTACAACTGGGCGTGTATTATGTGCGTACATCGGGGCGTGTTTACTACTTTTCCGAGAAGGATCCTGCTTGTATTTTACCCCCTGGTATAATCGTTTCTGCCACTGATTCGGATTTAGCTTCTGACATCGCGGCTGATCAAGGTTCAGCTCCCGGGAACCTCCCTGGGGACAAACTGTTTGTCCCCCTGCAATACCGGCTAAGGGTACTCAGGGAAAACCATGACTCCGCACTATCTGGTCATCCTGGCATCTTGGGTACCAAACACCTCATTACCAGAAACTATTGGTGGCCTGGGTTGCCTAAAGACGTTAGGGCCTACGTCGCCGCTTGTGAGGTTTGTGCTAGGTCCAAGACCCCTAGGTCCCGACCTGCGGGCTTACTACGTTCCTTGCCCATTCCCCAGAGACCTTGGACCCATATCTCCATGGATTTTATCACCGATTTGCCTCCATCTCAGGGCAAGTCGGTGGTGTGGGTGGTAGTAGACCGCTTCAGCAAGATGTGCCACTTTGTGCCCCTTAAGAAACTACCTAACGCCAAGACGTTAGCTTTTTGTAAAAAGTTGGAGATTGATCTGTCCTTCTCCTCCGCCTTTCATCCCGAAACTAATGGCCAAACGGAAAGGACTAACAAATCCCTGGAACAATATTTAAGGTGTTTCATCTCTGACTGTCAATTTGATTGGGTCTCATTCCTTCCCCTTGCCGAATTTTCCCTGAATAATCGGGTCAGTAACTCGTCAGGGGTCTCCCCGTTTTTCTGTAATTTCGGGTTTAACCCAAGGTTCTCCTCCGTTTCTCCTGGTTGTTCCAATAATCCCGAGGCAGAGGACGTTCATCGGGAACTGTGCACAGTCTGGGCCCAGGTTCAGAAGAACCTAGAGGCGTCCCAGAGCGTACAAAAGATTCAGGCTGATAGTAGACGTTCTGCTAACCCCCGGTTTGTCGTCGGGGATCTGGTCTGGTTGTCGTCCAGGAACTTGCGCCTTAAGGTCCTGTCCAGGAAGTTTGCTCCCCGATTTATTGGACCTTATAAGATCATTGAAGTCCTCAACCCTGTATCCTTCCGTCTGGAGCTGCCCCCATCCTTTCGCATACATGACGTCTTCCATGCCTCCCTCCTTAAACGCTGCTCCCCGTCCTGGTCCCCCTCGAGGAAACCTCCTGTTTACCGTTCTCACCCCTGAGGGGGTGGAATTCGAGGTGGCCAAGATTATGGACAGTAGGATGATCCAGGGCTCCCTCCAGTACCTGGTCCATTGGAGAGGATACGGGCCGGAGGAGAGGACTTGGGTACCTGCTCGTGATGTTCACGCTGGGGTATTGATCAGGAGGTTCCACCTTCTCTTCCCCACTAAACCGGGTCCTCTTAGTAAGGGTCCGGTGGCCCCTCATAAAAGGGGGAGTACTGTAAAGGATCTGCCAGGTACTACGTCTGGGTATACTCCCGGGATTAATCAGTCGACACCTGAGGCCAGACCTCTTGTACTGACACCGGCTCCCACCAACCAGGGTGGCAGGCTCAGGAGTGGGAGAGCCTATCGCGGCCTGGTCAGTCGGAGTTAGCTCCGCCCCCTGTCCATTTATACCTGCCGTGTTCTCTTCCTCAGTGCTTGTTATTCTTCTTGGATTCCTGGCCCCACTGCTGCCTTGCTCCAGCCTGCTTCTGCCGTGCTTCTGCCTTGCTTCAGTTCCGTTTATCCTGCTTCGCTTTGCCCCTGGCTTGCTTCCTGCTCCGTGCTCTCGTTGGTATACTCCACTTCATCCTGATCCTGACTGACTCATTCACCGCTCTGTTTCCTCGCGGCGTTCCGTGTGCTACTGCCCCTTCCCTTGCGTGTTCCCTGTTTGTACTCCCTGTTTGTACTCCCTTGCACTTAGACAGCGTAGGGACCGCCGCCAAGTTGTACCCCGTCGCCTAGGGCGGGTCGTTGAAAGTAGGCAGGGACAGGGCGGTGGGTAGATTAGGGCTCACTTGTTCCCTTCACCTCCTTCCTGCCATTACATGGAGGGAGAGGTCTCATTTAAGTCAATATGTATGTGATTTCTACTTCAACATTAACATTTAAGTGGGTTTTCCAAGATAAGCCTTTAATGGGTGATTGGTGGGTGTCGGACTCTCCGTGAATCTCGAAGATAATCAGAATGAAGGGGCCGCGGTACTCATTAAGCATTGGCCCCATCAATGTTTAACTAGACATGGTGGTATGTCTGTACATGTAGCTGTGTCTGGTACTGTAGCTCAGCCGCATTCAAATGGGGATGAGCTGCTATATCAGGCACACCCATATGTACGGATTTACCAATGGTCTGGATATACATTGAAGGTGTCGTAGTGCGCTCTGGTCTATCAATAGGAAATGAATGTGTTTTCTGGGGAAATCACTTTAAATATCATTTGATTGTTTTACAAGATAGAATCAATGTTAGCTTAAAATGTGGTATGTAAAATATGTGAAGTTATTATAATACACACTCAAAATGTCAGTAGTGGGTTACTACTAGGAACTGTGTTAGGCCCAATTCTTTTTAATCATTTTATTAATGACCTCTTGGATGGTATAGAAAGTAAAGCGTCAGTTTTTGTTTATGATACAAAGCTTTGTAGGATACTTAAAACTCAGCTTGATTGTAAAATATTACAGAAAGACCTTGATAAGTTGGAAGCATGGGCAAAAATGTGACAAATGAAATTCAATATTGATAAATGTAAAGTAATGCACTTACGTTGCAGCAAAATAAATAATGCATATACATTAAATAGAATAAAATGGTGGATAACAGAACAAGAGAAGGAATTGGGTATTCTGCTTACAAGAAAGATAGGCAGCAGTACTCAATGTCAAGCAGCAGCTGTAAAGCATACAAGATTTAAGGTTGTATAAAAAGAGATAAAACCCTTTGATCCTAATTTAATGTTGCCACTCTAAAAAAAAAACAAAACAAGAGGTGATCTTATTAACATGTGTACATTTATGTGTGGTCAATACAAAAAACTGTCACATCATTTATTCATTCCAAGAAGCATACAAAAGATCAGGGGACATTCTTTACATGTGGAGGAAAGGTGATTCAGACATCAATATAGGAAAGGATTCTTTACAGTTAGAGTAGTCAAACTATGAAATGTCCTACCCCAAGAGGTAGAAATGGCAGCTACTATGACAGCATTCAAAAAAGGACTTGATGACTAATAGCAATGAGGGTTATAATTAATTTACCATTAAATGATTTATAACTGATCTGAGAAAGGTTGAACTGTATGGACATGTGACTTTTTTCAAGCTAAATTGAATGTAACAATGTAAAATACGTTCTCTAGGGAATACTTCGTTTTGTTTTTTAAGAGGTTCTAGGCATGTGCAAACAAGTCGATTATTGCGGCTTATTTAGTGAGGGCTTAAGGTGATATTACACTGCCTGACGTGAGCCGTGTAAATGAGTGCCGATCAACGATATCGTTGCTCGTTTGCTCCTTTCACTAGGAACGTGTATGGGGACGAACACTCGTTACTTCGATCGCTTGTGCTCATATATTTTTATCATGTCGGCAGCACATCTCCCTGTTTACACAGGAGGATGTGCTGCCAACAGTGATAATAGTTTTTGCATTTAAAATGATGCAATCAGCCGATGAACGGGCATTTGCTCATTCATCGGCTGATCATTGCTCTGTTCTGTGAACGCTCCTTTCCCCTATAATTGGCCGGTGTAAAAGGGCCGTTAGAGAAATGTGCATTCTTGGTCTGCCGTAATTGTGAGGTATTTTAGACGTTATAAGACTATGTATTTTAAGAATCCGTAATAATATGGGTTAATCTTATAATGATTATTCAGTATTTTGCATGGAGCTAAGAAGGATTACAGTGTGCATTATTAAAATATATATAATTTACTACAGAATTCCATAATCAGTTGTTCAAAAACATTCAAAAACAGCATCTGATATATGGATTTGGAGGCAATAAGAATAATATATTGTACAATTGTGATCTTTATAAAGGCTGCATTAAAGTCAATGTACTTCTACGGAGCTATTCTCATGCCTGTTGTTTTAACGGAGCAGCCTGTGAAAAAATAGGACATGTTCTATTTTTGCCCGTTTTCACGGATTCCCTCAATATTCTCAAATCTATGAGGGATCCGGCAAATCGGATTTTGCATGTATGCAAATCGGCCGTGCAAAACAGCAGTTTTTCACGACCGATTTGACACACGTTCATTTCCGTAAGACCCACTTCCGGCACCCTCATTCTTGAATGAAGAATGAAGTCCATGTTTGTTTACTTAACTTTCCTATAAATGTAAAGGCGACATTGCGACTAAAGTTCAGATCAAGGTATCCTAAAAAGTTTTTTACCCTCATCCCAATGTAATGATATGTCTCTGTTTAGCATAAAGTGAGGTAATGAAACAATTTTTTATTGGTATTAGAATACAATTGAATTGCTTTAGGTATAGAGGGCACTTCGAATGATTTCTCATACTGGGCAGCAATGATTGAGTAAAGCAGACAAGGTTTTGACACATAAACAAATGTGTGCACAACGACTCTGGGTCTGCTCAGAAATTATGGCAAAGGCAGAATAAGTGAGTAAACACAGGGGTGTTCGAAAGGTCTAAACAGCAGAATAAAATATCCATGGCACTATCCCAAGGTCTGCTTTTATAAATTGCCTCTGTCACATTTTTATGAAGCATATTAAGAAACACTGGGAGCATAAAGTCTGTTCTCCATTTACTGAATTCCTGGAGGGAACATGCAGAACAGCAGACTGGAAAGAAAGGTCCGAGAACATGAAATACAGGAATTAGAGACAGAGGTGGGGATGGAAAATGAGGTCAAGGTAGGAGCCTAGTGCAGCTCGCTGGGGAGATATAGTTGAACCTTTGTCTACAGAGAGCAGGACGGCATGCTCGGAGGAGCAGACCTGTGTATGAATAATAATAGGGTCAGTGCCGTATCACCTTGCAGTAAAGTGGTCATGTCACCGTCACTGCCCTCCCTCATTTAGACACTTTTATTGCTCCCTTTTTTTTCATGTCTTGGAAAAGACTTGATACACAGCTACACCTATTGGAAATACATTACAGTGCATTAAAGCAAAGGGCAATGTTTCCTGCTCTTGTCTTTAGTACATGACTAGGAGCTCATATTTTCCAAACGTTGGCCAACTGTCACATACTTACCCATCCGCCCTCCACCGCTGTCTCTTCTTCGCAACAGCTGCCGCCACAGTCTTGCGTCAGGGCTGGCGGGGATGCTGGGCAGTGAATGCGCAGAGCAGGCAGTTGCCTCAGCACTCAAAGTGAAGGGGGTACTATTTAAACTTTCTGTACACTAATCCCAGTGCCAGTTATAGGTTTCCCTATTCGTGGTTTGGCTTGTGTGTTCCTGCCTCTGTTATTGTATTTTGACTCTTGATTGACCAGGCATGTTTGACTTCTCTTCTGCTTCCCTCCCCACTGTATGACATATCCAGCTATGCTTGATCATTATTATGGAATGTTTGGCTCATCTGACTAGCCTCCCGAACTACTCACTACTGTACCGCATACCCAGCTATGCTTGACTACTGACCCTTAGCTTGTCTGACAACATTTACGCTACAGCCCTGGTATCACACCTATATCTATCTAACTTCCCCTTGACATTTACTTGAAAGGGACCAAAACTGCAATCCTAGGCACAGTCACTATGACTGTGTTTGGTAAACTGTGAAGAAGCCACAGTGACAAACGCGGAGACCACTTCAGTTAGCTGATCGGTGGGGCTGCCTACTAGGCTTTCGCGTTTTGGATTTTGGTGGTAGAAGTGCCAAGAAACCTCTAAAATATTCTGGTCGGATTTAAAGATTGAGTCTTAATTTAGATTTAGTTTTCTAACACATCATATAAATTCTCTAACTCGTTTAGTGTGGATTGCTGGGGAAGATGCATGCAGTGACCAAGAAGAGATGATCAAAGGCAAGTATTGTCATGTTCACTTTGATGGTTAAGGATGGAACGATTAAATAGTTGTCAAAGTGTAGGCACAAGAGTAAGAAAGGATGCCTGGTCCAAGAGCTAGGGCTAGAATGTACTTTTACAGTGTCAGGGTTGGTGAAATTGTCTCCATTTAATACTTGTAGACACGTGATAAAGCTCTATGCTGTAAGCACTGATAGATAAATACTTTGTTGTACTCGTCAGGCCTCAGGACAGGAGTGTAGACCAACTGTGTCACTATTAAATTTGGCTAGTGTAAACCTGGAGGCAGAGTCTAACAGATGTTGCGATCTTCAACTTAAATCACCCATCATAGGGGTAAGGACTTTATGCAGAGAATCAACAGATTGTGTCTCCAAAGTAGTCTTCAATAGTAACCGCTAGGGGCTTGCAGCTGGTACAGTATTTCCAAAGCAAGGTACCACAATTGATAAGCAGAAGCTTGATAGTACAAATTAAAAGGTTTGGACTTAGGCCCCATGCACACGACCATATTTTTCATCTATCAGTAAATACTGTCCGTAAATACGGATCTGTAGGCATTCGTAATTCATCCGTATTTATGGAAGGGTGTCCGTACATATGGTCTGTATTACATCCGTATTTGATCCAGATATACGGATCTGTAAAGAAAAGAGGGAGGCTGCAAATGATGGCATCAACATGTTGCCGAGCAACTATTGCGTAAATACAGACGGTTTACGGATGCACATCCAAAGCCCTCCGTATTTACGGAAGCTCCCATAGATTCTGTGGGAGAGTCAGTGCCATAATTACGGACAAGAATAGGGCAGGTTCTATAATTTTTTTCAGCATGGACACCCATCAGTAAAAATACTTAAAGGTGTCCGTAATGGGTTGGTATTTAATGTCTGTAATTACGGACCTTAATTACGGATGAAAAATACGGTCGTGTGCATGGAGCCTAACCCATATTCGTCCATCAGACTGCCAGATTGTGAAACATGATCCATCACTCCAGAGTACACGTTTCCACTGCTCCAGAGTCCGCTGCCATTGCTTTACACCACTCCAGTCAACACTTGGCATTGCGCTGGGTGATCTCCGGCTTGTGTGCAGTTGCTTGACCATAGCAACCCATTTCATGAAGCTCGTGACTGACAGACAGTTCTTGTGATGTCACCTCCAGAGGCAGTTTGGATCTCTGTAGTGAGTGATACAACATGGGATAAGTGATTTTTACACACCACACGCTTCAGCACTCGGCAGCCACACTCTGTGAGTTTGCATTGACCTCAGCATCGTGGCTAAACTGTTGTTAACAATAGCACTTACAATTGACCAGGACTGATCTAGCAGATCAGAAATTTCACTAACTGGCAAAGGTGGCATCCTATGACAGTGCCACATTTAAAGTCACTGAGCTTTTCAGTATGACTTTACAATGTTTTAACGGCCGAAAAATCGGAAGCAGAACGCCTCCAAACATCTGCCCATTGATTTCAATCTGAAAAATGGCGTTCAGCTCCAACAGGCCGTTTTTCTACGTGGCGGTGCATGTCACGTCTTGAGACGTTTTTGGAGCTGATTTTCATTGACTCTATAGAAAAACAGATCCAAAAACGGCCATAATAAACACAGCGAAAAACGCGAGTTGCTAGAAAAACGTCTGAAAATCAGGAGCTGTTTTCCCTTGAAAACAGCTCCGTATATTCAGACGTTTTTTAGTAAGCGTGTGAACATACCCTTATAGTCATGCATAAGTAAAGAAACAATTCCGGGCTTCTGCGAGGATGTTTGTTGTTTTACCAGAAGAAATAGCGTAGCCTCCGACGCAGATGTGAACAGAGCCTAAATCCAACATAACCCGAGATGTATGGAGTAAGATGTTAAACGAACATGTAAAAAAACGTATACCAGAGAAGAATGTCTCCGACGGATGTCATTCCTCTGCAATTTGTCACCCATAGACTCCCCTGTTAAAAAAAACTTAAATGTATATGTTAAATGTACACTTTTTTTTTTAACATAGAAGTCTATGGGCGACGGATGGCACTGATCAGAGGCATACGTCAGCCACTTGTCGCCCATAGACTGCCATGTTAAAAAAAATGTATACGTTTAACATATACATTTAGTTACCAGATGGCTGTGAGGGATGCCTTTGATGGAAGCTATTTGTCGGACATCCGTCGCCCAAAGACTCCAAAAGTATATGTTTAACGCACCTTTTTTTACTGGATGGTGCGAGATTGTATTGAATTGGTATTATGACAAACTGTATAATAACGCAATTCAAGAAAAAGTAAAGGTAGACACATCTATGTATCTATCTAGGGGAGGAAGTTAACAGAATCGAGCTGATCTGCGATTCATAAGATAATAGTGTCCTCTCTTTATAGTATTAAGGAAAAGAATCAACAGCAATGGTGTGAAATTTTCCCAGTAATGTCTTTGGATGAATTGTATCCATTTATGGTTTAAATGAGCACAAGGGACTTCATTTCTGCACTTTTGCCCTTTTAAAAGGCCTTTATTTGGCGCTAACCTCCCTGCCCTCATTTTGCATGGCTGTTGACAAAAGATAGATGGAGATAGGAACAGAACCCAGGTATTGAATTGAAGTGAGAAGGAGTTGGCAGAAAGGTCAGTGCTTTCAAATCGCGATGCCATTTGTCCCCTCGCTGCCCTCTGTAAACTCATACTATCTTCCTGCAACAAAAGATGGCATTTCTCTGCAGAGAATGGGATGAAAATATTTTTAGAGATGTTATGTACCTCTAGAGGATTAACCCTTCCAGTCCCAGCACGCTTATTGTTTTGCTTTGAATATGTAGAATTGACACCTGTGTAACAAAATAAAGCTGCTAGTACATCAATACATATGTTCACACAGCGCAGCAAAAAAGACTTAGCCCTTATTCACACGACAGTGAAAAACAATGTCCATTAAAAACTGATCAACTGTCAGTTTTTCATGGCCATTTTGCATCAGTGTCTCTAAATTTTTATCCATTTCCGTCTGTCTGTTTTTAATGGCCGTTTGACATCCGATTTGCATCAGTTTTTCATGGCCCGTTAAAAAAAACTGATGAATTTCCTGTATATGATGCCACAAACCTCCCTGTATATGCCACACAGCCCCTGTATATGATGCCACACAGCCTCCCTGTATATGCCACACAGCCTCCCTGTATATGCCACACAGCCCCCTATATATGATACCATACACCTCCCTGTATATGATGCCACACAGACCCCCTGTATATGATGCCACACACCTCCCTGTATATGATGCCACACAGACCCCCTGTATATGATGCCACATACATCCCTGTATATGCCACACAGCCCCCTGTATATGATGCCACACAGCCTCCCTGTATATGCCATACAGCCTCCTATATATGATACCATACACCTCCCTGTATATGCCACACAGCCTCCCTGTATATGCCACAGAGCCCACTGTATATGATGCCACACCACTCCCTGTATATGTCACACAGCCCCGATGTATATGATGTCACACAGCCCGACATGAATGTCCTACATACTCACCAATGCAGCTCGTCTTCACGTGTGGTCTCTCGACTTCACGGGATCTGGCGCGATGACGTTACCTTCTCAGAACCCATGAAGACGAGAGACCACACGTGAAGAGGTCAGCGCTGTATCGGTGAGTATCATCGAGCCGCCGATAACCAGCAAGGGAACTAGTAGTTCCCTTGCCAATCTCCATGTCACAGATCATTGACAGCCGTTAAAAACTGATCCATTGACTTCTATGGGGGCCGTCAGGCCGTGAAAACGGCCAAAAATAGAACACGTCCTATTTTTTTCAAGGCCATTATCGTTAAAAAACCGGCCTTGTGAATACACCCATAGAACATCATTGTTCTGAAAACGGCCGTGTGACATCCGTTAAAAGAACGGCTGTCACATGGCCGTTTTTCCACTGTCGTGTGAATAAGGCCTTAACCTTTTATAATATAAAAAGTGCATATATAGAGGATTACGTTAGGAGCTCAAATTGTCCATTTCCATAAATTTGCTTTAAGGTTTACGCCAGTACATTTTCAAAAAGCCTTGGGCATGTAGGAATATCAATACTACCAACAGAGATATAAAGGATCACACTGTTGCCCTCTACTGGTATGTTTAAGCCTACTAGCACAATATCATGTTCAGCTTAAGACTTGTCCCGGGAGGACTGGATGAATACCCACTGAAAATAGTGGATAGCATAGATGTTTATTAATGTTAATTCAAGTCCTGGCATGTGCCCATCCCTGCAAACAGTGGATTGGGGCAAGTAGCAAGATGATCAGTTTCTGAAAATGAGGTCTGAAAAAGTCTTGTCCAAATAATTTAAAGTGTGTGCTTTATATTGACCACCATTGATCCAGCCAGTACCCAGCAACCACAACTACCTACCTAGCTAGTACTGAAAATGGCCATTAAAAAAACAAAAAATATGTCTCCTTCATCTAATAGTGTTCCATCCACAGAAGTCTTACAATACTAAAGTTCAATTGAACTAACTGTGCCAAAGAAGTTTGAACAATAAACACATCTTCAGAAAAGCACTGATCTCAGTCATGTGCAAATAGTACAAATACAGTGGCCTTGTTCAAGACAATACATATAGTATTCTGCTATGATGAATACAGCCCAAAGGCTGCAAATAAATTTTAAACTGAGGGAAGAAATGTTTTTGAGGGGAAAAAAAATACATTCCTTAAAATTAGGAACAAACCACAAGATTCTAGAGAACCTTTTCTATAGTATGTCTCCCAACACCACTGGGAAAGCTCCAAGAAAGTCACCATTGGAAATACAGGTTAAGTCAAATAAGTCCTTGTGAAAAGAAAATTTAAATAAATATATATAATTTTGACTATGAGATTTTCTGTTTTTTTTTAATATAATCTATCTCTCACTGGTAAAATTAACCTAGCCTAAAAATTCTAGACTGTTCATGACTTTGACAGTGGGCAAACTTACAAAATCAGCAAGGGATCAAATACTTATTTCCTTCACTGTATATATATATATATATATATATATATGTGTGTGTACACATCATGTTTAGTGTCTACATTCACCATATATGCCAGGAAAATCTCCCAATCCATGCGGTGGTATACATCATTTACAGGTCCACATGTTTAAAAAAATTTACACTGCGCAGTATACGCAGTGGCCAACTGTATAGAAAAACCACAACAAACTATGCATTCCTATATAGTGAAGTCAGTGGCTCCTTCTGGAGCTGAATTCTCAGCCAGAGAGTTGGCCTGGGATTCCGCTCCTGAAGAAGCCCCTGACGTCACTACTCATACCTGGACAGTGACGTCGGGCTCCTCCTGGAGAGGAATCCCCAGCCAGAGCGTCGGCAATGCTCTGTCTGGGCATTCCACTCCTGGAGGGAGCCCCAATGGCGCTATCTACAAGGGGGGGGGGTGTGGCACCACCAGGGAGTTGGACTGTGAGGCACTATCGGGGAGGGGGCTGTGTAGCATTATCAGGGAGGGGAGCTTTGTGGCACTAGGGTGGCTGTGTGGTGCTACCTCGGAGGGCGGCTGTGTGGCACTACCTAGGTGGGGGGCTATGTGGCACAATCTACAGGGGGCATTGTAGCACTATCTACAGAGTACACTAAATATATGGGGGGAGCAAAATGGGGGAGTAACTTCTATATGGGGGCATAAACAGGGCCTAACTTCTATATGGGGCACGTTTTCTGCCATTGTACTGCTGCCGCGAGTTCCCCCGCAAAGGGGCCCACTAAGTCTATTTCTCCCAAGGGCCCACATAAACCTGGAGCCGGCCCTGGTAGTGGGGGTGCTATAGTACAACTCTACCCAAATACCATAATATAGTATAATACCACCATAATGTTGCCAATTAACTGTGTAATCCCATGCCAAAATAATGCTTATGCCGGTTCAACATTTGTACTTCCTTGGACCAGTTTTGGTGGGTACTATCCACTGAATACTGGGGAAACCCCACAAGACCTACCATTTTGGAGATACTTTGGCAGGTGTCCGAATACATACCATTACACCTACAGGAGCTTTTATGACATCTCATTTTATATCCATAGGTATTAATATGAAGTTAGTCCCTCCTTTGCAGATAAAACAGCTTCCACTCTTCTGGGAAGGCTTTCTACAAGATTTTGGAGTGTGTCTGTGGGAATTTTTGCCCATTCACCCAGAAAAGCATTTGTGAGGTCAGACACTGATGTGAATGAAAGGGTCTGGCTTGAAATCTTCATTCTATATAATCCCAAAGGTATTGGATGGGGTTGAGGTCAAGCCTCTGTGAAGTCAAGTTCTTCCACACCAAATTCATCCAATCATGCCATTATGGACCCTGCTTTGTGCACTGGGGCACAGTCATGCTGGAACAAAAAAGGGACTTCCCCAAAATGTTCCCACAAAGTTGGAAGCATACAGTTATCCAACATGTCTTAGTTTGCTTAAACATTAACCTTTTCAGGACAAAGCCTTTTTTTTTTTTTCCACTCCCCGCCTTCCAAGAGCCATAACTTTTTTGTTTTTCCGTCAATGGAGTGGTGCGAAGGCTTATTTTTTGTGAGAGGAGTTGTAGTTTCTATTGGCACTATTTAAAGTACCATTCAGGGTATGTTCACACGGCCCATTTTTGTCCGTTTTTCGGGCCATAAACGCCCGAAAAATGCCCGAAAAATCGGAAGCAGAACGCCTGAAAACATCTGCCCATTGATTGCAATGTAAAAAAACGTCGTTCTGTTCCGATGGACCGTTTTTTTTTTTTTATACGGACGTTTTGAAAAACGGACGCGTAAAGAAACGGCCGCGAAAGAGAAGTCACTTCTTGAGACGTTTTTGGAGCTGTTTTCCATAGACTATTGAAAACAGCTCCAAAAACGATCGTAAAATATGCCGCGAAAAACGCAGCGAAAAGCGCAAGTGGCTTAAAAAACATTCGAAAATCAGGTGCTGTTTTCCCTTGAAAACAGCTCCGCATTTTCAGATGTTTTTAGTCTAGTGTGTGAACATACCCTCAATGTACTGGGAAACTGAAAACAATTTTGTGGGGAGGAATTGGAAAAAACTCCATGTTTTTGGGGGTTTTGTTTTTACAGATTTCACCGTGGGTAAAAACGACAACTTAACGTTATCCTGCGGTTCAATACGATTATGGTGATACCAAATTGAGATAGTTTTTTTAAAAAATATATATTACTGCCTTTACAGAGAAAAGAGAGCCATAACTCTTTTATTTTTTTGTCAGTTGAGCATTGTGAGGGTTTATTTTTTGCGGGATGAGCTGTAGTTTTTATTGGTATCATTTTTTGGTACATACAACTTTTTGATCACTTTTTATAACAATTGTTTAAAAAGTTAAGGTGACCAAAAAACAGATTCTGGGGTTTTCATTTTTTGTTTTACGGTATTCACCATGCGAGTTAAATAATGTTGTATTGTAATAGTTCAGACTTTTACGGACGCAGCGATACCAATTTTTTAAATTTTTTACATTACTGTAAAATGTGAAAAGTGGGGTTTTTTAACTTTTAATATTTTTTTCATTTTTTTTCACTACTGAAAACTTTAACTTTTTTTACATTTCTTATTAGTCCCTCTAGGGAAATTGAACTGTAACACTAATTTATTGCAGTATATTGTTACTTTTACAGAGGCAGAAAGAATGCAGCCCCAAGGCTGCCATGACAACCATCAGCAACCCGCGATCGCGTCGCAGTGAGGCCGATATGTCACCAGAGGGGGCAGCCCCCCTCTTTCTAACGACATGGTCTGTCACTGCCTGACTGAGGACCACTGCGTGACTCAGGACCACTTTGCAATAATACCACTCACAGTTGATCGTGGAATATCTAGGAGGGAAGACATTTCACGAACTGACTTGTTACAACAGTGACAAGTAGTTACAGTAATGCTGGAATTCAGTGTGCTCTTTAGAACGACCCGTTCTTTCATAAATGTTTGTAAGGGCAGACTCAGCTAGGGGTTTAGCACAGGGGGGCAAAACATATCTGAGTGGGCCCCCCTAATACATGTTTACAACTGAAGAGGCGCATTCTAATTATATACCAGCCATCATCCCTGTATATAACCCCCAACATCACTGTATATAACCCCCATCATCCCTGAATATACCAGCCATCATCCCTGTATATACCTGCCATCATCCCTGTATATACCTGCCATCATCCCTGTATATAACCCCCATCATCCCTGCATATACCAGCCATCATCCCTGGATATAAGCCCTATCATCTATGTATATACCAGCCTGGCTAGAATATACAGGTAAGATGGGGGTTATATAAAGGGATTATGACTGGTATATACAGGGATGATGGGGGTTATATAAAGGGATGATGGGGGTTATATAAGGGGATGATGGCTCGTATACACAGGGATGATGGGGTTAATTCAGGGATGATGGCTGGACTACCCACCATCCCTGTATATAACATCCATAATCCCTATATATAACAACCATCCTTCCTGTATATAAACCCCATCATCCCTGTATAAACCAGCCAGGCTACCCCTGCCGTATAGGTTTGTACTGCGTAAAACTACTGCTCCCAGCATGATCTGAACAATGGTAAGGAAATGTGGAGAGTTGCAGTTTTAAAAAAAATCATCTCATAATCAAACCATCCATCATCTTGCTGCAGATCATATAGTGACTACAGTACTGATTAGAGGCAGAATAAATATTTACATTAAGTGACTCACCGGTGACGTCTTTTCAGATTCTAGTTGTACTTTTTCTCTTTTCTTCTCCATCTGGTCCAGACCTCTATGATGACTTCACCTGGCCACAACCCATTTCTGCAGTTTGCAACTCAGATGTCTTCAGCTTCTCACTTTTCAAAAGTTTCTGCACCTATAAATGAAGATAAGATTCTCAAGGTGCCACAGACTATGGACCTAAATATAATAGCACCATACACTGCACCTCTAATTATAATAGAACCATACACTGTGTCCCTGATTATAATAGCACCATACACTGTGTCCCTGATTATAATAGTTCCATACACTGTGTCCCTGATTATAATAGTTCCATACACTGTGTCCCTGATTATAATAGCACTATACACTGTGTCCCACACACACACACAGTGCTCCCTGTAGATAGTGCACCCCATAGAACCCCTGTAGATAGTGCCCACATACAGCCCCCTGTAGATAGTGCCCCACATATAGCCCCCCTGTAGATAATGCCCCACATATAGCCCCCCTGTAGATAGTTCTCTACATATAGCCCCCCTCTAGATAGCTCTCTACATAAAGCCCCCCTGTAGAAAGCGCTCTACATATAGCCCACCCCTGTAGATAGTGCTGTACATATAACCCCCCTGTAGATAGCACTCTACATATAGCCCCCCTGTATATAGTGCCCCACATATAGCCACCCTGTAGATCGTGCTCTACATATAGCCCCCCTGAAGATTGTGCCCCATATTTAGCTCCCCCTGTATATATTGCCTCACATATAGCTCCCCCTGTAGATAATGCCACTCACACTTTTAAGTGAAAATAACAAATTTGACATACTCACTTTGATCCTGTCCCTGCGCCGGCTTGTGTCAACGCAGGCCTGCTCTCTTCTGAGCAGGCCTGCTGGGGCTGAACGACACTTGCGTCATTGAACGACACTTGCTGATTGGCAGGGCAAAATGACTTGCCTCGTCAATCAGCGCCTTTCAACAACGGAAGCGGCGCAATGAGGTAATCGCGCCGCTAGCGTCGTTGAAAGACGCTGATTGGCAGGGCAGAATGACTTGCTCTGCCAATCAGCTCCTTTCAACAATGGAAGCGCCAGCATCGTTGAAAGGTGCTGATTGGCTGGGCAAGTCATTCTGTCCTGCGAATCAGCGTCATTGTTAGGAGCTGAATGGTGGGGCAAGGAACGTGCCCGGCCATTCAGCGCTTTTGCATGTAATTGTATCTGTGTCATATAGATGCAGGTACAATTGGTGAAGGAGGGGGTGGCGGCAGCTGGTTTCATTTGCGCCACCGCCCCCTCAGACAGGCAGCAGGCGGCCCTGTGTGGCGTGGCCGCGGCAGGGGAAGCAGGAGCGGCAGTCATGGCGTGTGGGCGTTCACGGTGGGCCCGGAGCCACCGCCCCCCTGCCCCCAACCCTCCCCCCCCCTAGCTACACTACTGGGCACACTGCAAGGCTAGGTGCTTGATTTTATACACCTGTGGCAATGGGACTGAATGAAACACATGAATTCAATAATTAAAAGGTGTGTCCTAATACTTTTGTTCGTAAAGTGTATATGCCATAGATATCTGCTGTTGGAATACCAGAATAACCTTTTAACCTAATTTACCAATCACTATTTGATAAAGCAGTGCACCCTCTGTCCATCTTGAGTGGAGTAAACGATTTAGTTCTAAAAGAATATAAGTAATAACAGTAAATAATGAGCGGCTAGTACAGTAAGGATATCACTGAGCCACATAAACTGCATTTAGCTGATGGCACTGTATTTACTACAGATGAATCTGCAACAAAAGAAAACGCTATTAGAGATATTTTTGCTTTTATGTTCCGTTTATTTGCTTGCTATGAAGAAGCTAAATATATCTAGAGTAATGGATGATGTTTTGTTTTTTTACTGGAATGGAGGAGGCTTCTTCTTTAGTGCTCTCTTGGGAATGCTTACCCCTGTCAAGATAATGTCAAAATAAGCATTGTCGCTCTTAAGGCGTTATATTATGTGGGGGTAAAATGTCTATATTGCTTCAGCTTCGTGTAACCCCAAATCAGAGTTGCTGGTTGCCTGTTATCAGGGCATCTGAGGTAATAATAGGGATAATATGGATCCATAGAGACTCCTTGTGTCTCCGTACAGGGTCTGTGCACATGGCTTTGCCATGTGCATGAGCAATAAAAATACTAAATGTAATACTGCTAATAACAATAATATTTTATTATGAAGAATTATTTCTATAACATATATGTTTTGAGACATTATTACTTTTATTACCTACAATCGTATTTTTAAGCAAATGTTGAAATCCTTTGTAAATAATTTGTATAAACCACCACAGTGTCATCTAGTGAGCGATTATGTGTACTACAAAAGTACAAAATCTTTGCCCATGTCACATTTTGATTGGTGAGAAATTCCGATAGTGACTGGCGTTCCATTAATTCATTACACTAATATAAGTGACAATCTAACATCTACATAAGCTGACAGTCTGTGCTCTATCACCGGGTCACACAGAAAGCCCAGGACAGACGTGCCAGAAAATGATGCAAGTCATTTTCATAGTCAGGAGTAGAGATGAGCGAACTTATGAAAAGTTCGGTTCGGCTAGTTCGCCGAATTTCACGAAAAAGTTCGATTCGGACCGAACTAGTTCTGACCGAACCGGTAATTTCTGTGCGCCGAGCATGGTACTGTCCAGGGTGCTGAAAGAGTTAATGGGCTGCACTAACTCTTTCAGCAACCTTGACAGTACATGCTCGGCGCACGGAAAATAAAATTTTAATGTAATAAAAAATAAAATAAAAATACGTTCATACTTACATTCCTCCTGTCCGGCCTCCAGCGATGACGTTTCATCCATGTCGCCGCTGCAGCCAATCACAGGCTGTAGTGGCGGTCACGCACGTCAGGATGACGTCAGAAGGCCGGCCTCCAGGGATGACGCTTCATCCCACGTGACCGCCTCTGCAGCCAATCACAGGCTGCACCGGCCTCTGCAGCCAATCACACGCTCCTCTCCTGAAATACTCTGTGCTGCGCTGCCTTAAACTCTGTCGACAGGTCAGGATCCTGTTTCTTTTAAATGCTGCTGGGGAACCCGCTCGATCCACTATATAAGGCTGCGCTACAGTGCAGCATTTAAAAAAAAACAGGATCCTGACCTGTCCACAGAGTTTAAGGCAGCACAGAGTATTTCAGGAGATGAGCGTGCAGATTCAGTGCTGCTGTGAACTCTGCTCTTACCATTACGTAGCTCAGTCTGTTACCTCTCCTCCACTCCTGTCCTCAATAACACCTTCACATGATTGGCAAGTCACCACCCCGCACAAGATCCGCACGCTCATCTCCTGAAATACTCTGTGCTGCTGTGAACTCTGCTCTTACCATTACGTGGTGACTTGCCAATCATGTGAAGGTGTTATTGAGGACAGGAGTGGAGGAGAGGTAACAGACTGAGAGCTACGTAATGGTAAGAGCAGAGTTCACAGCAGCACTGAATCTGCACGCTCATCTCCTGAAATACTCTGTGCTGCCTTAAACTCTGTGGACAGGTCAGGATCCTGTTTCTTTTAAATGCTGCACTGTAGCGCAGCCTTATATAGTGGATCGAGCGTGTTCCCCAGCAGCATTTAAAAGAAACAGGATCCTGACCTGCCCACAGAGTTTAAGGCAGCACAGAGTATTTCAGGAGATGAGCACGGCCGGCCACGGGCAGCCGGTCGTTTTTCCGAGCCGTGCTCCCATTATAAAGTATAGGAGCACGGCCCGTAAAATAAAAAAATAGAACATGTTCTATCTTTTTAACGGCACGGGCACATTCCCGTGAGAAAACGGGAAGGTACCCGTGGCTAACAGAAGTCTATGGGCCCGCTATTTCGGGTCGTAATTACGACCCGTAATAACGGGTGTTTTTACGGTCGTGTGCATGAGGCCCCGTAATGACGGGTGACTACGTGTGTGCACCCGTCATTACGGCAGCGTTGCTAGGCGACGTCAGTAAATAGTCACTGTCCAGGGTGCTGAAAGAGTTAACTGATCGGCAGTAACTGTTTCAACACCCTGGACAGTGAATTCCGATCAGAATATAGAGTAACCTGTCAAAAAAAAAAAAAGACGTTTATACTTACCGAGAACTTTCTGCTTCCTCCAGTCCGGTCTCCTGGCCGTTGCCTTGGTGACGCGTCCTTCTCGACATCCGGCCCGACATTCCTGGGTGACGTTACAGCCCATGTGACCGCTGTAGCCAATCACATGCTGCAGAGGCGTCTGCAGCCAATCATAGGCTGCCGCGTCAGAAAAGAAGGTCGGACTGGAGGAACAAGAGGGATTCGTCACCAAGACAACGACGTATGAAATGCTTTTTATTTTATTTTTAATCAGCAGCCTCTTTTCTCTATTAGTGATTGATAGAGACAAGTGGCTGCCGATTTGTATAATATTTTTGACCGGGTTCGGTCAAAACGGGTTCGGCCGAACCCGGTGAAGTTCGGATTCGCTGCGAACCGAACTTTTCCTGATGTTCGGACCGAAACAGGGTTCGGTTGTCCCGGTTCGCTCATCTCTAGTCAGGAGCACAGGTTAAAATAGCATTATATATTATATCAATTGTATGTTATTGTATATTATCGGATACTCTCATACATTACAATGAAACGTCAATTGGTAAATCTATGGAGGCTCTCCACAACTTAAAGCTCCTAGGCCCCAATGCAAAAACGTTAACACACCCGCCCTCCTCAACTTTCACACGCCACTCATGATACTGGTATGATGCATCATGGCATTCTCATATGGGGAAAGGTACTTGTTCGGCCCAATTAGACCTCTGCATCCCCTATAGTTATGCCCCTGAGTTGAACATGGACCGAAACTTCACCCCTCTATTGTTACACGTATGAGGCTCTCATTGAAAACCACAATTGGAGAAATGTAGTAAATATATGAATTCCTTTTATAAATACATAAATATATGAATTCCTTTGTAAATATAGAACATTCATATATTGCCATTCTAGAGAGCTGAACTACCTTTTCTGCACATTAGTGAGCTATGGAGTATGGTAGCAGGTTTGCAAAATGTTGTACCAGTTGCTAATACATCAATTAGGTAATAGGATCTATTACCAGACAGAGCTTCATGGCTTCTATAAGACATCCTAATGGAACAATTCTAGTGGTTACAACTGCATCTGTAAAATTAGAGAGGTCAGTACATAGACTGGGTAATATGTCTATTATGTCCTCCGATCCCTCTCAGACAATCTGTAGCTCCGAGACACACCTGTCCGACAACTATAAAGGAACCCTCCAGGCACCCTTCACCAGCAGATGGCAGAAAGCATTTCAAACAGACAGAATTAGGGTCGTAGAGGAAGGTGGAGGGAGAGCTCCAGCTGCAGGCTGGAGCATTCCTGTTCTGCCGTGCCCACCCCCACCCCCCCCCCCCCCTTTGTGAGAGAAATCCAGCAGAGAAGGTAAGTGTGTGTGTGTGTGTGTGTGTGTGTGTGTGTGTGTCACTGTATGGATGTGTGTCACAGTATGTCTGTACAGTGTATTCAGAAAGTCTTCAGACCCTTTCAATTTTTTCACACTTTGTTATGTTGAGGACTTGTGCTAAAATAAAAAAAAATCAAGTTTTTCCCCATCCTTCTGCACTCAATACCCCATAATGGACGAAGTGAGAACAGAATGTTAGTAATCTTTGCTCATTTATTGAAAAGGAAAAACTAAAATATTGTTTCACGATCATAGGGTATGTGGACCCACTAGGCCGCTCCGCCATAGCTGAGAGGCAGCTGGCCTAGTCACAGTCTATACAAGAGTCTATAGCAGTTCGTAACACACGGGTACCTGAACTAGTCCAGACAGTGGCTGTGGCTTCAGCACGGATGGAGGTAGGTGCAGCAGGTTGCGCCAGACGTGGCAGACAGTAGAAGACGTGGCACAAGACACTGGACGAGGCAGAAGACACTGGACGTGGCAAACGACAGCAGGTGCAGTAGACACGACTCCAACACTAGTAGGCACAGGAACAAGAACACAGCACGGGATACAGGAACAGGTAACAGGGCACGGGTAACAACTGGAACAGGAAAACACTAAGGGACCATTTGCAAGACAGACTTGGGATATACTAATAATGCTCAGGCAAGGATAAGAAGGGCAGGGGCCTTCTTATAGTCCTGGAAGTCATGTGAGTTGATGATGATGATTGTTTTCATGTGCGCACGCTGGCCCTTTAAGAGCGGGCATGAGCGTGCGCGCACCCTACAGGACACAGCAGACCAGAGCGGAAGTGAGCGCTGGCGTCTCCATGAAGGAGATAGGGACCAGCGCTCACAGATCCATGGCTGCAGGCGTCGGGAGGTGAGTAAACCCGACGGCCCGTGGCCATGGACGCTACAGTATCCCCCCTCTTACGCCCCCTCTTCTTGGGGCAAGAGCGAGAGAGGATTTTCTTAATGAGAGCAGGGGCACTGAGGTTCTCCTCCGGCTCCCAGGATCTCTCCTCAGGACCAAACCCTCTCCAGTCCACCAAATAGAAAGTCCTTCCTCCTACCCTTTTGCAGTCCAGGATCTGCCTCACCTCGAACACATCAGAAGAACCACTGGGAGCAACTGTGGAATGGGAAGTCTTGCTGTAGCGGTTCAGGACCACTGGATTCAGGAGGGACACATGGAAGGAGTTGGGGATTCTGAGGGTAGGAGGCAGCCGCAGCTTATAGGAGACAGGGTTTATCTGTTGCAGAATCTCAAAAGGACAGAGGAACCTGGGAGCAAACTTGGATAAAGGCACCTTCAAACAAATGTTCAGAGAGGACAGCCAGACTTTGGTACCTGGAAGATACTGAGGCGGCTATCTTCTTTTTGTATCCACTTTTCGCTTCATGCGATCGACTGCCAGCAAAATAGAGGACCGGGTCTGTTGCCAGATTTGCAGAAAGTCCCCAAATGCAGAGTCAGCTGTGGGTACCTGAGATAGTAGTCGACATAGGAAGAGGGACTCTAGGATGTTGACTGAACACAATGTAAAACGGAGTGGAAGTGGTAGACTCACTTGTGTGGTTGTTGTACGAGAACTCGGCCATGGAAGAAGCTATAACCAGTTGTCATGCTGTAAAGAGATGAAGTGGCGGAGATAATTCTCCATGATCTGGTTGGTCCTCTCGACTTGCCCATTGGACTGGGGGTGATAGGCTGAGGAAAAGTCCAATCTCACATCCAAGAGTTTACAGAGGGCTCTCCAGAACTTTGAGGTAAATTGAAACCCCTGGTCGGACACAATGTGAAGGGGAAAGCCATGCAAGCAGAAGATGTGCTGAATGAAGAGACTCACCAGTCGGGGAGCAGAAGGTAGGCCGGTCAGCGGGATAAAATGTGCCATCTTCGAGAACCGGTCCACCACCACCCAGACCAGTGTTGCATCCTTCTGAGGGAGGAAGGTCTGTGACAAAGTTCATTGCAATGTGCTGCCAGGGGACATTTGGTACAGGTAGAGGTTGAAAAAGGCCAGCAGGTTTGGAGTGAGTAACTTTGTTAGAAGCACACACTGTGCAAGAAGAGACAAAGTCTACAACATCTTTAGGTAGCGTGGGCCACCAGAAGTGACTAGCAATCTGGTCTCGGGTTTTGCGAACACCAGCGTGCCCAGCCAGTTTAGAACTGTGTCCCCAGCGGAGAATTCTTCTCCTGTCTGCCAACCGAACCAAAGTCCTCCCCGGAGGGATGACTCGAACCTGCAAAGGATTAGCACTGACAATGCAGGACGGGTCTATGATACTTTGAAGGGGCTCCACCGTGTCATCCGTCTCAAATGACCTGGACAGGGCATTGGCCATCACATTCTTGTCAGGGGGACGGCAGTTGGGGGGGCACAAATTGGAAACAGGTAAAGAACAGCGACCACCTGGCTTGATGGGGATTTAGTCGTTGAGCGGACTGAAGATAGGTAAGGTTCTTGTGGTCGATGTAGACCAAGATGGGGTGAGCTGCGCCCTCTAGAAGATGTCTCCACTCCTCCAGAGCCAATTTAATGGCCAGTAGCTCCCGATCCTCAATAGAGTAATTGCGCTCTGCAGAAGAAAAAAGTCTAGAGTAATAGCCACATGCTACTGCCTTTCCTTTGGAGCACCTCTGGAACATAAGTGCACCTGCACCAACAGAAGAAGCATCCACCTCCAATGGAAATTGCTGAGATATGTCTGGATGATGGAGAATCTAAACTGAAGTAAAGGCTTTCTTGAGGCTAATAAATGCGGACTCTGCCTCTGGAGTCCACACCTTGGCGTTCACACCCTTCTTGGTAAGGGTAGAGATTGGAGCCGTCAGAGATGAGAAGTTTGGAATAGACTGCCGGTAGAAATTGGCGAATTCCAGGAACCACTGTATGGCACTCAGGCCTTGAGGACGTGGCCATTCCATGATAGACTTTCATTTCTCAGGATCCATCTTAAGACCTTGATCCGAGATGATGTAGCCCAGTAAGGGCAAAGACTTATTTTCAAAGACACACTTCTCCAACTTGGCATATAAGCAATTCTCCCTTAGTCGTAGCAGAACCTGGCGGACATTCCTCCGATGGGTCTTCAGATCTGTGGAGAAAATCAAAATATCATCGAGATAAACTACAACACAGATATAGAGGAGATCTCGGAAGATATCATTGACGAATTCCTGAAAGACTGCGGGAGAGTTACACAGACCGAAGGGCATCACTAGGTATTCGTAGTGCCCATCACGGGTGTTAAATGCCGTCTTCCATTCGTCACCCCGGCGAATCCGGATTAGGTTATAAGCCCCCCGCAGATCCAGCTTAGAAAATGTTTTGGCTCCACGTATGCGATCAAACAGCTCGGTTATAAGCGGCAGCGAGTATTTGTTCTTGACCGTGATCTGGTTGAGACCACGGTAGTCAATGCAGGGTCGAAGAGATCCATCTCTCTTCTTAACGAAGAAGAAGCCGGCCCCAGTCGGGGAGGAAGATTGTCGTATAAAACCCCTCTCCAAATTCTCCTTGATATAGGCTGACCTAGATAAAGTTTCTGGCAAGGAGAGAGGATATACCCGTCCACGGGCAAGAGAAGCATTAGGAACCAGTTCAATGGGACAGTCATAATTCCAATGTGGAGGCAACATCTCAGCCTCCACATCTCAGCCGTTTGCAGAAGACATCCGCAAAACTGGCATACTGAGATGGTAGAGCGGAGAGTGATTGAGGCAGAGGGGGCATAACAGGACGGACTTGTGACAGGCAATGGCTATGGCATCTGGAAACCCATTGAAGAACTTCTCCAGAACTCCAGTCAAGAACCGGGGTGCGTAGGCGGAGCCATGGCAGACCCAGCAGGATAGGGTTGATAGCCTTAGGTACTACCAGGAAGGTGATCTGCTCCAAGTGAAGTGCTCCGAGCCGTAGTGTCAACGGCTCCGTGATGAGCATAATCGGATCGGGCAATGGTAGACCATTCACAGATGCAACAGCCAGGGGTCTCTAAGACGGACTGTGGGTAAACGTAAACGATCCACTAGATCCTGCTGGATGAAATTAGCAGTCGCTCCAGAGTCAAGATAGGCGGAGGAAGGATGTGACGTCTCTCCGGAGATGATGGCCACAGGAATCGAAAATTTGGGAGAGGTTTTAATGTTTGGAGACGTTCCACCTACCTAGTGATGCCCTTCGGTCTGTGTAACGCTCCCGCAGTGTTTCAGGAATTCATCAATTATATTTTCAGAGATCTCCTCTATATGTGTGTTGTAGTTAATCTGGATGATATTTTGATTTTCTCCCCAGATCTGATGACCCATCGGAGGCATGTCCGTCAAGTTCTTCTGCGACTAAGAGAGAATCGCTTATATGCCAAGTTGGAGAAGTGCGTCTTTGAAAAGAAGTCTTTGCCCTTCCTGGGCTACATTGGATCAAGGTCTTAAGATGGATCTTGAGGAAATTAAAGTCTGTCCTGGAATGGCCACGTCCTTAAGGCCTAAGGGCCATACAATGGTTCCTGGGATTCGCCAATTTCTACCGGCAGTTTATTCCAAACTTTTAATCTCTGACGGCTCCCATCTCTACCCTTACTAAGAAGGGTGTGAATGCCAAGGTATGGACTCCAGAGGCAGAGTCCACATTCATTAGCCTCAAGAAAGCCTTCACTTCAGCATCGATCCTCCATCATCCTGATGTATCTCGGCAGTTCTCATTGGAGGTGGATGCTTCCTCTGTTGGTGCACTTCTGTTCCAGAGGAGCTCCAAAGGAAAGGCAGTAGTATGTGGCTACTACTCAAGATTTTTTTCTTCTGCTGAGCGCAATTACTCTATTGGAGATCGGGAGCTACTGGCCATCAAATTGGCTCTGGAGGAGTGGAGACATCTTCTAGAGGGCGCAGCTCACCCCATCTTGATCTACACCGACCACAAGAACCTTACCTACCTTCAGTCCGCTCAACCACTATATCCTCGTCAAGCCAGGTGGTCGCTGTTCTTCACCCATTTCAAATTTCTGCTCCACCACCGTCCCGCTGAAAAGAATGTGAGGGCCGATGCCCTGTGCAGATCGTTTGAGATGGAAGACACAGTGGAGTCCCTTCAGACTATCATAGACCCGTCCTGCATTGTCACTGTTAATCCTCTGCAGGTTAGAGACATCCCTCCGGGGAGGACTTTTGTTCGATTGGCAGACAGGAGAAGAATTCTTCACTGGGGACACAGTACCAAACTAGCTGGGCAAGCAAGTGTCCATAAAACCCGAGACCTGATTGCTCGTCACTTCTGGTGGCCCACGCTACCTAAAGGTGTTCTGGACATTGTCTCTTCTTGCACGGTGTGTGCTTCTATCTTTTATCCCGCTTACCGGCCTACCTTCTGCTCCCCGACTGGCGAGTCTCTTCATCCAACACATCTTTCACTTGCACGGCTTGCCTCTTCACATTATGTCCGACCGGGGGGGTTCAGTTTACCTCAAAGTTCTGGAGAGCCCTCTGTAAACTCTTGGATGTGAGTTTGGACTTTTCCTCAGCCTATCACTCCCAGTCCAATGGGCAAGTTGAGAGGATCAACCAGATAATGGAGAATTATCTCCGCCACTTCATCATTTCACAGCATGAAAACTGGGTACAACTTCTTCCATGGGCCGAGTTCTCGTACAACAACCACACAAGTGAATCTACCACCTCCACTCCATTTCACATTGTGTACAGTCAACATCCTAGAGTCCCTCTTCCAGTGACATCTCAGGTACCCGCTGCTGACTCTGCATATGGGGACTTTCTGCAAATCTGGCAACAGACCCGGTCCTCTATTTTGCTGGCAGTTGATCGCATGAAGCGAAAGGCAGATACAAACAGAAGAGAGCCGTCTCAGTATCTTCCAGGTACTAAAGTCTGGCTGTCCTCTCGGAACATTCGTTTGAATGTGCCCTCATACAAGTTTGCTCCCCAGTTCCTTGGTCCTTTTGAGATTCTGCAACAAATAAACCCTGTCTCCCATAAGCTGCGGCTGCCTCCTACCCTCAGAATCCCCAACTCCTTTCATGTGTCCCTCCTTAAACCCGTGGCCTGAAACACTAGAGCAAAACTTCTAGTTCCACAGTTGCTCCCAACGGTTCTTTTGATATATTCGAGGTGAGGGAAATCCTGGACTGCAAAAGGGTAGGAGGAAGGACTTTCTATTTGGTGGACTGGAGAGGGTTTGGTCCTGAGGAGAGGTCCTAAGAAAATCCTCTCTCGCTCTTGCCCCATGAAGAGGGGGCGTAAGAGGGGGGATAGTGTAGCATCCATGGCCACAGGCCGTCGGGTTTACTCACATCCCGCAGCCATGGATCAGTGAGCGGTGGTCGCCATCTCCTTCCTAGGAGACGCCAGTGCTCACTCCCGCTCCCTCCTGCTGTGTCCCGTAGGGTGCGCGCGCATGCTCGTGCCAGGCCTTAAAGGGCCAGCGCGCGCACATCTGGAAATCATCATCATAATTTCCTGGTCTATAAGAAGGCCCCAGCCCTTCTGATCCTTGCCTGAGCGTTGTTAGTTTATCCCAATCTGGCTGTGGCTTCAGCAAGGATGGAGGCCGGTGCAGCAGATAGGGCCAGACGTGGTGGGCTGTATCCGATGTGGCAGAAGACACCAGACATGGCTGAAGACACTGGACGTGGCACAAGACACTGGACGTGACACAAGACACTGGACGTGGCACAAGACACTGAACGTGGCACAAGACACTGGACGTGGCACAAGACACTGGACGTGGCACAAGACACTGGACGTGGTAAACGACAGCAGGTGCAGTAGATACGACTCCTACACTAGTAGGCACAGGAACAAGAACACAGCACGGGATACAGGAACAAGTAACAGGGCACGGGTAACAACTGGAATGGGAAAACACTAAGGGACCATTTGCAAGACAGACTTGGAATATACTAACAACGCTCAGGCAAGAATTAGAAGGGCAGGGGCCTTCTTATAGTCCAGGAAGTCATGTGAGTTGATGATGATGATTGTTTTCATGTACGTGCGCTGGCCCTACGGGACACAGCAGACCGGTGGAAGTGAACGCTGGCGTCTCCTAGGAAGGAGATGGGGACCAGTGCTCACAGATCCATGGCTGCGGGCGTCGGGAGGTGAGTAAACCCAACGGCCCGCGGCCATGGACGCTACATATTGCATTGACATAAGTATTCAGACCCTTTACTCAGTACTTAGTTGAAGCACCTTTAGCAGTGATAACTGCCTCCAGTCTTCTTGGGTATGATGCCACAAGGTTTGCATACCTGGATTTGGGGATTTACTGCATTCTCCTCTGCAGATTCTCTCAAGCTCTGTCAGGTTAGATGGGGACCGTTGGTGGACAGCAATTTTCAGGTCTCTCCAGAGATGTTCGATTGCGTTCAGGTCAGTCGAGGACATTCACACCTGTTGGAATGTGAACCTTCGGACCATTCTGAGGTCCAGAGCACTCTGGATCAGGTTTTCATTAAAAAATATCTCTGTAGTTTGCTCCATTCATCTTTCCCTTTTTCTGTACCCTTCTCCAGATCTGTTCCTCCACACAATCCTGTTTCTGAGCTCTACAGGCAGTTATTTCCTCCTCATGAATTGGTTTTTGCTCTGATATGCATTGTCAGCTCTGAGACCATACAAAGACAGGGGTATGTCTTTCCAAATCATGTCCAAACAATTTATTACTGGTGGACTCCAATCAAGGTGTAGAAACATTTCAAAGATGATTTAGAGACATGGGAGTCCCCCAGAGATAAATTTGACAAATGTCATAGCAAAGGGTCTGAATACTTATGTCCATGCGAAATTAGCGTTTTTCATTTTTAATAAACTAGCAAAAAAAAACAACATTCTGATTTCACTTTGTCATTATGGGGTATTGAGTGCAGAATGATGTAGAAAAACTTGAATTATTTATTTATTTTTATCACAAGGCCTCAATATAAGAAAATTTGAAAAAAGTTAAAGGGTCTGAAGACTTTCCGAATGCACTGTATATGTCCGTGTGTGTGTGTGTGTGTGTGTGTGTGTGTGTGTGTGTGTGTGTGTGTCATAGTGTGTATATGTGGACAGTGTGTACGTTAATATGTGTCCTTTAATTTATCTCTAAACCTGAGATTTATTGCGCGAGATGTTAAACAAACATGTAAAACAACTTATTCCTGCGACAGATGCCTTAGGGTATGTTCACACAGAGTTTTTTGCAGGCAGTGTGGGCAGGTGCCAATTCCTGCTGGAAAATGAAATCAGCATCTCCATAAAGCTTGTTAGCAGAGGGAAGCATGAAGTGCTCTAAAACTTTCTGGTAGACGCTGCACTGACTCTGGACTTGATATAACACCACAGTGGACCAATACGGTTGCTCAATGGTCCAAAGTCCTGTTTTCAGATGAAAGTAAATTTTGCATTTCATTTGGAAATCCAGGTCCCAGAGTCTGGAGGAAAAGTGGAGAGGCGTCAATCCAAGTTGCTTGCGGTCCGGTGTGAAGTTCCCACAGTCAGTGATGGTTTTGGTTTGGGAAGCCATGTCATATGCTGGTGTTGGTCCACTGTGTTATATCAAGTCCAGAGTCAACGCATCCGTCTACCAGGAAATTTTCCAGCACTTCATGCTTCCCTCTGCTGACAAGCTTTATGGAGATGCTGGTTTCATTTTCCGGCAGGACTTGGCACCTGCCCACACTGCCAAAAGTACCAATACTTGGTTTACTAACCACAGTATCACTGAGCTTGATTGGCCAGCAAACTCACCTGACCTAAACCCCATAGTGAATATATGGTATATTGTCAAGTGGAAGATGAGACACCAGACCCAACAATGCAGATGAGCTGAGGGCCGCTATCAAAGCAACCTGGGCTTCCATAACACCTCAGCAGTGCCAGGGGCTGATCGCCCCCATGCCACATTGATGCAGTAATATGTTATGGCAGGAAGGAGGCGAAGGGAACAAGTGAGCCCTAATCTACCCACCGCCCTGTCCCTGCCTACTTGCAACGACCCACCCTAGGCGACGGGGTACAACTTGGCGGTGGTCCCTACGCTGACTAAGTGCAAGGGGATACAAACAGGGAACAAGCAAGGGAAGGGGCAGTAGCCCACGGAACACCGTGAGGAAACGGAGTGGTGAACGAGCCAGTCAGGATCAGGATGTAGTGGAGTATACAAACGCAGAGCACGGAGCAGGAAGCAAGCCAGGGGCAGAGCGAAGCAGGATAAGCGGGAATTGAAGCAAGGCAGAAGCACGGCAGAAGCAGGCTGGAGCAAGGCAGCAGTGGGGCCAGGAATCCAAGAAGAATAACAAGCAATGAGGAAGAGAAAACGGCAGGTATAAATGGACAGGGGGCGGAGCTAACTCTGACTGACCAGGCCGCGATAGGCTCTCCCACTCCTGAGCCTGCCACCCTGATTGGTGGGAGCCGGTGTCAGCCTAAGAGGTCTGGCCTCAGGTGTCGACTGATTAACCCTGGGAGTATCCACAGACGTAGTGCCTGGCAGGTCCTTTACAAATTCATGCAAAAGGAGCCCCAACCAAGTATTGAGGGCATATACTGGACATACTTTTCAATAGGCCAACATTTCGGTATTAAAAATCCTTTTTTAAATTGGGCTTATATAATATTAAAATTTTCTGAGACACTAAACTTTGAGTTTTCATTGACTGTAACCATAATCCTCAACATTAAAAGAAAAAAATGCTGGGATTAGATCACTCTGTGTGTAATGAATCTATATAATATATGAGTTTCACTTTTTGAATTGAATTACTGAACTAAATTAACTTTTTGATGATATTCTAATTCATTGAGAAGGACTAGTATGTGTTTTTTTTATGTATGTATGCATTTACTATGCAAGTATGGCCAGGAATCTTGTTCCCTGTCCAGGCAAAACTAATATATTGGGGAAGATTCATTAAGGGCTTGTCCACACGTAACGGAATTGCTGCAAAAAATTCTGCATCATTGCCGTTAAGACTAGCAGACAATCCGCTGCAGGAAAACCGCACCATTTCCTGCGGTTTTTACTGCAGAAAATGGTGCAGATTTTGCAATGATGGGAGATGGTGATATCTCCTCTAAAAAGTTAGCACCGCAGGTGAATTTCTGCTTGGAAATTTTACACAACGTGTGGATGAGGTTTGATAAATCTCACCCACTTTGCTGCTACTGTATTCTGCTGCGTATTTTCTGACTGCAATTCCTGAAGGAAAATACGCAGCAATTCCGTTACATGTGGACAAGTCCTAATACTGTCTTAAAATCTACACCAAATGTTAACATAGCCTTATATGGTCTAATATAAGGTTACGTTAATGTTTGGTGCAGATTTTACATCTAGATTTGCAGACAGAAAATCTGCAGCGGAATACAATAGCTTTAAAGTGCATGAGTTTTGAACAAATCTCATCCACACGCTGAAGAAATTTTCTGCACAGAAAATGACCTGTGGTGCAGCTTTTTACATCCCCAGCATGTCAATTTCTGCTGCGAAAAGTGCACAGATTTTTTTGCAGGATTTTCCTTTTTGAATTTAATGGGGAAGAATAAATCTGCAAGCAGCTCCTATTATTTCAGAATTTTATTGCGGCAAAATTCGCGAGTCCAGATAAGTTTAAAATAAAAAAAACACTATACTAAAAGTTCAAAATTAGAAAAAAAACACTTTACTCACTTCCCCTGGTGCCCTTGTGGCAACGCTTTCTTGGTCCCCCACCGAAATCTGTACCCCCTGCCTCCAGCAATGATGTGTCATGTCGACACTTGACCGCTGCAGCCATACTGTGGACGCTCGTCTGTTTTCTGCAGAGAAATCCATAAGATTTGGTGTGGATTTTCCACTTTATTTTGTCCTGATTTCCCTATAATATGTGCAAACTGGATGTCATGTTATTAAGTGCTCCTGTCCCTGGTGTCCCGATGTTCATTGTCCTTGGCCATGGAGTCCTGCAGTCTGGATTTTTCATTTTTTTATGACTAAAAGAAGCAGATGACATTAGGACCTCACAAAGACAATGAAGTCAATTTACCCTGGGCAGCTACTTTCAACACCTGTACTTAGTCTTGGTCATGCATTGAATACTTCATTGCTCAGTTATAACTACTTCAGCCCCATAAGATAAGGCTCTCTGGCTTGTAGGACTCCATCAGTCTAAAGTTCGTACATGATAATTAATTCATCTGTTTTTCTGTAAAGCGACTACTATGCTTAGATTTTGCTGGTAACGTGAAGCAATGGACAAGAGCTCCAAACCAGTGACAGTCACAGAACCGCCATGACAATAACAGCTACACTGCTCACATGACAGTGACAGCCATGGGATCTCCATGACAGTGATAGCCATAGAATCCCTGTAATAGTGACAGCCTTAGGCCCCCATGACACTGACACTACTGTGCCACAATAACTTTGACAGTCACAGGACCGCCCTAACAGCGATATTACAGTGCCACAATAACAGGGACAGTCACAGGACTCCCATAACAGTGATATTACTGTGCCACAATGCCAGTCAAGTCACAGGACTCCATAACAGTGACACCAAAGTGCCACAATAACAGTGACGGCTATAGGACACCCATAACAGTGACACCTTTGTGCCACAGTAACAATGACAGTCACAGTACGCCCATAAGGGTACATCCACACACAGCATAAACACTGCAGAATTTCCATCCAGACTTTCTGTTTGGAAATTCTGCAAAGGTTTCCACACGTGTTTTTTGCCTGTTTTTTGGGCAGCGTATGGATGGAATTGGAAGACATTTTAACCACTTTGCTGCTACTCTAATACGCTGCAGAATTTTAGCATGGAAAATCCAGCTAGAAATGCTGCAGTGTTTACACTGTGTTTCGAAGTACCCTTATAGTGACACCACAGGAACCCACACCAGCCACGGCCCCCATAAATGATAGCCAAACCCTTCACAAGAGACAGCGTCGCCTCTGCAGATGTAAGCGTCACACCCGCCCTCACAAACAAGGCTTGAAAGTCCCATGCAACTAATGCTTTCTGTCAAACAGGCCATGGCAGGGGTATCAGCGCATCATGTAATGTTGCTTGGTGGGGACAGCTTAACCGTGCCACAATAACTTTAATAGGGTGAACTCCTATTTGGGTCCAATTCTGAAAACGAGTCAAATGGTAAAAGGCTTTGTTGCCCTTAGCAAGCATTACAGGTTTTATGAACTCCATTGTTTGCTATGGGCAGTTTCCTTTCATACAAGTTGTCATAAATGTTCTTTCTATTTTTCCTTACAAATTAAGGCCCTTTTCTCCGCTGTGTTATTATCTTGCAGACAACCAAGATGATTGCTCATTTTTATTTCTGTTTTTTTTAATACTAGCTTTGGATTAGACAGGTGGATATTTTCCTTTCACATGAAAGCTAAAACTGTGTCTACAAGAAAAGGGTATAAAGATATAATACAGCAAATGACTGATTATTTTCCCTTTTTACAAATGCAGCATTTAAATGTGGGTTTATTCTGTGCCACCGTCCATTCTCTGAACTGTCTGAGGCGCGCACAATGAAAATACATAATTTGCACATAATTTGCACATTGCTAACAAAATATACCAACGTCGATGGAATTGCAAGCGGGAGAGGGAAAGTGTTGCAATATGTAAACATTTTTAAATATCATTATATAGTCATGTCTGACTGTCTCCCTCTCTCTCCCTTCCCAGCTCTGCGCTTGTCATGGCTTAAAATAGATGTTTACCGTGCAGTTTCTAAGTGCAGCGGAGCAGGGGGTGGCAGATGAGGGATTATAATTAAGTCACATAAAAACAGTCTACATGTTAACCCCACACACGATACCTTTCTGTAATGGCGACGGTGTGTAAGTGCTCATTGTCTCTGCTTCATTATCCGGGTAGACGTCTCCAACTAGTTTATAGATGGAAATAAGGAGAATTGGTGTGCATGTTCTTTCTCTGAATTTATCACATGTAGCAGAAATGAGTTAGTCATTTGGCACAACTTGTGATATCACATTTTGTTGTCTGTAGTTTTACATAGGACTGCAAGTCAACCTGCCAAGAGTTCTAACAATGCACAAAATTATGCAGCCCTGAAGAGTCAAATGATAAATCCAAGTATTTGTGCTTAAACCAAAAACTGCTTATTTTAACTATCCGGCTACATATTCAACATGAATTTGAGTAACTTATTTATTCTTTAGCTTATTATTAATAAAGGGGGTTAACAGGTTACTGATGTCATATATGATTAGGATATACCATGAACATGTGACCCTGAGTGATCCCGGGCTTTGAATTAGACCAGGCTTCATTCTCTATGGGACCGACGGAGATAGCTGAGTGATGTAGTGCGCTATCTCCGGCAGTCCCATAGAGAATGAATGGAGCGGCAGCGTGCATGCATTATCTGCCGCCCGGTTTATACAGGGGACTTGGGACCCCCATTCTCTTCATTGGTGGAGGTCCCAGCGGTGGTACCCCTAGCGATCAGACACTTATCACCTATCCTATAGGTGATACGTTGTTGTGGTGAGAAAACCCCTTTAACCCCTTCCCGACATTTGATGTATCCATACGCCAAAGTCGGCTAGGGGAAGTATAGAACGGGTTCACGGAGTGAACCCACTCCATACGATGCCGGTGTTGGCTGTTTGTTACAGCCGTCACTTCAGAGTAAGGAACGGCGTCGCACTCGAGCGCGATCCCGCTCGTTTAACTCGTTAAATGCTGGGGTCAATATTGACCGCAGCATTTAAATCGTTAGAAAGAGGGGGATGACCCCCTCTTACAGCTCATCGCGCCCCCTGCAAAGCAATTGCGGGGGGGCGATGGTTGCTATGGCTGCCTGGCGGCCTAATGAATGCCCCCAGGTCCGCCATCTTTGTGCACCTATTAAGCCCGGCCTCCGGCAGGCCTTAATAGATGGCTGTCAGAATCACGATATACTGCAATACATTAGTATTGCAGTATATCGTGCAAGCGATCTAACAATCGCTGGTTGAAGTCACCTAGGGGGACTAATAAAAAAAGTAAAAATTAGTTAAATAAGGTTGTTTTTTTTTATGTAAAAAAAAATTTTTCAATTAAAAGTAAAAAATAAAACCTTTTCCCATTTTCCCCCTAGAGCATAGTAAAAAAATTCATAAATAAGCATAATTGCTATCGCCGCATCCGTAAAAGTCTGAACTATTACAAAAAACTACAACTCGTCCCGCAAAAATCAAGCCCTCATAGTTCTATATCAACGCAAAAATAAAGAAGTTATGGCTTTTGGAAGGTGGGGAGGAAAAAACGAAAATGAAAATCTGAAAAAGGGCTGCGGCGGGAAGGGATTAAAGAGGCTGAGCTGAATTGCCACATACTGATTTGCCCTCATGATCAGTAGTTAGACAGACAACGATCATGTTTTTTTTCTTAAAGGCATGTTCTGCTAAAAACTATTTTTCCTTTTTAAGGCTTCGTAATGAATAACTTATCAAGTATCACTGTTTGCAAAGTAGTGACCTGAATATGTATAGGCCACTTCTGGGGGATGCAGCCACGGATGACAATGCTGGATCTCTATGCTGGAGTTTTCCTGTAATTGCTATAATCATTCAATTATATGTTTTGTTTTTGAGGTAGCAAAGAAATAATAGCACATATAAATCCCAAATGTTGCGTAGAGATCATATAAAAACAGAATAAAATACAAGAAACTTATTCAATGAACTAGATAAAGAAATTGAGTCTTGGTTTAAAGGCTATATGCACCTTCTAAAGCGATTTTTTTTTTTTAATAATGTGTATGAGTGTGTTTAGTGCAACTTTCTAATTCGTTTTTATTAAAAATTAATCTAGCGCCGAGACCTGAATCCATCAGGTCAGCGAGACTGACGGGTTTAGTGTCAGCGAGTCCTGCGTGTCTCTCACAAGCAGGATCCACCTGTAATCGATCACATCTAAGTTATGAACTTAGATGTGATCGGTAACAGCTTGGTCCTGCGTGTCAGAGGAATGCAGGACCCGCTGACACTGAACACATCAGTCCCACGGACCTGATAGATTCAGGTCTTAGCAAACGATACTGCTGCTCTGTATACAGGATACAAAGCAGCTGTATCTTAAAAAGTATTTTTTAATAAAACCTAATTAGAAAGTTGCATTAATACACATTTTTTTTTTTTTTTAGATAGATAGATAGATATAGATATAAATGGTATTTAAAAATGTATTTAATGTCATTGTTTGATTTCTTGTGCGTATTTTAGATTTTGGTTAGATAGAACGAAAGATCTATTGCCCATCGCCCTTAAAGCTGGGAGACTGTCCAACAGGAGAGTTCAATCTCTGACCACCTTCAAAGTTAGAATAGCATGCTGCAGCACTAATCTGTGCTGATATAGGCTATAAAAGAGAAAGTGCCATGTTAGCAGCAGATCATTGGTCTACTAGTCATGGTGGCACAGCAGTTAGAACCAGGGCCGGCCTTAGGGGTGTGCGACCTGTGCCATTGCACAGGGCACATCACTCCAGCAGGTGGAAGGGGTCCTGCGCTGGCTCCCTTCCCCTGCTTGTTTCAGAAGCACCCGGGCCGGTGACTCAGCAGCCGCCGTTCCACCCGGGCGCTTCTTCACTCAGTGGGGTCGCTATCGCTGTAGCAGCCATAGCGGCTGCTAGCGGCGACACCGAGCATGAGGGTGCCCGTGCGACGCTATGACCGGGGATTCCACTCCAGGTGGAGCCCCTGTCGTCTGTGTCCATTTATGGAAAGAGACGTCAGCGGCTTCTCCTGGAGTGGAATCCTTGACTCTGTGACCGGGGATTCCACTCCAGGAGAAGCCAATGATGTCACTATCCATAAATGGACACAAAAGATAGGGGCTTCTCCTGGAGTGGAATCCCTGGTCACAGCGTCGGCAACGCTGTGGACGGGGATTCCGCTTCAGGAGTTCCCCCGATGTCACTGTCCATATATGGACAGAGACATTAAGCGGAGCACTCCAGGAGCGGATTCCCTGGCCACAGGGGGATTCTGCTCCTTCAGAAAGCTACAGTAGTGCTATCTACAGGGAGGGGGGGTGCTATGTACTAGGGGACTGTGTGGCACTACCTACCAGGGTGCTGTGTGGCACTACCTACAGGGGGCTGTGTGGCACTACCTACAGAGGGCTATGTTGCACTATCTACAGGGTGCTGTGTGGCACTACCTACCATGGTACTGTGTGGCACTACCTACAAGGGGGCTGTGTGGCACTACCTACAGTGGGCTGTGTGGCACTACCTACAAAGGGCTGTGTGGCACTACCTACAAGGGGCTGTGTGGCACTATCTACAGGGGGCTGTGTGGCACTATCTACAGGAGGCTGTGTGGCACTACCTACAAGGTGGCTGTGTGGCACTATCTACAGGGGGAATCTGTGAGTGGCGGGCTGATGGTCATTTTACTGTGAGTGGCGGGCTGATGGTCATTTTACTGTGAGTGGGGGCTGATGGTCTTCAAGTGGTTTTCATCTCTGAACTCCAATTGAAATTAACAGTAGGCAGAAAATACCTGCGGCGCTCGTTTGCATTAGCTTCAACAGCTTTAAAATAAATGCAAAAAAAAAAAAAAGTCAAACAATTCTGTCAATTCAAAATCTGCTTCAAAATTCCTGAAGGAATTTTGAGGCAGACTTTTTTTGCTTTCCAAAAAAACGTGTGCACATACCTTACGAGTTTAGTGCTTGTCTTTAGCCGCTTTCTGTCTTTCTCAAAACAATTTTTGGTAGGGGTGCCCTGAGGAAATTTTATTTTTCCAGTGATGCCTCGAGTCCAAAAAGGTTGGGAAACTGTGTACTAGGCTACACGATCATGCCGGCCTATGCAAGGATCCCGTTGTGGAGCAGCTCAGTTCATCGTGGGAACGGGGCCTAGGTGAGTACTATTTTTTTGTTTGGGGGCACTGTCTACAAGGGGGAGGTGGGGGGTGGTATGGCACGATCTACAAGGAGGAGGTGGGAGATTATGGCACTGTCTACAGGGAGGCTGTATGGCACAATCTACAGGGAGCACTGTCTACAAGTGGGGGCTGTGTGTGGCAGCCAGGGGAGGGGGGCATTATACTGTGTGGGGGCCACTAAGTGGACATTATACTGTGTAGGGGTACTACAGGGGGCAATATACTGTGTGTGGCACTAACGGGGCATAATACTGTGTGGGTACTATTAGAGCAGAAAATACTGTGTCCTTGAAGGGGTTATAATATATTATATTATTAAATATTATTATTATTATTATTATTATTATTATTATTATACTGTATGGGGGTACTATATAGGGAATTATACTGTGGGGCCATTATACTTTTTTTATGGTGCATTTTTGTTATGATAGGGTGGGGTGCCGAAACATAATTTTGCACGGGGCGCCATCCATCCTAAGGCCAGCCCTGATTAGTAACTGTGATAGGGAGATTTTAGTGTTGTTATGGGGTGCTCTTCCTGCCACTATGAGAACATAATCAGCAATTTAAGGTTTGGCTTATACATTAGAAAATCTTCCACAGCAATGTTGGCAACCATGACATAGATAAACAATGTTTGAGACTGTCCATTTTTGACTGCTCGGGTCTTGAACTTCTCCTCTTGTTCATTTGTTCTTCTGTCTCAAATTCCTATCACCTTGGTGTAATCTTCACTTTCCTTGAGTAGATTTGCAGGTTAATGTATGAAATAAGTTCTTATTGGGATCTTACCCAATCTGACCTACCTACAGCAGTCACAACCTGTGCGTAGCACCTATCCAACCCCCTTACTTGAAGACTGGCCCTACATTCATACCTTGCTACTCAAGAGTGCCCGTACTTATCAGAATTTGACATCCGTATGAAAACACATATTCAAAATGCTACTGAAATTGTTCCTTCGGGTAAAATAATGATTTAGCATTTTCACTTGGTGCACCTTACTGCCTCGAAATCCCTTGCCCTATCAGAGTCAGAATGCCAATCTGACTGAGGGTTATATTACGTTTAAGCTTCTATCTGTTTTGTTTTGTTGAACACTGGTGGCCAGGTAGATAAAGAAAATCCTGCCTTAAGTCACAATGCAAACCATAGAGATAAGAAATACACATTATTTTATATAAAGTGTCATTTTAATGAGCAGAACCCTTAGGATTTTCAGTGCACAATAACTCTGTTGCTCCACAAAACTAATGAAGAGAGATGATGTGATGAGGATTAGCAGTTGGTTGTCATGTAAAGATAGCCCTGCAGTTGTGATCCGTCTAGGTTTGCTCTGTCTATAATTAAACCCAATCGGTGGCTGGTTGCCATCGCTGTGCACTCCCTTTATATTTGGGAAGGCACCTGTTACTAGGAAGATTAGCACGGCTGTATGATGCAGATAAATGTGCTTTTAAGTATCTTTCATTCAGTGAAATACATTGTCATCAAGATCACATATAACAATAGGAAAAATAACTAGGAAAACTAACTGAAAACTTGTGGTTGCAAAACAACTGTTTGCAGTCTTGTCTTGCATTACTGCATGGGAAACCAAAATATATCCAGGAGGCTACTGTACACTGACCATTAGAGACAAATAGTAGGATGTTTGTACGTCTGTCTGGAGAGAGTCTGGGGAGTTGCAAGAAAAGATAATCACAAGTACTGAGAACACATAGATCACTGTAGAACATTAGTAAATGAAAACTTTGCAAATTAAAGACTGCGTAGTTATACTAACACTATTACCATGCAGGGCGCTGCCAATATCTTTAAATTGTAGAGTTGGCACGCAGGATATTGGTGAAATCTGCAGTGGACTGTGGCATCTCTTGCTCAGAACAGGAAGTCTAACAAATTCAAAGCCTAAACAGTGCAAAATTGGGATTTGCAAAGGTTCTGACAGCAGTAAAACCCACAAAATGTTGAGGTCCTTCCAGAGATGGGATTCAGCCAGGGGCGTAGCTAGGGGGGGGCAGGCAGGGCACTTGCCCCAGGCGCAGTTCAGAGGGGGGCGCCAGCGCCCCCTCCTCCTGCACTATAATTGTACCTGTGTCGCAAGGACACAGGTACAATTAGAAGCAATGAATGTCCGGGCACGGACATTCAGCGCCTCTCCACGAATGAAGCGACTGGTACCTTTTGTACCAGTGACGCTTCCATCGATGAAAGGCGCTGACTGACTGGCAGGGAAAGTCATCCTGCCCAGCCAATCAGCGCCTTTCATAGACGCCGCGTTCAACCCCCAGGAGACCTGCGCAGAAGAGAGCAGGTCTCCATGGCTGCCGGACGGCGTGGGAGCGGGAATAAGGTGAGTTTGAATTTTTTTTATTTTTTTTTATTGTAATAGAAGTGTGGCTGTATCTGCGGGGGGGGGGGGGGACTTTGTCTACGAGGGTGTCTATCTACAGGGGGACTATATCTACAGGGCTGGGCTATATACAGGGGGACTGTATCTACAGGGCTGGGCTATATACAGGGGGACTATATCTGCTGGGCTATATACAGGGGGACTATATCTACAGGGGGGATATATACAGGGGGACTATATCTACAGGGGGCTATATACAGTTGGACTATATCTACAGGGGGGCTATATACAGGGGGACTATCTACAGGGGTGGGCTATATACAGGGGGACTATATCTGCTGGGCTATATACAGGGGGACTATATCTACAGGGGGGCTATATACAGGGGGACTATATCTACAGGGGGGCTATATACAGGGGGACTATATCTACAGGGCTGGGCTATATACAGGGGGACTATATCTGCTGGGCTATATACAGGGGGACTATATCTACAGAGGGACTATATCTACAGGGGGGCTATATACAGGGGGACTATATCTACAGGGGGCTATATACTGGAGTGGGCTGTCTATAGAGCACCATATACAGGGGTGGGCTATATAGTATATAGCCCCATGTAGATATAGCCCACCCCTGTATATGGTGCTCCATAGATAGCCCACCCCAGAATATAGCCCCCCCTGTAGATATAGTCACCCTGTATATAGCCCAGCCCTGTAGATATAGCCCCCTGTAGATATAGCCCCCTGTAGATATATTCCCCCTGTATATAGCCCACCCCTGTATATGGCCCCCCTATGTATAGCACACCCCTGTAGATATAGCCCCCCTGTGTATAGCCCACCCCTGTATATAGCCCCCTTGTACATATAGTCCACCCCTGTATATAGTGCTCCACAGATAGCTCACCCTTGTATATAGTATATACAGGGGTGGGCTATCTGTGGAGCACTATATACAGGAGTGGACTATCTAGTGGAGCACTATATACAGGGGTGGACTATATGTACAAGGGGGGCTATATACAGGGGTGGGCTATCTGTGAAACACTATACAGGGGTGGACTGTATGTGGAGCACTATATACAGGGGTGGGCTATATCTACAGGAGGGCTACATACATGGTTGGGCTATCTGTAGAGCTCTATATACAGGGGTGGGCTATATCTACAGGGGTCTATATACAGGGGTGGGCTATCTGTAGAGCACTATAGGGGGAGTTATTTGTGGGACACTATATACAGTGGTGGTCTATATGGGGGCACTATCTACAGGGGCTCTATGGCAGGCACTATCTACAGGGGGCTCTATGGCAGGCACTATCTACAGGGGGCACAGTTTGTGTGGGGGACACGGTGTATGGTGCTATTATTATTAGAGGTGCAGTGTATGGCGCTATTATATTAGGGGCGTAGTGTGTGGTATAATGATAACTTTATATTTATTTATAGGTGCAGAAATGTTGGAAAAGTGAGAAGCTGAAGAAATCGAAGCGGCAAACTGCAGAAATGGTCCGGGAGAAGTCATCATAGAGGTCTGGACCAAATGGAGAAAAAGAACTCGAATCTGAGACGTCACCGGTGAGTCACTTAATGTAAATGTTCATTCTGCCTCTAATCAGTAATGTAGTCACTGTATGATCTGCAGCGAGATGATGGGTGATATGATTATGATAGGATTTATTTTTTGTGAAACAGCATCTCCCAGCATATCCTTATCATTGTTCGTGCCATGCTGGGAGCTGTAGTTTTACGCCGTACACACCTATACAGCAGGGGTTGCACTAAATTGAGCTGTATTTGTGCTGGTGTTGTATATATGTACTGAGCTTGGTTCTTGTGTTGTGTATAGAACCATATTGCTTGTGAAATGTACAAATAATTTTATGCTCGCGTTACATAAAAAGAAATGACACATCGATTGGTAGAGAAAACAAACACGGCGAGGGGGAGGGAGATGTCGGGAAAGAGGTTGGGGGGGGGGCGCCAAACTGAATCTTTGCCCCGGGTGCTGGAGAACCTAGCTACGCCTCTGGATTCAGCCACTGTATGAACTATTTATCTGGACACTGAATGGCAATGTGTATCTGAGCACTATAATGCAGCATATGTCTAGGTAGTAGGTACTGTATGAGCTATTAGGCTAGATTCACACGAGCACATTACGTCCGTAACGGATGGAATGTATTTCGGCCCCAAGTCCCGGACTGAACACACTGCAGGGAGCCGGGCTCCTAGCATCATAGTTATTTACAATGCTAGGAGTCCCTGCCTCGCTGCCGGACAACTGTCCCTTACTGAAAACATGATTACAGTACGGGACAGTAGTTCCATGGACAGGCAGGGACTCCTAGCATCGTACATAACTATGATGCTAGGAGCTCGGCTCCCTGCAGTGTGTTCGGTCCGGGACTTGCGGCCGAAATACGTTCCGTCCATTACGGACGTAATGTGCTTGTGTGAATCCAGCCTAAATCTAGGCATTGAATGGCAATGCTCTGGGCACTGTATGCCAATGTTTACCTTCCCACTGTATGAGCTATCTAATTGTTCATAATGGGTTACTCAATTCCCCAGCTCTGTTCCTGTAGACTGAGATATGCAGCTGAACACTGTCAAGCTCTCTCTGGCTAATCTTTTTCAGCTTCTTGTTTCTAGCCTTCACTGATCATAGAGATAAATGACGGTTATGAGATAGAGGTCTGTGCATTCGTGATTTAATAGCCACACATTTGTCTCTATAAGCCTTAGTTCACATCTGCGTTGGGACTCCGTTCATGGGTTCAGTCTGAGCTTTCTGTCAGGGGAACCCATGAACGGAATCCAAACTGAAACAAACGGAAACTGTAGGTTTCCGTTTGCATCACCGTTGATTTCAATGGTGACGGATCCGATGCAAATGGTTTCCGTTTGTCAACGTTGTTTAATTTTGAGGGAATGAATAGCATAGTTTTTTATTCCATTTGTTCAGTTTGGATTCCGTTCATGGGTTTCCCTGACGGAAAGCTCTGATGGAACCCATGAATGGAGTCCCGGTGCAGATGTGTAGGAAGCTTAATCTGTGCTTGACATGTGATCTCTCTGATATTCAAGGAAGTGGTCCTGGTGGTACCAGTGCCACTGGACCACAATGACTCCCATCTCCCCCATGCATTTCCACTTCCCTCACCGAATGGGTAGCCCTTAGCAGACTCATTCAGTATAGATTAATTATTTTCTCTGACAGACATTATTAAACTTTTTTACCCCACTCAACAAAAGTGCACACTGGGATGCACATATACCTTGTAATCGAGGCAAGTTAGACTATTGTAATACATATGGACAAAGCTGTTTGCAATATACAAGCTGGCAAATATGACTCCGACTAGTACAGAAAACGAAATGTATTACACCAGCCTCTGTGGATTCAATATAGTCACATGGGCACCAAGGCCCCTGACTGTGATGCTCACACAGTACAATTAGGAACTCGACACAGCAGAAGGCAGGGCGAAAAAACAGGTGTAATATATCAGCAAATAAACAACCTTTCTTTGTAGTGTTTTGCAGAGAAATGTAAAAGATCTTTTGTTACATAAACAAACTCAATTGTTCCCCTGGTTATATAAAGTAATGCTGAATTTTCAGCACAAAACATAACAATTTGCTGAGTTGACTTCCACGTATGACAAGTTTATTGTATTTTGCCGTTATATAAATTAACAGGCAAGCATAATTGTCTGCTAATGTTTAACAAGGCAAAAAAAATGTGATCCCTGACATAATGTAATTCACTAATCCTCACTTTTCTGATAAACTCCCAAAGTTTTCCAATTCTTTGTAATACCTACAAATAAGGACAATCCTGTCACCTTTGTGCCTTTTGGGAACATCAGGGCAATACTATTAAGGCTAGGATTTCATAGTGACACCCACAAGTCATGGTAACCATACAGAATTACTGCACCACTACTTTTTTGCTTCCCTATAAGAAAACGGTCCCAAGCCTTGTAAACAAAGTTGGATATTTTCTGATGGTCATCAGGTAACTTGTACATTTTTGTCTCATATGAAAATATCGAAATTAAGATGCAGCAGCGGTAATACCCAGATTTTAGCTTGACCATGTGGTTACACTGTGTCACAGTGAAGCACGAGCCTTAAAGAGGCTCTGTCACCAGATTTTGCAACCCCTATCTGCTATTGCAGCAGATAGGCGCTGCAATGTAGATTACAGTAACGTTTTTATTTTTAAAAAACGAGCATTTTTGGCCAAGTTATGACCATTTTTGTATTTATGCAAATGAGGCTTGCAAAAGTCCAAGTGGGCATGTTTAAAGTAAAAGTCCAAGTGGGCGTGTATTATGTGCGTACATCGGGGCGTTTTTACTACTTTTACTAGCTGGGCGTTCTGACGAGAAGTATCATCCACTTCTCTTCAGAACGCCCAGCTTCTGGCAGTGCAGACAGAGCCATGTTCTCGAGAGATCACGCTGTGACGTCACTCACAGGTCCTGCATCGTGTCGGACGAGCGAGGACACATCGGCACCAGAGGCTACAGTTGATTCTGCAGCAGCATCAGCGTTTGCAGGTAAGTCGATGTAGCTACTTACCTGCAAACGCTGATGCTGCTGCAGAATCAACTGTAGCCTCTGGTGCCGATGTGGCCGACACGATGCAGGACCTGGGGCAGGAAGTGAGTGACGTCACAGCGTGATCTCTCGAGAACACGCTGTGTGTCTGCACTGCCAGAAGCTGGGCGTTCTGAAGAGAAGTGGATGACACTTCTCGTCAGAACGCCCAGCTAGTAAAAGTAGTAAAAACGCCCCGATGTACGCACATAATACACGCCCACTTGGACTTTTACTTTAAACACGCACACTTGGACTTTTGCAAGCCTCATTTGCATAAATACAAAAATGGTCATAACTTGGCCAAAAATGCTCGTTTTTTAAAAATAAAAACGTTACTGTAATCTACATTGCAGCGCCTATCTGCTGCAATAGCAGATAGCGGTTGCAAAATCTGGTGATAGAGCCTCTTTAAAGTGAAACTCTGGGCAAAATCTGGAAAGTGTAATTTCCCCCATTGTTGGATTCAACACAATTCACCCTTTTAAAGTCTTACTTACTTGGCCGGTACTAGTATATTATACAGCAGGAGAGTAAATTGGAAAATGCCATACTTACTGATACACGGAAAGTTCCCACCAGCAGCAAGCTGCAATGTTATATGAGCGAGGTCACTTAGAAGGCGCTGGGCAGCCCGCCTTATCTAATAGTATGGCCGTGACTAGGGCTGATTCTAGATTTTCTGCTGCCTGAGGCGAAAATTTAATTGGCGCCCCCCAGATCTTGATTGACATCCCCCTGGCTGTTCTACATCACTAGTAGCCTCCCCAAAATAATACTCATACCACTTATTATCTCGCTGCAGATCATACTTTGACTAAAGTAGTGATTACAGGCAGAATAAACATTTACATTAAGTGACTCACAGGTGAAAATTTCTCAGATTCTAGTTGTTCTTTTTCTCTTTTCTTCTCCATCTGTTCCAAACCTCTATGATGACTTCTCCTAGCCACAGCCCATTTTTGCAGTTTATCGCTCACATATCTCCTTTTCAAACTTTTCTGCACCTATAAACGAAGATAAATTCTCATGGGGCCACATACTACACCCCAAATATAATAGCGCCATACACTGCACCTCTAATTATAATAGCACAATACACTGTGTTCCTAATTATAATAGCACCATACACTGTGTCCCTGATTATAATAGCCAAATACAATGTGTCCCCCCTCCACACATACACAGTGCTCCCTGTAGATATTGCCCCACATAGGGCCCCCTGTAGACAGTGCCCCACATAGAGCCTCTGTAGATAGTGCCCCACATACATAGTGCCCTACATAGATCCAACCTGTAGATAGTAGCCCCTGTAGATTGTGCCCAACATATAGCCCCCGTTGTAGTGTAGATAGTGCCTCACATATAGACCCCTATAGATAGTGCTCCACATATAGCCCCCACATATAGCCCCCCGTGTACAGTGCCCCACATATAGCCCCCTCATAGATAGTGCTCCACATATAGCCCCCCTGTAAATAGTGCTCCACATATAGCCCCTACAACTTAGCCCACCCTGTAGATAGTGCTCCACATATAGCCCCCCTGTAGATAGTGTTCCACATAAAGACCCTACATATAGCCCCCCTGTAGATAGTGCCTCACATATAGCCCCCCTGTAGATAGAGCTCCGCATAAAGCCCCCACATGTAGCAATGTAGATAGTGCTCCCCATATAGCCCCCCTGTAAAGGTTCTGCCAGACACAACTTCTGTGTCGACGCCCATAGGTAATCAGTCTGAGCCTGCTTCTATGTCTGTGAGACTGACTCCATCTTCCACCACCCAGGATGGCAGGCTTAGGAGTGGGAGAGCCTATCACAGCCTGGCCAGACGGAGCTAGCTCCCGCCCTCTGTCTATTTATACCTGCCTTTCCTGTTCCTCCTTTGCTGTGATTCTTCTCTGCTGGTTTCCTGGCCCTGCTGCAGCTTCTTGAACTACTTATCCTCTGCTTGTGATTGACCTTGGCTTTACTGACCACTCTTCTGCTCTGCGTTTTTGTACCTCGCTCATCTCCTGGTTTGACTCGGCTCGTTCACTTCGCTTGTTGCTCACGGTGTCCCCGTGGGCAACTTCCCCATTTCCCTGGCTTCTTTGTACCCATGTCTGTTTGTCTGTCGTGCACCTATTGAGTGTAGGGACCGTCGCCCAGTTGTATCCCGTCGCCTAGGGCGGGTCGTTGCAAGTAGGCAGGGACTGAGTGGCGTGTAGATTAGGGCTCACTTGTCTGTCTCCCTACCCCGACATTACACCCCCTGTAGGTAGTGTTCCACCTATAGCCCCCTGTAGATAGTGGTCCACATTTAGCCCCTCACACTTTTTAACAGAAAAAAAAAACTTTACATACTCACCTAAACCCGTTTCCGTGCCATCCTCTTGCAATGCAGGCCTGCTTTCTTCTGAGCAGGTCTGCTGGGGCTCAACGATGCAAGCGGCGCGATGACGCTTGAGTCGTTAAACACGCTGAGTGGTAGGGCAAGTCATTCTGCCCTGCCAATCAGTGCCTTTCGACGACGCAAGAGGCACGATTATGTCATCGCTACAGTTATGTTATTGAAAGGCGCTGAATAGTTTCTGCAAAAATAGAAATAGTGCTATTAATCCCATCCTCTATATCATTAATAAATAAGTTGAATAATAGTGGTCCCAGCACTGAACCCTGGGGTACACTACTTATTACCGGGGACCATTCAGAGTAGGAATCATTGACCACAACTCTCTGGATACGGTCCTTGAGTCAATTCTCAATCCAATTACAAACTATATTTTCTAAACCTATAGTCCTTAATTTACCCATTAGGCGTCTATGGGGGACAGTGTCAAATGCCTTTGCAAAGTCCAAAAACACTATATCCACAGCGGCCCCTCTGTCTAGGCTTCTGCTCACCTCTTCATAAAAACAGATCTGGTTAGTTTGACAACTTCTGTCCTTAGTAAAACCGTGCTGGCTGTCACTTATAATGCTATTTTTTGTCACATAATCCTGTATATAGTCCCTCAATAGCCCCTCAAACATTTTCCCCACGATGGATGTTAAAGAGGCTCTGTCACCAGATTTTGCAGCCCCTATCTGCTATTGCAGCAGATAGGCGCTGCAATGTAGATTACAGTAACGTTTTTATTTTTAAAAAACGAGCTTTTTGGCCAAGTTATGACCATTTTTGTAGTTATGCAAATGAGGCTTGCAAAAGTCCAAGTGGGTGTGTTTAAAAGTAAAAGTCCAAGTGGGCGTGTATTATGTGCGTACATCGGGGCGTTTTTAATACTTTTACTAGCTGGCCGTTCTGATGAGAAGTATCATCCACTTCTCTTCAGAACGCCCAGCTTCTGGCAGTGCAGACACAGCGTGTTCTCGAGAGATCACGCTGTGTCGTCACTCACAGGTCCTGCATCGTGTCAGACGAGCGGGGACACATCGGCACCAGAGGCTACAGATGATTCTGCAGCAGCATCGGCGTTTGCAGGTAAGTAGCTACATCGACTTACCTGCTAACGCCGATGCTGCTGCAGAATCAACTGAAGCCTCTGGTGCCGATGTGTCCGACACGATGCAGGACCTGTGAGTGACGTCACAGATCTGCACTGCCAGAAGCTGGGCGTTCTGAAGAGAAGTGGATGATACTTCTCGTCAGAGCGCCCAGCTAGTAAAAGTAGTAAAAACGCCCCGATGTACGCACATAATACACGCCCACTTGGACTTTTACTTTTAAACACACCCACTTGGACTTTTGCAAGCCTCATTTGCATAACTACAAAAATGGTCATAACTTGGCCAAAAATGCTCGTTTTTTAAAAATAAAAACGTTACTGTAATCTACATTGCAGCGCCTATCTGCTGCAATAGCAGATAGGGGTTGCAAAATCTGGTGACAGAGCCTCTTTAAGCTTACTGGTCTATAATTACCCGGGGAAGACCTAGAGCCCTTTTTTAAAATAGGCACCACATTTGCCCTGCGCTAGTCCTTGGCACTATTCCAGTCACTAGAGATTCTCTGAATATTATGAAAAGGGGGACAGAAATAACTGAACTAAGCTCTTTAAGAATTCTAGGGTGTAACCCATCTGGTCCCGGGGCCTTGTGCACATTTATTTTATTTAATTTAGCTTGGACCATATCTACATTCATCCAATTCAGTATATCAACTGATATAGTAACAGCACTGGCACCGGCTACATCAGCTGCTCTTTCTTCTGTTGTATATACAGAGCTAAAGAACCTATTTAGTAACTCTGCCTTCTCTTGATCCCCTGTGACCAACTCCCCATTACCACTATCTAGGGGTCCTACATGTTCAGACCTTGGCTTTTTAGCATTTATATACTTTAAGAATTTTTTGGGTTTTGTTTTACTATCCTTGGCCACCTGCCTTTCATTTTGTATTTTTGCTAATTTTATTACATTTTTACAGATTTTATTAAGTTCTTTATATTTTACAAAGGCTACAGATGTACCCTCAGATTTGTATTTTTTTAAATGCCCTTTTTTTTGTCATGTATTGCCCCTTTCACAGAAGGTGTAAGCCATGTGGGATTTAATTTTAGTCGTTTATACTTGTTACCTATAGGAATAAATTTTGCACTATAATTAGCCAAAGTAGATTTGAAAATCTCCCATTTATCATGTGTCCCATTATTTGACATTAGTTCTTCCCAGTCTATATCCTGAATTGCAGCCCTCATCCTGGGGAAATTGGCTTTCTTAAAATTAAATGTTTTTGCCCTCCCAGCCTGCGTTTGTTTTTTACAGTATAGGTAAAATTTAACTATATTGTCATCACTGTTACCAAGGTTTTCACGAACATTGACATTCCCAACAAGCTCTGCATTATTAGAAATGACCAGATCCAACAGAGCTTCACCTCTAGTCGGGTCTTCCACAAACTGGCCCATAAAATTTTCCTGCAACAGGTTGAGGAAATGTCTCCCCTTTGCAGTTGAAGCCGAACCATGACACCAATTAATATCCCGGAAATTAAAATCTCCCATTATCACTACAGTACCCGCCTGTGCAGCCCGCTCCATCTGTTTATATAGCTGACCCTCCATCTCCTCAGTTATATTGGGGGGTCTATAGATTACACCAAAAGTAATTTTTTTCAGTGTTTGCCTCCCTTTCTAGTTCCACCCACAAGGTTTCAACCTCCTCACAGTATTCACCCACTATTGTCTCTTTCACACTCGCCTTCATATCACTTCTCACATACAGACATACACCACCACCTTTCCTATTTGTCCTGTCTTTTCGAAACAGTGTAAAACCCTGTAGATTTTACCTCTAGTGTCTTGTATGCGCCGCTATCAGTGTGTTGTATGCGCCGTTACATCAAATGAACAGCTGAATATCAGCTGACAGGCACTTTCTGAACATTACGATATTAATTCAGGCAACTCGTACCACTGAGGACGCTCCCCTATGTGGTGCAGAAACGCGTTGGGAAGTGTGCCTGCTAACTAATCTGTGGCAATCAGATTTTATCAATATTTGCTAGCACTCTGAGTGGGTTTATGTGACAATTCACACTAGAAATCTCAGGCACTTATGAATGAGTGCGCGCTGACTGTCTTTTTTCACATACAACTCGGTGTGCGTTCTTGATCTGGTTGCCAACGCCTGTACCTGGATCTTTTGGCACTCTGTGCCCTACCAATTTTAATAATTTTGATAATAAACAATTATTTTAAACGTTTATACAGGCAGAATATTTACACTTTAGTAATTTAAACGTATACCTCTACACTTTTACTCTGTGTAAATCTTTTACCTCTAGTTTGGTTTAACTCCTGTGAAACGTCGAAAGGGTTAAGAAAACTTTCTAAATGCTGTTTTGAATACTTTGAGGGGTGCAGTTTTTAAAATGGGGTGACTTTTTGGAGGTTTCTAATATATAAGGCCCTAAAAGCCACTTCACCACTGAACTGGCCCCTGTAAAAATAGCCTTTTGAAATTTTCTTGAAAATGTGAGAAATTGCTGCTAAATTTCAAAGCCTTGTAACGTCCTAGAAAAATAAAAACTATGTCAATCTAAAGTAGACATGTGGGGGATGTTAATTAGAGACTATTATGTGTGGTATAACTGCCTGTCTTACAAGCAGATACATTTAAATTTAGAAAAATGCTAATTTTTGCAATTTTTCGCTAAATTTTGGTGTTTTTCACATTTAAATACTGAATGTATCGATCAAATTTTTCCAGTAACATAAATTCCAATGTGTCACGAGAAAACAATCTCAGAATCGCTTGGATAGGTGAAAGCATTCCGAAGTTATTACCTCATAAAGGGAAACATGTCAGATTTGAAAAATGAGGCTCTGTCAGGAAGGTCAAAAGTGGCTAAAGAGGGAAGGGGTTAAAGGAAATTAAAATGGAAGGAAATTAGGTGAATAACACAACTTGGTAAACATGGGTAAAATTCCTGTTTGGCACAAAACATAATGCAGCACAAATTAGCCATGCAGAGGAGTAATAACTATTTAATGAGCTTACAAATAAAATGCAAATATAATTTTAAAAAAAAGTAATTAAAAGTAAGAATGGGATGAAATAATTTTACATTGCAATATTACAGGAACAGTAATTTTATCAAGGAGACGCTCAGCACCAAAATCTTCATCTACCTGTTCAAATTGTAAAGTTAATAAAAAATTATTACAAAGATAAGACTAATAGCCTGAATACAATTGTCTGCCAGCGTTATTATTGGACCAGGATATAAAGCATTTAAAATAGTTATGGGAATCACGTGCAATGTATAATTATCTAATTACAGGCTTTATTTCTACAGTACCACATAGAGAGAAAGAAGAAAGACATAGAATACACAAGAACCTATAGTAGAACTGAGCCCCCAACTCTGTCCTACAGAATTCAAGCAGCATTAGGAATGGTAAATTGTAAAGAAAATCCTAGATCAGCAGTAGCGGATTCACATCTCAGGGGGCTGTAGGAAGAGATTATCAGGCTCCTTAGAGTTTGCCTATGAAGTCAGCCGACTTTATGCCATGTATGGCTTTAAAATGTTTGTCTATCTTACAAAATAAAGCAGTGCATTTCAATGCGCTTCATACAAAATCTAGCACCCTCTGCAGTATAAGCTGTCATGTCTGTGGCTGCGGACCGTTAGGTTCACTCCCCTCCTGACGGCCGCAGCCATGGGTCTGCGAGCGCTGGTCCCATTCACTTCCACTCACCTCGGCCGGGTCCCGTAGGGCGCTCGTGCCCGCTTTTAAAAGGGCAGTGCGCGCACCGGACCTTAATGTGTAATCAGCCCATGAGTGCCCAGGACTACAAGGCTGGGTTAGGGCATGTCCCTTCTTTTTCCTACCAGCCGGTTTTTCCGCTTGCGGAAAAAAACGCCTCCACCTCCCATTGAAATCAATGGGAGGCATTTTCGGCTGTTTTTTGGCGCGTTTTCCGACGCGGTTTCCGCGTCAAAAAACGTTTAAAAAAACTTTGTGTGAACTGGCCCTTAGAGGCGCCCAGCCCCTTGCTTCGATGCCTGAGCATTGTTTGTCGTATCCTAGTTTGTCTAAGCAAATGGTCTCCCAGTGTTTTCGAGTTCCCAGTGTTCCCTGTTCCTGTATCCTGTATCCCATGTTATCCTCGTCAAATGCCATGCTGTGCTGTTGTCGTGCTGTGTTGCATTCTACACCTGTCCTACTACTCCATGCCTGACGTCTACCTGCTGCCTAGTCCCAGCCAAGCCTGCCTTGCTAGTGTCTGAGCTGCCACAGGTACCCCATACGAACTATAGACTGTGACCTGCGCCCTGTTGGCCAGTTGCCATACCGCCAAGGCGGTGCGGCTCAGTGGGTCCACGAGCCCTACGTGACATAAGCCTTGTACCTCCCTGAGTGTACACCGGCACCCCCCTTTGCCCAGGGCTGCCTGTAGGCACAGGACAACTGGGCCTATAGGTAAATCTGAACCTGTGTTCAGCATTTGGCTTCCGGTTGTCAAGAGTAAACTCAGTCTTTAAGCCCTGGTGGTCAAGGGTACTTTTATTGTTTGGTAAATGGTGGTGACTGGCACAGTCAGTGTCTGCTGCCTTGTCAGTAGTATATAGATAGTGTAGTCCCTTGTGATCACTATTCGTACCACAATCCTTTATATACGGTAGGTATAGCCGTGGGGATTAGTGGTACATTCAGCAGCCAAATTGGCGGGATTCCAACTGCTCCTATGCTATCCTGGTCAAATGCCGTGCTGTGCTGTAGTCAAGCTGTGCTGTATTCTACGCCTGTCCTGCTACTCCACGCCAGATGTCTACCTGCTGCCTAGTCCCAGCCGAGCCTGCCTTGCTACTGTCCGAGCTGCCACAGGTACCCTATACGAACTACAGACTTAGACCTGTGCCCTGTTGGCCAGCTGCCATACCACCAAGGCGGTGTGGCCCAGTGGGTCCACGAACTCTACGTGACAGTACGCTCAGGCCATGGACCCCGCTGGTCAATCCAAGACCAAGTTGACGTCACAAGAGATGCGGACAGATATTCTGGACCTCCGGTCTTGACAGGACCAACTCCTCCAGGCCTTGAATATTCTCGCATGTCGGCAGGAAGCACGAGTTGCCGTTCCTCCTAATACACCTCCTGGCAGTACTGATCCTCAGACTACACCTCCTGGCAGTGTTGATCCTCGTTTTTCTTTGCTACTTCCTGACCGCTATGATGGAGATGCAGGTACCTGTCGTGGATTTTTTAACCAGTGCCAGGTCCACTTCAGCCTGTATTTAAGGGCATTTTCATCTGATGGCTCAAGGGTCGCTTTCATCATCTCTCTTCTTACTGGCAAGGCCCTTGCATGGGCGAACCCTATCTGGGAGAGACAAGGACCAGAGACCCGTGACTTCCAGGGGTTCCTCCGGACATTTCGCACGGTGTTTGAGGAGCCTGGACGAGTCTCCTCTGCAGCGGCTTCCTTGCTGAACCTACGCCAAGGAGACATCTCTGTGGGCGACTACGCCATCTACTTCCGCACCCTGGCGGGAGAACTGTTGTCTAACAATGAGGCCCCGGTGGCTACATTCCGGCATGGACTGTCTCCTAAAATTAAGGACGAACTTGCCGCTCGAGACCTGCCGTCTATCCTGGATGACCTCATCCTTCTGGCTGCCTGGATTGATAGAAGGCTCTGAGAATGGCTCCAAGAGGTTCGTCGGGAGAGAGGTCTTCCTAGTCTGGTCCCTACCTTGCAGCAACCCCATGCCGTCCTCAGATGCCGATCCTTCTAAGGAGTCTGTGAGGATGGACCAATGTAAGCTATCTACCCAGGAGAGGCAACGCAGACGCACTTCGGGACTCAGTCTTTATTGTGGCCTCGGAGGCCATCTTGTGTGTCTGTCCCCAAAAGCCCCAAAGCCTAGGGTTGGTAGGAAAGACAACTTTGGGCAAAGAAGGAGCTTCGTCTAAATTGTACATACCCGTGTCCGGTGAGAAAACGCATCAGGTCTTTGCGTATCTGGACTCTGGATCTGCTGCTAATTTCATTTGTAGAGACCTGGTGGACCTTCTTCAATTACCCACTACCCCTCTGGAAAAACCGTTGATGGTTGCATCGGTAAATGGACTACCTCTGCCAGACCCAGTTATAGCTGTAACCAAGCCGCTGAGGCTCCAAGTAGGGGCTCTCCTATGCAAGGCCATTAACCTTGTGCTGCTGGGCCTGCCTTGGCTCCAACTACATGCCCCAGTCCTGGACTGGAACTCTGGAAAAGTTCTCCAGTGGGGCCCCTGAGTGTCACAGCCGATGCCTGGTGCAGATTCGTTCGGCTCAGCCTCCTCTGCCTCGGTCATTAGCAAGATTGCCTGGTCATTATGCTGCATTTTCGGACATCTTCAGCAAAAGGGAGGTAGAGACATTGCCCCCACACCGGGCGTATGACTGTCCTATCGAGATGATTCCTGGTGCATCCTTTCCCCGTGGTAGGGTATATCCTCTCTCCTTGCCAGAGACTCTGTCCATGTCCACCTATGTTAGAGAGAACTTGGAGAGGGGCTTCATATGGAAGTCTTTCTCCACGGCAGGAGCCGGGTTCTTCTTCGTCAAAAAGAAGGATGGCTCCCTGCATCCTTGTATTGACTACCGGAGTCTCAACCAAATCACGGTGAAAAATTAGTATCCATTGCCACTGATCTCTGAATTGTTCGATCGTATACGTGATACCAAGGTTTTTTTCCAAACTAGACCTGCGTGGGGCTTACAACCTAATCTGGATTCGCCGGGGTGACGAATGGAAGACTGCATTTAACACCCGTCGGCCTGTGTAATGCTCCCGCGGTCTTCCAGGAGTTCGTTAATGACATTTTCCGTGACCTCCTCTAGGTTTGTGTTGTGGTCTATCTTGATGACATCTTGATTTTTTCTCCAGAGCCTATGACTCATCAGAGACATGCAGGGCCGGACTGGGACTTAAAATCAGCCCTGCCAGTTTTGGGCTGGAGTACATGGTACCACCTTTCAGCTATACAAGACATGGGGAGATTTATTAAAACCGGTGTAAATGACAGATGAATAGTCCTGATGGCTCCAACTCCAATGAATCCACTGCACTTCCACGAGAATAATGAACATGCTCATTATTCTAGAGGATTTATTTTTTTTGCAGAGCGTAAAAAAATTCAAGCAGACTTCTTTCCGCTGCTTGTGAGTGGGGTATAAAATAGTCCATTCACTTGTAATGGATGCAGAATGTTAGTGGATTTGAAAGGGATTTAGGTGTGGAATCAGAGACTTCGTCCTAATTAAATCCTTATTACATGATCATGGCCTAATACTGGCGTGTAAAGATTGCAAATTATACCATTACACAATGCTAAAATATCACCATACTGTAACTAAATAGTATGATTTATATTTTATTTTCAGCCATATACACACACACACTCACATGCTGGACACATGACGCACAGATGCAACCCAGAAGCTGGACACATGCTGCATTCGTGCCACTCACACCTAGGACACTTGCACATGCACACCACTAATACCTAGGACACATGCGCGCGCACACCACTCACAACTAGGACACATGCGCACGCACACCACTCATACTTAGGACACATGCACACGCACACCTAAGGACACATCAGCACGCACAACTCTTACACCTAGAACACATCTCCCACTCACACCTGGGATATATGCCGCACATGCACCACTCACACCGAGGATATATCCTCCACTCTCGCCACTCCCACCTAAGACAAATGCCGAACGTTGTCTACCCACACTAAGGACACCTGTTGAACATGCACTATTCACACCCGGCACAGATGCTGCACACACCACTCACACACTAGACACGTACCAGACACTAGACACATACCGCAAGAACTACTCACACTGGACACATAACACACAAATGCTAAACACATACCTCACATAACACTTACACACTAGACCTATACCACTCACACTGAAAACAACACGCACACAAATTCCATTAATACATTAGAAGAAGACACAAAACTCACATAAATGCATATTTGTGCTCAGGGGGCAAGAGCAAGCCAATCGCTGATTGGCTGATGCTCAGCCAACCAGCATTAGTTTTGATTTGTACATGCAGACTGGGCAGGTACTGATTCTCCTTTTCCTCTGCGGCGCCAGAGATGTGCAAGCTCAGCACATATATACACATATATACACATATATAAAGCTCCAGAACCAAGCTCAGCACATAAATACAGCACCAGAACCGAACTTCGTACATATATACAACCAAGCTCCAGAACCAAGCTCAGCACATTTATACAGAACCAAGCTCAGTACATAAATACAGCACCAGAACCAAGCTCAGTACATATATACAGCTCCAGAACCAAGCTCAGTACATAAATACAGCATCAGCATAAATACAGCTCAATTTAGTGCAACCCCTGCCATATAGATTTGTACAGTGTAAAACTACAGCTTCCAGCATGGACCGAACAATGGTAAGGATATGCTGGGAGTTACTGTTTCACAAAAAAAATATCATACCACCCATCATCTCGCTGCAGATCATACAGTGACTATAGTGCTGATTAGCGGCAGAATAAACATTTACATTAAGTGACTCACCGGTGACTATCTCAGATTATAGTTGTTCTTTTTCTCCCTTCTTGTCCATCCGGTCCGGACCTCTATGATGACTACTCCCGGCCATGGCCCATTTCTACAGTTTGCCGCTCAGATGTCTTCAGCTTCTAACTATTCAAACATTTCTGCACCTTTAAACGAAGATAAAATTCTCACGGTGACACACACTGTAAATGTGACACACACCCCTAAATATAATAGTTCCATACACTGCACCTCTAATTATAATAGCACATACACTGTGTCTCCAATTATAATAGCACTATACACTGTGTCCCTGATTATAATAGTATCATACACTGTGACCCACACACACACAGTGCTCCCCGTAGATAGTGCCCCCATAGAGCCCCTGTAGATAGTGCCCCCCATAGAGCCCCCTGTAGATGGTGCCCCACATATAGCACCTCCTGTATATATTACCACACAGATAGCCCCCCCTGTAGATAGTTTCCCACATATAGCCCCCCCTGTATATAGTGCCCCAAATATAGCCTCCCCTGTAGATTGTGTCCCACATATAGCCTTCCCTGTAGATTGTGTCCCACATATAGCCTCCCCTGTAGATAGTGCCCCACATATAGCATCCCCTGTAGATAGTGCCACACATATAAACCTCCTGTATATGTTGTCCCACATATAGCCCGATAGTATATGGTGTCCCACATATAGCCCCCCCGGTATATGGTGTCCCACATAGATCCCCCGTGTAGATAGTGACCCACATATAGCCTCCCCTATAGAATGTGTCCCACATATAGCACATCCAGTATAAAGTGACCCACATATAGCCCCCGCTTAGTGTCCCACATATAGCCTCCCCTGTAGTTTGTGCCCCACATATAGCTCCCCCTGTATATTGTGCCCCACATATAGCCTCCACTGTAGACTCTGCCCCAGACATAGCCTCCCCCGTAATGTCTCACATATAGCTCCCCCACTGTAGATAATGCCACTGACACATTTAACTGGAAAAAAAATAATTTTACATACTCACCTGGATTCCGTTCCCAAGCCGTCCTGTGTCAATGCAGGCCTGCTCTCTTCTGAGCAGGTCTGCTGCGGCTGAACGACCTTTCTGATTGGCAGGGCAAAATGACTTTCCCCATCAATTAGCACCTTTCAACAACAGATGCGGCACGATGACATCATCACGCCTCTAGCATCGTTGAAAGGCGCTGATTGGCAGGGCAGAATGACTTAACCCGCCAATCAGCGCCTTTCAACAATGGAAGTGGTGTGATGACGTCATCACGCCGCTTCCATCGTTGAAAGGCACTGATTGGCGTGGCAAGTCACTAAGTCTTAGAGAGGCAGCGGGCACTGTCCACCAGCCCATCTGCAATTTGCCAGAACTGCCAGATGGCCAGTCCGGCCCTGGAGACATGTCCGTCAAGTTTTGCTGTGGTTAAGGGAGAATCGTCTGTATGCCAAGTAGGAGAAGTGCGTGTTTGAAAAGGATGCTCTACCCTTCCTGGGCTACATTGTCTCGAAAAGAGATCTCAAGATGGATCCTGAAAAGGTAAAGTTCCTCCTGGAATGGCCACGCCCTCAAGGCTTGAGGGCCATACAGGGCTTTCTGGGATTTGCCAATTTTTACAGACAGTTTATTCCAAACTTCTCACTGACACCTCCTATCTCTAACCTCACTAAGAAGGGCATGAACGCCAAGTTGTGGACTCCTGAGACACAGTCCGCATTCAATTGCCTGAAGAGTGCCTTAACGTCAGACTCTATCCTCCATCATCCAGACGTTTCTCTACAGTTCTCGTTGGAGGTGGACACATCCTCTGTCGCTGCTGGTGCACTCCAGAGAGGTTCCAAGGGCAAGTCAAGGGTATGTGGATATTTCTCTAAGCTCTTCTCTACCGCAGAACGCAACTACTCGATTGGGGATCGGGAGTTACAGGCCATGAAATTGGCCCTGGAGGAGTGGAGACATCTACTAGAGGGCGCAGCTCATCCCATCCTGATTTTTACAGACCACAAGAACCTTATCTATCTTCAGACGGCCCAACGGCTGAACCCTCGTCAGGCCAGGTGGTCGCTGTTCTTTACCAGGTTCCAGTTTGAGCTCCATTATCGCCCGGCCGACAAGAATGTGAGGGTCGATGCCTTGTCCAGGTCTTTCGAGACAGAAGACACCATGGAAATTCCACAGAAAATTATTGATCCATCTTGCATTGTCTCTGTCAATCCCCTGCAAGTTGGGGACATTCCTCCAGGGAGCACTTTTGTACGCCTGGCTGACCGAGGGAGAATCCTCCGCTGGGGAAACTCCCCTAGGCTGGCAGGTCACGCGGGGACCCGTAAGACCCGGGATCTGATTGCCCGTCATTTCTGGTGGCCCACGCTGCCAAGGACATTATGGACTTTGTTTCTTCCTGCTCAGTGTGTGCAGCTAACAAGGTCGCTCACTCCAGACCTGCTGGCCTGCTCCAGCCATTGCCTGTGCCAGATGCTCCCTGGCAGCATATAGCTATGGACTTTATCACTGACTTGCCTCTCTCTGCCGGATGCAGTACTGTCTGGGTGGTGGTGGATCGATTTTCAAAGATGGCCCACTTTATTCCTCTGACCGGCCTACCTTCTGCTCCTCAACTGGCCGAGCTGTTCATCCAACACATCTTCCGTTTGCATGGCTTGCTGCAGCATATTGTGTCTGATCGGGGGGTTCAGTTCACCTCCAAGTTCTGGGGAACCCTCTGCGGACTCCTAGGTGTAAAGTTGGACTTTTCCTTGGCCTACCATCCTCAGTCCAATGGTCAGGTTGAGAGGATCAATCAGTCAACAAAAATGTATCTTAAGCATACATTATACCATCAGGTATAACCATCAATAAATCAGAATACCAAAAATATACCTGATATAAAAATAACGTCAATAGACAATGAAATAACAAATATAAATCTTTATTATCCCATAAGGGAAAAATGACCCCCAAAAAACATACATTTAAGACACAGAAAATTAAAAACACCCCGGATTGGAATGTCCAACATATCCCATAATAATAGCCATGAGATATTACAATGTAGTAATGCTATAAAATATTGCCTGAAGATCAGAAATCTAGAATGATCAACTAGCTATGGCATGAGTATTACACATAACTCATATATAGATATGTAAAGCCACATCAATATCTAAATAGGCTATTTATTTACCTGGGGTGGATATGATGAAAACTCAATCTGAGGACCACCTCGACGCGCGTTTCGCTTCCTTCGTCAGGAGTAGGTCCGTCAATTCCGGTGGCCCACGCTGCCCAAGGACATTTTGGACTTTGTTTCGTCCTGATCAGTGTGTGCAGCTAAAAAGGTTGCTCACTCTAGACCTGCTGACCTGCTCCAGCCATTGCCTGTGCCCGATGCTCCCTGGCAGCATATAGCTATGGACTTTATTACTAACCTGCCTGTCTCTGCTGGATACAGTGCTGTCTGGGTGGTGGTGGACTGGTTTTCAAAGATGGCCCACTTCATTCTTCTGACCGGCCTTCCTTCTGCTCCTCTACTGGCCAAGCTGTTCATCCAACACATCTTCCGTCTGCACGGCTTACCGCAGCATATTGTGTCTGATCGGGGGGTTCAGTTCACCTCGAAGTTCTGGAGAGCCCTCTGTGGACTCCTATATGTAAAGTTGGCCTACAATCCTCAGTCCAATGGACAGGTCGAGAGGATCAATCAGATCTTGTAAAACTATTTACGCCACTTCATCTCCAAGCAGCATGATGACTGGGTGCAGTTGCTTCAGTGGACTGAATTCTCTTACAATAATCACACCTGCGAGTCCACGCAGAAGACATCGTTCTTTATTGTCTATGGCCAACACCCACGAATTCCTCTCCCGGTGCCTGAGACGTACGAGGTACCAGCTACTGACACGGCTTTTAGGGACTTTCTTCAGATCTGGCAGCAGACTCGATCCTCTATCCTGCTGGCGGTCAACCACATGAAACGGAAGGCAGACACAAGGAGAAGAGAACCTCCTCAGTTTCTTCCTGGCACGAAGGTCTGGCTGTCCTCCAGGATGAGGGTGTCATCGTACAAATTTGCTCCCAGGTTCCGCGGACCCTTCGAGGTCCTGCAGGAGATCAACCCTGTCGCCTACAAGCTTTGGCTGCCTCCTACCCTCAGGATCCCCAACTCCTTCCATGTCTCTCTCCTGAAACCAGTGGTTCTGAGCTTCTTTACCAAGACTCCTAGCCCTGCAGTTGCCTCCAGCGGCCCTTCAGACACCTTTGAGGTTAAGGAGATCTTGGACACCAAGAGAGTGAGAGGAAAGACTTATTATTTGGTGGATTGGAGGGGGTATGGCCCTGAAGAGAGGTCCTGGGAGCTAGAGGAGAACCTCAATGCTCCTACTCTTCTGAAGAAGTTTCTCTCTCGCTCTGGCCCCAAGAAGAGGAGGCGTAAGAGGGGGGATACTGTCATGTCCGTGGCTGCGGGCCATCAGGTCCACTCTCCTCCTGACGGCCGCAGCCATGGGTCTGCGAGTGCTGGCCCCAGTCTCCTCCTCAGGAGATGCCAGCGCTCACTACAACTCACTTCGGCCGGGTCCCGTAGGGTGCGCGCGCGCGCTCGTGCCCACTCTTAATGGGAAGAGCGCACCGGACCTTAATGTGTAATAAGCCCATGAGTGCCCTGGACTATAAGAGGGGCCCAGTCCCTTCCTTCGATGCCTGAGCGTTGTTTGTCATATCCTAGTTTGTCTAAGCAAATGGTCTCCCAGTGTTTTCGAGTTCCCAGTGTTCCCTGTTCCTGTATCCTGTATCCCATGTTATCCTCGTCAAATGCCATGCTGTGCTGTTGTCGTGCTGTGTTGCATTCTACACCTGTCCTACTACTCCATGCCTGACGGCTACCTGCTGCCTAGTCCCAGCCAAGCCTGCCTTGCTAGTGTCTGAGCTGCCACAGGTACCCCATACGAACTATAGACTGTGACCTGCGCCCTGTTGGCCAGTTGCCATACCGCCAAGGCGGTGCGGCTCAGTGGGTCCACGAACCCTACGTGACATAAGCCTTGTACCTCCCTGAGTGTACACCGGCACCCCCCTTTGCCCAGGGCTGCCTGTAAGCACAGGCCAACTGGGCCTATAGGTAAATCTGAACCTGTGTTCAGCATTTGGCTTCCGGTTGTCAAGAGTAAACTCAGTCTTTAAGCCCTGGAGGTCAAGGGTACTTTCATTGTTTGGTAAATGGTGGCGACTGGCACAGTCAGTGTCTGCTGCCTTGTCAGTAGTATATAGATAGTGTAGTCCCTTGTGATCACTACTAGTACCACAATCCTTTATATACGGTAGGTATAGCCGTGGGGATTAGTGGTACATTCAGCAGCCAAATTGGCGGGATTCCAACTGCTCAGATGCATGGGATTACCTTTTACTGACTGCCTCTGAGCAGGGGCGTACATGAGAGAGTCCCATAGCAAAGAGTAAAATGGGTCTACCTTCTAGTGTTAGTTAACACTACTACACCCCAAACTATTTAACCGGATTTGATGTATTTTTACTCTAGCTCATTTCCATGATCCATGAATTGTCCAGCAGCCTTGTTTGTAGGACCTGTGTAAAGGGAATCCGTGCACAAATTCCTACAACCCATTAAAATAAGGTATGTAACCTTGTCTATGTCCCCTTTATCCAGTGGCCCCATAGCAGCCTCTGAGGAACATTTGTCGCCACTGTAATAATGTCAGCAGTGAAGCGCTCAGGATATCAGGTAAGGAAGACGGATTTGTGGAACATTACTAGCTGTCAGTGGTGTAGAAAGTGATGCACTCTACTTCAAATAACTAAATTCCTACTAATGGAAAATCTACACACTGTGCTGAAAACAGGACTCTATGCATATCTGCAGGCAGAAAATAAAATACTATGATAGACTAAGAGACCAATCTATATCATACTACACCAGCAAGTGTGGACTGGTTACACGTGGCGTATTTGCCTTGTTTTTTTACACTGCGAAAACTTTACATTGTAAGCCTCTGGGAAAAATATTCAGTTGCATAATATTTTTCCCATTGGACATTATACAGTATTTTGCAGCGTATTTTTACACTGAAGAAATAAATGGCAAATACGCCACGTGACTGCACCCTTAACCCCTGAATTAAAACCAATGTAAACTACTGTATATATACAAAATATAGACCTTTGTAACTAGTAGTTTGCTTTTCGTGGCAGGTCTCAAATAGATTACCATTTCTATTCATGTTTCAGAGATCATCATGACCTCCAGATATTCTTACCGCAGCTCGTTGCTTAGGGGACCGTTACAACGAAACAGTCATCCAATTCTAAGTGTGTATGAACTGGAAAAGATCCTATATACTGGGAAAACTATAAGGAACCATGCAGATGAGGTGCAGCCAGGGCTCTACTTGGGAGATCAGGAAGTGATAATAATATATAGAGATATGGAAAGAAAGACTTTGCCTAGAATTTCTCGTTTTATTAAAGTAAAGACTTTGACTTACATCTGCTGTAAGGGTATGTTCACACGACAGCGTCCGTAACGGCTGAAATTACGGGGATGTTTTCAGGAGGAAACATCCCCGTAATTTCAGCCGTAACGGCATGTGCAGGCGCTTGAACGCCGCGTCCATTACGGACGTAATTGGCGCTGCTTTTCATTGGAGTCAATGAATAACGGCTCCAATTACGCCCCAAGAAGTGACAGGTCACTTCTTTGACGCGGGCGTCTATTTATGCGCCGTCATTTGACAGCGGCGCGTAAATATACGCCTCGTGTGAACAGACAAACGTCAGCCCATTGCTTTCAATGGGCAGATGTTTGTCAACGCTATCGAGGCGCATTTTTCGTACGTAATTCAGGGCAAAAATGCCCGAATTACGTCCGTAATTAGGGTGTGTGAACATACCCTAAGGGTATGTTCACACGACAGCGCCCGTAACGGCTGAAATTACGGGGATGTTTTCAGGAAGAAACATCCCCAGCCGTAACGGCATGCGCAGGCGCTTGAACGCCGCGTCGATTACGGACGTAATTGGCGCTGCTTTTCTTTGGAGTCAATGAAAAACGGCTCCAATTACGCCCCAAGAAGTGACAGGTCACTTCTTTGACGCGGGCGTCCATTTACGCGCCGTCATTTGACAGCGGCGCGTAAATATACGCCTCGTGTGAACAGACAAACGTCAGCCCATTGCTTTCAATGGGCAGATGTTTGTCAACGCTATCGAGGCGTTTGTCTGTTCACACGAGGCGTATACTTACGCGCCGCTGTCAAATGATGGCGCGTAAATGGACGCCCGCGTCAAAGAAGTGACCTGTCACTTCTTGGGGCGTAATTGGAGCCGTTATTCATTGACTCCAATGAAAAGCAGCGCCAATTGCGTCCGTAATGGATGCGGCGTTCAAGCGCCTGCACATGCCGTTACGGCTGAAATTACGGGGATGTTTCCTCCTGAAAACATCCCCGTAATTTAAGCCGTTACGGACGCTGTCGTGTGAACATACCCTTATAGTGGTAAATATTGCTATATTTGACAGGTCTTACACCATGTAAATCTAATCGCCAATGCATCCTAATGGGCAGCGAATCGCAAACCAATTACGTTATTCTTATTCTATTATTATGATATTCTATTGATTATTTTCTTATTTTCGTATTGCTGCTGTTTGAAAATTCCTTCATATAAAATAGAATGGATGTACGTGTGTATATAGCATTCCACTATTCACTTCTCCTGTCCTTAGGATACACTCCTGCAACTAAAAAGCAAAAAAAAGCAACTACTTGAAATTTGCACTTTGTGAACTCAGCCATAGGGCTCAATCAGATGAGCGCAGTACTCGACCGTGTGATGTGCATTGAAATCACTCACAGCACACGGACCCATGCAATTCAATGGGGCCATTGACACATGCGTTGTTTTTCACATTGCGTGTCCGTTGCGTGAAACTCACTGCATGTCCTATATTGGTGCGTTTTCACGCACCTAGCCGCCCATTGAAGTCTATAAGTGCGTGAAAACCACGGACAACACAAGGACCACATCCGTGTGCTGTCCGTGTTTCACGCATCAAATACATTGAGCAGTGATGTAGGAAAAACGCTGCGTTTTTTACGTGCGCAAATCGGACACGCTCGTCTGAATGTAGCCTCAGGTTAAGTCTATAGGGCTAATGCCTCATTCCCACCCAGACCACATGAACCCCGTGGTTGTACTAAACCTATGATCTATGGTGCTGTAAGCTTGGAGTAGAACCAGCAAGGAGTCCAGGAGTCTGGTTCTTTATATCAGGCAGGTATGAATGAGAAGAGACCCAGCAGGCTGGCAGGCATTAAATTGTCACAAAAAATATACAAATTTGCAATGAAGCAAAATGGATGCCTTTATTTCCAGTCAAGCTATAAGAATATGTGATGTATATGTAAATAAAATATAACTTTTAATGGTTAGGATTAAATATAATTAGAACAAAGACAAGAATCAAAATCTAAAATTTAGCCAGAGTTCAATTTAGCCAGAGTGCCCCATTTGAACCCCTGAAGACGCTGCGTATGCAGCGAAACATGTCGGGGGGGCCTCCATAATATTTTTAACTTCAGAGTCTCCACTGACTAAGATATATACGCCACTCAATTGTGTCGCCCGGTGTTCTGCAGACGCCGCAGGAGACACAAAGGCAGACAGTTTACACTACACACTGTTTGTATCTGATCGATACAAATCCACCTGTCAGTGAACTCTGGCTAAATTTTAGATTTTGATTCTTGTCTTTGTTCTAATTATATTTAATCCTAACCATTAAAAGTTATATTTTATTTACATATACATCACATATTCTTATAGCTTGACTGGAAATAAAGGCATCCATTTTGCTTCATTGCAAATTTGTATATTTTTGGTTCTTTATATCAGCGTTCATATATTAAATAATTTTTAGTGTTTGCACTTATAAATGTGCATTTATTTGTGTGTGAACTCAGCCTTATGCTTTATGTACATGGCTGTATTGCAGGTATTACTGCTCTGTACAGAGCTGTAATATGGCACCCAAAGAAATCTATAGGTTTCTAATGTACTTCCATATGCCTATGATTTCATACATTGTTTGTCTGATTCCGACAAAAAAAAATAATTGTGCTATGCTCCATCGAATCTGTACGTTGGACTGATCTCAAACATATAGCGATGCAGAGAGAATTATATGGTGGAACACGGAGTAGTTGTGCCTGCGCAGTACAAAGGCGCACAGGACTCTGTGTGCCACGCTGTATAAAAGGCCCTTAACTGTCCCTCTTTGACCATCCTTTCTTTATGTCTTTCCTTGATTTTAGATCCACTTCTGGCTTTGGCTTAAAACATTTAAACAAAAACTGCATCAAAACTGAGTGTGTGATCCTGGCCTTAACATGCACTTCAGACCTTTTGCAAAACCCCAAGCGTATGACTAACAAATAACTCTCCCACATTCCCATGCTAATGGTTCCATGTCGCCCACTTATCTTTGTTTACTAGACCACAGCGAAGATGTGCCGTACTCAACACATGACCATGGCAGTCAATCTGTCACGATCTGTGGGTATGTGGACCCACTGGGCCATACCGCCGTAGCGGAATAGCAGCTGGCCAAACAGTGTGCCAAGTCAATGTATATATAGTCCAAACACAAGGGTACCTGTCGTAGTTCAGACAGTAGCTACGGCTAGGCTCAGATGGGACCTTGGCAGCAGACACCAGGCATGGTGTAACACAGCAGGCATGACCGGCCACACAAGACGACTCCAATTTTCTAAGGATACAGGTAGCATGTACGGGAACACTGGGAACAGGATAACACTAAGGGACCATTTGCAACTAACACGGGTAAACACAACAATGCTCAGGCAAAAAGGAAAGGGGCAGGGCCCTTCTTATAGTCCAGGGTGATCCTGGGCTAATAGATGTCCTACGGGACACAGCAGAACGGAGCGGAAGGGAGCGCTGGCGTCCCCTAGGGAGGAGATGCGGGCCAGCGCTCACAGATCCATGGCTGCGGCCATCGGGGGGTGAGTAATCCGGACGGTCCACGGCCATGGACGCTTCATAATCACTGGCCAAAGCAGTGACATGCCATACAAAACTGAGATCCCTACTGCGGAAAGTGATTTCCACGATTATTATTACTACTATTATACATTGTAAGCTGCGTTTTTCTAGAAAATGGTTCCCATACTAGCAGAATATCTCCTTGTATAACTAGAATCCTAGTGATATTTATTATCAGATACAATTTATTGAGAGACTTTTTTTATTCCGAATGCAGGGAGATAGCAGCCAATAAAGGTGAACTATATCGGATGGGTATCACTCACATCCTGAATGCTACACACAGTCGCTTCAGAGGGGGCGATGAGTACTATAAAGGGATGAACATTTTGTACATGGGGATAGATGCTCAAGATTCCCCCACCTTTGATATGACTGTGCATTTCTATCCGGCAGCAGATTTTATACACCGCACCCTCAGAAAAAGAGGTGAGTACTAAATGTGTAAATATTAATTACAGATCACTGGAAAAGCTGGGTGACAACCACTATGGGCCATAGTAGTTGTCACCAAACATTTTGAGAAATCGAAAACAACTGATATTTTTGAAAATCGACTCCTGGGCTTCTTGAGATGGAAGTGAGTTGTACATTTATGTTATAACGAAAGCATCTCTCCACCTGGAAACAAAATTCACATTGTATCATTTGAAATATGATATTGTATAGCATTATTGTCGCCTGCTCTATAGATGTTTGCCATAGTGATTGATACTGTTCATGCACGTGCTCAAAGAAGTTGTCTTTCTTTACCATTGTCATATAGCGCCAGCATATTTTATTGCACTGTGCAAAGATTTTTACCATTCACATCCGACCCTGTCCCCAATGAATCACAATCTATTTTCCCTATCCCAGACACCCCTACACACTAAGGTCAGTGTTAACGCAATCATGGGCCAAAATATATTAGACTGAAATTTGTAATGGGTATGTCAACCGATACCTGCCCTCCAGTGATTTATCCAGCTTCCAAATCATAGGTAATAGATATATATATCTGAGAGAAAAGATGACACAAGAGACCAGGCTTGTATGCTCAAAATCCTTCTCTGATCTTTATTGATCCAAACAAGTATATAAGTATAATGACAGGAAAGGTGTAGGCTTTGGTTTCAGCCAATCATCTACAACATGATAATGACTCTGATTCAGCCAATGAGAATATTTCAATGCATTATAATAATTCTTCACCCTCCAAGCCCCAGGTGGCCTGAACCTTGTCCCATGGGAAGACACACATTTCAGAGACACAAGTAAATTTTTCTCTACTTCTTATCTCACTAGAGAATGGAGACTGCAGATAAGTTTAAATTAATTAAACAGAGGGCTGAATCCCCTTCCCTCATGGTAAACAATGTCATTGTCCATTCAGCCAAGGCTATTTGATCTGCTCCTTACAAGAGTAATAAAACATTCAATTCAAGAACACAACATAGAATTGCTTCAGGACATCTGCTGACATTTACTTTTTACTTATTAATCTCAAGATGGCTCCTTCAGGCCAAAAGATGGATTCCAACGATCCAAAATGGACGCCTACCATACAAGATGGAGTTCATGCAAAATGTTATCTTTTAAACATATTCTAATCACTTTCACAGTCAGTTTCATAGGAACCAATTAACCTACAGTATTAGTAATTGTTTTTGGAGTACTGAAGGAAAACCATATGGGGGAACATACAAACACCATACCAGGACCCCAGTGCTGCAAGGCAACAGTGCTAACCCCTGAGCCACCATCACCTCCCTTCCAAAGACAACAGTGAGAAACTTAAATATAGCTTACAGTCACAAAGGATTGTGGTACTGAACTTCGGAAACATAAAATTATGGTATTTTTAATGCTTGCTAATAATAGTATATTTATAGATGGATTCCAGTTGCATCTATGTAGAAAGATGAGTATTTTGGTCAAGCTCTTTAATGAAATGAGATTTAGCTTTTTTTTTTTTTTTTTTTTTTTAAACAAACTAAATAAGTTACAGTAGTATTTAGGATTAAGAATTTTCCAGGACCTTCACCACTGTCCAAGGCATCAGGACCATGTTGGCACTCCTTGAATACAGTGCCTATATTCTGATTATGGTCCTAGTGCTTTAGAGAGTACTGGGGCTCACTACAACTACCTTGGTCCTCATAAAAGAACCCCAACATTTTTTATATTTTCTTTACCCAAAAGAAAATAAGAATAGAAAAAAGTGTAAAAACACCCCTTTAACATGTTCTATGCACTTTTTTAAACTTTTTGTATATAAGGAGACTAGAAAATAATAAGTATATTTTATAATGATTGTTTACTAAATTGGCATTCTTCAATGAATGTTTTGCTTCCTTTGTTAGGGAAAATTTTGGTCCATTGTGCCGTGGGGGTGAGCAGATCGGCCACACTGGTGCTTGCATATCTCATGATTTACCATCACATGACTTTGGTGGAAGCCATTAACACAGTAAAGGACAGAAGAGGAATCATCCCTAACCGTGGATTTCTTCGCCAGTTACTAGATCTGGACAACACCTTGAGGGAAAAGCGCTAGTATTTACAATGCTATTCATGTAATCCAACTAGCAAAAATTTTAATTTCCCCCTTACAGAAAACCCTGTTATATATTGAAGAACTCTCCAGCAGCTTGTTCTGGGTTCCATTATGTTGTATGATACAGTATTTTCTTGCCCTTGTTGAGATAGAAAATTTTTAATAATAGTAAAGCCTTAGTTAGGAATTAAAGTTTTTTTTGGGATATGCAAATTAATTCTGATAGGTCTAAAACAAAAAAAATAATGTAATACACTTACCTTAGTAATTCTGCACTGTCCCCAGTCCTTTCTGTTTACTTTTCCTACATAAGGATATTACAACATAAGGTGGTGTTTGACTTCCTTGATCACACAATGTTTCATAGACTTCACGTGATCACATAAGGAAGATAAAAAGAAAGGATCGGGGAATGGCGGGCACCATTGGTGCAAAAATACTGCAGGATTACAAGCCCTATTAAAACTCATTTAAATATCTTGGGAAAATACCATTAATAGGTGGTGGCTTCTTTGCAAAAAGACAATTGCACTGAGATGAGTATCAGCAACATGCCCATTGGGAGGTGAAGTGTTGGGCATTAAGTGACCCCAGACCCATAACTCCTGTTTGAGGGAGCATCTTTAAAAGGTCCTTTCTAACCCAAGATCAAGTTAGAAGGGGATCTATTCTCTACAGATAAGTCTAAAGTTAAAAATGAAACAACGATGGTGCCACACCATGCTCCATGCCATCCTGCTCTGTGTATATCAGAACACTCACTCGGGTCCACAGGAGTACTTTATTATGTGCAGAGCACAGCTGCAGGAGGTGTCGCACTAAACATCAGCATCTCAGTGTAATAATGTTGGGAGCTCTATGTTAAAGGGTAACTAAACCTTCAACATACTTCTGATATGTCATAGTGACACGTCAGAAGTATTGATGCGTGGAGCTCCGAGCACTGAGACCCCCCACTGATAACCAGAACGAAGAGGCAGAATCGCTCGGGTGAGCGCTCAGCTGTTAGGTTTCTGATCGACTTTTCTTGGAAAGCCGATGTAGCGGTGTACAGGCGCATAGACTTTCTATTGAGTCCGTACACCGCTATATCGGCTTTCCGAGAAAAGCCGTTTAGGATCCAAGCGGCTCAGCGCTCACCCGAGCTCGTCTGCCGCTTCGTTCTAGCGATCGGTGGGGGTCTCAGTGCTCGGACCCCACTGATCAAAACTTCTGACATGTCACTATGACATGTCAGAAGTTTGTTGAAGGTTTAATTACCCTTTACCTACACTGTCAACCTCTGATCTCAACAAATAGTTCACGCTTGGTATAAGGGTATGTTCACACGATGAGAGGCATTTACGTGTGAAAAGACAGACTGTTAACAGCTGCCAAACAGTATCAATGGTGACGGAAACGGAAGAAGTGGTTTCAGTTTGACTTTCCGTTGCGGGGTTCACCCGACGGAAACCTCAGACGGAACCCCGGAACGGAAAGCCAACGCTGATGTGAATAGGCCCTTAATAAAATATTCAGCTCTGCTAGATATGTAATACAAATTTGCTAATATTACTGTAATAATAGTCTTGAGTTTCATTAAAAAAAAAAAGGAATCCATACATAATAAAATAATTGTAATAAAATAAAGATACACGCCTGAAATGTAATTTGCATCAATTTTATATATTTGAACTATTGCTATGATATTTAACTCCGGTTAACCACCACCTTCATTGGAATTACATCTACTTTTTTTTTTAACTTGCAGAACATTGTATCACAATAGCTGAACAGATGAATACGAGAATGAAGTATGAATTATGTGTTAACTACAGTCCTCATCTCAGTATTACTCTCGTCTCCACATGAATCAGGGTTGGATTCTTCATCAGCTCTTTAGAAAGTTAATAGAACATTAAATTAGGTCATAGAATAAGACTACAGACAATTATTATGATTATTGTTGTTGTTATTATTATTATTATTAAGTCAGGACCATTAATTTTTAATTTTCATCATATGTTCATGAGATCCGTACAACTCATAGTACAATACCTACAGCTCCGTAACATTTTTAGTGGCTAGGAATCACCACTGTCATTGTGTACCAAAAATGTAAAAATTGTGCATAGAAGATAATTACAAAAATACTTATTAAGGTCATGTTAATGGACTGCTATTTGTAAATCGTGTAGAATCTTTAAAGGGATTGCCCCATCGAGACAACCCCTATGCCTTATTAGGGCTCGGGAACACCACTTTATTAGCCGGATTGGAGAACCATTAACAAAGACCAGCTCTTGCTTTGGTAGACCCGACCCATTCAATGGTCAGCCATTCATTTAAATGGTCAGCATGCAATACTATATGTCCCCTGCAGTGGTTGCTGGAAGAGAAATAGAAAGTTAACCATTGTTTCCCCCAGTGGTAAAAGTGGGGCTTCTGATGTGGCTTTAATCTGAATAGGGGTTGTCTTGAAGTCTTCTGTCTGTTTCATACATATAGTTTTATGTTCTTGGTACTGCTATGCAGCGTTATAAATGGGAGGTTTTAATACATCTATGCAGCCTACGTAGATCTGTTCAGACTTTGTGCCTAAATAACTCCTGGAATTTCTTTACCAGTGTGACCAGTTACTAAATTTAGTAAAACATGTAAAACCAGGTAAGAAAATCAAACTTACTTGTGTAGAAACTTTGGTAACACATTCCTTTTACAAAATATAAGTATGAGGATTATCAGAGGCAATATCAATAAAAAAACTATTAACAGCCAATTTCTTATATATATGGCCTCATAACTGGAACACTTTCCATTGTCTTCATCTATATGAAATATAATAAATGTATGTTTAGAATTGATTATATACACAGAACATTGTAAAAAGAAAAAAATATACATAAAAAGACACATGCCCATCAAGTTCCACTTTTCACAGACCTTGCTGTTTGACCCAGAGGAAGGCAGAACAAAACCTCTTGGGCAATTGTAGGCAAATTATCCTCACAGGGGAAAAAGAAAGTTATTGGACCCCACAAAGGCAAACATGTATTACCTAATTACAGGATAGGTGCTAAATGTTTAAATGGAGCAGCGGATACGTGTCCACACTGCCACTCCATTTAATGTCTATGGGAGTGACGGAAATAGCTTAGTAAAGAGCTCAGCTATCTCTGTCTCTCCCCTTAGATACATCCCGTGTATAGGTGATACATGTTTTTTTGTGGACAAACTCTTTTAACATCATTATATTCCTTAATTATAACTTCTAATATTATTGGTTCTGAGCTGTCGGTCTTGTTTTTTGTTTGTTTTTTGGGGGGGGTTGCCATTGCTAGCTCTTGGGCTAAGTTTCAGTCTGAAAGAACCTTTCCTATATTAATAATGGAACCGTCTTTCCTACACACATAAATAATGTTCCATATTCCTTTGCGAATATCTTGGAATGAATAGTTCATGCACATTTTGTACAGCCCTTGTATAAGTACCGTATTTTTCGGACTATAAGACGCAGCTTTTAGCAAGAATACATCTTGCTAAAAAGTCCCTGCGTCTTATAGTCACCAGTCAAGGGACCCAGTAGCGCCGGGCCCCCTGACCGCTTCTTACTTAACCCCTTCCCGACCCGTGATGTGTCGGTACATCATGGGGAGGGGATGATGTATGGAGCGGGCTCACGCGCTGATCCCGCTCCATACACTGCAGGTGTCAGCTTCTGACACGCTGCTCTAACGACCAGGAACAGCGATCGCACTGTTCCTGGTCGTTTAACTAGTTAAATGCCGCAGTCAATAGCGACCGCAGCATTTATAGTGGTTTTCCCATGAAGGATATTTATGACTTATCCCCACCTCTGGGACCCGCATATATCTCTAGAACGGGGCCCCCTAAACCCTGTTCTATCTTACTCGACTCCGCTGTCTTCCGGCCACTTCACTTCCTGGTTACATGGTCGAGTTACTCAAACAGCGTAACTCGCTAAGCTACGCAGTTTCCGTAACTCCCATGAAACTGAATAGTAGTTACGGAAACAGCGTAGCATGCTACGCTGCTTCTGTAACTGCCATTCACTACTATGGGAATTACAGAAACAGCGTTGCTCAGCAAGTTACACTGTTTCCGTAACTCGTCCTTGTATTGCAGTGTATTGTACCAGCGATCCCTAGGGGAACTAATAAAATGTGTAAAAAAAAAAAAAAGTTAGATACATTTTCAGGAGTGTCAAAATTTTTCAAAGTTAAAAAAAAAAACCTTTTCAAATTTTTTCCCCAGGCACAATGTAAAAATTACATTGCGTCCGTAAAACTCTGAAACTATTACAATATAGCATTATTTGACTCACACCGTGAATGGCGTAAATTTTTTTAATTTAAAACCCAAGAATGGTTGTCTTTTGGTCACCATAGCGCTGAAAAGAATGAAATAAAAAGTGATAAAAAAAAATCTTATATACCAAAAAAATGATGCTAATAAAAACGACAGCTCGTCCCGCAAAAAATAAGCCCTCACACCGCTGAAACGATGGAAAAATATAAGTTATGGCTCTCAAAATGTGGTGAAACTGAACAAGTTATTTTTTTTAACCAATAGTTTTTTCTTTGTAAAAGAACTAAAATATGAATTTTTTTCCTATTTTCTGTTGTCTAAAACCTGGGTGCGTCTTATAGTCAGGTGCGTCTTATAGTCCGAAAAATACAGTAAGTGTATTATAAGTATATATATAAAACATAATATATATATATATATATATATATATATATATATATATATATATATAACATATTAATAAGATCACATTTAATGAGACTCTGTCACCACATTATTAGTGCCCTATCTCCTACATAAGGAGATCGGCGCTATAATGTAGGTGACAGTAATGCTTTTTATTTAGAAAAACGATCTATTTTTACCACTTTATGAGCGATTTTATCTTTATACTAATTAGTTTCTTAATGCCAAGACAAAACCTGTCATTTCAAACGAGATTACGTTTGCCTTGCTGTAATCTCACAGAAAAGATTCAGAAGTGTCAGGATTCTGAATACACATCACGTCCTGCCTGGAGGTAATGTATATTCATTGTCAGGACACTTGAGTAACGTTATAGTGTGATTATGTGGCTGCACATAGCCATATAGCTATATCGCTATGTGCTGTATAAATGAACGGAGAGAAGTGTATGACGCTGATTGGTCACTGATTGGTCAGCGTCATACACTCCTCTGTACAACGCCCACTTGGTCTAAAGTAAAAATATGCCCACTTGGGCATTAAGAAACTCATTAGCATAAAGCTAAAAATCGCTCATAAAGTGGTAAAAATAGATTGTTTTCTAAATAAAAAGCATCACTGTCACCTACATTATAGCGCCGATCTCCTTATGTAGGAGAAAGGGCACTTATAATGTGGTGACAGAGCCTCTTTAACTCCTTAACGCCGAAGGACGGATATATCCGTCCTCAGCAGCTGCTAGTTCGCGCAGGAGGACGGATATATCCGTCCTGTGATGGCGCGGGTACTGTCACTGTACCCACGTGATCAGCAGCAGGAGCACAGCTGTTATACTCAGCCTGGCTTCTGCTGCAACTGCCGGAATCGAAGCGCGCTTCGATTCCGGCAGTTTAACCCACTAAATGCTGCTGTCAATAGTGACAGCGGCATCTAATGTGTTTGACAGAGGGAGGGAGCTCCCTCTGTCAACCGATCGGCGCCCCCGCAAACAAATCGCGGGTCGCCGTCGGGTTTCCATGACAGCCGGGGGTCTAACAAAGACCCCCAGGTCTGCCTTCAGCATCTGCCTGTTAGGCGATGCCGGAGGCATGACCTAATAGGTTGCCTGTCAGTTTTACACTGACAGGCAATAATGCTTTGGTATACTAAGTATACCAAAGCATTATATATGCGATCGGCACATCGCATAGTGAAGTCCCCTGATGGGACTAAAAAAAAAAATGTCAATCAGTTAAATAAAGTTTTTAGAAAAAAAAATAATAATTACAGTCAAAATCAAATAAAACTACTTTTTTTGCCCAAAAAGTGGTTTTATTCAGTAAAAGTGTCAAAACAAATCACACATACACATATATGGTATCCCCGCGATCGTAACAACTTGACCAATAAAATTAACACATTAAATAAACCGCCGGATGAACGGCGTCCAAAAAAACCGCAAAAAACAACGGCAAAATTCTCTCTTTTCTCCCATTCCCCCCATAAAAAATAAAATAAAAGTTAATCTATAAGTCCTATGTACTCCAAAATAGTACTAATGAAAACTACACATTGGCCCGCAAACAACAAGCCCACATACGGCCACATCGACGGAAAAATAAAAAAATGACGGCTCTTGGAACGCGGCGATGCAAAACCCTTTTCTAAAAGGGTTTTTATTGTGCAAACGTAGGAAAAACATATAAAACCTATACGGATTTGGTATCCCCATAATAGTGCCGACCCATAGAATAAAGTGAACATGTTATTTACGCTGCATAGTACACGGCGTAAATTTATAACGTGAAAATTAATGCTGGAATAGCTGCTTATTTTCAATTCTCTCCTAAATTAAAGTTAATAAAAGTTAATCAATATATTGTAAGCATCTAAAAATGGTGCAATTACAAAATACAACTCGTCCCGCAAAAAACAAGCCCTTATACGGCTATGTCGACGGAATAAAAAAAAAGTTACGACTCTTGGAATGCGACCGTGAAAAAACAAAAAATAATCCTTGGTCATTAACGTGCAAAATGGCCCGGTCATTAAGGGGTTAAGGCATGGTTTTTCAAGCTAAACAAGCCCAATTACTGTAACCTTTTGTTATGAGAGCATTCATCCATCCCATTAATGAATCTAGTTGCCCTACTTTGAACCCCTTTCAGTTATGTCTTTCTTCTCTTATATGATTCAATATATCAAATGAATATGGATTCTAATGACTAATATGCAATGTTATATATTTATTTTACACATTTTACATTTGTATTTGCTTTTGGAGCTGCTGCTTGGCATTTAGTGCTACTTAACATGCTGTTAAAAGTCATGAAATCATGAACTCTAAATAAACTTAATAAAACTAATAATGGAGAATACTTACCAATATCATCTATTATTATTATTCCTGTATCCAGTTGTCTAAAATCACCACGCCTATTGCAAAATGGTAGATGCCAGCCAGCATCACAATGGCACCTGTGTTTATTATTGCAAATCTCAAAGTAAGAAGAAGAAGAAGACAATTGTTTAGATTTTAGTTTCAGTGTTTTAATTTTTTGGGATGGATATCAAAATCACTGATTCCAAGTGTTGAACTGGCATAGTAGGGAGTGGGCACCAGGTCTATTCCATATCTTTTAATCCTTATTTTAAGTGACATTCTATATACAACTTAAAATGTGTTGAGAACATACAAACTCCATGCAGATGTTCCTATAGATGGATATGAAGCCATGCTCTAGTGCTGCAAGGAACCGGAGGTCATTGTTTAAAGACGAGAATATGACCATCAGGTTGATTCCTCTCTCTCTTTGGTAATCTCGAAGGGGAGTCCTGCCCAGGTCAACGATATCAATGGGAACGTGTAATTACCCTGAGCTGGGTTCCTGGGTCACTTTTCTATGGTCTCCCTAGCATTAGGGAGGTCATTGTTTAAAGACGAGAATATGACCATCAAGTTGATTCCTCTCTCTCTTTGGTAATGTCGAAGGGGAGTCCTGCCCAATTCAACGATATCAATGGGAACGTGTAATTACCCTGAGCTGGGTTCCTGGGTCACTTTTCTATGGTCTCCCTAGCATTAGCCTTTGACCAAATTCTGTACTTTATATACTAGCCTTTTACTTTTATTAACAGGTAGATATAGCACTTTCTGTAAAAGTTTGCATCACATAAATCTAAATGTTGTCACAATACTAGGGAGGACTTGCTATATACTTACTCCGTGACCATTACACATTGTTTCCCGTTGACATATTACATCTGACCTAGAGATGTTGGTGCATTTTTTATTGCTGCATATCTGAAAACATAAAAAGAAATGCCGTAGATTTAAGCAACTGCTCAAATAAAAGGCATCGAAAAAATATCAATTTAAAGGCATTTCTAGAACAATCCACACTAAACTATAATTTCACAGCTCATGTAGTTCAGGGGACCATCATTCACCTTATAGGTGCGAGTTCCAGTGGTGGGGACCCCACCTATTTGACATTTATGGTATATCCTGTAGAAAAAAAAACATTTAAGGGGGATTCTGGCACTTACAATTATGCGGATACTGTGGTTAACCCTAATGGAGGTACAGTGGCTGACACTAAAATAGAACATGTTCTATATTTTTTAAACGGCCGGGCACCTTCTCGTAAGCATATAGGGAGGTACCCGTGGCCAATAGAACTCTATGGACCCGTAATTACGGCCCGTAATTACGGGCATTTTTACGTTCGTGTGCATGGGGCCTTAGGCCGTAATTACGGCACGAGCAGGCCCATAAAAAAGTCTATGGGGCTCCCGTAATTATGGGTGACTATGTGTGTGTACCCGTAATTATGGGAGCGTTGCTAGGCGACGTCAGTGTATAGTCACTGTCCAGGGTGCTGAAAGTGTTAACTGATCGGCAGTAACTGTTTCAGCACCCTGGACAGTGACTACCGATCACAATATAAATAAACGTGTAAAAAAAATAGACGTTCATACTTACCCAGAGCACCCTGCTTCTTCCTCCAGTCCGGGCTCCCGTGATGACGTTTCAGCCCATGTGACCGCTGCAGCCAATCACAGGCCAATCACTGGCTGCAGCGGTCACATGGACTGCCGCGTCATCCAGGGAGGTCGGACTGGATGTTGAAAGTGGGACGCGTCACCAAGACAACGGCCGGGTATTTATGAATTTCTTTTACTTTTACCTCGGAAAGGGCTGCCCCTTCTCTCTATCCTGCACTGATAGAGAAAAGGGGCTGACGATTAGTGCAGTGCAATTTTGCATCGAAAACGTGCCCGTAAATACGGGTGGAATACTGGTGACACCGGACCCGTATTTACGGGCATGGGTCCGTAAATACTGGTGCAATACAGGTCGAATACATGTGACCAAGGACCCGTATTTACGCCAGTATTTACGGGAGGGAAAAAATACGTTTGTGTGCATGGGGCCTGAGGGTCACTGCTGCTGCTATTTGTGTCCTTAGCTGAAACCGATGGGAGCTGTGACTGACACTTATTGGAACTCTTTGGCAACTAATTAGAATAGGAGGGTTTTTCAAGACGCCTCGGATGACCATTAGACTGTAGGAACTGCTGAAATCCTATAATAATTCAGCCCTTATATTTGTCTCCTTCAATTATATGTAGATTACAATGCCACTTTTTGAAAGCCCGATATAGACAAACTGCATTACATTGTTTGTCTGGATTCTACATCAAAGCAGGTTATTGTATCAGTTGTAGGCACTTTCTTAAACTGGAGCCCTTTTATTGATGTCCAACACATTACTTAGAAGACCAAGAGCACAGGCTTCATTTGCCAAACCTAGAGACACTCAATTCTTCCACTATTAGAATGTAGTCAATCATTTCACTAGGAAGTTATATCATTACTGGGCCGCTCGTAAGCCCTAAGACACTTTTTCTGACATACAATTCTACATTTGCATTATTCGTTTTTCTGTACTGTGAAAGCTAATGACTCCGCATACATTGTGCAGGCAACAGAAAGGCTGGGTTCACACGTGGCGGAATTTCACTAGAATTCCGCTGCGGACACTCCGCAGCGTTAATCCGCAGCGGAGCCGTTTCTGCATTGACTTCCACTTCTATTTAGAAGTGTTCGTTTAGACGATGCGTAAAATTCCGCTGCGGAGCATAGGCTGCGGAGCGGAATTTGGTGTCCGCAGCATGCTCTGTCTGTTGCGAAGCAGTGGCGGACTCATGGCGGAATTTCTCCATTGACTTCAATGGAGATTCTAATTTCTGCAATGAAGTCCGCAGCTGTCATGCACATGTTATATGTGCTGCGGATGCGTCTTGCTTTTTTAACTTGACATTTCTTCATTCTGGCTGGACCTATGTATTTCTAGGTCTACAGCCAGACTGAGGAAGTCAATGGGGCTCCCGTAATGACGGGAGCGTTGCTAGGAGACGTCTGTAAATAGTCACTGTCCAGGGTGCTGAAAGAGTTAAGCGATCGGCAGTAACTGTTTCTGCACCCGGGACAGTGACTACCGATCACAATATACAGCAACCTGTAAAAAAATAGAAGTTCATACTTACCGAGAACTCCCTGCTTCTGTCTCCAGTTCGGCCTCCCAGGATGACGTTTCAGTCTAAGTGACGTCTGCAGCCAATCACAGGCCAAGCACAGGCTGCAGCGGTCACATGGACTGGCACGTCATCCAGGGAGGTCGGGCTGGATGCCGAAAGAGGGACGCGTCACCAAGACAACGGCCGGTAAGTATGAAATTCTTTTACTTTCACTAGGGAAAGTGCTGTCCCTTCTCTCTATCCTGCACTGATAGGGAGAAGGGAAGCACTTTTCCCGCAGTCCGCAGCAGCTAGTCCGCATCAATTTTCTGCACATTTTGTGCAGATCCGCAGCAGAATCTGCAACGCAGATTCTGTGCGGCATTGATGCGGACAGTTGCGGAGGAAATCCGCCACGTGTGGTCATGCCCAAACACAAATGTTCCATCAGGTGTTTGTTCATTTTATCACATTGTGAAGACATTGTTTTTGTATTTTGTTACCTTATTTTCACCACACTTTGTACCATCTTTAATCCAAAGAGGATCAATAAAATTATCAGTCAAAAAGTCGCCTGTTAGACAGATGGGATATTCGGAGTTATGGTAAGATATGGCCATGTCTGGTTTTACTATTGCTTCTCCATCCATTATCATGCACTGTAATTTTCCACACAATACATCTCTGGAGATCCAAACGAAATGACAATATCAATAGTGTTTTTAATAACTTAATGATTTTAAAGAACCTTATTTCCACGTTATTATACAGCTCTTCACAGGCATTAAAAAAGTAAAAAAAAAAGATTAAATTATTTTTCCATATTTGGGAAACCTTATTTGACCCCAAGAAGACATTATTAATATGCTCTAATACAAACTTGGAATCTACAGCAATAACTATTCAAAGACGCACCTACAATATATCAAAAGTTTTCTCATTTGGATATTTCTAGACCTCAAATTGGCTGTACTGGGGATCAACCCCAGTTCAAATGCCATAAATAGGGCATATATATGTAATTGAGAGGCAGCATATATATGTGATAGATTGGCAGCATATGTATAGATTGGGGTCAATGTGTGCCATTTCTCCTGCGGCATAAACTGTATGTGCCATTTCAGCAACAAGATCCCCGGTGATCAGTTCATCATGGGAGACAGCTGACACCCTAAAGGCGCGTGGTCAGATGGGACAACTCCTTTAAATAATGCAGAATAAACATTTCACATTAGTTTAGATACACAGATGTTCTTCACATCCTTTCCTCCACCAGCTCCATCACCTTCCATATACTTTCTTTAATTTGAGGACTATGCATTTCACCAAAAAACACTGAAAGTTGCTTCTGTACACTGACTTGGCAGACTTGGTGAAACCATTATAATGGACTAACTTCATCCTGTTCAGCTGCACCTGGGCACAGAGGATATTAAAACAAGTTTCTGACTCCTCTTGTCCCCCTCCCCACCCAGATGTATTTTATCCTGATGGATACATTTGAGTGAAATGTTCACATATACCTGTTCGACTTGCCAAAACATTTCTTTTGAAGCTTTGCATGTTACTGCTGCCCTTTATTACTGCTAGTAATGATTTTTTTTGTCGATATACATCAATTTCTTGCATATACATGGAACTAGTTTTAATATGTAGCATGCCTGATTTGCCAATGGAAAACTGTTTTATAAATGCTGCATATTTGTTATTTCCTTCTATTGTTCTAATCAATATTATGGGAAACACATTACATTTACCTACAGTTCTTAAATTTTCACCAATATTTTGAAACAGGTGAATTGAAAAAATATTATTTCAAAATTGAGTAGCAAATGAATATAAATGGCTAGGACTTACTGTGCCTTACAACTTGTATAAAATCCTTTGACTCCTCCACAATTTCCAAACCTATCTCCTTTAACATTTTGCTTTTGGTAACATTGTAAATCAGCATTTCTTGAAGCTTAAAAAAAATTAAATAGTGATTTAGAACCTTTAATGAAGGTACTTAGATAGAGACTATAGCAAATCCAGGCTTCTTAAAGCTGGCCATACACTGTATGTTTTTTCAGAAGATTTTATCATGTATCACGAAGGCCTCTTTTCACACCACGTATATGGCCAGACAGTTATGGCGTATGTTTTTTGTTTTGATTTTTTTCCAAAATAAAACATATACCCAACTGTATGTAAAAAAAAAAAACAAATGAAACTGTACTGCACCATACAGTTGCATTGAGTGTCATTGTATAAAAACGATAGTAAGGCATATTATTCTTCCAGTATTGAATAGCTTCTTAAACGACATATTCCAGAAAGAAAGAAAAAAAATGCCCAGATATTATCTGTCAAATATACGCAAAAATGAACATTTTGGATAGAATTTTTGCTATCCGAATATACCCTTCAGACATTCAGAGATGACTGTGTACAAATAAAAATCAATGCAAAAGTTATTTTACCAATTCAGAAAACACGTTGATTTGCTGTAAAAATAACACGCCGTTAGTGGAGCAGTTATTACATTACTTACAAAGCTTCTGAATGTTTACAATGAAATCTTTGAGCAATCTTCACAAATATCATACAGTGTGTGGCCAACCTTAGAAAGTGAAAAAGACAATATCGATAGCAATATTATGGCAGGACACAGTAATGGGTTTATCATGAAAGGACTTGATTAAGTAAATAAGACAAAACCCCATCCACATGTAATGGGAAAAATCCCCAATGAAAGCAGAGCATGCTGCGGAGAAGAAGCAGATTTTCACTGTGGATTTCAGTCATTGCAATACAGAGGTTGAAACCTGTGGCAAATCTGCTGCTAATATGCAACTATATCTGCATGTTTCATATGTAGATTTTGACGGGAATTGTCCGCCACGTCTGAACATGCCCTAAGACTCTGCTTACATTTCGGTCTGAGGCTCAGTTAGGGGCCTCCAATGCAGATTCTGTAACTTCTGGCAGACACAAGAGCGTAGCATGACAGAAACCCAGTGTAACCCCTTAAAGCCAAAGGGTTCCGTTGGGCGCCGTTGGTTTGCATCATGCAACGGTTTTGGTGGCTCCGGTTTTTCGTTGTTCTGCTCCTCTGACAGAGCAGAAAACAAGAATGCAGATGTGACTGAAGGCTAAATCCGCCATAATCCCAGATGTATGGTGCGAGATATTGAATAAATGTAAAAAAAATGTGTACCTCCAACAGATGCCATCCGTTAGTAATCTGTCACCCATAGATTCCTATATCAAGGCTGGTTTCACACGTCGCGGTAAAAATGTACTCAGAGGCATCTGACGGCCATCCGTCACCCAAAGAGTCCCGTGTTAAAATACATATACGTTTAACTTATGCATTTCTTTACTGGATGGCTGTGACTGATGACTAATAGATGAGGTCCGTTGGCCATCCATCACTCATAGACTAAGATGTTCAAAAACGTATATGTTTAATGCATTTTTTTTTTTTTACTGGATGGCGTGAGACTGTATTCAATTAAATTAGTATCATGGCTGTAAAGGGAAGTGTCCCATATATATACATATGTATGTATATATATATATATATATATATATATATATATATATATATATATAGATCTATATTGCCTCATGAGCCAGGGCTGTAGAGATACGGTCATGAGAGACGGCATAAAAACAAAGCAGGACAATTAGTCATTGTCTTGCTTTGCTTAAAACTGATGGAGAAAGGAGATACTGCTTTTGATCTCCTGTCTCCACGTAAACATTGCGCGTGCACGGGCGCTCTCGCGGGTTTTCGCACAGGCGCTCGCACGGGCTCTCGCACTCATGAGTCGGCCGGCGATGTGATATCGTTGCGCCGACCCATGTTAGCCGGGAGCGAGCGCCACTCACCCCCATTTACGAGCGTACAGGCAGGGTTTAAATAGCCCTGTGTCGGTACACTCAGGAGTGCAGCTACCCTCACCACTCCACCAACAAGCTCAGTTCATTTGCTCACCGCTCCACCAACGGACCTTTCCTGCTTCCTGGCTCCACCGACGTTCTTGCTGCATCCCTCACCGCTCCACCAACGTACCCCTAAGTTTCACCTCTTTCCTCCTAGATAACGAGCATTTTCCTTGGTTTAACCCTTCCCCCTATACAATGACCATTGTCCCCTGATTCAACCCTTACCTGCCACTATACAACGAAAATACCTATTAACCCTTTATATACCTGACCTACACATTCCCTGGTATAACCCTTTATCTACCTGCACATCCCCTGGTACACATCCCTGGTTAACCCTTTCCCACCTGGCTGCACATTCCCATTGTTAACTCTTTACCTGATTATCCCCTGGTAACCATTTATCCTCCACCTCTCTTGTTAACCATTAGTATACAGGAACAGTTATAGTGAGGAGGGAGTGGGACAGAAATAGTGAGCGTGTATGTATTGCAACGTAACTTATATGTATATTTAAATAAGTGGGTGGTGATATAGAATAGTATTTGTGATACCTTGTTTATACTGTGCTATGTGTAGTGTCAGTGTATTCAATACATATTAAGTTGTTATGTGTATTGGGATACACTGATACTATACTGTGATTATTTACTGTGTTTTGTGTATTTTATTTAAGTATTATTTACTGTGTGTATTAATAAATATTACCTTTATTTCTACTATATAGTCTTATCCACTTACTTAGTAGCAAAGCAAGTAGATTACCGTTAATATAAGAGAAAGGTAGGGGAACTAGGCATAACCCTAGTGACCCTAATATAGAGGAGGTAGTAGTAGTGGGCAACACTAGCCAGAGAACCCCACAAATTACGAGCCCTTTTACATTGGCGAGCCAGCCCAAACTGTTGTCAATATTATTTCTGTGTTTTGTACAATAAAATTGTGTTAATACGTGAACTAAGATAAGCGGATAGGCGTGGACAGTTAACGTGCGTACACGGTGAAGTATTGTACCATTTATACCGTATTAGGCATTGCTGTGGCAGATCAGAAGGGAATAACTCTTCTGACTCCTGAAAATAGGCTCGATATCCGTCCAGACACCCCTGTGAGACTCCAGATGACTCCTCTTGGGTTTGGCACTGAACTGAGAAAGCTTCTGCTAGACTTCAGTGAGGAAGAGGATGTTGTGGAGAAACTACAAGATTTCCAACATCGACCTTGAAGTTTGGACGTGTAACACAGTTAAATTTAAGGCTTAAAACAGGATAGAATTAAGAACCTAGTTATTTATTGTTGTTTTTCTAAGGTATTAATGTATTTTATTTGTTTTTCGGCGTGCTGCTCTACGTCTACGAATCGTCAGGCAAGCGAGCTACACATACAAGCCAGCAGGAATGCTGTGGTACATTTTGCTGGATGAGGCTTATGCACATGATAAGATGTGTATTAGCAAGAGGAGTGTTTTTAATAAAGCCTCCAAACGGCTGCACATTCTCACTAAACTTATCTGTATTTATGAGGAAACGTGAAAGCCTGATAACTCAGAAATGAAGAGTTATTCCTCAAATTTTCACTGGCAGAGTTGTGTCAACAATGTGAAGTGGGTTTGTGCTTTGCAGATACAACTGGCAGAGAATGGCCAATGTAAAATTGTTAGAGATAAGCAGATTTGCATGCTGGAATCGCAGGTGATAGATTTGAGAAATCATGGTGATGATATTGATGCACAGCTGACTGAGTCTTACGCTGTGATCAATGCATTTAAAGATAAAGCGGCATCTACGGATGCGATCATTGCCAAGTTCAAAGTCACGGCCTGATTCTGCTCTAAGTTTGCCCTCTACAATGCATAAAGGGGGGAGTAGAAAGAGTGATGAATCAGATGTACCAAATTGTGATCCCATCTAGAAATCTGAGGGTAACACTGTTATGAAAGTGTTACGCAAATGTAAACGTACAATAATCAGAAGTGCGTCCCTAGCCGTGCAGAACTTTAAAAGATTATGCACTGTTGACTGCGTACACGGTGAAGTATTGTACCATTTATCCCGTATTAGGCATTGCTGTGGCAGATCAGAAGGGAAGAACTCTTGTGACTCCTGAAAATAGGCTCGACATCCATCCAGACACCCCTGTGAGACTCCAGATGACTCCTCTCGGGTTTGGCACTGAACTGAGAAACCTTCTGCTAGACTTCAGTGAGGAAGAGGATGTCGTGGAGAAACGGAAAGATTTCCAACATCGAGCCACCATTCAGTTGGAACATGACACAACGAAAATCACAGGAATTGTGAGCTTGTTTGGATATAGTCCCAAGGCCACTTCCTTCTTTAACTTGCTCATCCACCTGGTGATAATCCTTCTCATTCTTGTAGCAAAAATGTTCTTTGGACTGTTCTTCGTATACAGATGAATGAAAGGACGGGTCAACCAAATACAACGAAGTAAAGCAGAAATCCATGAATACATTCGTAGACGGGGTTTAAGAACATAATGATATAGTCCTGCGACCCGGAATTGTTTAATGTGTGTATATATTTCTATATTTGTAAAGTGTAATTCTGAATCAATGGGTCGTACAAAAACTTCCAAGGTGTACATATAGACATTCTAGGTGTAGATATGTGTACGCAACATAGGCATACTCAGTGAGGACATGCCCGTCCCACAATGAGTGTGTATGTGTAGGCAGGCATATATATTTACAGCCTGTAGTCACCCCATTTACATGTGTACCTTTCACGTGTTTATGGAGGAGTAGTGAGAGATGCTGTTTGAGCATGAATCAATATATATACATATATCTATGGTTTGAGAGGAACTATTATTGTATGTTTGGTTATTTTACACTTTGTTTGTATGATGGGGTAGTGTGTAGGAACACTTAGGGACACGTAAGGTACACACAAAATGGTAAATGCTACCTCAACATTAGAACTGGTATGGTCCATTCGATGATGGATTGAAGGTTAGGTAGAGGGAAAATGGAAGGCGATGCTCCGCCCCACAATTAAATTTCAGGTACTGAGATATCACTTCCTCCTCAGGGATGTTAACCTGCCATGATAGAGACCTGGATATCGGCCCACAAAGATTGTTTCATCTTCAATCAAGATGCTGGGAAGATTTCAAAAGGTAACGGACTGTGTACTGAGGACGGTCGTCGAAAGGAAGGGCTAAGCCATTCCAAGGCTGACCATGTGAGGGCATAAGTAGCCTTACACGGGTCGGCATGCTAAAATTGGATCGGTCGCTAGAAAGACCCGTTAACACCTCTAAAGAGTAAGGAATTCCAAGCAAGAAAGAACAAGGACTCTGAGGTTTCATATGTGTTTCGTTAGTTTGATGGACATTGAGACTCGTTCTATGCACTATGAGGTTTCATTTCAAAATTGTTCTATGGACTATGAGGTTTCATTTAAACTTCGTTGACTTTGAGGCTTCATTTCAACTTTGTTCTATGGACTGTGAGGTTTTGTTTCAACTTCGTTCTATGGACACTAGACTCCTGAGTCTGAGGAATGGTGGGAAGGCGCCCTTGAGGAGATAAGTGATGTCGAGTACCTAAATCCAAAAGTATACTTCCTTCCATCTTAGACCATTACCAGTATCAAGGGAGGTTGTGGGGGCAAATACAACCCCACAAACACTTCTGCAAATTGCATTGTCGAGTCCCCGACAACTGTTGGATTGTAAAGGGAAGTGTTCCCTATATAATTTTATATATATAAATATATATATATATATATATATATATATATATATATATATATATATATATTGTCTGATGAGCGACCCATGTTAGCCAGGGCGAGCGCCACTCACCCCCATTTACAAGCGTTCCGACAGGGTTTAAATAGCCCTGTGTCGGTACACTCAGGAGCGCAGCTACCCTCACCACTCCACCGACGAGCTCAGTTCATCTGCTCACCGCTCCACCAACTAACCTCTCCTGCTTCCCGGCTCCACCGATGTCCTTCTGGCATCCCTCACCGCTCCACGAACATGCTGCTAAGTATCACCTCTCTCCCCTTACACAACGAGCATTTTCCCTGGTTTAACCATTCCCCCTATACAACGACCATTTTCCCCTGATTTAACCCTTAACTCCCTTTATACAACAAGCATACCCATTAAACCTTTATATACCTGACCTACACATCTCCTGGTATAACCCTTTATCTACCTGCACATCTCCTGGTTAACCCTTTACCTACCTGCATATCCCCTGGTACACATCCCTGGTTAACCCTTTCCCACCTGCCTGCACATTCCCATTGTTAAACCTTTACCTGATTATTCCCTGGTAACACTTTATCCTCCACCTCTCTTGTTAACCTTTAATGTACAGGGACAGTTATATTTAGGAGGGAGTGGGACAGAAATAGTGTAATAGTAATGTAACTTATATGTATGTTTAGGCAAGTGGGTGGTGGTATAGAGTAGGATTGTAATACCTTGTTTATACTGTGCCACGTGTAGTGTCAGTGTATTCAATACATATTAAGTTATTATGTGTATTGGGATACACTGATACTATACTGTGATTATTTACTGTGTTTGGTGTATTTGTATATCTAAGAGTGATTACTATTTATGTTAATAAATATTACCTTTATTTACTATACAGTCGTATACACTTACTTAGTAGCAAAGCAATTAGATTAACTTTAATACAGGGAAAAAGGTAGGGGAGCTAGGCATAACCCTAGTGTCCCTGACATAAAGGAGGTAGTAAGAGTGGGCGACACTAGCCAGTGAAACCCACTATTATTATGAGCCCTTTTACAATGGCAAATTGTATAACTTAATTCAAGATAAAGTAAGGGTGGACACGTGGCCAAACTGGGCTGCAGCTTGTCTTTTCCATGGGCCCATATAGAAGCTGCATAGACTGCCACTATGGTATGTATGCACTGGTAGTATTGTTCGGTTACAAGTGGCTGTTCTACAGCTTGCTTCATGATCTCATATGATGCAGACTACATGTGTCACACTTACGGGCGTGCTATAGGGGGCGCAGAGGTAACAGGAGCACCTGGGCCCTCGTTCCTGAGGGAACCCAACCCTCTGGCACATAAGAAGACACCTGTATAATGGAATATAGTAGGTTGGGCCCTGTTACAGATTTTTCATTGGGTTCCAGAAGCTTCAAGTTACGCCTCTGACTATACTTGTTGATGCTACCACACATGGGTGGCTACACTGGTAGCATTTAGCAATATGTACAAGTTGTGCCATGTATTAACCCATATGTCACCCTTAATATAAATGCAATCAATGTGTTGAATGCACAAAATCCCTGCTAGTTTTGCTACTTATATAGTTTGCAGACCAGTAGACTGAAATATTAGAAAACTGTCCATACTGAGATAAGACAGGAGGAGGAAAATTATACCGGGAAACCACTCAGATGATACCCAGATGTCACAATACTGAGTCACACAATACATATATATTCTTTCACATACATGAAAATTAAATAGATACCTGGACCAAAGAATTGCACACATTGCTTATCAACATTCTGACACTTCCCATTGTAGCAGACACTCTGCTTGTCGTTGCATGGATTGGCATTTTGTTGGAAGACATCTACAGGACAGGCTGCCATTGATCCAGAGCAATACTCATGTAAATCACATTCATCTGCGCTTTTTCTACATAGGGTCCCAGATGGAAGTAACTAAGCAAATACAAAGACAGTCGTCTATAAGAAACCTGATCGTGGTATTTTCTGACTGTATGTTATGACTGGTATGGTCTCACTTTAGAGTAATACAAATGAAAACTAACACTGAATTACTGTAGGCAACATAGAATTATAAATGTTGGGTAAATTTAATAAGCTGGGACACAAATAAATAATAATCTAATAAATACATTAATAAGCATTTTTACAACATTTGAGTTATTAATATCGTTTTAGCCATTTTGGTTGCATTTAAAATGATATATCAATTCTACCTGGCATTTTGAGCAACAAGCTCCACTGGCACAACTGGCACCTGGCTTCAGAGCACACGTCTTATAGTCACAGCAAGGGTCCGATCTACAATCCTGTTCAAAAACACACAATCATTATCCATGTTAACTTCACTGGCACCAGGGGTGTACACAAAAGAAATGGTGCACCATAGATAGCCACTTTCACACTATGCTATTGTTTCCGTGAAAAAAAAACAGAAATCTGCAGGTTGAACCTTTCTTTTTCCAGACGGAGGGAGTGAACCCTTGTTTTTTTAGGAGGTTTTACATGGAAAAGGATTTCACCATATTTTTTGTATGTGCCATTCATATATTTATATAAGTTAATCATGTCCCCCCCTTAGTCGTCTTTTCTCAAGGCTAAATAGGTTTAGATCTTTTAATCTTTCCTCATAACTTAGATTCTCCATGTCCATCACGTTCACATGTCCATCAAGTTCAACCAAGGGATGGGAAAAAGGGAAGGGTTGAAACAAAAATTCTACATATTGACATAGGAGCTGATATTTTTTCATTCTAGGAACTTTAAGCTTTTTTAAGGCCGTCTACTGTCCCTGCTGCGACCAGCTCCTGCGGTAGACTATTCCATAGATTCACAGTTCTCACAGTAAAGAAGGCTTGTCGCCTCTGGAGATTGAACCTTTTTTTTCTCCAGACGGAGGAAGTGCCCCCTTGTTTTTTGAGGCGGTTTTTACATCGAACAGGATTTCACCATATTTTTTGTATGTGCCATTCATATATTTATATAAGTTAATCATGTCCCCCCGTAGTCGTCTCTTTTCAAGGCTAAATAGGTTTAATTCTTTTAATCTTTCTTTAGAATCTCCATGCCCCTTATTAGCTTCGTTGCTCTTCTTTGTATTTTTTCCAACTCCAGGGCATCCTTTCTATGAACTGGAGCCCAGAACTGGACTGCATATTCTAGATGAGTCCTCACTAATGCTTTGTAAAGTGGTAATATTACATCCCTGTCCCGCGAGTTCATGCCTCTTTTGATACACGACAATATTTTGCTGGCCTTCGAAGCAGCTGATTGACACTGCATGCTATTATTTAGTTTATGATTTACAATTATACCCAGATCCTTCTCATCAAGTGACTCCCCCAGTGTAGCTCACCCTAGGACATATGATGCATGCAGGTTGTTGGTACCCAGATGCATAACTTTACATTTATCTACATTAAACTTCATCTACCAAGTGGACGCCCAAACACTTAGTTTGTTTAAATCTGCCTGCAATTCACAAACATCTTCCATAGTCTGAACTATATTGCATAGCTTGGTGTCATCTGCAAAAATAGAAATAGTGCTATTAATCCCATCCTCTATATCATTAATAAATAAGTTGAATAATAGTGGTCCCAGCACTGAACCCTGGGGTACACCACTTATAACTGGGGACCATTCAGAGTATGAATAATTTACCACAACTCTCTGGATACGGTCCGTGAGCCAATTCTCAATCCAATTACAAACTATACTTTCTAAACCTATAGTCCTTAATTTACCCATTAGACATCTATGGGGGACAGTGTCAAATGCCTTTGCAAAGTCCAAAAACACTATATCCACAGCGGCCCCTCTGTCTGGGCTTCTGCTTACCTCTTCATAAAAACAAATTAGGTTGGTTTGACAGCTTCTGTCCTTTGTAAAACCGTGCTGGCTGTCACTTATAATACTATTTATTGTCACATAATTCTGTATATAGTGCCTCAATAGCCCCTCAAACATTTTCCCCACAATTGATGTTAAGCTTACTGGTCTATAATTACCCGGCGAAGACCTAGAGCCCTTTTTGAAAATAGGCACCACATTTGCCCTGCGCCAGTCCCTTGGCACTATACCAGTCATGAGAGACTCTCTAAATACTATGAAGAGGGGGACAGAAATAACTGAACTAAGCTCCTTAAGAACTCTAGGGTCCCGGGGCCTTGTGTACTTTTATTTTATTTAATTTAGCTTGCATCATATCTACATTCATCCAATTCAGTATATCAACTGATATATTAACAGCACTCGGCAGCGGCTACATCAGCTGCTCCTTCTTCTGTTGTATATATAGAGCGGAAGAACCCATTTAGTAACTCTGCCTTCTCCCATTACCACTATCTAAGGGTCCTACATGTTCAGACCTTGGCTTTTTTGCATTTATATGCTTGAAGAATTTTTTAGGATTTGTTTTACTATCCTTGGCCACCTGCCTTTCATTTTGTATTTTTGCTGATTTTATTATCTTTTTACAGATTTTATTAAGCTCTTTATATTTTACAAAGGCTACAGCTGTACCCTCAGATTTGTATTTTTTAAATGCCCTTTTTTTTCACGTATTGCCCTTTTTACAGAAGGTGTAAGCCATGTGGGGTTTAATTTGAGTCGTTTATACTTGTTACCTGCAGGAATAAATTTTGCACTATAATTACCCAAAGTAGATTTGAAAATCTCCCATTTGTCATTTGTCCCATTATTTAACATTAGTTCTTCCCAGTCTATATCCTGAATTGCAGCCCTCATCTTGGGGAAATTGGCCTTCTTAAAATTAAGTGTTTTTGCCTTCCCAGCCTGTGTTTGTTTTTTACAGTATAGGTAAAATATTACTATATTATGATCACTGTTACCAAGGTTTTCACGAACATTGACATTCCCAACAAGCTCTGCATTATTAGAAATGACCAGATCCAACAGAGCTTCGCCTTTCTAATTCCACCCACAAGGTTTCAACCTCCTCACCCTCTAATGTCTCATTCACACTCACCTTCATATCGCTTCTCACATACAGACATACACCACCACCTTTCCTATTTGCCCTGTCTTTCCGAAACAGTGTAAAACCCTGTAGATTTACAGCCCAATCATGTGAAGAGTCCAGCCATGTCTCAGCAACACCAACTATATCTATATCTTCTTCCAGTATCAAGGCCTCCAGCTCCCCCATTTTGCTTGCTAGACTTCTTGGATTTGTGAACATACACTTTAACTTGCCTTTAAATGTTTCACTTTCAGTATCAGAAATGTGATTATTTGACATTTGGGCCTTTTTATTTTCACTGCTGTTTTGTAACGAAAGGATCTCCAATAATATTATTGTCTGTTTTTGTGTCACCATATTTTAAGAGCCATAGCTTTTTTCTTTTTCTGCCGATGCAGCTCTATGAGGGCTTTTTTTTTGCGCAACGACTTGTAGTTTTTACTGGTACCATTTTGGAGTACATGCCCCTTTTTGATCACTTTTGATCAAATTTTTTTGAAAGCAGGATGAACAGAAAACAGCAATTCTGGCATTGTTTTTTATTTATTTTTTTACGGTGTTGACCATGCAGGTTAAATAATGTAGTAGCTGTTTTATAGTTGCGGTTGCTACGGACACGGCAATACCAAATATGTGTAAAGTTTTACTTTTTTTTAATAATAAAGTATTTTTTAAGGAGAAAAAGTGTTTTTTTTTTTACTTGGGACTTTTATTTATTTATTTTAAACTTTATTGAACTTTTAAACTTTTTTTTCCTAGTCCCACTAGGGGACTTCACTATGCGATCTTTTGATCGCTTTTATAATACACTACAATACTTCTGTATTGCAGTGTATTATTGCCTGTCAGCGTAAATCTGACAGGCATCTGTCAGGTCATGCTTCTGGCAAGGCCTAGCAGGCAATCACTAGAGGCAGACCTGGGGGCCTTTGTTGGACCCCCGACTGCCATAGAAACCATTGGCAGTGGGGTGTGAGAGAGAGCCACCTCCCCCTAAAATCACTCAGATGCAGCAGTCGCCATTGAGAATCTGAGGTGTTAAATATGATCGGAGACCACTGCTAGTGGTTTCCGATTGTTGCGCTGAAGCCCGAGGCTGTTAGCAACAGCCCGGGCATCAGGAGCACCAAGCCCGATGCGGTAAAACTTCTTCTGAAGTGCCGACATGTTAAGGGGTTAAACTTGAAAAAGTTTTTGTTTGTTTTTTCAGATTTGCAATTTCTGCGGCAGAATCGCAGCTTTTCCGCCACAAAAACTGCAACATTTGCTATGTGTTGCGGCTTTTACCTCCCCATAGTACGCAATGGGTAAAAACTTCAACAAAAGAGTAACAATTCCGCAGCATAAATTGATATTCTCAGGTTAAAAAAAAAAACACCACAGATTCAACTTCTGCACATTTTCTCCGCTGATTTTTTCCGCAGCATGTGGTTGAGATTTGTTCAAATCTCATCCACTTTTCTGTTAGGGCAAAGCCCCACGTGGCGGAATTACTCTGGAATTCCGCTGCGGACACTCCGCAGCGTTAATCCGCAGAGGACCCGTTTCTCCATTGCCTTCCACTTCTTTTTAGTAGGCTTCGTTTAGACGAGGCGCAAAATTCCGCTGCGGATCATAGGCTGCGGTGCGGAATTTGGTGTCCGCAGCATACAATGGATGTTGCGGACCAGTGGCGGACTGGTTGCGGACTCATTGTGGAAGTTCTCCATTGACTTCAATGAAGATTCTAAATTCCGCAATGAAGTCTGCAGATGTCATGTACATGTTATGTGTGCTGCAGATGTGTATTGGCTTTTTAACATGACATTTCTTCATTCTGGCTGGACCTATGTATTTCTAGGTCTACAGCCAGACTGAGGAAGTCAATGGGGCTCCCGTAATTACGGGTGACTATGTGTGTGCACCCGTAATTACGGGAGCGTTGCTAGGCGACGTCAGTAAATAGTCACTGTCCAGGGTGCTGAAAGAGTTAAGCGATCGGCAGTAACTGTTTCTGCACCCTGGACAGTGACTACCGATCCCAATCTACAGCAACCTGTAAGAAAAATAGAAGTTCATACTTACCGAGAACTCCCTGCTTCTTTCTCCAGTCCGGCTTCCCAGGATGACGTTTCAGTCTAAGTGATGGCTAAAGCCAATCACAGGCTGCAGCGGTCACATGGACTGCCGCGTCATCCAGGGAGGTCGGGCTGGATGCCGAAAGAGGGACGCGTCACCAAGACAATGGCCGGTAAGTATGAAATTCTTTTACTTTCACTAGGGAAAATGCTGTCCCTTCTCTCTATCCTGCACTGATAGAGAGAAGGGAAGTACTTTCACCGCAATATGCAGCAGCTAGTCCGCATCAATTTACTGCACATTTTGGGCAGATCCGCCATAGAATCTGCAACGCAGATTCTGTGCGGCATTGATGCGGACAGTTGCGGAAGAAAACCGCCACGTGGGGCCATGCCCTTACTGTAATACGCTGCAGATTTTCTGCAGCTAATCCGCCCATGTACACATACCCTAACAATTTATCAGTCATTAAAGACAAACATATTTCTCCATTGTTCACAGCCCTAACCACAAACTAATAACAAATCACATTGATGTCGTTACTAAAAAATTATGTAATAAGTGAAGTATTCCGATTACTGACCGCTTCTGTTCCACAGTCACATGACTCCCCATTGTCCAACAGTCTGTTTCCACACAAAGATGGGTCCACCAGAGGCTTCATGTTAGGATGTGCCAGGAGACACGTAGCTCCAGTCTTCATGATAAAATTCTGGAATTCCTCCAAGCTGCAGTTGCTGAAGCTCTTTAAATTAGCGACTATCCTGGATATAAGAAGATGATATAACTATAAAACACAAGGACCATGAGGCACATGACTCTAAGATACTATATACCACAGTAGCAAATCGGACATGAGAATATCATTTATTTGTTTAGTATCCTTTTATGGTCCAAAAGAGGACCTATCAGCTCTCAGAAATGTCTGTTTTAATAAGTACTTGTGTACAATCCTGGAGCATCTTTTTTATAATGCTGCGTTGTGCCATTCCTCTGTTATTCCTCCTGGAATTTAAGGAATGAATGAGTAAATTGACAATGGGGCGTGTCCAATCAGTTATGAGAGTGGGCATACTACAGTCTATGGCATATACGTTAATAGACACATGCAACAAACATGGTGTGAATTTGTCCTTAGTTATTCCCCCTTACAAACCGTAATAAATGTCCAGATGCAAATCTGCAGTGACAAACACAAAGATGAATCACCACCCTGCAAATATTAATATAAATGCATATCTAAACTACTACTTTGTTTTTTACACAAATGGAAATACAAGCATTCAATAAATTACAATTCTAGTCAGTCCTATTCTACAGCACCGTATATACAATTGCGAATAAAAAAACTGAGCCTACATCATGTTGACATCCATGATACAAGAAGAAGCTGGGCAGGAGCATTCCCTGGAGTGCTGATGTAGCATCCCAACATTGTGGCCCAAGATATGGGAAACATGGCAGGAGAGTTTCTCTAAGGACAATCCTTTCGGGAACTGCATACATAAAACAGAAGTGAAATACTGATAATGTACTATCGTCATTAACACTATACCAAATATTACTCTTCCTGGAGGGGTATAAAGCATTGTCTGAAATGTAACTGATCAAAAGTGTGAAGTGAATGCACAGGTAAAATATCTTATGTTTGGCGGTTCCGGTTTGGTAGCCAGTTTATCTCATATTCTTCAAGCTTAAACTCTTGGTTGTTACCCGGCAGTACTCAATATGCCCAGAATTTCCATGTAAATGATCTGATCATATATGAAAATGTTTATGCAAATTCGCAACTAATCTGCAGCAACATTTGCAGCGGAAAAATTCTGCCACGTCTGAATGTGTCCTAAGACTAAGGATCCACGTCAGAAATCTGAGTCTTATCTTGGGATTTCAAAGAATAGGCAGCACTCCACCTCATAGCATCAAAAAGTGAAAAAGCTTTTATTCACCCATATGGCAAAGTGCAACGTTTCAGTCCCAATCTGGACCTTTCTCACTGCTTGAGAAAGGTCCATATGGGTGAATAAAAGCTTTTTCACTTTTTGATACTATGACGTGGAGTGCTGCCTATTCTTTGAAATCCTAATTCCTTGGACTGTTGGTCATGGTCTGGAGGCTTGCACACACAAATCCTTGAAAAGACAATTTTCTTTACTTGCTGGTGCTGCTCTTTGTATTTTTTTGAGTCTTATCTTGGATTTTTGCTGTAGATGTGCAGTTTGATGTGCTGCGGATCCGCATGAGAATTAGCCCCAGTCAATACGGCTAATTAACATGTAAAAATCCACCGGCTTTTCTGTGCGGAATCCACATTAATAAGTAACTGCTACTTGTTCTCGCAGATTTGTTTTCCATGCCATGTGCAAAAATCTGCTCTTAAATTACCCCGCAGCATGTGAACGGGGTTGCGAAAATCCAATTTAAATGCATTGTTGTCAGATTTGCACCGAAACCCATAACAAATCCGACACCTGTGAATGGGTCTAACAGGTAGGGTGCTGACTGCCACATAGGAAAAGCTCAACCCTGTTGGAACCGCTACCTTTAACTGCAGTTCTGCATCAACAATGACATGCTTGGCTATGGAGAATTTCAGTGTCACCTGCATCCTTACAGACATGTCAGCAGATTTAGTGGACTTCAGATTACAAGCTGTCATAAACAGCAGCCCATGTTCTGCTGACCAATCTACAGTGAAGTGGTCGGGGATTTTGATTAATGTTTTTAAAGTCCTGTGTGTTATTATTGGAAAGCACCCACAGCTAAACTATGTTGGGGAATTAGCGAAAAATATAACACACCAGCGCTACTCCCAACAAATATTCAGCTGCAATAAAATGCATAAATCTGCCAAATACAATAATAAAAAGAATTATATAGTTATATGATTGTGCTCATACACCTGACATTTAGTTAAGAAATGTGTCACAATACAACAGTATCCTCTATGTTCTGGTCAGAAATTTTTGGAATGGAACATTGAGCCTTACACAGAATACATTCACGTATACAGACAGATAACATTTAACACTTTATTGTATTTCGCTACATGAGCCAATTAATCTGTTGGTATCTGGCCACTGTGTGGTCTAATGACCGGCTCTGGTCCGGTACAACTTTTAAGGTACTTCATAAACAGGGTAAGGAATGAGGTACGAAGTACGTTGAACGTTGAACTGCACCCGAGACTTCACAGTACACACTACACCGCGGTCAGATACACACAGGTTAGTTGGCTCATGTTGCAAAATACAACTAAGTGTAAAAAAATATATGTCTGTATATGTGAATATATTCTGTGTAATGCTCAATGCTCTTCTGGGAACGCTACTGACCAGAACATACAGGATACTAGGGTATTGTGACACTTTTCTAAACTAAATATTAGGGAATTGCTAAACTTAAATAGGGTCCAACATAAAACTTCACTTTGATTGAAACCTTTTTTGCTTAGCTATGTGACTGATTAATATTATAATCCCAAGCACTTGGCAATGTTCCACCTTTAAGTTTTATATTGTTACCGTTTAATAATTAATGTTATTGTATTATGTACAGCCTTTATCACATGGGGGTAACAAGTATCCATGGGGCCCAATGCAAAACTTAGAATAGAAAGTTTAGTACATGAAAACCCATTTTGTGTCTTTCATAGTGCACAGGGAGAAAACATAAAGTGATGTCATTGTAAAAGGATAATTAACTCAATGAGGGTGCAGCACGGGAATCATGCCCGAAGTGATGTCTCAGTAAAATAATAATACACACAGTGATGTCACAGCATAAAGATAATTCACACAGTGACATCATATGATAGAGAAAATTCTCAAAGTTATGTCACAGTACAAGCATATTCCTTTTAGTGAATGACAGATTGGTCCTCCTCGTTTTTGGGCCCCATAAATAGATTTCAGTGTTAGGCTATGTTCACACGGGGTATTTTGCCGAGTTTTTTGACGCGGAAACCGCGTCGCAAAACTCGGCGAAAACGGCCCGAGAACGCCTCCCATTGATTTCAATGGAAGGCGTCGGCGTCTTTTTCCCGCGAGCAGTAAAACTGCCTCGCGGGAAAAAGAAGCGACATGCCCTATCTTCGGGCGCTTCCGCCTCTGACCTCCCATTGACTTCAATGGGAGGCAGGAGAAAGCGTATTTCTCGCTGTTTTATGCCCGCGGCACTCAATGGCCGCGGGCGAAAAACGGCGCGAAAATCACCGCGAAAATCGGTGTGCAGGGAGAGGAATATCTGCCTCAAAGTTCCAAACGGAATTTTGAGGCAGATATTCCTCCCCCAAAATACTAAGTGTGAACATAGCCTTAGGGATGTATTTCTGTCACACTTTAATAATTGAGGAAAGTCAACAGATGTGGATCCCTGTGGTGATTGGTTTATTCCAAAAAACAAAATAGTTCAACTTTTCTGTATTGTAATCAAAGAATATGTGTACAGAAAATTAGGATTTGCTGAAATCTCACAAATAAAATGAATTCATCATATTAACTGCTACTAATAAAGACAATGATAATAATGGTGATGATCATTATCATCATAATCGTCTTTATCACCATAATCACAATCTTCATCATCATAATCAGCATCACATTAATAATTTTCATCATCATATAATAAACACTTCCTACAAATATGAATATTTGGAAATATAGACAGTACTATTTTTGGCTAATATCTATAGTAAGGCTTCTGCTTTTCATGTATCATTCGTGTAAAATTCTAAGCTCATCTAGAGATGACTGATACCGTAAGTACTGCCCCATTGTTGCTAGAGCACATCCGTCCAAAATAGGTCTTTCCAACTCCTGGTCCGTCACTAATAAAAAGAAGAAGATAAGTATTAGCACCTATTTAGTACTGAATGTGTAGCTAACTTTATAATGCAGGTTCGGCCGGCTAACTGCCTTTTGGTAGCCACAATAATGGCTAGATATAATTCAGGGGCCTCAAACATGGAGGCCTCTGCAAAAGCTAATTTCTCAGATGTGTGCCGCACTCTAACCCCACTCCTTAGTTGTAAACTGTAATGGCCGCCGCCTGCTCCCGCCGCTGTATACTTACCAATGTAAAGAAATCTGCATCCATGTTGGAAAGTTCAGGTGTTTAACACAGCCCCAAAGTTAAGCATACAACGTATCGACCCACGCAGGAGTCTTTGTCAAGCAAGCTGACCCTGCTTGAATTTGACCATTCTTGTCTGCTGCCTGCCCTGACCTTTTGCCTGTTCACCTTGATGACCGTCTGCCACCTGTCCTGACCTCTGTCTCTGCTAACCACTAGTGAATGTCTACCGCCTGCCCTATACATTGCCTGTCTACGTCGACTGTTGCCAACAGAGACTACTCTGGGTCTAGTGATCTGGAGATTATAGCGCCCAAGTCCACATCTCCTCATGGAGGTTAAAGGGTGAACACCTAGCTATCCATTAGACTCTGCCTTCCAGTTTTGCCCAACGCCAATTCCGTTGGCAACACAGTGGGTCCACACTTCCAGTTGGCCCCGTCACTAATTTCTACGGCCTGTGACATAACCTCAAGATAAGTTTGTGTTCTTAGCCAAAGGGTGCCAAAGCTGTGCAGTTAGTGATGCAAATGACTCGTTTGCAAAGTCTCCACACTAGGGCGACGTAGTACTACACAGTTGGGCCAACCTACAGCTATTGCTAACTTTTGTGTCCATGAAGTAGCGTAGAACAGAAAATCACCCATTTTATTTTACCAGCTACGTAGTTGTATGCATTAAATAATTCTCATCACATAGCAGTAGCCACAGAGTAACAGCTCCTATACAAATGTGTCAGCCAGAGAAGTGCTAGTGCAAATGTGTCTGGCACAATGTCCTAAATATACAACATACTTGTCAGCTGCCTTGTCTTGCACTGTTGTCTACCCCTCTAACAGGAACTTACATTTCAGTAGGCACTTCAATGTAGCTCTATCTTCCTGTGCCAATCTCTAGTCAGAGATGAGCACTGGAGAAGAAAAGGCAGAAAGGTACAAGTGCCAAAAATACAGAACTATCTCACAGAGTCCTGGATGCTTGCCATGGGGTTGGCTAGTTAGAAGCTGCGTTTAAGAGGCCCATGACCCACACATGTCTTGTGAGCCACATTGTGGCCCCACTGGTTGGAATAAATGTAACTGAGATTTTACACCGTTATAAAGGTAAATAAATCAGTGTTTCAGACTGATATACATTCACTATTGAACAGGAAAGTCAGTACTTACACAATTAATAAAGGATAATTAAAACTTCTCCGGTTAGAGGGTAGTCCTGACAGCCATTCAATGAAGTTCTCTAGTGTGTCACTTACACTGTCTGCTATGACAAATAGATCTGAATCTGTCCACAGATCGACAGTAGATAGAAATACTTCCATTTTAAGTGGAACAAACTTCTACAAAAGAGCATGAACATGGAATAAAAGATTTGGATTAATGGGCTATAGTAGACAGCACACAACAATTCTGCCTTACTTTTGTACAAAATGTAAATGGTTTATCTTGTTTTATTTGTTTATTGTTCAGTATTCATTTCTGGTTTTTATGAATGGGTAAAATGAGCTATCATGTCAATTAAAGGATTTTTTCCATCTCTACAGCCTCTCCTCAAGTCAACCCGTCCCTCTATGCTGGGAGGCTGCCTTAATTTCAAGTAGCCATGCATTTTAATTCAGGGAAGTAGCATTGCACAGCGCCCATTCAATTGACTGGGCAACCATGTCATACATGGTAGCACTGATTTCTCCAAAGTAGGAGCAGCTCTATACAGTACCCCTACACTAAGGCTAATAGAGGAGGGTCCCAGGTGGAGGAACCCACTCTATGATATTCATATGCCCTGATGGGACAACCGCTTTAAAGAATATGTCCACCTTTAACCCCTTCCCGCCGCAGCCCTTTTTCAGATTTTCATTTTCATTTTTTCCTCCCCACCTTCCAAAAGCCATAACGTCTTTATTTTTCCATCGATATAGTACTATGAGGGCTTGATTTTTGCGGGACAAGGTGTAGTTTTTTGTAGCACCATTTATTTTGACATATAATGTACTAGGAAACGGGAAAATAAATATTTGTGGGGTAAAAATGAAAAAAAACAACGATTCCTCCATGGTTTTTTGCGCGCCGTTTTTACGGAATTCACTGTGCAATTAAAACAACATGCTAACTTTATTCTGTGGGTCAATATGATTATGGCGATACCAAATATATATAGTTTTTTTCTATATTTTACTACCTTTTACAAGTAAAAACCTAAGTGTAAAAAATTAAATTTATTTTGTGTCGCCAAATTCCGAGAGCCATAAGTTTTTTATTTTTCTGTCGATTAAGTGGTATGAGGGCTTATTTTTTGCGGGATAAGCTGTAGATTTTAATAATACCATTTTGGTGTACATGCGATGGTTCGATCACTTCTTATTTACATTTTTGTGGGTGACCAAAAAATAGAGATTCTGGCATTTACAATTTATTTTTTTTATGACGTTCACCGTGCGGGTTATATAATGATATATTGTAATAGTTCAGACTTTTACGGACGCGGTGATACCAATTATGTTTATTTTATTTTTTTTACTGTGCTCTAGGGGGGAAAATGGGAAAAGGGGGGTTTTTTGAACTTTTAATATATTTATTTATTTTTTTTACACAAAAAAAAAACTTTATCTAACTCATTTTTACTTTTCTTATTAGTCCCTCTAGGGGACTTCAACTAGCGATCGTTACCGGAGGCAGGGCTTACTAGGTGCACAAAAATGGCGGACCTGGGGAACTTCATTAGGCCCAAAGGCAGCCATAGCAACCATCGCCCCCCCCCCCCCCCCGTGCGATTGCATTGCAGGGGGAGTGATGAGCTGTTAGAGGGGGCCGCTCCCCTCTTTCTAACGATTTAAATGCTGTGGTCGCTATTGACCGCAGCATTTAATGAGTTAAACGAGCGGTATCGCGCTCGAGCGCGATGCATCTCGTTTCTCTGAAGTTTCGGCTGTAACAAACAGCCGGCACCCGCATCGTATAGAGCTGGTTCACTCCGTGAGCCCGCTCCATACTTCCCCTACCCGACTTTGGCGTATGGATACGTCAAATGTCGAGAAGGGGTTAAACACCACTGTATCGTAAAATAAAAAAAATTATATATATGTATATATACGGTTAGGTTCAGAATTATTTGGACAGTGACACAATCTTCATGATTTGGGCTCTGCATGCCACCACATTGGATTTGAAATGAAATAACTGAGATGCAATTGAAGTGTAGACTTTCAGGTTTAATTCAAAGGGTTGAACAAAAATATCCTGTGAAACGTTTAGGAATTGCAACCATTTTTCTACCCAGCCTCCTCATTTCAGGGGCTCAAAAGTAATTGGACAATTTAACATTACCATAAATAAAATGTTTTTTTAATACTTTGTAGAGAATCCTTTGCAGGCAATGACTGCCTGAAGTCTGGAACCCATGGACATCACCAAACGCTGGGTTTCCTCCTTTGTGATGCCTTGCCAGGCCTTTACTGCAGCTGTCTTCACTTTGTGGGTCTTTCTGCAAGTTTACGTTTTGTCTTAAGCAAGTGACATGCATGCTCGATCGGGTTGAGATCTGGTGATTGACTTGGTCATTGCAGAATATTCCACTTCTTTGCCTTAAATTCCTGGGTTGCTTATGTTTTGGGTCATCGCAGTTTTTTTTGGGTCATTGGACGTTGCTTCACAGTACAGATGGACAATCAGCCTTGCTGCATTTGGTTGAATCTGAACAGAAAGTAAATCCCTGAACACTTCAGAATTCATCCGACTGCTTCTGTCTTCAGTCACGTCATCAATAAACACTAGTGACCCAGTGTCTTTGGCAGCCATGCATGCCAATGCCAAAACTTGTGTCACTGTCAAAATAATTATGGACCTAACTGTATATATATATATATATATATATATATATATATATATATATATATATATATATATATATAGCAACAAAGAAATGATCGCAGCACTCCAGTGGTAGTTGCAAAATGAATTGTGGTTTATTTAACCCATGTAGAAATTGCTACGTTTCAGTCCTCTCAGCAGGATCTTACTCAAGCCTTCGTTTTGCATCTACTACTGGAGTGCTGCGATCATTTCTTTCTTGCTGTATCTAAAAGGACCGTCTGGATGACGGTCATGGACACATGGCACCTTTCTACTGTGTACCTTTGAAGTACTGCTTTTCTCTACCATATATATATATATATATATATATATATATATATATATATATATAAAATCTACATAAACAGTTGAGTAACTGCAAATACATTGCATTACCTATCATGCACTGGTCCTGACTTACAGCTTGTATTGCATTGTATTGTATTGTATTGTATTGTATTGTATTGTATTGTATTACAGAGCTGCATTCATAATTCTGATGGTTGCTAGTCGCACCTTTCGACAAGTTTGTCAACAGATATACAACTAACACCTTAGCCAAGCTCCTATAATGAAGTGGTAAAGTTTTTTTTTTTCTTCCATCAATGCAGTGTCTTGTATAAAAACCACACTTCCCTGAATACCAATCACCGGAGCATATTCTGTACAGACATTGAGCCAGCAAGGGAAGCCAGGAAATTTCAGCTCTGAAGCCTTTAGAATTGTCAATACAGCTTTGGATCAAAAACCGTACTGTAACTCAGGATTTACTCAACTTTTTATGCATCTTAATTCAAAATCTAAACTTTAAAATTAAATTCAATAAACTTACAAAAAACACTAAGACATTTCATTGAAGAATAGAAAAATAACAACTGTACTTACTGTGTTAACATAACTAAATACTTGGAGTAAATTAGTAATGACAGTTTTTGGATGGGCACCTAGGATTTTGTACTGTAATAGATATGTGAACAAAAAAAATCTGTAAGAGCTAATGTAACATAGTCCATTAAAATATTGGAAAAGATAGATTTGCTGAAATTATTGACAAGCAAAAAAATTTCTATACAACACAGACCAATATGTATCATATTTGTACATGTGGTGTAGGTATAGGAGATGCAGATGTAGCCATCACAAGGAGGCACCAACATCCGGAGGCCTCATAGGCTTCCATGCAACCTAATACCAGTGATGTCACGAGTAGGCAGGACAGAAATGTGGTGACATACAGTGTCTAATTAATGCAGTAATCCCATTAAATGTAGGTCACTAACAAAGTACTTCATATTACATACTGTATACATACAGGGAGCATGCTAAATCATCGGTTCTTAGGGAAGGGACACAGATAATCTCTTGTATCAGGAGCTTCAAGTTACATCTCTGCTACTAGCCCTTTAAGTTACCATGCATTGATCTATAAAAAAAAACAACTGTCATCTCTCCTGACATGTCCGTTTCAGTAAATACTGCCCATGAGATAAGAATTTTAGAGCATCTTTTCTTAAAACTCGGCTTATTCCTCTGTTTTACCTCCTGGAAATGTATTAATAAATTAACAACTGGGCATGACCATTCCCCTTGTCAATGGGTAATGGTCACAGTCAGATACAGTCAAATCAGTTCCTAGTGTCAAACTGTGTAGGAACTTACCATATTGACAAGGGGAATGGTAACACCCAGTTGTTATTTTATTCATACATTTCCAGGAAGAATAACAAAGGAATGGCACAATGCAAGGGAAGATGCTCCAGAATTGTTATTTCATGGAGAATGCACTAAAACAGGCTTGTCCGTAGAGCTGACAAATCCTATCCTCTATAGATGAGGCGGAGGTCAAAATTAATTACCACACTTTACAATACTAACTGGCCTTTGAAAATGAAAGTGAAACAAGCAATGGATTATGATATTACTAAGGGTCTGGAATCAAAGACTGCTGTTGCTTTAAAACATGGAAACTTAGTAGACTATATATATATATATATATATATATATATATATATATATATATATATATATATATCACAATCTCTTGATGCTCCTGATACAAGAGATTATCTGTGTCCCTTCCCGTTATATGTATAAAGTACAGTCCATACAGTACATACATATCAGACTCATCCCCAACTTGCGTTTAATGTTTTGTTAATTTTTCTGCATATTTTATATATTAAGCAGAATTAAGGATGTAGTACATTCCATTACATGTAAACATAAGACAGATTGTGATGCAAAATATACTCTAATGTACAGAACATGGAGGGCTGTATACTCCACAGTACATAAAGTAACATCTCTTTAATTAAAGACGAGGCTGGACGCAGCCTGCAGGGCTTAGGAGGGAAGCCTCCATGACAGCCCTAGGAGGGAAAGGGTTAACTTTGTAGGGAAAGTTAGAGGTGGACGAGGGACAGGGAGGAGTTAGGGGGCCGTTACGGAGCTTCCCGCTGTTTTTCGGCAGTGAGCCGGAAGCAGCGGGAGAAGTAACCACTCACCCAAGTAAGCTCCCGTTGCCCCGCTCTGTTACGTCATGTCTGAGGCTGATATGCTTGCGCGGCTGCGTGCCGCTGCTGTGCACCACGGTCCCGGTTGGTTGGAGGAGACCGTGGCTGCACTTACAATGATCCCCGACGCCGATTCGCCACGTCAGGCACGGCATATGAGGTCTGTTGAAGTGGGGGACAGGCTCCCCTCCCCCGGCCCCCTTCCTGGCAGTAATATGGCGGCGGGGGGGGAGTTTACAACACCCGCTCCTGCTCAGAGGAGGCAGAGAGCGTCGCCGGGGGTGACGGTGACTCAGGCCGGGTCTGCCCGTCGCTCCCGGCGGTCCCGACCTCCAGAACGCCTCAGCCCTGAGGTGGTCCCGCGGACACGGCGTCGCAGGGGGAGCCCTAATATGGACGCTGCAGGCCAGGCAGCTGGGAGGACCATCCCTTCCCAGGCCCTGCGTCCTGGCAGGAATCCCAGGCCGCGACGGGGTCCGGCGGTTCTCAGGGAGTCGCAGGCCGGGCTCCCTGTCACCCCCCCCCCATCAGATGCAAGATCGGGAAGACTGGTTACGGCCGCCCCGCCTGGTGATGCTCCGGCCAGGGGGCAGGCTTCATCAGGATCGTCGAGACGGACGCCTAGACCTGCAGCGACGTCGAGGCAACAGGTCCGGTCGGAAGTTTGGATCCCAGCGGTCGGGCGGCAGGTTGCCGGCCCATCTGCCAGCGTGTCATCATCCCCGGTTCGGAGATGTCGGTGGGATGGCCAGTCGTCGGCGAGAGAGGAGCTGGAAGACGGTGAACTGGACGTGTATCGGCGAGGGCAGGATGGTCCGGCTGACGGGAACACAGCGCCTGTGCAGCCCGGTGAGTGCATAACTCCATCTTTGTCGTATCCAGCGATTTTTATGTCGGGTGTCGGCAGGGGGGCTGCTAGCGTCGGATCGGTGGCCGGTAGTGGCGCGGGCGGGCGCGACGGCGCGGGTCTAGCGGACTTGGTGGGTTGCTTGCGGGAGCTGGTCGGGCGTCTAGATAGGGCGGCGGCGCCAGTAGTTACGGAGGTGTCCCCGGCGGTAGTTTGGGAAGGCCCCAGGGAAGTGGGATTGTTACAGGCGCGCCCCGTAATGGCGGCTACGGAGGCGGTCGCGGTGTCGGTACAGACCGAGGCCCAAAAAGACGGCGATCGGGTGCGTATTGATGATCGTGCTCGCGGGGAGGTATATGTTTGCTTTGAAGGTCCGTTGGGGGCGCACTTAAAGCAGGAGGTGCGTGAGCGTATTTGGAAGGACGAATACGTTGAGATTTTTTCTCTTCTGCCGCTTGCTAAATTCAATTTGGATAGGAGCAAGCGGGATGAGAGCAAGAAGGACGAGGAGGAGCGTCGGCGGTATAGGCTTATCCCGCAGACGTTCGTTAATTGGTCGCAGGCGTTCGCCATCTTAGCCAGTGTAATAGGGGAAAAGGCGCCGGAAAATTGTTCGGCGTTGTTTTGTTATTTTGACGCCATTGGGGAGGCTCATCGGGTGTACGGGGGGCAGGCTTGGCTCAGATACGATGAGCAATTCCGTCAGCGTAAAGCGGTTCGGCCGGCGATTCAGTGGGACCAGAAGGATATTGCTCTCTGGTTAAGGGTCACGGCTCCGGTTAGGCAGCCCTTTCCCGGGAGCGTTGGCCAAGGGGGCCAGTCCAGTCAGGTCGGACAGGGCGGTGGGGCAAAGTTGGGATTCTGCTGGCAATTCAACGATGGCCAGTGTAAGTTCGGGGCCACGTGCAAGTTCAAGCACGTGTGTTCGGAGTGTAATGGTGCATCCCATGGGGCGGCAAAATGTATGCGGAAAAAGAGGTCAGGGAACCAGTCCTCCTCGGCTGGTCAAGGGGTTGTCACCGGTGAGGGTGGAAAGGATGGCCCCCTATCTAAATGAGTATCCGGATAGGGCTGCGGCGAAGTTGCTTTACGAAGGGTTTAGTGTTGGTTTTATTATTCCTCCGCCTCCTTATGAGGTCCCGGTTACGCGGAGGAACCTTAAATCGGCCTACTTGCATGCTGAGGTCGTGTCGAAAAAGTTGTTTAAAGAAGTTTCGTTAGGCCGCATGGCGGGGCCTTTTATTGATCCGCCAATAAAAGATTTAGTTGTGTCCCCATTGGGTATTGTTCCAAAGCGCGAGCCCCAAAAATTCCGGTTGATTCAGCACTTATCGTTTCCCAAGGGTTCGTCGGTAAATGACGGGATTGATCATGAGTTGTGCTCCGTAGTGTATACCTCATTCGATAAAGCGGTGGGGTTAGTTCGTGCTGCGGGTCCAGGCGCGCTGCTCGCAAAAACCGACATCGAGGCGGCGTTCAGGTTGTTGCCTGTTCATCCAGAAAGCCAACGGCTGTTGGGTTGTTTTTGGAATGGGGCTTTTTACGTGGATCGGTGCCTTCCGATGGGGTGTTCCCTTTCTTGCGCGTACTTCGAGGCTTTTAGTAGCTTCGTGGAGTGGGTGACGAAGGGTGTAGCCGGGGTCGATTCGTTGATACATTACTTAGACGATTTCTTGTGCGTCGGCCCGGGAGGTTTGCCGGTTTGCGGTAATCTGCTTCATGCACTGCAGAAGGTTGCGAGGGATTTTGGGATCCCTTTGGCGCCAGAAAAGACTGAGGGCCCGGTAACGACGATTTGTTTTTTGGGAATTGAGATAGATTCGGTGGCTATGGAGTGTCGTCTTCCGATGGATAAGTTGGGGGCTTTGAGTCAGGAGGTACGTCGGGCTTGCAAGTTAAAGAAAATTACGCTGCGGGAGATTCAGTCGTTGCTGGGGAAGTTGAATTTCGCCTGCCGGATTATGCCAATGGGGAGGGTGTTTGGTAGACGGTTGGCGGCGGCTACGGCGGGAGTGCGTGCGGCACATCACTTCGTACGGCTCAAGGAGGAGCATCGGGCTGATTTGCAGGTATGGGATGACTTCTTGGGCCAGTATAACGGTCGGTCGCTATGGATGGCTCCAGCGCAGGATACGAGTGATTTGAATATTTTTACGGATGCAGCTGGAGCGGGCGGTTTTGGAGCTTATGGGGGGGGTCCGTGGTGCGCGGGTCAATGGCCGGCTAGCTGGGTGTCCAGTGGACTCACGCGGAATCTGGCCCTGCTCGAGCTGTTCCCCATCGTGGTTGCGGCGACCATCTGGGGGGACAGGCTCAGGGATAAGAAGGTTCGTTTTTATTGCGACAACATGGGGGTGGTGCTGGCCATTAACAACATCACGGCGTCCTCTCCTCCGGTAATTCAGTTGTTGCGACATTTAGTGTTGGTGTGCTTGTCATTGAACGCGTGGGTGGTGGCGGTGCACGTGCCGGGGGTACGGAATTGTATCGCTGATGCTCTTTCTCGCTCGCAGTGGGACCGGTTTCGGCAATTGGCACCGGGAGCGGAACGTCTCGGCTTGGTCTGCCCGGAACATCTTTGGGATCTGGTCTCGGTCCCGTAGAACGATTGGTGGAAAGGTCTTTGGCGCGCTCAACGTGGAGTGCTTATTCTGCTTGTTGGAGGCAGTGGGAGGAGTGGGTAAGAGAGTTGGGTGACGTCAACACGGATAGAGACAGGTTGGTGGCACTTTTGTACTGGTTAGGGGACGCCTGGGAGGCGGGGTTTTCATTGGCAAAGGTTAACCGTTTCATGTCGGCGGTGGCGTTTGGTTTCAAGTTACGGGGCTTTAGGGATGTGTCTAAGGAATTCTTAGTGGGGCAGGCTTTGAAGGGTTTGCGCCGAGGTAGGGTCGAGGCAGATCGTAGAAGGCCTGTGTCGTTTTCTCTGCTGAGCTCTTTGGGCGGATCATTAGCATCGGTCTGTCGTTCTTCGGCCGAGATGAGGTTGTTTCGGTTAGCTTTTTCTTTGGCGTTCTTTGGGGCATTTAGAATCGGCGAGTTGGTTTCGCCGAGTACCAAGCAAGCTGGGGGGTTGAGACTGAGAGACGTGAGCCTATATACAGATCGGCTGGAGGTATGGTTGCGTCGGTCAAAAACTGACCAATTAGGAAAGGGGAAGCTGATAGTGTTGTTCGCTCTCCCGGGTTCGGCTATGTGCCCGGTGGCGTGCAGGCAGGGTTTTAAGCCACAAGTGGGGTCTCCGGAGTTGCCATTGCTATGTCACGAGGACGGGTTATTTTTGTCTAGATTTCAATTTAGAGCTGTATTCAAAAAATGTTTGGCGGCGGTCGGTGTCGCGGCGGACGCGTACTCATCTCATTCCTTCAGGATTGGCGCAGCAACGGAAGCAGGGCGCTGGGGGTTGGATGATGAGGGGGTGCGGCGCATCGGTCGTTGGGAGTCCAACAGATTTAGGTCTTATGTCCGCCCCCATCTGTTATGAGTTTTGCTGTTTGCACTTATAAGAATGTTTTGTGTGGTGGTATTTAACTTGCTTTTCCGTTTCAGATCCGCCTCCGTGTTTGGTGTGGTTGCTGGGCCACTCTTACGTGCATTGGGGGGCTTTGAGGGCGGACGTCCGCCCGGACGGTCGCCAGTTGCGCATTCCGCGACAGGATGCGGTTTTGCATTGGCTGGGATTTAGAGGTATGTCGTGGAGTAGGGTGTTAGCAGAATTCCAGACATATGCCCGGCTTGATAGGGTCCCGGAGATCTTGGTCTTGCACGTGGGTGGGAACGATTTGGGAGTCCGCCCTTTTCGTGAGTTGGTGCGGGATATTAAACACGATATGTTGTGTTTGTGGGTTTCTTATCCCAGGTTGGTAATTGTGTGGTCGGACATTGTCCCAAGAAAACATTGGCGGCTGGCTAGGTCAGTGGAAAGAGTCAATAAGGCTCGCATTAAGGTTAATCGCGCGGTGTCCCGATTTGTAGCCAAAAACGGGGGCATTTGCGTTCGGCACAGGGACTTGGAGTCAGGAGTGGGGAACTACTGGAGGAGCGATGGGGTTCATTTGACCGAGGTTGGGATTGATCTGTGGAGCTTGGCAATAGCAGAAGGAATTGAAAGGGCGGTGGTGGTGTGGCGGAACTCACAGGCTTAAGGTGGTCAAGGCCTGTTTCGCTGTGGCGGGGGGAGTCCTTGAGGCCAGTCAGTACAAAATTGGTGGGGGGGTCGCATCGGGGGTATGCGTCCCCCAAAAAAGGTACATGGTTGAAGACTTCATCGGGTGTTATCCCTTTGAAGTGGTCTTCTGGTGGAAGGTATATCACTCGAAGGCTTCATCGGGTGTTATCCCTTTGAAGTGGACTTCTAGTGGTCGGTATAGCACTTGAAGGCTTCATCGGGTGTTATCCCCTTGAAGTGGACTTCTGGTGGTTGGAGCCATCTGCAGAGGTGAGCGGTGCCTCCGAGCTGGTTTACGGCTGGAGGTAATTAGTGGTTTGCAGATGGCTAACTCGAGGTGTGTAAAAAAGGAATATCTAAAATGGCTTCAAGGACTGCCCCTGCTCGGTCTAATGTTAACGTTAAATTGTTATTTATGATTCTGACCCATGTTGGGTCATGTGAATTATTAGGAGGAATTCTCTGGTGGATTCCTAATTAGTTATCCGAATGTTTCGGATTTAATTTGTTTTAAAACTGTGAAATTAATAAAACGGCTGCTGTGGCCATTTCACATCCAACCTCGGTGTCACGTGTCTTTTTCCTAAAGGTGGGGGTGAAGGGATTGGTAGGGATAAGGGAAGGTGCACTAACACACGACTCTACTTAGGCAGGTCATGCGGTTTTTCCACAATCATTATTTATGCCCTATCAACAGGTCCGGAGCGCTATCTTCACAAGCTCCATCGAAATGAATGAAACGGTGGCCGAGCATGTTCACTACCGCTCCATTCCTATGGGGCTTCGAGGAATGGCAAAGTAAGCCCATTCTCGTGATCGTGGGTGTCCCAGAGGTCGGACCCCCATCAATCTAATATTTATGACGTATCCTGTGAATAGCTGATAAATAATGATTACGGAAAAACCCCTTTCAGTCTACCTGTTTACTTTAACCCCTTAAGGACACGGCCAATTTTAGCCTTGAGGACAGAGCAATTTTTTTTACATTTCCCTCTTTGCATCCTGACGCTCATAACGCTTTTATTTTTTGTACGACGTAGTTGTATGAGACTTTGTTTTTTGCGGGACGAGTTGTACTTTATGTACGTACCATTTTTTGGTACAAATACATTATCGTTTAATTTCTATAAATTTTAATTAGATTAAAATGCAGAAAAAAAGCAGTTGCGCATCAGTTTTAATATTATTTTTTTTACACCATACACCGATCATCATAAATAATGGTATACATTTGTTGTACAGGTTGTTACGGTCGTGGCGATACCAAATATGTCTATATTATTTCATGTTTTGGGACTTATATTTTAAAAAGTTTATTTATTATAAAAAATGTGTGTTTCTGTGTATTTTATTTACTTTTTATTTATTTATTTATCATTAATTTTTTTTTGCATTCATTTAACTTTTTTTTTTAATCCCATAAAGGGATTTATCATTTTGATTTTTATTTTGTAACTGTAATGTACTGGCATAGATCTATATGCCAGTACATTAGCCTGTTACTGATCGTACACAGGCAGTTGTTAGGGCATACCTCAGTATGCCCTAACAACAGGAAATATGTTCAGACAGCCCTGGGGTCCTTCACTGGACCCTGGGCTGTCTGGCCATACGAGTTGTGGACTTTGATCGCGTCACAGTTATTTTCTGTGACGCGATCAATGTGCAGTCCCCTCTCTTTGAACGCGGCGTTCAAAGGGTTAACAGCGGAGAGAAGATGTTTCTCTCCTCTCCGCTGTCAGAGCGGGGCCGTGGCTGTGTATTACAGCCGTTGCCCCGTTCTCGATCGCGCGCACAGACGCGCGCAGGGACGGCTGTCACACAGGACGAGTATGCTCGTCCTAATGCGCAAAGTGCTCGCCGCTCAGGACGAGCATACTCGTCCTGTGTCGGCAACCAGTTAATTGTGTGTAAATAGTAATGTGTATTTTTAGCAACTAGTGCATAAATAGCTAAGGTCTAAAATTGCTAAACATTTGTAATGGATTAAATGTCCCCAATCTAAGACATAATATGCAGCATGAGGCTCTTATAACGACATCATCCTCTGATCCGATACAGAGACCATAGAATATCAAGTATAAGGAGAATCCAAGCAAACAGTATACAGATATTTATACTCACTGCTTCCACTGTAACAAACAAGGAGACTTTTATGTACCGTCTCATACTAAAAATAGATTCTTTAATCTGAAAGATACAAACCATAAACTAAGTATTGTTGACAAATAAACACAAAATTCCTATTCCTCACCTATAATAAAACAATGTTTGTCAGCAGTACTGGATTTAAGACACTAGGCACAGATGGTTCAACTCCACCCCACAAGTAGGCCACACTTTAAGTCCTGTATAGCTTTAAAATGTATTTATATGTAAACTTTAGCATGGCCTCTTCCCCCAGGGCCATCTATAGACAAATACTAAGTATGCCTTTAGTTAAGCATCAAATTCATATGACCAATATAAGTAATGCATAGTTGCCAACAGTCCCAAGTTTGCTGGGACTGTCCCAAATTTACAGAGACAAATTACTGTCCCAGGCGTGTCCTTGCGACTGCCATATTCAATTGTATCTGCCTCCTTAGGACGCAGATACAATTGAATGCTATGACGGAGCAAGAAACTATCGGCCTCCTGCTCTGCCATTCACTAGGCTGCAGGCCACGTTAGACCTGCAGCCTGCAGGCCACGTTAGACCTGCAGCCTATAAGACGCGTGCCGGTGTGATGACGTCACTGGATGGTGCCGGCCTACGCAAGGATCCTAGTAGTCTGCAGGACGGAGGAGGAGGCCGGGGAACTCAATTCTTCGTTGGGTGGCACCCGGGCACTATCTACAGGGGGAGTGTGGAACTTTCTATAGAGGGGGCGTGTGGCACTATCTCTAGAGGGGGGAGTGTGTGGAACTATTTACAGGGGGCAATGTGTGGCACTATGTATAGAGGGCAGTGTGTGGCACTATCTACAGGGGGCAGTGTGTTGCACTATCTACTGGGGGCAGTGTGGGGTACCATCTACAAGGTGCACTGAGTGTGGCACTATCTACGCTGGTTTTTACACTACCAGTAGTGGTCAGCACGTAACGCCTAGCCCGAGTGATAAAGTGAAACATCACCTGCCTGTATAGATCCGGATAAACAGAGAGATATACTGGTCACGATAGGAGTTTTTAGTCAAACTAGTTCAGATTTTTTTTTCCCGTTTATTTGTATGCAGAAATTCTGGAAAGGAAGCCGTAGGATCCACACACCAGCTAAACCACACCCTAGTGCCGCATGCACACGTCCGTGTAGCATTTATCAGTCAGTAAATACTGTACAGATGGGCCACAGAATTTCATCCGCATTTACGGACCATGCTCACAGTAATAAGTATAGGAGCACGGTCCGTAAATGCGAAAATAGGATGTGTCCTACTACTTGCGTTTCATTTCTACAGCCCGGACACACACGGTAAATATACGGGAAGGTGTCCATGGACGATAGAAATTAATGTGTTAGTATTTTATCCACAATTATGAATATGTAATTGCGGTCAAAAACTACGTGCGCATGGTTCCTAACTGTTCCTGGAAAAAAATTCATTGTGCGTGTGAACCCAGCCTAAAGAAAAAAATAATCTTACAAATGAATGAGAATTAATTTGCTCATTCATTTGTAGGATGATTGTGCCTATAGTTAAAGGGGTTATGAGGGGACCGAAAAGTATTATCGGTGTACTCACTACAGTACAAGGCTACATTCACACGACGGTGAAAAACGTCCATGTTCTATGAGTGTAGTCACACGGCCGTTTTTTTTTTAACAGCCTGTGAATACCAGCCGTCAAAAAATAGGACCTATTTTTGGCCGTTTTCACGGCCAGACGGCTCCCATAGAAGTCGATGGATCTGTTTTTACCGTACGTTTTTCAGGAATCAATCTACTTTGAGCGCTGAGCCTGGAGAAACCCTTGACAGCACTGTCCATTTACGAACACTGAAGTCCTGGCTTTTAACTATGGAGTCCCCGGCCAGAGAAACGCAAGATCTCTGGCCGGAGATTCCAGTCTTGGGAAAGCCGGTGACGATAGCACCCCCTGCCTGTAGATAGCAAACACACCCCCCCCCCCCCTGAAAAGAGCGCCACTGTAGCTCCCTGTAGGAGCGGAATCCCCAGCAGCCAGACCCCGCTCTTTTCAGGGATTCTGCTCCTGGAGAAGTCCTCGACGTCACTATCCATATATGGACAATAAGGTCAAGGGGTTACTCCTGCAACAGAATCCCCGGCCATAGGGCTGCGGACGGCAGGGGATTCTGCTCTTAGAGAAAGCCTCTGACATTACTGTCCATATATGGACAGAGATGTTAGGTGGTCCGTCAATGAGCGGAATCCCCGGGCAGAGGGATTCCGCTCCTACAGGGAGTTACAGTGGAAATATCTACACACGGGGTGCTATCTACAGGGGGGGTGACACTATCTACATGGGCACTGTGGCACTATATGGGAGGTGTGGCACTATCTATAGGGGACACCGGCACTATCTACGTGGGGCAATGTGGCACTATGTGGGCTCTAGCACTTTGTATGTGGGCACTATGTCACTTTATATGTGGGCACTGTGGTACTATCTACAATGGGCACTGTGGCACTATGTGGGCACTGGCACTTTATATGTGGGCACTATGTCACTTTATATGTGGGCACTGTGGTACTATATGGGCACTGTGGCACTATCTAGAGTGGGTACTGTGGTACTATGTGGGCACTGGCCCTATGTGAGCATTATCTACTGTTGGCACTGTGGCACTATCTAGAGGGACATTGTGGCACTATCTACATGGGCACTGTGGTATTTTTATGGGGTTGGGACAAAAAAAACCCTGACAAATTAAATCCATCCTTTTTTTAATGGCCATGAAAAACAGATGGCAAACGGATGACAAACGGCCATTAAAAACCGACAGACATCCAAATGGATGAGAATTTGGAGGCACACTGATGCAAAATGGCCATGAAAAACTGACAGTTGATCAGATTTTAATGGCAATTTTTTTCACTGTTGTGTGACTGTAGCCTACACTCACTAAGGGCCTGTTCACATATGCATTGGCTTTCCGTTGAGGGGTTTCGTCTGAGGTTTCCGTCGGGAGAACCCCTCAACAGAATGGCAAACGGAAACCTTAGCTTCCGTTTGCATCACCATTGTTATCAATGGTGACGGAAACATTGCTAATGGTTTCCGTTTGTCACCATTCCGTCAGGTTTCTGTTTTTTTGACGGAATCAATAGCGCAGTCGACTTGAAGCATGACATGAAGAATGACTGTGCCACTAGACTTCCGGTCCCCCGGCAGCGATTTAAAAATCTATTAAAATCTCATAATCAGTGCGACGGAGGACCGGAATATATTTTAGCAGTGTGCTCACATACTGCAGTGAGTACACTGCTAATACCTTTCGGTCCCCCCATAACCCCATAGAGCCCTGTCTGTCAGTTAAAATGTTCATTATCAACAACCCTACTGTACTTTAATTACAACTGGGCTAGATAAAATGATATGGAAAAAAAACTACAACTTCCAGCCTGCGAGTGTCAGGGCATGCAAGAAATTGTAGCTTTACAACAGCTGGAAAGTGTTGGGTTGGAGATCACTGATCTGTACTAATCAAATAAAGAGATAAATGCAAAACAAATAAAGAAAAAACACAGCACACAAATTTGCTTTTGTTGATGTATGTGTGATGTTTCACCTTTTTTCTTAAAGAGGCTCTGTCACCAGATTTTGCCACCCCTATCTGCTATTGCAGCAGATTGGCGCTGCAATGTAGATTACAGTAACGTTTTTATTTTTTAAAAAACGAGCATTTTTGGCCAAGTTATGACCATTTTTGTATTTATGCAAATGAGGCTTGCAAAAGTACAACTGGGCGTGTTTACAGTAAAAGTACAACTGGGCGTGTATTATGTGCGTTTTTACTTCTTTTACTAGCTGGGCGTCAGGAATGGGAGTGTATGATGCTGACGAATCAGCATCATCCACTTCTCTTCGTTAACACCCAGCTTCAGGCAGTGCAGACACACAGCGTGTTCTCGAGAGATCACGCTGTGACGTCACTCACTTCCTGCCCCAGGTCCTGCATTGTGTCGGCCACATCGGCACGAGAGGCTACAGTTGATTCTGCAGCAGCATCAGCGTTTGCAGGTAAGTAGCTACATCGACTTACCTGCAAACGCCGATGCTGCTGCAGAATCAACTGTAGCCTCTGGTGCCGATGTGTCCTCGCTCGTCCGACACGATGCAGGACCTGGGGCAGGAAGTGAGTGACGTCACAGCGTGATCTCTCGAGAACACGCTGTGTGTCTGCACTGCCAGAAGCTGGGCGTTCTGAAGAGAAGTGGATGATACTTCTCGTCAGAACGCCCAGCTAGTAAAAGAAGTAAAAACGCCCCGATGTACGCACATAATACACGCCCAGTTGGACTTTTACTTTAAACACGCCCAGTTGGACTTTAGCAAGCCTCATTTGCATAAATACAAAAATGGTCATAACTTGGCCACAAATGCTCGTTTTTTTAAAAATAAAAACGTTACTGTAATCTACATTGCAGCACCGATCTGCTGCAATAGCAGATAGGCGTTGCAAAATCTGGTGACAGAGCCTCTTTAAGTTGCTTAACAGCTGCAACCAATGCTTGTACAACTCATTTGCCATAAATCAAAACTCAATGTGTAGCATGACAGTCGCACTCCAAAAGAAGTGACAGGTGATTCAGGTCATGTGACTTGCCTTCAGGTGAGGGCACACCGCTTAGTCAACTTCTGGCCTTGATCTTATTTTCTAATGTCCATAATAACTATGCTTCTCCGCTTGTCAGTGTAGGAGAATGCTCCGGTTCTCCACTGACAACTGTAGATTAATATTACCTATTAATTCCGTAACATTCCTGACATTACTTACCTTATCAACAGTGTTTGATGGTTTCAAGAGCTTGTGCTGATAGTTGGGATTTGTCAGATCAGTGTCATTCTCAAACATAAAAATGGGCACCTTCTCACTGGCCTCCATTTTATATATAATGTGTAGAAACCCAGGTGTCCACTGTAACGGCTCAACGATAAAGCTTTCATTCACAAATTCTATAATTCCCCTGTAAATACAAAATCATAGTTGCAAAATCAATGGAATATTATTTGATTAAAGAGCGATGATCAATCAATCACTTAATGTAAGTAGCTTAACCCCTTCCCGCCGCAGCCATTTTTCAGAAACTGGAAAAAAAAATCTTTGTGGGGTAAAAGAGGAAAAAATTAGCAATTCCTCAATCTTTTTTTGGCGGGGGCTTCATTTTTGCGACGTTCACCATGCAGTAAGAACGGCATTTGTTAATTTTATCCTACAGGCCAATACGATTACGGCAATACCAAATTTTCTTTAATTTTTTTTCTGTTTTACTACTTTTAATAAGAAAAAAATTAGTGTTAAGATTACATTTTAGTTTTGTCGCCATATTCTGAGAGCCATAACGCTTTTTTTTTACGTCGATTGAACGGTATAAGGGCTTATTTTTTGCGGGGTGAGCTGTAGTTTCTATTGGAACCATTTTGGGGTACATGAGACTTTTGATCACTATTTAATTTTTTGTGGGAGATGAAGTGACCAAAAAACAGCGATTCTGGCATTTGTTTTTTGTTTTTTTACGGCGTTTACTGTGCAGGCTAAATAATGAAAAAAATATTTATTAACAAAAAATAAATTAAATAAATAATGATATATTGTAATAGTTTAGACTTTTACAGATGCGGCGATACCAGTTATGTTGATTTATTCTTTAAATTGTCCTTGGGGAAATTATTTTTTTTACTTTTAATATATAGGAGCCACAGCAAAGGTGCCACATGCAAGATTGTCCTCCTGGCACTAGTGCCATTGATCCTGATTGGGTGCCCACGGAGTTATATACCCCGTGTGTTCCAAAATTTCATTCTGTGACGGGCATCCAAATCGGTATCGAGGGGTTTAGGGAGGAGGACTTTTTTAAAATATTTCTCTCAGAGGAATTATTAGTCCTAATGGTTGAGCAGACCAATTTATACGCTGCTCAATTTATTGCCAGTCACCCCACCTCTTATTACGCCAAAAATAGCGTGTGGCGCCCAGTAGTTGTGGCAGACATTTTAACATTTTGGGGCCTCTTATTGAACATGGGTTTGGTTAAGAAACCCACAATTAGGTCTTATTGGACATCTGATCTCCTGTACGACACACCTATGTACAGGGAAGGGATGACAAGGCAGCGCTTTGAGACCATACTGCGCTTCCTTCATTTCGTGGATAGCACCCTTTGCCCACCCCGCAGTGACCCCAGCCATGACCGGCTTTTTAAAATTAGGCCACTTTTAAATTATTTAAATGGCAAGTTTTCACAGACCTATACCACCGAAAAAAATATTGCTGTGGATGAGTCCCTGGTCCTTTTCAGAGGCCGGCTTCAATTCAGGCAATATTTGTCAAATAAGAGGGCCCGATTCGGGTTAAAAATGTATAAATTATGTGAGAGTGACTCGGGCTACCCTCACAAATTTAGGGGGGATTCACACGAACGTGTATTCGGTCCGTGCGGGCCGCGTGGTTTTCACGCGCCACGCACAGACCAATACAAGTCTATGGGGCAGTACAGACAGTCCGTGCTTTTTGCGCAGCGTTTGTCAGCTGCGCAAAAAGCGCGACATGTTCAATATCTCCGCGTATTTCGCGCATCACGCACCCATTGAAGTCAATGGGTGCGTGAAAACCACAGAGGTCGCACGGAAGCACTTCCGTGCGAACCGACTGAAACAGCGCACCAGCTGTCAAAAGGATGAGTGTAAACAGAAAAGCACCACGTGCTTTTCTGTTTCCAAACATCCAAACGGAGTGTCTTTGAGATGAGCGAACCCGGACAACCGAACCGAACTTCACCGGGTTCGGCCGAACTCGTTTTGGCCGAACCCGGCAAAAACATTTCCGGTATGCGACGTCAGGAGATAGTCACTGTCCAGGGTGCTGAAAGAGTTAAACTGTTTCAGCACCATGGACAGTGACTTCCGATCCCAATATACATGAACCTGTAAAAAAAAAACGAAGTTCTGACTTACCGATAACTCCCGACTTCTTCCTCCAGTCTGACCTCCCGGGATGACAATTCAGTCCAAGTGACAGCTCCAGCCAATCACAGGCCAAGCACAGGCTGCAGCGGTCACATGGACTGCCGCGTCATCCAGGGAGGTGGGGCCCGATGTCAAGAGAGGCGCGTCACCAAGGACGCGTCACCAAGGCAACGGCCGGGAGGGAAGTTCTCGGTAAGTACGAACTTTTTCTTTTTTTTTTAACAGGTTGCTGTACATTGTGTTCGGCATTCACTGTCGAGGGTGCTGAAAGAGTTACTGCCGATCAGTTAGCTCTTTCAGCACCTTGGACAGTGACGGGCGTCGACTAGCCTCATCTCTATGATGGCGGCTGAGCGAAAATCACGCAGCCGCGCATTATAAACGGATGACACACGCAGCTGTCAAATGTTTTTTGCGCGCGCAAAACGCTGCGTTGTTTGCGCGTGCAAAAATGCAACGTTCGTCTGAATCTGCCCTTAGAGTGTATGAAGGGAAAGACTCCCAAATTGTCCCTCCAGGATGTCAGAATTACTTGGATATACAAAACTATTGCAGAGTTATTCTTTGATAAAGTAAGACATATGAAATTTTCAAAATCTGGCTTGGTCATTAAGTGACAAACAGGCCCGGTCATTAAGGGGTTAAGTAAAATTTTATGTAAATTCCCATAGCCCATTATTAACCCCCCTGCACACTTAACAGATTGGTTGCAGATTTTTCGACCAGATTTGGAGGTGGTAAATCTGCGGCGGAAGATTGTTGCAGTGTTGCTGGCAAGTGGATAATTTTAAAAACATTTCATCCACATGCTGCTGAACATTTTCTGCACGCAATTCAAAGCAGAAAAAAAATCTGTGCGTGAAGGTGGTCAAATGCTGCGTGTGCTAATGCCTTGTTCACACAGTGCAGATTTTATGCAGATTTTGCATGCATATTTTATGCCAAAACCAGAATTGGATCCAGGAGTGCTGACCTATAAGGGTATGTGCACACGACCTCTTTTCAGACGTAATTCAGGCGTTTTACTCGAATTACGCCTGAAAAGACGGCTCCAATACGTCTGCAAATATCTGCCCATTGCTTGCAATGGGTCTTACGATGTTCTGTGCAGACGAGCTGTCATTTTACGCGTCGCTGTCAAAAGACGGCGCGTAAAAATTACACCCTCTTCAAAGAAGTGCCTGTCACTTCTTGGGACGTAATTGGAGCCGTTTTTTCATTGACTCCAATGAAGAACAGCTCCAATTATGTCCGTAAAAGACGCCGTGAAAAACGCGTGCACATGCAAAAACGTCTGAAATTCAGGAGCTGTTTTCTCAGCTCCGTAATTTCAGACGTATTTGGCGTTGTCGTGTGAACATACCCTAAGGCCTTCCTTTATATATTTATTTTGTTTGGGTTCTGTTTGGCTTAAAAAATACTTGAAAACTCTGCAGCAAATCTGCACTATGTGAACAAGGATTTATAATAATTAACAAAATAACTGGTTTCATTTTTAATAATATGATAGAGCAGATACCGTAGTCCAAAACATGTCCTCAGGGTAACAGATGACCCATTAGATTCCAGAATCTGTCCAGAATAGTAGCAATCACCCTAAAACAAAACAAGCCTTATTGTTATTCATGATTACTCCCAATTCATAGTCATATTTTTTACTATAGTATAACTAAACATATTGGGCATTACGTCTGAAAACAAGTGAAGATAAGAACTAAAGCTGTTGCTCATAGCAACCAATCGGATTTAAACTTTGATTTTTTTTTTCACTGGAGGCCTGAAAATGAATGTAGTGATCAGATAGGTTGCTATGGGCAACACCACCAGTTCATCTCTGCGCTAGTTTTCATACATGAAGCCCATAGGGCTAGAAAGCCATATATGTGCAGACTATGGGATTATCACAGGATTGTATTATTAGGGTATGTGCACACGACAACGGCAAATACGTCTGAAATTACGGAGAAAACAGCTCCTGAATTTCAGACATAATTGCATGTACTCGCGTTTTTCGCGGCGTCTTTTACGGACGTAATTGGAGCTGGTTTTCATTGGAGTCAATGAAAAACTGCTCCAATTACGTCTCAAGAAGTGTCCTGCACTTCTTTGAAGAGGGCGTAATTTTACGCGCCGTCTTATGACAGCGACGCGTAAAATGACAGCTCGTCTGCACAGAACATCATAAGACCCATTGCAAGCAATGGGCAGATGTTTGCCGACGTATTGGAGCCGTCTCTTCAGGCGTAATTCGAGGCGTAAAATGCCTCCATTACGTCTGAAAAATGGTCGTGTGCACATACCCATATTGTACCACAAACCAAGTAAAAGTGATATTAGAATGAAAATATCAGACTAACCAGACTCCTTATGAACTTTGATAGCCCTGTTTCCACATTGTCATCAATAAATACATGAAAATCGTTGGCCAAAAAATTTCTGCAAAGAAAAAAATAATAAAACTACGGACAGCTATCCAGCACATCTGTAATACAGCTTCATTTAAGTGTCTTTATTATGGCCACAACACCGTGACCCAAGACATGGGGGGTTCAGACCAGATCATAGAAGCAGACCATGTGGATGCTATGTGGCCCTTGGGTAGAGGGGGCCCAGTCCTATTTCGTGCCATCCCCTATGCTATTAGGTGTCACACAGGACTCCCAGGGAAACTGTATTGTTAGTAAACTATGGGATGGGAAATTGGCCAATGGTCTTAGTAAGAGAGTGTGGGGAGATCAAGCCCCAGGTTAGGATTCTCTGTGGCCGTATGTGGAAGATATTCTCCCCTAGAAGCAAAGCTTTTAGTGAAGAATACCTCTGTGATACGGCATGTGATGGAGCATGCTATAATTTTCTTTCTATCAGGATATGTATGAATCCAACACAACAAACATCTGTTTGCCGTTGTATGAAATCAGAGACTTTCAGAAGTAAAGTAAGGCCAGATGCACCTCTATGGTTGCCTTATTATGACTCATTACAACATGGAGCCATCATACGTCTGTAGGTCCAACACTTGGGTTATGACATTTGCCACCAAGCCACTTTTTATACCTAAGCCCAGATATGTCCATAGATTTTCACCAAGAGGGTGGAAATCAGCATACCCTTAAAAGTATTTATTCAGGCAAAATAGTACAGCACTATATATGACGTTTTGGCTTACACTAAATATTTTTCTTTTTTTCCTAGTGCTGTACTATTTTGCCTGAATAAATACTTTTAAGGATAAGGACGTCCACCCACTATTTTCGGGCGACTATATGATGATGGATTGGGACTGATCCATCCAGGACGGACTTTGCATCTTAACAGAAGGGATTGCTGTGCTGCTTTCAACCCATTTTTCCTTTGTGATGTCCACAGATTTTATCATTCTGCACTACTATACAGCAATATTAACTAATCTAATAAATATTAACTCTTATGGCCACTTACTGCTTCTCCAAAGACATGGTAAGAGGCGTCCCTGTTATTGTGATGGAATAAAGAATCGGATCCTGTTGAATCACAAAGTAGGGAGTATAAATAGTGTTACCTCTTCAATGTTTTTCAATATAATACAGATAGGTTCCATGTATTAGGCATTCATTAAGTAATACACTAGGGGTGCTTTAGCATAGTCTTTCTTTTTTGGCAATGGAAGAGAATCTTTGGATCTAAAACCTGGTTCCTACCACTCATAAGGTTAAAGGGGTTGTTTCACCACATACATTAATGGCATATCCACAGAATATATCATAAATGTCTGATAGATGTGAGAATAGGGGTCCCACAGCCACTGGCCGCTGCATCCAGGATAGGAATAAGTGGAGCGGTGGTCAGGATTCCAGAAACAACCGAGTTTACATAGACAGGGCCGCTTCAAAAATGTATGGGCCTCATACAGTCAAAGCGTTGGGGCCCCCAGGATCCGGGGGGGTCTCCAGCAATTAGATAATGATAATCTATTCTGTGGATAGATGATATTTGTTGACTATGGGACAACCCCTTTAAAGTTTGTATGAGCACTGCTTCCCCTTCAGTTCTTACCTTCTTATACTGTGAATCGCCGAGGCACTTGTAGCGGGGGTTCACATTATTACAGCCTTTTCCCATTCCCATGAGCGCCGTGGCCCCTTCAAAACCAGAAGTTGGACACCCACCGATCAGGTATTGATGGGCCTATCCTGAGGATAGGCCATCAATTTGTTAGGACTGGAAAACCCCTTTAAGTTAGGGCGTCACTAGCGAATTTCTTTTGTTTTGTTGTTGCAATTGATGCCGTGGCCCCTTCAAAACCAGAAGTTGGACACCCACCGATCAGGTATTGATGGGCCTATCCTGAGGATAGGCCATCAATTTGTTAGGACTGGAAAACCCCTTTAAGTTAGGGCGTCACTAGCGAATTTCTTTTGTTTTGTTGTTGCAATTGATGCTGTGACAAAATCACAATAGGTGACAGACAGTATGTATCAGTATGAAATTGTTTCTACAATAGTATGAAAATATTTTCTTTTTTTTTAGGCAATTTCTGTACGGAATATTGAGAATTTAGTTACAGAGGCACCTGACTCCAATATTTTCTATTAGAGTAAGTTAATAAATATGAAGCCAACAAATATAACTTCAATAGAAATTTAAAAAAAACTAAAACTTACAAGCTTACAAGTGACACTGCTATGTGGTTATTTCTGTATCACCATGACTAAATCGTCTGGGCAGTCCTAATCTAGATGGTTTTCAATAAGAAAAGGGCTGGTAGCATGTATGTGCCAACAGCATTCTCATACCTAGACAACCAAAATAAGGATGATAATCAATGATCCCCAGCTGGGAGTAAAGCTGGGAGTAAAGCTAGGAGCTATTGTAGAAGAAAGTAAGGAGAGAAGCATTGTCCGAAACGCGTAGGCACTAATTAATTTTAAATCGCTTGCAATAAAGTTGGAACATCGTTTCCTTTTATATTAATCAGCGCTGGATGAAAGTTTTCTTCCTTTGTTCTATGATTGCTACCGTGTACCGTCACGAGGGTCCAAGTGCAGTGCGGAATAGGACACAATATTGATGAGCTGGAACTACTGTATTAGGGAATCTGTCCCAAAAAATTGTCTCGCTTGTAGACAATGTACAATATAATATACATAAAATATTTTATATTATTTCCAGGAAAAAAGGATAAAACATAGGAAACTCACAGAAATTCCTGTCACACCAGGAGATAAAGGTTTCACCTCTACGATCTGATAAGGAGGTAGGAGTAAGGAATCTGCACCTATTTACACAACAAAGCCAACATGGACGGTTTGCAAAATATTGCAATTTGAAAAGCTGTGACTTTTTAATATCGAACAGAGCCAACTCTTTAGCAAAGTAACCTAATACAATAGACCTTATATATGGCTTCGTTCACATCTGCACCATGGCTCCGTTTCAATGTTCCGTCTGAGCTTCCGTCGGAACAAAGCCGTGACAGACACGAGCGGAAACCATAGGTTTCCATTTTCATCACCATTGATTTCAACCAATACCGTATTGATTCCGTCAAAACGACGGAACCCTTGCACAACGGAGACAAACACAAACCATTGGCACCGGATCCGTCACCATTGAAATCAATGGTGATGGAAACAAAAACCTATGGTTTCTGTTTGTGTCTGTCAGGGCTCCGTTCCGACTGAAAGCTCTGACAGAACATCGGAACGGGGCCCTAGTGCAGATGTGAACAAAGCCTTAAACAGACAGCCCATTGATTTTAATGTGAACTGTCTAATGTTCTATATTCCCCGTTATGGCAGAAATTGAAACATTTGCTGTTGGGTTCTCCTGCCGACTTTAGCTAAATTGCGGAGTGCACCAACAGTGGGACACCCTGTGATCAGTTTATTTTCAGGCCACTCTTTCAACAAAAAAAATAGTTTGAAGTGGTCAATCCCTTTAAGTTGCCCTCTTTTGTGATCAAAATACGACTATCACTAATGCCCACAATTACAATGCCTATAGTGATTGTCACCATCTTCTTTCCACACACTTTAAATGACAATTGTTCCACTGTTGTCTCTGCCTACTGTAATCGATATTGGCTGCCTGGGCACTTAGGCACCATTTCTGGCATTCAATATTAACGTCAGTGGTGGGCACACCACTAAGGGGCAGCACTTGTAAACAGAAGTTTTGCAGTAAAAATACATTTAGATACATTTTAATTCCAAAATAAAAATCTGTATCACAACTTTAATTATATGTCAGAATAGTGGATCTCTGCCACATAATAGTATTCCTTGTCGCAAAGACCGCTAGAGCCGTAACTCAGAGCAGAGGGGCAGGGCCAGCAATGTGCAGTGCAAGAGCATTTGCGCATCAAGGGCCCGCCTTAGTGACACTTGCGATCGCATTCCTGGGGGAATTAAACATCGTTTTCTCGGTCATGCAACTTGCATAACCTAGACAAAATATATGTTTATCATACCGTCGCCCTCCCCTATATCGCTCTGTCAGCAGTTTTGACGCCTCAAAACTGCTGACAGGTTCTATTCTTGTTCCCGACAAATTCTTGCATATAATTGTAAAACAGACTAATATTTCATGTTCATGGTCTGGTAAATACCTGCTGGAGAAAGGTTTTTGTAGTTTGGGTTTTCTTCCTGTAAGTAATCTTCCCACAAAGAAGAATCACTCCGCTCTTCTTCCAGACCAGTCAGCATCTGCTCGGTCATTACCTCCTGATTTTTCACACACTGATAATAACACATGACAAGCAATATTAATTCAGTATATGATGTACATATTCCTATTCCACCGTTCACTATCTAGGTATATCTACCTGGAGATACAGAAGCTTTTCCCACTAAGATCAAAAGAAGCATACGGAGATACAGAGATGTTCACGTATAGTTTTTGCCTACATTTGCATCCATAGGCTCTCATTGACCCGACTCATGCCAAAAGAGCGTCCTTCTGTTGGCATACCTTTTATTCATCTGTACTGAAATGTGTAGACCACTAGACTTTTCAATGCAGAGGCATCCCGCAAAAAAAACATACCACGCGATATGTTTTTTTAACACAGGAGCCTATGGGTGATGGGGAGTCCATGCCTAAATCTGCACTGAATTCGCAAACATTTAGTCGAGAATGCATGTAAATGTGGTCTGCGCTGCAGACTTTTAAATCTGCTAAATATTTATTATTAGCGTGGATTCCGAGCTGAAAAGCAGCAAATTAGCTCCATGCCAATCTTTGACAATAATCCATGTTTTATCTGCAAGTTTTTGAGGTGGACTATCTTCAAAATCTACAGCTGATTTATCCATACCTCCCAACCGCCCCGGATTCAGCAGGACAGTCCTGGATTTTGGGCGGTGTCCTGTTGTCCTAGGCGGCCGGCGGTATGTCCCAGACTCCCGGTGTCAACTATATGTGTATGCTCAGGATGCAGATACAGTTGAACCCAATGCTGAAGCAGGGAGCCGTCAGGTCCCTGCTTCAGCATTAGTACAGAGGACTAACTGGGCACAGCGATAATTTAAGTTCTGAGCCCAGGGAAGCCCTTATCGTAACCGTCCATATATGGACAGTGACGTAAGTGGCTCCTCCTGTTGCCAACGCAATAGCCTGGAATTCCGCTCCTAGAGGGAATCCCTGATGTCACTGTCCATATATGGAAAGTGAGGTCAGTGGCTCCTCCTGCAGCGGAATCCCCTGCCAGAGCGTTGCCAACGCAAGTCTCAATGGCTACAGGGGGGTATCGCTATCTCCAGGGGGTTGACACTATCTTTAAGGGGGTGTGGCCCTATCTACATGGCACTGTGACACTAACTACAGGGGACACTGTGGCGCTATCTACATGGGCACTGTGTGTGGCACTATACATGGGCACTGTGGCACTATGTGGGCACTGGCACTTTATATGTGGGCACTGGCACTAGGGACAGCTAAGGGGGCATTATATTGTATGGGGCAGCCACGGGGCATTATACTGTATGGTGGCAGCTACGGGGGCAATATACTGTATGGGGAAGCTACAGCGGCATTGTACTGTATGGGGCAGCTGTGGGGGCATTATAGTGTATGGTGGCAGCTAAGTGCTCATTATAGTGTATGGTGGTAGCTATGGGGGCATTATACTGCATGGGGTAATCTATAGGGGCATTATGCTGGATGGGGAAGATGTGGGGGCATTATACTGCATGGGGCATTATACTGTATAAGAGCAGCTATGGGGGCATTATTCTGTATGGGACAGCTTTGGGGGTATTATGCTGTATGAGGACAGTTATGGGGCATTATACTGTATGGGGGCAGCTATGGGGCATTATACTGTGTAGAAGGCACTATGGTAGCATGATACTGTGTGGGCTGAAGCGGGTGTGTATGAGCAGGGATTGAGTGGGATTAGACGCGTGACTTAAAAGGGAGAAATTTGCCGAGGGGCACTGCGCGAGCCACAGCGGTTGTACCTCTTTGCGATACTTGAAAGTTGGGAGGCATGGATTTACCCACTGTATGAACTGTAGGGTATATAACATGTAGGATCCTGACTGACACAAAGTAGTTGTGCTGAGGTGGAAATCATCAGCCTATGTGACATGACCCTGACAATGTATCTGTACAGTCCAGCAGGGAGTGACATCATCACTAATGACAACGAATAGAATTTGAGACAGCACTCCAGGTTTGAAAAATACAAAAATAGTGTTTATTCAGCCAAGCAGCGACGTTTCAGCCTAGAATGTAATTTTGAAGACTAAGTACGTAATTACATTGTGATTGATAACACTGGTATAAATACACCATGTCGTACACTGAATCACTAGCTTGAGAAAAGCCCCAGTGTGAGGGCTGAAACGTCGCTGCATGGGTGAATAAACCCCAATTTTGTATTTTTCTAACCTAGAGTGTTGTCTCAAATTCTGTTCGTTATCACTGGTATTAATAGGATCAGGAGTCAGGATTCTGTAGAGACGTGCACCCAAACTGGATCCCCTTATGGGCCTTATGCATGGTGCTGTTGGACCTTTGTTTCGTTATGACTTCAAAACTGATATTCATTAGATCCTGGTAATATAAGGTCTCTTTCACATTAGCAGTATGTTAATAAAAAAGACATAAAACAAAAATAAAACAAAAACTTAAAAAGTGTGTGTTAATGTCCATTATTAAAAGCACTCATTAGAACGGTCTCCAGTTAAGACACCATGATCCTCCTGGTAATAAGCAACTGACAACATCAGCTTTGCTGCATCTGTAGACACACATTTACTGTATATTGACAGGTAAATTGGGAGGTACTAAGATATTTGTGTGTCTAAGGATTCTACAATCAAGGGCGTCTTAAGCATGCATTCTTTTTTTTTTTTTTGGATAGGGGAATAAGCTGCTGCTTTTTGCAGAAACAAAGACCCACATTTATCTTATCTCCTGCGGGAAGAAAGGATCGGACATGTTAAAATCCAACAAGCCTGATCCTTCTTTCCCCTGACATTTGCCGTCGGAGGAGAACTGGTAGACCTCAATACATTGGTAGACCCCGAAACTGCCGAAATATGCTGGTTTGGGCTAAATTTATCTAATGTGTATTGCCATCTTTAGACAGTTCTACACAACACGGAGCCGTCACTTTATATAGTGACGGCAGCCATTTTGAATATATATAGATCCTTATTAACAAAGATATCAACATTGCACTCTGAAATGGAAGAATTAGTGCTTGTAGCATGCGCCACATGAGCGCCAGTATTGATACATGACTTGTACCTTGTGGCTCCGTGATGTCATCACTTCCTAGTAAGCATCAATTCAAAATGGCCATCCCCAGTGCATGAGAGGTGCGCATCAAGAGGTTAAATGGCAGCCTCAGAACAAGTATTGTCCAATGATGCTGAAATTCCCCCAAAAATATCAATACTCCCCTTTATACATAAGACACAAAGGTAAATGACTGATGTAAATACTCGTGCTGTATGGATGAACATTACCAAGCAGAAATATCTAAAACAAATTATAAAATACAGTCTTACATAAACAGCTGTTAGACACGCTGCCAACACCAACTGTGCGGACATGACTGCCAACTATTACTCTAGCAACCAAGGGCACCGGGGTTATCATGTGAACTGTCACCACGCCTCAAGTCACGTGACTCAACTGTAGGGGGCGGAGCTACAGACATGTGACAACTGCAAAACTGAATGAAGAGGGGAGAACTAAAGAGAGTAAATTCTTCACTAAGGCCTCGTTCACACTGTATACAGAACTAATACTGACATGAAATATGATTATTTAATACAGATGTAGTAGATAGGATGTATTGTATACCGGAAAAAATATAAATACATTATTATAGATGTTTTTTAGACTCCATTGACATGGAGAATACAGAGTATTGAAAAATATGGAATACATGTAGAAATACGGCCATATTGATTTGTGAATAGTTCCATGGAATAACACGGGCTCAAGACCTATTCCATATTCAAAGACTATGGGGGGAATTTATGAACCTTTCTACGCCAGAAAGCTGTAAAAGGGCTCAAAAGTAGCAATTTGCATTGCAAAGTTTGACTTTGGCCTTTTTTACACCACCCTCACCACTTTTGTGTCAAGGGGGCATGGCTTCTTAAAAGGGGCGGAACCACAGCGGCCCAACACATTTATTATCATTTACACCAGATATCTGACGCATCTTCCTCCAGCAGAGCGGAAGCAGTCATGCTAACAGACCCCTAAAAATACTAAAATGTGTAAAAATGAGCCATAATGGTTATAACTGTTGTATTAGCTTCTCAGAAACTGATAGTTAAACTGTCAATTTGCTATACTGAACATGCTGACAAAATGCTTGTTATTATTAGTATTATCCTTTAACCCCTTAACGATCGCCAATACGCCTTTTCACGGCAACCGTTAAGGGAATTTATGCCAGAGTGCCACCTTTTCACGGCGCTCTGACATAAGCCCGGCACGGGTGTCCTGTGTCGGCTAAAGCGGGTGTCTGGCGGTATAAAGACAGCTGGACACCTGCATTAACGGGCGGGATCGATTTCAACATCGATCTCACCCATTTAAGCCCTTAGGGTATGTTCACACGCTGAGTCAAAAACGTCTGAAAATACAGAGCTCTTTTCGAGGGAAAACAGCTCCTGATTTTCAGACGTTTTTTAGGCCACTCACAACTTTCTCTGCGTTTTTCGCAGCGTTTTTTACGGCCGTTTTTGGAGCTGTTTTCAATAGAGTCTATGAAAAACAGTAACCTGCACTTCTTTTTCGCGGCCGTTTTTTTTACGTGGCCGTTTCTCAAAACGGGCGCGTAGAAAAATGGCCCATCGGAACAGAACGCCGTTTTTTCCATTGCAATCAATGGGCAGATATGTGAAGGCGTTATGCTTACGATTTTTCGGGCGTTTACGGCCTGAAAAACGGCCGAATATAGGCCATGTGAACATACCCTAAGATGCGGCACTCACTATTGAGCGGTGGTTTTGAGGGAGGGTGCTCCCTTTCTCACCCCATCGGCACCCTGCAATTGCAATCGCAGGATGCCAATGGCTTCTATGGCAGCCGGGGACCTAACAAAGGCCCCCAGGTCTGCCTGTAGTGGATGCCTGCTAAGCCATGCCTGAAGCATGAACTAGCAGGTGCCTGTCAGTTTTAGGGTATGTTCACACGGCCTATTTACGGACGTAATTCGGGCGTTTTTGCCCCGAATTACGTCTGAAAATAGCGCCTCAATAGCGCTGACAAACATCTGCCCATTGAAAGCAATGGGCAGACGTTTGTCTGTTCACACGAGGCGTATATTTACGCGCCGCTGTCAAATGACGGCGCGTAAATAGATGCCCGCGTCAAAGAAGTGACCTGTCACTTCTTTGGCCGTAATTGGAGCCGTTATTCATTGACTCCAATGAATAGCAGAGCTAATTACGGCCGTAATGGACGCGGCGTTCAAGCGCCTGCACATGCCGGTACGGCTGAAATTACGGGGATGTTTTCAGGCTGAAACATCCCCGTAATTTCAGCCGTAATGGACGCCCTCGTGTGAACATACCCTTAGGGTATGTTCACACGCAGTGTTTTCAGACGTAATTCGGGCATTTTACGCCTCAAATTACGCCTGAAAAAACGGCTCCATTACGCCTACAAACATCTGCCCATTGCTTGCAAAGTGTTTTACGGTGTTCTGTTCCCACGAGGTGTCATTTTACGCGTCGCTGTCAAAATACGGCACGTAAAAAGACGCCCGCGAAAAAGAAGTGCATGTCACTTCTTGGGACGTTTTTTGAGGCGTTTTTTATTGACTCCATTGAAAAACAGCTCCAAAAATGTCCATAAAGTACGCAGCGAAAAACGCGAGTTGCTACAAAAACGTCTGAAAATCAGGAGCTGTTTTCGCCTGAAAACAGCTCCGTATTTTCAGACGTTTTTGGTCACCGCGTGTGAACATACCCTTACACTGACCGGCAATAATACGCTGCAATACAGAAGTATTGCAGTGTATTATAAAAGCGATCAGAAGATCCCATAGTGAAGTCCTAGTGGAACTAAAAACAAAGTTATGAAAAAGTTTAATAAAGTTAATAATAAATAAAAATCCCAAATAAAAAAAAACACTATGAAAAAAATTAGAAAAATTAAAACATCACACATATTTGGTATCGCCGCATCCGTAACGACCCCACCTATAAAGCGGTTATGTTATTTAAACCGCACGGTGAACGCTGTAAAAAATAAAATACAAAACAATGCCAGAATTGCTGTTTTCTGTTAACCCTGCCTTCAAAAAAATTTGATAAAAAGTGATCATAAAGTCGCATGTACTCCAAAATTGCACCAATAAAAACTAGAAGTCGACCCGCAAAAAACAAGCCCTCATACAGCTGCATCGGCATAAAAATAAACCAATTATGGCTCTTTAAACATGGCGACACAAAAACAAATAATTTTAAAAAAAAAGTGTTTTTACTGTGTAAAAGTAGTAAAACATAAAATCTATATGAATTTGGTATCGCCTCAATCATAATGACCCACTGAATAATGTTATTTATACCACAGAGTAAACAGCGTAAATCTAGGACGCAAAAAAGAGTGCCAAAATTTATGGGGTTTTTTCCATTCCCCACCCCCCCCCCCCCAAAAAAAGTTAATAAAGGTTAATCAATAAATAATATGTACCCCAAAATGGTGCTATTAAAAAATACAACTTGTCCCGCAAAAAAACAAGACCTTCTACAGCTATGTAGACGCAAAAATAAAAAAAGTTATAGCTCTTGGAATGCGACGATGGAAAAACGTAAAAAATAGCTTAAAATAGGCCGGCCACTAAGGGGTTAATAAAGCAGTGTGGTCATAATTTTCCACAACCTGTCTGTCTTTTTATATTTATTGTTTGCGTAGTATTAATGTAGCATATACTGTAATCCCACAAAAACTGAAGTACAAATTGCTTTGATTAAAAATCTGATTCAATTTTGTGTCTACAGATCCTATGCAGAAATATACGTTAAAGCTGCGTTCACACTGCATCTGCAGATTATGTTCACTATATGCGCATACGCTAAATGTATTTATAGGGCCGTATTGACCCGACGTATGCCAAAAGAGTGTCCCTGTGGCATATGTCAGGGAGATATGCGCCGGCCTGAACACAGGTTTTCTGTTACCATGGAGACGCATAGGTATGGGACAGTAGGCAGCAGTGCATCCATGTCACAGTTCGATTTTTACCTCACCCAGCACCGTTCAAGGGGATGCATTTTGGTAGATATACAGCCTATCCTTACAGTTAGGCATCATTTACACAAGGGTAATATACGCACGTGCGACGCGCGTGCTTTTCACGCATGTCGTACGCAACCAAAATTACTTTATGGGGCAGAGCAGACAGTCCGTGAGTTTTGCGCAGCGTGAGTGCGCTGCGTAAAACTCACGACATGTTCTATATTTCAGCGTTTTTCGCGCATCACGCACCCATTGAAGTTAATGGGTGCGTGAAAACCACGCAGGTCGCACGGAAGCACTTCCGTGCGAACTGCGTGATTCGCGCAAGAGCTGTCAAACTCTGAATGTAAACAGACATCCAAACGGAGTGTCATCATGATGGCGGCTGCGTGAAAATCACGCAGCCGCGCATCATACACTGATGACACACGGAGCTGTTAAGTGCCTTTTGCACACGCAAAACGTCGCGTTTTTTGCGTGCGCTAAACGCACACGCTCGTGTAAATCAGGCCTAACCCAAGTCCAGTTTAAAGAGGGGTAGGGTGTTATTTAACATTATATCATGGGCAACAAAAAGTTAACAATCAATACTAGAAGACGGGGGCCGTTCATGAAAATTATCTATAAAGGGAACTGGATTCATAGAGAGAGAAAGAAAGAATCTTTGACAAAGCAAAGGTTTTCCGGATCTCCTCTCCTTCTGTTTATGGTTTATATATCTATCTATATTATAGAACAAGTCCCACCCCCCAGGTTGGATCATGTGATTTGAAATAAGTCACATGACACAGATGCTAAGCAACAGGCTCCTGGAGCCCATCATTGCCAGACATGTCAGCTCCGGTGGTTCTGGTTGTGACAGTAATTTATCTGATGGTAAGTTGTGGTGTTTTCCGTTATTTTTACTTGTGTAACCAGAAAATAAATATAATAATTTTTAAAGGGAGTTTCAAGAGGGTAGGCCATAAATGTGTGATCGGTGGGGCCCCGGTTCACTTGAATGATCTGCATCACCAGTGCGGATTTTAATGCGACGAATCCGCAGCATAATACAGTACCAGCAAAGTAAATGAGATTTCAAGAAATCTCATGTGCACGTGCACGTAAATTGACCTGCGGTGCGTATTTTAAAATCCGCAGCTTGTCAATTTATCCTGCGTTTCTGCTTGCAAATTGTATCTGACTAGTTAAAGAAAAACGTACCAATATACGCAGCTTAAAACCAAACCTATTTCCACATCAAAATGTAAATAGCGCACCTAAAAAAACACGCACCATTATGTGCGGTTTTAGCTGCTGAATTACGTGCGCACACCTGCTGTTTAGGTGCAGATTTTCCGCCTCAAATTACGCAGCGCGTGCATGTAGCCTAAGCCTTCATTCAAGGCAAAATGCACACGTTGCGTATTTTGCTGCGAAAAATATGCAGCAAAACCGCAGAAAATCATACATTTTGCTGCGTAAATCGCAGAATTTTCATGCTGTGAGTTTTGCTGTGTATTTCTCCAGAACTAGTGAGATGGAATCGCGGGATAAATTGTCACGCCACGGTTTCTAAAATACGCACCGCGGGTCAATTTACATAACGAAAAATACCACAGCGTGGACATGAGATTACCTGGAATCTCATTGCTTAAGCTGGTACTGTATTACGCTGCGGTTTTGCCGATCGCAAATACACACAGCAAAACCGCACGTATTACGCATCGTGTGCATTGAGCCTGAGGGTATGTGCACACGAGAACTGTGTTTTACGTCTGAAAAGACAGACTGTTATCAGGAGAAAACAGCTGCGTCGTTTCAGACGTAAATGCTCCTCCTCGCATTTTGCGAGGCGTCTTTGACGGCCGAACATTTGAGCTGTTCTAAATTGAATTCAATGAAGAACGGCTCAAATTACGTCGAAAGAAGTGTCCTGAACTTCTTTGCCGAGGCAGTCAATTTTCGCGTCGTCGTTTGACAGCTGTCAAACGACGACGCGTAAATGACAGGTCGTCGGCACAGTACGTCGGCAAACCCATTCAAATGAATGGGCAGATGTTTGCCGACGTATTGGAGCCGTATTTTCAGGCGTAAATCGAGGCATAATACGCCTCGTTTATGCCTGAGAATAGGTCGTGTGAACCCAGCCTTAGGCCTCATTTACACGAGCGTGTGCATTTTGCACACGCCAAAAAACGCAGTGTTTTTCGTGCGCAAAAGGCACTTGACAGCTCCGTGTGTCATCAGTGTATGATGCGCGGCTGCGTGATTTTCGCGCAGCCGCCATCATAGAGATGAGGCTAGTCGACGTCAGTCACTGTCCAGGGTGCTGAAAGAGTTAACTGATCGGCAGTAACTCTTTCAGCACCCTCGACAGTGAATTCCGATCACAATATACAGCAACCTGTGAATAAAAAAAAGACGTTCATACTTACCAAGAACTTCCTGCTTCCTCCAGTCCGGTCTCCCGGCCGTTGCCTTGGTGACGCGTCCCTCTCTTGACATCCGGCCCCACCTCCCTGGATGACGCGGCAGTCCATGTGACCGCTGCAGCCTGTGATTGGCTGCAGCCTGTGCTTGGCCTGTGATTGGCCTGTGATTGGCTGCAGCTGTCACTTGGACTGAATTGTCATCCCGGGAGGTCAGACTGGAGGAAGAAGCCGGGAGTTATCGGTAAGTCAGAACTTCTTTTTTTTTTTACACGTTCATGTATATTGTGATCGGAAGTCACTGTCCAGGGTGCTGAAACAGTTTAACTCTTTCAGCACCCTGGACAGTGACTGTCTCCTGACGTCGCGTACCGGAAATTTTTTTGCCGGGTTCGGTCAAAACGAGTTCGGCCGAACCCGGTGAAGTTCGGTACGCTCATCTCTAAATTCTGACACTCCGTTTGGATGTTTGTAAACAGAAAAGCACAGCTCAAATTACGTGGCAAAGAAGTGTCCTGCACTTCTTTGCCGAGGCAGTCCATTTACGCGTCGTCGTTTGACAGCTGTCAAACGACGACGCGTAAATGACAGGTCGTCTGCACAGTACGTCGGCAAACCCATTCAAATGAATGGGCAGATGTTTGCCGACGTATTGCAGCCCTATTTTCAGACGTAAAACGAGGCATAATACGCCTCGTTTACGTCTGAAAATAGGTCGTGTGAACCCAGCCTAAGACACAATACCAGCCATGTGTTTAATTGAAAAAAATGAAGAAAGGGAGAGAACCTCCAGCTCACCAGTGTGCGTCTCCAGACAGCGTCAGTCGGATCCCCGCGACGGCCCGCGGTGTAAGGCAATGAATGTAGAGAAGAATTGATCCAGCGCTGATGGTAAGTTAAAAGGGAAACCGGAGTCCCATGTTTATTGGAGAAAAAAGCATAAAACAGAAGGGAGACGCAGTCCCAAGGTGTGAGTAGTCAGGGCTTGAACCTGAGCCTACGCGTTTCGATCGCAGTCTGCGATCTTAGTCATGGCAAATGAGTAGAAGACCGTGTGTCTGAGATATCCTTATATGCTAATCAATCAGCAGGAAAGGCCAATATGCAAATGCTGGTAATTGGTAGATGCCAAGAATTAAGGAGTGGCTAGTAGTATGAGTAGATACGAACCAAAGCTAGTTGGAAGCCTGGCCCTCATATGTATATTAACAATGTCATATTGGTATAATATAATAGGAAAAATAATAAAAGTAACGGGTATAAGTGTAACAATATCGTTGATGATAGTAGATGGTAAACCCGTATATCTTAAATGAGTGCATACAAAAGAGACTGAGACACACGGCCTTATCAGTACTTATACATAAAAAGCAAACATGACATGTTGACAAATTGAAACATTGAAAAGTGTGAGAAAATATAAAGAGATTAAAAACAGAAATGAAGAAGAATCAAAATGCTGTAGTATTATAGAATGTAAATGGTCTATGGTAATTCAATTCACTTATGTCAATAGTTGTTCGAGACTACTGTCAGTCTAAAATAAATGCACATTATGTTAGGTAAAATGGTTAATATAGAATGGAAACGAATGGCTCAAAGATATAAACCCAAAAATACATCATATAACCTGTCGGATCACAGAGAAAAAACCCCTGTGGCCGAACAAACCGCAACGGATAAAGAGCTGATGAAAAAAAAAAGGGCTGATGAAAAAAATGCGCGTTAACAGAGCTCAGTAAGTGTGAATATGGACTTATATAGTATGCAAAACAAGCTGTGTTTGCTGATAGAAAGAGCATCGAGTAAGATCAGTTAAAGTCCGCTGATAGTTGATAATGGTAATAGACAGAACAACAGAGTTGGAGAATGAGAGGATGTGAGTATTCATAGAAAGGGACATTCAACGAGTTACGATGGTGTACCTTGATTGCGTTTTATAACTCATCAATGCAAGTCACATTATCATAAAATAGTGTAATAATAAATATTGTTGATTACATGCCTAAAAAACCTAACAAATGAATTAAACACTAGTTATATATATAACCATAGGAAAAGTCATATGCAGATGGTATTGTTGTGCATAGACTAATGTTGGAAAATAAGTTCAAAATGTATAGAACCATGTGCAAATGGTATTAATATGTATAGACTGATGTTAGAAAATAAATTTGAAATGAATAAAACCAACCAATGGCTGGTGATAATATCATAATAATATCATAATAATGTGCAAAAACGTAGGCAAATATCAGAGACTGTAAATCTGGGAACCCAAGGAGTAGGCTATAAATTCCTTTACAAAATATACTGCGCGATCCTATGATACCATTGAATGTATAATGGGCTAGTTCAAATTTGCTTGATAATTTATGATGCTGAGAAAATAATTAATTAAGCATTGAATAGTCATGATAAGTGTGACAATAATTCAGTGAAGAGTATGTATGTGATCTTGGTCGTCATGAAAAAACATACAATCAATACAGTAGCATAGGTACTTGATGATGATGACCCAAAGTGGCCCATTAATATGTAGCTATAATGGATTGACCTAAGTACATATGGCGAAATGTAAGTATGTATTTACCTTGTGTATGGAAACTTAATATAAAATGGCACTAAGAAAACAGGACTGCAGTAAATGCCATACTGGAAAGATTTATTAAGGTATGTGTACCTGCCGGCACAAGCAATCAGGGTAGGAGTCTATAGTCTAGTTCATATAAATTGCGATGTTTCAATAATGAAACATGAGATCCTTCCTAAGGTTGAGTCCTTTGGGGAAGCGAGTCTCCAAACTATAAATCCAAAAGGCCTCCCTGGTAAGTAAACGCTGTTTTAAATCACCCCCTCTTTTTGTACCCCTTACTTTTTCGATAGCATATGTGGAAAAAGAGCTAACATTTCTATTGTGACAAGTCACAAAATGCCTGGCTGCATTAGAAATATTGACGATGGATGCATTGCGTATATAACTGAGATGTTCTAATATGCGAATTTTAAATTTCCTGGTAGTGCAGCCGACGTATTTGAGATTGCATGTTGTGCATTCGATAATATACACTACATGGTCGCTGTTACAGTTCATATATGTTTTAATAGCAAAGGTGGTGGTTTCTGAAGAGTTGGAGTATTGTTTATTGATTTTAGCAAAAGTGCAAACTTTGCAGGGATTAATCCCACACCTATAAAATCCTTTATATGTTAGCCATGAAGGTTTAGGGTTATTAGTTGGCAGTAATGATGGAGACAATATATTGCCCAAGGTTTGTGCCCTACGAGATACTATTCTGCATCCATTTTTTAAAAGGTTTTCTAATGTTGGATCGTCGTACAGTAAGGGGATGTATTTCAACACCATATTTTTGATGGTGTTGAACTGCTTACTGTATTGCAAAACTAGAGTTGGAATATTTTGACTCTGGGTTGAAATGGTTTGAGTATTATCCATTGATATAAGGGAATCTCTATTTTTGGTAGCGACTATGTTTTTAGCCCTTGATAGGGTCCAGTTCTTGTAGCCTCTTGCTTTTAACCTGTTGCAGATAATAGACTCTTCTTTGATATAACTCATATGGGAACTGCAATTACGTTTGGCGCGTGTGAGTTCACCGATGGGAATGGCAGAAACCGTGTGTGTGGGATGGCAGCTTGATGCATGCAGTATTGTATTTCCTGATATAGGTTTGCGGTAGATGTTAGACTGAATTATGTCACCAATTTTACACGAAAAACTTAGGTCTAGAAAATTGATGTATGAAGAATTAAAATGAAAGGTAAATTTGAGATTAGATCCATTGGTGTTAATAAAGGACATAAACAGTGGTATGGCAGATACATCTCCCTCCCATATAAGTAGGAGGTCATCAATGTATCTGCCATACCAGTGTATGTGATCAAGAAAAGGATTAGTTGGAGAATAAATGTAATGTTCCTCCCACCATGCCAGTGTTTCAGATGGAGAGATGGATGAAGGCTCCTGTGAGGTTGAGAAGTGTCTCTTAACGGTAAGATTGCGTACAAACTTATTAATATCAAGCAAAGTGTGGAAAGGGTCGAAATTAGAATTTGGTACGAAATTGAGTCCTAGTGAAAGAACATGAATCTGAGCTTGAGTTAATGACACTGATGAAAGATTAACCACGTCGAGAGTTCTTAGTATCTCTCTAATTTGGCAATGTGATTTCACCTGGCTTTCTTGTGACGTTGTTGCCCTCTACACCAGCATCCCTCGAGATGTTGCTCTAGAGGCCCTCAGGTATCACCTTCACAAATATAGTGGATACGACCCTAATACGCAATTATTTCTAATACAAATTACTCAGTATCTCATGACGCATAACTACTTTAGCTTCACAAATCAATTTTATCTACAAAAATGTGGTGTTTCTATGGGGGCCAAATTTTCCCCCTCCATTGCCAATCTCACCATGGCATGGTGGGAGGAACATTACATTTATTCTCCAACTAATCCTTTTCTTGATCACATACACTGGTATGGCAGATACATTGATGACCTCCTACTTATATGGGAGGGAGATGTATCTGCCATACCACTGTTTATGTCCTTTATTAACACCAATGGATCTAATCTCAAATTTACCTTTCATTTTAATTCTTCATACATCAATTTTCTAGACCTAAGTTTTTCGTGTAAAATTGGTGACATAATTCAGTCTAACATCTACCGCAAACCTATATCAGGAAATACAATACTGCATGCATCAAGCTGCCATCCCACACACACGGTTTCTGCCATTCCCATCGGTGAACTCACACGCGCCAAACGTAATTGCAGTTCCCATATGAGTTATATCAAAGAAGAGTCTATTATCTGCAACAGGTTAAAAGCAAGAGGCTACAAGAACTGGACCCTATCAAGGGCTAAAAACATAGTCGCTACCAAAAATAGAGATTCCCTTATATCAATGGATAATACTCAAACCATTTCAACCCAGAGTCAAAATATTCCAACTCTAGTTTTGCAATACAGTAAGCAGTTCAACACCATCAAAAATATGGTGTTGAAATACATCCCCTTACTGTACGACGATCCAACATTAGAAAACCTTTTAAAAAATGGATGCAGAATAGTATCTCGTAGGGCACAAACCTTGGGCAATATATTGTCTCCATCATTACTGCCAACTAATAACCCTAAACCTTCATGGCTAACATATAAAGGATTTTATAGGTGTGGGATTAATCCCTGCAAAGTTTGCACTTTTGCTAAAATCAATAAACAATACTCCAACTCTTCAGAAACCACCACCTTTGCTATTAAAACATATATGAACTGTAACAGCGACCATGTAGTGTATATTATCGAATGCACAACATGCAATCTCAAATACGTCGGCTGCACTACCAGGAAATTTAAAATTCGCATATTAGAACATCTCAGTTATATACGCAATGCATCCATCGTCAATATTTCTAATGCAGCCAGGCATTTTGTGACTTGTCACAATAGAAATGTTAGCTCTTTTTCCACATATGCTATCGAAAAAGTAAGGGGTACAAAAAGAGGGGGTGATTTAAAACAGCGTTTACTTACCAGGGAGGCCTTTTGGATTTATAGTTTGGAGACTCGCTTCCCCAAAGGACTCAACCTTAGGAAGGATCTCATGTTTCATTATTGAAACATCGCAATTTATATGAACTAGACTATAGACTCCTACCCTGATTGCTTGTGCCGGCAGGTACACATACCTTAATAAATCTTTCCAGTATGGCATTTACTGCAGTCCTGTTTTCTTAGTGCCATTTTATATTAAGTTTCCATACACAAGGTAAATACATACTTACATTTCGCCATATGTACTTAGGTCAATCCATTATAGCTACATATTAATGGGCCACTTTGGGTCATCATCATCAAGTACCTATGCTACTGTATTGATTGTATGTTTTTTCATGACGACCAAGATCACATACATACTCTTCACTGAATTATTGTCACACTTATCATGACTATTCAATGCTTAATTAATTATTTTCTCAGCATCATAAATTATCAAGCAAATTTGAACTAGCCCATTATACATTCAATGGTATCATAGGATCGCGCAGTATATTTTGTAAAGGAATTTATAGCCTACTCCTTGGGTTCCCAGATTTACAGTCTCTGATATTTGCCTACGTTTTTGCACATTATTATGATATTATTATGATATTATCACCAGCCATTGGTTGGTTTTATTCATTTCAAATTTATTTTCTAACATCAGTCTATACATATTAATACCATTTGCACATGGTTCTATACATTTTGAACTTATTTTCCAACATTAGTCTATGCACAACAATACCATCTGCATATGACTTTTCCTATGGTTATATATATAACTAGTGTTTAATTCATTTGTTAGGTTTTTTAGGCATGTAATCAACAATATTTATTATTACACTATTTTATGATAATGTGACTTGCATTGATGAGTTATAAAACGCAATCAAGGTACACCATCGTAACTCGTTGAATGTCCCTTTCTATGAATACTCACATCCTCTCATTCTCCAACTCTGTTGTTCTGTCTATTACCATTATCAACTATCAGCGGACTTTAACTGATCTTACTCGATGCTCTTTCTATCAGCAAACACAGCTTGTTTTGCATACTATATAAGTCCATATTCACACTTACTGAGCTCTGTTAACGCGCATTTTTTTCATCAGCCCTTTTTTTTTTCATCAGCTCTTTATCCGTTGCGGTTTGTTCGGCCACAGGGGTTTTTTCTCTGTGATCCGACAGGTTATATGATGTATTTTTGGGTTTATATCTTTGAGCCATTCGTTTCCATTCTATATTAACCATTTTACCTAACATAATGTGCATTTATTTTAGACTGACAGTAGTCTCGAACAACTATTGACATAAGTGAATTGAATTACCATAGACCATTTACATTCTATAATACTACAGCATTTTGATTCTTCTTCATTTCTGTTTTTAATCTCTTTATATTTTCTCACACTTTTCAATGTTTCAATTTGTCAACATGTCATGTTTGCTTTTTATGTATAAGTACTGATAAGGCCGTGTGTCTCAGTCTCTTTTGTATGCACTCATTTAAGATATACGGGTTTACCATCTACTATCATCAACGATATTGTTACACTTATACCCGTTACTTTTATTATTTTTCCTATTATATTATACCAATATGACATTGTTAATATACATATGAGGGCCAGGCTTCCAACTAGCTTTGGTTCGTATCTACTCATACTACTAGCCACTCCTTAATTCTTGGCATCTACCAATTACCAGCATTTGCATATTGGCCTTTCCTGCTGATTGATTAGCATATAAGGATATCTCAGACACACGGTCTTCTACTCATTTGCCATGACTAAGATCGCAGACTGCGATCGAAACGCGTAGGCTCAGGTTCAAGCCCTGACTACTCACACCTTGGGACTGCGTCTCCCTTCTGTTTTATGCTTTTTTCTCCAATAAACATGGGACTCCGGTTTCCCTTTTAACTTACCATCAGCGCTGGATCAATTCTTCTCTACATTCATTTAATTGAAAAACTAATATTTAAATGTTTATGACACTTAAATCCAATGTGCATAATAATTTGGAACACGGTATATATATATATATTTATTTATATTTGAATCACTAAAGATATGGCCATTATATATAAAAAGTTATTGCCTTTTATGCATTAAATACAAGAATCCCTGTCTTTGCAAAAAAAACTTTAACTAGTTGCCGACACAGGACGAGAATACTTGTGCTGAGCGGTGGGTACTTTGCACATTAGGACAAGAGTTCTCGTCCTGTGTGACAGCCAGTGTCCGCGCACGATCAGGAGCGGTGCAACGGCTGTAATACACAGCCGCAGCCCCGCTCTAACGGCGGAGAGAAGAGAAACCTCTTCTCTCCGCCGTTAACCCATTGAATGCCGCGAACAAAAGCTGATCGTGGCATTCAAAGTAAATAAGAGGAGGGGGACTGCCCTTGATCTTGCCACAGAAAATCCCTGTGACGGGATCGAGGCCCATAACTTGTATTACCAGACAGCCTAGGGTCCATTGAAGAACCCCAGGGCTGTCTTACCATATTTCCTGTTGTTAGGGCATACTTAGGTATGCCCTAACAACTGCCTATGTACAATCAATAACAGGCTAATGTACTGGCATATAGATCTATGCCAGTACATTACAGTTAAAAAAATCTAAATTAAAAATCCCTCTAAGGGATTAAAAAAAAAAAGTGAAATTAATTTAAAAAAAATTAATGTTAAATAAAAAGAAAAGTAAAAAAAATACACAGAAATATTTTTTTATTTACAATAAATAAACTTTTTAAAATATAAGTCCCAAAACATGAAATAATATAGACATATTTGGTATCACCACGACCGTAACAACCTGTACAACAAACGCACAACATTATTTATGATGATCTGTGTATGGTGTAAAAAAAAAATATTAAAACTGCAACGGAACTTCTTTTTTTCAGCATTTTCGCCAAAATAAAAATGTATATAAATTAAACTATAATGTATTTGTACCAAAAAATGTTACCTACATAAAGTACAACTCATCCTGCAAAAAACAAAGTCTCATACAACTATGTCGTACAAAACATTAAAAAGTTATGAGCGTCGGGATGCAAAGAGGGAAATATAAAAAAAATTGTTCTGTCCTCAAGGCCAAAATTGTCCGTGTCCTTAAGTTAAACTGGAAGATGTTATTACTTTGGGACCAGCAATATTGTTTTTGGCATGAGAAAGTACTATTAGATCATTAAATTGTTATGGGGAAGCTCAGGACTGGTGTATTGCACAGGGCTAAGGCCTCATGCACACGACCGTAGCCATGTGCACGGCCGTGATTTTCGGGTCGGCCGGCAGCGGACTGTCAGCCATGAGCCGCCCGCAAATCGCGGGCCATGAACATGGCCGCGGCCATTATTTTCACTGAGCCCGACCCGCAGAACACGGCTGTAATAAGACAAGTCCGTTCTTTCTGCGGTGCGGGTTCCCGGGCCTTGCACGGACCGTAAAAACTACGGTCGTGTGCATGGCCCCATAGAAATGAATGGGGTCGCAATTCTCCCGTGGATTTTCGGGGGAATCGAGGCCGCAAAAGCATTTTCGTATGCATGGAGCCTTAGTTCTGTCTGAAAACAATCATTCTAGATATCTCTTTTAACCCCTTAAGGACGCAGCCTTTTTTTGGCCTTAAGGCTCAGAGCCCATTTTTCAAATCTGACATATTTCACTTTATGTGGTAATAACGTCGGAATGCTTAAACACATTGGGCTTTATGTTAGTGGTAAAATTTGGACGATATATTCAGTGTTTATTGGTGAAAATTTTCAAAATTTAGAGAAAATTTATAAAAAATAGCATTTTTCAGAATTTAAATGCATTTGCTTGTAAAACAGACAGTTATACCACCCAAAATAGTTACCAGTTCACATTTCCCATATGTCTACTTTAGATTGGCATTGTTTTTTGAACATTCTTTTATTTTTCTTGGATGTTACAAGGCTTAGAACATAAACAGCAATTTCTCATATTTTTAAGAAAATTTAAAAAGCCTTTTTTTGAAGGTACCTGTTCAGTTCCGAAGTGGCTTTGAGGGGCCTATGTATTAGAAACCCCCATAAAACACCCCATTTTGAAAACTAGACCCCTCAAAGTATTCAAAACAGAATTAAGAAAGTTTATGTAACCCTTCAGGCATTTCACAGAAATGAAAGCAAAGTAGAGGTGAAATTTGCAAATTTAATTTTTCTTGCTGAATTTCAATTGTATTCAATTTTTTTCAGCAACACAGAAGGTTTTACCAGAGAAACACTACTAAATATGTATTGTCCAGATTCTGCAGTTTTTAGAAATGTCCCACATGTGGCTCTAGTGCGCTCGTGGACTAAAACACAAGCCCCAGAAGCAAAGAAGGACCTAGTACATTTTGAGGCCTCTTTTTTATTAGAATATATTTTAGGCAGCATGCCAGGTTTGAAGAGGTGTTGAGGTGCCAAAACAGTAGGAATCCCACAAAAGTGACCCTATTTCGGAAACTACACCCTTCAAGGAATTAATTTATGGTTGTTGTTGTTACCATTTTGACCCCACAGTTTTTACACAGCACGTATTTGAATTGGGCTGTAAAATTAAAAAAATTAAATTTTTTCCAATAAGATGTCATTTTTGATAAAAATTTCTTATTTTCACAGGGAACAAAATACCCCATTTTGTTTCCCAGTTTCTCCTGAGTGCAGCAATACCCCATTTCTGGCGATAAACTGCCGTTTGAGCCCATGGGAGGCCTCTGAAGGGAAGGAGCGCTGTGTGTTCTTTGGAGTGCAGATTTTGCTGGATTGGTTTTCGGGTGCCATGTCGCATTTGCAGAGCCCCAGAGGTATCAAAGCAATGGAAACCCACCAGAAGTGACCACATTTTGGAAACTACACCCCTCAAGGAATTCATTTATTGGTGTTGTGACCATTTTGACCCCATAGTTTTTTCACATAACTTATTTGAATTGGGCTGAGAATTCAAGCAAAATTAATTTTTTCCAATAATATGTAGTTTTGGCTGAAAATTTCTTATTTTCACAAGAAATAGAATACCCAATTTTGATGCCCAATTTGTCCTGAGTTTGATGCCGAATTTGTGGTGATAAACTGACGTTTGGGCCCATGGGAGGGCTCAGAAGGAAAGGACCACCATTTGGCCTACTGGGGATTTTCTGGTGCGAAGTCATGTATGCAGAAGGCCCTGAGGTACCAGTACAGTTGAAACCCCCAAGAAGTGACCCCGTTTTAAAAACTACACCCTTTAAGGTATTCATCTGGAGGTGTAGTGAGCATTTTTACCGGAGACATACACCCCATAAACTGTAATGTGGGTTCTCACGGGTACGGCAATACCCTCAATGTGGCTGTTATGAGCTGCCTGGGCACACGGCAGGGCTCAGAAGGGAAAGATGAGGGGAATAAGATGTGCGGAGCGCATCAGGGTAAGTAAAACTGGGGTAGATTAAAAATCAAGTGATTTATGATACATTTTGAAGCACTCTTTCATACGGAGCCTTAGTTTTTCGGGACACGTGTCACATTGATATATTGTGTCCTCCCTTATCTCCCTCTTATAGCAGACTTTATACCTCTTTTGACTTTTTCCTTTCTTGCCAGTTTGGGGAACTTCTCCTGGAAAGTGTTGCCCTGGTACGATGCATGTGGCCCCGCTTCTAGAAGTACTGGGTGCCCCCCCTTCTTGGTCCCTAAAAATTAGTTTCTTGATAACCACCTCTTGAAATTCCAGGAAAGTTCCCGTCTGGCCTGCACATCGACGTAGCACGTACGCATTGTACAAAGCCATCTGTATGATGTGCACGGCCAGCTTCTTATACCACACCGCATGGCGCTGTAGGGCTTCAGGACTTGATCTGACAAGTCCACCCCTCCCATGTACCTATTGTAGTCCAGGATGCAGTCTGGTTTGGGGGTCTCTGTACTGGTACCTCGTCCTGGTACATGGGTACTGGTGGGGCCATGTATTGTTGTCAATACAAGGACATCTCTCTTGTCCTTGTACTTGACACACAATATGTTGCTGCTAGAATGTGCCCTGCTCTCACCCCTTCTGAGTGTTTGCCCAAGCAGAGTCTTAGGGAAGCCTCTCAGATTTCTTCTAGCAGTGCCGCATGCCGCAGGACTTCTGGAAGCTAGGCACTTGAAGAGTGGGACGCTGGTATAAAAATTATCCAGGTAGAGTTGGTAACCCTGGTCCAGCAGTGGGTGCACCAAATTCCACACAATTTTTGCATTAACTCCCAGTAAGGGGGGGCATTCTGGGGGCTGAGCACTGGTGTCTTTCCCTTCATATATCCTAAATTTGTAGGTATACCCTGATGCACTCTCGCACAGCTTATACATCTTCACGCCATACCTTGCCCTCTTACTCGGCAGGTACTGGCGGAATTGAAGCCTCCCTTTAAAATCTACCAAAGACCAGTGGCGGATTAAGAAGACCATGGGCCCTGGGCTGTTACCCAAACTTGGGCCCCCCTTCTCCACCACCACCCTGCTGCGCCGTAACTATTGCTAACACTACCTAAACACTAGTACACAAAGTAGGCACATTATGCACAAAGTACACACAGAACACAAAGTACGCACATTATGCACAAAGTAGGCACATTATGCACAAAGTAGGCACATTATGCACAAAGTACGCACATTATGCACAAAGTACGCACATTATGCACAAAGTACGCACATTATGCACAAAGTAGGCACATTATGCACAAAGTACGCACATTATGCACAAAGTACGCACATTATGCACAAAGTACGCACATTATGCACAAAGTACGCACATTATGCACAAAGTACGCACATTATGCACATTATGCACAAAGTACGCACAGTACACAAAGTACCACATTATGCACAAAGTACGCACATTATGCACAAAGTACACAAAGTAGGCACATTATGCACAAAGTACGCACAGTACACAAAGTACCACATTATGCACAAAGTACGCACATTATGCACAAAGTAAGGACATTATGCACAAAGTACGCACATTATGCACAAAGTAGGCACATTATGCACAAAGTACGCACATTATGCACAAAGTACACAAAGTACGCACATTATGCACAAAGTACGCACATTATGCACAAAGTATGCACAGTACACAAAGTACCACATTATGCACAAAGTACGCACATTATGCACAAAGTACGCACATTATGCACAAAGTACGCACAAAGTACGCACATTATGCACAAAGTACGCACAGTACACACATTATGCACAAAGTACGCACAGTACAAAGTACGCACATTATGCACAAAGTACGCACAGTACACAAAGTACACACATTATGCACAAAGTACACAAAGTAGGCACATTATACACAAAGTATGCATAGTACACAAAGTACACACGAGTATGCACATTATACACAAAGTAGGCACATTATACACGAGTATGCACATTATACACAAAGTACACCTTGTAAACACATGAATATGGACATTAAACATACATGAATATGGACATTAAACATACATGAATATGGACATTAAACATACATGAATATGGACATTAAACATACATGAATATGGACATTAAACATACATTAATATGGACATTAAACATACATGAATATGGACATTAACCACACATGCACTTACCTTTTATGTCTTCACTGCAGCTCTTCTCCTGCTCACAGCACAGAGCCCGCCGACAGTCTCCCCTCCCCCATGTCCCGACAGCTAGCAGCAGAGGAGAGATGTTTAGAGCAGGGAAGGGGGGCTGGAGGGGGAGCTTCTAAAGCAGCACAGACCACGGCTGCTAAGTAGAAGCAAAGCTCCCCTCGCCTGACAGGTGCGGTCCTGGCACCGGGGCTCCCTCCGGTGCTAGCGACGCCACTGGGCATGAGGGGGTTCGGGCGGTCATAGGCCCCCTGGGAGCCTTGGGCCCCCTGGCAGCCCTGGGCCCCGGGCGACCGCCCGAAACGCCCTAATGATAATCCGCCACTGCCAAGGACTCATCAATAGAAATACACTTCTCGGGGGTGTATGCTTGGGAAAACCGGGCACTGAAATGGTCTAATAGGGGTCTCCGTTTATACAAACGGTCAAAACTGGGGTCGTCTTCGAGTAGGCAATGCTCATTAGGAGAAGCGAAGTGTTGCCTCATTTTTATTTTTTTTAGGTTCCAGTTCAGTTCTGAAGTTGCTTTGAGGGGCCTATTTATTAGACACCCCTATGAAACACCCCATTTTAGAAACTAGACCCCTCAAAGTATTCACAACAGCATTTAGAAAGTTTATGAACTCTTTAGGTGTTTCACATGAATTTAGAGCAATGTAGAGGTGAAATTGACATATTTATTTTTGTCAGAAAATCCTTTTTATACCATTTTTTTCTAAAACACAAAAGGTTTTATCAGAGAAACGCAACTTAATACTTATTACCCAGATTCTGCAGTTTAGAGAAATATCCCAGATGTGGCCCTAGTGCGGTAATGGACTGAAGCACCGGCCTCCGAAGCAAAGGAGCACCTAGTGGATTTTGAGGCCTTTTTTTTATTAGGCACCATGTCCGGTTTGAAGAGGTCTTGTGGTGCCAAAACATTGGAAACCCCCCAAAAGTGACCCCATTTTGGAAACTAGACCCCTTGTGGAATCCATTGTAGTTTTCTTGGGGTGCATGCGGTTTTTTGATCAGTTTTTATTCTATTTTTAGGTGGCGTGGTGACTAAAAAACAGCAATTCTACTATTGCTTTTTTATTCTATTTTTTTACAGCGTTCACCGTGCGCTATAAATGATATATTCACTTTATTCTGCGGGGCGATACGATTATGGTGATACCAGATGTTTATAGTTTTTTTATGTCTTATGGCGTTTGCACAATAAAAAACTTTTGCAAAAAATCATTCACTTTTTGTGTTACCTTATTCTAACAGCCAGAACTTTTTTATTTTTCCATCAATAAAGCCGTGCGAGGACTTATTTTTTGCGTAACGAACTGTAGTTTCGATGAGGACCATTTTTAGGTACATGCGACTTTTTGATCTCTTTTTATTCCATTTTTTGGGAGGTGAAGTGACTAAACTATTGTGATTGTGGTACGGTTTATTATTATTTTCTTTTACAGCGTTCACCGTGCGGGATAAATAACGAAATAATTTTGTAGTTCAGGCCGTTACGGACACGGCGATACCAATTATGTATAGTTTATTTGTTTATTTATCTATTTTTTATTAATAATAAAGGACTGATAGGGGAGAAAGGGGGATTTTGACTTTTATTACTTTTAAAACTTTTATTTTCTTATTTTTACACATCTTTTTTTTTACTTTATTACTTTGTCCCACTAGGGGACTTGAGGGCAGGAGGCCCTGATCGCTATTCTAATACACTGCACTACATGTGTAGTGCAGTATATTAGAGCTGTCAGCTACTCACTGACAGCAAGCATAGTGAGTCCTGACGTTGTCAGGACCCACTAAGCTTCCGTTGATGGCATAGCCGGACGCCATTGCTTGGTGTCCGGTTGCCATAGTAACCATTGCCGCCCGCTATCGTGTAGCAGGCCAGCGATGGTAGCTTAACCCCTAATCAAACTATCTACACCGGTTTTCTCTTATTTTGTGCCAAAAGTTTACAACTTTTTTTGCGCCACTCACTACACTTTTCTTAAATATGGACAGGGCTTAGTAAGAGGTACGGGGCCACCAGCAGACCCACTAATTTACTATAATTTACACCAGAAATTGGCGCCAAATTATAGCACAAACTTACAGCAGCGCATAGCTGGCATACATTTGACTTTCTGGCGCACGGATGGCCAGAGACGCTCTGAATTTATTATGAGATGTGCTCTTAATAAATTTGGCGCATCTTACTCCAGCACATTTTACTGTAGATTAAGACTGAAATATGAAACTCCAGTCTTAATAAATCCCCCCAATGTTTTTACATTGAAGGGGTTTTCCACGACCGGATAACTGATGACCTATTCACAGAATAGGTCATCAGTATATTATTGGTGCGGGTCCGACACCCGGACCCCGTACCGATCAGCCGCTCCGGGTGCCGGATGTTTTGAACGGTAAGCAGTAGTTTTGAGCCAGAAGCAGATGGCTCCGGTCACAGAATAGCGGCCGAGCTGCAAAACTGCAGCTCTTGTTCTGTAGAACGGCCGCTATGCAGTGGTCGGAACCATCTGCTTCCAGCTCCAACTACTGTTTACCGTTCAAAACCTCCCGCGGGCGGAGGCAGAGAGAGTGGGTGATCAGTGCGGGGTCTGGGTGTTGGACCCACACTGATCATATACTGATGACCTATTCTGTGGATAGGTCATCAGTTGTCCAGTGGTGAAAAACCCCTTTACCGATTTTAACAGGGCTCTGACAGATACATAATACATTGTGTGAATACAGACAAAAATTTAGGATCATGAAAGGCACCTATTTCTTATCTATTTCATTAACACTTACAATAGATCAAAAGGAGGGACTGTTCCTTTATAATGTACAGTAGGGGGATACGTACTAAGGTTTAGTAATCTCTAACTATTGGTAATTAATATCTTACAAGGGGTGGTTATAAGTATAACACAACATTGAATTTATTGCAATTGACCTACAGGGGGTTGGGTGTAGAAATTGGTGTAGCTATGGGGTGGGGCAGTCGCATCTACCACCCAGTGCTTAAGGGGACCCAAAGGACCCTCTGCCACCTATTAAAATACCAGTATTATAAACGGCAAATAGTAGGTGGGGGGGCCCTGTTACAGGTTCTGCACTGGTGTCCAGTAGATTCAAGTTACAGTACAGGTGTAGGGAAGGTCACATAGCTTTGGAAGAGTTCATCTTTTTTAATATTGGGCTAATATATGTCCATAAAATCTGAGCTGATGCATGACCCTGTCTCGGATGCACGATTTTAAAACATCTAAGCTCCTACAATGCTGTAAGCTACAACATTGCCTTTTAATGTCTAGTAAACATGAGGTTAGATGTCACTAAGCATTATGTATATAAGTATTATCTAAAAACGGTTTTTGATCATGGGATTATTCTGTCTAAGTGACTGTAAATAATATATCCCTTTTAGGTGGGGAAAAGTCACAGCTTGCCGTTTGTAGATGATTTTGAAATTGTGGAAGGTGAAGTAAAGAGTCCTCAATGGAATGAGAGTCAACACGAAGAACGTAAAGGACTGCTGTTTACAGAAGGTACTCATGTGCAGACCTCAAATATACCATCAGGCTCTATTCTTTATACACTTGATCAATATCAGAAAAGCTAAAGAGTTAGGTCTGTGCAGTCTGTACATGGACAAATAGATTGAGATGTTAAAGGGGTAATGTGGGGACCAAAATGTATTAGCAGTCTACTCACTGCAGTATGTGAGTACACTCGCTAATATACATTCTGGTCCCCCGTCGCGCAGGTTATGAGATTTTCATAGATTTTTATAGAGCTGGCAGGGGACTGGAATTCTAGGTGCACAGTCTTCCGTTATGACGACACGACTCTTCGTCACATGACCGACTCTGCTGTACTTTATATAATCCCTGTACTACTGGTACTGCTTGTACTTAGGGTACAGCGGTGCCGGTCACATGACGAAGTGTTGTGTCGTCATAAAGGAAGACTGTGCACCTAGAATTCTGGTTCCCCACCAGCGCTATAAAAATCTATTAAAATATCATCATTTACACGGGGGACCGGGATTTATAATAGCGAGTATACATACATACTGCAGTGAGTACACTGCTAATAATTCTTCGTCCCCACATAACCCCTTTAATTCTTTTTGACTATTGTGTTCTAAAAGAACCCAGTTTTTTAGAAATAGAGAAATAGGAAGGGAACGCCGATATGGATCTTACCACCAGTAATAATACCACTGAGTTTTCAGTTCTGCTTAGAGATCACCTTTCGGCCTCATTTACACAAGCATGTGCGTTTTGCGCACGCAAAAAACGCGGCGTTTTGCGTGCGCAAAAGGCACTTAACAGCTCCGTGTGTCATCAGCGTATGATGCGCGGCTGCGTGATTTTCGCGCAGCCGCCATCATTATGACACTCCGTTTGGATGTTTGTAAACAGAAAAGCACGTGGTGCTTTTCTGTTTACATTCAGAGTTTGACAGCTGTTGCGCGAATCACGCAGTTCGCACAGAAGTGACATGCGTGGTTTTGACGCACCCATTGACTTGAATGGGTGCGTGATGCGCGAAAAACAGCGAAATATAGAACATGCCGTGAGTTTTACGCAGCAGACTCACGCTGCGCAAAACTCACGGACTGTCTGCACTGCCCCATAGACTTGTATAGGTCCGTGCGACTCGCGTGAAAAGCACGCGCGTCACACGGACGAAAATCACGCTCGTGTAAATGAGGCCTTAATCATATTTAATTATTACTATGAAAGGAGGTTCTCTGTCTAAATGTACATTGACCTCATTAAATTGGTTGTCCCATCATGGTTGTCCCTCCTCCAAAGACAGGCCCCCTGGTGGCCAGCTGATCGGCTCAGGTCTGTTTGCTGAAACCCAAGGTGTCCAAATGAGACCTCTGTACCTCTTTAATATGGAAGCATGAGGTAGAAAACAGGGTTGTTTGTTTAAGTAATGCTAAGACTCTTTGCACCTTCTCTGCCCTTAAGGGCGGATTTACACAAACGTGTAATACGTCCGTGCAACGTGCGTGATTTTCACGCGCGTCGCACGGACCTATGCTAGTCTATGGGGCAGAGCAGACTGTCAGTGATTTTTGCACAGCGTGAGTCAGCTGCGTAAACTCATGACAGGTCCTATATTTCTGCGTTTTTCGCGCATCACGCACCCATTGAAGTCAATGGGTGCGTGAAAACCACGCATGCCACACAGAGGCACCTCCGTGGGACGTGCGTGGTTTGCGCAACAGCAGGCAAACTATGATTGCAAACAGAAAAGCAACACGTGCTTTTCTGTTTACAAACATCCAAACAGTGTCATAATGATGGCGGCTGCGCGAAAAGCACGCAGCCGCGCACCATATGATCATGACACACGGAGCTGTTAAGTGCCTTTTGCGCACGCAAAACGCAGCATTTTTTTGCGTGCGCAAAACGCACACGCCCGTGTAAATCCGCCCTAACTCTGACATTTTTTGAGTTTAGTCTAAACTGGTTGCTAAGAATGTGCTGCCTGACCACCCCATTTACAAGACTGTAGATGTTACGCACTACGTCCACAGCAACCAGTGTGTCTAAGGCTGGGTTCACACGACCTATTTTCAGACGTAAAACGAGGCGTATTATGCCTCGTTTTACGTCTGAAAATAGGGCTACAATACGTCGGCAGACATCTGCCCATTCATTTGAATGGGTTTGCCGACATACTGTGCAGACGACCTGTTATTTACGCGTCTCGTTTGACAGCTGTCAAACGACGACGCGTAAAAATACAGCCTCGTCAAAAGAAGTGCAGGACACTTCTTTGGACGTTTTTGGAGCTGTTTTCTCATAGACTCCAATGAAAACAGCTCCAAAAACGGATGTAAAAAACGCCGCGAAAACGGCGCGAAAAACGCCGCGAAAAATGCGAGTTGGGGTATGTTCACACGTAGTCAACAAAAACGTCTGAAAATCCAGAGCTGTTTTCAAGGGAAAACAGACCCTGCTTTTCAGACGTTTTTTTACCAACTCGCATTTTTCGCTGCGTTTTCACGCCGTTTTCGCGGCGTTTTTTACGTCCGTTTTTGGAGCTGTTTTCATTGGAGTCTATGAGAAAACCGCTCCAAAAACGTCCAAAGAAGTGTCCTGCACTTCTTTTTACGAGGCGTAATTTTACGCGTCGTAATTGCCGTACGACGCGTAAAATTACGCGTCGTGTGGACAATACAGCGTTATACCCATAGAAAGTAATGGGGAGATGTTTGACGACGTATTTGAGACGTATTTCCAGACGTAAAACGAGGCAAAATATGCCTCGTATACGTCTGAAATTTGGCCGTGTGAACATACCCTTGGTCAAAAAACGTCTGAAAAGCAGGGTCAGTTTTCCCTTGAAAACAGCTCTGGATTTTCAGACGTTTTTGGTCACTACGTGTGCACATACCCTAAAGTTAAAAGATGGCACAGATGTAAGTTAAGCACCAAATAAGAATGTGAATCATGTAAGCTATTCTATATATAAGCTATACAAGGGGTATTCCCATCTTCCACAAACTAAACCATAAATGACTGCTATGTGCAGGTCCCTCATCTGAAATCCACTGATTTGTACTGTAACACAACCTATTTTCAGACGTAATTCAGGCGTTTTACGCCTCGAATTACGCCTGAAAAGACGGCTCCATTACGCCTGCAAACATCTGCCCATTGCCTGCAGTGGGTTTTACGATGTTCTGTTCCCACGAGCCTTTATTTTACGGGTCGCTGTCAAAATACGGCGCGTAAAATGACGGCTCGACAAAAGAAGTGCACGACACTTCTTGGGACGTTTTTGGAGCCGTTTTCTCATAGACTCTATTGAAAACAGCTCAAAAAACACTGCGAAAACGCTGCGAAAAACGCGAGTTGCTCAAAAAACTTCTGAAAATCAGGAGCTGTTTTCCCTTTTGACAACGCCAAATACGTCTGAAATTACGGAGCTGTTTTCAGGAGAAAACAGCTCCTGAATTTCAGACGTTTTTACAAGTGCACGCGTTTTTCGCGGCGTCTTTTACGGAAGTAATTGGAGCTGGTTTTCATTGGAGTCAATTAAAAACGGTTCCAATTACGTCCCAAGAAGTGTCCTGCACTTCTTTGATGCAGCCATAATTTTACGCTCCGTCTTTTGACAGCGACGCGTAAAATGACAGCTCGTCTGTATAGAACACCGTAAGACCCATTGCAAGCAATGGGCAGATGTTTGCCGACGTATTGGAGACGTCTTCTCAGGAGTAATTCGAGGCGTAAAACGCCTCCATTACTCCTGAAAAGAAGTCGTGTGCACATACCCTTACACTCCTGCTTTGTCTTTTTTTTTTTTTTAGATGTCAACCACATAGTGATCCCTATAAAACTGAATAAGACCAATAACAATTCTAAAGTAAGTTTATTTAACACTATACAGTAGATATAGTTACATTATTTGCGCCACTGATATTTTATCTGCAGTTAACATAGCATTAAATGGTCATACATGTAATGCATGGACAGGCCAGGTCCGCCAGAGAGGCAGCCTCTCTTACAGAGCTGCTCATCTAGGGGGGGCCTCCTACCTAATAGGGCATATAAACAGGGGTAGTCTTCAACCCCATTAAAGGGTTGTATAGGTTTTTAATAAATAGGGTTAGGGCCTGTTCACATCACCGTTCGCTTTCCGTTCCGTGGTTCCGTCTGAGGTTTCCGTCGGGTGAACCCGCAACGGAAAGTGAAACAGAAACCACAGCTTCCGTTTCCATCACCATTGATATCAATGGTGACGGAAACATTGTTAATGGTTTCCGTTCGTCACCGTTCTGGCAGGTTTCCGTTTTAACGATGGAATCAATAGCGGAGTCGACTGCTCTATTGATTCAGTCGGATAATCGGAAACCTGCCGGAACGGTGACGAACGGAAACCATTAGCAATGTTTCCGTCACCATTGATATCAATGGTGACGGAAATGGAAGCTGTGGTTTCAGTTTCACTTAACGTTGCGGGGTTCACCCGACGGAAACCTTCGACGGAACCCCGACACGGAAAGCGAACGGCGATGTGAACAGGCCCTTACTTGGACGCACCAGAGCAAATAATTTCTCCCATCTATACAAAACATGTGCACGTCCACTTTCAATTTCAATATAATTTTTTATGTCATGATTGCACACACAGGATATACAGTATTATTAATAAGGAATCGACCCTAGTAGAAAGGGATTGGATCCAAACTCTGTTTCAAATGGGGTTGTTATCTAATGGACCTTTGGAGCCTCCTTGTAATAGGTGCCCATTATTTTGTCAGAATGTGGGCCCACCAGGGTTTCCACTGATACTCTGGTGGCTAAACTGACCCTGAATGCAGAGCTCAAGTGCTGAACTTTGGGATATCAAATTCTAGAGGAAATGTTCATTGACATACAGTGAAGGAAATAAGTATTTGATCCCTTACTGATTTTGTAAGTTTGCCCACTGTCAAAGACATGAACAGTCTAGAATTTTTAGGCTAGGTTAATTTTACCAGTGAGAGATAGATTATATAAAAAAAAAAAACAGAAAATCACATAGTCAAAATTATATATATTTATTTGCATTGTGCACAGAGAAATAAGTATTTGATCCCCTACCAACCATTAAGGCTGGGTTCACACGACCTATTTTCAAACGTAAACGAGGCGTATTATGCCTCGTTTTACGTCTGAAAATAGGGCTACAATACGTCGGCAAACATCTGCCCATTCATTTGAATGGGTTTGCCGACGTACTGTGCAGACAACCTGTCATTTACGCGTCGTCGTTTGACAGCTGTCAAACGCCGACGCGTAAAAATACAGCCTCGGCAAAAGAAGTGCAGGACACTTCTTTCAGACGTAATTTGAGCCGTTCTTCATTGAACTCAATGAAGCACAGCTCAAAATTTACGGCTGTCAGAGAAGCCTCACAAAATGCGAGGAGGAGGAATTACGGCTGAAACGAGGCAGCTGTTTTCTCCTGAAAACAGCCTGTTATTTCAGCCGTAAAAGCCTCTCATCCAGGGGCGTAACTAGGAAAGACTGGGCCCCATAGCAAACTTTTGACTAGGGCCCCCCTCTGCTGGGTATCACGCAACCCCCCCCCCCTTTATAGATAGTGCCTCCCTATAGATTCCACCACACAGCGCCCCCCTATAGATAGCACCATACACAGCCCCCTGCAGATAACGCCATACAGCCCCCCCTGTAGAGAACTTCATACAGTCCCCCCTGTAGAGAATGCCATACAGCCCCCCCTGTAGATAATGCCATACAGAACCCCTCTGTAGATAACGCCATATAGCCCCCCCCCCAAAAAAAAACGGCCTATAGTTTGTCCTACAAAAGACATGCATCCCCTATCCACAGGATAGGGGATACATGTGTGATCGCTGGCAGCGATAAGGAGAATGGGGGACCGAAAGTCCCCCGAAGTTCTCCATGACTAACCTCGGACTTCCGGCGTCTGCGCAGTTCAATAAAAATGAAAGGAGCGCTAGTCACGCATGCGCACAAGCGCGACCGGCGCTCCATTCATTTCTACGGAGCTGCCGACACAGACCCCGGAAGTCCGAGGTTTGTCATGGAGAACTTAGGGGGGACTTTCGGTCCCCCGTTCTCCTCATCGCTGCCAGCGATCACACATGTATCCCCTATCCTGTGATTAGGGGATACATGTCTTATGTAGGAACAACCCCTTCAGTGGCGTCGCGCTGTAGCAGCCATAGCGGCTGCTAGCGGAGCCTGCGGCCATGGGAGGGGGCCGTGCCGGCGGGTGGCACGGGCCCCCTCATGCTGCAGGCCCTGTAGAAGTCGCTACGGCTGCTATAGCGGTAGTTACGCCACTGCGTATAGGTTTGTACGGCGTATAACTACAGCTCCCAGCATGGCCTGAACAATGATAAGGATATGCTGGGAGATGCGGTTTCACAAAAAAAATCCTATCACCATCATCTCGCTGCAGATCATACAGTGACTACATTACTGATTAGAGGCAGAATAAACATTTACATTAAGTGACTCACCGGTGACGTCTCAGATTCTAGTTCTTTTCTTCTCCCTCCGGCTCAGACATCTATGATGGATTTCTACCGGCCATGACCCATTTCTGCAGTTTTCCGTTCAGATGTCTTCAGCTTCTCACTTTTAAAACATTTCTGCACCTATAAACAAAGTTAAAATTCTCAACACATCTAAATATAACTGTCACAAACACACAACATGCCCCCTGTAGATAGTGACCTACATAGAAGCCCCTATAGATAGTGCCCACATATGGACTCCAGAGCTGCAAGGCAATAGTGCTAACCACTGAGCCACCGTGCTGCCCTACATATAGCTTCCCCTATAGTTATTGCTCCACGTATAGCCCACCTCTGTACATAGTGTCTCACATATAGCTCCCCCTGTATATAGTGTCCCACATATAGCCCACCCCTGTAGACTGTGCACTACATATAGCCACCCTGTTGCTAGTGCCCCACAGGTAACCCACCCCTGTATATAGTGGCCCACATATAGACCCCCCTGTATATAGTGGCCCACATATAGACCCCCCCTGTATATAGTGGCCCACATATAGAGCCCCCTGTATATAATGGCTCACATATAGAGCCCCCTGTATATAGTGGCCCACATATAGACCCCCCCCTGTATATAGTGGCCCACATATAGAGCCCCCTGTATATAATGGCCCACATATAGAGCCCCCTGTATATAGTGGCCCACACCCCCACATATAGACCCCCCCTGTAGCTACTGCCCCACATATAGACCCCCCTGTAGCTACTGCCCCACATATAGAACCCTATATATAATAGCCCACATAAAGATGACCCCCCCCCCCCACCCCACTACAGATAATGCCATTCGCATTTTTATGAGGGAAAAAAAACAAAAACTTGACATACTCACATTCTCCGGTTCCCACGCTGTTCACTGGCGATGCAGACATGCTCTCTTCTGAGCATGTCTGCAGGAGCTGAACGAGCGTCCTCCAATGACGCTGATTGGCGGGGCAGAATGACTTGCCCCGCCAATCAGCACCTTCTAAGCATGGAAGCGGCGCGATGATGTCATCGCGCCGCTAGCCAATCAGTGTCATTGTAAGGCACTGGATGGTCAGGCACGGAACATGCCCGGCCATTCAGTGCTAATACATGTATTTGGCTGCCGCTAGCACTGGGGCCTCCTCCGGTGCTAGCGACACCTACAGGCATGAGAGGGCCTGTGTAAGGCTCGGCGTCGCGGGCCCCACAGTAGCGACGCTACCGCTGTAGTAGCCATAACGGCTGCTAGCGGCGCCACCGGGCCCCCTCAAGCCCCGGGCCCCGTAGCAGCCGCTACTGCTGCTACCGCGGTAGTTACGCCACTGCTCTCATCGTGTGCACATACCCTAAGAGTTCAGCCTCCTCCAGACCAGTTACACACTCCAAATCAACTTGGTGCCTGCATTAAAGACAGCTGTCTTAAATGGTCACCTGTATAAAAGACTCCTGTCCACAGACTCAATTAATCAGTCTGACTCTAACCTCTACAACATGGGCAAGACCAAAGAGCTTTCTAAGGATGTCAGGGACAAGATCATAGACCTGCATAAGGCTGGAATGGGCTAGAAAACCAAAAGTAAGACGCTGGGTGAGAAGGAGACAACTGTTGGTGCAATAGTAAGAAAATGGAAGACATACAAAATGACTGTCAATCGACATCGATCTGGGGCTCCATGCAAAATCTCACCTCGTGGGGTATCCTTGATCCTGAGGAAGGTGAGAGCTCAGCCGAAAACTACACGGGGGGAACTTGTTAATGATCTCAAGGCAGCTGGGACCACAGTCACCAAGAAAACCATTGGTAACACATTACGCCGTAATGGATTAAAATCCTGCAGTGCCCGCAAGGTCCCCCTGCTCAAGAAGGCACATGTACAGGCCCGTCTGAAGTTTGCAAATGAACATCTGGATGATTCTGAGAGTGATTGGGAGAAGGTGCTGTGGTCAGATGAGACTAAAATTAAGCTCTTTGGCATTAACTCAACTCGCCGTGTTTGGAGGAAGAGAAATGCTGCCTATGACCCAAAGAACACCGTCCCCACTGTCAAGCATGGAGGTGGAAACATTATGTTTTGGGGGTGTTTCTCTGCTAAGGGCACAGGACTACTTCACCGCATCAATGGGAGAATGGATGGAGCTATGTACCGTCAAATCCTGAGTGACAACCTCCTTCACTCCACCAGGAGATTAAAAATGGCTCGTGGCTGGGTCTTCCAGCACGACAATGACCCAAAAAATACAGCAAAGGCAACAAAGGAGTGGCTCAAAAAGAAGCACATTAAGGTCATGGAGTGGCCTATCCAGTCTCCAGAGCTTAATCCCATCGAAAACTTATGGAGGGAGCTGAAGATCCGAGTTGCCAAGTGACAGCCTCGAAATCTTAATGATTTACAGATGATCTGCAAAGAGGAGTGGGCCAAAATTCCATCTAACATGTGTGCAAACCTCATTATCAACTACAAAAAACGTCTGACTGCTGTGCTTGCCAACAAGGGTTTTGCCACCAAGTATTAAGTCTTGTTTGCCAAAGGGATCAAATACTTATTTCTCTGTGCACAATGCAAATAAATATATATAATTTTGACAATGTGATTTTCATTTTTTTTTTATATATATATAATCTATCTCTCACTGGTAAAATTAACCTAGCCTAAAAATTCTAGACTGTTTATGTCTTTGACAGTGGGCAAACTTACAAAATCAGCAAGGGATCAAATACTTATTTCCTTCACTGTACATAGTGCAAACTATGGCTGAGGAAGGTAAATGTGGATGGGTTATTTAAATAGACACATATAGATGTATTCAATGCACAAACAGTGCCCCATGCCATGCAGCCACGGTCCCCAAGATCAGTGATTAGGGTGGGTCTGAACAGTCAGGGTATATGCACACACAAACTCAAAAATATCTGAAAATACGGAGCTGTTTTGAAGGGAAAACAGCTCCAGATTTTCAGACGTTTTTTTTAAATCAAAGTCATGTTTTTCACGGCCGTTTTTGGAGCTGTTTTTCTATAGAGTCTATGAAAAACGGCTCCAAAAATGTCTGAAGAAGTGACATGCACTTCTTTTTCGTGGCCGGTTTTTTACGCAACATTTTGAAAAACGACCGCGTAAAACACACCCTGTCGGAACAGAACGCAGTTTTTCCCATTGAATTCAATGGGCAGATGTTTAGAGGCGTTCTGCTTCCAATTTTTCAGATGTTTTTCGGGACGTTTATGGCCGAAAAACGGCTGAAAACACTACGTGTGCACATACCCTAACAGAGTACTACCTGTACTCTTATTAGTTCAGTAATGTTTATACGTAATGAAACTTTATAACAGAAAATAAAGAAAAATTTCACAAGATACATTACCTTTTTATTACATTTTCATTGTTTTTATTATGTTTGGCACATTTATGCTTTAACCTCTTAACGCCGAAGGACGGATATATCCGTCCTCAGCAACTGCTAGTTCGCGCAGGAGGACGGATATATCCGTCCTGTGATGGCGCGGGTACTGTCACTGTACCCAAGCGATCAGCAGCAGGAGCACCGCTGTTATACACAGCCTGGCTCCTGCTGCAACTACCAGAATCGAAGCGCGCTCCGATTCCGGCAGTTTAACCCATTAAATGCCGCTGTCAATAGTGACAGCGGCATCTAATGTGTTTGACAGAGGGAGGGAGCTCCCTCTGTCACCCGATCGGCGCCTCCGCAAACAAATCGCGGGTCGCCGTCGGGTTTCCATGACAGCCGGGGGTCTAACAAAGACCCCCAGGTCTATCTTCCGCAACTGCCTCTTAGGCGATGCCGGAGGCATGACCTAACAGGTTGCCTGTCAGTTTTACACTGACAGGCAATAATGCTTTGGTATACTAAGTATACCAAAGCATTATATATGCGATCGGCAGATCGCATAGTGAAGTCCCCTGGTTGGACTAAAAAAAAATATGTCAATCAGTTAAATAAAGTTTGTGGGGAAAAAAAAAAAAATGACAGTGAAAATCAAATAAAACTACTTTTTTTGCCCAAAAAGTGGTTTTATTTAGTAAAAGTGTCAAAACAAATCACACATACACATATATGGTATCCCCACGTTTGTAACAACTTGAACAATAAAATGAACACATTAATTAAACCGCCGGATGAACGGCGTCCAAAGAAAATGCAAAAAACAACGGCAAAATTTGCTCTTTTCTCCCATTCCCCCCATAAAAAATTAAATAAAAATTAATCTATAAGTCCTATATACCCCAAAATAGTACTAATGAAAACTACACATTGGCCCGCAAAAATCAAGCCCACATACGGCCACATTGACGGAAAAATAAAGACGTTATGGCTTTTGGAATGCGGCAATGCAAAAACAAGTAATTTTTTTCTAAAAGGCTTTTTATTGTGCAAATGTAGGAAAACATATAAAACTTTTACATATTTGGTATCCCCGTAATCGTGCCGACCCATAGAATAAAGTTAACATGTTATTTACGCTGCATAGTAAACGGCGTAAATTTATAACGTGAAAATCAATGCTGGAATAGCTGCTTATTTTCAATACTCTCCTAAAATAAAGTTAATAAAAGTTAATCAATATATTATAAGCATCTAAAAATTGTGCAATTACAAAATACAACTCGTTCCGCAAAAAACAAGCCCTTATACGGCGATGTCGACGGAATAAAAAAAAAGTTATGACTCTTGGAATGCGACCGTGAAAAAACAAAAAATAATCCTTGGTCATTAACGTGCAAAATGGCCCGGTCATTAAGGGGTTAAGACATTTTTTTATACTGCGCAAAGTGCATTCTGATAGTGTTTTCCATAGAAGTATAAATGGACATTGCAGAGTGTTCCTCCAAGTGTATGGACCAGGTTACACAAAGGGCACTTCTAAGAGGGTAGAGGATTTATGACTTCTTGCAAACAGGGTGAGGTAGGCTTTGTTGACATCACATTTTTTGGTCTACGTTTGACATATACAGTGAAGGAAATAAGTATTTGATCCCTTGCTGATTTTGTAAGTTTGCCCACTGTCAAAGACATGAACAGTCTAGAATTTTTAGGCTAGGTTAATTTTACCAGTGAGAGATAGATTATATAAAAAAAAAAAAAGAAAATCACATAGTCAAAATTATATATATTTATTTGCATTGTGCACAGAGAAATAAGTATTTGATCCCTTTGGCAAACAAGACTTAATACTTGGTGGCAAAACCCTTGTTGGCAAGCACAGCAGTGAGACATTTTTTGTAGTTGATGATGAGGTTTGCACACATGTTAGATGGAATTTTGACCCACTCCTCTTTGCAGATCATCTGTAAATCATTAAGATTTCGAGGCTGTCACTTGGCAACTCGGATCTTCAGCTCCCTCCATAAGTTTTCGATGGGATTAAGGTCTGGAGACTGGCTAGGCCACTCCATGACCTTAATGTGCTTCTTTTTGAGCCACACCTTTGTTGCCTTGGCTGTATGTTTCGGGTCATTGTCGTGCTGGAAGACCCGGCCACGAGCCATTTTTAATGTCCTGGTGGAGGGAAGGAGGTTGTCACTCAGGATTTGACGGTACATGGCTCCATCCATTCTCCCATTGATGCGGTGAAGTAGTCCTGTGCCCTTAGCAGAGAGACACTCCCAAAAAATAATGCTTCCACCTCCATGCTTGACAGTGGGGATGGTGCTCTTTGGGTCATAGGCAGCATTTCTCTTCCTCCAAACACGGCGAGTTGAGTTAATGCCAAAGAGCTCAATTTTAGTCTCATCTGACCACAGCACCTTCTCCCAATCACTCTCAGAATCATCCAGATGTTCATTTGCAAACTTCAGACAAGCCTGTACATGTGCCTTCTTGAGCAGGGGGACCTTGCAGGTACTGCAGGATTTTAATCCATTACGGCGTAATGTGTTACCAATGGTTTTCTTGGTGACTGTGGTCCCAGCTGCCTTGAGATCATTAACAAGTTCCCCCCGTGTAGTTTTCGGCTGAGCTCTCACCTTCCTCAGGATCAAGGATACCCCACGAGGTGAGATTTTGCATGGAGCCCCAGATCGATGTCGATTGACAGTCATTTTGTATGTCTTCCATTTTCTTACTATTGCACCAACAGTTGTCTCCTTGTCACCCAGCATCTTACTTATGGTTTTGTAGCCCATTCCAGCCTTGTGCAGGTCTATGATCTTGTCCCTGACATCCTTAGAAAGCTCTTTGGTCTTGCCCATGTTGTAGAGGTTAGAATCAGACTGATTAATTGAGTCTGTGGACAGGAGTCTTTTATACAGGTGACCATGTAAGACAGCTGTCTTTAATGCAGGCACCAATTTGATTTGGAGGGGGTAACTGGTCTGGAGGAGGCTGAACTCTTAATGGTTGGTAGGGGATCAAATACTTATTTCTCTGTGCACAATGCAAATAAATATATATAATTTTGACAATGTAATTTTTTTAAATTCTTTTTATATAATCTATCTCTCACTAGTAAAGTTAACCTAGCCTAAAAATTCTAGACTGTTCATGTCTTTGACAGTGGGCAAACTTACAAAATCAGCAAGGGATCAAATACTTATTTCCTTCACTGTATATAATTTTGACTATGTGATTTTCTGTTTTTTTTATATATAATCTATCTCTCACTGGTAAAATTAACCTAGCCTAAAAATTCTAGACTGTACATGACTTTGACAGTGGGCAAACTTACAAAATCAGCAAGGGATCAAATACTTATTTCCTTCACTGTATGTTGGGAAAAGCATGTTAAACGTGGCCCCTATCAAGTATAGGCTATAATGGTATGCATTCAACGCATATGTCCTGAACTTTCATGACCCTTTTCTTAATACTATTATAGCCTATGGATGCCGGATGCCACTGATAGACATGCGTTTAACGCATCTGTCACCCATAGACTTTAATGGCATCCATTTAACAGATACTTAAAAAGCTATAGAAAAGCTCATGACTTATCTGCGTAACGGATGCTTGTGAGAGATGCCATACTGTGGGATTCAAGACCCATATGTTACAATGTTAAAAAAAAACAGGATGGAATAGTGTATTCTATATTGCTATTCCATACCTTGTTTTTTTGCAGTATACTGACGTATACAAATATAGGTCACTCTTTTCGCCTCCGTGTGACAATGGATCCCTCTGAAACAAATGTTCGTTGGGAGTTTTCCCGACATACAAGGTAAACATAAACAAAAAACGTGATGTGAACAGGGCCGTACAGAATAGTCATACATGCTACTGCAAAATCTGCAGAGAAAATATCTTGTAAATGACTTCTCATATCCCCATTGCTCTGTAAATTTAGGATGGGAAAGATCAAAACAAGACATCTTCAGATCTAAGCCACACCCTTCAATATTCCGGTCACACCTCCTAAAGCACTCCAGATCAAATGCTTAATGTAAGTTGCACACGACCGAGTTCGGACCGTGAGAAACGGTCCGAGTGTCGGCCGCATTTCCCGGCACGACCACGGTACAGGTGAATGGGACTCATAGCATCGTAGACATTTTATGATGCTAGGAGTCCCTGCCTCCCCACGGAACTGCTGTTCCATACTGAACAAAATGATATAGTATGGAACCACAGTTCCGTGGGGAAGCAGAGACTCCTAGCATCATAAATGTCTATGATGCCAGGAGTCCCATTCACCTGTACCGTGGTCGGGCCAGGAAATGTGGCCAACACTTGGACCGTCTTTCACGGGCCGATCTCGGTCGTGTGCAAGAGGTGTAAGACGATACCTTTAAACTGTTTCATAATAGTCCCTACTTTGCCAGACTTTTTGTAGTGATCATAGTGCTACCCTGATAACAACATGCTTACTGTTCAACCTTCCTACACTGCTCCTTCCTCAACTATCAGCAACCTTTGTATGTAACTTCGTCTTTCTGTACCAATGTCTGTCATTAGAGATTGGCACATGAAAAGGATGAGGCCGGAGCTAGATTACTGAACTTTTGTTGAGACAACACAGTGCAGGAATGCATGGTATATCTGCCAAAATGCTGTCCACAAACAGTCAGGGAAAGGCGCTGCTAAGGGAGAGCGATCGCCTATCCTTGTTGATGGTTCATCCGTGGATACTACAGTAGTAGCAACATATTGGGGGTCTATACACACAATATTTAAGGGGTTGTCCAGTTAAGAAAACCCATTTTTATATACCTTATAATGGAATTCTGAGTTAATACATGTTTTGGCCAGAGTGTACAGCGGTTACAGTGTGTCCCGCTCTGGAGTACTTGTACTGTATTACATGGACAACTCAATAATTTGAATGGGCAGTGTAAAGCTTCATTTTCCCTGTGGTGGCACTGCAGGAAAATTGAACACTTACTGCCAGGTTTCCCAGAGATAACAGCTGATCACTGGGTGTCCTATCAGGGGGACAGTTAATAACCATCTTATTGTCATGGGACCCTTCTAAGAAGTAGCGATTGTCCAAAGCGGACAACCCCTTTAACACCAGGAAAAAAAACTCACATCAGCTATCAATTTCACACATGAATGCTATAACACTGTTTTTTTGTTGACTTCCTTCTAAATATTGTATAGGAACTGTCATATATGATCACGCTGGACAAGAGTCATTATATTTTACATCTAGTGCGCAATGCGTGAGTATTCAATTTATTTTCAGACATTTTGATTGCTTGTAAGAACATAAAAAAAAGTCTTAGGAACAAAATTATTTTGTATGCACAGTAAAGATTAAAGGGGTTGTCCCAAAAATGACTTTTATAACATGTTAAATGGGACTTTTACCAACCTCAGAGGGGACAGGTCCCATTCTAAACTTCAAAGTGTCCAATGTGTGGTCGTTTTCCATTGAAATTAATAGGAGTTGTCTAAACCTCTACGTGGGAGCACTGTGGCCATTTCATCATTAAAGGGGTTCTCCAGTCCCCATCAATATCTGGTCGGTCGGAGTCCTACGCTCGTCACTCCCGCTGATCAGCTGTTTGGAAGGGGCCGCAGTGCTCACTTCAATTGGAGAAGGCTGTAAGGCCTCATACACGCGGCCGTTCCTGTAATCACAGCCCACGATTGTATGGGAGCATGGCCCGCAAAATCCGAAAAGTAGGACATTCTCCATATTTCCCCGCACGGTTATACGGCACGGATACCTTTCCGTAGCGCTACGGAAATGTGTCCGCAGCCAATAGAACTGGGCGGGTCCGTAATTGCGGACCGTATTGTGGTCCACAATTATGGAGTTTTTCCATGGTCGTGTGCATGGGGCCTAATACTGTGTAGTGCCGCTACAAGTGTGTCGGCGATTCACAATACAAGCAGATAAGGAATGAAGGAGAAGCAGCGCTCGTACAAGTGATGCAGTCCCTTCAAAACACCTGAGCGGCAGGGGGTGCCAGAAGTCGTACCCTGGCCGATCAGATATTGATGACCTGTCCTGAGGATAGGCCATCAGTTTTTTTGGGACTGGACAACCGCTTTAAGGGTATGTTTACACGTAGTGACCAAAAACGTCTGAAAATACAGAGCTGTTTTCAGGCAAAAACAGCTCCTGATCTTATGACGTTTTTTAACAACGCGCCTTTTTCGCTGCATTTTTTACGGCCATTTTTGGAGCTGGTTTTCAATGGAGTCAATGAAAAACGCCTTCAAAAACGTCCCAAGAAGTGTCCTGCACTTCTTTTGACAAGCCGTCATTTTACGCGCTGTATTTTGACACCGACGCATAAAATAAAGGCTCGTGGGAACAGAACATCGTAATTCCCATTGAAAGCAATAGGCAGATGTCTGTAGGCATATTAGGGGCGTTTTTTCAGGCGTAATTCAAGGCGTAAAACGCCCGAATTACGTCTGAAAACACTGCGTGTGAACATATCCTCATGGTCAGAGGAGGTGATTGATCTCAAGAATGGTCAAGTGTGAGGGTATGTTCACACGCAGTGTTTTCAGGCGTATTTCGTGGCGTTTACGCTGAACGCCTACAAACATCTGCCCATTGAAATCAATGGGAAAAACAGCATTTAGTTCATACAGGGCGTCTTTTTACGCCACTGTTTTAAAAACGGAGTGTAAAAAGACGCTCCATAAAAAGAAGTAGCATGTCACTTTTTGAGGCATTTTTTGGAGCTGATTTTCCATTGAACACTATGAAAAACGCCTTATAAGACTATGTTTACACTGAGTTTTTTGATGAGTTTTTCGACGCGGAAACCGCGCTGCAAAACTCGTTAAAAACGGCCCAAAAATGCCTCCCATTGATTTCAATGGGAGGCGGAGGACATGCCCTATCTTCGGGCGTTTACACCTCTGACCTCCCATTGACATCAATGGGACACAGAGAAAGCGTATTTTTCGCTGTGTTTTATGCCCGCGGCGCTCAATGGCCGCGGGCAAAAAACGCAGCAAAAAATGCTTCGAAAATTGGCGTGCAGGGAGAGGAAAATCTGCCTCAACTTCCAAACGGAATTTTGAGGCAGAATTTCCGCCTGCAAAAACCTCTGTGTGAACGTAGCCTAAGAGTATGTTCACACGCAGAGTCAAAAACGTCTCAAAATACGGAGCTGTTTTCCAGAGAAAACAGCTCCTGATTTTCAGACGGTTTTTTTGCCACTCGCGTTTTTCGCTGCGCTTTTTACGTACATTTTTGGAGCTTTTTTCAATAGTCTATGGAAAACGGCTCCAAAAACGTCCCAAGAAGTGTCCTGCACTTCTTTTTCACGGCCGTTTTTTTAAGCGAAAAACGCTCCGTCGGAACAGAACGCCGTTTTCCCATTGAAATCAATGAGCAGATGTTTGGAGGCGTTCTGCTTCCGATTTTTCGGCCGTTTTTTTGAGGCAGATTTTCCTCTTCCGCTTTCTCTGCCTCCCATTGAAGTCAATGGGAGGTCAGAGGCGTAAACGCCCGAAGATAGGGCATGTCGCTTCTTTTTCCCGCGAGGCAGTTTTACTGCTCGCGGGAAAAAGACGCCGACGCCTCCCATTGAAATCAATGGGAGGCGTTTTCGGGCCGTTTTTGCCGAGTTTTGCGACGCGGTTTCCGCATCAAAAAAACTCGGCAGAATACTCTGTGTGAACATAGCCAAATAGCTCCGTATTTTCAGACATTTTTGAGTTTGCGAGTGAACATACCCTCATTGTCGACCATCAGTGGAGAAGTAGCCGTATATATTTTCAATACAAATGAATGGGGTTGAGGGTATGTTCACACGCAGTAGCAAAATACGTCTGAAATTACGGAGCTGTTTCCGCTTGAAAACAGCTCTTTATTTTCAGACGTTTTTTAACAACTCGCGTTTTTCGCAGCTATTTTACGAACGTTATTGGAGCTGTTTTTCAATGGAGTCAATGAAAAACTGCTCAAAAAACGTCCCAAGAAGTGACATGCATTTCTTTGACGCGTGCATCTTTTTACACGCCGTCTTTTGACAGAGACGCGTAAAATTACACCTCGTGGGAACAGAACATAGTAAAACCCATTGAAAGCAATGGCCAGATGTTTGTAGGCGTAATGGAGCCGTTTTTTCATGCGTAATTCGAGGCGTAAAACGCCCGAAAAAACGTCTGAAAAAAGTGCGTGTGAACATACCCTTACTCAAACCAACTAGAGCTGAAAGTGCACCAGCTGTTTTTCATTTGCATCAGAATATTAAGAATGTAAACTGACTATTATTTCCAATACAGGTTCCTTGTGACACCAGACTTCAAAGTATTTTACTATAATAGGAGTCAACAATTGTATTCATATGAACCTCATATTTCTGTAAGTGCTTTCTAACTTTTGTTTACATAACCAACAATGGCTGATTTTGTAAATGGTTCTATGGCATGATATACATTTGTCTTAAATGCACATGTAGTACCTTACAGAGTTGTTCAAAATACAAAAATGGTCTGCTTTCTGTTTTTTTCAGAAACAGCGCCACTATTTTCCATAGGTTGGGTCTAGTATTGCAGCTCATCCCCATTCACTTGAATATTCTATTATACAGTGTGCTAAATACTTCTCTGTGAATGTAATACACTAAGGGTATGTGCACACGCTAGCTGGCATTTACGTCTGAAAAGACAGACTGTTTTCAGGAGAAAACAGCTGCCTCGTTTCAGACGTAAATGCTCCTCCTCGCATTTTGCGAGGCTTCTCTGACAGCCGTAAATTTTGAGCTGTGCTTCATTGAGTTCAATGAAGAACGGCTCAAATAACGTCTGAAAGAAGTGTCCTGCACTTCTTTTGACGAGGCTGTATTTTTACGCGTCGTCGTTTGACAGCTGTCAAGCGACGACGCGTAAATGACAGGTCGTCGGCACAGTACGTCGGCAAACCCATTCAGATGAATGGGCAGATGTTTGCCGACGTATTGTAGCCCTATTTTCAGACGTAAAACGAGGCATAATACGCCTCGTTTACGTCTGAAAATAGGTCGTGTGAACCCAGCGTGTTCTTTACTTTCAGCCATATTGATAAAAAAAAAAGCTCCTTTATGCATCATTTACACGACCGTGATATACGTCCGTGCGACGCGCGTGCTTATCACGCGGGTCGCACGGACCTATACAAATCTATGGGCCAGTGCAGACAGTCTGTGAGTTTTGCGCAGCGTGAGTTCACTGCGTAAAACTCACGACATGTTCTATATTTTGCCGTTTTTCACGCATCACGCACCCATTGAAGTCAATGGGTGCGTGAAAACCACGCATGCCGCATGGAAGCTCTTCCGTGCGAACTGCGTGATTCGCGCAACAGCTGTCAAACTCATCCAAATGGAGTGTCATAATGATGGCGGCTGAACGAAAAGCACGCAGCCGCGCATCATACACTGATGACACACACAGTTGTTAAGTGCCTTTTGCACACGCAAAACGCCGCATTTTTTGCGTGCGCAAAACGCACACGCTCGTGTAAATCAGGCCCTAAGATGTACCGTAATAGGGTTTAGCTCAATACCATTAATGATTCTTACATGCAGTACTGCGATGCAGTTTTTTTAATCGAAGCAAATCCTAGAACACACATGTTCAACCTATATATGCAATTCCCTTTAACCCTTTCACGACCAAGGACGAAAATTCACGTCCTGGTCGGCTGCTAGCTCCCGCACCATGACGTTCATTTTCGTCCGCATTTCAAACTGTCACAGAGTGACAGACGCGCGCTGACAGCTGTCCTAGACAGCTGAGACATCAGTCTCGCCGGACAGCGGACCATCGCCGCTGCTTTCGGCAGTTAACCCCTTAAGTGTGGCGACGGATTTCCGTCGCCGCATTTAAGTGGTTTGAAGCACATCGGCAGCCCCCACGAAGTGATTGTGGGGGCTACCGATGCTTGTCACGGCAATCGGAGGTCAGATAATGACCTCCGGGTTGCCATGTACGGAAGCCTCGGAGGAACAGCCTTCGGCCGTTCCTCCTCTGCTTCCTGTCAGTGTGACAGTCACATCACAATGACAGTTAGAGTACATCACACTACGTGTGTAGTGTAATGTACTCTAGCAGCGATCAAAGCTGCAAGACTAAGTGTCCCCTAGTGGGACAAGTAAAAAAAAGTGACATAAACACAAAATGCTTTTTTTTCCTATAATAAGACTTTTATTATAGAAAAAAAATGAACACGTTAAAAAAGTACACATATTTGGTATCGCCGCGTTCGTAACGAACCCAACTATAAAACTATAATGTTATTTTCCCCGCACGATGAACACCCCAAAAAAATTTTATAAAAAACTACGACAGAATCACTATTTTTTTGGTCACCACCGCTCCCTAAATAAAGAATAAAAAGTGATCAAAAAGTCGCATGTACCCGAAAATAGTACCAATAAAACTTCTATCCGTCCCGCAAAAAACAAGCCCTTACACAGCTTTTTTGACTAAAAAATAAAACAATTATGGCTCTCAGAATATGGTGACACAGAAATTGTTTTTTTTTATAAATAAGTCATTTTATTGTGCAAACGCTAAAAAAAAGGACCAAACCTGTATACATATGGTATCGCCGTAATCGTACCGACCCGCAGAATAAAGTAAAAATGTCATTTATAGCGTACGGTGAGCGCCGCAAAAAGAAAACCTAAAAAACGGTGTCAGAATTCCTGTTTTTTGCTCAGGATTGCAAAAAAATTGAACAAAAAGTGATAAAAAAAAAAAATCGCACGTACCCCAAAATGGTACCAATGAAAACTACAGATTGTCCCGCAACAAATAAGCCCTCACACAGCTCCGGTGGTGAAAAAATAAAAAAGTTCTGGCTCTCAGAATATGGCGATGCAAAATGTGCAGAGTGTCCAAAAGTGGATAAGATCGGGCGCCATTTATCAGTGTGACACAGGCCACACATCTATGAATTATTATTTATTTACCCCATTATTATACTCTCTTATTATGCCCTGATGTTCTCCGCACAGATTACACATGACCCCCGCATTATAAACTGAAATACCAGTGAAACCCAAAACAGAAAATCTACCAAGCAAAATCTGCGCTCCAAAAGCAAAATGGCGTCCCTCCCTTCTGAGCCCTGCAGCGTGCCCAAGCAGCAGTTTGCGCCCACACTTATGGCGTCGCCATACCCGAGAGAGCCCGCTTAATGTTTTATGAGGTATTTGTCTTCTGTGGCACAAACTGGCCACAACATATTATGCACTAAAATGGCATATCGGTGGAAAATTGCAATTTTCACTTTGAACCATCCGCTGCGCATTAACCCCTTTGCGCACTATGACTTAATTGCCCGTCATGGTGCGGCGGCTGATGTATGGAGCCGGCTCACGTGCTGAGTCCGCTCCATACACTGCGGGTGTCGGCTGTGTATTACAGCAGGCCCCCTCGGTACTAACGGACAGGTACAGCGATCGCTCTGTTACAGAAGCCTGTAAGAATAACAATATACTGCAATACATTAGTATTGCAGTATATTGTACCAGTGATCCAATGATCGCTGGATCAAGTCCCCTAAGGGGATTGATTAATAAAATGTGTAGAAGAATTATAGTTATTAGTAGTGAGAATTTTTTTTTTTAAATTTAAAAAAACAAAACACCTTTTCGCATTTTTCTTCTAAAGTAATGTAAAAAAATGAACAAAATTGGTATCGCTACGTCCGTAAAAGTCCGAACTATTACAATATACCATTATTTAATTTGCACAGTGCACACCTTAAAAAAAATTAATAATTGAAACCGCCAAAATCGCTGTTTTTTGTTTTTTTGTCACCTTCGCTCTAAAAAACAAATTTAATACAACTTTTGAATCACTTTTTATGTACCAAAAAATGGTACCAATAAAAACTGCAGCTCCTCCCGCAAGAAATAAGCCCTCACACCGCTCTATTGATGGAAAAATAAAAAAGTTATGGCTCTTGGAAAGCGGGGAGTGAAAATCTAAAATATGAAAGCAAAAACTGGATCAGTCCTGAAAGGGTTAATTCATTTCTAATGAAAAAACTTATGACCCCATGTGGGGTATTTCCGTACTCGGGAGAAATAGCTTTATAAAAAATGGTTGTTTTTTTCCTTCTTTAACCCTTGTGAAAATGAGAAAATGCAACATTTTAGTGGAAAAAATTGTGATATTAATTTCCGCGCCCTAATTCTAATAAACTCTGCAAAAGACCCGTGGGGTGTAAATGCTCACTATACCCCTAGAAAAATTCCTTGAAAGTTTTTCCAAAATGGGGTCACTTTTGGGGGGTTTCCACTGTTTTGGTCCCTCCAGTGCATTGCAAATGCGACATGGCACCGAAAATCATTCCAGCAAAATCATAAATCCAAATGGCGCTCCTTCCCTTCTGAGCCCTGCTGTGGGTCCAAACAGCAGTTTATTACCACATATGGGGTATTGTCGTAATCGGGAGACATTGCTTTACAAATGTTGGGGTGCATTTTCTTCGTTATTCCTTGTAAATAATAAACATTTCTATGTTGTTTCAGAAAAAAAGTACATTTTAATTTTTACAGACTAATTCCAATATATTTAGCGAAAAACCTGTGTGGTCAAAATGCTAACTATACCCCTAGATAAATACCTTAAGGGGTCTAGTTTTCGAAATGGGGTCGTTTATGGGGAGTTTCTATCGTTCTGGCAGCTCAAAGCTTCTCCAAATGTACAGTGGGGCCTAAAACATTTTCAAGCAAAATATGAGTCCTGAAAGCCTTCGGGTGCTCCCTTCCTTTGGGGCCCTGCCGTGTGTCCAAACAACGCATTAGGGCCACAACGTGGGTATTTTTGAAAACAGGAGAAAGAGGGTGATAGATTTTGGGGTGTATTTCTTCATTTTCATGTTCGCTTTACAAAGAAATCGGTCTTCAAACAAATACTTTTATGAAAAAAGTGAAATTATTTTTTTTTTCACCTGATATGCATTAAATTTAGCAAAGAACTGTGGGGTCAAAATAATTACTATACACCTAAATAATTACGTTATGGGGTCTAGTTTTCGAAATGGGGTAGTTTATGGGGAGTTTCTATCGTTCTGGCAGCTCAAAGCCTCTCCAAATGTACAGTGGGGCCTAAAACATTTTCAAGCAAAATATGAGTCCTGAAAGCCTCCGGGTGCTCCCTTCATTTTGGGCCCTGCCGTGGTGTCCAGGCAGCGCATTAGGGCCACAATATGGGTATTTTTGAAAACAGGAGAAACAGGGTGATAGATTTTGTGGTGTGTTTCTTCATTCTCATGGTCGCTTTACAAAGAAATTGGTCTTCAAACTGATACTTTTATGAAAAAAAGCGAAATTATTATTTTTTCCACCTGCTATGTATTCAATTTAGCAAAAAACTGTGGGGTCAAAATACTTACTATACCCCTAGGTAAATACCTTAAGGGGTCTAGTTTTCTAAATGGGGTCATTTGTGGGGGTTTCCATCACTCTGACACCTATGAGCCTCTGAAAACCTGGCTTGGTGCAGGAAAACAAAATGTACTTCAAAATTTATAAAATGATTATTCAATTTGTAAGTCCTCTAAATTGCTGAAAATTTATTTTATTTTTTCAAAAGTGCTGCCAAAATAGAGTAAAGAGATAGAAATATATATTTAATTAAAAAAATTGTACAGTATGTGTGTACATATGTGACATATTGCAGTTTAAAATAGGAGAAAATAGTAATTTTTACAAAATTTCTTCCATTTTTCTATTTTTTAATTAATTTCCGCAAATCGTATCAGTCTACTTTTACCACTAAAATAAAGTACAATATGTGACGAAAAAACAATGTCAGAATTACTTGGATATTCAAAACTTTCACAGAGTTATTCTCTGATAAAGTCAAACATGCCCGGTCATTAAGGAGTTAACCTATCTAAACAGACTATTTTGGCATCAAGACCTACAGTAACTTTTTTGTTTTTGCATTGCCGCATGCTGAGAGCCAGAACTTTGTTATTTTTAAATCAACAAAGCTATATGAGGGGGTTTTTCGATTTATTTTTTGCTGGAGGAATTGTATTTTTCAGTGGTACCATTTTGGGGTACATATAACTTATTGATTAACTTTTATTAACCCTTTCAAAGGAATGAAAAAAAAACAGCAATTCCGGCCATTGTTTTTTGCATTTTAAATTTACGCTGTTGCCTGTCCAGTGCAAGAAACATGTTACCTTAATTCTATGGGTCTGTGCGATTACGGCGATACCAAATATGTATTGTTTTTATTCTTTATACTTTTGCACAATAAACATTTTTTTTTCTTCAAATCATTTGTTTTTGCATTGCTGCATTCCGAGAAACTTTGTATATTTCCACCGATGTAGCCATATGTGAGCTTGTTTGTTCCAAGCAGGGCCGCCATCAGGGGGGTATTAGGGGTACTACTGTAGGGGGCCCGGCCAAACTTAATTGAAAGGGGGGCCCGGCAACTGCCGCGACTTGCCTTTGGTAGAAAAAAACAGGCCCCTGCAATGGGGCCTGTTCTTTTCACCAAAACAATGTCGTGAGCTGCGGGCCCCCCTCTCGTCAAACACCGCCGTGAGCTGCGGGCCCCCCTCTCATCACCGCCGCGAAACACCGCTTGCGCGCGCGAACGACCGCTAGCGCGCACCCGCGCGCGCATGACCGCAAGCGCGCGCCCACACGCGAACGACCAGGCTCACCGCCGAGAGGGAGGCTTTGCGCCCGCAACACAAGTCCGATCTACGGGGAAGGACAGCCACACAGGGACAGCGGCGCACAGTTTACTTACCTGCTGGCCCGCCTCCAACTCCACCTCCTCGTCCTCCTCCTCCTCCGCCTCCTCGTCCTCCTCCTCCGCCTCCTCGTCCGACTCCGCCTCCTTCTCCAGAGCGTAGCTGCGTAAGGAGAGGGGGAGGAGTCTAGTTGTTGCGCGGTGGCAGGAGTTCTACGATCCCCGCCATTTTCTGGAGCCTGGAGGTGAAGGACTGGACGTCTGGACCGAAGACATTGCCTGGAAGACATCGCCTGAAGAGGACTGGAGTGGGAGCAGCTCTTCTGACACAGTGAGTAAAGTGTCTCAAAGTGCTGATCATGTATGGCCCTGTTCACACAGAGTATTTTGCAGGCCGAAAAAATCTGCCTCAAAATTCCTTAAAGAATTTTGAGGCAGATTTTGACCTGCCCACACTATCTTGCCACGTTTTTTGCTGCGTTTTTTGCCCGCTGCGATTGAGAACAGCAGACAAAAAAAACGCAGCGAAAAATGCATTTTCTGCCTCCCATTGATTTCGATGGGAGGTCAGAGGCGGAACCGCGGCAAGAAAGGACGTGCTGCTTTTTCTTTTTTCCGCGACTGGCTCCCATTGATTTCAGATTAAATCAATGGGAGGCGGTTTTGGAATTGGTTTGGTGCGGATTCTGACGCAGTGTCCGAGTCAATATCAAGGCCCAAAAACTCTGTGAACTGGGCCTTATTGTTAGGGCTTATTCAGACGAACGTGTAATACGTCCGTGCAACGCGCGTGATTTTCACGCGCCTCGCACGAACCTATGTTACTCTATGGGGCCGTGCAGACTGTCAGGGATTTTCACGCAGCGTGTGTCCGCTGCGTAAAACTCACGTCATGTCCGATATTTGTGCATTGTTCACGCATCACGCACCCATTGAAGTCAATGGGTGCGTGAAAATCACGCCCAGCACTTCCGCAGCAGTATAAACTATGAATGAAAACAGAAAAGCACCACGTGCTACAAACATACAAACAGAGTGTCATAATGATGGCGGCTGTGCGAAACTCACGCAGCCGCGCATCATACGCTGCTGCCACACGGAGCTGTTATGGACCTTTTGCATGCGCAAAACACCACGTTTTTGCGCACGCAAAAAGCACACGCTCGTGTAAATCCGCCCTTAGTTTAGGAACACACTAGGCATGAACACTGCGGATTTTATGCAACACATTTTATTGTGGAAAATCCGCAGCGTATTACAGTGGCAGCAGAGTGGATGAGATGTGAACAAATCTCATCCACACGCTGCAAAAAAAATGGACCTGCAGTGTGGCTTTTTAAGCCGCAGCATGTCAATTTATTCTGTGGAATCGCTGCTCCTCTGTTGCGGAAATGCTGCGGTTCTGCCGCAAAAATCACACATGAGAAAAAAAAAAGGTACTTTTTTTACATTTATAAAAAAGTTTAGACTTACCCCGGCCGTAGTCCTGGTGACGCGATCATCTATTCTTAGCGCAGCCCGGCCTCCTGTCATGACGTTTCATACCATGTGACTGCTGCAGCGGTCACATGGTCTACAGCGTCATCCCAGGAGGCGGGGCTACGTTCAGAAGAGAGAGATGCGTCACCAGGACTACGGCCGGGGCAAGTCTAAACTTTTTTTTCCCTACAGGATTCCCGCAGCGGACATGCCTCACGAAACCTGCGCCACTATTTGGTGCGGTTTTGCTGGCAGAATTCCCTGCGGCTACCGGGGCGGATAAGCTGTGTAGTTTTACTCAGCATATCCGCCTAGTGTGTCCCTTATGATGTCGCTCCTGGAGCTGCTGCTGGTCTCTAAATAGGCAGTTGGTCCAGTAGAATTTGGAATTATTTTTTTTGTGAACCAGCTTAAAAAAATACAAAACTTTTGTGTTAGGGCCTGTTCACATCACCGTTCGCTTCCGCTCCGGGGTTCCGTCTGAGGTTTCTGTCGGGTGAACCCCGCAACGGAAAGTGAAAGTGACATCACAGCTTCCGTTTCAGTCACCATTGATCTCAATGGTGACGGAAACATCGCTAATGGTTTCCGTTCGTCACCATTCCGGCTGGTTTTCGGACGGAATCAATAGCGTAGTCGACTGCGCTAATGGTGACGGAAACGGAAGCTGTGCTGTCACTTTCACTTTCCGTTGCGGGGTTCACCCGACAGAAAGCTCAGGCGGAACCCCGGAGCGGAAGCGAACGGTGATGTGAACAGGCCCTAACACAAAAGTTTTGTATTTTTTTAAGCTGGTTCACAAAAAAAAAAAAATTCCAAATTCTACTGGACCAACTGCCTATTTAGAGACCGGCAGCAGCTCCAGGAGCGACATCATAAGGGACACACTAGGCGGATATGCTGAGTAAAACTACACAGCTTATTTTTTTACACAGCTTTTTTTTTAATTATTATTATTATTATTATTATTAGTTGGGAGGGAGGATGGAAAAAAAGCAATTCCGCCATTGTTTTGTTTGTACGCAGTTCATCCTGTATTTTAAATAGCTTGTTAACTTTATTGTTCAGGTCGTCACGATCACGGGAATACCATAAATATGTATTATTTATTTTTTACAAAATAAAACCACTTTTTATAGAAGAAAAATGTAATGTTTTTTTCTAATAAACTTTATTTTTATTAACTTATATTAACTTTTGGGGGCGTAATGGAAAAAACACCCAGAAATTCCGCCATTCTTTTTTTGGTCCTACACCATTTACCGTGTCATAAAAATAACATAATAACTTTAATCAGGACCGCCATCAGAGATTAATGAGATTGGTAAGGCCCCTGAGGGTTTACCGTTTGAGCCTGTAAAGGGAGGGAAGTGAGCAGAATGGTCAGCAGGAAGCATAGTAAGCAGCGACCACTGGGGAAGGTTGTAAAAGGGATTTACTGCAATATTAAAAATTGTTTAATAGGACTTTAGGTTGAAATTAGATCAAATTGTAATGTACTTATCTTAGTAATTCTGTGCCATTCCCACACTGCAGGTACCCACCGGTCCCCAGTCCTCTCTGTTTACCTTGCTTATACAATGACGTGTGTTCATGTCACGTGATTGTGGTAGCTAGTCACCGCTGTACTAATTAACCCAAAAAAAAATATATCTCGATATCACAAGATTTGATTTAATAAATATAATTTATTTTAATTTAATACACATTTAAACAAACATAACCCCCTACAGGTATATACTACAAACATATAAAAAACATAAAATCAGCCAGGTGTTGCTCCATTATAGTCATTAATCATATTAGTCACAATTTTTCCACAGATAGCAATAATATACCAACATGCACATCAATCAAATAGTATGATTAGAGATCCATTATGCTCGTAGCATACTAGCATGCACATCAATTTAGATAGTATGATTGGATATCCATTACGCTCGTTTATATGGTACACAGTATAATGGTCCCTATTAATACAAACATGTATGGATCAACATACCTGTGGAGGACATGATGGAGGTTTAAATCTAGCACCTGGAGACAGAGCACCTCGACGCGCGTTTCGCAACCAAGTAGGGGTACTGGTGATGTGGGAACGGCACAGAATTTACATTAAACACAAATACAATTACCTTTATTTTTAAAGTTCTAGCCATATTGAACCTAATTTAAATGGAATCTGTCACCGGGTTTATGCAATCAGATTTTCTGTCAATACTGTATTCTGCGCTGAGATAGGGCAGCATAAATCTGATTCCCTTTAATTATAAAGAACAATCACCTCCTACCTACCCCTTCTCATATACAGTGTGTGTGTAATGACAGGGATAGGGAAACAGACAAGTGAGCCCTAATTTACCCGCCACTCAGTCCCTGCCTACTTGCAACGACCCGCCCTAGGTGACGGGGTACAACTGGGCGACGGTCCCTACACTCAGTAATTGTACGACAGACAACCAGACAAGGAATCACAGAACAAAGGGAAACGGGGCAGTTGCCCACGGCAACACCGTGAGCAACAAGAGAAGTAAACGAGCCGAGTCAAACCAGGAGTGTACGAGGTACCAAACGCAGAGCAGAAGAGTAGTCAGTAAGCCAGGGTCATATGAAGCAGGGTCAAATAGTACAGAAGCTGCAGCAGGGCCAGGAAACCAACAGAGAAGATTCACAAGCAAGGAGGAACAGGAAAGGCAGGTATAAATAGACAGAGGGTGGGAGCTAGCTCCGTCTGGCCAGACTGTGATAGGCTCTCCCACTCCTAAGCCTGCCATCCTGAGTGGTGGAAGATGGAGTCAGTCTCACAGACATAGAAGCAGGTGCAGACTGATTACCTATGGGCGTGGATAAAGAAGCTGTGCCTGGCAGATCCTTAACATTACCCCCCCTTTTATGAGGGGCCACCGGACTCTTTCTAGATGGACCTGGTTTATTGGGGAAACGAAAGTGGAACCTCCTGACCAATACCCCAGCGTGAACATCCCGGGCGGGTACCCAAGTCCTCTCCTCAGGCCCGTATCCTCTCCAATGGACCAGGTACTGGAGGGAGCCTTGGACCATCTTGCTGTCCACAATCTTGGCCACCTCGAATTCTACCCCCTCAGGGGTGAGAACGGGGACAGGAGGTTTCCTCGAGGGAGCCAAGGACGGGGAGCAGCGTTTAAGGAGGGAGGCATGAAACACGTTGTGTACTCGAAAAGATGGGGGCAACTCCAGTCGGAAGGAGACAGGATTGAGGACTTCAATGACCTTGTACGGCCCTATAAACCGGGGAGAAAACTTCTTGGATGGGACTTTAAGGCGCAAGTTCTTAGACGATAGCCACACCAGATCCCCGACCGTAAACAAGGGGTTAGCAGAATGTCTTCTATCTGCCTGAGTTTTTTGTATGCTCTGGGACGCCTCTAGGTTCTTCTGAACCTGGGCCCAGACTGTGCACAGTTCCCAATGAACGAACTCTACCACAGGATTGTTGGAACTACCAGGTGAAACGGAGGAGAACCGTGGATTAAACCCAAAATTACAGAAAAAGGGGGAGACCCCTGACGAGTTACTGACCCCGTTATTAAGGGAAAATTCGGCAAGGGGAATGAATGAGACCCAATCATATTGACAGTCAGAGATAAAACACCTTAAATATTGTTCTAGAGACTGATTAGTCCTCTCGGTTAGGCCATTAGTTTCAGGATGGAAGGCAGAGGAGAAGGACAGATCAATCTCCAACTTTTTACAGAAGGCTCTCCAAAACAAAGAAACAAATTGTATCCCTCTGTCAGAAACAATATTGACAGGGACCCCATGGAGACGCAGGATGTGTTTGACAAACAAGGTAGCTAACGTCTTAGCATTGGGTAGTTTTTTGAGGGGCACAAAGTGGCACATCTTACTGAAGCGGTCTACTACAACCCACACCACCGACTTGCCTTGAGATGGAGGCAAATCGGTGATAAAATCCATGGAGATATGGGTCCAAGGTCTCTGGGGAATGGGCAAAGAACATAGTAAGCCCGCTGGTCGGGACCTGGGAGTCTTGGACCTAGCACAAATCTCACAAGCGGTGACGTAGGCCTTAACGTCTTTAGGCAACCCAGGCCACCAATAGTTTCTGGCAATGAGGTGCTTGGTACCCAGGATGCCTGGATGACCAGATAGTGCGGAGTCATGATTTTCCCTAAGTACCCTTAGCCGGAATTGCAGGGGAACAAACAGCTTGTTCTCAGGAAGGTTCCCGGGAGCTGAACCTTGATCAGCAGCAATTTCAGAGACTAAATCAGAATCAATAGAGGAAATGATTATACCTGGAGGCAAAATACAAGCAGGATCTTCCTCCGAAGGAGGGCTGGCCATGAAGCTACGCAACAGTGCATCAGCCTTAATATTTTTAGACCCAGCCCTATAGGTAACCAAAAAATTGAATCTGGTAAAAAATAACACCCATCGAGCTTGTCTCGGGTTTAGCCTCCGGGCCGATTCTAGGAAAACCAGATTCTTGTGGTCGGTAAGGACCGTTACCTGGTGCCTAGCCCCCTCCAGGAAGTGGCGCCACTCTTCAAATGCCCATTTAATGGCTAAGAGTTTGCGGTTGCCAATATCATAGTTACTCTCAGTGGGCGAAAACTTCCTGGAGAAGTAGGCACAGGGACGGAGATGGGTGAGGGACCTGGTACCCTGGGACTAGACAGCCCCCACTCCCACCTCGGACGCGTCAACCTCCACGATAAATGGCTCCATTTGGTTGGGCTGAACCAACACCGGGGCCAAAATAAAGCACTTCTTATGGGCCTCAAAAGCCTGGACAGCCTCAGGAGGCCAGTGGAGGAGATCAGCACCCTTGCGAGTGAGGTCCGTAAGAGGCTTAGCGATGACTGAGAAGTTAGCAATAAATCTCCTGTAATAATTAGCGAACCCCAAGAAGCACTGTAACGCCTTCAGGGAGGCAGGTTGGACCCATTCCGCCACAGCCTGGACCTTGGCGGGGTCCATGCGGAATTCATGAGGAGTGAGGATTTGACCCAAAAATGGTATCTCCTGCACCCCAAACACACATTTTTCGGTCTTCGCAAACAGTTTGTTTTCCCGAAGGACCTGGAGCACCTTCCTGACATGCTCAATGTGGGAGGACCAGTCCTTGGAAAACACAAGTATGTCATCAAGGTACACTACGAGAAATACCCCCAGGTAATCTCTTAAAATCTCATTTATGAAATTCTGGAAGACTGCGGGAGCATTACACAACCCAAAGGTCTTGACGAGGTATTCGAAATGACCTTCGGGCGTGTTAAACGCAGTCTTCCACTCATCCCCCTCTTTGATGCGGATAAGGTTATACGCCCCCCGTAGATCAAACTTAGAGAACCATTGGGCCCCCTGAACCTGATTAAAGAGATCAGGAATCAAAGGAAGGGGATACTGGTTCCTTACAGTGACCTTATTCAAGTTATGGTAGTCAATGCATGGCCTAAGACCACCATCCTTCTTTCCTACGAAGAAGCCAGCACCTACCGGAGAAGTAGAGGGGCGAATGTAACCCTTGGCCAGGCATTCCTGGATATACTCTCTAATGGCTTCACGTTCAGGATAAGAGAGATTAAATATCCTACCCTTAGGGAGCTTGGCTCCTGGTACCAAATCGATAGCGCAATCGTGTTCTCTATGAGGAGGTAACACTTCGGAGACCTCCTTAGAGAAAACATCAGCGAAGTCCTGAACAAACTCAGGTAGCGTGTTCACCTCCTCAGGGGGAGAAATAGAATTAACAGAAAAACATGACGTCAAGCATTCATTACCCCATTTGGTAAGATCCCCAGTATTCCAGTCAAACGTGGGATTATGCAACTGCAACCAGGGAAGGCCTAAAAAATCCCTGCATCAACAGTACAGAGCACTGCTCCAAATGCATGGAGCCAACAAGGAGTTCAAAAACAGGGGTATGCTGTGTAAAATAACCATTAGCAAGAGGAGTGGAGTCGATACCCACTACCGGGACAGGTTTAGGCAAATCAATCAAAGGCATAGCTAGAGACATAGCAAATTCCACAGACATGATATTAGCAGACGACCCTGAATCCACGAAGGCACTGCCGGTAGCAGACCTACCACCAAAAGAGACCTGAAAGGGAAGCAAGATTTTGTTACGTTTCATATTTACGGGAAATACCTGTGCGCCCAAGTGACCTCCCCGATGATCACTTAGGCGCGGAAGTTTTCCGGCTGCTTATTCTTACGCCTAGGTGTTCAGGTTTCTTACGCCTAGGCATTCTTACGCCTAGGTGTTCTTACGCCTACAGGTGTTCACTTGATGCTTGTCATCCCCACAGTAGAAGCAGAGACCATTCTTCCTGCGGAACTCTCTACGTTGTTGGGGGGACACGGAGGCCCCGAGTTGCATGGGTACCTCCGAGTCTTCCGTGGAAGAACGAAGCAACGGAACCTCGGGAGGCATCATGGGGGAGTCAGCGGAGAAAACACATAAACGTTCACGTTGTCGTTCCCTGAGACGTCGGTCAAGTCGTACTGCTAAAGCCATAACCTGGTCTAGGGAGTCAGAAGAGGGATAGCTAACTAGCAGGTCTTTCAGGGCGTTCGACAGACCCAACCTAAACTGGCACCTTAAGGCAGGGTCATTCCACCGAGAAGCTACGCACCACTTCCTAAAGTCAGAGCAATACTCCTCAACAGGTCTCTTACCCTGACGTAAGGTCACCAGCTGACTCTCGGCAAAGGCAGTCCTGTCAGTCTCGTCATAAATGAGTCCGAGAGCAGAAAAGAAAAGATCAACGGAGGAAAGTTCAGGGGCATCAGGAGCCAAGGAGAAGGCCCATTCTTGGGGCCCTTCCTGGAGCCGGGACATAATTATACCCACCCGCTGGCTCTCAGAACCTGAGGAGTGGGGTTTTAAACGAAAATAGAGCCTACAACTCTCTCGAAAGGAGAGAAAAGTCTTCCGGTCCCCTGAGAACCGGTCAGGCAACTTGAGGTGGGGTTCAAGAGGTGAGGTGAGGGGCACTACCATGGTAGCATCAGGCTGGTTGACCCTCTGAGCCAGGGCCTGGACGTGTAGGGAGAGACCCTGCATTTGCTGAACCAGGGTCTCAAGGGGGTCCATAGTGGTGTGAGGGACCAGGGTAGAGTAGGTATATGTGCTTGTGAATATGTAATGACAGGGATAGGGAAACAGACAAGTGAGCCCTAATCTACCCGCCACTCAGTCCCTGCCTACTTGCAACGACCCGCCCTAGGCGACAGGGTACAACTGGGCGACGGTCCCTACACTCAGTAAGTGCACGACAGACAACCAGACAAGGAAACACAGAACAAAGGGAAACAGGGCAGTTGCCCACGGCAACACCGTGAGCAACAAGAGAAGTAAACGAGCCGAGTCAAACTAGGAGAATACGAGGTGCCAAACGCAGAGCAGGAGAGTAGTGAACAAGCCGAGTCAAACCAGGAGTGTACGAGGTACCAAACGCAGAGCAGAAGAGTAGTCAGTAAGTCAGGGTCATATGAAGCAGGGTCAAATAGTACAGAAGCTGCAGCAGGGCCAGGAAACCAACAGAGAAGATTCACAAGCAAGGAGGAACAGGAAAGGCAGGTATAAATAGACAGAGGGCGGGAGCTAGCTCCGTCTGGCCAGACTGTGATAGGCTCTCCCACTCCTAAGCCTGCCATCCTGAGTGGTGGAAGATGGAGTCAGTCTCACAGACATAGGAGCAGGTGCAGACTGATTACCTATGGGCGTGGATACAGAAGCTGTGCCTGGCAGATCCTTAACAGTGTGAATATATATATATATATATATATATATATATATAGAAAAATCAAAGATGGGAGCAGCACTGTGGTTCCACACCTGATAAGGCCGGTGCTATGCTTTAAAGCAAGGAGTGACCTCTCCTTGCACATCAATAACGAGAAGGAGCGAAGCAGCACTCAAAAAAACTTGGTTTTATTCATCCAACATCCACCACTTGAAAAAGCCTTCATAGAGAAGGTGAAACGTTGTCGTGGCTATTGGATGAATAAAACCAAATTTTTTTGAGTGCTGCTTCGCTAGTTCTCGTTATTTATATATATATATACATGTATATAAATATATATATATATATATATATATATATATATATATATATATATATATATACACCGTGTTCCAAATTATTATGCACATTAAACTCATGGATGTTATTGTGTCTTCGGGCTCTTTGGATCATTGTAATCAATCTCAGACACCTGTGATAATTAGTTTTCCAGGTGTGCCCAATCAAAGGAAAACTACTTTAGAAGGACGTTCCACATTATTAAGCAGGCCACAGGTTTCAAGCAATATGGGAAAGAAAAAGGATCTCTCTGCTGCCGAAAAGCGTGAAATAGTGCAATACCTTGGACAAGGTATGAAAACATTGGATATTTCAAGAAAACTTACGCGTGATCATCGTACTGTGAAAAGATTTGTGGCTGATTCAGAGCACAGACGGGTTCGTCCAGATAAAGGCATAATGAGGAAGGTTTCTGCCAGACAAATTAATAGGATTAGGAGAGCAGCTGCTAAAATGCCATTGCAAAGCAGCAAACAGGTATTTGAAGCCGCTGGTGCCTCTGGAGTCCCGCGAACCTCAAGGTGTAGGATCCTCCAGAGGTTTGCAAGTGTGCATAAAGCTATTATTCGGCCACCCCTAAACAATGCCCACAAGCAGAAACGGTTGCAGTGGGCTCAGAAATACATGAAGACTAAATTTAAAACCGTGGTGTTTACTGATGAGTGCCATGCAACCCTGGTTGGTCCAGATGGATGGAGTAGTGGATGGTTGGTGAATGGCCACCATGTCCCAACAAGGCTGCGACGTCAACAAGGAGGTGACGGAGTCATGTTTTGGGCTCGAATCATGGGGACAGAACTGGTAGGGTCCCTGACGGTGTGAAAATGACCTCTGCAAAGTACATAGAGTTTATGACTGACCACTTTCTTCCGTGGTACAAAAAGAAGAACCGTGCCTTCCGTAGCAAAATTATCTTCATGCATGACAATGCACCATCTCATGCTGCAAAGAATACCTCTGTGTCATTGGCTGCTGTGGGCATAAAAGGAGAGAAACTCATGGTGTGGCCCCCATGTTCGCCTGACCTCAACCCTATTGAGAACCTTTGGAGCATCCTCAAGCAAAATATCTATGAGGGTGGGAGGCAGTTCACATCAAAACAGAAGCTCTGGGAGGCTATTCTGACATCCTGCAAAGATATTCAAGCAGAAACTGTCCAATTACTCACAAATTCAATGGATGCAAGAATTGTGAAGGAGATATCAAAGAAGGGGTCCTATGTTAACATGTAACTTGGCCTGTTAAGGTTTTTTTGATTGAAAGAGCTTTTGATTTCTGTAAATATGACCTCCTGATGCTGCAAATTCAACAAATGACCATTTTAGTTCTTTCTACAACCTTTAAAATGTTTTGATATCTGTTGTGCATAATAATTTGAAACAGTGCATTTTGAGTTTTTTTACTTCTAAAAAAAAATTTTTTATCATTAGATTTGCTCAATTAAATTTGCATTATACCCCAACGATTATACTGACTGTCATTTGCATGGACTATTTAGGAAAATCAGCTAAAAATAACATTTGCAGAATAATTTGGAACGCATATATATATATATATTTTTTTATTTTTTTTTCAAATGAATAGGCAGCACAACACAGGTTCCAATTCAAGCATGAGAAAGGCCCATATGGGCTGAAACGTTGCACTGACGTATGGGTGAATAAACCTTTTTCGCTGAATTGGAACCTGTGTTGTGCTGCCTATTCGTTTGGAAATACATATGTGGGACTGGAGTCTGAGGTCCTAAGGCTTGTGCACACACGACTACGCATACTTTGCTTTTATATGAGCTGCTCTTCTTTTTTTCTACTATATATATATATATATATATATATATATATATATATATATATATATTATATATATACAGGGGCGTAACTAGGAAACACTGGGCCCCATAGCAAACTATTGACTGGGCCCCCCTCCCCTGGGTGCCACACACAACCTGGCCTTGTAGATAGTGCTCCCCTGTAAATAGTGCCATACAGCCCCCTTCTTTAGACAGTGCTATAGCTGCCCCCACACAGTATAATGCCTCCCATAGCTGCCCCCACAGTATAATGCCCCCATAGCTGTCCCCACAGTATAATGCCCTCATACAGTATAATGTCCCTCATAGCTGCCCCCACAGTATAATGCCCCCATAGCTTCCCCCACACAGTATAATGCCTCCCATAGCTGCCCCCACACAGTATAATGCCTCCCATAGCTGCCCCCACAGTAAAATGCCCCCATAGCTGTCCCCTCAGTATAATGCCCCTCATACAGTATAATGTCCCCCATAGCTGCCCCACAGTATAATGCCCCCACACAGTATAATGCCCCCATAGTTGCCCCCACAATATAATGCCCCCCATAGTTGCCCCCACAATATAATGCCCCATAGCATAATGCCATCCATAGCTGTCCCCACAGTATAATGCTCCCATACAGTATAATTCCCCCATAGCTGTCCCCACAGTATAATCCCTACCATAGCTGCTCCCACAGTATAATGCCCCCATACAGTATTATGCCACCCCTTCCCTACCCAGTATAATGCCCCATAGTGCCTAATAGAAAACTAATAACATAATTACTTACCTATCCCCGTTCCCACAGCGGGTGTAGGATCCTTCTCCTCCAGTCTGTGCTGTGAGTGACTCGGCGCAGACAGGTGATTACATCACTATATCGCGCCTGCCTCCGCCAAGCCGCTCACGGTAGAGTGAATGTGGAGCACAGAGCTGTCAGCTCCTTGCTCCAGCATTCAGGAAACAGGACCAGCGTGGTGAGCGCTGTGCGGCAACGGGGGCCCTGAGGGCCCCCCATGTTCAGGTGCGCAGTCGCAATTGCGACCCCTTGAGCTACACCACTATCAGTAGTCTATGGCAGAGCAGGGAGATACATCCTTGCTCTATCATAATGTTTAATAGTATCTGCATCCGAAGGACGCAGACACTATTGAATGTGGTGTCGCTACCACTGTAGCAGACATAGCGGCTGCCAGCGGAGCCTCTGGGCATGGGGGGCCGTAGCAGCGGTAGTTACGCCACTGTGTATGTATATATATATATATATATATATATATATATATAGATAGATAGATAGATAGATAGATAGATAGATAGATAGATAGATAGATAGATAGATAGATAGATAGATAGATAGATAGATAGATAGATAGATAGATAGATAGATAAAATACACATGTCCATCAAGTTCAACCAAGGGATGGGAAAAAGGGAAGGGTTGAAATAAAAATTCTACATATTGACATAGGAGCTGATATTTTTTAATTCTAGGAAATTTAAGCTTTTTTTAAGGCCGTCTACTGTCCCTGCTGTGACCAGTTCCTGCGGTGACTATTCCATAGATTCACAGTTCTCACAGTAAAGAGGGCTTGTCGCCTCTGGAGATTGAACCTTTTTTTTTCCAGACGGAGGGAGTGCCCCCTTGTTTTTTGAGGCGGTTTTTACATCGAACAGGTTTTCACTATATTTTTTGTATGTGCCATTCATATATTTATATAAGTTAACCATGTCCCCCCGTAGTCGTCTCTTTTCAAGGCTAAATAGGTTTAATTCTTTTAATCTTTCCTCATAACTTAGATTCTCCATGCCCCTTATTAGCTTCGTTGCTCTTCTTTGTATTTTTTTCCAACTCCAGGGAATCCTTTCTATGAACTGGAGCCCAGAACTGAACTGCATATTCTAGATGAGGCCGCACTAATGCTTTGTAAAGTGGTAATATTACATCCTTGTCCCCCGAGTCCATGCCTCTTTTATTACATGACAATATCTTGCTGACTTTAGAAGCAGCTGATTGACATTGCATGCTGTTATTTAGTCTATGATCTACAAGTACACCCAGATCCTTCCCAACAAGTGACTCTCCCAGTATAGCTCCCCCTAGGACATATGATGCATGCAGTTTGTTGGTACCCATATGCATAACGTTACATTTATCTACATTAAATCTCATTTGCCCAAACACTTAGTGTGTCCAAATCGGCTTGCAATTTACGAAAATCTTCCATAGACTGAACAATACTACACAGCTGGGTGTTATCTGCAAAAATAGAAATAGTACTATTAATCCCATTCTCTATATCAGGGGTCTCAAACTCGGCCGGGTAAGTGGGCCACATATAGCAAAAATGTGAAGTTGACGGGCCGCATTTCTTTCAAATTTGATACATTACTAAATTATTGTTAATTAGTTATTTGAACTACTATAACACTATATTACTATAATACTACATTACTATAATAATAGCGCTAGGTTTAAACTTACCGGAAATTTGCGAGATTTCTCCACGTGCTTATTTCAACAATCCACTTTTACAGTTAAAGTGTCGCTAAATGCAGTCCGGCAGCTCAGTTAGCAGCGTTTGGCAGACACACAAATGTCAAAATTAGGCAGCCCCTTTCTAGATCGTGCCACAGAGCCTTCTATAGATACTGCCACAGTGCGTTCTGTAGATACTGCCACAGTGCCCTCTGTAGCTACTGCCACAGTGCCCTCTGTAGATACTGCCACAGTGCCCTCTGTAGATACTGTCACAGTGCCCTCTGTAGATGCTGCCACAGTGCCCTCTGTAGATGCTGCCACAGTGCCCTCTGTAGATAATGCCACAGTGCCCTCTGTAGATAATGCCACAGTGGCCTCTGTAGATAATGCCACAGTGGCCTCTGTAGATAATGCCACAGTGCCCTCAGAAGATAATGCCACCGTGCCCTCTGTAGATAATGCCACTGTGCCCTCTGTAGATAATGCCACAGTGCCCTCTGTAGATAATGCCACCGTGCCCTCTGTAGATGCTGCCACAGTGCCCTCTGTAGATAATACCACAGTGCCCTCTGTAGATAATGCCACCGTGTCCCCTGTAGATAATGCTACCGTTCCCTCTGTAGATGCTGCCACAGTGCCCTCTCTAGTTAATGCCACAGTGCCCTCTGTAGATAATTTCACAGTGCCCTCTGTAGATACTGCCACAGTGCCCTCTGTAGATACTACCACAGTGCCCTGTGTAGATACTGTCACAGTGCTCTCTGTAGATACTGCCACAGTGCCCTCTGTAGATACTGCCACAGTGCCCTCTGTAGATAATGCCACAGTGCCCTCTGTAGATAATGCCACAGTGCCCTCTGTGGATAATGCCACCATGCCCTCTGTAGATAATGCCACCGTGCCCTCTGTAGATAATGCCACCGTGCCCTCTGTAGATAATGCCACAGTGCCCTCTGTAGATGCTGCCACCGTTCCCTCTGTAGATGCTGCCACAGTGCCCTCTGTAGATGTTGCCACCATGTCCTCTGTAGATGCTGCCACAGTGCCCTCTGTAGATGCTGCCACAGTGCCCTCTGTAGATGCTGCCACAGTGCCCTCTGTAGATGCTGCCACAGTGCCCTCTGTAGATGATGCCACAGTGCCCTCTGTAGATGCTGCCACAGTGCCCTCTGTAGATAATGCCACACACACCTCCTGTAGATAGAACCACAAACACTCCCAGTAGATAGCTCCATTGGGGCTCCCTCTAGGAGTGGAATCCCCAGCCAGAGCGTTGCCGACGCTTTGGCCAGGGATTCCTCTGCTGGAGGAGCCCCTGATGTCACTGTTCATACACAGTGACGTCAGGGGATCCTCCTGGACCGGAATGTGATATCAGGGACAACCCCAGAGCCGGTGTCCCAGAGCGGAGCACTAGTATAGGCTCTGCTCTGGAACTCTGGGGAAGCAACTTACATCAGTGTCCATATATGGACAGAGATGTCAGGGGCAACCCCAGAGCTGGAGTCCCGGGCAGAGCACTACTAGCACTCCTACTGGGACTCCAGCTATGCTCCTGACATCACTGTCCAGTTCTGGGGAAGCCCTAGACATCGCTGTCCATATGTGGGATTCCAGAGTCCCGGAGCAGAGCCTATGCTAGCGCTCTGCCCGAGACTCCGCTCTGGGGAAGACACTGACAAAACTGTCCATATATGGACAGCGATGTCAGGGAATTCCACAGAGTCCCGGAGCAGAGCCTGTACTAGCGCTCTGCCCGGGACTCAGGCTCTGGGGAAGCCCCAGACATCGCGTGTCCATTCATGGACAGCGATGTCAGGGGATTCCACAGAGTCCCGGAGCAGAGCCTATGCTAGCGCTCTGCCCGGGACTCCGTTCTGGGGAAGACCCTGACAAAAACTGTCCATATATGGACAGCGATGTCAGGGAATTCCACAGAGTCCCGGAGCAGAGCCTGTACTAGCGCTCTGCCCGGGACTCCGCTCTGGGGAAGACCCTGACAAAACTGTCCATATATGGACAGCAATGTCAGGGAATTCCACAGAGTCCCGAAGCAGAACCTATGCTAGCGCTCTGCTTGGGACTCCGCTCTGTGTAAGTCCCTGACATCGCGTGTCCATTCATGGACAGCGATGTCAGGTATTTCACAGAGTACCAGAGCAGAGCCGATACAAGCGGCTCTGTGTCCCGCGGGCCGCAGGTGACAGCCTCAGGGGCCGCATGCGGACCGCGTGCTTGAGACCCCTGCTCTATATCATTAAGAAATAAGTTGAATAATAGTGGTCCCAGCACAGTAGCCTGTAGTACACCACTTATAACCGGGGACCATTCAGAGTAGGAATCATTGACCACAACCCTCTGGATACTGTCCTTGAGCCAATTTTCAATCTAATTAAAAACTATACTTTCTAAACCTACTGTCCTTAATTTACCCCTTAGACGTCTAAGAGGGACAGTGTCAAATGCCTTTGCAAAGTCCAAAAACACTATATCCAAAGCGGCCCCTCTGTCTAGGCTTCTGCTCACCTCTTCATAAAAACAGATCAGGTTAGTTTGACAACTTCTGTCCTTAGTAAAACCGTGATGGCTGTCACTTATAATACTATTTTTTGGCACATACTCCTGTATATAGTTCCTCAATAGCCCCTCAAACATTTTTCCCACAATGGATGTTAAGCTTACTGGTCTATAATTACCCGGGGAAGACCTAGAGCCCTTTTTGAAAATAGGCACCAAACTCGCCCTGTGCCAGTCCCTTGGCATTATACCAGTCACTAGAGAATCCCTGAATATTATGAAGAGGGGGACAGAAATAACTGAACTAAGCTCTTTAAGAACTCTAGGGTGTAACCCATCTGGTCCCGGAGCCTTGTGCACATTTATTTTATTTAATTTAGCTTGAACCATATCTACATTCAGCCAATTAACTATAAAAATTGATGTATTAACAGCACTGGCAGCAGCTACATCAGCTGCTCTTTCTTATGTTGTATGTACAGAGCTAAAGAACCCACTTAGTAACTCTGCCTTCTCTTGATCCCCTGTGACCAACTCCCCATTACCACTATTTAGGGGTCCTACATGTTCAGACCTTGGCTTCTTTGCATTTATATACTTGAAGAAGTTTTGGAGATTTGTTTTGCTATCCTTGGCCACCTGCCTTTTATTTTGTATTTTTGCTGATTTTATTTTTCAAATGCCGTTTTTTTGGCATACATTGCCCTTTTTACAGAAGGTGTAAGCCATATGTGGTTTAATTTTAGTCGTTTATACTTGTTACCTATAAGAACAAATTTTGCACTGTAATTACCCAAAGTAGATTTTAAGATCTCCCATTTATCATTTGTACCATTATTTGACATTAGTTGTTCCCAGTCTATGTCCTGAATTGCACCCCTCATCCTGGGGAAATTGGCCTTAAAGAGGCTCTGTCACCAGATTTTGCAACCCCTATCTGCTATTGCAGCAGATAGGCGCTGCAATGTAGATTACAGTAACTTTTTTATTTTTAAAAAACGAGCATTTTTGGCCAAGTTATGACCATTTTCGTATTTATGCAAATGAGGCTTGCAAAAGTCCAAGTGGGTGTGTTTAAAAGTAAAAGTCCAAGTGGGCGTGTATTGTGTGTGTACATCGGGGCGTGTTTACTACTTTTACTAGCTGGGCGTTGTGCATAGGAGTATCATCCACTTCTCTTCACAACGCCCAGCTTCTGGCAGTGCAGACACAGCCGTGTTCTCCAGAGATCACGCTGTGACGTCACTCACAGGTCCTGTATCGTGTCAGACGAGCGAGGACACATCGACACCAGAGGCTACAGTTGATTCTGCAGCAGCATCGACGTTTGCAGGTAAGTCGATGTAGCTACTTACCTGCAAATGCTGATGCTGCTCCAGAATCAACTGTAGCCTCTGGTGCCGACACGATGCAGGACCTGTGAGTGACGTCACAGATCTGCACTGCCAGAAGCTGGGCGTTCTGAAGAGAAGTGGATGATACTTCTCATCAGAAAGCCCAGCTAGTAAAAGTAGTAAACACACCCCGATGTACGCACATAATACACGCCCAGTTGTACTTTTACTTTTCAACACGCCCAGTTGTACTTTTGCAAGCCTCATTTGCATAAATACGAAAATGGTTATAACTTGGCCAAAAATGCTCGTTTTTTAAAAATAAAAACGTTACTGTAATCTACATTGCAATAGCAGATAGGGGTTGCAAAATCTGGTGACAGAGCCTCTTTAAGTGTTTTTTCCCTCCCAGCCTGTGTTTTTTTTTTCAGTATAGGTAAAATGTAACTACCGTATTTTTCGGACTATAAGACGCACCTATATGTTACATATTCATATTTTACTTCTTTTACAAAGCAAAAACTATTGGTTAAAAAAAATAATTTGTGCAGTTTCACCACATTCTGAGAGCCATAACTTTGCGGGACGAGCTGTAGTTTTTATTAGCACCATTTTTTTGGTACTTCGGATTTTTTTATCACTTTTTATTTAATTCTTTTTAGCGCTATGGTGACCAAAAGACAACGATTCTGGGGTTTTACATTAATTTTTTTTACGCCGTTCACTGTGTGAGTCAAATAATGCTATATTGTAATAGTTTCGTACTTTTACGGATGCAGCGATACCCATATTTCTATTCTTTTATTTTTCCATTGTGCTTGGGGAAAAATGGGAAAAGGTTTTTTTTTTTAGTTTTACAATTTTTTTACACTCCTGAAAATGTATCTAATATTTTTTTTTTACACATTTTATTAGTTCCCCTAGGGGACTTGAACCAGCGATCATTAGATCGCTGGTACAATACACTGCAATACATGGATAAGTTAAGGAAACAGCGTAAATAGCTGAGCTACAATGTTTCCGTAACTCCCATAGTAGTGAATGGCAGTTACAGAAGCAGCGTAGCATGCTACGCTGTTTCCGTAACTACTATTCAGTTCTATGGGAGTTTCGGAAACCGCGTAGGTCAGCGAGTTACGCTGTTTCCGTAATTCGACCATGTAACCAGGAAGTGGCCGGAAGACAGCGGAGTCTGGTAAGATAAAACGGGGTTTAGGGGGCCCCGTTCTAGACATAGGTGCTGGTCCCAGAGGTGGGACCCGCATCTATCTGACATTTATGACATATCCTGTGGATATGTCATAAATGTCCTACATGGGAAAACCACTATAAATGCTGCGGTCGCTATTGACTGCAGCATTTAACTAGTTAAACGGCCAGGAACAGCGCCCTGGCCGTTAGATCAGCGTGTCAGAAGCTGACACCTGTAGTGTATGGAGCGGGCTCAGCACGTGAGCCCGCTCCAAATATCATCCCCTCCCCACTCCATGATCTGTCGGCACATCACGGGTCGGGATGGGATTAAGTAAGGAGCGATCAGGGGGCCCGGTGCTGCCGGGTCCCTTGACCACCGGCTATAAGACGCAGGGACTTTTTAGCAAGATTTTTTTCTTGCTAAAAACTGTGTCTTATAGTCCGAAAAATACGGTATATTATGATCACTGTTACCGAGGTTTTCACGAACAACGACATTCCCAACAAGCTCTGCATTGTTTGAAATGACCAGATCCAACAGAGCTTTACCTCTAGTCGGGTCTTCCACAAGCTGGGCCATAAAATTTTCCAGCAACAGGTTGAGGAAATGTCTCCCCTTGGCAGTTGTAGCCAAACCTTGACCCCAGTTAATATCCTGGTAGTTAAAGTCTCCCATTATCACTACAATACCCCCCTCTGCTGCCTGCTCCACCTGTTTATATAGCTGATCTTCCATCTCCTCAGTTATATTGGGGGGTCTATAGATTACACCAAAATAAATGTTTACAGTGTTTACCTCTCTTTGTAATTCCACCCACAAGGTTTCAATCTGCTCAGAATCTTCACCCTCTATTGTCTCTTTCACACTCGCCTTCATGTTACTTCTCACATACAGACATACACCACCGCCTTTCCTATTTGCCCTGTCTTTTCGAAACAGTGTAAAACCCCGTAGATTTACAGCCCAGTCATGAGAAAACACCAACTATATAAATATTTTCCTCCAGTACCAAGGCCTCCAGCTCCCCCATTTTGCTTGCTAGACTTCTGCCATTTGTGAACATACACTTTAACTTGCTGTAAAGGATCTGCCAGGCACAACTTCTGTGGATACTCCCATAGGTAATCAGTCTGCACCTGAGTCTATGTCTCTGAGACTGACTCCATCTTCCACCACTCAGGATGGCAGGCTTAGGAGTGGGAGAGCCTATCGCAGCCTGGCCAGACGGAGCTACCTCCCGCCCTCTGTCTATTTATACCTGCCTTTCCTGTTCCTCCTTTGCTTGTGATTCTTCTCGTGTGGTTTCCTGGCACAGCTACAGCTTCTATCTATTTGATCCTGCTCCATACTGACCCTGGCTTTCTGACTACTCTCCTGCTCTGCGTTTGGTACCTCGTGCACTCCTGGTTTGACTCGGCTCGTTCACCACTCTTGTTGCTCACGGTGTTCCCGTGGGCAACTGCCCCTTTCCCTTTGCTTTATGTTCCCTTGTCTGTTTGTCTCGTGCACTTACTGAGCGTAGGGACCGCCGCCCAGTTGTACCCCGTCGCCTAGGGCGGGTCGTTGCAAGTAGGCAGGGACAGAGTGGTGGGTAGATTAGGGCTCACTTGTCCGTTTCCCTACCCCCCGTCATTACACTTGCATTTCAAATTGTCACGTTCAGTATCAGAATGTGATTATTTGAGCTTTTTTTATTTTCAATGTTGTTTTCTAACAAAAGGATCTCCTTATCCTGTAGCCTAGTCCTCTCCCCACAGTCTATTTATCCCCATCAATATAGTCTGACCCCTCTCTAACCTGACTACCCCTTTATTTTCTACATTGACCTTCCTCCTCAGTCCGAGTTTAAATAATCTGCCACCCCTACTAGAATTCTCTCCCCCAGCACAGCGGATCCCCTTCCATTTAGGTGCAAATCATCTGCAGAATACAGTTTGTACCCCAGTGAAAAGTCAGCCCAGTGCTCTAGGAACCCAAAGCCTTCTCCTCTACACCAAAACTTAAGCCATGCATTTAACCCCCTCAGCTCCCGCTGCCTTTCCTGTGAAGCGCATGGCACAGGCAGTATTCCTGAGAATACTACCTTGGAGTTACTTCCCTTCAGCTTGTAGCCTAGTTCTTTAAAATTATTCTTAAGGCTCCTCCACCTGCCATGTATTCTGTCATTGTTACCTACATGGACCATGACAGCTGGATTATCAACAGCCCCCCTCATGAATTTATCCACCTGTTCCACCACATGCCAAATCCTAGCACCAGGGAGACAGCAAATCATTTGGTTAAGGCGGTCTTGGCGATAAATTATTCTATCCGTCTTCCTGATTATAGAATCTCCTACAACTATCAATTGTCTTGCTTTACCTGCATTACCATCCCACCTACTACTAGCTGGGCTGTTCTCCCGGCTGTTAGGGAGATCAGTATCCACTAGGGCTGCCATTTCTGAGACCGACACCCTCGCATCATCACCCAACTTGGCAATTTTGCTTGGATTAACAGAAACATTATTGGCCTTCTTTTTCTTGGACCCTTTTCTAGTGCCCCTAACTACATTAACCCAGCTACTTGCTCTGGTCCTGCTGACCCATGTCTTCACCCTCCAGATCTACCTAACTAGATGCGTGCTCAGTGAGCGCAGCATGCTCCGCTCAAGAATGTCTATAGCCCTCAGTGTTGCATTTTGCTCCTCCAACTATCTAATGAGAGCTTCCAGGTGAACAACATGCTCACATCTGCCACAGAGGTATTCACCTTGGAACTCCTGCTCCAGTCGTGCATACATATGGCAGACTGTGCACTGAAGTAAACCTCCAGCCTTGCTATCCATTATCACAGTTACAAAAAAACAGTGAACAATTCAAAAAGTAAAAGAAAAGAAGAGTACTTACAGGGACTTTAACTCTTCTTTTCAACTCCGGTTTAATAACTCCACTTATTACACAAGCCACTTAGTCAACCAAGCCCAATGAAGAGCAAGCACAAAAGTGAGACCTGCTGGTTAATTTATATCACCTGAGAAAATTAACCCCTCCCCCTTATTTGCTGCACAGCAGGAAAGCGCTGAAAAGAAAAAAAGGGGTTTTAACCCCTTAACCCACCAGTATGCACCAGTACGTCCTGTATTCCAGTTCTTTAAGGCACCGAGACATACTGGTGTGTCCTGCCTAACAACTGTCACCCTGTCAAAGGACAAGGTGACAGAACTGTGCCATCAACTGTTTCTGACAGTTGATTGGCACAGTAAGATGGCAGGGGACCAATCACAGCGGTCCCCTGCCGGCGATCGCTGTAATTGGTCAGTCACAGCAGACTGACCAATCACAGCTCATTGACAACTAACTGTATCTGATGGAGCTGGCTCAGAGGCTGAGCTAGCGCCATCACCGCCGGTACATTACAGCCGACACCCCGCTGTAGTGGCCAGGACCGGAGCTAGCCTTCGATCCGGCCGATTAACCCCTTAGATGCAGCGACCAAAAGCGATCGCTGCATCTAGGTGATTTCTAGCGTGCCGGCACCCCTGAGACGTAGTCTCTGGGATGCCAATAGTTTCCATGGCCGGGGGTGTCAGCTGTTTGTCACAGCTGACATCCTGCTCTAATGGCCAGGACCGGAGCTAGTCTCTGATCTGGCCGATTAACCCCTTAGATGTATCGACCAAAAGCGATTGCTGCATCTAGGTGGTTAGATCGCACCCGACAGTTGCTAATGGCAACGATCGGCAACCGGAGACCTAACAATGGCCTCCTAATACGGAAGCCTAGTACGGAAGCCCCGCCGGGAGGTGAAGCCTAATAGGCTTGCTGTCAGTGAATAGCCGACAGCTCTAATACACTGCACTATGTAGGTAGTGCAGTGTATTAGAATAGCCAGCAGGGCTTCATGCCTTCAAGTCCCCTAGTGGGACAAAAAAAAAGTTTATAAAAAGTTTGTAAAAAAATAAAAGTTTCAACTTAAAAAAGTACACATATGTGGTATCACCGTGTCCATAAAAACCCCCAACTATAAAAATATCACACTATTTTACCAGCACGGTGAACACCATAAAAAAATGAAATAGAAAACTATTCCAGAATCGCAGTTATTTGGTCACTACCCCTCCCAAAACATAATTAAAAAAATGATCTAAAAGTTGCATGTACCCCAAAATTATACCACTAAAAACTACAGCTCGTCCCGCAAAAAACAAGATCTCCCACAATTTTTTTGACGGAAAAATAAAAAAGTTATGGCTCTCAGAATATGGCGACACAAAAAATTTAATATTTGTAACAAAAGTGATTTTATTGTGCAGATGCTGCAAAACATAAAAAACCTATATACATATGGTATCGCTGTAATTGTATTGACCTGCAGAATAAAGTAAAATTGTCATTTATAGAGCACAGCGGAAGCCATAAAAAAAATGAATAAAAAACTTTGTCCGAATTACTTTTTGGTCACCTTGCTTTCCAAATAACGAAATAAAACGTGATAAAAAAATTGCATGTACCCCAAAATGGTACCAATGAAAACTACTGATTGTTCCGCAACAAATAAGCCCCCACACAGCACCGTTAGAGAAAAAATAGAAAAGTTCTGGCCCTCAGAATATGGCGATGCAAAATGTGCAGAGTGTACCAAAAGTGGATAAGATTGGGCACCATTTATCAGTGCGACACTGGCCACATATCTATAAATTATTATTTATTTACTGCATTATTATACCCTCTTATTATGCCCTGATGTACTCCGCACAGATTACATATGCCCCCATATTATAAACTGAAATACCAGCAAAACCCCAAACAGATCAACCACCAAGCAAAATAAAAAAAAAGTTTAACGTTAAGAAAAAAAAACTTTTCCCATTTTTCTTCTAAAGTAATGTAAAAAATAAACAAATTTGGTATCGCTACGTCCGTAAAAGGCCAAACTATTACAATATACCATTATTTAACTCGCAAAAACCCGTAAAAAATTAAATTTAAACCGCCAAATTCGCTGCTTTTATAGTCACCTTAGCTCTCCAAAAAAAATGTAATACAACTTTTTGATCTCTTTTTATGTACAAAAAAATGGTACCAATAAAAACTACAGCTCGTCCCGCAAAAAATAAGACCTCCCACCGCTCAATAAACCGAAAAATAAAAAAGTTACTGCTCTCAGAATGTGGCGAAACAAAACAATTTTTATTTTAACAAATAGATTTTTCTTTATAAAAGTAGTATACTGTATAAAAAAAATATATAAATTTGGTAATTGTATTGAGACGCAGAATAAAGTAAAGTTTTCGTTTTTACCGAACGGCAAAAGCTGTAAAAATGAAAACCCCAAAAAATGGAATCAGATTTGTTTCCTATATCAGCCAGCAAAGAATTTTTTTTCAGTTTCCCAGTCCATTTTATGGCCCTTTAAATGGTGTCAATAGAAACTACAATTCCTCCCGCAAGAAATAAGCCCTCACATCACTCTATTGATGGAAAAAGAAAAAAGTTATGGCTCTTGGAAGGCGGGAAGTGAAAAACGAAAATAAGAAAGCAAAAAATGGATCAGTCCTGAAAGGGTTAATTCATTTCTAATGGAAAAAAAAAATGTATGACCACATGTGGGGTATTTCCGTACTCGGGAGAAATTGCTTTATAAAAATGGTTGTTTTTTTTCTCCTTTATCCTTTGTGAAAATTCGAAAATGCAACATTTTCTAATAAATTCTGCAAAAGACCCGTGGGGTCTAAATGCTCACTATACCCCTAGAAAAATTCCTTGAGGGGTGTTTACAAAATGGGGTAACTTTCCAGCAAAATCCATGCTCCAAAAAGCCAAATGGCGCTCCTTCCCTTCTGAGCGCTGCCATGGGTCCAATCAGCGGTTTATTACCACATATGGTGTATTGCCGTAATCAGGAGAAAATTCTTTACAAATGTTGTGGTTCTTTTTTTCCTTTATTCCTTTCATTTCTATGTTTTTTCAGAAAAAAAGTAGATTTTCATTTTCACGGCCTAATTCCACTAAATTCTGCAAAAAATCTGTGTGGTCAAAATGCTACCTAAACCCCTAGATAAATTCCTTGCGAGGTTTAGTTTCCAAAATGGGGTAACTTTTTGGGTGTTTCCACTGTTTTGGTCCCTCCAGGGCGTTGCAAATGCGACATGGCACCAAAAACCATTCCAGCAAAATCTGTGCTCCAAAATCCAAATGGCGCTCCTTCCCTTCTGAGCCCTGCTGTGGGTCCAATCAGCAGTTTATTACCACATATGGCATATTGCCGTAATCGGGAGACATTGCTTTACAAATGTTGTGGTACATTTTCCTCGTTATTCCTTGTAAATATGAACAATTTCTATGTTTTTTCAGAAAAACAGTAGATTTTCATTTTTACAGACTAGTTCCAATATATTTAGCGATAAATTTATGGGTCAAAATGCTATCAATACTCCTAGATAAATTCATTGAGAGGTGTAGTTTCCAAAATGGGGTCACTTTTTGGGGGTTTCCCTTGTTTTGGTCCCTCCAGGGCATTGCAAACGCGACATGGCAGCAAAAAACAATCAAGTAAAATCCGTGCTCCAAAATCCAAATGGCGCTCCTTCCCTTCTGAGCCCTGCTGTGGGTTCAATCAGCAGTTTATTACCACATATGGCATATTGCCGTAATCGGGAGACATTGCTTTACAAATGTTGGGGTACATTTTCCTCGTTATTCCTTGTAAATATGAACAATTTCTATGTTTTTTCAGAAAAACTGTAGATTTTCATTTTTACAGACTAGTTCCAATATATTTAGCGATAAATTTGTGGGTCAAAATGCTAACAATACTCCTAGATAAATTCATTGAGAGGTGTAGCTTCCAAAATTGGGTCACTTTTGGGGGGTTTCCCTTGTTTTGGTCCCTCCAGGGCATTGCAAACGCGACAAGGCACCAAAAACCAATCCAGCAAAATCCGTGCTCCAAAATCCAAATGGCGCTCCTTCACTTCTGAGCCCTGCTGTGGGTCCAATCAGCAGTTTATTACCACATATGGGGTATTGCCGTAATCGGGAGACATTGCTTTACAAATGTGGGGGTGCATTTTCTTCATTATTCCTTGTAAATATGAAAAATGTCTGTTTTTTCAGAAAAAAAGTAGATTTTCATTTTTACAGACTAATTCCAATATATTTAAAGAAAAACCTGTGTGGTCAAAATGCTAACTATACCCCTAGATAAATTCCTTGAGGGGTGTAGTTTCCAAAGTGCCTCTATATGGGGTGTTTCCACTGTTTTGGCACCACAAGACCTCTTCAAACCTGACAAGGTGCCTAAAATATATTCTAAAAAAAAAGGAGGCCCAAAATCCACTAGGTGCTCCTTTGCTTCTGAGGCCTGTGTTTCAGTCCATTAGCGCACTAGGGCCACATGTGGGATATTTTTAAAACCTGCAGAATCTGGGCAATAAAATATTGAGTTGCATTTCTTGGGTAAAACCTTCTGTGTTACAAAAAAAAATGTTAGAAATGAATTTCGGCAAAAAAAATAACATTTGTAAATTTCACCTCTACATTGCTTTAATTCTTGTGAAACGGGTTAAAACACTTTGTAAATGCTGATTCGAATACCTTGATGGGTGCAGTTTTCAAAATGGGGTGACTTTTGGCGATTTTCTAATATATAAGGCCCTCAAAGCCACATTAGAACTGAACTGGTCCCTGAAAAAAATGGCCTTTTGAAATTTTCTTTAAGATATGAGAAATTGCTGCTAAAGTTCTAAGCCTTGTAACGTCCTAGGAAAATAAAAGGACATTGAAAAAATGATGCAAACATAAAGTAGACATTTGGGCAATGTTAACTAGTAACTATTTTGCATGGTATTACTATCTGTTTTACAAGCAGATACGTTTCAATTGAAACATTTTTGCTTATTTTTTCTAAGGTGTTTTTCAGAAACAAATACTGAAATTATCGACCAAATTTTTTCACTAACATAAAGTACAACATGTCACGAGAAAACAACCTCAGAATCGCTTGGATGGGTAAAAGCATTCCGATGTTATTACCACATAAAGTAACACATGTCCTATTTGAAAAAATCGGCTGTGTCCTGAAGGGGTTAATGCCCAAATGGGTGTTTTTTTACTCTTGATCAAGTGGGCGTAGTAAAGAGAAGTGTATGATGCTGACATCCCATCATTCATGTCTAGCCTAATCCACAGCACAGCGTGATCTCGCGAGATCACGCTGTGCTGTCACTCCCGTAGTTCCTTCACACAAGCGACGGAAGTATGACCAGACATCGCCTCCAGGCTGGTAGGCTTAGATACAGGGCCCATGTGTGGTCCTGTCTGCTTGGGCCCTGTATCTAAGCCTACCATGTGGTAGGCTTCGATATAGGGCCTATGTGTGATACTGTCTGTTGGACCCTGTATCTAAGCCTACCACAAGGTAGGCTTAGATACAGGGTCCAGCAGACAGTAGTCTTATACAGTATAAGATTACTGTGTGCTGGGGCCCTGTATCTAAACCTACCGTGTGGTTGGCTTAAATACAGGGCCCATCAGACAGGATCACATATGGGCCATGTATCTAAGCCTACCATGCCATGTGATTGGCTTAGATACAGAGCCCAGCAGACAGCTATTGGTTAAAAAAAATTGTTCGGTTTCGCCACATTCTGAAAGCCATAACTTTTATATTTTTTTTATCGTTTGAGTGGTGTGAGGGCTTATTTTTCTGCGGGACGAGCTGTAGTTTTTATTAGCACCATTTCTTGTATATACAATTTTTTATCACCTTTTATTTCATTCTTTTTAGCTCTATGGTGACCAAAAAGCAACGATTCTGTGGTTTAATTTTTATTTTTTTATGCCGTTCACCGTGCGAGTCAAATAATGCTATATTGTAATAGTTCGGAATTTTACAGATGCAGCGTTACCAATTTTTTTTATTATTATTTTTTTACATTGTGCTTGGGGAAAAATGGGAAAAGGGTTTATTTTTTAACTTTTAATATTTTTTTACACTCCTGAAAATGTATCTAACTTTATTTTTACACATTTTATTAGTTCCCCTCGGGGACGCTGATACAATACACTGCAATACATGGATGAGCTACGGAAACAGCGTAACTCGCTGAGCTACGCTGTTTCCGTAACTACTATTCAGTTCTATAGGAGTTATGGAAACAGCGGAGCTTAGCGAGTTACGCTGTTTCCGTAACTCAGACCATGTACGCTGTTTTTGGAGGTACCGAGTTACAGAAACAGCCATCGCTGTTCCTGACCGTTAGAGCAGCTGCAGTGTATTTAGCAGGGTCAGTGGCACATCATGGGAAGGGAAGGTGTTAAGTAAGAAGCGGTCAGGGGGCCCGGCGCTGCCGGGTCCCTTGACTGCCGACTATAAGAGGCAGGGACTTTTTAGCAAGATGCTGATGGAGTAACAGAGCGAGTCCCCTTAGGGTATGTGCACACGATAACGTCAATTATGACTGAAATTACAGAGCTGTTTTCAGGAGAAAACAGTTCCTGCATTTCAGACGTAATTGCTCGTACTCGCGTTTTGCGAGGTGTCAATTACGGACGTAATTTGGAGCTGTTCTCCATTGGATTCAATTAAAAACGGCTCCAATTACGTCCCAAGAAGTGTCCTGCACTTCTTTGACGAGGCTGTTATTTTACGCGCCGTCTTTTGACAGCAACGCGTAAAATTACAGGTCGTCGGCACAGTACATCGGCAAACCCATTGAAATGAATGGGCAGATGTTTGCCGACATATTGGAGCCGTGTTTTCAGGCATAATTCGAGGCGTAAAATGCCTCCATTACGCCTGAAAATAGGTCGTATGAACCCAGCCTTACTCTTAAACCACTCAGATGCTGCAGTCGCTATTTTCCGTGGCATCTGAGGTGTTAAACGACCAATAGAGCAGGAGCCCGACCGTCTTTAGACAGGCTGATACCCGCTCTGGCTTGGACGGGCTTGGAGTGGGACGGCTGCAGGATTATTACTTTTCTCACATGAGCAGCTATAGCAAATCCAAGAGCAGTTGGAGTGTCTCAGACTCAGGGCCCGCACAGAGGAGACAGGAGCAGAAGAAGCAAGGGGTGAGGAGGAAGCTCCGCCCACAGCCTGCCCTGCAAGAAGCCTGTCAGAAAGGGAGATGGTGAGTGCCTAATGGAGATCTGTCTGCAGTTTGTGCCTCTATATGTGTCCGTGTTTGTCTATGTGTGCGTATATATGTGTCTATGTTTGTATGTGTATATGTTCCAATATGTGTGTATATATGTTTCTGTGGGTGTATTTGTATGCCTAAGTGCTTGTATGTGTGTGTGTGTGTGTGTGTGTGTGTGTGTGTGTGTGTTTGTGCGCGCATCTACTACTGCAGGTGCCACTGCTACATTATCTGTATTTAGAGAGTTATCACTGTGTTATCTGTGGTGTTGCATAGGACTGCAGGTAACATCTGCTACATTATCTGTGCTCAGAGGGTTATCACTGTGTTATCTGTGGTGTTCCATAAGACTACAGGTAACATCTACTACCTTATCTGTGCTGTTTATATGTGCGCATGTGTGGGTATATATGGGTCTGTACGTGTACGTGTGTGTGTGTGTGTGTGTGTGTGTGTGTGTGTGTGTGTGTGTGTGTGTGTGTATACATGTTCCTGTGTGTCTATAGATATGTGCCTTTATGTATTTGTATAAGTTCCAGTATGTGTATGAATATATGTGCCTGTGTGTATATATATTTGCCTGTATGTGCCTTTATGTATGTACAGTATATATGTGGTTTAATTTTTGGTTTGTGGAGGGCAGCAATAGAGAGTCCTGCACTGGGTGCCATCCAACCTAAGGCTGGCCCTGCTCAGACTCATAGATTAAAGGAATAGTGTCACCAAAATTTTTTTTTTCATGTCAGTTTTATGTTAGTGTTTTATTAAAAACGTTTTTATTTATTTGTGTGTTTGTGTGTTACTTTTTTCTATTTTTTCACTTTTTCTTCCCTATGGGGGCTGCCATTTTTTGTTCCATTTCTGTCTGTGTCGATTAACGACACATACAGACATGGAATACGGCAGCCACAGTCCCATAGGGACTGCGAACGGCTCCCGTCCCATTGACTTCCGTGTACGGCGTCTGTGTGGGAACTGCGCATGCGCCGCTCCCACACAGTCCAATTCGAAATTGGCGCCGTCCGGCGCCATTTTCCTGTGGACCGGAAGTCGCGGCCGGACAGTAATATTACTACTTCCGGTCGCGGCTTCCGGATTTGTGCACTTGGACCAGCGGCAGCAAACGGAGCGGACGGGCCGGAGGGAGCCGCGGCGGCAGGAGCAGGTAAGAGATTTCAATGTATGTTCGTGTTTGTGTGTGTTTACTACTGTATGTAAACCTACTACGCTGTGTGTTAGCTCAAAAAATGGCGACACACAGTGTAGGAGGTTACACCGTTCAAACCCCTCGTTTATCCCGGCACTAGCCAGGATAAAGGAGGGGGGGATGCTGAGAGCTCACTAGAGCGAGAGCTTTTAACCCAATGTTGCAATGCTGCAATTTTGGGAAATAGCTCCATCTAGTGACCAAAAATGGGTAGTATTATAAATTAGAAATAATTTATAATATTTCCTGACTCGTGAAAAAAATAAAAAAAATTTGAACAATGTTTAATCACCCACACACTAAATGTTTAATAAAAAAAAAAAAAACATGTTTTTCGGGCAACACCATGCCTTTAAGTAGCGCTGCAGCCATTTCTGGACAGTGCTGAGGGTAACGGCAGATCCACGCCACAACTGGAGGGCTCCAGGTAAGGTATCTATTATTTTACCATGCTGTATGTCCCAGTCCCCAGGACCAGAGGGTCGCTTCAATTGTATCCGTGTTCTTGGGACGGGAATACAATTGAACGCGCAGGCGAGGAAAGGTAACCCTTCCTCTCCATTCGGTGATTTTTTTGTGGCGCAGGTGGTGTGATGACGTCATCGCGCCATTTGGCACCATTCCACTGGAGCAGGCCAGATCAGAAAAGACCCGGGCTGCATCAACAGCAAACGTAAATTGTGATCCCTGGCCGACACTAGTAAATCCTAGCGCGGGGATTCCTTTGTATCTAAAGGACTCCAGCACCAGATTCATAGTGGCACACGCACCCGAGATGCAAGAAAATACTGGTGCATCACGAGTAATCCTGCGCCACTTACAAGGCTCAGTACACTAAGCAGTGACAGCTCTAAGCTGTTATTGGTTAGTTTACATCACGTGATGGCCGGTTACCTAAGTTCCTTGGCCTACTTTCAAAAGTAGGCCAATGAACTGAGGTAACCTGGTAAACTAACCAATGACAGCTTAGAGATGTCACTGCTTAGTTAACTGTCACGGACCCAGGAAGGTAAGTACGATAATTGTTTTGCTGTTTTTTGTTTTTTTTACAGGTTTGGTTGTTAGACTACTTCAGATTTGAGGACTACTTCGATGTTGGTGTTTTTATATTCTATAAAATGGTTAACGAGGATTGTGTGGGGGGTTTTATTTCAATAAAATATTTTTTATGTGTTGGTGCTTTTTTTTTTACAATTATTACTACCGCCTTAGTAATGGCCGCTGTCTGATAGACAGCGTCCATTACAGAGGCGGGGCTTAGTGTTAGCCAATGAAAATGCTAGCACTAACCCACATTATTACCCCGTTACACACTGCCACCAGGGATACTATGAAGAGATGGGTACTATCCAGTACCCGACCATCTGAAGTCATGGTAGGGAACTGGGGCGGCTGCAGGCTGGTAACATTTGTTTGGGAAAGCCCAAAAACTGTAAGCCTTTCCACCCTGGTAATGCAAGGCTGCTGCTATGTTGTATCTGGCTGGTTATGAAAAATTAGGTAGACCCTACATTGTTGTTTTTTTTTAAATAATAATAATTGAAAAAAACAACATGGGGTGTCGTCCCCGCCCCCCATTTTTCATAACCAGCCAGATACAACATAGCAGCAGGTGAGCATTACCAGGGTGGGAAGGGCCACGTTTTTATTGGCTTTCCTAGCTTAATAATATCAGCCTGTGGTGACCCAGGTGCCCGACTATCACTGCAGATGGTCGGTTTCTAGATCATACTCGGCTCTTCCCGGTACCCCTGGTGGTGGTGGGTACAGAGTAATAATGGGGTTAGTGCTTGCCTTTTCACTGGCTAACACTAAGCCCCACTTTAGTAATGGACGCTGTCAATCGGCCCTAACTGAGTACTATGGACCAGAAAGTCGGTAATATGGGTATAAAATATACTTTTATTATAAAGAATTATTAAAACAACATAGTACAACAGAAAATGTAAAAAGATGAAAACAAACACAAAGCTGGTACACATATGGTAATGGAAGACTCTATGCTGATGTGAGCCAAACAATATAAGTATGTAAAATGTTGCCCACACCGATGCCCTTGTATACAATAAAAGTGAAAAAGAATAGTGTATATAAGAATTGATAACAATGTGTTTTATGCTACTGGATTAGTACTAGGTAATATGCTAGGTAATGCAATATCCCTTCTAAAAGGAAGTCAAGACCAGTAGGATAAATGAGACACAAATTTGAATACAAAGAAATACAAGGTGATAAGGTGTACCTGGTTGAACAGTCAGTAAGTAAAAGTGAACCAGCCGGCTCGACGCTCGTTTCACACAGTATTCCTCACTAATTCTTTATAATAAAAGTATATTTTACACCCATATTACCAACTTTCTGGTTCATAGTACTCAGTTAGGGTCGATTGTCAGTTTTGTATATGAATTTTGGGTATTGAACCATGTTCATTTATAGTTTGGATCATATATATATATATATATATATATATATATATATATAGCAAAATCCAATATACAGGTCAGCACTCCAAGTTCAGTGAAAAAAATGGATCTTTTTAATCAATACATGCAACGTTTCAGCCCTGCTCAATGGGGCCTTTCTCAAGCACATATATATATGTATATTGTGAGGGTTTAGCATCAGGAGAGGTTGGTACAGCGGTTTCTTAGTAGCCAGAGACAGGGACACCGTGCATTAAAGTTCATAACAGGGCTTTGCCTGTGTTTTATTCTTGTCAAAGAAACAGCCTCTTGTACAACAAGGCAAAATACAAAATAAATCCTGCTCGTCTGAGCACTAACTAAACAAGATATTATCTAACTATACCAAGTGCCTTCCTACCAGGCACTGGACACAAAGTAACACAGGTCTTTACTCACATAGACTACAGGCTACTCCAGCCTTAGTAGTCTCCAGTCTGAGTCAGGGGTGAGACTCACACACACTGTGTCTGCACCTTTTTATATACAGGCTGCAGGTGCAGCTAATTGAGCAGCAGCCTTGTCCTACAAACAGAGATGGACTAGGGATTGGGGAACCCGCCCTGCTCTTCCCCAATCCAACTCCAGGCCCTTTTTCCGGCTTTTCCTTAAGCCGAGATTGGAAAGCTAGAGCTTTCTATTGCAAAAAATACTCATTCCCTGGAGCCTAGGATACATATGACAGGATTCTAGGGGAAATGTACCTTCCCTCAATGACTTTACCTGTCACTGTCTCACAATATATATATATATGGAAAGAGAAAACTTGCAGCACTCCAGTATGAAGAAAATGGTGGTTTATTCAGTCAAACACAAAGCGACATTTCAATCCTACAATAGGATCTTTATCAAGCATGCCTGATAAAGATCCTACTGTAGGATTGAAACGTCGCTTTGTGTTTGACTGAATAAACCACCATTTTCTTCATACTGGAGTGCTGCAAGTTTTGTCTTTCCAAATATGATATTCCGTCCGAGGATCAGGACGACTTGCTGGGCGCCCGTGCAACAGTTTTTTGTGAGTGCTGCTGCTTTCTGCTTCTCTCTCTCCAAATTTTTGTATGAAACCTCTCTCCAAATTCTCCTTGATATAGGCCGACATGGACTGAGTCTCTGGCAAGGAGAGAGGATATACCTGTCCACGGGGAGAGGAAGCATTTGGATCCAGTTCAATTGGACAGTCGTTATACCGGTGTGGGGGAAGCATCTCAGCCTCCTTCTTGCTGAAGACATCCGCAAACTGAGAGAAATGAGGAGGTAATCCTGCTAATGACTGAGGCAGAGGAGGTTGGACAGGATGGATCTGTAACAGACAGCGGTGGAGACATTTGGAGCCCCATTGGAGAACTTCTCCGGAATTCCAGTCCAGGACTGGGGCATGTAACTGGAGCCAAGGCAGACCCAGTAGAACAGGATTGACGGCTTTAGGCAAAACAAGAAATTAAAGCAGTTCAGTATGAAGGGCTCCAACTTGGAGCTTCAGTGGCTTGGTCTCAGACACGATCGGATCGGGCAGAGGAAGTCCATTCACCGATGCAACAGCCAAAGGCGTCTCCAGTGGAACTGTGGGCAACTGGAGATGATTCACTAAGTCTTGTTGGATGTAGTTTGCCGCGGACCCTGAGTCCAGATAGGCAGAGACCCAGTGCCAGACACTATTGTCATGGGAATGGACAGTTTAGAAAATAATTTTTTATTTAGCGCCGTTCCGCCTAGAGTTGTCTCTCCAACCAATCCTAGGCACTGGAGTTTTTTGGCTTCTGGGGACACAAACACACAACAAACTCCTCTGGTGGAACAACTGGTATGGGCAACAGGGATTACTTGAAAGTAGGAGCCAGCCTAGGGAATCTTCTCTCCCAACGAACCTCTTGGGACCGCTCCCGGATCCTCATGTCAATCCGGGTGGCTAGAAGAATGGGGCCATCCAGGGTAGGTGGCAGATCGCGAGCGGCAAGCTCGTCTTTAATTTCAGATGGCAGTCCCTACCAGAATGTAGCCACCAAGGCCTCGTTGTTCAAGGTCAGCTCTGCCGCCAGGGTGCGGAACTGAATGACATACTCGCCCACGGAGGTGTCTCCCTGGTGAAGGGTCAGCAGAGATGCAGCAGCAGAAGACACTCTCCCAGGTTCATCAAATATTGTACAGAAAGTCTGTAAGAAGCACTGTAAGTCACGGATCTCTGGTCCCTGACAATCTCAAATGCGGTTGCCCCATACCAGGGCCTTGCCAGTGAGGAGAGAGATGATGGAAGTGATCCTTGCGTCATCAGAAAGGAAGGACTTTGCATGCAATCTGAAGTGGATCTGGCACTGGTAAGAAATCCCCAGCAGGTACTCACATCTCCGTCATAGCGAGGAGGTAGTGGCAGAGAGAATCCGGAGTCGGCACTGGTTTTGACAGGAGATGTAGCAGGAGGAACAGCAGGGGCAACCGCAATAGGTGCTGTGAAGACTGCAACTTGCGCATCCAGCCGATGTGCAATGGCATTCACCGCCTGGAGGAGTTAGTCCTGTCGTGACCAAAGGTCTCGCATATCTGCCTGCATGACTTGTGACGTCGTCATGGTCTTGGGTTGACCAGCGTGCTCCATGGCCTGAGCGTACTGTCACGATCCGTGGGTACTAGGCCGCACCACCGTAGCGGAGTAGCAGCTGGCCAAACAACAGTCTATACAAAGTCCTAGTACAAGAGTACCTTTGATAGTCCAGACAGTAGCAGAGGCTTAGGCACAGATGAACTTGAAGGCAGATGACGCCACACGTGGCGGATGATATCAGGCGTGGCAGATGACACCAGACGTGGTGTAAGACAGCAACACGACTCCAACACTCTAAGGCACAGGAACAAATACAGCACGGGATACAGAATACAGGTAGCATAGTAACGGAACAACGGGAACAGGATAACACTAAGGGACCATTTGCTAAGACTAACATGGATATGTACAACAACGCTCAGGCAAGGGGTGAAAGGGCAGAGCCCTTTTTATAGTCCAGGGTGATCATGGGCTAATTGGTAACTTTTTCCATGTGCGCCAGCTGGCCCCTTTAAGGGCGAGCGCGTGCGCGCACACCCTACGGGACACAGCAGAGCGGAGCAGAAGTGAGTGCTGGCATCTCCTAGAAAGGAGATGTCGGCCAGCACTCACAAGTCCATGGCCGTGGACGTTACAGTACTGTTATGTCCTGGTGGCTTAAGGGGTTAAAGGGGTTTTCCATCGACAGATTAGCATATACACTGGATATACCATAAAAGTGTTATTGATGGAAGTAAAACCATTGGATGCCACGTCAATCCCAAGTACAGGGGTGCCTTGTACCCATTTCCAGATAAATTGCCTTGCATGTGTGGTCACTCTACAATAAAGATTAAGATGCATATCTATTTATATCCCACATTATTTAAGGCCACAGAAAATTTTCCGCAAATGACAGTACATTATAGGTGAAAGTGGTTTTACAAAACCCCTCCCTCAAACAATCCACAAAGTACTTGCTGCAGGTTGGCATACCTCCCAACCGTCCCGGATTCAACGGACAGTCCTGGATTTCGGGCGATGTCCTGCTGTCCCAGGCAGCCTGCCGGTGGTACGTCCCGGACTCCCGGGGTGTCAACTGTATCTGCGTCCTCAGGACACAGATGCAGTTGAACCCAATGCTGAAGCAGGGAACTATCAGCTCTCTGCTTCAGTGTTAGTACAGAGGACTCCCCAGGCACAGCGCTACTTTAAACGCTGAGCCCAGGGAAGCCCTTGAGGTCACTAGCTCCTCCTGGAGCGGAATCCCCTGCCAGGGCGTTGCCGATGCTCTGGCCGGGGATTCTGCTCATAGAGGGAATCCCTGACATCACTGTCCATATAGGGCTCCTACTGGAGCGGAATCCCCAGCCACCGCATGGCCGATGCTCTGGCTGGGGTTTCCGACCCTAGAGGGAGTCCCAATGGCTAAAGAGGGGGGTAGCGCTATCTACAGTGGGGTGACACTATCTTTAAGGGGGTCTGGCACTATCTACATGGGCACTGTGGCACTATCTACATAGGCACTGGCACTTATATGTGGGCACTGGCACTCGGGGCAACTAAGGGGGCATTATAGTGTATGGGGGCATTATACTGTATGGGAGAGGCTATAGGGGCATTATATTGTATGGCCATCTGTGGGGGCATTATAGTGTATTGTGGCAGCAAAGCACGCATTATACTGTATGGGGCAGCTATGGGGCATTATACTGTATAAGAGCAGCTATGGGGGCATTATACTGTATGAGGGCAGCTATGGGGGCATTATACTGTATAGGTCAGCTATGGAGGCATTATGCTGTATGGGGCAGCTATGGGGCATTATACTGTACGGGTCAACTATGGGGCATTATACTGTATGGGGCATCTGTATGGGCAATAGAATTGTATGGGGCAGCTATGGGGGCATTATGCTGTTTGAAAGCAGCTATGGGGCATTATTTGTTTGGACATTATACTGCATAGGGGCATCTGTGTGGGCATTATACTGTATGGGCGCATCTGTGTGGGCATTATACTGTATGTGTGCATCTATGGGGGCATTATGCTGTATGGTGGCAACTATGAGGGCATTATACTGTATGGGGCAGCTGTGGGGCACTATACTGTATGGGGCAGCTACTTGAAATGATACTGTGTGGGAGGCACTATGGGAGCATGATACTTTGTGGGCTGAAACGGGCGGACATTGGGCGGGATTTCAAAAGGAAAAAAACTTGTCCCTCCTTGTGTTACTTAAAAGTTGGGAGGTATGGCAAAGGGTAAAATCCATGGCATTTCCACAGTGGAAAAATCTGAACATGTCATAATTCTTCAGATCGGTGGGGACTTAGACTTCAGTACATAGTTGATAGATTTTGGTATATCTCTTCAGTGACTATACATTATTAACATGTTGGTTGTAGTTATACATTATTCTGTCTCTACTTTCTTTAGACCGAGTGCTATTATCAAGGATACATAGAAGATCATCCACACTCCGCAGTGGCCATTAACATATGCTCTGGACTTAGGTAACCACACTTAGCTTGCGGACCAGTTTAGGTCTATTTGATATAAGCATTTTAGAGTGATAAGGGTGGGGAATAGCTTGCAGATGCATTAAAATGAAACTCCACCGTTGACTAATATTTGCATAATAGTCAACAAATGTAAAATCTAGTATGTTTGTAAAATATATCCTATAACTTGTTTTTCTTATTCATTACTCTATGCAGTATATTAAAAATAATATTGATGATACCTGGAAACCATCAACAAGCAGGTGAACTGTTGCTTATGAATCATGCTTATTGTATTATATATCTCTTTACTTTGAGTAAACAGTTTTAATGTTTTAATAAGCTAGACTATTATGTGTATTTGTATTAATAAATAACCCATCCAAAGCAGTATACCCGTATGCACTAAATTTACTAAACATAGGGAATAATAAGAGCCCCAGCATCAGCTATCCTGCTTCTTGATGGTTTCCAGTTAGCAGCATAAGCATATGCTGCATACTATAGAACGGACCCAAAAAATTAAAACAAAAAATGGAATGAGTATACAGTATGTTATAAAGATACCTTTATTTTACATTTTATTTTGACATTAATGGAACTTCATTTTAAACACGTCTCTGCGACTATTCCAAAGTATATAATTTATGGGTATTCATGTTGAACATGTGACTTCCCGCGTAGGGGTACCATGTACACAGATGAGTTCATGTACATAATTGAGCCGGATGGACCTCTGATGGATTTCAGACACATCGTGTACAATATAGAAACTTTTGAACCTGATTTAAAATGCGACCTACACATATCCAACCTGGAAACTGTGGGAGCAAAGAGAGACAATTCAAAGGTGCAGTAGATTATTCTTCTCATTTACACGACTTTTCATAAAACTGTGTTGGAAATAGAAGAGCTCTGGTGTATTTGTAATTAAAAAAAAGCTTTTTAGTTATTTCAATGATTATATTAGGAATTGCATAACCAATAATTTTCTATACATAATGTAAAACAATGATATTAGTTTTTTTTGGTGATATTTATATGATCTTTATTTTATTTTTTGCAGGAAACACGTGAACGGAGAACAGCATACTTGGAGTTGTTTATGGTGGTTTCTCATTTACAGGTATTTTCCAACATGTGACAGTATATAGATACAGCAGGAGACTGACATGAAAAAACACCAGAATGTTGAGAACATATTGTACCATTTGCAGTATATATTAATTGGCATCAGTCTCTTTTAGTGAGGCATACTTGTAATTCATGTGAGTGAATATATATTCTGTGCACTGTAGAGTATGATGATGCTACATAAATAATAACTAATACTGTATAAGATGCAATACATGGCCAAACATTTATGTTGACAATTTTAATTCCATAACCATCATAAATATGAATTTGGCCACTACTTTTGCTGCTCTAGTATTCAAAGACTTTCCAGTAGATTTGGGAACATAGCTGTGGGGGCTCCTGTTCCCATCCCTTCACCTACAGTAGCATTAGGCCACCCTTACATCTCGTTTTTTGGTCTACGTTTGGCGTATCACCCTAAATGCTCCTGACATATACGTTAAATGTAGGTGGTGCGGATGCCAAACAGTGGCGTCCATTGACTATTCCGTCATCCGTTTAACTTATACATCATGAAAAGCTATTGAAACGCTCATGACGTATACGTTATACGCATGTCTGTGACATATGCCATAAGCTCCTATGTTAAAAAAAAAACTTTTCTTGCAGCATCCCATTATATGGAATAGTCAACTACGCTTTTGTATACCTTAGAAAAAAAAGTATACCGACTAATACCAGTCCGACAAAGGCCACAAGGACACTATTTTGGCCTCCGTCGAGCTAATGTAGCCATATGGATATGTTTAGTGTGTACATCTGGAGCTTTCCCAGCATTCACACTAAACGTATGGCAAAAAACGTGATGTGAATAGGGCCTTAGTGAAGTTGGCCACTGATGTTGGGCATTGAGTCTGTTATGCAGTTGTTCAGCCATTAAAACTAGATCCCCGAAGCTCCTAACAAACAGGTGTTGTACTGACATTGCTTCTAGTGACAGTTCCTAACTTACAGCAAATACTCCTAGTAGGTCCCCTGTTCAATAAAAAAAAACAGGGTCAGTCTAGCAGGGCAGAAATTTGACCAACTGACTAAAATTGTAGTTAAGCATGAGCCATTGTAGTGCTGTGAAATATTGCTTGACTGTGCATTTGATTTATGTACCTGTTAGAAAAGGCAAAATTTTTTGACAGCTACAAGGTATGGATTCTGTACAGCCCTGTGCCATACATATGAATATAATGTTGTTATACACTAAAGATGCCAGTAGAGGGCAGTAGAAACATATGAAATGCTTTCCTTCATGTATTCCATTCCCAAGCTGCATTCAATTGTACAGAACTATCACTTTGCTCATGTATTAATGAATTAACTTTTTACATATTTATATGTATGACAATACTTGTCTCTCCAGTTCCAATTCCATGATGAAAATACCACATCTCTGGTTGAGAGCATGCTGGAACTCATTAACCATGTCAATACTGTAAGTACAACAAATGTAAGCAATTCAAGTAGTCTGCCTTCGTTGCAAATCTCAATCTTCAGAATTTAACAAAAAACATTGGATTGCCTATCTTCAAATGACCCTGAATTGCAGCATGTATTATAATCCAGAGCTGCATTCACAATTCTGCTGTTTTTTTGTTTTTTTTAAATAAGTAAATATTTTATGTAGACAGTGTAGCTATACTACTTTACAAAACGACTTTACTGCATGATGGTAGGGGCTGATCACAACTACATTAGAGGGTTAGGGGCCTCTGTCCCAGATTCTATTGTTTTGCCAGACAAAATTATGTCTGGCAAAATGACGGAAACTATTAAAGTCAATGGGCTCCGCCGAGTGCCGATGCTTTCCGCAATGCAGTGGATCCCAAGCTTCCGGTATTGTTCTGTTTCTATGAAGGAGCGAAGCAACGGAAACCCAAATGCAGATGAGAAACCAGCCTGAATGGCGCACTGTTATGCTTAGCTACATGCCACTTGGCTACTGTTAGCTTTTAGTGCTCTCCTTAGAGGGATGGGGCTATCCTATATTTATTATGTTCATATATATCCAACCTGTGGGGTGCACAGTAGACTTTCTAAAATTTTTTTGTTTTTTTTTACATCTATCTCTCCTTAGATCTTCCAGGCTTTGAACACACAGATAGTCTTGGTAGGTCTAGAAATCTGGTCCAATGAGAACCTCATTAACACAAAAAGGGAGCAGGCCGAAGAGATCCTTTCCGATTTCTTGGAGTGGAAAAAGAAGACCTTGGATAATCGAATGACTTATGATGTTGTGGGATTGTCCTTGTAAGTCAGAATAAGAAACATTACTGTAGGGTGAAAATAGTAAAACTCAATGTATTCACGCAGGAAGTATTTCAAAGCACTAGTAGTAAAGACAATAGCACACATACATGCACCATATTTATATAATGTATGGACATGAAGGCCAGAACAATTAAGGGGTTTACAGCTAGAGACCGAGTAGCCTCCAACCACTGTTTTTAGCCTCTCCCTGTATTCGTCTTAAAACTAATGTCAATATAAAAGGAATATTTAAAATAATGTTTTCTGGATAATACTTTACACATGGAAGAAGAGTAAATTTAGCAGAGTAATATGTTATATTGTGTCAATTTTAGGAGAGAGAGCAAATTGTCATCATCTGGACTGGCACGTTGGGGTGCGGCTTGTGATCCAGATAACTCGGCGTTAATATCTGTGGTAATATTATAGAGTACAGTCTTGTTCTCTGCAGCTGAGACTTGTCCATACTATGTCATTATTCTCTATAATGTCATCGTATCCTTTCTATAGATGGACCGTGATAAACTGGTGGTAAGCTCTGCCACCTTTATACATGACTTAGGTCATGTTCTAGGAATGAAACATGATGCATTGGGATGCAGCTGCCGGTCTGAGAAACTAGCTTGTGCTATGGCTGAAGAAGGCTCGTAAGTAGTGAAAAAGAACATTTATATGTACCGTCGTATGCGCTGGGAAAGCAGAATACGCTTTTCGATAAAGATGAACACAGTAAAAAACATATACCGCATGGTATAAGTTTTTCTACTGTGGGAGCCTTTTAGTGACATATTCTACTGCATATCTATGCAATGGCAGATGTCACAGCCTTCCATCAGATCCTCCCGTCATATGCCTCTGATGTAGGGCTGTAACGTGATGTGAACAGAGCCTTAAACTGAGCAGGATAATAAAATCACATGCAATAATGTCACTCTATGTTGAAGTAGCATGTCATTTGATTATTCCTTTGGAGGTTTTTGTAGCTGTGTCTTAAGAAAATTACCAAAAGACAAATATGGACAAGTGTCTCATTGTAGCTGTAATATATATATTACATGTCATGTATATGATTACTCATATGATGTTATTATATTCAGTGCTTGGTGCTTGACAGTCAGAGCTTCCTATTTCATTGCATACTACAAGTACTGACTGTAATAATGTTCTATACTTGGCAAAATAAAGTTTTTAATAAAACATAAAAGTCTACAGTAGAAAAAAAATATTATAAACACAGAGGGGCAGATTTATCAATTTACTTTGTCCCCAACCCCATATTTGTGAAGTCCCTGCGCCACTTTTTCGACACATAGAATTGTATTGGTAAAAGTGGGCAGGGAATGAGAGTCGCGCAAATTACAACTCATTTACTACAGATCCAATCTAATGTTATTCCCCCCCCCCCCTTGCACCCTGTTGATGAATCTCACGCACGCAGGGAATGAGGGATTAGTTCACCGTTAGTCCGATAAGCCAGTAATAATAAATATCCCCCATTATTTCTCTTCTAAAAACTTTCATTTTAGTTTCATTAATTAGATTTAATACATGAGACATTCCCTTTAAAGAGGCTCTGTCACCAGATTTTGCAACCCCTATCTGCTATTGCAGCAGATCGGCGCTGCAATGTAGATTACAGTAACGTTTTTATTTTTTTAAAAACGAGCATTTTTGGCCAAGTTATGACCATTTTTGTATTTATGCAAATGAGGCTTGCAAAAGTACAACTGGGTGTGTTGAAAAGTAAAAGTACAACTGGGCGTGTATTATGTGCGTACATCGGGGCGTTTTTACTACTTTTACTAGCTGGGCGTTCTGACGAGAAGTATCATCCACTTCTCTTCAGAATGCCCAGCTTCTGGCAGATCACGCTGTGACGTCACTTCCCCAGGTCCTGCATCGTGTCAGACGAGCGAGGACACATCGGCACCAGAGGCTACAGTTGATTCTGCAGCAGCATCAGCGTTTGCAGGTAAGTAGCTACATCGACTTACCTGCAAACGCCGATGATGCTGCAGAATCAACTGTAGCCTCTGGTGCCGATGTGGCCGTCACGATGCAGGACCTGTGAGTGACGTCACAGATCTGAACTGCCAGAAGCTGGGCGTTGTGAAGAGAAGTGGATGATACTTCTCATCAGAAAGCCCAGCTAGTAAAAGTAGTAAACACGCCCCGATGTACGCACATAATACACGCCCAGTTGTACTTTAACTTTTCAACACGCCCAGTTGTACTTTTGCAAGCCTCATTTGCATAAATACAAAAATGGTCATAACTTGGCCAAAAATGCTCGTTTTTTAAAAATAAAAACGTTACTGTAATCTACATTGCAGCGCCGATCTGCTGCAATAGCAGATAGGGGTTGCAAAATCTGGTGACAGAGCCTCTTTAAATGCAACAAATATACTGAGGAAGGGTACATTTCTAAAATATAACTTTTCTTTTTTCCCATAAAAATGGAATAACAATATCGTTGTGTGTGATCATATATTGCATATACAGCCTGCATTCCCTTTAAATGCTTCAAATATCTTTATTATTGGTTATAATAATTCGAGAAAGTATGTTCTACATCGGTAATTGATATCAGACGCTGTGTCTATGTGACAGACAGATAATAGATGATTTAAGATAGACATAGGTGGAGATTTATCAAAAATAGTGCAGTGGCAAAGTGGAGCACATGCCCTTGACAGGTCTAAAAAAAATGAGAGCGGGAAGCTGATTGGTTGCTATGCGCTCCACTTTTAGTTTGCTCCAGTTTTGATAAATCTCCCTCATAGCCTTTATTCTTTTTTGTGTGAACTGAATTCCTAAAAAAGCTGCACTTGGAGGTGAAGAACTTCTATGAGATAAAGGCAAAATATACCTAACTGGGGGCTAAATTCGCATTGTCCTTCACTCATTCAGATTTTGATTTTTATATGTTCTTTATAAAAAAGAAAGCACCATTCTTGCGTGTTCCCTGTTTGGCTCCGTACGGAAATCTGACCTTTTCTTTCCTCCAGGCTGTCGTCTAGTTTTAGTGATTGCAGTGTGGCAGATATGGAGACGTTCTATGCAAGTGATAAAGCTTCTTGTCTGTGGAATACACCTGCCTCCGACATATCCTCTGTGAAGCCTCATTACGGGGACATCATATTAGAAACTGGGGAAGAGTGCAATAGCGGCTCTGTAGAGGTTTGTGTCTTTAAAATTATTGAGACATTAAAGGGAAATTCCTCCTCTCATCTACCATATCACTAAGTGATGTCAGGAGATAGGAACTGTTCTCTCTAGGATATGCTATAACATTATGATCAGTGGTGTCCGACCTGTGGGATACTGGCTGATCCTGAAAAAGGAAGGTCCCTTTGGCATTTTACCTACACTGCAGCACTCATTGCCGCCGCTGTCTATGAAACGGCAACCCAGCTCCATGCATAGAAAAAAAACTGTAAAGGGGTGACAGTGCTAAACGAGTGCTGCGGACCCTTTACTCTGAGGATTGAGAGAGTCCCAGGAAGTCAGAACCCCACCAATACCCTAACAATATGCCATTACTTTCTATGGTGGTGTAATGATAGGGGTAGGGAAACGGACAAGTGAGCCCTAATCTACCCGCCACTCTGTCCCTGCCTACTTGCAACAACCCGCCCTAGGCGATGGGTTACAACTGGGCGGCGGTCCCTACGCTCAGTAAGTGCACGAGACAAAACATACAAGGGAATATAAAGCAAAGGAAAAGGGGCAGTTGCCCACGGCAACACCGTGAGCAACAGAGTGGTGAACGAGCCAAGTCAAACCAGGAGAGCACGAGGTACCAAACGCAGAGCAGAAGAGTAGTCAGAAAGCCAGGGTCAGAATGGAGCAGGATCAAATTGTTAGGAGCTGTAGCTGGGCCAGGAAACCACACGGAAAGAATCACAAGCAAGGAGGAAAAGGAAAGGCAGGTATAAATAGACAGAGGGCGGGAGCTAGCTGAGTCTGGCCAGGCTGCGATAGGCTCTCCCACTCCTAAGCCTGCCAGCCTGAGTGGTGGAAGCTGGAGTCAGTCTCAGAGAGATAGACTCAGGTGAAGACTGATTACCTAAGGAAGTTAACCCTGAAGCTGTGCCTGGCAGATCCTTTACAGTACCCCCCCTTTTATGAGGGGCCACCGGACCCTTTCTAAGCAGACCTGGTTTACTGGGGAAACGAAGGTGGAACTACTTGACCAATAACCCAGCGTGAACATCCCGGGCGGGTACCCAAGTCCTCTCTTCAGGCCCGTATCCTCTCCAATGGACCAGATACTGGAGGGAGCCTTGGACCATATTGTTGTCCACAATCTTGGCCACCTCGAATTCCACCCCCTCAGGGGTGAGAACGGGAACAGAAGGTTTCCTCGAGGGAGCCAAGGACGGGGAGCAGCGTTTAAGGAGGGAGGCATGAAACACGTCGTGTATACGAAAAGATGGGGGTAACTCCAGCCGGAAGGAGACAGGATTGAGGACTTCAATTACCTTATACGGCCCAATAAACCGGGGAGCAAACTTCTTGGACGGGACCTTAAGACGCAAGTTCCTAGATGATAACCACACCAGATCCCCGACCATAAACAAGGGGTTAGCAGAACGTTTTCTATCAGCCTGAGTTTTTTGTACGCTCTGGGACGCCTCTAGGTTCTTCTGAACCTGGGCCCAGACTGTGCACAGTTCCCGATGAACGACCTCTACCTCGGGATTGTTGGAACTACCAGGTGAAACGGAGGAGAATCGTGGATTAAACCCAAAATTACAGAAAAAGGGGGAGACCCCTGACGAGTTACTGACCCGGTTATTAAGGGAAAATTCAGCGAGGGGAATGAATGAGACCCAATCATATTGACAGTCAGAGATAAAACACCTTAAATATTGTTCTAGAGATTGATTAGTCCTCTCAGTTTGGCCATTGGTTTCAGGATGGAAAGCAGAGGAGAAGGACAGATCAATCTCCAACTTCTTACAGAAGGCTCTCCAAAACAAAGAAACAAATTGTACCCCTCTGTCCGAAACAATATTGACAGGGACCCCATGGAGACGCAGGATGTGTTTGACAAACAAGGTAGCTAACGTCTTGGCGTTGGGTAGTTTCTTGAGGGGCACAAAGTGGCACATCTTACTGAAGCGGTCTACTACCACCCACACCACCGACTTGCCTTGGGATGGAGGCAAATCGGTGATAAAATCCATGGAGATATGTGTCCAAGGTCTCTGGGGAATGGGCAACGAACGTAGTAAGCCCGCTGGTCGGGACCTGGGAGTCTTGGACCTAGCACAAACCTCACAAGCGGCGACGTAGGCCTTAACGTCTTTAGGCAAGCCAGGCCACCAATAGTTTCTGGCAATGAGGTGTTTGGTACCCAGGATGCCTGGATGACCAGATAGTGCGGAGTCATGATTTTCCCTAAGTACCCTTAGCCGGTATTGCAGGGGAACAAACAGCTTGTCCTCAGGAAGGTTCCCGGGGGCTGAACCTTGATCAGCTGCAATTTCAAAGACTAAATCAGAATCAATAGAAGAAATGATTATACCGGGAGACAAAATACAAGCAGGATCTTCCTCCGAAGGAGGGCTGGCCATGAAGCTACGCGACAGTGCATCGGCCTTAATATTTTTAGACCCAGCCCTATAGGTAACCAAAAAGTTGAATCTGGTAAAAAATAGCGCCCATCGAGCTTGTCACGGGTTTAGCCTCCGGGCAGATTCTAGGAAAACCAGATTCTTGTGGTCGGTAAGGACCGTTACCTGGTGCCTAGCCCCCTCCAGGAAGTGGCGCCACTCTTCAAATGCCCATTTAATGGCTAAGAGTTCGCGGTTGCCAATATCATAGTTACACTCAGTGGGCGAAAACTTCCTGGAGAAGTAGGCACAGGGGCGGAGATGGGTGAGGGACCTGGTACCCTGGGACAAGACAGCCCCCACTCCTACCTCGGATGCATCAACTTCCACGATAAATGGCTCCATTTGGTTGGGCTGAACCAGCACCGGGGCCGAGATAAAGCACTTCTTAAGGACCTCAAAAGCCTGGACAGCCTCTGGAGACCAGTGGAGGAGATCAGCACCTTTGCGAGTGAGGTCCGTAAGAGGCTTAGCGATGACCGAGAAGTTAGCAATGAATCTCCTGTAATAATTAGCGAACACCAAAAAACACTGTAACACCTTCAGGGAGGCAGGTTGGACCCATTCTGCCACAGCCTGAACCTTGGCGGGGTCCATGCGGAATTCATGAGTGAGGATTTGACCCAAAAATGGTATCTCCTGTACCCCAAACACCCATTTTTCGGTTTTTGCAACCAGTTTGTTTTCCCGAAGGACCTGGAGCACCTTCCTGACATGCTCAATGTGGGAGGGCCAGTCCTTGGAAAACACCAGTATGTCATCAAGGTACACTACAAGAAATATCCCCAGGTAATTTCTCAAAATCTCATTTATGAAATTCTGGAAGACCGCCGGCGCATTACACAACCCAAAGGGCATGACGAGGTATTCGAAATGACCTTCGGGCGTGTTAAACGCAGTCTTCCACTCATCCCCCTCTTTGATGCGGATAAGGTTATACGCCCCCCGTAGATCCAATTTAGAGAACCATTGGGCCCCCTGATCGATTAAAGAGATCAGGAATCAAAGGAAGGGGATACTGGTTCCTTACAGTGACCTTATTCAGGTTACGGTAGTCATTGCATGGCCTAAGACCACCATCCTTCTTCCCTACGAAGAAGCCAGCACCTACCGGAGAAGTAGAGGGGCGAATGTAACCCTTGGCCAGGCATTCCTGGATATACTCTCTCATGGCTTCACGTTCGGGACAAGAAAGATTAAATATCCTACCCTTAGGAAGCTTAGCTCCTGGTACCAATTCGATAGCGCAATCGTATTCTCTATGAGGAGGTAACACTTCGGAGGCCTCCTTAGAGAAAACATCAGCGAAGTCCCGAACAAACTCAGGTAGCGTGTTCACCTCCTCAGGGGGAGAAATAGAATTAACAGAAAAACATGACGTCAAACCTTCATTACCCCATTTGGTAAGCTCCCCAGTATTCCAGTCAAACGTGGGATTATGCAACTGCAACCAGGGAAGGCCTAAAACCAAATCGGACGAAAATCCCTGCATCAACAGTACAGAGCACTGCTCCAAATGCATGGAGCCAACAAGGAGTTCAAAAACAGGGGTATGCTGTGTAAAATAACCATTAGCAAGAGGAGTGGAGTCGATACCCACTACCGGGACAGGTTTAGGCAAATCAATCAAAGGCATAGCAAGAGACAAAGCAAATTCCACAGACATGATATTAGCAGAGGACCCTGAATCCACGAAGGCGCTGCCGGTAGCAGACCTACCACCAAAAGAGATCTGAAAGGGAAGCAAGATCTTATTACGTTTCATATTTACGGGAAATACCTGTGCGCCCAAGTGACCTCCCCGATGATCACTTAGGCGCGGAAGTTCTCCGGCTGCATTCTTACGCTTAGGACAGTTGTTCACTTGATGCTTGTCATCCCCATAGTAGAAGCAGAGACCATTCTTCCTGCGGAAATCTCTACGTTGTTGGGGGGACACGAAGGCCCCGAGTTGCATAGGTACCTCTGAGTCTTCCGGGGAAGAACGAAGCAACGGAACCTCGGGAGGCATCATGCGGGAGTCGGAGGAGAAAACACAAACGTTCGCGTTGTCGTTCCCTGAGACGTCGGTCAAGTCGTACCGCTAAAGCCATAACCTGGTCTAGGGAGTCAGAAGAGGGATAGCTAACTAGCAGGTCTTTCAGGGCATTCGACAGACCCAACCTAAACTGGCACCTTAAGGCAGGGTCATTCCACCGAGAAGCTACGCACCACTTCCTAAAGTCAGAACAATACTCCACAACAGGTCTCTTACCCTGACGTAAGGTCACCAGCTGACTCTCGGCAAAGGCAGTCTTGTCAGTCTCGTCATAAATGAGTCCGAGAGCAGAAAAGAAAAGATCAACGGAGGAAAGTTCAGGGGCGTCAGGAGCCAAGGAGAAGGCCCATTCTTGGGGCCCGTCCTGGAGCCGGAACATAATTATACCCACTCGCTGGCTCTCAGAACCTGAGGAGTTGGGCTTTAAGCTAAAGTAAAGCCTGCAACTTTCCCGAAAGAAGAAAAAAGCCCTCCGGTCCCCTGAGAACCGGTCGGGCAACTTGAGGTGGGGTTCAGGAGTTGAGGTGAGGGGAACCACCAAGGTAGCCTCAGGCTGGTTGACCTTCTGAGCCAGGGCCTGGACCTGTAGGGAGAGACCCTGCATTTGCTGAGCCAGGGTCTCAAGGGGGTCCATAGTAGTGTCAGGGACCAGGGTAGACTAGGTATATGGGCTTGTGATTATGTAATGATAGGGGTAGGGAAACGGACAAGTGAGCCCTAATCTACCCGCCACTCTGTCCCTGCCTACTTGCAACGACCCGCCCTAGGCGACGGGGTACAACTGGGCGGCGGTCCCTACGCTCAGTAAGTGCACGAGACAAAACATACAAGGGATTATAAAGCAAAGGGAAAGGGGCAGTTGCCCACGGCAACACCGTGAGCAACAGAGTGGTGAACGAGCCAAGTCAAACCAGGAGAGCACGAGGTACCAAACGCAGAGCAGAAGAGTAGTCAGAAAGCCAGGGTCAGAATGGAGCAGGATCAAATTGTTAGGAGCTGTAGCTGGGCCAGGAAACCACACGGAAAGAATCACAAGCAAGGAGGAAAAGGAAAGGCAGGTATAAATAGACAGAGGGCGGGAGCTAGCTGAGTCTGGCCAGGCTGCGATAGGCTCTCCCACTCCTAAGCCTGCCAGCCTGAGTGGTAGAAGCTGGAGTCAGTCTCAGAGAGATAGACTCAAGTGAAGACTGATTACCTAAGGAAGTTAACTCCTGAAGCTGTGCCTGGCAGATCCTTTAGAGGTGGGGGAAAAAAACATTTAAACTCCTTTGGTGCTAGTAGGACATTTTCATAAGAGATTCTAAGGCAGGCCCGGACTGACAACCTGTTCCTTCTCTCAGTTGCCAGGAGACACATTTACACAAGCAGATATTCGTATTAACGATCGATTATCGATACGATTGCTGTAAGCAAACTAATACTGATTATAGACACGCATTTACACAAAACGTTATTGGCAAAATAATCGTTCTAAATTCATCATTCAGTCACTTAATCGAATGTCGTTCACTGCATTCACACCAATAGTATATTAGTAGATAATTGGTAGAGTATTCCTCTTTAATAATTTTACCGGGATCATGTAATAGCCCTAAAAAGCAACATATGTGTAAAGAGTGTGTAAATCTAGTTATGTATTCCAGTGGTCCTGTCACATATGGCTAATGAGAGATTGTCACCACACACTTTGGAGCTACAGCTTCTGACACGTCACATAGGATGTTATTTGTGGAGTCCAGACTTTGAGAAATTGATGGCCTATCCACAGAATATGACATCAATATCTGATCGGTGGGGGTCAGACTCTCGGCTCCCCCGCCGATCAGCTATTTGAAGGGGATGTGGCGCTTGTTCGATCGCTGCTTCCCCATCATTCCTTTCCCTGCTCCATACTGTAAAACGCCAAAATAATTGTAGCGGTGGTTCACAGTATTACAGCTTTCTCCCATTCAAGCGAATGGGAGTAGGCTGTAATACTGTGAACCGCCTCTTCAAACAGCTGATTGGCAGGGGTGCCCAGGGTCGGACCCCCACTGATCAGATATTAATGGCCTATCCAGAGTAGTATCTTTAAGTGTATAGGGAGCAGTTTAAATAACAATTTTCAACTATACTACAAAATTAGCGAATTTTGGCAGTACTCTAACTAGCTTATGCAGTGGGGTTCAAGTACTATTTGGGGCATAAGTGAGCAGCATCAATACTAGTCTCTAGAGAAGCAGAGCATACTTAGCAAATCCAGACATTTTAAGCCCCACCACCATTCCACTCAAGAACGCCCCAAAATTGTCTGGTAATGCCCACTTTCATGAACATTTGCATAAGCTCCACCCTTCTGTGGTCCGGTCCACGACATTCTCCCACCAAAATCGGGGCTGTTGGCAAGTATGGCATAGTAGTGAGGAATCCTGAGACCATAAGTCAGGAGATATTCTGTATTTAGTGAATGTGTTTGTGTACAGTATTTGTGTGTCTGTATGTAGCGAATTTTCTATGTATACGTGTACAGTATGAAGTATGTACAGTATGTGTCCTCATATGTAGCTAATGTCTGTATACATGTAAGTAGTAAATATATGTATATATGCTTTAAGCGAGTATATGTACTTAATACATCCTTAATACATTTGTGGGTGAAGGCTGATTTTATTCCCAGTCCAGCCCTATTCTAAGGCAATGTCTGATAAATGCAAAACGGGTCTGGACATTTATCAAGCATTGGGTTCTGGTGTTCTGGTGATCTGTGGGACCCCACCAATGTTATTTTCAGACGTGTCAGAAGATTTTGAGGTGGAATTGCCCCGAATATGCCCCATAAAACCATTCTATTTAAAAGGTAACTCTAACTTAAATCTTTCAATGTTATTTTGTTTGTTTTTCATTAGTTTGCCTTTGCATGCCTAATACTATACTGTAATATTTTATAATATCGTATTATTTGCAGGTATGTCTAACTAATTCATGCTGTAACCCAGTAACCTGTAAACTAAAGGAGAATGCCACTTGTTTATCAGGACCATGCTGCTACAAGTGTAAGGTGAGGATTATAATTTCAGATTGAAACCAGGAGTGTAACAATAGGGGTGCAGAGGATTCGGTCACACCCAGGCCCTGAAGCATGAGGGGCCCACAAAATCAATCTACCCCATATGAGGAGATCAATATATGTGATAGTTGGGGTTCCTTATTACAGACTTTGCTTTTGGGCCCAGGAGCTTCAAGTTATGCCTCTGATGGGAGCCTTGTAGGCTATGGCAGCTTAAAAATCTTAGTATAAATGCACTTGGTCTGTGACTTTCTGCTTTTATACGGTCACCAATCTCCTTGGTGAATACTAATATTCTTATCATTTACAGTATGTTTTTATTTTTTCTCTTGTAACTTTATTAAAGGATCTCCACATTAGTCCTATATATTTATTCGTCTATTGTGTCCTTTTCCCTACAGTATGTTTTAATACTAGCATTAATACATAGATGTCTAAAAATATTCTTGTCATAGCATGAGATATAGAGCTTACAGTTACCCAACCTTTGTTGTATTAAGCTTGAGGATTTTGTAGTCCATAAAATAAAATTTGCATTTCATGCATGCAGTATTTGGAAAGTAGCTGGTATGATAAATTGATAGCTATACACAGGCAAATGTTACTGTCTGGCAGGCATCCCGCATACACATTAGAATTTCAACCGATCTTGCTGCAATTTTCAGTTTCCACCGAGATTGAAGAGGTATTTTTTTCTTCTAATATAATGTCCTATTGATAGCATATGCCCATACATTATGATCGATGGGAGGCTCTGACCTCTGGTACTTCCAGTTTTCAATTGATATATTTCAAGGAGGAATAACAGAGGAACAGCACTATGAAAAGTCCTAAAAATAGATGCTACAGAATTGTTATTTTATGGGGAATACAAATATTTAATAAAACAGACATGTCAGGAAAGAAGACAAGCCTAAGTAGCAGTTTAACAAAAGGAACATGTAGCTGCAGCAGCCAAAGGTGACCCGCATAAAACCAAATAAAACATTATGTGATCCTATCACAGGAAAATTCTACTAGTTGATTAGAAGCAAGGATTTAATTTCATTCAATGCCAGTGGAATACTAGTAGAGAGATGATTCTTTGTATCTGTGTGTTCTCAGTTGGTGACAGGTGGCACAGTATGCAGGAAACCCAGCACAGAGTGTGACCTTGCAGAGTATTGTGATGGTAAATCCAGCACCTGCCCTGAAGACGTATATCAGCAGAATGGTTCTCCTTGTAATGATGGGCAGTCCGTGTGCTACAAGAAAAACTGCTATGATTACAATGAACACTGCCAAAGGATATTTGGGAGAGGTATGTAAACTCTTATCTATTCCACCGGCAAAATTGGCATAAGTGGTACCCTGAAGAACAGTAGTAAAGTTTCATTTCAATGACCATATAAGACTATGTTCACGCATGGCCTATTTGTTCCAGAATTCCAGTGTGGATTCCATTCAAAAAATCCCCAACAATTTGCAGTATAATACAAGTGAATGGGTTTTACACAGATTTAGGGGCAAGCAAAGGATTTCCAAATCTGCAGCATGCCCTATATGTCACAGATTACTTAGAGTTTTTTTGCTGCAAGTTTTATTAATTGGAGAGATGAAAGAAGATCCTAAATTCCTAGTTCTTTCATTCTCTGGATCGACGGAGGTAACAGTGGTAAGACCCCCACCGATCATCAGGGCATTTTTAGGTGTAGAAGCACAAAATCTTCTAAAGCAATACTGAAGACAATACTTAGTAGTGCCCGTTAGTGGCAGCCTCATATTAATGCCCATAATGATACTCTCCCAACAGTCATTATAGTATCACATAATAGCCATAATAGTGCCACTCATTGTAATCCCATCCTCATAGTAGAGTACAACATATTTACCTTTTTCTCGCCTATTAGTAGCTGTTGCTTTGCTAGTCTTTGCCATTAGAGGTCAGTATAGGTAGAAAGGGTTAAACTGGCCCACTAGAGTACCAGAGGCCCAGACTCTGACATAATAATGAGCCCAAAAGGTCCAGCAGAAGACGACCTCATTTGGCGCTGACTTTGGAGCCAATCCCATGCTACCATATTGATGATATGGTGCATATATGAAATGTCTGCAAAAAATGCTGCCCCACTGCAGTCAAGGAAGAGAAGTAGAGCGGTATACCCAGAATATGGCACTACAAGCAGAGTCCTGACTACCAGTGGCTGTATTTAACTTTGATCACATTTATGCCCTTATCATATATAATGTGTCTGAGACTGGTATAAGTGATGAATGTAGAAGATTACGGTTATTACAAGTGTAAAGTCATAATAGGAATGTAGGGGCCATTGGTTATTTTGCATTACATGAAAACTGCTAATGATTGTTCTTTTCCCTCTTACAGGTGCCAGTGTGGCTCCTCTTTCCTGCTTCCAGTCTGTGAACACTGCTGGGGACAGGTTTGGAAACTGTGGTACAGAGGGCGAGTTGCTTCAATGTGACATTGGGTATGTTATTGTTTAGTCTGGCTTCTATTATGTGTTTAGGGCTGGATAAAGGTTGGTAGATGCCCCATGACAAAAAATTTGGCTAAGAGCCCCCTCCTAAGTAACAGTGCAGCTAACTTTGAGGTGTTGTACAGTATTCGAAGAATGTGGCTGCTTTCTTCTAGAAACAACGCCACATCTGTCCTCAGGTTGTGTCTGGTGTCTGGTATTGTGGCTCAGCTTTATTAAAGAAGCACTCACACAAAAATGTACATTATGTAAATTGTGGGGAATGTAATCTTCTTACCGGTGGCTGTATTTGTGAGTTATCCACCCGCTTCTGGTCCTCAGCTGTGTCATGTGACCAGCAATAAGACTCTCTAGCTGCCACAGTGTCTCATGTGTGGACAGGAAGTCAAGACGCAGGTACAATTAAAGTGCAGAAGGGGGCCGCGGCGGCTGGTTTCAGTGGCACTGCCTCCCCCTCAGAGAGGCAGCAGGCCGCTGTCGTAGATAGTGCGGCCTTGGTGCCCCCCACCTTCCCTCTTAGTTGCGCCCGCGGCACATGCCCCGCCTGCCCCCCTTAGCTACGCCCCTGGGTAAAGCAACATGGCCTTTTCATTTAGCAGATCAGCGGTGATGCAGACCCCCACCGATCATATATTGATGGTCTATTCTAAGGACAGGCCATTAATATCAAAGTCCCAGAAAACCCCTTTAATAAATGGCACTGGAAGTAAAATAGCTGTGAAATAAATGGTGTTCCTTCTTTTCCTATTATTGTCAGTAGGTGATGGATTGGATAGCTGAGGGAACAATTCATCAGTTAAGCAGTCATGATCAAAGTAACATGCATTAAACTGGTGTGAACAGAACCTAATCCTCATATCTTCCACAATAATATTACTTTAGTACGAGGCACTATAGGACTGCACGCATTTACAATACCTAACAAAACGCACTGTAAAAGAACTGGGATGGATTTTCAAATGTTATGGTGCTTCATAGAATCTGTTTACTATGTGAGAATTTGAATTTACAACATATTAATAAATCTGTCCCATTGTGTTCAGACTTTCACATTAACAGTTCTGATACAGCCAGAGGTCCCTTCTGCCACATTTCAAGACAGCAGACAGGGGCCCTGTGTCAGATTTTGTGCTATCTACAAGTTATGCCTCTAAATCTAGCAAAGCTGTTCTATTACTTTTTGTTACTGCAGATAACATAGAATTGTAGATTAGGATAGATAGATGGATAGATTAGAATAGACAGATGGATAAATTAGGATGGATAGATAGATAGATAGATAGATAGATAGATAGATAGATAGATAGATAGATAGATAGATAGATAGATAGATAGATAGATAGATAGATAGATAGATAGATAGATAGATAGATAGATAGATAGAACGGACGGATACAAAAATCAGGCAGCACTGTTTGGTGCTTTATTGATCCATCAGTCAGGTGCAAAGTTTCAGCTCTACCATAGAGCTTTTTTCAAGCTAGTAACAGCATGTGGTAACAGCTATATATACAAATATATATGAACTTCAATTAAGAGGTAATAAAATGTACAAAAAGAGTAATTAATAATAAATCCACATATAAAGTTCCACTTTAGAACATGAATAACACAATTACCAAGTGTAGACCATTTAACACAATGCATAAAAACATCGGTATTTCGAAAGTGCTAAAATAGTGCCATAGTATTATAATTATACATAATCACTTATAATTATCACCTGAAAACATATAATAGCATTGATGACATTAACCATAGTGTGAGAAGGCTCAATGTGTATTATCGAAAATCACACTCAAATAAAACGGTCAAAGTTGAGTCACCTCATTGCGCATGTCCACGCATGCGCAGATGAAAATAACCACAGTGCGGCCATGTTAAAGCTGGGCATATAGATAAAGCTGTTAGTGCCGCTAAGGGAAAATTGAATGGACACAAACAAGGGGAGCAGGGAGATGAAAAATAGATTAACCCCATATTGTTCTAGGCTAGAGGTCAAGTAACTAGACCTGGATCGATAACCCTCCCCAAACAAAATATTGTTAAATTAAAATGATACACAGATGGTCTGATATCCTCGATCCATTCAACATTGGGTCACCACTTCGGATGATCAAATGCACCTTAGGATAGATGCCGCCCTGTGCGAAAATTATCTTTCGGCGCCCCACCCCCATCATAAAAAGAATGCCCCATGAAAAGTATAATACCCCCCACTATAATGCCCTATATAGTGTCCCCACAGAGTATAATGCCCCTTTAGTGCCCCATACAGTATAATAATAATATTATATATTATAACCCTTTCAAGGACAGTGTTTTCTCCTCTAATTGTGCCCACACGGTATTATGACACCTAAGTGCCACACACAGTATATTGCCCCGTGTATTGCCCCTACACAGTATAATGTCTGCTTAGTGGCCTCCACACAGTATGATGCCCTCCTCCCCTGGCTGCCACACACAGCCCCCACCTTGTAGATAGTGCCCCCCCTGTATATTGTGCCATACAGCCTCCCTGTAGACAGTGCCATAATCCCACACCTCCTCCTTGTAGACCGTGCCATACAGCCCCCACCTTTTCCTTGTAGATAGTGCTATATAACCCCCCACCACCCCCCATGTAGACAGTGCCATACAGCCCCCCACCTCCCCCTTGTAGACCGCCCCAAACAAAAAAAAACTGTACTCACCTAGGCCCCGTTCCCACGACGAAATGAACTGCTCCACAACGCCAACAACGGGTTCCTTGCGTAGGCCGGCGTGATCCTGTAGACTAGTACAGAGTTTCCCAACCTTTTCGGACTCGAGGCACCCCTGGAAAAAATTACATTTCTTCAGGGCACCCCTACCAAAAATTGTTTCGAGAAAGACAGAAAACAGCTAAGAACAAGCACTACACTCTTAGGGTATGTTCACACAGCATTTTTTGTAAGGCAGAAAAAAAATGTCCTCATAACTTCTTCAGGAATTTTGAGGCAGATTCTGAACTGACAGCGTTATTTGACGTTTCGTTTTTGCGTTTTTTTAAGCTGTTGGAGCTAATGCAAAAGACACAGGCAAAAAAGCACTCCAAACGAGCGCTGCAGGTATTTTCTGCCTCCTGTTAGTTTCAATTGGAGGTCAGAGGTGGAAACCACTTGAAGACCATCAGCCCCCCCCCCCCACTCACAGTAAAATGACCATCAGTCCGCACTCACAGTAACGCTGTGGACGGGGATTCCGCTACATGAGTTGCCCCTGATGTCACTGTCCATATATGGACAGAGACATCAAGCACTCCGTCCAGGAGCGGAATCCCTGGCCACAGGGGGATTCCACTCCTTCAGGGAGCTACAGTAGCGCAGGTAGATAGCAGAGCAGGGAGATACCTCCCTGCCCTGCTATAGTGTTCAATAGTATCTGCGTCCTAAGGATGCAGATACTACTGAATTTGGCGTCGCTGCCGCTGTAGCAGACACAGCTGCTTTTAGTGTTGCCACCAGCCATGGGGGTGCCTGTCCAGACGGGCGGCACGGACGCCCTCATGCCCAGTGTTGCCAATAGCAGTCGCTATTGTTGCTAGAGCGGTAGCGATGCTACTGAGTAGAAGCGCCTTGGCGGAAAGGCAGCTGCTGAGTCACTGGCCCCAGCGCTTCTGAAAAACAAGCAGGGAAGGGAGCCAGAGCAGTGCCCCCTTCCACCTGCTGGAGTGATGCACCCTGTAAATGAAAGGCACCATTATGGGTCTAAACGCACTCTCAGAGAGAAGTATATATGTATACACACAGTACGCAACAGGAGTGCACTGTTTACCTTCCCCTCAATTACAAGTGAAAAAGTCAACTGTGGCCAGGTCAGGTGGTCGCAAAATAATGTGCCTAGGTGACTAATCCCCCACCATTCAATCCTGTATGCAGGGCATATCTGTGAAAAGCCAATATGTGGCTCATGGCAATAACCACAAATCTATTTCCACAGACCTTTTTGTCAAGCCCGCTGACAGGAATAACTTATTGCATTTTTACAGTTCACACCCGAGAAGTATGGTAAAATATTTATCAATCAGCCTATTGCTGAGGACCAAAAGAATAATTAACAAACCTTATAGGCTTGATTGTGGTCTTAATGAGATGATGGAAAAATGTAAGGCTATAGGATACCCTAGAAAGTAGACATTGTAGGATTCAGAGAGTCAGAGTGCGGGTCATGTGACCTAACGGCCGGACGGAACAAAGCAGATAAATTTACAATAAATCCAGAAGAGAATTAGGGCTTGTCAGCACGTAGCTGAATTGCTGCATATTTTCCATCTGCAATTGCAGACAGAAAATACGCAGCAGACTACAGTAGCAGCAAAGTGGGTGTCACGGTCTGTGGGTATGTGGACCCACTAGGCCGCACCGCCGAAACGGGGAGGCAACTGGCCAAGCAACAGAGCACCCAAAAAGTCCCGCGCTAGGGTACCGGAATAGTCCAGACAGTGGCCGAGGCTTTAGCACGGATGGAGGTGGGTGCAGCAGGTTACGCCAGACATAGCGGATCACACTGGATGTGCAAGATGACACTGGATGTGGCAGACAACAGCAGGTGCAATAGGACACGACTCCAATACTAACCAGCTCAGGGACAAGGACACAGCACAGGATACAGGTAACAGGGCACGGGTAACAACAGGAACAGGATAACACTAAGAGACCATTTGCAAGACTGACATGGGAATACTAACAATGCTCAGGCATGGATCAGAAGGGCAGGGCCTTTCTTATAGTCCAGGGTGATCTGGGAGCAATCAGTCAAATCTAAAACATGTGTGTGCTCTGGCCCATTAAGCCCGGGAATGAGCTCGAGCGCGCACCCTGCTGATCACTGCAGGACAGGGCGGCCGCATGTGCTGGCATCTCTGTGGAGGAAGACGTCTGCAGGATGATAGGAGTCTGCAGTCTGCGACCGCGGACGTTACAGTGGGTGAGATTTAACAAATGTCATCCACACTCTACGTAAAATTTCCTACCAGAAATGTACCTGCGGTGCCTATTTTTCGTACGGCAGCTCGTCAATTCCTGCTGCAGAAAGTGGACTGAATTGCACCATTTTCTGCAGTCAAAAACACAGGAAATGTTGCCGTTTTTCCGCAGTGGAAATACTGCTTGTTTCTGCAGAATTGCTGCAGAAATTTTCTGCAGTAATTCCATTACATGTGCACAAGCCCTTACTTTCACTGCCTTTTACCTAACCTAATTTACAAACGGAGGGAAAGGAAACAGATTTTTTCCGGAGTGCTTCTTTAAGTTTATCTTTATAATTGCCGTATATTAAACTGTCTTTACTAGAATCTGGTCAGACATTGTAAAGGTTAAGCTTTAATATTGGATAAATATTTAAAATTAGTCTAATTTTAGTTTTCTTTTCCTGGCAGGGATGTAATGTGTGGACAGGTTCAGTGCTATAATGTGAGCAGCAATCTAACTCATCATAAACCAGCCTCCTATATAACAACTCCTGTAGGAGACATTCTGTGCTGGGGTCTCGATTTCTGCCACCATGAAGGATCCTGTGACCAGGGAGTTGTGCCAGATGGGGCATTATGTGACAAAGGAAAGGTACGTCTATATAATAATAATAAAGGGGGCAATAGCCAACATGAAAGTAGGTTTTTCTTTACATGCAGACAGATTAAACGGAAAGATCCCATAGACTTATTTAGCATCTATGGATGAAACATGAAGTGCTCACCTTCTTCCCAAAGAAATTATCCAGAAATTGGAGCCTGGGACTAAATTTATATTAGTGTATATTAGCCTAGAACACATCTGCAGCATGCCCCGAATTCTGCGCAGATTATTGTCAGCTACATTTGGATGGAGTTTTGAAAACTCCATCCATATGCATGGTACTGTAAATTGAGGCAGATTTTCAGTGCCGAAGCCTTACCGAAAATCGGTGAAAAATCTACGGTGTGAATCGTTTAAAAATGTATAGGATATTGCACCCTATACTGTAAATGATAAGAATATTAGAAGTCATCTAAGAGTTCTGTGACGAAAATAAAGAATGAAGGTTTGAGGGCACGCTGCAGATTTTGCAACGGATTGTGCCACAGATTCACACTCTTTGAAACACTCTCTGTGGGAAACACCTGAACACAGCCTAGGGGTATGTTCACACGGCTTATTTTTGGCCGTTTTTTGGGCCGTAAACGGCAGAAAAATCGGAAGCAGAACGCCTCCAAACATCTGCCCATTGATTTCAATGGGAAATACGGCGTTCTGTTCCAACAGGGCATCTTTTTACGCGGCCATTTTGAAAAACGGCCACGTTAAAAAATGCCTGTGAAAAAGAAGTGCATGTCACTTCTTGAGCCGTTTTTGGAGCCGTTTTCCATTGACTCTATAGAAAAACAGCTCCAAAAAGGGCCGTAAAAAATGCTGCGAAAAACGCGAGTTTGCTTATAAAACGGCTGAAATTCTGGAGCTGCCTTCCCTTGAAAACAGCTCCGTATTTCCAGACATTTTTTAATAAGCGTGTGAACATACCCTAACAGGTTACAAAACTTAGAGTGATTTATAGTATTCTCAAACCCATATAACAAGGGGTACATTATTCCTTATTATACACACCTAAGCGCCTGCAGACCCTCTTCTTGAACAGTCAGGCTACGTTCACACAGGGCGGATACGCTGCATAAGGGCCGCAGGCAATTCCGGATGAAAAACCGCACCAAATTGTTGTGCAGTTTTTTGGCCGAAAGGTCCGCTGCGGAAATCCTGCACAGAAAAAAATAAAAATGAAAATACTTACCATGATGACCCGTCCCTCTGACGTCCTGATGTCTTGCATCCCTGGGATGACGTTTCATCCCATGTGACCGCTGCAGTCTGTGGTTGGCTGCAGCGACCACATGGGATGAAACTTCATCCCTGGAGGCCGGCCTGGACAAGAAGCATAGAACTCTTGGTAAGTATAGATTTTTTTTTCTGAGTTGCGATCTTTGCGGAAAAATCGCAGCTTTTCTGCCACAAGAATCGCAACATCTGCTATTTGTTGCGTGTTTTACCAGTGTAAAATTACCCAAATACAGTTGACATGCTGCGGATTAAAAAAACGTTCAATTTCTGAGCGTTTTTTACGCTTATTTCCACAGCGAGTGGATGAGATTTGTTCAAATTTCATCCACTTTGCTGCTACTGTATTATGCTGCGGATTTTCCGTAACTAAATCCGTTGCGTGTTCTGTCCACCATTAATTGATTGTTTGAATAATTGATTGATATAAAGGTCTGCAGCATTTAGGTGTATATTATGATGTCCGGCTGAGGCACAGAACTGTAAAATTCACAATGGAGCTGTTAACTCTTTTTAAAGAGCGAGGAATCACTAGAATCAATGGTTGGCACAGGATAATGAACTTCCTGCAGAAGCGATCTGTAAGGCTGGGTTCACACGACCTATTTTCAGACATAATGGAGGCGTTTTACGCCTCGAATTACGCCTGAAAACACATCTCCAATACGTCGGCAAACATCTGCCCATTCATTTCAATGGGTTTGCAGATGTTCTGTGCCGACGACCTGTCATTTTACGCGTTGCTGTCAAAAGACGGCGCGTAAAATAACAGCCTCGTCAAAGAAGTGCAGGACACTTCTTGGGACGTAATTGGAGCCGTTTTTCATTGAATCCAATGAAGAAGAGCTCCAAATTACACCCGTAATTGACGCCTCGCAAAACGCGAGTACGAGCAATTACGTCTGCAATTCAGGAGCTGTTTTCTCCTGAAAACAGCTCCGTAATTTCAGACGTAAATGCAGTTATCGTGTGCACATACCCTAACAGACCGCTCCTACAACAGGAGACTGTAGCGCCACTCATATTCATCAGCTTCTGACATCAGAATGTGATGATTATACAATTATTATTTATAGACAGGTCAATAGAAAAGTTCTGTTGAGGTGTATGTTTTATATATATATATATATATATATATATATATATATATATATATATATATATATCTTCATTTATATATTTTGTTAGTCTTATGTTACATTTAGTGACATTGTTTCTTTTGTTAAGATTTGTCTGGACAGAAAATGTGTGACTTTCTCAGTACTAGAACATGACTGTGACGCAAAGAGGAAGTGTGGCGGAAAGGGGGTGAGTGCAGAGACATATTTGTATTAATGGCACAGACTTGTGTTTTTCAACCAGATTTCCATAAGAGACAGCAACAGAAAGGTTTCTCTTTATAGCAGGGATAAAAAAATATATTTTATGGAAGAAGGCAAAGCAGTCAGCAAATGTGTGCAAGACAATTATGGAATATTTTACCCTCTGCAACATTGAGCTTGAGGTAGTGTGAAGGCGCAGTCACACATGGCAGATTTTGTTAAAGAAATTCCTGTGACTAAAAATTAGCCCTATTCATCTGAATGAGGTTGTTTCTGCAGCAGGTGTATGGATTTCTCCATGTAAGAGTATGTGCACACACAAAATAAAAAAACGTCTCAAAATATGATTTTCAGACGTTTTTTGAATAAAAAATCTCGTATTTTACAGCTGTTTTTGGAGCTGTTTTTCTATAGTCAATGAAAAACGTCTCCATAAATGGCTGAAGAAGTGACATGTACTTCTTTTTCGCGGCAGTTTTTTTACGCGGTAGTTTTGAAAAACAGCAGCGTAAAAAAACACCCCGTCGGAACAGAATGCCATTTTCTCATTGAAATCAATGGGCAGATGTTTGGAGGTGTAAAATGTCTGAATTCACTCCGTGTGAACATACCCTTACGTTCAGATGAATGGAACTGATTTTCAGTCGCAGAAATGTCTGCAGCACAATCTGCTGCGTGTGACTTCACCCGGGGCAGATACACTGCGTAATAGCACGCAGCGCATCCGCCCTGTGCGCCGCAGGGAATTCCGGGTGAAAAAGTGCACCAAACGCGCACCAAGCTTCGAAAAACTGCAGCACCGCTAGCAGACCGGCCTCCTGGGATGACAATCACAGGCTGCAGTGGTCACATGGGATGAAGCGTCATCCCAGGTGGATGAAACATAGACTCCTAGGTAAGTTTCAATGTTGTTATTTTTTTTCTGAGGTCCGTTTTTTTTCGGCGGGATCGCAGCGAATCTGCCACAAAACACAGAACAACTACTATTTGATGCAGGATTTATATCCCCATTGAATTCAATGGGGAAATCCCGCAACATATAAGCAGCGTTTACGTAAAGACAATTGACATGCTGAGGAATGAATTTCCGCACAGCAGGTCAATTTCTGAGCGGTATTTCCGCTCAGTATTTACGCAGCGTGTGGCTGAGATTTGTTTTACCTCATCCACTTTGCTGCTACTGTATTTTCTGCAGATTTTCCGCAACAAATTCTGTTGCGGAAAATCCGCAGTATTTACGCAACGTGTGAGCTGGCCCTAAGGGCTTGTCCACATGTAGCGGAATGGCTGCGTATTTTCCGTTCAGAATTGTGGACGGAAAATGCGCAGCAGAATACAGTAGCAGCAAAGTGGGTGATATTTAACAAATTACATCCTCACCCAGCGTAAAAATTCTGACCAGAAATTTACATGCGGTGCGTATTTTTTGGACCACAGCATGTCAATTCCTGCTGCGGAAAGTGCACAGAATTTCTGCGTTTTTCAGGGGAGATATATCACCATCTCCCAACATTGTGAAAAATACAGGAAATGGTGCGTTTTGTGGAGTGTAGTTTCCAAAATGGGGTCTTTTTTGTTGTGTCCTTTGTTTTAGCATCACAAGACCTCTTCAAACTTGACATGGTGCCTAAGATATAATCTAATAAACAGAAGGCCCCAAAATCCTCTAGGTGCTTCTTTGCTTCTGAGGCCTGTGTTTCGGTCCATTGGCACACTAGAGCCACATGTGGGATATTTCTAAAGACTGCAGAATCCGGAAAATAAATATTGAGTTACGTTTCTCTGGTAAAAACCTTCTGTGTTACAGAAAAAAATGGATTAAAAATTGTAATTTCTGAAGAAAAAAAAATGAAATTCATCGATTTCACCTATACTTTGCTTTAATTCTTGTGAAACTTCTAATGGGTTAAGAAACATTCTAAATGCTGTTTTGAATACTTTGAAGTGTGCAGATTTTAAAATGGGGTGATGTATATGGGTTTCTAAAATATATAACCTTTAAAAGCCACTTCACATCTGAACTGGTCCTTGTAAAAAAAATCCTTTTGAAATTTTCTTAAAAATGTGAGAAATTTCTGCAAAAGTTCTAAGCCTTGTAACGTCCTAGAAAAATAAAGGATGTTCAAAAAATGATGCCAATCTAAAGTAGACATATGGGAAATGTTAATTAGCAATTATTTTGTATAGTATAACTATCTGTCTTACAAACAGATACATTTAACCCCTTAATGACCGGGCCTGAAAAGACCTTAATGACCAAGCCAGATTTGTTAAATCTGGTATGTCTGACTTTATCAGAGAATAACTGTGCGAAAGTTTTGAATATCCAAGTAATTCTGACATTGTTTTTTCGTCACATGTTGTACTTTATTTTAGTGGTAAAAGTAGACTGATACGATTTGCGGAAATTAGTGAAAAAATAGAAAAATTGAAGAAATTTTGTAAAAATTATAATTTTTCCCTATTTTTAACTGCAATATGTCACATATGTACATACATACTGTACAAATTTTTTTAATAAATATATATTTCCATCGCTTTTTTTTTGAGCAATTTAGAAGACTTACAAGTTTAGTAATGATTTTATACATTTTGAAGTACATTTTGTTTTCCTGCACCAAGCCAGGTTTTCAGAGGCTCATAGGTGTCAGAATGGTGGAAACCCCCACAAGTGACACCATTTTGAAAACTACACCCCTTAAGGTATTTATTAAGGGGTGTTGTAAGTATTTTGACCCCACAGTTTTTTTGTAAGAATTCATGCAAAGCAGGCGTAAAAACATATAATTTCACTTTTTTCATAAAATTATCACTTTGAAGACCGATTTCTTTGTAAAGCGACCATGAGAATGAAGAAATGCACCCCAAAATCTATCACCCTGTTTCTCCTGTTTTCAAAAATGCCCACATTGTGACCCTAATGCGTTGCCTGGACACACGGCAGGGCCCGAAAGGAAGGGAGCAACCGGAGGTATTCAGGTCTCATTTTTGCTTGAAAATGTTTTAGGCCCCACTGTACATTTGGAGAGGTTTTGAACTACCAGAACGATAGAAACTCCCCATAAACGACCCCATTTAGAAAACTAGACACCTTAAGGTATTTATCTAGGGCTGTAGTGAGTATTTTGACCCCACAGCTTTTTGCTAAATTTAATGTATAGCAGGTGAAATAAAAAAAAAAACCACTTTTTATATAAAAGTATCACTTTGAAGACCGATTTCTTTGTAAAGCGACCATGAGAATGAAGAAACACCCCCCAAAATCTATCACCCTGTTTCTCCCGTTTTCAAAAATGCCCCCATTGTGACCCTAATGCGTTGCCTGGACACACGGCAGGGCCCGAAAGGGAGGTAGCGCCCGAAGACTTTCAGGACACACATTTTGCTTGAAAATGTTTCAGGTCCCATTACACATTTATAGAGGCACAGAGCTGCCAAAAAGATAGAAACTCCCCATAAATTACCCCATTTTGAAAACTAGACCGCTTAAGGTATTCATCTAGGTGTGTACTAAGTATTTTGACCCCACAGTTTTCGCAGGAATTAATGCAAAGCAGGTGGAAAGAACATTTTATTTCACTTTTTTTCACAAATGTGTCATTTTAAGGTCAGATTTCTTGTGCAGAGGACATGAGAATAAGGAAATGCACCAGAAAATGTATCACCCTGTTTCTCCTGTGTTCAAAAATATCCCCATTGTGGCCCTAATGTGTTTCCTGGACACACGGCAGGACCCAAAAGGAAGGGAGCACCCGGAGGCTTTCAGGACACACATTTTGCTTTGAAAATGGGAGGATTCTACTTTTCTAGATTGAGAAATAGATGTCCCTAACAGTTTCTACACCCTATGACTATGTCGTGCTAAGAAAGTAGCCGTCCTGAAATCATGTCAGTCCATAGACATTATGTATATCAACCCGCTCTGATATATAGTAAGTTAGAGTGGGAAAATGTATTAAACTGTTGGCGGAAAAAGGCAATATATCCAAAAAAAAGGAGGAAGAATGTATCCAGCTATGTGGAAAACTAGAGCATGTTCACAGGATGAAAGAAAATTTGTAGGGCTGTAATGACTTTATTATTCAAAGTGACTGGTCATACAATGTTTCTTTAGCTCCATCAATACCTATATAAGGGACGAATGTGCCAAGTGACGCGGTACACCATAACAAGCCCCTGCCCGGCAAGGTAGGAACCGCCATGTGCACAAAACAACCAATCACCTGTAGAATATATAAAGGGGCAGTGTACCACACCGTATGTATAGATACAGTAAAGGGCCACTACTCCCCAAATTAATGTCGCTATTTCTAGAAGTATTGTCGGGTGTAAGAGGTCCACCAAAAACCCGAACAAAACTGTAATAAAGCCCATAGTGTATTGATAAGGACAAAACAGGGACTTATGCATAGACCAGGGTTGGAAGGACAAGCGGAACAATAATATCGTGACTCACTTCGCTGTCCTCGTTTGCTGCAGACCCGACACCGTTTTTTGGGGTATTTTTGGTTAGATGTTGAAGGGATGGGGTGTAAAAAATGTTTTTCAACAAGTCGGTGTACATCCTCTGACTCATGGACTACTCTCTGGTCTGCAGATCGAAATAGGAGATCTTCAATCACTTTCTCCTGAAATTCAAAGAATGTCACCCTGCCCGCTGATTTTTTGTACAGGACAAATGCGTTCTGCATCGCAACTTGAATCCCTAGAAGCGACACTTTCGCTTTCGCTTTCAAGTAAGGCTGGGTTCACACGACCTATTTTCAGACGTAAACGAGGCGTATTATGCCTCGTTTTACGTCTGAAAATAGGGCTACAATACGTCGGCAAACATCTGCCCATTCATTTGAATGGGTTTGCCGACGTACTGTGCAGACAACCTGTCATTTACGCGTCGTCGTTTGACAGCTGTCAAACGACGACGCGTAAAAATACAGCCTCTTCAAAAGAAGTGCAGGACACTTCTTTGGACGTTTTTGGAGCCGTTTTCTCATAGACTCCAATGAAAACAGCTCCAAAAACGGACGTAAAAAACGCAGCGAAAACGCAGCGAAAACCGTGAGTTGCTCAAAAAATGTCTGAAAATCAGGGTCTGTTTTCCCTTGAAAACAGCTCCGTATTTTCAGACGTTTTTGGTCACTACGTGTGCACATACCCTAAAAGCTCAACTTCAGATGCAGAATCCGTATCTGGGCATAGCATCTGATAGGCTTCCTCAACGCTGTATCTTCTGGCAGCCATAATGATAATACAGTCTAAACCGCAACTAATAAATGTAACTAGCGGTTTCAATTTTTTTTTTTATCAACTAAGGCCTCATGCACACGCCCGTAAAAACACCCGTTATTGCGGGTCGTAATTACGACCCGCAATAACGGGCTCATAGACTTCTGTTACCCACGGGTACCTTCCCGTTTTCTCACGGGAAGGTGCCCGTGCCGTTAAAAAAAATAGAACATGTTCTATTTTTCTATTTTACGGGCCGTGCTGCTATACTTTATAATGACAGCACGGCTCGCAAAAGCGGCCGGCTGCCCGCGGCCGGCCGTGCCCGGCCGTGCTCGTAATTACGAGTCGTAATTACGAGCACGGTCGTGTGCATGAAGCCTAATCAACTAAGAACACTAAAATAATTAAACTTTTTTTTTTTTTTTTTTTTTTATTGTTTTTTTTTAGTTGTTTTTTTTTTCAAACCTAAACCTAAACCTAAACCCTACGCCTAACACAAACCGTAAACCCAAGCCCAGAACAGCACCCTACGCTGTCTAAGGCCCCATGCACATGAACGTGTTTTTGCGGCCGCAATTCCCCCGAAAATCCACGGGAGAATTGCGGCCCCATTCTTTTCTATGGGGCCATGCACACGACCGTAGTTTATGCGGTCCTTGCACGGCCCGGGAGCCCGGACCGCAGAAAGAACGGGCATGTCTTATTACGGCCCTGTTCTGCGGTCCGGGCTCATTGAAAACAATGGTGGCGGCCATGTGCATGTCCCGCGATTTGCGGGCGGCCTGCGGCGGACAGTCCGCAGCCGGCCGACCCGAAAATCACGGCCGTGCACATGGCTACGGTCGTGTGCATGAGGCCTAGCAGCGTACACGCGGTCTAACAGCGTACCCTAAAAAGAAAGTAGTTTATAGTACGATTCTTAGTATATACAGTAAATATATTTATATATATATGTATATACTATATACTATAAAATACTCAAAAAAATGTTGTTTTTTTTTAATAAACTGTGTAAGGGACAAGTGATTTTGTGTGGGGACACTGACACACTTGTATCTGTTTCTCTCCACAGCTAGAACAGTGAGGAGAAACAGATACATGTTTTTACTTTTATTTTACAGTAGTGATCACTATGATTGGATCTCATAGTGATCACAAAGTGATCACAAAAGATCAGGAACCAATACTATTGGCTCCTGATCACTGGTCTAAGAACAGTGCTGCTAGCAACAGCTCGTTCTTAGAGCAGGAGCTGTCATTTAGACACTCCACTAACACTCCAGTAACAGCATGTAACCGCTGTGATTGGCTGTCACAGCGGTCACGTGCTGTTACGACGAAATCGGCAGGTCCTGATGGCTGCACTAAGAACCGGACCTGTTACTTACAGCCGGTTTTTAGTGCAGATGTCACCAGGGTGCCGATAAACCCCCTCTACTACAGCGACGCCAAAAGGCGTCGCTGTAGAATGAGTACATGCACCGCCTGACGTCAAAAGACGGTGGGCGGTCGTTAAGGGGTTAAATTGATAATAATGCACATTTTTTGCAATTTTTCGCAAAATTAAGGCGTTTTTCACAATTAAATACTAAATGTATCGAGCAAATTTTACCAGTAACATAAAGTCCAATGTGTCACAAGAAAGCAATCTCAGAATCACTTGGATAGGTAAAAGGATTTCAAAGTTATTCCCACATAAACTGAGACATCTCAGCTTTGAAAAATAAGTCACTCATAGGAAGGTCAAAAGTGTCTGCAGCAGGATGGGGTTAACATTGTTATTTTGCAAATATTACCTTGCATGCCGTGCCACCGAAGCCATGGTGGGCATGTCTTTGTTGGTTTGTCAGGTGACTTGCAATAACCGAAAGGAAAAAGGTTCTTCTAATGCCACCAACGGAGCTGGGTATAAACCTACACCGAGCGCCGACCCCCACCCAGAAGAACAAAAAGCGCCTGCTCAATGGCATCCTGTAAACCAGACAAGAAGATGTCCAAGCCGATGTTCAAGTGGACACCGTCTTGCAGCATCAATTGTCTGTTATCACCTTCTAACTGGTGATGGCGTATCACTACCCCACCCTTAGATCTGACATGCCTGGACACATTCATAGTAAGCAAATTACGGGTTCTTTCGAGAGACACATGGTTTCTAGCGCCTTTCCCATGGGACCACTTCTGACCACACAACTACTAAATCTAATTAGAAGGCAGCAAAACTATCAAAATCAGAACGTATGACAGAAATTAATGCTGCCACTCTCGTGGAACAGAGATCGTTGCCGCCCGCGTGGATAACTAGCTTGTGTCAGTTTGCTGACAGGAACGACCTCAGGCAGAACTTGTAGCCACTTCAGACCTCTAACACCTCTCCAGGAGACATCTGCTTGAGTAAATCCCAATTTCAGTCGGCCAGGGCGATAAGGAGCTCTCTGGGCTGCCCAGTAAATATATGAATGAATGACCAACCAACCGTAGAGAAGGTCTACAAATGCTGTGGCAGTTCCAAGTTGACAATGCGACCAAATTTTGTAATGGAGATGTTAACTGTCCACTGGAAGGTCCCACAGGAAAGGAGGCTATGGGCAATTCCCTGAAATAAAGCCACTGGAAGCAAGAAAGAGCGTCAGCGACATCATTATATACACCCAGAACATGGCATGCTCTGAAAACCAAATTGACAGTTAAACATTTCAACACTAAATGTCTAAGCCACACCAAAGCAGGAAGTGAGCTGGATGCCAGTATGTTAATAGCCAATACTGTGCTTTCGTGGTCTGACCAAAAAATAATGTGTTTATTCGCCATTTCCATACCCCGCAGTTCCACCACAACCACAATTGTAAACAATTCCAGTGTCAAATTTTCGGTGAGCCCTGATCTAGCCCAAATCAGTATTGCCAATTTCGGGTTTGGAAAAAATGATATGCCTTTGTAAGAGAAAAGAAAAGCTTGCTACATCTTCAAGTCCTCTTTTAAAACTTTAGTCAATCTAATAAAATGGTGCAGCTTTTTAATGCCTTCTTTAGCCATGGCCATCCGACGGGCGAGGGCCAACTGACCCAATAAGGACTGAAGATCTTTTGATGTCACTTTTGTTGATGAAATTCCGTTCTCCACAGCTAAACGCAATCTAGTGAGCTTATTAGTCGGTAGACTGAGCACAATTTTTCAGTATCTATTTTTATTCCTAGAAAGGATAAGCACGAAGTATGTCCTTCGGTCTTATCCTCTGCTAGCGGAACACCAAAGAGGAACATGAAAAAATGTAAAAGAATCCAATGTATATTGAAACAAAGAGGAAATCCATTGGCCAATGAATAAAAAATCATCCAAGTAGTTGTGACACTCATGGCCGCGGACCATCGGAATTACTAACCCCCCGACGGCTGCAGCCATGGATCAGTGAGAGCTGGCCCGCATCTCCTCCTAAGGAGACGCCAGCGCTCACTTCCGCCTCACTCCACTGTTTCCCGTAGGGTGCGTGCGCAAGCTCTTGCCCGGCCTTAAAGGACCGACACGCGCACCTGAAAAGTATGTCAAAGTAGCCCATGATCACCCTGGACTATAAGAAGGGCCCTGCCCCTTTCTTCATTACCTGAGCGTTGTTGTATTTACCCATGTTAGTCTTTGCAAATGGTCCATTAGTTTTTTCCAGTTCCCAGTGTTCCCGTACCTCCCGCCTGTATCCTATATCCCGTGTTACCTTGTTCCTGTGCTATAGAGATTTGGAGTCGTGTTGTGGCGTATGCTATGCCTGCTGTGTTACACCGCGCCTGGTGTCTGCCTGCTGCCAAGGTACCATCCAAGCTGGCCATCGCTACTGTCTGAATTACCACAGGTACCTTTATTCAAAGTTTAGACATTGACTTGGTATCCTGTTGGCCAGCTGCTATCCCACTACGGCGATATGGCCCAGTGGGTCCACACACCCACCGTGACAGTAGTAAATGACCGATGAGTTGCCCATTCAATTGGCAACCCAAAAAGGTGAAAACAATCAGAATGGACTGGGAGAAGGCAAAAGGCTAACTCAATATCCAATTTTACTAGAAGCAAAAAGGGACCAGCCTTAGTTGCTAATTGTGTAGCCTTATTCCGAGGAGTGCCATCATTGACTGAATTACCAAAGGGGCATGATAAATGATGAATGAGCCTATATTTTCCTGGTTCCTTTGTGGGTAAAATACCCAGAGGGGAAATTCTGAGATTTTACAATTGATGTTCTGCGAAGGGACCAGCTATGCAACCCAAACTAACATCTTTATAAAAAAAATTCCTGCGCAATATTCGATTGTACTAAGACCGATTTTAAATTGCCTGTAAAAATTGCATCCAACTGTGCCAAATGGGGGATATAAAAGACGCTTTTAAAACCTTCAAGAAACATTTCTGCTTCCTGTCTCCTGGGGTACCTGTCGAGCCAGGGACGCATCTTTTGAACGCTCACTGGCGTCCTCGGGTTTTCCAGCAGCAGCTGGTCTGGTAGGGACTTTTCCCTTCTTTAACCCCTTAACGACCAGGCCTATTTTGGCCTTAATGACTAAGCATTCTTTTTTATTCTTTTTTATTTTTCTCATCTTCACATTCCAAGAGTTATAACTCTTTTATTTTTCCATCAACATAGGAGTATGAGGGCTTGATTTTTTGTGGGACGAGTTATGTTTTTCAATGGCACCATTTTTTGGTGCATATATTATATTGATTAACTTTTATTAACTTTTTTGGAGGAGGGAATTGAAAAAAAGCCCGCTATTCCTGCATTGTTTTTTGCTTTTTAAATTTACGCCATTCAATATGCGGCATAAGTACCATTTTACCTTTATTCTATGGGTCGGTACGATTACGACGATACCACATATGTTTAGGTTTTTTTATGTTTTACTACGTTTGCACAATAAAAAACCTTTTAAACAAAAATAATAAATTTTGGCATAACCGCATTCCAAGAGCCATAACTGTATTATTTTTCATTTGATATCGCCATATGAAGGCTTGTTTTTTGCAAGACAAGGTGAAGTTTTCATCGTTACTATTTTGGGGTGCATGGGACTTATTGATTAATTTTTATTATATTTTTTTGGTGGGAGAATGCAGAAAAAAAGCGATTTTAACATTGTTTTTAGCAGGGTTTTTTGTACGGCGTTCAGTATACCGTTGAATTAATGTGTTAACTTTATTCTTTGTGTTGTTACGATCACAGCGATACCTATATGTTTACTTTTCATTTTGTTTTTACACTTTTATTAAATAAAACCTCTTTTTATGGAAAAAAAATGGTTTTATTTTATTTTTACTGTTCACGTTTTTTTTTATATTTTAAAAAACTTTATTTGACTGTTTTTCATTATTAAGTCCCACTAGTGGACATCACCATGCGATCTTCTGATCGCAGATATAATGCTTTGGTATACTTAGTATACCAAAGCATTATTGCCTGTCAGTGTAAAACTGACAGGCAATCTATTAGGCCATGCCTCTGGCACGGCATAATAGGCCCTGGCTGGCAGGCTTTGTTAGACACATCGGCTGCAATTGCAACCCGTTGGCAGCCTGAGATCGCATTTGCGGGCCGCCGATGGGTGACAGAGGGAGCTCCCTCTGTCAATAGATTTAAATGCCGCGGTCGCTATTGACTGCGGCATTTAATGGGTTAAACGGCTGAGATTGAAGGTTTCTTCAATCTCGGTAGTTGCAGTAGGAGCCCAGCTGTCAGTCATAGCCGGGCTCCCGCGGCGATCGTGCGGCCACAGCTTCTGTGCCTGCACGATCTCCATCACGTACATGCACGTGGGAATGCGCAAACAGGCTGCATTCCCCGACATGCATGTACGTGAAAATGTGGGAAGGGGTTAAAAAGTGGAGAGCGGAGTGTGATCCACCACAGAGGGAACACTCATATTTAAATTTGTATTATGTGAAGTGCCAGCATGCCCCAGAACTCACGGCCTTAGAGGGCAGAAATGAGGTTGATGGTCTTTGGGTCGGCAATAGCTGAATCCAAACATCAGTAGTTTTTAACCCCTTCAGGACCAAGCTCATTTTGGCCTTCAGGACCAGACCCATTTTTTCAAATCTGACATATTTCACTTTATGTGGTAATAACTCCGGAACGCTTTTACCTATCAAAGCGATTCTGAGATTGTTTTCTCGTGACACATTGGACTTTATGATAGTGGAAATATGTGGTCGATAAATTCAATATTTACCAGTGAAAAACACCAAAATTTGGTGAAAAATTGCAAAAATTAGCATTTTTCTAAATGTACATGTATCTGCTTGTAAGACAGGCAGTTATACCACACAAAATTGTTGCTAATTAACATCCCCCATATGTCTACTTTAGATTGGCATCGTTTTTTGAACATCCTTTTATTTTTCTATGACGTCACAAGGCTTAGAACTTTAGCAGCAATTTCTCACATTTTCAAGAAAATTTCAAAAGGCTATTTTTACAGGGGCCAGTTCAGTTGTGAAGCGGCTTTTAAGGCCTTATATGTTAGAAACCGCCAATAAGTCACGCCATTTTAAAATCTTCACCCCTCAAAGTATTCAAAACAGCATTTAGAAAGTTTCTTAACCCTTTAAACGTTTCACAGGAATTAAAGCAACGTAGAGGTGAAATTTTCAAATTTCATTTTTTTTTGCAGAAATTCATTTTTATTCTATTTTTTTTGTAACACAGAAGTTTTTACCAGAGAAACGCAACTCAATATTTATTGCCCAGATTCTGCAGTTTTTAGAAATATCCCACATGTGGCCCTAGTGTGGTAATGGACTGAAGCACCGGCCTCAGAAGCAAAGGAGCACCCAGTGGATTTTGGGCCTCCTTTTTATTAGAAAATATTTTAGGCACCATGTCAGGTTTGAAGGGCTCTTTCGGTGCCAAAACAGTGGAAATCCACCAAAAGTGACCCCATTTGGGAAACTACACCCCTTGAGGAAATTATCTAGGGGTATAGTGAGCATTTTTACCCCGCAGGTTTTTTGCAGAAATTATTGGAAGTAGGCCGTGAAAATAAAAATCGTCATTCTTTCAAAGATTATGTAGGTTTAGCTAATTTTTTCTAATTTCCACGAGGACTAAAGGAGAAAAAGCACCACAACATTTGTAAAGCAATTTCTCCCGAGTAAAACAATACCCCAAATGTGGTTATAAACGGATGTTTGGACACACGGCGGAGCTTAGAAGGGAAAGAGCGCCATTTGGCTTTTGGAGCTCAAATTTAGCAGGAATGGTTTGCGCAGGCCATGTCGCATTTGCAAAGCACCTGAGGTACCAAAACAGTGAAAACGCCAAAAAAGTGACTCCATTGAGAAAACTACACCCCTTGAGGAATCCATCTAGGGGTGTAGTGAGCATTTTGCCCCCACAGGTGTTTCATAGATTTTATTAGAATTGGGCAGTGAAAATAAAAAAAATCATTTTTCTTCAATAAGACGTAGCTTTAGCTCCAAATTTTTAATTTTCTCAACAAATAAAGGAAAAAAAGAACCCCAACGCTTGTAAAGCAACTTCTCTGGAGTACGGCAATACCCCACACGTGGTCGTAAAATGCTGTTTGGGCACACGGCAGGGCTCAGAAGGGAAGGAGCGCCATTTGCTTTTGGTGTACAGATTTTGCTGCATTTGGTTTCTGGTCGCTATGTTGCATTTGCAAAGTCCCTGTGGGACCAAAACAGTGGATCCCCCCCAGAAGTGACCCCATTTTGGAAACAACACCCTCAAGGTATTCACCTAGGGGTGTAGTGAGCATGTTAACCCCACAGGTGTTTTGCAGAAATTCGTGTGCACACGATGTGGGAGAATGAAAATGGGAATTTTTCCTTAGATACGCCAATATGTGGTGCCCGGCTTGTGCCACCATAACAAGACAGCTCTCAATTATTATGCGGTGTTTCCCTGTTTTAGAATCACCCTACATGTGGCCCTAATCTTTTGCCTGGACATTCGACAGGGCTCAGGAGTGAAAGAGTACCATGTAAAATTGGGGCCTAATTTGGCGACTTATAAAGTATTGGTTCACAATTGCAGAGGCTTTGATGTGAAATAATAAAAGAAACCCCTGAGAAGTGACCCCATTTTGGAAACTGCACCCCTCAAGGCATTTATTAAGAGGTGTAGTGAGCATTTTCACCCCACAGGTCTTTTCCATAAATGATTGCGCTGCGGAAGGTACAAATTAAAATGTTCCCTAGATATGCCAATTCAGTGTCAAATATGTCATGACCAGCTTGTGCCACTTTTTTTTTTATATACACCGTTCACCGTACGTTATAAACTACATGTTACCTTTATTCTGCGGATCAGTACGATTCCGGCGATACCAAATTTATAGAACTTTTTTATAACTTTTTGCACAATAAAATTACTTTTGGAAAGAGAATGTATTTCTTCTGTCGCAATGTTGCGAGAGCCATAACTTTTACATTTTTTCATCGATGGAGCTGTATGAGGGTTTGTTTTTTGCGAGACGAGGTATATATTTTATCGGTACTTTTACTCGGTATTTTTGGATACATGCGACTTTTTGATCACTTTTTATTTCAGTTTTTGGAAGACAGTGACCAAAAAAACAGTAATTATGGCAGTGTTTTTGAGTTGTTTTTTTACGGCGTTCACTGCGCTGGATAAATAACATAATATTTTTATAGTTCAGGTCGTTACGGTCGCTGCGATACCAAATATGTATGGCTTTATTATTTTTTTCAATAATAAATGACTTGATAAGGGAAAAAGGGCGATTGTGTTTTGTGTTATTATTTGAAACTTTTATTGTATGTTTTCCAACTTTTATTTTTACTTTTTTTACACTTTTCTTTAGTCCCACTAGGGGACTTGAATGTCCAACTGTTTGTTTGATGTTCTAATACATTGCACTACCTATGTAGTGCAATGTATTGGAACTGTCAGTTGTTCACTGACAGCAAGCCGATCAGGCTCCGCCTCTGGGCGGGGCCTAATCAGCTTACGTAATGGCAGACAGGAGTCCATTGTTAGGGCTCCTGTTGCCATGGTAGCAGTCGCCAGCCTTGCCATCGCATGGCAAGGCTGCCGATTTTCTACAAACCTCTAGGATGCAGCGATCACAATGGATCGCTGCATCGAAGGGGTTAATGCCAGGAATCGGAGCTAGCTCCGGTTCCTGGCGATAGATCGGGGTGTCCGCTGTTACATACAGCGGACACCCACTGCTGATGACGCCGGCTCAGCTTTTGAGCCGGAAGCTGAGCCGGCGCCATCTTGCCGATGTTACCGGAAGCCTCCTGGGCCCCACCGACGACGGGGCATAGGAGGATTCCGTTACAGGCTGATCGGCAGGTAAGCATTAGCCCTCCGATCGCCTTTGCAGCCACCGGCAACCCAGCGATCACGTTGCATGGGTGCCGGTGGCTATAAACTCCTCACATGCTGCGATCTCTATTGAACGCAGCATGTGAGGGGTTAATCGGTCGGATCGGAGGCTAGCTCCGGTCCTGGCCGATACCTTAGGGTGCCAGCTGTAACATACAGCTGTCACCCGGCGGTGATGTCGCTGGCTCAGCTCCTGAGCCAGCTTCATCTCCATGACGTACATTTACGTGAAAAGGCGGTAAGCCACCGATTTTAATGACGTATATATACGTGATCCGGCGGGAAAGGGTTAAAGACCAACCAACGTCGGGCCTCATAGCCAAATGACGCTTGAATTCCTCGTCGTACCTCCAACAGGCCGTGTCTCTGTGTAATTTATAAGCTGAGTAGATTGTATCCAAATAAGTGAATAACTCAAAAGCTTTATCAAGGTTTTTATGACTAATTATACTTGCCATAATTGAGAAGGCCTGAAGCCAGTTTCCAAATGTCTTAGCAACTTTAGGTTTTTTATCCTCTGTTTTCTTCAAAACGTCGCTCTTTATCAACCATTAATTGCTGAGGGGATACCAAGGACCACCCATCTTTGCTAACATATTTTTTAACATATTAAAAACCTCACCCACGCCACTCGTGGCATTTTGTTCCAAGTCTGGATACAAGATAACTCAAAACTTGGCTGCGATGGAGGCTGTACATCAGGAGCCGGAATGGCAGACAGCAGGGGCAAAATGGCTGTTGTCATCACAGGAATCTTTGAAGACTCGCTAATTCCGATCAGCAGATCTGCTTCTCCGCCCACGTTTCTGACTCCTATGTGAATGCCCATCGTGATGACTATGTGAACCATCTGAGGAAGAAGAAGCATGATACACCGACCGGCCCCTAGACAAGCCACAGGAGTGTCTTCTATGTCGGGAGCGGTATCTATATTTTGGGGGACGTTCCCTAGTACGAGACCGCCTGAAGACCGACAACGATCTCCATGACGTTCTTTTGTTGTCTTGTCGGACCCGGATTCTGAAGGGGTATGACCTCTCCCATAATGGGACTCGCCTCCACGGGACCTGTTTCGCTCCAAATGTGGCTGTCTATGTATAGGCACTGAGGGTGCATTCTGGGGTGTACCAGTGATGCACTCAAAAAATTCATCAGCACGATCAATGGCAGAGGAATTCACCTCATCCCCATTAGGGGAAATTTTTGTTGATATTAATACTGAGGGATCAGTTTTTATTTGGAGAGGGGGACCTCTCCTACCAAACCAACGGGCAAACCTGCCAAGAGGTTTAGAAGCAGGCTGTGATACCACAGCCTTCTGTACTATTTAATTGTGCTGCAAATTAAATGCAGATACTGCGCTTATAACCGGAGGAGGGGGACTGAGAGCATGCTGAGTAGGATAGGATAGGATGCTGGAGGAGTGCAAACTGTCAGGGCGCCATCCGACTCCCAGCGTCGGCCCTTGGAAACACTGGCTCCCCCACCCTGCACCCCACTCACTTGAGCCTGCAGGGAGGTGTGAGGAAGCCGCTCTAAACGGCGCACTGCCCCATTTACAAGGCAGCGGCATGGCTCAGCCGAGCCAGTGGTCGGCACCCCCATGAAGGCCGCATACTAGAAGGCACAAGCTCTGAGAGACAGCCAGTAACCTGCTCAGACGTACCCTGCAGGAGCGGGGTAAGCCAGGTAGAGCCATCTTTTGCCAGCTTGTCCCTCAGGAGAGCCATTAATGCCTCGTCTGCCATTTCAAACAGGGGAAACCACTCTGTTTCTAAAATATAGTGTAGAGATTACTATTCCGATAGCTGGGGTGCGGTAAAGAGGAGAAAGGGGGACACCGCTTGGTTTTATTAGTTGGTAGGACCACCTTCTCATGTGCTGCTCACCAGCCAATTATATTAAAACCTCCTCAGAGGGTTGCCTCATGGGTAATCCCTTAAGGGGACGTAGACCTACAGTCAGTGACCCCCAGACTTAAAGGGGTTTTCCCACGAGAGACATTTATGACACATCCACAGGATATGTCATAAATGTCAGATAGATGCGGGTCCCAGATCACTTTTATTCCACCTGTTTAACACCTTAAATGCCGCGGTCAATCGCGACTGTAGCATTTAAATTGTTAGAATCGGGGGCGCCCCCGCAAACACGCGCCCCCCCGCCCCACGCAATGGGATCGGCCAGAGACGATGGTTGTCATGGCAGCCATGGGGGCCTAATGGCGGCCCCCAGGTCTGCCATCTTTATATTCCTTTGAAGGGCTTCAAACGAGACTGTCAGTATCATGATATACTGCAATACATTAGTATTGCAGTATATCATGTAAGCGATCCAACGATCGCTGGTTCAAATCCCCTAGGGGGACTAACAAAAAAAAAGTAAAAAACAGTTAAATAAAGTTTTTTTATAATGTTCCAGAAAAAAAAAATGAAAAGTTCCCAAAAAAAATTTCCTATTTTTTCCCTAATGCAATTAAAAAAAAAATAAAAGTTAACATAACTGGCATTGCCGCGTCCGTAAAAGTCTGAACTATCACAATATAGCGAAAATAAATGAAATATATATAAAACATGCAAAATAGTCACATGTACCCCAAAATGGTATCTGTGAAAATTACAGCTTGCCCCACTAAATTTAAGCCCTCACGCCGCTAAATTGATGGAAAAATAAAAAAGTTATGGCTCTTAGAATATAGCGACAAAATATATATTTTTTTTTATCAAATTGTTTTCTTTTTTTAAATGTGGTAAAACATAAAACAAAACATATACATTTGGTATCGCCGTAATCGTATCAACCTGTAGAATAAGGTGAATATGTAGTTTTTACCGCCTGATGGACGATGTAAAAACAAACCCCCCCCCCCCCCCCCAAAATGGTGTAATCGCTGTTTTATGCCATTTTCACCCCACAAATAATTATTTGCAGCTTTCCGGTACATTATGCGGTACAATAAATGGTGCCATGAAAAGCTAGAACTTGCACCGCAAAAAACAAGCCCTCATATGGCTATGTCGACGAATAAATAAATAAGGTTTTTGGTATATGGCTTTTGGAAGGCAGGGAGGAAAAAACACTCAAATTCGCCTGGTTAAATCATATTCTCTCAAGAATGTGAGCAGGAGAATCCCTATTCAATAAGTAAATGGATAATTCAACTTTCCGGATTGAGACTGCACTTTCCATAGATGTGAGGGAATGTTCACACGGCTTACTTTCGACCATTTTTCGGGCCGTAAACGACCAAAAAGTCGGAAGCAAAACGCCACCACAAATCTGCCCATTTATTTAAATGGGAAAAACAGCATTCTGTTCCGACGGGGCATTTTTTTATGCGTTCATTTGGAAAAATGGGCGCGAAAAAAACGCCTGCAAAAAAGAAGTGCATGTCACTCACTCGTTGAGCCGTTTTTGGAGCCGTTTTTCATTGACCCTATAGAAAAACAGCTCCAAAAACGTCCGTAAATAAACGCCGTGAAAAATGCGAGTTGCTTCAAAAAACGGCTGAAAATCAAGAGCTGTTTTCCCTTGAAAACAGCTCCGTATTTTAAGACGTTTTTGATTTTGTGTGTGCACATACCCTAACTGTTATGACCATAGCATCCCAGGAAAGGACAGTGACAAGAACAGTGCAACTATTAGGGCCTGTTCACATCAGCGTCTGGATTCCATTCATGGGTTCCGTTCGACCTTTCCGTCGGAGGAACCCATGAACGCATATCCAAATGGAAACCATAGCTTTCGTTTGCATTACCATTGCATTACCTGGAACGGAAACAAATGGAAACCAATTGCAACGGAAGCATTTCCATTGAAATTGTTCCTCCGAAGGAAAGGTAGAACGGAACCCATGAACGGAAGCCTGACACTGATGTGATCACACCCTTAATCGTGCAAAAGGGGAAAATCTATTTTGGATGGTTAGATTTTATCACTGGTTACACTTTAAAGTCAGTGTGTTTTGTGCAACTTTCTCAATACTTTTATTAAAAATAATTTTTACTTTTTGAGATATAGCTGCTTTGTATTCTGTATTCAAGGCAACTGTATCTAACGCTGAAACCTGTATCCATCAGTTCAGCAGCACTGATTGGTGCAGTGTCAGCGGGTCCTGCGGGTCATATCCACTGGTTATTGATCGCATCTAAGTTATTAACTTAGATGTGATTGCTAACAGCTCGATCCTGTGTGTCGGAAGCAGGAGACAGGCAGGCAGGGGAGTTATAGTTAGCAACCTCGGTGTGAGGGTATGTTCCCACGCAGAGTCAAAGACGTCTCAAAATACGGAGCTGTTTTCAAGAGAAAACAGCTCCTGATTTTCAGACGTTTTTTGTGCCACTCGCAATTTTGGCGGCGTTTTACGCAACGTTTTTTACGGCCGTTTTTGGAGCTTTTTTCAATAGAGTCTATGGAAAACGGCTCCAAAAACGTCCCAAGAAGTGTCCTGCACTTCTTATTCGCGGACGTATTTTTACCCGTAAAAAAACGCAGCGAAAAACGCTCCATCGGAACAGAACGCCGTTTTCCCATTGAAATCATTGGGCAGATGTTTGGAGGCGTTCTGCTTCTGATTTTTTGGCCGTGTTTTGGGCGTTTACGGCCCGAAAAATGGCCGAAAATAAGGCTTGTGAACATACCCTTATACTTAGAAAAGCTGCTTTGCAGGGCATAATTTTTTATTTGAATTAAATTGCGCCTCCTTAGAAAAAAAAAAGCCACCTAATATTGCCGGGGAAAAATTAACACCGGCACTGGTCTCCTGCTCTAAATGCCGACTGGGTCATTGGAATATTGGCCAGGTGGCAAGTCTAGTGGGGTCCAACCTCCGGGACCCCCTTGGATTAGAACTATGATAGAACCTGTCAATTGTGTGGTCCCGGAGTTTTGACCCCTCCCATCATACATTGATGACAAATCCTAAGAATAGTCCATCAAAGTTAAAGCCCCATAGAACCCATTTAAGTTTAATAAATGACAAACAACATGTTGTTTAAGGTGTGCAACAATAAGAAGAATTGTCACTGTGATATGGATTGGGCCCCACCACGTTGCAACACAAGCGGCTATGGAGGGAGTGTTGATAGTGGACCACTGACCAAGAACTCTTTTATCAAATACATCTCACCAAAACAAAGGATTTTGGAAGGTAAACATACTTTTATTATGTAATAACTGTCTGCATTTACAAATGTATTGTATGAAAGCGAATGTATCACCCATATTGTTTTTTACTAATGAAAACTAGACAATGATACTTTTTTTTTTCTAGTCCATTTTCCTTTTCTTATTGTCGTATTTTCTTATAATTTTCTGTACATAATTATGGGAGCAGCCGTCTTGGCTAAGTTACTGTTAACAGCTTTCAGAGATATGCTTTACAGCACCTGAACGTAAAATAGGAACCTGTAAACAGGACGGGACCCATTGAGGTATGTAGAAGAGTTTTCTAGGCACGCACTGTGACCTGTGCAGAGGGTATTGTGCAGGGATGGGGAGAAGGGGAGCTGTGTCCATCAATGGTGGATCCCGTGTTATCTAAAGATAAGTGTTAATGCCCTTTTACACTGGCCAATTATTGGGCAAACAGGGAGACGTGCTGCCGACACAATAGAAATGTATGGGGACGAGCGATCGGAGCAACGAGCGCTCGTCCCCAAACTAGCTTCATGTGAAAGGAGCAAACGAGTGCCGATCAACGAGCTGTCTCGTTGATTGGCGTTCGTTGCAACGGCCAAAATTGGCCGGTGCAAGGCTCTATTCACATGACAGGATCTCGGTGTCGGCCGTTTTGGTCTGTTTTTCTTGGTCGTTTTGTATTTGCTCCGCTTCCATTCCAGGCCGTGTTTCAGTTTTTAACGGCCGATAGTGACCCGTTTTGCATCCGTTTTTCACTGTCCGTTTTAAAAACGGATGAATTTCATTTGTCAATTTTTTGGGTCCCAACCCACCAAAAACACCCTCAGGAAGGTCACATGATTGCCCATACACCATTTTCTCTCGCTTTCAGGGTATAGAGAACCCTGCCTGATCTCTCGGCTTCTTTGCATTGGTTTCTGGCTTTTTCTCTGCTATTTTTTACTTGCTACCATGTCCTCACAACCATTGAACCGTGTACTGCAGCTTTGGCTGATTTTTGGCAATTCAGACAGCAATCGCAGATGTTGATGCCCTCTGTAGATAGTGCCACAGTGCCCCCTGTAGATAGTGCCACACAGCCCCCTTGTAGATAGTGCCACAAAGCCCCCTTGTAGGTAGTACCACATAGCCCCCTTGTAGGTAGTACCACATAGCCCCCTTGTAGGTAGTAACACATAGCTCCCTTGTAGGTAGTGCCACACAGCCCCCTTGTAGGTAGTACCACATAGCCCCCTTGTAGGTAGTACCACATAGCCCCCTTGTAGGTAGTACCACATAGCCCCCTTGTAGGTAGTATCACATAGCTCCCTTGTAGGTAGTGCCACACAGCCCCCTTGTAGGTAGTGCCACACAGCCCCCTTGTAGGTAGTGCCACAGTGCCCCCTGTAGATAGTGCCTCAGCCCCCTTGTAGATAGCACCCCCACCTGTAGATAGCGCTACTGTAGCTCCCTGTACGAGCGGAGTTCCTTTGGCCGGGGATATAGCTTCAGGAGTTGCCCCTGATGTCACTGTCCATATATAGATAGTGACGTCAGGGACTTCTCCTGGAGCGGAATCCCTGGCCACAGCGTCGGCACCGCTATGCAGGGGCGTAGCTAGGGGGGGCAGGCGGGGCATTTGGCGCAAGGGAAGGGGGGGCGCCGAAGAGCAGCTGATCGCTGCTGACAGGCGCCCCGTATGTAGGACACCTGCAGCAGCTTAGGAAGAGCCAGGAAATATAGGGCGTTCTGACTGGGGTCTGTAACAGCCATGGAGTGGACCAGTCCAGTCACCTGACCTCACGTCAGTGACATGAGGTCAGATGAACTCAGGTCAGGGGACAGGTCCACTCCCGTGCTGCAGCCTTCCAGAATCTGCCTCCACTCTGTGATCTGTGCTCTGCCGAGAAGCAGACAGGAAGCTCCGCCCACAGCCCGTCCTCACCTGTTAGCATGGAGACATGGTGAGTGAGTGTCTGTATGTCTGTATGTCTGTCTGTCTGTCTGTGTCTCTGTCTGTCTGTGTGTCTCTGTCTGTCTGTGTGTCTCTGTCTGTCTGTGTGTGTCTCTGTCTGTCTGTGTGTGTGTGTGTGTGTGTGTGTGTGTGTGTGTGTGTCTCTGTCTGTCTGTGTGTGTCTCTGTCTGTCTGTGTGTGTCTCTGTCTGTCTGTCTGTGTGTGTCTCTGCATGTGTTTGTCTCTTATATCTACTACATTATCTGTACTGTGTAGCAGAGCTGAGATTGTAATTTAGCACAATGTGTTATCTGTGATTTTACATAGGACTGCAGGGGACACAACTACATTATCAGTACTCAGAGAGTTATCAGTGTGCTATCCAGTGGCGTAACTACCGCCGTAGCAGCAGTAGCGGCTGCTACGGTGCCCGCGGCATGAGGGGGCCCGTGTCGCCCGCCGGCACGGCCCCCCCCCATGGCCGGAGGCTCCGCTAGCAGCCGCTATGGCTGCTACAGCGGGACGCCACTGAACACTACGGCAGAGCAGGGAGGTATCTCCCCGCTCTGCCATTAAACAAAATACATGTATCCCCTCTCCACAGGACTGGGGATACATGTGTGATCGCTGGCAGCGATAGGGAGAACGGGGGACTAAAAGTCCCCCCCCTCAATGTTCTCCATCACAAACCTCAGACTTCCGGGGTCTGTGTCGGCAGCTCCGTAGAAATGAATGGAGCGCCGGTCGCGCTTGTGCGCATGCGTGACCAGCGCTCCTTTCATTTTAATTGAGCTGCGCAGACACCGGAAGTCCGAGGTTAGTCATGGAGAACATTGGGGGGGCGGACTTTCAGTCCCCCGTTCTCCCTATCGCTGCCAGCGATCACATATGTATCCCCAGTCCTATGGAGAGGGGATACATGTCTTTTGTAGGACACACTGTAGGTCGGATTTTTTTGGGAGAAGGGGCTGTATGGTGTTCCCTACAGGGGGGGGCAGTATGACGTTCTCTACAGGGGGGCTGTATGGCGTTCTCTACAAGGGGGGCTTTATGGCGTTCTCTACAAGGGGGGCTGTATTGCGTTAGCGCCAAACAGCCCCCCCTGTAGATAACGCCATACAGCCCCCCCTGCAGGGAACACCCTACAGCCCCCCCCCTGCAGGGAACACCATACAGCCCCCCCTGTAGAGAACGCCATACAGCCCCCCTGTAGAGAACGCCATACAGCCCCCCTGTAGAGAACGCCATACAGCCCCCCTGTAGAGAACGCCGTACAGCCTCCCCCCTGCAGGGAACGCCGTACAGCCCCCCCTATAGGGAACGCCATACAGCCCCCCCTGTAGATAACGCCATACAGACCCCCCTGTAGATAACGCCATACAGCCCCCTTTGTAGATATCTACAGGGGGGGCTATAAAAAAGGCACTCTCTAGAAGGGGGGCTGTGTGTGACACCCAGGGGAGGGGGGGCCCCAGTCAAAAGTTTGCTATGGGGCCCAGTCTTTCCTAGTTACGCCCCTGGTGCTATCTGTAGTGTTATATCTACTACATTATCTGTACTGTGTAGCAGAGCTGAGATTGTAATTTAGCACAATGTGCTATCTGTGGTGTTACATAGGACTGCAGGGGACACAACTACATTATCAGTACTCAGAGAGTTATCACTGTGTTATCTGTGGTGTTACATAGGACTGCAGGTAACATCTACTACATTATCTGTAGTCAGAGAGTTATCACTGTGTTATCTGTGGTGTTACATAGGACTGCAGGTAACACTACTATATTATCTGTAATCAGAGAGTTATCACTGTGTTATCTGTGGTGTTACATAGGACTGCAGGTAACACTACTACATTATCTGTAATCAGAGTTATCACTGTGTTATCTGTGGTGTTACATAGGACTGCAGGTAACATCTACTACATTATCTGTGCTGTGTACATATGTGCCTGTGTGGGTATATATGGGTCTGTTTGTGAATGTGTCGTTGTGCTTGTATATTTGTGCCTTTTATGTATTTGTATATGTTCCTGTGTGTGTGTGTGTGTGTGTGTGTGCGTATATGTGTCTGTACGTCTATATTTACCTGTATGTATATATTCCAGATGTGTGTATGTATATTTGCCTGTATGTCTAAATATCTATCTTTATGTATGTACAGTATATATGTTCCAGCGTGTCCCTATATGTGGTTAATTTTTGGTTTGTGTAGGGGGCGGCAATAGAGAGTCCCGCACAGGGCGCCATCCAAGCGAAGGCCGGCCCTGGCTGCACCGACCCTAGTCAGAAGGAACTCCGCCGCATGACCTCCTCGGCTTCTCCGGTAAGTCACACCAGGCAGAGCGGAGAGTGGTAGCGGTAGGCTACCACTCACCGGTCTGTTCACAGTGTGGCGCTAAGTACAAGGGGTGGGAGTGTGCCGCTATCTACTAGGGGGGAAGTGGGCTGTGTGTGGCGCTATCTATAGGGGGCTGTGTGTGGCCTCTTTAATTTATTTTTATGTTAATTACATTATAGATCTACATCGCTTGTAAAATGTAGAAATGCTTTTATACTGGCGTTACATTAAAAAAATCGTGAAAAAAAATTACACCTCATTGATTGGTAGGGAAAGAAAACATGGCGAGGGGGAAGGAGATGTCGGGAAATAAGTTGGGGGGGGGCGCCAAACTGAATCTTTGCCCCGGGTGCAGGAGAACCTAGCTACGCCTCTGCCGCTATGGACGGGGATTCCGCTTCAGGAGTTGCCCCTGATGTCACTGTCCATATATGGATAGTGATGTCAGGGGCTCCATCTAAGAGCAGAATCCTCGGCCAGAGGGATTCCGCTCCTGCAGGGAGATACAGTGCGCTATCTACAGTGGGAGTGCCATCTACAGGGTGGTGCTATCTACAACAGGGCTGTGGCACTACCTACAGCAAAAGAATCTCCTCACATGCACTTCGCACTGTATAATATATCTGGGGCATTAATGTGTTAAACTGCTCGCTGCATATTGTTGCAATGTTATATGTCTTGTGATTTTGGTGCAGTAATTGGAGAAATAATCAGAGATCAGGTTATTGAGAAATTTAAATCCGTGCACCTCAGAAGGAGATTGCTAAAATAACCTAATCTGAAACTTCCCAGTCTGCAGGAGATTGCAAGAACCATTGAACTGTCTGAGTAAGGCTCTGTTCACATCTGCGTTGGGGTCCCATTCTGACGTTCCGTCAGAGCTTTCCGTCAGAACGGGACCCTGAACAGACACAAACGGAAACTAGAGGTTTCCGTTTCTATCACTATTGATTTCAATGGTGACGGATCCGGTACCCATGGTTACAAATTTGTCTCTGTTGTGCACCTGATCCGTCGTTTTGCCAGAAACAATAGCATAGTCTGGCAAAACGACAGATCCGGTGCAAGAGACAAACGGAAACCATGGGCACCAGATACGTCACCATTGAAATCAATCGTGATGGAAACGGAAACCTCTTGTTTCCATTTGTGTCTGTTCAGGGTCCCGTTCTAACGGAAAGCTCTAACGGAACGTCAGAACGGGACCCCAACACAGATGTGAACAGAGCCTTACAGGCTTTGCATATTGAAAACAAAGAGTTTGCATCAATAAAATGCTATCTCTAAACCCACCTTCCATAATAGGAACTTCAGGAGTGGAAAAGCACATTTTCCAAAGAGACCTAGTTCTGCAAACTGCAATAAATGTGGCAGAGAGGGGCACATGAGTCAGGACTGCGCCGTGGTACAGAATAAAATGTGCTATGCTTGTGGAAAGATGGGTCACTTTGCAGCTAAATGCAAAAGTGCAGCCTCAGAAAACCAAAGTACAAACAGGTTTAAAGCACAATAGGTGAATGCAAAAGTAGATAGTATGGCTACAGGTGCAGAGACTACATGAGATTGTGAATTTATTTTCTCACTGTGCTCACTGGAGCCTGGGACATTAAGGGGGTTATCCAGGGACCAAACATTGCTTTGATTCATATATTTTATATAAAAAGAAATCACTTACTAATATACTTTAATTAAAAATTCAGTACTAAATGGTGCCGTTCAAACCCAGTGAACTTTTCCCAGAAGTCCTGGAGCTTTTCTAATATTGATGACACGCCTACACGGCCCCTCGTGACTGAGGGCTTGCTTCATGTGCTGTTCGTGTCGGAAGGTTATCAATGGCATGACCGCAAGGGGCTGTCACACTACCTATTGCTGGAGTCCCCGAGCAGAGCATCAACTAGCTCTTTGCTCGGAACTCCAGCACTGCTCCCGACATTTGGTCACTGACTTCAGGGGTTTCCTATAGCTGGAGTTCCCGAGCAAAGTATCAGCTAATGCTCTGCTCAGGGACTCCAGTACTGCTGCCGACGTCACTGTCCATATATGGGAAGTGACGTCGGCAGAAGTAGTGGAGTCCCCGAGCAGAGCATCAGCTGATGCTCTGCCTGGGGACTCCTGTACTGCTGCCGACGTCACTGTCCATATATGGACAGTGACAGTGACGTTGGTAGCAATGCTGGTGTCCCCGGGCAGAGCATTAGCTGATACTCTGCTCGGGTACTCCAGCAATAGGAAACCCTTGAAGTCACTGTCCATATATATGGACAGTGACGTCGGCAGCAGTATGGGAGTCCCCAAGCAGAGCATCAGCTGATGCTCTGCTCGGAGACTCCAGCCATAGGAAACCACTGAAGTCACTGTTTTTTAACTTTTGACCAATTGTAGAGAGGAGTGTAGGACGCTGGCCAATCAGCGTCATACACTTCTCTCCATTCATGTCCATTTGTTTTCACAGCACAGCATAATCTCGCGAGATCCCGCTGTGTTGTCACATACACCCACATTAACTTTACTGAAGTGTCTTGACAGTGAATAGACATTGCCTCAAGCCAGGATGCGATGTCTATTCAGACTCCCGACACTTCGGTAAAGTTTCTGTGGGACTTAATCACACAGCACAGTGTGATCTCGCGAGATCACGCTGTGCCATCATTCACAGTGTGATCTTGCGAGATCACGCTGTGCCGTAAGTCCCACAGTAACTTTACCGAAGTGTCGGGAGTGTGAATAGACATCGCGTCCTGGCTTGAGGCAATGTCTATTCACTCTCAAGACACTTCAGTAAATTTAATGTGGGTGTATGTGACTGTACAGCATGATCTCGCAAGATCACGCTGTGCTGTGAATACAAATGGACATGAATGGAGTGATTGGCCAGCGTCATACACTCCTCTTTACAACACCCAGTTGGGCATTAAGAAACGAATTAGCATAAATCTAAAATTGTTCATAACTTGTTCAAAAATTATTGTTTTTCAAAATAAAGACCACTATTGTTATCTACATTACAGCGCCGATCAGATTATGTAGGAGATAGGGCACTTATAATCTGGTGACAGAGCCTCTTTAAAGGCAAATTCTACACCTCTGTCCAAACACATGGGAATGGGTCTGCCTTGTGGACTGAATTCTTTGTTGTTGCTGGAAAAGTATCCCTTCGGTTTGGCCGCAAAACAGCTATGGAACTAGGGGTACTAGGATTGGCCCTGATGCAAACTATACAGAGATCAACATGCTGTCTCATTCTATCCATAAATTGAAAGAGGAATTTAAAGACTGTTTTTCTGTGTTTGGAAAGTTGAAGGATTTTCAGTTAGAGTTTCACATTGACCCACACGCAGACTCCCATACAGTCTAAGGGCCCCTGTGGAGCAGAAGCTTGCTGAATTACTGGCACTTTATATCATTGAACCAGTGGAGGGACCTACTCCCTGAGTGTTTCCTTTAGTTGTTGTACCAAAGGGAAAAGACATTCGGATATGTGTAGATATGAGATGTGCTAATCAAGATGTGCTCGGAGAAAGGCACCCAATACCCACTATTGAAGATGTTCTGCATGAGATGAATAGGGCAACTGTGTTCAGTAAATTGGATTTGAAATGGGGCTTTCATCAAATTGAATTGACCCCAGTTTCTAGGGTACTTACAACGTTTGCAAGCCATAAAGGTCTCTTCAGATATAAGCGCCTGATGTTTGGAGTATGCTCAGCACTAGAGGCCTATCAACATGTCATCCAACAAGTGCTACATGGTTGTGAAGGAACACACAATATTTCCGATGACATCATTGTGTGGGGAAAAACCACACAGGAGCATGATGAGCGTCTTCGGGCAGTGCTTAAATGCTTAAAGGAGAAAGGTTTAACGCTCAATGGAAAAAAGTGCAAATTTCAAATGAATAAAATTACATTCATGGGCCATGTACTGTCAGACAAAGGTATTGGTCCAGAGGACAGTAAGATCAAAGCCGTCTCAGATGCCAGGAATCCTGAAACCCTTGCAGAAGTGCGCAGTTTTCTTGGGTTAGTGAATTACTGTGCAAAGTTTATTCTGGATATGGCAACTGTAAGTGAACCTCTGAGATGGTTAACTCATAAAGCAGCCTCATGGAAGTGGGGTCCCGCTGAACAAGGTGCATTTAATGAATTAAAGAGACGGCTTACCTGTGCAACAACTTTAGACTATTTTGATCCCTTTGCACCAACTCAAATTATTGTCGATGCAAGCCCTGTGGGTTTAGGCGCCATCCTAGTTCAGTGGCAACGCGCAGGTGACTACAGACCTGTTCAGTATGCAAGCAGATCCCTTACTGATGTCAGACTGAAAAAGAAGCTGTAGCAGTCATTTGGGGATGTGAAAGGTTTCACACATATCTTTATGGTCTTGAATTTTAAATTGTAACAGATCATAAGCCGTTAGAGATGATATATTCTCCTTGATCAAAACCATCAGCCAGTATTGAAAGATTGGTTCTTTGGCTTTAAAGTGAGATACCGACCAGGGCCTACAAATGCAGCAGATGCGCTGTCAAGATTGTCCCCAAGCTTCAGCACAATCTCATAACCTAGCAGAGGAATATATTTGTTTTGTTGCTGCTAAGGCCATTCCCATGCATTGACACCACGTGTGTAATGGCAGGAAGGAGGTGAAGGGAAAGTGAGCCCTAATCTACCCACCGCCCTGTCCCTGCCTACTTGCAACGACCCGCCCTAGGCGACGGGGTACAACTGGGCGGCGGTCCCTACGCTGTCTAAGTGCACGGGAGAACAAACAGGGAACACACAAGGGAAGGGGCAGTAGCCCACGGAACGGCGCGAGAAAAAAAAAGGAGCGGTGAACGAATAGTCAGGACCAGGATGAAGTGGAGTATACCAACGTGAGCACGGAGAAGGAAGCAAGCCAGGGGCAAAGCGAAGCAGGTAAAGCGGAACTGCAGCAAGACAGAAGCACGGCAGAAGCAGGCTGGAGCAAGCAGCAGTGGGGCCAGGAATCCAGAAGAATTACAAGCACTGAGGAAGAGAACACGGCAGGTAATAAAGGACAGGGGGCGGAGCTAACTCCGACTGACCAGGCCGCGATAGGCTCTCCCACTCCTGAGCCTGCCACCCTGGTTGGTGGGAGACGGTGTCAGTCTAACAGGTCTGGCCTCAGGTGTGGATTGATTAATCCCAGGAGTATACCTAGACGTAGTACCTGGCAGATCCCTAACAGTACTCCCCCTTTTATGAGGGGCCACCGGACCCTTACTAAGAGGACCCGGTTTAGTAGGGAAGAGAAGGTGGAACCTCCTGATCAATACCCCAGCGTGAACATCACGAGCAGGTACCCAAGTCCTCTCCTCCGGCCCGTATCCTCTCCAATGGACCAGGTACTGGAGGGAGCCCTGGACCATCCTACTGTCCATAATCTTGGCCACCTCGAATTCCACCCCCTCAGGGGTGAGAACAGGAACAGGAGGTTTCCTCGAGGGGGACCGGGACGAGGAGCAGCGTTTGAGGAGGGAGGCATGGAAGACGTCATGTATGCGAAAGGATGGGGGCAGCTCCAGACGGAAGGATACAGGGTTGAGGACTTCAATGATCTTATAAGGTCCAATAAATCGGGGAGCAAACTTCCTGGACGGGACCTTAAGGCGCAAGTTCCTGGACGACAACCAGACCAAATCCCAGACGACAAACCGGGGGTTAGCAGAACGTCTACTATCAGCCTGAATCTTTTGTGCGCTCTGGGACGCCTCTAGGTTCTTCTGAACCTGGGCCCAGACTGTGCACAGTTCCCGATGAACATCCTCTACCTCAGGATTATTGGAACAACCAGGGGAAACGGAGGAGAACCTTGGGTTAAACCCGAAATTACAGAAAAACGGGGAGACCCCTGACGAGTTACTGACCCGGTTATTCAGGGAAAATTCAGCAAGGGGAAGGAATGAGACCCAATCGAATTGACAGTCAGAGATGAAACACCTTAAATATTGTTCCAGGGATTGGTTAGTCCTTTCCGTTTGGCCATTAGTTTCGGGATGGAAGGCGGAGGAGAAGGACAGATCAATCTCCAACTTTTTACAAAAAGCTCTCCAAAATAAGGAAACAAATTGTACCCCTCTGTCAGAAACGATATTGACTGGGGCCCCATGGAGACGCAGGATGTGTTTCACAAACAAAGAAGCTAACACCTTGGCGTTAGGTAGCTTCTTAAGGGGCACAAAGTGGCACATCTTGCTGAAGCGGTCTACTACCACCCACACCACCGACTTGCCCTGAGATGGGGGCAAATCGGTGATAAAATCCATGGAGATATGGGTCCAAGGTCTCTGGGGAATGGGCAAGGAACGTAGTAGGCCCGCAGGTCGGGACCTAGGGGTTTTGGACCTAGCGCAAACCTCACAAGCGGCGACGTAAGCCCTAACGTCTTTAGGCAACCCAGGCCACCAATAGTTTCTGGTAATGAGGTGTTTGGTGCCCAAGATGCCAGGATGACCAGATAGAGCGGAGTCATGGTTTTCCCTGAGTACCCTTAGCCGGTATTGCAGGGGAACAAACAGTTTGTCCCCAGGGACGTTCCCGGGAGCTGAACCCTGATCAGCCGCAATATCAGAAGCTAAATCAGAATCCGTGGCAGAAACGATTATACCAGGGGGTAAAATACAAGCAGGATCCTTCTCGGAAGGAGGATTGGCCATGAAACTACGTGACAGAGCATCAGCCTTAATATTCTTGGACCCAGCCCTATAGGTAACCAAGAAATTAAATCTGGTAAAGAATAGTGCCCACCGAGCTTGTCTAGGATTAAGCCTCCGGGCCGATTCTAGGAAAACCAGATTTTTGTGATCCGTAAGGACCGTTACCTGGTGTCTGGCCCCCTCCAGGAAGTGCCGCCACTCTTCAAAAGCCCATTTAATGGCTAGAAGTTCGCGGTTGCCAATATCATAGTTACTCTCCGTGGGCGAAAACTTCCTAGAGAAGTAAGCACAGGGGCGGAGATGGGTGAGGGAGCTGGTACCCTGGGACAAGACGGCCCCCACTCCCACCTCGGATGCGTCAACCTCCACAATAAATGGCTCCTCTTGGTTGGGCTGAATCAGCACGGGGGCCGAGATAAAGCACTTCTTGAGGGTCTCAAAGGCCTGGACGGCCTCAGGGGGCCAATGGAGGACATCAGCACCCTTGCGAGTAAGGTCCGTAAGAGGCTTAGCGACGACCGAGAAGTTGGCAATAAATCTCCTGTAATAGTTGGCGAACCCTAAAAAACACTGTAACGCCTTAAGGGAGGCAGGTTGGACCCATTCCGCCACAGCCTGAACCTTGGCAGGGTCCATGCGGAATTCATGAGGAGTGAGGATTTGCCCTAAAAATGGTATCTCCTGTACCCCAAAGACACATTTTTCAGTTTTAGCAAACAGATAATTCTCCCGAAGGACCTGGAGCACCTTCCTGACATGCTCCACGTGGGAGGACCAGTCCTTGGAAAACACCAGTATGTCATCAAGGTACACAACAAGAAAATTACCCAGGTAATCTCTCAGGATTTCATTAATAAAATTCTGGAAGACAGTAGGGGCATTACACAACCCAAAGGGCATGACCAGGTATTCGAAATGACCCTCGGGTGTGTTGAACGCCGTTTTCCACTCATCCCCCTCTTTGATGCGGATAAGGTTATATGCCCCCCGTAGATCGAACTTAGAAAACCATTGGGCTCCCTGAACCTGATTAAAAAGATCCGGAATCAAAGGAAGTGGGTACTGGTTCCTTACGGTGACCTTATTCAGGTTACGATAATCAATGCACGGCCTAAGACCACCATCCTTCTTCCCCACGAAGAAGAAGCCAGCACCTACAGGAGAAGTCGAGGGGCGAATGAAACCCTTGGCCAGGCATTCTTGGATATACACCCTCATAGCTTCACGTTCAGGACATGAAAGATTAAATATCCTACCCTTAGGAAGCTTGGCACCAGGCACCAAATCGATGGCGCAATCGTAATCTCTATGGGGGGGCAACACCTCGGAGGCCTCCTTAGAAAACACATCGGCGAAGTCCTGAACAAACTCAGGAAGCGTGTTTACCTCCTCCCGGGGAGAAATAGAGTTAACAGAAAGACATGACATAAGACATTCACTACCCCATTTGGTAAGCTCCTCAGTATTCCAATCAAACGTGGGATTATGCAACTGCAACCAGGGAAGACCTAATACCTGATCAGACGATAATCCCTGCATCACCAGTACAGAGCACTGCTCCAAATGCATGGAGCCAACCAGGAGTTCCAAAACAGGAGTATGCTGAGTAAAATAACCATTAGCAAGGGGAGTTGAGTCGATACCTACTACAGGGATAGGATAAGGTAAATCAATAAAAGGCATCTTTAGAGACATAGCAAATTCCACAGACATGATATTAGCAGATGAGCCAGAATCCACGAAAGCACTGCCCGTGGCAGACCGGCCAGCAAACGAGACCTGAAAGGGAAGCAAAATTTTATTGCGTTTCACATTAACGGGAAATACCTGTGCGCCCAAGTGACCTCCCCGATGATCACTTAGGCGCGGAAGTTTTCCGGCTTTTTATTCTTGCACCTGGGACAGGTGTTCAGTAGATGCTTGTCATCCCCACAGTAGAAGCAGAGACCATTCATTCTGCGAAACTCCCTACGTTGTCGAGGGGACATGGAGGCCCCGAGTTGCATAGGTACCTCCGAGTCCTCCGTGGAGGGGCGAGGGGACGGGACCTCGGGGGGGATCGCAGAAAAGTCAGAGGGGAGCACATTGAAACGTTCAAGCTGACGTTCCCTGAGACGTCGGTCAAGTCGTACTGCTAGGGCCATAACCTGGTCAAGGGAGTCAGAAGAGGGGTAGCTAACCAGCAGATCCTTCAGGGCGTCCGATAATCCTAACCTAAACTGGCACCTTAGGGCCGGATCGTTCCACCGAGAAGCTACGCACCACTTTCTAAAATCAGAACAGTATTCCTCAACCGGTCTCCTACCCTGACGTAAGGTCACCAGCTGACTCTCGGCTAAAGCAGTCCTGTCAGTCTCGTCGTAAATGAGTCCGAGGGCAGAGAAAAAACGATCAACAGAGGAAAGTTCAGGGGCGTCAGGAGCCAAGGAGAAGGCCCACTCTTGGGGCCCTTCCTGGAGTCGGGATATGATGATACCCACCCGCTGGTTCTCGGAACCTGAGGAGTGGGGTTTTAGGCGGAAATACAGTCTGCAACTCTCCCGGAAGGAGAGAAACATCTTACGGTCCCCTGAGAACCGGTCAGGTAACTTGAGGTCGGGTTCTAGAGGTGAGGTGAGGGGTACTACTAAGGCAGCGTCACCCTGGTTGACCCTCTGAGCCAGGGCCTGGACCTGTAGGGAGAGGCCCTGCATCTACTGGGTCAGGGTCTCAAGGGGGTCCATGATAGCGTCAGCGTAGGAGAATGGTAGACTAGGTATGGGCTTGTAATTATGTAATGGCAGGAAGGAGGTGAAGGGAAAGTGAGCCCTAATCTACCCACTGCCCTGTCCCTGCCTACTTGCAACGACCCGCCCTAGGCGACGGGGTACAACTGGGCGGCGGTCCCTACGCTGTCTAAGTGCACGGGAGAACAAACAGGGAACACGCAAGGGAAGGGGCAGTAGCCCACGGAACGCCGCGAGGAAACGGAGCGGTGAACGAATAGTCAGGACCAGGATGAAGTGGAGTATACCAACGTGAGCACGGAGAAGGAAGCAAGCCAGGGGCAAAGCGAAGCAGGTAAAGCGGAACTGCAGCAAGGCAGAAGCACGGCAGAAGCAGGCTGGAGCAAGCAGCAGTGGGGCCAGGAATCCAGAAGAATTACAAGCACTGAGGAAGAGAACACGGCAGGTAATAAACGACAGGGGGCGGAGCTAACTCCGACTGACCAGGCCGCGATAGGCTCTCCCACTCCTGAGCCTGCCACCCTGGTTGGTGGGAGACGGTGTCAGTCTAACAGGTCTGGCCTCAGGTGTGGATTGATTAATCCCAGGAGTATACCTAGACGTAGTACCTGGCAGATCCCTAACAACGTGAGGTTAAAGAATTTTCAGCAGTAGACCCTGAAATTTCACAGTTGAGAAAATGTATAAGGCAAGATTCATTGAGTCATTGTAATCATGACTATCAAAGGGTTAAACATGAGCTTACTATTGCAGGACAATTAATTCTGCGAGGAAACCGTATCCTGATGCATCAAAATTACAAAGACAAACTCTACAATTAGCCTATGGGAGACATCAAGGCATTGCACGCACCAAACAACGGGTATGTATGTAAGGGTATGTACACACGCAGTGACCAAAAACGTCTCAGAAAATACGGAGATGTTTTCAGGTGAAAACAGGTCCTGATTTTCAGAAGTTTTTTTAACAACTTTTTCACAGCGTTTTTTACGGCCGTTTTTGGAGCTGTTTTTCAATGAAGTCAATGAAAAACGCCTCCAAAAATGTCCCAAGAAGTGTCCTGCACTTCTTTTGACGAGCCATCATTTTACGCGCCGTATTTTGACAGCGGCGCGTAAAATAAAGGCTTGTGGGAACAGAACATTGTAATTCCCATTGAAAGCAATGGCCAGATATTTGTAGTCGTATTAAGAGCGTTATTTCAGGCGTAAATCGAGGCGTAAAATGCCCGAATTATGCCTGAAAACAGTGCGTGTGAACATACCCTAAGGGGGTCGAATACTGTACTTCCCCTTACGTAAAAGAACTTATTATTAAGTCTGTTCCATTGTCTATTTGATTTGCGCCTTGTATGTATTGCATGTGTAATAAATTATTTTGGCCACTAGATGGTTCTATACTGGCAGGAAGAGATAGAAAGGAGGAAGTGATGTGCAGTGCAGTGTGACTGGAGAAAGACTGAGAGGGGCCTTCCCTGAATGTGTGAACAAGGAGGCCCCCAAACACTGACACCATGGAGTAAGCGGGTGAGCTGTAATATACACACGTGGCAAGGGCTGGAGTGAGGGACCTGAAAACCATGAGTACTGAGTGGTGCTGTACAACTAGGTCCGAGTAATAACATGGAGATTCAAGCCAGTTTATGGAACATATGGAATGGTGAGCAGTAAAGACTTGTCCTCCCCTTTTGATAGCCAAGGACTGTTCTCCTGAGGACATGAGTGAAGTAAATGGCAACCCGGATCACAGATAAGGTGTCACGTTGGGCACGTGGACCCACTGGGCCGTACCGCCTTGACGGTATGGCAGCTGGCCAACAGGACACAGGTCATAGTTCGTATAGTGTACCTGTGGTAGCTCAGACAGTAGCAAGACAGGCTCGGCTGGGACTAGGCAGCAGGCAGGCTCCAGGCGTGGTGTAGCAAAACAGACGTGGTATACAGCACAGCATGACTTCAGCTCAACACGGTACTTGACCAGGATAGCACGGGATACAGGTAGCAGGAACGGGAAACACTGGGAACTGGGAAGCACTAGGAGACCATTTGCTTAGACAGACCAGGGTATGACAACAATGCTCAGGCATTGCAGGGAGGGGCACACCCCTTCTTATAGCCCAGGGTGCTCCGGGACCAATCGGCTCAATCTCCCACCTGTGTGCGCTTTGGCTCCTTAAGTCTGGAGTGAGCTCGCCAGCGCACCCTGGTGGTCACTGTGGAACAGGACGGCCGCATGTGCAGACATCTCTGGAGAGAAGGGCGTCAACTGGATGGAAGGAGTTCATGGTCAGCGACCACGGATGTTACATAAGGGTGTGTGTGCAGTGCCTAGATATGCCAGGTGGGGCGGGAGCCAACAAGGACTATAAATACTTGGATTGCTAAACAGAGCATAAGCCGCGGAGTACTGCTTGAACTGTATGCCAGACGGGGCGGGAGCCGTCAAGGGCTGTAAAAAGCCGGATTGCCAAGCGGGGCGGGATCCACTGAATAGGCCTAAGTGGTCGATTGCCAGGTGGGGCAGGAGCCATCAAGGGCTGTAAGCACCCGGATTGCCAAGCGGGGCAGGAGCCGCTGAATAGACATAAGTGCTGGATTGCCATGCGGGGCACAAGCCGTCAACGGCTGGTAATGACCAGGTTGTCATAATCACCATCGTATATAGTTGCAAACCAGACTTGATAAGTTAGCCACGTGCGACTGCGGTCCCCCCCCCCCCCCATGCACCCTCTAACGTGAGGAAGTTTGGTAGCCAGGAATTAATAAGAATGTAGAACTTATGGTCTCCTCGTATCGAGCCTGTCAGCTGGTGGGCAGCAGACCCAAACCAGAACCAGTCACACCTACAGTTTTACCTAACGGCCCATGGCAAGAGCTGGCTATTCATCTGTGTGATATCCCATCTGGGCACCACCTTTTAGTAGTTGTGGATTATTATTCACGTTGGCAAGAGGTAATAATTCTCACTAAAGCAACTTCGTCAACTGTAATTGATGGGCTGGAACGCAGTGGCGTAGGTATAGAGGTGCAGTGGTCGCAGTTGCCAACAGGGCCCCCACTGCCACACAGCGCGGTAATGATTTAATAAATGCTCCGGCGCTTCCTGGTTATGGGCCAGTTTCCTTATACGTCACGGACACATGGTACATTCAGTGTATCATGTGACCGTGACGTCACATGAGGGGCGTTCCAGCCAGCATGGAAGAGCCGATGCGGAAGATCCTGCAAGACTCCAGGTGAGCTGCAGAGGGGGCTCGTGTGAAGACCTCCGGGGGGTCACGAGTCACCCACCGAGGTCCATTCAATGCTGGAGCAAGAAGTTGACGGCTCCTTGCTCCAGCATTCACTATGCGCCAGTCTGCGCCGAGTCATTCATTGCACAGACCAAAGGAGGAGAAGGATCCTCCACCCGGCATGGGAACGGGGATAGGTAAGTACTTTTATTAATTTTCTTTTATGCACATATGGCTGAATTATACTCCATGGGGGGCTGATATGGCGGGGCATTATACTGTATAGGGGGCTGATATGGGGGCATTATACTGTATGGGGGGCATTATGCTGTATGGGGGGCTGATATGGGGGGCATTATACTGTATGGGGGGCATTATGCTGTATGGGGAGGTGATATGGGGGGCATTATAATGTATGGGGAGCTGATATGGATGGGCATTATACTGTATGGGGAGCTGATATGGGGGGCATTATACTGTATGGGGAGCTGATATGGGGGGCATTATACTGTATGGGGAGCTGATATGGAGGGCATTATACTGTATGGGGAGCTGATATGGGGGCATTATACTCTATGGGTAGCTGCTATGGGGGCATTATACCGTGGGGGCTGATATGGGGAGCTTTATACTGTGTGGGGCAGCTATGGGGGCATTATGCTGTATGGGGTGTATTATACTGTGTGGGCAGCTATGGGGGGCATTATACTGTATGGGTAGCTTATATGGGGAGCATTATTCTGTGTGGGGCAGCTATGGGGGCATTATACTCTATGGGGGGGCATTATACTGTGTGGGCAGCTATGGGGGCATTATACTGTATGGGGGCATTATACTGTGTGGAGGCAGCTATGGGGGCATTATACTGTGTGGGGGGAAGCTATGGGGGCATTATACAGTGTGGGGGCATTATACTGTGGAGGCAGCTATGGAGGGCATTATACTGTGGGAGCATCCATGGGGGCTGTTGGGAAAGGCGGCTGGGCATAGGCACGTGCAGGGGTCTGGTGGTGTTTGGGAGGGGTAGCCCAAGCTGAATTCTTGCACCAGGGCCCATGATCTTTAGCTACGCCCCTGCTGGAACGTATCTTTGCTTCTCATGGTTTGCCTCAGCTGAGTGTAAGGGTATGTTCACACAGCCTATTTTCAGACGTAATTCGGGCGTTTTACGCCTCGAATTATGCCTGAAAAGACGGCTCCATTACGCCTGCAAACATCTTCCCATTGCTTGCAATGGGTTTTACGATGTTCTGTTCAGACGAGGTGTAATTTTACGCGTCGCTGTCAAAAGACGGCGCATAAAAATACGCCCGCGTCAAAGAAGTTGCACGTTTTTGGAGCTGTTTTTCATTGACTCCATTGAAAAACAGCTCCAATAACGTCTGTAAAAGACGCCGCGAAAAACGCAAGTACTTGCAAAAACATCTGAAAATCAGGAGCTGTTTTCCCTTGCAAACAGCTCCGTATTTTCAGACGTTTTTGGTTAGGCGTGTGAACATACCCTTATGTATTAAAGGAAAAAAGAGGCACTCAGGTGGTTCTGGAGGATTCGGATGGCAGCACAATAATGTGGAATTCATCTTTTGTCAATTAATTTGTTGAGCCAGAAACCCAAGTGATGGATGATTGTGAACCAGCCACAAGTAGCAGTGGTACTCCTGATACCTCTGACACCACCGCACAAACATCCACATCAGAACCACCAAGAGACAAGCGAGCAACAAAGCCATCTCCATACCTTAAGTACTATGTGTATGGACAAGAGTTTAGAATCTAACATGTTATTTGTTTCATTGTACAATTTATTTCACATGTGCAACCTGTTATAACCATTGAGAAATTTTTCATGTTAATTAGGCTTTTCTTCAAGGAAAGGAGGGGTTGTAGCATATCTGGGGCATTAATGTGTTAAATTTCTGTCTGCATATTGTTACAATGTTATATGACTTGACCCAGAGTGCTGGGTGTGGTCAGTCATCAGTCAGTGTATTGCCTAGCTCAGGGGTCTCAAGCATGCGGAATTCCCTGACATCGCTTTCCATATATGGACAGTGTGTCAGGGTCTTCCCCAGAGTGGAGTCCCGAGCAGAGCGCTAGTACAGGCTCTGCTCCGGGACTCTGAGGAATTCCCTGACATCGCTGTACATATATGGACAGTGTGTCAGGGTCTTCCCCAGAGTGGAGTCCCGAGCAGAGCGCTAGTACAGGCTCTGCTCCGGGACTCTGAGGAATTCCCTGACATCGCTGTACATATATGGACAGTGTGTCAGGGTCTTCCCCAGAGCGGAGACCCGGGTAGTGTGCTAGTATCGGCTCTGCTCCGGGACTCTGTCGAATTCCCTGACATCAGTGTCCATGTTTGGACACGCAATGTCTGGGGCTTCCCCAGAGCCGGAGTCGAGTGCAGAGCTCTAGTACAGGCTCTGCTCCGGGACTCTGTGGAATTCCCTGACATCACTGTCCATACATCGACAATAATGTCAGGGGCTACCCCAGAGCAGAAGTCCCAGTGATGTCAGGACCACAGCTGGAGTCCCAGGAAGAGCCTACTAGCGCTCTGCCCGGGACTCCAGCTCTGGGGTTGCCCCTGACATCTCTGTCCATATATAGACTCTGCGGCAGCATCTACAGAGGGCACTGCGGCAGCATTCACAGAGGGCACTGCGGCAGCATCCAAAGAGGGCACTGCGGCAGCATCCACAGACGGCACTGCGGCAGCATCCACAGAGGGCACTGCGGCAGCATCTACAGAGGGCACTGCGGCAGCATCCACAGAGGGCACTGTGGCAGCATCTACAGAGGACTCTGTGGCAGCATCTACAGAGGACTCTGGGGCAGCATCTACAGAGGGCACTGCGGCAGTATCTACAGTGGGCACTGCGGCAGCATCTACAGAGGGCACTGTGGCAGCATCTACAGAGGGCACTGTGGCACTATCTAAAAAGGGACTGCACAATCTTGACATGTGTGTCTGCCAAACGCTGCCAAATGAGCCGCCGGACTGCATTTAGCGACACTTAAACTGGATTGTTGAAATAAGCACGTGGAAAAATACCTTTTGACAGCGACGTTTAAAATTACAGGTTGTTGGCACTGTACGTCGGCAAACCCATTGAAATGAATGGGCAGATGTTTGCCGACGTATTTGAGCCGTGTTTTCAGGCGTAATTCGAGGCGTAAAACGCCTCGTTTACGCCTGAAAATAGGTCGTGTGAACCCAGCATTAGGGTATGTTCACACGCTTAACAAAAAACGTCCTCAGTTTTTGAAGCTGAAAATGAAGCTTCTTAAGGCTATGTTCACACAGAGTTTTTTGACACGGAAACCGTGCCGCAAAACTCGTCAAAAACGGCCCGAAAATGCCTCCCATTGATTTCAATAGGAGGCGGTGGCGTCTTTTTCCCGCGAGCGGTAAAACCGTCTCGCAGAAGAAAGAAGGGACATGCCCTATCTTCGGGCGTTTACACGTCTGACCTCCCATTGACATCAATGGGAGGCAGAGAAAGCGTATTTCGCTGCGTTTTATGCCCGCGGCCGCTCAATGGCCACGGGTGAAAACCGCTGCGAAAATCGACGTGCAGGGTGAGGAAAATCTGCCTCAAACAAGGCTGTGTTCACACTAAGTTTTGCAAACATACTTTTGACTGCTGTTGCGCGAATAACTCACAAATAATAACTTGCGCGAATAATAAGTGCTTCCGTGTGGTGCGCGTGATTTTCACTCACCCATTGACTTCAATGGGTCTTATGGTGTTCTGTGCAGACGGGCTTTTTTTTTACGCGCTGCTGTCAAAAGACGGCGCGTAAAAAGACAGCCGCCTCAAAGAAGTGCAGGTCACTTCTTGGAACGTAATTGGAGCCGTTTTTCATTGACTCCATTGAAAAACAGCTCCAATTACATCCGTAATGGACGCCGCGAAAAACGCGTGCACTTGCAAAAACGTCTGAAATTCAGGAGCTGTTTTCGCCTGAAAACAGCTCTGTCATTTCAGGTATAGTTTGCGTGTGAACATACCCTAACATTTTTGATGCAGGTTTTACCTCCACATTGAATTCAATAGAGAAAACCCGCAACAGAAAAGCAACGAAAACGCAGCATAAATTGACATGCTGTGGATTTAAAATCTGCACCGCATTTAAATTTATGAACTTTTTCGCTGCTTTTTCTTTCCCACGGCGTGGGCATGAGGTTTTCTGAATCTCATTCACTTTGCTGCTATTGTAAACGCTGCAGAATTCCGTTGCAGAAATTCTGCAGCGTTTATGCTACATGGGAACCCGGCCTTAATCAGCAGGATGCCTTTACTGCCTGACTGTTTATCTCTGCTCAGTCTTCTGATTCTGGTCTTGTGAAATTTCATATTATATTGCAGTTCTGTGCTGAACAAGTGCTGTAGTATCAGATGTTTTCAATGATTGTATGCTGGATTAAAGGAATTTGACTGAACTAATGATCTTGTTTTTTTCTGTTTTTGCAGATTGCAATGTAGCAAAGCACCAGGAAGGATCCGTGTTAATCTTTGCTTGCCTACCTATCCTGGCTACATTATATGTTATTGTATCTGAAATATGAATATTCAAATCCCAACAGCATGAGTTCTATAATATTTTGTTTGTTATGAAGTTGTTACAAAATAATATTGTAAGAAAATAAAGTGCTATAGTGTTATACATATGCACCCTTGAGTTGGCATCCCATTACCATATGCAACTTAAATGATGTCCAGGGAGTTCTTGCTCCCCCCAGTGGCATCAGTACAGTGCTGCTTCGGTGCCGCTTTTGCGTGCATTTTGTTTTTTGCCAAAAAGGTACAATCACCCCCTTTGCGACATACACACATAAATGCTGTGGCAGATTATTTACATGACTTTTTTGGAATACACTCAGTGCCCTCGTTGTGCAAACCACTGTGCCCTAACTGAAGAGTTCCCACAAGTAACTACTCAGCAACTGTAGTAGTAGTTCTCCCATAGTGCCCCTATTAATGCCAGCCACATTAACCTTATAAGTGCCATGCACAGTGTTGCCATAATGGTGACAGCACAAGTATCCCCTTAACAGCAGGAGCAACAATATCTGATTGTTAGGAGAATTTTCCATTCTTAGAAAAAAAAAATCAAGGATTCATCTGAATAAGTTGTGAGGCGCTTCTTTTATTCTTTCTGCAAGGAGACAAGTGGCAGATCAGTGGCAAGTCTGAGCTTCAGCACATAAGCTCTGGTTTATATAGGCTTTAACCACAACCAGGTGACATTTTGCACATGACAGTGAGTATCTTACACAAAATACTAGTCTAATGCAGTTTTGCTTCATATAGCATATTTTGACACTTAAAACTGAAACTGGGATAAAGTTGAACTTCCTTAAATTCCATCTGTCTTTATTGAGAAATCCATCTGTCCCAAACTTGAAAGCAAAGCATATTTAACACTTTATCAGCTAAAACATTTCCTGAGCTCTGCATAGCTCAGTGTATATTTAATTTAATTGCATCAAATAAGCATAAATTTAAAATAAAACTTTCCTAAGGGTCAGTTCACACTGAGTTTTTTTTACACTTTATTTTGATGCGGAAACCGCGCAAAAAAACGACCGAAAATGCCTTCCATTGATTTCAATGGGAGACAGAGGCGTTTTTTCCCGCGAGCAGAAAAACCGTCTTGCGGGAAAAAGAAACGACATGCCCTATCTTCGGGCGTTTACGTCTCTGACCTCCCATTGACATCAATGGGAGGCAGAGAAAGCGTATTTCGCTGTGTTTTTTGCCTGTGGCGCTCAATGGCCGCAGGCAAAAAATGCCACGAAAATCGGCGTGCAGGCAGAGCAAAATCTGCTTCAAAATTCCAAACGGAATTTTGAGCAGGTTTTCTGCCTGCAAAAAACTCTGTGTGAACCCAGCATAACATTCCCCCCTGTTGTAAATTTATCAAGAAATGTTTTGAGACATCCAGGACAGGTTCTCTTCTTAAGTTTAAGGCTGGGTTCACACAACCTATTTTCAGACGTAAACAAGGCGTATTATGCCTCGTTTTACATCTGAAAATAGGGCTACAATACGTCGGCAAACATCTGCCGATTCATTTGAATGGGTTTGCCGACATACTGTGCAGACGACCTGTCATTTACGCGTCGTCGTTTGACAGCTGTCAAACGACGACGCGTCAAATTACTGCCTTGGCAAAGAAGTGCAGGACACTTCTTTGCAACGTAATTTGAGCCGTTCTTCATTGAAGTCAATGAAGAGCAGCTCAAGATTTACGAGCGTCAAAGACGCCTCGCATAATGCAAGGAGGAGCTTTTACGTCTGAAACGATGCAGCTGTTTTCTCCTGAAAACAGTCTGTCTTTTCAGACGTAAAAGACAGTTCTCGTGTGCACATACCCTGAAACCAATCCTTTCATCATGGGGTGTTTCTGAGTCATCATATACATCCTTACTTGGCATCTCTTGGTACATAGTCTTTGACACTGAGGTCTCAATTAACCTTTGGATCAACCCTCTTATGCAGGGTATCGCACAACATCCACAAACAGTCAATATACTGGCAACAACGGCAATGGTCATGAGTACAGAGGTTACCAGGCCAGTCCATTTTCCAAACTACCCCTCAATCCATGAGATGAAGATGTAATTTATTCCGGAGTTTTCGACAAGCTCTTCGGACAGGGAATTGAGTCCTTCCAATGCCTTGGTAATACTACCATCAGGAGCTGTATTATTGGGAATAAAAGTACAACAGAAGGTACCAAACATTTTGCAGACACCCTCTTTTTCTGCTAGTAACATCCAGGGCCATTCTATTTTGCCATGTCATTAAATATGTAGGTCCCAACTGATCTGCAATGCCCTTTATTGCATCTCTAGTATAATTAACAAATCTCTGTTGATTGTGATAAATGTAATTAATCCAGTCAACATTCTTATTTATCGTAGACCATCAGCATGATGCAATCTGATTTTGGGCCTTAAACTCATTCGGCACCCTGTGGGGTACTCCTATTTTCTATGAACACAGCAACCTCCAGGGATAGACCGCTAAGGCTGGGTTCACACGACCTATTTTCAGACGTAAACGAGGCGTATTTTGCCTCGTTTTACGTCTGAAAATAGGGCTACAATACGTCGGCAAACATCTGCCCATTCATTTGAATGGGTTTGCCGACGTACTGTGCAGACGACCTGTAATTTACGCGTCGTCGTTTGACAGCTGTCAAACGACGATGCGTAAATTGACTGCCTCGGCAAAGAAGTGCAGGACACTTCTTTGCAACGTAATTTGAGCCGTTCTTCATTGAAGTCAATGAAGAGCAGCTAAAGATTACAGGCGTAAAAGACGCCTCGCATAATACGAGGAGCAGCATTTACGTCTGAAATGACGCAGCTGTTTTCTCCTGAAAACAGTCTGTCTTTTCAGACGTAAAAGCCTCTCATCGTGTGCACATACCCTTATAGCGATTCAGATAGTCTCCAGGGCTTTTTCTCATTCTCTGAAACTCAGGTGCTAAAAACAAGTGGAATGGCATCAGAAGCTAAACCAGAGTACAGCTTCCCTACCACTTGGCCTTTCTGTCTCCACATAGCCACCAGAGATCAGTCCTTGCCCTTGTCTGGTTGATAAACCAATTAGGAGTAATTATCATTATCGGTACCAATATCTATGGTGGTTTCGCAAAACTCTTCAGTGAAGTTTCCTACTTTCTTACCTTGCCCATTCCTCAGAAAGCGGGTGTAGTTTCCTGGGTAAGCAACTACTAAGGGAGGGATTTCATCCCTCCCCACAGGTGGGTACAATAAAGAGAGTGTCTTACATAATTTATCACCTGGATTATATGATGCATTATACAGAGGCGTAGCTAGGTTCTCCAGCACCCAGGGCAAAGATTCAGTTTCTTTTTATGTAACACATTTGTATATCTTACAAGCAATATGGTTCTATACACAACACCAGAACCAAGCTCAGTACATAAATACAACACCAGCACAAATACAGCTCAATTTAGTGCAACCCCTGCTGTATAGGTGTGTACGGCGTAAAACTACAGCTCCCAGCATGGCCCGAACAATGGTAAGGATATTATAGGAGATGATATTTCACAAAAATAAATCCTATCATAATCATCTCGCTGCAGATCATACAGTGACTACATTACTGATTAGAGGCAGAATAAACATTTACATTAAGTGACTCACCGGTGACGACTCAGATTCTAGTTCTTTTTCTCCATCCGGTCCAGACCTCTATGATGAATTCTCCCGGTCACAGCCCATTTCTGCAGTTTGCCGCTCACATGTCTTCAGCTTCTCACTTTACCAACATGCACCTATAAATAAAGATAAAGTTATCATTATACCACACACTACACCCCTAAATATAATAGCGCCATACACTGCACCTCTAATTATAATAGCACCATACAACCGTGTCCCACACACACACTGTGCCCCCTGTAGATAGTGCGCCCATATAGCCCACCCCTGTATATAGTGTCCCACAAATAACTCCCCCTATAGTGCTCTACAGACAGCCCACCCCTGTATATAGCCCCCTGTAGATATAGCCCAGACCTGTATATAGTGCTCCACGTATAGCCCAACCCTGTATATAGCCCCCTGTAGATATAGCCCACCCCTGTATATAGTGCTCTACAGATAGCCCACCCCTGTATATTTGCCCCCTGTAGATATAGCCCACCCCTGTATATAGCCCCCCTGTAGATATAGCCCACCCCTGTATATAGTGCTCCACAGATAGCCCAACCATGTATGTAGCCCCTCTGTAGATATAGCCCACCCCTGTATATAATGCTCCACATATAGTCCACCCCTGTATATAGTGCTCCACATATAGTCCACCCCTGTATATAGTGTTTCACAGATAGCCCACCCCTGTATATAGTGCTCCACATATAGCCCACCCCTGTATATAATGCTCCACATATAGTCAACCCCTTTATATAGTGCTCCACATATAGTCCACCCCTGTGTATAGTGTTTCACAGATAGCCCACCCCTGTATATAGTGCTCCACATATAGCCCACCCCTGTATATAGTGCTCCACAAATAGCCCACCCCTGTATATAGCCCCCCTGTACATATAGTCCACCCGTGTATATAGTGCTCCACTAGATAGTCCACCCCTGTATATAGTGCTCCACAGATAGCCCACCCCTTTATATACTATATACAGGGGTGGGCTATCTGTGGAGCACTATATACAGGGGTTGACTATATGTACAAGGGGGCTATATACAGGGGTGGGCTTTCTGTGGAGCACTATAGGGGGAGATATTTGTGGGATACTATATACAGGGGTGGGCTATATCTACAGGGGTGGGCTATATCTACAGGGGGACTATATCTACAGGGGGACTGTTAGGGATCTGCCAGGTACTTCATCTAGCTATACTCCTGGGATTAATCAATCCACACCTGAGGCCAGACCTGTTCGACTGACACCATCTCCCACCAACCAGGGTGGCAGGCTCAGGAGTGGGAGAGCCTATCGCGGCCTGGTCTCTCGGAGTTAGCTCCGCCCCCTGCCCTTTATTACCTGCCCTGTGCTCTCCCTCAGTGCTTGTAATTCTTTTGGATTCCTGGCCCCACTGCTGCTTGCTCCAGCCTGCTTCTGCCGTGCTTCTGCCTTGCTGCAGTTCTGCTTGACCTGCTTTGCTTGCCCTGGCTTGCTTCTGTCTCCGTGCCCGCTCGGGTGTACTCACTTCGTCCTGGTCCTGACTGTTCGTTCGCCGCCCCGTTTCCTCGTGGCGTTCCGTGGCTACTGCCCCTTCCCCTGCGTGTTCCCTGTTTGTCTTCCTGTGCACTTAGCCAGCGTAGGGACCGCCGCCCAGTTGTACCTCGTCGCCTAGGGCGGGTCGTTGCAAGTAGGCAGGGACAGGGCGGTGGGTAGATTAGGGCTCACTTTCCCTTCACCTCCTTCCTGCCATTACATAATTACAAGCCCTTACCTAGTCTACCATTTCTCCTACGCTGACGCTATCATGGACCCCCTTGAGACCCTGACCCAGCAGATGCAGGGCCTCTCCCTACAGGTCCAGGCCCTGGCCCAAAGGGTCAATCAGGGTGACGCTGCTTTAGTAGTACCCCTCACCTCACCTCTAGAACCCGACCTCAAGTTACCTGACCGGTTTTCAGGGGACCGTAAGACGTTTCTCTCCTTCCGGGAGAGTTGCAGACTGTATTTCCGCCTAAAGCCCCACTCCTCAGGTTCCGAGAACCAGCGGGTGGGTATCATCATATCCTGACTCCAGGAAGGGCCCCAAGAGTGGGCCTTCTCCTTGGCTCCTGACGCCCCTGAACTTTCCTCTGTTGATCGTTTTTTCTCTGCCCTCGGACTCATTTACGACGAGACTGACAGGACTGCTTTAGCCGAGAGTCAGCTGGTGACCTTACGTCAGGGTAGGAGACCGGTTGAGGAATACTGTTCTGATTTTAGGAAGTGGTGCGTAGCTTCTCAGTGGAACGATCCGGCCCTCAGGTGCCAGTTTAGGTTAGGATTATCTGACGCCCTGAAGGATCTGCTGGTTAGCTACCCCTCGCCTGACTCCCTTGACCAGGTTATGGCCCTAGCAGTACGACTTGACCGACGTCTCAGGGAACGTCAGCTAGAACGCTTCAGTGTGCTCCCCTCTGACTTTTCTGCGATTCCCCCCGAGGTCCCGTCTCCTCGCCCCTCCACGGAGGACTCGGAGGTACCTATGCAACTCGGGGCCTCCATGTCCCCTCGACAACGTAGGGAGTTTCGCAGAATGAATGGTCTCTGCTTCTACTGTGGGGACGACAAGCATCTACTGAACACCTGCCCCAGGCGCAAGAATAAGAAGCCGGAAAACTTCCGCGCCTAAGTGATCATCGGGGAGGTCACTTGGGCGCACAGGTATTTCCCGTTAATGTGAAACGCAATAAAATTTTGCTTCCCATTCAGGTCTCGTTTGCTGGCCGGTCTGCCACTGGCAGTGCTTTCGTGGATTCTGGCTCATCTGCTAATATCATGTCTGTGGAATTTGCTATGTCTCTAAAGATGCCTTGTATTGATTTACCTTATCCTATCCCTGTAGTAGGAATCGACTCAACCCCCCTTGCTAATGGTTATTTTACTCAGCATACTCCTGTTTTTGAACTCCTGGTTGGCTCCATGCATTTGGAGCAGTGCTCTGTACTTGTGATGCAGGGATTATCGTCTGATCTGGTATTAGGTCTTCCCTGGTTGCAGTTGCATAATCCCACGTTTGATTGGAATACTGAGGAGCTTACCAAATGGGGTAGTGAATGTCTTATGTCATGTCTTTCTGTTAACTCTATTTCTCCCCGGGAGGAGGTAAACACGCTTCCTGAGTTTGTTCAGGACTTCGCCGATGTGTTTTCTAAGGAGGCCTCCGAGGTGTTGCCCCCCCATAGAGATTACGATTGCGCTATCGATTTGGTGCCTGGTGCCAAGCTTCCTAAGGGTAGGATATTTAATCTTTCATGTCCTGAACGTGAAGCTATGAGGGTGTATATCCAAGAATGCCTGGCCAAGGGTTTCATTCGCCCCTCGACTTCTCCTGTAGGTGCTGGCTTCTTCTTCGTGGGGAAGAAGGATGGTGGTCTTAGGCCGTGCATTGATTATCGTAACCTGAATAAGGTCACCGTAAGGAACCAGTACCCACTTCCTTTGATTCCGGATCTTTTTAATCAGGTTCAGGGAGCCCAATGGTTTTCTAAGTTCGATCTACGGGGGGCATATAACCTTATCCGCATCAAAGAGGGGGATGAGTGGAAAACTGCGTTCAACACACCCGAGGGTCATTTCGAATACCTGGTCATGCCCTTTGGGTTGTGTAATGCCCCTGCTGTCTTCCAGAATTTTATTAATGAAATCCTGAGAGAGTACCTAGGTAATTTTCTTGTTGTGTACCTTGATGACATACTGGTGTTTTCCAAGGACTGGTCCTCCCACGTGGAGCATGTCAGGAAGGTGCTCCAGGTCCTTCGGGAGAATAATCTGTTTGCTAAGACTGAAAAATGTGTCTTTGGGGTACAGGAGATACCATTTTTAGGGCAAATCCTCACTCCTCATGAATTCCGCATGGACCCTGCCAAGGTTCAAGCTGTGGCGGAATGGGTCCAACCTGCCTCCCTTAAGGCGTTACAGTGTTTTTTAGGGTTCGCCAACTATTACAGGAGATTTATTGCCAACTTCTCAGTCGTCGCTAAGCCTCTTACGGACCTTACCCGCAAGGGTGCCGATGTCCTCCATTGGCCCCCTGAGGCCGTCCAGGCCTTTGAGACTCTCAAGAAGTGCTTTATCTCGGCCCCCGTGCTGATTCAGCCCAACCAAGAGGAGCCATTTATTGTGGAGGTTGACGCTTCCGAGGTGGGAGTGGGGGCCGTCTTGTCCCAGGGTACCAGCTCCCTCACCCATCTCCGCCCCTGTGCTTACTTCTCTAGGAAGTTTTTGCCCACGGAGAGTAACTATGATATTGGCAACCGCGAACTTCTAGCCATTAAATGGGCTTTTGAGGAGTGGCGGCACTTCCTGGAGGGGGCCAGACACCAGGTAACGGTCCTTACGGATCACAAGAATCTGGTTTTCCTAGAATCGGCCCGGAGGCTTAATCCTAGACAAGCTCGGTGGGCACTATTCTTTACCAGATTTAATTTCTTGGTTACCTATAGGGCTGGGTCCAAGAATATTAAGGCTGATGCTCTGTCACGTAGTTTCATGGCCAATCCTCCTTCCGAGAAGGATCCCGCTTGTATTTTACCCCCTGGTATAATCGTCTCTGCCACGGATTCTGATTTAGCTTCTGATATCGCGGCTGATCAGGGTGCAGCTCCCGGGAACGTCCCTGGGGACAAACTGTTTGTTCCCCTGCAATACCGGCTAAGGGTACTCAGGGAAAACCATGACTCCGCTCTATCTGGTCATCCTGGCATCTTGGGCACCAAACACCTCATTACCAGAAACTATTGGTGGCCTGGGTTGCCTAAAGATGTTAGGGCTTACGTCGCCGCCTGTGAGGTTTGCGCTAGGTCCAAAACCCCTAGGTCCCGACCTGCGGGCCTACTACGTTCCTTGCCCATTCCCCAGAGACCTTGGACCCATATCTCCATGGATTTTATCACCGATTTGCCTCCATCTCAGGGCAAGTCGGTGGTGTGGGTGGTAGTCGACCGCTTCAGCAAGATGTGCCACTTTGTGCCCCTTAAGAAGCTACCTAACGCCAAGACGTTAGCTTCTTTGTTTGTGAAACACATCCTGCGTCTCCATGGGGCCCCAGTCAATATCGTTTCTGACAGAGGGGTACAATTTGTTTCCTTATTTTGGAGAGCTTTTTGTAAAAAGTTGGAGATTGATCTGTCCTTCTCCTCCGCCTTCCATCCCGAAACTAATGGCCAAACGGAAAGGACCAACCAATCCCTGGAACAATATTTAAGGTGTTTCATCTCTGACTGTCAATTCGATTGGGTCTCATTCCTTCCCCTTGCTGAATTTTCCCTGAATAACAGGGTCAGTAACTCGTCAGGGGTCTCCCCGTTTTTCTGTAATTTCGGGTTTAACCCAAGGTTCTCCTCCGTCTCCCCTGGTTGTTCCAATAATCCTGAGGTAGAGGAGGTTCATCGGGAACTGTGCACTGTCTGGGCCCAGGTTCAGAAGAACCTAGAGGCGTCCCAGAGCGCACAAAAGATTCAGGCGGATAGTAGACGTTCTGCTAACCCCCGGTTTGTCGTCGGGGATTTGGTCTGGTTGTCGTCCAGGAACTTGCGCCTTAAGGTCCCGTCCAGGAAGTTTGCTCCCCGATTTATTGGACCTTATAAGATCATTGAAGTCCTCAACCCTGTATCCTTCCGTCTGGAGCTCCCCCCATCCTTTCGCATACATGACGTCTTCCATGCCTCCCTCCTTAAACGCTGCTCCCCGTCCTGGTCCCCCTCGAGGATACCTCCTGTTCCCGTTCTCACCCCTGAGGGGGTGGAATTCGAGGTGGCCAAGATTATGGACAGTAGGATGGTCCAGGGCTCCCTCCAGTACCTGGTCCATTGGAGAGGATACGGGCCGGAGGAGAGGACTTGGGTACCTGCCCGTGATGTTCACGCTGGGGTATTGATCAGGAGGTTCCACCTCCTCTTCCCCACTAAACCGGGTCCCCTTAGTAAGGGTCCGGTGGCCCCTCATAAAAGGGGGAGTACTGTTAGGGATCTGCCAGGTACTTCATCTAGCTATACTCCTGGGATTAATCAATCCACACCTGAGGCCAGACCTGTTCGACTGACACCATCTCCCACCAACCAGGGTGGCAGGCTCAGGAGTGGGAGAGCCTATCGCGGCCTGGTCTCTCGGAGTTAGCTCCGCCCCCTGCCCTTTATTACCTGCCCTGTGCTCTCCCTCAGTGCTTGTAATTCTTTTGGATTCCTGGCCCCACTGCTGCTTGCTCCAGCCTGCTTCTGCCGTGCTTCTGCCTTGCTGCAGTTCTGCTTGACCTGCTTTGCTTGCCCTGGCTTGCTTCTGTCTCCGTGCCCGCTCGGGTGTACTCACTTCGTCCTGGTCCTGACTGTTCGTTCGCCGCCCCGTTTCCTCGTGGCGTTCCGTGGCTACTGCCCCTTCCCCTGCGTGTTCCCTGTTTGTCTTCCTGTGCACTTAGCCAGCGTAGGGACCGCCGCCCAGTTGTACCTCGTCGCCTAGGGCGGGTCGTTGCAAGTAGGCAGGGACAGGGCGGTGGGTAGATTAGGGCTCACTTTCCCTTCACCTCCTTCCTGCCATTACAGGGACTATATCTACAGGGGGGCTATATCTACAGGGGGACTAAATCTATAGGGGGACTATATCTACAGGGGGATTATATCTACAGGGGGACCATATCTACAGGGGGACCATATCTACAGGGGGACTATATCTACAGGGGGGCTATATCTACAGGGAGACTATATCTACAGGGGGACTATATCTACAGGGGTGAGCTATATACAGGGGTGGGCTATATACAGGGGTGGGCTATATACAGGGGGGGACTATATACAGGGGGGACTATATCTACAGGGGGGCTATATCTACATGGGGGCTATATCTACAGGGGGCTATATCTACAGGGGTGGGCTATCTGTGGAGCACTATATACAGGGGTTGACTATATGTACAAGGGGGCTATATACAGGGGTGGGCTTTCTGTGGAGCACTATAGGGGGAGATATTTGTGGGATACTATATACAGGGGTGGGCTATATCTACAGGGGTGGGCTATATCTACAGGGGGACTATATCTACAGGGGGGGCTATATCTACAGGGGGACTAAATCTATAGGGGGACTATATCTACAGGGGGATTATATCTACAGGGGGACCATATCTACAGGGGGACCATATCTACAGGGGGACTATATCTACAGGGGGGCTATATCTACAGGGAGACTATATCTACAGGGGGACTATATCTACAGGGGTGAGCTATATACAGGGGTGGGCTATATACAGGGGTGGGCTATATACAGGGGGGACTATATACAGGGGGGACTATATCTACAGGGGGGCTATATCTACATGGGGGCTATATCTACAGGGGGCTATATCTACAGGGGTGGGCTATATCTACAGGGGTTGGCTATATCTACAGGGGTGGGCTATATCTATAGGGGGGCTATATACTATATAGCCCCCCCTGTAGCTATAGCCCACCCCTGTATATGGTGCTCCATAGATAGACCACCCCAGTAGATAGACACCCCCCTGTAGATAAAGCCCCCCGCGTGTAGATAAAGCCCCCCCCCCGTAAAGTCCCCCTTGTAGAAAAAGTCCCCCCCCCATAGATAAAGTTCCCCCGTAGACAAAGTCGTCCCCCCTGTAGATACAGCCGCATACTTTTATTACTATTAAAAAACAAACAAAAAAAATTCAAACACCTTATTCCCGCTCCCATGCCGTCCGGCAGACATGGAGACCTGCTCTCTTCTGCGCAGGTCTCCTGGGGGTTGAACGCAGCATCTATGAAAGGCGCTGATTGGCTGGGCAGGATGACTTTCCCTGTCAGTCAGTCAGCGCCTTTCATCGACGGAAGCTTCACTGGTACAAAAGGTACCAGTCGCTTCACTCGTGGAAAGGCGCTGAATGGCCGGGCACGGAACGTCCTTGCGACACAGGTACAATTATAGTGCAGGAGGAGGTGGCGCTGGCGCCCCCCTCTAAGCTGCGCCCGGGGCACATGCCCCGCCTGCCCCCCCATAGCTACGCACCTGCATTATATAAAGATAACACGCATTGCAGACCTTATGGATTCTCCTTATCTGATAGCCTGAAAGGTATAGTACCCAGATGTGGCCTAGATTTTGCGCAAGCGATACAGTTAGTTCTATTATTTTGGATTGCAGTGTATCCTATCCAGGCTAACCATTCATTTTTATCACTGTAACATCTTCATAAGTGAAGTTGGTCAGATAGACTACAGAGGGTAGGACTACCTTCGGGGCTAAAAAAAAACTTGTATCCCTTTTCTTAACTTCAATAAAGAAATTCCCTTTAGGGTCAGTACCTGAAACATCAGCTCCTATAGCATATAGTCCTTTATCCTTTTTATTAGGTTATTTACATAGATAGTACAAATGTACTTATCTGAATATGCTAGTTTGTGAGCTGTGTTTCTATCCGTGCATTGATGTCTAACCACAGTGCAGAAATCTATTTCATATGTTGCAGTTTACCTTCAGTGAAATTAAAATATTTAACCCTCCAAACTAAGTCTTTAGAGAATCCTACCCCTGTTTCCAAGGGATGCCATACCTTAGGTTGACACACCTTGGACCCCCATAGGATACCTAGAATAACTAATAACATTTTGCCCTGTCTCCTCTCAGGCTCTGGATGTTTTCTTTTAATTCTATTTGTAAGTTCTGTGCTAGTAAGGATATGACATTATTCACAAAGTGAGATCCACTGTCGCTGTATATTTTCTCAGGTATTCCAAACCTAGGTATTATCTCCTTTACCAATGCTTTAGCGACTGTGATAGCACCTGGGCTTGCTGTGGGAAATACTTCTACCCATTTGGTAAATGCATCAATAATCACTAAGCAATATTTCTTCCCTTTGAGTTTCGCATGAGAACCAAGGTCAAAGATAACTAACTTTAATAACATACGAAATCAGCATTAAAGGGGTTGTCCGAGATAACATAATATTTTAAATAACACCATTAAATCATTTAAGTTAAAAAAATAAATACATTTGTAATATACTTACGTTTTCCAAAGTTGCCCCGTTTCCAGATCCTGCCGTCGGGAATTTGATTGTTGACGTCTCTCTCTGCTCCGGCTCTGCCGCTTTGTTGATCTTGAATTCTTGCCGGGTACACGACACGTCACTTGTGACGTGGTGTATATCGGCTTGTTCTGTTGTAACACGCATGCGCGGCCCCTGCTGTTATCTCGAGAACAGCAGGGACCGCGAGAACAACAGTGACAGCAGAAGAAGCCGATCTACACCACGTGACAAGTGACGTGTCGTATACCATCCGAGGTCTCTCTGGTGCGAGACCTTGTGATCGGGATACGAAACGACAGTGGAGGCGGCAGAAAAGGTGACGTCAGCGCTCAAGTGACCAGAAGGGAGAAGCAGCCAGAGCGGAGAGCAGAAGCAAGATTGCACAGGTAAGTATATTATGCAATTTTTAATATGTGTAATGTATTTCTAAATGTACTTAAAAAAAAAATCTCGGACAACCCCTTTAATATACTTGTCCTAAAGGAACAATGTCTTTCTTATTCACTACATAAGAACAAGATGGGGTCTCCAGAAAAGATGGCCGCTGCACAAAATGGATTCATTTAAGCATTATTTTAATCACTTTCACATTTCCCACATTTTGTTTATTTGAGGACATTTTGTACCCAAGCCAGGTACATAAAATGGGGCTTATCCCCGTTACAAACTTTATTTTCTTAGCTTGCTCTACGGTCATACTTGTCCTGCATAATGCCAAAAAGGTCTATACAGTGGCAATAGGTTGGGCCAACTACTTGGCAAATGCCCCCTTTGGCAGCATTCAAAACATCAAACACATAATCTGTAACAGTGTCCAATCTGTCGGCCACTTTCTCTATATTATGAGCATTCTTTACTGCTTAACCTGCTAATATTGGCAATAATCTAAACTTCTCCTGCCACGGTACATATTGGTCATAATTGTGTTACAATGTCACTTACTGTCCTAATGGGCTCTCATTGCTGCCATGTACTTCTTACTTATGAGTGACAACAAGCAGTGACCTTCACCTCATAACTCCACATAAAACACCTCAAGTTGTTATTCACAATACCGTGGCATGTTTACATACATTATAATTATAAACCTCAGTCAATAGGGTTTCAACTAAGAAAATAATACTATCACCAAACTCATACTATCACCCCTCAGGTTTGGGTCCCATCAGTTCATTGACAAGTCCTGTACATCAAATCAAACAAACAAACACACAAACAAACAAACAAACAAACAAACAAACACCTTTATATAAGAAAAACTTCTCTGTTCCTCTGGACAGGGCACATAGAAAATGTGTAGTCACTGGGTACATTTTATTTGCACTTGCTGTTACTCTTTTCAACCGGATTTGTACCTTGATCTGAGATGATTACCTGTAACAGCTCCTACCCACAGAAATATTCACAAATATCATATGTTTTATCTGACAAGTGTCTCAACCCAAAAAAAATTCTTACCTACTCTGAGATTCAAAGTAGCACCCTTATACATATACCTAATATCTTAGGAAGCTAAAACCAACTTGTTTAATTCAATGAAATCCATACAAATGTGTTGGAATGGATATTGTGGATTTGGGAACTGTCCTCTCTTTGGTCTTACATTACCCTGTGGATTATGTTTGGCGCATGTTAAGTTAAATAAAATTTTTAGAGTAGTTAGTAAAGCCATATGCCGTGAACACTTTAGATATGATTTCTACCATCCCCCTGTTGAGACATGGCTTGTCCCATCGCTCAAAGTGACTGCATATTGTAGCGTCCATGGCCACGGGCTGTCGGGTTTACTCACTTCCCGATGCCCGCAGCCATGGATCCGTGAGCGCTGGTCCCCATCTTGTTCCTAGGAGACTGGGTATGGCTTCTTCCATGGGCCGAGTTCTCATACAATAACCACACAAGTGAGTCCACCACTTCCACACCATTTCACATTGTGTACAGTCAACATCCTAGAGTCCCTCTCCCAGTGTCGACCACATCTCAAGTACCCGCTGCTGACTCTGCTTATGGGGACTTTTTGCAAATCTGGCAACATACCCGATCCTCTATTTTACTGGCAGTCGATCGCATGAAGCGAAAAGCAGATACTAGGAGAAGAGAGCCGCCTCAGTATCTTCTGTGGACTAAAGTCTGGCTGTCCTCTCGGAACATTTGCTTGAAGGTACCCTCATACAAGTTTGCTCCCAGGTTCCTTGGTCCCTTCGAGATTCTGCAACAAGTCAACCCTGTCTCGCATAAGCTGCGGCTGCCTCCCTCCTACCCTCAGAATCCCCAACTCCTTTCATGTGTCCCTCCTGAAGCCAGTGGTCCTGAACCGCTACAGCAAGACTTCTAATTCCACAGTTGCTCCCAGCAGTTCTTCTGATATATTCGAGGTGAGGGAGATCCTGGACTGCAAGAGGGTAGGAGGAAGGACTTTCTATTTGGTGGACTGGAGAGGGTTTGGTCCTGAGGAGAGGTCCTGGGAGCCAGAAGAGAACCTCAGTGCCCCTGCGCTTATTAAGAAATTCCTCTCTCGCTCTGGCCCCAAGAAGAGGGGGCAAAAGAGGGGGGGATACTGTAGCGTCCATGGCCGCGAGCCGTCGGGTTTACTCACCTCCCGACGCCCTCCCGACGCTCCTTCCTAGGAGACGCCAGCGCTCACTTCCGCTCCGGTCTGCTGTGTCACCTAGGGTGCTCGTGCCCGGCCTTAAAGGGTAAGCGCGTGCACAAAGGAAATCGTCATCATCATCAACTGCCACGATTTCCTGGTTTATAAGAAGGCCCCAGGCCCTCTGATCCTAGCCTGAGCGTTGTTAGTTTTCCCAGTCGGTCTGGCAAATGGTCCCTTAGCGTTTCCCGTTCCAGTTGTTACGCGTGCCTTGTTACCTGTTCCTGTTTCCCGTGCTGTGCCTTTAGTATCAAGTCGTGCCACGTCCTGTGTCATCTGCCACGTCCGGAGGAATCCGCCACGTCCTGTCATCTGCCACGTCCAGAGGAATCCGCCACGTCCTGTCATCTGCCACGTCCAGAGGAATACGCCACGTCCTGTGTCATCTGCCACGTCCGGAGCAATCCGCCACGACTAGCGCAACCTACGGCACCTGTGTCATCCGCCACGTTTGGCGTTATCTGCTGCACCCATATCCATCAGTGCCAGAGCTGCAGCCACTGTCTGGACTATCCAGGTACCCGTGTGCGGGACATTGTATTGCTGGGGTTTCCTGTTGTTTGGCCAGCTGTCTCCCCACTACTGCGGTACGGCCTGGTGGGTCCAATAACCCGCTACGTGACACATATCGGAATAAGTTGCTGGGTAGGATGAATTTTTTCTTACAAGATCCATCAACAAACAGTATGAGATCACTATCTAGTAGTGGAATATCTTTAAGATCTGATCTTAGTAACACTCTTTCTGCTATGGAGGATAGGCAATCATGTGGTTCACCATCCTCCGCAGTATACATCAAGGTCGAAGAATTTAAAGTGGTACATCTTTCTATCATAAATAACACTAATGTAACAAAAGCTCTTAGGCCTCATGCCCACTTCCGTTTTTTCCTTCAGGGTGCTAGCCATTTTTTTGACGGCTAGCACCCTGACCTATTAATTTCAATGGGGCCAATGAACACTTCAGTTTTTTTGACGGGCCCGTTGTTCTGTTCCAACAAAAGTAGAGCATGTCCTACTTTGGTCCGAGATTCCGTGACCGTGGGGCCCATACAAGTCAATGGGTCCGTCAAAAAAACTGAAGGCACACGGAAGGCATCCGTGTGCCGTCCGTGTGTGACGGAGCCGTTGCCTAGCAACGGCCGGGCGGGCAGAAGTACACGAATTGATAGAGAGAAGAGGCTGCTGATTAGTGCTGGACAGAGAGAAGGGGCAGCCCCTTCTCTCTATCCAGCACTGATCGCCAGCCTATTCACTCTATCCAGCTCTGATCGGCAGCCTCTTCTCTCTATCAGTGCTGGATAGAGTGAAGAGGCTGGCGATCAGTGCTGAATAGAGAGAAGAGACAGCCCTTTCGGGCAGAGTTTCCGCAGCGGAACGCAGCGATAGAAAGAAAAAGAAGTTCATACGTACCCCGGCCGTTGTCTTGGTGACGCATCCCTCTTTTGACATCCAGTCCGACCTCCCTGGATGATGCAGCAGTCCATGTGACCGCTGCAGACTGTGATTGGCTGAAGCAGTCACATGGGATGAAACGTTATCCCATGAGGCCGGACTGGAGGAAGAAACAAGGAGTTCTCGGTAAGTATAAACTTTTTTTTGTTGCAGGTTTTTGAAGGAAACATTTGAAATCTATATTGTGAGCGCCGCACATGGTACTCACTGTCTAGCGGTAGTCACTGTCCAGGGTGCTGAAAGAGTTACGATCAGTGCTGGATAGAGAGAAGGGGCTGCACTGATCGGCAGTAACTATTTCAGCACCCTGGAGAGTGACTACCGCTGGACAGTGAGTACCATGTGTGGCGCTCACAATATCGGGTGCATAGTGTGAATGGGAATTAGTTTCCTTTCGGAAATGGAAACACGGAAGTGTACACGGAGTACACACGGGAACCACATTGACACAATTACGGACACACGAATCCGTGAAAAACGGCCGTGAAAACGGTGATGGAAATGTGCATGAGGCCTTATAGCTTCTGCGGTGGCTACAACTAATTGAACAAAGGGAGGTAAGGCTCTAGCTACTGGGTCGAGTTTTGATGAGTAGTAAGCTAGAGGTCTATCCTTTCCTCCATACTCCTGTGTTAGCACTGAAGTCATGTATCCATTTTCACAATCTACAGTTCGAATACAGGGTTTTTTTTTGTTTTTTTTTTAATAATCAGGTAGTCCAAGCACTGAAGATCCTACAAGAACCTGTTTTATATAAAAAAAAAAATCCCTCCTCATAAATCAAAGACATCAATGGTCCCGTAATAGCAGCCTAATTGGCGATCCAACTTCTGCAGAAGTTGGTCATACACAAAAAGGACATAATTTGTCTTTTTGTCAGAGGTTTCGGTGATAAAAGTATTGCTGACTTTCTTCCTTCATCTAGATGTTTACCTTCTTGGGTAATATGGTGTATGGAATGCCTATGTGATGCCGAGGCTAGGAAGTATATGCCCTAGTACTTCTGCTGTGAAGTGGGTTCGTTTGTCACCCCCATATCGGCATACTACTTCACTGAGCATTTTCCTAGCAGTGTTTTTAGCTATGTTTTTGGTTACTGGCCATGCCTCAGGCCAGTTTGAAAACACGTCAGTACCTGCCAGGACATATTCATATACACCTACCTTGGGTAGCTGTATGTAAACCACCTGCAGTCACTGGAAGGGGTAATCAGGGCGAGGCATGTGCTTACTGGGTGTTTTTGTCATTTTACCGGGGTTATGTCTAACGCATGTCAGGCAGCTGCGTTCTGAAATTCAGGGGCAAACCAGTGTTGTATTGGTTTGCCTGCTGAAGTCAGGAAGCCTCTTTCTCGCCATATTGTGCCATAATCGTGTGCGACTCCAAAGGTGTAACTTGAGTCTGTATAGACGTTCACCCTTTTACCTGTGCCCAACTTACATGCTTCTGCGAGTGTCATGAGTTCTGCCTCTGTGACAGAGCTGCTGGAGGGGAGTGACTTTTGCAGCACTGTCTTACCTTCCTGGACTACTGCATACCCGGTGGTGAAATGTCCTGTCTGCTTATTCCAGTATCTGGATCCGTCTACAAAATATTGAACATCATAGTTAGTTAAATGTACATTAGTGACACCTGGTAACCCTTGTGCTCCAAGTTGCATTAAACTGGGACAGTCATGCTCATGTTCCATATCAAACATGTCATCGTCATTTGCAAATTCGTACATTAAGGGTCTGCCCCCCCCCCCCCCCCCCATTGCCCTCCTTTCCCTACAACCATAGGCATAGTGATGGTTGTGTGGGACTGGGTGGTCTTAGATAGCAGTACACCTATATAGGACAATTACAATAATAATAAGACTGTTTCCTAAGCACATATGTCGACAGAGATACAACACAAAAGCAAATTATCAACATATTGCAATAGGCAAAATGTGGAGTGTTTGGGGGACCACTTATCCAACAGCTCTTTCATTGTACGGGTAAAAATTACAGGGGAATTTGCTGCACCCTGGGGAAGCACCATCCAGGCATATTGTTTACTTCTATGTGTGAAGGCAAAATATTGGCAACAATCTGGAGACAGTGGGATAGAGAAAAATACATAATTATCAATTTATTTTCTAATAGGTTAGCAATGTCCTTTATGCAGTGCTTGTTGTAATATTCCACTTGAGGGAGAGAGAGAGATCAGCAATTTACTTCCTTCTAACATTCTAACACACTGCTCCCCCCCCCCCCCCCTTCCCTGCCTTTTACCACTTCCATTTTCTTCTAGAACTAGAAGCCTCAGCAAGCCAAAATGCTGAAAAGAAATTAAGACTCTAAAACCTGACTTTACACAGCTAACTTTAATTATTAAAACCTTTTAGATAAGGTAGATTAAAAAGCCAGTCTATTTACACAATCTTGTACTTCAGTTCAATGTTCTAGGATTTTATACACAATATTTTTACATATAATAACAATAATTTAAAGTTCAATTAATTCAGTTCTTAATCTGGATTGAGAAAAACATCTCACATCAAAATAGTACACAATTTCATTTGCTCCTCTGACTAGTCTGCGACACACACACAATGTATACACGGACACACACACAATGTATACATGGACGCACACACTGTATACACGGACACACACAGTGTATACATGTCTACATCATACTTCTCGTCATAATCCACATTACTCAATGCAATGTACCTTTCTGTATTATGCTTTATCATCACTAGTACAGTCACTCTTATCGAAAGCTATTATTTTATGCACATACTATTCATATCAACATTTACTGACACACTCTTCTATAGTTCTGCTTTTCCGATCATTTTAACATTCTGTCAGAATCTTTTCCATTGTTCCCTTTTCTGGGATTATTCCAACCATCGTCTTTCACAATGAAGACCATACTTTCTTCTCTTTTTCTCATCACACTTTTCAATTTCCTTCACTAAATTATCACATTCAATTACACTCAACTTCCCTTTAAATACAAATTTACCACACCACTTATCAACATATTTTACATTCCCCACATCAAATTTTGCATATTCTTAACATCCCCTTCTAAAAGAATATTTTTTTTTTTTTATAACAACACAAACAACCACATCCTAAAGCTTTTCCTGATATGTTACTCTTGTTACAAGCGGTGTCCTTTTGAAAGGATGTCTAATTTAGCAATTTCAGTATATGTCTCGGGTTCCTCTCTATTTAATGGACACCTAAATGGGGCGTCTTTTAGGGATATATAGTTTGCCTCCTTCTAGGTCCGTTAATAATGTGCCAATAGTTTTTTCTAGAGTAGGAGTCTTATGTATATTTAATTTAAACACTTTTAATGTGGAAAGATTGTATGCTAAGGAACCAAATCCTGTTTGATTAACTTCGTATCCTTTATCAATTATTTTGACTATTCTCCAACCTTCATTAGAAATAGCCAACATTAATCCAAACAGATACTCAGGAAATGACATTTAAAACAATCTGGTGGGCCTTAGTCCTTTTCTAATACTGTTAAGTATCTTAATCATTACAAATATAGTAAATAATAAAAGACCAACCAAATTTATTTAGAAGCCTTCGGGACAATAGACGTTAATAGACATTAATCCACTTTTTTGCTACGTGACAATTTGGATTACTAATGTTCATCTATCCCTTTATTCTATTATTTGGTCTTGTCTCTATGATCTGACTCTAATCTGATTTCATTCAAGGAGTCTTGTAGGATTTTGATGGTCAGTTGGGAATGTTGAATAACAGTGCTCACTGCACCTTATAAATAAGGCCGCTTACCAAAACGTTATTCTCCCTGGACTGTAGTGCTCGCTGCACTCTAGACGCCTTGAGACACTTACCTTATCAGCTAAAACATTTCCTGAGAAGCTCTGCATAGCTCAGTGTATATTTAATTTCGTTGCATCAAATAAACATAAATTTAAAATAAAACTTTCCTAAAGCCGGTCCAGTAGAAAAAATATGGACCCAGCAAACAATCCTTTCGAATCCTTTATAAAGACATGAATTATGGACCCAGCAAACCCTTCCCCCACCACCTCCTTTTTTTTCAATCCAAAAAGCCACTTGCCTGTAATGTTCTTTCCCTGTGCTTAAGGGTATGTTCACATGGCAGTGTCCATTACGGCTGAAATCACGGAGCTGTTTTCAGGAGAAAACAGCTCCTGAATTTCAGACCTAATGGCACGTTGCATGCGTTTTTCGCAGCGTTCATTACGGACGTAATTGGAGCTGTTTTTCTATTGAGTCAATGGAAAACGGCTCCAATTACGACAGGCACTTCTTTGACGCGGGCGTCTTTTTTACGCGCCGTCTTTTGACAGCGGCGCGTAAAAAAAATGACCGTCGGCACAGAACATCGTCAAGCCCATTTAAATGAATGGGCAGATGTTTGCCGGCACATTGGAGCCGTATTTTCGGACGTAATTCGAGGTTAAAACGCCCAAATTAAGTCCATAAATAGGGTGTGTGAACCCAGCCTAACACTGCAAATTGGCACAGGAAGAAAACATTGTAGATTGCTTCTTTCAGAGTAAGTGCATGGAGTCTGTGATAGTAGGACACTACTTGTCATCCATGATATTTGACCAGCTTGGCCCAGAACGCAACAAGCTGCAATGCACTGTGTGTTCTGACACCTTTCTATAATAGCCAGCATTCATTTTTTTTCAGAAATTTTTCTGTGGGGTCGAACCAGGGGGATTAGCCTTCGCTCCCCATGTGCATCAATGAGCCTTGGTCACCCATGACAATGTCACCAATTCATTAGTTGTCCTTCCTTGCACAACTTTTGTTAGGTACAAATCACTGAAACTTGGAACACCCAACAAGACCTGCTGTTTTGGAGATGCTCTGACCCAGTCGTCTAGACACCACAATTTGGCTCATGTCAAAGTCGCCCAGATTCTTACACTTGTCCATTTTTCCTTCTTCCAGCACATCAACTTCAAGAACTGACTATTCATTGCTGCCTAATATATCCCACCCCTTGAAAGTTGCCATTGTCAGACTACCAGGAGTTTTATGACAGTCCACCAGAATAGATGTCAACTGTTTGTTTGTTTGTTTGTTTGTTTGTTTGTTTGTTTGTTTGTTTGTTTGTTTAGCATGTACCAACTCAGATGGCTCTTGGTGGTTTTGTTTTTCCATGCATAAGCAATTGTTTGCTTGGTGGCAAAAAATAAATAAATAAATGAATTTCTGGTAGTCTGGAGGTATACTCGCAATCTTTTTAAATAAGAGGGTTTCCCATAAGTCCTTCAAGAAATTATGACCAGTGACTAAATGGATTAGGGAATAGATCCGAATCCAGAGTCTCTTGACTGGAGGACAGGTTCTCCAGGTATGTAACATTTCTCTGGGAGATTGGCACCCTCTGAAAAAAGTAGGACAGTAGCCTGGTACCGCATGGACTATTCTGGTGGAAACTGAGTACTATCTAAATACATAGCTCCCAACCGTCCTGGATCTGGGGGGGGGACAGTCCCGTTTTGTCACCGTTGTCCCGCCTTCCCGGGCGGTCTGAACAATGTCCCGCCCTGCCCTGGACCCTCCCTGTTGCCAGCCATGCCCCCTGCAGTGACGCTGCCTGCGCTCAGCGTGACCAAGTCACTGTGACGCTCAGCGTAACACAGCAGCAGTCTGCCTGGAGCGAGGGAGGCGAGTGTAGCAGACACACCGAAGCGGATCACTACAGAGAAAAAGAAGCCACAGTACAGTGAGTAAAGAGTTTAAATTTAGTGCCTAGGAACACTAGCATTTCTAAAATCATAAAATAAATGACATTATTTTATGATTTTAGAAACTCTTGTGTCTCCAGGCACATTCTTTATAAATCTAAAAAGGCCCAAGTGGATACTCCATATATTTTCCGATCCCGAAAAATTGATGGCCTATCCGCAGGACATAAAGAGAGAAAAAACACGGCGCCACCTTGTGCAGATCAGTCGGTAAAGGTAGGGCAATGATGCCGTAATAAAAGTATTGTGCTCACCTAGGTAGGGAGTTAACAAGCATATAAATGTAACCACAGTGCTGCTGCCAGATCCGAGACGGTATCCAAAAGGACCGCTTGAGAGGAGAGTTTATGCAGGAGAAAAGAGGATCATTCCAGGGGCGCTGCTTAGTGGTGATAATAACAGGATCGAAGTTCGGAGATAATAAAAATGAAGGACTTTATTGGCTACGCGTTTCGACGATGAACAATCGTCTTCATCAGGCCATATACATAGTACAATGAACACGTCTTATATACCATCATGGTTCATAAGTGACACGAGTAAGAAAAGCCGCCAAATATGCAAAGGTCAAGGTGCGTTCGTGACGTCACAGCCGGCTTTTTACCTTTGCATCCAATCAAAACTTAAATCGGTGAAAAGCGATACCTGTGTTACGTATATCACACATACATGATAAGTTTGTTATATAACATAAGAGTAAAAGACATAAAAAACAAAGTATTGTCGACATATGTATAATCTAAAACAAAAATAAAAACAGGCATGAAATAAATGGTTTAAAAAAGAACATAATCCGTGGAAGTAAAAATAATGTGCTACAGACCAATAGGTTGTTACGTAGCAACGAAGGACGCCGGGACGCGAACCTGGTAACCAAGACAACCTGGCCGCAAACAGTGCTATAGAGAATACGAGGATACGTATCCGCCGTGGAAAACTAATAAAAGTTAAATCTTTATTAAGAGTATGTATGCAAAATTAATGCTTGCAATTTAATGCTCTCAGTCACTTAGAAAGAATGGTCGGGGTTTTTTTATGGCTATAACAGAAGCGTTGCCAGGCAACTGAAAAAAACAAACAAGGAGGACGGGAACAGCGAACGAAGGACATATCAGCACTCACTGTGAATGGACCAAAGCAAGAACCCTTCTGGACAGGTTTGTTAAACATATGAACAATATTACTACGTATATAGTATTAATAAGCCAAATCTAGTAAACAGTATTTAATGCCAATTAAAAATAAACGGGGGAAAATCGATATATTGTTATGTAGTGTCATAGGATGCACCGCATATTTTTCGGCACTGGTGTTGTATTGTATCAGTGGAATAAATACATTACAAACAATGATTTATAATGTTTGTTCAGAATTGTTCTAACGGTCTTGTTCCCTCGGTTGTAAGTAGTTATGAAGTTAGTATGGTATTTATTTTGTTCTACTTTCTTCTTCTGTACCTGGTTTAGACAGGAGTTTTGAGATAGTTCCGAGGCTTTAGATCTAGCATCTTGGATTAATTTTAAAGGAAAATTCTTCTCTCTGAATCTTTTTTCTAAAATGTTGCACTCAAATTTAAAATTTGCGTTGGTACTGCAATTTTTTCGAACTCTTCTAAATTGGCCGAAGGGCACATTTGTTAACCAAGGGCGATAGTGGGCACTTTTAAAATCAATATAACTATTTACATCGACAGATTTAAAATGGGTTTTTGTGACAAATAATTATATCTTATCCATACCTTCTACTTCCTTCTTTGAAATTTTCCCCGTATTTATTAGGTCCATCATGTTATTTCTCCCCAGTTAGTCATTATATATCCAACTTTCTTTCCGCTAATTCTATCGTAGTTTATATAATGCCCGTTCCTTTGGATTCCTTTATGCCGCTTTCCACGTACTGTTTGTCTTTTAACAGAATTTCATACATCCATTATAAATCATTGTTTGTAATGTATTTATTCCACTGATACAATACAACACCAGTGCCGAAAAATATGCGGTGCATCCTATGACACTACATAACAATATATCGATTTTCCCCCGTTTATTTTTAATTGGCATTAAATACTGTTTACTAGATTTGGCTTATTAATACTATATACGTAGTAATATTGTTCATATGTTTAACAAACCTGTCCAGAAGGGTTCTTGCTTTGGTCCATTCACAGTGAGTGCTGATATGTCCTTCGTTCGCTGTTCCCGTCCTCCTTGTTTGTTTTTTTCAGTTGCCTGGCAACGCTTCTGTTATAGCCATAAAAAAACCCCGACCATTCTTTCTAAGTGACTGAGAGCATTAAATTGCAAGCATTAATTTTGCATACATACTCTTAATAAAGATTTAACTTTTATTAGTTTTCCACGGCGGATACGTATCCTCGTATTCTCTATAGCACTGTTTGCGGCCAGGTTGTCTTGGTTACCAGGTTCGCGTCCCGGCGTCCTTCGTTGCTACGTAACAACCTATTGGTCTGTAGCACATTATTTTTACTTCCACGGATTATGTTCTTTTTTAAACCATTTATTTCATGCCTGTTTTTATTTTTGTTTTAGATTATACATATGTCGACAATACTTTGTTTTTTATGTCTTTTACTCTTATGTTATATAACAAACTTATCATGTATGTGTGATATACGTAACACAGGTATCGCTTTTCACCGATTTAAGTTTTGATTGGATGCAAAGGTAAAAAGCCGGCTGTGACGTCACGAACGCACCTTGACCTTTGCATATTTGGCGGCTTTTCTTACTCGTGTCACTTATGAACCATGATGGTATATAAGACGTGTTCATTGTACTATGTATATGGCCTGATGAAGACGATTGTTCATCGTCGAAACGCGTAGCCAATAAAGTCCTTCATTTTTATTATCTCCGAACTTCGATCCTGTTATTATCACCACTAAGCAGCGCCCCTGGAATGATCCTCTTTTCTCCTGCATAAACTATCCGCAGGACAGGCCATCAATAGCTGATCGCTTGGTGTCCGACTCCCGATACCCCCACCAATCATCTGTTTGGAAGGGGCAGCAGCGATCGTGCGAGCGCTGTGGCTCCTTCATTTCTACTTGCTCACTGTGAATCGACACGGATGTAGCGACAATTCACAGTATTGCAGCCTTCTTCTCCCATTCACTTCAATGGTAGAAGGCTGCAATACTGTGTGGATTCACAGGAGCAAGTAGAAAAGAAGGGGAAGCAGCACTCGTACGGGTGGGGTTCCCGGGAGTTGGACCCCGACCGATCAGCTATTGATGGCCTGTCCTGAGGATAGGCCATCAATATTTAGGGACTGGAAAACCCCTTTAAAGGGGTTTTCCCACAACCACATGTATCCCCTATCCACAGGATAGGGGATACATGTATGAACGCTAGAGGCCTGACCACTGGGACCCCCAGCATTGAGAACGGGGGACTGAAATTCCCCCGAAGTGCTCCATGAGAATGAAGCACTGCTGCACTTGCTTGACGATTGCTCCATTCATGTTTATGGAGCTGCTGTCTAATACAAATGAATGGAGCGGACCACTCCGGGGGAATTTCAGTATAAGAGTATAAGATTTTTTATTTTTCATATTACTATCTTTATTTTTTTGTTTTGCAGGTTCTGCTGGACCTATTGGACTACATCGTAGATTTGCTGGACTACTTCGATGATTTAAGTTTTTTTAAAAATAGTTTAAAACTTTTTTTTTTTTTTTTTAAATAGTCAAAGAGGATTTTCTTATGTCTCTTTTTGTTTTAATACTTTATTAGCGCCTTAGTAATGGCAGTTGTCTGACAGCGTCCATTACTAAGGAGGGGCTTAGTGTTAGCCAGTAAAAAGGCTGCAACTAACCCCCCATTATTACCCTGGGACCCACCGCCACCAGGGGTAGTGGGAAGAGCCGGGTATGATCCAGTACCCGACCATCAGTAGGTCAAAAACAATGGGCCTTCCCACCCTGGTAATGCTAGGCTGCTGCTGCATTATTGTATCTGGCTGGTTATAAAAATGGGGGGGACCACACATTGTTGTTTAAAAAAAAAAATGTTTTATAAATTGAAGAAAACAAAGTGGGCCCCCCTTTTTTTCCTAACCAGCCAGATACAATAAAGCAGCCACAGCCTAGCATTACCAGGGTGGGAAGGGCTATGGTTTTTGGCCCTTCCCAGCCTCATAATACCAGCCTTCGGCCACCCCAGTACCCGACCTGCGCTACAGATGGTCGGGTACTGGATGGTACCCGGCTCTTCCCGATACCCCTGGTGGCGGTGGGTACCGTGGTAATAATGGGGGGTTAGTTGCAGCCTTCTAACTGGCTAACACTAAGCTCCACCTTAGTAATGGACGTTGTCAAACAACCAGCGGCCATTAATAAGGTGCTAATAAAGTATTAAAAAAACACATAAGGAAAAATTTTTTGATTGAAATAAAAATTCCCCACAAGACCCTCTTTGACCATTTTATTTTACAAAACCGTAGATCATCGCAGTAGTCAAACAAATCTACGATGTACTTCAAACGGTTCAGCGAAACCTGCAAAACAAAAAAAAAGTTTGCAGTATGAAAAATAAAAAAACTTCTCCTCACCTCCAGCAGACTTCTGTCTTCTCCCCTGCGCCGCAATAGAAACTAGACATCAATGAAAAATAGTTCCCCTTCATGTAACTCTGCTACCTGTCAGCTGAAAAGTCATCCACCACAGGGAAAAATGTTTCCCCATCATGTCTAAATCCCAGGTGTTACTTTATGGTACTCCGCCATGGGGAAACATTTTTCCCTCTGGTGGATGATTTTTTCCCCCTGTCAGGTAGCAGAGTTACATAATGGGGAATTATTTTTCCCTCTCATGTTTAACCCCTTAGTGACCAACAATACGCCTTTTCGCCTTTCGTCACTAAGGGGCCTTAGGCTAGGCAGACGCCTTTTCACGTGAGCCTAGTCTAAGTCCTGCACGGGTCCCCGTGCTGATGATAGCTGAGCTCCTGCTCCAACGACCGCGATCGAAGTTTACTTCGATCGCGGCCGTTTAACCCGTTAAATGCAAATGCAATCGCGGGTCTCCGATGGGGTGTCATGGCAGCCGGGGGCTTGATAAAAGCCCCCAGGTCTGCCCTGGACATATGCCTGTTAGGACGCGCCGGAGGCACGTCCTAACAGATTGCCTGTCAGATTTACACTGACAGGCAATAATGCTCTGGTATACGAAGTATACCAAAGCATTATAGCAGCGATCTGAAGATCGCACAGTAAAGTCCCCTAGTGGGACTAATAAAATAAGTAATCAAAGTGAAATAAAGATTATTAATAAAAATTACAGTAAAAAAATAAATAAAACCATTTTTTTCAATAAAAAGTGGTTTTATTTAGTAAGTGTAAAAAATAAATAAAAGTACACATATATGGTATCGCCGCGACCGTAATGACTCCATTAATAAAGTTAATATGTAATTTAAACCGCAAGGTGAACACCGTAAAAAAAAAAACGCAAAAAACAATGGCGAAATTGCAATTTTTTTCCATTGCCCCCCAAAAAAGTCATAATAAAAATGAATCAATAAGTCCCATGCACCCTAAAACAGTACAAATCAAAACTACGTCTCGTCCCGCAGAAAACAAGCCCAAAAAATCACTACAATGATGGAAAAATAAAAAAGTTACGGCTCTTGGAAAGCAACGATGCAAAAACAAATAATTTTAGTTCAAAAGTGTTTTTATTGTGCAAAAGTCGTAAAACATAAAAAACCTCTACATATGTGGTATCGCCGTAATCGTACCGACCCATAGAATAAAGGTAACATGTTATTTACGCTGCACAGTGAACGGCGTCAATTAAAAAATGCATAGAACAATGTCGGAATATCAGGTTTTTTTTATAATCCCCCCCAAAAAAGTTACTAAAAGTTAATAAAAAAAATTATATGTACCCTAAAATGGTGTGGAGGGCAGCTATGGGGCATTATACTGTGTGGAGGGCAGCTATGGGAGCATTATACTTTGTGGGGGCAGCTATGGGGGACATTATACTGTGTGGGGCAGCTATGGGGGACATTATAATGTGTGGAGGGCAGCTATGGGGGACAATATACTGTGTGGAGGGCAGCTATGGGGGACATTATACTGTGTGGAGGGCAGCTATGGAGGACATTATACTGTGGGGAGGGCAGCTATGGGGGACATTATACTGTGTGGGGCAGCTATGGAGGACATTATACTGTGTGGAGGGCAGCTATGGGGGACATTATACTGTGTGGGGCCAGCTATGGGAGCATAATACTGTGTGGAGGGCAGCTATGGGGGACATTATACTGTGTGGAGGGCAGCTTTGCGGGACATTATACTGTTGGAGGGCAGCTATGGGGCATTATACTGTGTGGAGGGCAGCTATGGGGGACATTATACGGTGTGGAGGGCAGCTATGGGGCATTATACTGTGTGGGGGCAGCTATGGGAGCATTATACTTTGTGGGGGCAGCTATGGGGCATTATACTGTGTGGAGGGCAGCTATGGGGCATTATACTGTGCTGGGGCAGCTATGGGGGCATTATACTATGTGGAGGGCAGCTATGGGGGCATTATACTGTGTGGAGGGCAGCTATGGGGGCATTATACTGTGTGGAGGGCAGCTATGGGGGCATTATACTGTGTGGAGGGCAGCTATGGGGGCATTATACTGTGTGGAGGGAAGCTATGTGGGCATTATACAGTGTGGAGGGCAGCTACAGGGTATTATACTATGTGGGCGTCAGTTATAGGGGCATTATACTATGTAGGGGCTTCTACGGGAGCATTGTACTGGGTGGGCTGAACTGGGTGTGTATGGGCCAGGTTAGAGGCGTGGCTTAACGTGAGAAATGTGCCCCTCTTTTCAAAACTACAAAGTTGGGAGGTACGTAAATAAAACCTTAAAGGGTGTTTCCAGAATCAGCATGTTTTGAGCGTTCTTACAAGTAGACTTCCGAATTTGTGCTCAATGACCATCAGATCAGGTGGAACTCTAATCCGATTTGGAGACACAGGATAATTGGGAGCGGTATGTATTGTGAGGGGGGTTGTAACTATATTTTTATTTAATTCATTCAAATATTGGAGGGTATGTTTGCAGGGGGCAGAATAGTTGAATTGTTGCAAACTAGTTTTTCCTTTTTTACAATGTTAGAGGTTATGATATGAATGGTGCCTAAAACAAGCTAACATACATCATAATTATTTGCCATGATAAAACCTGACACCCCAATAGGAGAAGCTTATTGGGGTGATTAACATCTGCATTGCTGAATTTCCCATTACTATGAATATGCATCTTTCACTATAGAATCACGATATCACATGATTACCTCACTTCGAAGAAAAAAAAAGATATAAGATGAAAAAAGTTTTTTGCCCTAAACAAATATGGCGCCCTTCCGGCCAGTGCAAGTACGTCATCGTCCTGCGCGCCGCCTGTGACGTGGCCTGGGCTCAGCAATGTCGTGGTCTGGATGGTAGCGTGCGTGCTACTGAAGTTTCGAGTTTCGTTTCTCCGGGTCCCTGTCTCCGGTCACATCCACCTCCAGTCTGCAATCATGAAGCAATCTATACCTGACCGGTAAGAGGAGGCATCATAGTCGGGGACTGCTGTGCATGATGAGCCGGGGGTTCGGGAAGAGACCCTCGGGTGGAGGGCAGAGGCTAGATCCTAGTGGTAGAGGAGAGAAAGCAAATCTCCCTGACCTTAGGGCTAACAATAACAGCTGCTAACATATAACTAATCTTATGCAAGCAATAATATATATATATATATTATATATACACACACACACACACAGAGGTGTGTGCAGGGCCACCATGAGGAATTTCTGGGCCCCATACAGCTAAATTGTCCACCCCCTCCTCTATTATCGGGGGTGGGCAACGGAAAGTGTGGCGCTCACGTTTGTGTGTTATACACATTAACTGATTTTAGTGCTGATGTCACTAAGGGCCTGTTCACATCACTGTTCGCTTTCCGTTCCGTCGGAGGTTTATGTCCGGTGAACTCCGCAAGTGAAAGTGAAACCACAGCAGCTTCAGTTTCAGTCACCATTGATAGCAATGGTGATGGAAACATCGCTAATTGTTTCCGTTCGTCACCATTCCAGCAGGTTTCCGGTTTTCTGACTAAATCAACGGCGGAGTCGACTGCACTATCGATTCCGTTGGAAAACCAGAAACCTGCCGGAATGGTGACGAACGGAAACAATTAGCGATGTTTCCATCACCATTGCTATCAATGGTGACTGAAATGGAAGCTGTGGTTTCAGTTTGACTTTCCGTTGCGGGGTTCACCCGACGAAAACCTTCGACGGAACCCCGGAACGGAAAGCGAACGGTGATGTGAACAGGCCCTTACAGTGAAGGGAACCATGGAGCAGGCAGTCACCGGTTAAAGGGAATGTGTCGCTAGAAAGTATTATATATTTTTTCAGTTAAACAATTCTTATTTAAAGAGGCTCTGTCACCAGATTATAAGTGCCCTCTCCTACATAATCTGATCGGAGCTGTAATGTAGAGAACAGTGGTTTTTATTTTGAAAAACGATCATTTTTTAGCAAGTTATGAACAATTTTAGATTTATGCTAATTAGTTTCTTAGAGACCAACTGGGCGTGTTTTTACTTTTGACCAAGTGGGCGTTGTACAGAGAAGTGTATGAGGCTGACCAATCAGTGTCATACACTTCTCATTGTTCCAGCCCATTGTTACAGTGTGATTTGTGCGGTGAAAGAAGCTGGGCTGGAACAATTAGAAGTGTATGACACTGATTGGTCAGCCTCACACACTCCTCTGTACAACACCCACTTGGTCAAAAGTAAAAACACGCCCAGTTGGTCTTTAAGAAACTAATTAGCATAAATCTAAAATAGCTCATAACTTGCTCAAAAATTATCGTTTTTCAAAATAAAAACCACTGCTGTTATCTATATTACAGCGCCGATCAGATTATGTAGGAGATAGGGCATTTATAATCTGCTGACAGAGCCTCTTTAAAGAGGCTCTGTCACCAGATTTTCAAATCCCTATCTCCTATTGCAGCAGATCGGCGCTGCAATGTAGATAACAGTAACGTGTTTTTTTTTTTCAAAAACGAGCATTTTTGGCCAAGTTATGACCATTTTTATATTTATGCAAATGAGCCTTTAAGTCCAAGTGGGCGTGTATTGTGTGCGTACATCGGGGCGTTTTTACTTGTTTTACTAGCTGGGCGTTGTGAATAGAAGTGTATGATGCTGACGAATCAGCATCATCCACTTCTCTTCGTTAACACCCAACTTCTGGCAGTGCACAGACACACAGCGTCAGACGCGATGAAGTTCCTGTGGGAGGAAGTGAGTGACGTCACAGCGTGATCTCGCGAGGACACGCTGTGTGTCTGTGAACTGCCAGAAGCTGGCTGGTAATGGAGAAGTGGATGATGCTGATTCGTCAGCATCATACACTTCCATTCACAACGCCCAGCTAGTAAAGCAATTAAACACGCCCAGATGTACACACACAATACACGCCCAGATGTACACACACAATACACGCCCACTTGGACTTGACTTTAAACACGCCCAGTTGTACTTAAAGAGGCTCTGTCACCAGATTTTGCAACCCCTATCTGCTATTGCAACAGATAGGCGCTGCAATGTATATTACAGTAACGTTTTTATTTTTAAAAAACGAGCATTTTTGGCCAAGTTATGACCATTTTCGTATTTATGCAAATGACGCTTGCAAAAGTACAACTGGGCGTGTTGAAAAGTAAAAGTACAAGTGGGCGTGTATTATGTGCGTACATCGGGGCGTGTTTACTACTTTTACTAGCTGGGCGTTGTGTATAGAAGTATCATCCACTTCTCTTCAGAACGCCCAGCTTCTGGCAGTTCAGATCTGTGACGTCACTCACAGGTCCTGCATCGTGACGGCCACATCGGCACCAGAGGCTACAGTTGATTCTGCAGCATCATCAGCGTTTGCAGGTAAGTCGATGTAGCTACTTACCTGCAAACGCTGATGCTGCTGCAGAATCAACTGTAGCCTCTGGTGCCGACACGATGCAGGACCTGTGAGTGACGTCACAGATCTGCACTGCCAGAAGCTGGGCGTTCTGAAGAGAAATGGATGATACTTCTCTTCAGAACGCCCAGCTAGTAAAAGTAGTAAACACGCCCCGATGTACGCACATAATACACGCCCACTTGTACTTTTACTTTTCAACACGCCCAGTTGTACTTTTGCAAGCCTCATTTGCATAAATACGAAAATGGTCATAACTTGGCCAAAAATGCTCGTTTTTGAAAAAAACAAAACTTTACTGTAATCTACATTGCAGCGCCTATCTGCTGCAATAGCAGATAGGGGTTGCAAAATCCGGTGACAGAGCCTCTTTAAGTGATTACACATTGTTTTAATTTTTTGACAAGTCAGGAAATATTATAAATTAGATTCTAATTTTATAACATTTCCATGTGCTGGCCACTAGAGGGAGCAGTTCCCAAAATTGCAGAATGGTAAAGCAACCTCATTGATGTATGCTGCAAATTTGGGGTGGACACACTCCCCTCTAATGTCCTCACACAATCCCCCCTCCCTTCTTCTGGCTAGTGCCAGGAGAAGGAAGAGTTTGAATGTCTTCAAACCTCCTACACTGTGTGCTGCCATTTTCTGAGCGACTGCACAGTTCTAGGAGGATTAGATACGGGGCTCAGCATGACCGTATAACACAAACATACACGAACATAATACACACATCATACACGAACATAAATTACCTGCTCCTGCCTCCGCTGGTCTACGCTCCTCTAACTTGCGCCTTCGCTTCGTTGAACATATGGCCGGAAGCCGTCATCTTACTGTCCGGCAGTGGCTTCCGGTCGACATGAAAATGGCGCCGGATTTCGCTCTACAAACGAGCTTTGCTTTGGTCTGTGTGGGAGAGGCGCATGCGCCGTTCCCACACTGACGACGCACGCAACTGAGAATGGAACGGCTCCCGTTTGCATTCTCTATGGGGTTGTATGTGCCGTATTCCATCTCTGTATGTGTCGTTGATCGACACATACAGAGATGGAAAAAAAATGGCAGCCCCCATAGAGAAGTAAAAGTCAGAAAACATTAAAAAGTAAAACATGAGAACACAATTAAAGAGGCTCTGTCACCAGATTCTCAAACCCCTATCTCCTATTGCATGTGATCGGCGCTGCAATGTAGATAACAGCAACGTTTTTTTTTTGTTTTTTTTAAAAGTTCATTTTTGGCCAAGTTGTGAGCTATTTTATATATATGCAAATGAGCTTTGAAATGGACAACCGGGCGTGTTTTTTTTCGTATGTCCAACTGGGCGTGTATTGTGTTTTTAACTGGGCGTGTTTACGTGTATGACGCTGACCAATCAGTGACCAGTCAGCGTCATACACTCCTCTACATTCATTTACACAGCAGCGATCTGCAGCCACATACACAGAGATTAACGTTAATCAAGTGTCCTGATAATGAATACACATGACCATCCAGCCTGGACGTCATGTGTATTCAGAATTCTGACACTTCTGAATGTTTTCTGTGAGATTTCCAGCAAGGGAAACGAAATCTCGTTTACCTCGTAATCTCGTGAGATTACGCGTGGTTTGCTGGAATCTCACAGAAAAGATTCAGAAGTGTCAGGATTCTGAGTACACATGACGTCCAGGCTGGATGGTCATGTGTATTCATTATCAGGACACTTGTGTATGTGGCTGCACATCGTTCTAGTAAGAACACTATGTGCTGTGTAAATGAATGGAGAGGAGTGTATGACGCTGACTGGTCACTGATTGGTCAGCGTCATACACGTAAACACGCCCAGTTAAAAACACAATACACGCCCAGTTGTCCATTTCAAAGCTCATTTGCATATATATATATATATATATATATATATATATATATATATATATATATATATATATATATATATATAATCTCATAACTTGGCCAAAAATGAACGTTTAAAAAACACAAAAAAAAAACGTTACTGTTATCTAGATTGCAGCGCCGATCACATGCAATAGGAGATAGGGATTTGAGAATCTGGTGACAGAGCCTCTTTAAATACAATTTTTGAAAATATTATATTAAAAGCAATATGATAAAAATTCATGACACCTTCCCTTTAATGCTCTGGATTTTGTTCTATTTAGCCAAAATGTATCCCACTGTATGGTATAAAGTGGGATACGGCGCCCTGGGGAAACTACTGAAGTCCCTGTCCATAAATGGACAGTGTTGTCAGGAGCTTTTCCAGGGCTGGAGTCCCCGCTTTGCAAAGCCGGAGTCCATGGCCAGAGTCAGCAACGCTCTGGCCAGGGATTCCGGCCCTGGAGAATCCCTTGACGTCACTTTACATATATGGACAGTGATGTCAGGAGCTTTGCCAGGCACAAAGTCCACGGGTAGAGCACTTGTGATGCTCTGTTTGGGGACTTCGGCATTGGGAAGCTCCTGGCGTCACTGTCCACATAATAATGTCAGGAGTAGTATAAGTTTTTTGTGCGGGATCTCTCAGGATGGAATAGCATAATCTACTATGCTATTCCATTCTTTAAAAAAAAAAGAGGTAAACCGACATATTTGCCGCATGTATTTTCGTCGGTCAAATCCGCAGCGTAATACCGTACCAGCAAAGTAAATGAGATCTCAAGAAATCTTATCTACACGTCAGATTTTTTTCTGCATGTAAATTGACCTGCGGTGCATATTTTAAAATCTGCAGCATGTCCATTTATAGTGCGTTTCCGCTTACAAATTGTATCTGCCCAGTTTTAAAAAAGTTAAATCCGCAGCATAAAGAATTCATCTACTGTATTGCCAAATCAAAATGTAAAAACCGCACCTAAGAATGCACTATTAAGGCTCGTCTACATGTTGCGGAAATGCTGCGTTTTTTCCGTCTAGAATTGCGGACGGAAAAAACGCAGCAGAATACAGTAGCAGCACAGTGTGCAAGATCTAACAAATCTCCATACCCTGCATAAAAATTCTGACGAGAAGTTGACCTGCGGTGCGTATTTTTCGGACTGCAGCATGTCAATTTCTGCTGCGGAAAGTTGACTAAATTGATGCGTTTTTCAGAGGAGATATCGCCATCTCCCAGCATTGAGAAAATTACTGCAAAATATGCACCGTTTACTGCAGGAAATGGTGCATTATTTCTGCAGCGGAGCATCTGCTACTTTCAACGGAATAGCTACATACAGGGGCGGGGGATTGCTGTGTAGCGCTATATACAAGTGGAGGGGGGGGGGCTGTGTAGCACTACACAAGGAGAGGGGGGGGGCTGTGTGGCGCTATCAAGGAGAGGGGGGGGGCTGTGTGGCGCTATCTACGCGAGGCGAGAGGGGCTGTGTGGCGCTATCTACGCGAGGGGCTGTGTGGCGCTATCTACGCGAGGCGAGAGGGGCTGTGTGGCGCTATCTACGCGAGGCGAGAGGGGCTGTGTGGCGCTATCTACGCGAGGCGAGAGGGGCTGTGTGGCGCTGTCTACGCGAGGCGAGAGGGGCTGTGTGGCGCTGTCTACGCGAGGCGAGAGGGGCTGTGTGGCGCTGTCTGCGCGAGGGGCTGTGTGGCGCTGTCTGCGCGAGGGGCTGTGTGGCGCTGTCTGCGCGAGGGGGCTGTGTGGCGCTGTCTGCGCGAGGGGCTGTGTGGCGCTGTCTGCGCGAGGGGCTGTGTGGCGCTGTCTGCGCGAGGGGCTGTGTGGCGCTGTCTGCGCGAGGGGCTGTGTGGCGCTGTCTGCGCGAGGGGCTGTGTGGCGCTGTCTGCGCGAGGGGCTGTGTAATTACGGGCACGGTCGTGTGCATGAAGCCTAATACTGTGAATTGCCGAGCGACCCCTTCAAAACAGCTGATGGGTGGTGGCGCCTGGAGTAGGAACCCAACTGATCACATAATGCTGGCCTATCCCTGGCATATTAATCTGATCCTCAGCCGTCACTTCTCACTTACCTCTACAACATTACTGGTAATCCGAGACCGCTGCTCGTAGCTTTGTTATTGTACCAGTCTCGTTTAATGTCTCTGTCCAGAAGGAGGAGTTTGTGCCTCATCAGGACAGTAATTCCCAACCATTTGACCATGGGGGAACCCCTGATAATTTTGTCTTTTCATGAGAACCCTTATCTCGCAGAAGCTTGGTGTGGAGTCAGACAAACCATAACACAATTTAAGCCTTAGTCACACGAGCGTGTCAGTTTTGCATCTGCAAAACAATGTGCAGTTTTTCCTGCATATGACTGTACGTGTTGTCAGTGAGCGTTCTGTGTCATTCGTTGTTCTCGTCCATCTTTCTCCTCTACATGCATTTCTTGGTTTCATTTCAAACCGACAGTGCACAGATGTCGCCCATGTGCTGCCAGTTTTCTTTTAGACTTTAACAAGTGAGTCTGGTCGAATAGGATATGATGTGAGTTTCTCGCAAGGGACACCGGCTCTGTCAAAAACACAAGGCTGTCTGAAAATCACCTTATTGAATTGCATGGGTCATCGTGCTGTCCGTTGTTAAACCAGACAGCACCTAGACGTGAAACACGCTCGTGGGAGTAAGGCCTTACACCCACTATCCTGTTCCGGTTGATATTTGTTGACTGTTTTGCCCACCCTTATGCAAAGTTCTTTGTGCCAACTCTTAGGGCTCATTCAGACTAGCGTAATAACCGTTCGTGCGTGGAAATCACTGACAGCACATGGACCCGTTTATTTCAATGGGGCTATTCACACATGCGTGAGTTTTCACCCAGCGCGTGTCCGTTGTGTGAAACTCACTGCATGTCCTATATTGCTGTGTTTTTGCGCTTCTAATTGCCCATTGATGTGTCTGGGTGCGTGAAAACCGCGGACAGCACATGGACGACATCCGTGTGCTTTCCATGTTTCACGCATCAGTTACATAGAAGAGTGACAAACGCATTCCACAAGCAAAGCACACTGATGCCAATACGCAACGGACATGAAATGTAGGAAAAACACGCGCAAATCGTACACTCCCGTCTGATTGTAGCCTAACTGCTGTCTCCCAGGGATGAATCCGGTTTCACAACAACCACATACTGATACACGAGCCGCTAGATTAGATTATAGACGGAAGCAGTTACAGTACGTGTGCGCAAAAGTGTATATGAGAGGATTGTAAAATGTCACTTATTGTTAATATTATAATAAAAAACCTAAATAAATATGTTGCTCATTAAATTCTGTGGAATGGTGCATCTGGTATTAAGAGCCTGAACACAAAAAAACATTCTGAGATTTCTATAATGTTCCCTTGTGTAGTAGGAAAAATGTTTGTCATTTAAAGGCTATGTAAACCTTGGAAGAATTTTTATTTTTTTTAACTAAATCAATGTATTATAGTGTTTAATGCAACTTTGTAATTTAGTTTTTATTTAAAAAAAAAAACAGTTTTCCTTTTTGTGGTACAGCTTCTATGTATCTTGGATACATAGAAGCTGTGTCTTGCGTTAAAATCCGAATCCGTCAGATCAGTGGACTAACTGCTTCGGTGACAGCGGGATCCACCGGTTATCGATCACATCTAAGTTATGAACTTGTGCTGTATTTCCATGGAAAAGCGTATCTACTATAATAGCAATGAAATATACATAGGAGTTAGACCTAAGGCTCAATTACCATTCTTTATGTTGGGCACCCTATAATGAGTCCTATTATCAGCCATGTAGATTCTTGCTTCTGGCAAGAACAAAGTGGATTATTGGCTGCCCACGTGTGTTTCGTGATATTTGGGGAAATCCCTTTACTGTGCTCAATGTAGGAACATACAAAAACCTTTAGGGCTTATTCACACGACAAGTTTAATCGGCCGTGTGACTGACGTTTTTAACGGCCATCACACGGCTGCATTAAAATCAATGCTTGTCTATGGAGCTATTCACACACGTTTTTTTTTAACAAACCGTGTGAATGGCCTGTGAAAAAAATGTCCTAATTTTGCACATTTTCCCGGATCCCTCAATAGGCCCGAGTTTGAGAGACCCGTGAAAATGGGTCCCGCACCTGTGCAAATTGGCTGTAAAAAACTTCTATTTTTTTACAGTCTGTTTGGCATCGGTTCGTGTGAATACGGGCGATTTGACTGGCATAGTCGTGTGACATGTTCTAATGTACATCACTTCACTACCCAGCGTGAAGTGGCAGCGGTGGAAAAAGTATTTCCAAGACCGTTTTTTTTTTAAAAAACAACTTATTTTCTGACATTGTACAGTAAAGATGCTTTCAAAAATGTACACAAATCTCCAAAAACCCTTTTAAATAATTTAGGGCATGCCTTTTTATCTTTTTTTTTATTTTCTTGCAGGTGGACAGAATACATTCCAGTGGGAAGACGGATCCCAGGAACACGTTTTATTGCTTTTAAAGTCCCTTTAAAGAGTGTAAGATTACTGTCTGGAAAAACAAAAAACATATTTGATGGTGGTACTATACGTAGCTGACTGTCATGCTGTTCACTTTCAGATGTATGATATCCAACTAAAACCTTGGCAGCGATTTTCACCTTCAGATCTTTTTAAGGAAGTGGGGAAACAAAAGGAGGAACTAGGATTGATTGTGGATTTAACTTGCACCCAGCGATACTATTCCGCGAAGGTAAATCACGGTCCAATGCAAAATTATCAGTTTTTTTATTATTTTACTAGCTCTGCTTGGTTTCTCCATTGGACAAAACATTTGATTGAAGCAGCTCTGACTCTCGCTCGTAGCAGGAAATCCCAGCACAACATAAAGTACTAATCGGCAGTTGAGCTACATACAGCCAGTCACATAGATGTAAATCCTCCTTTCTCTATGCATTTGTGTGTATATTCTCACCCACCTACTAAAAAAAAATAATCTTGAAGGGATCAGTATCTACTTCACTACCTAGAGGGGAGGAGCTGCTTTTTGATCGGGGCGGGGGTTCTCATTTTCTATTAAAGGAAAGCTCTCACCACATAATCGTTTCTATAAGAGGCTTATAGTGTTATGCTCCTGTTCGGGGCATCATTGAAAAGGGGGTGAGGGGTTCGCTAATTATGGTGACGCCTAGACTGATTGGTAAAGAGAGTCTGATCGGGCTAGGAGATGCTGTAATTAGCATATGGTGGTCGCTATGGGTGGTACTATGAGCATCATGAAGATGTTTGTCTGATAACAGATTCCCTTTAAAAACATTGCACTGCACACAAACTGAATGTTTCCATCTTGTGGGATTTCCGCATAATACCTCTTTATTACTTTGCGGTGTACAACCACTTTAATGCAAATTTATAAGGTCATTTAGTCTACAATAGTTTTATACCCAAAACAATTTTTCATTACAAAAAATCAATATATTTTAAATAGGGGAGAGGGGAACACCATTCTATGCTAGCGAGTATGTATAGTGTTTATGAACCTGGGTCAGACCATAGAGTAGACCTAAGCCACCAACGCCGGAGTTCAAAGTCTGATATGTGACCTCTAGTGCTCTCCTGAAATGTTACCCAAAGCATTGGAGACTTTTTAATCGTTACAACTACTAGTACAAGTGGCTGAAATTCTGCAGATGGTACCGTCACTATTCTTGTGGGATATGAGATAATTCATAGGGTGGTAGGATCTCGGTGCAAATATGAAGACCGCATCCTTATTCGAGGTCTCTGTTCGCATCTGCGCTGAGCCTCTGTCGAGGATTCCGTCAAAATTCCCCAACAAAAAGTGCAGCATGCAGCGCTATTGGGTCTGGCAATATGACGGAAACCCAACTGAACCCATTAAAGTTTATGGATTCATTCAGGTGCCATTGGTGTCGGTCATGCAGCGGATCTGGCACTACTGTTTTTCTTTGGGTTTTTTTTTCCTGTTCCTATGACAGAACAGAAAGGCAAACTCGGATGTGAACATAGCCTAAGGAGGTACATGAAAACTGCCTACTGTCAGATCAACCTTGTCTGCCTACATCTTAGTAGACGTGACGCAGGAATTGAAATGCTATTTATTTTCTGTTATAGGAGTTGCCCAAAACAATTATGTATTCTAAGATCTTCACAATTGGACACCAAGTACCTAGTACTAAAGTTATCAATCAGTTTCAAAACCGTGTAAAACAATATCTAAGTGAGAACTCCGAGAATGGTAAGTCCTGTCCTCTTCTCTGCATAGACCTTGCTGCTGGCTTGGCGTTTTGGGTGGCATAGGTAGAATATTAGAATGCTATTATCAGAATCGTTCCGTTTAGAAGGCAGAGATTTCCACCCCCCCCCCCCCACCAGAGACCTGGTTTTTCTGCCATCTTTTAATTCCATTCAGCCGTTTTCTTTTTTTAGCTATATCTGATTATAGCAAAGCTGGGTGACAACCAATAAAGCCACCGTTACAGATTCCATGGGTCGCTTACGCAGATTTTTCCATACTTTTAAATCACAAATAGACCTGGTTATGCAGTGATGTATTCCCTATTCTCATATGGCTGCATCGCTTTACATCTATACCATTGACAGATCTGGAAAAGCTGGCTGTTTACTCCTCTGAAAGTTGTAATGGCAGCCAGGCTGGTTGTCATCTGGCTACAAATATATCTGATGAGATTTCTTATACAATTGAGCATTACTCCGTGATTTATATGTACTGCATTATTTTTTTTTTTTTTTTTAAAGAGTTCTCTCATTAGGACAATTTCTTTCCATAAGCTTTTATTAGGCTGTAGGGACCCCTATAATTTGCCTTAGCGCTGAGCTGCTGCAAAAGAGCAGCTCTCGCTCTGCAGTGCTCAGTGCGATCATGTACTTTATGACGCCCATTTAGCCATGTACTGTACGGTGCCCATTCGTAATGTGCTTAGGAGTTCCTTCCAGGTATGGATAATAAAATCATACTTTTTCTCCCTCTCAGACAAACTCGTTGGTGTTCATTGTACGCATGGGTTGAACAGGACTGGGTATTTAGTTTGCAGGTAAGTGGACCCCATGCGTCAGGAGTTTGCAATCTGTACCCCAACTGAACAAAACTTCAGAAATTGGCATTGAATCTTGTAGGTCTTTGATGAAATTAATCATTGTCTTAGTGTTCAGTTCGTGGCATCAGTTTTTCCTGTCTTTCTTCTAGGTATTTGATCGATATGCTAAGCATGGAGCCCTCTGAAGCCATAGAAAGTGAGTATAGTATAACTTGTGATCTAAGGAGGCACATTTTTTTTTTTTTCCCCATCTGCTCTCAATTTTGTGTCTGGGCAGTACAAAAAACTGCAGGTGCCATCATTCCCCTGACTTCTGCGCTCTGCAGCAAAAATTGTATGGCCCTCTTTACTTCTGCCAGAAAAAGGGGACACTTTGCACACCCAATTACATTATAATGGTTAACTAAAGCCTAGTCCACGTCGCGTTTTGACCCTACTTTCAGCGTGTTCGTCACAAAAGCTCCCAGTGTACATGCCATAGTGCTATATTAGCCTGTCAGAGGACAAAAGAGCGTGTTTTTGGCCTCTCCTTGGCCCTGTAGATGTCGGTATAACTTTTTTGAAGGATGAGATGGCGTAGTAGAGTACGTTTTTCCCTCCCACCAGATCCCACAAAAAGTGTACTGCACGTTATATGCTTTTTGAACATGGGGGCCTTTTGGTGACGTATGCCACTGTGTGCCATCCATCACAGGCCTCCATTAAATGTATGCGTCATTTTTCAGTGCACAAACTGTCTATCTATGGTCGGTTATCAGCGGAGCTTCCACAGGCAAAGATGGGGACACCTGCTGCTTTTAAGTGTAACTAAACGTTTGACAAACTTCTGACATGTCATAGTGACATATCAGAAGTTTTAATTGGTAGGGGTCCGAGCACTGAGACTCCCACCAATCGCTAAAACGAAGCAGCAGAAGCAGTCGTGTGAGCGCTCAGCTGTTGAGTTTCTGTTCGGCTTTTTCCGGATATCAATATATTGGCGTATGGGCTCAATGGAAAGCCTATAAGCCCGTACTCCGATACATCGGCTTTTTGGAAAAAGCCAAACCGCAACTACGCTGCTTTGCACTCAGATGAGCACTTCTGCCTCTTCGTTTTAGCGATTGGTCTCAGTGCTCGGACCCCCACCAATCAAAACTTCTGACATGTCCGAAGTGTGTCGAACGTTTAGTTACCCTTTAAAGTTCTTACTGTCACGGGGAAATAAGGCTGCCATGAAGGTGGTGTCTGGAGTCCCTGGCCAAAGTGCATTTGCTTCTCTGGCTGTGGACCCCAGCATCACAGAGCTCCTAGAATCATTGTCCATATATGGACAGTAACGTCAGGAGGTTCCCCAGGGATGGTGTCCCTGGGCAGAGCGATTCCTTATGCTTTCTCTGCCCAAAAACACTGGCCCTGAGGAAGCTTGTGACGTCACTATTCAGAAATGTTCAGTGATGTCAGGAGCTTTACCAGGGCCGAAGTCCCAGGGCGACTTATCGCGCTTCATGCTATACGGTGGAATACGTTGCAGCCTTGTGTTGGAGGTATAGCTCGTGAGTCATCCCGATGTATACCACCGAAGAAAGGCCAAAACGCAATGTCAACTGGGCCTAAACTAGCAATCCACAGCACGTTCATGTATTCTAAACCAGTAGCTAATGCATTTAGCGGACAGTTATGGCAGACTTGTGCTGCAAATGCACATTCACATACTAGACCTGGCAGTGGTCAAGTGATATGTGCCATGCTGTCCAATTGAAACCGTATTTGATACTGTACAGTTACATACACATTCACACAGCAAATGTAAAAACTATTGAAACTACTGCAGAGGAAAAGTGTAGAAGTTGCCCATAACAACCAGTCCGTTACATAAAGTTGAGCTCTAGCCATAATACTTATTTCCCTGTGACTTCTTCACTTGGACAGGTAACCTCTGCAGCTGTTCTATACATTCCACTGTGCAGGTGACTATTTCGCTTAGATTGAAGTGTTTTCACGGCATCAACCCGCTTACTAGCATTACTAAATAGTAATGCATAAATCCACCTGAAACATTTCTCTGACTAGTTCCTTTACAAGAGAACCATAAAAATAGTGGATCAGAAAAGCATCATTAACTACCTCTAGCCCTGAGGTAAGTAGTCAGAGGAGAGAGGATGATTGTCTAGCTTCTAGCCCAAATACCACCTAATGGTGACATTAATTAAAGGGGCGATCCCATGAATTATGTTTATAACTAAAGTCCAGAAATTATGTTAAAAACTGTTTTAACCAGTTCCTGACCGCCGGCTTTGTATATGCGATCGGGTCCCTAAAACCTGCGCCATAGAGTCCTTACAAGCGATCGGGCAGAAGAATGTCGGCACCCCAGCAGTCAGTGACTGCCGGGGACCCTGAGAAAATAAAGGCCGCTTTCACTGAGCGCTGTGTATATGAATAGTGGCATAGCTGCTTCCTATAATCGTCCCGGGGATCATGTGACTAGTCACATGATTGCCAGGTGCCGTTAGTGGCAGGCTGTGCTGGGTCTTACTAGACCCAGCACAGCCCTATTCGTGACAATAGTCACTATGAGAGGGCTGATTTCCCCTGTAACGCTGCTGTGCAGCCCCAGTTACAGTGGATAAACATGGTGTAAAAGAAGAAAAATAAAGTCCCACAAAGGTCTTTTCTGACCTTTTGAGGGACAGACCATAATAAAAAATAAAAAAATGTCAAAAGTGCAAACTTTTTTTTAATAATAAATACACATAAAATACTCACCCCAAAAAAAACGTAGTCCCCCCTCCAATCATTGTTGTAATGCTAGCACTGAACCGGTAGACCGTAACTATCACAAATAAAAGGTCTATTTTAGGGTAAAAATATTACCAGAAAAGTGGTTAGAGTTGCTAAAAAGTAAAAAAAAAAATGTAGTTTAATTTTCAAAGTTTAAGCCTAGAAATTCTAAAAAAAAGCTAATAGGATGTGTATAAAAATTATAAAAAAAAGAAAGCTGCATAGTATACTGAAAAAAAAAGAGCGCAAAAATCAAGTCGCTAGCCCAACAAATAAAAAAGTTATAGCAGTTGAGCCGTTTCTAGCACGCGTTAGTTAAACGGTGCCTGAATGCTCAAAATAGGCCGCTTCCTGAATGGTTAAAGTAACTTGCAGGGCTTCTAGCATACACAAATACTTTTCTCCTATTTTCTGCTTCTGTGTCCGTCCCCGGTGCTCCTGCTAATCTGTGCTGCTGGGAGAGGGCTCTGACCAGAAGCAGTTGTCTTCCCTTCTGGCAGCTGACCTTATAGTTTCTTCTTACCTTCCCTACAGATAGGTAACAGATTAGTGAAAGCATATACTGTGTGACATCCACAGTATGCACTACCCCAACAAATCAATGGAATGAAATAAAGCTATAAAGACTAAGTGGGCATGTGCAGGGTTCATGTTAGCGGTCAGGATGCAGAACTTTACAGCCCTAACCAGCGAAGTAGGAGTCATGGCTCATGCTACTGCAGAGGCTCTGCTCCTTCCCTGACCAGCAGAGCAGAAAGCTTTTTCTATTGGCTGCTCTGTTGTGAACATAGGATCACTATGCAGAGAACTGGCTGTGGGGAGAGAGTGACGGAGCACATTAGGTGGATGTGCACTTTGCTATACACTTTATACACCAGGTGGCGCTGTACTATGTATTCAAATAGAACTCTTTACTGAATTGTTCTTTTAACCCCTTCCCTCTTTGGCCGCTTTTGACCTTCCTGACAGAGCCTCATTTTTCAAATCTGACGTGTCACTTTATGTGGTAATAACTCCGGAATGCTTTTACCTATCCAAGCGATTCTGAGATTGTTTTCTCGTGACACATTGGACTTTGTTACTGGCAAAATTTGCCCGATACATTCAGTATTTAATTGTGAAAAACACCAAAATTTAGCGAAAAATTAGCATTTTTCTCAATTTAAATGTATCTGCTTGTAAGGCAGGCAGTTATACCACACAAAAATGTTGCTAACTAACATCCCCATATGTCTACTTTAGATTGGCATCGTTTTTTGATCATCATTTTATTTTTCTAGGGCGTTACAAGGTACAAGGCTTAGAACTTTAGCAGCAATTTCTCACATTTTCAAGAAAATTTCAAAATGCTATTTTTACAGGGGCCAGTTCAGTTGTGAAGTGGCTTTGAGGTCCTTAGATATTAGAAACCCCCAATAAGTCACCCCATTTTAAAAACTGCACCACTCAAAGTATTCAAAACAGCATTTAGAAAGTTTCTTAACCCTTTAGACATTGCGCAGAAATTAAGGCAAAGTAGAGGTGAAATTTACAAAGTTCATTATTTTTTTTCCAGAAATTCATTTTGAATCCATTTTTTTTGTACCACAGAATGTTTTACCCAAAAAATGCAACTCAATATTTATTGCCCAGGTTCTGCAGTTTTAGGAAATATCCCACATGTGGCTCTAGCGTGCTACTGGACTGAAGCACCGGCCTCAGAAGCAAAGGAGCACCTGGTGGATTTTGGGCCTCCTTTCTATTAGAAGATTTTAGGCACCATGTCAGCTTTGAACAGGTCTAGTGGAACTAAAACAGTGGAAACCTCCCAAAAGTGACCCCATTTGGGAAACTACACCCGTCGGGGAATTTATCTAGGGGTGTACAAGCATTTTGACCTGCCAGTTTTTTTGCAAAAATGTTTGGAACTAGGCCATGAAAATGAAAATCTACATTTTTTCAAATAAAATGTAGGTTTAGCTAATTTTTTTTCATTTCCAAAAGAGCTAAAGTAGTAAAAGCAACACAACATTTGTAGAGCAATTTCTCCCGAGTAAAACAATACCCCACATGTGGTAATAAACGGCTGTTTAGACACACGGCAGGGCTTAGAATGGAAAGTGCGCCATTTGGCTCTTGGAGCTCAAATTTAGCAGGAATGGTTTGCGGAGGCCATGTCACATTTGCAAAGCCCCTGAGGTGACAAAACAGTGGAAACCCCCAACAAGTGACCCCATTTTGGAAACTACACCCCATGAGGAAATTATCTAGGGGTACAGTGAGCAGTTTGACCCCACAGGTGTTTTACAGAACTTATTGTAAGTAGGCCGTAAAAATTAAAATCTAATTTTTTCAAAGAAAATGTAGGTTTAGATATTTTTTTTTTCATTTCCACAAGAACTGAAGGAGAAAAAGCACCGCAACATTTGTAAAGCAACTTCTCCCGAGTAAAACAATACCCCACATGTTGTCACAAACATCTGTTTGGACACACGGTAGGGCTCAGAATGGAAGGAGCACCATTTGGATTTTGGATTGGTTTCTGGGTGTCATGTCATATTTGCTGAGCCCCTGTAGTACTAGTACAGTGGAAACACCCCAAAAGTGACTCCATTTGGGAAACAGCACCCCCTGAGGAATCATCTAGGGGTATAGTGAAAATTTTGATCCCAAAGGTTTTTTGCTGAATTAATTAGAATTAAGCCATGAAAATGAAAAATAATTTTTTTTTCCAACTAGATGTAGTTTTAGATACACATTTTTCATTTTTACAAGGAATAGAGAAGAAAAAGCACCCCAACATTTGTAAAGTAATTTCTCCCGAGAACGGTAACACCCCATATGTGGTTATAAGCAGCTGTTTACGTATATGGGAGCATTCAGAAGAAAAGGAGCGGTATTTATCTTTTGGAGCGTAGATTTTGCTGGAAAGGTTTTGCGGACGCCATGTTGCATTTGCAAAACCCCTGATGTACCAAACAAAAGTGACCCCGTTTTAGAAACTACACCCCTAAAGGCATTTATCAAGGGATGTAGTGACAATTTAGACTCCACAGGTGTTTTTCAGAAATGAATACGCAGTGGATTGTGCAAAGTGAAAATTGCAATTTCTCCACTGATCTGCCCATTCACCGCACAAGTTGTGCCCCTAGAGAATCTTACCCCATAAATTAAGTGGGTTCTCCCGGGTATGGTAATGCCTTACTTGTGGGCATAAATTGCTGTTTGGGCACACTGTAGGGCTAAGAAGGGAAAGACCGCCATTTTGAGCATGGATTTTGCTTGGTAATAGTTCTGTTTGGGGTTTTGCTGGTATTTCCGTTTGTGGTGGCATATGTAATCTGTGCGGAGTACATCAGGGCATAATAAGAGGGTATAATAATGGGGTAAATAATACAATTATCCATAGATGTGTGTTACGCTGTGAAGCGATCCGTTATGCACAGGCTGGTGTCACACTGATAAACGGTTTTCTTTCTTATCCCCCCTTCTGTAACGCTCTGCACCTTTTGTGGACTTTTTCTCCTTCGTAGTTTGGGAAATTTTGCTGGGAAAGTGTTGCGCTGGTATAATACGGGCACCCTCGCTTCCAGCGGATGTGCTATGTCCCTTCCCTTTCCTAGTTCCTAAATACTAGGGCCCTGAAACTGAAGGAATGTTCGCCTCCGGCCTGCGCATTGAGATGTTTTTTCATCACCGCATTACTAGTGCCGTAACTTTTTTATTTTTCAGTTGATTGAGCGGTGTGCGGGCTTGTTTTTTGCGAGACGGGCTGTAGATTTTATTGGTACCATTTTAGAACACATACGACTTTTTGATCACTTTGTATTTCATTTTTTGGTAAAGGAAATTACCAAAAACAAGCAATTCTGGAATAGTTTTTTATTGGTTTTTTTATCGGCATCCACAGTGCGCCCTAAATTACATGTTAGCTTTATTCTGCGGGTCGATACGATTACGGCGATACCAAATTTATATAGGTTTTTTTATGTATTGCAGCTTTTGCACAATAAAATCACTTTTTTTTTATAAAATCATTTGTTTTCTGTGTCGCCATTCTAAGACCCATAACTTTTTTATTTTTGCGTGCACAAAGCGGTGTCAGGGATTATTTTTTGCGGGACGGATTGCCGTTTTTATTGGTACTATTTTGGAGTAAATGTGACTTTTTGATCACTTTTTATAGCATTTTTTGGAAGGAGATGTGACCTAAAAACAAAGATTCTGGCGTTGTTTTTCATGTTGTTTTTTTTTTACAGCGTTCACCGTGCGGGATAAATTACATAATAGTTTTGTAGTTTGGGTCGTTACGGACGCGGCGATGCCAATTATGTATAGTTTTTTTTTTATTTTTATGATTTTTCCCATAATAAAAGACTTACTATGGGAAAAAAGTCAGTTTAGCTTTATTTTTATTTGAAATGTGAGTGTTTTTATTGTTTTACCACATTTTTATTTACTTTTTTTTACTTGTCCCACTAGGGGACATGAGGGCCTGATGCCCCGATCGCTACTCTAATACACTGCACTACATACGTAGTGCAGTGTATTAGCGCTGTCAGTTATTCACTGACAGCAAGCCTATGAGGACGCCATTTTCTGGCGTCCGATTGCCACAGCAACCCAGCGATTGCATCACTCGGTTGCCGATCGGGTGAAAACCTCTATTGAGCGCAGCATCTGAGGGGTTAATCTGCCGGAACGGAGAATAGCTCCGGTCCTGGCAGTTACAAGAGGGTGCCAGCTGTATAATACAGCTGTCACCTCGCGGTGATGGTGCCGGCTCTGCTTCTGAGCCCGCACCACTGCGCCGTACATATACGGCGCTTTGCGGGAAGCACCTCCCGACAGCGCCGTATATATACAGCGGATGTCGGGAAGGGGTTAATAGCATGTTAATTGTTTATTATCTATACAATGAATATAATATATTGGTGGTATAACCCTTTTAATTTAATCTTTTGCAGAATTCAACAACAGTCGTGGACACAGCATAGAAAGAACAAATTATCTAGATGACCTTTTACATGCCAAATCTAGAAGGTAAGCCATATAGAGAAGGCCTGTAATACTCACTATAAGAAACCTTAACTGGTATTTAATGTATACATTTAATGTCAGTGGCTGTGGCAGTGTCAGTGGCTGTGACCGCGGCATGATCAAAGGGACTTCCCCTCTTTGATCACATCACCCGGATTCCTGTGATGCAATCCAAAACCAGGGAATCCCTCTGCAGTCAGCCCTGGGGACCTACGTGTGTAACGTGAACGGGATAAAAAAAAGAAACAAGAAAAACAATGTCGAGAATCGCTTTTTCCTATATTCACACCATAAAAATTTTTTTTAATTTACCCCAACTGTGGGGGAAAAAAATACTATTTCTCTCGCATAAAACAAGGCCTCATACAGTCGCGTCGGTGAAAAAATAAAAAAGTTATGGCTGCTGAAAGGCAGAGGGGCAAAAACAGAAAAATTTAGCTGGTCATTAAGGTCTTTTTCAGGCCCGGTCAATAAGGGGTTAATTGTAGTTTAGTGCATATGATACATAGCAATTTACTTCTAAACTATGTTTGGCAAGAGGCTAAAGGTTTCTTTAGACAACCAAAATCACGGTCTTCCTTCTTATATTCAACATGCTTACCAAGTCACTGCAGATGCAAATTAGAATAGAAATGTATTGCTCTATGGTAAGAAATTACTACATTTGGCCAGTAAAAGCATGCACATGCCACTAACTACATACATAGATCATAAGAACAACTCACAGCGAGACATTAAAAAATCATTCAGCAATCCGACTGCTCCATGTACCCCAATGCATTCCTCCATATCCAGAGTGCTCACAACAGCAGACCTACTGGGCGCCGGGGCCTTCACCAACCATAGATTTCCTCCCATGTTTTCCCAAGCAAGATTATCCCTTTTAGGGTCTATAGCCAGTCCTCCTGAGCCCCAGGATTTCATGGCGGCCGTATCTTCTATTCTCGGTCAGACTGCAGCTGCTGAGGGTCAGAACAACAAGCAGCAGAAGCCCACAACTCCACATCCTCTCCTGAGGTGACACGCGTCCAGGAGGAGCAGCCTCCGAGCCGACCTCAATGCCACATAACAGAGCTCACAGGCATTGCCGATACCTTGCAGTACAGGAGAACCCACGCAGCACCAACGCGTGCCAGAATTACTATTTCATACGTTTTCTAAATACTTGGTCAAAATGGAGCTACAGTTTTAGTATCTCCGATAGGCTTGTATAAAGCATCCAACCTTTGGCTGGAATAATGAAGCATTTGGCTATCATGTCATGCTGGGTGTTGTAGTTTAAAAGCAGCATGCTCTATCTTGCCGCGGAAGCCTTTGACCACCCATTGAAATCACATGAAGGCAGAGAAAGCGTTTTTTTGCCCCCGGCGCTCAATGGCCTCGGGCGAAAATCACGGCCAGGAAACTGAACAGGGCTTTACAATAGCTAGAGTTTCAAATGTTGCTGACCCTGCCCTACCCTATGGATAGATGTTATAAATGTAAATGAGATAGCTGTACAGATACATTTGATGTGTGATCGATTCATGGCTGTGACAACCTCTCGTGATTGCTTGTCATCACAACTATGACATCCACTACCTAAGTAAACTAAGGGAAACTAAAAACAAAATGGGATGTTTTGTAAAATACATTTTGATGTCTTTGTAAGGCGGCAGTGGTTGGGAGGTGCAGTGCAGGTATAGTAGGCTTTATGGGAAAATAAAGTGGACTTCTATTGTGATACGGTCACTCTTTGACTCCCTGACACTAGTGCATTTGTATTTAGCTTTTCCATAAATCATTTTTTTCTTCTTTATAAAGTAGTGCTGAATTAAATAAACCTCAAGTCAAGAATCAGCAACATGTCCCAGGAAAGAATTATAATTCACGACCACCTCCACGTCCAGCGGTGCAACCCGGGAGTCATGGGTAATTTCTCGAGCACTGAATTTAGTAACTTGTGTATAATTTTTAGAGAAAAACATTCATTGTTAATTCCTTAGATCATAAAACACCCATATTTACCTGGCATCCATCAATCCGTCATTTATCGATCAGAGAAAGTTGTGGAAACGCGTTTTGATTACTCTGACACTAGTGCATTTGTATTTAGCTTTTCAATAAATAAAGCATTTTTTTTCTTCTGTATAAAGTAGTGCTGGATTTAATAAACCTCAAGTCAAGAATCCGCAACACGTCCCAGGAAAGAATTCTAATTCACGACCACCTCCACGTCCGGTGGTGCAACCTGGGAGTCAAGGGTAATTTCTCGAGCACTCAATTTAGTAACTTGTGTATAATTTCTAGAAAAAAAACATAAATTTTTAATTCCTTAGATCATAAAACGCTCACATTTATATTTACCTGCCATCCATCAATCCGTGATTTATTGATCAGACAGCAAGATGTGGAAACTCGTTTTGATTACTCCCTGACACTAGTGCATTTGTATTTAGTTTTTCCATAAATAAAGCATTTTTTTTCTTCTTTATATAGTAGTGCTGGATTTAATAAACCTCAAGTCAAGAATCAGCAACACCTCCCAGGAAAGAATTCTAATTCACAACCACCTCCACCCGGGAGTCAAGGGTAATTTCTCTCTCACTCAATTTAGTAACTTGTGTATAATTTCTAGAAAAAAAACATTAATTTTTAATACCTTAGATCATAAAACACCCATATTAACCTGATATCCATCAATCCGTAATTTATCGATCAGACAAAGTTGTGGAAACGCGTTTTGATTACTCCCTGACACTAGTGTATTTTTATTTAGCTTTTCCATAAATAAAGCATTGTTTTTCTTCTGTATAAAGTAGTGCTGGATTTAATAAACCTCAAGTCAAGAATCAGCAACATGTCCCAGGAAAGAATTCTAATTCACGACCACCTCCACCCGGTAGACATGGGTAATTTCTCGAGCACTCAATTTAGTAACTTGTGTATAATTTCTAGAAAAAAACATTCATTGTTAATTCCTTAGATCATAAAACGCTCACATTTATATTTACCTGATATCCATAAATCCGTGATTTATCGATCAAAGTTGTGGAAACGCGTTTTGATTACTCCCTGACACTAGTGTATTTGTATTTAGCTTTTCCATAAATAAAGCATTGTTTTTCTTCTGTATAAAGTAGTGCTGGATTTAATAAACCTCAAGTCAAGAATCAGCTCAATTTAGTAACTTTTAGTAAATTTAAAAAACAATTAATTTTTAATTCCTTAGATCATAAAACACTCATATTTACCTGGCATCCATCAATCCGGGATCTATCTATCAAGTTGCGGAAACGCGTTTGATTATGTTAACGAATGCGTTTGCACAGCTATAATGGTGGCGTGAATAGTGTTTCCAAAGATTAGTTCTGATTCGTGTTACCACCAGATGCAGTGCCGTCTGATAAGGATACACCTAAGAATATAATTTATTTATTTATTTATTTTTTTTAAAGCTTGAGCATTCAGTCTTGTACGCTCTAGGTGCTACTGGATACTTGCACTTCACGATAGAACAGGTACCCAAAGTGCAGTTTGGATCCACAGTATAATAGAAAAACTTCTCAACTTTTGTGATTCATTGCCGGATTTGGTCAAAAAGGCCTTAAAACTTTAACTGAGTGAATGAGAACGAATAGCGCTTTTTGCAGCAGAGCAGGAACTGACTTGTTGGAAAAGTTTCATCTGGTTAATGTCACTGCCCTATCCTACATAAACGTTACCGAAGTGTCGGGGGTGTTTAATAGACATCGCGTCCTGGCTGGAGGTGATGTCTATGTATTCTCAAGACACTTCAGTAACGTTAATGTGGGTGTATATGACAGCACACGCTGTGCTGAGTACAAATGGAATGAATGGAGAGAAGTGTATGATGCTGATTGGTCAGCGCCATACACTTGTCTTTACAATGCCCACTTGGTCTAAAGTAAAAACACCCAGTTGGGCGTTAAAGTCATTAGCATAAAGCTAAAATAGGTCATAACTTGGTGAAAATAGATTGTTTTACTAAATAAAAACCACTGCTGTAATCTACAGGGTGGGCCATTTATATGGATGCACCTAAATAAAATGGGAATGGTTGATATTAACTTCCTGTTTGTGGCACATTAGTATATGGGAGGGGGGGAAACTTTTCAAGCTGGGTGTTGACCATGTCGGCCATTTTGTATCCAACTTTAGTTTTTTCAATGGGAAGAGGGTCATGTGACACATCAAACTTATCGAGAATTTCACAAGAAAAACAATGGTGTGCTTGGTTTTAACGTTACTTTATTCTTTCATGAGTTATTTACAAGTTTCTGACGCCTTATAAAATGTGTTCAAAGTGCTGCCCATTGTGTTGGATTGTCAATGCAACCCTCTTCTCCCACTCTTCACACACTGATAGCAACACCGCAGAAGAAATGCTAGCATAGGCTTCCAGTATCCGTAGTTTCAGTTGCTGCACATCTCGTATCTTCACAGCATAGACAATTGCCTTCACATGACCCCAAAGATAAAAGTCTAAGGGGGTCAGATCGGGAGACCTAGGGGGCCATTCAACTGGCCCACGACGACCAATCCACTTTCCAGGAAACTGTTCATCTAGGAATGCTCGGACCTGATACCCATAATGTGGTGGTGCACCATCTTGCTGGAAAAACTCAGGGAACATAGTTACATAGTTACATAGTACGGCTGAAAAAAGACACATGTCCATCAAGTTCAACCAAGGGAAGGGAAAAGGGAAGGAAAAATTTCTACACATAGGAGCTAATATTTTTTTGTTCTAGGAAATTATCTAACCCTTTTTTAAAGACATCTACTGTCCCTGCTGTGACGGCTCCTGCGGTAGGCTATTCCATAAATTCACAGTTCTCACTGTAAAGAAGCCTTGTCGCCTCTGCAGCTTGAACCTTTTTTTCTCCAGACGGAGGGAGTGCCCCCTTGTTTTTTGAGGGGGTTTTACAAGGAACAGGATTTGACCATATTTTTTGTATGTGCCATTAATATATTTATATAAGTTAATTATGTCCCCCCTTAGTCGTCTTTTTTCAAGGCTAAATAGGTTTAATTCTTTCAATCTTTCCTTATAACTTAAATTCTCCATGCCCCTTATTAGCTTTGTTGCTCTTCTTTGTATTTTTTCCAACTCCAGGGCATCCTTTCTATGAACTGGAGCCCAGAACTGGACTGCATATTCTAGATGAGGCCTCACTAATGCTTTGTAAAGTGGCATTATTACATCCCTGTCCCGCGAGTCCATGCCTCTTTTAATACACGACAATATCCTGCTGGCCTTTGAAGCAGCTGATTGACACTGCATGCTGTTATTGAGTTTATGATTTACAAGTACACCCAGATCCTTCTCAACAAGTGAATCCGCCAGTGTAGCGCCCCCTAGGACATATGATGCATGCAGGTTGTTGGTACCAAGATGCATAACTTTACATTTATCTACATTAAACTTCATTTGCCAAGTGGACGCCCAAACACTTAGTTTGTTTAAATCTGCCTGTAATTCATGAACATCTTCCATAGTCTGAACTATATTACATAGCTTGGTGTCATCTGCAAAAATAGAAATAGTGCTATTAATCCCTTCCTCTATATCATTAATAAATAAGTTGAATAATAGTGGTCCCAGCACTGAACCCTGGGGTACACCACTTATAACCGGTGACCATTCAGAGAAGGAATCATTGACCACAACTCTCTGGATACGGTCCTTGAGCCAATTCTCAATCCAATTACAAACTATATTTTCTAAACCTATAGTCCTTAATTTACCCATTAGGCGTCTATGGGGGACAGTGTCAAATGCCTTTGCAAAGTCCAAAAACACTAAATCCACAGCGGCCCCTCTGTCTAGACTTCTGCTCACCTCTTCATAAAAACAGATTAGGTTAGTTTGACAACTTCTGTCCTTAGTAAAACCATGCTGGCTGTCACTTATAATGCTATTTATTGTCACATAATCCTGTATATAGTCCCTCAATAGCCCCTCAAACATTTTCCCCACGATGGATGTTAAGCTTACTGGTCTATAATTACCCGGGGAAGACCTAGAGCCCTTTTTGAAAATAGGCACCACATTTGCCCTGCGCCAGTCCCTTGGCACTATACCAGTCACTAGAGATTCTCTGAATATTATGAAAAGGGGGACAGAAATAACTGAACTAAGCTCTTTAAGAATTCTAGGGTGTAACCCATCTGGTCCCGGAGCCTTGTGCACATTTATTTTATTTAATTTAGCTTGGACCATCTCTACATTCATCCAATTCAGTATATCAGCCGATATATTAACAGCACTGGCACCGGCTACATCAGCTGCTCTTTCTTCAGTTGTATATACAGAGCTAAAGAACCCATTTAGTAACTCTGCCTTCTCTTGATCCCCTGTGATCAACTCCCCATTACCACTATCTAGGGGTCCTACATGTTCAGACCTTGGCTTTTTTGCATTTATATGCTTGAAGAATTTTTTAGGGTTTGTTTTACTATCCTTGGCCACCTGCCTTTCATTTTGTATTTTTGCTAATTTTATTACATTTTTACAGATTTTATTAAGCTCTTTATATTTTACAAAGGCTACAGCTGTACCCTCAGATTTGTATTTTTTAAATGCCCTTTTTTTGTCATGTATTGCCCCTTTCACAGAAGGTGTAAGCCATGTGGGGTTTAATTTGAGTCGTTTATACTTATTACCTGTAGGAATAAATTTTGCACTATAATAACTCAAAGTAGATTTGAAAATCTCCCATTTATCATTTGTTCCATTATTTGACATTAGTTCTTCCCAGTCTATATCCTGAATTGCAGCCCTCATCCTGGGGAAATTGGCTTTCTTAAAATTAAATGTTTTTGCCCTCCCAGCCTGCGTTTGTTTTTTACAGTATAGGTAAAATGTAACTATATTGTGATCACTGTTACCGAGGTTTTCACGAACATTGACATTCCCAACAAGATCTGCATTATTAGAAATGACCAGATCCAACAGAGCTTCACCTCTAGTCGGGTCTTCCACAAACTGGCCCATAAAATTTTCCTGCAACAGGTTGAGGAAATGTCTCCCCTTTGCAGTTGAAGCCGAACCATGACACCAATTAATATCCCGGAAATTAAAATCTCCCATTATCACTACAGTACCCGCCTGTGCAGCCCGCTCCATCTGTTTATATATCTGACCTTCCATCTCCTCAGTTATATTGGGGGGTCTATAGATTACACCAAAAGTAATTTTTTCAGTGTTTACCTCCCTTTCTAGTTCCACCCACAAGGTTTCAACCTCCTCACAGTCTTCACCCACTATTGTCTCTTTCACACTCGCCTTCATATCGCTTCTCACATACAGACATACACCACCACCTTTCCTATTTGTCCTGTCTTTACGAAAAAGTGTAAAACCCTGTAGATTTACAGCCCAGTCATGTGAAGAGTCCAGCCATGTTTCAGCAACACCAACTATATCTATATTTTCTTCCAGTATCAAGGCCTCCAGCTCCCCCATTTTGCTTGCTAGACTTCTGGCATTTGTGAACATACACTTTAACTTGCCTGTCAGTTTTTCACTTTTATTATCAGAAATGTGATTTGACATTAATCGGTCCTTTTTATTTACACTGATGTTTTGTAACGAAAGGATCTCCTTATCTTGTTGTCTAGTCCTCTCCCCACATTCTGTTTCTCCCCCCACCAATATAGTCTGACCCCTCTCTAACCTGGCTACCCCTTTTTTTTCTACATTGACCTCCCTCCTCAGCCCTAGTTTAAATACTCCGCCACCCCAGCTAGAATTCTCTCCCCCAGCACAGCGGACCCCCTTCCATTTAGGTGCAAATCATCTGCAGAATACAGTTTGTACCCCAATGAAAAGTCAGCCCAGTGCTCTAGGAACCCAAATCCTTCTCCTCTACACCAAGACTTCAGCCATGCATTTAACTCCCTGAGCTCCCGCTGTCTTTCCTGTGATGCGCATGGCACAGGCAGTATTCCTGAGAATACAACCTTGGAGGTCCTTCCCTTCAGCTTGTAGCCTAATTCTTTAAAATTATTCTTAAGGCTCCTCCACCTACCATTTATTCTGTCGTTGGTACCGACATGGACCACGACAGCTGGATCATCACCAGCCCCTCCCAGCAATTTGTCCACCCGTTCCACCACATGCCGAACCCTGGCACCAGGGAGACAGCAAACCATTCGGTTGAGGCGGTCTTGGCGACAAATTATTCTATCCGTCTTCCTGATTATAGAATCCCCTACAACTATCAATTGTCTTGGCTTACCTGCATTACCATCCCGCCGACTACTAGCTGGGCTGTTCTCCCGGCTGTTAGGGAGATCAGTATCCACTAGGGCTGCCTTTTCTGAGACTGACACCCTCGCATCATCACCCAACCTGGCAATTTTGCTTGGAATGCCAGAAACCGGATCGGCCTTCCTTGTCTTTGACCCCTTTCTACTGCCCCTAACTACATTAACCCAGCTACTTGCCTGATCCTGCTCACCCATGTCTTCACCCCCCAGTTCTAACCCACTAACTGCATGCTCTGTGAGCAGCAAGCTCCGCTCAAAATTGTCTATCCTCCTCAATGTTGCATTTTGCTCCTCCAGATCTCTAATACGAGCTTCCAGGTGAACAACATGCTCACATCTGCCACAGAGATATTCACCCTGGAACTCCGGCTCCAGTCGTGTATACATATGACAAACTGTGCACTGAAGAAAACCTCCAATCTTGCTATCCATTATCCAAGTTACACCAAAACAGCGAACAATTGTCAAAGAAAAAGAAGAGTACTTACTGGGGCTTCAACTCCTCTTTTCAACTCCAGTTTTAGAACTCCACTTAGTTCACAAGCCACTTAAACCACCAAGCTCAGAAAGAGAGAGAAACGTGCCAGCTTCAGTGCATAAAGAGGGAAACACATCATCATGTAGCAATTTCAGATATCCAATTTTTGTGTTCCAACAGTCTTGGAGGGATCTATCCAATGTGGGTTAGTGTCAGACCAATAGCGGTGGTTTTGTTTGTTAACTTCACCATTCAGATAAAAGTTTGCCTCATCACTTTACAAAATGTTCTGTGTAAACTGAGCGTCCTGTTCCAATTTTTGTTTTGCCCATTCTGCAAATTCAGTGCGCCGATCTGGGTCATCCTCGTTGAGATGCTGCAGCAGCTGGAGTTTGTAAGGGTGCCATTTGTGAGTAGCTAATATCCGCCGAAGGGATGTCCGACTGATGCCACTCTCCAGTGACATGCGGCGAGTGCTACGCTGTGGGCTCCTGCTGAATGAAGCTAGGACAGCCACGGATGTTTCTTCATTAGTGACAGTTTTCATGCGTCCACATTTGGGCAAATCCAACACTGAACCAGTTTCACGAAACTTGGCAAGCAGTTTGCAACCTGTAGCATGGGAGATGGGTGGTCTCGTAGGGTGTCTTGCATTCAATGACCCGGGTACTGCGTTCACCAGACATCGCAATTTCTATCCGCTCCTCACGTGTTAACCTCTGCGACATGTCAATGGCTGTAAACAAAGAGAAGCTTGTAAATAACTCATGAAAGAATAAAGTAACGTTAAAACCAAGCACACCATTGTTTTTCTTGTGAAATTCTCGATAAGTTTGTGTCACATGACCCTCTTCCCATTGAAAAAACTAAAGTTGAATACAAAATGGCCGCCATGGTCAACACCCAGCTTGAAAAGTTTCCCCCCTCCCATATACTAATGTGCCACAAACAGGAAGTTAATATCACCAACCATTCCCATTTTATTTAGGTGCATCCATATAAATGGCCCACCCTGCACATTACAGCGCCGATCTCATTATGTAAGAAAGAGGGCGCTTATAAGGTCCCATGCACACGAATGTGCTTTTGCGGCCGCAATTCCCACGAAAATCCATGCGTGAATTGCGGCCCCATTTCTATGGGCCCATGCACACGACTGTGGTTTCCACGGTCCGTGCATGGCCCAGGAGCCTGGATCGCAGAAAAAACGGACATGTCTTATTACGGCCGTGTTCTGCGATCCAGGCTCATAGAAATTAATGCACGCGGCTATGTGTACGGCCTGCAGCCGTCCGACCCGAAAATCACGACCGTGCACATGGCTATGGTCGTGTGCATGAGGCCTAAAAACTTTTCTACGCCAGTTTTCGGTTTGAAAACAACTCAAAATTTGCAAAAATGTTAATTTTTTTTGGCTGTTTATGCCGCTCTTATCAATTTTCCACCGCAGCCCCACGCACTAACACTCATTTACGCCAGTAGCGAATGGACAGCAGAAGATGCGACAAATTTATTAAGTGGCGTAAAATTTGTCACATCTTACTCTAGCCTGTTCCCTTTTAAGACTGGTGTATGAAACGCCATTCTGAATAAATTCCACCCACTTAGTTCTTCATTCAATATGATTCATTCTGCGACTGATATTGGTCTATGGAGATCGCATGACTGTTTGATTTTTTTTTTTTTTAACCGCTTGTAAGGAAAGCATATTGATAGGGATGTCAGTATATTTTTGAGCCACGTAATGTATGTATTGTGTTTATATATATTTATTTGTGGGCAATTCTGTTGTTGGTCCGCATATATGGTGTATAAAGCTCTCACCAGACTTCCCTCTAAGCGTCTCTGCTCCCCAAGTGTTCATGTTTATTCCGTAAGGAAGAGATGGATCAGTCGCTTCCAAACTCTGACTGCAGCATATCTCTCCGCCATAATGTGTACGGAGATGGTCAGACATAACCAGTGGTGTTTGAGATAGTCACTTTGTCTATGGCCTTCGTTCCCAACCTGTAGTACATTATCCCCCGGGGGGTACATACCATATCTCTATGGGATACTCACACTCACGGCACATGATCATAGCCTTGGGGGTACTTTGTTATTTGAGTGGGGGTACTTGGCATGAGAACATTGAGAAACCGCTCTAGGGTACGAAAAGTTTTCCATTAGCAAAGTAATTCTATGTTAGTCAGGACACTTATTCAAAGTTCACACACAAATATACTAAAAGGATTTTTCCTTCTGCAGTAACACTCGTGGTACTCCAGGATGTGGGCCGAAAACTCCTGGGACACCATTTGCGCAACCACCTTTGCATCATAAGCAGGGTCAAGGGCTGGGACCACAAGCTAGTTTTCCACATTCTGGTGGGAGAAATCCTAGGTGAGTGCCTCACCTAGCACAACTTCTCTTGTTCTGTTTCCTTCCACATTGGAAAACTGTTGAATTTGAATGGGCACCACACTTGTCTTCATTAGGCCTGAAGTATATAGGAGAGTCATTCCAACTCCCAGTCTCCCCCATGTTTCTTGTTGTTTTTTTTTTTTAGCTTCTTCACCCTCCTGATGTTTTTTTTTGTTTTGTTTTTGTTTTTACTTTCCTATATGTGTTGGTGTGCCCCCTGTTCCTGTAGAGTAGGGTTCCCCTGCAGCTCACTTCCCTTACTGTTACACCCTTGGTGCTTACTCTAATATTTTTCCTTTGTGTTTTTTTTTTGTTTTGTTTTTTCATACCTTGATGTTGAGCAAGGTAAACATAATCATAGGTGTGCATGTTTCGTTTTTTTTGTCCCCTCAAAACTAATTCTGTTGTACCCCTTTGCCTTTGCAGTTTTGCTCCCAAGACTCCTCCACCTGGTTTTCCAAATCCACTTATGCAGGGTCCCAGGCATAGTTTACCGCAAAGTGAAGATGAGCCACCCCACCATTTTAGGTAATGAAACTAATTGTTTTTCTAGTATTCTAGTATAGTTGTTTTCCTATAAGGGCCGGTTCACATCCGCGTTGGCTTTCCGTTCAGGGGTTCCGTCGGGGGAACCCCTCAACAGAAAGCCAACGCGGATGTGAACCGGCCCTTATATAGACGTATCAATGTGTTTAGAACTAGGGTCCAACAATATCGACTCTATTGAAGGTTAAAAAAAACAATGTCCTACAGAATGATTGAAAACTTGTAGTGTTTTTTTTTGTTTTTTGTTTTTTTTTTAAAGTAAATAAAGGGGCATGCAACTTTGTGTTTATACTTTTTAGAGTTACATTTCCCACCATTTTTAAGATCTCTGCTTGCGGTCAGTGGATGGAAACATTCACTGCCGTTTCAGAGGCTGAAAACCGGTGTTGATAAAGTCCAACGGACACAGATGTATGGTTTGTTACATGAGAGCTCATATCCTGAAATTTTACGAGTAATCTGGTTTCTCATTTACTATGCTGTCCCGTTGAAGGCCAGGATCACACACACCGTTTTGAAGTTCTTACGGCGTTTTTTTTTTTTTGTTTTTTTTTAGCCTAACGCAGTGGACACAAAAGAATGGAGATGCATCAGTCTGGCCATAGGGCGGCATAGTATAAGGACAGTTCTGCTTTACTATTATCCCAAAAAAGAGCTTAATAAAGAATACAGTAGTCTCATAATTCTGAGTCCACGGTATTTGAGTGGCTCATTCCCCTCTCCTCCTCTCACGAGGCATTGACGACCGCTGTGTATCTGCATGTATACATGGCAGCCCATCAATCGCTGGCTCTTTTAGCTAAACGTGACAAACCTTTTTTCATGTAGAGCGGAACTGTACCCATACCCACATTTTTTATTAACCCCTTAATGACGCAGCCTAGTTTGGGCCTTAATCACACGACCGTGAAAAATGGACGTGTGACGGCCGTTCTTTTAACGGCAGTCACATGGCCGTTTTCCAAACAGTGATGTTCTATGGGTGTATTCACACGGCCGTTTTTTGAACTGCCTGTGAATAATGGCTGTCAAAAAATAGTACATGTCCTATTTTTGGCAGTTTTTAACGGGCTGACAGCCCCCCATAGAAGTCAATGGGTCCGTTTTTAACTCGTGAGATCACGCTATGAATGACAGCACAGCGAGGTCACGCTGTGCAGCGATTAAGTCCCACACAAACTTTACCGAAGTGTCGGGATTGTGAATAGACATCGCGTCCTGGCTGGAGGTGATGTCTATTCACTCAAGACACTTCAGTAAAGTTAATGTTGGGTGTGTTCCAATGATCCTTGAGAATAATTTTCAAAATAATTTTATTATGAATAATTCACGATATTCCTGTTCATAAGCGATATTTCTTGGACGTTTCGACCTAACCTAGGTCTTTCACAAGACCTAGGTTAGGTCGAAACGTCCAAGAAATATCGCTTATGAACAGGAATATCGTGAATTATTCATAATAAAATTATTTTGAAAATTATTCTCAAGGATCATTGGAGTGCTTCTAGGTTGTTTTTGATCTTTATTGTGGGTTGTCCAGCCCGAACCTATATAGCGCCAATACAACGTTCATTTATTATAGGTGTGCGTCCTTACATATTTGAAAATATTTAATGTTGGGTGTGTGACAGCACAGCGTGATCTCGCAAGATTACTCTGTGCGGAGTATGATTGGAGAGAAGTGTATGACGCTGATTGGTCATCGTCATACGCTTCTCTTCACAATGCCCACTTGGTCAAAAGGTAAACGCCCAATTGGGCATTAAGAAAGTAATTAGCATAAATCTAAAATTGCTCATAACTTGGTCAAAAATGATCGTTTTTCAAAATAAAAAACACCTCTACATTGCCGATCAGGTTATGTAGGAGATAGGGCACTTATATTGTGGTGACGTAGCCTCTTTAAAGTCCACAGGTTTTTTGCAAATTGGTAATTAGGCCGTGAAAATAAAAATACACTTTTTTTTTTTTCCCCCACTAAAAATATTTTTTTCTTTTTCACAAGGGTTAAAAGACAGAAACCCAACATATGTAAAACAATTTCATAAACTGCTGTTTAGACACACAGCAGGGCTCAGAATGGCAGGAGCGCTGTTTGGCATGCAGATTTTGCTTGAGTGCCATGTCCTATTTGCAGAGCCGCTGAGGTACCAGTACAGCAGAAACCCCTGAGAAGTGACTCCTTTTTGGAAACGACACCCCTCAGGGCATTCATTTAGGCGGTAGTGAGCATTTAGACCCCACAGGTGTTACATAGTTTTTATTTCAATTAGGCAGTGAAAATGAAAAATGACATTTGTAACAAAAATATGTAGTTTCAGCTCCCAATTTTTTATTTTTACAAGGGGTAATAGGAGAAAAAAAACACCCCACGATTTGTTACTTCAGAGTATGGCAAACCCCCATTTGTGTCTCAACTGCTATTTGGGCACATGACGGGGCTCAGAAGGGAAGGAGCACTATTTGGCTATTGTTGCTGGATTGGTGTCTGGGCGCCATGTCGCATTTGTAGAGCTCCCATAGGTACCAGGGTATAGTGGAAAGCACCGAGAAGTGACCTCATTTTGGAAACTACACCCCTGACGTATGACAGGGCTTAGGAGTCGAAGAGCACCATGCGCATTTGAGGCCTATTTTGGTGATTTGTTTCACAGCATTTGCCCCCAGTTGCAGGGCTCTGAGGTCAAATAGTAAAACAAACCCCCAACAGATGACCCCCATTTTGGACACTATACCACTTGAAGCATTTATTAACTGGTTCCCGACCACTGGCTCTATTTTTTTGGCCAGGGTCCTTAAAACCCGAGCCATAGACTTTTTACGGCTCGGGTTTTAACTTGCTGCACGTGCGATCGGGCAGCTGAATGTCGGGTCTCCGGCTGTCAGTGACTGCCGGGGACCCTGAGGAGAAGATAGAAGCAGCTTTCACTCCTTCTGTCTTCTCCGATGTCTTTTTACACAGCGCTCAAGGAACGCTGTGTATAGGAATAGAGACAGCCGCAACCAGACCCAGCACAGCCCTATTAGTGACAATCGTCACTATGAGAGGGCTGATTTCCCCTGTAACTGGGGCTGCTGTGCAGCTCCAGTTAAAGTGGAAAAACATGGTGTAAAAGAAAGGAAAAAAAATATATAGATTTCCCCAAAGGTCTTTTTTGACCTTTGGGGGACAGACCATAGTAATAAAAAAAATAATAAAGTAAAGTGCAAAAAAAAATTAAATAATAAATACACATAAAATACCCACCCCAAAAAAAAACGTTCCCCCCCCCCCCCTGCATCGTTTCAGACGAGCGAGGACACATCGGCACCAGAGGCTACAGTTGATTCTGCAGCAGCATCGGCGTTTGCAGGTAAGTAGCTACATCGACTTACCTGCAAACGCCGATGCTGCTGCAGAATGAACTGAAGCCTCTGGTGCCGATGTGTCCGACACGATGCAGGACCTGTGAGTGACGTCACAGATCTGCACTGCCAGAAGCTGGGCGTTCTGAAGAGAAGTGGATGATACTTCTCGTCAGAACGCCCAGCTAGTAAAAGTAGTAAACACGCCCCGATGTACGCACATAATACACGCCCAGTTGTACTTTTACTTTTCAACACGCCCAGTTGGACTTTAGCAAGCCTCATTTACATAAATACAAAAATGGTCATAACTTGGCCAAAAATGCTCGTTTTTAAAAAATAAAAACGTTACTCTTATCTACATTGCAGCGCCTATCTGCTGCAATAGCAGATGGGGGTTACAAAATCTGGTGACAGCCTCTTTAAGGTTGGGTAAGTGTATCAGAAGCATGTCCTGAAATCTGTGCGTATTTTCCGCTGCGTGTAAATGAGGTTTTGTAAAACAGTGTTCAAATGCGCTGTGCTGTACTTTTATTGTGGATTTCCAAACACAATTATTTTGTACCTTTTTAGTAATATGTGATTTATATCATAACGGAGGCAATATAATTACTATTGGGTCTTTACCCATTTTTGCCATAACTACTAATTTTACCTTGATCTCTTATTAAAGGGATTCTCCACATTTAGGTCAAATGCTTATGGGTTATCTAATCCCAGACAAGCCCTTTTTTCTATTGGATCCACCACTCCCAGCAAACGGCTGATTCAAATAAATGGATGTCCATGTAATACATCGGTCACGGCTCCATTCACTTTCTATGGGGCTGTCGGCGGTAGAATTTGTATGGTATGAATTTAAAATAATGAATATGCATTTAATGGAAAAATACACTATTGAGATTTTGAAATAATAGTAATCTGTGTAAAATATAGAATTACATGATGTTTTATTCTCCTGTTTCCAATCACATTTCATACAACTGATTATGGACCAGCGATGGTCACTTGTTGTAAACCCTTCCTTTTTGTCTTGCACTATATTAGTGGTCCTAACAGACACCGGCACCATTCACAAAGACCCTTCCCTCGACACCAAGCTCATGATGCAGTGAATGGCGCACCACCTCAAGACTGTAGACCACGCTCTACCCAACAGAATGACCGCAATCCCGGCAATTCCTTTCCAGCACAACCTTCTCGTCCTTCACAGCGTGTTAACAGCGACCCTTACCAGAAATATCCAAAACCTGGGCTCAAAAAGAAACCTAAGAAACAGTGGCAATAAGAAGTGGTGACATTATTTGTTTCATAGTATGAATTTTTTTAACTTTTTTTTTTTTTTTTTTTTTTCTAAGATCTTTTATGAAACTAGAATAGCCAAGATGTTTTAAATTACTTTGAAGGCCAAACTTAGGAGAAAAGACTTATTTCATTATACAAAAGATTGCTGCCAATCTTTTCTTGCCCATGCCACCTCTCATTACATGCATAGTATAAAGGAAGGGTCATCATTTCGGCGGCTTCGGGTGGCCTCCATTATATATGCCCGGTAGTTTCCATATGCATAGATCAGTGAATTTTAGATGTGCGGTCGCATTACTGCTCTATGTATGTATTCTTGTATGCTTATGTGCACAATGTTTTAAATACAAGTCGCTATCAGATCTTCCCATTCAAAAACTACTTGTCTGGAAGGGGCTGTATACTGGAAAATTGGCTTCTGGCGTAAACCCACTAGGCCCTTGTGTGACTAAAATGGTGTGCACGCTTGTATCATTGCCTTAAAGACACATTTATTTATGTGACTGAACGTTTCTGCCAAGTCTCTCTGCTCCTCCTATGCCGTCAGTCTTGCATTGAGGTAAACACCTACATAATCTGACGGACTGGTTGCTAGGGATGTGGTTCCTGGCAACCATTTTGAAGATGATAGTTGTTAGGAAGTGTATTCTTAGGCTACATTCAAACGAGCGTGGGCAACTTCGGACGTGAAAAACTGCAGTTTTTCTCGTTCGAGGTGCACCCGTGTGTGACGCGTTATCATGGAGTCTATTTAGGGATGCGTGAAACGCAAGAAAATAGGACATGTCCTATTTTTTCAGACCCTTCACATGCTCCGTTAGCACAACAGTCGTGTGGACGGCCCTATTGAAATACATGTGTCCGTGTTAAAACAACGGCCGCCACACGGACGACTTATGTGCTCGTCTGAATGAGCCCTTAGCCACCACTGTGAGACCTCACACTTGGCACCGTGCCCACGGCAGAAAGAGGGAGAGCAGCTTGGCAGCATCAGGTCCATCTCAGTCTGCATTTTGGAGCGTGTTTTCTTGTAACCGACATGCTGAATTCTACCCATAGTCTTATTGGGAATGGCTGCTATTTTTTTTAGTCTGAACCTGCAGTCGTCAGCCATAATATACATTGTGACATTGGAGTCATGACTGTTTTGTGTTTGATGTATAGGTGGTATCAGCATTCTTTAACTTTAGACATAATGGTCATCACTATTGAACTGGATGATGGCAGTCTGTAACAAAAAATGTATATGGAAATAAAGTATAGATCCCGACTGATGTAGATTACTTTTCATGGTCAGTGACTTACTGAGCTGCACGCAAAAAAAATACATGAATACACAAGAACTCACGGGGCTCTATTTATCAACGTCTAGCAAAAAAAACAAAAACATGTTGTCCATAGCAGCCAATCACCATGCAGCTTTCATTTCTACATAGCAGTTAAAAAGAAAAGCTGAGGTACGATTGGTTGGTATAGGCAACAAGGCCGTTTTTTCTGTTTTGATAAATGAGGCCAAATCGGGTAATCTGGTTGCTACGGGCAAAAAGTGGAAAATGGTTTTAGTATTTTAGTATATATGCCCCTCTGTCAATGCGTGTGCCAATGATGAAAAGCACTGGAATGCTGGGTATTTCTTGCCACCCTAAGTATTGTATCAGCTAATAAAATTTTGGCTTCCATTGTTCACAGGCATGGTGTGTACATTTCAGCACCCTTAGGCCCTGTTCACACAGTTTTTTTGCCGCAAAAAACGGGCGAATTTGAGGTGGAGGCGTTTTTTTTTAGGCTGGGTTCACGTTGAGTTTTTTGCAGGCAGAAAATCTGCCTCAAAATTCCGTTTGGAATTTTGAGGCAGATTTTGCTCTGCCTGCGTGCCGATTTTCGTGGCGTTTTTTCACCGCAGGGAATAAACGCTGCCAAATACGCTTTCTCTGCCTCCCATTGATGTCAATGGGAAGTCAGAGGTGTAAACGCCCGAAGATAGGGCATGTCCCTTCTTTTCCGCGTGAGACTGTTTTTCCCCACACGGGGAAAAAAGCCTCCGCCTCCCATTAAAATCAATGGGAGACATTTTCGGCCGTTTTTTGGCGCGTATTACGACGCGGTTTCCGCGTCAAACCTGTCAAAAAACTCTGTGTGAACTCCCCCTTAGGCTCCATGCCCACGACCATAAAAATCGTCCGTAATTGCGGACCCATTTACTTCTATTGACCATGGACACCTTCCTATTTATTTACGGGATGGTGTCCGGGCCGCAGAAGTGTACTTCAAAACATAGGACATGTCCTATCATCTGCGGTTTACAGGCTGTGCTCCCATACTTTGTATGGGAGCATGGGCCAAGAATGCGGGCAGCTGTCCACGGCCGGCCGTGCCCGCAATCGTATCTAATCCTCCTACACTGTGCAGTCGCTCAGAAAATGGCACACAGTGTAGGAGGTTTGAAGATTCAAACCCCTCCTCCTGGCACTAGCCAGAATAAGGGAGGGGGGATTGTGTGAGGACACTAGAGCGAGTGTGTCTACCCCAAATTTGCAGCATAAAGCAATGAGGTTGCTTTACCACATTGATGCTGCAATTTTGGGAACTGCTCCCTCTAGTGGCCAGCACATGGAAATGTTATAAATTAGAATCAAATTTATAATATTTCCTGACTTGTGAAAAAATTAAAACAATGTGTAATCACTTAAAAAATTGTTTAACTAAGAAAAAAATAAAAATTTCTAGCGACACATTCCCTTTAAGACTTTGACTGTGTGTGATTGTAGTGTTATTTCTAATGTTTTACTCTCTTCCCATGTTGAAAGTAGAACAGTGCCTTTTACAAGATGAAAGTAAGGCATTGTCTGTATGAGATGAATGAGGATATATTAGTACTTGACTTCAGTGTAATATATTATTGGTATAGCCTGAATACTTTAGGAATAAAGGAGCCAAAATAGCCGCCCCAAATCCGTTTAAAGAGGAGTGCTGATTGATCCTAATGTGGCAGTATTCTCCGTATTCAGACAAGGACAAGATAAAGCTGAGCATGTGATATGTTGGACTTAAAAAAAAAAAATACAATTTCTAGCGACACATTCCCTTTATTTTATTTTTAGTTAAACAGTGTATACATGATTAGACATTGTTCTAATTTTTTCACGAGTCAGGAAATATTATAAATGAGATTCTGTTTATAACATTTCCCTGTTCTGGTCACTAGAGGGAGCAATTCCCAAAATTACAGCATTGGCATGTGGTAAAGCAACCACATTGCTTTATGCTGCAAAATTTGAGAAGACTCGCTCTAGCGTCCTCAAACAATCCCCCCTCCTTTATCCCGACTAGTGCCAGGAGAAAGGAGGGGATTGAATGTTCAAACCTCCTACACTGTCGCCATTTTTTGAGTGAATACACAGTGTAGTAGGCTTACATACAGTGATAATCACACGAAAACACGAACATACACAAACATAACTTACCTGCTCCTGCCGCCGGTCCGTCCGTTCGCTTCTGAACACATGTCCGGAAGTAGTCATCTTACTGTCCGGCCGCGGCTTCCGGTCCACAAGAAAATGGCGCCGGATGTCGCTCGGCCGAAGACCTTCCATTTGGACTGTGTGGGAGCGGCGCATGCGCCGTTCCCACACAGACGGCGTACATCATAGTGAATGGAACGGCTCCCGTTCGCATTCTCTATGGGGATGTATGTGCCGTATTCCATCTCTGTATGTGTCGTTAATCGACACAGAGATGAAAAAAAAAATGGCAGCCCCCATAGAGAAGAAAAAGTTAGAAAAAAAAAAAAGTAAAACACAAACACACAAATAAATAAAAAAATTATTTTTTATAAAACACAAAGCAAATTGATATAAAAATATTTTTTTTCGTGACACCCTTTAAAGGAGTTTTTCCGATATAAATGTGTGTTGGATATGTTGTAAATGGCTTATCTGTGGAAGTCTGACTTTTGGGAACCCCAACAATCCCGAAGAAAGTGGGTGTCCCAGGTTCTTGGCCTAAAGGTGTTGGGGCGTTCAAGGCTACTCAACATTACAGTGAATTGGAGATAGAGAAAAAACGAGAAAAGCTAATATGGCTGTTTCTATGTCTCCTGTTCACTATAATGGAGCGTGACCAGACACGGATGGCCATTACGCTGACAGGATATTTGAGACCATACAGTCCTGTTCGCAGAAGCCATAAGGTCAGCCATTTATTGCATATCCATTCTAGAAAACTCATTATGATCGAGTGTACCACACACTGTCTATATCTGAAAGAGCTTTTCCACGTAGAATCCCAAAATCACCAGTAAAAATGTCCTTTCTACGTTCTTGGTTATTTCTGCATGCCACAGAAAAAGGCAAACAATACAGCTACTGTAGGAGTTGTCATTAAAGTGAACGTTTCACTTTTTTTTTTTTACTCTAAATATGTCCCACACTCTATACTGTTTAATTTCTTAATACAGCTTTAGGCTGGGTTCACGCGACCTATTTTCAGACGTAAACGAGGCGTATTATGCCTCGTTTTACGTCTGAAAATAGGGCTACAATACGTCGGCAAACATCTGCCCATTCATTTGAATGGGTTTTCCGACGTACTGTGCAGACGACCTGTCATTTACGCGTCGTCGTTTGACATCTGTCAAACGACGACGCGTAAAAATACAGCCTCGTCAAAAGAAGTGCAGGACACTTCTTTCAGACGTAATTTGAGCCGTTCTTCATTGAACTCAATGAAGCACAGCTCAAAATTTACGGCTGTCAGAGGAGCATTTGCGTCTGAAACGAGGCAGCTGGTTTCTCCTGAAAACAGTGTCTTTTCAGACGTAAAAGCCTTCTACCGTGTGCACATACCCTAATAGCGGACAGGGACTGTTTTTCAAATACAGACCTACAAATCTCCTTCATAGACAGATTTAAAACCTAACATTCTGGCTGACTGCAGCCGCCACTAGAGGGCGCTTACCACATACATTGACCTCCATAATAACACCGTATGCCGTAAACTCCCTCTTGTGGCGGCTGCAGGCAGCCAGAATGTTGTTTTAAATGAGTTTATGCAAAGGATTCAGAGCTCTGTATTTGAACAACTGAATTCCAACCACTGTATAAAGAAAATTTTCAGCACAAAATTATAGACCTAAAAACGACATGATAAAAGGTGGAGATTTACTTTAAAGGGAACCTGTCACCAGCATTTCAACTATTAAACCAGCAATACCTGGTGGTAGTGGGTGAAAAATCATTCCTATATAACCTATAATTGTCGTCTTAGTCGGCTCTGTAGCTTTAGTATTCAGTTTTTTCGTGTTCCCACATGTATGCTAATGAGCAGAAAAGAGTCATATCTTCATTCCTCAAGTCTTTCCGGGTTTACCCCGCCTCCTTACTTTTGATTGACAGCTCCTCACCTTCCTCCAGCACACAAAATCCAGCGCTTATACATTGATGTCCCCTTCTGGTGTGTGCGCACAAAGGGACGCCGGATTATTACGATAAAAGACGCAAAATGTTTGCAGACCGTTATTTACAGCCGGAGGAGGAGTTTAGGAGAGGGGATAACGGTAATGAATTTTTGACAGCAGCGGCCAGTGAGGGATAAGTAAAGTTCAATAGGTGAAATGCTGGTGACAGGTTCCCTTTAAGCTTCCTTAGACTCCAGAATGCCAAGTTATGCAGATTTAGATCATCCAGACTGCTTGGTGTACTGATCAAAACCATGGTTTAGCTCATATATATTTGATGTTGACACGATTAGGGCCAGTTCACACATTGCGTAAATACTGTGGATTTTCCTCAACGGAATTCGTTGCGGAAAAGCCGCAGCAAATACAGTAGCAGCAAAGTGGATGAGGTAAAACAAATCTCATCCACACGCTGCAGAAATACTGCTCAGAAATTGACCTGCGGTGCAGAATTTAATTCCGCAGCATGTAAATTGTCTTTACGTAAACGCTGCTTACATGTTGCGGAATTTCCCCATTGAATTCAATAGGAATGTAAATCCCACATCAAATAGCAGCTGTTCCGTTTTTTGCGGTGGATTCACAGTGATCTCGCCGCAAAAAACGGAACTCGGAAAACAAAAAAAATAAGAGGCTCTGTCTCTTACATAATGAGATCGGTGCTGTAATGTAGATTACAGCAGTGTTTTTTTTAGTTAGAAAAACTATTTTCACCAAGTTATTAGCAATTTTAGATTTATGCTAATGACTTTTTTAATAGACAACTGGGCGTGTTTTTCGTTTTGACCAAGTGGGCATTGTGGAGAGAAGTGTATGAAGCTGACCAATCAGTGTCATACACTTCTCTCCATTCATGTAATCGGCGCATATTGACCCTGCATTGTTCACTATGTGCAGTCACATGCTCACACATTAACGTTACTGAAGTGTCTTGACAGTGAATAGACATTCTTTCCAGCCAGGATGCGATGTCTATTCACAATCCCCACACTTCGGTAACGTTTGGTGAAAATAGTTTTTCTAAATAAAAACCCACTGCTGTCACCTGCATTACAGCGCTGATCTCATGTAAGAGAGGGCACTTATAATGTGGTGACAGAGCCTCTTTAAACTTACCTAGGAGTCTGTTTCATCTTCCTGGGATGACACTTTATCCCATGTGACTGCCGCTGTAGCAGTAGTCACATGGATGAAACCTCATCCCAGGAGGCCGACCTGGATGACGCTTCATCCCATGTGACCGCTGATGCGGCCAATCACAGCGGTGAGACCAGGGGCGTCGCTAAAGGCTCATGGGCCCGGGTGCAAGAATTCAGCTTGGACCCCCCTACCCCTCCCCAACACAACGATCACCTGACCCCTGCGCGTGCCTATGCCCTATCCGGCTTACCCAACAGCCCCCATAGTATAAGGCCCCCACACAGTATAATGCTCCCATAGCTCCCCCCATATCTGCTCCCCATACAGTATAATGCCCCCATATCAGCTCCCCATACAGTATAATGCCCCCCACCTCATCAGTCCCCATGCCATATCCGCCCTCCATACAGCATATAACCCCTGCCATATCAGCCCCCCATTCAATATAATGCCCCCATATGTGAATAATAGAAAAATAACATAATTACTTATCTATCCCCGTTCCCGTACAGGGTGGAGGATCCTTCGCATCCGCCGATGTGTGCTATGAGTGACTCGGCGCAGACAGGCGTGATGATGTTGCTGCATTGCTCCTGCCTGCATCAAGCCGCTCAGGGCACAGTGAATGCTGAAGCAAGGGGTCAGCCGTCAGCTCCTTGCTCCAGCATTGAATAGAACCGGGACCTCGGTAAGTGACTCACACGACCCCCCCCCCCCAGGGGTACGCGGCCCACAGTTTATGTATTGTGCAGTTTGCGGTGGAGAGAGGAATGGGGGCTATAATTTAACGCCCCCCCCCTCTCCACCGCAAACAGAGACAGCACAATACATTACATTACAACACAACACATTACAGTACAGTACAGACTCAGCAGCTCACCTGTAGTCCTCTTCCACGCTGGCTGGAACGCCCCTCACGTGACGTCACGGTCACATGGTACACTAAGTGTACCATGTGACCGTAACCAGGAAGTGTCGGCTCCACGGCACCGAAACTGTATGTTATGTTGCTGTATGGCAACGGGGGCCCCCCAGGCTTAGGGGCCCGGTCGCAACTGCGACCCCTATAGCTACGCCACTGGGTGAGACGTCATCCTAGGAGGCCAGCATGATGGCTAAGCGCTGCAGTTTTTCACAGCGGACATTCCGGGCGAAAAACTGCACCACAGTTTGGTGTGCTTTTTCGGCCGAATTCCCTGCGGCGCACAGGGCAGATACACTGCGTGCTATTACGCAGTGTATCCGCCCCGTGTGAGCCTTAAACTATCTGCAGTTACATCAAAAAGGGTATTTTTCTGAGTCCACCAATGTAGGATGTATTTTGTTATAAAAGTATCTGTTCTTTTTTTTTTTTACTTTTCTTCCATTGTCCTTATGAATCACATTAAATAATAGTGAACAACTTTAGAATGAATGCTCAGGTGAAAATGTTTAGTTTAGTAAGTGTTTCTAGCGATGTCCTCTATATGATGAGGTGAAAGTAAACATGGCTCAAATGATGGACCCTCTTATGAATATACACCTGGGATGTGATGGGTTGCATCCCATGTTCAGTTTTCATTTGTAGGCCTTATTCCTGTAACCAGTGCAAAAAAGATTCACTTACAAAATAAATGTTTAAAGCTTTATTGTATTTTTTAGCTACCAGACTGTAAAAGCTTACCATGTTACTGCAAAATAAATGTAATAACAGTATTGTAGCACTTTATATTTCAAGGGCACATTGTTGTCTACCCCTTTTATATGTCACAAGTGTGTGTGATGGCTATATATTTATCCCTGACATCCTTTTATTAGAATCACAGTTGCGGCTTTTGCCCGCTATGCAATCCCAGCCGTAGACGTATAGACCAACGTCGCCATGACATCAGACTAATGTTACCCAGCTGTCGCTATGTGGGAGTGAAGCTGGAGTCTGAGATACTCCCTACACTGTCTTGATGTCTGATATTCGAGAGGGCCAGCCACATGTCCAGCCATATCCTCCCTATATGAAGTGCAGACACATCCCCTCCCACAAGTGTCTGCTGCATACCTCTCAAAAACGGTGTAGGCTGTTGCCCCAAATCTATAGCATAATAACCCCTCCACAAAGTGCAGCCACATGCCTTCTATACACTGTGCCAGCCCCCCTTACCCCATCTAGCCTATCCTCTCCTGAGCTCCAGTTGCCTTCTCCTCCAGGCTCTCTTCTACTGTATATTTGAAGGAGACAACCTCTGTAAGATGTGTCCCCCTGCTGGATAATTGTCTATTCTGAAACAGACAATGTAATTATGAATGCTATAGAGTTGGAGATCTAGTTGTTTTCCAGATACACCCCCCCCCCCCCCCCCGACCTAAACTATAAGTACACTGATCACCCATAACATTAAAACCACCTGCCTAATATAGTGTAGGTCCCCCATCTACTGCCAAAACAGCTATTACCCGTCGAGACATGGACTCCACAGGATGTCTTAAAGTTGTCTTGTGGTATCTAGCAGCAAGACGTTAGCAGCAGACCCATTACGTTTTGTAAGTTGCGTGTTGGATCAGACTTGTTTTTCCACCACATTCTGCTGATCGGATTGAGATCTTGTGAATTCAGAGGTCAAAACTTTGAACTCTTTCTCATGCTCCTCAAACCATTCCTGAACAATTTTTGCAGTGTGGATGCATTATCCTGCTGAAAGAGGCCACTGCTATTAGGGAATACAGTTGCCGTTTAGGGGTGTACTTGGTCTGCAATAATGTTTAGGTAGGTGGAATGTGTCAAAGGAACATCCACATGATGCCAGGACCCAATGTTTCCCAGCAGAATATTGCCAAACGCATCACGCTGCCTCCGCCGGCTTGTCTTTTTCCCATAGTGCATCCTGGTGCCATTTCTTTCCCAGGTAAGTGACGAAAGTGCGCCTGAACCATACTATGTAAAAGGTTAAAAAACTGCATTTGTGAATCCAGCCTAAAACTGAATTAGAGCATTATAAAATCACAAATACTAGTACTTCTCAATGAATTTTAATATCACCAAAAAGTACATTTATTTCAGTAATTTAATTCAAAAAGTGAAACTCGTATATTATATAGATTTATTACACACAGTGATCTATTTCCAGCATTTTTTTTCTTTTAATGTTGATGATCATGGCGAACAGTTAATGAAAACCCAAAATTTAGTATGCTTCCAGAAGGCCCTCCCACAAGTTGGATTGGCTTGATGGGCACTTCTTGCGTACCATACGGTCAAGCTGCTCCCACAACAGCTCTATGGGGTTGAGATCTGGTGACTGCGCTGGCCACTCCATTACAGATAGAATACCAGCGGCCTGCTTCTTCCCTAAATAGTTCTTGCATAATTTGGAGCTGTGCTTTGGGTCATTGTCCTGTTGTAGGATGAAATTGGCTCCAATCAAGCGCTGTCCACAGGGAATGGCATGGCGTTGCAAAATGGAGTGATAGCCTTCCTTATTCAAAATCCCTTTTACCTTGTACAAATCTCCCACTTTACCAGCACCAAAGCAACTCCAGACCATCACATTACCTCCACCATGCTTGACAGATGGCGTCAGGCACTCTACCAGCATCTTTTCAGTTCTGCGTCTCACAAATGTTCTTCTGTGTGATCCAAACACCTCAAACTTCGATTCGTCTGTCCATAACACTTTTTTCCAATCTTCCTCTGTCCAATGTCTGTGTGCTTTTGCCCATATTAATCTTTTCCTTTTATTAGTCAGTCTCAGATATGGCTTTTTCTTTGCCACTCTGCCCTGAAGGCCAGCATCCCGGAGTTGCCTCTTCACTGCAGACGTTGACACTGGCGGTTTGCGGGTACTATTTAATGAAGCTGCCAGTTGAGGATCTGTGAGGCGTCTATTTTTCAAACTAGAGACTCTAATGTACTTGTCTTGTTGCTCAGTTGTGCAGCGGGGCCTCCCACTTCTCTTTCTACTCTGGTTAGAGCCTGTTTGTGCTGTCCTCTGAAGGGAGTAGTGCACACCGTTGTAGGACATCTTCAGTTTCTTGGCAATTTCTTGCATGTAATAGCCTTCATTTCTAAGAACAAGAATAGACTGTCGAGTTGAACATGAAAGCTCTCTTTTTCTAGCCATTTTGAGAGTTTAATCGAACCCACAAATGTAATGCTCCAGATTCTCAACTAGCTCAAAGGAAGGTCAGTTTTATAGCTCCTCTAAACAGCAAAACTGTTTACAGCGGTGCTAACATAATTGCACAAGGGTTTTCAAGTGTTTTCTAATCCTCCATTAGACTTCTAACACAGTTAGCAAACACAATGTACCATTAGAACACTGGAGTGATGGTTGCTGGAAATGGGCCTCTATACACCTATGTAGATTTTGCATTAAAAACCAGACGTTTGCAGCTAGAATAGTCATTTAGCACATTAACAATGTATAGAGTGTATTTCTGATTAATTTAATGTTATCTTCATTGAAAAAAACTGTGCCTTTCTTTCAAAAACAAGGAAATTTCTAAGTGACCCTAAACTTTTGAACGGTAGCGTATATGTATAATATATATATATATATATATATATATATATAAATATATATATATATATATATATATATAAATATGAGACAGCATATCTATAGCACTATGACCCTAAAGCTATGGATAAGATTAGCACACACGATAGGATTAGATACATTGGCTCAGCAGACCGTATCACTCATGATTGGATTAGATATAGGGCCCAGCTCGCTGACATTGCAGCTCCAGCGCTGGACCCAGGAAAGGTAAGAATAATAATTGTTTTTGACGTGATACTAATTATTTTTGTGTGTTTGTTTTTTTACAAGTTCGGTTGTTGGACTACTTCAGATTCGAGGACTACTTCGATAACTGCTTCTTTTTTTTTTTATTCACAATAAAATGGATAGCGAGGGTTGTGTGGATTTTTTATTTCAATAAAATATTTTATCTGTCTTTGTATTTGTTTAAACTTTAGAACTACCGCCATAGTAATTGTCGCTGGCTGATTCACAACGCCCATTACTAAGGGGGGGACTTAATGTTAGACATGAAGAGGTTAACACTAATCCCCATTATTACCCTGGTACCCAGCGCCACCAGGAAGAGCCGGGTATGATCTAGTACCCGACCATCTGTAGTGACAGGGACACTGGGGCGGCTGCAGTCTGGTATTATTAGGCTGGGAAAGGCCAAAAACAGTGGCCCTTCCCACCCTGGCAATGCTAGCCTGCTGCTGCTGTGTTGTATCTGGCTGATTATAAAAATGTGGGAACCCCACATCGTGCTGTCGAATTATTTATTTTTAAAAAATGACGTGGGGTTTATAACCAGCCAGATACAACACAGCAGCAGCAGGCTAGCATTGCCAGGGTGGGAAGGGCCACTGTTGTTGGTCTTTCCCAGCCTAATAATACCAGCCTGCGGCCACCCCAGTACTCAAACATCATTACAGATGGGTGGGTACTGGATCGTACCAAGCTCTTCCTGGCACCCCCGGTGGCGGTGGGTACCGGGGAAATAATGGGGGTTAGTGTTAGCCTTTTCACCGGCTAACACTAAGACCCACCTTAGTAATGGGCGCTGTCAATCTGTCAGCGGCCATTAGTAAATTGGCAGCGATAAAGTAAAAAAAATAAAAATACAAAGACATAGAAAAAATAGATTTATTGAAATAAAAAACCCCCACACAACCCTCATTAACCATTTTATTGAGAATAAAATAGCCGTCATCGAAGTAGTCCTCGGATCTGACGTAGTCCAACGACAGAGCCTGTAAAAAAACACAAAAAAATAACAGTAAGGGCCTGTTCACATCACCGCTGCCCTTCTGTTGATGGGTTCTGTCAGGTTAACCACTCAACAGAAAGGCAAACTAAATCAGTTTCCCTCACCATTGATTTCAATGGTGACGGAAACGTTGCTAAAGATTTCCGTTTGTCACCGTTGTGGCAGGGTTCCGTTGTTTTTCATTGTCGACTGCGCTATTGATTCCGTCAGAAAACCGGAAACCTGCCAGAATGGTGACAAACAGAAACCATTAGCGATGTTTCCGTCACCATTGATATCAATAGTGACTGAAACGGAAGCTGTGATTTCACTTTTCGTTGCGGGGTTCACCCGACGGAAACCTCAGACGGAACCCCGGAACGGAAAGCGAACGGTGATGTGAACAGGCCCTAAGGTTTTCGTTTGCCTTTACGTTGAGGGGTTATCCAGACGGAACCCCTCAATGGAAGGGCAGCGGTGATGTGAACAGGGCCCATGTGCATGTGTGATACTGTTTGTTGGACCCTGTATCTAAGCCTAAACTAGGCTTAGATACAGGGTCCAGCAGACAGTATTCTTATGCAGTATAAGCTGGGGCCCTGTATCTAAGCCTAACACACGGTAGTCCAGTCCCTAAACATTGATGGCCTATCTTCAGTATAGGCCATCAATAGCTGATGGGTTGGGGTCAGACACCCAGGGCCCCCGCCAATCAGCTGTTTTGAACGGGTTGCAGCCACTCGTACGAGTGCTGTATCCCCTTCATTTTCCTCACTTGCTCACACTGTGAATCGCTGACACGTCTGTGTCGGCGATTCAGTGTGAGAAAGTGACCGGAATGAAGGGAAAGTAGCACTTGTACGAGCGGCTGCAACCCCTTCAAAACAGCTGATTGGCAAGGGCCCCGGGTGTCTGACCCCAACCCATCAGCAAGACACTAAAATGAAACTTACCTCCTCTTCGGCGGCAGGTCCTCACTCCATGAACTGTCGGGACGCTGTGCGCGGTGCATAGCATCGTGATGTTATGCGCTGCGCACAGCGCTGTGACGTCAGAACCTCCAATGCGCTCCAGGAAGAGGAGGAGTAAGTACGGTCAGTTACTATAGTAACGGTGGCCCGTGTAGTTTATTCCATAGGCCCCAGTTACTATAGTAACTTTTCATTGATGTGGTGTGGGGGGGCTGCGGGTCCCCCTGGCTTCTGGGCCCGGTCGCAATTTCGACCGCTGCGACCCCTATAGCTACGCCACTGAGCACAGTTCTGTATCTTCTTTGGAGCCACAGTCCAAACTGAGCCATTGTCTCCAAGTTTCTCCATCTTTATTGCTGCTTGTGGGTATTTTTTTTTTCTTATTTTTTTTTTTAAACCAAGGGCATAAGCAGCATCCTATTACCTAAAGTTTCTTTTCGTCTATTTTTTATTTTTTTAAATATAGAGGCTTGCTTACTATCCATCTGGATGCGGCCATGTGCACGCAAATCGCAGGCCGTGCACATGGCCGCGTCTATTATTTTCTATGAGCCTGGACCGCAGAACACGGCCATAATAAGACATGTCCGTTCTATTTAATGAGGATTGTGAGAACGAGCATAAAGTTGTACTGGGAGCTATAAGTGAAACGCCGGGTGGTGATTGTCCAGAGATGAGGCGGCAGGGCTGCCGCTGGTAGTTGACGCAAGAGAGGTTGTCAGGGAATTAAGAGGGTTGTGTGTTAATAAGGCAGCTGGACCGGATGGTATCGGAACGCAGGTATTGAAAACGTGCTAGTCAGTTTGGGAAACTATTATCGAAAGTATTTAATTCGAGCATCGAAAACTTCGTGGATTGTGCCGGTACCCAAAAAAAATAATCTGGGGTAATTAGGGGATTATCGTCCTGTGGCACTAACTTCAAACGTCATGAAGGTATTTGAACGTTTGGTTCTGCGGCACCTGTCTGGAATAGTGGGGGGGCATCTCGATCCACTAGAATTTGCCTATCGTCGTGAAATGGGTGTAGAGGATGCGGTGGCTTACCTTTTGCAAAGGGTATATTCACATTTGGAGGGGCAGGGAAATTCTGTTAGGATTGCCTACTTTTATTTTTCTAGTGCTTTTAATACAATTTGACCTGGTGTGCTGCGAGATAAAATTATTTTATGGGGGGTTGATCAAATAATTGTGAGTTGGGTTCTTAATTATTTAACTTCAAGGCCACAATGTGTTTGCTTAGGGTTATGTATGTCAAAGATACGCTTAAGCCATGTAGGGGCTCAACAGGGAACTGGTTTAGCTCCGTTTCTTTTTACGTTGAAACACTTCAGATTTTAGATATAATTCATCTACATGTCATTTACAAAAGTATTCAGATGATACGGTTGTGGTTGGGTGTATTGTTAAAAATGACGACCGCGAGTATAGGGAGCAGGTGGCGAAGTTCTGTGCATGGTCGAAGGAAAACTATTTGGAACTGAATGTGGGGAAAACAAAAGAGATGATAATTGATTTTAGTAAAAAGGAAAGGGAACCCGAGCAGGTTCAAATTAATGGTCAGGTGGTGTCAAGAGTAGATAATTATAAGTATTTGGGTGTGTATATGGATAATAAACTGGACTAGAGGAAAAATTGTCATGTACTATACAAAAAGGGATGTAGCCGCTTGTATTTTTTGCGCCAATTAAGATCAATTAATGTGTGTGCTAATATGGTATATATGTTCTATAAATCGGTTGTGGAAGTGCAATATTGTTTGCGGTGGTGTGTTGGTACGGCAATGCGCGGACTATGGATATTAATAAACTAAACAAGTTGATTAAGAAGGGAAGTAGTTTTATTGGAAGGAAAGTGGACCCTGTTAACGTGTTGGCAGATCAACGGAAATTAAAAATAAGTTTGTGTCCTGAACATCCTCTGTTTAGCTATGTACATGCTCAACGTAGTACAATCCAACACAATGGGCAGCACTTTGAACACATTTTATAAGTGGTCAGAAACTTGTAAATAACTCATGAAAGAATAAAGTAACGTTAAAACCAGGCACACCATTGTATTTCTTGTGAAATTCTCGATAAGTTTGATGTGTCACATGACCCTCTTCCCATTGAAAAAACTAAAGTTGGATACAAAATGGGCGACTTCAAAATGGCCGCCATGGTCAACACCCAGCTTGAAAAGTTTCCCCCCTCCCATATACTAATGTGCCATAAACAGGAAGTTAATATCACCAACCATTCCCATTTTATTTAGGTGTATCCATATAAATGGCCCACCCTGTAGATTCAGTAATAGATATATTCAGTTTAAGTGTTTGAAAGATAGATACAGAAGGTCTTTCTTGCCAACTGCTGTAGTTTTATTTAATGAAAAAAGTATTTAGGACATTATGTGACTTTATTTTTTTTTTTAATTGTTTCCAACTTTTTTAATGTTACTTAATGTATTATAATGTATGTATTATGTTATACGTCAAATGTTTTGTGGTTATTGTATAATTGTTTGTTTTTGTGGAGCAATGCAATGACTAATTAATTTCCCTTCGGAGATCAATAAAGTCTATCTTATCTTCAGCTACTTCCACACGGCAGTATTTTGGTCAGTTTTTTCCATCTCCGTATTTGTAGTCTAAAACATGGAAGAGGTACAAATCTTTTCGTTTTCCTTTTTCTCTGCTTTAGTTCCATTCCTGGATTTGGCTTACAAATAGTGATACTTACTAATATATGCCTGTGTGAAAGTGACCACCTTAAAATCGTCTTGAAAGTACCATTCACTTAATTCAGTATATAACCAGACAACAACATGAAAACAAATGAGACAGGGACTAGTTGATGAAGTTAGAGTTTATTCCTTGGGTATGTCAGCCCACCCCTGTGCCACTCCTTAAGTACAGTAGATTTTACTGCATGAATCATTCCCTGGAAAGCACCAAAAATCTTGAATTGGGAAACTCTCCCCCCAGGAACTGGAATGTCATATTTTATTTTTTAAATTCCAAGTGTAGTAAAGGTTTCTATGAATCTTAGGGTATGTTCACACACACTATTTACGGACGTAATTCGGGTGTTTTAGCCCCGAATTACGTCCGAAAATGCGCCTCAACAGCGTCGGCAAACATCTGCCCATTCATTTGAATGGGTCTTACGATTTTCTGTGCAGACGGTCTTTTTTTTTACGCCCCGCTGTCAAAAGGTGCCTGTCACTTCGTAAATGGAGTCGTTTTCCATTGACTCCATGGAAAATCGGCTCCATTTACGTCCGTAATGGACGCAGCGAAATAGCGCCTCAACATGCCATTACGGCTGAAATTATGGTGCTGTTTTCTCCTGAAAACAGCCCCGTAATTTCAGCCGTTACGGACGCTGCCATGTGAACGTACCCTTATAAAGACACTCAAAAGTTAAGTGCTTGTATTGGAGTTGCTTTAGCGCCTTAAAGGGGTTTTCACATCAGAGACATTTATGACATATCCACAGGATATGTCATAAATGTCAGATATATGCGGGTCCCACCTCTGGGACCCGCACATACCTCTAGAGCAGGGCCCCATAACCCCGTTCTACTGCTCCGTGATGTGGCTGAAGCATGTGACTTCTGACCGTGAACGACGGAAACGGCGTAGCTCACTGAGCTACGCTGTTTCTATAAGTCCCATAGAACTAAATGGGACTGGCTCACATGCTACACTGCTTATGTAACTGCCACTCGCTACTATGGGAGTTACGGAAACAGCGTAGCTCAGCGATAGGGGACCCCGTTCTAGAGATGGGTCTATCTGACATTTATGACATATCCTGTGGATATGCCATAAATCTATCTGATGGGAAAACACCTTTAGGGGCCAAGCCCATGTTGCATTGAGGACTGCAGGTTTCCGCCAGTTCTAGCATTTTTAGTTTGACCGCGTTGCTTTTTGCGGCATTTGTTTTTGCGGTAAGATTTACTGCCTTATAACATTATTTCAGGGTACATATAAGTTAGGCCGGATTCACACGAGCGTGTGCGTTTTGCACACGCAAAAACGCGGTGTTTTGCATGCGCAAAAAGCACTTAACAGCTCCGTGTGGCATTAGCATATGATGCGCGGCTGTGTGCTTTTCGCGCAGCCGCCATCATTATGACACTCCATTTTGATGTTTGTAAACAGAAAAGCACGTGTTGCTTTTCTGTTTTCATTCATCCTTTTCACAGCTGTTGCGCGAATCACGCAGTTCGCACGGAAGTGCTTCCGTGGGGCATGCGTGATTTTCACACACCCATTGACTTCAATGGGTGCGTGATGCGCGAAAAACGCCTAAATATAGAACATGTCATGAGTTTTACGCAGCGGACTCACGCTGCAAAAAACTCACGGACTGTCTGCACTGCCCCATAGAATACCACGCGGGCTGCACGGACAAAAATCACGTTCGTCTGAATCCGCCCTTAGAGAGATACTGTTTGTAGTATCGACGCAACCATAGCAACCCATACAATAAAGTTAACGTTATTTAAACCACATGGAGAACGACGTAAAAAAAAAACTACAGCAGAGTTTTTTCGTTTTTACTTTCCCCGACCAAAAAAATAATAAAATGTAATAAATATGTACCCCAAAATGGTTCTAATAAAACATATGATTCATTCTGCAAAATACAAACAAACATACGACTACCTTGATGGTAAAATAAAAAAAAGTTATGGCTCTGAATGCGGCAACATAAATACTGTTTTTTTCATGAAATGTGCTATTATTGAGCAAAAGTAGTGAAACTGTAAAAATAAAACCTCTACATATTTGGCATCGCGGTGAACGCTGTAAATTTAAAACACAACAAAACAATGGTAGAATTGCTGATTTTTTTTCTTCCATAAAAAGAAGTTGTGGCTCTCAGAAGCTGGGGATGAAAAAACGGAACAAATTGCCACAAAACTGGCTCCAGCAGGAAGGGGTTAAATAGAAGCTGGCACAGTGATCGATGCTGGTTTGTCTTTTCTCCTCCCTACGGTCAACCATTAAGGGGGATGCTGCTGGGGAAATGCAAGATTACATTCTGGCCATTCAAATGAATGGCCATCCATGTAATGCATAGACATGCCGGGCCACCAGAACAGGAACCGCTCTTACAGAGTGGGGGACCGCTCCCTACAACGTCCTTATGACCTAATAGGCCGTAAGGGTGGGTGTTTGTTGTGGCTCCCAAGCAATCTGAGAATGGGCAAGGATCATCTAAATTGCAATTTGGTTATAATTTCCTTAACGTAATGTAATGGGAAAGATGTTCCCAAAACCTTCCTCGGGCACGGAAGCGCCTCCTCTAGCGGCCAGCCGCCATACATAGTGCAATCTCGCAGCAACCAGCATACTACAGTGCCTGAGGGAGGTCAAGGATTTGACCGAAACGTTGCACTGATACTGGCAAAAATAAATAAAATTATTCTTGGAAAATCACTCCCATTGGTGTGCATAGTACTCCCATTATACTAATGGGGTTGGGGCCCCTACTTCTGCACCCACCTGAAATCTTAGTGCTGTCTGAACCTCGACAAGTTTTTCCCATAACATGCTCAGGAATTTATGTAGTGGGCATACTGTCATTTTAACCATAAAGTGCACACTCTGTTGCCAATTACTGTACATTATAGTTCATGTGGCTGATGCCAAAATGCACTAAATTAGTGGGTGGTATAGTTTTAGGCCTCATGCACATGACCGTAGTTTTCATCCGTAATTACGAATGAAATTGCAAACCCATTCATTTCTATTGGCCACGGACACCTTTCCGTATATTTACGGATTTGTGTCCGTGCTGTAGAAATGGCTGTGAATTCTGGAAACCGCTTGCTGTGCTCTGCTGTTTACGTAACACACATAAAAGTAAATGGGAGTAGCGGAAACAGACTAGCACAGCGACCTTGGCTGTTTCCGGAATTCCCAGCCACCTCTCCACCTGGATGTGTCAGGTTCTAGAAGTGGGGCCTGCATCTATCAGATGGTTATAGCATATCCTATGGATTTTGGATGGACAGTCATGCGAACCAGATGGCAAAATGGTCAGGGTTTATACAAATTCGCATATAAAGTGGGTGTTTCTAGTGCGGCATTCCCAGGCGGAATGGGTCAGGGCTTAAAATTTAAGGCTGGGTTCACACTACCTATTTTCAGACGTAAATGAGGCGTATTATGCCTCGTTTTACGTCTGAAAATAGGGCTACAATACGTCGGCAAACATCTGCCCATTCATTTGAATGGGTTTGCCGACGTACTGTGCAGACGACCTGTCATTTACGCGTCGTCGTTTGACAGCTGTCAAACGACGACGCGTAAAAATACAGCATCGGCAAAAGAAGCGCAGGACACTTCTTTCAGACGCAATTTGAGCCGTTCTTCATTGAACTCAATGAAGCACAGCTCAAAATTTACGGCTGTCAGAGAAGCCTCGCAAAATGCGAGGAGGAGCATTTACGTCTGAAACGAGGCAGCTGTTTTCTCCTGAAAACAGTCTGTCTTTTCAGACGTAAATGCCTGCTATCGTGTGTACATACCCTAAGGATTTCAATGTTGGTAAGTATGCACATGCAGTGAGGAGCACTCCAAGTCCACCAGATTTTAGTGCTCTGTGAGACATCCTGCTTCTGAGTTGTATGATGCGGAGACTATTTGTGTCAGGGGCAGATTTAGGAAGGTATTTTTATTCCAATAGATAATGGCCGGTAATTCTTACCTCTATATACTTCACTCTCCCAGCTCCTCTCTCAGCTCTGGGCATCACTGCACTGGATCTTGACGCTACTCAGTGGTGCCTAAAACTGAAGAGACGTATATAGAGGGGCCTGAATACATTTAGGGGGTCTAGTCTTAGATCTGAAGCAATTTAGTGGTCTAAATAGAAGGTCTGAGTGACCTAATAGGCAAATACCTATGGCAGACCGTGTTGCCTTTGTTTTGCCCACAGTTGCCATGGTAACCCATCGACAATCTGCGACGCAGGGTGCCGATGGGCAGACACAGAGAGCCTGCTCGCTCTGTCGAGCTCCTTAGATGCTCAGGTCGCTATTCACTGCAGCATGTAAGGAGTTAAGGGCTGGGTTCATAACAATTGTCACGTAGGGTGCGTGGACCCACTGGGCCATACCGCCATAACGGCCAACAGGACACAGGTCAAAGTCTATAGTTCATATAGGTGTACCTGTGGTAGCTTCAGACAGTAGCAAGGCAGGCTCGGATGGGACTTTGACAGCAGGCGGACACCAGGCGTGGTGTAACAGGACAGGCGTGGTACACAGCGCAGCTTGACTCCAACTCAATACGGCATTTGACCAGGATAGCACGGGATAAAGGTTACAGGTAGCAGGAACGGGAAACACTGGGAACTGGAAGACACTTAGAAGACCATTTGCAGAGACAAACTAGGGTAATGACAACAACGCTCAGACAATGCAGGAAGGGGCAGAGCCCTAATTATAGTCCAGGGTGCTCATGGGCTAATTTGGTCTTTATTTCAGGTGCGCGCGTTGTCCCTTTAAAGGGAATGTGTTATGAATTTTTTTATTTTTTTATTATATTGCTTTTAATAAAATATAAACAAAAATTTTATTTATTAGTGTTGTTTACTGTGTTCTTACGTTTACTTCTCTATGGGGGCTGCCGGATTTTTTTTTCATCTCTATATGTTTCGATTACCGACACATACAGAGATGGAATACGGCACATACAACCCCATAGAGAATGCGAACGGGAGCCGTTCCATTCACTGAAGCGTACGCCGTCTGTGTGGGAACTGCGCATGCGCCGCTCCCACACAGACCTAAACGAAGCTCGTTCGTGAAGCAAAATCAGGCGCCATTTTCATGTGGACCGGAAGCCGCTGCCGGACAGTAATATGACGACTTCCGGCCGCGGCTTCTGGCCATATGTTCAACAAAGCGAAGGCGGCACACAGTGTAGGAGGTTTGAAGACCATCAAACCCCTCCTTCTCCTGGCACTAGCCAGAAGAAGGGAGGGGGATTGTGTGAGGACACTAGAGGAGAGTGTGCCCACCCCAAATTTGCAGCATAAATCAATGAGGTTGCTTTACCACAGTGACCATGCTGCAATTTTGGGAACTGCTCCCTCTAGTGACCAGCACATGGAAATGTTATAAATTAGAATCTAATTTATAATATTTCCTGACTTGTGAAAAAATTCAAACAATGTGTAATCACTCAAATACTAATTGTTTAACTGAAGAAAAAAAAATTATAGCGACACATTCCCTTTAAGAGCGGGCACGAGCGTGTGCGCGCACCCTGCGGGACACAGCAGAGCGAAGCAGAAGTGAGCGCTGGCGTCTCCTGAGGAGGAGATGGGGACCAGCGCTCACTGATCCATGGCTGCGGCCATCAGGAGGTAAGTAAACCTGGCGGCCTGTGGCCATCGGCATGACAACAATGTTCTGTATGAAGTAAACTTCGGGCTCCTAACTAGACACAAGACAATTTTTTTGCCCGATTTTGCATTACATTAATTTGCCGCTCATTTTTTCTCATTGTATTTTATGGGCCAGCAAATAAATAATTAAAAAGACAAATTTATTTCCTCGCCCCCTAATCCTGGCTAGATTGGAGGACAAGGCTCCACTTTACCTTTCAGATACTGTAAAGAATCAGCTCTTCCCCCACACAGTTGGTATCTCCCAGAGAAGAAGAGAATCTCATGAGATTTGGACCTCACACTGCTAAACTGAAAGTCGAAATTGTTTCCTGTTAGGGTATGTTCACACGCCCTATTTACGGACGTAATTCAGGCGTATTACGCCTCGAATTACGGCTTAAAAAACGTCTCCAAACCGTCTGCAAATATCTGCCCATTGAATTCAATGGGTCTTACGGTGTTCTGTGCAGATGGGCGATTTTTTTACGCGCCGCTGTCAAAAGACGCCCGCCTCAAAGAAGTGCATGTCACTTCTAATGACGTAATTGGAGCCGTTTTTCATTGACTCCAATGAAAGCCAGCTCCAATTATGTCCATAAAAGATGCCGCGAAAAACGCGTGCACTTGTCAAAACGTCTGAAATTCAGGAGAGGTTTTCGCCTGAAAACAGCTCCGTAATTTCAGACGTATTTGGTGTTGCCGTGTGAACATACCCTAATACTGAGGGAAATCTACTGTTCTGCTAATGATATATAATGATTCACCTAATTTACTCTAATGTCACTTTTTGTGTTTTTAAAAACAAAAAAACAAACCTGATAGTTTCTCTTTAAGAAGTGAAAGCTGTGCTCTGATGTGTTACCATGGGGAACACGGCAAGTTTTACCGTAAAACAGTTTTGATAAAGTCCTTTGTCTTTTTCTTAGACAATAGACTATAAAAAGACAATTATGTGCAGAAGCTCTAATACATCTACTAGAACACTTGTTACTCCGGCTCTTTATCTCTAGGTTGGTAAATAAAGGGCAGCACGTAGGTGAAGCCAACTGTGTCCTAATAACTCATGATGCCCGGTTGCTTGGTTACCACTGCAATCAATTCTTGCCATAGGAATAATAATCTAGTTTTACTTCGTCCCAGTCATAATCTGAGCACGAATTAACATAAACAAATACAATCTTTTGTGGCAATAATAAGTGAATAAATGATTATTATTCTCCCTCTACACATCGCGGTCCATAGTCCAAACAGCTTCCCATATGGATGTGATACAATAGTAGTAAACACATAGTAAGACTAGAACTGTGCCATCTGTCAAGAAAGCATCACAAATAATATGCAGACCCTTGGGTACCTGTGACAATTGCTGCCCCTCACCCACTAAGTAGGCATTACAAACTATTGATACTATCCCAGTATTACAAATAGTAAAATCCCCACACATTACAACTGTAGTGACACCGCTACAATTTACACCCTCTTGCAGCTAGTCTGCTTTTCAATATGTTTCATAGACACTGACACGGTTTGTAGCTTTCCCAGAAGAGGCAGTACAGCGTCTTACACTAATTATTTCAACAATTAGTAAAAATGACACCCCAAAAAATAGACCTGTAATTCCAACGCCTTTATATTGTAGCGGCTATAATTCCTTTCAACTTACACTATATGGACAATGTACTGGAACACCAACACGTTACTCCTACAGGAGCTCTTATGACATCCCATTCTAAATCCATAGGCATTAATATGGAGTAGGTCCCCCCTTTGCAGGTAAAAAAAGCTTCCACTCTTCTGGGAAGGCTTTCTACCTGATTTTGGAGTCTGTGGGAATTTTGCCCATTTATCCACAAGAGTGTTTGTGAGGTCAGACACTGATGTTGGCAGAGAGGGCCTGTCTCCCAATATCTGTTCTAGTTCATCCCAAAGGTGTTGGATGGGGTTGAGGTCAGGGCTCTGTGCAGGCCAGTCACGTTCCTCCACACCAAACTTACTCAACCATGTCTTTATGGACCTTGCTTTGTGCACTGGGAGACAGTCATGCTGGAACAGAAAAGGGCCTTCCCCAAACTGTTCCCACAAAGTTGGAAGCTACAATTGTCCAAAATGTCTTGGTATGCTGAAGCATTAAGAGTTCCCTTCACTAGAAATGAGGGGCCTAGGCCAAACCCTGCAAAAACAACCCCATAGCATTATTCCTCCACCACAAAACTTTACAGTTGGCACAATGCAGTCAGGCAGGTAACGTCGTTCTATCATTCGCCAAAACGCTCACTCATCCATCCTAGTGCCAAATAGAGGATCGTGATTCATCACTCCACAGAACACCTTTCCACTGCTTCATAGTCCAGTGGCGGCATGCTTTACACCACTCTTTCTGACGCTTGACATTGTGCTTGGTGATGTAAGGCTTGCATGCAGCTGCTTGGTCATGGAAACCCATGCCATGAAGCTCCCGGGCACAGTTTTTCTGCTGATGTTAATGCCAGAGGAGGCTTGGAGCTCTGCAGTTATTGAGTTAGCAGAGTGTTGGCGTCTTTTATGCATTATGTGCCTCAGCACTCGACGGCCCCGCTCTGTAACTTTATGTGGTCTGACACTTAATTGCCACTTAAAGTTTTTGTGGTTCCTAAACACTTCCACTTATAATACTAATAATACCATTCACAGTTTTATTGTGGAATATTTAGGAGGGAAGAAACTTTACGAACTGACTTGTTATAATGTTGGCATTCTGTTACAGTACAGCACTCAAATTCAGTGATCCTTGTAGAACGACCCACTCTTTCACAATGTATGCAAATGCCACTGAGATCCCAAATTTGCATGTAAAGAAAAAACATTTCCCTTTTTTCCACACAGTGCAGACCAGTGTTGACCATTTCCCAGGACATGCTCTACATTTCTCAAATTATGGCAATATTTAGAGGAAAAAGACATAGACCGCACAATCCACATTGTATACGTTGATCTGGGCCGCTAGGCATAATTACTAAACATGTAATTAGTTAACATTTTGATCAAATTTTCTCAAATTATGGCTAGGGCTACATGGCGACTTTGGCCACAAAACAGGCCGCATGGCCAAAAGATCGCTGTGTTATCGCAGTGTCATTCAAACTTCATCGCAGTAGTGAAAGTAACGCAGCAATCTTTGGCCGTTAAACCTGTGTCACGGCCAAAGTCGCCATGTAGCCCTAGCCTAAATCTTACCTATCTATGGCGCTTGTGTGTTGTTCTTTCTACATTGAATTACAAGAAAGAGAGAGAAGAAAAACAGACCGGAAACTACATGCAGAAAGTGTTCTCATTTTCCAATAGAGGCAGCTGTGACGTAATTACAAAAATAGCAGCAAAAACCTATGATAGAATACAAGTCATGAAAATACACCCTTGATCCAGGGATCGACAGCATCTAAACAGTCACGATAATTACATTAGTGCAATAATGTTAGATTTTGTGTTTATTATATTCCTATAGTGTTGCATGTGGGGTCAATTAAAATGGCATGCGATATTATGCGACAAGTTTTTTTTGCCTTCAGGTTTGAAGGAGCCGTTTGCAGCAAAAAAACGCATTTTGACCACGATGTGTGAACCCAGTATATGGCCCGCTGCACATTTAATATAAATAGATGAGTTTTAACTAATCTCATCTACATTGTGGAAAATTTCTGTGCAGAAATTGACCTGCCTTCAGATTTTTTAACCTCTACCCGCCCGAGTCAGTAACTATATGTCATTGCCGGAGGCTACTTCCCGCACAAGGACGTATAGTTACTGAGTTACTTCCCGGAGTATACGTTCGGCAACAGGGTTCAGCGGGAACCGGGAGGTCAGCTGTCTCCGACAGCTGACACTCCACTCTTGCCGGCCAGCGGTCCTTTGCTGCTGATTTCGGCAAGTAACCCCTTAAATGCAGCGATTGGTTGCGATCGCTGCATTTTAGGGGTTCCTGGTACATCGGCAGACCCCGGTCTTAAATCGCAGGGTTTGTCGATGGTTAGCATGCCAAACGAAGGCCAAATAATGGCCTCCATGTCTGCCATGGGCAGAAGCCTATCAGGACCATGCCTCTCAGAACGTGATGATACAAAAATATTTTTTTTTTAACAAATAGTCTTTTCTTTGTAAAAGTAGTAAAATATAAAAAAAAACTTATATAAATTTGGTACCACCGTAAGCCTTTTGAGACGCAGAATAAAATTGAGTTGTCGTTTTTACCGCACAGTGAAAGACGTAAAAACAAAACCCCAAATACAATGGAAGAATCAAAGTTTTTTCCAATTTCAGCCCGCAAATAATTTTTTTTCGTTTCCCAGTACATTATATGGTATTTTAAAAGGTGTCAATAGAAACTACAACTCCTCCCACAAAAAATAAGTCCTCACACCGCTCTATTGACGGAAAAATAAAAATGTTATTGCACTTGGAAGGCCGGGAGTGAAAAACGAAAATGAAAAAGCAAAAAAGGACCAGTCCAGAAAGGGTTAATTAATTTCTAATAAAAAAACATTTATGACCACATATGGGGTATTGCCGTACTCGGGAGAAATTGCTTCTCAAATGTTGGTGTGGTTTTTCTCTTTTATCCCTTGTGAAAATGAAAAAAAAAAATCTTTTAATGGACAAACTGTTGATATTAATTTCACGGCCTAATTCCACTAAATCCTACAAAAAAACCTCTGGGGTCAAAATGCTAATTATACCCCTAGAAAAATTCCTTTAGGGGTGTAGTTTCCAAAATGGGCTCACTTTTGGGGGGTTTCCACTGTTTTGGTTCCTCCGGGGCGTTGCAAACCCGACATGGCACCGAAGGCCATTCCAGAAAAAAATCTGCACACCAAAATCCAAAAGGCCCTCCTTCCCTTCTGAGCCCTGCTATGGGTCCAATCATCCGTTTATTACCACATATGGGGTATTGCCGTAATCGGGAGAAATTGATTTACAAATGCTGGGGTGCTTTTTCTCCTTTATTCCTTGTAAAAATGAAAAAATTCTATGTTGTAGCAGAAAAAAAAGTAGATTTTCATCTACACAGACTAATTCCACTAAATTCTGCAAAAAAAACAAACTGTGGGGTCAAAATGCTAACTATACCACTAGAAAAATGCCTTGAGGGGTGTAGTTTCCAAAGTGGGGTCACTTTTGGGGGGTTTCGACTGTTTAGGTCCCTCCAGGGCGTTGCAAACGTGACACGGCACCGAAAACCATTCCAGTAAAATCAGCGCTCCAAAATCCAAATGGTGCGCCTTCCGTTCTGAGCCCTGCTGTGGATCCAAACAGCAGTTTATTACCACATATGGGGTTTTGCCGTAATCAGGAGAAATTGGTTTACAAATGTTGAGGTGCTTTTTCTCCTTTATTCCTTATAAAAATTAGATTCTATGTAAAAATTCTATGTTTTTTCCGAAAAAAAAAGTCTTTCATCTTCACAGACAAATTCCAATAAATTCAGCAAAAAACCTGTGGGGTCAAAATGTGATCACTTTTGGGGGTCTCCACTGTTTTGGCACCACAAGATCTCTTCAAACCTGACATGGTGCCTAAAATATATTCCTATAAAAAGGAGGCCCCAAAATCCCCTAGGTGCTCCTTTGCTTCTGAGGCCTGTGTATCAGTCCATTAGCACAGTAGGGCCATATGTGGGTTATTTCTAAAAACTGCAGAATCCGTGCAATAAATATTAAGTTGCGTTTCTCTGGTAAAACCTTCTATGTTACAGAAAAAATGTATTACAAATGAAATGCAAAAACAATTTAATTAGTAAATTTCACCTCTACTTTGCTTTCATTCCTGTGAAACGCCTAAATGGTTAAAAATACTTTCTGAATGCTGTTTTGAATACTTTGAGGGTGCAGTTTTTAAGATGGGGTGATTTATGGTGACTCTCTAATATATAAGGCCCTCAAAGCCACTTCACAACTGAACTGGTCCCTGAAAAAATAGCCTTTTGAAATTTTCTTGAAATTGCTGCTAAAGTTCTAAGCCTTGTAACGTCCTAGAAAAATAAAATGACGTGAAGAAAACGATGCAAACATAAAGTAGACATATAGGAAATGTTAACTGGTAACTATTTTGTGTGGTATTACTATCTGTTTTACAAGCAGATACATTTAAATTTAGAAAAATGCTAATTTTTGCACATTTTCTCTAAAATTGTAAGTTTTTCACAAATAAATATTGAATTTATCGACTACATTTTTTCACTAACAAAGTACAATATGTCACGAGAAAACCGTCTTAGAATTGCTTGGACAGGTTAAAGCATTTAAAAGTTATTACCACATAAAGCGACATGTCAGATTTGAAAAAATCATCTATGTCCACAAGGCCAAAACAGGCTGCGTCCTGAAGGGGTTAATCCGCTACATGTCAATTTATTCTGTGTTTATGTTTATTTATGGTTGCGGTTTGTTGCAGATTTTTCCTATTGTGTTTAATGGGAAAGGGAAAATCTGCATCAAATGGCAAAAAGATCCAAGTAGAACGGCTCAACACAAACAAGCCCGGGCAGCAGGGACTCTTTCAGAATTCCCTGTTGGATTTGCTGCTGTGTTGTCTGCACCACATAGGACCCGTGTGAGCGCACCTTAAGGCCGGGTTCCCACATAGTGTAAACGCTGCGGAATTTCCGCAACGGAATTAATTGTGGAAATTCTGCAGCTTTTACAATAGCAGCAAAGTGGATAGATTTAGAAAAACTCATGCCCACGCTGCGGAAAAAAACCAAGCATGGTAAACATTAATAAGTTGACCTGTGGTGCGGACTTTAAATCCGCAGCAAGTCAATTTATGCTGCATTTTCGTTGATTTTTTGTTGCGGATTTTCCCCATTGAATTCAATGGGAATGCAAAATCTGCAACAGAAAGCCAAGTGTTTTGAGACTTTAGCGGCGGAATCGCAGCGATTCTGTCGCAAAAATCGCAACTCAGGACAAAACAAAAAAATCATACTTACCCAGAACTCTCTCCTTCTTCCTGCAGTCCAGCCTCCTGGGATGATGTTTCATCCCATGTGACCTCTGCAGTGTCACATGGTCTGGATCGTCATCTCAGAAGGCTGGACTACTCGCAGAAGAGAGGGAGGGGAGTGTGTAAGTATGAACAATTTATTTTGTCCCCAGGTCGACTACGCTGCGTGATTTCTACTCAGCGTATCCTAGCCGTGGGAACCCGGCCTAATTGTCCATTTAGAAGGTGCGGTTGTGTTGCAGTTAAAACGACATAGGAAAAAACGCATCCCAAAACCGCATGTGTTTTTACTGCCATTTGGTGCATTTTTTTTATGCAGTTGCAATAAAAAACTGCAACCACATCAAGAAACACAACAAATCACTATAAAACACATGCATTTTTTTAAAATAAGTTTTTTTCACATCGGTTCTAACCGCACCTCAACCGTAGCGTGTGAATGGAGTGACTTTTTGTAGTGCATCGGAATACAATTAGTCATACAACAAAATGTCAATAAGAAAGACATTGGGGGACTTGCGTTAGTCCTAAATAAAAAACAAGCTACAGTAAGATGCGACAAACTTATTTAGAGGCATACGACATCTTCGGCTGTCCGTGCTACACTGAATTAAATCTACGCCAGCCAGGAGCAGCTGTAGATTTTCGCAATATTTTACGACAGTTTCTGGCATAAATGATAGTAGATGTGTTGGGCCACCTTTCCCAAGTCCCATTTTGCTAAACTCTGCCAGTGGCAAGAACAGGAAACAGCCCAAAAGTCGCATTTCTTGCAACTTTTTGGGCTGTTTGCATCATTTTTTAAATGGCATAGAAATGTTGTTACTTTTCCCCCCTTTCTGTGAAGAAATGCACAAGTCGCTACAACATCACACATCTATACACACAGAGGCGTAGCTAGCAGAGGGACAGAGGGGGAGGTGGCCTGGGCCCATTGAGATGGTGAGGCCCAGTGGAAGGTTGGGCCGGTCCCCAGCGGTGGCATGTTCTGGTTTCAACTGTATCGGCGCCCTCAGAATGCACATACAGTTGAATCCAAAGGTTGAACAGGAAGCCGTCAGTTCACTGCTTCACCATCCACTATGAAACACCGGCTGTGAGCAGCTTGGCGCAGACAGGCGTGATGCAGTGACGTAATCATGCCTGTCTGCGCCGAGCCGCACAGACCGGAAGAACAGAGGAAACTCCTCCACTCATCATGGGACGGGTTAGGTAAATATTTATTTTATTATGCACAAAAAAAAAAACAGAATTTCTGTTGCACCCATTCACTTCTATCAAACTTTACAGAAATAGAGTAAGGCTATGTTCACACTGAGTTTTTTGACAAGTTTTTTGTCGCGGAAACCGCGCCGCAAAAACTCGTCAAAAACGTCCCTAAACTGCCTCCCATTGATTTCAATGGGAGGCGGGGTCGGTTTTCTCCCGTGAGTGGTAAAACCGCATCGCGGGAGAAAGAAGGGACATTCCCTATCTTCGGGCGTTTACGCCTCTGACCTCCCATTGACTTCAATGGGAGCCAGAGAAAGCTAATTCGCGGCATTTTATGCCCGCGACGGTCAATGGCCGCGGGCGAAAAACGCCACGAAAATCCGCGTGCAGGGAGAGGAAAATCTGCCTCAAACTTCCAAACGGAATTTTGAGGCAGAAAGTCCGACTGCAAAAAAACTCTGTGTGAACATAGCCTTATTAGGCTATGTTCACACAGAGTATTTTGCAGGCAGAATTTCTGCCTCAAAATTCCGTTTGAGGCAGATTTTCCTCTCCCTGCACTCCGATTTTCGCTGTGTTTTTCGCCCGCGGCCATTGGGCGCTGCGCGCATAAGACGCCGCGGAACATGCTTTCTCTGCCTCCCATTGAAGTCAATGGGAGGTCAGAGGCGGAAACGCCCGAAGATAGGGCATGTCGCTTCTTTCTCCCGCGAGCCGGTTTTACCGCTCACGGGAGAAAACCGACCCCGCCTCCCATTGAAATCGACGGGAGGCATTTTCGGGCCGTTTTTGACGAGCTTTTTGGCACGGTTTCCGCGTCAAAAAACTCGTCATAAAACTCTGTGTGAACTTAGCCTAACACAGCAAACTACAATGTTTACTTAAAGGGAACCGGTCACCAGCATTTCACCTATTGAACTTTACTTCTCCCTAGCTGGCCGCTGCTATAAAAAGTTCATTGCCGTTATCCCCGCTCCTAAACTCCTCTTCCGACTGTAAATATCGGTCTGCAAACGTTTTGCGCCTTTTATCGTAATTATGCGGTGTCCCTTTGTGCGCACACACCAAAAGAGGACATCAATGCACAAGCGCAGGATTTTGTGTGCTGGGGGAAGGCAAGGAGCTGTCAATCAAAAGTAAGGAGGCGAAGTAACCTTGGAAAGACTTGAGGAATGAAGATATGACTCTTTCCAAACGAAGATTTGACTCTTTTCAAATGAAGATCTGACTCTTTTCTGCCACGGTGTGGGAACACTAAAAAGCTGAATACTAAAGCTACAGAGCCGACTAAGAAGACAATTATAGGTTATATAGAAATTATTTTTCACCCACTACCACCAGGTATAGTCGGTTTAATAGGTGAAATGCTGGTGACAGGTTCCCTTTAAGGGTATGTGCACACACACTAATTACGTCCGTAATTGACGGACGTATTTCGGCCGCAAGTCCCGGACCGAACACAGTGCAAGGAGCCGGGCTCCTAGCATCATAGTTATGTACGATGCTAGGAGTCCCTGCCTCTCCGTGGAACTACTGTCCTGTACTGAAAACATGATTACAGTACGGGACAGTTGTCCGGCAGCGAGGCAGGGACTCCTAGCGTCGTACATAACTATGATGCTAGGAGCCCGGCTCCCTGCACTGAGTTCGGTCCGGAACTTGCGGCCGAAATACGTCCGTAAATTACGGACGTAATTAGTGTGTGTGCACATACCCTAAGCCTGACCCCACCGGATGCGCGTCTGCAATTATAAACATGCATGAGGCCCACTCAGATGTGTCGCCCCCCCCCCTCCTCCATGCTAAACCCTTAGCTACGCCTCTGCATTTAAGGTATGTTTACATAGGTAGTTTTATGTGGCAGTTTTTTGCTTCAATATCGGTAATTGAAGCAAAACCATCACACTTTCCTGCAGAAAAACGGCACAAAAAACTACTCATGTAAACATACCCTATTGCAAAAAGAAAAGAGGCCTTGTTTACATTTCATAGTTCACGGTTTTGTCATGGTTTCACAGAAAACGGCAACTAACCCGTAACACTGTTGTTGTGTATTTGCATAACTCGTTTTTGTTGCGATTTTTGCCACAGTTTTCATAATTGCATTAGAACTACAGTGGTTTTTACAAGAATGGCACAACAATGCTGTGATTCAGAAAATCATAGCAAAAAAACGACTTACATAAATACACCCTTGAACACAGCTATACCCTGTGTGTACCTACAGCCCCAGACAGGGTGCGTAACTACCGCAGTAGCAGCCGTAGCAGCTGCAACGGGGCCTGTAGTGTCAGAGCGGCCCGGGCCCGGGCCGCCTGGCACACTATGTCCTGACGTTGTATGTAGCAGAGGCGTGGAGTTGGAAGGAAGCTGGAAGCCACTGACTTTCAGGTAAATACAAGTGAATAGAGGATGTGCAGCGCATCCTACGTAGTAGGGATGCACGATGCATCGAAACTTAGATACTGTTTCCATACTGTGCATCCCCAAACGGTTCGATACTGTTGCTTCATGTATTTCGATACTGAGCTGTGCGGCTGCACATGAGAATGTATGAGAGCGGGGCTGTGGCGTGTAATACAGCCAATGCCCGCTCCTGAGTCCTGATAACAAGTGCGCACGGTAAGCTTGATGTGATGCACTAATGAGTGGCGGCACTGAAGACCAAACATGGCGGGCGCACTGCAAAACACCCCCCTGTTCTGTCCTCAGTGCCTGCGCCACCGCTCATTAGTGCAGCGCCGGCCGCATCTCCTCATGCTGACCGCGCGCACACTTCCTGTGTGGAGCGGGGCAATGGCTGTATTACACAGCCACAGTCCCGCTCTATAACGGCGGAGATCAGAGAAACCTCTTATCTCCACCGCTATTCCCCTGAATGCTGCAATCAAAGTTGACTGCAGCATTCAGGGGAAAATGAGAAGGGGGATGCCTTATGTATTGTGTCACAGGGAATTCCTGTCACGCGATTGAGGGACATACCATATATGGGCAGACACCCCAGGGCTGTCTTACCATATTTCCTGTTGTTAGGGCATACTGAGGTATGTCCTAACAACTGCCTGTGTACTATCCGTACACAGGCTAATGTACTGGACTATAGATATATGCCTGTGTACTATCTATATATAGATATATGCCAGTACATTAAAGTTTAAAAATAAAGTAAAAACATAAAGTAATATTAAATTTAAAAAAATACACACACTATTTTTACAATAAATATTAGAATAAGTCTCAATACATAAAATATACACATATTCGGTATTGGCGCGGCCGTAATAACCTTCACAACAATTTTTTTGCGTCATTTTATGATGTGTACGCTGTAAAAAAAATAATAAAAACTGCTTACTTTCACTTATTATTGTGAGGCACGGGGTGTGATGAATTTAACCTCCTTGTGCCTCACATTAATAGTAATTAACCCCAACATGTACCTTACACATTAACCCATTATGAATGAGAAACCATGATGGGGTTAATTACTATTAATATGAGGCACATTCAAAATTCAATAACACCTCGCGCCTCACATTAGAAAATGGAAGGATTTTTTTGATTGCTGTTGGCAAAGTATCGTTTTGGTATCGAAATCGCAAAACTACACGAAGTATCGGTATCGAAGTCCAAATTCTGGTATCGTGACATCTCTACTACGTAGTCCTTGAACGATCTCCTCCCCTCTCTGCACTGTGTACAGCAACAGCCGAAGTTTCCTCCAGCGGTCGGGTCGGAGAAGGAGGAGGAGGCAGCCTCAAGAGTCACAGCAGTCTTAAGAGATAAACAGCACCTCAGGACAAGAGGAAACTTTGTATTTTCTGAGCTGCCCCTCTCCTCCGTGATTTCTGCAGCTGGTTATCAGCTGCTTTTTTTAAATCTATGCTCCTGACCCTCTTCACGGGTGTCCTGGGGTGGGGGAAGTGTAAAAGGATCCCATCTGGGAACCTGGACTGCATACATGACAGATCTTTCATAAAAGGTTAGGTCATATATGAGTCTGTAAAAGGGCACATGTATATATATATATATATATATATATATATATATATACATATAATTAATTTAATGTGTGTGTGTGTATATATACATATGTGTGTGTGTGTATATATGAGTGTGTATATTTGTTATTTATATATGTATGATACTGCAATTGTAACGAGAAATGTATATATATATATTAATGTACTTTATTTTCTACAAGGGGGGCTGTGTGGCACTATCTACAGGGGTGTGTCCCGATGCTTTAAGTTTTGGGTCAGTTTTTTTTTCAGCTATTACGGCTATGAAATAACATAATTACGTGATAACAGATGTTATAATATCAGTGTTAAACTGTTTGTTACAATTTTTGTAACCCTGTAACTAAAGGTTAATAAGAGTACACTAGTGGCCTAGCTGTCTTTTGACATTGCACACAAAACTGATAAATGTTCATTGTCGGGGGGTGGAAGATGTGGAGTGGTGTTTGTTGCGGGGAGGGGGACCAGTCAAAAGTTTGCTATGGGGCCTAGTCTTTCCTAGTTACGCCCCAGGCAATTTTGGATTTTGACTTTCAAAAGGGGGTGGGTCATGGGCGTGGTTTATTAGTCACAGCTGTGAGACAGTCATTAAAGGACCAGTGTCACGAAAAAAAAAAAATTTACATCAATTTTCTTTTAGTGTTTTATTAAAAAAAATATTATTTATTTGTGTGTTTGTGTTTTACGTTTTTTTATTTTTTCACTTTTTCTTGTCCATGGGGGCTGCCATTTTTTTTTCCATCTCTGTATGTGTCGATTAACGACACATACAGACATGGAATACGGCACATACAGTCCCATAGTGAATGCGAACGGGGCCCGTTCCATCCACTATGCTGTACGCCGTCTGTGTGGGAACGGCGCATGCGCCGCTCCCACACAGTCCAAATTGAACTGTGCGACGTCCGGCGCCATTTTCTTGTGGACCGGAAGTCGCAGCCGGACAGTAAGATTACTACTTCCGGTCGCGGCTTCCGGACTTGTGCACTTGGAGCGGAGGTAGCAGACGGAGCGGACGGACCGTAGGGAGCGGCGGCGGCAGGAGCAGGTAAGTTAGGTCTGTGTATGTACGTGTTTTACTGTGTGTTTACTACTGTATGTAAACCTACTACACTGTGTGTTAGCTCAAAAAATGGCGACACACAGTGTAGGAGGTTACACCGTTCAAACCCCTCGTTTCTCCCGGCACTAGCCAGGATAAAGGAGGGGGGATTCTGAGAGCTCACTAGAGCGAGTGAGTTTTCTCAAATTTTGCAGCATAAAGCAATGTGGTTGCTTTACCACATGCAATGCTGCAATTTGGGGAATTGCTCCATCTAGTGACCAGCGCTAGGAAATGTTATAAATTAGAATCTAATTTATAATATTTCCTGACTCGTGAAAAAATTAAAAAAATTAGAACAATGTTTAATCACCTATACACTAACTGTTTAACTAAAAAAAAAAAACGTCCGTGTGTGGGCATAGATGAAAGGGACTCCTGCCATCATAGACATTTATTCTGCTAGGAGTCTCTGCCACCCCCGGAATTGGTGTTCCATACTGTATCATTTTGTTCAGTATGAAACAGCAGTTCTGTGAGGAGGCAGAGACTCCTAGCAGAATAAATGTCTATGATTCCAGGAGCCCCGTTCACCTGTACCCCGGTCGGCCTGGGAAATCCGTCTGACAGACGGACCACTTTTCACAGCCCAAACTCGGTCGTGAGCAAGAGGTGTTAGGCTGAGTTCACACGACCTATTTTCAGACGTAATGGAGGCGTTTTACGCCTCGAATTACGTCTGAAAAAACGGCTCCAATACGTTGGCAAACATCTGCCCATTACTTTCAATGGGCTTTACGATGTACTGTGCCGATGACCTGTCATTTTACGCGTCGCTGTCAAAAGACGGCTCGTAAAATTACAGCCTCGTCAAAAGAAGTGCAGGACACTTCTTGGGACGTTTTTGGAGCCGTTTTCTCATAGACTCCAATGAAAACAGCTCCAAAAACGGCCGTAGAAAACGCAGCGAAAAACGCGAGTTGCTCAAAAAACGTTTGAAAATCAGGGGCTGTTTACCCTTGAAAACAGCTCCGTATTTTCAGAAGTTTTTTGCGCTGTCGTGTGAACATACCCTAAGACAGAATTTGCCGTTACTAAGCTGGTTCACATCTAAAACAGATCAGATCTACTATGGAGATTTTGTCCCCAGTGCAACATTTACCATGACCCCCCCATGATGAAGCTTTGGTGAAACACGCGTCAGGTCCACGGTGGTGCTCTGGCCTGGGTCCCGTCTTGGCGTGGGTAATATGTGCTTAGCTATTGGTATATGTTTTGTCTGCTCTACCAAGACTATATATATGTATTTACTATTCCTAGCATATTCACACTATTGATTTCCTCAATACTCCCATGCCATTATTTAATGGGCCATGACACTTGTTTAGTACCTACCATAAGTGGTCCAAGGAAGGACAACCGGTGAACTACATGATCAACTACAATGTAACATTTTTAGAAACGTGATTGTGCTCGTGCGCAGCGTATTGGGATGCAGGCATGTTGCTCCTTATACCACGCTGACATCATCCATTTGTAGATATGCAGAGTGTCTACAGGGTCCCGAAGTACAGGCCTTTTTGTCTTTACTTTTACTTCATTAATTGTTTATTTAGCATAGTTGAATATCTACTATTTAAAGATGTATTTACCGGAGTCGTTTTTGTTTTTTACAGAAATAGCACGGTTTTGCCACAATTACGAAAGTTGCGTAAAATAAATGTGACAAAGAAACTTGTGTAAAATCACCCTACCACAAACATTTCTCACACATTCACCCCTGAGATTTGAGTGGTGATATGCGTGGAGTTTCTTCTCACTGTCTGGTCTTTGAGCCGCCCAGGTTAATTATTACCACTTTTATTTTTATTGCCCTCATATCAATATCTTTTGCACATATGTTGTGTACACAGTTATATCCTTAGAGTTCGTCTGTTTAAATGCCACATTGTTTTTATCACACACACACACTGCACTAGCATTTTCTGCATTTGCACATTTCTTTGTAAATTCTTTATTTTACTTTTTTTTTAAAGCATAGCAAATGGAGGGGTGGGGAAGGAGAGTACAGAAAGGAAGGGAAGTGGGTAAGGAGTTACAAAGTATACAAATACAAATGTAATAAGAAATCAAAGGGTAAACCAACAGTTGTCTCTGCTGATATGAGTTTGAGATGTAGAAAGACCTGACCGATTTTGTACAAGGTTAAAAATATTCCACTTTTTTTATGTCAATCCACAAATCTATAATGTAATGAGTTTGAGAGCCTCACCGGTCACAGAAGATTGTTGAAGACATCAAATTTTTGTGCTTTAATCCATCCGTCCCAAATTGTGAGTATTTATCTAGACTATTTAGTTTTTTCAAAAGGACTATAGTAAACAAATGTCGTTATTCCTTTCCGAAACAGATGGCGTATCCGTCCCGCTCCAGTGACAAGCAATTATGAGTCTTGCTATACTAAAAAAATACGGAATTATTGATTTATGGTTTATAATCCGAAAGGACATATCAAGGTTAAGAATTTGCGAGGTCTAATGTCAAAGTGAATTTTTTATTGAGAACCTTGTTTATGATTGTTTCAATCTTATTCCAGAATGGTTTGATAATATTAGAATTAAGCCAGATATGTGACATGGTCCCCGTTTCTTTCCTACAGCGACAGCATATTGGTTGGAATCAATTCTATTCAAGAGCTCTGGTGTCTTCTACCAACGTGCCACTAATTTATAGTACAGCTCTTGAATCTTTGTGGAGCTAGAGTGAGAAAGAATCTTAAAAAATTTGCACTCAGTCTGTTCCCTAGTAAACGTTTTACCAAGTTCTTTTTCCCATTTTGTTATAAATGAGGGTGTTTTTGAATCATTAACAAGAAGTTTATAACGTTTCAAAACCATCTTTTTACAGTTCTAGTGGAATAAAAACTAGTGAATAAGTTTACAGTATTTAAGTCTAGAATGTCAGGAGAAAAGACTTTAAGCGATCGTTAACACAAGGTTTGGGGGAATACTTTCCATTTCTTTGAGTGGAATCACCTCTTTATTGTGAATAAAGAAGCTGACTGGAATTAATGCTTCTTTTAAGTTCTTTCTTAAGATTCTGAAATTTCTTAGGTATTAAGAAAGAAACCGGGGTATGGATGCATATACTAGGCAAAAATTGGTGCTTTTTGTTTATTTTATGCCAGATTCTGACCGTTTTTGGTAAATTAAGGGATTGAGTATTTCAGAATATTTAAATTTGTTATAAGGTGTTGGCCATATTCATTTTTAGATATTATTTTTTAACAGATATAATTCAAGTTCCACCCAGAGTTACCGTTTGGTCGAATTTTGACATTCCAGAAATAAGTGTAAAGCATCTATGTAATTACCCAGATCTGGAAGGCCAATTCCACCCATTTTTCTATTTTTTATTAGTGTGGAGTATTTCATCCTGTATCCTTTAGATTGCCAGACAAATTTAGTTATAATCTTTTTGAGTTTATTGAAAAAGTCAGCGGTACCAAATAAGGCTGCAACAAATGAAGTATTTTCGGTAATATTACTATTTTTATGATATTATTTCTTTCAAACCACGAAATAGTCAACGTATTCCATTTCTTGTAGGTTATCAATTCTGGGGTGTGTGCTCGCCACAAGTTTTTCCTGTGTATTTTTAGTGGGATATAAACTATAGATAGGGGCGGACTATCGTATTGTAATGTGTCCATTTTACTTGTGTATCTTTTAAAAAAAATTATTTGAGTGTTTCTCAATTATGTTGACGTCCCCCCACCTTTTTTTTTCCTCTACTGCCTGAAAGACTTGTATTTTATTGTATTTGTAATTGGGGGCAATTGGTGGGGCACCTCATCTATTTTTTTTTTTATCTACAAGTGTATGCACATATTTTATCATTGGGTAGTGCTTATTTGTCTATCTTATCATATAGGAATCAGCTGTTATTACTGGGGGAAGTCGTGAATAGCCATCCATGTAATACATGGACAGGACAGGGCCACCACAGCTCTCACATAGTGGCTCTCCATTCCGGCTCAAATAGTGGGTTCCTGAGCATGGGACCTCCTCTATGACCTTCTTATGCCCTAATAGGTAGTATGCACCGGTATTGTCTTCATAAGACAATGAATGGCAAAAGTATTTCAAATGTTCGATTTCTTGAGTTTGGGGATAAAGGTTTTACTTCTGTTTAAGGCCACTACAGGAGGTAATATCACTGCGAGGTAATTGAGGCTTGCTGCTGGTTTGTTTTAAGCTGCATGATGGATCTCCACTGACCTCTGCACTTCACTGACTAAGTTTATCTCTTGTGTGATTATCTGCTCTCCTCCTCCATGACAAATCTATCACAACTCACCAGCCCCATCAACTTTCTGGGAGGCAGCAAGGATCGCAAATCTGCCATTGTGCCGCAGAAAATGATTTAAAGAGGCTCCCTCACCACATTATAAGTGCCCTACATAAGGAGATCGGCGCTATAATGTAGGTGTCAGCAGTGCTTTTTATTTAAAAAAAACGATCTGTTTTCACCACTTTATTAGCGATTTTAGATTTATGCTAATGAGTTTCTTAATGCCCAAGTGGGCGTGTTTTTACTTTAGACCAAGTGGGCGTTGTACAGAGGAGTGTATGACGCTGACCAATCAGCGTCATGCACAGCGTCAAAGGTCAAACAACGCCGTCAGTTCCTGAAGGAATTTTGAGACATATTTTTTTTGCCTTACAAAAATCGTGTGTAAACATACCCTATGAGTGTAGTGCTTTTTTTTTTTTTTAGCCGTTTTCTGTCTTTCTCTGAGGAAATTTTATTTTTCCAGTGCTGCCTCGAGTCCGAAAAGGTTGGGAAACTGTACTAGGCTACAGGATCACGCCGGCCTATGCAAAGATCCCGTCGTGGAGCAGTTCAGTTCGTCATGGGAACGTGGCCTAGGTGAGTACAATTTTTGTTTTTGTTTGGGGGCACTATCTACAAGGGGGAGGTGGGGGGAATGTATGGCACGATCTACATGGAGGAAGTGGGGGATTATGGCACTGTATGACAAAATCTACAAGGGGGCACTATATTGTGTGGGGGCCACTAAGCGGACATTATACTGTGTAGGGGTACTACAGGTGGAATAATACTGTGGGCACAATTAGATGACAAAATATTGTGTCCTTTAAGGGGTTGTAATATATATTATTATTATACTGTATTGGGGCACTAAAGGAGCATTATAATTTTTTTATGGGGCATTTTTTTTTAATGATGGGGATGGGGTGCCGAAAGATCATTTCGCATGGGGCGCCATCTATCCTAAGGCCGGCCCTGTCCGTAAATATAAAAGGTGTCCGGGGCCAATAGAAATGAATGGGTCAGCAATTTCATATACGTAATTATGGATAACTTCGGTCGTGTGCATAAGGCCCCATGCACACGGCCGTCCCCATAATCACAGCCTGCGATTACGGGCACGGCCGGCTGTGGACAGCCACTTGCATTTTCGCCCTGTGCTCCCACACAGTATGGGAGCACGGCCGGTAAAAAGCAAAAGAACGGACATGTTCATTGACTTGCGGTACACTTCTATGGCCCGGACACCTTCCCGCAAATATATAGGAAGGTGTCCGTGGTCATTAGAAGTGAATGGTTCAGTAATTGTGGGCCGTAATTACGGTCTGCAATTACGGACGATTTTTACGGTCTTAGTGTTTAGGTCCTCTACAGCGCCACCACAGGGGAAATTAAGAATTACATGGTGCCCATTGAAATAAATAGACTGCCTGTGTACTGCATAGATTCCTCCAGTTCTTCAATGAGAGATTTTTTTTCTGTAGATTCTCTTGGCTGTAAATGGATGAAGGTTCCGAATGAGGACTTTGGAAATTCAAAACCTGATGTGGCATTAAATGTTATATGGGCAATATCAAGTCTGCCCCTTTCGCGAAAGATGCCTATACACATCAGATAAAAGCCAGACAGTGGACAGATGACTGGTTATACAACTAAATGACAGCTCAGATAAGTAGCCTCTGTTACAGTCAGACAATGGCTCCTGGCATGTACAAACCTTCCGAAGACTATCACTCATTCTCTGCCAATCTGATATCGTGTGCTAGTAGGCAAATGATCATCGGCCTGCAAACCCATAAACACATCAATAGACAAGGTATATTTGACATATTCCAACATGTCCAGCCTTATTTGTTAGTTGTCAGATTTCCTAGAATCCCAAATGGCAAATTTGCCAGTCAAGCAGAGTTACATCCTTTCCTCCCGTATTGTTGCATATATGGGCAGATTTTAACAACTTGACTACTATCAAGTCACCAATTTCTCTCTTGCCTTGTTAATGTGCAGCCCTGTGCAGAGCTCTCCCCTTCTAGCAGGGGGACAGCTGCTACTACAATGTCCTCTTAGTTTAGGGATTATTAGTGCATTGTTATTCGCTGGGAGCCTCTTTCCTGTTATCACACAGCCGTGAATGGCCAATGACTTACACTGAGATTACCATCATACTGGAACAATTCTATTCTCCTTTTTATCTAGTCCATCATGGGAACTCATTAACAGGTTGAACCAATCTTCTGCTCACAGCAGTTGTTTAGGGTCCATAGCCTCCAGGTAGAAGGTGGTATTCAGCAGTGTTCATATCCCTGGCCTGCAGGTTTACACTCCCACCATTTCCTTCGTTACTTCATTAACCCCTGCACTACCTGATAAATTTGTAACAAATTTGGCATATTGGAGAAAAATCTCTAGTGGAGCCAAATCCGTGCCTAAGGCTACGTTCACACGGGCGTGACAGATTTCCGCACGTAAATTCGGCCCGTGTGCGTTGCATTATTGCATCTGTGCTTTGCGAGTGGCATGTGTTTTTCACGCACTCACAAAGCACTTTTTAATGGAATTGATGTGCAAATCACGCACAGCACACGGATGTGCATCCGTGTGCAGTGCGTGTTTTTCACGCACCCATTGACTTCAATGCGCGGGTAGGTGCGTGAAAACGCACCAATATAGGACATGCAGTGAGTTTCACGCAGCGGACTCTGGCTGCGTGAAAACTCCTGCATGTGTGAACAGCCCCATTGAAATCAATGGGTCCGTGTGCTGCGCGGGATTTTCTATGCACAGCACATGGACGAGATTCACGTTCGTGTGAATGGGCCCTTAGTTGTGCTAAACGCATACTTCGTGTGTAGTAAGGGTTGGAAACTCTGCTCTGTTCTAGTTTTAGACAAGGGCGGACAAACATTGGACAGGACATGTTCACATTCAGGTCATTGACCCCTGTGGGAAACAGATGTCTGGTACGCAGCAATGTTTTTTCCCAATTGCTTTTAGTTTTTTGTTGAATATGTCTAGGGGAGTTTGGTGGCAACCAACATGCCTGTCACTACAACCCTCATAGGGGCTGCACCCCAGCTTTCTTAGGGTTCCTTCACACACAATTTTTCTGGTAATTAAACTGAACCAAAAAAATGCTAGCATTTTGTTATGGTGTTTATTTTGTGGCGTTCTTCATGTAGTCATTTTGTGCATGCTTTTTTTTTCTATAGCATTTTTAAAGTCCTATAGAGAAGCCTATAGGGAAAAACGCCATGCTGCATTTGGAGCAAACACCTCTGACCACAAAATTGCCTCAAAAATGCCACAAACCAAAACACAGTTGTGTGTAGTGCATTTTATATTTCATTACAGCACTTAAAACTGCAAGTAAAAACACCACGAAAAACGCAGCAAAACGCTGTGTGAAACCACCCTTAGGGTATGGTCACACGTTTCACAAAAAACGTCTGAAAAATACGGAGCTGATTTCAGAGAAAACAGTCTCTGATTTTTTTAAAGCTGAGAATGAAATTTGGAGCTTCTTTTGAGGCTTCTTTTCAGATGTTTTTTGAGGTGTTTTTTGAGCCGTTTTTCATAGTGTTCAATGGAAAATCAGCTCCAAAAAACGCCTCAAGAAGTGACATGCTACTTCTTTTTACGGAGCGTCTTTTTACGCTCCGTTTTTTGACAGCGAAGCGTAAAATAAAAGCTTGTGGGAACAGAACATCATAATTCCCATTGAACGCAATGGGCAGATGTTTGTAGGCGTATTAGGGGTGTTTTTTCAGGCGTAATTTGAGGCGTAAAACGCCTCCATTACGACTGAAAAGAGGTCGTGTGCACATACCCTTAGGGAGGATACACTGCATCAAGCTGTTGATTAATTTGTGCATTGTGCATTAATCGATATGCTGCGGCTGAAGAAACCGCACCGTCCGTCAATTTATTTGCATTTTTTTCGGCTGATTTTTTCCGCTGTCTGGGGATGAGACTTGTTCAAATCTCATTCTCATAGCTTCTACTGTAATATGCTGCAGATTTTCCGCAATGAATCTGTTGCGGAAAAGCCGCAGTTTTTACGCCGTGTGTGTTCGTACCCTTAGGGTATGAACACACTAGGCGTAAATACTGCGTATTTTCCGCAACAGATTTCATTGCGAAAAATCTGCAGCATATTACAGTAGCAGCAGTGTGGACGAGATTTGAACAAATCTTATCCACACACAGCGAAAAAAATCTGATGGAAAACCGTTCAGAAATTAATCTGTGGTGCCACAGCATGCCAATTTATGCTGTGGAATTGCTGCTCTTCTGTTGCGGGTTTTCCCCATTGAATTCAATGGGGAAGTAAAACCCGTAACAAAGAGGCATGTGTTGGGACTTTTCATCAGAAATGCTGCGATTTCGTGGGAAAAAAATCGCAAGTGAGAGGAAAAAATAGGTATTTTTTATTTGAACTTAAATAAATCTTACACTTACCCTTGCCGTGGTACTCGCGATGCAAATCTCTATTCTGAGTACAGCCCGGCCTCCTGGGATGCAGCTTTCTTTTTTTTTTTTATTCCTTCAGGAATTTCCGCAGCGGACATGCCGCCTGAAAAACCGCACCACAATTTGGTGTGGATTTTCAGGGGGAGTTCCTAGCGTGTTCCAGGTTGCATACGCTGTGTACTTTTATGCAGCATATCCGCCCAGTGTGTTTGTACCATAAAAGCCTAGACTAGAAAACGTTTCTTTTTTTATCCATACATCCAGGGGTGTGATCTAGCCGGTTTTCCCCGTTTCTCCCGAAGCGGTTGTTAAAATTACAGCCGGTTCACACAACCGGAGTGAAGCGGGAAACCGAAACTGGTCTCCTGCACTCAATTATATCCCCGTCCATAGGACGCGGATACAATGGAGTTGACTAGCGCTGCCCTGGCAAGGCACATGATGCCTTGCCACTCGGCACTTTAGCGATGATGCAGTCGGTGACATCATCGTGCCGCTGCGTTATTCACGTCGTTTCGCCGCGGGAACGGGATAGCTAAAGATATTATGTTTATTTTTTTTCCTTTTACTGTGTGTAGTGTTGGGGGTCTTATCTATAGGGGACACTAACTACAGATGAGGACTATATAGGGAGCACTAACTACAGGGGAGGACTATATAGGGGGCACTAACTATGGGGGAGGACTATATAGGGGCACTAACTCCAGGGGAGGACTATATAGGGGCACTAACTACAGGGAGGGCTATATAGGGGCCCTACCTACAGGGGACTATATAGAGGCCCCTATATACAGGGGACTATATAGGGGCCCAAGCTAGATGGAATGCCTCAGGGGGCACTATCTTCAGGGAACGCTGCAGGGGGCACTATCTACAGGGGATGCTTCAGGGGGCACTATCAACAGGGGACACTGTGGGGGCACCATCTACAGGGCATGCCGCAGGGGCACTATCTACAGGGGACGCCGCAGGGGTCACTATCTACAGGGAACGATAATAATTACAACACCACAGGAGGCCCTATCTACAGGGGACACTACAGGGGGCACCATCTACAGGCAACGGTACTATCTACAGAGGGCTCTATGGGGAGCAGTATCAACAGAGGGCAGTGTGTGTGTGTGTGTGTGTGTGTGTGTGTGTGTGTGTGTGTGTGTGTGTGTGTGTGTGTGTGTGTGTGTGTGTGTGTTGCATTACCTTACAGTGTTTAACATAATTTTTTCCATGGGCACAGTGTATGGTACTATTATATTCTGAGGCACAGAGTACGGTACTATTATATTCTGGGGCACAGTGTATGGTACTGTTATATTCAGGGACACAGTATATGGCACTATTATATTCAGGGGCACAGTGTGTAGCACTATTATAATTGGGGCACAGTGTACGATACTGTTATATTTAGGAGAATAGCGTGTGGCACCATGAGAATTTTCTCTTCGTTTATAGGTGCGGAAATGTTGGAGAAGTGAGCTTCCGAAGACATCTGAACGGCAAACACTGCAGAAATGGGTTGTGGCCAGGAGGCGTCATCATAGAGGTCTGGACCAGATGGAGAAGAAAACAGAAAAAGAACGACTCCAATCTGAGAAGTCGTCACCGGTGAGTAACTATATGTTTATTCTGTCTGTGACTGATCAGCACTGTAGTCACTGTATGATGGGTGTATCATTCTTTTTTGTGAAACAGCATCTCCCAGCATATCCTAACCATTGTTCTGGCTATACTGGGAGCTATAGTTTTATGCTGTACAAACTTATATGGCAGGGGTTAAACTGAATTTGCAAATAATCTCTGTACGGAGCTGTATTTGAGCTTGTGCTGTATATATGTACCGAGCTCGGTTCTGGAGCTGTATATATATACTGAGCTTGGTTCTGGAGCTGTATATACATATATACTGAGCTTGGTTCTGGAACTGTATATATATACTGAGCTTGGTTCTGGAGTTATATACATCATAACAACCAAGCTCATGACATGTGTGTGTATATATATATATATATATATATATATATATATATATATATATATATATACACACACAACTCCAGAACCAAGCTCCACATTTAAAGACAGCACCAGAACATAGTTCAGTACATATATACAGCACCACAAAAAAGAATAGTACATATATACAGTACCACAACAAAGCTTAGTCCATATATACAGCACCACAACAAAGCTTAGTCCATATATGCAGCACCACAACAAAGCTTAGTACATATATACAGCACCAGAACAAAGCTCCGTACATATATACAGCACCAGAACAAGGCTCACTGCATATATACAGCACCAGAACAAGGCTCAGTGCATATATACAGCACCAGAACAAAGCTCAGTGCATATATACAGCACCAGAACAAAGCTCAGTGCATATATACAGCACCAGAGCAAAGCTCAGTACATAAATACAGCACCAAAACAAAGCTCAGTCCATATATACAGCACCAGAACAAAGCTCAGTACGTATATACAGCATCAGAACAAAGCTCATACATAGATACAGCATCAGAACCAAGCTCAGTACATGTATACTCACCAGAACCAAGATCAGTACATGTATACTCACCAGAACCAAGCTCAGTATATGTATACTCAACAGAACCAAACACAGTACATGTATACTCACCAGAACCAAGCTCAGTACATGTATACAACACCAGAACAAAGCTCAGTACATAAATTCAACACCAGAACCAAGCTCCGCATATAAATACAGCACCAGAACAAAGCTGATGTAATGGCAGGAAGGAGGTGAAGGGAACAAGTGAGCCCTAATCTACCCACCGCCCTGTCCCTGCCTACTTGCAACGACCCGCCCTAGGCGACGGGGTACAACTTGGCGGCGGTCCCTACGCTGTCTAAGTGCAAGGGAGTACAAACAGGGAACACGCAAGGGAATACAGTAGCCCACGGAACGCCGCGAGGAAACGGAGCGGTGAATGAGCCAGTCAGGATCAGGAAGTAGTGGAGTATACAAACGGGAGCACGGAGCAGAAGCAAGCCAGGGGCAGAGCAACGCAGGATAAATGGAACTGAAGCAAGGCAGAAGCACGGCAGAAGCAGGCTGGAGCAAGGCAGCAGTGGGGCCAGGAATCCAAGAAGAATAACAAGCAAGGAGGAAGAGAAAACGGCAGGTATAAATGGACAGGGGGCGGAGCTAACTCTGACTGACCAGGCCGCGATAGGCTCTCCCACTCCTGAGCCTGCCACCCTGATTGGTGGGAGCAGGTGTCAGTCTCAGAGGTCTGGCCTCAGGTGTCGACTGATTAATCCTGGGAGTATACCCAGACGTAGTGCCTGGCAGATCCTTTACAGCTGAGTTCATATATATACCACAAAATCCAAGCTCAGTACATATATACAGCACCAAAACCAAGCTCAGTACATGTATACTCACCAGAACCAAGCTCAGTACATGTATACTCGCCAGAACCAAGCTCAGCTTACATGTATACTCACCAGAACCAAGCTCAGCTTACATGTATACTCACCAGAACCAAGCTCAGCTTACATGTATACTCACCAGAACCCAGCTCAGCATACATGTATACTCACCAGAACCAAGCTCAGCATACAAATACAGCACCAGAACAAAGCCCAGTACATGTAGATATGTTTTGAGCTTGGTTGTTATGATGTATATATGTAATGAGCTTGGTTTTCGTATTGTATTTATGTACAGAGTTTGGTTCTAGTGAGTATATATGTAATGAGCTTGGTTCTGGGGCTGTATTTATGTACTGAGCTTTGTTCTGGTGCTGTATTTATGTACTGAGCTATGTTCTGGTGCTGCATGTGTGTATGAGCTTAGTTCTGGTGCTGTATATATGTATGAGGTTTTGTTCTGGCGCTGTATATATGTATGAAGCTTGGTTCTGGTACCATATCTGTGCGTTACCCAGGAGATTTGTCACGGCTTACTGCGCACACCGCACAGTCCTCCACCCTTCTCACAGTGCACAGTGTAACTAAATGGGCTGAGGAAACTTAGGATATTGAATGCGCGCATATAGGTCTGTATGTAATGGGTGAGTTTAATATAATGTGTGGGTAGGTAGGTATGTACGTTTATGTAATTATATACATAGTGTGGCAATCCAGTTAAAGATTCTGGACAGGGAATTTCCTTATTTTGAGTCCACTTTATTATAGGGTGTATTTGGAATATCGTAATTATTTTATTATTAGAATCATTTTCTATGGCGCGATACACCGTGACAACCCCCCCCCCCCCTGCGCGCGTATGTTTTTGTCTGCAAAACAGGAAACTTGTTGCTAAAAATTTTAATTCCACCCCTGCATACATCTACTGCATCACAATTAGGTAGATTTATTGTGTAACGCTGGGTGACATCCACTCGGGGAGATCTAGTGGTAGCCATATTAGTGGTTACCCAGCTTCCCTAGAAACCAATATAACCAATAACTATGACTAGTCAAACTTTTGTTTTATGGAGATCTCCGTGTTTTCAGTTCAGTTATCAATTAATATTAGCATATGAAGTACAGTAAGTATTCCTAAATTCAGTGGTAAAGAGATGAAACATATGTTTTGCTAAATACAGATCTCAGGATAAATCACAAATTTGACATTTGTTTTGCCATAAGAGGACATTCTCTTTTACCTATTACCACCCCTCTCAGAGTAATGCACTTGGTAGGATCTGCCAAGAGGAGCGGGGAAAGGGAGGTGACAACGGTGTTTGAGCACAGTTCTTATTTGGAAGTGATGTTACTTTTTATTCAAATGTTGAATATTCAGACATTGAATATTTTTAATGAAGTGCTATAATATTGCATCTGTGGACAAGAATATGAATCTGATTGAGTACTAAATATTCATATTCATTCATATTTGACTGGAGTTGCCCTTTAAGTGATGTGTGATCCTCCTCACAGACACGCCTATACGTTCTGATTCTTGATAATTTTGAGGAATAGACTCCGTACTGAATGGGAAGGGAAGAAGGGCGTCTGAGGACACGATCATGTTAAAATCTCCTGGTGCGGACCTAAATATATACCTAAGGTGGTAAATGCAGCTGTCCGAATCACGGTGTTGCTGATGTCTTGGTGCCACTGTTTATTTTCCAGCCCTGTAAAAATTTATTGCGCAAGCTTTTTATATTTTTTCCTCTATAGGCTTGGTTAACAATAATGCAGTGAAAATAGGTCAAACCAGACCTATCTGTGAATGGAGTCTTCCCAGGTTCCCATGGTAATATTCAGCCGCTTTACTGAAAACTGATGCTGCGTTACATCGCTCTGAAGTTCCTGAGATGCTTGAGCTAAGACGCGAGATGTCTGAGGAATTAACACATTTTGCTTTCAGTCATTTCTTTTTTACACTTGTGTGGGAGTAGCGCAGTGGTCCTCTATGGCTGGGTTTACACGCTACGATTCTGCAAAGATCCCACTCCTAATCCTATTATGATTACGAACAGTTGTACGAAAGGCGTTTACATGTGGCGATAAGATGTGAACAACGCCATTACAGCGCTGATCACAGTCTGACATTATGGGGCTGGTAACTCCTGCTTTCACAGTCACCTGCAATCGCCACAATTTGCCTAACAACACGGTTTTTTTAACTTGTCATATTCAATTCAAGGGCAAAAATGTGTCAATTGAAAATAACCAGTTCCAGTCATTTTATATGCAGGGATTATTGATGATTGTGGTAGGAATTAATATGATTCATCACAGTATTGCATTGTATACTCTGCCCACTAAAGGGGCTGTATGAGATTAGATTTAATAAAAAGTGTTTCTTTTTTTTTTAAAGCCGCGCTACCCTTTTCTCTGGCTTGTGTCGGTCCGGCATTGCAGCACAACTCCACTTACTTTGTGCATTTAGCTCCTATAGAAAAGGCCTTTACAATGTATGACTTGTCTAACAAAGTGTAGGCTACCTGACCTGTTTGGCATCGAAATGTTGCAAGCCCTTTACAAGTTTGATGTTTGTTTGCAACAAATTAGGACATGCGCCAAACTGAAAACTGTTGGACACCAGGAAGACACGCTAAAATAGCGACCAGATGCTATGGAGAACATGCTTTTGCCAATTTAATTTTTTATTTTTTTTGGATACGTACCTTTCACCATGTTCCTTTATAGGCCTGATGAATATATGTTATCTATGCCTGGACATGCATAAACAGTGTCCTACTGTTGACCTTACTTGGTGCAGGAATTGTCCACCGTTCTTAAAGGTGTTGTCGTATTAGCAATTGGATAGCATAGAGGAAAGTCTCCCGTCTAAAACCTCCCTCTATTTGCCAAGTAGAGAGAAACTAACCAAGACTGGCTCTGGCAGACTTGGCCCAGCTACCTATTACATGGTCGGCCATATTTGAATGGCTGCTATGTAATACTAAATTTCTCCTGCAGTAGCCACTGAGGATGTTGTGGATTTTAGAGCAAGACCTATAAAGATCCGTTGATTGCCAGGCTAGCATCATTGCATAAAGGTTATCAGGATAAGACAACCCCTTTTAATGCAACAAATGTCTCCTTCCATAGTCACTGGAAGTGCTCCTTGTGTCTTTGGGTCATAAAGCAATGTATAGTGAATACAGAGGCATAGAAGAGGCCGTACGGCAGACGAAAAAATAAAATAACGGGAGGCCTCCATGACTTAAAATAGATGGGAGGGACATAGAGTTGGTTGGCCTATGGGAATGTAAGGATAGGGATGGTAGGAGGGTTATTGGGATTAGGGGTGGAGATTTAGGTGGATGTACACGTTTCCTCGTGGTCTTCTTCCTTCTCTTCGCCAGGACACAGAAGCAAGAACATGTTCCCGCCCTGGAGAGGATTGGTGTATTGCAGCAAAAGGTTGCTGTTGGTGGTGTTTCTCCCGGCCAGAAGTTTATTTAGCTGATGATGTATGTCTTTGGTGGCCAGGTTATTTTGTCATTGTAGCTGGGGGGGGGGGGGGTTGGGGGAGTCCTTGAAGTAGGTCGTAAAAGGTGGTGGGGGGAAGGGGAATGCACCCCGAATTGGTCCGCTTCTTAGGGTGTTAACCCTTTTTGAAGGCTGTGTTATATATGGTGGTCATCTGCAAAAGGTAATTGGTGCCCCCGGGCCGGGTTACGGCTGGGGGTATGGTATTGGTGGGCAGATGACCAAAATTAAATATCGGTGGCTTCAAGGACTTGCCCCTGTCATTCTGGTTGTTAAATAATGTTATGACCCTGATAGGGTAGCAGTTGGTTATTTAATGTTATGAAGAATTCCTTTTTGGGGATTCAAAAAGTTATGGTATTTAAAATTCCTTGTTATTTAAATAATAAACGGCTGCTGTGGCCATTAAAATCCAACTCCGTTTCAGTGTCTGCTTTGAGTAATGGGAGTAATGGGTAGGTTTCGTAAGGGGAGAAACGACTCGACTTATTTGAGTCAAGGTAAATTAATAGAAGGCAGCCAGAACTGCAGGTTCTGTGGACTGCACAGAAAGGGGTATTACACCATAATAAATGTTAATAGACATGGATTGTAAAAAGTGTTTACAACATATAAGTTTTGGCTCCTCAGAACACCTACGCACAGTGTGATGATATTACAAGCAGTGAATACTGACCCTAAATTTTGGCTTCTGAAACCTCTACAATATAGTTTCTCATTCTGTGGTATGTGTACCCCGGGGGATACATGCCCTATCTCACACTCTCCTCATGCTGTGCTTTTAAGGCTATGTTTACATGCTTAGCAAAAAACGTCCGAAAATACGGAGCGGTTTTCAAGAAAAACAGCTCCTGATTTTCAGCCGTTTTTTATTCTAACTCGCGTTTTTTGCTGCGTTTTTTACGGCAGTTTGTGGAGCTATTTTTCTATAAAGTCAGTGAAAAACCGCTCCAAAAAGGCTCAAGAAGTGACATGCACTTCTTTTTAGTGGGCGTTTTTTACGTGGCCGTTTTTAAAAAGGGCCGCTTGAAAAAACACCCAGTCTGCTTCTGATTTTTCGTCCGTTTACGACCCGAAAAACTTCCGAAAATAAGCTGTGTGAACATACCCCAATAGGGGCAGCACAGTGTTTGTTCTGAGCCTTGGGGGTACTTTTGATGTCATTTATTTTATTTGGAGGGAACGTTCATAAACACTGTTCTATAACATACAAATGTACTGCTGTAAAAAATGAATGGTACACTTAAGCATCTCAGTATCACCCAAGTCAATTAAACTACAGGGATCTCAATCTGTCTGGTTAGGAAGCATCAGCGATTGCAAATCCATTTCACCTGCATTAGTGCAAATGAAAGTGACACCAGGTGCAGTGAAGAGGCATCGGCAAGACAACACCCAAAAAGAGAATGGTTTAGCAAGTGGTGGCCACAGACCATTCCTCTCTCCTTATCCTTTCTGACCGATTCTTCTCTAGTTTTGCATCTTGCTAGCATCCTTGTCACTACTGGTAGCATGAGGCAGTACCTGCAGCCCATTCAGGATGCACAGGTAGTCCAGCTCTTCCAGGATTGGACAGCCATATGTGCCGTCGCAAGAAGGTTTGATGCGTCTCCCAGCACAGTCTCAAGACCATGGAGCAGATACCAGGACATGAGCCATTACACGTGGGAGCCGGACAGGGCCATAGGAGGGCATCAACCCATCAGCAGGACCAGTATCTGCTCCTTTGTGCAAAGAGGAACACTGCGAGAGTCCTACAAAATGACCTCCAGTGGGCTACTAGCAGGGCCGGCCCTAGGATAGATTGCGCCCTGTGCGAAATGATTTTTCGGCGCCCCACCCCATTATTAAAAAAAAAAAATGCCCCATAAAAAAATTATAATGCCCCTTTAGTGCCCCCATACAGTATAATAATATTTAATAATATAATATATTACAACCCCTTCAAGGACACAGTATTTTGTCCTCTAATTGTGCCCACAGTATTATGCCCCCTGTAGTACCCCTACACAGTATAATGTCCGCTTAGTGGCCCCCACACTGTATAATGCCCCCCTGTAGATTTTGCCATATAGCCTCCCTGTAGACAGTGCCATAATCCCCCACCTCCTTTTTGTAGATCGTGCCATACAGCCCCCCACACCTCCCCCTTTTAGACAGTGCCATACAGTCCCCCAGCTCCCCCTTCTAGATCGTGCCATACAGTCCCCGCACCTCCCCCTTGTAGACAGTGCCCCCAAACAAAAACAAAAATTGTACTCACCTAGGTCCCGTTCCCATGACGAACTAAGCTGCTCCATGACATCAGTACAGATTTTCCCAACCTTTTCGGACTCGAGGCAGCACTAGAAAAACAAAATTTCCTCAGGGCCCCCCTACCAAAAATTGTTTTGAGAAAGACAGAAAACGGCTAAGAACAAGCACTCCACTCGTAGGGCATGTTCACACACGTTTTTTGTAAGGCAAAAAAAATCTGCCTCAAAATTCCTTCAGCAACTGACAGCGTTGTGTGACCTTTTTTTTGTGTTTTTTCTTAAGCTGTTGAAGCGAATGCAAAAGACGCAGGGAAAAAAAGCTCCAAACGAGCGCCGCAGGTATTTTCTGCCTCCTATTAATTTCAATTGGAGGTCAGAGGTGGAAACCACTTGAAGACCATCAGCCCCCCACTCACAGAAAAATGACCATCAACCCCCCACTCACAGTAAAATGACCATCAGCCCCCCCACTCACAGCAAAATGACCATCAGCCCACCACTCAGTAAAATGTCCATCAGACCCCCACTCACAGATTCCCCCTGTAGGTAGCGCCACACAGCCCCTTGTAGGTAGCGCCACACAGCCCCTTGTGGGTAGCGCCACACAGCCCCCTTGTAGGTAGCACCACACAGCCCCCTTGTAGATAGCGCCACACAGCCCCCTTGTAGATAGCGCAACACAGCCCCCTTGTAGATAGCGCCACACAGCCCCCTTGTAGATAGCGCCACACAGCCCCCTGTAGGGAGGACCACACAGCCCCCTGTATGGAGTGCCGCACAGCCCCCTGGTAGGAAGTGTCGCAAAGACCCCTGGTAGGGAGTGCCCCACAGCCCACAGGTAGGGAGTGCCACACAGCCCCCTGGTTGGTAGTGCCCACAGCCCCCTGGTTGGTAGTGCCCCACAGCCCCCTGGTTGGTAGTGCCCCACAGCCCACAGCTCCCTGGTAGGTAGAGCCACACAGCCCCCTAGTAGGTAGTGCCACACAGCCCCCTAGTAGGTAGTGCCACACAGCCCACTGGTTGGTAGTGCCACACAGCCCACTGGTTGGTAGTGCCACACTGCCCACAGCCCCCTTGTAGGTAGTGCAAGGACCACGAAATGACCGATAGCTGGTGGGCAATAGACATTCAAAAAAGGAAAACTGTGCAGGAGCACACAAAATACCCAGCTTTCCCAGCTATCAAATAAATGTGTGGAAATAAACTAAGTTATAACTTTTATTTAGTCTGAGTAAAGGATTAATCCTTTTAGCTAGATTAAATAAAAGTTATATCTTTATTTCCACACTTTTTTTTTTGATACCCGGGAAAGCTGGGTATTTTGTGTGCTCCTGCACAGTTGTCCTTTGTAGGTAGTGCCACACAGCCCACAGCCCCCCTGTAGATAGCAACCCCCCCCCCTCCTTCCAGTAAAGATAGCGCCACCGTAGCTCCCTGAAGGAGCGGAATCCCCGTGTGGCCGGGGATTCCGCTCCTGTTGCGCTGCTTGATGCCTCTGTCCATATATGGACAGTGACATCAGGGAAAACTCCTGAGGCGGAATCCCCGTCCACAGCGTTGCAGACGCTATGACCGTCGATTCCACTCCAGGAGAAGCTCCTGTCGTCTATGTCCATGACGTCATTGGCTTCTCCTGGAGTGGAATCCCCGGTCATAGAGTCTTCAATGCTGTGACTGGGGATTCTGCTTCAGGAGTTTCCCCTGATGTCACTGTCCATATATGGACAGAAACATCAAGCAGCGCTCCAGGAGCGGAATCCCCGGCCACACGGGGATTCCGCTCCTCCAGGGAGCTACTGTGGCGCTAGTAGACAGCAGAGCAGGAAGATACCTCCCTGCTCTGCTATAGTGCCCCCAAGTAGATAGCAATCCCCCCTTCCAGTATAGATAGCGCCACTGTAGCTCCCTGAACAGTTGTCCTTTGTAGGTAGTGCCACACAGCCCCCTGTAGATAGCAGCCCCCCCGCTTCAGGAGTTTCCCCTGATGCAACTGTCCATATATGGACAGAAACATCAAGCAGCGCTCCAGGACCGGAATCCCCGGCCACACGGGGATTCCGCTGCTTCAGGGAGCTACGGTGGCGCTATCCTGGAAGGGGGGGGGGTTTGATATCTACAGGGGGCACTATTGCCAGGGTAGCTTCCTTCTCCCTGTTATCTCACACCGAATAACCAACTCTGTAAATTGAAAGCTGAATGCATTCATGGAAAGAAGTACACCACACAGACAAATGTTGGTAGACATCTTTCCCTCAGTCCAGTAGGAAGTGAACTAACTTTATTTGAACAAAGAACACAAAAGAAAATCTTCTCTGTAGGAAGGTGGGACGTGCTTAAGCCCCATTGGCTCTACTCAGCTGTAAGTTATTATGTACACTCCTCTTGCATTCCAGGGGCGGTGTCTTCCATAGACGTGTCCGTCATGCAGACTCCTTCATGTTCCATAGATCCAATCTCTTTGTGAACACTATAGCAGAGCAAGGGAGGTATCTGAAGGGAGCTACAGTGGCGCTAGTAGACAGCAGAGCAGGGATACACACACCCGCTGGCGCCCCTCTTGCCGTGTGGCAGCTGGCGCCCTGTGCGACCGCACTGGTCGAACATAGCTAAGGCTTGCCATGGCTACTAGCGTGCATGATTCTGACCAAACCGACCGAAACAGACTCCATAAGTGTGCGCCCCGACGTACAGGAGTGGGACCCATGCTCACAGTTCAGCACCATGTAGCTCGTTTGGCACTCGACAGAGAACACTAGAATTGGAAGGCCCATTCTCTTTACAGACGAGAGCAGGTTCACATTGAGCACATGTGACAGTTGTTTAAGTCTGGAGATCCTGTGGAGAACATTTTGCAGCCTGCAACAATCCCCAGCATGCTTTTTGGGGTGATTTGGAATCCAGCCCTCTATTGGTTGATTATTTTGGTTTCTATTTACCGTTGGATACGTAATTTTGTTCTCAACGATTACACAATTTTTATATCGGTAAAGATTTTCAACTTCATCTTTTCATTCATTCGGATCGCATATGTGAATTAAGGGATTTTTTTGAGCAGTGTATATTTTAAGGTGACAAATCTGTGTCCCAAGAGTCAATTGACAAGTTTATAGAATTATTAATAAAATATGATTGACGATCATCAGCTCAATGGCACTTGAACGAAATCTTATATGTTTAAACATACCTTTGTGGCTGCAGATAGACATTTCAGAGAAAAATAACTTTGTTCCCTACACAACGCCTCCCCTTTCGGCTTGATTGACATCTCCAGCGTTTGGCAGATGACCGTGACCGCCCTTGGGGGACTTGCGACCTAATTTCCTATGCAAACAATGTTCTCTCTCTCTAAAATGTCAAGTCTATTTGCGGCTACAATGGTATATTTGAACGTATGTTTACGTCCCCTACCCAGCACTGATTTTGGCTTAGTAACCATAAAAGACCTGGCAGCCTCCCTTTTAGGGTGCCTTCACACAGTGTTTTTGTGGCTTTTTTTACCCGAAAAAACTCTGCCCAGATGTTAGCTGCATATCACTAGGGAAATAATAAATTCTCCACAAACTTTCCATTCTTTTCTTTTTGTCTTGCATTTTTTGGGTTATTGTGTTTTTTTGCAACTGCTGGATGGGGCTGGTTTAGCGTGTTTTCAGTCAGTTAGTGGCGTTTGTCTCACATAGACCTAAATTGGCTTTCTTTTGCCCGATCAAAAAAACGCATGTGTAAATGTGCACTAAAATAGACCTGTCAGGAGAGGTGACAAGTCCTCTTTAAGGTATCTCTTTAATGATATTTAGGGAAGTAGACCAGCCAGGTGCTATTAGCACACTCCATAAGAAATCCCTTCCGGTCTCTAATTCCCAGCGGAGAGTGCACTCCACTTGTCTGTTGTGCTCGTGATGACGTATAAAGGGTGACATGACATATCAGTGCCTTTGATGCATTTTCTACCAGATTCTGCACCTGGGAATAGCGGTATATTCCTCATATATTTTAGAGGGATTTACCTTGAAAATGATATGATACTGGTTTACTCTTTCGTGTGATTGGTATTTTCTGTGAATATGACTAATCGGGAACATGTAATCTCCTAACCTAATATATGCTGTATCTAAATGTAGTCTTGGAGCACTGATCTCAAGGGGGCACAGTTGTGTTTGTGTGGAGTATTGGAATTTACATATGTCTCGACCATTAAGGTTGAAATGTAGTTTGGATAATAGTTTTTTAATAATTGTACCCCACTGGAGCTATGTATGGGGACGAGCGGTCGTTACTTCGATCGCTCGTCCCCATACATTATCATGTCGGCAGCGCATCTCCCTGTATACACAGGAAGATATGCTGCCGACAACGATAATCTTTTACTTTTTTAAAACTATACGATCAGCAAATAAACTAGCGTTTGATCGTTCTTCTGACGATTGCTGCCGTTTACACAGGGCAATTATCGGCAACGGGCATTCTTTGAACGATTGTTTGCCCAATAATTGCCCAGTGTAAAACCCCCTTAAAGAGGCTCTGTCACCACATTGCGGTGCTGTAATGTAGACAAGTGGTTTTTATTTAGAGAAACGATACATTTTGACCAAGTTATGACCTATTTTTTAAATTTATGCTAATGACTTTAATAGACAACTGGGCGTGTTTTTACCTTTTGACCAAGTGGGCGTTGTAAAGAGAAGTGTATGGTGCTGACCAATCAGCGTCATACACTTCTTTCCATTCATATACTCCGCACATAGTGATCTTGCGAGATCACGATGTGCTGTCACTTACTCACTCATTAACTTTACTGAAGTGTCTTGAGAGTGAATAGACATCGCTTCCAGCCAGGACACTTCGGTAAAGTTTGTGTGTAACTTACTCACACAGCACATCAAGATCACGCTGTGCTGTCATTAAGTCCCACACAAACATTACCGAAGTGTCGGGATTTTGAATAGACATCGCTTCCTGGCTGGAAGCGATGTCTATTTATTCTCAAGACACTTCAGTAATGTTAATGTGTGAGTGACAGCACATCGTGATCTCGCAAGATCACTATGTGCGGAGTACATGAATGAAGGGAAGTGTATGACGCTGATTGGTCAGCATCATACACTTCTCTTTACAACGCCCACTTGGTCAAAAGGTACAAACACGCCCAGTTGTCTATTAAGAAAGTCATTAGCATAAATCTAAAATAGGTCATAACTTGCTCAAAATTGTTTTTCTAAATAAAAACGACTGCTGTTACCTACATTTCAGCGCAGATAACATTATGTAGGAGATAGGGCACTTATAATGTGATGACAGAGCCTCTTTAACCCCTTAACGACCGGCGTATAGTGTTTTTACGTCGGCCATTCAGGGTAGTTCTTCTGAAGTGTCGGCTTTTCACGTCGGCACTTCAGAAGAACTTTTCTGTCATCGTGCAGGGATCTTCTGAAGACCGGGCTTTTAGTAACAGCCTCGGGCTTCAGGGCAACTAACTAGCAGTGGTCTCCGATCAAATTTAACCCCTCAGATGCGGCACTCAATAGCAAGTGCCGCATCTGAGTGGTTTGCGAGGGAGGGGGCCGCATTGGAGCAGTATTCGCGGGGATCTCCTAAAGTCCGGGCTGCTGGTAACAGCCTCGGGCTTCAGGGCAACGATCGGAGACCACTAGCAGTGGTCTCCAATCAGTTTTAACCCCTCAGATGTGGCGCTCAATAGCAAGCGCCACATCTGAGTGGTTTGGGAGAGAGGGGGCTGCATCGGAGTGTTTTTTTTAGCAATAGCCTTGGCTTCAGTGATGATCGGAGACCAATAACAGCGGTCTCCGTTCATGTGATCACTGTGAGAACCATTCACAGTGATCACAAAATGAAAAACGAAGTGTTTCTGCTACCTGTCTCTCTTCACACTTGTTACTTTGTATGAGAAGAGACAGAGAGATAATTTTACTGTGACACCAAAGACACTAAATTACAAAAAATCTACTATATAAACTTTATATAAACTTCAATTGTATACTAGGCTAGGGTTATCCTTAGGGCACGTTCACATGTGGCAGAGTTTTTCCGCTGCAAATGTTGGTGCAGATTTGGGGCAATTAGGCAACGAATCTGCACCAACATTTGCATATTTGACAGGTAGTTCAGACGTTGCAGAAAAGACAGCGGACTTGCCACCGATTTCAGTTTTTGCATTGCAAAGGCTGAAATCCGTAATAAAATTCCAGTTCTTCTCCGCAACAGACATTGCCTGCTGCGGAGGGAAAATTCTGCACCGCAGCCTATGGTCCGCAGCAGAGTTTTCCACAACGTCTGAACTAACTTTCCTAAAAATGGATAGAAACAAATGTAAAAAACGGCCGCTGGAGAATTCCACAGCAATTCCGCCACGTGTGAATGTACCCTTAGGGTTATTCTAGGTTCTATTCTAGAGTTAGTCTAGGGTTAGCCTAGGTTTAGTTTAGAGTTAGCCTAGGTTTAGTCTAGGGTTAGCCTAGGTTTAGTCTAGGGTTTGCCTAGGTTTAGTCTAGGGTTAGCCTAGGTTTAGTCTAGGGTTAGCCTAGGCTTAGTCTATTGTTAGCCTAGGTTTAGTCTAGGGTTAGCCTAGGCTTAGTCTATTGTTAGCCTAGGTTTAGTCTAGGGTTAGCCTAGGTTTAGTCTAGGGTTAGCCTAGGTTTAGTCTAGGGTTAGCCTAGGTTTAGTCTAGGGTTAGCCTAGAGTTAGTCTGCGTGTGTGCGTCTGGTTACAGTCTTTGTCATATGTGTGTATAATTACAATGGCCCATAGAAGGTTCACGGTGGAAGAGGCATACGCCATGTTAATTTCTGACTCTGATGAAAGCGATACAGAAACCGCGTCCGAGGTAAAATGTCTACCAGTGCCAGCGACGACAGTGATACGCTTTATGCAAATGTCGCTGCAGAGTCCACAAGCACAGGGCATGTCGCAGAAGTACCACAAAACATGGCCCACTCTATTTCCCCCTAATATCCCAGAATTTATTGCCACACCAGGGATAAATATTAATGTGGAAAATTTTACAGCCCCCGATTTTTAAAAAATATTAATTACAGATGAACTATTGGAGCTGGTTGTTAACCAAACCAATCTGTATGCTCGCCAATTCTTTGCTGAAAAGCCAACGTCCTCCTATGCAAAGCAGTGGCACCCCACAAATACTGGCGAACTTAAAAACATTTTTGGGGCTCATCCTCAACATGGGGCTAGTGAAAAAGCCCTCAATCCGGTCATATTGGGCAACAAGGCCTACACATGCCACACCTGATTTTCCAGCCGTTATTACCAGAAGCAGATATGAAGTGCTTCATGATCCAGGCCGTGACCGCCTGTATAAAATAAGGCCCCTGATAAAAATTTTGGACGAGTCATTTATGCCGGTGTACAACCCCGAAAAAAACCTAGCGGTGGATGAATCACTGATGAGTTACAAATGCAGGCTCTCATTCCACTAGTACATCCCCTCAAAGAGAGCAAAATATGGGGTTAAAATCTACAAGCTCTGTGAGAGGGGTACAGGCTACATATCTGACTTTAGAACCTATGAAGCCAAAGACCGTGATATTACCCACATTATTAACTCATTTATTTTCACACTGTTTTTGTAGGGAGAACCAAAACGGAGGGTTGCTTATTGGATAATGTTTCACTGTAAAAATGCAGCAATACTGTATTTTCTGGAAAAAACTATTTTTTATTTCTTTCCACCTATTAAAAATACTCACTATACCCCTCCTAGATGAATATTAGCAGGACATTTACACTTGTCAAAATGACCTGCAGTACCACGGCAAATATAGCGTGGTTCCCTAAAATCAGCTCTGGCGTAGAAAGGCCTCCAAAAGCCAAAATGGACTCCTATGATATGCCCTATAACGGGTCCATATAATAGATAAGACACACATATTTGATATCGCCGTACACGGGAGAAGTAGCAGAATGTGGAAAGGTGTCACTTTTACCAATATGTCATATGGTGTTTCGAAATGGCTTAAGAAAATTGACACTTTTGTAAAGAAAAATGCAATTTAAATTTTTTGGCCCAAGTTTGGACAAATTCTGTAAAAAGTGTAAAGGGTTAAAACAGAAATTGAACTGCTAGAAATAGAATTTGGGGTGTGTATTTTTTTGTATCATGGTCATTTTTGGTAAATTCTGACAGTCTGCCACTCCAGTACTATGGCAAATGCAGCATGGTGCACTAAAATTAATTCTGGTGTGACAGGCCCCCGAAAGCCAAAATGGATTCCTTCTATGATATGCCCTATAACGGGTCCATATAATAGATTAGACACACATATTTGGTATTGCCGTACACGGGAGAAATAGCAGAATGTGGAAAGGTGTCACTTTTACCAGTATGTCATATGGTGTTTCGAAATGGCTTAAGAAAAGTGCCACTTTTGCAAAAAAAATGCAATTTAAATTTTTTTGGCCCAAGTTGGGACAAATTCTGTAAAAAGTGTGAAGGGTTAAAACAGAAATTGAACCGCTAGAAATAGACTTTAGAGTGTCTAGTTTGTAAAACACTGTTTTTTTACCATTATTTATTGGACTTCAAGTCCATTATCCATACATTAATACCATGGTGTAAAAAACTAAATTAAGACATTTTAATGTGCCATTGAAAAAAGGGGCACTTGTGTTTTATACTATATTTCTGGTAAAAAAAAAAAAAAAATACACCTCTAAGTCAGGTGTCCTTATTATCAGGATAAATTAAAAAATATATTTCAATACATTTGTATGATACAATTACTTTTATTTTAAAACATTTTAAATGATGAAAAAAAAATCCAAAATGTTTCTTTTTTTTCTGTCTTTCCACGGCTATAAAAAAAGTAACAAAAATGTTACCTATACATATATACCACAAAAAGGAAGCACTACATGTCCCAAGAAAACAGTGCAAAATTCACATTGATACATAAAACACATACAGAGTTATACTGCATTACATCTGTGAATAGCAAAACTGCGAAAATTGCTCTGGTCACTAAGGTTTAAAACACCTTCGGTATTAAAGGAAGGGTGTCGCAAAAAATTTTTTTTGTGTTCCATGGTATATCTAATGCCTTGGAAATTCTTTGGTGCCCTTCTCCTGATTGGTGCCTTTCAACAATCAGATCCCTTTGATGTGTTTGCTTTCACATGCAACAAAGAAAACGTCAGGAAAATCCTAATAGAATGAACTTTATAAAGAGTTACTCAGAATCACTTTAAATAATGGCAGTTGTGTACGGACTACTATTTAACAGGAGTTTGAATGTGATTGGCTAATTCTGAACACAACCACATCCCCAATTATTAAGAGGGTGTTCACAGTTATGCCACCACATTATTTTTGTTTTTTATTTTTCCCCTCAAAATGATTTCAGTTTGTTTTTCAATGGAATTGTACAGATTATGGGTCACATTAAAAGGTGGAAAAAGTTCTGAAATGATTCATCTTGTACTGACATACAGTGTATATATATATATATATATATATATATATATAGCAGAAGAATTGAGGCAGCACTCCAAAGTAGTGGATGAAAATAGAGGTGTGTTTATTCACCCCACAGGGAGGCAACGTTTCGATCCAGCTTACTGGGATCAAAGATATATTCTTAATAAAAAAAATATTTAAAATGTTGGCAAACTTTCCTTGCATGTATGGGGCTGAGATGTGCCCTGTTCCAATATTTACAACTATTAAGCTACGTTCACACAGGGCAGATACACTGCGTAAAGGTAAACAGCGTGTATGCCCTGGTGGTTGCAGGGAATCCTGGCCGAAAGGCTGCATCAAATTGTCTGGAATGTCAGCTGCGGAAAACCGCAAGTTAAAGAAAACAAAAAAACACATGCTTACCCTCTGACATCCTGCAGAACGGCCTGCTGAGATGACATTTTATGCCATGTAACCGCTGCTGCCTGTAATTGGCTGCAGCGGTCACATGACATGAAACGTCATCCCAGGAGGCCAGCCTGGAGGAAGCAGCAGAGAATTCTGGGTAAGCATAAGTTTTTCCACCGCAAAAAAATGGAACATCTGATACATGTTGCGGGTTTTACCTTCCATTGAATTAAACGGGGGAAACCCGCAACACAAAAGCAGCGATTACACAAATACAATTGACATGCGGCGGATTAAAAAACCGCACCACACGTCAATTTCTGAACATGTTTTCCGCTTAACATTTACGCAGCGTGTGGATGAGATTTGTTCTCTCTCATCCACTATGCTGCTACTGTATTATGCTGCAGATTTTATGCAACAAAAGCTGCAGTATTTACATTATGTGTGAACTTAACCTTAGGTTGGATTCACATACAGCGTTTTGCTGTTTTCCGTCGCATTTTTTTTTATCGAGACCAAAAATGTTGTGGCCAGATGTTACTTTAACATCCATAGTAAATTATTGAAATGCTACATACAAATTGTTTTGGTTTGTGGGGTTTGTTTTTTTTTGTATTTTTTCAAAACGCATCATGCTCAGGGTATGGCTCTTTTTCGGCCATTCTCCCATGGATTTCTCCATAGAACTTGGAAAACGACATAATTAAATAAAAAATAATACTTGAAATGCCACCAAAAACAGTTGTAAAAAATGCTTGGAACTCATACTATTTAAAAACGCTGAAAAAATTGTGTGTGTGTGTGTGTGTGAAGGAGGCCTCTGTGTCCAAACCTTAGTATCCCTAGGCACCTAGATAGATCGATAGATGCTAGTCCTTCTCAATGAATTAGAATATCATCAAAAAGTTAATTTATTTCAGTAATTCAATTAAAAAAATAAAACTCATATTATATTGATCCTTTACACACAGAGTTATCCATTTCCAGCATTTTTTTTTCTTTTAATGTCGATTATGGCGAACAGTTAATGAAAACCCAAAACTTAGTGTCTCAGAAAATTAGAATATTATATAAGCCCAATTTCAAAAAGTATTTTTAATACCAAAATGTTGGTCTACTGAAAAGTATGTCCAGTATATACACTCAATACTTTGTCGGAGTTCCTTTTGCATGGGGTTTAGCAGTCCAAAGTCCTGATTTCAGATGAAAGTAAATTTTGCATTTCATTTGGAAATCCAGGTCCCAGAGTCTAGAGGAAGAGTGGAGAGGCGTCAATCCAAGTTGCTTGTGGTCCGGTGTAAAGTTTCCACAGTCAGTGATGGTTTGGGGAGCCATGTCATCTGCTGGTGTTGGTCCACTGTGTTATATCAAGTCCAGAGTCAGCTCAGCGTTTAGCAGGAAATTTTCGACCACTTCCCTCTGCTGACAAGCTTTATGGAGATTATGATCTCATTTTCAAGCAGGACTTGGCACCTGCCCACACTGCCAAAAGTACCCAGGGCCGCCATCAGGGGGGTATTAGGGGTACTACTGTAGGGGGCACGGCCAAACTTAATTGAAAGGGGGGCCCGGCCACTGCCGCGACTTGCCTTTGGTAGAAAAAAATAGGCCCCTGCAATGGGGCCTGTTCTTTTCACCAAAACAATGTCGTGAGCTGCGGGCCCCCTTCGTCAAATACCGCCGTGAGCTGCGATCCCCCTCTCGTCAAACACCGCCGTGAAACACCGACCGTAAAGAATTTTGAGGCAGATTTTGACCTGCCCACACTATCTTGCCGCGTTTTTTTGCTGCGTTTTTTGCCTGCGGCGATTGAGGACAGCAGACAAAAAAAGCAGCGAAAAATGCATTTTCTGCCTCCCATTGATTTAGATGCCTAGTGTGTTCCTACCCTAAGGCCGGATTTACACAAGCATGTGCTTTTTGCGCGCGCAAAAAACGTGATGTTTTGCGCATGCAAAAGGTCCATAACAGCTCCGTGTGGAAGCAGCGTATGATGCGTGGCTGCGTGATTTTCGCGCAGCCGCCATCATTATGACACTCTGTATGTTTGTAAACAGAAAAGCACGTGGTGCTTTTCTGTTTTCATTCATAGTTTATACTGCTGCGGAAGTGCTGGGCGTGATTTTCACGCACCCATTGACTTCAATGGGTGCGTGATGCTCGAACAATGCACAAATATTGGACATGTCGTGAGTTTTACGCAGCGGACACACGCTGCGTGAAAATCACTGACAGTCTGCATGGTCCCATAGACTAATATAGGTCCGTGCGAGGCGCGTGAAAATCACGCGCGTTGCACGGACGTATTACACGTTCGTCTGAATAAGTCCTAACAATAAGGTCCAGTTCACAGAGTTTTTGGGCCTTGATATTGACTCGAACACTGCGTCAGAATCAGCACCAAACAACTTCCAAAACCGCCTCCCATTGATTTAATCTGAAATCAATGGGAGCCAGTCGCGGAAAAAAGAAAAAGCAGCACGTCCTTTATTGCCGTTGTTCCGCCTCTGACCTCCCATCTAATTCAATGGGAGGCAGAAAATGAATTTTTCGGTGCGTTTTTTTGTCTGCTGTCCTCAATCGCCGAAGGCAAAAAATGCGGCAAGATAGTGTGGGCAGGTCAAAATCTGCCTCAAAATTCGGTGCGCGGTTCCAGGTGGTTGCAGGTGCGTGCGGGTGCGCGCACGCGCGGGAGTTTGCGGTGCGCGCGAACGGTTGCGCGGGCGGTGTTTGACGGCCCCCATGATGACCCCCATGCTACCCAGGGCCGCCATCAGGGGGGTATTAGGGGTACTGATGTGAGAGGCCCGACCAAACCTAATTGAAAGGGGGGCCCGCAGCTCACGACATTCTTTTGGTGAAAAAACGGGCCCCATTGCAGGGGCCTGTTTTTTTCTACCAAAGGCAAGTCACGGCAGTTGCCGGACCCTCCTTTCAATTAGGTTTGGCCGGGCCTCTCACATCAGTACCCCTAATACCCCACCTGATGGCGGCCCTGGGTAGCATGATATAGTACTGGATGGAGTGCCGTTAACAGGCGGTGCCACGGTAGGGGGGCCCAGAAAATTTAGCTGTATGGGGCCCTGAAATTCCTGATGGCGGCCCTGAAAGTACCAATACCTGGTTTAATAACCACAGTATCACTGCACTTGATTGGCCAGCAAACTCGCCTGACCTAAACCCCATAGAGAATCTATAGGGTATTGTCAAGAGGAAGATGAGACACCAGACCCAACAATGCAGACGAGCTGAGGGCCGCTATCAAAGCAACCTGGGCTTCCATAACACCTCAGCAGTGCCACAGGCTGATCGCCTCCATGCCTCGCCGCATTGATAACACCTCAGCAGTGCCACGCCACATTGATGCCGTAATTCATGCAGAGTCTGAGCCGCGACCAAGTATTGAGTATATACTGTACATACTTTTCAGAAGGCCAACATTTCAGTATTAAAAATACTTTTTGAAATTGGGCTTATATAATATTCTAATTTTCTGAGACACTAAATTTTGTGTTTTCATTAACTGTTAGGCCTCATGCACATGACCGTAGCCATGTGCATGGCCGTGATTTCCGGGTCGGCCGGCCACGGAGTGACAGCCGCGAGCCACCCGCAAATCGCGGGCCGTGCACATGGCCGCGGCCATTATTTTCAATGAGCCCGGACCATGCACGGACCGTGAAATGAATGAATGGGGCCGCAATTCTCCCGTGGATTTTCGGGGGACTAGTGGCCGCAAAAGCACATTCGTGTGCATGGGGCCTTAGCCATAATCATCAACATTAAAAGAAAAAAATGCTGGAAATAGATCACTCTGTGTGTATTGGATCAATATAATATGAGTTTTATTTTTTTAATTAAATTACTGAAATTAACTTTTTGATGATATTCTAATTCATTGAGAAGGACTAGTGGATGGATAGATAGATAGATAGATAGATAGATAGATAGATAGATAGATAGATATACATGGTGCAGTAATGGAGTCTGCCTATGCTGCTACATAGGTCTAGGGCAGGGGTCGAAAACTCTGCCGGGTAACTGGGCCACATATAGAAAAAATGTGAAGTTGACGGGCAGCATTACTTTCAAATTTGATACAATACAAAATTATTGTTAATCAATTAGTTATTTGAACTACTACAATAATACTACATTATTATAATAATAGCACTAGGTTTAAACTTAACGGAAATTTGTGAGTTTTCTCCACGTGCTTATTTCAACAATCCGGTTTTCCAGCTTGTGTCGCTAAATGCAGTCCGGCGGCTCAGTTGACAGCGTTTGGCAGATACACAAATGTAAATATTGGGCAGCCCCTTTTTAGATAGTGCCACAAAGCCCTCTGTAGATACTGCCACAGTGCCCTCTGTAGATACTGCCACAGTGCCCTCTGTAGATACTGCCACAGTGCCCTCTGTAGATACTGCCACAGTGCCCTCTGTAGATACTGCCACAGTGCCCCCTGTAGATACTGCCACAGTGCCCTCTGTAGATACTGCCACAGTGCCCTCTGTAGATACTGCCACAGTGCCCTCTGTGGATAAGGCGACACACACCCCTTGTAGATAGTACCACACACACCTCCAGTAGATAGCTCCATTGGGGCTCCCTCTAGGAGTGGAATCCCCAGCCAGAGCGGTGCAGACACTTTGACCAGGGATTCCTCTGCTGGAGGAGCCCCTGACGTCACTGTCCATACACAGTAACGTCAGAGGATCCTCCTGGACCGGAATGTGTTGTCAGGGGCAACCCCAGACCCAGGGTCCTGGAGCGGAGCACTAGTATAGGCTCTGCTCCGGAACTCTTGGGAAGCCCCTGATATCAGTGTCCATAAATGGAGTCCCGGCTCAGAGCCGCTTCTAGCACTTTGCCTGGGATTCTAGCCCTGCTCCTGACATGACTGTTCATATATGGACAGAGATGTCAGGGGCAACCCCAGAGCTGGACTCCCGGGCAGAGTGCTAGTAGCGCTCCAACTGGGACTCCAGCTGTGCTTCTGACATCACTGTCCAGCTCTGGGAAAGCCCTAGACATCACTGTCCATATGTGGATAGCGATGTCAGGAGATTCCACAGAGTCCCGGAGCAGAGCCTGTAATAGAGCTCTGCCCGGGACACCGGCTCTGGGGAAGACCCTGACAACACTATCCATATATGGACAGCGATGTCAGGGAATTCCAATGAGTCCCGGAGCAGAGCCTATACTAACGCTCTGCCCGTGGCTACGCTCTGGGGAAGACCCTGACAACACTGTCCGTATATGGACAGCGATGTCAGGGAAATCCAGAGTCCCGGAGCAGAGCCGATACTAGCGCTCTGTCCGGGACTTCGTGTCTGGGGAAGCCCCGGACATCGCATGTCCATATATGGACAGCGATGTCAGGGAATTCCACAGAGTCCCGGAGCAGAGCCGATACTAGCGGCTCTGTGTCCTGCGGGCCGCAGATGACAGCCTCAGGGGCCGCATGCGGCGTGCGTGAGACTCCTGGTCTATGGTATAGACATACACACATGGTGCAGTAATGGAGTCTGCCTGTGCTGCTATATAGGTCTAGGGTATAGATATACATACATGGTGCAGTAATGGAGTCTGCCTGTGCTGCTACATAGGTCTAGGGCAGGGGTCTCAAACTCGGCCGGTTAAGTGGGCCGCCTATAGAAAAAATGGGAAGTTGACGGGCTGCATTACTTTCAAATTTGATACAATACAAAATTATTGTTAATCAATTAGTTATTTGAACTACTAGAACACTATATTACTAGAATAATAACACTACATTACTATAATAATAGCGCTAGGTTTAAAATTTGAAATATTTCTCCAAGTGCTTATTTCAATAATCCAGCTTTCCAGTTTAAGTGTCGCTAAATGCAGTCCGGCGGCTCAGTTAGCACACATGTCAAGATTGGGCAGCCCCTTTTTAGATAGTGCCGCAGTGCCCTCTGTGGATGCTGCCGCAGTGCCCTCTGTGGATGCTGCCGCAGTGCCCTCTGTGGATGCTGCCGCAGTGCCCTCTGTGGATAATGCAACACACCCCTAGGTAAGGCCACAGTGCCCTCTGTAGGTAAGGCCACAGTGCCCTCTGTAGGTAAGGCCACAGTGCCCTCTGTAGGTAAGGCCACAGTGCCCTCTGTAGGTAAGGCCACAGTGCCCTCTGTAGGTAAGGCCACAGTGCCCTCTGTAGGTAAGGCCACAGTGCCCTCTGTAGGTAAGGCCACAGTGCCCTCTGTAGGTAAGGCCACAGTGCCCTCTGTAGATACTGTCACACACCCACCTGTAGAGGCTGCCACAGTGCCCTCTGTAGAGGCTGCCACAGTGCCCTCTGTAGAGGCTGCCACAGTGCCCTCTGTAGAGGCTGCCACAGTGCCCTCTGTAGAGGCTGCCACAGTGCCCTCTGTAGAGGCTGCCACAGTGCCCTCTGTAGAGGCTGCCACAGTGCCCTCTGTAGAGGCTGCCACAGTGCCCTCTGTAGAGGCTGCCACAGTGCCCTCTGTAGAGGCTGCCACAGTGCCCTCTGTAGAGGCTGCCCCAGTGCCCTCTGTAGAGGCTGCCCCAGTGCCCTCTGTAGAGGCTGCCCCAGTGCCCTCTGTAGAGGCTGCCCCAGTGCCCCTCTGTAGAGGCTGCCACAGTGCCCTCTGTAGAGGCTGCCACAGTGCCCTCTGTAGAGGCTGCCACAGTGCCCTCTGTAGAGGCTGCCACAGTGCCCTCTGTAGAGGCTGCCCCAGTGCCCTCTGTAGAGGCTGCCCCAGTGATGTCAGGGGCTTGCCCAGAGCTGGAGTCCCAGGCAGAGCGCTAGTAGGCTCTTCCTGGGACTCCAGCTGTGCTGCTGACCTCACTGGGACTCCTGCTCTGGGAAAGCCCCTGACATCATTGTTGATGTATGGACAGCAATGTCAGAGGCTTCCCCAGAGTCCCGGAGCAGAGCCGATAATAGCGCTCTGCCCGGGACTCCGCTCTGGGGAAGACCCTGACACACTGTCCATATATAGGTAGCGATGTCAGGGAATTCCACAGAGTCCCGGAGCAGAGCCGATACTAGCGCTCTGCCAGGGACTCCGCTCTGGGGAAGACCCTGACACACTGTCCATATATAGGTAGCGATGTCAGGGAATTCCTCAGAGTCCCGGAGCAGAGCCGACACCAGCGCTCTGCTCGGGACTCCGGCTCTGGGGAAGCCCCAGACATCGCTGTTCATATGTGGACAGCGATGTCAGGGAATTCCACAGAGTCCCGGAGCAGAGCCGACACCAGCGCTCTGCTCGGGACTCCGGCTCTGGGGAAGCTCCAGACATCGCTGTTCATATGTGGACAGCGATGTAAGGGAATTCCACAGAGTCCAGGAGCAGAGCCGACACCAGCGCTCTGCTCCGGGCAAGACCCTGACACACTGTCAATATATGGGCAGCGATGTCAGGGAATTCCACAGAGTCCCGGAGCAGAGTCGACACCAGCGCTCTGCTCCAGACTCCGGCTCTGGGGAAGCCCCAGACATCGCTGTTCATATGTGGACAGCAATGTCAGGGAATTCCACAGAGTCCCAGGGCAGAGCCGACACCAGCGCTCTGCTCGGGACTCCGGCTCTAGGGAAGCCCCATACATCGCTGTTCATATGTGGACAGCGATGTCAGGGAATTCCAGAGTCTCGGAGCAGAGCCGATACTAGCGGCTCTGTGTCCCGCGGGCCGCAGATGACAGCCCCAGGGGCCGCATGCGGCCCGCGGGCCGCGTGCTTGAGACCCCTGGTCTAGGGTATAGATATACATACATGGTGCAGTAATGGAGTCTGCCTGTGCTGCTATATAGGTCTAGGGTATAGATATACATACATGGTGCAGTAATGGAGTCTGCCTGTGCTGCTACATAGATCTAGGGTATAGACATACATACATGGTGCAGTAATAGAGACAGCCTGTGCTGCTATTTAGGTGTAGGGTATAGATATACATACATGGTGCAGTAATGGAGTCTGCCTGTGCTGCTACATAGATCTAGGGTATAGACATACATACATACATGGTGCAGTAATGGAGTCTGCCTGTGCTGCTATATAGGTGTAGGGTATAGATATACATACATGGTGCAGTAATGGAGTCTGCCTGTGCTGCTATATAGGTGTAGGGTATAGATATACATACATGGTGCAGTAATGGAGTCTGCCTGTGCTGCTATATAGGTGTAGGGTATAGATATACATACATGGTGCAGTAATGGAGTCTGCCTGTGCTGCTACATAGGTGTAGGGTATAGATATACATACATGGTGCAGTAATGGAGTCTGCCTGTGCTGCTACATAGGTGTAGGGTATAGATATACATACATGGTGCAGTAATGGAGTCTGCCTGTGCTGCTATATAGGTGTAGGGTATAGATATACATACATGGTGCAGTAATGGAGTCTGCCTGTGCTGCTATATAGGTCTAGGGTAGAGATATACATACATGGTGCAGTAATGGAGTCTGCCTGTGCTGCTACATAGGTGTAGGGTATAAATATACATACATGGTGCTGTAATGGAGTTTGCCTGTGCTGCTACATCTGTGTAGGGTATAGATATACATACATGGTGCAGTAATGGAGTCTGCCTGTGCTGCTATATAGGTGTAGGGTATAGATATACATACATGGTGCAGTAATAGAGACAGCCTGTGCTGCTATTTAGGTGTAGGGTATAGATATACATACATGGTGCAGTAATGGAGTCTTCCTGTGCTGCTATATAGGTGTAGAGTATAGATATACATACATGGTGCAGTAATGGAGTCTGCCTGTGCTGCTATATAGGTGTAGGGTATAGATATACATACATGGTGCAGTAATAGAGACAGCCTGTGCTGCTATTTAGGTGTAGGGTATAGATATACATACATGGTGCAGTAATGGAGTCTTCCTGTGCTGCTATATAGGTGTAGAGTATAGATATACATACATGGTGCAGTAATGGAGTCTGCCTGTGCTGCTATATAGGTGTAGAGTATAGATATACATACATGGTGCAGTAATGGAGTCTGCCTGTGCTGCTACATAGATCTAGGGTATAGACATACATACATGGTGCAGTAATGGAGTCTGCCTGTGCTGCTACATAAGTCTAGGGTATAGATATACATACATGGTGCAGTAATGGAGTCTGCCTGTGCTGCTATATAGGTGTAGGGTATAGATATACATACATGGTGCAGTAATGGAGTCTGCCTGTGCTGATACATAGATCTAGGGTATAGACATACATACATGGTGCAGTAATGGAGTCTGCCTGTGCTGCTACATAGGTGTAGGGTATAGATATACATACATGGTGCAGTAATGGAGTCTGCCTGTGCTGCTATATAGGTGTAGGGTATAGATATACATACATGGTGCAGTAATGGAGTCTGCCTGTGCTGCTACATAGATCTAGGGTATAGACATACATACATGGTGCAGTAATGGAGTCTGCCTGTGCTGCTACATAGGTGTAGGGTATAGATATACATACATGGTGCAGTAATGGAGTCTGCTTGTGCTGCTACATAGGTGTAGGGTATAGATATACATACATGGTGCAGTAATGGCGTCTGCCTGTGCTGCTACATAGGTGTAGGGTATAGATATACATACATGGTGCAGTAATGGAGTCTGCATGTGCTGCTATATAGGTGTAGGGTATAGATATACATACATGGTGCAGTAATGGAGTCTGCTTGTGCTGCTACATAGGGTATAGATATACATATATGGTGCAGTAATGGAGTCTGCCTGTGCTGCTATATAGGTGTAGGGTATAGATATACATACATGGTGCAGTAATGGAGTCTGCTTGTGCTGCTACATAGGGTATAGATATACATACATGGTGCAGTAATGGAGTCTGCCTGTGCTGCTACATAGGTGTAGGGTAGAGATATACATACATGGTGCAGTAATGGAGTCTGCTTGTGCTGCTACATAGGTGTAGGGTATAGATATACATACATGGTGCAGTAATGGAGTCTGCCTGTGCTGCTACATAGGTGTAGGGTATAGATATACATACATGGTGCAGTAATGGAGTCTGCCTGTGCTGCTACATAGGTGTAGGGTAGAGATATACATACATGGTGCAGTAATGGAGTCTGCTTGTGCTGCTACATAGGTGTAGGGTATACATATACATACATGGTGCAGTAATGGAGTCTGCCTGTGCTGCTACATAGGTGTAGGGTAGAGATATACATACATGGTGCAGTAATGGAGTCTGCCTGTGCTGCTACATAGGTGTAGGGTATAGATATACATACATGGTGCAGTAATGGAGTCTGCCTGTGCTGCTACATAGGTGTAGGGTAGAGATATACATACATGGTGCAGTAATGGAGTCTGCTTGTGCTGCTACATAGGTGTAGGGTATAGATATAGATACATGGTGCAGTAATGGAGTCTGCCTGTGCTGCTATATAGGTGTAGGGTATACATATACATACATGGTGCAGTAATGGAGTCTGCCTGTGCTGCTACATAGGTGTAGGGTAGAGATATACATACATGGTGCAGTAATGGAGTCTGCCTGTGCTGCTACATAGGTGTAGGGTATAGATATAGATGCATGGTGCAGTAATGGAGTCTGCCTGTGCTGCTATATAGGTGTAGGGTATACATATACATACATGGTGCAGTAATGGAGTCTGCCTGTGCTGCTACATAGGTGTAGGGTAGAGATATACATACATGGTGCAGTAATGGAGTCTGCCTGTGCTGCTACATAGGTGTAGGGTATAGATATAGATACATGGTGCAGTAATGGAGTCTGCCTGTGCTGCTATATAGGTGTAGGGTATACATATACATACATGGTGCAGTAATGGAGTCTGCCTGTGCTGCTACATAGGTGTAGGGTAGAGATATACATACATGGTGCAGTAATGGAGTCTGCCTGTGCTGCTATATAGGTGTAGGGTATACATATACATACATGGTGCAGTAATGGAGTCTGCCTGTGCTGCTACATAGGTGTAGGGTAGAGATATACATACATGGTGCAGTAATGGAGTCTGCCTGTGCTGCTACATAGGTGTAGGGTATAGATATAGATACATGGTGCAGTAATGGAGTCTGCCTGTGCTGCTATATAGGTGTAGGGTATACATATACATACATGGTGCAGTAATGGAGTCTGCCTGTGCTGCTACATAGGTGTAGGGTAGAGATATACATACATGGTGCAGTAATGGAGTCTGCCTGTGCTGCTACATAGGTGTAGGGTATAGATATAGATACATGGTGCAGTAATGGAGTCTGCCTGTGCTGCTATATAGGTGTAGGGTATACATATACATACATGGTGCAGTAATGGAGTCTGCCTGTGCTGCTACATAGGTGTAGGGTAGAGATATACATACATGGTGCAGTAATGGAGTCTGCCTGTGCTGCTACATAGGTGTAGGGTATAGATATAGATACATGGTGCAGTAATGGAGTCTGCCTGTGCTGCTATATAGGTGTAGGGTATAGATATACATACATGGTGCAGTAATGGAGTCTGCCTGTGCTGCTATATAGGTCTAGGGTATAGATATACATACATGGTGCAGTAATGGAGTCTGCCTGTGCTGCTACATAGATCTAGGGTATAGACATACATACATGGTGCAGTAATAGAGACAGCCTGTGCTGCTATTTAGGTGTAGGGTATAGATATACATACATGGTGCAGTAATGGAGTCTGCCTGTGCTGATACATAGATCTAGGGTATAGACATACATACATACATGGTGCAGTAATGGAGTCTGCCTGTGCTGCTATATAGGTGTAGGGTATAGATATACATACATGGTGCAGTAATGGAGTCTGCCTGTGCTGCTATATAGGTGTAGGGTATAGATATACATACATGGTGCAGTAATGGAGTCTGCCTGTGCTGCTATATAGGTGTAGGGTATAGATATACATACATGGTGCAGTAATGGAGTCTGCCTGTGCTGCTACATAGGTGTAGGGTATAGATATACATACATGGTGCAGTAATGGAGTCTGCCTGTGCTGCTACATAGGTGTAGGGTATAGATATACATACATGGTGCAGTAATGGAGTCTGCCTGTGCTGCTATATAGGTGTAGGGTATAGATATACATACATGGTGCAGTAATGGAGTCTGCCTGTGCTGCTATATAGGTCTAGGGTAGAGATATACATACATGGTGCAGTAATGGAGTCTGCCTGTGCTGCTACATAGGTGTAGGGTATAAATATACATACATGGTGCTGTAATGGAGTCTGCCTGTGCTGCTACATCTGTGTAGGGTATAGATATACATACATGGTGCAGTAATGGAGTCTGCCTGTGCTGCTATATAGGTGTAGGGTATAGATATACATACATGGTGCAGTAATAGAGACAGCCTGTGCTGCTATTTAGGTGTAGGGTATAGATATACATACATGGTGCAGTAATGGAGTCTTCCTGTGCTGCTATATAGGTGTAGAGTATAGATATACATACATGGTGCAGTAATGGAGTCTGCCTGTGCTGCTATATAGGTGTAGAGTATAGATATACATACATGGTGCAGTAATGGAGTCTGCCTGTGCTGCTACATAGATCTAGGGTATAGACATACATACATGGTGCAGTAATGGAGTCTGCCTGTGCTGCTACATAAGTCTAGGGTATAGATATACATACATGGTGCAGTAATGGAGTCTGCCTGTGCTGCTATATAGGTGTAGGGTATAGATATACATACATGGTGCAGTAATGGAGTCTGCCTGTGCTGATACATAGATCTAGGGTATAGACATACATACATGGTGCAGTAATGGAGTCTGCCTGTGCTGCTACATAGGTGTAGGGTATAGATATACATACATGGTGCAGTAATGGAGTCTGCCTGTGCTGCTATATAGGTGTAGGGTATAGATATACATACATGGTGCAGTAATGGAGTCTGCCTGTGCTGCTACATAGATCTAGGGTATAGACATACATACATGGTGCAGTAATGGAGTCTGCCTGTGCTGCTACATAGGTGTAGGGTATAGATATACATACATGGTGCAGTAATGGAGTCTGCTTGTGCTGCTACATAGGTGTAGGGTATAGATATACATACATGGTGCAGTAATGGCGTCTGCCTGTGCTGCTACATAGGTGTAGGGTATAGATATACATACATGGTGCAGTAATGGAGTCTGCATGTGCTGCTATATAGGTGTAGGGTATAGATATACATACATGGTGCAGTAATGGAGTCTGCTTGTGCTGCTACATAGGGTATAGATATACATATATGGTGCAGTAATGGAGTCTGCCTGTGCTGCTATATAGGTGTAGGGTATAGATATACATACATGGTGCAGTAATGGAGTCTGCTTGTGCTGCTACATAGGGTATAGATATACATACATGGTGCAGTAATGGAGTCTGCCTGTGCTGCTACATAGGTGTAGGGTAGAGATATACATACATGGTGCAGTAATGGAGTCTGCTTGTGCTGCTACATAGGTGTAGGGTATAGATATACATACATGGTGCAGTAATGGAGTCTGCCTGTGCTGCTACATAGGTGTAGGGTATAGATATACATACATGGTGCAGTAATGGAGTCTGCCTGTGCTGCTACATAGGTGTAGGGTAGAGATATACATACATGGTGCAGTAATGGAGTCTGCTTGTGCTGCTACATAGGTGTAGGGTATACATATACATACATGGTGCAGTAATGGAGTCTGCCTGTGCTGCTACATAGGTGTAGGGTATACATATACATACATGGTGCAGTAATGGAGTCTGCCTGTGCTGCTACATAGGTGTAGGGTAGAGATATACATACATGGTGCAGTAATGGAGTCTGCCTGTGCTGCTACATAGGTGTAGGGTATAGATATACATACATGGTGCAGTAATGGAGTCTGCCTGTGCTGCTACATAGGTGTAGGGTAGAGATATACATACATGGTGCAGTAATGGAGTCTGCTTGTGCTGCTACATAGGTGTAGGGTATAGATATAGATACATGGTGCAGTAATGGAGTCTGCCTGTGCTGCTATATAGGTGTAGGGTATACATATACATACATGGTGCAGTAATGGAGTCTGCCTGTGCTGCTACATAGGTGTAGGGTATAGATATAGATACATGGTGCAGTAATGGAGTCTGCCTGTGCTGCTATATAGGTGTAGGATATACATACATGGTGCAGTAATGGAGTCTGCCTGTGCTGCTACATAGGTGTAGGGTAGAGATATACATACATGGTGCAGTAATGGAGTCTGCCTGTGCTGCTATATAGGTGTAGGGTATACATATACATACATGGTGCAGTAATGGAGTCTGCCTGTGCTGCTACATAGGTGTAGGGTAGAGATATACATACATGGTGCAGTAATGGAGTCTGCCTGTGCTGCTACATAGGTGTAGGGTATAGATATAGATACATGGTGCAGTAATGGAGTCTGCCTGTGCTGCTATATAGGTGTAGGGTATACATATACATACATGGTGCAGTAATGGAGTCTGCCTGTGCTGCTACATAGGTGTAGGGTAGAGATATACATACATGGTGCAGTAATGGAGTCTGCCTGTGCTGCTACATAGGTGTAGGGTATAGATATAGATACATGGTGCAGTAATGGAGTCTGCCTGTGCTGCTATATAGGTGTAGGGTATACATATACATACATGGTGCAGTAATGGAGTCTGCCTGTGCTGCTACATAGGTGTAGGGTAGAGATATACATACATGGTGCAGTAATGGAGTCTGCCTGTGCTGCTACATAGGTGTAGGGTATAGATATAGATACATGGTGCAGTAATGGAGTCTGCCTGTGCTGCTATATAGGTGTAGGGTATAGATATACATACATGGTGCAGTAATGGAGTCTGCCTGTGCTGCTACATAGGTGTAGGCCAGGGTATAGATATACATACATGGTGCAGTAATGGAGTCTGCCTGTGCTGCTATATAGGTGTAGGGTATAGATATACATACATGGTGCAGTAATGGAGTCTGCCTGTGCTGCTACATAGGTCTAGGTTTCTGTGTTGTGGTAGAAATCTCTGTTCTCTTTCCCCCCATTCTGTGTCTGTACTCAGCACCTGCTCCCTCCCTGTCTCTGCCTGTGACCCCCACCACTTCTGTGTCTGCTCCTGATCCTCTCATGCTCCACTTCGTATCTTTTATGCTTCTCAGTCACTTCCCTTTTGTTTGCTCCACATCTGTGCCCCTGAGCTGCTCCCTTCCCCCTCCTCCCGGCTTGCTGAAGGCTCAGAGAGGGGCACACACAAGGTGAGTGAGGGCTGCCATGCACCGGCTGTGGATGTCATGTGGAGTGCATGGTCAGTGTATTATTATTTCTACATTTCACTGATTTGTGTCTTTTTGTATATAATATATAATTTCAACATTACAAGTGATCTGATCATTGAGCAGCACTTATCCCTGGTTACATGATAATAATCGCATCTATGCCCAGGCTCAGATGTGAACACAGTGTAATAATGTACAGTTGGAAGGGTCAGATGCTGCAAGTGTGTGCCCATCTAATGCAAGGAGCAGGTAATATTCCCTTCAGAATTTACTACATTCTTGTGCCCTCTGCCCACACGTGGGTTTCCCCCTTGTCACTAGGGTATTACGTGCAGGGTCCCCGTCCCCCCCCCTTTGCCTCGGTAATGCAGCATGCGTTTTTTTGGGGCACATTCTCTTGGGGTCCCCTTCTTTATACTTCTGTTGTACAGGGGTGCATGGCTTGTATGCAGGAGGGGGAATCTAGGGGGGTGTCCTTTTCCCTGCACACAGTGGGAGGGGGTCTCTTTGTTGGAGGGGGTGGGGGAGGGCCGACCTGCCGGTACAGTCCCAGCTCCAGGCTCAGAACAAAGAATCGCAGGGCGCTGTGTCCTGTCACTGATAATGAGCCATTAACACTCCCTGTGTGTCTGTGTGATGGGCTCTCGGTGTATATTGCTGGATGAGGGTATGTTTATATACACGAGAATATATATCGTTTCTGTTTATATATAGACAAAGTTTGTGTAGTGTGCCTGGAAGTTTGTTTATGCCGTGTACTGTATTGTTTATCTTATTTAGAATGTGTATGGTTATGTCTTCATTTGTATAAATAGTGACTACAATGTTGCAAAGTTGTGTTATCCTTTTTGCATGGTGTAGTAATGGCTGTTAAAGCTACAGTAACCTAAGGGAATTCCTAAATTGTTATGTATGAGTTTACAATATGTCCAATGTTTAAAGTGCAAAAATGCTTTACGTACATAAGGTTGCGATAATATCCCTATTAGTTTTTGGCTCCTTTTTCTGTTTTGTTTGTATGACATATCATCCCTCTTTTTGTAGGAAAAGTTTCAGGAAGTCCTGCTACACCCTCGTCCCGGCGGATCACTAGAGCGTAGTGTTTCCAACTGCTCGAGTCACGATGAGCTGTCAGGGGGGAAAGGGGAATCACCAGAAGACACGCTTGCGCTTACATTTAATATGTCTGCTGGGCTGGGAAAAGAAGAATTTGGGATACTAGGAAGGTATTTTTCATGAAGATACCATCTAAATAAAGGTTAATATCCAAATGAAGGGACATAACCTGTTTATCACTTTTAGAAGTTGGTTAGCTTTGGTTCACCGGACTAAATAACATTTACCACAGCATAGCCTCATGCCCTTGGCAAAAGCGTTGTTTTAAAGGTTCTGAGGCGTTTTTGAAAATTTGGCTGCGTGATGATGGAGACCCAGCATGCCCTATTGCCTCACATGGGCGCTCAAAATGTATATGATTTTTGTGACGACGGGGAGTCCCTCGGAAGGTTGAAGCCAGTGGAATTGCCAGTGGAGACGGCAGTTGGTGGTGGTGTTGGTGCCTCTGTTGGAAGCGGCGGTTGTGGTGGTGGTGGTGGTAGTAGTAGTCTGGAAGCTGTGGAGCGGCCCCTCAAGAAAAGGAAACGTTGTGGGGTCTGTGAACCATGTCTGAGAAAGGAACCTTGCGGAGCCTGTTACAACTGTGTGAACCGGAGTACCAGTCACCAGATATGTAAGAAGAGAAAATGCGAACACCTGAAGAAGAAGCGAGTTGTACCGCTAAAAGCATTCGAGGTGAGAGGTTGCAGCTCTTTTATATATTCTTTTTTTCATGGAAGGTCATTGGTTGATATTTAGTGGTGCATTAGTATGGGTAATGCAAATTCTTGATCTCGCTGAGCGTGAACAATCTTCAGATTGACCCAGATTTGTGGAAGGTTTCAATTTAAAGGAATAATAAAAGCAATAGTGATAGAAAAACGACGTTTTACATCCTATGAGAGATCTCCTGCAAAAGCAGTTGTTCCCATACCGGGAGTCGAACCCGGGCCGCCTGGGTGAAAACCAGGAATCCTAACCGCTAGACCATATGGGAGCACATTTGCAGACTGTCATCCTGAAACACACACTGCTGTGTGCTATGCTCTGGAGACTGCTCTGCGTTACATTTCGGTGCACCACTAGAGCAGGGTTAAATGTCACTGTTAACTGCAGATATCCTGTCACGCTCGCTACTGATACACGGTTTTCAGCTGATGGCGCTCGCTTACCATTGGTTTGTCGTGTTTAGTGGGAGGGGTTTAAAACACTGGGGTTCATGTTAAAAGTTCAGAAGTTCTTCGTGACACCTACCAGTTTCAATGGTTCCGCCTGAATGTCTCATTTTATACTGTACGATTTCTAGGGAACTGTCAGGAATTTGGCCTCCTTGTATATGTGCAGTGCTGCGCGTTTCGGTACATTTGCTTTATTATGGTTTTACTTGCTAGAATTAGGATATCCATAGTGTATATTCAAGTACTAGAAATACTCTTGTGGCAAATACATTTCTATGGTGGTATTGATTGTTCATTGATTATTTATTGTCATGTCTATGCTCTGAAGTATATGCAGAGTTATTTTTCTAGGATGGATGCCGGAAACATTTTCTGTTCTGGCAAAATAAAGCCCCGCTGGTTTCTGTAATGGCGGTTTTCCTAATGATCACAGTTTACTTGCTATGATTGTATGAAATTTGGGATTTCTTAATGAGAACCATTTTCATATGACCTTTGCATGGTTGGATCGTCATAAAATTTATCCCAGCCACAATGAGACTTAATACATCTGGCCGGACTTGGCTCCATGATGTTCGGGCAATGACGGTCAATGTTACAGTGCTGTGGAATATGCTGGAGCTATATGAATAGGGCATTGCACAATGGGAGTTGTAGTTCCTCAGAACCGGCATGGTATTCATTACTTAACGATCAGCTAGATTTGTTTCTTGCATTGTAAATCGGAAGAAAATATTTTCTGTGTAATAGTTTAAATCCCTCTGACGTGGCTGGACATGCTACTGATCTGCTTGCTCCTGCTATTTGCTACTATCTCTCAGCAGGGTCATAAATTGTCTCACATGGGTGGCATATGGGTGTGTGAAATAGTCTTTTCCCTCTCATAGCTTGACACTCACTCTGCCATTTCAATACATTTATGGCACCTATTAGTACCTATACTTTTTCCCTTCTCTGACAGCCTTAATATTGGCAAACACCCTTCCAAGGAATTACATGCCAGGCCTCCCTTTTGTGTTTTGGGTTGTAACAGAGCGTGCGTCACCCTCCCCCGCTCCTTCCCCCCCCCCTCTTCTTCTTCTCCTCCCCCTCTTCTTCTTCTCCTCCTTCTTCTTCTTCTTCTTCTTCTTCTTCTTCTTCTTCTTCTTCTCCTCCTCCTCCTTCTTCCCCCTCCTCACAGGGAATGATTCTTGACGTGTGGTATAGGCAAGCATATCCTATGGCTGCCAGCTGGGTTTTTAAACTCCCCACCCCCACTGCAAGCTACATACTGCTCCTATTGTGTAGCCTGTTTAGACGTCTTTTCTTCTGCAGCATTATGATCAGGATCTGACTGGATCACTAAGTACACCGAAACCATTCCAGTTTGCACAGGGTTCTGGTTTTCTGTAATGACTGACTGCAGCTGCTTGTCCTTCTGCCCCCCAAACCATGTAAATTACTACCAATGTATACCGGCGCCAACTGCCAAGGGGTAAAAAGTTTAGTCCGGGGCATCAGTTGGATCTGATATTTTTGCCTGTATTCCGTGTGGCGTTACGTTGAGAAATGTTGAAAACGAGTCGTCTGTATATAACGTTGAGCTTCATGAATAAAATCATAGAAAATCCTAGTTAGCTTTGTTTCTTGGGGATTTGCAGAAGAATAACTGCAACGTGTGCTCTGCTTTGTTCCTATTCTATGTAAAGAAATGCTTACTCCAGTTTCCAAAATAAGTGGCCTCCCCCATATCGAGACGGTATTCTTCTCTGTATGCATCAATGTGTTTCATGATTTTTCATTTTTGCATGCAAAAAGGTGTGATCGGCATCCGTATTGCTCTTACAGTTCCATTGCAGGGTTTATGGCGCTGCCCTCCGTGGTCTGAAATCCGCAGTTTGTTGCATTCCGTCAGTGATCGTACTTCCACCTCCATGCGCATATCGGCGTCTTTAAATCCTTTTCTGTGTTTCCCATGGATGGAGTATGTTTTTTACCTCTGACGTTCACCGCTTTCCCATCATCCGACCCTACGCTGCTGCATAACTGAACCAGCAGCTATGACTCATGAGCCTTCTAGTAGCAATGTCCTCAAGTTACCTTCCAGGGCACTTTTCTGCCTCGGCCCACTAGGTTACGCTGTGGGAAACACGCTATGTTGTGTATAAGGATGTAGGTTTCTCTCCATTCTGAATTCTGCCAGCGATCTTCCCCTACTGTTGATCTATTTAGTTACTTCTATTGAGGAGACGTTTACGGAACGTTCAAAAATTCCAGCATGGATACTTCACCATACCTGGGGCTCCCAAAGCGCATGTTTGCTGTGAAACTAACTTTAGCTTCTATTCATTTTAAGGTCGGTATGAGGTAGGGCACTGATAGGACAGATCAGGAGCCTGTGAGACCGCTCCAGGTAGGTTAGTGGTCCCGCACTAAGAACCAGAAGGTAGCTATCGGGGATGCAAAGGTAGCAGTTGTGTCTGAGCGGGCCCGAAGGCCCCTCTGACACATAAGAAGATACCAGTATTGTAAATGGCACCCGGTTGGTTTGAGGCCTTGTTACAGATTTTGCATTGGGACCTAGGAGCTTCAAGTTATGCTTCTTCTAAAACCTTGCATACACATCAATAAAAAACATGAACATTTTGGTTTTATTCATATCTGCATAAAGGTTTCTGTTTATTATGAATTCATTATAATGGAGCCAAAACATAAACTAGGAGACTACACAATTTTGCAATCCAAAAATAATGGAAACCTGACAGAATAGAGACTTAAGCCCTTTTACACTGTCCAATTATTGGGCAGACGAACGTTCAAAGGTCGCTCAATTCCGATAGTTGCCCTATGTAAACAGGGCAGCGATTAGCAGATGGACGAGCAAACGCTCATTCATCGGCTGACTGTACCTTTTTAAATGCCCAAAATCTTATTGTTGTCTGCAGTACATCTCCCTGTAAACAGGAAAACGTGCTGCCGACACAATAGAAATGTATGGGGATGAGCGAAAGGAGCAAACTAGCGCCGATCAACGAGCTGTCTCATTGATCTGCGTTCGTTGTACCAGCCAAAATTTGCCGGTGTAGAAGTACCTTAACTCTATCCAGTTCATCATCTGTACTATCAAGGAATGGATGACCAATGACAAAAATCTTGCTCGGCTGATGGTAAAAGTTGTCGCCAGTTGCATCTGCTTTTTGTTTTTATCATTTAACCCGTTTCGTTTAATGGATAGAACAAAGTTTTCCACCTTTTTGAGGTCTTCTGGACAACATGAGCTTTTTCATCCATAACTTTTAATAGTGAAATCTATGGGACAACCTCGATGGGACATTCTTGACATGTGTTGTCCCATTGGTTTCAATGCTGAAAAATTAATGGAACGGCGAACATTGTTTGCACCAGACTAGATAAAGTTGCATACATGCTCTAACATTGACCAATGACAAAAATCTTGCTCGGCTGATGGTAAAAGTTGTCGCCAGTTGCATCTGCTTTTTGTTTTTATCATTTAACCCGTTTCGTTTAATGGATAGAACAAAGTTTTCCACCTTTTTGAGGTCTTCTGGACAACATGAGCTTTTTCATCCATAACTTTTAATAGTGAAATCTATGGGACAACCTCGATGGGACATTCTTGACATGTGTTGTCCCATTGGTTTCAATGCTGAAAAATTAATGGAACGGCGAACATTGTTTGCACCAGACTAGATAAAGTTGCATACATGCTCTAACATTGCTGACATACACTAGCTTTAAGGCTATATCCATGCATAGCAGCGCAAGCAGTATGTCTCCATACAGTATACCCACTTTTTGGGGGCAATGTCTATCCATTTGCAAGAGATGGATGAAATATAAGTTTTTAAGCAATGCCATTTAGGTTTAATATGCCCTAAAATGTGTCAAACTTTCGCTCTATTGTATATTCAGGTTAAAAGATGTCAATAGGTCAGAGAATCTCCATTTTCACTAGCTGCATTGTATCTGCACTACTTGGTTTTCTTTACTAATGCTTTGTTAAAAGAATGAATAGACTCTTGGTTTTTACCTTTAATAATGGTAATGAAGGAAGTTTTTGGTGTCTCTTGGATTGTAGGACACTTCTTGAGCTGCATAGCGTTACCTACAGAGCACTGTAACAATCAGGACAATAGCCGCATTGTGCTCTCTGCTGGTGGAGGGGCAAGCAGATGACTAGCTGTGTAATGCACGTGGTGGGATTGAGAAGAAGATGCTGCAGAATGCCAGTTTCCTTAATCTCCCCCTCTTTATGTTAGCATTGTCATTGTCTGTTTACTACATATACAAAAAGGAAGTTTAATACTACTGCCCATGTACAGCTGTGTCCATGATGGCATTATAGTTAGGGTTCTTTTTCATATCGAGTTACAATTCAATACTAACATGAATTGGAAAATAGACCTAAGCCAGCCATACATGTGGAGATGTCACATTAACACCAGAAGTTAGTGACCCAGTTCTATCAAACCAGTAATTTTCTTAAAGGTGTTTTCTGGTCATGAGGTAGTTTTTTTTAAAATGTATTTATATATATACTGATGGCCTATCCACAGGATAGGTCATCAGTATATGATCGGTGGGGGTGTGGAGTCCCCGCACTGATCACCTGCCTCCAGCATCGGGAGTTATACAGTGTTCGGAGCCGGAAGCAGATGGCTCTGTGCACTGCATAGTGGCCGAATAGGAGCAGAGTTGCAGCACGGCCGCTATACAGTGTCTAGAGCCTTCTGCTTCCAGCTCCGAAAACTGTATAAATCTCGATACCGGAGGCAGTCAAAACAGCTGATTGGTGCGGGGTCCAGATTTCTGACCACCCCCCCCCCCCCAAAAAAAATACTGATGACCTGTCCTGTGGATAGGTCATCAGTATAAAAAAAAAACGCAATATGACCAGAAAACACCTTTTAAACACTGGAAAGATTGCATAATCCCTAGGAGTGAGAAACCTTGTGAGCTGTAAGTACTTCAAATCATCAGTTGCACAGGCTCATTACTAGACAGGTCAGAGTCCAAATACTGCACCATTCTTGGTCATCTATTGTAAGGCCATAAACAGGAAGATGTTACGTCAACACCAGTAGTATGATGGGTATCTAACCCTTTCACATGATTGATAAATGCTTACAAAATAGGTTTTGTTCATCGTAAGGAAATCTGTAGTGTCGGGAAACCTACATGTTCAATGTGAAGTACTCCATTTCTCATAAGCATTCAAAACGGGTTCCCTCATGAAGACAACTGCTGTCCATGTGCCCTAAGAGGGAAGAAAAACATCATAGCGGTGGGTCTGTAAGAGCAGCTCCCGCCATGTAATGCTACATTTTCCCCGCATCAAAATGTCTGGACGTGTGGCGATCTGGTTCATGAGACAACCCCAGCCTGATTTTCTGTCGATGATGGTATTAGAACTTGTATAGCTATGATGGTTCATCATGTCACAAATGCTATTCCCATAAAGAAGCTAATCTATGGATAGTGTTCTCCCATTTTGACCTGACGAGTCAAGTTTTCCAGTTGTCCGTTTTTGTGCCCCTGTACTGGATATAAGAGAGATTAGACCTGTGAAGTGCCATTAGCCAGGTTTCTGGGATAAAAGCATATGGCATTCGTTATAAATTGTCTATAGACATGACAATCAAGTTCCTTTTACACCTTGTTGATGGGCTGCAAATGATAAAATAATAGAGGCATACCCACAGGTTTCTAGGGGAAACTACATACAGTATGTTTGACTGGTAACCTCTTAATACTTTTCTATTTTGCTGTATAAAATAATGTAGTTTGCTACACTATTTCGTAGCACAAAAAAAGTATATGCTACGGTATGTTTTAGCATTAAGTCGAGGCAGATGTAAGCAGCTGAATGGCATAAAGTTGCTTACGTTTTTATCATACAGTTGAGTATACAGAAAATGGATGCAATCCTAGTTGTATATAGTCTTTCGCCTATGGCCCATTTTCAGGCTATATAAGCTGCTGTAAATGGTTGTTAGTAGCTCACAGGTGAGAACTTTAGCCAACCAAAGTAAGGCCAGGGCTACACTGAGACAATTTGTAGCGCTACTGATTGATTTTAAAGGGTAACTAAGCGTTCAACAAACTGACCTGTCATAGTGGCATGTCAGAAGTTTTGATTGGTGGGGGTACGAGCACTGAGCCCTTCACCAACCCCTTAAATGAAGCGTCAGAAGTGCTCGTGTGAGCGCTGAGCCACTTAGTTTCTGTTCGACTTTTTGTGGAAAGCCGATGTAGCGGAGTACAGGCTCATAGACATTTTATTGAGCCCATACACCACTACATTGATTTCCGGAAAAAGCTGAACAGAAACGAAGCAGCAGAGCGCTCACACGGCACTTCTGCAGCTTCGTTTTAGCGATTGGTGGGGCTCTGTGCTCGGACCCCCACCGATCAAAACTTATGACATGCCAGAAGTTTGTTGAACGTTTAGTTACCCTTTTAACTATTGGACTACAACTGCAGTCCAATTAAATACGTAGTGTTGAATGCGATCTTGTGGACTGCAGCTGTCACTCAATAGTTAAAATGAATCATTAGTACTACAAAAAGTGTCCTGCAGACCTGCCTAAATCTGGAATGGTTCTACTAATATCAAAGATGAGTGTTTAATTTTTCAGGCCTCATGTACGGATACTTTTTGCATGAATCTATAACATGACATCCATAGAAGTGCACAGGACCTTTTACTGTACCTCCCATATGCTTCCGATTTTCATATGGAGGCATAATAACTTTTTTCTGTTGGATTCCCTATGAATTGGATAAAAAAAAAAATAACAATCATGCATTGCATGCCATATGCAGGGAGCTACACCCGACCAAGCATTGTACGGCAGCCTCTGTGCTGTGTGCACGAGACCTAAAGTTCATTGTTTGTTTTTTCCCTAAGGGTATGTTCACACGTACATGTCCGATACACCTGAAATTACGGACCTGTTTTCAGGAGAAAACCTGAAAGTCCAGAGCGAAGTGCAGGCGTTTTTCGCAGCGTCCATTACGGATGTAATTGGAGCTGTTTTTCTATGGAGTCAATGGAAAACGGCTCCAATTACGTCCCAAAAAGTGACATGCACTTCTTTGATGCGGGCGTCTTTTTTACGTGCCGTCTTTTGACAGTGGCACGTAAAAAAAATGATCGTCGGCACAGAACATCGTAAAGCCCATTCAAATGAATGGGCAGATGTTTGCCGGCGCATTGGAGCCGTATTTTCGGACGTAATTAGAGGTTAAAACGCCTGAATTACGTCCGTAAATAGGGTGTGTGAATCCAGCCTAAGTGTTTCAAATTGGCTCTACCTATGCAGATCAAGATGGATTGCGAAAATCTCAGACGTCAACATCTGTTTCCTTTTTTTTTTTTTATATATAAACTTTGTCGCTGTCTCAGTGTTTTAAAAGTGGCTCAATGTTGTTTGTAGTCAAAATAAAGAAACAGAAATGACTTCTAAGGCCCCATGAACACGTCCATACAGTATTTAATGTTAATAAAAACTGATCGGACGGGCCGCGGAGTGTTCTCCACATTTGCCGACCATTCTCACACTAATAAGTATAGAAGCACAGTCCGAAAATGCGAAAAATAGGACATGTCCTATTTTTTGCGGCTCATTTCTATGCCCTGGACACACGCCTGTAAATATAAGGGAAGGTGTCCATGGCGGATAGAAATGAATGTCTGTAATCTGTAATTGCAGATAATAACTACAGTCGTGTGTGTATGGGGCCTTATATTGTAAAGTGATATTTGGCAAATGTTATATGACTGCTGGCTATGTGTGCAATTCTGCATTGACTTTGCATGGATGCATGAGTATCTCTCCCAGGCTTGCAGTCATTGAAGTTGCTATCTGGCCCAACAGCTAGGGTGCCCATCACCACTCAGTTGTGAGGTGTAGTCACAGTGAATGATGAGGGTAGTCACAGTGAAAATATGAAAACCGATTATTGGAAAATCAAGGCAAAGGACATCAAGGACATGGTGAATACTAAAATAATATACATTTTATGTCATGTTCAGCTGCTAAATGTGGTCATGTTTTTGGATGTATTAATTGATTTCCTCTGTGTGGTCTTAATGTTTTCAAGGCCTCACTATGCTGCTCAGTGCTGGTGTCAGAGTGGCATGCAACGGGTAGTGTTCCAGTAGAGGATGGCCGTCAAAGATTTTGAGCACGTGGCTAATTAGCGTAGAGCATAAAGCAGGCGCTGCTCCTGGAGGATTCCACGGGGAAAGTATTTCCTCTGACACCAGCAGAAATGAAGGACCCAGCAGGCACTGCATGAGTTAAACAACCACTCTAATGTGCTCCGAGTGTATGGCTCGGGACATTTCTATCTAATTTCGAAGCTTTATTTCAAAATAACTCTCCGGCTTGACTTTCTATAGGTGACCAATGCCAAGCTCATGAGAATGAGTGATAAATGTTAAAAGATGATATAACTTTCACCTAGAGATATTTTTCCAGTTCCTGTCTGCCCTAAGAAAACAGCCATGTAACATAAAATGTGATATTTAGCGGCATTGTATTATGGAAGCTTATACCCTTGGGTGTTTTCTAACAATGGAACCATTTATCAAAGTGTCATTGTCTCGTGTTACTCTACTGAATAGAGTCAAATAAGTCTGTTTAAGAAATGTTAACACTTGCAGCCAAATTAAGCAGTGGAACCATTGAAAAACATCTTTACGTGGCACAGCGTATGCTATTGGCAAATATCTATGAAAGAAAACTATAGGACGTTGCTGCGTCCCGTTATTGTAGACCTGTTGGGCTGGTGTTGCTTAAATGTGATAAAGCGTAATTTGCCAATACTGTAATTCTTGCAGTAGAACATATGGAATATTGAATGCAGAGTATATATGTATATAATTAAAAAAAAAAAAAATGTGTTGCGAATGTGTTCCGATCCATGGTTGTGTTGTGAAAACTTTTGTACAAGGTCAGGCCCTATTGAACAGGGGTACTCCATGCTCTGGAGTCATAGTAAGGGCCCTGTTTACACCGGCAATTATCGGGCAGAATGCTCGTTCCCGATAATTACCCTGTGTAAACGGGGCAACAATCAGCCGATGAATGACCAAACGCTCGTTCATCGGGTGATTAAATCATTTTATATGCCTTAAATATTATCGTTGTCGGCAGCACATCTCCCGTGATAGAGTGAGTGCTCATCCCCATACTAGCTCCTTGTGAAAGGAGAAAATGAGCGCCGATCAACGAGCTGTCCCGTTGATCGGTGCTCGTTTGCGCTGCCCACATAGTGCCGTGTAAAAGTACCCAAACTCTTGCCTCTTGAAGATAAGGGACTTTTCTCCTATAATCCTACATATTAAGTAGGAAGGCGCATAAGTAGATTGATTAACTAATATGCCATTTATCTCATCGTATTTTTTTTTTTTCATAATATAGATTTTCTTTATCATAATATTGCTTAAGGTACAAAACGGTAAGCATGCAACACAAGATCACATGTAGTACATCCATTTACATAAGGAATCATTAACATAAATTTAATTCCTGTAGCTTCCCACTCTATATGAGGGATATGGGAATGGAACTCTTGTCAACAAACCTTTACTTTTTAAACTATTCAAATACACCCTTTCCCCAATAAGAAGGATAGATTCAGACCTCTAAACCCTTCCTTAAAAATTTTTCCGCCCATTTATCTAGGCTTTCTTTTCTTTCTATATTAACATCATCCCATTTTAAATTTAAATCTAGTGAGTCCCATTAGAATATCCTCCCTATAGTAAAGGCCCTTTTACACCGGCCAACACTCGGCCGGTGCAGCGAGCATCGGTCAACGAGACATAGTTGATCGGTGCTCGCTTGCTCCTGAGCTATGGATGTGGCCGTGCGGTCGTTACTCCGATCCCTCGTCCCCATCCATTATTGTCATGTCGGCAGCACGTCTCCCTGTTTACACAGGGAGATGTGCTGCCGACAACGGTAACATTTTACTTTTTAAAACGAATGAGCTTGCTCGTTCAACTGCTGATCTCTGCCCTTTTTAAACAGGGCAATTATCGGCAACGAGAGTTATATGAACGCTTATCTGCCAGATAATCGTTCTGTGTAAAACCCCCATAACACACAATAGGAAACCAACGTTAAAGAGTACCTTTCACCTACCCATACATGTGCAGCATGTAATAGGCAGGGCTGCACAAACCCTGGGGCACGTTAAAATTATTTCCTATCCTTCTCTGTTATTTAGATATCGGTGCCGTTATATTTGGCGCCGATATTTAAATAACCCCCTGAACTGTCAATGTGGCGTGTAATTAGCAAAGGGGCGTGTAACATCGCTGTGACACTGTCCAATCAGCTATGGACCGTGTCACCGCAAGAGCTGGAGAGAGGAGAGTGTGTGCATGCGCAGCTCAGAGCTGTGCGAGCATGCGCGTGCAAGCTCTCACTCTTCAGCCCTCAGCAGACAAGGACGACAAGAATGTGATCTCGAGAGATCATACAGTCTTGTCTTCCTTGTCTGCCGAGAGCTGAAGAGTGAGAGCGTGCGCGGCCGCCCGCTTGCGTGCACAGCTCCGCTGCCGCTGCCGAAGATACTCCCGCCATGGAACAGAAGAAGAAGAATTCACCTTCTTCTCCTCTTCTGTTCCGTGGTGGTGGCGGAGGTGCGCGCGCGCACATGCTTTCCTCACTTCAGCTCTTGCTGTGACACTGTCTGTAGCTGATTGGACAGTGTCACTGCGATGTTACACGCCAGCTTGCCAATTACATGCCACTATTGACAGTTCAGGGGGTTATTTAAGTATCGGGCGCCAAATATAATGGCACCGATATCTAAATAACGGAGAAAGATAAGAAAAAAATGTAAAGTGAAACAGTGTTTGTGAAGCCCTGCCCATTACATGCTGCACTCAGCTTCACATGTATGAGCAGGTGAAAGGTTCTCTTTAAGTGTATATCACCAAGATAGCATACAGGACCTTAGCCCTCAGTCATGTTATCTCAAAGTAGACTCCTGATTTAAAACCATGTCCCGCACATCTCCCTATCAAAGTTCCCGCTACAGATACACTACTATATCTTTGTCTATCTCCGCTCCCAGCCCTCCCCCCACCTAAAATCAAGCCTCTAAATGTTGTTACGTGGCTAACGCCATTCACTATGACCCATCCCCTAACAAAAAACAAACCAAAAAAACATATCCACCCCCCTCCTCCACGAATCCGTACATCCAACTTCCCCACAACTCCTCAAACTCTACCTTCCTACTGTTTGCTAGGTAGTAGATTTTTCATATTGTAGCATCCTCCTAACATATTTCCTCCAGCAATTTCCCGTAGGTGGATGGTGCTTTATCTATTTAAACATAACGTCTGACACATCCCTCTTCTTATTGTATTTAGAATTGGGAAATGGAGGACCAGATTCGCTCATAGACACTTTTTGGTCACCATAAAGTGACAAACTAAATTGAATATCTATCTATCTATCTATCTATCTGTCTACATTATGGACAAAATTATTGGGGTACTTTAATATAGAGTTGGTTCCCCCTTTGCAGCTAAAACAGTTTCCACTCTTCTGGGAAGGCTTTCTACAAGATTTTGGAGTGTGTTCATGGGAATTTTTGCCCATTCATCCAGAAGAGAAATTATAAGTTCAGACACTGATGTTGGACGAGAAGGTCTGGCTTGCAAATTCCGTTCTATTTCAACTCAAAGGTGTTCGATGGGGTTGAGGTCAGGGCTCTGTGTGAGCCAGTCAAGTTCTTCCACACCAAACTTTTACCACAAATTTGGAAACATACAATTGTCCAAAATGTCTTTGGTATGCTGAAGCATTAAATTTTTCCCTTCACTTAAACTAAGATGCCTAGGCCAACCCTTGAAAAACAACCCCATAGCATTATCCCTCCTCTGAACTTTACATTTGGTACAAAGCAGTCAGGCAGGTAACGGTCTCCTGGAAATTTGCCAAACCCAGACTCATTGATCCGACTGCCAGATAGAGAAGCGTGGTTCGTGTCTCCACAGAACACATTCCCACTGCTCCAGAGTCCAGTAGCTTTACATTACTCCATCCGACGCTCGGTGTTGTGCTTGGTGATGTAAGAAATGGATGCAGCATCTCTGCCATGGAAACCCATGCCATGAAGCTCCCGGCGCACAGTTTTTGTGCTGATGTCTATGCAAGAGGAGATTTGGAATGTTGGTGACTTTTATGTACTATGCACCTCAGCACTCAGCGACCCACACTCTGTAACTTTGTGGTCTGCTACATCGTGGCTGATTTGCTGTGGTTCCTAAGCGTTTCTTCTTTGCAATAATACCACTCCCAGTTGATCGTAGAATATTTAGGAGGGAAGAAATTTCACTAACTGACTTGTTGCTGAATTCAGTGAGCTCTTTAGAATGACCCGTTCTTTCACAAATGTTTGTAAGTGCAGACTGCACGGCTAGGTGCTGGATTTTATACACCTAAGAGATGGGACAGAATGAAACGCCTGAATTCAACGATTAAGAGGTGTGTCCCAATATTTGTGTCCAAATACCGTGTGTGTGTGTGTGTATGTGTATATATATATATATATATATATATATACACATCACGCTTATTGGATAAGTTAAGCTGGCCATATAATATTGATTTGTGTCAGATTTGTCCATTTCGTTCCATTGATTGGGCTTTTTTCGTGACCTGAAATGCTATTTAGACACACAGTCTCATTCGTATAGGGTTGCAAAAATTGCTAGTACCTCGGAATACACTTTGTTGACATCTACACAACCTGCAGCAGCCAGACTCCAGCAGTTGATTGGCTGGGGCCATGACACCGTATGCTAATATTTTGATATTCTGACCGTTCACGCCAATTCATTCGAAAACCTTTACACAAGCAGAGAATTTAAGTCTTGCGGATCATCACTATTTACATGAACTGTGGTGGACACAGCCAAATAACACAAAATTTCCAAGGTGTTTAATTTCTAGGTGTTTTTCAGGTTTTGATTTTGCTTAAAATTGCTTTGATCTTTTGTGTCCTTGATACTCTGTGGTTCTCCTATAATTGAGAAGAAATATTTGTTTTCTGGGTGGAGAATGGCTACGTGCACAGCCAGCACTCTTGTGGTCGAACTAAGACATTTTAGGGTGCACTTTATCATGCATGTATATATTCACCATAAGAAATATATTTCCGATCATTTTTATAATCTATTGTAAGCTAAAATTTGCTATCACTTTTTGTGTAGTGGTCTAACAAGTACCCACGATGCACTGCTCTGTGTTTGCTGCTTGTCAACAACAATTATTGCACCTAAAGTATAGTTCTCCAGACTTTGAACTGGACAGGCTGCCTGCTTGTGGTGTTTGGTTTTACTACAGTCTATCTGATTCCCTTGCTGTATTTTTGTCCATTAATTTCCATTGCTATTATAGATTAATTGAATTATAGATTCAATAAGTTTTGTGTTTGCCTACATCTGAAAACCAATGTATTAGGCACAATATAAATAGAAAAACATTAAAGGGGTTCTCCATATTTCATGTGGACAATTTAAATATTTTAGCCACCTAATAGAGGTCTGCAATCCAGAACTAATTATGTAGGTGTTGAACGGATTGCCCTGGACCTCCGATAATTGCCATTGACATCAATGAGTTTCCATGACTGTTCCAATGTCAAATGCTGATCAGAGCAATGGAAGATGTCGGTTATAGAATTCCGGGAACCATTTATTCAGGGGTCCCAGGACTTATACCTCCACTGATGTATTGAAGCATTGGATTGAAATGAAGCATTATTTGAAATGGGTGCCTATCCGTGCTGTGAGCAGGGCCTTGAGCGGGCCAAATACATTCGATTTAAAGTTGGCCAAGTCGGCAACATTTTTGCAGGGTCGACTGAGGATCTGGTGTGTACGCGGGCCTCACAAGGGATCAGTCATGTTCCATGCGCAATCCTTTATTTCTGTAGGAGATGAGGGCTCTGGCAATGGCTTTTTCTTTTCCAGTTTCCCGTTTAATAAATAGGCACGCTTGGCCGAATTTGGAAAATGGTTGTCGGCTGAACGATTTATCTTGTGTATGGCCAGCTTAAGACAAGTTAACTCCTATGTTGAGGCTTTATTTGAAAATTCAGAGGCCTAGATGCAAGGGTCAACACGTAGTCCACAGGTCATGAATTGCTCATTTCTAGACACAGAAAACTTTCTAAGAAATCCTACATATCTTCTGCCCCAGTTACTTACCAATAGCTTGACGTGAGATTAAATCCCTAGCTTTCACTCTACTCAATCTTCTTTTCTCCAACAAACTTGTTACTGCATTTGCCATAAACATGTTGGACTTTGCCAAATCAGGTCCTACTATCAAAGATCACGTACTACAAGAAAAGCCTATTTGCCAAATTGTAATGTTTGGTAGGGGAGTCAGTGAGTTCCCATTAGTTAACCGAGTACGGAGCTCGAAAGGGTAAAGAACAACAACCCCAGTTATGTTCAAGGAGACTATTCTCGAGTTTATATTGTAGAGTTGTTCATGTGTTTATATTTCACTTCAATGAAATCCAAACTGATGTGTTTGGAGCTGTTGCCGCTACACACAACTTATTCAGTGCCAGAGGTCATGCAAGGCGAATGTTTTCCAAGGCAAACCCTTTAAACATTACACGTTACTCATTTTGTTATAGTATTAACGTTGTTTCGGAATAATAATCCAGACCCACAAGTCATGCACAATCTCTTACTACCATATAAAACCTTAAAGCTGTAGTACTTCTGCATGTGCCGGGACTAGCGAGGACGCTTGCCATGATCTTGCATTGCTCCTTTAAGAAACCCGCGCACACAATTCAGACGCACAAAACATTCAAGCCGTTTCCATTTTAGACTTGGTTCATTTTAGGTCACCCTGACTTGCTTATTCAATTTCATAGTTAGTAAAGGCTGGAGTATATGTATCCGATCTTCCTGGGAATGTTCATGTGTTCTGCAGAAAGCGTGCCAGCAAACACATGGCCACAAGTCTATATGTTGGCTTGCTGGGGAAGATGGGGTTTCTTGTCTTACACACCCAGAACATCCTTTGCAGAAACATTTCCTGTTTTTTCTTTATCTCCGTTTTCTTAATGTTTCGCTTAACCCTGCAAATGCCGTACTGTCCGCATTGGCAGTTCACAGGTTACAAACTTCCGCAGTTTAAAGAGCTAGCGCTGCCTGAGTGTTTTAAGGTTTGGTCGCGCCACCCACTAAAGTTAACCCTTGTAGTAGCGGATTGGCATCACCTATTGCCAGAAAATAAATATAGTGAGGATAACTTAATTTCTGGAGTTCAATCCAGTCTATGAATCGCTTTAAATTGTCGTACCATAATTTTAGGTCCCATAAAACAATAAATTATTCTTTATCTCATTACTTTGGGATTTCGCTTTTTTTTTTCTTCATTTAATTGGGGTGTAAATTTATATATATGTGTGTGTGTGTGTGTGTGTGTGTATATATATGTATAAAATAGAATTCTATTAAAGTTACGGTCACTGTTGGGCGACGGAGAGCCCATGATCATCTCTCCATATATTCGCCCTTGTTCATTGTCAGATGGAGCTTGTGCTATGTATGTCTGTGTACTGTCACAACGCCATTACTGAATAGATGACATGTAAAGGATATAGACACTTGTAATAAATGCAAAATCTCTTATAGATGAGGAAGGAAAAGGATGCCCTTGCCATTGAGGGCATCACATGTTCTCTTTGCACATAGCACACGCTCACACGGAAGTCTTAATTGATTTCTGTGGCTTAAAACCCTATTTGACAGCTCCGTCATTCATTCTTTGTAGTCCAGTCCGCAGATTCCAGCAGCCTTGAATTGCTGGGAGAGAAACCACATGGTCTGATCTCCCTGTTAAGAGCTGAAAAAAAATAAAAATCCGGCATTACAGCACCCAGCCCCCTCCCCCTCCCCACCCTCCCTGAGCCTTGGTCTCCCTACTACAGCAAGCGAGAAGGGAGGGGGCATGTCACATATCATGTGTTGGGGGTAGGAGAGGTACTAAGAACTCTGTCTTATGATAATGATCCCAGCGTCTGGCAGAAGAGGGAGAGAGAGAGAGGGAGGGAGTTCATGAAAAAAAAAAAGCCAATGCACCAGTGTCTTTATAGGAGCAGACCTAAAATGGCTGCTGGTAATCAACTGTATTTTGATGCCAGATCCATTTAAACAAAAGGTTATTATTTTGTCCGTCCGTCTTACATTTTCCAGGGACACCTAGAGATTGTGGTCTGGGGGAGCCGTGTAAACCTATCATTTAAATTTTATTCTAGCCGGCAACCAGCCAAGGATCCTTTCACCCAGACGCAGTGTTTGAGGGCTAGAACCTCCCCCCATAATACTACAACATCCTACACCTAGAATTCTATGTTTAATTATTGTTGTTTTTTTTCTTTCTCTAGATCAATAAGGACAGCTCCCAAATTCTCCCGAATGAGCAAGTGCCGAGTGTGACGGTAGGTGCAAATTAACTCCTTCATGACCTCTTCATGCATTTTCACATCCCAGAACATGTGATCCAAATGGGCCCATATAGTCCCTATTCAGAAGACATAATACGTAAAGTTACTTACCGGTTAAGGAAGCGATGGGTTCATGTTCTTTAGCTTTTAGCATCTAATATCTCAGTATGTTAATATTTCGGGGGCCTGTTTTGTCTCTTTGCACAAGGTTTTTAAATTTGCCCAAGAAAAGGAAATATGTGTTGTGTTTGTGCCAAGTAGAATGGAATGTGTCCCTTTAACTGTGGCGTGACGTCCGGTGTCTATCATGAACACGTGTTGTGTTCGTGGTAAATGTGGTCCGTATCCACTTATGCGAAATTTTAAAGAAAATGGTAAAACGGTTGCTCTATAGTTATTACTGTTTGAAGAAATAGCCTTTAAGACACCATTTGACTTATGGAGGTTTTCTTCCATATCGGTCAGATGGCACAAGTGATATTAGAATGTGTAATGTTGACACGGCATTCTGTATACTGCCGCTTATCATATTTGTTCTGTGTGCCTCCTTTTACCACGTTTACAGAATTCAGGGGGTTATTCTTCTACATTTGCATTACTCCTGAAACTTTACTCGCAAGCAGATTAGAAATAGCGTGATGTAAGAATCATTTACGTCTACACTATTACTCCGGTATTTGTCCACACATACTACTCATCGCTTTATCACACCTTTAGCTCGCAGCACCCTGTAAACCTTGTATGTTACTCATTTTTTTTTTTTTGTATGGACCGCATAGACTACACGTCACCTATGTATCGGCTCCATTATAATTTTCTCATATTAAATTGCCTGTTTACCATCTCATGTTGGTGTGTGACCAGTGGGCACGATAATAGCAGTAACGCGGCACATGATATGTATATATAAGAAAAGCCGGGACCTTTTACTGGAACATAAATCTATATGGTTATAGCAGTGAACGTCACATTGACACTGGCAGTCTATTTTCTCTTACAGCCGCGTGTAATTGTGGTCTATGTGTAGTATATATGCTACAGGAAGAGCAAGGCATAAAATAAAGAGTCACATGCGTGAACCGTATTCCAGATCAGATCTTAACAAGATATCAAGAATCAAGAACTATATACGTACATGGCTTGTTTTGTAAAATCTAAAAGCTACTTCTCACTGTCGGGCTTTGCGTATGAGCCTAAATACGGCGCTTGTAGATTAGCTTATGTGCGTAAGGGGTTAATGTATTCAACGGGTTGCACCAGAAAAAGATTGAGCTTTTAAAAATAGCTTTTGCGCATACCTGTTTGCTGCTTTTCCGTTCCATGCGAAAACCACGGGCCCTCATCTTCTTTCTAGGAAACCTCACCGCCCCTCTCCTGGCAGGCAGATCTTGCTTTCCTCGTCTCTGGCGGAGTCACAGATCCCTAAGTCACGTGTCTCTGTAGTTTACAAACATTGCATCCCTCACACGTCACATCAGAGGAAAACACGCAGTTCCCGCTTACACGCACTTACTGGAAAAATAAAATTACGACAGCCTGCAGAATGAGTTCCCTCGCTTACCAAAGCATAATATCGGGAAAAAAGTTCTGTGCTGCCACATACAGACAGTGATACATCGTAACGGTTTAATCAATAGTACTTTCTGCGAGTCAGGGTAGAAAAACACCGACATTTGAGCTCCTTTCCACTATACGGAATAAAAAAAAATCCTAATTTACTTCTCTATGGGTTAGTACTATTTATTTATTTTTTTCTTAAAAGTTTATCTTGGTTTCATTTATAAAGGTGCTGTCAACTTTAACCATTTAAGCTCAGAAATTGCAGGGTGGTGCCAGTTCTTCCATTTGCCTGAAGTACCAAATTTAAAGAATCATTGCTTCATTAATGAAGCAATTATTCTACAATCTTGCATTTATTCTGATGTTCCTTTATTATTCCGCTTTCTAAACATAAAATTATGGACCAATGTCAAACTGGGCTTTCCTTGGCCCACCAGAGAAAATGGGCCACCCTCCACCCATACAGAACATGTGCACGTCAACCTTTAATTGTATCATAAATGTTGTTGTATACAGAGGACATGTAATCACATTAACCCATAAGAAATAGACCCTGGTGGCAAGTGATTGGCTCTAAAGTCTGCTCCAAATAGAGTTGTCTACTGCTTTTCTTTGATCATTATTTTTATCTTAAAGGGTAACTAAACTTTCAGAAAAATTCTGACATGTCATAGTGACATGTCAGAAGTTTTGATCGGTGTGGGTCTGAGCACTGAGACCCCCACCGATCGCTAAAACGAAGCAGACAGAAGCGCTTGGACTCAATAGAAAGTCTATGGGCCCATATACCGTTACATTGGCTTTCCGAGAAAAGCTGATCAGAAACGAAGCGGCTCAGCACTCACCTGAGCGTTTCTGACGCTTTGTGTTAGCGATCAGTGGCGGTCTCAGTGATCGGACCCCCACCGATCAAAACTTCTGGCATGTCACTATGATATGTCAGAAGTTTTCTGAAAGTTTAGTCGCCCTTTAAACTTCTTCCTCCCCACACCCTCCACTTGCGAGGTACGGCAGTTGTTGTGTCTCTAGGGCTGGGAAAACACAGCAACAGTCATGCTGTTGATGACTGTAGAACAGGACGAGTCTAAACAGCACTGAGGTGCCTGCACCCTCATGCAGGTCCTAATAGTGAATAAATGATCCATCTGACCCCACCTCTGAGCTGTAGTGGTGTATGCAACACTGAGACAAGTCAGATAATTGGGCTCCTTCTACCACGAAGTATTGATCTGTGAAGGTGCAACTCTCTAGAGGTGAGTACTATAGTAATGTGTATATAGAACTAGTTGCATGATATTCATACATTATTGCGGCAACTTTTGCTTTATAAAATATGGATGGAAGAGCTGATGTTACCTTGGAGTCTAAGGCTCTGTTTACATCTGCATTATAGCCTCTATTGCAGATTCCATCACATTTGATGGAAAAAATAGTGCAGCAAACAGCACAATTTTTTTTCTGATACAATGAGGGTATGTGCACACACACTAATTACGTCCGTAATTGACAGACGTATTTCGGCCGCAAGTCCCGGACCGAACACAGTGCAGGGAGCCGGGCACCTAGCATCATAGTTATGTACGATGCTAGGAGTCTCTGCCTCTCTGCAGGACAAACGACCCGTACTGTAATCATGTTTTCAGTACGGGACAGTAGTTCCACGGAGAGGCAGGGACTCCTAGCATCGTACATAAGTATGCTGCTAGGAGCCCGGCTCCCTGCACTGTGTTCGGTCCGGTACTTGCGGCCGAAATACGTCCGTCAATTACGGACGTAATTAGTGTGTGTGCGCACATACCCTGAGGGATACCATGATTGAACCCAATGGATCCCATTATCAGTCAATTTTGTTGTTTTGTTCCTATGACGGAGCAGAACAAAAATTGACGATTACTTATGTGAACCAAGCCCTAAGTTATCTTGCCACCTGCACTTTGTTTTTTTGTTGGTGCTTAGGCCCTATTATAATTTTTTGGGACCTGTTCCTTATGCTAAGGTTATGGGCAGCTTTAGGTTTGATAGCCTCTTCCCATTGTTGTACTACCTGTAAAATTTACTTTTTCTTTCATTCTCAAGGATTGGCTTATTATATATCCAGATAGCAAGATCAATACCCCGAAGTTGTAATAAGTTGATCCCAGTTTGTTCCGCCTTGGGACCCTCAATGACCGTCTGTAATCTGTGGAGGAACCGGGCTCATGTGTTAAATTCCCCTGCAGCGCTTCAGTCACGCTGCTTATCACTATCTGTAGGATGGAGATTATAACTCTGAAATCTGAATTCCCTAATAGTTTTCTTTTTTTTGAAAATGGGTTTTTGTTAACAAGATAAACCCTTTTAAAGTAGGGGCTTTCTCATCGAGCATTGATGATGTAATCTGTTTTCTCCAAGAGTCCATGCATCACCTCTCTGTACAAGACCACTGGCTGCAGCAAGTTTGTGTTCACACAATCATGACATGTATTTTCAAAGAATCCACAGCGGAAATCCAAGGCTGACACTCAGAATTCTGCCATGGATGTGCCAGCAGATCGGCAGCTGGATTAGCCACAATATCATTCAATGAGGTTAATCCGCAGCTTTACCATGTGGATTCCATGGAAATAATGAGCATGGCCCCCTTTTCCTCAGCATGGACAACAAAAAACGCAGACGTTTTCCGCTGCACGTGAGAGGAGTATCATTCACTTGCATTGAATTCGAAATGTCAGCAAATTCGATGGGGATTTAGGTGCAGTATCCGCATCTAAATTTTCATCAAATCCTGAACGTGTGAACATAGTTTTAGGATTATATAGAAGAGGACGGCTATAAACTTTTTGATTACTAAAGCTGACCATAGACATTATTGTTTGGCCTTCATATCCTGTACTTTTCGTTGGGATCTGGCAACATTTAAAAGTGTATGAACCCAAAAACCCTGCTGACTTTTCATTGCTTTTTCACCTCAGGATGGGAATGCGTGTTATGAGGAGGGAAACTCGCGTGATAACTGCTGGCCGAGCAACTTCTTGACAGCAGTAAGCTAATGTCTGTGGCTCGCTGTCGATGGAAATTCGCTTAATTTCAAGAATGATCATATTTGCAGGAACTAGCTTATCGGGACTCTGAATTAAATATTGTGTCTATTATGGATTGTTGCACATTGGTGCAATATACAGAGAACTGAAGCAAAATCTATAATCGCTAAATTTTGGGGGGGTTTTTGTGTACAAAACTATTGGGATTTCTTTTGTTTTTGGAAAAGTTGTAATGCAACATTTCCCCCATATAATAGTGCAATTGTCACTGATGTGATGTATAGACACTGATGTGTACGATGTGCATACTGTCATGTATGTTCTGCCACAACCCATAATGTGTCCTGTGTAACAATGACCTGTTTTTACTGGGAGATTGAAGATACAATGGGGAGAGTTTAACTGCATTATGATTTAAAAGATGCCAAAGCATTGCTGAACAGAAGACTACTCCAGGGTATGTTCACAGGTGGCAGAATTGTTGCAGAAATTTCTGGAACTGAAAATCCGTTCGTATATCTGAAAGGGGTTGTGCAGTAATTGAACACCTCTTTAAGTGAATTATGACTGATATGCTATAAATGCCTGATAAGGTGCAGGTCTTACCTCTGGGGCCCTCACCTAGGTGAAGAATTGAGGTTTGTTAACCCTCATTGGCCGGTTCCCAGAAGCCAAAGTCTTCCCTGTTCTCGCACCTATAAGGCATTTATGGCATATCCTGTGGCTACTGCCTCATGTCATGAAAACAAAAAATGTGTGGTCGTACATGATCCATTGCCCACCGCAATGCCTTATGCCTGAGCCGTAAAGCCGCTAAAGTTTTAGTCGCAAAGTTAAATGTTCTTCTTGATCAGCTGGCTATTAAAGGGAAGACACAGCTGAAGAGAGCAGATCATGCAGGTGCTTGCAGCACAGGTAGACCTGCCCAACCGGTCTGTATGAACAGGTGTGGTTCTAGAGGAGGAGAGCAAGTTCGTTTAAAGAGACACAAAGGATTTATAGGCTGTCACACCTTCAACTTCAGTTTTCTGTAAGGCAAAATCAAGCATGAGCAAAGTCATATCAAGCTAATGCCTTGACATGGGCTAGCAGAGCAACCAGGTATGGAGTTTTCTGTGAAGGTGTAGGAGAGTCTACACGGCAGAATTCTGACATAAACTATAATTAGAAGTCCAGTCCCAAAGCATTGACTGACTAGCGATATCTCTAGTAGAGCAAAGGTTGCTGGTTTTTATTTTTCTCTTTCTTCTTCCTTGTAGACGGGTGGCTGTGTGAGACTATATGGCTATTTTATGGTCTTGGGTGGGCAGGTGCATCAATGTATTTGTGTATTTCTTCATAGTTTATTTTCTTGTCTCAGGTGCCTTGTTTTATATATTGTAGGTGTAAGTTTTATTTTTCACAATTCAACATATCAATACACAAAGATTATCTGACATTTTAATGTTGCCACAATATTTCCACATGTATTTGTGGAGAACGAAGCCTTGTTAAATTATGATGAGCTATGCTGTAAAGCCCTAGATGTGCACACAAAGTAATGTCAACTTGCTATGGTGTCAAAAGCTTTGCCTCAACATTTAGCTTTTCTCAAGTATTGTCACTGTGTCAGCAGTTTCTGCACCAGTGAGCTTGTCTTGACTACTATTATGTTCCAAATAATTGGGGTAACGGCTGTGAAGACAGCAGCTAATCTGATCTTCTGATAATGCATATACTGTTCACATGCTCATATGAACAATGATCCGGTATCTCTGTACCTATTGTTATTTGTAAAACATATATTCACAAAATGTAGTGCATAGTTCATCAGTTACTAACCCAAAAGGAGCTTTACACAAAAGCATACATACCATATAATATATAGATCGTTCTATTCTGCATATTGAGTTGAACATATGAAAAGTTCTGGTTGCCATGGGATACTGTCAACAAACTTGTCAAACACATCGCTAATAGCTGAATTATCATGATGCAGTTACGAAGTTGAAGAAAAAATATAGAGGTGGATTTCCTCGGAGGTGCTTTTTTTCTATAAATAGTTTGCACAATAGACTCAAATTCTTTTCTTTAGTAGCGGGCACACTACCAAGTGAAAACTTGCATCTGTGTTTCCGTGCGTTTTGTTGCGGTTTTCCCCGGCTGCCACCCACTACGATCCCTAGAAGGAATAATTTTTGTTGCGGGATTGAAGATAAAAGCAAGAGAATCGAGGATAAAGTTCATGCAGTATTACGGTATCGGCAACTGGCTGGTAAGTAAAGATGAGAAGTAGATAATGAAAGTATTACTTTATTCATCTAGACTACGCATTTCTGGACCGAACTAGTCCCTTCATCAGGTCTGGTATGAAGGGACGAGGTTCGGTCCAGAAACGCGTAGTCTGCATGGATAAAGAAATAATTTCGTTATCTACTTCTTACCAGCCAGGCGCCGATACCGTAATACTGCATGAACTTTTTCCTCGATTCTCTTGCTTTTATCATGATGCAGTGGGACTGTTAGTTTTGCTAAATAATTAGCTTATGCTGCTTAGCGTAAAGACAACACTTCCGAGATCGCAAATCACTAGAGTAAGCAGTATGGGACAATGAGCCAACAAGGAATGCTTGAATATTTCAGCTCTGAAGCTAGAAGAATTGTGAATGCATCTCTGGACTATAATACCTGCTGTAACTCAGTAATGCAATGTATTTACAAAGTTATTCAATCTTAGATGTAGATTATTTCTATATGTAAAGTGTAAAATTGTGTTTGGAATGAGACCAGCTTTAAATGACTGTTTGATGTGCATTTGACTGGCACCCGTTTGCTAGGATGAGACTGAACTTGCCAGTGTAGTCACCAGTTACTTTGATACTTGTGGCATGCGGTAAAGCTGTGTTTTGGACCCTGTACAATGGCACATGTAATTCCTACAGCTCGTAATATGGACCTGTGAGGCACTGTTTTCGCCATTGCTTCTAGAAGAGAATACCTCCATAATACGACATGCGATGGAACATGCCACAATTTCTTGTTGAATGTTTTTTTTATTTTTTAGCAAGATTTGGTGATCACGCAAATAATACTGAAAAACCTCCTTATAATATTGGAGTACAGTATGGGGTAGTAATAATCTGTTGGTGCTTTATTACAGTTATGAATTATACATGTCTAAATTCAATAATATAGTTATTTTTTGCCAATGTCCTTATAGGCATTACTATGGCTCCCTTCCACCAGAGATACAGACTCGAGTCTTAAGCTAAGGGGCACACCATATTTTACAGGCTGATGATGAGAAATCAGCCTCTGAAATCCAGACGTTTACTAGCGTGTTATTGAAGTGTATTTTTGGAGCGTTTTGTGAAGCGTCAATGGAAAATACTTCAATGTGGAAAATATCTTGTAAAATGCTTCAAGTAGTGACATGTCTCTTTCTTTTTCTTCAGCTGCGTTTTTTAGTTAAGGTTTCGTTCACATCTGCGTCAGGGCTCCGTTCCGACATTCCATCGGAGCTTTCCGTCGGAACGGAGCCCTGACTGACACAAACTGAAACCCAAGGTTTCCATCACCATTGATTTCAATGGTGATGGATCCGGTGCCCATGGTTTCAGTTTGTCTCCGTTGTGAAAGGGTTCCGTCGTTTTGATGGGTGAATACCATAGTCGACTACGGTATTTATCCCGTCAAAAGGACGAAACCCTTACACAACTGAGACAAACTGAAACCATTTGCACCGGATCCGCCACCATTGAAATCAATGGTGATGAAAACGGAAATCTTTGGTTTCCGTTTGTGTCAGTCAGGGCTCCGTTCAGACGGAACAGAGCCCTGACGCAGATGTGAACATAGCCTAAGTGGCGTTAAAAATACGTTGTGTAGTTCATAAGAGGCGTATTTCCGATTTTAAGTAAATTGGAAGTTGTTTGCAGGTCTGTTTCAAGTGTATTTCCACATCTAATACGAGAGTTGTATGCGCTGAAAATATGCCGTGTAAACGTACCCTTTTACCAACCTATGGAACCAATAACACAGTTCTTCACTAGTTGACCTCATTATTTCCATATAGTTTATTATCTTTGCGTTTGAGACTTGGAGATGGAGAATGTGATATAATGGTTGCCACACATGACATCCTGCTAGAAAATGAGTTTCTTCAAGTCTCAGCAACTTTCTACTTTCAGTCTGACATGAAGCGAGAACACCATTTAATTTTAGAGCTTCAGAATTTGGTCTATCTATAGGCCAGATATAGACTTTCCAATCGTCACTACAGTTTACGGTTCTTCTCTTTAAACCTGCAGACTATTAAAGGGTGCAAGTCCTAGAGATGAGGGGTTAATCATTGACTAGATTTCTATTGCCCTGTTAAAGTCCCTGTAGGGGAGCTGATACAAACTAAACTTTAGAAGTTACTGTTTTACTCTTGGAATGCTAGAGGCTGTTAAATTGTAACCCATGAAAATCAAAAATCCAGTCTGTTAATGATGATTTATATTAGGACTGAAATTTTTTCAGAATTTTTATTTTCTTATTTTTTGTAAGCAGCAATTAGTCTGAAGCTATTACAGGAAAAAATTCATCCCATGCACTTGTTACAACTCAAGGACTTTATCTACACCACCTTCGTTTTTTTTTTGTCTCCTTCCTCCGTTTCCATTCTCCAGTGTCACAACTAGAAGCCGTGGTTGAATCTGGTACTTGTCCTTTTATTCTGGGCAGATAAATTCTAGCCATGTGTAATACAGGAGCACGTGTAGTTGTATAACAACACATTTGTTCCCGCCCTCATCGGAGCCTCCCCGCGATCCGAAGTGCGTAAACTTAGTAGTGCAACTGGCAGCAGATAGTTGACATTTCTAGCATGCGTGCTATGAGTCCTCCGGTCTAGAAGCAGTGAAAAATATACACCTAATATACTCTTCTGGTTAACTCTTCCGTAGACTCGTCGTTATTTGATGATATGGCCAGTGCATAATCCATATGTATTACGTTGAGCAGAAATAGATCAAGATCCTTTTCAGGCGTTTGGAAAAGGATGGAATATTAACCCCAATTTAATTGATTTCATACTCGTGTCATCACTCGAGGGCTATAGATTTCCTGTGGGACACAAGAAATCCCCACTGACATAATAGATCTGTATAAGGAATATTTAATACGTTTATTGCATGATATAATAGATCTGGTCATAACATGGATCTAAAATCACAGACGTGCACTAGTTACACTGTGGCAGGACAAGGCCGAAAGGCTAGGGAGTTTTTTGTGCTCAATGCTATGGAGAAATGGAATGTCACATTTCAAGCATATGTTGACATTATTCAGAGCTGTCTTGTTAAAAACAGGAAAGACGTGTCCAGCCAATCTACAAGTTAGGCCCCTTTTCACACTGCGTTTATGTCTCCGTTTGTATACTTTAAGCGGAGGCTGCGACATATGCATCTATCACCCATCGACTATTACGGACTCCGTTTAAACGGATGTGTCATGAACGCTAATGACTTTTTCATGATGTATCTGTTAAACGCATCCGATCATTACATATTCATCACCCATGGGCTGTTACGTAATGAAAAGCTAATGATGTACATATTAAGCAGTTTTTCGGGCGTTTACAGCCGTGTGAACATACCCTTACTGTGATATACAAGTATAATTTGACTGGTAAAAAATTTTCATGCCTATTTTATGAGGTTTTTTTTTGTAAATGTTTTTGCATGAAAAAACAATTTGGGGCCCAAAAATGTTATCCTGCAAATTTTTAGATTTAGTGATGCACCTAAAAAAATAAACGCTAGCATTCCCTTTTCTCTCATTACTTCTTACTCCAGTCTGTATCTTCATCTACAAGAAAACTAACAAAAATAATAATAATTGTTTAGACCTTTAGGCATGTCTGGTGGAGTTTTTTGCTAATAGTTTGTTTTGCTACCAGTGGTGGTTTTTTTTTTGTTTGTATTTAGGTGCCTTTTTTCACACTGCAAATTATGCGATTCAAGGATTATGTGATGCAAAGATACCTCTTTGCAGCGCATGCTTTTTCCTGAAAAAGAAAGGCCACCAAAACGGCATATAAAATGCAACACACATTGACACTAGCTTTTTTTTTTTTAAAGCGGGATAAAAAAAAATGGAGATCTATAGGACAAAAACACCACTAAATGATTCAAAATCACCAAAGCCAGGCTTGCCGCAAGTTTGGAAAAACGCTGCTGATCTAAAAGAAAGCCATCTAAAAAAAACTGCCATGTTTGTAGGGCGTTTTATATTTCCCTATTTATTTCAAGCTAACTTCTGGCCACACGCAAAAAAAACACCACAAAACACGTGGCGTTTTTCTCACGACCCCTTTTTAAATGGAATTTAGCTGATTGGCGACTCTAACCCACTGCGATCACCTTTTTATTGCCAAGGAAAGGCCCCTCTATGACGTACATGACAGTGGTCATCTTCATGAGACAACCCCTTTAATTGGCCTCTACAGTCATTCTTTTTCTTGTTCTGCTCCACGGACGTCATCGCTAATATATGAATAATGGCTGTTCAGCATGACCTTTCTTCTGTTCGGGTCTTAAGGTTTCTAAACGAAGAGTTCATGATTTCTCTGATTGTCCATCTTTATGATGGTCAGGTCATCCTCTTCCTCTTCTCTCCTAAGGTCTTCCAGGTATATTTGTCATGTCCAGTCAACTTCACTCTGGCCATTTGTACTGGAAGAAGGTGATGTGGTTTGGTTAATGATCGTGTTTTGTTTGTTGTCCATGGTATTCAGGAGTCATCACCAGCCCCAAAATACATCAATACTGTGAAATACAATAAGCCGCTCTTTTATGGTTAAATCGAATAAATGCAATGTGGCACTGGGTGTTGCATATTCCGCTCAACAAGGTTTTTGTTTAGCATTTTCCTATGCATTCCTTTGCTGGGTTGGGCATATGCTGCCCTCCTGTTTTTGTTTTTTTGTACATTATAAACTCAACTTCATGAGGCTTAAAAAAGGTTCCATTTCTTCCTAGCCACTGTCAACAAAAATTAATATGTGTGTTTATCCTGCTGTAGACTTAAGAATCTTTAGTGAAGGTGATCGATGCATTCTTCTAGACATTTACAGTTGTGAAATGATTAGTGGTCAGAGAGCTCTCTGTAAGCTAGACCAATTGGATCCACACACATGTCATGGATCAAGAATGGTTAACTGTTGTGTTCTTGGTAAGCTACACAGTTAGCACATTGGCCCACGATTACAAAGACTGGCATATCGCACACCAGTCTTCGTAAAGAAGATAGTTGCCGTGATTTACGCAAATTTTTTTACAAGGCACATACCTCTTAATTCATTTGTTCGATTTTGCGCGGTCGGAGAGGCAGAAAAACAAATCCACACATGCTATGAGCAGTTGTAGATTTGCAACAACATTTGCGTCCCTTTTCTCCTCCCTTTCCAAATTTGACGAGTGTTGAGAAAAGTATTTATGACCCGTTCTGATTTGTTACTTTTTTTGTCACGGTTTACACCAAAAACTGGAGCAAACTGAATGATAAATGTGGTCATTGTTTTTTGCCATTTAAAGCAGTTTACTTCTGCTCCGTGTAGACCGTGCATCTGGTTATGTAATCACTATAAAATTCTCCTTTCAAAAAAATAATAATATTTGGATCGGTGATATGGCGATGACCTCTTCGTTTTATAGACCAGGTGTCCTTACCATCATAATATTTAGTGTTTCTAAATAAGCAGCCCGATTAAGAGTGTGGAACAAGAATCCGTAATTCCACCGCTGTAGAGGAGCCCTCTAATTAGGACAGTATTCTAGTAGAAAGTATGGCCCTTTGCGCTACGTAAGCTATGCCCAGCCTCTGATTGGCACACAGCCTTACGCAGCCGTGGAAGGGTGGACTCCGCTTTATCTGTCAGTGCTTCCTAGATTACATCATACGGGGAGATTGGGACTAGGCGAAGGAAAAGAATGGGAGCTCTCTCTGCCTTTCCGCGTGCCCTATGCCAGGGAGAAGTGAAACTCAATACCAAAAGCCAACAGTTTGGGAAGAGCGGAGAAAAACAGCTTTTCATTTTTCGCTAGCAAGAGTAATCTTAGAAAAAAAAACCCCAGAAAGATCAATTAATTGCAGCCTTACTCTGTTTCTCTAAATGAGCAGAGTCAACCGTCAGGGCCACCGGGGCGACACAGAATGCTGCATTTGATGTTGCTGCCATATAGCTGTTGCCCATGGAGGGAAGAACCGCCCGTCTGTTTTTTAGCGGCCATTCTCTCCGTAGTTTGCAGCAGAGCGAGCCTGTGTGCTGCATGCAGAATGTACGTGTGCTGTTTGACAGGGCTAATGGCCCCTACAGCTGTTAGGAGGGGGGAGGGTGAGGTGTGTGTAGGCTGAATCTCTAAGCCGCTTCCTGCTCACCACTTCTACTCTCACGTCCTTTAAAGCCCCAGGACTTCTCTTCCTTCTTCTGCTTCCTCATTTTTACGTTTTTTTTTTCTTTTTCTGCTGAATCCTTCAAATGTAAGTGTCTTACGTTGTTCATTATTTTATTATTCTTATTCGATTTCCAGCATCTGGGCCTTCTTGATTGATTTTACATTTTCCCCTCTGGGCTTAGCAAATTAAGGTTATTCTGTGAAAGGGTTAAAGTAAAGGTTTGATGACGCAATGATCATGTGCTTTTGAATATGTGACATTATGATAGATTTTAGTGCAATGAATGCTTAGGGTTTCATCTGCTTTGTGGAGATATGGTTTTAGCTAGCCATAGTGTGAGCTTCTATTGTACATACTCTTTGTGTTTGAAACCGCTCTGTAATCTCAAATATTATACATAATATCATGTACGTGTTCCTATGGGTTACAGCTCGGTGCTCTTGGTGTTACAATGTCCTTGCATTTCATTTTCGCTCCACCCCCCCCCCCCCCCATTTTTCCTTCCCTTTGCACATTACTAGTGGTTTTCAGCAAGTATATATATTATTTATAATTGTATATCTATAATTTACATGTAGAATACTTATATGCAATGCTCAAAGACCAGGTAGGATAAGCTTGGCGCCTATATGGTTGGCAAGCTGTATTGAGATGAGTAGTTTTTGCAAGCGAATATTTTCCTTGCAGGAGACTGATCCCTGGGACACAATGCGGGACTGTTTTGTGTGTGTGCTGCTACAGGAGAAGGTTGCTTGGAGGATGTTTGAGGAGATCCAGCGTTCGTACAAGCCTGGATTTCATTGTGTTCCTCTGCAGCAGACAAAGAGGCAGCAAATGATGGAGTGTGATGACTGGTGTGGGATTTTTATTGGTTCACAAAGCCGGGCTCTGTAGCAAAAAAAGACGTCCTACTTAACCCTGTGCAGTTTCAGAAATGGACAGCCCTTCGCTACGGTTACCATATTTAATAGGATTCTAGTATTCTTTCCGGTATTAATGCTTTTCTTGGTATTCCATTATCCTTTGGTAAGGGAGGTTGTGTAGTATGGTCTTTACACAATGAGTATAGTCTTAATTGTCTTTAAAATGGATGTTCAAAAATGTAACGCTTGGGAAGATTCTTTCCATAAAGAGATAATAGACTATATAGTGTATAGTTTCAGTAAAACCTGCATCTGTCAAGTGTTTTTCAACAAGGTCACTACCACTGACCTCACACGTCCTGGATACTTGGCCTAGACATTGACCCACCAGATCATTCATACATATGTGTATTGCCAAAGTGGACAGACTAAGGGTGAAGTCACACGTGGTGCTTTTGTCTCGTTTTTCCGCTGCGGAAAACTTTACGATGTAATCCAAGGGTAAAAAATATTTTTCCCATTGAACATTGTAATTGTGAACCGCTTATGAAGGTCGAGGTCTTTGGACCAAGATTATGGTTCTTGTTTAAAGTATGTTAAAAATGAGAAAAAACGAAAATTATATAATTTCTCACCTCGCGCTAAGACTAGGTTCACACCACGTCTGGACTCTACGTTCAGTGTATATATCTGGAAATTCTCCCTACATATACGTCTAACGTATGGATAGATTATCATTAGCCAAACCTATGCCCGGATTCCCCTTTTGGCATACATTTGGCCTGTATTTGTCTGTATACCTTTGCCTCATCTGTATTGAAAAACCTAGTACTTTGTATAAAAAAAACAACAAAGTATACCAAAAAAAGTGTACATTTTTTAAATGGGAGTCAATGGTGTTCAACTGGCATATAGTTGCGAACGTCTGTTTGTACCATCCCGACAAATATGACGTTACAGTGTAACTGTAGCCCAAGATGATGATATGTTCTGTACCGGAATTTTTAGAGGTTTACAATGAGTTCTCCCACCAGTAAGATTACAGCTGTCATTTATAGACAATCCTTTGCTTGTTACGATCACAATGGATTTATACAGATATCTTATATCCATATAGGCAGCTGTCTATACGCTTGAAATCCTACAGAGCTTCGGCCATAAGTTGTAGTCGTGAAAAACTGTTCTACCTCTACCATAATTCACTTTTACTATATTAATAGTCAGTGATTATACTTTTGTAATGCAATGTGTGTTTTGTAATGTCTGTTTTAAGTGGATCTGTTCAATTGTGCAATCATTCCAAACTTGAGCATTACCACATTTTAGTTAACGTTTATTGGCAATGGCGCTTAAACCAGCAAGACTTGGGGAATTATATGCACTATAACCGGTGCACTGTGTGTACCTGTGGTAGACAGGGCATAACTAGAAAAGGATGCGCCCTATAGCAGACTTTTGAATGGGTCCACCCTCGATCAACAACATTTATCAGCTCCATGTAAAAGTTAAGACTTTCATTGCATTTCATTATCAGACAAGACAAATAAAATAAGTTTAGACCCCAGACCAGACCCCAATGTATCCATCTCAGGGGGCATTGGAAGATCAGGGGCACAAGCCCAAAGGCATATGACCCCCCCCCCCCCCCCAGAAAAAAAAGTTTTTAAAAAAAGTTTGACAAATTTTAAAACTCATGATCGTTAAACTGAACTGTCTCAGCAGTACACTGTCCCTTGATATTACTTTATAATTAAAAAAAATGTCTGAAACATCTCTGTAAATACACCAGCCCTGCCCCTATATAATTTCTCTAGTCACAAACACTAATTTCTAAATGATCACTTAGCTCTCAATAATACAAACATGCACTCAAATAATATCATTATACAAGAGCCAAATAATACCTACTCACCATGACCACATATATTTACCACAAAGACAAATAATATCTACATATAGTGGTCACATACCAGTTCTACACTGGCGCTCTGCAAAGTATTATCGTGCTATGAATACACTGCAATTCTAATGATCGGGGTAGGGAAACGGACAAGTGAGCCCTAATCTACCCGCCACTCTGTCCCTGCCTACTTGCAACGACCCGCCCTAGGCGACGGGGTACAACTGGGCGGCGGTCCCTACGCTCAGTAAGTGCACGAGACAAACATACAAGGAAATATAAAGCAAAGGGAAAGGGGCAGTTGCCCACGGCAACACCGTGAGCAACAGAGTGGTGAACGAGCAAAGTCAAACCAGGAGAGCACGAGGTACCAAACGCAGAGCAGAAGAGTAGTCAGAAAGCCAGGGTCAGAATGGAGCAGGATCAAATTGTTAGGAGCTGTAGCTGGGCCAGGAAACGACACGGAAAGAATCACAAGCAAGGAGGAACAGGAAAGGCAGGTATAAATAGACAGGCGGGAGCTAGCTGAGTCTGGCCAGGCTGCGATAGGCTCTCCTAAGCCTGCCAGCCAGAGTGGTGGAAGCTGGAGTCAGTCTCAGAGGGATAGACTCAGGTGAAGACTGATTACCTATGGAAGTTAACCCCGAAGCTGTGCCTGGCAGATCCTTTACAGCAATGAATACAGTATAATATATCCTGTGACTTACAGGTGACGTCTTCTCTGATGAGACTTGCTCACTTTCCGTTTTCTTTCCATCCGACCCAGACTGCCATTATGACTTCTCCCGGCCGACTTGTCTCTGCAGAGTTTGCTGCACAGATGTTTTTAGCTCTTCCCAGCAAATCCTCACCCTTTACACAAACATCCCTTCCTGTTGTTCCCCTTAACATTGTCCTACTGCTGCAAGTATAGTACCACCAAAAATAGAGGCAAACAAATAATGCCCCATACTGTAATAGTGCCCACTTGGTACCCCACACAATAATAGCGCCCTGCATTGTGCAGTACACTGTAATAGTGCCCCTTTGTCCTTTACTTTCACAGTGCCCACTTTGTATAGCACATGGTGATGATGCCCACTAACAGTTATAAGGCCCCCCTAGTAACCCACACGCAGTAAGGGTGCGCCCTTACAGTAATTATGCCCCATTAGTGCTCCACACACGGTAAGCGTGCTTCCTTATTTCCCCTCACATAGTAAGAATGCCCCCTTAGTGCCCCCACATAGAAATGATGCCGAACTCACAGTAATCGTGCCCCCTTTGTTCTTCACACACAGTACAGATGCCCCTGCATATTAAGGATGCCCCCTTACTTCCCCACAGTAATGATGCTCCTTAGTGCCCCAATACAGTATTGATGCCCCTTAGTGCCTCCCCACACATAAATAGTGCTCCTTAAACAGCAAACAGAGCGGCTCACTCTATAGGCCTCTTTCAGTTTTTGCAGTCAGTAGCCTGGCGCAGGTAGGCACGATAACTTCACACATCGCGCCAGCCTGCGCTGACTTAATGGGTCAGTGTGTGAATGGTGAAGTAGTGCCCCACTCCCAGTAATTATGCCCCCTTCGTTCTCCACACACAATAAGTGCCCCGCATAATTAAAGATGCCCCTTAGTGCCTCCTCACAGTAATCATGATCCTTAGTGCCCCCTACACACACAGTAAGAATGCCCCTTAGTGCCTCACAAAGAAATTATGCCCCTTAGTGCCTACCTCATTGTAATGATTCCCACAGTGCCCCCTTCACAGTAGTGATGCCTACTTAGTGCCCCACAGTAGTGATGCCCCCTTAGTTCCTCCCCACACAGAAATAGTGCTCCTTAAACAACAAACAGAGAAGCTCACTCTTCAGGCAACTTCCTGCCTGTGCAATCGGTGGCGTGGCACCGGTAGGCCTGCCCTGGCATCAGGATTCAGTGAGTGAATAGTGGAGCAGATAACTGACTTCTCCCTGCTCCACCATTGTATTCAATTGTATCTGCGTTCTGAGGATGCCGATACAATTGACCGTGGCGCCGAACGGTACGGCCTCCCTGCAACCACGGGCACCGTAGCAGCCGCTGGCTGTGGCTGCTACGGCGGTAGTTACACCACTGATGGTAGGGTAAGGGGTCATGCACACATGAGCGCATTGAGGCTGTACGTTTCCCTAATTTGGAGCCGCACGGTCTCCAAGTGCTGCTGTACACGCGGTGTCTGGTGATATATGGAGATAATCTCCCCCAGAAGCAATAGGAGGCATGTGAAGACAGAGCCCCATGCACTACAATAGGAGCCTATTATGGCTCTGTACAAAACAGAGCCTTGATACAGCCGTGTGGGCCAAAGGGACGAGTAAAGATAAATACATCTCTCTGAAAAGCATTGCAACTTCTAAACTGAATCAGATGTTTTGAGAACACTAATGTGTATGAAAATGGTACTTTAATATAAGAGAGACCTCATGAATATTAGTCACTGGTTCACTGGAATCTAGTGAATTACATCTTAACCCACAAAATATAAGCCTCCACTTTGTGTAGGAGTGAGGCTCATTGTAATTGGTAATCATTGGTACACTGCAAAATCATGAATATTGGTTTATGTCCCAAAAGACCTGCCCCCCACTTCTTGGCTATGACAGATGCTGGGTCATAACACATCTGTAATAAATAATTAAAATAAGTAATTTTTTGTGTCTGTGTAGGGGTACTGGGATGTCCACAAACTGAATGACTGAATGGTTTTTACTATCAAAATTTTCCTTCAAGATCATAAATTCTATGACTAAGCAGCTTCAGATTTGTGACTAATAACACAAGTGAATATTTGCATCACCCAACTGTAACACTTGAGACTTCAGGCTATTACAAAACTGTAACTTTCATTGTTGCGTCACATAGTTCTATGAAACTTGTATTTTTTATACATACATTTGAGCATTTTACTGCTTTATAGCCCACTATGGTCTTCAGCTTGTCTTTTAATTTTTTAAAGTTCCTTTTTAATTACTGGTATTACTTAAAAACATTTTATATTAATATATATATTTTTTTACTTTCCCCAGAATTGTTCAGAAAGTATTTTAGTTGATGGACCCAAAACAAACCAAATGGAAACGGGGCCAGTCAATCCTGCTGAAGAAGGAAGGGTGACGCAGGCATGTGACCAAGTCCTGCTAAATAAAGGATGTGAAGATTTGGGAAACAGGTTATTAATGGAAGCAAACTCTTGGTTAAGCAATACTGCTATTCCACAGGATTCTGGTGAAAAAATCAATTGGGAAAACGCTCCCATCCGCAATCATGCTGCTGCTAACAATTCAAATTTAGAAGATGCCAAAAACCTAGTAGCATTCTCTGCTGTGGCCGAGGCTATGTCCTATGGTTTACCAGCATCAGGGACTCCATCTATGGTTTCAATGCAGCTATATGAAAAGTTCAATTATGAAATGAACAGAGAAAGCTCTGGCCTTCCAGAAAATAAACCTCCATCTTGCCCAGAAGATATAAATACTCTAAAAACCGCTCTAGAACTTGCAAAACATGGAATGAAACCCCCTAATTGTAACTGTGATGGACCGGAGTGCCCAGATTACTTGGAATGGCTTGAGAACAAAATCAAATCTGCTGTTAAGGACCATCAAGATGGCTCACACAACACTCTGAGTCAGGTCAGCAGGGAGCTGGTGGACAAGAACTACTCTAAGGAACAGGTGCTTGCACTAGAAAATAAGATAGCAAAATGCCCTTCAGCCTCCCTTCCCTTTTCTCAAAATGCATGGAGCATTGCAAAAGAGAAGAATATAAGTCTGCAAACTGCAATTGCCATTGAAGCGCTTACACAATTATCTACTGCACTTCCACAAACAAACAAGGATTGCCCCAATGGCCCGTCACAGACACCTTTACCTTCCCATGAACGCCTAACGCATTTTCCATCCGCAAAAGGCGACCAGGGTCATTTATTACCAATGTCATACAATGAACTGTTCCAAAATCAGCAATCCCAAATATACACTGGTAATAATGCACTTCCTATGTCTCAGCCCACTAGACAAACTTCTTGGGATCAAAACAAGAAATCCAGTTATCAAGAAGGACAATACATTCCAGAAAAACTATCTCATGGCACTCCAATGCTGCAAAACGAGGCATCCACTCCACAAAAAACAGAATTCATGCAGCAATGGGTTCAAGGTCCAGAGCAACTAAAAACCCCATCAGATCCCATGACTGGGTTGAAGCAGTTGCTTGGGAATGCAGATGATTACATTAAGTCTGTGTTCAAGGGACCTGAGTCCATAACCCCCAAAGTAAAAAAGTCAAAGCAAAGCTCGGTTAAGAAAGAAACTCCAACATCAGATTTTTACAAAATGTCACCAGATCAGTTATCTCAGCTGTTCCAAGAATCCGATTTCCATAGGAGTACACAGGCTGCATTACAGCAACATCTTCACCATAAACGCAACCTCTTTATAGATTCAAACACTGCACAGGAAGTTTCACAAGAACAACAAAACTGGTGGGTACCAAGCCCCCAAAAGGTCCCAAAGACCACAGAGAAGCCAGTAAAGGAGAGGAAAAAGAGAGGGCAATCGCCATCACAAAAACAAACGGAGCCGAAAATTAAAGCCCCTCGTAAACAAATACAAATTAAAAAGCCCAAGCAAAAAGATGGCCAGGCTCTTTTCTTGCCAGTGAGCCAAATAAAGATAGAAGAATTTCACCCTCTGAAGGAAGAGAGCCAACCAAAAGCAAAGGTTGACCAGTCTGTTCCCAATGAAAAATCAATGGTGCTTACATCACAGTCTGGATTACAGGCTAATCTTCACAACAGATTTACATTAACCACTCAGGAAATGTGCAATGCAAATCAGTCTAATGATGGACAGGGCAATAGCTTATCACTCGGTATTCCTCAAACCAACAGTTTTGGTCCAAAAAATGCAAATGCCACATCTTCTGTTGATGATACCAGCTCTAGCTCTGGGCAGAGTGACTCTGTCAGTCAACAGGCCAATGCAGGTCATGTTAGTGTTCAAACTGAACTAATTGATGACAAATTTGAAGATTTGATTAGACAGTTTGAAGCAGAGTTTGGTGATGACTTTCCACTCCCCAATACAGAGATGTCTTCTCAAAATGGTGCAAGTCCTGCAAAACCAGCAACGTCTTTAGAGCCGCAGGCCAGACTTCCCTTCCCTCCCCAACCACTGTCCGCTGAAAACTCTTCCATGTCTTCAGGACAGGAAATGTCTCAGAATTTTGAAAGTCTGTTCTCATCTAAATCTCCAAAACAGGTCAAAATTGAGTCTTCTGGTGCTATTACAGTGGTATCTACCACATGTTTCTACTCAGACGATAATCAACAAGTTGATGGAACTCCTACAAAAAGTGAACTGCCTTTTAATCCTTCTCTTAGTGGGTTTTTGGAATCTCCATTAAGCTATTTAACTTCTCCAACCAAGAGTTTATTGGACACGCCAGCTAAAAGGGCTCAATCTGAATTTCCAACTTGCAACTGTGTGGGTAAGTAAATAAGTTTGTTTATATATACAAAGCTTAAAATGGTCTACAATGCGTCTCCAAATGATAACTACTTTTCTGCAAAATCATTGCACACAGTGATTTCTCCACGATATCCCAAAAAATTCACCATATTCCAGGATGGGACAGATGAAAAGTAAGTAAGTCATGGAAAGCAAATGTTGGAAAGGAAACAATTATTAGATCTAGGTTTCTTGACTTTGAAGACATGGCTGATCTTGGCACTAGCCAAAGGATTTGCTCTGGCAGCACCACCAGGTGTGATGCTGCAAAACTCACTAACAATTGCATCACATTGTAATAGTTTTTGTGTTGCTGGCTCAATGTCTCTAAAGGGATTCGTCTGATGCTTTGCATTTTTGGAAATGTTCTCATGACACCGGTACTCTCATATAGGAAACACTAAAGCCGGGGCCGGCTATATGGATACTTTTTTTTTTATACTTTTTGAAGCGCTACTTTCTAATTTAATGGCTAAAAACTTAGGCAACTGGAAACTATTTTGGGAATTTTTCCTATACAGGAATTCGTAAAATGTAACTAGGTTACCGCTAGCCTTTCCTAGAGGACAGGTATACATCATTATGTTAATTTTATAATGGAGAACGGGATCACAGTTTCTCATTAAACACTGTTGCGTTGCTTGGAGGCAATGTCTTGTATAGCTGCAGATTGAAAGGTGTTGTGTCACGACCACAACTTCTTTCCATATGCCTGATTAGGACATTTGGAAGTAATAGAAGTTTGTCCCCCTCGGGAACCCCCTCTAAGAGCCAAAACTGGGAGCTGCTCTGGTGGACCAGGCCCATCCATATATTACATGGTTGGCCATTCTTTTGAATGGCTGGCATATAATTCCAATGTAGCAGCCAGGCATGGCTTTCATCAGTGATGATGACTGATCGCCGGGGGTAAAAGAAGCTGGACCCACTACTTATACACTACATATGTGACCTAGAATTCATTGGGCTTTTCAGTTTAGTTACTAACTTTTATAGGGGGTTCTTCCTTTCAAGAAACAGAGCCACATCTGTCCACCGACTGTGTCTGGAATTGCAGCTCATCCCGATGCACGTGAATGGGACTGATCTGCAATATCAAACACGGTACCACGTCTCTCCATGGGCTGTTTCTAAAAACTAAGCAAACTTCTTCTTTTTTTTTTCCTTTCTCTATTAAGTCTAGCATGTATCGGTTATATTATACCCATACTCAAAGCCACTCTATCTGCTTGCCAATACCAACAGTCCGTACTCATATTGGTTGTCCACCTTTGGACAATCCCTTTTTCTAAGACTGGTCCCCCAACGAATACGTTTATCACAAAATGTCCTGATGCTTGGACCCCATGGGATTAGCTGTCATATCTTACTATTTTTAGTACTATTACTAATATCTTCACAGCTCTTAGAACTAAAAAAGTGCAACAATTATTGACATGGTTGGACATCGTTGGTGAACCTGCTCTTATATGAAGTTTCATAAACTCCAATTATATACTTCTAGTAGCACAATTACTCCAATGATAAGAACAATTTCATAATGGAGCGATCGATATGAATATAATGGAGAACACTGAAAACATTCCTCTAGAATCCATAGGAGAATAACTACTGTTCACAGGCCATTCTTCTGTTCTATTTAAGGAACCCTTAAGTAGCTCCTGATATCCCCGCTGTGTCTTAAAACAAAGGAAATATCCACCCAGACTTTCTACACAATGTTAAACAACAATACTGCATTATACGGATATTCTGGAACGTCCGTCATGGCCACAAGTGTGTGAGACAACCAAGTGCGGTAGGGTTATTTTTAGATCAGTTAATGTAGAAAATGTAACATTAACATCTAGGTTCACAAAGGGTTAAAATAATTCCTGAACTGCAAGATAAACAATCCGTCCGAACTGTCCCGTGTACAGCCGTACCAAGCCAGGAAACATCCAAGGGGTTAATTACTCGCTAGCTATTCTTACGTATCAGTACTGGCGTCCTGGTTGCTTAGTAACATCCACCGCCTCTTTACCACATGCATTTGTCAACCATTCTCCAAGGTTGAACAGCTGGGCGGCGACTCCACACCACAAGCCAACTGTAATACTCTGTATATAGCGCAATAGTAAAGCAAGTAGGCAAATATTTCAAGATATTCGACATCAAGGTTATCAGATTTTCCTATAAATAGGAATGAACATCTAACATTGGTTCTTAGGACAGGTTTTTCGAGGCGCCCTGATTGAATTTCTTCATGTCCTTCTCAGTATTGGGCAGAGAATACCATCTACCGTTTCTGATGGGTGGTATTTTCAATTGTCAACCATAGTTTCTCAATGACTTGATTGTCAATAGATGTCAAGCAGAAATTAGATTACTAAAGCATGTTTTAATAAATTCCTTAGGCCATTTCGTTTTTAGATTGCAGATGCATACGTTCTCTATTTTAAATTATTTTATTTTTATTTATTTTATTTATTAATATAGTGCCAACATATTCCACAGTGCTGTACAGAAATTGTCATTACTCACTGTCTCCATTGGGGCTTATAATTGAAATAAACATTTTTCACATTTAGATTCCGTGAGTTGCGATGTCTTTTTAACGTATATAAAGCGTCTTCTGGAAAATTAATATTTTCAGATCATGACTTATTTCATCTCATGGGGCTTGTTCCTTATGTTATGATAGAGATTGGGGCCATAGAAATCATTCCCAACTATGTAACTAGAACCACTGATATAGTATAAAGCCTGAAATTATTAAGCGATATATTGCAACTTTCATAGAACTGTTCCAGACTTCCTAGATCTCCTCAGTAGGGTTCATGCACATGACTGTTGCCATTTTGCGGACGGCAAAACAAGGTTCTAATGGTTTCCCTGTCCTGTCCATTTTTTTTCTTTTTTGTGGACCCATACAGTACAATTGGTGAGACGGATTCCTAATACGAACAAGAATAGGATCTGCTCTATAATTTGCGGAGTGAATATACGGAACCACACAAAAAATGGATGTTTGCATGGCCCCATAGAAATGAAAAAATAAAACAATGGACGGGACAGTGATGAAAACCGTCGTGTGCATGAGCCCTAAGTGGTAAAGCTTCATGAAGTTGGACATGGGAGTCAACCTGATGGGGTGATTTGGTGGTGAGAAAAGAGTACCATAAAGTCCTCCACTGAAACGCAGTGAAGAATAGCATTGCCTTATTAACGCCAGCCTTATTTGTATCATTTTCATTGCAAAGTCACCAAAACAAGAGGTTTATTTTTCTTTTTAGAAAGAACGTGGAGCCGCTAATCATTCCATATAACTCAGCAACACTATGACGGTATTCGTTATCTTGTCTGGCTACTCCCCAAGTCCTACTTCTGCTGTCATCTAATTTATAGTTTCTACACACTTTTGCAAGGTTCTTCAATAGTGGTCATGTTTTTTTTTATAGCCTTGAGCAACATACATATACTTATTAAGACATATCTGCCACTCATGTTGAGAAACTTTTGGGACATATACAGAATCCCATGCAGTCACTTGTAAAGCAGTATGGAAGTTATTGAATAGGTACCAGTAGAAAAGAAGTATGACTTGAATAAGCGAGGATATATATGTATGTAGGTTTGCATAATAATAAACTCTTTAGGATTCACATTTTTCATTGGTCTCCAAGGAACAGTCCACATAGTTAGCAAAACCATCCTTAACCATTTTGCCACACTCTACAAAAAATATTTCATTCAACTGTCATTGTTACACCTGCATTTCTTTTGCTTCCTTAAAGTTGTTGTCCACTTTCTGAAAACTGATGACCTATCCACCAGATAGGTCATCAGTATATGATCGATGTGTGTCCGACACCCGCACCCTGCACCGATCCGACACTCCGGCTGACTCCGAACGATGTTGCCGGAAGCAGATGGCTCCTGTCAAAGAATAGCGGACGTTTGACGGTATTGCAGCTCTGCTCCTATTCAAGTGAATAGGAGAAGAGCTGCAGTTCCGCCGAATTGCCGCTATACAGTGGTCAGAACCATCTGCTTCCTTCTCCAACTACTGGATCCCGTTCCAAACATCTGGTGCTCGGAGGCAGCCGGAGTTGCGGATCGGTGCGAGGTCCAGATGTCGGACACACCGATCATATACTGATGACCTATCTGGTAGATAGGTCATCAGTTTTCAGAAAGTGGACAACACCTTTAAGTTAGTATTTAAGAGCATTTTGTCAACTCCTCCCCGCGCAGTTTACTTTTTTGGAATAAAATGTCCCTCTAAAAACAAAGGACTTGTACTTTTCTAATCTAAATATCTGTCCCAAAAACAGGAGAAGAGAATGGTGTGTGTGTGTGTGTGTCTATAGTAGCTGAACGTCCGGATATGAATAACGAGCAATAAGGAAGTTGTCACTCCTGGAATTTAGAATTTTATTGCCAGTCAAGACAAGGGCCATGCTATCTGTCAAGAACTGATAAGGATTTGTCAGCAGGACTAAACTGGGGTGAACACACCAACACGCTTTAAGTTGGTGAACAATCCAAGGTCCATCAGTTCAGGGAGGGACCTTCTGCATGCCACTAAATCACACAGACCTGCCTTCTGTTGTAGTAGTAAGGGGAGGTCAGGATAGATGAAGGTGGCAACCAGACCTCATTAAACCAATATGGTGCTGGTGAACTTCTAAGCAGCAGAACAATCCATTATAGACCCATGTCAACACACTGTGACCTTGAAGGATCACGTCTAGCCCCTGCTTCTAATAATGTGGTATATGTGCATTATTTTTAGAGATCTTCAAATAGTAAGTTTTATCCAGAACCGTAAGAATTTATACTTCTAATTAAACACAAGCAGACACAACAAAACATTCAATTTCATACCATTCCATAGCATTGGTGACAACATTACTATAAAATATTTAATGTGACATTTTGCTTGGTCAAGCCACATGCACAGCTTGTATTTCCATACTGAGTAACCTTAGCTGACATCTGTTTGTCTATATTCAGTAATATGGAAAATCTATTAAAGATAAAGGTTCTCTTACAAACCAAACTAAAATGGGTGCTGGTGCGACTAAATATGTAAATCTTTAGATCTACTCCTAAAGCTAATATGAGAAAATCACACGTGTAATATATCAGATACATCATCACACCCACACATAAAATTACTGAATTGATTCTGTCAATTTTTTATCACTGAAATTAGCCTAAATGTAATGACTGCAATGTCTTCTGCTTCGCAGGAACTTTTTAAGGCCTAATTCACATCTGTGTTGGAAGCTCTGTTAGGGGCCTCCATCACAGATTCCGCCGAAAATATCTAAAGCAATAGCACAACATGCTGCACTATTGTTTCCGGTAAAACCTTCGGACACTTTGATGGAACCTATTAAAGTCAATGGCTTCTGTCAGACGCCAGTAGTCTCCGTTGTTCAATGGAACCTGCGCTTACTGCATTTTTGTTCTGCTTGTCTGTTGGAGCAGAACAATGGAATGCCGAACGCAGATGTGAACAAGGCCTAATCTAAAAGTTTTCCTAAAGATTAAAGGGAGGCTGTGACGGATATCTAACAGTGGCACCCGTCATCCATTGCTTATAAGGCTATATGTTAAACGTTTACGTCATTAACTTTCTTGTCTTTTTTCAGGATATCTACGTAAATCTGATACCATTATTAATAGCAATCCGTCACCCATATACTATTATGGTATCCAATTGATGGATACGTCATGAAAAGCTATTGAAAATTTTATGACGTATATGTTAAACGGATTCCTGTAAGGCACTGTCCACATCTAGTTTTTTTCCTTCCGTCGGTGGTATACGTTTGGAGGAGTCCCGACGGAAGGCAATGACTTATCCCACTGTATAGACATACAGTGGGATACGTCGCCTGAACTACTCTGACACATCGTTACTTTAAGAGCTGAGCCCGGGGAAGCCTCTGACGTCACTGTCCATATATGGACAGCGTTGTCAGGGGCTTTCAACTATGGAGTCCCTGGACTGAGGATTGCAAGCGTTCTCGCCGGGCTCTCCTGTCTCTCTGGACAGTGACATTAGGGGCTTTGTAATATGAGAATCCCCGGCCAAAGAACCAGCAACACTTTGGCCTGGGATTCCTCTTCTGGAGGAGCCCCTGACTTCACTGTTCATATATGGACAGTGATGTTAAGGGCTTTGAGATGCCGGAATATGGACAGTGATGTCAGGGGCTTTAAACTACGTAGTCCTGGCCAGAGCATCGGAAGTGCTCTAGCCGGGGAATCCAGAACTAGAAGAGCCCCTGATGTCACTGTCCATATATGGACAGTAATGCCAGGGGCTTCTACAGTCCCGATGACCTCGGTCAGTGCGCTACAGATGCTCTGGCCGGGGATTCCGTAGTAAAAAGCCCTTGATATCACTGTCCATATATGGATAGTGACGTGAGGGGCTTCCCCATGGCTGGAATCCCCGGGCCGAGCACTTCTTGATGATCTTCCCGGGGATTCCGCTCCTGGGAAAGCTCCCAAGGTGTACATTTAACGTATACCTGTGTTCGGATGCCATACAGTGGCATCCATCAAACATAGGATCCCATGTAAAAAAAAAAAAAAAAGTATTCCGCACAGTATACTCTTTTCTGCAGGATCCATCAGGATGGAACCGCGTAGTATACTACATTATTCCATCCTCCCAAAAAAAAGGTATACCGATTTGTATATTGGAGGCCAAAAGGACACTCTCTTGTGCTCCGTCGGCTAATGGAGCCCTATGGACACGTTTAGGTAGGAATCTTTCCCAACTTGCACGCTAAATGTAGGGCCAAAACGTGATGTGAACATAGCCTAAAATATGCTATACAGTGGCATACGTCACCCCTAGGCTCCCGTGTTAAACATATACCACGTGGGGTTTTTTTTTTTACTTGATGCCTCTGGATAGAACAGTGTAGTTGACTGTGCTTTTCTGTTCCTAAAAAAAATGGTATCCCTGATTATATACTTCCCGACGGAGGCCTCCATCTTTGTAATAGGAGCCTATGGGCATGTTTTGACGTAAGCTTTGGGAGTTTTTCTGATGAGTAAATGTAACCTTTAGTGAAAATGCAGCGTGAAAGGGGCCTTAGGCATCAGTCACAGCCTCCATTAAACTTCTTTGTTGGAAGTTTTTTCCGGCGTATACATAAAACTGAGACCATAAACGCAGTGTGGAAAGGGCCTAAGCTGACCATAGACCTTCAATTTTAGAAGCAAAAATGAAAAGATCTGGAACCAGTGCTTTATAATAAAAGAAGTATTTCAACTTTATTTAATTTCTTTAAAAAAATTCCAGCTGCAAATGGGGTTGGTTGCAAAACAGTTAGCCTACACATTTCAGACGTATCCCACGTCCTTACTCATGGCCTGTTATGTGCTACACTAAACACCATTCACTTATATCCAATAACTATCCTCACTTATCCCTACTAACCTGTGGGAGGCTGGAGTTAATAAAGATCCAGGTGGGAGAGAAATCCTCCTTTCTGTTTAGACCCATAGAGGGCCCTGGGAAACACCCACGTAGCCCTGCTTACAGCACATATAGGAATATGGAAATAATCATCTGTTATCAACCACCTCGCTGGCAGGAAAGATCCATGTATACAGAGGGGGATATAAACCCACAAATCTGTATTAATCTATCATTCTAGAGGATATAAGTGCACAGCTAGACAAACAAAGTGTTAAAAACGAAGATAAAAACAATAATGAAATAGGACCTATTGATTGTCAAAACATGTGAGCTGCATTGAAAAACATAAAGTACTAGCCACAACACTTCCGTAGATTTTTGAACATACAACAACATTAAGTACTGAATAATTACGTATAAAAACATAATAGATATGTCAGACAATCCGGATATCAAGTCAAAACAAATAAAATATACCCATTAACCCAGAAAACAGACTCTCCGTACAAGTTACATTATGTCCTGTTACGTTTTCTGTAATCCAGGGTGGACTACAGGCCGTTGCATAACTCCACCAAATCCTACCATTACCAGATGCTCCCTGAGCGATGTGCAAACCAAGAAGGGAGAGGGGGAAAATAAAAAAAACAAGGTGAGATGCAAGTCTAATGGAACATACCTTATTTTTTGGGGTTTAAGCCCAATGGAAATCTTGTTTTAAGGTAATAAATCTAAAAAGCATCTCTGTCTAACAGGGCATGCTTGTGATTTCCCCCTCGTATAGGGTTCCTAACTCTCTATTGCATGTACTATAACCGAGTTTACGGAACGATTATGACATGAAATAAAATGTCTAGCCGCATTCGATCCGTTAAGTATAGCCGGATTCCTGATATATCCCAGGTGTTCCAATATCCTGGTTTTAAGCTTTCTGGTAGTGCAACCTACATATTTCAGGCGACATGCTATACATTCAATGATGTACACAACATGATCGCTATTGCAATTAATATATTAATTGATGGGAAAGTTTGCATCATGACTAGAATTGCTAAAGTTCTTGCAAAGCCGAGCATAAGTACAAACCTTACCGGGATTGGAACCACATTTAAAAAAAAACTTATGTCGCAACCGAGGATTTGTCTCCCACCTGGATCTTTATTAACTCCAGCCTCCCACAGGTTAGTGGGGGTAAGTGTATCCCTTTTGAGGATAGATATAAGTGCATGGTGTTTAGTGTAGCACATAACAGGCCATGAGTAAGGGCATGGAATACGTCTGAAACGTGTAGGCTAACTGTTTTGCAACCAACCCCGTTTGCAGCTGGAATTTTTTTAAAGAAATTAAATAAAGTTGGAAGAATTCTTTTTTTTTTTTTTTAATTATAAAGCACTGGTTCAAGATCTTTTCCTTTTTGCTTCTACCAATACGTGTGCCACCACGAGGATCCGTGCGCAGCCTATATTGATTCCGCGGGAGGATCCCGTCTCCCCCATTTTTCACTACCTCTTTACATTCAATTTTACTCATGTAGATGGTGTACTAGGTGCCGGATAAATCCCAATGCCCACCTAACATCTGCTGAGGCATGGATCGAAGGGCGCATGCATTTAGCTATGTTAGGAATCTGTGTTGTATGGTTCCATAATATGGCACCCATAGACTTCTACGGGCCCATACCGTAACTCTGTGTACATCCAGATCTAAAGATACAGCTCTGACCACTATGGAACATATTAAGAAATAAATAGGCACAGAATTTTTAACCTTATTTTGATTTAAAAAAAAAAAAATTGTATTCAACGGACGGGATCGGCCGGTGACGACTGTTGTCATGGCAATCTGGGGGCATAACGAAGGCCCCCCAGGATCGCCATCTTTGTACTCCTTTGAAGCCCTGCTTTTGGCAGGGCTTCAAAGGAGACTGTCAAGATAACGATATACTGCAATACATTAGTATTGCTGTATATCATGCAAGCGATCCAACGATCGCTGTTTCACGTCCACTAGGGGGACTAATGAAAAAAAAACAGTAAAAAACTGTTAACGTTTTTTATATAATGTTCAAAAAAACCCCCTTTTCCCATTTTTTTCACTAAAGCAATGTTTTAAAAAAAATAAAAGTTAACGTAACTGGTATTGCCGCGTCCTTATAAGTCTGAACGATCACAATATAGCGTTGTTTAAAGAGGCTCTGTCACCACATTGTAAGTGCCCTGTCTCCTACATAAGGAGATCGGCGCTGTAATGTAGGTGACTGTAATGCTTTTTATTTTGAAAAACGATCTATTTTAAACCACTTTGAGCGATTTTTAGTTTTATGCTAATGAGTTTCTTAATGCCTAAGTGGGTGTGTTTTACTTTAGACCAAGTGGGCGTTGTACAAAGAAATGTATCGTCATGCACTTCTCTCCATTCATTTACACTGCACTAGCGATATAGTTATATTGTTATGTGCAGCCACATACACAAACACCAACATTACTGCAGTGTCCTGATAGTGAATATACATCCCTACCAGCCTGGACGTGATGTTTATTCAGAATCCTGACACTTCTGAATCTTTTCTGTGAGATTCCAGCAAGGCCAGCGTAATCTCGTTTGAAATGACAGGTTACATCGTAATCTCGCGAGATTATGCTTGCCTTGCTAGAAGTGCAAGTGTAAATGAATGGAGAGGAGTGCATGACACTGATTGGTCAGCGTCATACACTCCTCTGTACAATGCCCACTTGGTCTAAAGTAAAACACGCCCACTTGGGCATTAAGAAACTCATTAGCATAAAGCTAAAAATCGCTCATAAAGTGGTTTAAAATAGATCGTTTTTCTAAATAAAAAGCATTACTCTCACCTACATTACAGCGCCGATCTTCTTATATAGGAGATAGGGCAATTATAATGTGGTGACAGAGCCTCTTTAACCCGCTCAGTGAACGTCGTAAAAAAAAAGTAATCTATATGAAACATGCAAATTGCTGTTTTTTGGTCACCTTGGCTCTAAAAAAAAAAATGGAATAAAAAATGATCAAAAAGTCGCATGTACCCCAAGATGATATGGGTGAAAACTACAGCTCGCTCCGCAAAATGTAAGCCCTCTAAAACCACTAAATTGATGGAAAAAAAGTTATGGCTCTCAGAATATGGCTAATTTAAAACTTTTTTTTATTTTTTTTAAGCAAACAGTTACATTTTTTTTAAAGTGGTAAAACAAAACAAAACCTAATTTTGGTATAGTCGTAATTGTATCAACCTGTAGAATAAGGTGAATATGTAGTTTTTACCGCCTGGTGGACACGTAAGAACAGAACCCCCCAAAAAATGGCGTGATCGTTGTTTTTTTGCCCATTTCACAACACAAATAATTATTTTTCAACTTCCCAGTACATTATGTAGCACAATAAGGTGCCATGAAAAACGACATCTTGTCCCGCAAAAAACAAGCCCTCATATGGTTATGTTGACGAAGAAATAAAAAAGTTATGGCTTTTGAAAGGCGGATAGGAAAATACAAAATTGGAAAAATTCTAATTGGCCAGGTCATTAAGGGGTTAAAGAGGATCTGTCACCAGTTTATTAATTCCCTATCTCCTAACTAATCTAATAGGCGCTTTGCTGCTGATAACTACAGTGAGATTTGTTTTAAAAAAGTTTATTATTTGCAAAGTTATGATCATTTTTCTAAATCTGCTAATGTGGCTCTAATAGCCAAATGGGAGGCGACTCTTTCTTTTCACTCTGGGCAGTGTAATGTTTTCTGTATGATGCTGTCCAATCAGCATGCAGCTTCTCCCCCTACCCTGCCCAGCAACACAGCCTGATCTTATAGTATACAGTTTCCATTCCCCAATGTGTTTTCAACTGGCGATATCTCCGGTTGTGTCACAGCTAGAACTGTGATCCTGGTGTCATATGAAAGATTAGAATCGCCTCTTTCAAATGCCACCAGAACCCGAGATACGGCTATTTGAAGTGATCCCCCTTCCCTCCAGTCTCAGTCTCTCCCACTGTGTGAAGCAGCTTCATGCTGATAGGACGGCGTCAGAGGCTGTGAGGCGGCTCCACCTCAGGAGAATCGCTGCTGTTATCTCCCAGTTGTCTCATAAAGGTTCATTTACATATTTAGAAAAAATATCATAACTTTTAAAATAAATGTTTTGGGATACAATTTTCACTATCCTTATCAGTGTGACAGCGCCTATCAGATTAGCTAGGAGATAGGACATTACTAAACTAGTGACCGAGCCTCTTTAAATAGTCTATTAAAAAATATGTATGACACAATGCAATGAAGGTAGCGTTGCACCATGCAGCAGAGCTAGGGGAACAATTCGGGCAGTCCTATGCTTTTTTTGCCCCCATATATTTCAACCTTGAACTTGAGCCTATGTTGCTATAAAAGTCTGCATGAAGGGTGTGACTGTGTGTGTAAAACCATCCGTGACCAGATTTCTTCCCAGGAATGCTGCAGTAAAGACATCTGCTCTATGTAAGACATTCTTCCAGCAGCCAAGGGGGGCCAGCACGTAATATATCTGCATTGCTGCTTTCTGCTCTACAGTACCATCTATCACTGTTATTAGCCTTGTCAAAGGAAAACACTAAATACCTTCTAGCGGCTGTGATAGCGCATGGTATAAGAGCTTTATCTATCTCATACGCCTCATGTCACATTTTAAATAAAGAAGGCTGATATATGTTGTTTTTTTTAGTTAAATTATTACTTTGGTAGTATATCTACTGATTTTTATTGAAGGACTTTACATATTATTATAATATATAATACTTGAGACCTTCCCTGTTTTTGTTTTTTTTTAAATTATTTCTGTTTTTGGAAAAAGGGAACACAGGCTTTAAGTATCCCAATGTGAACAAGCCTATACATACCTGTCTATTTATATCTTTATTCTTTCTTTTTTTTGTATCTTGTAATATGTAGTTATACAAATCTACATAGGAAATATTACACAAGGGGTGATCATCTCAAATAAAAATAAGACCACCTTCGTATTATAAATAACAGCATTTTAGGCTATGTTTACATCTCTTTTCTGCACACGTTCGTGATATATATATATATCGGGAAATGCTCCCCAAGGAAACCTTGAACATGTCCATAAGGTATAAATTGGCCCGACGTGTCAAAAGAGCATGTTTGGGTGGAATGCACAAGCATACCTTTTAATGTGACAGTATTGAGACGCATAGTTGAGTATGCTTGTCAATACAAAGGGATTCTGCACTTAAAAAACGAAAATAAAAAAAATATATTTATTTATGGTACTGCATGGTATAATGCTTATTTTTTTACAATGGGAGTTAGAGGGCAACTGGCATACAGTTGTACACGTTGGTGCCATACGCTTGGCGTGTACGGTGGGAGGATTTCGTGTCATATATGCCAAGTGTAAGCAACAAAAGTAGCCTGAGCAGAGCCTTAGGCCCCCTACACACCGCTGTGCCCGTAATCACGGTCCGCGATTATAGGCATGGGCAGCCGCCCGCATTTTCTACATGTCCTATTTTTGGCGGAGGCTTTCTACGGCTTAGACACAATCTCGCAAATATACGGGAAGGTGTCCGTGGTCAATAGAAGTGAATTTGTCCGTAATTGCGGACCGTAATTGCGGTCATAATTACGGACAAATTCTATGGTCGTGTGCATGGGGCCTTAATAAGGTGGGATGTGCTAACCGTTATTATAAACTGTATGCTGGAAAACTATATGGAGCCAGGCTGTCTCAAGTTCATGGCTTGCTATTCAGATCACCTTTTACATGCCAGGGTTGTAATGATGAGACCAGGATCACACACAGTTTTGATCGTTTTTGGTTCAGGTCTTTTTTTTAGCAAAAGTCAGAAGTGGATCCAAAAGAAAGAAAAGGTATAAAGAAAAGATTGATGCATCTTCTTTCCTTTGTGTCCACTCTTGTGTTTGGGTAAAAAAAAACTCCCACAAAAACTGCATCAAAACTGAGTGTGATCTTGGCCTATTGGTAATTTATCAAACCAAAAAAGCAGGTCAGATTTTTATGGCCGATCAGCATCTGAGCAATTTCATTTACATAAATATACCCTTTACACACACTTATTTAGTTTGATATTGGTCAGAATGGTTCGAAATTGATCAATCTGTGTGCATAAGGGCCCTTTTGCACGGCCCGACAAGGGCTGTGAAATCAAGTGCTGATCCACAAGACAGCTCGTCGAATGGCTCTCGTTTGCTCCACTTACAAGGAACAATGATCGGTTATGTATGGGGACGAGCGATCGTTACTATGATCGTTCGTCCCCATACATTTCCATAATTTCGCCCGTGTAAAAGGGCCTTAAAGCTTCCCATACATATGAGAGCTGTCAGACTTGTTCGACCAATGACGACCTCTCCCGACTCCCCCACAAACATGCATGTGCGGCTTAGCCGCCTTTGATTAAATCTTCATTGCCAGTTTAAGATTTAATATGTATGAACTAAAAATTTAATTCCAGCTTGGAGCTACCTGGTTTCTTCTTGGTTGGTTTGTAAATGTAAGTGCAGTATCTACTAAAAATACACATCATTTACAACTCAAAAAGGCCAAATGGCACAAATGGGCTCATGCCTAGACATATGTGTACAGTTAGAGGGATGAGCAACAATCTTCAATCATTGATTTCATTTTGCTCAAAAACTATAAACAAAAGGGTTCATGAAATGTATAGAAAGACTTCTAAGAGGTCCTACAACTATCCCTCAGGACTGATTCACAAAGCCAAATTTATGTTTCATATTACTGTCCATAGAAAAATAAATGCCCAGAAATGCAGTTGGATATTAACAAGGGAAGAATCAAATTTTTGGCAAAAAAATTCCAATCAATAGAAGTGACTGACTTTAACCAGTAGAAACCCACATGATGATTGGAGTCTTTACACTTCTGGGAGCATTGAGAACCATATATAAAAAATCAACAATTACACCAACACGCCTCCTAGAAATACATGGGCTCCAGGGACAAAAAGGGCTCTTCTAGATAATACCGTATATAATCTCAATCACACTGTCGTATTTTGACTCCCTTTTTGTATGACTCCTTAATAGGGCTTCATTCAAGTGCATGGGGTCTCTACTGTACCTCTCTATGCTTCCGATTTCATATGGAGTTTTTTCTTACAGATACCGTAAAAAATCTGACTCCATCACATGCTGTGTGTACGGATTCTCCCCTAGAAACAATGCTTGAGCTAGAAATGAAGGATGTCCTAGGTTATTGTAAGGCCGCTTTCACACAGCGGTAATATTAGCACATTTTACTGTCTGTTTTACGGCTGTAACTCCCAAACCTTCCACGGTTCAACTGCACCGTGTAGATCATTATATCGTTCTATGCTAAGTTTATCAGTGGGAATGACCGGTATTGCGGTTGCCATATAGATGCTAAAATGCCGGTATGCATCCACTCAGGATTCACAGTGAGGGTATGTTCACACGTAGTCAACCAAAACGTCTGTAAATCCAGAGCTGTTTTCAAGGGAAAACAGACCCTGCTTTTCAGACGTTTTTTACCAACTCGCATTTTTACCAACTCATTTTTTTACCAACTCGTTTTTGGAGCTGTTTTCATTGGAGTCTATGAGAAAACAGCTCCAAAAACGTCTGAAAGAAGTGTCCTGCACTTCTTTTGACGAGGCTGTATTTTTACGAGTCGTCGTTTGACAGCTGTCAAACGACGATGCGTAAATAACAGGTCGTCTGCACAGTACGTCGGCAAACCCATTCAAATGAATGGGCAGATGTTTGCCGACGTATTGGAGCCGTATTTTCAGACGTAAAACGAGGCATAATACGCCTCGTATACGTCTGAAATTTGGCCGTGTGAACATACCCTAACCCTGGCACATTTTGAAATACACTTATCACTTCTCTGGTTGTACATAAAGACTTCTAACAAAGGGTCATCAAAGCTGAAAACATTGCAAAAATTGCAATTTTCATAAGACACGGGGTTGTAGGGAGTTTGAAATACCCCACAGTCGTCCTGCAAATCGAATGCCTCATGCACACGACTGTGCATTTGCGGCCGCATACTATCCGAAATTGCTAACAGTATAGAACACATGCTATCCTATGGGCCAATTCTCACGGCCGTGATTCTCCATTGCCCGGAGCTTGGACTGCAAAAAAAATAGGACATGTCTTTATACAGTCCGCAATTGCGGTCCGGGCTCATTGAAGTCAATTCACATCTAGTAATTGCGGACGGCCCACGGATGAAACTCCGCGGCCTGTCCGCGCCGTAATCAACTTTACGGTGTTCCTATTATTAAATGAACACTCCAAGCAAAAATACTGTGTTCTGTCTTGTTTAGGGTCTGAGGGAGCTGTGCATGGCACAGAGATTCAACAAACGCCAAAGAGAGAAGTCATGCACCTCCGCCTCAGGGCCAACGTTCAGCATTACACAGGGTATAATTTCTGCCTGGAGTGTTCTTTTAACTGATAGTCTGACACGGTTGCTGTGGGGAGTTTGAAGTCCTCTGGCTTCCCTATTATATTATATAAACTCCGATTACTCGAAAGAGCTATTCCAATAAAAAAAACAATATATTACAGAAGTTCTGTTCATGCACTTCCTCACACATTGTATACGACTGAAACCTCCCTTATTTTGCTTATGGAGGTTCAAATCACTTTATTCATACATTGTAAAATATCACAATGATTGCCAAAGTAAGCAGACATCAGCTCATGTAAGCCAGGAGTCGGCAACCTGCGGTGTCTCCTATGTTCACCCCTAAAGCTGTTGTTCATTGGCCGGGGTTTCTCCTATGTTCACCTCCCCCAGAGCTGGTGTTCAGTAGCTGCGGTCTCTATGTGCACCCCCCAAGCTGGTGTTTGGTAGCCGATTTTCTCTCCTGTGTGCAGCGCCCCCAAGCTGGTGTTCCGTAGCTACGGCCTCTCCTATGTTCACCCCCCCAAGCAGGTGTTCAGTAGCAGCAGATTCTACTGTGCGCAGCCTACGCAAGCTGGTGTTCAGTAGCTGTGGTCTCTCTTGTGTGCAGTCCCCCCCCCCCCCCTCAAGCTGGTGTTCAGTAGCCGCGATCTCTCTTGTGTGTAGTCCGTACCCCCCAAACTGGTGTTCAGTAGCCGCGGTCTTTCCTATGTGCATCTCCCCCCAAGCTGGTGTTCAGTAGCCTCATATGCACCACAGATAAACTATCTTTGCAATGATAGTCCGGGACAGGGGTCACACATAGATGTAAGTTTAATTAAAGCGACCCTCCAGTCAAAAATGAACTATAAACTGCTAAATTATTGTTAACATACCTGGTGGTATCCAGCTTTATCCTTGCTACGGTTCCGCATTCTGGTCCCTGTTGTCTGGTATCCAAGATGGCGCTCTGAGACTTGCATATAGAGAACGTTTTCTGCAAGTCAGCGCTGTGTCCATCTGAGAGCAGTGAAAGGGGTGGGCGGGTGTCTCAGACTTGCAGACAATGCTCTCCATATGTAAATCTGAGACTGTGGCGGCCAACTTGGATCCCGGACAATGGGGACTGGAACGTGGGAAAAGAGCCAGGAACAAGCAGGGGAATACCACCAGGTATGTTCACTATAATTTTGCAGTTTATATGTAATTTTTTGTTTTTGGCTGGAGACTCACTTTAACTGATTCATTTCTTTATGTTACATACACAGTAAGGGTATGTTCACACGCTTAACCAAAAACGTCTGAAAATACGGAGCTGTTTTCAGAGAAAACAGCCTCTGATTTTCAGGCGTTTTTGAAGCTGCAAATGAAGCTTCTTTTAATTTGGAGCTTCTTTTGAGGCTTCTTTTCAGGCTTCTTTTGAGGCGTTTTTCCATAGAGTTCAATGGAAAATCTGCTCCAAAAAACGTCTCAAGAAGTGACATGCTACTTCTTTTTACGAAGCGTCTTTTTACGCTCCGTTTTTTAAAACAGAGGCGTAAAAAGACGCCCCGTATGAACTAAATGCTGTTTTTCCCATTGATTTCAATGGGCAGATGTTTGTAGGCGTTCAGCTTCCGTTTTTTCAGGTGTTTTTCGAGGCGTAAATGTCCCAAAATATGCCTGAAAACACTGCGTGTGAACATACCCTTACAGTCTGTTACATGACACTGAGTACTTCATCTTTTTGATTTTTGATTTTTTTTTCGTCACACACCATAGAAAAAAGTTAGCCTATTCTTGATGTGAGCAAAGCATTCTATCTCGGTCTCAGCTGTGCTGTTGCCTTTACTGTGTCATCAATGTATAATGTAATATAATCCAGGATGTCCACCTGACTACTCCAAGGCGATCCAAAGCCTGCGGAGTTTGTTATAGGATTACTACAAGGACAGCGTGCTCAGTATGATCAATAACTCCTTAAGAAAGATCAGCAGATTCCGCAGAAAGTAATCAATTCTGCACGTGAGCATTCATGACCTTGTGAGCAACTATATACTGGAACGACAGCTGAAGTTTTATGTAATCTATACTATAAAGAGGACAGAAGGGATTATAAAAAATTGAATTTATAGGGGTGGATTATCTTCTTATTCCATTAATTAACCAGTTGAAGTTAGACAATTTGGTGCTCCTAGGATATATCCTGTATAGTCACATACATACCTGCATAGGAGGAATACAGCAGGACATTAGTAAAACATTTCCTCATCACTATAGAGTCCTCATGATGTGTGTACCTGTATATAGTTCATCTTGGTGGTAGAAGCTGTTAAAGATGAAGAACCTTTTAATCAGTCTTGCCTTATGTAGATGCAACTGAGTTTTTAAAAAGGATTTCCAGAATTATAAGAAAAATAGGTATGCTTTTTTTCCAGAAACCGCTCCACACTTGTCCATGGGCTGTGTCTGGTATTGTAGTTCAGCCTCATTGATTTGAATGGAGAGGAGCTGCAATACCAGACACAACCTATGAATAATTGTGGCGCTGTCCTGGAAGAACCCTTTAAAAAAGGTCTCCACAAAATACTTTGTGTTCATTTCTATGGTTTCACCATAATTGCGACTGCTGGGTTAAGGATGGTGTCTACCATGATACTCTTACAGGACTTCATCGTGATCAGTGTACTATTTCTTTGTAGAACAAATAAATGAGAAGGATGAAGGACCATATTACACTCACCTTGGATCTGGACCTACTGTAGCATCAATTAGAGAATTAATGGAAGAAAGGTGAGTAGCACAGGCAAGGCTGTACTGTCTGTTAACCCGATGTGGCTCATGGCTCATCATTATTGGCTAGCACAATAAGAAGCATAGTACTGACGAGAAAAATCTGCATGGAATTCCTATGCTGTCCCAGTCTTAATATATATATATATATATATAAAATGTGTGTGTGTGTGCATATAATATATAAAATAATTTTATAATTTTTGTATAATTTATTTAGTTATTATTATTTTGCAGGTATGGAGAGAAAGGGAAAGCAATCCGCATTGAAAAAGTCATTTACACAGGAAAAGAAGGGAAGAGCTCCAGGGGTTGCCCGATTGCTAAATGGGTAGGTGATTGCAAGCATCCACTTTATACTTGTCCGAGAGCCCTGTTTTTTGCCAGATTCCCAGTTTCTAATAGGGTTTAGTCCAGGTTTTAGCGTATTTAGTAAAAGTCCATGTGGCATTTGTGCTGACCATGCCATAGTAAGTGAGTTGTTCCAATACTTATATAATGTCTGGAGCCCATTAGTCTAGTCAGCAGTTATTATTGTGCGCATGAGATATATTTATCTATATGTTTAGGTTTCATATCTTCCTCCCTTCTGTACTTAATGACATTGAGCGCCACCTTCATCCTCGTGTTTTTCCTCTTTGTTGATAGAGGATGCAGTTTCGCATTGGCAGGAAACAGACTATCGTTTGTAGGGTAGAGGTGATCTGAGGACAAGCTTGTTTATAACATTTATAGACCCGGGCTCTGAGTGGCCAGCGTCAGCACATGTATTAATGATGTGTTACCCTTCTAAATGTGGCAGATAAACGTCCTTTCCCTGTAGTTTACACTTTTGTGAAATATCTATGAATGTTGGAACCTCTATTGTTGACTATTAGACAAAATGATGGTCCGAGGATTGAAAGTAGGAGATGTAGAACACAAAATTGCGGCTTTTGCTGATGACCTACTTTTGCTAATTTCTAACCCGCTATCAGCAATACCCCATATAATTGCTCTATTTGACAAATTTGGTTTTATTTCAAATTTTCAAATTAACCTTAGTAAATCAGAAGCGCTTAACATTAACGTCTCGTCGCGGACTATCTCACAACTGCAAAGTTGCACTCCTTTCAAATGGCCTCCCAAAGCCATAAAATTTTTGGGGATTATAATCCCAGATGACCATGGGGAATTGTTCTCCATTAATTACAAACCCCTCTTTAGTAAAATTCGTTCACAAATAGGGGCCCTTAAGTTGCCATTCCTCTCGTGGTTCGGTAGGAAAAACATATTGACTACGTATATACTTCCACAGATCATGTACCTGCTGACTGCCTTGCCCATTGGGGTCCCGAGAAGCTACTTTTGTAACTTTAAATCCCTGTTTACATCCTTCTTATGGCATCCTAAATGCCCCAGACTAGCCTATAACCTTCTACCACAGAAAAGAGAACAGGGAGGGATTTCGCTTCCTGACTTGGAACTGTATTTCTATGCTAATCATCGCTCACGATGGACGCAGTTGGCAGATGGGGGTAATAACATGTTGTCTGTAGTTATGGAAAGAACGCTTATGGGGTCAGACACGTTTCAATTACTCTGGGTGCGAGATGATCTGATAGCGAAAAAGGGGGATTTGAGCCCTATCACTAAGGGGACGATTCGTGTGTGTCACACTGCAGGAGCTCTGAACATGACGGGGAAACTCCTCTCCCCACTGGCACCACTGAGTGTTCTACCGTCCTTCCTGGGTAGAAAGTCTGATAGAACGGCAGACTTCTGGAGGAGGCTGAACACCGTCAAGATATCGATTCTCTTGGACCCTTTGGGTCCTCCAAGCCTTGTACAGATATTTGAGGAACAGGGGTTGAGGCGTCCGAATGCTTTGCAAGCGGCGGATTATGTAGCTACAACAGATATGTTTAAGTCTATCTCCAAGATGCCCCAGACTGATCCGACATGGTTAGAAAATTACACACTATTGCCAACTACCCCTGCAAAGATTCTGTCAAAATTCTATAGAGGTCTCCTAATGGGAAAGTCGGAACAGAAACCCCACTATTTGGGGGCATGGGAGAGGGAATTGGGGAAATCCTTTTCCAAACTTGAAATGGATTATGTATTGAAACATGCTCACGGTTTCTCCAGATGTGTGCTTGTACAGGAGAATTCTTACAAACTTGTCACGAGATGGTATCGGACGCCTGAATTCCTTGCCTCTATAGGGCTAGTGAATGTTAATAAATGTTGGAGATGTCATGAGGGGCCAGGTTCTTACCTACATATATGGTGGAGTTGTCTTAGAATAATTAGTTTCTGGAAGGGGATTGAGAGTGCTATCAACACTGTCTGCTCTATGCAGATTAAGTTAACGGCAGAGTTAGTGTTCTTGTGGCTACCTCAACCTGGCTTCACACCCTCCACATACAACCTGCCGACACAGATGATCTCGGCAGCTAAATTGCTCGTTCCCACATTGTGGAGACAGGCTAACCCACCTACAGTAGAACTATGGTCTGATAAAATGCAGCATATCTGTCGTATGGAGGAGTTGGCAGCTTGGGTAACTCAAACCAGGGACCGTTTTCTAAAAGTGTGGAGCCCATGGCTGTCCCAGTGCAGAGACAAAACGGGTTCTACGTAAGGTCTAGCTCTCCACATTTCTTTATATCTAATGTATACCCCATGCGTAAGTCCTGTGTCAGGCCGATATACTGAATCTTGGGGTAGCATGAAGCATGAAGTGAGTTTTCCTTTATACAAAATTGATTACAGGTGTTGTAGTACTAGAATTGTTATTCATCTGTTATTCATTGGTTAATGAATTGTATGTGCTGTCTCTCACAGTTATTGGATTATTAATTTTCGGAAAGGGCAAGATTTGTTAGATTAAATCAGGGTACTCTTATCTGTCAGGATTCTATTACCTTCGCGTCACCAGCAGGTGATTTATTATGCCTATGTCTTTACCCACACGCTAAATGTTAAAAGTCTGTAATTTACGTTTATCTGCTCCAAGTCATGCACTATAATAACTGTTTGTTATGTATTATTTACTGCTTAATAAAAAGAGATTTTTCAAAAAAAAAAATCTATGAATGCATTGTACTTTTTGGCAATTTCCTTTATGTTATCTTTATCCTATAACAGAATGGTTCCACATAAAAATGGATTCAAAATATTTGCAAATCTATAAAAACATAAATGTCTAAATAAAAAAATGTCGTTTTCTGTAGGATGAACAGTCATCTTCATTAAAGGGGTTGTCTCATCACAGGCAACACCTTTAATATAAGAGTCTGGCTCCTGAGTCCCCTGGCAAACAGCTAATTTCAGCCAGGGGACTTTTCCATTGGCTACTCATTTTTCCTGCAGCGGCCACTACAGGTGAAATTTAGCATTACATCTACCCGGTGCATGAGTGGCCCATGTCCGCAAAAGCCCCAACTTATTAGGCCTCTGTTCATTGGCCCATAGACCCCCTCCCCTATATGACCCTTTGGGGTTATCAAGATGAGATAACGCCTTCAACCACAATATTTATGCAATAGTTTCAGTGGTTATACACATTGTTAATTGAATTACCCAAGCCTAAACCTAAAGCTGTCCACTCATAAACAGAGAAGTTCAAAAACTAACTAGTCCGTTATTTTCTACTATTCAGGTCATCCGCCGGCAGAGTGAGGAGGAGAAGCTGCTGTGTATGGTTCGGCACCGCGCTGGCCACCATTGCGAGGATGCTGTCATTATCATATTAATCATGGCTTGGGAGGGAATCCCTCGTATCTTGGGTGATAAGTTGTATGATACTATCTCAGAAACCCTCACCAAATTTGGAAATCCAACATCAAGAAGATGTGGCTTGAACGATGAGTGAGTTTTTTCAATAGATAGCAAGGCCTGTCCCTAACAATTCTAAGAAACTGACCTACCCATGTTGCATTGTATAGCTTGGAATATAACACATTTTTTAATTATCTTTCCTGTAATTGTACGTATTGAAGCAATATGTCATGTTAATTATGTTGTATTTTTTTTAGTCGAACTTGTGCGTGCCAAGGCAAAGATCCCAACTCCTGTGGTGCTTCTTTCTCTTTTGGGTGTTCGTGGAGCATGTATTTCAATGGCTGCAAGTTTGCGCGAAGCAAAACTCCAAGGAAATTTCGACTTGTGGGCGATAATCCCAAGGAGGTAGGTAGTCAATATGTATAGCCATGTTTTTTCAATATGTTATTGGACTTTTTAAAGAGCTAATTCAAATGTTGATGTATTACGGCTCTATGTGGGAGCTTTGTATTCAGCAGTAAAAACAGCCCCTAGATGAGAATACATTTAGACCTGAAACACATTAGGCACATCTTGTGGTTATTGTGTTCTACTTCTTCCCAGTGTTCTTTAACCCCTTAATGACCGGGCCATTTTGCACGTTAATGACCAAGAATTATTTTTTGTTTTTTCACGGTCGCATTCCAAGAGTCGTAACTCTTTTTTTATTCCGTCGACATAGCCGTATAAGGGCTTGTTTTTTGCGGGACGAGTTGTATTTTGTAATTGTACCATTTTTAGATGCTTATAACATATTGATTAACTTTTATTAACTTTATTTTAGGAGAGAATTGAAAATAAGCAGCTATTCCAGCATTCATTTTCACGTTATAAATTTACACCCTTTACTATGCAGCGTAAATAACATGTTAACTTTATTCTATGGGTCGGCACGATTACGGGGATACCAAATATGTAAAGGTTTTATATGTTTTTCCTACGTTTGCACAATAAAAAGCCTTTTAGAAAAAAATTACTTGTTTTTGCATCGCCGCGTTCCAAGAGCCGTAACGTTTTTATTTTTCCGTCGATGTGGCCGTATGTGGGCTTGATTTTTGCGGGACAATGTGTAGTTTTCATTAGTACTATTTTGGGGTACATAGGACTTATAGATTAACTTTTATTTTATTTTTTATGGGGGGAATGGGAGAAAAGAGAGAATTTTGACGTTGTTTTTTGCGTTTTCTTTGGACGCCGTTCATCCGGCGGTTTAATTAATGTGTTCATTTTATTGGTCAAGTTGTTACGATCGCGGGGATACCATATATGTGTATGTGTGATTTGTTTTGACAGTTTTACTAAATAAAACCACTTTTTGGGCCAAAAAAGTAGTTTTATTTGACTTTGACTGTAATTTTTTTTATTTATTTTTTTCACAAACTTTATTTAACTGTTTTACATTTTTTTTTTTAGTCCCACCAGGGGACTTCACTATGCGATGTGCCGATCGCATATATAATGCTTTGGTATACTTAGTATACCAAAGCATTATTGCCTGTCAGTGTAAAACTGACAGGCAACCTGTTAGGTCATGCCTCTGGCATCGCCTAACAGGCAGATGCTGAAGACAGACTTGGGGGTCTTTGTTAGACCCCCGGCTGTCTTTGAAACCCGACGGCGACCCGCGATTTGTTTGCGGGGGCGCCGATCGGGTGACAGAGGGAGCTCCCCCCTCTGTCAAACACATTAGATGCCGCTGTCACTATTGACAGCGGCATTTAATGGGTTAAACTGCCGGAATCGGAGCACGTTTCGATTCCGGCAGTTGCAGCAGGAGCCAGGCTGAGTATAACAGCCGGGCTCCTGCCGCTGATCGCGTGGGTACAGTCTCAGTACCCGCGCCATCACAGGACGGATATATCCGTCCTCCTGCGCGAACTAGCAGCTGCAGAGGACGGATATATCCGTCCTTCGGCGTTAAGGAGTTAAAACCACTGTACCTGCAGCATACAGCGAGCTTTAGTGCTGCCTTTAAAAGGTCCCTTTTCCGGTCAGTTAATTTTCAGAATGATCCTGAAGGGTTAAAAACACATATATGTTTTTATAACGATAGGAATTATTTTTACCATGGAAAATTCATGTGGTCTTACCAAAAAATGACTACCATAGAACACTAACATTGCTCCACAAATTCTCTCCCAATTATGAAATGAACTGGTATATTTTTTCAGAAAAATCTATTAAAACGTGTCCAAATAATGAAATGTTTGGTCACCATAAATGCAGGAGATTAGGCAGAACAGCCCTCTATAGATTATTCCCTGTGGACCCTGCAGGATAATTTGCTATTTGTCATATTTCATTGTATTGATGTGTTTTTGTATTATTCTTTTATTGTAGGAGGATTGTCTGAAGGATAACTTTCAGGATCTGGCTACGAAGGTTGCCCCAGTTTACAAAATGCTTGCTCCACAGGCTTACCAAAATCAGGTATGCACACTTGGGTAATCGCAGATGAACCCTTAGTTCCCCCAAGACCAATCCAGTTCAGTGCCCTGATAACAGCCAGCCACAGTGCCCCCAGACAGTCTTAGTGACCCATAAAAAAAAGTGATAGTGACACTATAACTACAGCATCCACAGTGCCTCTATGGCAGTGACAGCCATGTGCACTTGTACTAAAACATGTACACCTCCTCCAGCTCTGCGTTTACATTTTCCTATAGTGATAGTGGGTCTCCTCCGCAACTGGTAATGTCTCAGATAAGACAGTACTATGTTGTACTCTTCTATGTTCAAATATGCTAAGGATGATGTCCTTTTTTCGAGTTTCGGGGACTTTCCTGTCTAGTGGCACTCATTGGGACATACTGGAGGACACATGACGCAGTAAGACAGCACAAGTATCGAGGACTATACCGCTGAATTCAGAACACTGATGGGGCATGCATCAAAGGGATCGTTATTTTAATTTTACAGTTTTATATTATTTACACTTTATAAAATGTCTTATACAGGTAGCCCTTTTCATTCTCTGAACTTGTATCAAATCATGATCAGACTCCCGGGACCCCCGTAGATCAGCTATTTTGAAGGGGGTGCATCGCTCGTACGAGTGCTGCTTCCCCTTCTACTTGCTCACTGTTAATCCTCGACACTCATTTAGGGGCGATTCACAGGTATTGTAGCCTTCTTCTACGATTCACTTCAATGGGAGAAAAGGCTGCAATACCTGTGAATCACCGCTTAATGCGTGTTGACGATTCACAGTGAGCAAGTAGAAATGAAGGGAAAGAAGCGCTCGTATGACCGCTGCACCCCCTTCAAAACAGCTGAGCGGCGGGGTCCTGGGACCCTGACCGATCAGCTTTTGATGGCCTATCCTGAGGAAAGGCCATATATTTTTAGGGACTGGAAAACCCCTTTGGAGATTGCCAGCCAATTTTGCCTTGAGGACCAACTGAATCTATTTTATTCTAGAGTAGTCCATTGTAGTTTGTTTTTTTTACACTGAATACATATCAGAAAAAGTGTGAAAAATGTATTATACAGGTTGTTACGGTTGAGGGATACCAAATATGTCCATATTAGTATGTGTCCTCCCTTTTTTTTCTCTCTAAATCCTACATAACCAAAGATGTATGGCGTGAGAGGTTACGCAAACATGTGAAAAAAAAGTATACCTCCGACCGATGCCTACAATGAATGCCATCCGTTGCCCATAGACTCCCATGTTAAAAAAAACAAATTGTCACAGCTATCCAGTAAAAAAAACATGCATGTTAAACGTGATATGTTTAACATTATGTGATATACATAACATGGGAGTCTATGAGCGATGGATGGCCTAAGGATATTATACATCAAAGGAATCCGTCAGGCCATCCGTCGCCTAAAGAATACCAAGTTACAAAAATGTATGCATTTAATGTATATTTTTTTTTACTGGTTAGCTCTGACAGATGCCTCTGACGGATGCCATCGATTGGCCATCTGATGTCCGTAGGCTCCCATGTTAAAAAAAAACGTTTATGCTTAACGTATACGTTTGTTTACTGGAAGGCGCAAGATTGTATTAAATTGGTATCATGACAGATTGTATAACGTAACGCAATTCAAGAAAAAGTAAGGCTCTGTTCACATCTGTGTCGATGGCTCCATTAGGGGTCTCCTATGCAGATTCCATTGTTTTTCATAGACAAAGTAGCGCAGCACGCTGCACTTTTTTCGGTAAAACGATGGAGACTGTGACGGGAGCCCAAAGGAACCCATTAAAGTCAATGGGTTCGGTCGATCGCCGTTGATTTCCATGATGCGATTGATCATGTAAGTCCGTTTTTCCAATGTTCTGCTCCTATGACTAGCAGAACAACGGAAAACCCGAACGCAGATGTGAACAGAGCCTCAGGCTGGACACATCTGCATTTGGTGTTTTGCGACACATATTTAATACACTTTATTTTGTTGGAGAAAAGTCCAATACATCATGTCCTGTGAATTCATTCAGAACTCATCATCTGCCTTTCCTTCTTAGGTTAACAACGAGGACGTAGCAATAGATTGCAGGCTTGGGTTGGAAGAGGGGCGTCCATTCTCCGGTGTTACAGCATGTATGGATTTTTGTGCCCATGCACACAAGGACCAGCATAATCTCTACAATGGCTGCACTGTGGTGAGTTTACTATTTGGTGCAGGGAATATAGAATGGATGGGGTCAGAAACCTTAACGTAAATGTCCATCCATTTTGTTCTTAACCTCAATAGGTCCAAAACTCTGTGCTTATTAATTATTTTCAATATATCTATATAGGAGATGGTGCTCATTTTTTCTAAAACAGAGATCCAAGTCTTCTGGATAGACATAGAATTAAAGTGTAACTAAACATTTGACAAACTTCTGACATGTCATAGTGACATGCCAGAAGTTTTGATTGGTGGGGGTCTGAGCACTGAGACCCCCACCAATCGCTAAAACGAAGCGCTCGTGTGAGCGCTCAGCCGCTTCGTGTCAGTTCGGCTTTTTCTGGAAATCAATTTATCGGAGTACGGACTCAATAGAAAGTCTATGAGCCCGTACTCTGATACATTGGCTTTCCGGAAAAAGCAGAACAGAAAAGAAGCGGCTAAGCACTCACACAGGCGTTTCTGCCGCTTCGTTTTAGCGATTGGTGGGGGTCTCAGTGCTCGGACCCCCACCAATCAAAACTTCTGACGTGTCACTGTGACATGTCAGAAGTTTGTCAAACGTTTATTTACCCTTTAAGTGATTAAAATTCTGTCTGCCTGTTACCACCACTAGGGGGAGCTTAGGAGCTTATTGTCTCTTTCATATATATATATATATATATATATATATATATATATATATATATATACAAAAGAATTTCTGATGTCCGTCGTATGTTCTTCATGCACAGCCAAACAACTGGACCAATCTGCACCAGATTTGGCACATAAGTAAATCACGCACTTCCGAAGTTTTTAGACCGGTTTCAGCTCTCTAGGACCTACGATTCTCGACATATTCACAAAAGCAAATATGACACGGCTTCCACATCAAGGACCTTCTTCAATATCAAATCAGATGACCTGAATTGGCCAATAGAAGCTCGCACGTCCTTCATTCTTAGCCTCACTCACATACACACAGTTTTAGACCAGTTTTCCATAACAACAAAGCCATTTTTCTTTACTCGACGTGATACTCGCCGTAAACTAACTGAACCTATACTGGATTTGAGCATTCTCATAAATTGAACCCCTTTCAGACCAGTCATGCCTCCAAAATGGAATCCTGCACTTGGACTTTATTGCATATGTTGGCTTCCTATCAGTAGGAAATGGCGTTTTTACCCACACACACACAAACAACAAAAAAATGGACCAGTATGAAGCCGGGGAACTCTGCTATTCTATATTATAAAAGTGAATGTCTGTTTGTCGTCCTCTATAGGCTTCCAAACGCCTGAACCATTTGACCCCAAATTTGGCACATAGGTACATCGGGTGGCCGGGAAGGTTTTCGTAAATGTCCCAACCTTGCCGTTGTTCTCGGTTATCAGCCATTATAGCGAATGTCTGTTTGTCGTCCTCTATAGGCATCCAAACACCTGAACTATTTAAACTCAAATTTGGCACATAGGTACATTGGGTGTTCAGGATGGTTTTCGTAAAGGTCCCGACCTTGTTGCTGTTCTCTGTTATCAGCCATTATCACATGATCACAATCCAATACTATAAAAGCGAATACAGACATTCGCTTTTATAGTAAAGATGTTTTTATCTGACAGTAGCAGGTAGTACACTTTACAAGATAATCCTAGATGGGAAGGTACAGGTGAGTGGTTACCCATAGCAACCAATCAGATTACTGATGGTCAGGAGGAAAGCTGCATTACTAGCTGCAAAGAATCCTCTTGCCCAACTGGAAGCTGATCAAATGTGTCATACTGCTGCTCGAGCTGCTGAAACTCCTCAGCAAACTCGGACTTTATGAGCAACAGACCAGACAGGTGGCTCTCAGAAGTGCAGAGACTCCTGCCCAAACCTAGGCCAGAAAGCAAGCTGATAGAGTGCATCATGTTCAGTGTGCTAATGAGTGGGCTTTCATGAATGATGCTGTTTTCAATTATGATCCAACCATAGTCTATGGCCAACTGGTAATAAAATTGCCAATGTTGTTAATAAACAGGCTCTGTCACAGTCTCATGACTCCATTTCCTACCAGTTTAGCTGTTAGGTATTTAGGAATTTAAAATTTAAATAAACATTGTGTAACTGCCGGGATATATGGGGCTTCTAGCGATTTCCCTGTATACCAAGAATAAATGATGGAATGAATTAGCCTCCTGGGCAACCCTGGAACAAATCCAATGAAAACACAAACAGACAGACCTACACATTATACCCGGGCAGCGCCTGGTACTTTTTCTAGTATATTATATATTATTAGAACTCGAGAAAATAGCTCTCAAGCTTCCCTTCGTGGTAGCTGAAGGCAGCCAGAATGTTATCATTTAATAATATATTTTAGTTTATGTAGGGGATTTGGAACTCTGTATCAGTATAATGGAGATCCAAACCTTTTACAGATATATTAAAAGGGTTATTTCATGACTTATCCACAGGATAGGTGATAAATGTCTAATAGCTGGAACCCCCATCGATCACTAGAACGGGCTCTACTAGATTGGGAGGAGTTTGAATGGAGTGGTGCCCTGCTGCTCTATTCAATATCTATGGGGCTGACGGAAACAGCCGAGAACAGCGCTCAGTTGTTTCCGTCAGCCCCACAGACAGGGAATGCAGCAGCAAGTAGCATGTGTGGCCACTGCTCCGTTCAAACGTACTCACTACGGTCTTGCAGTATGGAGGAACAGGCAGCTCGGGAACCCCGTTCTAGTGAATGGTGGGGGTCCCAGCGATTAAACATTTAAATGTCCTTCGTGGGATAACCCCTTTAAGAAATTACATGTTGTTAAAAGGTAACTTACTTTAAAGGGGTTGAGAACCCTATTTTAAACAGGACTCCTGCAATTAGCTTATGATGGGATGTCCCACTTCTGACATCCCCCCCCCCCCCCCTTTGCAATCAGCTGATCATTTCCGCTAAAGCAAAGCTACTGTTGAAATTAACCATTACATGGCACCCACTGGAGTGAGCGCTACTTACTTGTACACGCGCTATAAATTCTAATAGGGCATATAGAAATGGTTTGTCCAAAGAATATAACCCCTATATGGTACTTTTGGCATGTACAGTATTATTTCAATAACTATATACATTAAATTATAGCATGTATTTCAAGATACTGAAAATTAACGGTAGACTTCTGTGTCTACTATTCTCCATCAGAGTTTCACATGACTTCGTAAATAAACAAAAGAAGACTGTGGCTTCTAGAAAATGTAAAAACGAAGGAATGCACGGTGCACGTTAAAATAATTTTTATTCTTTATGTAGACAGTACACCTGTGTGACGCTTAGGCCCTGTTCACACTGAGTTTTTTGCAGGCAGAAAATTCTGCCTGGAAAAATCAGCTACGGTTTTTTTTTTAAGTGGTTTTGCACCACACGCGCTTTTTGCCGCATTTTTTGCTGCGTTTTTTTTAGCTATCTCTTCAACAGAAAGATGGAGTAACAGCGAGCGTCTTTTGTCGATAAACGCGTAAAAAAACACGTCAAAATTGCAAAAAAACGCCTCAAGATAGGGCATGTCGCTTCTTTTTCCCTGCGAGCGGTTTTTTTTTTGCGGAAAAAAACTGTGTGAACAGGGCCTTTTAGGTGGACCTCCCCTTTTCTTAAGCAGGTAAAAGTTTGTAGCGTCACACAGGTGTTCTGCTACGCTCGTTCCTCTCCTGGCAGCGTCTCCACATGGTATTAGACTATATGGAACTATGAACTGTTTGCTAACCACGATTTGATTTTCCTTTCACTGTTGGGTGACTTTGGAAATATGTTGAACTATTCTAGATTATATGTTTATCATTGCTTTAAATAATTTTAACGCGTATCATGCATTCCTTCAATTTCACGTGTTTTGAGAGGAAGAAGGGACGCCTCTATTGCATGGACTGATTGTGGTTTCTATTCAACTATTGGTCATTCGGATTCATACTACAAGTACCTTGAGTTGCTCGTTTTCAAAAATCTAATGTCCAAAACAATGTTTCACAGTACAGTACTCCTTTTGGTATTTAGGTCTGCACTTTGACAAAGGAAGACAACAGGATGGTTGGTAAGATCGCTGAAGATGAACAACTCCATGTGCTGCCACTTTACAAGGTCTCCTCGACAGATGAGTTTGGGAGTGAGGAGGGCCAAAATGAAAAGATCAGGAAAGGAGGAATCCAGGTGCTATCGTCTTTCCCCCGCGAAGTCCGCAAACTTTCTGAACCTGCCAAATCTTGTAGGCAGAGACAGCTAGAAGCCAAGAAGGCAGCAGCTGAGAAGAAGAAACTTCAAAAAGAGAAACTTACCACCCCAGATAAAACCAAGCAGGAGCCAGCAGAAGCACCAACAAACCAGCAGAGCCCAGGTGTGTAATAAGTGACGGATAGGTGGTCGAATGCTGTTAACAGTAGCTAAGCAAGCAGTTTAACCAACCCATATAGTCACTCTCATTCCTATATTTTACGTATTGTATATGTTAACTATGAGGGCGTATATAAACGTTACATATTATTTAGGGGAAGACAGTCTATTGTCTGCCATCCCTTCTACATCAGTTATGTAATTGGATTTGAGCAGTACTAAACATGTATCCACAAACTGGTTCGGCTGACTCGCATAGACTGTACACGTGGGTTAGCAACCAGAACAGTGTGGACCAAATTTGGATAAACTCCCTTTTGGACTGTATGCAAGACTAAACCTGGTCATACTAATTAGATAATGTCCGTAGATCCCGCTAACTGTCTTATGTGTATGGGTCAGTCCGATTTATGAGCGAATATCTTTGCCCAATAAAGACATACACCATTGAATTTGACTTTATGGTATGAATACGTATACTATTATTTTATTTTCCATATAGTATTAAGGAAGTTAAACTAAAATTGAGAAAACAAATTCTCAAGATTCATTCCAAAACTTGGTTCGCCATTTTTGACTTTTCTGTTTCAGTATATATTTATTATTATGCTAGGCTGCAGGCTCGGTTTGTAAACTATATTATATCATTATAGTCATTGATGAACAGTGCTCCGTTTGACTTTTTTTTATTAAACATACTAAATCCAATGTACTCCCTTTATCCACAGGTGCACTTCAACAGCAGGTAAAGCCTTGTATAAAAGTGGAGCCTACAAATCACTACAGTTCCTACAAGTATAATGCAAATGGAGTTGTTGAGAGTTACTCTGTGTTGGGCAGCTGCAGACCTTCCGATCCCTACAGCATGAATAGTGTTTACTCCTACCATTCTTTCTATGCACAACCACCTAACCTGCCTTCTATAAATGGCTATCACACACAATTTGCTCTTCCTCCCTTTGGATATTATGGCTTACCCAACAATCCTGTGGTCCCTTCTCAGTTTAGGAACTATGGTTCCAATGACACAAGGACTGGTGGATGGATGAGCAACACGTTTGAGAAAAAGTCTGAAATGCAACCAGCAGCAGACATTATGAATCATGGTTATGGAAATGATTTATCTGAGCAACATTATGGGCGGTCTGGAGACATGGCACATCAGTACAGCCTCCATGATGCAAGCAGTCAAAGATCAGCAAATACCCCCCACCGGACTACACCTGCTCCAATGGATAACACTCCTTATTCTTCCTGTTTTAACAAAATAATTAAGAAGGAACCTATGAATGACTTTTTGCACGATGCATTCCAGAGATCTGCTAGTGTCCATTCTCATTCTCAAAGTCCTGCTTTGAATCTCTCGGTGCCGAAAAATGATTCAGCCATTCCCTATAAAGCAAATGGGGCATTTACTCCAGAAAGGACAAATACAGAAGGTCCTCAAAATATGTTTATGAACAGTGAGAAAACTGGCTTAACAAATGGTCTGGATAAGAGAGATTATTATGGTGTCCAATCAAGTGGCATGGGTTTGAAGACCATACATGGACCAAATAAGCAATGGGGTGTATATGGGATTAATACTCAGACTGATCAGCGTGAATCTGACACACCAAGAAAGGTCTGGAGCTCATGCAAGCTAAATGAAAGTTCTCCAAACACCCAGAAGACCTGGAACGGTGGTCGCGCTATGAAGGAAACCCAAATGTTCCAAGAAAAGCTATGGAATTCAGTTGCTGGTAATGATAGGTGCAGTGTGACACCTAGTGCCAGTATGCAGGACAAGTCGTGGAATATGTTCGCGTCTCCAGCTGCTCCATCTACCCCCTTGAAATCAGATACCTGGGATCCATTTAGTCTAGATGATAATATAGAAGATACACCAGTAAAAAAAGAGGAGTATGAAGAAGAAGTCTGGTCCGACAGTGAGCACAATTTCCTTGATGAAAACATTGGAGGCGTTGCTGTAGCACCGGCCCATGGCTCTATTCTTATAGAGTGTGCACGGAGAGAGCTTCATGCCACTACCCCTCTAAAGAAGCCCAATCGCTGTCATCCAACCCGCATTTCTTTGGTGTTCTATCAACACAAGAACTTAAACCAGCCTAACCATGGACTGGCACTTTGGGAAGCCAAAATGAAGCTATTGGCAGAAAGAGCACGAATCAGGCAGGAAGAAGCTGCTAGATTGGGGATCAAAACGGAAGTCAAAGGCTTTGGCAAAAAGAGAAAGTGGGGAGGTGCTGCTACTACAGAGACCCCACCTGTCGAAAAGAAGGATAGTATTCCAACTCGACAAGCAGCTCCTATTATGACAAACTCTTTTACCACTTCATCTTCCTATGCCTATACCAAGGTTACGGGACCATACAGTCGCTGGATATGAGATTAAAACAGCTACCATTGTGGCCATTGTACCTCAGCTAATTGACAGCACTGTAATATATGGTGCTATTTTGGTGCTTTTTTTTCTCTCCTGTGTACCACAGGGGGATCCTGTTTCTGTACACATCTCCCAGGACATGATCTGCAAGAGAACTATTACTGTATATTTTTTTTTTTTTTTCAATTAATCTTAAAAAAGATTTATATCTGCATTTTTTTAAACCTACTGTTGTACAACAAATGACAGGAATATCTTAGCATTCTTTTACGACACACACACAAAAAGAAGAAAACAAATGATTTTTAATTGCATTCAAACATATATTTATTGGATTTATAGAACAATAATGGTGCAAAATTTATAGCTGAATCACATCTGCAAAGGTTTTTTAAGCTACTAAAAATCAGAGCTGACTTTCCATCAAAAAATCTGCTAGCAAGTAATTTTTTTTGTCAGTCTTGGTCTCTCGTAGAGGATGATAATGATGTATTTATAGCAGCGGGCTACACCACAGATACAGTAACCCTTTTATAATAATCAAGTATAAGAATTTCATTCTAATTGGATTTTGAAGATTATCAACATTTCTACATAGTTCTGTTGGCCCTCAGAAGTTATCTATTGATGCAGTAAGGCTCTGTTCACACAAGTGTTAACGGGGTCAGTCTGGGTTCTGTCAGGCTTTCTGATATTTTTGATAGGATCTGTCAGGATTTACAGCTCAAAATGGATCTGGCATCGCTCCGTTATAAACGGAAGCCATAACGCTAGTGTGAACAGAGAAATACAGATGTGTTTGAGAAAATGACAGCCTAAAATCTATTTATGAAATCAATATAATATTTAAAGCAGCATTTTTGTAACATTTTAAATATATTTATAAAAAATATATAATCATTTGAAAACTATACTTCGGTTAATTAAAGTTCAGGCTTCACCCCCACCCCAGTTGTGATGAATGTAAAACCATATTTAATTAAATGTTAAAAATAATTATTTAATAAAATAATTTTTTACCACGTGGGAGAGGAAGCCTGTTCATACAATATCATCATCATTTTAACATTCTTTTGCTGCTACTTTGTGCACCAGAAGGGACAATTAATAATGATTTGGAATTTTTTAGTCATTTTCAATGCACATCTGTTTTTTTGAGAGATTCCTATTACAATTTAGGAAATTTGAACCTACAAACAGGTCCTACCACTGCAGTCATGTAAAAATAAAAAAATATTGAAATTGTAGACAAAAGGGCTGCTGTATCTTGCATCCAATGAAAACTGTGAATATTATACCATTGTTGTCTGTATTAGATTGTTAGCGTACATGGTGCTGGTAGGCTCTGGGGCATTCTCTTTTTCATTTATATCATGTCATGAACACTGCCAAGCAGACCACAATATCCCGGAATAATTTTTATTTGTGAAAATTACCACCATTTTTTTTTTTTACTCTAAATGTGTTGAATCGGTTTTTGTAATTTTAATTTTTGTATAGTTTTTGTTTATTATATATATTTTTTTTGGTGGGAGGGGGCGGGCGAGAGGAGTTTGGTGCTTTATCTCCTTACAAACCAGACAATTATTGCAACATAGAATATCTATGACGGCAACACCTATTTTTTGGGCCTGAAGAATGCAGGTGCTACAAAGAATAAATAATTAAATAAAAGTATTTTTATGAGAGTAGTGGAATTAAGACTATTTAGATTTTTAGGAGGTAAATGTATTAGATTGGATAAAGGTTGCAAAGTTGCACCTATAGGTTGCAAAACATTGCACCTATACCATTGACTGCCCCAACTACCGGGCAGTCAATTCCATAACGAATGTAAATCCTAACTCAATTTTTAATATTATTGCTGTTTTTATTTTTATTGTATTAGGTTTATAACGCATGGGGAATATACTCCATGTAGCCACATTTTTGGAACCATCGGTCTGTATATAGCTTTTTTTTTTGCCTGTTTTATAATTTGATTTTAAAGCACTTTTTATCCTGCTGCAAATACATAGATAATGGGAGAATGTATATAGAGGTAGACTATTTAACGCAATGTGGCCGTCCTACCAATTACTATATCTGCTTTTATATATATATATATAAAAATATATATATAATTTTTTTAGTTGTAATTTGTAAGCTACAAAAGTGTTGCTATTGTACAGTCTAGAGTAGCATTTAGAAAAAGAAGATAATGCCACTCCACCCCCACAATATACCCGTGCAGCTCTTTATAAATGTTATTTAGTAATTGTACATTTCTCACAGGCCATGGGATAGAAGTCAAGTCTGTCACCACTAGCTGACTAAACTATTGTGTGATATATTTGTTGAGGAAGACCAAAAAGATACGATCGGCTCCTTGAAATTTGCATTGCATTTGATTAAAACCTGTATAAATTTACCTTTGACAATTGCAGTATAAAATAAACTGTTCACAATTCATCCGGATAGAAAAGTCATTCTACAATGCTAAAAAAATATTATTATTTCCTTAAAATATCCATTTTTTGTTTCCACATAATTGGACATGGGAAACAATTGAATTTTCTTTTTGGACCAGTTCGTGAATATTGCAGTAGGACTGCCTCGACATGTTCAGTAGTTGGAGTATTTTATCAACATTTAAAATATATAGTCCATCTACAACCTGTCATTTCCATATATTAACACACTGGTTTTGCAAGGAACCAAATTCAATGGGTTGAAAAAAAAAAAGGGACTGCTTTTTTCCAAAAACAACTTTTGTAGCTCATCCCGCTTCACTTGAAAGGAGATAAGCTACAATATGAGATCCAAACCATGGACAAGACTGACGCTGTTTCTGGAAAAAGAACTATCCAATTTAAGAGCAAAAAAGTTGGTGTACACGTATCTCGTTTGGGTACAGGGTGGTAACATCTAAGCAGTCACTGTTTTTGTTTTATGTATATGAAATTTTAATGTGCTTTGAAGGGTTAAAAATCTTCTACGTGACTGCTCTCCTAGTAATGTTTGCATCAGCAGAAGATTAGTGTGCTGATTTGACAGGAGGCAATTAACCTGTCCAGATGCCTTTAGTACAGATAAAGAGGAATATAGGTAACCACAAACTGAGCGTTAGAAAATAGAAGGAACAAGAAACATGTGAAATCAAGCCCTAGATATATGGCCGCATCAAAAAGAGGTCCTACAAAAGCAGCTGTTCGATACAACATCTACCTGGGTACCAGTTTTCTAGTCTTATCATTCATATAGAAATGATATAAGGCTTCCCTTAAAGTGGAGAATTAAGATCTTGTATCTGACAGTAGAGGAGGAGACGCTGAGCTCGGGGATGTATAGTTTTCTATGATTTCATGTAAAAAGCTGATTAAATGCTGCCAGGACACATAGAGAAAGTCTGAGAGTCCAGGTACCCCGCCCACACAGAGCAATTGGCAGCTCTTCCTATATAAGTTTGTTTACAGGGAGAGCTGCCAATCACTACGTGTGGGCGGGGGAAGCAGGACTCACAGACTTTCTCTACGAGTCCTCGCAGCATTTAATCAGCTTTTTACATGAAATTACGGAATCACACTATTGAAAACTATACATCTCCGAGATCCGTCTCCCCCTCTACCCTGTACTGCTCTCAGATAGAAGACCTGATAGATCCACTTTAAATATTTGAGGTTCGGTTTTAACTACGGAGCTATTCATCTGGAATGTAAACATTCTTTTCCATGAAATGGACATTTGTAAAAGTAAAATGTTGTATTTTATAACCCCCAAAAATATTATTTGGTGCTATAACCAATGTGTTTTTAAATGCATTCTATCTCACAAGAGGCAACAAACTGTATATACATTAATTTTAACAAAAATATATAATAGCAAAAAATTACACCAAAGCTAATTTTTCCAAGACGACATTTTATTGATTGTTGAAATTGATAAATTAGAAGGCCGTTGAAATGGACTTTCCCTAAACTGGTGTCCCTCTGTATTTCTAGGACTACTTGTACTAGTCTAGGGTGAAAATAATTGGTTTCTGACAATCTAATGTAAGGATTAGGTTTTTATATACATGGCCAACTGTACTACTATACTCCTCGTCTATGTCATCAGCCTTACTTATACATATAGGACTTGGTCATAACGGGTAGAAAAAGTGACCCGGTAAGTGGCTAGCTATTGGTCTTGGCAGATGTAGACTTCTTCTACAATACAGAAGAGCTATCTCCTTCTGTGGTAGAAGATGCTGGATTAGTGCTATAATGCACTTGTATATGTCTATGATGTATTTTTGCCCTATTTTACGAAGTATAGTTCTGTATCCCCCCCCCCCCCCCCCCCCACGATTTCCAGTGGTGCTAAGTCAATCGATACCTTATAAAATATCATAGGACTAAAACTTGTGACTTTTTTTTTTTTCAAGCACTGAAGATTTCAATGCATAGTGGCAAGAGAGACTTGAACAAACTGAGATTGTACGTATTTTTGGATCAAAAATATAAAGATATTGTGGCTGTGTTTTACACTACACCTTCACTACCTCAGACTCCTTGCATTGACTCTCTCCTGCCAGAGAAGGACCATAGTTCTGGATGTGGTTGGCGTTAATTCTGCCTACATCTAATTCTGTGCTATGCATAACTTGGCAGCTCAACTTTTTAAATATTCTTAAATAATCAGCATTTTCTCTATTCTTCAAAAAATGTTGATGGACCTCCTATAGTGTTAAAGTTTCTGATTATAATGTATGTGCCCCCCACCCCAATTCAAAGCACTGGCAAACTACTGTTTGCATTCAAAAATGTATATGTTATATACATTTATAAACCCATATTGTGTTGAATATAGATATCCATGTGCATTTTCTATGAGTGTAATGATTTAAGATTGGATTCTGTAACTGTAACTATATTTTCAGAAAAACTGCTGGAAATTTTGCTTTCACTGGTGTCATGGTATTAAATCCAACCTATTAAGACATGTTTTCTGTCTGTATTTTTTCTGAAGGTGTTAATTTACTTGGTGGTTGCACTGACTTGGTTACGTTGAATTGTTGGTCTAGCCTCTAGTTGTGTATTGTCCTCTGCACAGAAATGTTTGATACCCAGAAAACAATATTACTGTAAATGATCTAGTAAAATAGAGTAGCCTATGGGGTATGTAGGTCAAGAGATTAAAAAATAAAAAAAGTGACCATAATGCATTTGGAAGTTTTTATTTTCTGTGACCAGGAAAATAGACTGAATCTTGGATAATGCATGGTATCAACTAGTGCTCTCCATTTATTTATATTGTAAGGCTGCATCAGGGTGTTTAGGAGATAAACTCTAATGCACGTCTTTCTCATGTACACGGAACCATTCCCATTTTTTATTAAACAAGAGAGATCTGTCAATCTAGTCTTAGATAAAGCAAAACCAGGGGCATAACTATAGGGGTTCCAGTCGCAACCGAGCCTTGGAGTCTGTGGGGGCCCAAAAGGTCCCTTTGCCCCAAATGAGAAGACCAGTACTATAAATTACATATGATAGTTGGGTCGCTTTACAAATTTTGCACTAAAGAAGCATTTCCAGCAAAAATGTCCGATCCCTCCTCCCCCGTTTGTAATTGAGGTGGCATAAACAATATTGTACTTTAAAAACTGGCTGATGGCTTTATCTTGCATTCTCAACCTCTGTTCTGGGCCACCCGCCTTGACTAACCAAATCCTACAGCGTTTGCGTGTGGACCAGGAGTCAGTCTCTCTATTCATATAAGACTCACATCGAGACTCTCATAGGAATGAATAGAGAGACTGACTTCCGGGGACCGAGCGACAGCCCCGAACGGAGGCTGAAACCTACATTGAGTTTCTTAACTACTGTATCGTTTATGCTACGAGTGCTTCTTTTAGGCCTGAGAGCAAGTTACTCCTTTGGTAATATCTACTCTTAGTACATGTATCCAATATATTTATCAGGAGGCCGTTTTCTCTCAAAGATCTTTTAGGTTTAAGTTTTAGTTATATGTTCTATTTTATTCAGGATAAAAATATACAATTATCGGTGACCTCTATTTCAACACAAGCTAACTACTGTGATGCATGAACCTATGTAATCTCAAAGGCCTAATGTAACCAACCATCAGAGAATTTGTCAGCTTCCATATCTCAAAACAGTAACTCTCATAAAGAAGTGTAATGTAGTGACTTTATCAACACAGTAATGGACCGCTTTTAAGCCAAAACACTCACAGCATAATGCCTCATGCACACGACAGTGTGCGCCAGCCGAGTCTCGTCAGTTTTTACGGACCCAATTCACCCGCTAAAGTGAATGGGTCCGTAAAGGCTATCGGCTGCCACTCGTATGCCGTTAAAAACGGCCCGAGTGGCACATCGGTCGTGTGTAAGAGGGCTTAGGCTGGATTCACACAAGCATGTTCGGTCCGTAAAGGACGGAACGTATTTCGGCCGCAAGTCCCGGACCGAACACACTGCAGGGAGCCGGGCTCCTAGCATCATGGTTATGTACGACTCTAGGAGTCCCTGCCTCTCCGTGGAACTACTGTCCCGTACTGAAAACATGATTATAGTACGGGACAGTTGTCCCGCAGCGAGGCAGGGACTCCTAGCGTCGTACATAAAACTATGATGCTAGGAGCCCGGCTCCCTGCAGTGTGTTCGATCCGGGACTTGCGGCCGAAATACGTTACGTCCTTTACGGACCGAACATGCTCGTGTGAATCCAGCCTTAGGCCTTGTTCTCACAGTGCAGTTTCTTTTCTCAAGTCAAAATTGGGTTGAATACTTTTCCTCTGTCTAGGATTTACTCCCGGTTTTAGCACTGTATGGGCAAAGCCTTAGGTCTTATATCAAATTCTATTCCTGGGGTAGTTAGGTGCCTTCCAACTTTTGTTCCTGACCCTTCAAGTCTGTAGTCACATCAGATGGTTTTATTAGTATCTACAGCTGGCTATATATGCATATGGTGGCAGTTGTTTGCCAAAGGATCGTTTTTAAACCCTAAATGCTTAGTAGAATTATGTGGAACAAATTTTAAGGAGTCTTTTCGTTTTTAAAGTATTGCATTATCTAAGAAATTGGAAAATATGACCCGTTTTATCCCCCGCGTCCTGCAATATGTGTTATTTGTCTCTAGGGCTAGTTTACCAACTTTGTTACACTATAGCCGGCCATACACATGAGACGAGCTGTCTTCCGACTCCACCCTAAAAATTGGGTAAAGCGGAATAAGCCACATCCGGACACCTCTGGCAGTGGCTTATCTCCTGCAGGAACAAATGATTGGCATGTTGAAAAACAACATCCCAATTCTTTTTTTTATCCCGCCACATTTACAGGATACAGTCTGGAGGCCGCCATACACATTAGATCGTCGGCAGATCCTACCGAAGTCGTGGGTTCAGTCAACTTTTATCTAATGTGTATGGCCGGCTTTAGGCTGTGGTAAAACACAAACATAAATAATTAAAGCCGCTGCAATCTCTGAGAATAACATAGCTCCAAATTTACAATATAGTAACAATAGACAGTGGACTTTTTTACAGTACTGATCAATAAGCTAAATCAGTAATTTCAGGTACAGTACATTACCGGTGACCGTGATTTGTTTTTTACTTTGGTGATTACATATTTTTTATTTTGTTTGTTTTTTTCCATAAATATTGGTCTCACTTCTCACATGTTTTTCTATTTGGTTATAATACTAAATCAATATGTAAGGTTTATACGTCTGTGTTTTAAACATTTTTTAATACATATATATCTATCTATCTATATATTGATATCGATATATATATATATATATATATATATATATATATATATATATATATGGTGCTATTTTTTTTAGGAGGCAATAACGACGCACATAATTTATTTGTAATAATTTTTTCACATCTATTCACTTAAATTACTGTAACACAACTTTCTTTTCTGAAATATACCTCAAAAATACTGCAGTTTGGTCTTGAAAAGCTACAACTAGTCCTATAATGAGTGCATGTAACAATGTGATATTCATTTACAATGTCAATTTCCACACCATAGTTGCCTACAATAGTTACACATTTTTATTATGTAGTTGACAATCTGAGAGTTTCCAGTTTTGTCGTACTATGATCTCTCATAATAAGCTACAACAGTTATTGCGTTTTCATTACTGAACTAACAGAAGATAAGAATTGGTGCTTATTATACTATATAAAATTTGAGATCTCTTATTTTGAAATTCATTCTGTAAACCAGGGAGGGAAAGTAAAATGATTGCTACTGTTCTCTGTCATTAACACAGATATGATCAAAAAAGGGTTTAAACGGGTTGTCTAGAATTAGAAAAAAAAGAGTCTGCTTTTTGTCCAGAAACAGCGCCACTATTGTCTTATGGTCCGTGTTTGGTATTGCAGTTCATCCTCATTCAAGTGAATTAGGCTAAGCTGCAATGCCAAACACAGCCTTTGGACAAGAGTGGTGCTGTTTCAGGAAATAAAAACCACCATTTTTTTCTAATATCGGACAAACCCATTAAATGCGTTTTTTTGGAGTCATGGTGCTTTAAAAGCAATGTAAAAATAGATTGTAAGAAAAATATAAATACGTTTTAGTCGGTGGGATGCACAATCTTACGCTGGGGTATTACTTGCATTTTGGGAGTTTTTTCTTTTTCAATAACCTCATCAGGGATAATTTGAACAGAGATTTTGCCACCATTACAATATAAATGTTCAGGGATACATCTCCAGACACCATACTACAGATACAGGCATTCAGCTTTTGATAACCTTTGTCCTTTTATTATGCATAATGTCAAATGGAAAACTTGTACATTTTAGGTATGACTTTGTCAACTTTTTATCTTTATGTATTTGAATTAATTCTTTCCAGTGTTGAATCAGTTCAGCAGTGGAAAGGGTTAAAAGGAATACAAAGAATGGTTTTGTGGCATAAATTAATGCAGTATAGTTAGCTAGAAAATAGATGTTGATGTATTTGATTTCATGTCTTTAAATTCACTGGCTACGACATTCTCCAATGGAGCTAGGCTTGTAGGCCACACTTGAATATATCTCAACTTGTGACTGTGGTTACTTGAAAATTCAGTTTATTTTGGGGTTGATCTGATGAATGATAGATTTTCCGATATCTGAAGGCGGTAGGATTAATGTGTATTAAACTGCAGATATGACTAGTACAGTAAATTGATGCTGATAATTTTATTTTGTATAATTTTCCATGTTTCGTATTTTTTTTTCCTGGCTTTTGCTCCCATTATTGTGTTATGTAATTTTTATTTTAGGATGCCTAAAAAATTCCAACTATGAATAATTTTTTTTTTGTATTTTATTATAATTTTCACAAGCAACCTGTTTGTGAAATGTATTATTCCTGATAACTAAAATATTGTGGGTGTTTCAATAAATTTTATATTTATTTTTTGCACTCAAACTCTGCGTTTTGATTTAACACTCAAGACATTTGACAATCGTGCAGCTTTTGTTGTATTCTGTAATGTTTCTTTATAACTGCAGCTCTTTAGAATTGCAGTGGTCTGCCAGCCATAGAGACAGGCCATGCCACAGCTATCGACCCAGTAGGTACAGTGTCCAAACACCAAACCAAACATCTACAATTACTGATTCCCAATTCCGAAATTTAACCTTGAGCTGGAAGTTTTTGAGATACTTTTACATGCCCCCTCCCACCATCCACTTCACAGCCCCTGCAGTGCTCATAATCCAAAAAGAGAAATGGGTAGAGGTGTTGGACTGTATCTAAATACCCTGGCCAAGACATAGTGTCTGGGTACTCTGCACCCAGGGCACATGCCCTGCTTGCCCTATTAGCTACACCCTTGGTTTAGGGCAGCCAACTAATGTTTTTTTGTAAAGTTGCAATGCAGCCAATCGACCACCACCAGGAGGCGAGTCATTTTCTGTGGGGGGCCCTCATACCCCACAAATAACTTGGGCTGCATGTAAAGGGGCATAGCTAGGGTGGGCTGGTGGGGCATGTGCGTCAGGTGCTGGGTGCCAGGGGAGCATCAGCAAACCATTCTGCTGTAGCTGAGGTATTTAGATACAAGCTGAATCCTTGCCCTGGGTGAAGCAAAGTCTAGCTGCAGCTCTGGCATGTACATTGGCGATTTTAAAGTTATACCCAAATAATAAGGTGTTTACAAGAGCTTGGCCTGCATTTTTGCTACAAAATGTTGTATCCATGTTGTTAAATGTATTTTACTATCATGTATTAACATTAAAATGGGATTTTATTATATTGTTAGCACTTTTTTCAATTCTTATAGAGTGCAATATACATTCACAGATCACATTAGTATCTAATCAGCCAATCATGTGGTAGCAAGTCGATGCATAATAACATGCAGACGCGTTCAATGGACTCAGTTGTCATTTAGACCAAACGTCAGAATGAGGAAGAAATGTGATCTGAATGACTGACTGTGGAATGACTGTTGTGGCCAAATTGGCTTATTTGGGTGGATTATTTGGACTTTTTTCACACACGAGTGGTGTTCAAAACTTCTAATGAGTAGTCATTCGTTGCTTGGAAACACCTTGTTATGAAGGCTATTTTCATGCATTTCCCTACTTTAGGGGAATGGGTTGGGAAATCCTCACACCAAACGTGTGCCCAACATTTTTGGCAAACAGTGAGAAGTATGCATCGACATAGCTTTTATTAATTGTTAACTGTATTGAAAAATGTAGTGGAGTAAGCTTTTTAATACAAGGGAAAAAACAAGAAATTAAAGCTGCTGTTCCACAAGTTGACTAATGGAAAAACCGCTCAAAGCTCTCTTAGGCCTTGGCTACATTCTGTCTTGTCTTGTGCAATGCCTGGTTGGTTGCCTAGCTGAACTCAGATTGAGTGTAATTTAAAGGGGTTGTTTCAGGACGATAATCCCTGTTCATATGCCCTATTAGTGCATATGGATGTCATTAAGCGGGAAATTTATCAATCGGGACCCTCCTCTATGTGACAGAAGGGAGACCCGCTTTGAAAGAGTGGCTCCCACTTTGGTGAACCCGGTATGGACCATGCATTCTATGGATGCCCATTCACTTGAATATTTGCCATGGAATGCTACATTTCTTCTAGACGAGGCTTCCCCTGGGCGTGAAAGAAGCCAGTCTCGCAGCGATCATCTTATCGCCACACTTTTTCATTGAGTTGCACTTCAATACAATGCATTATAAATGTGTTACCTCTGTCGAGTGATCGTTACATTGATTTCTATTGGAGTATAAATGTGGAAAACGGTTTATTATGGCACAAAAAATATATTGCTTCCACACTGTTTTTGATGATGGATTTTTTAAGTCAACATGTAGCCAGACCTTAAAGAGCCCCACGATACCAATAGCATTGTTCTCCCTTGTTGAGTCAAAAAGACTACAAGTACATCTAATTCTAAGACCATGCATTAATTCCCCCTTTCCTAGTGCAACACCCTCCGTGCGTCTGGGCTTTCCACTAGTATATGAAAGATGGCTGCAAAAATTCATGTTTGTTTATGCACAAGCACTAATAAAATCAGATTGATGTTAGCTGGCTAACATTGCAATTCATTTCTAAGGTCTCTGATGGGGTTTAGGGCAGGACCATCTGCTAACCTATCATGTTCTTCCCCACAAGTTGACAATATGTTTTTAGAAATCTAACATTGACGGTATTTCAGCAGAAAGTATTCTGATATTTTCCTGTCAGACTGCCCGATGGTGAAAGAACAGTCCAACGGTGTCATGCTTTATCTGAGGAAGAATGGACATGTTTTGGCTTCAGTTGTCCAGCTCTATGAGCTTGTATGGCTTCTCGTCTAGGCTATAATTCCAATATGTTTCCACTTCACAAAAACAGCACTTACAGATGACCAGGGAAGCTTGTTGGAAAAGTGACCAACTCATCCAAGAAGTCACAGAACATCCCAGAAAAACATTCAAAGAACTGAAGGCCTCACTAATGTCAGTTCTTATGACTTCAGAGACTTCTCAAAATGGGATTCATTGTAGAGTAGTGGAAAATAGCCAAGAATTGCATCAGCATGATGATGATCAGGATGACCTTAAAGAGGCTCGGTCACCAGATTCTCAAATCCCTATCTCCTATTGCATGTGATCGGCGCTGCAATGTAGATAACAGCAACGTTTTTGTTTTGTTTTTAAAACGTTCATTTTTGGCCAAGTTATGAGCTATTTTATATTTATGCAAATGAGCTTTGAAATGGACAACTGGGCGGTTTTTTTTTCGTTATGTCCAACTGGGCGTGTATTGTGTTTTTAACTGGGCGTGTTTATGTGTATGACGCTGACCAATCAGTGACCAGTCCGCGTCATATACTCCTCAACATCTGCACGCTCCTCTCCTGAAATATTCTGTGCTGCTGTGAACTCTGCTCTTACCATTACGTAGCTCTCAGTCTGTTACCAACACCTTCACATGATTGGCAATTCACCACCCCGCACAAGATCCTACTGCACGGCTGACAGCCGTCAGCTGTATAGCTAACAGCACGGTTGTGTTGGAAGCGCGCGCCTGCTGTGTCTCACTTAGCAGCTGGGTGTGTTCCCCTCATCTAGCTGCTACGTTCTATCCTGACCGCCAGTGAATTCTCCGTGCGGTCTTCGCAGTGCTGCTACCCCGTTTACCTACGGGAGCAGAACGCGGCTCCTGAAATACTCTGTGCTGCCTTAAACTCTGTGGACAGGTCAGGATCCTGTTTTTTTTAAATGCTGCTGGGGAACCCGCTCGATCCACTATATAAGGCTGCGCCTCCATCCTCTTCTGCCCCAGTCACTTATTCTCAAGCACTGTAAACTTTCAGATTGGTTGCGCTGTGAATATTCGGAGAACGTGATTGGTTTATGTGCAGGGTAATGAACATACAGACAAGCAGTAGAAGACTGACTAAGGGCTGAGCATTTCTTTGAATTCAGTCTTCTACTGCTTGTCTGTATGTTCATTACCCTGCACATAAACCAATCACGTTCTCCGAATATTCACAGCGCAACCAATCTGAAAGTTTACAGTGCTTGGGAATAAGTGACTGGGGCAGAAGAGGATCAGGATAGAATGTAGCAGCTAGATGAGGGGAACACACCCAGCTGCTAAGTGAGACACAGCAGGGCGCGCTTCCAACACAACTGTGCTGTTAGCTATACAGCTGACGGCTGTCAGCCGTGCAGTAGGATCTTGTGCGGGGTGGGGACTTGCCAATCATGTGAAGGTGTTATTGAGGACAGGAGTGGAGGAGAGGTAACAGACTGAGAGCTACGTAATGGTAAGAGCAGAGTTCACAGCAGCACAGAATATTTCAGGAGAGGAGCGTGCAGATGTTGAGGAGTGTATGATGCTGACTGGTCACTGATTGGTCAGCATCATACACATAAACACGCCCAGTTAAAAACACAATACACGCCCAGTTGGACATAACGAAAAAAAACGCCCAGTTGTCCATTTCAAAGCTCATTTGCATAAATATAAAATAGCTCATAACTTGGCCAAAAATGAACGTTTAAAAAAAACAACAAACGTTGCTGTTATCTACATTGCAGCGCCAATCACATGCAATAGGAGATAGGGGTTTGAGAATCTGGTGACAGAGCCCCTTTATATCACTTGAGATCATGTTTTATGGACAAATACATAAAGTAAAACTTTTTGGGTAAAACAGGTCTCATTATGACTTGTGTAAGGCAAATAGAGCATCCCATAGTTGTGATATGTTACAGTATTAACAATCAAACATTGTGGCAAGTGGTGTGATGGTTTGTAAATGATCTGCAGCCTTAGGTCCTCAGAATTGGGAACCACAAATACTGCATTGTACAAGAAAATTATTCCACAGAATGTCTGATCATCTGTATGCAACCCTAAACTGAAGCATAACTAAGGCTCTGTTCACATCTGCGTTGAGGTCCCGTTCTCACGTTCCGTCTGAGCTTTCCGTCAGAACGGGACCCTGATCAGACATGAACAGAAACCAGAGGTTTCCGTTTCCATCACCATTGAAGGATCCGGTGCACAGCAGAGACAAACGGAATCCATGGGCACCGGATACGTCACCATTGAAATAAATAGTGATGGAAACGGAAACCTCTAGTTTCCATTCGTGTCTGTACAGGGTCCCGCTCTGATGGAAAGCTCCGACTGAACGTCCGAACGGGACCCCAACGCAGATGTGAACAGAGCCTTATGAGCAAGAATATGTTTGCTACTAAAGTTGCATTTGTCTAATACGACATTTTGTCTGAAGGTCAGACGCCATTCAGTTTGATAATTATGTAATATCAGGAGACCGCTGAAAGGGAGAAATCATTTTCTTATATTACTGTGTTTTATATTGTATTCTCAACTGACTTCTAATATTAATAGGGATTTACAATAGGGAGTACATTATTCCATATAATAAGTATGACGCTGCTGTAGAACATATTTTTGAAGAGTAGTGGGAGCTCCACGTCAACTGATGGATTGACATCAAACCCCCTCCCCCCCCCAGAAATAGCAGTATGTACAGTGCCGTGATAAAACCTTCTTATATTTTTGCATATCGGTCACACTTGGGCTCTGTTCACATCTGGGTTGGGGTCCCGTTCTGATGTTCCGTCTGAGGTTTCCATCAGAACGGGACCCTGAGCAGACACAAACTGACACCGACGGAAACCAGAGGTTTCCGTCTCCATCACCGTTGATTTCAATGGTGATGGAACCGGTGCCCGTGGTTTCCGTTTGCCTCTTTGTCCACCGGACCCGTCGTTTGTGTCTGCTCAGGGTCCTGTTCTGATGGAAACCTCCGACGGAATGTCAGAACGGGACCCCAACGCAGATGTGAACAGAGCCTAATCTAGTTTGTTAGCAATTGTGTGAGAACTGGAGCCAGGGGAATGCTGGGAGTTGTAGTTCTCTCCTCTTATACCTCCTCCCTGTATACCTCCTCCCTCTGATATCACATAATAACAGCCTGGACATGCTGGGAGTTGCAGTTCTCTCCTCTTTTATACCTCCTTATTTATTTCTTCCCCAGGAGTAAGCACACTTTCTGTCTGTGATGGTCATTTTACTGTGAGTGGCGAGCTGATGGTTATTTTACAGGCGGAGGGGCTGATGGTCTCTTTCCTGGGGGGACTTATGGTCTCTTTACTGGGGGGCTGATGGTAATTTTACTGTAAGTGGGAAGCTGATGGTCACTTTACCGGAGGGGACTAATGGTCACTTTACTGTGGCGGCTGATGGTCACTTTACTGGATGGGGCTTATGGTCTCTTTACTGGGGGACTGAGACTGATGGTCACTTTACTGGAAGGGGCTGATGGTCATTTTACTGTGAGGTGGGGGCTGATGGTCATTTTACCATGAGGGGGTCTGATGGTCATTTTACTGTGAGGGGGGGGGGCCTGATGGTCATTATACTGTGAGGTGGGGGATGATGGTCATTTTACTGTCAGTGGGGCCTGATGGTCTTTGAGTGGTTTCCGCCTCTGACCTCCCATTGAAATAGGAGGCAGGAAATACCTGTGGCGCTCGTTTGGAGTGCTTTTTTGCCTGCGGTTTTTGCATTAGCTTCAACGGCTTAAAAAATTGTGGCCGAAAAACAGCGCAAAAAAAAAGCGCTATCAATTCAAAATTACCAATTTTTGGTAGGGGTGCCCTGAGGAATTTTTTCCAGCGGTGCCTCGAGCCTGAAAAGGTTGGGAAACTCTGCATTAAAGGGATCCTGTCATCAACATCTTACCTGTTAAACTCGCCTGACCCCTCAATGGCCGCAGCTGTCCAGAGTTCGTTCCTGTTCTCTTCTTTCCTGAAGTCCTCCTCTGTCAGTAAATATAGTCGTTTAAACTTTTCCCGCCTTTTATGGTAATTATTTTTCCCTCTGGGATGCAGCTTCTTAACCACGCCCACTGCCACCACCTGTCCGGCCCTGACTGGCTAAGGAGCTGTCAATCAAAAAGAAGGAGGTGGAGTCCACTCTGAGATGCTGGAGGAATGAAAATCTGACTCTTTTCAGATGAAGATTTGACTCTTTTCTGCTCATTTGCATACGGCGTGGGACCACTGAAAAACGGAATACTAAAGCTACAGAGCTTACTTAGAACATATTTATAGCTTAGATGACAATGATTTTTCACCCACTTTCACCAGGTATTGCTGGCTTTATAGCTAAAATGCTGGTGACAGGTTCCCTTTAAGGGTATGTTCATATGGCTTATTTTCAGCCGTGTTTCGGGCCGGAAACGCCCCGAAAAACAGCTGAAAATACGGAAGCTGAGCGCCTCCAAATGTCTGCCCATTGATTTCAATGGGAAAAACGGTGTTTAGTTCTGACAGGGCGTTTTTTACATGGCCGTTTTAAAAAACGGCGCGTAAAATAATGCCACGTAAAAGAAGTGCTTGTCACTTCTTAAGCCGTTTTTAGAGCTGTTTTTCATTGGTTCAATAGAAAAACAGCCGCAAAAAACGCAACAAAAAACGTTTGATGCTTAAAAAAACGCTGAAAATCAGAGGCTGCTTTCTCTTGAAAACAGCTCCGTACTTTACAGCCGTTTTTTGTTTAGCGTGTGAACATACCCTGAGTATATAAGAAAGTTGTAGACCTTTTTAGTTTATACGGTGATTCATTTTTACTTACATAAAATCAGAAAACCCCTTTACGTTTTAGATCAAGAGTCTGACATTCTTCTTCATGATTTTCATTCAATTTTCCGAGCAGAATTCATAGCTCCATCAATTATGGCAAGTCGTCAAGGTCTTGAAGCAGCAAGACATTTAGGGTATGTTCACACGGCCAAATTTCAGACGTATACGAGGCGTATTATGCCTCGTTTTACGTCTGAAAATAGGGCTGCAATACGTCGGCAAACATCTGCCCATTCATTTGAATGGGTTTGCCGACGTACTGTGCAGACGACCTGTTATTTACGCGTCGTCGTTTGACAGCTGTCAAACGACGACTCGTAAAAATACAGCCTCGTCAAAAGAAGTGCAGGACACTTCTTTCAGACGTTTTTGGAGCTGTTTTCTCATAGACTCCAATGAAAACAGCTCCAAAAACGAGTTGGTAAAAAAATGAGTTGGTAAAAATGCGAGTTGGTAAAAAACATCTGAAAAGCAGAGTCTGTTTTCCCTTGAAAACAGCTCTGGATTTTCAGACGTTTTGGTTGACTACGTGTGAACATACCCTTACATCATCACACGACCACCACCATGTTTGACCCTTGGTATGATTTTCTTATTGTAGGTGCTTTGTTAGCTTTACAAAAGATATAACTGACCCATGTAGTCTGCAAAAGTTCCACTTTATAGTCCTTGGTCCATAGAACATTATCCCACAAGTGTGTTGACAAGTGTCTTGTTCAGCTGTTGTTTTTGCTTTCTATGTCTCCCATTGATAAAATTTTTGCCCAATCTAATGGGGGAATCCTGAACATTGAACTTATCTGAGGTGAGTGACTCTCTAGAAGTCAACTTAGGTTCATCTGGTCGTCGATGCGCTCTTGGAGGAACTTTGGTGGTCTGGCCACTTCAGAAAGATTCACCACTGTTCCAAGCTTTTTCCATCTGGAGATAGTGGCCTTCACCCCGGTTCTCTGAAATCCCACAGCTTTAGAAATTGCTTTGTAAGCCTTTCCATACGAATAAATATCAGTAACTTCCTTCCTATCTCATTTATACACAATGGGGCAGATTTATTAAGATTGGCATTTCATAATATATAACGTACAATAAATTGGGCACATTTTACTTTTAAGAGGTGCATGCCCCTTAATAAATTAGGCACATCTCTGGCTATCCCTGTGCTAGAAAGGGAAATCGATGCCAGCTATGATTATAAGTTATAATAAATTAGCAGGCTGGGAGAGGTAACCAGTGGCGGATCATCATTAGGGCGGTTCGGGCGGCCGCCCGGGGCCCAAGGCTCCCAGGGGGCCCACGGCCGCCCGAACCCCCTCATGCCCGGTGGCGTCGCTAGCACCGGAGGGAGCCCCAGTGCCAGGATCGCACCTGTCATGAGGCGAGGTGAGCTTCTGTAGCTACGTAGCAGCCGTGGTCTGTGCTGAAACTCCCCCTCCAGCCCCCCTTACCTGCTCTACACATCTCTCCTCCTGCTGCTAGCAGTCGGGACATGGGGGAGGGGAGACTGTCGGCGGGCTCTGTGTTGGGCTGTGAGCTGGAGAAACGCTGTGTGAAGACTCACAAATATCCTACATAAAAGGTAAGTGCATGTGTGTTTACAATGTGTACTTTATATGTGTATAATGTGCATACTCATGTGTGTTTACAATGTGTACTTTATATGTGTATAATGTGCATACTCATGTGTGTTTACAATGTGTACTTTATATGTGTATAATGTGCATACTCATGTGTGTTTACAATGTGTACTTTATATGTGTATAATGTGCATATTCATGTGTGTTTACAATGTGTACTTTATATGTGTATAATGTGCATATTCATGTGTGTTTACAATGTGTACTTTATATGTGTATAATGTGCATATTCATGTGTGTCTGTGATGTGTACATATGTATGTATGTATATAGTGTGTGTGTATGTATGTGTGTATATATGTGTGTGTGTGTGTGTGTGTGTGTACATATATATATATGTGTGTGTGTGTGTGTTTTATATAGTGTGTGTGTGCATATATAGTGTGTGTATATATATATATATAATATATATATATTTGCAGCAATTGCGCAGAAACTAGCAGAAATTCAGCTGCAGAAAAAAAGCACCATTTCCTGCATTTTTGCTGCAGAAAATGTTGCGTATTTTGCTGCGTTTTTCTCAATGTTGGGGGATGGTGACGTCTCCTCTGAAAAAACGCAGAAATTCTGTCCACTTTCCGCAGCAGGAATTGTCATGCTGCAGTACGAGAAATACTCACCGCAGGACAAAATGTCTGGTCGGAAATTTTACGCAGCGTCTGGATGAGATTTGGTAAATCTCACTCACTTTGCCGCTACTGTATTCTGCGTATTTTCCGGGCGGAAAATACGCAGCAATTCCGATAAGTGTGGACAAGCCCTAATACCGTAGCAGCAGAGTAGATTAGATGTGAACAATTCTCATCCACACGCTGCGTAAATAAGTGGAAAAAAAGCTGAGAAATTGACCTGCGGTGCGGTTTTTTATTCCGCAGCATGTCAATTGTATTTGCGTAAACGCTGCTCATTTGTTTCGGGTTTTCCCCATTTAATTCAATGGGGAGGTAAAACCCGCAACAAATAATCGATGTTATGTAAAAATGCAATTTAGAAAAAATAAAAATCTTATACTTGCCCAGAATTCTGTCCGGGCCGGCCTCCTGGGATGACGTGTCACCCCATGTGACCGCTGCAGCCAATCACAGACTGCAGCAGTCATATGGGATAAAATGACATCCCAGGGCTGCATTATAGCGACGCTGTGTAGCACTATATACAAGGGGGGGAGCGCTGTGTAGCACTATATATAAGGAAGGGAGCACTGTATGGCACTATATACAAGGGCGAGTGCTGTGTGGCTCTATCTATAGGGGGCTGTGTGACGCTCTCTACAGGGGGTTGTGTGTGTGGCACTCTCTACAGGGGGTTGTGTGTTTGACACTATCTACAGGAGGTTGTGTGTGTGTGTGTGGCGCTATCTACAGGGGGGGTGTGTGGCGCTGTCTACATGGGGGTTTGGCGCTATCTACAGGGGGCACTGTGTATGTGGTGCTTTACTTTACAGTGTGTGACAATTATATTCAGGGGCGCAGTGCATGGTGATATTATATTTAAGGGCTGCAGAAATTTGCATTTTTTTAGCAAATGCGTCAGTTTATGCTAGCATTTTTCACACACAGTATAGACCACAGACAAAATTAATCTCCTTTCACATTCTTCCACTTCTCCCATGCATGGGGATACCAAATATGTGGGGCTTATTTATCACATAGAGATGTAGGAGGGCTGTCGATAGAAGAAGCTTATTTCACAAATCGCCTTTTTTCAAAGCTGGTTTTACAAAACTCAACAGAGTTTCTATAACACTTCCAAAATATCTGCTCTTGAAGCAGAAATCCCAAAATATTCATCTAGGGGTATAATGGGAATTTATTTTTTTGGGTTTTCAAAAATAAGAAATTTCATATTTATGCAATTGGAGCTCTCCGGCAGATAAAACTTTAGAAAATATGCAAACATGACATCCACCCCCCCCCCCCCCATCCATTCCCTCCCTCACCCTTGGAGTAAAGTAAAAATGTAACGTAGGGCAAATATATTTTCAACTAATTAACTAAAATCTAATAATTCAGAACAGTGTGGTATTTTTTAAAACATGGGTCAATGCACAGGCCTGGTTGCGAGGGACATGAGGGACAGAAATATTGGGAATCTTTGCGGTGCCCGTCTTTTCTGCAGACGCGGCACTTTTTCTGGGAGTTGCTTCTAGTTGTTGTTGGGGGAATGTGAGTGATGAAGTGTCTTTCAGTCAGTCGCGTGACATCCTCAGACTGGGGGCATTCTCTGGTGTCCTGAACATCAAAAATGAGGCCTTCAATAATTTTCTCCTGGAAATCCAGGTATGTGTCTCTGCCTCTGTTTGTTTTTTTTGTAGAGCACAAATGAGTTGTGGATGGCCACCTGTAACAGATAAATGGCCACTTTTTTGTACCAGGTTTTTGTTTTGCGTTTTACTAAATATGGCTGTAAAACCTGGTAGCTTAAATCCACCCGTCCCATGTATTTGTTATGTTCGGACACGCTCACTGGTTTGTGCTTGTCCGATGTTGCCCCTCTTTCCCTCACTGCCACTGTTCCTGCGGTATGAATCGTGCTTAGCACATACACGTCTTTGCGATCCCTGAACTTGACCGCCAGCAATTCCTCAGATGCATAAGCACAGGAGTCCCCCTTTACCATGCGCTTCCCCACTAATTGCTGCGGAAAACCAATTCTGTTTTTGCGAATGGTACCACATGCCCCAGTCCTTGCAGCATGCAAATGCCTAAACAGGGGCACACTAGAATAAAAATTATGTAGTACAGGTGGTACCCCTTGTGAAGCAGAGGCTGCATTATCTCCCACACGATCTTACTGCTGGTGAAAAGGGGGCATCCAGGAACATTTATTGAGCGGTCCCGCCCTTCATAAATCCTGAAGGCGGTGGTATATCCTGACCCGCTTTCACACAATTTATAAAGCTTAACGCCATATCTTGCCCTTTTGGAAGGTAGATATTGGCGAAAGCCAAGTCTGCCATGGAAGTTGAGTAGGGATTTGTCCACACTTACATTCTGCTCCGGGGTGTAGAGTTGCAGGAATAAATTATTGAGGGAATTTATTAGCGGTCTTATTTTGAACAACCGATCACGGTTTGCATCGGTAATTGGGGGGGCCTGTGCTTTGTCATTGAAGTGGAGGAACCTCAATATTGTCTCATAACGAGACCTGGGCATTACTGCAGAATACACTGGGGTGGCTTGGGCGGGTCTTGTTGACCAGTAAGGGGGGTTTTTGACAATACCCATATTTAGGGTGAGCCCCAAAAAATGTTTTAATTCCTGCAAATTGGTGGGCGTTTAATCTCTGGCATGGGTGAAGGTTTCTGCCTTATATATTGCGTGGCATATAAATTTGTTTCGTGGACAATCTGATTTAGGATGTCGTCAGTAATAAATAAATGGAAGTAATCCATTTGGACAAAATTTGTATTGTCCACAGTTATGCCAGGAGTGGCAGTAAATCCGTGGATTTTAGGCCCAAAAGATGGAACAGGTGCCCATACAAGAGCCTGAACTGGAGGGACCAGGCTATCCTGTGCTACAGCGCTACTAGGCCCTGCGCTTCCATGTTCTGCAGTTTCAACTGCGTCAGGGATAACGTCCCCTGAAGATGAACCTGAAGTGACGCTATCATCGTCACTGCCTAAAACAGGTTCCATCACTGATGCCATCTCTGATAGGTCTCAGACCACAGCATGGCGTATGCCTCCTCAGCACTAAATAACTTCCTCGCCATAACGTCACTAACACTAACTAAACTAACTTTTTTTTTTTTTATAAGCACACAAACTAACTGGTGTATATATATATATATATATATATACACACACACACACACACACACTACCGTTCAAAAGTTTGGGGTCACCCAGACAATTTTGTGTTTTCCATGAAAACTCACACTTATATTTATCAAATGAGTTGCAAAATGACCAGAAAATATAGTCAAGACATTGACAAGTTTAGAAATAATGATTTTTATTTCAAATAATAATTTTCTTCTTCAAACTTTGCTTTCGTCAAAGAATGCTCCATTTGCAGCAATTACAGCATTGCAGACCTTTGGCATTCTAGCTGTTAATTTGCTGAGGTAATCGGGAGAAATTTCACCCCATGCTTCCAGAAGCCCCTCCCACAAGTTGGATTGGCTTGATGGGCACTTCTTGCGTACCATACGGTCAAGCTGCTCCCACAACAGCTCTATGGGGTTGAGATCTGTTGACTGCGCTGGTCACTCCATTACAGATAGAATACCAGCTGCCTGCTTCTTCCCTAAATAGTTCTTGCATAATTTGGAGGTGTGCTTTGGGTCATTGTCCTGTTGTAGGATGAAATTGGCTCCAATCAAGCGCTGTCCACAGGGTATGGCATGGCGTTGCAAAATGGAGTGATAGCCTTCCTTATTCAAAATCCCTTTTACCTTGTACAAATCTCCCACTTTACCAGCACCAAAGCAACTCCAGACCATCACATTACCTCCACCATGCTTGACAGATGGCGTCAGGCACTCTTCCAGCATCTTTTCAGTTGTTCTGCGTTTCATAAATGTTCTTCTGTGTGATCCAAACACCTCAAACTTCGATTCGTCTGTCCATAACACTTTTTTCCAATCTTCCTCTGTCCAATGTCTGTGTGCTTTTGCCCATATTAATCTTTTCCTTTTATTAGCCAGTCTCAGATATGGCTTTTTCTTTGCCACTCTGCTCTGAAGGCCAGTATCCTGGAGTCACCTCTTCACTGTAGACGTTGACACTGGCGTTTTGCGGGTACTATTTAATGAAGCTGCCAGTTGAGGACCTGTGAGGCGTCTATTTCTCAAACTAGAGACTCTAATGTACTTGTTTTGTTGCTCAGTTGTGCAGCGGGGCCTCCCACTTCTCTTTCTACTCTGGTTAGAGCCTGTTTTTGCTGTCCTCTGAAGAGAGTAGTACACACCGTTGTAGGAAATCTTCAGTTTCTTGGCAATTTCTCGCATGGAATAGCCTTCATTTCTAAGAACAAGAATAGACTGTCGAGTTTCACATGAAAGCTCTCTTTTTCTAGCCATTTTGAGAGTTTAATCGAACCCACAAATGTAATGCTCCAGATTCTCAACTAACTCAAAGGAAGGTTAGTTTTATAGCTCCTCTAAACAGCAAAACTGTTTACAGCGGTGCTAACATAATTGCACAAGGGTTTTCAAGTGTTTTCTAATCATCCATTAGCCTTCTAACACAGTTAGCAAACACAATGTACCATTAGAGCACTGGAGTGATGGTTGCTGGAAATGGGCCTCTATACACCTATGTAGATATTGCATCAAAAACCAGAAGTTTGCAGCTAGAATAGTCATTTAGCACATTAACAATGTATAGAGTGTATTTCTGATTAATTTAATGTTATCTTCATTGAAAAAAACTGTGCTTTTCTTTCAAAAATAAGGAAATTTCTAAGTGACCCTAAACTTTTGAACGGTAATGTATATCTACACTACCACTAACAAAAAAATAAAATAAACCGCTATGGATATATATATATATGGATATATAATAAAAGATAGAAAGGTAGATAGTGTAACACAATTTTTTTTCACAGTATTATTCTGGCAGCAATTCTCTCAAGTATCTGTCCCTGATACTCTGCCCAGTGCCCAGAGCTGTTAGTAACATGTATTTTACATAGAAATGCATGTGATTGGTTGTCACAGCAATCACATGTTCAGGGACCAAAAGATTGGCCCCTGACCCTCTGCCCATGGCTGTTAGCAACAGCCAGGGCACAGGGCTGTGTGCACGCGATCGCCCGTGCACAGTCTCTGAAGTGCTGCTGTAATTAGTCTATACGGCGGACTTCAGAGACCCTGACCGCTGGCCGTAAAAACACAGCCAGCGGTCGGGAACCTGTTAAAGGCCCTTCCACACAGGCAGATATTCAGCCCCGTAAACGATTGACAATACAGCTTGTTGATTGCCGCACGTTTTCTTCATTCAAACGGAGTAATGATCGGAATGTATGGGGATGAACGATGGGTAATGTGATCATTCGTTCCCATATATTTGCATCTGTTTACACTGGGAGATGTGCTGCCGACTAGTGACCATTTTTCTGGCTGCAGAAAAGATCTGATCAGCTGACAAATGAGCGTCAGCTTATTGTTGCTCTCTTTACACAGGCCAATAATCGGGATTGAGCGTCCCTATGAAAGCTCGATCATTGGCCCAGGTAATAGTGCCTTTATATGAGGAAAAAGGAGCTTTGAGGTAATCACTATTGACTGAGTGGGAAGAATCGGATGAGATGAATAAAAGAAGACCGTAGAGAGCAGCAAGGGGGATATAGACACTCCGGAAGAGGGCTGAGGTTGCCACTTTGGGACCTTTCAGTGGAACGTAAAGTCAGGTCGCACAGCCGTACAGCGCTGGTTTTCTATAATCAGTGAATTCTGTCAGAACATTGGGATTTTACAGATATTATAACATACATGTCAATGAAAATGTATTGAAGTATATAAAGGGGAATGATTGTACATTGTGACAATGTCATTATTATATAGAGAATGTCATAATTTACGCAATTCTCCACCTTTTATTTTCCCTACCACAGAAGCATGGCCGCTCACACAGGAAGACGATTATCTTACCAGTATATATTTACTGAGAGGAAACCACATTGCTCACAGGAAACTCACACGGACACAAGGAGATGATGTCCTGAGGGTGCCCTGCTCACATTTGAAGCTGCAGAACTACGTAGCAGTGATGAAAAATACTGTTCTATACAGTGATTATTATATACAGCGATTATTATATACAGCGATTATTATATACACAGATCAGTCATAACATTAAAACCACCTTCCTTATTTTGTTTATGTCCCCCCTAATGACACCAAAACAGCTCTGACCCTTCGAGGCATGGACTCCACAAGATCTCTGAACATGTCCTGTGGTATCTGCACATTAGCAGCAGATCTTGCCACTAGATTTTAGAGCATTAGGGTATGTGCACACACACTAATTACGTCCGTAATTGACGGACGTATTTCGGCCGCAAGTCCCGGACCGAACACAGTGCAAGGAGCCGGGCTCCTAGCATCATACTTATGTACGATGCTAGAAGTCCCTGCCTCGCTGCAGGACAACTGTCCCGTACTGTAAACATGATTATACTACGGGACAGTTGTCCTGCAGCAAGGCAGGGACTTCTAGCGTCGTACATAACTATGATGCTAGGAGCCCGGCTCCCTGCACTGTGTTCGGTCCGGGACTTGTGGCCGAAATACGTCCGTCAATTACGGACGTAATTAATGTGTGTGCACATACCCTAAACCTCCACCATGTTGTTATACTTCTCGGGTTTAGCATCCTTAAAGAGACTCTGTCACCAGATTATAAGTGCCCTATCTCCTACATAATGTGATCGGCGCTGTAATGTAGATAACAACAGTGGATGTTATTTTGAACAATGATCATTTTTTAGCAAGTTATGAACAATTTTAGATTTATGCTAATTAACTGGGCATTTTTTAACTTTTTACCAAGTGGGCGTTGTAAAGAGAAGTGTATGACGCCGACCAATCAGCATCATACACTTCTCTTCATTCATGTTTAGCTGTACTCACAGCACAGTGAGATCACGCTGTGCTGTCACATACTCCTACAGTAACTTTACCGAAGTGTCTTGAGAGTGAATAGACATCTCCTCCAGCCAGGATGCGATATCTATTCACACTCCCGACACTTCGGTAAAGTTTCTGTGGGACTTACTCGCAGCACAGTGTGATCTTGTGACATTCTGCTGTGCTGTGAGTACAGCTGAACATGAATGACAGTGAATGTATCGCTAGAAATTTTTATTTTCTTTTTAGTTAAACAATTATTATTTAAGTGATTACACATTGTTTTAATTTTTACATTTTTTCACAAGTCAGGAAATATTATAAATTAGATTCTAATTTATAAAATTTCCATGTGCTGGCCACTAGAGGGAGCAGTTCCCAAAATTGCAGCATGGTCAATGTGGTAAAGCAACCTCATTGCTTTATGCTGAAAATTTGGGGAAGGCACACTCTCTCTAGTGTCCTCACACAATCCCCCCTCCCTTATTCTGGCTAGTGCCAGGAGAAGGAGGGGTTTGAATCTTCAAACCTCCTACACTGTGTGGTGCTATTTTCTGAGCGACTGCACAGTGTAGGAGGATTAGATACAGTGCTCAGCAGACCGTATAACACAAACATACACGAACATAATACACACATCACATACACGAACATAAATTACCTTCTGCTGCCGCCACCTCCGCTCCTGTTCCTTGCGCCTTCGCTTCCTTGAACATATGGCCGGAAGCCGCGGCCGGAAGTCGTCATCTTACCGTCCGGCAGCGGCTTTCGGTCCACATGAAAATGGCGCCGGATTTCGCTCTGCGAATGAGCGTCATTTTGGTCTGTGTGGGAGCGGTGCATGCGCCGTTCCCACACAGACGGTGTACGCTTCAGAGAATGGAACGGCTCCCGTTCGCATTCTCTTTGGGGATGTATGTGCCGTATTCCATCTCTGTATGTGTCGTTAATCGACACATACAGAGATGAAAAAAAAATGGCAGCCCCATAGTGAAGTAAAAGTAAGAACAAAGTAAAAAGTAGAACATGAGAACACAAATAAATCAAATTTATGTTAATATATTAAAAGCAATATGATTAAAAAAAAAATTCATGACACCTTCCCTTTAACATACCCCTCTCAAAACTCAGTTTTAGCATTTGGTCTAGAAAGAAGTTATAATACAGCGCGCACTGTCTATACAATACTGGTGAGATAAGTCCAGTGGTATTCTGTGCGTGCACATTGTCCAGATACAGCCAAGACCAGTAAACCTCGCTTCACTGCGCAGGCGCCGATGCCTCTGGACTCATCTCAGAACTCTTTACCAGTAATGTACAAACAGCGTGCGCTGGATTATCATTTATCTTTAGACAAAATGCTAAAACTGAGACCTTTTAGAGGGCATGATTAGGACACTAAACCCAAGCAGTATGACAACATGGTGGTGGTTTAGTGCCCTATCATCTAGTGACAGGTTCCCTTTAAGTCCTGTAAGTTGTGGATGGATGGATTTGACTTGTTTTTACTGCACATTTCACAGATGCTCAATCAGATTGAGATCTGGGAAATTTGGATATTTGAAGTCGACTCCTTGAACTCCTTTGTCATGCGCTTTACACCATTCCTGAATACTTTGCAGTGTGGCAGGGAGCATTATCCTGCTGAAAGAGGCAGCGGCGATGAACTTTCTTCATGACCACCGTTAACTATCTACAGGGGTGGCTATATGTGGGCAATATCTACAGGGATGGCTACATGTGGGACACTATCTACAGGGGACTGTAAGTGGGGAACTATCTACAGGAGCTCTATGGGGGTCACTATCTACAGGGAGATCTATGTAGTGCATTATCTACAGGGGGCACTATCTGCAGGGTGTGTGTGGGGGACACAGTGTATGGTGCTATTATAATTAGGGACAGGGTATGGTGCTATTATAATTAAAGGTGCAATATATGGCCCTATTATATTTAGGGGCATAGTGTGTGGCACCATGATAACTTTTATCTTAGTTTAAAGGTGCAGAAATGTTTGAAAAGTGAGAAGCTGAAGACATCTGAGTTGCAAATTGTGGAAATGGGCTGTGGCCGGGAGAAGTCATCATAGAAGTCTGGACCAGATGGAGAAGAAAAGAGAAAAATAACAACTAGAATCTGAGATCGTCACCCGTGAGTCACTTTATGTAAAAAAAATATTCTGCCTCTAATCGGCACTGTAGTCACTGTATGATCTGCAGCAAGATAATGGTGGTATGATTTTTTTTGTGTGAAACACATCTCCCAGCATATCCTTACCATTTTTTGGGCAATGCTGGGAAGAGTATACAATTTAGTGCAAACCTATACCGCAGGGGTTGCACTAAATTGAGCTGTATTTGTGCTGGTGTTTTATTTATGTACTGAGCTTTGTTCTGGTACTGTATATATGTATTGAGCTTGGTCCTGGTGCTGTATATATGTACTGATGTTGGTTCTGGCACTGTATATATACTGATCTTGGTTCTGGCACTGTATATATGTACTGATCTTGGTTCTGGCACTGTATACAGTGAAGGAAATAAGTATTTGATCCCTTGCTGATTTTGTAAGTTTGCCCACTGTCAAAGACATGAACAGTCTAGAATTTTTAGGCTAGGTTAATTTGACCAGTGAGAGATAGATTATATTAAAAAAAAACAGAATCATATAGTCAAAATTATATATATTTATTTGCATTGTGCACAGAGAAATAAGTATTTGATCCCCTACCAACCATTAAAGGGGTATTCCGGAACTAAAAAAATTACATTTATTTAAATAAAACAATGAAAATGATATAACTTTACAATGTACTTACGTTTCATCAGATGGCTGTAGCGTCGTATATCCTCCTCCGTCACCGCCCCCTTAGTGAAGCAAAATCTGCACTTCCTGTGCAGACCCGTCCATTTAGTCTTCTGCCTTGCTTCCGGTTTCCGGCTTTCACACTGTACGGTTACGTCACAAATGACGTAACCGTACCACGTGCTTCTTTATCTCAGAGCATGCGTGGTTAACACACTCCACCGCGCATGCTCTGTTAAATTATAACCCCTTATAAATTACCGACGGAATACGAAGTTGCGGGAATAACGGCCGTTTCGGCCGTCTTCCCGACAGGTGCAGGAGCTGTGACAGCTGCTGTCTCGTACAGCAGCTGCCGCAGCTCCTACAGCGGGGACCGATCGCTGTGTCCCCGCTGTCTAACCCCTTAAAAGCCGCGTTCAATAGAGATCGCGGCTTTTTAGGGGTTAAGTTACCATCGCCGGCCTGCTACACGATAGCGGCCGGCGATGGTTACTATGGCAACCGGACACCAAACAATGGCGTCCGGCTATGCCATCGACGGAAGCCTAATGGGTCCTGACAAAGTCAGGACCCACTATGCTTGCTGTCAGTGAATAGCTGACAGTTCTAATACACTGCACTACGCATGTAGTGCATTGTATTAGAATAGCGATCAGAGCCTCCTGCCCTCAAGTCCCCTTGTGGGACAAAGTAATAAAGTAAAAAAAAAAAGATGTGTAAAAATAAGAAAATAAAAGTAAAAAAAAATCCCCTTTTTTTCCCTTATCAGTCCTTTTTTATTAATAAAAATATATAAATAAATAAAATATACATAATTGGTATCGCCGCGTCCGTAACGGCCTGAACTACAAAATTATTTCGTTATTTATCCCGCGCGGTGAACGCCGTAAAAGAAAATAATAATAAACCGTACCAAAATCACAATTGTTTGGTCACTTCACCTCCCAAAAAATTTATTAAAAATAGATCAAAAAGTCGCATGTACCGAAAAATGGTCCTGATCGAAACTACAGTTCGTTACGCAAAAAATAAGTCCTCGCACGGCTTTATTGATGGAAAAATAATAAAGTTCTGGCTCTTAGAATAAGGTAACACAAAAAGTAAATGATTGTTTACAAAACGTATTTTATTGTGCAAACGCCATAAGACAAAAGAACTATAAACATCTGGTGTCACCGTAAGGCCGAGTTTACACGAGCGTGTGCATTTTGTGCAAGCAAAAAGCGCAGCGTTTTGCGTGCGCAAAAGGCAATTAACAGCTCCGTGTGTCAGCCCTTTATGATGCGCGGCTGCCTGGTTTTCGCGCAGCCGCCATCATTATGACACTCCGTTTGGATTTTTGTAAACAGAAAAGAACGTGGTGCTTTTCTGTTTTCATTCATCCTTTACAGTGCTGTTGCGCGAATCACACGCGTCCCACGGAATTGCTTCCGTGCCACATGCGTGGTTTTCACGCACCCATTGACTTCAATGGGTGCGTGATGTGCGAACAGCGCACAAATATAGGACGTCGTGCGCTTCACGCAGCGGACATACGCTGCGTGAAAATCACGCACCTGGCTGCACGGCCCCATAGACTAACATAGGTCCCTGCGACGCGCGTTGCACGGATGTATAACACGCTCGTGTAAATGAGCCCTAATCGTATCGCCCCGCAGAATAAAGTGAATATGTCATTTATAGCGCACGGTGAACGCTGTAACAAAAATAGAATAAAAAAACAATAGTAGAATTGTTGTTTTTTAGTCACCACGCCACTTAAAAATAGAATAAAAACTGATCAAAAAGCCGCGTGCACCCCAAGAAAACTACAATGAATTCCTCAAGGGGTCTAGTTTCCAAAATGGGGGCACCTTTTGGGGGTTTCCACTGTTTTGGTACCACAAGACCTCTTCAAACCGTTTAACCCCTTAATGACCGGGCCATTTTGCACGTTAATGACCAAGGATTATTTTTGTTTTTTCACGGTCGCATTCCAAGAGTCGTAACTGTTTTTTTATTCCGTCGACATAGCCGTATAAGGGCTTGTTTTTTGCGGGACGAGTTGTATTTTGTAATTGTACCATTTTTAGATGCATATAATATATTGATTAACTTTTATTAACTTTATTTTAGGAGAGAATTGAAAATAAGCCGCTATTCCAGTATTGATTTTCACGTTATAAATTTACGCCGTTTACTATGCAGCGTAAATAACATGTTAACTTTATTCTATGGCTCGGCACGGTTACGGGGATACCAAATATGTAAAGGTTTTATGTTTTCCTACGTTTGCACAATAAAAACCCTTTTAGAAAAAAATTACTTGTTTTTGCATCACCGCATTCCAAGAGCCGTAACGGTTTTATTTTTCCGTCTATGTGGCCGTACGTGGGCTTGATTTTTGCGGGACAATGTGTAGTTTTCATTAGTACTATTTTGGGGTACATAGGACTTAGATTAATTTTTATTTAATTTTTTATGGTGGGAATGGGAGAAAAGAGCGAATTTTGCCGTTGTTTTTTTGGACGCCGTTCATCCAGCGGTTTAATTAATGTGTTAATTTTATTGTTCAAGTGGTTACGATCGCGGGGATACCATATATGTGTATGTGTGATTTTGTTTTGACACTTTTACTTTAAAAAAGTATTTCACTGTAATTTTTTTTTTGTTTTTTCACCAACTTTATTTAACGGATTGACATTTTTTTTTTAGTCCCACCATGGGACTTCACTATGCGATGTGCCGATCGCATATATAATGCTTTGGTATACTTCGTATACCAAAGCATTATTGCCTGTCAGTATAAAACAGAGGGAGCTCCCTCCCTCTGTCAAACACATTAGATGCCGCTGTCACTATTGACAGCGGCATTTAATGGGTTAAACTGCCGGAATCGGAGCGCGCTTCGATTCCCGCAGTTGCAGCAGGAGCCAGGCTGTGTATAACAGCCGTGCTCCTGCCGCTGATCGTGTGGGTACACTGGCAGTACCCGCGCGATCACAGGACGGATATATCCCTCCTCCTGCGCGAACTAGCAGCTGCAGAGGACTGATATATCCGCCCTTCGGCGTTAAGAGGTTAAAAACGCAGATATCCAGTGATTTCAGCTTGTGCTATCAGTAATAGAATGAGAGCACCAAAATGAAGACTGAGATTGCAGAAGTTAGTAGAGCTGGGTGTAGTAGGCGGAGCAAGTGCACTGCTGCATGCACATTGCATGCTGGGACTAGAGCAGTGCATGCAGGGAGGAGAAACACAGGAAGAGAAGAGGAATGAACTTACTGAGCAAAACAAACCTCTCAAGGTAAACAATAGGGAGTAATGTTACTAAAACCATTTATTATCAAGAAAAAGCTAGTCAGAGTGCACTAATATATTAATAGAGGAACATTGCATTGATTTAAAAAAAAAAAATAAAGGATTGGAAAACCCCTTTAAGAGTTCAGCCTCCTCCAGACCAGTTACACGAACCAAATCAACTTGGTGCCTGCATTAAAGACAGCTGTCTTAAAGAGGCTCTGTCACCAGATTTTGCAACCCCTATCTGCTATTGCAGCAGATCGGCGCTGCAATGTAGATTACAGTAACGTTTTTATTTTTAAAAAACGAGCATTTTTGGCCAAGTTATGACCATTTTTGTAGTTATGCAAATGAGGCTTGCAAAAGTCCAAGTGGGCGTGTTGAAAAGTAAAAGTCCAAGTGGGCGTGTATTATGTGCGTACATCGGGCGTTTTTACTACTTTTACTAGCTGGGCGTTCTGATGAGAAGTATCATCCACTTCTCTTCAGAACGCCCAGCTTCTGCCAGATCGTGTCGGCCACATCGGGACTTTTACTTTTAAACACACCCACTTGGACTTTTGCAAGCCTCATTTGCATAACTACAAAAATGGCCATAACTTGGCCAAAAATGCTCGTTTTTTAAAAATAAAAATGTTACTGTAATCTACATTGCAGCGCCTATCTGCTGCAATAGCAGATAGGGGTTGCAAAATCTGGTGACAGAGCCTCTTTAAATGGTCACCTGTATAAAAGACTCCTGTCCACAGACTCAATTAATCAGTCTGACTCTAACCTCTACAACATGGGCAAGACCAAAGAGCTTTCTAAGGATGTCAGGGAGAAGATCATAGACCTGCACAAGGCTGGAATGGGCTACAAAACCATAACAAATGACACCTCATTGATTGGTAGAGAAAACAAACATGGCGAGCGGTAAGGAGATGTCGGGCAAGAGGTGGGGGCAAACTGAATCTTTGCCCCGGGTGCTGAACTTGTCCCCCAAAGAAACAAGCTCTCATACAGCTACGTCGACAGAAAAATAAAAAAGTTATGGCTTTTGGAACGCAGGGAGGAAAAAACTAAAATGAAAACCCGAATATTGGCCGTATCATTGAGGGGTTAGACAAGCAATCTGTTGCAATTAAATACAGTGCCCAATACTGAACCATCTGGACTCCAAAAGGGTGGATCTGAGCAGGTAGAATTTTCAAGTCTGGAAGATTTATTTTATGTACTGACTGCATATAAATATAAACAATTCCAACTCTGCGCGCCCATTACACAAGACTACTCACTGTATAGTCACACATTTCTCTCCACAGCTCCTCCTACTGGCCAGAATAAATACTGCACGTAATCATCGCAGCCACAGGCGCGGTTTGATGACATCACTTCTCCCCGTCCCCTGGTTTATCTCATAGCAGCAGGAAGAAACATGAAAACAGTCACGTGAACTCATAGACACGTGACCGCCTGACGTCAGCACCACCAAGGCGCCTAGCTTTTACCATGAGAGACAAAATGGAAGCAATAGTTCTAAGACTATAATACAGTCAAATCTTTGGTTTATTGTTTCTTCTGCTGCTTAGAGATTATATTCCTGGCAAAAGTGAGCCAGTTGTGGCAAAGCTTGATATCCAGTAACAATCATGGCTGCTATTGCAGCTGATGACGTAATTGCAGCGCGCCGCATGTAACTATTCCTATGGCTGTACTGTATTGACATTGACTATCTCCCTGTACTTTAGGATCATGTGGGCGGCCGGGCACCTGGTCTCCAGGACGAGGGTGAGTAGCGCTGTATATGACGAGGACGGCTCTCCATTGTTACTACACAGGAGAAATATCCGGGCAATACCCGCATTACTGCTAACATGCTGCGGACGTCTGCTGACAGCGTTCCAGGAGCCCTGCTCACAGCGGAGATTTTATTACCGGTTTATTCAGTCAGCAGCACAAATTTCTCTCTTGCTCTGATAGTTTGCTACACTGTATCAGTGCAGGTATAATATATCAGGATGGAGTGTAAGCTGTTTAGCTCACAAATGATTATCTAGAATTGATATCCAGCTCTCAGGCTCTGTTCACATTGGCGTTGTTGCACGACAGACCCTATTAACTTACCATGAGGTCTGTCGGGTCCCTTTTAATTGGAAAAATAGTGCTGCATGTAGAACAGTTTTTGCTATTAAATTTGCTGATATTTACAATGGAGGTTCAAACGCAGATGTAATACTTATCACGGCCACAGGTCTTTAGTCTCTAGCTGTAAACAAGTCTTTTCATTCACTGACCGCACGTAGAGATCTTGACAATGTTGAGGAATTTAAAAACAAATGATATTAGAAAGTTACATAACTTTTCATTGTACTGTATAATAATTAGGCCTTATTTACATAACCGTGAAAAACGCAGTATTTAATGCCCGGGCAGCACTGGCTGTATAATACACATTGAAGCCATAGGAGTGCGGGAAGGCAACAAGGGGTTCGATTCATAAAAAAGTTTTAAATTCAAACTGTTCCTATTTCTCTGAGCAGCGCACTTTCAGTATCATGTGGTTCTAGTTAGTAGCTCTAGCCGCAGTGTATATGTAGTCCTCATGAGGACATGACGGCAGTGGTAAGTGTCAAATAAAAGCTATTTGTTATATGTTAATAGTATTCAGGACTCCTAAACTTTTTACAAGAGTCAGAATCTCCTACGTGTTCCCAGCAATCATTCAGGACTGTGCTCGGTATAATGGCGTCTAGGAAACGCTGAGGCGCGGCCATATGGCTCTGAGCCAATGACTGGATGGGATCCCGTCCCTATGTTTGGAGCTGTAATCCGGCCGTGTGTCTGATCCCTAATGTATATTTACATCCAGCAGCTATTTTCAGGTGTTAAACCTATTTATTTCACTTTTTTCCCCTGGACAGACGTGTGTCCTCTGCAACCTGAGAAGATCATTTGCCTCAAAAAATAAAGGAGAAGAGCGGATTACGGAAGTGCTCAGGACGAGGTTCCCCCTGGCCGCCTTTGTGAAAGTTGTTGATATTTCAGGTAATGAAGAGTCATTTACATTGAACGTGATTGAGGACAATGACTTGAGATCCTTTAGATCTCTCTTTTGGGACTTATGGTCCCAGCATGAAGTCCTAAGACAAACCAGTGGTCTATTGTTCCTGACGAATGAAGAGCAAAGACGGCAAATATACAAACAAATATTCTATTGTCCTGAATACAAATGACAGAACAGAGAGAGTATTACCTACTGTATGAAGCTGCCAGGCGTGTGGGCTCTTATTGGTACCTGCCAGTTGTATATCTGAGGAGACGGACACAGATCCTGTCCGCCAGTGAGACAATGAGGACGATTGGATACTACCTCATGTTTTGCTTTCCTCTGGATTAGCATTGCCGGATAATAGGTTCATCATAATGGAATTATGTATCTTATTTTTTTTTAGCTATTTGATATTATCGTATACATGTAACTGTTTCACAATTTGTGGCAGCTTGTATTCTGCGTCTACAGCAGCAGACACAGGCTGGCATAAAAAGCTTCCGTGTCAGCTCATCGGCTATAATAGACTATGAGGAATTCAGGTTCTCGACATCTTCCCTGCAGTTATTAGAAAATGGCCGCTTGTTGAGAGAGGCAGATCATCGCTATATATTAGGGAGTCCGACCCCAGGATTTCCCCTACAGGATAAGTCAAGTGCTACATCCTTCTGATTTTTATAGTGCCGAAATCTAACGGATACCAGAACTCCTCTCCATGCCTTCCTATGGCATCGAATGTTTCAGTTGTGATTCGGGACGTCTCCCGGTTGCATTCTTCTGTCCAGCTATGGACGCCATCATAGTTACTATAAAATACTGCTGAGATGGCAGGAAAAGACCTGTTTCTGTGAGGGGTTTAATACTAAACATTAGTTAATGAAAAATGGAAAAAATATATTGATTGTATGTGGGAATAACCTGCAAAGCCATGTGCACGAACCCTGTAGGGTGGCACAAAGAGTCGCTGTAGCTCCATATTATATGTTCTGCCTTATGGTGCCTCTGTATGGCTTTGTATTACAGCACTATTGTCCCCTATGCTTCTAGGGAGAAAGTAATACGGAATACGGTATCCGTTGGAACATGCCACAATTTTCTTTTCGATTCCTTATGAATTTGTATGTGGAAGTACAATATGGGCCTACAGATGTCTTTGGGTGCCATATTACCATGCCATACAATAGTTGAGTGCTTGAAGTCCTACTGTCTTGAGATGGGCATTCTTAGCATTATTGAGAGATTGGAAGACGCAGTTTACATCAGTTTAAGGCTATGAATATCTGAAAGTAATTTTGTAAAAATCAATGTTTCATGTGTTTTTACGGTACAGCCTTTATATATCCTGTATACATAGGAGCTGTATCGTTCTCTGACGATTCCACCAATATAGCTGAGCTAGGCCAGGCTGAGTGCAAGTCTCTGACACCGGATCCAGCTAATAATAATTCCATCTAAGTACTGAACGTATATGTGATGTGATTGTTAACAGCTGGATCCCGAGTGTCCGAGACATACACATTTCTGATCTACTATAGACTTTACTTGCTGTCAGTAAATGGGAACATTCTTGTTAAATTCCAGGGGCTGGAAATTGACTACAATTGTACAGTCTAATCCAAGCAGTTCTCTGTGATCTGGACTCCAGGTTGATGGTTTTTACCTTCTATCTTACATTAAAATCCTAACGGGGTTTCCTACAGTGTCTGGATCCAAACCGGTACAAATAGCGAAAACGGACACGTAAATAAATGGAAACCATGGGCACCGGATCTGTCGCCATTGAAATCAATGGTGATGGAAACGGAAACCTCTGGTTTCTGTTTGTGTCTGTTCAGGGTCCCGCTCTGACGGAACGTCAGAACGGGACCCCAACGCAGATGTGAACGAAGCCTTAGCCGGCCTCCTGGGATGACGTTTCATCCCAGGAGGCTGCTGCAGCCTGTGATTGGCTGCAGCAGCTGTCACATGGGATGAAACGTCATCACAGGAGGCCGGTCCTCTGACATCATCCAGGCTGGCCTCCTGGGATGACGTTTCGTCCCAAGTGACCGCCGTACAGCCTGTGATTGGCTGCAACGATCACATGAGATGAAACATCATTCCAAGAAGCCGGCCTGCAGAACGTCAGAGGTAAGTATAATGTTCTTTTTTTCGAGTTGCGATTCCACAACACTTGACTTTTTGTTGTGGGTTTTACATCTCCATTGAATTCAATGGGGAGAGCCCGCAACAAATTACCGGCGATTCCGCAACCACAATTGACGTGCTGCGGCTTAAAAACCTCACCGCAGGTCAATTTGTGTGCGGAATCTCCGCATAGAACGTACACAGCGTGTACTCTTCTGCTACTGTATTATGCTGCAGATTTTCTGCAACTAAATATGTTGAGGAAAATCTGCAGTTTTTACGCCTCGTGTGACCCAGCCCTAGAACAAACCCTCAGCTATAGGTCAGGATGGGTTTTCAGCCTCAATGTCAACAAGGCTGTATTTCAGTTCTATATAATATAAAGATCCCTACTTGCTGTCAGTGAATGGGGAATGTATGTTAAGAGCATTGCATTACACCGTGATTAAGCTTTATTAACATAAGACATGAACGCAAGTTTATGGACGGGTGATAAATGCTTTATAAGATTTTATGATTTGGTCCATGTAACGCAGATCTCTTTTATTACAGGAGGATGCGGGGCAATGTATGAAATTCATGTTGAATCTGAGGAATTCAAAGAGAAACGCACAGTTCAGCAGCATCAAATGGTTAATGAAGTCAGTATTATATTGGTTCTGTTTTAAAGGAGGTTATTTAGTGATTATCAGATACACGCGGGGGAGGCTTTTACCGGTCAGTAAAAGGCTGGCTTTACATATTTCAATTCCGTCCAGCCAGTTGTTTTATGCTTGAGCCGGACACAACGGATGACAAAGTTGTGCACAGACATGGCGTTCATAGCTGGACAGAAAAATGCGGCATGTAGCGTTTCTCTGCCGCAAGGCGACGTCCGGAATCACAACTGATACATTAGATGCCTAGGCTGCTCCCATAGGAAAGCATGGGGATCCGTTCTGGCATCTGTTTTCCTCCGGCGTTTCTGTACCACGCCAGCGGGAAACGCAGCTGGATCACCAGACATAAGTGAAGGGGCAGACGTGAGGTCATATAAAAAATACTCTGACAAAAGGAAACTCGCACCAGGTAAAATGCATAAAGAAAAGGGGTTGTCCTGAGGAGACCACTCCTTCATAATAATGGGCCTCGTTTATCAAAACGGGTCGTCTTGTTGCCTGTAGCAACCAATCACAGCGCAACTTTTATTTTTGCAGCACGGTTTAAGAAGTGAAACCTGAGCTCTGATTGGTTGCTATGACAAGGACAGTTTCAATAAATGAGGCCCAATATTATAATTTTATGTTATATGTATAAGGGGCCGGAGTTAAACTCTATTTTCATATACTAATATCAGTATTGAGACACTAGACACGGATCACACATCCACAATATATACTTTGATCCATAGCGGCTAGGCAAAATTTATTAACATGAACATGGCGGCTACTGCCACTGCAGCATCGCTCCTGCAAAGGGAGCAACCCAGAGGCCCAAAAGCATCCATGCTGTCAGGCCACGTCCCCCCACAAGTGCAGCACTAAAGCAACAGACACCACCCCACAGTACTGCAACATGGGTAGTCTTGGGTAGTACTGGGTTGCTACCAATGTTCCCTCTGAGTCTTGGCAGCTCCTGAGTGGGACAGATCGGGAGCAGGGCAAGTCTCCATCAATGGTGGGCGATCTGATGGCCAAAAGTAATACCCCCAATAAACGCTAATATTTCATAATTCCTGTAGAAGGCGCCACACGCAGCACCCCCCTTTTGTATGTACTGCCACACAGCCTCCCTCTCTTGTATATACTGTCACACAGCTTTCCCTCCCCCCGTGTATATATTGCCACACAGTTCCCCCCACCAAAAAAATTATATTGTACTTACCTTGTCCCGTTCCCGTGACGGATGGAGCACTGCACTGCCTTGAGGGTGGGACGCAACTGCACACCGGCGTGATGCCGTGACATCATCACGCCGCCTTGCGCAGGGAGTTTTCCCAGCCTCTTATAGGCTGCAGGCCTAACGTGGCCTGCAGCCTATAGTATTCATTTGTATCTGCGTCCTGAGGACACAAATACAAGTGAATGTGGCTGTCGCTAGCACCGGAGCCGTGACAGTGCGTGGGCTTTAAAAATGAGTGAGCGGGGGGACCGTGGAAGGTGCACGGCCGCGCACTTTATAGGGAACACTGGCTTGCTACCTCTGCAGGGGGTGGCCGCCATGCGGTGCTGCAACTGATAGAGTAGGGACCTACTTTAAAGAGGTCGCCGTGAAGTGGCTAGAGGGGTTGCATACAATTTTATCAAAATGTTAACAAAGAACCTCATGTTCATGTTTATACATTTTTCCTAGCAGCTATAGATGAAAGTATATATTGTGGATATGCGGTCCTGTCTAGTCTCGCACTACTGATACCGTCTATTCTCATATACGCTCTGTGTATTTTGTATAGAATATAATTTTTTATAAATCCCGTTTCTTTTGCTTCTTGCTCCATCTCTAGGCTCTTCAAGAGGAGATCAAGTCGATGCACGGGCTCAGAATATTTACGTCTGTTCCAAAACCCTGATGTATTGTTACCTGTAGTATAGACTTGAGACCTGACGAGCTCATCAGTGTGGAGATATATTTATATGAAGCTGCAGACATTGCACATTATAGTTTTGCTACCTAGAATATAAAATTGATTCTAATAAAGTGGAGTAACGCACGGTGCGAGCTTCTCTGTTTAGTTATTATTCATTACTTGTCGTTATGAGCCGTGGAAATGGTTATGGCTATATACACTCTTGCTGCAAATTTTTTTGTATTGTTCCGATGTATCTAATGTAAGAAAAGAAGAGCCTTGGTGACTAATCTTGATTAGTAACATCTAATTCGTGCACACAACTTCTTTTGTTCCTATCTATTAGTCCTTCTCAATGAATTAGAATATCATGAAAAAGTACATTTATTTCAGTAATTCAATTCAAAAAGTGAAACGCCTATTATATAGATTCATTACACACAGAGTGATCTATTTCCAGCAGATTATTCTTCTAATGTTGATAATTATGGTAACAGTTAATGAAAACCCCAAATTTAGTGTCTCAGGAAATTTGAATATTATATAATCCCAATTTGAAAAACTATTTTTAATACCGAAATGTTGGCCTACTGAAAAGTATGTACAGTATATGCCCTCAATACTCGGTCAGGGCCCGACTCCGCATAAATTACTGTATCAATGCGGCGTGGCCTGGAGGCGATCAGCCTGTGGCACTGCTGAGGTGTTATCAATGCGGCGTGGCATGGCGGCGATCAGCCTGTGGCACTGCTGAGGTGTTATTAATGCGGCGTGGTATGGAGGCGATCAGCCTGTGGCACTGCTGAGGTGTTATCAATGCGGCGTGGCATGGCGGCGATCAGCCTGTGGCACTGCTGAGGTGTTATTAATGCGGCGTGGTATGGAGGCGATCAGCCTGTGGCACTGCTGAGGTGTTATTAATGCGGCGTGGTATGGAGGCGATCAGCCTGTGGCACTGCTGAGGTGTTATTAATGCGGCGTGGCATGGAGGCGATCAGCCTGTGGCACTGCTGAGGTGTTATTAATGCGGCGTGGCATGGAGGCGATCAGCCTGTGGCACTGCTGAGGTGTGATCAAATTGCCCCCGATGTCCATAGGCAAGGTCTGGTATTACAGCTCCATCCTCAAGAAACCAGGTACATAATATATAAAGTCCACAGGAAAAATTTTAATTTTATGTTTTTATTTATCATGGCCTAATCTCTCAATTTGAAGTCGTTGTTTCCAAAAAGTAATCCAACATTTAGAAACCAGATGGGAAACAATTCAGTAACCTGTAGAACCACCATTATCATCAATACCTTGAAGTAAACATTTTCTTTTAGTCATACAGATGTTGATTTGCTGCTGTGCATGTGATCATTGTCCTGTTGCGTGACGTAGTTTCAGCCCAGCTAAAAGCGACCCTCCGGGCTTCATGTTAAGGGTATGTGCACATGTAGTGTTTTCAGGCGTATTTCGGGGTGTATACACCTCAAAAAACGCCGGAACAAACAGAAGCAGAACGCTTACAAACATCTGCCCATTGATTTCAATGGGAAATACGGCGTTCTGTTCCGACGGGGCATTATTTTAAGCCTCATTTTAAAAAAAACGGCGCGTAAAAAGACGCCCGAGAAAAAGGTCACTTTTGGAGCAGTTTTTCATTGACTATAGAAAACCAGCTCCAAAAACGGGCGTAAAAATATTTTGCGAAAAACGCGAGTGGCTTAAAAAAAAAAAAAAGTCTGAAAATCAGACAACTCTGTATTTTCAGGCGGTTTTAATTTTGTGTGCGCGCACACCTCCGGGTACATTTTTGCACAGATTATTTGCAGAAACTTCTGTTACAGATGAAGTTCCACAACCAAATAATTTTTGGATCTGGGTCGACTGAAGACTTTTACAAGGGCCAATGATCGCATGATGCAAATGCATGGGGACGAACGATCGTAGCGATGTCAATCGACGCATGTTTACACGGGCAATATCTGCCCATAAAACCACCTTAACCCCTTTGTGACCACCTATTTTAGGCCTTAATGAGCAAACAAATTTTTACGTTTCTCCATCGTCACATTCAAAGAGGTATAACTTTATTATTTTGGCGTCAACATAGCTGTATAAGGACTTGTTTTTTTGCGGGACAAGTTGTATTATTTAAGAGCACCATTTTGGGGTACATAGAATTTATTAACTTTTTTTGGTGGAGAATAGCAAAAAAAAACCCCAGGAATGTCACTTTTTTTGCATCCTAAATTTACTCCGTTTACCATGTGGTATAAATGACCTAAGGCTGGATTCACACGAGCGTGCAGTTTTTGCGCAGGCAAAAAACGCGGCGTTTTGCCTACGCAAAAGGCACTTAACAGCTTCGTGTGTCAGCAGCATATGATGCGTGGCTTCGTGATTTTTGTGCAGCCGCCATCATTGTGACACTCTGTTTGGATGTTTGTAAACAGAAAAGCATGTGGTGCTTTTCTGTTTTCATTCATCCTTTTCACAGCTGTTGCGCGAATCACGCGCATCCCACGGAATTGCTTCTGTGGTTTTAACTCACCCATTGACTTCAATGGGTGCGTGATGTGCGAAATACGCCCAAAGAACGGACATGTGACTTTTTTTTCAGCGGACTCACGCTGAGTAAAAATCACGCACATGTCTGCACGGCCCCATAGACGAATATAGGTCCATGCGACGTGTGTGAAAAACACGAGCGTTGCAAGGACTTATTCCCCGTTCGTCTGAATAAGGCCTAAGGCCCCATGCACACGACCGTAAAAAACCTCAGTTTTTGCAGACCGCAATTGCGGTCCGCAAAAACGGAGCCATTCACTTTCATTGAACACTGACACCTTTCCATAGCACTAGGGAAGGGTGTCAGTGCCATGGAAATGTTCCGGGAATTATGGAACATGTTCTTTCGCTTTTTGGGGGCCGTGCTCCCATACTTTGTATGGGAGCACGGCCCGAAAATGCGGCTGTCAGTCAGCGGCCGGCCGTGCCCGCAATCGCGGGCCGTGATTGCGGGGACGGTCGTGTGCATGGGGCCTAACTGTGAGCAGGACGTTACGATTGAGACAATACCAAATTTATATAGTTTTATGTTTTCCTACTTTTACACAGTAAAGCCATTTTTTTTTCAAAAATCTTTGTTTTTGTATCACCATATTTTAAGAGCCATAACTTATTTTTTTGCCGATGCAGCTGTATGAGGGCTTTTTTTTTTTTTTTGCAGGACGACTTATAGGCTTAATTGCCACCATTTTGGAGTATATGTCTAAACTTTTTTTTTTTTTTTTTTTTTTTAAATTAAAAGTCCCTCTGATCACTTATAATACACTGCAATACTTAGGCGGGATTCACACGACCGGGTCCCACCCGAGTGCCGGCCGGTAAAATCGGCCATGGACAGTGACATCAGCGGCAACTCCTGAAGGGGAATCCCCATGTGTTCGGGGATTCCGCTTCAGGAGTTTCCCCTGATGTCACTGCCCAGATATGGACAGAGACATCAAGCGCTCTGTCCAGGAGTGGAATCCCCGAAAACACAGGGATTCCACTCCTTCAAGGAGCTAAAGTGCGGCTAGCACATAGCAGAGCGGGGAGATACCTCCCTGCTCTGCTATAGTGGCGTCGCTGCAGTAATAGCAGCAGCAGCTGCTAGCGGCGCCATTGAAGGTTTTGCCAGGCCAGGGCGCTTTTAAAACAAGCAGGGGAAGGGAGCCAGCGCAGCCATTCGTCAGCGCACAGCCATTCGTCAGAATGGCATCAACTCCTCCTCCTCACATGCACTCTGCGCTGTGAGGAGGAGGAGATAGAGCGCAAGCGCCGGAAAACCCGGCCATCACTCGGGACACATCCCGGTGATGGCCGTGTATTACCCGGCCCCATAGACTTCTATGGGAGCCGGGCGGCCGGGTACCCGGCCGAAGATAGAGCATGTCCTATTTTTTGACGGCCGGTTTTCCAGGCCGTCAAAAAATCGGTCGTGTGAATAGCCACATTAGGGGTCTATTATTCCTAATGCAGCCGGGTGCCGGCCGATTTATGAACGGCCGGCACCCGGCCGGGAAACCCTGTCGTTGGAATGAGGCCTTACAATACTTGCCCAGACTTGAAAAAGTGGCCATGGCCTATGGTACCCTTAATCTACCCCTTACCACCAGTCTGCCATCAAAAAAAAAAGTGAAGCGGCACAGGTCCCAAGTCAAAGCGATGGTAACACGCTGTCAAAATTGGATGAACTAAATCCGATATGTTGCAATAATCATGAAATAAAGGTGTCGACAGCAGCACACATCCCGAGGAGTAAAGTCAAAAAGGTAACTTTGTCAAAGCATCAGACAGTCTGCCATGTGATGCATCTGCATATAGGTACTGACTGGATACACGATACATATGTGTCCTTCCTTTACTCTTGGCTCAACATTTCACAAGATGAGTAGCACGAGTTGACCATCTTCGAAAAATAACATGATTTTGTGATACCCTATTGGGAGTCATTTCTCCTATATGTGGCCACCCAGTGGTTGTGAGGTGACTAGCAGCTGGCCGAGTGAGATTTGTGGAAAGGTAGGGGTGGACACATCTGTATAGGAGCGCTACAAAAAGGTTATTCCCCCCCTGAACTAATGCAGTCCTTGGTTGTACAGCACTGTCTGCTTTCTGGACCCTGTAAAGACAATAAAATGCAGAGGTTTTTCCCCATTAAACTTTATTTCACATTTAGTCCAACTTGTGTTTAGGTTTACAAAAAGGGCAAAGCCAGCACGGCCCAGCAGATTTACTAACATTTTTTGCCAGTGGCGTAAAATCTAGCCGAAATGTAACGCAGATCAGGGCTAAGTCAAGTGCATGGACAGAACAAAATGACTTATTACAAATCACTCGTTTCTTCTGTGGGCTTCAAAGATTGGCATATGAAGCGCCAATCTTAAAAGATCCAGTCCTATATATTTACTAAAATAGACAATTCTTCAGCATCTTTTCATAGAACTGCATTGTGTTGTTCCTCTATTATTCCCCCTGGAAGTGTATGAATAAATGGTAAGGCCCCATGTGCACGACCATGTGCACGACCGTATTTTTTTTTTTTTTTCCCTCCCGTGCACGTAAATACAAGTCCATTGTCATCGGTATTCCACCCGTATTTAGGGACCCGTAAAAAAAAAAAAAGGGGGGCTGGAAATTTCATAATCATGTCCAAACCCATTAAAAGGGTCACATGATCGCTCAGACGCCATTTTCTCTGCTTCTCTTTATTCAAATATTGAAATCCCCTGACGTTGCCTAGCAACGCTCCCGTAATTACAGCCTTAAATAGGACACTTTCTATAATTTTTCAACGGCCGGGGCACCTTTCCATACGCAAATGGGAAGGTACCCGTGGCCAATAGAAGTCTATGAGCCCATTTTTACGGTTGTGTGCACGGGGCCTGACTAGGTTACCATTCCGCTTGTAAATGGGATGGATCCCTACACACTCGGACACGGTCCAATAAGTGTTAACAATATCAGGGCTTATTTACACGAGTATGTGAAACGTCTGTGTGACGGCCGTTGAAACAGAGCCCGTCCCACAGACCTATGTAATTCAATGTGGCCGTTCACACAGCCGTTGTTTCAACAGACCATATGAAGGGTCCGTGCGAAAATAGGACATGTCTGTTCTTTTCGTGCATCCCTCCATAGACTCATCTATGGGGGATGCGTGACATCACGTCCCGCAGCGCGGCGCACGGATGCACCTCGGACGTGAAAATCTGCAGTTTTCCATGTCCGGCATGTGCAGCGCTCGTGTAAATAAGCCCTTAGACTGTAGAAATACATCCCATTGACAAGGGGAATCCGTAATGACACCTGTACATGCTCCTGCACACATTGAAATCACCCATTTTACCTTGGGTGCCAGTGCCACACGGAGTGAGGAGTAAAATAAATATAGCTCTCTGAAGTAATTAGGCGCCACCGGTGGTCTGGTAGAAGTACATAAGTTGTCATGCGCCTGTGTGACATCACTGAAGCCACCCAGCAGTCCCAAGCTCGCATCACAGTATGAGAGGTGAAAGAAGAATTGGGAACTAACAGCACCGCCTCAACCCTCCCTACATACACAAAAGATGCAGTAAAAAGACCAGGGCAATAGTCGGACAGCTCCAATATTACTAATATAACCTTTCGTTTACGTTACTGGTGATAACAGCACTTCATAGGGAGAACGATGCACAAACCAAACATTTAAAGGACGAAAGTGTATTTTATTACAATGCTCAAAAAACAGGCATAAACTTACATCTGCTGGCACAGAGAGGATCTGATATGTAAGCTATTCACCTGCCCATTGGCAAGTCATTGAAAGCTGAAGAGCCACGAGGCACCTTTCAAGCAGGCAGCAAACAACTCATGTACCACCAATGCATTGCTCACATCGTAGATGTTAACAAAGAACAGTCACTAAATGTGTCACCTCACCTGATCTTCAAATACAAGGGCCGGTGATTAGACTCCAGCGTTGGCACTGCTATGGTGCCTCCCCAGCTTAAAAATAGCAACTTGGCATAACCTATGATCCAAAAGGGGTTGTTCTGAATAATCAAAGTTGGCACGAGAACACAAGTATCATTTGAGTAAAAAAAACAAAAAAGCCCTTCTACATGAGAACTTCCATCATGTGATATTTTGAAGAAATTACTTAAATGGCCGAGGGTCAAAACCTGTGTTCATATGGCATCGGACTCGACCCAATGTTCGTCCATGGGGGACATCATAGATGACAAAGCATCTCGAAGAAGCCAAATGATGGTGGCAATTCAATGGTTTCAAGTTTCCTTTAGAAAATACATCATTTTGATGTGTTCTTGCTTTGCAATCACTGGCATAATATCACTATGGGAGATCAGCGCTGGTGATATTAAAACATTGAGCATCATGTGCCTCTAAGCAGGGATCAGCAACCTTCGGTACTCCAGCTGTTGTGAAACTACAGTTCCCAGCATGCCCCAACAGCCGTTGGCTAGAATAATAAAGCCATTGGCTGTCAGGGCATGCTGGGAGCTGGAGTGCCATAGGTTGCTGACCCCTACTCTAGTACATGGCCACAATGCTACCTGTATTTTCACACTTCCACTAGAGTAATAAACGCTGCTCGCTTACTATAGGACAACTGTTGGCTTTATCTATCGGTTTTTAGGTATGAGACCCATAAGCTTTACAGTCCACACTAGATATCAGGATGCACATATCCATATTGGAAACTTTACAATCAATCCTAGAAAGCAGCCCAGCACGCTCTGTGCCTTACAAGGGTTGCATGAGATTAAAAGAATGAATAGCTCCACTCTGGTCCATGGGCTACGACAGGTATTGCAGCTCTTCCCTATTCACGTGAAAGGAGATCAGCGGCAATACCCGACTCAACCCATTGGCAAGAGTGTGGTGGTCTCTGGAGGGAAGCATTTTCTGATCAGATAATCCCTGAATGGGCTTTCTCTATGCAGTTAGACCACCCACTTATCTGGACAGGATTCACTTTCAGTATCTTCACACGGCTTATATCCAGGCAGCAGAAAAGACTCTTTTTACACTCCAAAATACAGTTGAAATAAACCTGGAGTTTCCCATTCATTTCAACAAGAAACACACTGTGCTGCTCATATTAAGGTGTATTTTTTACGCTGCTGAATTTAAAAAAAATTGACCTCGTAAAAGGAAGGAGCATGCCATGTTTTTCTAATCTTATACAACCCCTTTAAGGCTCTGGGAGAAAGTGTAGCGATTCCCCAATACATCACATAATAGAGAACTTCCAGGAATGATGTATAAAAGACCATAAACTCACATGAAAAATGTGAAGAGAAAACCCAAAAACTTTGAATAGCTTTTTGCTGTTGCTTGTATTACAGCCCCAGTGCCTGCAGATCCTCGATGTTTGCGTCCCCATGACAATTGTCCCTGTGCTCTGGCTGTACACCCTTGTCATAGGGCAGAAACTCCCCATCCACATCAAGCCAGTTAAAGGGTAACTAAACTTTCAACTAAACTTTTGAAGTGTGATCGTGACATTTCACTATTCTTGATCGGTGGGGGCCCGACCACTCAGGTGAGCGCTGTGCTGCTTCCTTTATGAGCCCATACATCGCTCACTCAGCTTTCCTTGGCAAGCCGATCAGAAAATAACCTGAACTCAGTGCTCCTGCAGCTTCATTTTAGCGAATGGTGGGGGTATGAGTGCTTGGACCCCCACCGATCAAAACGGACAGCTAAACTTTAAAAAAAAAGTTTTGGCATATCTTTTAAGGATCTGGATAATGATTGGTTGCTGTAATAAGGCTGGACCACCAGTGAATTTCTGACAAATCTCCTATAAGATATTTTAAGCATTTGGATACCAATTTCTATGGTTCATACACAGCACTTGAAAGATAGATTAGAGAGATCTATCTATCAGATTTGGGACGGAACTGCAGTCTGTATTGGTATTACCCCCGCTTATCATTAATATCACTTCATACCGTGTCTCACACTCATTGCATTGATCGTACTTTTATTTTTCACTTAAAACAGAACACAAGTTTACTCCACCCCAGCGAACCGACGCTCTCATTATCTTTATCATAGCAAATTTAAAAAAATAGATCTTGTTCCAAAATTCTGAACATTAGACTTGTATTCAATACAAATGTCATTTCATCACATCTAAAGCTTATAAAAATGTAAGTCAAATAAAAAGATTGAAGTGGCAGAGTAAAAAGAGTAAAACACCCAATGTCCTTCTAGGTAACCCCCTGGGCCATTCATGCCCACGTTTGGCTTACCCGTTCCTCCCCGCTCTACTGCAGAACAGGATCCAATGAAAAGCAGTTACCTATCATAACTCAAAAAAAATAAAAAGTACATTTAAAAAATAAAAAAAAAAGTTTGTTGTACATGAAGCCTTCAATAGAATATAAACTGTACATAGAGCAAGAGAACAGTAATGCAAGAAGTGAAGACAGTGTTATAGAAAGGCCACATCTGTTGGTTGACTTGCAGCAACAGACTAAAAAATAATAAAAATATAGTGGGAGATTAAGATTTTCTCGCACCCTTGCAGAAAACCAGCAGATGTGAAGACTGAAGCGTCTATACGCACATCTAGTGGAGTGTTCCTTTAAAGCATCTCTATAAAAGTTCATACAAAAATAACGCAAGGCAATCTCTATGTAAAAGACGACTTCCAGTGGCGACCTCCTCTGGGAATTCAGTGGTAATGGGTTTCCTTCAGGTAGCTAATGGTTATATGACAAAGGCTTGCAGCTGGTATGTGCGGTGAGGGGAGACCATTTCTCACTGGAAGAACACCCTTCTCTCTGCTTATCTGTCTTTGGATCCCAGTTTTTCAATCAGTTCCTGAAGGGGAGCCAGCTCTCGACGGTCAATCAGATTAAATTCCTGCACAAAAATGATACAAAGGGTTCAACTCAAACAATATACAGTGACATTCCACTAACCGGACACCTGTTCGTTCAGAAATAGACTTAAAAATAATCCCATGCCGGATTAATATGAAAATTCCCTTGTAGGTGGCGACAGAACCTCTAAAATGGGCCCACTGAGTTGCAAGTCCTTTGCAGCTGGCGAAGAAAGGGGGGAGGGTAAGGCTGGATTCACACGACCATGTTACGTCCGTAATGGACGGATGTATTTCGGGCGGAAGTCCCGGACCGAACACAGTGCAGGGAGCCGGACTCCTAGCATCATAGTAATGTACAATGCTAGGAGTCCCTGCCTCTCCGTGCAACTGCTGTCCTGTACTGAAAACATGATTACAGTACGGGACAGTTGTCCGGCAGCGAGGCAGGGACTCCTAGCGTCGTACATAACTATGATGCTAGGAGCCCGGCTCCCTGAAGTGTGTTCGGTCCGGGACTTGTGGCCGAAATACGTCCCGTGCTTTACGTACCGAACATGCTCGTGCGAGTCCAGCCTGATAGTCATAGCTTCATCTATTAATGCAGTAAGATCACAGCATTACCACAACTCGTGGTTGACAGTAACAAAGTGAATAGCGGACAACTACGTGTTGTCATTGGCCCCTAAATTCCGTCAGCAAGCGTCCAGATCAATGCATTGTAGCGATTACATCGGGGCACTCATGTCAGAATGCCAGCTTGCATCATTTATGTGCCAGCATTAAGAATACTTTAATTTACTATGATGCGTTCCTCTGAGGCCCACTGTATTAGTAAAGAATGAAGCCATGACCCGCTACAATGCAGAGGACCGGTGTGCATAGGTTACATCCTATAGTACAGAATTACCAGTAGTTTGGCACCACGGTGGTCAAGGTAAGAATTTTATAAAGCGCTCTACATAAACCTTCATATAAAGCAAAAAAACACAAGCTGCAATTTTTACATGTGCATATAATAGATCTATGAAAAACCAATAGTGAGGTTCTAATAACTACATGGGAGCTCTCACCTGTACAAAGAAAATGAAATGTTTAAATGATGTGTTGAGATGTGCTTCTTCCTGTAGCTGCATGACCGAGTCAAAGTGCTGGTGGTAGATGTGGGCGTACACCCGGAACAGACGCTTCAAGATGGTCTTTGCCACCGACATGAAGTTCTTGGGAAAAGGGACACCTGAGCAGAGGAATCCGAAATAAATGAATATAACAGAACGACAGGGTAGAAATACACTAATGGGGAGACATTTTACAAGACACGACCTCCATAAAGAAGCACACGGGAAGAAATGACAGATGCAGCTCGTCCCACAGATCTAGACCTGGTATTCTCGTCGTAGCAAGTGACGGCATATCACTAACTGAATGAACCCCCATCGATCACAACAATGAGGGGGCTAAGGCCCTTTTGAGCATTTTTTTTTTTATGTGCAGCGCCGCTGCAGTCTAGCGATATGCAGTCCCTCTTCTACAGCTGGAATAGCCAAGTTGGCCATACACAGATCATTTTCGTTGACCCTCCTTATTTTGGAATGATCTGTCAATAATGCGTATGGGGGCCACCCAAGAGTCCAACAACTTGGATTGGGTATGTTGCGTATTAACATGTCTGATCACATATATAACAAGCAGATGTGCCTGGAATTGGATTATTACCCTTATAGCAGTAAACAGTCCGATTCGGCCGAGCAGGTACGTGTATCCAGAGTCGGAAGACACAGATACAGCTCAAGGGTAGTCACAGTGCCATATGAATGGTCTATGCAAACACTGTATATCCCTTACCAAAAAACTGGCACAGCAGCAAAGCTAAGGCGGTTTTCTGATCTAGAACAATGTAAGAACCCCGACCTCACATTTTAGGGAAGCATTTCGATCAGCCATATTGGTTTTATTTTTTTAAAAGGGAATTTATGTATTTAACGTTAGACTCTTTAATCATTTTTTGCAGCAAATACAGTAGCAGCAGATTTTCTCTGCAACTAATTCAGTTGCGGAAAATACGCACTATTTCCGCAACGTGTTAGCTGGCCCTAAGCCTGAGTCAGCCGCCAGCCCGACCACGGCACATGTCAAAGGGACTCCTGGCATAGTCATTTAGGCACATGACAGTGAAAAAAAGATGCACTAAAAACGGATTATTGGTCAGTCTCCAAATTTTCATCCATTTGCCATCTGGCCGTAAAGAAAAAATAATTTCATTTGTCAGTTTTTTTTGTCCCAATCTCCTGAAAACACCAGTGCCCATGTAGATAGTGCCCACAGTGACAATGTGCCACAGTCCGCACATAGTGCCCACATGCAGTGCCACAGCGCACACGTAATGACAGTGCCCACATGTAATGACAGTGCCCACTGTGCCACCCCCCCAATATAGTGCCACGGTGCCCATGTAGATAGTGCCTCACCCCTAGCAGATAGCACCAACCCCCCTTTCTTGTAGATTGCGCCGCTATAGCTGCCAGTAGGAGCGGAGTCCCCGGCCAGAGGTTGCCGACGCTTTGGCCAGGGATTCAGCTCCTAGTGGGAGCTACAGCGGCCTGATCTACAATGGGGGGGGGGGGGCATGGTGGTGGTGGGATATGCACGAGGAGTGTCTGCTTCCCCACAGAACTGCTGTTACATGGGGAAACAGCGACTGGACGGGGCGGACCAGCTAAGGACGATGCGGCAGGACAAAGCTTCCCCCTGCAGTACAGCGCGACGGCTACATGACATGTTAACTTTATTCTGCGGGTTAATAGGATTACGGCAATGGGTTATTTATTTACTTGAAAACCTTCTTAAAACAATTTAACTTTTTTTTTTTAGTCCCACTGGGGGACCTGAATACACTGCAATACTTCTGTATTTCAGTGTATGGTCCTTTTAGCATTTTAATATTAAGCCCCTCCCTCTAACAGCTTAGATGCCGTGGTCGCTACTGACCTCAGCATCGGAGTGGTGAACCGGCCGAGATAGGAGTTCTCTGACCCCAGACATTAGAGCAGGGTCTCAGCTGTAATACAGAGTGGATACCCACTGTGCATGAGCAGGCTCAGATCCTGAGTCAGCCCCCCCCCCCCCACATACGCCAAATGTCGGGTAGCGGTAGTTTGATGTAAGTTTCTAGAATTGTAGAAGAGCAATAATGTGTGTCTTATTTTTAAATGTTGCAGCTATTTTTTAAAACTTCCCTGTGGGTGGGCATACTGGAGACACTGCCTTTATGGATGTATGGACCTTGCGGTAGAGGTGGGCACCTTATCCCTATTGAAATAAACAAAAAAAATTAAAAAGGCCTGTACTTCAGGAAGTGATGAGAGTACAGCCCCCCCTCCCCCGAAGCCAGTGAATGACAGGGGAGACGCATACAAAGCATTATCTCCATATATATGTTTGCAATAGCAGACAGCCAATGGGGGCAAGAGTTGCGCTGTTTCCAGGAAAAAACTGCCCTTTTCTAATTTCATATAACCTTCAAGTCATTAGGACCTTTTTTTCATGTAACCGGCCATGCCTTTCTTTTACATGTGTTATGCGGTCCTCAACACCACACCCTGGTGATCTAGTTCCCAGGACTCCTCCATAGACAATGCTGAACATTTATCAGCCAGGAAGAAACAGCCCTCGTCACTCAGAAGCATTTTCTAACAGGAGGTGCACTGTGACACTATGTTCACATCTGCGTCAGGGCTCCAAAGCTCCGTCGAAGCTTTTTCGGAATGGAGCCCTGACTGCCAAACAAACCAAAGGTTTCCATCACCGTTTATTTCAATGGTGACTGATCCGGTGCCAATGGTTTCAGTATGTCTCGGTTGTGCAAGGGATCCATCGTTTTGACAGGATGAAGACCAGTATTCATCCCGTCAAAACAACGGAACCCTTGCACAACAGAGACAAACTGAAACCATTGGCACCGGATCAGTCACCATTGTAATCAACGGTGATGGAAACGGAAACCTTTGGTTTCAATTTGTGTCAGTCAGGGCTCCGTTCCGACAGAAAGCTCCAACGGAACGTTGGAACGGAGCCATGACGCAGATGTGAACGAAGCCTTACACTGCTAAAAGGGAATCCAAACAAAGAAAAACCTCAATCTCCTTATATTTCTTACTTCCGTTACGATCTATATAAAAATGTCATAGAACAGGCAGTGTGTACTTCTTTTAGGCGGCAGCCATGTTTCCTCTAATTCTAGTGCACATTAGTCAGGAAGTTTAGGAGGAGGGGGCTGGCTGCATACTTTGTTAGTGTGACCATTTTGTTGGAAGGAATCGTCCAAGTTTCCTATAGTACTAAATAGATGCCAGCAATAGGACCAGCAACAGTACACAGTGGCACCGGCATGTCAACGCGACGTCACTGCTGTAGCTCAGTAAATAAAGGCCAATGGGGAGCAGTGGAGCGACAGGATTTAACCCAGGACGCAACTGTACGTCATGGTTTGGTTCAGTTAAGTCAGGAAATGTGCCCAAGCGATCACTGTGGGACCCCAACGTTGACTGACAACCGCTGCAAAGGCAAAGTTCGGACCTAACTCCTTAAATGCCACCGTCAATAGCATTTAAAGGCTACGTAAACTTTTACGTTTTGTTTTTTTCTAAAACAATATTATTGCTTTAATGCAACTTTTGAATTTGTTTTTATTAAAAAAATATTTCTTTTTTTACTTTGTTACAGTTTTATGCATGTTTCCCGGTAGGTACGGCCTAATGGATTGCCTATCAGTTTTACACTGACCGTATACCAAAGCATTATTGCCTAAGGCTAAATTCACACGAGCGTATCAGATTCACGCGCGTGGAAGACAGGCGTGAATCTGGTCCGTTATGCATCAGTGTTCTTTGCGAGGGCATACGTTATTCACGCACTTGCAAAGCACATTTTTTTTTTTTTAATTTTCAATTGAATCGATGCATTAATCACGCACAGCACCCGGACGTGTGCAGTGCGTGGTTTTCACGCACCCATTGACTTCAATGGGAGATAGGTGCGTGAAAAACGCACCAATATAGGACATGCAGTAAGTTTTACGCAATGGACACACTGCGTGAAAACTCCTGCATGTGTGAACAGCCCCAATGAAATCAATGGGTCCGTGTGCTGTGCGTTATTTTCCTGCGCAGCACACGGACGTTATTAACGTTCATCTGAATGAGCCCTAAGGCTTTGTTCAAGCAAAACAATGGAACTCTGATGTGGTCATAGGAGCAGAACGACAATAACGCAGTGACAGATCTGACGCATTACAAGCACCTACAGCGTCCCGACAGTAACCATTGATTGAGTTCTCAAGTGTCCATTGTTTTACCAGAAAGAAAAGCGAAGCATTTGGTGCTATTTTTTTTTAGGCATTTTGTAATAAAAATATTTATATAGCGCCAACATATTACGCAGCACTTTGTACGTGTCCCCCTGAATTGTAGACATTACATAGTGACAAAGCTAATATACAATTCAAACAAGAGGAATCGGCACCCTGCTCACAAGAGCTTACAATCTATGAGGAAATAAGGGAGACAAAATGTAAAAAGTGCTTGTTCGGTACAATGGTCCAGACATCTTTTATACACATTGGGTAGTACACAAAGCCGCATGAGCCGGTCACCAGCCAGTACCTGTATAGGACGGACATGAAGTGCATTATGGTGCAAGGCGTGTGGGGGGATACTGTGGAATGAGGGGCTCAAGTAAAAGGGGCGGGGGGGGTCAGAGAAAGGAGTCAGATTAGGGAATGTTATAGGCCTGTCTAAAAAGGTGTGTTTTCAGGGCACGTTTAAAACTGTGGCTATTGGGAATTAATCTGATTAGAACGTGCTACCCCAGACAGAGGACTGGTGCAGCACGAGAAAAATCCTGGAGAAGAGAGTGGGAGGTTCGGATTATGGTGGATGTTAATCTAAGGTCGTTGGCAGAACGTAGAGCCCGAGTAGGGTGGTAGACAGAGATGAGGGAGGAGATGTAAGGAGGTGCAGCACTGTAGAGAACTTTGTGGGTGAAAGTAATAAGTTTGAATTTTATTCTGAAGGGAATGGAAAACCAGTGCAGTGACTGGCACAGGGTGGAGGGGTTCATGTAGCGGTTGGTCAGAAAGTGGAGCCTGGCTGCTGCTTTGTACACAGACATTTTTATTAAAAAACAAAAACTCTATTTTAAAATCAGTGAGGTACAGCTGGTTTGCATTCTGTATACAGAACTGAAACCTGTATTCGTCAGGTCTGCGGGACTGACTGGTTCAGTCTCAGACACGCAGGATCAAGTTGCTGTCGATCACATCTAAGTTTATAGTTCTGACTGATTCAGGTCTTCGATCATGATACAGCTGCTCTGTATACAGGATACATGGCAGCTGTATCTCAAAAGTAAAAATAATTTTTAATAAAATATTTTGAAAGTTGCAATCACAGACATTTTTATTTAAAAACAAAAAAAACACTATTTCAAAAACATGTAAATAGCCTTTAAAGGGGTTTTCCACGTTCTGACAACGGATGACCTATGCACCGAAAAGGTCATCAGTATATGATCAATGATCAGTGTGGGTCTGAAACCCGGACCCCACTCCGATCATCTGATCCGGCTGCCTCCGGGAACTGGATGTTTTGAACGGTATGCAGTAGTTGGGGGTCGGAAGCAGATGGCTCCAATCACTGCATAGCGGCCGTTCGGCAGAACCGCTCCTATTCACTTGAATAGGAGGAGAAGGGACTGCAGCTTGCCAGCTATTCTTTGCTTCCGGCAGTATCGTCCGACGCCCGGAGGCAGACGCAGCAGCTGATCATTGCAGGGTCCTGGTGTCGGACCCGCACCAATCATATACGGATGACCTATCCGGTGGAAAGGTCATCAGTTGTCAGAACGTGGAAAACCCCTTTAAGGATAGATTGGAGAGGCATGAGTTTAGGGAGGTGGAAGACCGATTAGTAATGAGTTACAGTAGTCAAGACGAGAGTGAGTCAGAGCGACAATGAGTTTTGACTGTTTCCACAGTAAGAAAAGGGCGGATTCTGGAGACGTTCTTGAGGTGAAGGTGACAGGAACGTGCAAGTGATTTCATGTGTGGAGTAAAGGAAAGATCCGAGTAAAAAAAAACAAAAAAAAAAAAAAAAAAACACAAGACAGCGGGCGTGCTGCCTAGGAGTTATGGTAATGACACACACTGAGATGGAGACATCAGGTTTATGTAGGTTATTAGATGGTGGGAACCTGAAGAGCTCAGTTTTAGAAAGATTCAGATAGAGAGAGGACATGATGTTAGAGACATTGGACAGACAATCACTGGTGTTTTGTATTAGAGCAGAGGTGATGTCATGGGAAGAGGTATATGATTGGCTGTCATCAGCGTAGATATGGTACCGGAAGCCAAAATCGGCAGATGGTTAGTCCAATAGGAGCTGTATATAGAGGGGGGGGGGGGGGGGGGGGACACTACCTAGGACTGATCCCTAAGGAACCCAGACAGAGGGGAAGAGGAGAAGATCCAGCAAATGACACTGAATGAGCGGTCAGACAGATAGGAAGAAAACCAAGGGAGCAGTGTCCTTAAAGGGGGGGGTTTGAGGAAAAATAATGTAATATAATTTGTAATATACTTACGTTTTGATTTAATCTTCTAACACCCGTTTCCAGCACCTGTTACGTGATGCACCTCCAGTAGCAAAATACTTCTGGCACTACCCAGTCCATGAATTTTGAGTTCCGTTTTTCTGGCTGGCTTAATGTACGGGTAACGTCATTCTGGACGTCACTGTACACTGAGGGAAGTAGTGGACCGGATACTCCTTTTCTTCTGATAGTTTCCGGTTTGCTGCTAGGGTAGAGAAAATGACGCGCAGGCACTGTGATAGCTCAGAAGTGGGCATGCGTGGTAAACACTGCTAGTCCCTGAGCATGCGTGGTTTCTACAATAGCAGTGTTCATCGTGCATGCCCACTCCTGCGTGTCATTTTCACTCCCCTAGCAGCGGACCTGGAAACTATCAGAAGAAATCTCAGTGATTGGGACTCAAGCACTGCTCCTGACAGAGTGCTAGTAGCGCTCTGACAAGGACTTCTAGCGCTAGGGTTTCCCCTGACAGCACAGTCCATATTTGGACATTCGGAGCCGAACTTATACTAGTGCTCGGCTCTGGGGAAACGTACATTCTTGGGATCAAATGAAATTTTTTTTTTTTTACCATTATGTAAGAGCGTGTTTGGTACAGCACTGATATGTTGCACATTTATCTTTAGCTCTCACTGATCTAATAAGAGAAGTAAAATGGCAACGGAGATTAGAAAAGGGTTATAGCTGGGTGTAGTAGGCGTGAGGAGTCCCTGCTGCCAGCGCATTGCATGCTGGGAACTGTATGACAGGAAAAGCGAGACAACGAACACAGAGGTAAAACGAAACAGAGGTAAACAAAAGAGTACAATAGTAAATAAAAAATTAGATAACTATATTCAGGGGGCATTAATAGATAAATTGAGAAGCGTTGCAGTGATAAAAAAAAAAAAAAAATATTGGAAAACCCCTTTAAGGCCAATAGAGTGGAGGATGATGTTAAGTAGGAGTTTGTGGTCTACAGTGTCAAAGGCTGCAGTGAGATCTACAGGAGATCATTTGAGACTTTATACTGTACAGAAACTGCCCTTACTAGATTGCTGAAACCAGATTGTAAACGGTTAATAATAGAGTTAAAGAGGCTCTGTCACCAGATTATAAGTGCCCTCCCTCCTACATAATCTGATGGGCACTGGAATGTAGATAACAGCAGTGCTTTTTATTTTGAAAAACTATCATTTTTGAGCAAGTTAAAGGAACAGTGTCATCACAATTTTTTTTTAAATATGTTAAAGATGTTAGTGCTTTATTAAAAACGTTTATATTTGTGTGTTTGTGTTTTACTTTCTTATTTTTACACTTTTTCTTCCCTATGGGGGCTGCCATTTTTTTGTCCATTTCTGTATGTGTCGATTAACGACACATACAGACATGGAATACGGCAGCCACAGTCCCATAGGGACTGCGAACGGGTCCCGTCCCATCCACTTCTGTGTACGCCGTCTGTGTGGGAACTGCGCATGCGCCGCTCCCACACAGTCCAATTTGAAATGCGCGCCGTCCGGCGCCATTTTCCTGTGGACCGGAAGTCGCAGCCGGACAGTAAGATTACTACTTCCGGTCGCGGCTTCCGGACTTGTGCACTTGGACCAGAGGCAGCAGACGGAGCGGACGGGCCGGAGGGAGCCGCGGCGGCAGGAGCAGGTAAGAGATTTCTATGTATGTTCGTGTTTGTGTGTGTTTACTACTGTATGTAAACCTACTACACTGTGTGTTAGCTCAAAAAATGGCGACACAGTGTAGGAGGTTAGACCGTTCAAACCCCTCGTTTATCCCGGCACTAGCCAGGATAAAGGAGGGGGGGATTCTCAGAGCTCACTAGAGCGAGTGCTTTTTTTCCCAATTTTGCAGCAAAAAGCAATGTGGTTGCTTTACCACATGCAATGCTGCAATTTTGGGAATAGCTCCATCTAGTGACCAGCAATGGGAAATATTATAAATTAGAATCTAATTTATAATATTTCCTGACTCGTGAAAAAAATAAAAATTTTAACAATGTTTAATCACCTACACACTAAATGTTTAATTAAAAAAAAAACAAAAACATGTTTTGCTGGCAACACATTCCCTTTAAACAATTTTAGATTTATCCTAATGACTTAGATAACTGGGCGTGTTTTTACTTTTTACCAACTGGGTGTTGTACAGAGGAGTGTATGAGGCTGACCAATCAGTGACTAATCAGTGTCCTGCACTTCTCATTGTTCCAGCCCAGCATGATCCACAGCACAATCACACTGTAACAATAGGCTGGAACAATGAGAAGTGCAGGACACAGATTGGTCACTGATTGGTCAGCCTCACACTCTTCTGTACAACACCCACTTGGTTAAAAGTAAAGACACGCCCAGTTGTCTATTAAGAAACTAATTAGCATAAATCTAAAATTGCTCAGAACTTGCTCAAAAATGATAGTTTTTCAAAATAAAAACCACTGTTATCTACATTACAGCACCGATCAGATTATGTAGGAGATGGGGCACTTATAATCTGGTGACAGAGCCTCTTTAAGGGGGTTATACAGAGGACGATTATTGGGCAGACGAGCGTTCATATAAGGCTCGTTGCCGATAATTTCCCTGTGTAAACGGGGGGGGGGGGGGGGGGGGGTAGACTACGATCAGCAGATGACCAAGCAAACGCTCAATCATCTGCTGGTGGTATAGTTTTAAAGACGTAAAAGATTATCGCTGTCGGCAGCACATCTGTGTAAACAGGGAGACGCGCTGCCGACAGTGTGCAATCGCAGCAACGACCGCTCGTCCCCATCCATAGCTCCGTGTGACAGGAGCAAGCAAGCACGATGAATGAGGTCTCGTTGATCAGCGCTCGCTGCACCGGCCGATTGGCCGGTGTAAAAGGGCCTTTAGCAGAGATATAGTGGACTAGGTGAGAGTGGACCAAGCCTTACAGGAGTTCAGAGATGAAGGGGAGATTAGAGACAGGTCAGCAGTTAGCAGCGCAGGATGGGTAAAGAGATTTATTTTTCAGTAATGGGGTTATATTTTGGACCGAATCTGGGGCTCGGTTAGGAGCCTCTAACAAATGCAAATATGAACATAGCCCAACTATACCAAAGTATTATATAAGAGATCAGAAGACTGCATAGAGAAAAAGTAAAAGAACGTTTAACAGAAAAGAAAAAAACCCTATTTTGGTTAAAAAAATAAAATAAATAAAAAGCGCAAACCATAAAATCCATCCATCTCTCTCTAACACGATCGCAAGGTCCCAAATAAAGTTCAAACATTTAAACCGCAGGATAGACCGCAAACAAAACTATGGTGGACTATTTTTTTTCTCACCCTCTCCCCTTCTAAATAATAACTATCAATAAGTCTCATGCACCCCATATTGGTTCCAATACAAAACATTTCGTCCCGCAAAAAAAAAAAAAAAAAAAAAAAAAAAGCTCTCATATGGCTTCGATAGGAAAAAAAAAAAAAAAAAAAGTTCTTTTTTTAAAATAAATAAGTGTTAAACCCATTTAGATAAAAACAACAATTTAAGAGCTCTGCCAAAAACCTTACATATGGGGAAAATTTATCAAAACTGTCTAACAGTAAACCAGTTTGTTGCCCATAGCAACCAGAGCTCAGCTTTCATTTCTTAAGCTGCTCTGAAAAAATGGAAGTTGCGCTGTGATTGGTTGCTCTGGGCAGAAATGCCAGTTTTTCTGTTAAGACCGTTTTGATAAATGGGACCTATAACATTTCTCACAACTGAGCGTTTGCAACATTACAGTCTAATGCAAGCCTCACAATCCCCCTCCCATCCTGAGGGCTTGCTATAGGCCTCTTAGGCTGGGTTCACACGACCTATTTTCAGACGTAAACGAGGCGTATTATGCCTCGTTTTACGTCTGAAAATAGGGCTACAATACGTCGGCAAACATCTGCCCATTCATTTGAATGGGTTTGCCGACGTACTGTGCCGACGACGCGTAAAATTACAGCCTCGTCAAAAGAAGTGCAGGACCCTTCTTTGGACGTTTTTGGAGCCGTTTTCTCATAGACTCCAATGAAAACAGCTCCAAAAACGGACGTAAAAAACAGCGCGAAAAACGCGAGTTGCTCAAAAAAACGGCTGAAAATCAGGGGCTGTTTTCCCTTGAAAACAGCTCCGTATTTTCAGACGTTTTTGGTCACTACGTGTGCACATACCCTTACACGGTAGTATAGTGGGCAGTATTTGTTAGGCAAAACCAGGAGTGGGTGCAGATCTTTGCTCGATTTATGTACCACATCTGGTTTTGGCTTTACAGAAACAGACCAAAATACTGCCGTGCGAGGCCTAAAGTAAAATTGTAGGTATAATGTATCAGCCAGGGAGTGTAGGCTGAATCCAATTGAGAAAAACTCAGCTGTAAACAGGACAAGGTCTGTACAGGTTTTAGCCGTTTTCATTCACCGACAGAAAACAGCAATCTTAAAACATTGAGGAATTGAAACAAGATGTTAGAAAGTTGTAGAATATTACAGTTAAGTGATATTCCCAACTTAAACATTTATGGCTCATCTCCAGAACAGCTTTTTCCATAGTACAACGTTTAAAGACTCTGTCACCACATTATAAGTGCCCTATCTCCTATATCAGGAGATCGGCGCTGTAATGTAGGTGACAGTAATGCTTTTTATTTAGAAAAACGATCTATTTTAAACCACTTTGAGCGATTTTTAGCTTTATGCCAATGAGTTTCTTAATGCCCAACTGCACGTGTTTTACTTTAGACCAAGTGGGCGTTGCACAGAGGAGTGTATGACGCTGACCAATCAGGGTCATGCAATTCTCTCCATTCATTTACACTGCACTAGCGATATAGTTATATATTTATGTGCAGCTACATACACACACTATAAGATTACTACAGTGTCCTGATAATGAATATACATCCCTACCAGCCTGGACGTGATGTTTATTCAGAATCCTGACACTTCTGAATCTTTTCTGTGAGATTCCAGCAAGGCAAGCGTAATCTCGTTTGAAATGTCAAAGTTACATGGTAATCTCGCGAGATTACGCTTGCCTTGCTGGGATCTCACAGAAAAGATTCAGACGTGTCAGGATTCTGAATAAACATCACGTCCTGGCTGGTAGTGATGTATATTCATTATCAGGACACTGCAGTAATGTTAGTGTATGTAGCTGCAAAGAACGATATAACTATATCGCTAGTGCTGTATAAATGAATGGAGAGGCGTGCATGACGCTGATTGGTCAGCGTCATACACTCCTCTGTACAACGCCCACTTGATCGAACGTAAAAACACCCCGACTTGGGTATTAAGAAACTCATTAGCATAAAGATAAAAATCACTCATAAACAGGTTTAAAATAGTGATGCTTTTTATTTAGAAAAACAATCTGTCACCTACATTATAGCGCCGATCTCCTTATGTAGGAGATAGGGCACTTATAATGTGGGGACAGAGTCTCTTTAAATTGGTAATATCCTTAAAGGAACAGTGTCATCACAATATTTTTTTTAATATGTTAAAGATGTTAGTGCTTTATTAAAAACGTTTATATTTATTTGTGTGTTTGTGTTTTACTTTTTCTTATTTTTACACTTTTTCTTCCCTATGGGGGCTGCCATTTTTTTTTTCCATTTCTGTATGTGTCGATTAACGACACATACAGACATGGAATACGGCAGCCACAGTCCCATAGGGACTGCGAACGGGGCCCGTTCCATCCACTAACATGTACGCCGTCTGTGTGGGAACTGCGCATGCGCCGCTCCCACACAGTCCAATTTGAAATGCGCGCCGTCCGGCGCCATTTTCCTGTGGACCGGAAGTCGCGGCCGGACAGTAAGATTACTACTTCTGGTCGCGGCTTCCGGACTTGTGCACTTGGACCAGCGGGAGCAGACGGAGCGGACGGGCCGGAGGGAGCCGCGGCGGCAGGAGCAGGTAAGAGATTTCTATGTATGTTCGTGTTTGTGTACGTTTACTACTGTATGTAAACCTTCTACAAGAAACAGAGGAAGTAATCCAGCGCTGAGTTCAGTTGTTAGTTAAAAAGGAAGCGTTGTTCCCAACTTTATTGGAGTAATTCAATTAAAAATCGTAGGGAGACGCAGTCCCAGAAAAATTGTGAGTAGGCGGTGTGCCCTAGCCTACGCGTTTCGAGCAGCTCCTGTGCTCTTAGTCATGGCACTTCTTTGCCATGACTAAGAGCACAGGAGCTGCTCGAAACGCGTAGGCTAGGGCACACCGCCTACTCACAATTTTTCTGGGACTGCGTCTACCTACGATTTTTAATTGAATTACTCCAATAAAGTTGGGAACAACGCTTCCTTTTTAACTAACAACTGAACTCAGCGCTGGATTGCTTCCTCTGTTTCTTCTATTACATACCGCCAGCCGTAGCGGGAATCCGAGCGGAGAGTCAGGAGACGCACCTAACTGGTGAGCTGGAGGTCTCCTCCCTTTACTTAAACCTTCTACACTGTGTGTTAGCTCAAAAAATGGTGACACAGTGTAGGAGGTTAGACCGTTCAAACCCCTCGTTTATCCCGGCACTAGCCAGGATAAAGGAGGGGGGGGATGCTGAGAGCTCACTAGAGCGAGGGCTTTTTACCCAATTTTGCAATGCTGCAATTTTGGGAATAGCTCCATCTAGTGACCAGCAATGGGAAATATTATAAATTAGAATTAATTTATAATATTTCCTGACTCGTGAAAAAAAATGTGAACAATGTTTAATCACCTACACACTAAATGTTGAATTAAAAAAACAAAAAAAACAAACATGTTTTTCTGGCAACACATTACCTTTAAACTGCAAATCCAGACAGAAGCAACGATTTAATTTAAAGTAGAACTCTGGTTTGTGGCTGCTGTGCCGTTATTTTATGTAACTACACATTTTACATATTGTGAAATTATTCACATCACAACCTGTGGGGTTAAAGGGAATTTTTATGGTCCCACTGTTCCATACAGAAGGCATCAGCAGAATACAGGGGCCGTGTACAGCTCTGGATATTATGGAGGAGACTGTAAAACCAGTAGGCAATTCATCGTCTGTAATTAGAGATTAGGCAACATCTCGACAATTTCTTGTGCACATCGACTTCCTGTTTGTGAACCACAAGCAAATTACGAAATCAGACATTTCTAAAAGCAAAACATGAGCTCAGTTTATGCCACAGTCAGCTGGCTGATGATATGTTAAATGTGAAGCCACAGTTGGAGCAACTTTAAATAACACAGGGAAACCCCCAACAATGCACCTCCCTAATCATTTCCCCTACAAACAATCTAATAATCCATTTATCATACAAATCGGAATGATCTATTGTGCAGGAAAATAAACGGCGAGTCTGCTTAAAGGGAAGGCGTCATCAGAAAATTACATTTAAATCAAGTTTTTATTCTAGACTGGTTTTAATTCAACTATCCACTATTATCCCTTTATGCACTGGAGCACACACAATAAGCAGACACTTCTCGTTCTCTGCAACTCACTTGGCAGCTTTGCTGCGTAGACTGGAACACATTCAGCAGAGGATGTAAAGGGGTTGTCCAGGCATTTTTTTTTGAGGATATCCAGGCATTTTTTGATGATTACCTATGCCAAGGACAGGCGAATAGGAGATCGGTGGGGGTTCGACTCCCAGCACCACATATCAGTTGAGTTAAGGGGCTGTAGCGTTAGGGTATGTCCACACTTCCTATTTTCGGCCATTTTCCGGGCCGTAAATGCCAGAAAAAAAATCGGAAGCAGAACGCCTCCAAACACCTGCCCATTGATTTCAATGGGAAAACGGAGCGGTTTTCGCTACGTTTTTTTTTACGCGTATAAAAACAGCCGCAAAAAAGTGCAGGACACTTCTTGGGATGATTTTTGGAGCGGTTTCTATAGACTATCGAAAAAAGCTCCAAAAACCAGCTGTAAAAAAAAAAAACGCAGCGAAAATCTCGAGTTGCACAAAAAAAAAAGTCTGAAAATCAGGAGCTGTTTTCTCTTGAAACCAACTCCGTATTTTGAGACGTTTTTGACTCTGCGTGTGAACATACCCTTAGTTGGCGTGGCCTCTTCAGCGTTTCCCAGGCACTGCGCCATACACATCCGTAGCGGCTGTGCCTGGGATTGCAGCCCAGTCCCATTCACTTGAATAAGACCCGTACCCCCACTGATGGGATATTGATGACCTATCCTAAAGTTAGGCCATAAATATAAAATGTCCGGACGACCCCCTATAATGACATTTCTATGGTACAGTTGGAGGCCTTAATAAGGCAGGACAGTAAGACTCCCAGACAAGACTCCGTATGCTGCCCTGCCACTCCCTGGGTGACTAATAAAACACTCCCATTAGTTTCCACTGCCATAAAGTATATACACCCTGCTGCTCTGTCTATACGAGACGTGTGCGTTTTAATTATGTTCTAACGTTAGACAGGATTAAACTAGCCCAGACAGCAGAAACTGCACCAAATTCATCAGAACGGCTCATGTTGTATGATAAATTTGATGCTATGACACTTTTCTTTCCCTGTGTCTTGGCCCGCGTACTCTTAGCCATGCCCATTTTACAGATATTTTCCAAAACGGTCAAGTAACACGCAAAGAGTTTGTGCAATTTGAGACAGAATTCCCTTCTACAGATTCACATATAATTAATGAAGCTACAATCAAATTCATGATAAATTGCTGAAAACCAATCTCATCTGGCTTGTTACTATTTGCACAAGGACAATGACAAGGAGTGAAAAGCTAAGCAGACAGTGACATCACCAACCAGCCTGCCACACCTAGGAAACTTTCATGGCAGCACAACCAGCCGGAGCAATGTGAAGAGTCTGGACAAACATGAACATCTGAAAACTATGGTCTTCTGTGGGAGTATGCCCCGTGTGGTGTACAGAGGTCACTGTATATTCAATCACCTACTGTCAATGGTGGGATCTAGTGTGATGTGCCTCCAGCTTCATAATAGAGAATGTACCCATCATTGTAATCCTGCCGCTGCTCCCAGTGTACACAGCACAAGCATTAATAGTAATCTCTACAAAACAGGGGGGGGATGTCAATCTATTGTGGGGGCTCAGTGAGCAGTGGTCTCCTCCCAATCCTGCAAGGAGGGAGATGCATGGCCCCTAAATAGCACAGGTTCTTTCTGTATAATCCCAGCGTTCGAACACCAGAGCATGCGATTCTATAATACATGTTAGTGGACTTTCTAAATTGACATATGGCCTTACACATATTGATATAATCTACATAAAAAGTGGAGTTACTTTGATACATTCCTTATTTTGTACAGATCTTGGGTTACAGCCTATATTGTTATCCGGAGCTGCAATCATAATTCTACTGGTTGTTATTGGAAACGGTCAATAAAATGGACAGACGTCAGCCTAGCTAAGCTCCTATATTACAGTTAGTGTCTCCTTAACGGGTTGTTTGGGCATGGGGCAGTCATCAGTATATGATCGGTGGGATCAGACACCTGGACCCCGCACCAATCACTTGTTACGGCTGCCTCCGGGCTCCAGTCAGTCACAGTAAAATGGCTGAGCTGCATCAGAATGAAAGACTGCCCCGTGCCCAGACAGCAACTTTGATTACTTTTCTGTACAAGACCCATCTAAAAAAGACACTACTCAGAATGCAAATCTCCAGAGAACGCTTTGGGTAGACATTGAGCCCGTGGGAAATACTGGGAGACAAGCTAAAAAAGGCAAAATTGTGAATGCAGCTCGGGACAATAAAGTTATTTACATATGTGCCAATTCGTTGCAGACATTTCTGCGACTGAAAATCCGCTCCATATTTGTTTCAGCAGCATTCACATGGTTTTCTGCAAGCCCTATTCAGATGACTAGGACAGGTTTAGGAAATTCTGCTACCAATCTGCCACGTGAGAGCGTCCACTAAGGGCACCTTTAGGCCATGTTCACACAGAGTTTTTTGCAGGTGGAATTTCTGCCTCAAAATTCCATAGTGAAGTTTGAGGCAGATTTTCCTCTCCCTGCATGCCGATTTTCGCTGCGTTTCTCAAGGCCATTGAGCGCCGCAGGCAAAAAAGCCACTAAATACGCTTTCTCTGCCTCCCATTGATGTCAATGGGAGGTCAGAGGCGTAAACGCCCCAAGATAGGGCATGTCCCTTCTTTCTCCCGCGAGTGTTTTACAGCTCGCGGGAAAAAGACTCCTCCGCCTCCCATTGAAATCAATGGGAGGCATTTTAGGGCTGTTTTTGAAGTTTTGCGGCGCGGTTCCCTCGTCAAAAAACTCAGTGTGAACATAGCCTTAAACAGCTTTTTTTGAGGCACATTTTTTTCCCCGGCAAAAAACGCTGTGGAAAGAGTTCAGCTGGAAGTCAACAGCAAAATATTAAACGCAACACTGTTTTTATTCCTTTTGTCTCGCTTTTTTTTGCAAATGCAGCATGGGGTTGGTTTAGTTAGTTTTTTTAGCCAGTTCGTGGCATTCATCTCCCATAGACCTGTTTTTTTTATACCTCATCATATGACTTTTGTAAAAGGTGGACATTCGCTTTAGTAGAAAAGAAGAAATAAGGCAATTTCTAAAGTTTGTGTGTCTTTACTAAAAGGGACGGTCACCGCGCCTAGATTCCAAGCGCTGCGGCTCTTCTTTCTGCTTGCTTCTTCAGTATAGAGTGGGCAGATAAGAACGAGTGACGTCCACTGCCTGTGCCAATGTCTAATTACTGGCGTCGGCAGTCTCAGTGACACTTCTGCTATGTCACAGGAGAGAACCAGTGGGCTGAGTCAGTGAAATCCAACACTGGAAGCCACTGGGATTGAATTGGCATCTATAAGCCACTAGCGCAATTCTGTAAGAGAATGGTAGTCAGGGCCGAGTAGCTATTTAGCGCTGACAACCACTGTGAATATTGCCTTAGGGTGCGTTTACACGAGACGTTTTTGGCTGTGCAGTAAAGACTGCATAAAAAGCAACGAATTGCCTTGGTATTACAATGCAGTTATTACAGATGAAACATAAAATCATAAGGTGTTTCACCTGTAAAAACGATATCACAAAAATGCTGCAATTGGTGGTAAAACCTTGAGGTTTTTGTTGCGGTTTTGACTGCGCAGCCAAAAACCTCTTTTAAACGCACCCTTTGAGCTCTCCTCCTGTCAATGCGAGACATGCAGCAAGTGGCATAGCGGTTTCTGACCAAACCAACTAAGAGGACAAGTAGGGGTGTAAACAGACAATGAAATGATGGTCCCGGGGCATAGAGAATGTAGTCTTACTAGTCACTACAGTTTCTCTAACTGCATCAATATCCAAAATATCAGGTGACAAACATGAATTGGCAAGAGAACTTTCTCTACCCTCCTTCCAGCTATAAACAGGATTACACAGCAGCCTCCTGGCATTGGGTGCATCCTACTTTTCTCATGCAGGATTCCCCTCCCTACATACACGATCACGGTCTAAGCCGGTCTTAAAGCATCGTTTATAACATGACTCCACTATGTAGTCTGTATACCAGTTACTACAGTTTGACGGGACCAAAAACTGTATGCAGCTGCTATGACCAGTCAGGCACTTGTCTGCGGTGCACAGACCCAACATGTGCCCCGGGGCCAGGTGGCTTGTTCACAGCTGTAAAAGCGCCTGCTAATGCCCAGAGACCGCTTGTGACTGTCGTGGTCAAAGGTCACATTTAAGTGGCAGGCACAGATATGGTTGATGTAAAAGAGGAACCAAAATAGAAGACATTCTCACTTGAGTCTATTGGATTCATGTCTCCTACACTATATAATACAGGCTTTTCTAAACACCGGGCGTACATTGAACAGCTAAAACCATAAAATAGACTTGTCTTTCTAGGACATAATGAACGGCTTCCCACATCATAAAAGGATTTCCCGGAACCGCTGTGCTCAGTGTAAATACGAGTACGGTTTTCCGCTTCCCTAAAAACGCAGACTACACGAACCTGTAATTATCTGTAATGCGTTACAACAACAATAGGCACATTTATACATGTCTGGATGTGTCCTGGGACAAAGCAAGGAATTGCATTGGCAGACGACACGCATCATTTAGTCTAGACCGGCCGCCAATATTCTACAAGGATCTACAGAATGTGTCAACGTGAAAACCCAGCAGTCGGCTCTTCCTGTATCCTGCACTCATCCCAATGGAGATAGACTGAAAAATACATCAATATGACTGGGATCATGGAAATCTCAGTGGTCAGACCCCCACCCATACATGGTTGGGCAATATGAGTAGTATGTAGTCTGATTTTAATGAGTTAAAAACAAAAAATAAATAAAAAAGTAAACCTCCTTCCGATACAGAACATATTTGCAGGACTGGTCTGTGGCGCCTGGGACACCATACTGGTCTAAAAGAAGATCATGGACTAGAATATGGAAAGAGCCCTTTAGTGTAATAACGGTATATAAATGCGGAAGCCTGAGGCCGTTCAACTGGGGTGATCTCATGATAACGAGTCCTACTCACATCAACCGCGCTATGTCTAGTTGCATCATGCATGTGAATTATTGTGAATGGAGATTAGGATCCTCAAGGCCCTATTACATGAGCCAATGATCAAGCATTTATATGAACGCTCGTTCATCGGCTGATCTGCTCTTATGTAGAATTAAAACTCATCGTTAGCAGCACAATTTCCTGCATAATCAGGGAGATGCGCTACCAGCATGATGGAAATACATGGGGACGAGCGATCGGAGTAACGACTGCTCGTCCCTATACACATCCAATCATTGCTCCGTGCGAAAACACCACCTGTCTCGTTAATTGGCGCTCGTTTACACAGCTCACATCAGGCCGTGTAATAGTAGCCTTCTGGTACTTTTACATGGCCTGACCTAGGCCATGTAAACGAGCGCAGGTCAACGAGCTGCACCGTTGATCGGTGCTCGTTTGCTCCTTTCACAAGGATCTATGTATGCGGACAAGCGCTCGTTACGCCGATTGCTCGTACCCATACATTTCTATCACGTCAGCAGCACGTCTCCGTTTACACAGGGAGATGTGCTGTCAACAACGATATTTCCAGTATTTAAAACAATGCAGTTTAGCCAATGAACCGGCGTTTGCTCGTTCCCGATTGCCCTGTTTACGTAGGCCAATGATCAGCCAATGAACGAGGGTTCTGTAAACGCTCGTTTGCCATTGTAAAAGGGCCTTTATGTGGTCCTGAGATCACAGCAGCCTGAAGCTTTGAGGGTGAAATGTCAAGTAACTCAGCATTGGATAGAAAGCATTTAAAAATCAGATAAAAATGTATTTATTTTTACGATAGTTCTTCAAGATACTTAATAGTCATTCTACATTGCAGAGATCTGAAGGTCTAAATATGGCCCAGGAGGAAGTTTACAAAGCAGGTCCATACACGTATGGTGAAAGTGAGGGAGTGTTCCCCACCAATGTTTGCATTAGAGGACAATACTGTCAGATGGTCTGTACAGTAACAGGAAAGTCCGGATAATAAACTAATAATTATTAACTAATGAAAGTGAAATAACGGAGGAGAGAGGGCACATGGGTAATGTCACTGTTTATATTACCAATGCCAGGAAGTCATGAAATCCAGATCGGTAACCACGGAGGGAAGCCGATAGACCTCTGCATTTGCTTAGGAACAGACAGTGATCAGAAATTTTAAAGCGGAACCGAAAAACGAGCTTTTGTCCCATAACTTTCAGCTTGGAACCGATGAAGGGATTCCTCGCTGTCTCTACTGAAAGCTGCGCTCTAAGTGTCTTGCCAAGCGGCAGCGGTCATAGTTTACCCAGGAACACGTGCACAGGCTTCAGGAGAGACTGCGGAATCTCAGCAACGGCACCATATAATTATGTGGGGTGGAATAGAAAAAAAACAAAAACGATTCCTTCAGTTTTTTGGGTTTCATTTTTACGGCGCTCACCATGTGGTTAAAACGTTGTTAACTTTTTGTCGATAAATTTATATATATTTTCTTTAGGACTTAACTACTTTTTTGAGGAGCCAAATCTGGCCCTTTTTTTCCATAATGTTGACACTACGGGCTAATTTTATGTTCTAAGCTCTGACTTCTACGGAAGCGGTGATGGCAATTATGCTTATTTTTTACATTACTTTAGGGGGAAAATGTTTATTTAACATTTTTTGTACATTCGTAAAAAATTTAATTTTTTGGTTTCCTCAGACTTGCACAATACACTGCAATACCCACGTAATGCAACGTATTGTGATCTTTACTGGCAGCTATTAAGACCTCTGGCAGGACTTAAAAGGAGCATAAAAATGGCAGAACTAGGGTCCTTTATTAGACCCCGAGGCTACAATGACAAGAATTGGCACCCCAAGATCACATCGTGGGAGGGGCCGATAGGGTGGTGCCCCCTTTATCACTATTTTTAACGGTTGCAATTAACCACAGCATCTAAGTGGTTAAATGGTTAGGATTGGACTTCTCCAATCCTGCCCGTTCGTGTAAGGTCTCAGCTGTAAAATACCGCAGCATACTCAGCCCATGAGCTTGTTCCATACCCCCATCCCAGTCTATGAAGTAGTTACTGTAAAAGTCGGTAGGGGCTTAAATAAAAAAGTTATTCAAAACATTTTGTGATTCCTCGGGTTCCCTTGTTCGGATATCGCATTAAACTAAAATAACCAATCCGTTTTCTTATAACAAAATAAGGTAAATACTCATATGTAAATATTCAGTTCTTGTATAAACCTTTACCCGGTCTGATCATCACTTCGGATTATGAAGGAAATGTTTCTGTTTTAGAGCAGATCGTGGGTTATTTTTGCCTTCCTTGATACAAAGTTGCAGAGATATGAGACATCTGCTCTTTCCCCAGATACAATGTAAACTGCATGTTCACAAAGGAACGCTGACAGAGTCCAATAAACCATTTAGGGTGACCCGATTTACGCACCACAACCTACTACGTACGATACGTCATAAAAACGTACCTGGTGAAGCAGCGAGTCTGGTTTCAAAGCCAAGAATCTACATTCCAGTCATGATCTAGCCAAAGTTGGAGCAGGCAGAAGTGGGAGCTGTAGAGAAGTGCGGCCGAATTCAGAGCTACACCTGCTAAACACTACAACCATAGCGATAACGAACGATTATCGCTAGAGAACAAGGTCTAATAAATTTGACCGTTAAAACAGATTTCCGCCAGTCAGAAATTTAATTTTTCACCCACATTAGGTGGACGTGGCGGTCAACCGGACATCAAGACCGCTGCAATCGTCAGGTTGTCTTTCAATTGTCATTCTCTCTTTGGTGACTGCCGGGTTGCGGTGTACGCACGTATACAGAGAATGTCAATCACCATCATGATGGGTAGTCAAAGGGCTCCTCATGAAAACAGCGGATTTAGGACTGAGCCCGCTGTATTCTTCAGCAATCTTATCCCAAAAAAAAATAATTTACATTTTGGCTACTAAGGGAAGAGACCTGTAGATGTAATAAGCTGCCCTTACATGGAGCAGCATATAAAGGCCACATGCACACGAACGTGTTTTTGCGGCCGCAATTCACCTGCAAGTCTGCAGGTGAATTGCGGTCCCATTCATTTCTATGGGCCCATTCACACGACCGTGCATTGCCCAGGAGCCTGGACTGCAAAAAGATAGGACATGTCTTATTACGGCCATATATTGCGGTCCAGGCTCATAGAAATTAATGCACACGGCCAACAATTTGCGAGCGGCCCGCGGATGACACTTCACAGCCGTCCGAGCCGCATATCACGCCCGTGCACACCACTACGGTCGTGTGGATGAGGCCTTAGATGACAGATCTGCTTTAAGAAGAGTCATAAATAAAAAAAAACTTTTTTACAGCATGAATGAGAAGATGTTTTAGAACGTGCGAATAGAAATTTGTTAACTACATCTACGGACTTCTTCCATTATGGATCTTGAATGTCAAAATTAAAGACAGCCAATCAGGTCATAGTAAGAGTAGAATAACTTACCTATCTTGGAGGGGAACAGAGTCTCGTCATCAAGCTGGTCCTGGACCCAGGTCATCAGATAATCAATATACTTGGGAGCGGAACACTTAATGGGCTTTTTTATGTTTGTGCCGTCTGCCCAGTGATACTCATACCTGGAAGATATTTAAACCATTGAAACCACCATGTACCAGTTCACAAGTAGTCAAGAATTCTAACTCATCATGTCTATATAAACAATGTCCATAAGTAGCAGGTGACAAGTAATCCTGGATTTAGGGCTGGATCCTCAACTATCTTTGTAAGATTTTAGTTTCTGTAGGCCAATAAAAATTAACTGCACAAAACTCAAAATTCAGATTTAAAAAACAATGAAAATCTAGATTGAGGCTTCCATTCGCCAAGAGCATGTCACATGGTGCAGAAGATCGTGAAATCCTGCCTATGGCACTATAGTTTATAGATTTTTATTAAAAAAGGCTTTTACTTTAAGATCCAGCGTCTATGTATCCTGTATACATAGAAGCTGTTTCCTTCTGGCACAGCAGATTCCGTCAGATCCGCTGAACTGACTGCTCCGGTGGCTGCTAGATCCAGCTAATAATGACCACATCTAAGTTCACATCTGGGGGGCTTTTTTTTAGCCTGACACTACTTAAATGTTGCAGTTAATATTCACCACGGCATCTAAGGGGTTAAATGATCGCGATCGGAGGAAACGGATAGTGACCGTAAGGGTATGTGCACACGATAACTGCAATTACGTCTGAAATTACGGAGCTGTTTTCAGGAGAAAACCGCTCCTAAATTTCAGACGTAATTGCTCGTACTCGCTTTTTTGCAGGGCGTCTTTTACGGATGTAATTTGGAGCTGTTCTTCATTGGAGTCAATGAAAAACTGCTCCAATTCCGTCCCAAGAATTGTCCTGCTCTTTTGACGAGGCTGTTATTTTACGCGCAGTCTTTTGACAGCAACGCGTAAAATGACATGTCGTCGGCACAGTACATTGTAAAGCCCATTGAAAGTAATGGACAGATGTTTGCCGGCGTATTGGAGCAGTTTTTTCAGACATAATTCGAGGCGTAAAACGCATCCATTACATCTGAAAATAGGTCGTGTGAACCCAGCCTTAGAGCAGGAGCCCAGCTGTCATGAGATAGCCGAGCACCCGTTCCAGCCCACACGGGACGCCTGTGCAGGACTTAGACTAGGTCACTGTGTAAAGGCGGCCTAGCCTAAGGCCCATTACTGACCACCGTGAAAAGATTTATTAATGGTCACTAACTGCTTAAGTTGGCCCGTACACGTAGCTGGTCTTGAGCGTCACCTGTGCAAGTCATGACCAAAAACCAGCGACAAAGCCACGTGGCTCACTACTGCTGTGTGTACAGCACCCTAAGGGATGCCATGGAGATGTTATAGCTGCATTAAGTGATGTCAGGTGCAACATATTACACATCAAGACATTGTTATGCATCTCAGACATTTCCCTGACATGTACTCTTAGGGTATGTGCACACGACCTCTTTTCAGACGTAAGGGAGGCGTTTTACGCCTTGAATTACGTCTGAAAAGACGGCTCCAAAACGTTGGCAAACATCTGCCCATTACTTGCAATGGGTCTTACGATGTTCTGTGCAGACGAGCTGTCATTTTACGCGTCGCTGTCAAAAGACTACTTGGTGACTTTGGCGCACACACAGGTCGCATGGCCAAATATCGCTGTGCGGCGCTGCCCGCATCACAGTATTGAAAGTTTACGTCGCCATGTTCGATCCGCAGGTTGCCGCAATATGACCATAGCGGTAACCTGCGGGTTGCAATGCGACCACATTCATATTAATTACCTCTACGCAGCCAGTGTGACACTGCGATCTTTAGCTCTGTGACCGGTGTCTCAGCCAACAAAGAACGGGGGAAAAATTCCGAAATCGTTACTTTTATTGAAGATACTTTTGATATTTAAAAATAACAAAACAAGCACCACATGGCGGTTCATGGGTCTGGTGATTAGTAACGGAGACTTGATTATTCTCGGTGCATTGGTTACTTGGTCTGACTAAATGTGGTAGTACCTCCTCTCACCCTACACACTTTAGCCCTATTTTTCTGAGCCCTATTGATACTATGTGGGCGCACCCGCCCTGAAAAGTGTGACCCCAGTATCACTGGATACCTGATCTCAACCTCCTACATGTCCCTCACATCAGCTGTCTAAGCAACTCTCCTACGAGTTCCACCGCACGAGTTCCAATCTTCAGGGAGATTAAATATTTGATCTTAGTACAGGGACAGCATAACCGCATGTATTGGCCGTATTCGTGCAATGCCCACTGCTATTAAATACACAAGAGCCCGCCCATCCTTATGTGGTGCGATCTCCACCTATCAGGGAACGAGTGTGTGGTTATCCTCACAACCCCATGCTTCCCTCTACTCCAGGTAATAGGCAGGGCTGCTAAAACCTTGTCTCACTTTACAGGTTTTTTTCTACCCTCCTCTGTTCTTTAGATATCGGTGCAGTTATATTTGATGCCCGATGTGTAAATAACCCCCTGAACGGTCATTGGGGTGTGTTACTTATCGCTCTGACACTGTCTAATCAGCTTCAAACAGCGTAACATGCCCCCATGCCATTTAGAAATAAAGAAACGCCCCAATGACCGTTCAGGGGGTTATTTACATATCGGTGCCGTTATATTTGACGCCCGATACCCAAGTAACGGAGGAGGAAAGAATTTTTTTTTTTTTTTTAACGTGAGACAAGGTTTGTGCAGCGGTGTCTATTACGTGCTGCACACGTATGGGCAGGTGAAAAGTTCTCTTTAAAGGGTTTTCCCCACCAAAGAGATTTATGGCATATCCTAATTTATGATAAGTGGGGGAGCCAAGCTTCCTGTGCCATTTCTGTAGCTTACAAATCAGTATAAACAGCTGTGGACATACGCAGTCCTCCCTGCATTAAATCAGGGGATGTCTGCTCCCCCAATGGGTGGGTGCCCTAGAGGTGGGACTCTTGCCTATTTGACATTTAGGTCATCCTGTGGATGTGCCAAAAATGTATTTTGTGGGAAAATCACTTTAACGCCAAGGGTATGTTCACACATGGCAGATTTGTTGCGGAAATTCCCCAGAACAGATTTAGCAGAAATTTCTGCAACAAATCTGCCGAATGGGGAGGAAAAAACCCAAAACAAAAACGATCAAGTCTAAAGTAAGACTTCGTTCACATCTGTCGGGCTTCCGTTCATGGGTTCCGTCAGGGGAAACCGTAGCTTTTCATGTGCATTACCATTGATTTCAATAGTAATGCTTCCGTTGAAAATGGTTTGAGTTTGTAAAACGGAAATCTTATGGAATGGATACAGTTGACTGCGCTATTGATTTCAGCCCAAATAAAAAAAAAAAAAAAAGGAAACCTTACGGAACGTAGACAAACGCAAACCATTTGCAACAGCAGCATTACCATTGAAATCAATGGTAATGCAAAAGGAAAGCTATGGTTTCCGTTTATGGGTTCCCGAGATGGGAAGTTCTGACGGAACCCATGAACGGGAGCCCGATGCAGATGTGAACTAAGCATTAGCCATAGAGGGTTAGGCTGTGCTGCTCAAACAGGTGGTCAGGCATTCAGAAAAGCGTCCAATAGGAAATCCCAGCTATTCAAGCTACATTCCCACAGTCTGCCTCAAAATATATTTATTCTCGTGTCACCCCTACCTGGGCCCGGCCGACATCACTGAGCAGCTGGTCTCCGTGCAGAATTCTGTGATGGTTCCGTACAGCATGTTGATCTGATTGAAGAAATCCACAGCTAAAAAAAAACAAAAAATAAAAAAACACATGACTAATGATATCTTGTCATTTCTGAAAAAAAAAATGACGGGACACATCAAAGATGTAATCTGTGTTGTCACTTCCCTGCACGCTCACAATAGGAAGCATAACTTACCTGTCACTGAAGAACTAAGAGGCAGTACCAGTTCTAACTACTTAGATATTAGAAACTAACACTGGTTCATATGCTTTATTAGGACTCGTAGACATCACAGATGAAGGATGTGCTCGAATAGACAGAGGAGCTCTTGTGTTAAAGGACTCCGCACAACCATGTATTAAGTATGGAGGTGCCTGCAGATTCCTCTGCTAATGAGCGCCAAAGACTCCAGATCCACAAGGTCTGCTCCCTGTCGTTTTAATTCGAGGCGAAGATATAAAACGTCAATGTATATAGAACAGCCGATCAAGCAAACCCTGATCATCGGACAATTGTATCATTTATGCAGCAGAAAAGATCAGTTGGCAGCACATCTCCCTGTGTAAACCGGGAAATGTGCTGCCGCCATGATAGAAATGTATGGGACGAGCTGTCTCGTTCATAGTCTCTCCTTTACACGGCTCGTCGGGCTGTGCAAGATGACCCTAAGGCCTTATTCACACGGACATGTCCGTTTTGCGCGCGCAAAAGGTCCGTGTGGCATCAGCATATGGTGCGCGGCTGCGTGATTTTCGCGTAGCCAGCATCATGATGACACTCTGGTTTTAGGTTTTCAAACAGAAAAGCACGCGGTGCTTTTCTGTATTCATTCATTTAATCTATTTAGCTAGCTACTGTAGCGCGCATCACCCGGAAGTGCTTCCGTGTGCGATTTGCAGGCACCCATTGACTTCAATGGGTGCGTGCTGCGCGAAACACAGCCAAATATAGGACATGACGTGAATTTTACGCAGCGCACATACACTGCGTGAAATTCATTGACAGTCTGAACGGCCTCATTCATTAACATAGGTCCGTGCGAGGCACGTGAAAATCACGCGTGTAGCACGGACGTATAACACGTTTGTGTGAATAAGCCCGAAGTGTATATTCACACGGCAGATTAGTGGCAGAAATTTCTGCGACTATTTTTCATCTGATTGGGCCCCAGAGAAATCCATCCAGACATCCCATTCGAATGTGTGGAACAGATTTTCAGTTGCAGAAATTCTTGCAACAAACCTACCATGTGTGAATATACCCTAGAGGTACTAGTTTACAGCAGCCTGCATTCTGCATGTGGCACCAAAGAGGGTAAATAAGCTTGTCACTGCGAACGGTCTGCTTGGAAGATGTTGGAAATTTGAAACTAACACCGTAAGCAATTCTGTTGATATATCTGTTAGCAAACTGCCGTAAATGCAAAACCCTAATCAGCAAGTTCCTCACACCTTTGTGATCTACAATGACTGATCAAACCGCGCCAAACAGCTTTCAATACGTCAGAAAACAGGTGGAAAATGTCCTTCCACTTTTTTTTTTCCTTAAAGACGTTTTTCCACGATTAGAATCCCCCCCCCCCCCCAGAAACAGCACGACCCTTAACCATTGGCTTCGTCTAGTATTGCAGATCAGCCCTATTCACTTGATTAAGGCCAGTTTGAAATATAGACCATGATAATATAAAAATATATATATTTATATTATGATGACGTCTATTAATTGCACTGAATTTCGATTAATTGCAACATAATCTATAAAAGCTATTAATCGAAAAATCATCGAAATTCAGCGCAATTAATAGTCATCTTGCAAATTTCGATTTTTCAATTATTTTTGACCAGTTTAAACGGTTTCTGCATCTTCAGGACACAGATAAGTTGAACCCAATGGTAGAGCAGGGGACTAAGGTCCCTGTTCTACCATTCACTATGTTTCGCTGGGCGCGAGGCAGTGACATCATCGCACCGGTCTGCTCCAAGCTGCACAGGCCAGAGGAGCAGAGGGATCTCTTCCACTTGTCGTTGGAACAGGATTAGGAGAGTATGTATATTTTTACCAGACACTATGGGGGCACTATACAGTGTGGATGGCAACTATGGGGGGGTACTATACTGTGTGGAGGGTCACTATACTGTGCGGAGGCAGTGTCAGGGGGTATATTATGTACAGTAGTATACAGCAGGCTCAGGGGATAAATATTAATTCAATGGCATTGAATGCAAAAAGGGGTGTGGCCTAAATACTCGTTCAATAGTCGTAATTGAGGTTACATGTTCAATTAATCTGGACTTAGGCCAAAATTGCCCAGCTCCCAGCTTTGGCAGTGTGACTCCTGGACGCATATCTCAACATTGTGCATCTATGTCATGTCGCACCAAAGTTGCAGTCCGCTATAAGGCCCCATGCACACGACCGTAAAAAAACAAACCTTTTTTTGTGGACCGCAATTGCGGTCCGCAAAAACGGCCCCATTCACTTTCATTGAACGTGGACACCTTTCCGTAGCACTACGGATGGGTGTCCGTGCTGTGGAAATGTTCCGAAAATTATGGAACATGTCCGTTCTTTTGCATTTTGCGGGCCATGCTCCCATACTTTGTATGGGAGCACGGCCCAAAAATGCGGCTGTCAGTCGGCGGCCGGCCATGCCCGCAATCGTAGGCTATCATTGCAGGCACGGTCGTGTGCATGGGGCCAAACTGATGCCATCGGAAGAATGAAGCGCACAAATTGTTCAGCTATGGAAGGAGGTTGTAAATGACATTCTGCAGACCCAGTGTACTGCCTACATCGGTCAGCTGAACGTATACAACACTAAAGTCACGCCCGTAGCACTGTTGGTGGAATGTTGCTCGGGTAAAAATGAGGCGCAGCCTGATAAATAGACGCTACATTGATTAAAAACGGATTTATCAGGCCGACAGGGTGTCCACCCGAGTGGAAGAAAAAAACAAAAACCACAAAAAACAAAAACACAGTCCTGTCAGATCTACTGAGTACACCGGGTCTGCATTTACAACCTCTGACTCTTGCAGCCTAAGGCCGGATTCACACGAGCGTGTTCAGACCGTAATATACGGTCCATATGTCGGCCGAATTTCCTGGACCGAACACCCTGCAGGCAGCCAGGACCCCAGCATCATATTTATCTATGACGCCAGGTGTCACTGCCTCACTGTGGGAAAACCGTCCTGTACTGTAATCATGTTCTCAGTACGGGACAGTAGTTCCGGAGAGGCAGGGACTCCTAGAGTCAGATAACTGACGCTATGAGCCCGTCTCACTGCAGTGCGTTCAGTCCGGTAAACGCGGCCGACATACAGACTGAACACGTTCATGTGAATCCGGCCTAACAGGGAACCAAGACAGAACAGTCCTCCCTGATGCTGAAGTCATGCTGCCACATCAATGATTGCCATGGAAACCCAATGACATCATTATGACATCACTAGAACTTCCTAATCCAGAACACAGGCACATCAACATGTGTAATCTTGCCTCTCAACATATAGATTTACAGATAATGTGCTGCTACAATCGAGCCCCAAAGGGGGGGGGGAAAAAAAAAAAAAAAAAAAGAGATAAAGGGGCTTCTATAGAAGTGAAGACATAATGACAGTAAGGCTTCATGCACACGACCATATTTGTCATCCGGAATTACGGACCCATTCATTTCTATGGGCTACGGTCACCTTTTCGTATTTTTACGAATGCGTGTCCGACTGCCGTATAAATGATAGAACAGGTCTTCGTCCGTAATCCGGGTACGGACCCCCCCATAGAAGTCTATGGGCGCTTCCGTAATTAATGATGGCTACGGATATGCATCCGTAATTACGGGAGCATTGCTATGCGAAGCCAGGGGATTACCCTAGATTCCACCCTGGTTTTTTTGTGGATCCGTAAATACTGATTACGGACACCCTTCTGTATATGCGGATGATTAACGGATCCGTATTTACGGACGGCTGAAAAATATGGTAATGTGCATGGGGCCTAAAAAAAAAAAAATGTTCCTGCAGTTAAGAGGTATCTTGACTAAAACAATAAAGGGCAGTATATTACGTGCAATCCCATAATGAGTTTTCCTAAACCATTAGCCCCTGTAGAGGGATTGACCTAATTCCCCACTTCTGCCCTTGGGGCCTGATCAGCAAAGTATAGGAACAGCCGTAGCCTGTAAATAAACTGCAGGAAATCTATGGGGGAAACAGAAATGATCTGTAAATATTAGAAAATTCCACATCACGCAATTCCACACCACCGTAACCAGCGAGACAAAAAAACAAAACGTATATAACGGTCAAAAATGAACGCAAACCTGTACGTCACAACAATTACAATTACGCAACCACAAATGACATGCTGCGGCTTGAAGAAACCGTACCGCAGGTCAATTTCTGTGCAGAATCTTAACATATCACGTACGCAGCGTAATAAACATACGCCACGATTTACGCAAAATGTAAACGCTGCACCAAAAAAAATAAAATGCACTGTTAGGTGCGTTTTGCTGCGTATTTTCCACAGTAAAATATGTAATGTGTGCATGTAGCCTAATAATAAGTCAGGTCCGGTCCAGGATCACATGGCTCCTGGAAATAGCATTTAGGCTGAACTCACACGTCGCAGATTTGTTGCAGATTTTACCCTTTGCAATCTGAAGTGCGAGGTCTGCATCATATCTGCAACGTGTGAATTCAGCCTTAAAGAAAAGGGCGTGACTGCGACCCAGTTACTTTTCTCCTTTGCGAACAGCTCAATGCCAAGTAATTCAGTGCTAGACAGTCACGTAACAGATTGGCAGCTAGGTGTAACATTGCCTCCAGCTAGTCATTTCTATGGATCAGACAGACACATGGCACGGCTGAGTGTACACTCTGTACTCCATGTGCCACTGTATCCTCCTCTGGAAGTATAAACCTCTGTAATACAACGTACGGACGCCCAGCAGAGTCAGGACATTGCATGCGATGCAGCACGGATGATGCCCAAGTTCTGCGTTGCATAGAAGGACCTGGCGCTAGTCGGCCTCAGGACCTTGTATAAGCCGAACTGGAGTGATGAAGGGGCCCAGAGAGAAGAAGAGTAGCGGTGGGGTGAGGGAGTAGGTGTTTTTTTTTATTTTATGGCTGAAGGGTGGTAATGGGAGGCACAAAGCCAGACGAAAGAAGCGACACATTAGCAGTCATTCCCCTATTGATAAGTTTGCCGCCTCTTATAACTTTTTTCTATTAAGACAGGCGTATGAAATGCCAGTCTTAATAAATGACCCCCGAAGGGCACAATTATAGGGTCAGAGGTACAGTATGGGCCCATAGCCGGTTTACGGTATTACAGAACCACTATATGGCAGTGTGCATGAGGCCTTAAGCTGGGGCGATGTGCTAAAAATTACCGCAACTGTATTTATGGAACAAAAAACATTCTCACAGGCGATTACAAGAAATCTCCCATGTTGGAGCCCTAGATAGAGACAAGTAAGGAATCTCTCTAATATGTACGGTTCAGTTTTCACTACAGGTTATAGCTTTCAGCATGAAAAGCAACCCGTTACAATACGCTGTACACTTTGTATGTCGATCCTGAAAACCCACTAAGCGGATGTTGGACAGCTTCATTAGACTTTCTATGGCTTTGTGACCGCGCATGTTGACACTGCGACACCGCGGAGCTCACAGTGCAGCAGTCGCGCTTTACAATCCAACCCACAAAATGGTATTTCTGCTGGAGAACAGTTCCCATGTCAGTGAATGGAGAGGCAGCTTGTACATCCTCAAACTTGGCTGACGACGAGAGGTTAGCGGGGTGTAAGTTGTTTTTATTATATAAGAACTGAGCACATGATAGAGAACAATACACTGGGGGTCCCCGAAATATCTATCAGTGGAATAACCACAATTAGAGGGGGAACTATCAGGTTTACGACACTTTAAAAGGCATAAGAGAAAGTCACAAATTTTGGTGCAAAAGTTTGCAACGTTTTCACTCTACGCCACGCACTTTTTAAAACTAGCGTGGCTTGGCAAATGGGCTCAAGTTTATCAGAAACTGGCTGCCGTAGATTTGACTTTACTGGGGGACGGACAGCAATGTACCCAATTTATTAAGAGGTGTGCGAATTTTACTCCAAAGCTCGAGACTAAGACTGGTGTATGAAATGCTAGTCTTAGGCCTCATACACGCGACAGTGCATTTGCGGCCGCATACTATCTGCAATTATATCGAACACATGCTATCCCATGGGCCAATGCACACTACAGTGGTTTCCATGTTTTGCGCATTGCCCGGACCGCAAAAAAAAAATAGGACAAGTCAATATACGGTCCGCAGTTGCGGTCTGCGCTCAGTGCATAATCCATGATTGCGGATGACTCCGCGGCCCGTCCATACCGTAATCCCAAACTGTGCACGCCTCCACGGTCGTGTGCATGAGGCCTTAATTAATTCCCCCCTAAGTGTGTATTTTGCTGCAATGGTGAAAGGCATTTATAGAGGCTCCGTTACCAGTTTATAACTTCCTCATCTCCTACCTAATCTAATAGGCGCTTTGATGCAGAGAACTAGTGTTTAAAAAATAAATAAATGATTTACACCGTTATGATCATTTTTTAATTTATGCTTATTTTTTCTTAAATGACCAGCCGGGAAGTTATTTTTTCCGTTTTACCACGTGGGCGTTGTACAGAAAAGTGTAGGACGCTGACCAATCAGAGTCATACACTTCTCTACAGTCCATCGCGCTTTCAGCTAGAATAGCGAGATCACGCTGCTGCTGAGGAAGATCGTCCTGGCACGGCTGGAGGCGATGTCTGGTCTGGTCTGTCTTCCGTTGTTCCAGTGAAGGACCTGCGGGAGTAAGTGACGTCACAGCGTGATCTGTCGATTCTAGCCGAGATCGCGCTGGGCTGGACACGCCCACATGGTAAATGAAAAAAAACAAAAACAAACACCCATTTGGTCATGAAGAAAACTTTGTAAATAAACTTTTTTTTTTAAAACCGCAGTAGTTCTCTGCATCAAAGCGCCTATTAGATTAGGTAGGAGATCGGGAAGTTATAAACTGGTGACAGAGCCCCGTTAAGGACATCCACAGAAATCAATGAAGGACTAATGTTTGGGAGCCAATGGTCTTCAACCGGTTGATCTCAACTTCAGCAACAAAACAGGCGGACAAAGTGTTTGCGGGGCACTAAACTATACGCTATATAAAAACAAGATATGTCACAACCTCTCTCTAAGAGACGTACTCCATGGGTTGATACGACAGCTGGTATAGGTGGCGATGCAGTAATTCTACTCACTGTTTACAGCGATCCATTCATTGAGATCTTCTCCTTCTGGTAACATGACAGCCTGCCGGAGATTACCGCTGCCGAGCGTGGCCTCCGCATGTTTCAGGAGCTCATACTGATGCGATCCTTCTGGGATGTTCTTCTTGGGTTTGAATGTTTTTGAAGATCGACTACCACTGCAGGACGTAATAAAGCAGAATTATTATAAAAACTGCACATAAGCTGCAATGATAGGTCAGCAGAGCCCGGACCCCATCAATCACTGGTAGAAAGGAGACTGTAGATTTTAGTCCAGAGAGTTCTTTCTCTGATGGGGTCCCAGCTAACAGACTCCATGAGGAGATCTGACATCTTATGGTCATGTGATATTACAGGTACAGCTAAACAGACGGTACGGATATAATCTTCCCATGTGAACACGATCAATACAAGATTTTCTCTAGGTAAACAGTCAGACTGAAGCGACAAATCAGGATCGGGACAAACGTGATGAAGATGATAGAGGATCAGAAGTTTTACATGATGGAGGAAAGGAGGATCCATGTCCCACTTCACTTTCCACCAAGTCCTGTAGAACTTCACCCTCCCTGCGCCCCCAGCTGGGGCTATGCGGGGAGGACCTATGATGATAGTGTCTGCGGGCCTGACAGCTAGGGCCTCCCCTCTGCCCGACTTCTCCTTTCTATCGCTACATTGAAAAGCACCAATACGTCCACCGCTGGTCTCCCTCTGTCTCCATGCTGCCCGTCACTCACAAGAGAAAGCTCATGTTGTCAGGGAAGGAGACTGATATCTCCGACCCGCTCCACTACGACCGCTTCTCACTATCTGACGGGGAAGACACGAACAGCGAAGACTGGACACCACTTCCGGCCGAGCCCGCCCAGAAACCAAATCTCGCGGGAATTGCGGAAGAGTCGACACCCACTCCCAAATATACCACGGCCACGTCTCTGTTAGTGCACGCCCCGACGAGTTAGATAGCAGCGATTGGCTTGGCCAATTGTCAGTCATTGATAAGTGGGCGGAGCATTCACGGTTGGTTCTATTTATACATGAGCGTAGGTACTGAGCGCTAGCAGAGCCTTGTACACTGTACAGGTGTTCAGGTTGTTTCAGGCGGGTAGTAGGTGACATACCCAGTGCACTATGACTATACGGTTATGTTACACCACGCTGAATATTAACCCCCTTGGGCCACAGCCATTTTAGTTTTTTCCTCCCCGCCTTCCAATAGCCATAACTTTTTTTTTTCCATCGACATAGCCGTTATAAGGGCTTGACCGAGAGGGCCACCCCCTCGTTCTAACAGCTTAGATGCCGCGTTTGCTATTGACCACAGCATCAAAGTGGTTAAACAGTCGGGATCGGAGTTACCTGCGATCCCAGCCGTTGCAGTGAGGTGTTAGCTGTAACACAGTTGACACCCACAGTGTATGAAGTGCACTCAGGTGTGAGCCCCCTCCCTACTCCCGCCTTGGTGGCTGTGACCAGGGCCGGCCTTAGGATAGATGGCGCCCCGTGCGAAATTATCTTTCGGTGCCCCACCCCATCATTAAAAAAAAAAAGCCCCATAAAAAAAGTATAATGCCCCTTTAGTGCCCCCATACAGTATAATAATAATATTTAATAATATATATTACAACCCCTTTAACCTCTTCACGCGCTGCTCCGCAATAGTACGTCCTGCAGAGGGGTTAGTTCCCGCATCCAGACGTACCATTGCGGAGTAGTTCCTGGCGCACACTGTCCTAACGGACAGTGTCCGGGAACCGGGAGGTCAGCTGTCCCCGACAGCTGACACTCCAGCCTTGCCGGTCAGCGGACCATCGCCGCTGATTTCGGCAATTAACCCCATAAATGCGGCGACGGATTGCCGTCGCCGCATTTAAGTGGTTTGAAGCACATCGGCAGCCCCCACGAAGTGATCGTGGGGGCTACCGATGCTTGTCACGGTAATCGGAGGTCAGACAATGACCTCCAGGTTGCCATGTACGGAAGCCTCGGAGTAGCAGCCTCTGGCCGGTCCTCCGAGGCTTCCTGTCAGTGTGACTGTCACGTCACAATGACAGTTAGAGTACATTACACTACGTGTGTAGTGTAATGTACTCTAGCAACGATCAAAGCTGCAAGTCCAAGTGTCCCCTAGTGGGACAAGTGAAAAAGGTAAAAAAAAAAGATAATAAAAATGTTTTAAAAAAAGTGTAAAAATAAAAGTTATAAGTTATATAAACAAACACTGCATTTTTTTCCTATAATAAGTCTTTCATTATAGGGAAAAAATGAACACGTTAAAAAAAGTACACATATCTGGTATCACCGCGTTCGTAACGACCCCAACTATAAAACTATAATGATATTTTTCCCGCACGATGAACACCCCAAAAAAAATCAATAAAAAACTACACCAGAATCGCTATTTTTTGGTCACCACTGCTCCCAAAATAGAGAATAAAAAGTGATCAAAAAGTCGCATGTACCCGAAAATAGTACCAATAAAAACTATAACCCGTCCCGCAAAAAACAAGCTCTTACACAGCTTTTTTGACTGAAAAATAAAAAAGTTACGGCTCTCAGAATACGGTGACAGAAAATAAATAATTTTATAAAAAAGTGATTTTATTGCGCAAACTCTGCAAAACATAAAAAACCTATATACATATGGTATCGCCGTAATTGTATCGACCCACAGAATAAAGTAAAATTGTAATTTATAGTGCACGGTGAACGCCGCTAAAAATAAACTAAAAAACATTGTCAGAATTGCTTGTTTTTGGTCACCCATTGCTTGCAAAAAAATGTAATAAAAAGTGATCAAAAAAATTGCATGTACCCCAAAATGGTACCAATGAAAAGTACAGATTGTCTCGCAAAAAAAAAAAGCCCTCACGCAGCTCCGGTGGTGAAAAAATAAAGACGTTCTGGCTTTCAGAATATTGCGATGCAAAATGTGCAGAGTGTTCCAAAAGCGGATAAGATCGGGCGCCATTTATAATACAAGTGCAACACTGGCCACATATCTTCGGATAATTATTTATTTACCCCATTATTATACCCTCTTATTATGTCCTGATGTTCTCCGCACAGATTACATAAGCCCCCACATTATAAACTGAAATACCAGCAAAACCCCAAACAGAAAAACTACCAAGCAAAATCTGCGCTCCAAAGGCAAAATGGTGTCCCTCCCTTCTCAGCCTTGCAGCGTGCCCAAACAGCAGTTTTCATCCACATATATGGCATCGCCATACCCAGGAGAACCCGCTTAACGCTTTATGAGGTATTTGTCTTCAGGGGCACAAACTGGGCACAACATATTATGCACTAAAATGGCATATCAGTGGAAAATTGCAATATTCACACCATCCGCTGTGCATTAACCCCTTTGCGCACTGTGACTTAATAGCACGTCATGGTGCGGGGGTGATGTATGGAGCAGGCTCACGTGCTGAGCTCGCTCTATACGCTGCAGGTGTCAGCTGTGTATTACAGCTGACACCCGGGACTAACGGACAGGAACAGCGATCACGCAGTTACAGGAGTCTGTAAAAGTAACAATATACTGCAATACATTAGTATTGCAGCATATTGTACCCGCGGATCCAATGGTCGCTGGTACAAGTCCCCTAAGGGGACTAATAAAATGTGTAGAAGAATTAAAGTTATTAGTAGTGAGAAAGAAAAAAGTTTAAAGTTTTAAAAAAAAAACTTTTCCCATTTTTCTTCAAAAGTAATTTAAAAAAATAAACAGAATTGATATTGCTACGTCCATAAAAGGCCGAACTATCACAATATACCATTATTTAACTCGCACAGTGAACACCGTAAAAAACTTAAATAATTTAAACCACCAAAATCGCTGTAGTTTTAGTTTTTACCGCACGGCGAAAGCTGTAAAAACGAAAACCCCAAAAAATGGAATCAGATTTTTTTCCTATATTTTCCTATTTTTTTTCAGTTTCCCAGTACTTTTTATGGCACTTTAAATGGTATCAATAGAAACTACAATTCCTCCCGCAAGAAATAAGCCCTCACATCACTCTACTGACGGAAAAAGAAAAAAGTTATGGCTCTTGGAATGCGGGTAGTGAAAAACGAAAATAAGAAAGCAAAAAATGGATCAGTCCTGAAAGGGTTAGTTCATTTCTAATGAAAAAAAATGTATGACCACATGTGGGTATTTCCATACCCGGGAGAAATTGCTTTACAAAAATTGGTTGTTTATTTCTCCTTTATCCCTTGTGAAAATGAGAAAATTCAAAATTTTAGTGGAAAAAAATTGTGATATTAATTTTCTCCGCCTAATTCTAATAAATTCTGCAAAGACCCGTGGAGTCTAAATGCTCACTATACCCCTAGAAAAATTCCTTGAGGGGTGTTTCCAAAATGGGGTAACTTGGGGGGCTTCCACTGTTTTGGTCCCTCCAGGGCGTTGCAAAGGCGGCATGGCACCGAAAAAGAATCCAGCAAAATCCGTGCTCCAAAATCCAAATGGCGCTACTTCCCTTCTGAGCTCTGCCATGGGTCCAATCAGCAGTTTATTACCACATATGGGGTATTGCAGTAATCAGGAGAAAATGCTCTACAAATGTTGTGGTTCTTTTTTCCTTTATTCCTTGTAAAAATTTAACATTTCTATGCTTTTTCAGAAAAAAAGTTGATTTTCATTTTCACTGCCTAATTCCACTAAATTCTGCAAAAAACCTGTGTGGTCAAAATGCTAACTATACCCCTATATAAATTCCTTGAGAGGTGTAGTTTCCAAAATGGGGTCACTTTTGGGGAGTTTCTCCTGTTTTGGTCTCTCCAGGGCGTTGCAAACGCGACATGGCACCGAAAACCAATCCAGCAAAATCCGTTCTCCAAAATCCAAATGGCACTCCTTCCCTTCTGAGCCCTGCTGTGGGTCCAATCAGCAGTTTATTACCACATATGGGATATTGCTGTAATCAGGAGACATTGCTTTACAAATGTTCGGGTGATTTTCTTCATTATTCCTCGTAAATATTACAAACCGACCCGACCCGACCCGGTTGTGAATAGGAATTTTTTAGCATTGGGAACAGTAGCATTGTTTGTATACCTCAACACTAGGAGCTTCCGGTGCGGTTATCACGGACTCTAGTGTGAATTAGGGTCAAGACTATTGTTATGCCCATTTTTCAAATGCTGATTCCGTATTGATATTCTTGTTGAACACTGAACTATTTTGTGTGGTATTACTATCTGTTTTACAAGCAGATACGTTTAAATTTAGAAAAATGCTAATTTTTGCAAATTTTTTCTAAATTGTGGTGTTTTTCAGAAATAAATACCAAAATTATCGACAACATTTTTTCACTAACATAAAGTACAACATGTCACGAGAAAACAATCTCAGAATCGCTTGGATAGGTAAAAGCATTCCAACGTTATTACCAGATAAAGTAACACATGTCAGATTTGAAAAAATTGGCTGGGTCCTGAAGGCCAAAAAAGGCTGGGTCCTGAAGGGGTTAAGGACACAGTATTTTGACCTCTAATTGTGCCCACAATATTATGCCCCCTGTAGTACCCCTACACAGCATGATGTCCGCTTAGTGGCCCCCACACAGTATGGTGCCCCCTGTAGATTTTGCCATACAGCCTCCCTGTAGACAGTGCCATAATCCCCCACCTCCCCCTTGTAGACAGTGCCCCCAAACAAAAACAAAAACTGTACTCGCCTAGGCACCGTTCCCACGACGAACTGAGCTGCTCCACAACGGGATCCTTGTGTAGGCCGGCGTAATCTTGTAGCCTAGTACAGAGTTTCCTAACCTTTTTGGACACGAGGCAGCACTACCAAAAATTGTTTAGAGAAAGACAGAAAACGGCTAAAAACAAGCATTACACTGTTAGGGTATGTTCACACTGCGTTTTTTGTAAGGCAAAAAAAATCTGCCTTAAAATTCCTTCAGGAATTTACAGCGTTGTTTGACCTTTTCTTTTTTTGCGTTTTTTCTTAAGCCGGTTAAGCTAATGCAAAAGACGCAGGAAAAAAAGCTCCAAACGGGCGATGCAGGTATTATCTGCCTCCTATTCATTTCAGCTGGAGCTCAGAGGTGGAAACCACTCACAGTAAAATGACCATCAGCCCCCCACTCACAGTAAAATGACCATCAGCCCACCACTCACAGTAAAATTACCATCAGCCCCCCACTCACAGTAAAATGACCATCAGCCCCCCACTCACAGTAAAATGACCATCAGCCCCCCACTCACAGTAAAATGTCCATCAGCCCGCCATTCACAGTAAAATGACCCTTGTAGGTAGTGCCACACAGCCCCCTTGAAGATAGCGTCACACAGCCCCCTTGTAGAGAGCGCCACACAGCCCCCTTGTAGATAGCGCCACACAGCCCCCTTGTAGATAGCGCCACACATTCGCCTTGTAGATAGCGCCACACAGCGCCTTATAGATAGTGCCACATAGCCGCCTTGTAGATAGCGCCACACAGCCCCCTTGTAGATAGCGCCACACAGCCCCCTGTAGAGTGCCACACAGCCCCCTGTACAGCGCCACACAGCCGCCTGTAGGAAGTGGATTTTGGGCCTCCTTTTTATTAGAATATATTTTAGGCACCATGTTGGGGTTGAAGGGCTCTTGCGGTGCCAAAATAGTGAAAATTCCCCAACAGTGACCCCATTTGGGAAACTACACCCCTTAAGGAAATTATTTAGTGGTATAGTGAGCATTTTGACCCCACAGGTTTATTGCAGAAATTATTGGAAGTAGGCCGTGAAAATGGAAATCTACATTCTTTCAAAGAAAATGTAGGTTTAGCTAATTTTTTCTCATTTCCACAAGGACTAAAGGAGAAAAAGCACTGCAAAATTTGTAAAGCAATTTCTCCCGAGTAAAACAATACCCCATATGTGGTAATAAACGGCTGTTTGGACACACGGGACGGCTTAGAAGGGAAAGTGCGCCATTTGGCTTTTGGAGCTCAAGTTTAGCAGGAATGGTTTTCGGAGGCCATGTCGCATTTGCAAAGCCCCTGAGGGACCAAAACAGTGGAAACGCCCCACAGGTGGCCCCATTTTGGAAACTACACCCCTTGAGGAAATTATCTAGGGGCATAGTTAGCATTTTGACGCCGCAGGTTTTTTGCAGAAATTATTGGAAATAGGTTGTGAAAATGAAAATCTACATTCTTTCAAAGAAAATGTAAGTTTAGCTAATTTTTTCTCATTTCCACAAGGACTAAAAGAGAAAAAGCACCGCAAAATTTGTAAAGCAATTTCTCCAGAGTCAAACAGTACCCCATATGTGGTAATAAATGGCTGTTTGGATACACGGCAGGGCTTAGAAGGGAAAGTGCGCCATTTGGCTTTTGGAGCTCAAATTTAGCAGGAATGGTTTGCGGAGGCCATGTCGCATTTGCAAAGCACCTGAGGGACCAAAACAGTGAAAACACCCAAAAAGTTACTCCATTTAGGAAACTACACCCCTTGAGGAATTCATCTATGGGTGTAGTGATCATTTTGACCCCACAGATGTTTCATAGAATTTATTAGAATTGGGCAGTGAAAATAAAAGCAATCCTTTTTCTTCAATAAGACGTAGCTTTTGCTCAAAATTTTTCATTTTCTCAAAAAATAAAGGAACAATTTGTAAAGCAACTTCTCTGTAGTACGGCAATACCCCATATGTGGTCATAAACTGCTGTTTGGGCACATGACAAGGTTCAGAAGAGAAGGAGCGGCATTTGGCTTTTGGAGCACAGATTTGTGATACTACACCCCTCGAGGAATTAATCTAGGGGTGTACTGAGCATTTTGACCCCACAGGTGTTTCATAGATTTTATTTGAATTGGACAGTGAAAATAAAAATGATTTTTTTTTTCCAATAAGACGTAGCTTTAGCGCAAAATTTTTCATTTTCTCAAAATATAAAGCAGAAAAAGAACCCCAACATTTGTTAAGCAATTTCTCCCGAGTATGGCAATACCCCATATGTGGTTATAAACTAATTTTTGGGCACACGGCAGGGCTCAGAAGGAAAGGAGAGCCATTTGGCTTTCGGACTACAGATTTTGCTGGATTGGTTTCTGGTCGCTATGTAGCATTTGCAAAACCCCTGTGGGACCAAAACAGTGGAAACCCCCCAAAAGTGACCCCATTTTGGAAACTACACCCCTCAAGGTATTCACCTAGCGGTGTAGTGAGCATTTTAACCCCACAGGTGTTTTGCATAAATTAGTGTGCACTCGATATTGCAGAGTGAAAATGGGATTTTTCAATAGATATGCCAATATGTGGTGCCCAGCTTGTGCCATCATAACAAGACAGCTCTCTAATTATTATGCTGTGTTTCCGGGTTTTAGAATCATCCTACATGGGGCCCTAATCTTTTGCCTGGACATTTGACAGGGCTCAGGTGTGAGAGAGTACCATGCGAAATTGAGGCCTAATTTGGCCATTTACACATAATTGGTTCACAATTGCCGAGGCTCAGATGGGAAATAATAAAAGAAACTACCCAGAAGTGACCCCATTTTAGAAACTACACCCCTCAAGGCATTTATTAAGGGGTGTAGTGAGCATTTTCACGCCACAAGTCTTTTCCATAAATGAATGTGCTGCGGATGGTGCAAAGTAAAAATATTTTATTTTCTCCAGATATGCCAATTCAGTGGCAAGTATGTCGTGCCCAGCTTATGCCACTGGAGACACACACCCCAAAAATTGTTAAAAGGCTTCTCCCGGGTATGGCGGTGCCATATATGTGGAAGTAAACTGCTGTTTGGCTCAGATGGGTGGGAGCGCCATTTGGCTTTTGAAGCGTAGATTTTGCTTGGTAGTAGTTTTGTTTGAGTATTGCTGGTGTTTCTGTTTATAATGTGGGGGCATATGCAAGCTGGGCAAAGTACATCAGGGGCATAGTCAGGGGGTATAATAATAAAAGGGGGTAAACAGTAAAATAATCCATAGATGTGTGTGACACTGTGACAATCATTTCTGCACAGGACGGTGTCGCACTGATAAACGGTGTCTTTACTTATCCCCCTTTTGGTCCACACTCCGCACCTTTGCAGTTTGGGGAATTTTGCTGGGAAGTGTTGTCCTGGTATAATACGGGTGCCCTCGCTTCTAGCAGATATGATTGGGCCCTCCCCTTTCTGGATCCCTAATTTTAGGGCCCCGATAAATCGCCTCTTGAAAAAGACGAAATGTTCCCCTCTGATCTGCACAACTGCATATTTTTTATTTCCTGACTTATTGGAGCCTTAACTAATTTTATTTTTTCATAGACGTAGTGGTATGAGGGCTGGTTTGTTATGGGACGAGCTGTAGTTATTATTGGTAACATTTTCCATTTTGGGGTACATTCAACTTTTTGATCACTTTTTATCCTATTTTTTGAGAGGCAAGGTGACCAAAAAAACAGCAATTCTGGCATAGTTTTTTAAAGGTTTTTTTTTATACAGCGTTCACCATGCATTATAAATAATATGTTACCTTTATTCTGCGGGTCAGTCCGACAAAGGCGATACCTAATTTATAGCACTTTTTCATGTTTTACAACTTTTTGCACAATAAAAATACTTTTGTAAAAAGAATGTATTCTTTCTGTTGCCATGTTGTGAGAACCATAACTTTTTAACTTTTTCGTCAACGGAGCTGTATGAGTATGAGGGCTTGTTTTTTGCGAGACAAGCTATAGTTTTTATAGGCACCATTTTTGGATACATGTGACTTTTTGATCACTTTTTATTTCAATTTTTGTAGGGCAAAGTGACCAGAAACCAGAAAGTCTGGCATTATTTTTAAAGTTTTTTTTACGCCGTTCTCCGCGTGGAATAAATAACATAATATTTTTATATTTTAGACCGTTCCGGTCGCGGCAATACCAAATATGTATGGTTTATTTATTTTTTTCAATAATAAAGGACTTGATAAAGGAAAAAGGGCGATTGTGTTTTATTTTATTACTTAAATTTGTATTATATTTTTTTTTTCACTTTTTTTTTACACTTTACTTTAGTCCCACTAGGGAACTTGAAGGTTCAACTGTCAGATTTTTTTTCTAATACATTGCACTACCTACGTAGTGCAATGTATTAGATCTGTCAGTCATTCACTGACAGGAAGGCGATTAGGCTTCGCCTCCGGGCGGCACCTAATCGGCTTCTGTAATGGCAGACAAGAGGCCATTGTTAGGTCTTCTGTTGTCATAATAGCAGTCGGCAGTCGTGCGATTCCAAGGCACAGCTAGCGACCACAAAGATGCATCCGATCGCTGCATCTGAGGGGATAATGGCAGGGATCGGCGCTAGCTCCGGTTCCTGTCGTTACAGGTGGATATCAGCTGTAACATACAGCTGATATCCACCGTTGATGACGCCGGCTCATCTCCTGAGCTGGCGCCATCTTGCCGGCAGCTACGGAAGCCTTTCAGGTAGCACCTCTGGGCGGGGGCTGGAAGTTTTCCGTGCTAGGCACATCGGAAGGCCAGTTTTAGGCCTCCGGTTGCCATTGCAGCCACCGACACCCCGGCGATTTCATTGCTGGGGTGTCGATGAGCTGCAAACACCTTAAATGCAGCGATCGCTTTTGACGGCTGCATTTAAGGAGTTAATAGCGGGGATCGAATCTAACTTCGGTCTCCGCCGTCACAGCAGGATGTCAGCTGTAAGATACAGCTGACATCCTGGGATGATGGCACCGACTCAGCTACTGAGCCGGTGCCATGCATTTGTTGTAGGTATACAACATTTTGCGGGAAGCACTGGCTTTCCATGTCGTATACTTACGACAAATGTCGGGAAGGGGTTAATGTGTCAAGCGTAGGATATTATTTATGTGTATGGCATAAGGTTTTATGTATATATATATATATATATATATATATATATATACAGATATATACAAAGTCCAGCAGCACCAGCAGCGTGTGGGTGCAAGTTCAGAGGGACAGACCAAGTCCCAAATACACAGGAATCCCAAAAATGAGCAGCAACTCCAATATTGAGGGTGAAAAAAGTGGGTACTTTATTGCCCGTGCAACGTTTCAGCTATATATATATACAGGGTGAGTCAAAAAGGATGATGCAAAAGTAAAGGCCTGTAGTTAAAGTGACATCAGTGTTAGATGACCAGTAAGTCGACCAGGCTGTCTAGTATGGAACTACAGGTGCCACGGTATGGCGTAACTTACAAAAACGTATGCGTTGTAAGCCATACAGATTACAACTTCTTCAGGAGCTGAAACCAGACGACAAACCGAAACGCCGTGACTTTTTCATTGACTTGCAAGGCTGATTGGAAGAGGAGGAATTTGACAGGCTGGTGTTCAGCGACCTTTCATCTAGGTGGGAAGGTCAATAGCCACAACGTTAGAATTTGGGGCTCAGAAAAAACATGTGCCCTTATCGAGCACATGAGGGACTCACCCAAAGTAAATGTGGCTGTGCAATGAGCAGGCGCAAAATTCTACAATCTCTTCTTTTTTGCCGAGGATAATGTCACTGACCACTCCTACTTGGACATGTTAAATGAATGGCTTATGCCACAGATAGATGAAGATCTGCCAAACGTAGTCGATCAGCAGGATGCACCTCCACATTTCCATTTGAATGTTCGCCAATTCTTGAATGAAACTCTACTGGAACGTTGGATCGGCTGCGCCAGAAACAAGAATACACCAATGTTGCGTTGGCCTCCACGATCACCAGATCTAACACCCTGCGACTTCTTGCTGTGGAGCTACATCTAGCCATATACATATATTTGCCCCCCCCAGCCACAGAATCTGAACAACTTCAGAAAACACATCACTGAAACAGGCCTTTTTCGGTGTTTTTGTGTTATATGTCCCCTTGTTTTTATCTGTTCGGTTTACATCACTGAAACAGTAGAGCCCATATCCGAGGGTATGCTGGCATGCGTCTCGACAGAACTGGACTAGCGCCTAGACATCTGCAGTGTCACCATTGGAAATCACCTTAAACATTTGTAGTGTATAGATAAAACTTGAATAGATAGCGTGTCTTTTCATGTTTATGAATACCGAGGCTATAACTTTGCACCATCCTTTTTGACATTTCGAATCACCCTGTGTATAAATATATTTATGTGTGTGAATTATTTATGTGTACATTATATGGTGGTATTTTTAATGTGTACAATATATTAGAATTATTTTTCTTATATATATAGTATGTGGTGGCAGTATTTATGTGTACTGTGCATTGTAGCATTGTACAAGCATTATGTATTTAGGGCTCATTCAGACAAACGTGAATAACGTCCGTGTGCTGCGCAGGGAAATCACGCGCAGCACACGGACCCATTGATTTCAATGGGGCCGTTCACACATGCAGGAGTTTTCACGCAGCGTGTGTCCGTTGCGTAAAACTCACTGCATGTCCTATATTGGTGTGTTTTTTAAGTCAATGGGTGCGTGATTTACGCATCAATTCAATTCAGAATTATAAAAAATAAAAAAAAGATGTGCTTTGCGAGTGCGTGAATAACACATGCCACTCGCAAAGCACGGATGCAATAACGCAACACACACAGATCAGATTCACGCGCGTTTCTCACACGCGTGAATCTGATACACTCGTGTGAATGTAGCCTAAGTTTGCAGCAGTATTATTTCTGTACACAATATAGCAGAAATATTGATTTGTACTAAACGTAATGTTATTTATTGGTACAGTGTACTGCAGTATTATTTATATTTACAGTATAGTAGCGCTGTTTATGTGTCAAGGATTCTGTAAAAGCCTTATGTATTTGATGTACAGCTGCATTATTTATGGGTACTGTATATTACCATTATGTATGTGTACAGTGCTTAGCATTATCAACCCCTTCCCGCACTATGACTTTGTACGTCATATTGGGGGGAAGGAAGTATGGAGCGGGCACACGGGATGAGCCCGCTCCATATGCTGCAGGTGTCAGATGTGTATTACAGATAACATCCTGTTTCAACAGCCGGGATTGGCCGTTTAATCACTTAAATAGTTAAACTACTTAAAAGGTTAGTGACTTGGTAAGGGGACCCCCTCCGTCAACCCACCGGCCCGACTTGCGATGTGCCGATGTGTTGTCATGGCAGTCAGGGGCCTACTGAAGGCCCCCAGGTCTGCCATGTTATTTCTCCTATTAAGCTAATAGTAGGCCGTTAAAAGTACAGTTGTAGTGTATTTTTTTTTTTTTTACCAGCGATCGAATGTTCAAGTCCCCTAGTGGGACTAAAAAAAATGTTAAAAATAAGTTTAATAAACTTTTTAACAATATACTAAAAAAATATTAAAAGTAAAAAAAAAAAAACCTTTTCCAATTTTTTTTGTAAAATAGCTTAAACAATAAAAAAACATAATTGGTATCGCAACTTCTATGAAAGTCCAAACTATTACAATATAACAATATTTATGCCAAAAGAGTGGTAGATAGATACAAAGTTTTCCTGGCTTGTAAGAGGGGAGTGAGATTCTCTCCCACATTTACGGCAGCTGTGAGTCAGGTTGCTTTGCCTTATTCACCTTGCTGTAATTCTGGGAAGTGCTTCCTCTGGTGGCCAACATAGGAAAAAATGTCAAATTATTAGTTAATTTTTAATACTTTCCACCATGTGGAAGAAAAAAAACAATACAGCAAAAAACTTAAAAAATCTAATAGAAATAAGTAACTTACTTTAAAAAAAAGGTTTAATTTGCGACACATTCCCTTTAATGCTCTTGGACAGCAGGGAGAAAAAAACTAAAATGAAAAATGGCCTGGACCGAAAGGGGCTAAGTATACTGTAAAAGTAGTAGTATGAATGTGTATAGTATATAATGGCATTCTATGTGTATACAGTATATTAGCATTATTGACTTTAACCCCTTCCCTCTTTGGGCACTTTTGACCTTCCTGACAGAGCCTCATTTTTCAAATCTGACATGTTTCACTTTATGTGGTAATAACTCCGCAATGCTTTTACCTATCCAAGCGATTCTGAGATTGTTTTCTCGTGACACATTGGACTTTATGTTACGGGCAAAATTTGCCCGATACATTCAGTATTTAATTGTGAAAAACACCAAAATTTTGCGAAAAATTGCAAAAATTAGCATTTTTCTCAATTTAAATGTATCTGCTTGTAAGACAGGCAGTTATAACACACAAAAATGTTGCTAACTAACATCCCCCATATGTCTACTTTAGATTGGCATCGTTTTTTGAACATCATTTTATTTTTCACGCCGCAGGCGGGTCCTCATCGGCTCCCGTACAAGGCAGACTCGGACGTCATTTTCTGGCGTCCGATTGCCACAGCAACCCAGCGATTGCGTCACTGGGTTGCTGGTCGGGTTAAAACCTATCAGATGCTGCGCTCTATTGAGCGCAGCATCTGAGGGGTTAATCAGCCGAATCGGAGAATAGCTCCGGTCCTGGCAGTTACAGGAGGGTGCCAGCTGTATAATACAGCTGTCACCCCGCGGTAATGGTGCCGGCTCTGCTTCTGAGCCCGCACCATCACTGCGCCGTACCTATACGGCGCTTTGCGGGAAGCACCTCCCGACAGCGCCGTATATATATGGCGGATGTCGGGAAGGGGTTAAAGGAGAGATGACTGCCGCTCAACTGTGACCCTCCCAAACCAAATATCCTGTTAAATACACAAAGACTCGTATAAGATGAAAAGGTCAGAGTAGCATTCTTCTTCCTGACCATTTAAATAACTTCAGTTATATGGCAGCATTATGTATTTGCACAGTTTAGTAGCATTATTTATTTGTATGGTATAGTAGCATTTTTATCTGTACAGTGCAAGGCAGCATTATGTATACAGTATAACAACAATATTTATGTGTACAGTGTATGTCAGTATTTATGTGTACAGTATATGGGAGCATTATTTATCTATACAGTATATATAGCAGCATACTGTGTGTACAGTATAGTAGCATTATTAATTTGTACAATGTAAAGCACCATTATTTATATGTATAATATAGTAGCTGTAACGTCTATGACCGCGGACCGTTGTCCTGACTTACCCTCTAACGGCCGCGGCCATGGACGAGTGAGATCAGGTCGGAATCCCGCTCCTGGGAGACGCCGGCACTCACTTCCATGTTCTGAGAATAGCTCCCGCAGGGTGCGCGCTCCCGCACGTGCTCGGCCTTAAAGGCCAGTACGCGCGCATGCAGAATAGCTGCAAATTAGTCCAGAATGGCTCTGGACTATAAAAGGGGCTCTGCCCTCCCAATCATTGCCTGAGCGTTGTTGTGTTACCATAGTTTGTCTTTGCAAATGGTCTCCTAAGTGTTTTCCAGTTCCTAGTGTTTCCCATTCCTGCTGCCTGTACCCTGTATCCCGTGCTACCGTGCCTTGAAGAGTTGGAGTCATGTTGTGCTCTCCGCTGCATCTACTGTGTCGCACCCCGCCGGGTGTCTGTCTACTGCCGGAGCCTCATCTTAGCCTGAAACCATCGCTACTGTCTACATTGCCTCAGGTATCCTTTCAGAACTATAGACATTGCATATATCTGTTTGGCCAGCTGCTATCCCACTACGTGGTATGGCCCAGTGGGTCCGAACCCCGCGCCGTGACAGTACGCTCAGGCCATGGACCCCGCTGGTCAATTCAAGGGCCTGTCACCTTCTCAAGCCATGCAAGCGGATCTGCAGGACCGCCGAACACGACAGGATCAATTTCTTGTGGCCGTAAACTCCATGGCACTACAGCTAGGGGCGCTAGCTGCTTCCTCCTCTGCTCCTGTTTCAGCTTCTCCGGCTGATCCTCCTGCTACACCTCCTGTCGACACCAGTTCTGATCCCCGGTTCTCGCTCCCACTACCGCCTTGTTTTAACGGAGACGCAAGCGCATGCAGGGGATTTCTCAACTAGTGTCATATCCACTTCACTTCACTTGCATGCCAGAGCATTTCCCTCGGACGGCGCCAGGATCACCTTCATTGTTTCCCTGCTTGCCAGCGAACCCTACCTGGGAACGACAGGGTCCCGAGACCCGAGACTTCCAGGGTTTCCTGCGGTTATTCCGCACTGTTTTTGAGGAGTTTGGGCGAGTCTTGTTGGCAGCTACCTCCCTACTGAACCTTCGCCAGGAAGACACCTCCGTGGGCGAGTCCAGTTCCGGACCCTGGCAGGTGAGCTGTCCTGGAAAAACGAGGCGTTGGTAGCCTCCTTCTGGCATGAACTGTCACCTGAGATCAAGGACAAACTGACTGCCCGTGATCTACCACCTACCTTGGACGACCTCAATTTACTTGCTACCCGGGTTGATATGAGGCTCAGAGAAAGATCCCAAGAGGTTAGTTGAGAGAGAAGGCTTCCTAGGTTGGCTCCCAACTTCCAGCAACCCCTCTTCTCCTCATCGGTTGCTCCATCCGAGGTTCCTATGCAAGTGGAGCGACTTAGGCTATCTGTCCAGGAGAAACAGCGTGTAGCGTCCATGGCCGCGGGCTGTCGGGTCTACTCACCTCCTGACACCCGCAGCCATGGATCTGTGAGTGCTGGTCCCCATCTCCTTCCTAGGAGACACCAGCGCTCACTTCCGCTCCGGTCCGCTGTGTACCGTAGGGCCAGCGCGCACACATGATGACAATCATCATCATCAACTCACATGATTTCCTGGACTATAAGAAGGGCCCCAGCCCTTCTGATCCTTGCCTGAGAATTGTTAGTATATCCCAAGTCTGCATTGCAAATGGTCCCTTAGTGTTTCCCGTTCCAGTTGTTACTCGTGCCCTGTTACCTGTTCCTGTATCCCGTGCTGTGTTCTTGTTCCTGTGCCTACTAGTTGGAGTCGTGTCTACTGCACCTGCTGTTGTTTGCCACGTCCTGTGCCATCTGCCATGTCCAGTGAGATTCGCCACGTCTGGCGCAACCTGCGGTACCTGCTGTCATCCGCCAAGTCTGCCGTTACCTGCTGCTCCCACCTCCATCTGTGCCAGAGTTGCTGCCACTGTCTAAACTATCCAGGTACCCTTGTGCGGGACTTTGTATTGCTGGGGTTCCCTGTTTGGCCAGCTGCCTCCCTGCTATGGTGTTGTGGCCTAGTGGGTCCACATACCCACAAACCGTGACAGTACACTCAGGCCATGGACCCCGCTGGTCAACCAGAGACCTTGATGACACAAGCCGTGCTGGCCGAGATGCAAGACCTCCAGTCACGGCAAGACCAACTCCTCCTGTCGGTGAACGACATTGCCCATCGGCTGGTTGCTCCAACTACAGTTGTCACCGCACCCATTCCTGTCTCTACCAGTGCCGATCCCCTGTGCTTCTTGCCGCTACCTCCACGATATGACGGAGACCCGAGGACCTGCAGGGGATTTTTTAATCAGTTCCAGATCCACTTCAGATTACATGCCAGGGTCTTCTCTTCAGATGACGTCAGGATCGCCTTCATCATCTTTCTCCTTACTGTCAAAGCCCTGGCATGGGCAAATCCTCTGTGTGAACATCAGGGACCAGAGACCCGTGACTTGCAGTGCTTCTTACTGACTTTCCGCTCGATCTTTGAGGAACCTGGGAGAGTTTCTTCGGCTGCTGCATCTCTGCTGACCCTACACTATGGAGACCTCTCCGTGGGCGAATATGCCATTCAGTTCCGTATCCTGGCTGCTGAATTAACCTGGAACAAAGAGGCTTTGGTGGCCACATTCTGTCAGGGACTGTCTTCGGGGATTAAGGACGAGCTGGCTGCTCGCGATCTGCCACCTACCCCGGACGATCTTATCCTACTTGCCACCTGAGTTGACTTGAGGATGCGGGAGCGTTCCCAAGAGGTTCTCCGGGAGAGATAACTTACTAGGCTGGATTCTACTTTCCAGCAACCCTTACTATCCTCCTCAATCGTCCCACCAGAGGATCCTATGCAGATGAACCATGTCAAATTGTCTACCCAGAAGAAACAATGCAGACGCACTTTTGGACTTTGTCTGTATTGCGGCCTCGGAGGCCATATTGTGCGTCTGTGTCTCCAATGGCCAGAGAGACCCCAGTGTCTAGGATTGGTTGGAGAGACAACCCTAGGTGGAACGGTACCTAATAAAGCATTCTGTTCCACTTTGACTATTCCTGTGACCCTAGTATCCGTCGAGAGGAAGCATCAGGATTCTGCCTATCTTGATACTGGGTCTGCGGCAAACTTCATCCAAAAGGAGCTAGTGGATCATCTTCAGTTGCCCACAGTTCCCCTGGAGACATCTTTGGCTGTTGTCTCAGTGAATGGACTGCCTCTGCCAGATGCCATTGTTTCTAAAACCAAGCCGTTGAAGCTAAAGGTTGGAGTCCTTCATTCTGAACTAATTTCTCTCCTTGTTTTGCCCAAGGCCAACAATCCTGTTCTGCTGGGCCGGCCTTGGCTTCGACTGCATGCCCCACTCCTGGACTGGAATTCTGGAGAGGTTCTCCAATGGGGCTCCAAGTTCCTCGGTCATTGTCTGTTGCAGATTCTTCCTGTCCAGTCTCCTCTGCCTCAGTCATTGGCAGGACTGCCCCCCCATTTCGCTCAGTTTGCAGATGTCTTCCACATCAGACTTATGACTGCGCCATTGAACTGGTTCCTAATGTCTCTCTCCCCTGTGGACGAGTATATCCTCTCTCCTTGCCAGAGTTTCTATCCATGTCAGCCTATATCAAGGAGAATTTGGAGAGGGGTTTCATACAAAATTCTTCCTCCCCGGCCGGGGCTGGGTTCTTCTTCTTTAAAAAGAGAGACGGTTCCCTTCGACCCTGCATTGACTACCGTGGTCTCAACCAGAACACGGTCAAGAACAAATATCCATTGGCACTTATATCTGAACTGTTTGACCGTATACAAGGAGTTAGAATTTTTTAGAAACTAGACTTGCGTAGGGCTTATAATTTGATCCGAATCCGTCAAGGGGACGAGTTGAAGACGGCGTTCAACGCTGGAGACGGGCACTATGAATACCTGGTGATGCCATTTGGACTGTGTAATGCTCCCGCGGTCTTGCTGGAATTCGTTAATGACATCTTCCGAGATCTCCTCTATTTCTGTGTTGTAGTTTATCTCTATGATATTTTGATTTTCTCCCCAGATCTGACGACTCATCGGAGGCATGTCTGTCAAGTTTTACTACGATTAAGGGAGAATCGTTTATACGCCAAGCTGGAGAAGTGCGTCTTTGAGAAGAGTTCTCTGCCCTTCCTGGGCTACATCATCTCGGATCAAGGTCTCAAGATGGATCCTGAGAAAGTGAGAGCTGTCCTGGAGTGGCCACATCCTCAAGGCCTGAGGTCCATTACAGCGTTTTCTGGGATTCGCCAATTTCTACTGGCAGTTTATCCCAAACTTCTCATCACTGACATCTCCCATTTCCAACCTTACCAAGAAGGGTGTGAACGCCAAGGTGTGGACTCCAGAGGCCGCATTTATTCATCTCAAAAAGGCCTTCACTTCATCCTCGATCCTCCATCATCCTGACGTATCTCGGCAGCTTTCTTTGGAGGTGGACACCTCTTCTGTTTGTGCAGGTGCACTTCTGTTCCAGAGGAGCTCCAAAGGAAAGGCAGTAGTATGTGGCTACTACTCGAGACTTTTTTCTTCTGTAGAGCGCAATTACTCTATTGGGAATCGGGAGCTAATGGCCATTAGATTGGCTCTGGAGGAGTGGAGACATCTGCTAGAGGGCGCAGCTCACCCCATCCTGATCTACACCGACCACAAGAACCTCACCTACCTTCAGTCCGCTCAATGTCTAAATCCCCGTCAAGCCAGGTGGTCGCTGTTCTTCACCCGTTTCCAATTTGTGCTCCACTACCTTCCCGCTGACAAAAATGTGAGGGCCGATGCCCTGTCCAGGTAATTTGAAACGGATGACACGGTGGACAGTTGTGTACAATCAGCATCCTAGAGTCCCTCTTCCAGTGTCTACTACTTCTCAGGTACCCGCTGCTGACTCTGCATTTGCGGACTTTCTGCAAATCTGGCAACAGACCTGGTCCTCTATTTTGCTGGCAGTCGATCGCATGAAGCGAAAAGCGGATACAAAGAGAAGAGAGCCGCCTTAGTATCTTCCAGGTACCAAAGTCTGGCTGTCCTCACGGAACATTCGTTTGAAGGTGCCTTCATACAAGTTTGCTCCCAGGTTCCTTGGTCCTTTTGAGGTTCTGCAACAGATTAACCCTGCCTCCCACCCTGAGAATCCCCAACTCCTTTCATGTGTCCCTCCTGAAACCAGTGGTCCTGAACCACTACAGCAAGACTTCCAGTTCCACAATTGCCCCCACCGGTTCTTCTGATGTGTTCGAAGTGAGGGAGATCCTGGACTGCAAAAGGCTAGGAGGAAGGACTTTCTATTTGGTGGACTGGAGAGGGGTTGGTCCTGAGGAGAGGTCCTGGGAGCCGGAGGAGAACCTCGATGCCCCTGCTCTTGTTAAGAAGTTCCTCTCTCGCTCTGGTCCCAAGAAGAGGGGGCGTAAGAGGGGGGACACTGTAGCGTCCATGGCCGCGAGCTGTCGGGTCTACTCACCTCCTGACGCCCGCAGCCATGGATCTGTGAGTGCTGGTCCCCATCTCCTTCCTAGGAGACGCCAGCGCTCACTTCCGCTCCGGTCCGCTGTGTCCCGTAGGGCCAGCGCGCGCACATGAAGACAATCATCATCATCAACTCACATGATTTCCTGGACTATAAGAAGGACCCAGCCCTTTTGATCCTTGCCTGAGCATTGTTAGTATATCCAAAGTCTGTCTTGCAAATGGTCCCTTAGTGTTTCCCGTTCCAGTTGTTACCCGTGACCTGTTACCTGTTCCTGTATCCCGTGCTGTGTTCTTGTTACTGTGCCTACTAGTTGGAGTCGTGTCTACTGCACCTGCTGTTGTTTGCCACGTCCTGTGCCATCTGCCATGTCCAGTGTGATTCGCCACGTTTGGCGCAACCTGCGGCACCTGCTGTCATCCGCCACGTCTGGCGTTACCTGCTGCTCCCACCTCTATCTGTGCCAAAGCTGAGGCCACTGTCTGGACTATCCAGGTACCCTTGTGCGGGACTTTGTATTGCTGGGGTTCCCTGTTGTTTGGCCAGCTGCCTCCCCGCTGCGGCGGTTCGGCCTAGTCCACATACCCACAAACCATGACACAGCGCAGGTGCACTTCTGGACATTGTCTATATTGCAGCCTCGCTGGCCATGTCGTGCGTCTGTGTCCCCAGAAGCTAAAAAATTCCAACGCCTAGGATTGGTTGGGGAGACAACCCTGGGCGACACAGCATTTGACAGAGAACTTTCTTCCAAGCTGTCTATCCCTGTGACTATTGACGCTGGCGAGAGGACCCACAAGGCCTCTGCCTATCTGTTCTCTGGCTCTGAAGCCAATTTTATACGCAGAGACCTAGTAGATCTTGTTCACTTGCCTACTACCCTTCTGGAGAAGCCGTTGATCGTTGCCTCAGTAAATGGACTGCCGCTGCCCGACCCAATATTGTCTGTGACCAAACCGCTGAGGCTTCAAGTGGGAGCTCTTCATTATGAGCTCATCTCCTTTTTTGTCCTGTCCAAGGCCGTCAACCCTGTGCTGCTGGGTTTGCCTTGGCTCAGCTTACACTCCCCAATCCTGGATTGGTACTCCGGAGAGGTTCTCCAGTGGGGTTCCAAGTGTCTCAACTGCTGCCTGGCGCATATCCATCCGGTTCAGCCTCCTCCACATCAGTCATTGGAAGGCTTGTCCTCTTGCTACTCTCAGTTCTCGGATGTCTTCAACAAGAAGGAGGCAGAGACGTTGTCTCCACATCGTGCGTATGATTGCCCTATTGACTTGGTTCCTGATTCGCCTCTTCCTCGCGGTAGAGTATACCCTCTCTCCTTACCTGAGACCCAGTCTATGTCTGCCTATATCAAGGAGAATTTAGAGAGGCTTCATATGCAAATCCTCAACCCCGGCCGGGGCCGGGTTTTGCTTTGTTAAAAAGGACGGATCTCTCCGACCCTGCATTGACTACAGGGGCCTCAACCAGATCACAGTAAAGAACAGATACCCGTTGCCATTAATTTCAGAACTGTTTGATCGCATACGGGGAGCAATTTTTTTTTCAAAACTAGACCTGCGGGGGGTTTACAATCTAATCCGGATTTGTCAGGGTGACGAAAGGAAGATGTCATTTAATACTCGCAATGTGCAGTACGAATACCTAGTTATGCCCTTCGGCCTGTGTAACGCTCCCGCGGTCTTCCAAGAGTTCGTCAATGACATATTCCGTGATCTCCTCTATGTCTGTGTTGTGGTGTATCTCGATGACATTTTGATTTTTCCCCCAGATCCAGCGAGTCATCAAAGACATGTCCGCCAAGTTTTGCTTCGATTAAGGGAGAATCGCCTATATGCCAAGCTGGAGAAGTGCCTGTTAGAGAGAAAGTCTCTACCCTTCCTGGGCTACATTATCTCCGATCAGGGTCTCAAAATGGATCCTGAAGAGGTAAAGGCCGTCCTGGAATGGCCACGCCCTCAAGGCCTAAAGGCCATACAGCGCTTCTTGGGCTTCGCCAACTTCTACCGGCTGTTCATACAAATTTTGTGGGGAGGGGGGAAAGAGAGGGGAAAAGCTTGTATAACGCTAAATGAAATATAACCTTTATTGGATCTATATATAAAAATGCAAGAGTGCACAAGGTGAGTGATCTTGTAAAATATGTAGGTTGGGTGTCCCCATTAATCGCCAACCTAAGTATATTACTGGGATCGAACACTTCTATTAGTTAATGTAGCCCTAATGTGCATCACAAACGTGAATTAATTGTAGAGAGAGGGGGAGAAAAACCATTGGGCAGGAAATGTGGGCTCTATGAGTATGATGATAGCCCGGCTGTAAAGGTATAATGTACCAATGAGAGATAGGGTGAGCGGTCCCTTAAGAACACCCTATGAAATTTGACATATCCCACCTGATAGATTGTGTTCCAATATTGAAGAACTATTTTGAAAATTAGTCAAGTGGGATTTGAGGGATACAGATATTTTTTTTTTATTAAAGAACTGGGTAGTATAACATAGCAATATTGTGCTGGGATAGATAGCAGTATACACTGAATATACCAGTTGTAGAACGTGCTCTTTCTAATGGTTGTGCAATAACACAGCTGACTAGGTATTTCTGTTTTAGTCCGAGTGGCATGTATTGCTGTCGCTATGCTGAGCGACTCAGTGATTTACTGGGTAAGAAAGTGCAAGTGTTATCTCGCTAAATGCTCTGTTGTGTGAGCGTACTGCCTGTCAACTGTGTGATTACACAGCCGACAGAGAAGATTATAGTAGCTCCGTATGAGCGCATACAGTGCTGCCGCCCAACTGAACTAAACTATAGATCCGGTCACTAGTTTGAGTGGACCGGATAGGGAAGACACTGACTGCAGAAATTGTTAAGGCCTCGTGCACACTTCCTTTACCGTTTTAGCGGCCGTTTTTGATGGATCTGTGTGCCCGTTTTGTTGGCCGTGTGGTTTCCGTGTGCACTCCGTGTTTCCGTTTCCGAGCGCCGAGCATGGTACTGTCCAGGGTGCTGAAAGAGAATGGTTGTTCAGCGCTAGTCACTGTACAGGGTGCTGAAAGAGTTAATGGGCTGCACTGATTGGCAGTAACTCTTTCAGCACCCTGGACAGTGACTAGCGCTGAAAAATGACCATGCTCGGCGCTCGCAAATACAATTTTAATGAAATTAAAAAATCAGTTCATACTTACCCAGAATTCCCTGCATTTTCCTCCTGCCCAGCCTCCTAGGATGACGTTTCATCCTGTTAAAGGGGGTGGGGTAATAGCGGGATTCACTGGTTAGTGGAATCCACTATTACTACCACCTTTATAATCAGGGTCACTAGGGTTATGCCTAGTTCCCCTACCTTTTCCTTATACAAACGTCAATCTAATTGCTTTAGCGGCTACTCAAGGGAATAAGACCATATAGTAAATAAAGGTAATATTTATTAACATACAGTAATCACGCTCATATATAAATTACAGTAACTAATCACAGTACAGTATAAACACGGTATCACACTCCTAATTATACTGCCACCCACTTACCTAAACATACACAGAATACAGTTACGTTACAACACAATACACATAAGTTACTTGTGATTCTCACACGCTCCCTATCTCTATCCCACTCCCTCCTAATATAACTTTCCCTATACACTAAGGGTTAATACGTGATAAGGAGGAACAAGGGGAATGGGTTACTGTGTAAAACAGACAGCAAGGGTTAACTCAGGGACTCTGGGACAGCAAGGGTTAACTCAGGGACTCAGGGACAGTAAGGGTTAACTCAGGGACTCTGGGACAGCAAGGGTTAACTCAGGGACTCTGGGACAGCAAGGGTTAACCCTGGGACAGCAAGGGTTAACTCTGGGACAGCAAGGGTTAACTCAGGGACTCTGGGACAGCAAGGGTTAACTCAGGGACTCTGGGACAGCAAGGGTTAACTCAGGGACAGTACTCAGGGAGATCAAGGGGTTAACTCAGGGAAGCAAGGGTTAACTCTGGGACAGTAGGGACTCAGGGAGCGCAAGGGGTTAACTCAGGGACAGTAGGGACAGTATCAAGGGGTTAACTCAGGGAAGCAAGGGTTAACTCAGGAAGCAAGGGTTAACTCTGGGACAGTAGGGACTCAGGGAGAACAAGGGGTTAACTCAGGGAAGCAAGGGTTAACTCAGGGACAGTACTCAGGGAGATCAAGGGGTTAACTCAGGGAAGCAAGGGTTACAGCAGGAGGAGACAGGGAGAGACAGGGTTAAGTGTAGCTGCTGCTACACTTGATACTTAGCGTGACGTTGTGGAGCAGCAGAGGCAGGTCAGGAGCCCAGGTCTTTGGAGGAGAGCGAGAGAGAGGTGAGCGTCGGTGGTGTGGGAGGCAGGCAGGCAGCTCTCAGCTGATCATAGCTCCAGCTGGCTTCGGCTCCTGAGCTCGGCTACTGAGCGTACCGATGCAGGGCTATTTAACCCTGTCGGTACGCTCGCAGCGGGGAGTGTGGCGCTTGCCCCAGGCTAGCATGGGTCGGCATGGTGATAATGTATCACCAGCCGACTCATGAGAGCCCGCATGAGACAGTCCGTGCGCGCGGGAGACTTGAAATGGAGACAGGGGATAACTATCCCTTGTCTCCATGGTTTCCTAACAAAGCAGGGACATGCTAATTGTCCTGCTCTGCTTCCAACCGTATTCATGACCAGGGCTGTTGTTGTTACAGCCCTGGCTCATGATACATTATATGTACTATACATACACATATATATTATATATATGTGTATATACATATACACATACACTGTATATATACATAATATATATATATATATATATATATATATATACATATATATGGACACTTCCCTTTACAATCCCCCTCTTGTCGGGGACTCGACAATGCAATTTGGGGAAGTGTTTGTGGGGTTCTATTTACCCCCTCAACCTCCCCGGTTACTGGTAATGGTCTGAGATGGAAGGAAGTATACTATTAGACTTAGATATTCGACATCAGCTATCTCCTGAAGGACACCTTCCCGTCAGTCCTCTGACTCTGGAGTCTAGTGTCCAAAGAAACGAAACCTCAAAGTTCACAGAATGAAGATGAAATTAAATCTCCTAGTCCATAGAACGAAGTTGAGATAAAACTCACAGTCCATAGAACGAAGCCTTGAAGCTCATTAGACTAAGTTGAAATGAAACCTTCATAGTCCATAGAACGAAGAAACCTTTCTAGTCCATAGAACAAAGAAACCTTCATAGTCCATAGAACGAAGCCTCGAAGATCATCAGACGAAGTTGAAATGAAACCTTCATAGTCCATAGAACGAAGAAACCTTCATAGTCCATAGAACGGGGTTGAAATAAACTCACAGTCCATAGAACAAAGCCTCAAAGCTCATCAAACAAACAAAGCTCATTTGAAAACCTCAAAGTCCATGAACCGCAGATTTCTTGTTCTTTCTTGCTTGGAGTTTCTTCCTCTTAAGTGGCGTCAGCAGGTCTTTCCAGTGGCCGATCAAATTTTAGCATGCCGACCCGTGTAAGGCTACTTGTGCCCTCATATGGTCAGCCTTGGAATGGCTTAGCCCGCCTTTCAACAACCTTTTGTACGTGATCCATTACTTTTCCAACTTTTCCCAGCATCTTGATTGAAGACGAAACAATCTTTGTGGGCCGATATCCAGGTCTTCATCATGTCAGGTTATCATCCCCGAGGAGGAGGTGAGGTCTTGGTACCCAGGAATCTACTGTGGGGTGGAGCATCGCCTTCCATTTCCCCTCTGACATTCAATCCATCATCATATTGACCGTGCCAGTTCTCAGGTTGAGGTGGCAAATACCTACAAGGGTGTGTGAATACCTTACCTGTCCCTAAGGGTACCTACACACTACCCAATCATACAAACAAAGTGAAAAATAACCAAACATACAAAAATATTCCCCCACCAACCATAGGTATATGTACATATAGAGATTCATGCTCAAACAGCATCTCACACTACTCCTCCATAAACACGTGCAAGGTACACATGCAAATGGGGTGACTACAGGCTGTAAATATATGCCCGCCTCCATGTACATACTCACTCGCTGTGGGACGGGCATGTCCTCACTGAGTATGCCTATGTTGCGGACACATATCAACACCTAGAATGTCTATATGTACACCTTGAAAATTTTGTACGACCAATTGATTAAGATTTACACTTTACAAATATATATACACATACAATAATAAACAATTCTGGGTCGCAGGACTGTATCACTATGTCCTTAGACCCCGTCTACGACTGTATTCGTGGCTTTCTGCTTGACCTCGTTGTATTTGGTCAACCAGTCCTTTCATTCGTCGGTACACGCAGAACAGTCCAACGTACATAATCGCCACAAGAGTGAGAAGGATTATCACTGGGTGGATGAGCAAGTTGAAGAAGGAAGTGGCCTTGGGACTATATCCGAACAAGCTCTCCCACCAAGACACTTCCGCGTCCGCGTCAAGGTTGTTCACAATTCCTGTGATCTTTTTAGTGTCATGTTCCAACTGAATAGTGGCTTGGTGTTGGGAATCTTTCAGTTTCTCCACGACATCCTCTTCCTCATTGAAGTCTAGCAGGAGATTTCTTAGTTCGATGCCAAACCCAAGAGGAATCGTCTGGAGTCTCACAGGGGTGTCTGGACGGATGTCGAGCCTTTTTTCAGGTGTCACCGGAGTTCTTCCCTTTTGATCCGCCACATCAACGCCTAATACGGGATTAAGGGTACAGTATGCTTCGGGGAGGAGTATGCCTCTTTCGGTGCAGTTAGTCGCATGGATAGTATATGAAACGTTCTGTATTTGATACCAGCACCAATATCCTTGACCTATGTATTTTAAGTTTGAAGAGGGTATTGGGTTGGCCTTCATTTCACAGGACCCCTCGGTATCCCAACACTGGTGTCTAAGCACCCGGTCGTAATTACCTTGGCAGAGGATAGCGTCCTCCTTCCTCCAAAATCCATCTGTGTCAAACAGATATGGATGGCTGCTCTCATAGGTTAGGATATCTGAGGGGAGCTGGGGATGAAACACCATGTTCTGCATGACAACACCCAGGTTTGTGGCACTATATCCCAGTCTTACATTGCCTGATACGGGTGCTAAGGATGAGGCAGTACACGTTAGATTCCGACACCCATGCCACTGAACTGCCCACCAGTTGGTATGATTCATTGCAAATGAAGATATCAGAGGACTTACCCTTTGTCGGAGGTTAAATGGGTAGTGGCCGCTATACAGTGAAGACACAATATGTTTCAAGTTGCCTGAGAGTTCCCCCTGAATCTGTGTACATGCCAGAGCGAGTTGTGTTCTATCCTGCTCCTCCAGGAGACCAACAACTAACCTTCTAAACTTCTCTCGTAGTGCAGAAGATAGAGAGGTAGTGGCATCTATGTGCGCATGCTGCAAACCCTCAAGGACATGGTTTACATCAAGCTGGGTCTTAAAACCTTCGCTGGCATGTCTCTCCAGATTCCCAAGTTTACTCCTCAGGACTTCCAGATCCATAGTGTTCATAGCTCCTACTCCCAATGCACCTCCTCCTAGGCCCATAGCTACCAGATCCCGTCGTTTCCTGTTACTCCAGAGTTTATTTTCCTTTCTTACCTCTTGTCCCGCCTCTACCCATCCTCTTATCATGTCAATTTGGTTCCTCACGTACTCCTCACATCTATGATCCCAGTGATCTACCCTGAAATCATCTAACGAAACTCTCCATGTGTATAGCACAAATTTGGTATCGGTGATAATTCTCCAGGGAGATGATAACTGAGGAGTAATGGGATCTGCTAATCTATGGGTAGGGACGTTACAAGAGTCAGAATGAGTTTTTACTGGCTGAAGACCTTCTGACTCGTAAGGAATTCGTACTACCGTCACACATACCTGACCTCTTCCTTTAAAGGGATACCATTGATCACTGTCCCCAGCCTGTAATACTAGGTTCCGGATGGGTTTAATTTTGGAGGATAGATAGACCCACTGTGTAAATGTCCAGCACCCTTCGTCGACTGCCTCACAAAACGGCCATTTAAAGGAGCCATCTATATTGATGTTGAAGTTAATATCCCTGCCTCTGGGGTCCTTCCAATCGGAAGATACATATCTATTCCGGTATTCCTCAGTCATAGGGGCCCCATCCATCCATACATCAATCATTGGGGCGTCCACCCCATTACATACTATATCCCATCTCCAGGGGTTAGTATCGGACATCACCATCTGTGTATCTGGTTCCCAGTGGGCATAGGTGACAAAATAATGTCCTGTCACCTCCGGTACACAGCCATCTCTCATTATAGTAATCATGAAAGATCGTATGGATGGGGATCCCTCTACCTGAGTATACCTATGATCTTTGGCATCAGTCCGTGCTCCTAAAACAGTTGCTCTGTACAAGCCTTCCAGTTTTACCTGACCGTCCTGATCATTCCATATTATTTGCCCAGAGTTGCTGCAGTTTAGCTTCAACATCATTACACTGGTCCTTAAATAGTCCGTGGAAACATGTCCATGTGCATATTTTGGTTTCCTATTCATGACCATATAAGAATCCCTTAACATACAGTACGCCTTCAGGGTGCCTATTACAGGTATGGGTCTGTCAAAATATGTCCTTACTCTCAGGCCATCCTGACTACTAGTACTCAGGAAAATGGCTTTAAGAATATACCACCCACTATACTCTGCCCCAGTGACATCTTCAGGACTCAGAAATCCTTCCCTAGTGCACAACACCTTTGTTGTATTAGCTGTCGCATGTCTGTAAGGATGCAGATGTGGATTTTTTGATACCCATCTTAGGGATTTAGTGGGCGTCATGTCTAAGTCCCGAATATGTCTATATTCCTTGAGGCATAGAGCATGTAAGTCATGTTGTATGGCAGAGACGTTCTCCACCGGAGTATAGTGTTGAACTACACCATTGGTAAAACCCTCTCTCTGGAACCCATACAAATACCACTGCCCTGGCTCAAATGTAAGGTTGTTGTATGGTTCCAGCACTCTACCTTCCAAACATTCTACTGCGAGAAGACTTGGTAACCCAAGTAATCTGCCATCTGTATCTAATGTGGGTTCAAGACTATCCCCAGAAGAACCAGTATCCGCCAAAATCATGCTTATCACTAGCATCACAAACTGGAGACATACCCTTTTCATGTGGTAACTACCCCTCGCGATACTTGGTTCAGCGATGTTCCTTCGTCCTGAGATTTGCTAAGGGATAATGTGTTTAACATGCCTTCCCTTATCAGCTTCAAATGTATATGTAGTGTGTTTTGTTATCCACCTTCGACCTACCATCCCCCCCTCACCCAACTCCGATATACTATTGAGATGGGGAGGCTTGGGTGGCTTTTGCTTGGTCGATGTGGATCCAATAAACGGTTTGTCGTCTATTTGACCTTTTCTTGGATGTTTTCGGCCTCCGTACTTTTAGCATGGTCTCACCCATTACCTCCAGGACCTCGTAGGGTCCTTCCCAGTTTGCATCCCAGGGACCCGCCCTGCGGAACACCTTTACCATTACCGAATCTCCTACAGAGGGCAAGGGAGTCTCCCCCTGTATATACGGTCTGTGCATCCGGATTGCTGCGTGAGGCAGAAATTCCTTCAGGTTCTGCTGAACCTGTTGGAGATACACATCCCTGGCAATGGCATCCTTCATGGGTTCAGATATCTGAGGCTCGTTTGGAAAGCAGAGCGGCATCTTGCGACCCGTCATGATTTCAAATCGGGTGATACCTGTTGATGATGCCTCTGTGGCTCGGATACCCATAAGCACAGCTGGGAGGGAGGTCACCCACGAGGTACCTTTTTCCAGCAGTGCTTTAGAAAGCCGTGTTTTGATGGTGCGGTTCATTCGTTCCACTATACCTGCGGACTGGGGATGGTAAGGCACATGAAATCTTTGCTTTATGTCCAATAGTCCACAAAGTGCTTTTATTACCTTACCAGTGAAGTGAGTTCCCCGGTCTGATTCTATCACTCTGGGCACTGACCATCGTGATAGAACCTGCTCCTAAAGGACTCGAGCAGTAGTGGCAGCTGTATCATTTGGTGTTGGGATGGCTTCCACCCATTTGGAGAAGACATCCACAACCACCAGTGCATAGCGGCAATTACGGCTACCTGACGGTAATGGTCCTATGTAATCGATTTGTATTGCACACCATGGTCCCTCTGCTGGAGGAACCTGCTGCAATACCGGCTTTAGAGTTGGGGCTCTTGGGTTAACTTGGGCACACACCAGGCATTGTTGTCTCACTTTCTCTACTGTTTTGGACATTCCTGGCCAGTATAATTTGTCCTTTAAGAGGGACAATAGTTTATCCTGACCAGGGTGTCCTAACAGCTGATGGTTGAGCCTCGTCAGTTCTGCTTGCAGATGTTGCGGGACTACTGGTAGGGGAAGTGTGTTAGTACTCGTGCCATAGCACAGGATACCCTGTCTGATTGACCAAGGATCCTGTGGTGCAGAGATGTGTGTCATTAGTAGAGGATCTTTGGATTGTTCCTCCTCAAATGACACAGGTCCATCCTTAAGGTTACTACTGCGCACTGCAATTTGATATGCGGGAACATCTTCAGTGCCTGGTTCTCGGAGGACCCCAGACATTGCAGCCAATTTGGCAGATTCATCTGCCTTATTGTTTCCCAGGACCAAGGGATCATCCCCTTTCTGATGTGCTGGGATTTTTAGGATAGCTGACTCTCCAGAATGTGCCATGCCCCATTCCCACAATTCTTTCAGGACAGTGACGTGGGCTAGTGGTTTGTTCTGGCTATCCACAAACCCTCGTCTCTTCCAGGTTTCTAGATGAAGTGTGAGGGATCGGACCACATATGAGCTATCGCTATATATGGTTCAATTCCCTGGGGGCTTAAGGAGAAGGGCTTCTCGTACAGCCTCCAGTTCAGCCCGTTGTGCTGACAGGTGACCTGGCAGCCGGACAAGACTCTGGGTACCTGTGGTCTCATCCAGAACAGCAAACCCTGTCACATAAGTACCATCCAGATAAAGGCGAGAGCCATCAACAAAGATGATTCTGTCATCTGGATGTGTATTCGTCCTGAACAGTTGTAAGGCAGTGTTCAACGTGGGTTGACCACAGTCATGTTCAGTTCCAGTCGTATTTAACAGCTGGGAAAGAACATACTTTGCCTTGTGACTCACTGTCAGATTTCGTCCACTCAGGTCCATTATCCACCTACCGAATCTCTGTTGAGAGACTCCAGGGAGTGTGTCCCTGAGTAGGAGGACCAATGGAGAGTGTGGAGCCTGTATAGTGAGGGGCCTGAAGCCTACAATATGCTCAGTCGTCTTGACCGCATAATGTATGGCTGCCAGTTGTTTGGCACACTCATCAAAGCCTCTCTCAACAGGTGAAAGAAGCCTGGAGAAGTATCCCAGAGACCTGTTCTCAGATCCTTCCAGTTGTAGGAGGACCGCCGAGATAGACTCTGTTCCAGCACGGGCCTGAATGGCCATTTCCCTATCAGGGTGAGGGGTGGCCAGGACTGGGGCAGACGAGAGGTCTCTCTTCAGAGTAGAAAAGGCCTCCTCCTGTGTCTCAGACCAGTCCCTCAGGGATGGTTCTTCCCCTCTGAGAAGTTCATATAAGGGTTTTGCTTTAGTAGCAAAATCCTCTATGAACTCTCTCATGAAATTTGCTACTCCTAGGAACTTGCGCAAGTCCTGTAGAGTGCCTGGTCTGGGTAATTTCACCATGGCTTCCACACGGGCCACCATGATGCCTTTGGCTCCATGAGAGATCTGGACACGAAGGAAGGTTACTTCTGTCCTAGCAAGGTTTGCCTTGTGAGGGCTCAGTTTGAGCCCCGCCCGGGCCAGGAGTCCCAACAGTTCCCTACCTCCAATCTAACATTGCAAGATATAATATATACGCCAATGAAAATCTTCTTTTAACAAAGAACCATTAAAACTAGGTTAACTCAGGGACTCTGGGACAGCAAGGGTTAACTCAGGGACTCTGGGACAGCAAGGGTTAACCCTGGGACTCTGGGACAGCAAGGGTTAACTCTGGGACTCTGGGACAGCAAGGGTTAACTCAGGGACAGCAAGGGTTAACTCAGGGACTCTGGGACAGCAAGGGTTAACTCAGGGACAGTACTCAGGGAGATCAAGGGGTTAACTCAGGGAAGCAAGGGTTAACTCTGGGACAGTAGGGACTCAGGGAGCGCAAGGGGTTAACTCAGGGACAGTAGGGACAGTATCAGGGGGTTAACTCATGGAAGCAAGGGTTAACTCAGGGAAGCAAGGGTTAACTCTGGGACAGTAGGGACTCAGGGAGAACAAGGGGTTAACTCAGGGAAGCAAGGGTTAACTCAGGGACAGTAGGGACAGTACTCAGGGAGATCAAGGGGTTAACTCAGGGAAGCAAGGGTTACAGCAGGAGGAGACAGGGAGAGACAGGGTTAAGTGTAGCTGCTGCTACACTTGATACTTAGCGTGACTTTGTGGAGCAGCAGAGGCAGGTCAGGAGCCCAGGTCTTTGGAGGAGAGCGAGAGAGAGGTGAGCGTCGGTGGTGTGGGAGGCAGGCAGGCAGCTCTCAGCTGATCGTAGCTCCAGCTGGCTTCGGCTCCTGAGCTCGGCTACTGAGCGTACCGATGCAGGGCTATTTAACCCTGTCGGTACGCTCGCAGCGGGGAGTGTGGCGCTTGCCCCAGGCTAGCATGAGTCGGCATGGTGATAATGTATCACCAGCCGACTCATGAGAGCCCGCATGAGACAGTCCGTGCGTGCAGGAGACTTGAAATGGAGACAGGTGATAACTATCCCTTGTCTCCACGGTTTCCTAACAAAGCAGGGACATGCTGATTGTCCTGCTCTGCTTCCAACCGTATTCATGACCAGGGCTGTTGTTGTTACAGCCCTGGCTCATGATACATTATATGTACTATACATACACATATATATTATATATATGTGTATATACATATACACATACACTGTATTCATACATAATATATTTTTTGGACTTCATTTTTTTGGATTTCATAATATATATATATATATATATATATATATATATATATATATACATATATATGGACACTTCCCTTTACACATCCCATGTCACCGTTGCAGCCAATCACAGGCTGCAGCAGCCACGTGGACTGTCGCGTCATACAGGAAGGTCGGACTGCAGGAAGAAGAGAGACTCGTCACCAAGACAACGACTGGGGTACGTATGAACTGCTTTTTATTTTTATCAGCAGCATCTTCTCTCTATCAGTGCTGGATAGAGAAAAGTGGCTGCCGATTAGTGTAATATCTCTAATGTACTTTTGCCCACCCGGCCGTTGCTAGGCAACGCCTCCGTCACACACGGACGGCACACGGATTGCTTCCGTGTGCCTTCAGTTTTTTTGACGGGCCCATTGACTTGAATGAGCCTCACGGTCACAGAGTCTCTCGGACCAAAGTAGGACATGCTCTACTTTTGTCGGAACGGAGCAACGGGACCGTCAAAATAACTGAAGTGTGCATGGCCCCATTGAAATGAATGGGTCAGGGTGCTAGCCGTCAGAAAAACGGCTAGCACCCTGAAGAAAAAGACTGAAGTGGGCATGAAGCCTAAGGGTCCAGTGCGAGCGGCATATGTAGATGCCGTTCCGCTAGGCCACGATGGTAGACAGGTCACTGCATTCAGTAGACCGTGTGTGGAAAAGTTGAGTCTAGATATCCCTAAAAAAAAACTTTCCCTACCTAACAGCCAGGCTCGTCCCGACGCGCGTTTCACCGAGTATATCGGCTTCTTTTAGGTGGTGTACACCAGGTATAACAATTTCAATAATCTAGTACTATCAATCTCATACCGGCTGTTCAGCCCCAACTTCCCATCTCTACCCTCACCAAAAAGGGCATGAACACCAAGGTGTTGACTCCAGAAGCAGAGGCCGCATTCAAGAGCTTAAAGAAGGCCTTCACGTCAGCATCACTGCCTCCATCATCCAGATGTGTCTCTACAGTTTTCGTTGGAGGTGGACGTCTCCTCTGTTTGTGCTGGCGCACTTCTGTTCCAGAGAGGCTCCAAAGCTTTTTTTCTCCTGCAGAGCGCAACTACTCGATTGGGGATCGGGAGTTACTGGCCTTTAAGCTGGCTCTGCAGGAGTGGAGACACCTACTGTAATGATGGGGGTAAGGAAACAGACAAGTGAGCCCTAATCTACCCGCCACTCAGTCCCTGCCTACTTGCAACGACCCGCCCTAGGCGACGGGGTACAACTGGGCGACGGTCTCTACGCTCCATAAGTGCACGACAGACAAACAGACAAGGATACACAGAAGCAAGAAAAAAGAGGCAGTTGCCCACGGCAACACCGTGAGCAACAAGAGTGGTGAACGAGCCGAGTCAAACAAGGAGTGTACAAGGTACCAAATGCAGAGCAGGAGAGTAGTAAACAAGCCGAGTCAAACCAGGAGTATACAAGGTACCAAACGCAGAGCAGGAGAGTAGTCAGTAAGCCAGGGTCAGTATGAAGCAGGGTCAAATGGTTCAAGAAGCTGCAGCAGGGCCAGGAAACAAAACGAGAAGAATCACAAGCAAGGAGGAACAGGAAAGGCAGGTATAAATAGACAGAGGGCGGGAGCTAGCTCCGTCTGGCCAGGCTGTGATAGGCTCTCCCACTTCTAAGCCTGCCATCCTGAGTGGTGGAAGATGGAGTCAGTCTCACAGACATAGAAGCAGGTGCAGACTGATTACCTATGGGCGTGGATACAGAAGCTGTGCCTGGCATATCCTTAACAGTACCCCCCCTTTTATGAGGGGCCACCGGACCCTTTCTAGATGGACCTGGTTTATTGGGGAAACGAAGGTGGAACCTCCTGACCAATACCCCAGCGTGAACATCCCGGGCGGGTACCCAAGTCCTCTCCTCAGGCCCGTATCCTCTCCAATGGACCAGGTACTGGAGGGAGCCTTGGACCATCTTGCTGTCCACAATCTTGGCCACCTCGAATTCTACCCCCTCAGGGGTGAGAACGGGGACAGGAGGTTTCCTCGAGGGAGCCAAGGACGGGGAGCAGCGTTAAAGGAGGGAGGCATGAAACACGTCGTGTACTCGGAAAGATGGGGGCAACTCCAGTCGGAAGGAGACAGGATTGAGGACTTCAATGACCTTGTACGGCCCTATAAACCGGGGAGCAAACTTCTTGGACGGGACTTTAAGGCGCAAGTTCTTTGACGATAGCCACACCAGATCCCCGACCATAAACAAGGGGTTAGCAGAACGTCTTCTATCTGCCTGAGTTTTTTGTATGCTCTGGGACGCCTCTAGGTTCTTCTGAACCTGGGCCCAGACTGTGCACAGTTCCCGATGAACGACCTCTACCTCGGGATTGTTGGAACTACCAGGTGAAACGGAGGAGAACCGTGGATTAAACCCAAAATTACAGAAAAAGGGGGAGACCCCTGACGAGTTACTGACCCGGTTATTAAGGGAAAATTTGGAGAGGGGAATGAATGAGACCCAATCATATTGACAGTCAGAGATAAAACACCTTAAATATTGTTCTAGAGACTGATTAGTCCTCTCGGTTTGGCCATTAGTTTCAGGATGGAAGGCCGAGGAGAAGGACAGATCAATCTCCAACTTTTTACAGAAGACTCTCCAAAACAAAGAAACAAATTGTACCCCTCTGTCAGAAACAATATTGACAGGGACCCCATGGAGACGCAGGATGTGTTTGACAAACAAGGTAGCTAACATCTTAGCATTGGGTAGTTTTTTGAGGGGCACAAAGTGGCACATCTTACTGAAGCGGTCTACTACAACCCACACCACCGACTTGCCTTGAGATGGAGGCAAATCGGTGATAAAATCCATGGAGATATGGGTCCAAGGTCTCTGGGGAATGGGCAAAGAACGTAGTAAGCGCGCTGGTCGGGACCTGGGAGTCTTGGACCTAGCACAAACCTCACAAGCGGCGACGTAGGCCTTAACGTCTTTAGGCAACCCAGGCCACCAATAGTTTCTGGCAATGAGGTGCTTGGTACCCAGGATGCCTGGATGATCAGATAGTGCGGAGTCATGATTTTCCCTAAGTACCCTTAGCCGGAATTGCAGGGGAACAAACAGCTTGTTCTCAGGAAGGTTCCCGGGAGCTGAACCTTGATCAGCAGCAATTTCAGAGACTAAATCAAAATCAATAGAGGAAATAATTATACCTGGAGGCAAAATACAAGCAGGATCTTCCTCCGAAGGAGGGCTGGCCATGAAGCTACGTGACAGTGCATCAGCCTTAATATTTTTAGACCCAGCCCTATAGGTAACCAAAAAATTTAATCTGGTAAAAAATAACGTCCATCGAGCTTGTCTCGGGTTTAGCCTCCGGGCAGATTCTAGGAAAACCAGATTCTTGTGGTCGGTAAGGACCGTTACCTGGTGCCTAGCCCCCTCCAGGAAGTGGCGCCACTCTTCAAATGCCCATTTAATGGCTAAGAGTTCGCGGTTGCCAATATCATAGTTACTCTCAGTGGGCGAAAACTTCCTGGAGAAGTAGGCACAGGGACGGAGATGGGTGAGGGACCTGGTACCCTGGGACAAGACAGCCCCCACTCCCACCTCGGACGCGTCAACCTCCACGATAAATGACCCCATTTGGTTGGGCTGAACCAAAACCGGGGCCGAGATAAAGCACTTCTTAAGGACCTCAAAAGCCTGGACAGCCTCAGGAGGCCAGCGGAGGAGATCAGCACCCTTGCGAGTGAGGTCCGTAAGAGGCTTAGCAATGACCGAGAAGTTAGCAATAAATCTCCTGTAATAATTAGCAAACCCCAAGAAGCACTGTAACGCCTTCAGGGAGGCAGGTTGGACCCATTCCGCCACAGCCTGGACCTTGGCGGGGTCCATGCGGAATTCATGAGGAGTGAGGATTTGACCCAAAAATGGTATCTCCTGCACCCCAAACACACATTTTTTGGTCTTCGCAAACAGTTTGTTTTCCCGAAGGACCTGTAGCACCTTCCTGACATGCTCAATGTGGGAGGACCAGTCCTTGGAAAACACAAGTATGTCATCAAGGTACACTACAAGAAATACCCCCAGGTAATCTCTTAAAATCTCATTTATGAAATTCTGGAAGACCGCGGGAGCATTACACAACCCAAAGGGCATGACGAGGTATTCGAAATGACCTTCGGGCGTGTTAAACGCAGTCTTCCACTCATCCCCCTCTTTGATGCGGATAAGGTTATACGCCCACCGTAGATCAAACTTAGAGAACCATTGGGCCCCCTGAACCTGATTAAAGAGATCAGGAATCAAAGGAAGGGGATACTGGTTCCTTACAGTGACCTTATTCAAGTTACGGTAGTCAATGCATGGCCTAAGACCACCATCCTTCTTCCCTACGAAGAAGAAGCCAGCACCTACCGGAGAAGTAGAGGGGCAAATGTAACCCTTGGCCAGGCATTCCTGGATATACTCTCTCATGGCTTCACGTTCGGGACAAGAGAGATTAAATATCCTACCCTTACGGAGCTTAGCTCCTGGTACCAAATCGATAGCGCAATCGTATTCTCTATGAGGAGGTAACACTTCGGAGGCCTCCTTAGAGAAAACATCAGCGAAGTCCTGAACAAACTCAGGTAGCGTGTTCACCTCCTCAGCGGGAGAAATAGAATTAACAGAAAAACATGACGTCAAGCATTCATTACCCCATTTGGTAAGCTCCCCAGTATTCCAGTCAAACGTGGGATTATGCAACTGCAACCAGGGAAGGCCTAAAACCAAATCGGATGATAATCCCTGCATCAACAGTACAGAGCACTGCTCCAAATGCATGGAGCCAACAAGGAGTTCAAAAACAGGGGTATGCTGCGTAAAATAACCATTAGCAAGTGGAGTGGAGTCAATACCCACTACCGGGACAGGTTTAGGCAAATCAATCAGAGGCATAGCTAGAGACATAGCAAATTCCACAGACATGATATTAGCAGACGACCCTGAATCCACAAAGTCACTGCCGGTAGCAGACCTACCACCAAAAGAGACCTGAAAGGGAAGCAAGATTTTATTACGTTTCATATTTACGGGAAATACCTGTGCGCCCAAGTGACCTCCCCGATGATCACTTAGGCGCGGAAGTTTTCCGGCTGCTTATTCTTACGCCTAGGACAGGTGTTCACTTGATGCTTATCATCCCCACAATAGAAGCAGAGACCATTCTTCCGGCGGAACTCTCTACGTTGCTCTACGTTGTTGGGGGGACACGGAGGCCCCGAGTTGCATAGGTACCTCCGAGTCTTCCGTGGAAGAACGAAGCAACGGAACCTCGGGAGGCATCATGGGGGAGTCAGAGGAGAAAACACAAAAACGTTCACTTTGTCATTCCCTGAGACGTCGGTCAAGTCGTACCGCTAAAGCCATAACCTGGTCTAGGGAGTCAGAAGAGGGATAGCTAACTAGCAGGTCTTTCAGGGCGTTCGACAGACCCAACCTAAACTGGCACCTTAAGGCAGGGTCATTCCACCGAGAAGCTACGCACCACTTCCTAAAGTCAGAGCCATGCTCCTCAACAGGTCTCTTACCCTGACGTAAGGTCACCAGCTGACTCTCGGCAAAGGCAGTCCTGTCAGTGTCGTCATAAATGAGTCAGAGAGCAGAAAAGAAAAGATCAACGGAGGAAAGTTCAGGGGCGTCAGGAGCCAAGGAGAAGGCCCATTCTTGGGGCCCTTCCTGGAGCCGGGACATAATTATACCCACCCGCTGGCTCTCAGAACCTGAGGAGTGGGGCTTTAAACGAAAATAGAGCCTACAACTCTCCCGAAAGGAGAGAAAAGTATTCCGGTCCCCTGAGAACCGGTCAGGCAACTTGAGGTGGGGTTCAAGAGGTGAGGTGAGGGGCACTACCATGGTAGCATCAGGCTGGTTAACCCTCTGAGCCAGGGCCTGGACCTGTAGGGAGAGACCCTGCATTTGCTGAACCAGGGTCTCAAGGGGGTCCATAGTAGTGTGAGGGACCAGGGTAGAGCAGGTATACTGGCTTGTGATTATGTAATGATGGGGGTAAGGAAACAGACAAGTGAGCCCTAATCTACCCGCCACTCAGTCCCTGCCTACTTGCAACGACCCGCCCTAGGCGACGGGGTACAACTAGGCGACGGTCCCTACGCTCAATAAGTGCACGACAGACAAACAGACAAGGGTACACAGAAGCAAGGGAAAAGGGGCAGTTGCCCACGGCAACACCGTGAGCAACAAGAGTGGTGAACGAGCCGAGTCAAACCAGGAGTGCACGAGGTACCAAACGCAGAGCAGGAGAGTAGTGAACAAGCCGAGTCAAACCAGGAGTATACGAGGTACCAAACGCAGAGCAGGAGAGTAGTCAGTAAGCCAGGGTCAGTATGAAGCAGGGTCAAATGGTTCAAGAAGCTGCAGCAGGGCCAGGAAACAAAACGAGAAGAATCACAAGCAAGGAGGAACAGGAAAGGCAGGTGTAAATAGACAGAGGGTGGGAGCTAGCTCCGTCTGGCCAGGCTGTGATAGGCTCTCCCACTCCTAAGCCTGCCATCCTGAGTGGTGGAAGATGGAGTCAGTCTCACAGACATAGAAGCAGGTGCAGACTGATTATCTATGGGCGTGGATACAGAAGCTGTACCTGGCAGATCCTTAACACCTACTAGAGAGCGCAGCTCATCCAATCCTGGTATTAACGGACAAGAACCTCACCTATCTCCAGACGGCCCAATGGCTGAACCCTCCTTAGGCGAGGTGGTCGCTGTTCTTTGCTCGGTTCCAGTTTGAGCTCCACTACCACCCTGCCGACAAGAATGTGAGGGCCGATGCCTTCTCTAGGTCATTCGAGACAGAGGACACTATGGAGCACCCTCAGAATATCATTGACCCTTTCTGCATCATCTCTGTTAACCCTCTGCAAGTTAGAGATATTCCCCTGGTGAGGACTTTTGTGCGTCTGGCAGACAGAGGAAGTATTCTCTGCTGGGGATACAGTTCCAAGCTGGCAGGTCTTGTGGGTGCCCGTAAGACCCGAGATCTGATTGCCCGTCAGTTCTGGTGTCCTACACTGCCCAAAGACATCACGGTCAAAGTTGCTCACTCCAGACCGGCTGGTCTGCTCCAGCCACTGCCTGTGCCCGATGCCCCCTGGCAACATATTTCTATGGACTTTGTCACGATCCTGCCTCCCTCTGCTGGATGCAGTACGGTCTGGGTGGAGGTGGATTGATTCTCCAAGACGGATCATTTTGTTCCACTGACTGGCCTGCCTTCTGCTTCCCGACTAGCCAGCCTCTTCATCCAACACATCTTCCGTCTGCACGGCTTGTCTCTGCATATTGTGTCGGATTGGGGGGTTCAGTTCACCTCAAAGTTCTGGAGAGCCCTCTGTGGTCTCCTCGGTGGGAAGTTGGACTTTTCCTCAGCCTACAATCCCCAGACCAATGGTCAAATCGAGAGGATTAATCATATTATGGAGAACTATCTGTGGCACTTTATCTCCAGGCAGCATGATGACTGGGTACAGCTGCTTCCTTCGGCTGAGTTATCCTACAACAACCATACTAGTGAGTCCACCGCCTCCAACCTCTCCCTGTTTCCACTATGGCCCAGGTTCCTGCAGCTGACTCTAAATTCAGGGACTTCCTACAAATATGGCAGCAGACCCGATCTTCTATTCTGCTGGTGGTCGACCGCATGAAAAGAAAGGCAGACACAAGAAGACGAGAGCCTCCCCAGTTTCTTCCAGGCACTAAGGTCTGGCTGTCTTCTAAGAATATCCAGCTGAGGGTGCCATCTTGCAAGTTTGCTCCCAGGTTTCTTGGACCCTTCGAGATTCTGCTGCAGATCAACCCTGTCTCCTACAAGCTTCAGCTGCCTCCCACCCTCAAGATCCCAAACTCCTTTCACGTCTCTCTGCTGAAGCCTGTGGTCCTGAACTGCTACTCCAAGACTCCTAGTCCCGCAGTGGACCCTAGCGGTTCATCAGAGACATTCGAGGTGAAGAAGATCTTGGACACTAAGAGAGTAGGAGGAAGAACATTTTATTTGGTAGATTGGAGGGGCTTTGTTCCAGAGGAGAGGTATTGGGAGCCAGAGGAGAACATCAATGCTCCTGCCCTCGTGAAGAAGTTTCTCTCCCGCTCTGGCCCCAAGAAGAGGGGGCATAAGAGGGGGGGATACTGTAACGTCTATGGCCGCAGACCATCGTCCTGACTTACCCTCTGACGGCCGCGGCCATGGACGAGTGAGTTCCGGGCGGCATCCCCCTCCTGGGAGATGCCGGCGCCCACTTCCGCGTTCTGAGAATGGCTCCCGCAGGGTGCGAGCGCCCGCGCGTGCTCGGCCTCAAGGGGCCAGTACGCGCACATGCGGAATAGCTGCAAATTAGCCCAGCATGCCTCTGGACTATAAAAGGGGCTCTGCCCTCCCAATCATTGCCTGAGCGTTGTTGTGTTACCCTAGTTTATCTTTGCAAATGGTCTCCTAAGTGTTTTTCAGTTCCCAGTGTTTCCCGTTCCTGCTGCCTGTACCCTGTATCCCATGCTACCGTGTCCCTATGCCTTGAAGAGTTGGAGTCGTGTTGTGCTCTCCGCTGCATCTACTGTGTCACACCCTGCCGGGTGTCTGTCTACTCCCGGAGCCTCATCTTAGCCTGAAACCACCGCTACTGTCTGCATTGCCTCAGGTATCCTCTCAGAACTATAAACATTGCATATACCTGTTTAGCCAGCTGCTATCTCGCTACACGGTACGACCCAGTGGGTCCACACCCCACGCCGTGACAGTAGCATTATTTATGTTTATAGGTATAGTTGCATTATTTATAGTTACAATATATGGCAGCATTATTTTTATATACAGTATAGTAGCATAATTTTTTCATACAGCTTAAGGCACCACTATTCATGTTTACAGTATAGTAGCATTATTTATGTATAAAGTATAAGGTAGCATTACTATGTGTAGAGGGGAAGGCAGCATTGCTTATGCGTACAGTAAAGGGTAGCATTATTTCTGTGTACTGTATAGTATTAATATCTATGTGTACAGTGTATGGCAGTATTATTTCTGTGTAGATTATAGTAGAATTATTTGTGTGTGCTGTAGAGCAACATTATTTATATGTACAGTAAAGTAGCATTATTTGTGTGTACAGTATATGGTCACATTTTATGTGTCCTCTTTTATAGCAGTGCACAGTATATTAGTATTATTTATATGTACTGTATAGAAGGATTTTTTGTGTTCAGTATAGTAGTACTGTATTCATGTGTTCAATTTACAGCAGCATTATTTATGAATGTATGGTGTCATTATTTATGTATACTTTAATTGATGGCATTATTTATGTATGCTGTTTATGATGGCATTTTTGAATACAGTAGATGGCAGTATTATTTATGTGTACTCTATTTTGTGTAGTGTTTATTGGCATTATTTATGTGTGCTGTATATGGCGACAATATTTTCTGTACTGCAATGTACTGCAATATTTTTTGTGTATAGTATATGCTGGTATTATTTACATATAAAGTATATGGTGCATTATTTATGCTTACAGTATATAGCAGTAATATTTATGGGTACAGTACATGGTGGCATTAGTTATGTGTATAAAATGTGTTTACATTATTCATGTATACCATATGGTGTCATGTTTTATGTGTACTGTATAATTCTTTATTTATGTGTAAATGCTTAAATTATTGATGTGTACTGTATGGGGATATTATTTATATCTAAAACCTTTTTTTTACGTGCTTTATCATGAAGCCATGTACCATGTTTTACAAGTGCATGCATAAAATGTGTGTTTTTTGTTTCTGTTGTTCAAGTGCAGTTGTGGTGAGGCATAACACAAAGTCTCGACCTGGCCATAGTGAGGTTTCTAAAGGAAAAGACACAGTTCTATACAGCGTCTCGCAAAATATGAATAGAGCCTCAAATAAAACAGCTTGGAATACTTCATATGCTCTTAGTAAAGACACCCCTGCAGCCAGCTACATAGGTGCCATACTTCACTAGCTATTATACATTCATGTGTTTTAGTTCAGCTTGCTGTAAATTCAGCAGCATTGATTACTAATAAAATATGGTCTGATTGTCATCTAAGTCACAATTATACAATCTACACACAAACAGTTGTACTCTTCATGCGTTTTATTGAGCACATTGAGTAAATATCCACAGTACAGAAAGAAAAGGTTAGGTAGGCCCTTTTCATATTCTTTTTTATGCTATCCTCAGACAGGGCAGCATAAACATCTGACTGATCCGCTATAACCCTATTGAGATCTTGTGGCATGACCTAAAGAGGACTGTGCATGCAAGACATCCCAGAAATATTGATGAACTGAAACACATTTGCAGAGAGGAAAGGTCCAAAATTCCTCCTCAACAGGGCCGGCCTTAGTGGTGTGCGACCTGTGCCATCTCCCTGCTCTGCTATCTACTAGTGCCACAGTAGCTCCCTGAAGGATCAGAAACCACGCTGTGACCGGGAATTCCACTCCAGGAGAAGCCCCTGACATCGCTGTATATGGACAGTGACATCAGGGGCTTCTCGTGTGGAATCCACGGTCACAGCGTCGGCAACACTGTGGACGGGGATTCTGCTTCAGGAGTTGCCCCTGATATCACTGTCCATATATGGACAGAGACATCAAGCGCTCCGTCCGGGAGCGGAATCCCTGGCCACAGGGGGATTCCGCTCCTTCAGGGAGCTACAGTGGTGCTATGTACAGGAAGGGGCGGGTGATATCTACAAAAGGGCTGTGTGGCACTACCTATAAGGGGGTGTCTAGCACTACCTACAAGGGGGATGGCAATACCTATGGGGGGGGAGGTGGCACTACCTACAAGGGGGCTGTGTGGCACTACCTACAAGGGAGCTGTGTGGCACTACCTACAGGCGTGCTGTGTGGCACTACCTACAGGGGGACTGTGTGGCACTACCTACAGGGGGCTGTGTGACACTACCTACAGGGGGCATCTGTGAGTGGCGGGCTGATGGTCATTTTACTGTGAGTGGGGGGCTGATGGTCTTTTTACTGTGAGTGGGGGGGCTGATGGTCATTTTAGTGTGAGTGGCGGGCTGATGGTCTTCCAAGTGGTTTCCACCTCTGACTCCAATTGAAATTAATAGGAGGCAGAAAATACCTTTTTGTTTGGTGGAGGTGATTGCTGCTAAAGGGGGATTTACAGGTTATTAAATTCAAGGGTTCACGTACTTTTTCTCCCTGCACTGCGAATGTTTACTCAATGAGCTCAATAAGGGACATGAACAGTACAACTGTTTGTGTGTTATGAGTAGAGATAAGCGATTTTCACGAAATTTGTTTGGGGTTCTATTCTATCGCACCGGTCGTCAGATTCGATTTGGTCCAAAAAAATATGTGTTACCCTGATTGTAAAGTACCCCATTGCCCTGTCATTATGAGGTCTTTTAGGACTGATTCCAGCCCCTTTCAAGTTTTTTTTAACACCAAGCCATCATTTGTAATGTCAAAGTGACACAACATATATGGCTAAGTGTAAACGGATGTGATCCTTCTTCTCTGTCTTCTGATCTGTAAAATGGAGGCCGCCATTTTAAACTATTTGCGCGGGACAAATCCCAAAAGTTTAGACTTCGCTAAAATTCAAAACTTTTGGGAAATTCTTAACCAATTCAATTTGTGTAGAATCGATTCGCTCATATCTAGTTATTACTTTAGTTACATTGTGTTTGTCTATAATTGTGACTTAGACAACAATCAGACCACATTTTATTAGTAATCAATCGCCTTCTAATACCATATTGGGCTGTTCCCCAGCGATTGACTACTGCTTGTCCGTCCAATCAGGTGTCATGGTGCCCATGCTGCGACAGCTGTTGGAGGTTAGAAGCAGGTAGTTTATAGGTGACAGATGCTTACTCTATATTTTTTTACATAAAAGAGATCACCTGTCACCAACACTGTCCCATGTTTGTTATGATGCCACAGGGCAGAGGCAAGCAGAAGAGGCAATACATTTGGAATGACATGTGCCTCCTTTACTTGTTTTGTCGTAGATTTTTGCAGGGATCTTCACAATATCGCAGTAAATAATCACGATGAAACTGGCACGTTTAAATGCGGCAGGACCTGTGTGATAAGGGTTTTACTCACGTTTCAAGAAGTGACATGCAACTTCTTTTACGAGGCTTTTTTTAATTCAGCAGCGTAAAAATACACCTCATGTGAACAGCACAGTGTATTTCCCATTGAATTTTAACGGGAAGCTGTTTGTAGGCATTTTGCTACTGTTTTTCCAGGCGTATTTCAAGGAGTTTACGCCCATAAATACGCCTTAAAAAACTATGTGTGAACACACACTAAGGCACGTGGTTCATATATACAAAAAAGTACTATAATTTCAGTTCTCATATTCATTGACAGCCACTAGATGGAGCCCTTGTGTGCAGTTACTATCATTAGTTACTACATCCTATACATAAGTTTGGTGCCTGCGGGTGTTCTGCTGCTGTGGCTGAGCCATTAGATTGGAATGAGTTGGGTGGTTTTACTATAATGTAATTCCCTAATCTATATGACATTACGTTGTTAGGTTGGACCTAAAGAATGCTTTTTACTGGACAGCCCTGGGGGCCTTTGTTAGGCCCTATCTGTCAGTTTAAAACCATCAGGTGGAAAAATGATCAGCATTTACCGTGGTTCTGAAGGGATTAAACAGCCAGAATCAGAGTTTCTAATTCCGGTCGTGGTGCAGGAGGGCAGCTGTCAACCACAGACCAGGGGGAGCTGTGCCAGCGTGATCACTGCCACCTATATAAGAATGGGGGATGGTGACCCTTTCTGCAATCTAATACAGTTTTCCTGATATACTGTATAGAGTTGATGGCTTATATCTTAGGGCTCGGTCAGACAAGAGTTTATTACGTCACACGGACTCATTTTAATAGGGCTGTTCACATGAACATTGTTTCAATGGTGCATGTAAATGGTCCGTGAAAAAATAGGACATGTCCTATTTTACTGCGTGCCATGCATCCCTCCATAGACTCCCGCACGGGTGCACCTTGGACGTTTTTCACGTCCGAGGTTGCCGACGCTCCTCTGAATGTAGCCTTTGGATCGATCTGAGTCTGATCAGCAGGATCCGTGGCGTGTGCTGGATCAGTATGGCTCTGTTAATACCCGAGGCAGCGTTGCACTCACCCATTCCACTGTGCCCTATTGACTTGAATGTGGCTGAACTGCAGCATAGACATGGACGATGTTGGGTCGGTTAAGAGTGAAGAGTCCCCAGGGGATGTATCCCCATCAATAATACATTGATCAGTAGCTGCAGAGCTTCCCGTAGTACATTCAAAGCACTACATAATATTTTTTTTATGAAAAGCTATCCATGCTCTTCAACGCTGTATACGTCCTTTGCAAAAATAAATGTGTTTCATATTTTGTGCTCTGACTTTTTTATGTTTTTTTTGGGCGGTGATTACAATAATAATAATAACATAACCGGAAAAACAAGTGAATGACAGTGCTGGCCTCTACTGGTCAACAAGTGTATAGCTGAGCACTGTAAATGCAAAGTAATGCTGAGTAAGCAGAGATGACATCAGAACTGGTCTAAAATTGGCTTTATCAAAAAGGAGCACTATACACAGAGGTTCTTATCACGAAGGACAGACGGGCAGTACGTCATTCCTGCAACCTTAGCAGCTGTTAAACATATTTAGTCATTCACCTCTTTTTCTTTTCAATACTTTCTAATATGCTGTATTTATATCAAGCCTGTAAGAAGATAGCAAAATGAAGGATTTGTACTATAACTACTATTAAAATTGTGCTTTGGTTGTGTGATGTCACCAGTCCGTTAGGCCTGTGTGTGGATTAGGACTCAGGGACACTGTATTCATAGGGACTTAAAGGGAGAAGGGATTGTGTCACCAGAAATTTACCTATCAAACATCAGACTACACCTGGAAGAGACGGACCTTGGCACCGCAGAGCAGAAGAGGGTGTAATCTGACGTAATCGCCGCATGCGCAGTACAGCCGATTAGACCGGTGAAATGTCAAGGATGAACTACGCATGCGCCGATTATGAAGCAGAAGCGCAGGCGTGTTCAGGAGAATACGGGGTCAGACGTGAACTCGGCTTTTACACTCCCTGGCCCCTTTCAATTATAGAAGGAAGGGAGGGATAGACTTGGGATAGAAGACAGAGCGTTTTGGAGCAACGGTGTGTCAAGCTCCGAACCTTGCCACCCTGATCAGACTACCCCCCAACACCCCCCTTACAATGAAATAAATGTAAAAAAAAAATTCATTCCTGACGCAAGACGTTGTATGTGACGCTGTCCTGATGATGTTTTGTGCTGCATCACATATAAGGTCCTGACTGTGTAGGAGTTGCCACCAGTGAGGGAGCCTGAGGGGACATGGAGGGGAGAAGAGGAGCGTTGAGTATGTTTATTTTATGTTTTACTACTTTTGCACAATAAAATAACTGTTTATAGAAAACATTTATAACGTCGCCTCATTACTTTGTCGCTTATTTTATGTGGGACAAGTCGTGCTTTTTAATGGGGGTAGTGAAAAAAATGCAAGTCCGCCTTTATTTTTTTTTTACGTCCTTCAACTTGACCTATGAGGGGCCATTACAATTGTGGCGATATCAAATATGTGTACATATACAGTATGTTTATTTTTTAACACTTTTTCATAATAAAACAATTTTTTCTGGAGAAAACAACCCTTTTTTTAAAAATAAACTTTATTTAAAGGAGTTTTTCCATAATCAATCTTAATCACCTATCCACAGGATAGGCGATAAATATCTGATTGGTGGGGGTCCGACAGCTTTTACCCCCACTGATCACAAGAATGGGCGTACCTGGCCATGCCTGTGTGCCCCATATGACTGGAGCGGTACTGCGCAGTTTTTCCAGATCATTCTGCACTCAATACCCCATAATGACAAAGTCAAAGCAGAATTTTAGAAATTTGTGCAAATTTAAAAAAAATGAAAAACTCAAATTTCGCATGGACTTAAAGAGGCTCTGTCACCAGATTAGCAAATCCCTATCTCCTATTGCAGCAGATCGGCGCTGCAATGTAGATAACAGTAAAGTTTTTTTTGTTTTTTTCAAAAACGAGCATTTTTGGCCAAGTTATGACCATTTTTATATTTATGCAAATGAGCCTTTCCTATGACACTTAAAATTCAGCTCTGGAGGCCTCCCATTTCTCTAGATCATCTTTGAAATGTTTCTACATCTTGATTGGAGTAGATCTGTGGTAAATTCAATTGATTGGGCATGATTTGGAAAGACACACCCCTGTCTATATACGGTCTCACAGCTGACAATGCATATTAGAACAAAAACCAAGCCATGAGGAGGAAAGAACTGCCTGTAGAGCTCAGGGACAGGATTGTGTGGAGACAGATCTGGAGAAGGGTACAAAAAAATGTCTGCTGCACTGAAAGTTCTCAAGAGCACAGTGGCCTCCATAATGGAAGAAGTTTGGAACAACCAGGACTCTTCCTAGAGCTGGCCATCCCACCAAACCAAGTAATCGGGGGAAGGGTCTTGGTAAGAGAGGTGACCAAGAAACCAATGGTCACTCTGGCTAAGCTCCAAAGATCCTGTGTGCAGGTGGAAGAAGCTTCCAGAAGGTCAACCATCACTTAAGAACACCAATCTGGGCTTTATGGCACAGTGACCAGAGAGAAGCCTCTCCTCAGTAAAAGACATATGAAAGCCCGTCTGGGGTTTGCAAAAAAGCACCCAAAGGACTCTCAGACTGAGAAACAAGATTCTGTGATCTGATGAAACTGAGATTGAACTTTTTGGCCTCAATTCTAAGCGTCATGTCTAGAGGAAACCATTAAAGGGAAGGTGTCATGATTTTTTTTATTATTATTATATAGCTTTTAATAAAATGTAAACAAAAATTTTATTTATTACTGTTGTGACTTTAACCCCTTAGTGACCAGCCCATTTTAGGCCCTAATGACCAAGCTATTTGATTCATTTTTCTATAGTCGCATTCAAATAGCTATAACTTTTTATTTTTTCGTCTACATAGCTGTATGAGGACTTGTTTTTTGCGGGATTAGTTGTACTTTTTAATAGCACCATTTTAGGGTACATATAATTTTTTTTATTAACTTTTTTTGGGGGGATTATAAAAAAACCTGAAATTCCACCATTGTTCTATGCGTTTTTAAATTGGCGCCATTCACTGTGCGGTGTAAATAACATGTTACCTTTATTCCATGGGTCGGTACGATTACGGCGATACCACATATGTGGAGGTTTTTTATGTTTTACGACTTTTGCACAATAAAAACACTTTTGAACTAAAATTATTTGTTTTTGCATCGTTGCTTTCCAAGAGCCGTAACTTTTTTATTTTTCCATCATTGTAGTGATTTTTTGGGCTTGTTTTCTGCGGGACGAGACGTAGTTTTGATTGGTACTGTTTTGGGGTGCATGGCACTTATTGATTCATTTTTATTATGACTTTTTTTGGGGGGCAATGGAAAAAAATTGCAATTTCGCCATTGTTTTTTGCGGGTTTTTTTATGGTGTTCACCTTGCGGTTTAAATTACATATTAACTTTATTAATGGAGTCATTACGGTCGCGGCAATACCATATATGTGTACTTTTATTTATTTTTTACACTTTTACTAAATAAAACCACCTTTTATGGAAAAAAAATGGTTTTATTTATTTTTTTACTGTAATTTTTATTAATAATCTTTATTTCACATTTATTATTTATTTCATTAGTCCCACTAGGGGACTTTACTGTGCGATCTTCAGATCGCTGCTGTAATGCTTTGGTATACTTCGTATACCAGAGCATTATTGCCTCTCAGTGTAAATCTGACAGGCAATCTGTTAGGACGTGCCTCCGGCGCATCCTAACAGGCATATGTCCAGGGCAGACCTGGGGGCTTTTATCAAGTCCCCGGCTGCCATGACAACCCATCGGAGACCCGCGATTGCATTTGCGGGCCGCCGATGGGTGACAGTGGGAGCTCACTCCCTCTGTAAACAAGTTAAATGCCGCGGTCGCTATTGACGGCGGCATTTAATGGGTTAAACGGCCGCAATCGAAGTAAACTTCGATTGCGGGCGTTGGAGCAGGAGGCCCGTGCAGGACTTAGACTAGGCTCACGTGAAAAGGCGTCAGCCTAGCCTAAGGCCCCTTAGTGACCAACATGAAAAGGCGTATTGGTGGTCACTAAGGGGTTAAACTTTTTACTGTGTTCTCACTTTTACTTCTCTATGGGGGCTGCCATTTTTTTTTCATCTCTGTATGTGTCGATTAACGACACATACAGAGATGGAATACGGCACATACAACCCCATAGAGAATGCGAACGGGAGCCGTTCCATTCACAGAAGCGTACGCCGTCTGTGTGGGAACGGCGCATGCGCCGCTCCCACACAGACCAAAAAGAAGCTCGTTCGTAGAGCGAAATCCGGCGCCATTTTTATGTGGACCGGAAGCCGCGGCCGGACAGTAAGATGACGACTTCCGGCCGCGGCTTCCGGCCATATGTTCAATGAAGCGAAGGCGCAAGGAGCGGGTCATTTATGTTCGTGTATGTGATGTGTGTATTATGTTCATGTGATACGGTCTGCTGAGCCCTGTATCTAATCCTCCTACACTGTGCAGTCGCTCAGAAAATGGCGGCACACAGTGTAGGAGGTTTGAAGACATTGAAACCCTTCCTTCTCCTGGCAATAGCCAGAGGAATGGAGGGGGGATTGTGTGAGGACACTAGAGGAGAGTGTGTCCACCCCAAATTTGCAGCATAAAGCAATGAGGTTAATTTACCACAGTGACCATGCTGCAATTTTGGGATACTGCTCCCTCTAGTGACCAGCACATGGAAATGTTATAAATTAGAATCTGATTTATAATATTTCCTGACTTGTGAAAAAATGTAAAAAAATTAAAACAATGTGTAATCACTCAAATACCAATTGTTTAACTGAAAAAAATAAAAATTAATTTCTAGCGACACATTCCCTTTAATACCATCCCTATAGTGAAGCACGGAGGTGGCAGTATCATGCTGTGGGGCTGTTTTTCATCGGCTGGGATATGGAGACTGGTCAGGGTTGAGGGAAAGATGAATAGAGCAAAGTACAGAGATATTCTTAATGAAAACCTGATCCAGAATGCTCTGGACCTCAGACTGGGCCGAAGGTTCAACTTCCAACAAGACAATGACCCTAAGCACAAAGCCAAGACAACACAGGAGTGGCTTAGGGACACATCTGTGATTGTCCTTGAGTGGCCCTGCCAGAGGTCTGACTTGAACCCAATTGAACATCTCTGGAGAGACCTGAAAATGTCTGCCACCTACGGTCCCCATCCAACCTGACACAGCTTGAGAGGATCTACAGACAAGAATGGCAGAAAATCCCCAAATCCAGGTGTGCAAATCATGTGGCATCATACCCAAGAAGACTGGAGGCTGTTATCACTGCCAAAGATTCTTCAACTAAGTAAAGGGTCTGAATACTTCTGTCAATGCAATATTTTAGTTTCCTTTTCAATAAATTAGCAAAATTACTAACATTCTGTTTTCACTTTGTCATAATTGGGTAATGAGTTCAGAATGACGGGGAAACACTAGAATTTTTTTATTTTAGCACGAGGCCTCAACATAACAAAATGTGGAAAAGTGAAAGAGTCTGAAGACTTTCCGAATGCACTGTATGTCTGGAAGTTGGTGTGCATGCTCAGAGTGATGGAGTATATAGCCAAAAAGTTACAGGACAGAAGATACATTGTTAATAGCGGTAATATGTATTCGAGTTGAGAAGTGTTTTGTTGATATAGAGGTGAAGAGGTACAATATTGCAGTCTTCCGTTTGAAGTGTTCTGCAAGGGCAGCGGAGAAGTGAACAAGTACAATTCGTGTATCTATCTGGTCGGACAGTGCATAGAAGAGTCTGATACAATCAGCGAGAATCGATAATCAATTTACATGAGGTGAGAGCTGTTTCGTTCATATTGCATTGGAGGGCTGTGGAGCAGTAAAACAAGGTCAGAGAGAGGCGTGGTGTATGTATTTTGGGGGCGAGCAGAGGGAGGTCTGTGGAAATCTGTTTTGAGATGGAATCATTCAATGTTATGGATCGCGAATGTGAGTGATGAGATTGTATATTACCATAGAATATTGGCGCATGTATATATATATATATATATATATATATATAGGATCTGGTATATTCTGTACCCTTATTCAGCAGGATCCTATATATCTACATGTGCCAGTATTCTAATTTATGAGATTCCATCTTTTTAATTATACACTCCTGACAAAGCAAGTATATCCTGCGAAACGTTGATCTCCTTTTCTTTATATATTTTTACGTTGTTTTTATCTACTTAACAAGTAAAGGGTATGTTCACACGGCGGGGGTCCGTAACGGCTGAAATTACGGGGATGTTTCAGCCTGAAAACATCCCCGTAATTTCAGCCGTACCGGCATGTGCAGGCGCTTGAACGGCGCGTCAATTACGGCCGTAATTAGCGCTGCTATTCATTGGAGTCAATGAATAGCGGCTTCAATTACGGCCAAAGAAGTGACAGGTCACTTCTTCTACGCGGGCGTCTATTTACGCGCCGTCATTTGACAGCGGCGCGTAAATATACGCCTCGTGTGAACAGACAAACGTCAGCCCATTGCTTTCAATGGGCAGATGTTTGTCAGCGTTATTGAGGCGCTATTTTCAGACGTAATTCGGGGCAAAAACGCCCGAATTACGTCCGTAAATAGGCCGTGTGAACATACCCTAACAGTAACTTTTACTGCTGAGTGAGGCTGAGTTTGTCACCACCGACGGGTGTCCGTAGCCTGATGAACAAATTACCACTGTCTGACCACCACGATCGAGAGATCAGGATTCTTTGGAATACAACATATAACGAGGGTATTGGAAGACCCCCTGCGTGCATCGCAGACGAGGAGAACAGAACCTCGGTGCCTACATCTGAGAACATTTCCTTGTCTTCACGTGTGTACGTGATTTCTATATTGCATCATTACCTATGGCACAGACGCACTCTGCAATAAGTATGGGACACAAACTATTTCTGTACATCTGGCGAGTGAGCCCTAAGACTAGGGATTCATAGTGTCACGGGGTTGCCTATGTGAGTCGCTGTAAAATAGCAGCATTACCGAGGAGAAAAGGTGATTCACCGTGACACGTCAGGGACAATGTGTTGCCGTCGAGCCCTAGCCTAATAACTATTTCCTTTGGTGGGCGCAAGGTAACTCAGACCAAGACTGTATCTGTCTATGGATCCTATTTATTTCCATGCATTGTAAGGGTATGTGCACACAACCTATTTTCAGATGTAATTCAGGTGTTTTACGCCTCGAATTACGCCTGAAAAGACGGCTCCCAATACGTCTGCAAACATCTGCCCATTGCTTGCAATGGGTCTTACGATGTTCTGTTAAGACGAGGTGTAATTTTATGCGTTGCTGTCAAAAGACGGCGCGTATAATTACGCCTGCGTCAAAGAAGTGCAGGACACTTCTTGGGACATTTTTGGAGCCGTTTTTCATTGACTCCAATGAAAGACAACTCCAATTACGTCCGTAAAAGACGCGCGAAAAACGCGAGTACATGCAAAAACGTCTGAAATTCAGGAGCTGTTTTTGCCTGAAAACAGCTCTGTAATTTCAGACGTATTTTGTGTTTGCGTGTGAACATACCCTAAATGGTAATGAAGGTGAGATGTCCACACATGACAATTTACTTTGAACACTTTTACTGATATAGCATAAAGAAGTTGTGGTCAGGTGATCCCTCAGGGGCATTTGAGGGCAATGGCGGATCATCATTAGGGCGGTTCAGGCATCCGCCTAGGGGGCCCATGGCCGCTCGAAACCGCACGGAACACGGTGGCGTCGCTAGCACAGGAGGGGGCCCCGGTGCCAGGGCCGCACCTGCCATAAGGCAAGGTGAGCTTCTGGCCTCAGGAGGCAGGGTACAGTATTTCTAAGAGGGCGGCACAGCAGCTTCTAACGTCTGTCCGACTCCCAGCTATTAGCAGCCGTGGTCTGTCTATCTTACTAAATCTTCCTGTGCTACTTTAGAAGCTCCCCCTCCAGCCCCCCTTCCCTACTCTTCACACAACCTCTCCTCCTCCTCCTGCTGCTGCTGTTACCAGTAGAGGCGTGAGGGGAGACTGCCTGCGGGAAGTGTCGGGCTGTGAGCAGGAGAAATGCTGGAGTGAAGGCTCTCACCCCATCAAGTTGCTGAACTCCCTTCACAAATGTCCTAATGTAGGCTTAGATACAGGGTCCAGCAGACAGTATTCTTATGCAGTATAAGCTGGGGCCCTGTATCTTAGGGTATGTGCACACACACTATTTACGTCCGTAATTGACGGACGTATTTCGGCCGCAAGTACCGGACCGAACACAGTGCAGGGAGCTGGGCTCCTAGCATCATACTTATGTACGATGCTAGGAGTCCCTGCCTCTCCGTGGAACTACTGTCTCGTACTGTAATCATGTTTTCAGTACGGGACAGTTGTCCTGCAGCGAGGCAGGGACTCCTAGCATCGGACATAAGTATGATGCTAGGAGCCCGGCTCCCTGCACTGTGTTCGGTCCGGTACTTGCGGCCGAAATACCTCCGTCAATTAAGGACGTAAATAGTGTGTGTGCACATACCCTAAGCCTAACACATGGTAGGCTTTAAAGGTTGTCCAGTCCCTAAACATTGATGGCCTATCCTCAGTATAGGCCATCAATAGCTGATGGGTTGGGGTCAGACACACAGGACCCCCGCCAATCAGCTGTTTTGAAGGGGTTGCAGCCGCTCATACGAGTGCTGCTTCCCCTTCATTTCCCTCACTTGCTCACACTGTGAATCGCTGACACGTCCGTGTCGGCAATTCAGTGTGAGAAAGTGACCGGAATGAAGGGGAAATAGCGCTTGTACGAGCGGCTGCAACCCCTTCAAAACAGCTGATTGGCAGGGGCCCCGGGTGTCTGACCCCAACCCATCAGCAAGACAATAAAATTAAACTTACCTCCTCTTCGGCCGCTGGTCCTCACTCCATCAACTGTCGGGACGCTGTGCGCAGCGCATAGCAACGTGACGTTATGCGCTGCGCACAGCGCTGTGACGTCAGAACCTCCCATGCGCTCCAGGAAGAGGAGGGGTAAGTACTGTCCGTTACTATTGTAACAGGGGCCCATGTAGTTTATTACATAGGCCCCAGTTACTATAGTAACTTTTCATTGATGTGTGAATGTGGTTGACGCTAGAACCGGGGCCCCCTCCGGTGCTAGCGACGCCACACTGGACATGAGGTGGGCCGTGCGATCATGTGTGGTTCGGTCGGCCATGGGCACCCCGGGAGCCTTGGGCCCCGGACGGCCGCCCGAACCGCCCTAATGATAATCCGCCACTGCATGTAATACATATTTATTTATATTTAGTGGTTTGGGTTGCATTGGTGTTCGCAGTGTGTTGTCGCCATTTTTTTGTCTGCTGTATATTTGCAGTCGCAGGTGTTCTTGGACCTGCATACACAGTTTATATCATTTTGTTGGAATGTGCTGTTAAAACTTTTGTGTTGTTTATGTGATCCATATATGTGGGGTTAGTGACTGCCTCCATTTTTTGATCTTGCACTCCTCCCATTCTGCCCTGGGTGATTTTAATGAGTTTAATGCTGGTTCCGACCATCCCCAGATATATATGTAGGCTTAGTCCCAGTTCTGGGTGTATGTGCAGATAGGTCCCCACCTTATAGAGGTCGCCTTGTCGTGGCAGGTGGGCAAACACTTTTTGATCAAAACGTGCGCTAAGAACCTCCCTATTATAAGTAGATTTAGCAGTAATGCATATTTATTTATATTTAGTGGTTTAGGTTACATTGGTGTTCGCAGTGTGCTGTCGCCATTTTTTTTTGTGTGTGTTATATATATATATATATATTTCTGCAGCAATTCGGTTGAAACTAGTAGAAATTCCGCTGCGGAAAAAAACACACCATTTCCTGCAATTTTTACTGCAGAAAATGGTGCGTATTTTGCTGCGTTTTTCTCAATATTGGGGGATGGTGATATCTCCTCTGAAAAACGCAGCAATTCAGTCCACTCTCTGCAGCAGGAATGGACATGTTGCGGTATGAAAAATACGCACTGCAGGACTACATTTCTGGTCGGAAATTTTACGCAGTGTCTGGATGAGATTTGTTAAGCGGAAAAAAACGCTCAGAAATTGACCTGCGGTGCAGTTTTTTAATCCGCAGCATGTCACTTGTATTTGCGTAAATGCTGCTTATTTGTTTTGGGCTTTCCCCATTTAATTCAATGGGGACGTAAAACCTGCAACAAATAGCAGATGTTATGTAAAAACACAACTCAGAAAAAAATTAAATCCTATACTTGCCCAGAATTCTGTTTCTTTGTCCGGGCCGGCCTCCTGAGATGGGATGACGTTTCACCCCATGTGACCACTGCAGCCAATCACAGACTGCAGCGTTCACATGGGATAAAACGTCATCACCGGGCTGCAGTGTAGTGACGCTGTGTAGCACTATATACGAGGGGGGGGGGACGCTGTGTAGCACTATATTCAGGAGGGGGGGGCGCTGTGTAGCACTATATACAAGGGGGAACGCTGTGTAGCACTATATACAGGGGGGGGGGCGCTGTGTAGCACTATATACAGGGGGGAACACTCTGTAGCACTATATACAAGGAAGGGGGGCGCTGTGTAGCACTATATACAAGAGGGGTAGTACTGTGTAGCACTATATATAAGGGTGGGAACGCTGTGTAGCACTATATACAAGGGGGGGAACGCTGCATAGCACTATATACAAGGGGGAACGCTGTGTAACATTATATCCAAACGGGGCGGGGTGATGTGTAGCAAGATATACAATGGGGGAAGCGCTCTGTAGCACTATATACAATGGGGTGAAGCGCTGTGTAACACTATATACAAGGGGGGGAAGTGCTGTGTAGCACTATATACAAGAGAGAGGGGGAGCGCTGTGTAGCACTATATACAAGAGGGAGGGGGAGCGCTCTGTTGCACAATATACAAGAGGGAGGGGAGCGTTGTGTAGCACTATATACAAGAGGGAGGGGAGCGCTGTCTAGCACTATATACAAGGGGGAAGCACTGTGTAGCACTATATACAAGGGGGAAGCACTGTGTACCACTATATAGAAGGGGGGAATGCTGTGTAGCACTATATACAAGGGGGGAGCGCTGTGTGGCACTATATACAAGAGGGGACGAGCGCTGTGTAGCACTATATACAAGGGGGGAAACATGGGTAGCACTATATACAAGGGGGGGAAACTGTGTGTCACTATATACAAGGAGGGGAGCGCTATCTACAGGGGGGTTGTGGCGCTATCTACAGGTGGTGTGTGTGGCGCTATCTACAGGGAGCTGTGTGTGGCGCTATCTACTTGGGGGGTGTGGCGCTATCTACAGGGGGAACTGTGTGTGTGGTGCTTTACTTTACAGTGTGTGACACAATTATATTCAGGGGCACAGTGTTTGGTACTATTTCATTCAGGGGCGCAGTGTATGGCGCTATTATATTTAGAGGCACAGTGTGTGGCACCATGATAATTTTAACTTCGTTTATAGGCGTGGAAACTCTGGAAAAGTGAGGAGCCGAAGACATCTGAGTGGCAAATTCTGCAGAAATGTGTCATGGCTGGGAGAAGTTGTCATGAACTCTGGACCGGATGAAGAAGAAAAGAGGGAAAAAAACTACTGGAATCTGAGAAGTCGTCACCTGTGAGTCACTAGATTTATAGAGAATCTGTCACCTCTCCGGACATGTTTATTACAGGAAATCCTTGTATTCCACATAAAGTCTTTGTGCAGTCCAGGACTGATTGACAAGTGGGTGTTACCATTCACCTTGTTAGAGGATGTGTTCCTGCACAGTGTGATAGTGTCAGCGATGGTTGGAGACTGTCAGTATGTAGGGACACAACCCTGTGAAAGGGGAATCGTAACAACCATTTGTTAATCCTTGCGCAAAAAGGTATTAACAATAGTTACGGCGTGGCAGGGCGGCGGTGGAGAAGGAGGGTCCAAGTTTGAGTAACAACCCAGGGCCTATGGTCTATTTAATCTGCCACTGTTTGAGGGCCATTCAGTGGTTGCGGTAAGCGACACCCGGGCAATGTTAAATACTTTACTAGAGGTTCTAAACCGTTTATTGTGGTCGTAACTTGTGCTATAACTTTGGGGGGCAATCATTGGGCACTGCAGTCTCAGTTCAAGGGCCACTCCATGAAAAGTGGGGGTGTGGCCAAATGCATTACACTCTCTGCAACCTACCCAATTCCTCTCTTAGCAGTAGGGACATGCTAAAAAGAATGAAGAAAAAGAATTAAGAAAACGAATGAACATTATTACTAATGGAAAGAAAATATAAAAAGGGGCATAATGAATTTATGTTTGGTAGACCTGGCATGAACAGATTTTCTTTGTGTTTATTTCCTCATTAACTATAAATTCCATATAAACAGTCGCCTTTGGAAATTCCTGTGCTTGATAGACCTGGAATGAACAGGATCTACGTGTAGTTTATAAGGGAATGAACACATATTCCATAGAAACAGATGCGTAATAATTTTCCTGTGCTTGATTGACCTGGAATGAATAGGATATTTGTGCAGTTTATAGTGGAATGAACACATATTCCATAGAAACAGATGTGTAATTATTTTCCTGTGTTTGATAGACCCGGAATGAACAGGATAAATGTGGAGATTATAGTGGAATGAACACATATTCCAAAGAAACAGATCCATAATTATTTTCCTGTGCTTGATAGACCTGGAATGAACAAGATATATGTGCAGTCCAGTGGCGTAACTACCGCGGTAGCAGCCGTAGCGGCTGCTACGGGGCCCCGGGCTTGAGGTGGCCCGTGCCGCCAGCCGACACGCCCCCCCCCATATGCCCGGTGGCGCCGCTAGCAGCCGTTATGGCTGCTACAGCGGTAGCGCCGCTACTATGGGGCCCGCGCCACCGAGCCTCCAAGTATGGGCTGGGCGACACAGGCCCCCTCATGCCTGTAGGTGTCGCTAGCACCGGAGAGGGCCCCGGTGCTAGCGGCAGCCAAATATATGCATTAGCACTGAATGGCCGAGCATGTTCCGTGCCCGACCATCCAGTGCCTTACAATGACACTGAATGGCTAGCAGCGCGATGACATCATCGCGGCACTTCCATGCTTGGAAGGTGCTGATTGACGGGGCAAGTCATTCTGCCCCGCCAATCAGCGGCATTGGACAACGCTCGTTCAGCTCCAGCAGACATGCTCAGAAGAGAGCATGTCTGCATCGCAAGTGAACAGCGTGGGAACGGGATCATGTGAGTATGTCAAGTTTATATTTTTTTTTTTCTCATAAAAATGTGAGTAGCATTATCTATAGTGGGGGGGTCTATCTACAGGGGGGGGGTCATCTTTATGTGGGCCATTATATACAGGGGGGGTCTATATGTGGGGCACTAGCTACACGGGAGGTCTGTATGTGGGGATGTGGGGCACAATCTACAGGGGGGTCTATATGTGGGGATGTGGGCCTCTATATACAGGGGGCTCTATATGTGGGCCATTATATACACGGGGGGTCTATATGTGGGCCACTATATACAGGGGGGGTCAATATGTGGGGCACTAGCTACAGTGGAGGTCTATATGTGGGGATGTGGGCCACTATATACAGGGGGCTCTATATGTGGGCCACTATATACAGGGGGCTCTATATGTGGGCCACTATATACAGGGGGCTCTATATGTGGGCCACTATCTACAGGGGGTCTATATGTGGGGCATTATCTACAGGGGAGGTCTATATGTGGGCACTATATGTGAGACACTATACAGGGGTGGGCTATATGTAGAGCATTATCTATAGGGAGCTATTTTAGGGTACTTTCTATAGGGGTGGGCTATATGTGGGACACTATATACAGGGGTGGGTTACCTGTGGGGCAGTAGCAACAGGGTGGCTATATGTAGTGCACAGTCTACAGGGGGGGGCTATATGTGGGACACTATATACAGGGGGAGCTATATGTGAGACACTATCTACAGAGGTGGGCTATACGTGGAGCACTATCTATAGGGGAAGCCATATGTAGGGCAGCACGGTGGCTCAGTGGTTAGCACTATTGCCTTGCAGCTCTGGAGTCCATATGTGGGCACTATTTACAGGGGCTTCTATGTAGGTCACTATCTACAGAGGCTCTATGGGGGTCACTATCTACAGGGAGCTATGGGGGCACTATCTACAGGTGGCACGGTGTGTGTGTGTCAGTGTATGGTACTATTATAATCAGGGACACAGTGTATGGCGCTATTATAGTTAGAGGTTCAGTGTATGGTGCTTTATTATATTTAGAGGTGTTGAGAATTTTAACTTTGTTTATAGGTGCAGAAATGTTTTAAAAGTGAGAAGCTGAAGACATCTGAGCGGAAAACTGCAGAAATGGGTCATGGTCGGTAGAAATCCATCATAGAGGTCTGGACCGGAGGGAGAAGAAAAGAACTAGAATCTGAGACGTCACCGGTGAGTCACTTAATGTAAATGTTTATCCTGCCTCTAATCAGTATTGTAGTCATTGTGTGATCTGCAGCGAGATGATTATGATATATTTTTTTGTGAAACAGCATCTCCCAGCATATCCTTACCATTGTTCGGGCCATGCTGGGAGCTGTAGTTTTACGCCGTACAAACCTATACGGCAGGGGTTGCACTAAATTGAGCTATATTTGTTCTGGTGTTGTATATATGTACGGATCTTGGTTCTGATGCTGTATATAAGTACTGAACTTGGTTCTGTATATATGTATGAGATTGGTTTTCGTGCTGTGTATAGATGTAATGAGTTTGGTTCTGGTACTGTATATATGTACTGAGCTTGGTTGTAGTGCTGTATTTATGTACTGAGCTTGGTTGTAGTGCTGTATTTATGTACTGAGGTTGGTTCTGGTGCTGTATATATGTATGGGCTTGGTTCTAGTGCTGTATATATGTACTAAGCTTCGTTCTGGTGCTGTATATATGTCAAAGCTTGGTTCTAGTGCAGTATTTATGTACTGAGCTTGGTTCTAGCGCTTTATTTATGGACTGGGCTTGGTTTTGGTACTGTATATATGTCAGAGCTTTGTTCTGGTGCTGTATAGATGTACTGATCTTGGTTGTGGTACTGTATGTATGTACTGAGCTTTGTTCTGGTGCTGTATATATGTACTTAGCTTGGTTCTAGTGCTGTATATATGTAATGAGATTGGTTGTGGTACTGTATATACGTCAGAGCTTGGTTCTGGATCTGTAGTTATATAGGATATATTTATAATAACAAGATTGCAGGACAGATAGAATTGTTCTCAATTCATTGTAAATTTAATAGGAATCTGTCAGGTAGTTTTTACCCCTTGAACCGCCACCGTGCGGTAATACATGACCTGACAATATTTCCAAACATTCCCTTGTGTGATTTTTCAGCTGCAGCAAAATCCTTAATATCCACTTTTAAAACGATGCACACTATATGCTAATTACTCATTAGAGAGTCATGGGGCGGTGCCGCTATGCTGAAGAGTCACATAGTCCTGCCACCAAACCCACCATTCCATGTTTGAGTGACATCTCCCTGGCTTATACAACTTTCTCGGATGCGCCATTGCCTTGTGGCACTATACACAAGGGAGGGGGGGGGGTGGCTGTGTGGCACTATACACAAAGGGGGGCTGTGTGGCACTATACACAAGGGGGAACTGAATGGCACTATTTACAAGGGGGAGGGCTGTGGCTCTATCTACAGGGGGCTGAGTGTGGCGCAATCTACAGAGGTCTGTGTGTTTCACTTTCTACTAAGGGGGGCTGTGTAGCACTATATACAGTGGGAGCTGTACAGCGCTATATACAGTGGGGGCTTTATGGCGATATCTACAGGGGGCTGTATGGCACTATCTACAAGGGGAGGTGGGGGCGCTATCTATAGGCGGGGCTATATAGCACTGTCTACAGGGGGGCTGTATGGCACATTCTACAGGGGGCACTATTCATAAGGGGGGCTGCTTGTGGCACCCGGGGGGGGGGGGGGGGGCGGTCAAGATTTTGCTATGGGGCCCAGTCCTAGTTACACCCCTGGTGCAGTCTATAGTGGAATGAACACGTTTCATAACAGATGCATAATTATTACTATAAACTGCACGTAGATCCTGTTCATTCCAGGTCTATCAAGCACAGAAAAATAATGATACATCTGTTTCTATGGGATATGTGTTCATTCCACTATAAACTGCACAAATATCCTGTTCATTCCAGGTCTATCAAACACAGGAAATAACAAAGGCGTCTGTTTATATAGAATTTGTGTTTATGTCCTCATTAATTACAAATAAAATCTGTTCATGCCATGTCTACCAAACATAAAAAATTAATTATGCCCTTTTTTATATCTTCTTCCCATTAGTAGTAATGTTTATCCTCTTAGCAGTAGGCATTTCTAGTCACATACGGGCTTTCTAGCAGTGTCACCCACATAAAACAATCAGATGGACATCTCACGCATCATTTATAAAGTGTATGTTTGTATGTGTGAGGAACAGCCGATATTGTACGCAGCATCCCATACAGACGTGTCCGCGGCGGAGACTGACAAGCCGGCTTGTCAGTCACCGCCATGACGTCACCACCCTGCCCTGCAACTGGGCCGCGCCCACAGCGGTAATCGTGGGCGTGAATATTCCGTGACGTCAGCGAGTGTATATTATACCGGCGTGGCCGCGGCTCCTTCCCCTTTAGCTTAGTAGCAGTTGAATTTGCGGGCTGAAGATCTCTGCGCCCAGATCACCATGGCAACCATTAGCTCCCTGCGGTCCCTCTACTGCGCTGCCAGAGCCCAGGTCCGGGCTTTCCACTGCACCCCGTCCCGGTACGTACCTGCGGCTTCTCTACATGTCTATGGTGCCTGCCTGTGAAGTCAGTGATGCGGTTTGTATAGGAAGAGGTGGCGACCTTCATGTGTATACGGGGTCGTCAGTGCGGAATGTAGCTGTATTAATGCTGTAGTGTGTACGTCTAGAATAGACTACTGGAAGTGATGACTAGTGTATATACTAGGTCCGTGCTACTCCCCTGTATCTCTACATATCCCGGACGTATATAAGCGCCAGTGTACAAGTTTTAATTCTGGACCTGGAGTGTGTGTCTCTATATATGTGCTGTGTGTGTATATATATATATACACGCAGTCTAGGTGTGTGTAGATGTAGGTGGTGTATATATGTATGTGCTGCGTGTATATTTGGGAGCTGTGTATGTACATATGTGATGTGTAGGTGCTATGTATATATGCGGTATATATATAATGTTCTGTGTGCGGTACACGTGTACGGGGGGCTGCATACACTGGATAGACAGCGTAGTCTGGATACATGGCGCGTGTAGCGGTTGATGCAGGAAGTGCACGGCGGCTGATGAAATCTCTTCCACTGGTTGCGTTTGGCTGCTGTCCCCGCCCCCTCCTTATATACATCTCCCGTCCTTCTACTGATACTTCACAATGGGGGCGGGGAGACAGAGACGCACGAGGAGTCAGTGGTGTATGTTATGTTTATGGGACATAGCAAGAGGCATTACCAGAATACTAAACCTCAGTCATTTCTGGAATAGTCAGAGGATGCTCCAATGACTGTGTGATGCAAGACTAGTACACACTATATATATATATATATATATATATATAATCACTCCACTGACACTCACTCCACTGACACTCACTCCACTGACACTCACTCCACTGACACTCACTCCACTGACACTCACTCCACTGACACTCACTCCACTGACACTCACTCATACGCACGCAGACTCAGAAACAGACCGCATACAAAATTGTCTGCATCTCCAAGTCTTTATTGCAAATAAACCTATAAGTCCCAAACAGACACCTATAAAAAGCACAGCGCAAATGCTATAGGAACACAAAACCGATCTATAAAAAGCAAAAGTGCATATAACCGGTTTATATGTAATAAGATAAATGGCACTGCCATGAAATGATGCCGTATCAATAAAGGGATAATAACATACGCGAATCCAAAAACATGAAGCGAGCGCTGTGGAAATCTAGCGGTCGATGAGGCGTCCACGTGGGTGTAGTATGCGCACGTATCGCTGTCATTACAGGTAGTGGTTACTATTTGAGGAAAGTACGTGTGATCTATCCCATAATACAACGCTTTATCATTAGGAAATCTTTATCCATGTATGTCCCTTACCTGACGATCCTTCCATGATCAGGAAAAACGTTGCTTGTAGACCTCTAAATAAGAATCTAGAAACTGAGGAGACCACCCAATTTCCCTGTGTACATCGCACCATTCACTTACTACAACAGATTTTAGTCTTGATCCCCCCCCCCCACGGGGCTTATATATATATATATATATATATATATATATATATATATATAATATGCCAGTGACCTATAGATGGTGCCCCCTCCCCTTCCTGTACACTGTCAACAGTAATATTCCCGCTAAATTGGAGACGTCTGGGAGTATTTATCCGTGTATAAAATGCTTCTATTTCTGTGGCGATGTCTGCAGTCCACAAGAGTCATTTATAGAACACAATATGTGACCGGGTGACTGGGTGTAGCTGGAATGATCCATGTCGTGTCAGCCGCTTATTGTTTGTAGAATAGCTGAGGTGTAAGAGCTGGAAATACTGTGGGAACCCAGGGCTTTCCGGCATGCAAGGTATCCGTTGTGTAACATTTAATGGAGCCGACAATATCATTCTGCGTTACGCGGAGTCGCCTTTTTGTCGCTGCCGGTATCCAGTGGCTTATCAGCGAGAGATGGAGTAGCATCACCCCAGAAACACCCTGCACACAGGCAAGGTGCCGGCTGCTCGGTGCAGAGGGAGCCATATTTTAACTCTTCGGGAATAGGTTCTTAGTGTGATACCGGCCTATGAGACACATTAAAGGGTATAACCTCTACTACACTAGCACTGAGAAAAGGCCGTCACTTTAGACATCGGGCACACTTCACACTCGCCATGAGATCCTTACACCATTTATTGAAACCCCTTGTGACATTGAGGTGTCACATCCCATCCCTTGTCTGACATGGCGTCATTTATTTGATTCGGTTTATAAAGAAATTAGATTTTCCCTCTGATTCGAGCTCGGCAGTCTGGAGATGATCACTATAAAACAATGATAGATTATAAAAGGTTTACCTATTTTTGGTCACTAATGGATGGATCAGATCTCCTACACAACTGGGGTAGAGAAGAAGTCACACATGGGCATGTATTTCACTATCCGCAATGTATATGGGGCATGCACTTGTGTTATGGTCACCTTTAGGTTGGGGCGACATGATCTAATGCGTCATGAGTCTGTCACAATGTCAGTCACAATGCCACTTCTATGGGGAAAATACTTACTGCAACCATGTGACATCCGTTTCCAGGCGAGTTGGACTATTCAATGGTTGTATATTAGAAGTTTCGTTACGCTACTTTCTGCTGCTACTTTCATGTGACTTGCATATAATGGACCTTCACAATGGTTAACCCTATACTTATACTCGGCTGTCTCTGTTGGCACCACAGACATGGAATAGAGTGGAAGCACACGTGCACCTGCCGCTCCATTCAAAATCTGCACTGCGATCGATGCTGCGAAGAGGAATAGTGATCGGTGGAGGTCCCAGTAGTGGCACCCACAATGATCATACATTTATCACCTATCCTGTAAATCAGTGATAAATGTGCTTAGTGGAAAATCTCTTCTTAAATGGCACCTTTCCCATTAGGGAGCAGTCTGATGATCACCATGCGAGGCATCACGCCCGTGAGTTATTCGGACAATAGTGGTCATGTTGCGGATTTATTGCTGCAACTACTGCAAAATCTTCATGGTAGTTGCAGCAAACCCCCCCCCCCCCCCAAAAAAAAACCACGATCTGACCGCTATTTCTGAAAGAACGGTCTGCTTCATAAAAACCACTTTATAGCAGCCTGTATTCTGTCAATGTACTGCTCCGAGATTGTTCATATGTGCTCACCGCCATTAGGGTGTATTAACAGGAGTCGTTTTTGTCGCTTTTTTTTCTATGACTTTTGAAATTGCGGTAAATGTGCACAATTTTGCCACAATTACGCAAATGGTGGCCAAACCGGATCAAAATCCGCCATAAAAGACCATTAATAATAATTGATATAACCTGGAGCTTTGGTCCTCCTCAGGCAGTAGTTTTCCTGTCACCCAGCACATGTGAATGCCATGTATGTATATAGTATACTCGTTGTTTCCCCGGCTTCTCTGCTGGTTTCTGTATACAGTCTAGGAATAGTCCACGTGAGCAGATATTTACCTCCATGCTACTCCCCCTCCAGTCACTACACATTACACATGGCTTCTGTAGTAGGCCTGACGTCTGCCTGCGGTATTATTTGCTTTGTGTGGCGCTAGTTGCTGGCGGTGTAATGTTTATGGAGATTATTATAGAACACTGCTTGCTGGTGTCATGGCAGTGTTGTGCACCCAGATACATGTACACAAGCTTTTTATCTGGCCTGTAACAGCCGTAACCTTATCAGCTCCTTCTAAATTTAGTTTGGCGACGGGGCCGATGCCTAGAAAGGGCTGGTGAAGGAATGACGGAGGTGACACTTGATAACTGTAGAAGCTGAAGAAGTTCTCCAAAATTTCCAGTTGTCCTCCTGTGATGTTAAATGAATACTATATTTTATATTTATATTATTATTATTATCATATAATATTTTTATATATTTTTTCTGCATCTGGGCAAAAACCAAGATGGCTGACATTAGTGTGCTCCGGGTTTGTCACCCAGCTTTCCCTGATTCTACACCATCCATCACATTGCATACCATAACTTTATTGTTGGTCATCCAGGTTTCCCATTAACAGATATAATGTGAAGTCAAATAGAATTGAAATAACTTGACAGAAGAAACCAACGCAAGAACTTTACAGTGTCGCCATTTGTTTTTTTGCTAGCTTTGGAGTTATTAAATAAGACTGCGTTCACATCTGCATTGGGCTTCCGTTCACGAGTTCTGTCAGACCTTTCCTTCGGAAGAACCCATGACACGGAAACCATAGCTTCCGTTTGCGTTACCGTTGACGTCATTAGGAACGCTTCCGTTGCAAATGGTTTCCGTTTGTCTCCGTTCTGTGAGGTTTCCATTTTTTTGGCAGAATAAATAGCGCAGTCGACCACACGATTGATTCCGCCAAACGGACACCATTCGCAACTGATGCGTTACCATTAAAATGAATGGTAATACGAACGGAAAGCTATGGTTTCCGTTCATGGCTCCCGGAAAGGACTGAGAGAACCAATGAACGGAAGCCCGACGTAGATGTGAATGAAGCCTAAGAGATACATTTATTAGCGCCGATCCACAAGTGATTAGCAACCTAGAAAGATTTTGAAAATCAAATGATTACCTGATGCTCCACCAGTAGGTTCCAGACATTCGTCGTTTTCACAATTTTGTAGATCCGTTTTCTAGAACTATAAACGACCTTTTGTTTGTTTTCTTCATCGATTTGTATAGCATTCTGATTTGGCTTTCTGTTTTTCTATTTAAGAAATGATGCCGTTGTCATATCGGGAAGGAAGCTGGCTAGACAAATCCGTCAGGAGGCTCGGCAAGAGGTGGAGCAGTGGGTGGCAACTGGCAACAAGAGGCCACATCTCAGCGTTGTCCTGGTTGGGGATAACCCCGCCAGTCATTCATACGTGCTCAACAAGACTAGAGCTGCTGCTGATGTTGGTACGTATGACTCGCCTGGATGTCCGTCTACAGAATTGTATTCTCCACTGCTTAGGAATGGAAATAAGAGGGGTTCTACCACTGGGACCTCAACCAATTGTAAGAGTTAAAGAGACTCTGTCACCACATTATAAGTGTCCTGTCTCCTACATAAGGAGATGGGCGCTGTAATGTAGGTGACAGCAGTGCTTTTTATTAAAAAAAACGATCTTTTTTCACAACGTTAGGAGCGATTTTGGTTTATGCTAATGAGCTTTCTTAATGCCCAAGTGGGCGTACTTTTACTTTCGACCAAGTGGGCGTTCTACAGAGGAGTTCATGACGCTGACCAATCGGCATCATGCACTCCTCTCCATTCATTTACACTGCACTAGCGATATAGTTATATCACTATGTGCAGCCACATACACAAGCCCTAACATTACTAGTGTCCTGATAATGAATACACATGACCATCCAGCCTGGACGTCATGTGTACTCAGAATCCTGACACTTCAGAATCTTTTTTTTGTGAGATTCCAGCAACGGATACGAAATCTCGCGAGATCTCGGAGCTAAACGAGATTTGGTTTCACTTACCGGAATCTCACAAAAAAAGATTCAGAAGTGTCAGGATTCTGAGTACACATGACGTCCAGGCTGGATTTCATGTGTATTCATTATCAGGACACTGTAGTAATGTTAGGGCTTGTGTATGAGGCTGCACATAGCGATATATCTATATCGCTAGTGCAGTGTAAATGAATGGAGAGGAGTGCATGATGCTGATTGGTCAGCGTCATACACTCCTCTGTACAACGCCCACTTGGTCGAAAGTAAAAGTACGCCCACTTGGGCATTAAGAAAGCTCATTAGCATAAACCAAAATCGCTCCTAACGTTGTGAAAAAAGATCGTTTTTTTAAATAAAAAGCATTACTGTCACCTACATTATAGTGCCGATCTTCTTATATAGGAGACAGGGCACTTATAATGTGGTGACAGAGTCTCTTTAAGTTCTTTAGGGCTTTACGAGACCTACCCTCTTGTGCTGTGCATTGCAAATCAACCGTATTGATTCAAGTGCATAGAGTTAAACTGCAATACCAGACACACATTGCATAGCACAGAGTGGCGCAAATTAATATAACATTGAAAGATTGATCTATTCCTCAAAGAATGCAACCCCCTTAAGATTTGCAATGCTGCTCCTCAGTTTTGCTGAACTTATTGTCCACCATAAAGTATAAAGGAGGTTGCCCATTTCAGTTAATCAGATGGACTTTTAGCAGTGGACGCCTTACCCGTGGGCGTGCCATATGAGAAGGGGCTGCCTGTTCGCTATGGGAAACGGCAATGCCAATCTTGGTTTTCCCTTCAGAAACCATTATATTCAGTTATATAGTAAGGGGGTCACTCATTTTTTTGATTGGTGGTCCACGTGCTGAAACCCCCCACCAATTGCTGTAACATTGTAGATCTGCTCAACTGAGCTCTGTGCCTCTTTGGCTCTTGGAGAGCAGAGAGGTGTAAGGGCTCATAGAAAGTCTAAAAACCATACACTGCTTACCCTGACCAGGAGAGCAAAGTCATTGTTTGAGGGCTCAGCACCTCAAAACTCCTGATGGGTCTCTATGCCATGTCAAGCACATTTCCTTTCAAGGATAAGTACATTGTTAAAACCTTGGAATAATGGAACAAGTCACATGTAAGGCAACATTGACATATTAACGAAAATCTTCTTTATTAAACAACCTGTCAGCTCACCCGTTTAGTCAAATTATATATATATATATATATATATATATATATATATATATATATATATATATATATATATTCTCCATAGTATCACAATTCTGGGCTATCATTTTTTTAGAACTATGCATTGCGCCATTCCTCTATTACTCTGCCTAGAAATTTATGAATGAATTGACAACGGAGTGTTACCATGCCTCTTGTCAAATGGGTATGTTTCGACGCTGTCGGAGATTGTGGGCACTAATTGGACAGTGTCAGACTATGTAGGGACCCCAACCCAACTGTTCAGCACACAAGAAATGGCGACAGCACACTGCGAACACTAATGCCACCTAAGCCGCTAAATATATATAAATGTGCATTACTGCTAAATCTACTTACAAATAGGAAGGTTCTTAGCGCACATTTTGATCAAATTGTGTGAGCCCACCTGCCACGACAAGGCGACCTCTATGTTTGCTGTATATCTGCAGTCATGGGTGTTCTTGCACCTGCATACATTTTGTATCATTTAGTTGGAATGTGCTGTTCAACTTTTTGTTGTGTTTATGTGATCCATATATGTGGGGTTAGTGACTGCCTCCACTTGTTGTTCTTGCACTCCTCCCATTCTGCCCTGGGTGATTTTAATCAGTTCAATGCTGGATCCTACCATCCCCAGGTATATATGTAGGCTTAGTCCCAGTTCTGGGTGTATGTGCAGCGTAGGTTCCCACCTTACAGAGGTCGCCTTGTCGTGGCAGGTGGGCTAACACTTTTTGATCAAAATGTGCACTAAGAACCTCCCTATTTGTAAGTAGATTTAGCTTTAGTGCATATTTATTTATATTTAGTGGTTTAGGTGGCATTAGTGTCGCAGGGTGCTGTCACCATTCTATGTTTGCTGTATATCTGCAGTCATGGGTGTTCTTGCACCTGCATACATTTTGTATCATTTAGTTGGAATGTGCTGTTCAACTTTTTGTTGTGTTTATGTGATCCATATATGTGGGGTTAGTGACTGCCTCCACTTGTTGTTCTTGCACTCCTCCCATTCTGCCCTGGGTGATTTTAATCAGTTCAATGCTGGATCCTACCATCCCCAGGTATATATGTAGGCTTAGTCCCAGTTCTGGGTGTATGTGCAGCGTAGGTTCCCACCTTACAGAGGTCGCCTTGTCGTGGCAGGTGGGCTAACACTTTTTGATCAAAATGTGCACTAAGAACCTCCCTATTTGTAAGTAGATTTAGCAGTAATGCATATTTATTTATATTTAGTGGTTTAGGTGGCATTAGTGTCGCAGGGTGCTGTCACCATTCTATGTTTGCTGTATATATATATATATATATTCTCCATAGTATCACAATTCTGGGGTATCATTTTTTTAGAACTATGCATTGCGCCATTCCTCTATTACTCTGCCTAGAAATTTATGAATGAATTGACAACGGAGTGTTACCATGCCTCTTGTCAAATGGGTATGTTTCGACGCTGTCGGAGATTGTGGGCACTAATTGGACAGTGTCAGACTATGTAGGGACCCCAACCCAACTGTTCAGCACACAAGAAATGGCGACAGCACACTGCGAACACTAATGCCACCTAAGCCGCTAAATATATATAAATGTGCATTACTGCTAAATCTACTTACAAATAGGAAGGTTCTTAGCGCACATTTTGATCAAATTGTGTGAGCCCACCTGCCACGACAAGGCGACCTCTATGAGGTGGGAACCTACGCTACACATACACCCAGAACTGGGACTAAGCCTACATATATCTGGGGATGGTAGGAACCAGCATTAAACGCATTAAAATTACCCAGGGCAGAATGGGAGGAGTGCAAGATCAAAAAATGGAGGCAGTCACTAACCCCACATATATGTATCACATAAACACAAAAGTTTGAACAGCACATTCCAACAAAATGAAACAAACTGTGTATACAGGTGCAAGAACCCAACAGTTAACACCCAGTTGTCAATTTATTCTTATATTTTCAGGAGGAACAACAGAGGAACGGTACAATAGTTTTCAGCAAGGATCCAACAAAATAGTTATTTTCTTGGAACTTGCCAGAAATGCTTGCGTACTGGTGATCTGTATATGTAAGGCTATACTTACAGCTCTGGTTCTGGTTACCAGAGGAGAAGTCAGTAGTTTTTCAAGCCTTTCCCCTTAGTAACGTTACTTCTGTTAGTTTTTGACTTAGGATTGTAATTGGTTTATTTTACCGTAGGAATCAGCAGTGAAACCATTCTCAAGCCCTCATCCATCTCGCAGGATGAACTTCTGGATTTGATCAGCAAGCTTAACAATGACAACAATGTGGATGGTCTGCTGGTGCAGCTTCCTCTGCCAGGTAAAGTATATGAATTGCTCTGCGTTTATGCTGCGGGCGGCCGAGTTATTCTCATGTTGGCAAAGCAATGTCCTCCTTAACCTCATATTGGGATACAACGGTCTACATTCATAGCAGTCAATTTTCAGATCAGGGAACCTTAAGTAGGTCAGATAATAATGAGATATAATTAATCTAATTATTACACGTGTCCATTATCACTGCAATCTGACATTTACACGGACCAATAATAGTTTGAATGAGCGCTCATACAAGCGCTAATTCCCGATTACTGCCATGTACACACGGCAAAGATCAACCTCTCGTTCCAACAGACAGTGGCAATGTTTTCATGTGGTCAATGACCGTAGAAGATTGTGCCCATAGTATAGTGTTGGTGTAATGTTTGGCTTTCGTAATTGGCCTCTGTTCATACCCGTTATTTTCCATCAGATTTCCGTAGCTATTAGACGATCATAATTGGAGTAGCAAGCTGCTGTATTCTATCCAGTATAAAAATCGAAAAGAATTTGGACGGCCAAAAAGGACGATTTAGAGCCTTTTCTGCCAACTGTCCACAGCTTTTTGTGATAAATATGAGCGTGACAAACATGGACGAAGAAAAGATATCAGTGTTGAACTTTTTCGGTCGTTGTTGGCTGCAGTCTTGGAAAGTTGCTCGTTCCAAACGACAGACCTGCACCCCACTGATAGAATGAGACCAGGACACAGATCATGGCAGAGATGGATTGGCAACTAGTCGTTTTAGCGTGTGGCGTTGGCATCCAAAACGACAACCTTCACAGACCCATGAACTACAAGTCGTTCAGAAAATGTCCGTCTGAAAACATTACTGAATGGCAAGCGTTAGGGCAGGGCTACGCACACTTTTTGTAGCACGGTTTTCGAGTGACAGCTGCAGTTTATTGTTGTCCTGGCCTTGGTCAATGGGAGCAAAAGAAACTTCTCCTAACATATCTGGTATGTCGTAACAGAAGCCAGCGCGGACGGAGCCTTAAAATACAATCTATACTTTGCCGACTCGCTTGTGGATTGTCTCCGTTATGTGATATGAGGAGACGCGATCTGGCTGAGCGTTGTTTAACCCCTTTACTGCCAAATTTAAACTTCTCATTGACCTGTAACCGTTCACTTGTGACCTCGCTTTGTTTTTGGAGACTGGCTTGTTATATTATATAAACTTTTAGGGCTCATTCAGGCGAGCGTGCATGACGTTTGTGTGACGGCTGTTAAAACAATGGCTGTCACACAGACATGTATTTCAATGGGGCCGACTGTTGTTTTAACGGAGCGTGTGAAGGGTCCGTGAAAAAATAGGACATGTCCTATTTTTTTTGCGCTTCACACATCCCTCCATAGACTCTAGTCAATGCGTGATATCCCGTCCCGCACGAGAGCACCTCGGACGTGAAAAACTGCCGTTTTTCACGTCTGAGGTTGGTCACATTCGTGTGAATGTAGCCTTAGAGGGCATAACTCTGCACACGCTACCTCATAGCCAGAGAGACACGCCAAGGAGATTGTGTACAAAAGGGAGTGGAGTGTCAAAGGATTTTGCGTTCGTGATACGCTTACGTTTATTGCTTGAATTTGCTTCCGTGACCGTTTTGGACCGTCGTATTGAAATTTAATGAAACCATTTTCATTTTAATAGAACATATTGATGAGCGAGAAGTGTGCAATGCAGTTATCCCAGATAAAGATGTTGATGGATTTCATGTGGTGAATGTCGGCAGGATGTGCCTTGACCAGTACTCCATGTTACCTGCCACTCCCTGGGGTGTCTGGGAGATCATCAAGAGAACAGGCAAGTTCCCCCACAAGCATGTTACTTGTTCTAGTCGACTGATCGTAGAACTTGTTCGTGTAACAGGTCTATTTTTGTCTACACAGGAATTCCCACTCTGGGCAAAAATGTAGTCGTGGCCGGAAGATCTAAAAATGTCGGAATGCCCATTGCAATGCTGCTGCACACGGATGGCAGGCACGAGCGTCCTGGAGGTCAGTACTTTTTTTTTTTTTTATCTTTTCAATATTGCGTGGTAATATTTTGTGTGATATAGATTCATAGGGTGGAAACTTTGTAAACTCATTAGAATCCGTTTTACGGTGTATAATATTGGTGTTTATTTTGCAGGTGATGCCACTGTTACAATCTCCCACCGCTACACCCCAAAAGAACAACTAAAGATGCACACGAAAATTGCTGATATTGTAGTTGCAGCGGCAGGTGAGTGCATTCTGGGACTTCTGTACCTGACGTGGACTGTACTGAAGTGTAATAGAAAGTAAATGGACATTGTGATGACTGCAATAAATTACAATCTTCCTCCATTTTGTATCTAGGAATTCCTAACCTCATTACGGCGGACATGATTAAAGAAGGCGCTGCAGTTATCGATGTTGGAATCAACCGTGTCCAGGACCCAGTGACTGGGAAAGCAAAGCTTGTAGGAGATGTGGATTTTGAAGGTAAATACAAAATGGCAGTAAATCTCTGCATATCCGAATAATTAGGGATGTATTTAAACTGGTTTTCCCAGAATCCTAAATGATCACCTATACAATGTATAGGTGATAATTTTTTGATTGGGGGCCCCACCGATCATGAGAATGGGTGTTTCCGAACCCCTCGTTCCTTCTCACTGTAGTAAGGAGGACATTGAATGGAGCAATAGTTGAGCAGGAGTGCTGACGCTCCATTCAAAGTCGACGGGAATGATGGAAACGCCCAAGTACAGTGTTCGGCTGTTTCCGTCATTCTCATAGACATTGAATGGAGTGGCGGGCGCAGGCTCAACCGCTGCTCTGTTCAATCTCCTCCCTGCAGGGGGTTGCAGTAAGAAGGATCTTGGGGTCCCCTGTGATCATAAAATGATAGAATTCCCCATCCTAGAGAGGTGTGGGTCCCAGAGGTGGGACCTGCATCTATCTGATATTTTTGACCAATCCTGTGGCTATGTCATAAATGTCTCTCATGGGAAAACCCCTTTAAGACTGGTTAAAGCGCTAGTGACGGCATCTTAACCTTGTTATATACTTTGGAAATAAGTTGTAAGGACATGGCCGGACAAATTTCAGGAGCCAGGAAGCCAATGCACCTAAAACTTTGCTATCAGCATCTATTTCTGTCGATGTTTAGAATGGTTCAGATTAGTGACTACTAAAATGGTCAACTTGGCTACTGCATTGGTCCAGCTGATTCCTAAAGCCTATAGTGGTTTACTTAGGCTAGGATTTGTTCCTATAAGATTTTACATATGTGGCAGGGGGTTGTATCATGATGGAAGGTACTTAGGTGTAAGGCCCCATGCACACAAACTTATTTTTGCCGCAATTCATGGGTGAATTGCGGCCCCATTCATTTCAATGGGCCATGCACACGACCGTGGTTTCCATGGTCCGTGCATGGGCCCAGGAGCCTGCAAAATGAACGGACATGTCTTATTACGGCCGTGTTCTGCGGTCCAGGCCCAGAGAAATGAATGCACGTGACTGCGGCCGTCCAAGCCGCAAGTCACGGCCTGTGCACACCACCAAGCCGCAAGTCACGGCCTGTGCACACCACTACAATTGTGTGCATGAGGCTTAAGAAATAAGCCTCAGATATGGGGTGGTGAGAGAAGCAGGGACTCTTCAAACATTTACACTGAAAACGATGTGGAGTGTGCCACTGAATGTATGTCCGAGACGCATGAACGGATGCCTATATAGTTGCATATGAATGTGAAAATACTTCCAGGCTAATAAGTCTATAGGCACGTCAAAGTATTTGTCGAGGTGCTACCGATTGCAAACATGTTAACCGTGCCAAATAATGAACTCGGGCTGACTGTAGATATCTCTTCTTTCTAGGAGTGAGAAAGAAGGCGAGTTACATCACACCCGTCCCTGGAGGAGTCGGCCCTATGACTGTAGCTATGCTGATGAAGAACACCATTATTGCTTCAAAGAAAATGCTGAAACAGACAGAACCGCTACAAGCAGTTCAGGCCGTGGCCATGTAACACGTGCGGTGTACTAGAACTGTTTTTACATTCCAAACGAACTCCCATGAACAGGCCGATGATAAAATGCAATATTTGTATTTATTATAGAGAAGGTAAAGTTATTTATTGAGAGCAGAGTTTTTGCTCTGAGCGAGAAGAGCGGCGGCTCCCGGGGACCCGTTCCGCTGCATCACATGCATACTTCTCATGTGCGCTGTTACCGATGATCGCTACTAGTTACTGTTACAAGTGCATGCTGAAACCAAAGGTTTAGACTCTGTATTTCATCAAAGATGTTAGAAAGCAGAGTCGGACATTGAGACCTCTTCACTACTGGAAGGCCTATACAAAACACAGCACTCCGCTGCTGACTGACCCATCTTAATTTGGTCAGTCAAGTTCTATTCATTCATGCGGATATTTAGTTAGTGATGAACGGTGTTTTTGCCTTTTTTAAAAATAGTTTTTGACAAGTCATCACTATAATCCTTTTTATTATTAGGGCAGTCATTTTTTTTATTTTTTATTACCAGGTAATTGTCTGGTGGTTTCCTTTTATTGAAGCAGTGTATGGTTGAGAGTCCATTTTGGGTACATGTTGGGTAACCTACACCATCCATATTGGTTCGGCCTCCAGTTGTTCATTGGTTTCAAGTGACATCTGAGGTAAACCGATTATTTGGGTAAAGCAGCTGGATTGGCGCAAGCCAAGCTTGAATCTTAGCGGTCCGTATATCCCCAGATACCCAGCTGTACACTACTGTGGGCTGTTAGGGTTTATTTGAAAAACTCATCCGCTCATGCATCTTTTTACATATTTGTATGGATGGAGTGGAATTGTGAATGGAGAGTGTTAAGCCAATCTGCTTCAGATACATGAACGACGTGGAGATTGAATTTGGGAATTGAATACAGATTTGATTCTGCAGAAGATGTGCCTGCTATTTAACTTTACCACCATGTGGGTGACATGTAGGCGCAGTTGTAACATGAATTAAAATGATTAATTCCCATGCTTTGTGTCTTTATTAAATTGTATTTCTGCTAAACATACAGATTTGGCATAGGTGAATTTTTCTGTAGGTTAATTGGTAGTACGATGTACATTGTGACATTATGATGAGTTGTGCCAAATGATAAAATCTGAAACTTGACGGGCTGGGAACTTTCAAGGGAATCTGTCAGCAGTTCTGCGGCTGACAGAGCAATATAGGGGAGAGGGAGGGCATTGTAAACATTTCTTTTGTATCGGTCATACAAATTTCAGGACAGTGAAAACCATGTTTAATTTCCCCGACACCGCAGTTGCAATTGCCTCTGAGGTGGGAACCTGAAGTGGAAGTGCTCCTTGGCTCTCCTCACTGCATGCTGCCAGCCCCACCTACATGCTCTGAGTGGCAGCTTGAGCAGTCGCCCGACTGGGCGCTAGAGCCGTCAATCAGCAGATAGTGGCACTCTCGACCACCGTTGTGGGGGAATCATACTTGGGTTTTTTGGTCATGCAACTTGCATGACCGAGATATGGAATGGTTACAATGCCCTCCCCATGTCTTTCAGTCAGCAGTTTTGAGGCCTTAAAGAGAGGCTGACCGTTTCCCTTTAAGTACTATTGCCATTTTTGAAATTTTCTTAGAGCAGCCACTTCTATGTAAAACCATGTTGTAGTACCACATTTCTAAACCTGTATTTCTACAATCATCTGTGGCAAAACCACAACAATGCCATGACAACAAGATGCGGAAGAACAGTGGCTGGACGTAGTTTGGGTGCCTGGCTATCAATGAGCACTGTGTATACAACAAAAAGCATCAGCAATGCCGCTGCATCTATTGGTGCTGGGATCACAGGGACAATTGTTGGGTGACAGTGCCCCAAAGGTAGTTTGACTTTGGTGGGACAAGTTGTAAAAAGAAAACAAAAAGATTTAAAAAAATAAAACCTCCTCTTAGGCTGTGTTCACATCTGCGTCCTGTTTATACCAGGAAGCAGTGCCGTATCTACTGTACAACTGGTGCCCAAGAAACCCCAGACTTATAATGGGGTTAATCTGATTTTGCCGTAGTGTCTGTTATTTTGATGGAAGAAATGGCGCTGTATGCTATCACATAGGACGGGATTTGCGCCAAAAGCCCTATGTCCTACACAGATGTGAACAGAGCCTATATAGATAATAGAATATATTTTTGTGTGCGCTATTGTCTACTTTTATCTAAGTGCTCGACCGTGTGTGCTGCCCAAGTCCCGTCTGTGATCGATGGAAAGAGAGGACATGTTCTATCTTTCCAATCAGTTTTCACAGACCCGATTCACCCACTGAAGTGAATGGGTCCGTGAAAAATGGCTTGAATGGCACTCAGTTGTGTGCAACAGACCTTAGTGTTTCTCTGATTAGTTTGAAGATTTTTTTAATTTTACATGCTAAGTCCAATCCTTCATCAAAATGACCCGGAATTTGCTATAATAGCATAAAAAAGAAAATGCAGCTGTTTAACCAGCACAAGCTGAAATCCCAAAAGTGTCTAGATAATTTTTTAGCAAGTTATGACCTATTTTAGCTTTATGCTAATGAGTTTCTCAATGGACAACTGGGCGTGTTTTAATATATATTCTTTGACCCGTCTGCGTCCTGATGGGAACGGGTTTTCACCCACCCACCTACCTAGTAAGTTTGGCCTTTTCTGTGGTTTTGATGATATCTATGTCCCATTTTTTTCTGTTTGTGTTTTAATATATGACCAACTGGGCGTTGTACAGAGGAGTGTATGACGCTGACCAATCAGTGACCAATCAGCGTCATACACTTCATTGTTCCAGCCCAGTGTGATTGTTCTGTGAAAGAAGCTGGGCTGGAACAATGAGAAGTGCAGGACACTGATTAGTCACTGATTGGTCAGCCTCATACACTCCCCTGTACAACACCCAGTTGGTAAAAAGTAAAGACACGCCCAGTTGTCTATTAAGAAACTCATTAGCATAACTTGATCGTTTTTCAAAATAAAAATCACTTATCTACATTACAGCGCCGATCAGATTATTTAGGAAATAGGGCATTTATAATCTGGTGACAGAGCCTCTTTAACCATTACGCAAAGTAACTGAAGGCGAAAGACCAGGTTACGCTAAGTCTATTCTTATCCGTGTCTGCATAAGGGATATCGGCTGTGGGAAGTAGAAAGATTCAGCCTTGCGGTGCTCCCGCGTGTGGCATTAATGGCCATAATCAGATGTATAATGTGTATATTGTCGTTGTTTTTTGTGGGCAATCCACATATATTATATGAATATCTGACACAGTCTCGTATGACTCATTTGTTCCTCTTTCCTATAAACACAATACATCCCCTGTTGCAGCAATAGCAGTCATGTTTCTGGGTTTTTTCTCCTGTAGAAAGGAAATGCACAATCACCAAGGCGGGCTGACTCACTGTAGATTAGATGTATTCTGTCACGTATTTGCTATGACCATATTGTTTGCTCCGACTACGCAAACTTCACCTTAAGGGTATGTTCACATGCTAGACTAAAAACGGCCTCTGATTTACAGCCGTTTTTTATGCATCAAACATTTTTTGCTGCGTTTTTTTTTGGCCGTTTTTGGAGCGGTTTTTCTATTGAGACCATGAAAAAGGCTCCAAAAACGGCTGTTGAAGTGACATGCACTTCTTTTTTACAGGGCGTTTTTTTACATGCTGTTTTTACAAAAGGTCGTGTAAAAAAAGCCCCGTGGGAACGAAGCTCAGTTTTTCTCATTAACATCAATGGGCAGATGTTTGGAGGCGTTCAGCCCCCGTATTTTCAGCTGTTTTTCGAGGCATTTACAGCCTGAAAAATGGCTGAAAATAGGCCATGTGAACATACCCTAAGAAGTTTTTTAAGCGCTCCACAATGTATGAGGATAACACTGCTCCGCCAATGCTCCGTCTGGCAAACTTTAGCGCTCCCTACACGTTAATGCATCATAGCACACTTTTAAATACTCCTCTCTGGGCAGAAAAATCTGAAGCTGCCCCCCCCCCCCCCATCCTCATTACTTTATCTCTGATATACATGTGAATGACTGCTACTAGCAGCTTTATCCTTTACATTTTTCATTCTATTTTCATTTAAAGCAGCGGTCACTTCAAATTGCGGCACTAGGTTAGGGCAGCATATTATAGGGACCGTTCCATACTCCTATTCGTTAAAGACACAGACAAATATTGTGCCATTTGGCTAATAGGATTGATCAAAGAAAACACCAGGGTCATTGTTATGAGTCTGGTGAATTCATGAGCGCAGTGCCCCCCCTGCCTCTTTACACTGATTGCCAGCTGTTTATCGGCATACACCGCAGCGATCCATCACTGAGGAATTGGGGGGGGAGCTCTTCTCATGAATACTTCGCTCCGTGTCTCGATGGTTTACGGCATCTGGATCATTGAGGTTTTTAGGCTACATCCAACTGTAGCAGAAGAAGTCTAAGGATTACGCCGCAAATTCTGCATGTGTAAAATGTAGATTGTGCTGCGGATTAAGATGCTGATTCACAGCGGATTTCACCCTATACATTACAAAGGGTGAAATCTGCAGGGAAGATCGGTGACTTTTCCACACAAGCCCACATTGCCTATGCAGTGTTGTAATGATGTGTTCTATACTTATTCATACAGTTTACCTTGGGGATAGTGACAAACAGCCCTAAAGGTGGCAGGCGCCTGATGAATGTGTGATCGCCAGATCATGGGACTCAAGTCAGAAGTGAAGTATGATTTTGTGGGATTGGGGATCACCAAGGTCTAATCACATGGAGTGTCATGTGCACAGATCCTGTATAGAGGCACACAGAAGCCCCTACAACTCCCCATTACAGAACCATAGGCACTCTATTTACCAGCGTATGGTGCCTTCATACAGCGCTGTAATACCACATCTAATGGAGTGTGCCACATAAGGAATCTGAAAGAAAAAAAACTCTATGCCTTTGTATGAAATCTTTGCTATCAAAGTTACAATAGAGCCCCTTAGACTACTATGGGCACTGTATTCCAGCTCCATACAACCTCTATCTGTAATATGGTTGTGTAAATGGAGCCTAATGCTGGATACAGTTTGTATGGGTTTTCAGCCTTTGGATGTCAAAAATAATTTTCCCATTTACTAAATATAATTTACATAAAACAAGAACAGGTCTTTAATTATAGTGTTGTGTCTTGAGATAAGTTCACTCTTTCTCACAGCGTTCCTGTTAGCCAATCTGTATGCACAGGCCATTATAGGACAAGCTATGTTTGCTAAGCTATAGTCAGAATACAGACTGCCCTATGTGTTAGCCTATATTCTATTGACAGTGTTGTAGTGTAGCAACACAAAAACAAATCACATTCCCTGTTCTCTTCCAATAAGGAGATGTAATAAGATGTTAAAAATGGCAACTGATGTTAAATCACCTTCAGAGATTTTATTTGTTTTACTGAAGAGAAAGTTTCATCTATCGGTTCTATCTTTGACCAGTAAACCTCCAGTTACTTTATTACTAAGTTACTGAAATGATAATACTAAAAAGTTTATTACATTTGGTTTCTGACCGTGGACTTAAGGCGCTTTTACACAGGCCAAAGTGCGGGCAAACATTCCCAATCATTGGCCTGTGTAAACAGGGCAACGATGAGCCGATGAACGAGTAAATGCTCGTTCATAGTTTGATCGCATCTTTTATGCAGCACTAGATATTATCATTGTCGGCAGCACATCTCCCTGTGTAAAGCGGTCTCGTTGATTGGCGCTCGTTTTGACAGCCCATATAATAGGACTCTGTTTGAGGGGGTGTTGTGCACCGTTGAATTATCGAAAACATTTGAACTAAGGCCTCATTTACACGAGCGTGTGCGTTTTGCGCACGCAAAAAAACGCTGCGTTTTGCGTGCGCAAAAGGCAATTGACAGCTCCGTGTGTCATCCGTGTATGATGCGCGGCTGCGTGATTTTCGCGCAGCCGCCATCATAGAGATGAGGTAGTCGACGCCCGTCACTGTCCAAGGTGCTGAAAGAGCTAACTGATCGGCAGTAACTCTTTCAGCACCCTCGACAGTGAATGCCGATCACAATCTACACCAACCTGTGAATAAAAAAAGACGTTCACACTTACCATGAACTGCCTGCTTCCTCCAGTCCGGTCTCCCGGCCGTTGCCTTGGTGACGCGTCCCTCTCTTGTCATCCGGCCCCACCTCCCAGGATGACGCGGCAGGCCATGAGACCGCTGCAGCCTGTGCTTGGCCTGTGATTGGCTGCAGCTGTCACTTGGCCTGAATTGTCATCCCGGGAGGTCGGACTGGAGGAAGAAGCCGGGAGTTATCGGTAAGTCAGAACTTCTTTTTTTTTTTACACGTATATGTATATTGTGATCGAAAGTCACTGTCCATGGTGCTGAAACAGTTTAAGTCTTTCAGCACCGTGGGCAGTGACTGTCTCCTGACGTCGCGTACCCGAACATTTTTTGCCGGGTTCGGTTAAAACGAGTTCGGCCGAACCCGGTGAAGTTCGGTGCGCTCATCTCTAATTTGACACTCCGTTTGGATGTTTGTAACCAGAAAAGCACGTGGTGCTTTTCTGTTTACATTCATCCTTTTGACAGCTCTTGCGTGATTTTCGCGCATGCAACGCAGGACCGTCAGTGTGGCATGCGTTGTTTTCACGCACCCATTGAAGTCAATGGGTGCGTGTTGCGTGAAAAACGCAAGAATATAGAACATGTCGTGAGTTTTACGCAACGCACTCACGCTGCGCAAAATTCACGCATCGTCTAAACAGCCCCATAGACTATTATAGGTGTGTACGACACGCGTGAAAAGCACGCACGTCGCACGCGCGTATAATACGCTCGTGTAAATGAGGCCTAAAACGTCAAAAATGTTAGAGCCAATATACAAGTTATAGAGTGTGCAGAGATAGGAGTTGCATCAAGGCTCGATGCCACCAGTATTATAAATGGCACATGATAGGTGGAAGCCTCGGTTATAGATTTTGCATTGGGGCCCGGGAGCTCAAGTTACGCCTCTGCCCAGGGTCTGATCTAACACCATCTCTACTGATATATTTTGTACAGTTTGGAAGGTAGCTAGTTCTTAAATCCGCTGGCTATGTCTAATGGCATAATTGATCGACTACAGCTTTAAAACGGGAGACGAAAATTGAGCAGAAGTATTTGCAGTCTGTGTATATATTGGCAAAAGGAAAATGGTGAAATAGTAATGTATCATCTTGTAATGTGCAGGAGGCTGAAGGGTGGCCTATGGATTGTGTACTACAGAGCAAAGGGACTCCTGTGTGTTGGTGTGCCATGCTCCGTCGGGTGATGTTATGAGGCATGCCACAATCTTTTTTTTTTATTTTTTAAATAAATCCGCAGTTTTATTTATCCATATGAAATCAGAGAGGTACAGTAAGACCCTATATATCTCTGGGATCCCTCTTATGCTCCATACACAACAAAGCTGTACTAGTGTCGTGTGCATGAGGCCTTAACCTGTAAGATACGGTACAGTTTATGTACTTGTGGATGTAATCGACACACACTCTGCAGATTAGTAGTTCAGGAAACTGGTTGATCTGGATAGTACCTTGCTATGTAAATACTGCACCCAGTCCGTGTGCAGATTAATATTTTATCTGATACCGCATATGCAATGATCCTTATGCAACAGGAATGTTATATTTACATATGTTACACAACCTGTGCTTAAATGGACACTAACATTTCAATCAACTTATGCTAATCTAATAGTATACCTGATATAGAGCAACATTGTAATTTACTTAATGCCATTTTACACCGGCCAATTATGGGGCAAACGAGCGTACACAAAATGCTCGTTCCCGATAATTGCCCTATGTAAACAGGGCAACGATCAGCCAATGAACGAATAAACGCTCATTCATCGGCTGATTGCATCGTTTTAAATGTCGAAAATATTATCGTTGTCGGCAGCACATCTCCCCGTAAACAGGGAGACGTGCTGCTGACATGATAGAAATATATGGGAACGAGCGATCGGAGTAACGAGCGCTAGTCCCCATACTAGCTCCTTGAGAAAGGAGCAAACGAGTGCCGATTAACGAGCTGTCTCGTTGATCGCGCTCATTTTCACGGTCCTCATCAGGCCATGTCATATCACCTTAAGACCTTATTTACACGAACACAGCATCTCTCACTCACTCACTCACTCACTCACTCACTCACTCACTCCAGGAGCAGAGAGAAACACAGGGATGTGATGATAAAATATAAATCTCACCCCAGTGCTGGACTCTCAGCTACACTGCTTATTACTGCTGTATAATCTCCTCCATGTTGCTGAAAAACGGCTAAAAAAAAATGCAGAAAACAAGTCATATAATGGCCAGAAATCGTATCCACATGTACACGTATATGACTGCTGATTCTGAAAAGTTAGGTAAAACTTTAAAGGTCAGTCATAAAGATATCCATAACCATTTGTATTACTGATAAATATTTTTCGATTTATTTGCTTTTATTTTACATTGACAGGACAAATGCTGAATTTGAAGTTCTATGATTATCTATTTGCTGGACTGATGCCACCATTTTTTTTTTATGTCTGTGCAGAGGGCTTCTGTTAGTCACTGGCCAGGAGAAGTGTAAGTGTGGAGGATTAGGTTCTATAGAGGATTTTCACACAACAAGTTATGTACTGGCAAAATATTTCTGGATTAAGAATTTATATGCATCTCTGCCCAAATAATACAATTCACCTTTGATCATAAATGTTTCTGTTTAGTCTCCACGGCCTTTGTCTTGTTAGAGCAGAAGTCTGTGCTTCAGAGCACTCTCTGTAGCTGGGGACAGGAAGTTCTAACTATAGTCATCCATTTGAAGGACTGCGTAAAGTTGTCATACAGTCACAGCCTACATGAATATAGCTTGTACTCTTCTTCTCTGTCCATCTGTGTATGTTACTCCCATACTCACTTACGTGTGTCTTTTTTTGCCTACTAGGATTAGTGCACAGTGGGAAGGGCACAATTACATTGCGGTAGGAACTCCCACATGGCAGTCTACATTCACCCTGGGATTTAGGGATTCAAACTCTGAGGGTATGTGCACACGTAGTGACCAAAAACTTCTGAAAATTCAGAGCTGTTTTCAAGGGAAAACAGACCCTGCTTTTCAGACGTTTTTTGACCAACTCGCATTTTTCGCGGCGTTTTTTACGTCCGTTTTCGGAGCTGTTTTCATTGGAGTCTATGAGAAAACAGCTCCAAAAACGTCCAAAGAAGTGTCCTGCACTTCTTTTGACGAGGCTGTATTTTTACGCGTCGTCGTTTGACAGCTGTCAAACGACGACGCGTAAATAACAGGTCGTCTGCACAGTACGTCGGCAAACCCATTCAAATGAATGGGCAGATGTTTGCCGACGTATTGTAGCCCTATTTTCAGATGTAAAACGAGGCATAATACGCCTCGTATACGTCTGAAAATAGGTCGTGTGAACCCAGCCTTAGGTCTCATGCACACATCCGTTGGCCATCGTACGACAGCTAATGACTGATCCGTGAAACATGGACCACACACGGATGGCTTCTGTGTGCAGTCCGTTGTTTCAACTGACCAAATAAATGAAAAGGCTGAGACTTCCGTCAAAAGCAGACAAGAGTAGGAGCTGTCCTATTCTTGTCGGAACGGCCACATGGTTCCGGTAAAACAACCGAAGTGTGCATGGCCCCATAGAAATGAATGTGTCAGGGTGCTATTAGTTGAAAAAATGGATAGCACCCTGAAGAAAATAACAGAAGTGGGCCTTAGTCTTAAGGTTTACATATATTTTGATGGAGGCTATAAACATATGGTAAATTTTAAAAAATATATAAATAGGATATTTTAACAGCGCACTTCTAAGCACGAGAATGTTGGAGTAAATAACTGGAAATACAGTATAATTATATGAAGGTCCATCTGACTCTAAATTTTGCCACTCGATTCACCAAAATGGAGATGGAAAAATGCAAGGATGGACTTTATAGCAACCAAATTCTGCGCCCTGCAGTAAGGATAGAGAGCAGCCCGTGGTGAAGTTCTCACCTCATCGATGGTGCATTCCTGATGATTGGGGAAGTGGGGCATAGGTGTAGCAATAGGGGGTGCAAAGACAGCAGTATTACCCAGTCATTAAAACCAGTCTTATAAACTATTTTCTTTTTGCTGTCCAAACCAGCGGTCGGTAATAAATGTGATAAAATAGCAGTCTAAACCAAAGTATGAGCGAACAGACAAACCTATGGATTGGCAAATGATCTGCTTACATAATAAAACCTGTAAAATTAGCAGCAAAAAGAATTGAGCAAAGTCACCTTGGCCTCAAAACCGGTAAAATCAGAGGAAAAGCATTATGGACGTGACATATATTTGAGCAGAATAATTAATTTAGGTCATAAATACATTTATTCTGGCCATTAATTATCATCATAGCAAGTGAACTATTATGAAGGAGACACTACTATAGCACTGCAAGATACAATCACCTTCCATGTCATATTACTTGTCTGCAGGATTGTGTTAATAGCGGACTGCCCTGGGCATTGTGAGTTAGGCTCCATTCACACGACCGTATACTTCATCCGTAATTACGGACCCATTCATTTCTATTGGCCACGGAAACCTTTCAGTATTTTTACTGATAGGGGTCCGTGCTGAAACAAAAAAAATAGAACCTGTCCTATTCTTGTCTAGTTACAGCACGGACTCCCCCATAGAAACCTATGGGCGTTTCCGTAAATACGGACGTGCAGCCGTAAAACGTCCGTATTTACGGAAGCGTTGCTATGCAACATGTTGGTGACATAATTTGCAGTCTTCCTCCTTTTTTTTTACGGATCGGTATATACGGATCAAATACGGATGAAATATGGACTGCATTTATGGACACCCTTCCGTATATACGGATGAAATACGGATGCCTACAGATCCGTATTTACAGACAGTATTTATAAAAAGATGAAAATACGGTCGTGTGCATGGGGTCTCAATACCTCCAAAATACCACCCCAACCCCCATACACTAAGCTCCCTTCTATTATTTTATGGAAAAGAGAGAGCAAACAAGAACAGAAGACTGTAAAGAATAAAATAAATAAGTCAACATTACAGAACTTCTATGACACCATGATCAGTGCTGCCCTAGACAGGTGCCTATATTACTTATACCGTAAGAGCAGTCCTGTGTGAATGAATCTGGACCTCAAGTAACCAGCAGCAGAGTACAGTGATGCGGGTGTAGTATTTGTTTCTGAAGAAGAATCACTTTAGACCTTTTAGGAGAAACGTAAATCACAAAAGTACTTTGTACACAGAGCATGGTGGTAACAACTTTTTGGAAAAAGACACAGATGCCCTGGTGCCACATCCAACACAGTTCCAGGATGCGGAGGACTTGGTTGTCTGGCAGATAGGATCTGTTATGACTGCTATAAAGTAGTTTCACTGCCCCGATCTCTAGGGTTCTTCTCTATGTCAGAGTCATCGTACTCAGAATCCATCTCAATCTTCACTTGTGGGACAGCGCTGGCTGCATTTCGAGGATAGCTGCTGATAGCTGGTGAGGGAGGGCAGGAGATCTTCAAGTGCAGGGTAATGCTGTAATAAAGAAAACCAATGGTAAGGCTTGAATTTGTGGTTAATTTAAAGTAACCCTCCTGACAATACAGATACACTGTGTAATGCCTAGTGCGGCCCAGGAGGGGCGGGACCTGACTCAGGGATTCTCTCTTTGGTGTCCTTTGAATTCCCGTGCTATGCTGTGCCCCTGCACTTATTTTCATACAGTGTATTAGTTTTGCCCAGGGTGTTCCTTTAAAGTGTAGCTAAATGTTTGACAAACTTCTGACATGTCAGAAGTTTGGATTGGTGGGGGTCCGAGCACTGAGATCCCCCCCACCAATCGCTAGGACGAAGCAGCTGAAGCGCTCGTGTCAACCGCTTCGTGTCTGTTTTGGCTTTTTCCGGAAAGCCGATGTATCAGAATACGGGCTCATAGACTTTCTATTGAATCCGTGCACCGATACATTTATTTCCGGAAAAAGCCGAACAGCACGAAGCGGCTGAGCGCTCACACGAACGCTTCAGCTGCTTCGTTTTAGCGATTGGTGGGGGTCTAAGTGCTCGGACCCTCACCAATGCAAACTTCTGACATGTCACTATGACATGTCAGAAGTTTGTCAAAGTTTAGCTACACTTGAATTTTTTTTATAAAATCCACCATTTTCAGTGCTCAGTACTTCTATAGAATAAACATGTTTCATGTGTAAAAGGCCCCATGGATGAAATTTAGTTAAATGGGCTCTATGTTTTTAAATCGATATTACAGAAGCTTCTGTAGTTTGAGGCTCGGATCAGACATGCAGTTTTCGGTGCAGTTGTGATGCCGTTTTTTTGAGCCAAACACAAAAGTGGATACAAAAGAGAGGAGACATTTCAGTCTTCCCTCTAAACTTTTTCTTCTTGTTAGATCCAGTCCTGTGGTTGGCTAAAAAAAAAAATGCATGTGGGATTCCAGCTGAAGGCTGGATTCACATACACCGTTTACTGGTGTTTTTCTGCAAATTTTTTTTATTTTTGGCAAACTTGCAACATGATTTGTACTATATTTTTCTATATCTTTTCTTCTGATATGGTGTACATTGGTGGATAACTTTATTGCACTGGAGGTATTTGTATCCTCCTAACTCTGCTGTATATGCATATTATATATGCTACTATTATGTCATGACTAACTTAGGATCGATTGATATAATTATTTTAGATACTGCATTGACCTTTTCTCTGCAGTTTGCACATTATGTATCAACGTGTCTGGGGATTATTGCTAGTCCATATATTATTCTATATATATGCTTGAGTTCACCCAACATTTGTTTGTGCTCTATACTGTCTTTTTAATGGTTTTTTTTATACTTTTTTAGATGAATCAATAAAGATGAATTTGGGACATTTAGGCTGGGTTCACACAACCTATTTTCAGGCATAATGGAGGCGTTTTACGCCTCGAATTACGTCTGAAAAAACGGCTCAAAGACGTCGGCAAACATCTGCCCATTACTTTCAATGGGCTTTACGATGTACTGTGCCGACGACCTGTCATTTTACGTGTCACTGTCAAAAGACGGCTCGTAAAAATTACAGCCTCGTCAAAAGAAGTGCAAGACACTTCTTGGGACGTTTTTGGAGCCGTTTTCTCATAGACTCCAATGAAAACAGCTCCATAAACGGCCGTAAAAAACGCTGCAAAAACGCAGCAAGAAACGTGAGTTGCTCAAAAAACGTCTGAAAATCAGGGGCTGTTTTCCCTTGAAAACAGCTCCGTATTTTGAGACGTGTTTGACTCTACGTGTGAACATACCCTAAAATGGTCTGGCACTACTTTTTCTGTGCGAAAATATATTAGAAAGTTACATAACTTACATTCAATGATTTATCTTTATTTACATAATACTGGAAAACCTCTTTATAAATATCTGATAAATATTAGATTGGTGGAGTCCAACCACTGGATCCCCCACCAAATGATCGAACAGAGGACCTACGTCTCCTGTTCCCTATAATATTATCGATTTCTAATGGAAGTAGAAATATGAAGGGGAGAGGAAGCATGCACATGGCACATTCCTGTACAGGTCTATGAGGTACATAAACTAAGGTTAAAATACTGCAACTATTTTTTTTTAACACTGGTGTGAATAGAGGTTACATTCCTTTTATTCCCTATGATCAGACTGATGAACTATTATATGAATACCACAACAAAGCTTTGGGCACTTGCACCCACCTACGATCCATATCAGATCCATTTGCAGATGAATCTGAATGCAGAGGTCCTGGCTGGCCAGTTCCGTCCTACAATACAAAAAAACATGCCGAGTTAGCAGATTATCTTTCACACAGAGGCTGTACAGCTGGAAACCCATGTTCTGATGGGCAAAATAGAGTTTTCAGACACAAACTATTGTGCCATGCCTTATTCCTATTTTTTGCACTATATGATAATGTAGAGCAGTATGTGTATTTAATACATAGCGCAGGGAAATAGAGCATAACATGAGTTAATCTCTATCAAGCGCACAATGGATTGGTGCCACCTCTGTATGGGCTGCTTACAGTAATATTGCTGCTGAAAAACGATGGGTGTCCAATACTTAGGGCACAACTGTGTAATGGCCGCAGTCGCGGACCGTCGGCTCCTCTCACCTGCCAGCGGCAGCGACTGCAGACCTCTGCACTCTTGCCGGCGTGTCCCTCCCCGGAGAGGCCAGCACACGCGGCCGCACTGTCCTATAGTGAATTCTAAGGTGTGCGCGCGCTGATCCCGTCCTTAAAGTGCCAGCACGCGCACCTGTTTAATGTTCCCTACCCAATCCCAACACACCTTGTAATATAAAAAGGGCTCTGCCCTCTTCCTCCTTGCCTGAGCGTTGTTGTGTCTACCCATGTTCATTATGCAAATGGTCCCTTAGTTGTATCCTGTTCCCAGTGTTCCTGTATCCAGTAACTGTTTGTTCCTGAGCTCAAGTCTAGTGTTGGAGTCGTGTTTGTGTCATCTGCCACGCCAAGCATCATCTGTGCCACGAATCATCTGTGCCAGAGCATCTGGGACGCCTCGTGTCTGTCCGGACTCCCATACAGGTACTCTTGTGCTTAGACATTCCATTGACTGTTGTTTGGTCAGCTGCCACTCCGCTACGGCGGAGTGGCCTAGTGGGTTCACATACCCCAGAATCGTGACACGTGTATTTTCGTTTTTGCCCGGTGTGATTCTTTAACCCCTTAATGACCAGCCTTTAAAGAGGAACAATCACCTCTCCTGACATGTCTGTTTTAGTAAATAATTGTATTCCCCATGAAATTATATTTCTGCAACATATTTTCTTAGAACTCTGCATCGTACCGTTCCTCTGTTATTCCTCCTAGAAATTTATGAATGAATTGACAACTGGGTGTTACCATTCTCCTTGAGGAATGGTGTGTCCCTACAGTCTCATTCTGTCAGCACTGATTGGACATCGTCTATCTGTGTAGGGACACCCCCCCACCTGGTAACACCCAAGAGGATTGGCACAGTGCAGAGTTCTAAGAAAAGATGCTCCAGAATTTTTATTTCATGGGGAATACAATTGTTTACTACACAGACATGTCAGGAGAGGTGACAGCTCCTCTAAACCCATCCTGCCGCAGCCATTTTTCAAATGAGCAGTTTTTTTAATTTTCACTTTTGTTTTTTCCTCCCCACCTTCCAAAAGCCATAACTTTTTCATTTTTCCGTCAATATAGCCGTATGAGGGCTTGTTTTCTGCAGGACGAGTTGTAGATTTTGACAGCATCATTTTTTATACTATATAATGTAGTGGAAAACTGTAAACTCAGGGTCAATACAATTATGGCGATACCAAATTTATATAGTTTTTTTTATGTTTTACTACATTCACAAGGAAAAAAACTGATTTTTAAAAATAAAATCTGTAATTTGTCGCCATATTCTGAGAGCCATAACTTTTTTTTTCCATAGGTTGAGGGCTTATTTTTTTGTAGGATGAGCTGTAGTTTCTATTTTTGACTTTTTGTTCACTTTGACCAAAAAACTGTGATTCTAGCGGTTTAATTTTATATTGTAATAGTTCAAACGTTTACAGATGCGGCGATACCAGTTATGTTAGATATTTTTTTTACATTGCCCGAGCCAGGGCTTCATAGGAGTACAAAGATGGAAGACCTGGGGGCCCCCAGGCTGCCACGCCAACCATCGGCACCCCGTAATCACGTCGCGGGGGGGGGGGGGGGCTATGGCATGTCAGAGGGAGACCACAGCATCCAAGGGGTTAAACGAACGGGGTCCCGCTCATTACACTGAGTTACACACAGCCGACACGCTCCATAATCCCCCACCAGACCTCCATCATATATATACAGGAGGGGTTAATGAGTAACTTGTTTAGAGACATCATAGAGACATATCAGAAGCTATGATCGGTAGTGGTCTGGGTGCTGAGACACCTATCGTCGCTGAAACAAAAGTGCAGAAGCACACGGCTGAGCACCCTGCATCTTTGGCTTTGATCGGCGCTCCCTGTAAGGGTATGTTCACACGGAGTGTTTTCAGCCGTTTTTCGGGCCGTACACGTCCCGAAAAACGGCTGAAAAATCGGAAGTAGAACGACTCCAAACATTGACTTCAATGGGAAAAATGGAGTTCTGTTCCGACGGGCCGTTTTTCAAAACAGCTGCGTAAGAAAACGGCCGCGAAAATCAGGTGCATGTCACTTCTTCAGCCGTTTTTGGAGCCGTTTTTTATAGACTATAGAAAAACAGCTCCAAAAACGGACGTAAAAAATGCCACGAAAAACGAGAGTATGATTAAAAACGGCTGAAAATCAGGAGCTGTTTTCCCTTGAAAACAGCTCCGTGTTTTCAGACGTTTTTGATTTTGTGTGTGCACATACCCTTAGGCTGAAGACGACTCATAGACCTTCTACGTGAGTCGTCTTCAGTCAAACAACCAGCGCCGATGAATAGGCGAATTCTGTTTTGGCTTAAAAAAATGCATACAAATCGGCACTGTGTGAACAAGGCCTAAAGCTTTCATTTAGTAAAGGAATTTTCCAGTTTCAGCAAATAAAGATTATGCTTTGTATAATAAAAAGTTCTACAATTATCCAATTCCTTGCAATTTTCAAGATCTTGCAGTCAATCAATAGTATCCTTCATTGACTACTAAAACACAGTTCACACAGAGTTTTTTGTCGCTGATTTTGATGTGGAAACCGCGCCAAAAAATAGTTAAAACCGCCTCCTATTGAAATCGAAGGTTGAAGGTTTTTTTTTCCCGAACGGCTTTTAGCCGCTCGCGGGAAAAAAGAGCGATGTGTCTTTTCTTGCCGCGGTTCCGCCTATGACCTCCCATTGAAATCAATGGGAGGCAGAAAAAAAAGTTTTGCCCTGAATTTTTTGCCCGTGATGCTCAATGGCCGCAGGCGAAAAACGCGGAGAAATGCTGCGAAAACCGAGGCAAGAAAGTGCAGGCAGGTCAAAATCGGCCTCACATTGCCAATAACCGCGCCGGCACCTTGTTCCCCGCAGCTGTCAGATAGCCTGTTAATGACCGTGCAATAATGCAGATAAAACGGCCCTTTACCTGCAAAATCGTGCGGCCATAAAGGGTGTATTAATTAATGGCCGCACGATTTTACGGTTAAAGGTAAATTTTACCCGCAACAACGCACAGCCTTTAATAGGGTATTTGACAGCCATTCTGAACATGGTGAAGGCGCGGTTGTTGGCCGCATGGTGGCCGGGTCAGTGCCGCTCCGTGTGGCCTTACCCTTTATGTACGCAGGATTCTGAATTAACTGTGAATCAGGTGGATATCATTACATTAAAATGGCTGTGAATACATGTTGCCCCATGTTAGGCTGCTTTCATATAGTCCATTTTGATGCAGTTTTTGAGGGTGTTTTCACAAAGTGCGGGTTTGCAGTTTTTTTACAGAGCGGCCGAAGACCGCACTGTGTCAATACACCCTTATGCAGAATCTTGTTGGCAATGAACCGCTTAGGGAAAGTGCCAATGACTGCAAGGGATGGAGGAGGAGAGTTGAAAAGTTAATGAAATGCCCAGGGATCCAGGATTGGTTACAGCAGGGGTCTCAAACTCGGCCGGGTAAGTGGGCCACATATAGAAAAAATGGGAAGTTGACGGGCCGCATTACTTTAAAATTTGATACAATACAAAATTATTGTTAATCAATTAGTTATTTGAACTACTATAACAGTATATTACTATATAGTGCCCTCTGTGGATGCTGCCGCAGTGCCCTCTGTGGATGCTGCCGCAGTGCCCTCTGTGGATGCTGCCCCTGTGCCCTCTGTGGATGCTGCCCCAGTGCCCTCTGTGGATGCTGCCCCAGTGCCCTCTGTGGATGCTGCCGCAGTGCCCTCTGTGGATGCTGCCGCAGTGCCCTCTGTAGATGCTGCCACAGTGCCCTCTGTAGATGCTGCCACAGTGCCCTCTGTAGATAATGCAACAAACCCCTAGATAATGCCACAGTGCCCTCTGTAGATAATGCCACAGTGCCCTCTGTAGTTAATGCAACACACCCCTAGATAATGCCACAGTGTCCTCTGTACATACTGCCACAGTGTCCTCTGTACATACTGCTACAGTGCCCTCTGTAGATGCTGCCACAGTGCCCTCTGTAGATGCTGCCAGTGTTCCCTCTGTAGATGCTGCCACAGTGCCCTCTGTAGATGCTGCCGCAGTGCCCTCTGTAGATGCTGCCGCAGTGCCCTCTTTAGATGCTGCCACAGTGCCCTCTGTAGATGCTGCCACAGTGCCCTCTGTAGATGCTGCCACAGTGCCCTCTGTAGATGCTGCCACAGTGCCCTCTGTAGATGCTGCCACAGTGCCCTCTGTAGATGCTGCCACAGTGCCCTCTGTAGATGCTGCCACAGTGCCCTCTGTAGATGCTGCCACAGTGCCCTCTGTAGATGCTGCCACAGTGCCCTCCATAGATGCTGCCACAGTGCCCTCCGCTCTGTAGATGCTGCCACAGTGCCCTCTGTAGATGCTGCCACAGTGCCCTCCGTAGATGCTGCCACAGTGCCCTCCGCAGATGCTGCCACAGTGCCCTCCGCAGATGCTGCCACAGTGATGTCAGGAGCTTGCCCAGAGCTGGAGTCCCGGAGCAGAGCCGCTTCTAGCACTCTGTCTGGGATTCCAGCTCTGCTCGTGACATCACTGTCTATATATGGACATGGATGTCAGGGACAACCCCAGAGCTAGAGTTCCGGGCAGAGCGCTAGTAGGCTCTTCCTGGGACTCCGGCTGTGCTCCTGACATCACTGGGACTCCTGCTCTGGGGAAGCCCCGGACATCATTGTCGATGTATGGACAGCGATGTCAGAGGCTTCCCCAGAGTTCCAGAGCAGAGCCTATACTAGCGCTCTGCCCAGGACTCCGGCTCTGGGGAAGCCCCAGACATCGTGTGTCCAAACATGGACACTGATGTCAGGGAATTCCACAGAGTCCCGGAGCAGAGCCTATACTAGCGCTCTGCCCGGGTCTCCGCTCTGGGGAAGCCCCAGACATCGCTGTTCATATGTGGACAGCAATGTCAGCGAATTCCAGAGTCTCGGAGCAGAGCCGATACTAGCGGCTCTGTGTCCCGCGGGCCGCAGATGACAGCCCCAGGGGCCGCATTCGGCCCGCGGGCCGCGTGCTTGGGACACCTGGGTTACAAGGTGGCGCGAGGGGTGTGGAAAAGGTAATAAATGTGAAGGTTCAAGTGCAGTTCCCCCTCTTATCTTCTGCTCCAACGAGAGGTACACCTTCTGTAGAGTGGGAAGATCTTGAGCCTTCATTTTCTCTAATTTCTGCCTTCACCCTCTTCCTGACGGCTGATGAACTCCTGCAGCAGGTTGCACAGCGAGTGGCTCTTGAAGGGACAGCCTGGCTGAATTCACTGTTAGCAGGGAGGAAGAGAGAAGTAAGCGAACCGGCCCAAGAGCAGTTACCATCAGCTACTTGAGGTAGGCCGCAACACGTCACACCTCCCCCAGCTAGATTAAGCCCTAGCCCAGCCGCCAGGGGTTCTCACTGGCCTCGTGTTGCCTCCGCTGCTGGTAGTGGTAGCGCCGCAAGTGCGAATTGTGGGGCCGAGGTAGTTGCGTGTGCTGGTCAGAGGCGTTCCTCCTCCGTTGCCTCAACGGGGAATGTGATCCCTCCCTCGCCCGACCCGTGCCTCTTATCTCCCGCCTCATGGGCCTCAGAGACCCGCATCGTATGCAGCTACAGGGGTGCCAGCGATTCCTGCACCCGCCGCTGCGGAGCGAAGGGTGAGGAATGCTAATACCCCTCTACTTACAGGCCAGGACAGCGTTGAGGCGGTCCTGCATCTGATGTTGCTAAGATGGTGTCCTACCATGAAGTGCATCAGGAAGCACATTGTGTGATCGCACCGGCTGTCCCGCTGTCCCAGGAGTCTTCCATTGCCTGTCCGCCAGGAGGGAGTCAGCCTTTGGTTCTAGCGACCTTGCCTGCGGACATGGTGCAGGTCCCCTTGGCCGGTTTCTTGGTTCGACCTCGGGTTGACCAGGAATTTAACCTTGTTGGAACTCTTTCCTATCATTGTAGCAGTTGAGTTGTGGGGCCGTGAGTTGACTAACAGACGCATTCATTTTTGGACGGATAATATGTCGATGTTCAATGTGTTTGTAATAAAATGGCTGACGCATTGTCTCGTTCGCAGATGTTGTTGTTCCGGGACTTGCATCCAATAGCATTTGGAGAGGGGGAACCCCGCCGTCACTTATGGGCCCTAGTAGAGGAGAACTTGTAAGTCTGTTGATGGGTTCTGTTGTTCTACGTGGAAGAGCCATTGCAAGTCGTGGTCCGTTTGGATGGAGGTAGCGGATAATGTTTTTCCGGTTAATGACAACCGGCATTTGGATCTACTTTACTCTAGAATTTATAGTTCACTTGCGTAAGTCAGTCTGTAGCGCCGCTATTGTAGGCAGACATTTGGCCGACGTGGCTTTTATGTTCAAGTTAAGGGGGGTTACTGATGTCACAAAATCCTTTGTGGTGCGGCAAGCGCTTAAAGAATAGAAGAAAGAAAAAGTCACACGGGATATGAGACGTCCTGTTTCCTTTGTATTATTAGGCAAAATCTTGGTGGCAGCGTTGCAGGTTTGTCGAGATCATTATGAAGATTCCCTGTTTCGTGCAGCATTTTCCTTGGCTTTATTTGCTGCATTGTGCGTTAGCGAATTGGTGCCCCCTAGTGCTGTCAAGGCAGGGGGACTGGCATTTTCGGATGTGGTGATTGGTTCTGAATTTTTTAAAGTTTGTGTGCATAGATCTAAGGCGGACCAGTTGTGAAGGAGTTCTTGGTTATCCATCGGTCAGTTAGGTGAGCTGCATTGCCCAATGGCTGTAGCGTCTGAGTTTTTGAAGGTACGTGCCCCAGGGCCGCAGTTTTTGTTACACACCAACTCCTCCACCCTTACTCGTTTCAATTCACCACAGTTTTTAAGTCATGCCTATGGCATCTGGGTCTGCCGGCACATGAATTTGGGACACATTCTCTCCTCATAGGTGCAGCCACTGAAGCGGATGCACTGGGTTTGGAAGACACTGCAATAATGTGGTTAGGCAGGTGGACTTCTGGGAGTTTTAAGTCTTACGTACGCCCGGATTTAGTGGTCAAGGAGGGTTGATGTGTTTTAATTTCCTTGATTCCTTGATTGTTTTGTGTTGAAATAATGATGTTTTGTGTGTTGATGTACTGATGTTATCGTTTTCTTTACTCGGCAAGATCTGGCAGGCCCCAAGTTTGGATCATAGGGCACTCATACGTGCATGGGGCCACTATCCGTGTGGCTTGGCGGGCTCTGGGTGCCATTTTGGGCTTGGTTCACGCAGAGGTGCAGTGGTACGGTTTCCTGGGGCATGCGGTGGGTACAGTTGTTGCCAAAGCTGGTATCTTTAGCTACTAACGCTAATTTTCCATCGGTGTTGATCGTACATGCTGGGGAAAACGACAGGTCAAGTAAAACTAGCGCAGTTATTGTCCTTTATGTGCTTAGACCTGGGTCGTTTGCAGCAACTATTTCCTAAGTGCGTTTTAATCTGGTCAGAGATAGTGGCCAGGTCAGTATGGCGCGGTGCCAAGGATATCTCCGCAATCGAGAGAGCTTGGAGATTGGTGAATGCACGCATTTCCCGATTTGTGTTCTCGTTGGGGGGAATAGCTTTGCGTCATCGCTTATTAGAAGGTGACAATGCAGGACTACTGGCTCCAGATGGCGTACTTTAAATGATATCGGCCTTGAGATTTTCATTTTAGATTTGCTCGACGGGGCCAAGCGAGGTTTGGAGCTTTTTAGTGGGAGTGGTCGGGAAATCTAGCAGGTTTCTTGGTTTCCCTTCATGGCAGAGTTTTTAGCTATGAAGGCGGTTTAGTACCCTACATGCCTGCTGGAACAGCGGTTCAATGGTATCTCAGGCTTTGGAAGAACATTAACCAGTTCAGGACCGGACTATTTTGAGCCTTCAGGTCCAGACACCGTTTAGCCATTTTTAGCACGTGTTAGTTAAATGGCTATAACTTTTTTATTTGTTGGGCTAACAACGTGATTTTTGCGATGTTTTTTCCGTAGACAATGCAGGTTTCTTTTTATTTTATCATTTTTATACACATCCTTTTTGCTATTTTCGAATTTTTATTCTTAAAGTTTGAAAATAATAGTAAAAAAATAAGCTTGTTTACATTTCAGTTATTTTTTTTTGGTAATAACATAGTTTTACCCTAAAATAGACCTTTTATTTGGGATCGTCATGGTCTACCGTAAATTTTAATATATTACATGTCTATATTAGAGTAATTGGGTCAGCGCTAGTGTTACAACCATGATTGGCCGGGGGGGGGAACATTTTTTTTTGAGGTGTGTATTTTATGTGTATTTATTATTTTTATCAAATATATATTATTTTTATCATATATATATATATCAAAAAAGACCTTTGGGGAACTTTATATATATTTTTTTCTTTCTTTTACACCATGTTTTTCCACTGTAACTGGAGCTGCACAGCAGCCCCAGTTACAGGGGAAATCAGCCCTCTCATAGTGACGCTTGTAACTAATAGGGCTGTGCTGGGTCTAGTAAGACCCAGCAGCAGTCTGTCACTAACGGCACCCGGCGATCATGTGACCAGTCACATGAACACCAGGAGGAATAGAGACAGCGCCGCTGCTGCTGTCTCTATTCCTATACACAGCGTTCATTGAGGGCTGTGTACAAGTGATCAGAGAAGACAGAAGCAGCGAAAGCTGCTTCTATCCTCTCCTCAGGGTCCCCGGCAGTCACTGACAGCTGGAGACCCGACATTCAGCTGCCCGATCGCTCAGGCAGCAAGTTAAAACCCAAGCCGTAAAAAGACTATGGCTCAAGTTTTAAGAACCAAGACCGCTGGCCGTAAAAACACAGCCAGCGGTCGGGAACCAGTTAAAGAGGATAAAGCTTTCAAGCTGATTACATTTTTATTTTATTATTCAAAAAATATTGTTTTGAAAATAAAGCTGTGGCCACTTCCACTTCCTAATACAACGTGTCTTGGTTTTATTATAGAATAAAGGCCTCAAGCACACGACCGTAGCGATGTGCACAGACGTGATTTTCTGGTTGGCCGGCCGCAGAGTGACACACGCGAGCCACCTGCAAATCGCGGGCCATGCACATGGCCGCATCCATTATTTTCTACGAGCCTGGACCGCAGAACACGGCCGATATAAAACATGTCCATTCTTTCTGCGGTTCAGGCTCCCGGGCCATGCACGGACCGTGGAAACCACAGTCGTGTGCACGGGCCCATGGAAATGAATGGGGCCGCAATTCACCCGTGGACTTTCGGGGGAATTGCGGCCTCAAAAGCACGTTCGTGTGCATGGGGCCAAAGAGTTAATGGATCCTGGGCGGTATGATGGTAAGGTGACTATCCTTGCAGTCTTTCCTACATACTTTCCCGCTCTTTACCATCCACATCTGGCATTAGCTTGAAAAAATGCATTAAAAAAAACTGCATCAAAATGGCACGTGAAAACACCTGAAGAACTCTTGTAGGCCTGGTTCACACATCGTGTATGTGTTTTTGCGCAGTTACACTTGTGGAATCCGCACCTAAATTTGGCAGCATTTTTGCAGCGTACAATGTAAGCGAGTGTTGTTTTAACAAACCTCATTCACTAAGGCCTTATTTATACGAGCGTAGTTCACGTCCGTGATACGTGCGTGAAAATCACGCGCGTCACACGGACCTATGTAACTCAATGGGGCCGTTCAGACAGTTCGTGATTTTCATGCAGAGTGTGTCCGCTGCGTAAAACTCACGAAATGTCCTATACTTGAGCGTTTTTCGCGTATCACGCACCCATTGAAGTCAATGGGTGCGTGAAAATCACGCGCGGCACACGGAGGCACTTCCGTGTGCTGCGCATGATTCGCGCAACAGTAGATCAAGAAATTAAGGGAAAAATAAAACCTCCTCCTTCCTTTCTTTTTCTAAACCTCAAAACCGCGTGTCATAAGAATGGCAAATGTGCGCAAATCACGCAGCCACGCACCAAACACTTAGGGTATGTACACACGACCTATTTTCAGATGTAATACAGGCGTTTTACGCCTCGAATTACGCCTGAAAAGACGGCTGGATTACGCCTGCAAACATCTGCCCATTGCTTGCAATGGGTTTTACGATGTTCTGTTCAGACGAGGTGTCATTTTACGCGTCGCTGTCAAAAGACGGCGCGTAAAAAGACGCCCGCGTCAAAGAAGTGCATGTCACTTCTTTGGACGTTTTTGGAGCTGTTTTTCATTGACTCCATTGAAAAACAGCTCCAATTACGTCCGTAATGAACGCCGCGAAAAACGCGAGTACTTGCAAAAACTTAATTTGTTAAGACGTGAGAACATACCCTTATGACACACGGAACTGCAAAAAGCACACGTTCGTGTGAATTTTGCCTTAAAAAAATTTGCCGCAGATTCTAGACAAGCCTTATCTGTTGCAGAAATGTTCATCCAAAGCATGACAATGGGTAAAATTCGCTGCTTAATTTGCACAAAATCGTAAAACAATCTGCATAAAACACATGCTGATTTATCGCAGAATTTGTTACGGATTTCTAGACTGGTTCAACAGCGTGATATATAAATGATGTGTGAACCAGGCCTTAGGCACCCATGTTTGTCAACTATCTAGTTTGCACAATGGTTTTTAACCCCTTAGTGTCTAAGCCTGTTTTGGCCTTGTGGACACAGCCGATTTTTGCAAATCTGACGTGTTACTTTATGTGGTAATAACTCCAGAATGCTTTTGCCTATCCAAGCGATTCTGAGATTGTTTTCTCGTGACATATTGTACTTTATGATACTGAAAAAATGTGGTCGTTAAATTCAATATTTAGAGAAAATTTGCAAAAATCGGCATTTTTCTAAATTGTAATGTATCTGCTTGTAACAGATCGTAATACCACACAAAATATTTACTAGTTCACATCCCCCATATGTCTACTTTAGATTGGCATCGTTTTTTGAACGTCCTTTTATTTTTCTAGGACATTACAAGGCTTAGAACTTTAGCTGCAATTTCTCGCATTTTCAAGAAAATTTAAAAAGGCTATTTTTTCAGGGACCAGTTCAGTTCTGAAGTGTCTTTGAGGGCCTTATATATTAGAAAGTCCCCATAAATCACCCCATTTTAAAAACTGCACAACTCAAAGTATTCAAAACAGCATTCAGAAATTATTTTAACCCTTTAGGCATTTCACAGGAAATAAAGCAAAGTAGAGGTGAAATTTACAAATTTAAAATTACTTTTTACGAAATTAATTTGTAATACAGTTTTTTCTGTAACACAGAAGGTTTTACGATCGAAACGCAACTCAATACTTATTTCCCAGATTCTGCAGTTTTTAGAAATATCCCACATGTGGCCCTAGTGTGGTAATGGACTGAAACACCGGCCTCAGAAGCAAAGGAGCACCTGGTGGATTTTGGGGCCTCTATTTTATTAGAATATATTTTAGGAACCATGTCAGGTTTGAAGAGGTCTTGTGGTGCCAAAACAGTGGAAACCCCCCAAAAGTGACCCCATTTTGGAAACTACACCCCTCAAGGAATTTTTCAAGAGGTATAGTTAGCATTTTTAGCCCACAGGTTTTTTGCTAAATTTATTGGAACTGGTCTGTGAAAATGAAAATCTACTTTTTTTTCAGAAAAAACTTACGATGTTTTAGTTTTTACAAGGAATAATGGAGAAAAAGCACCCCAACATTTGTAAAGCAATGTCTCCCGATTACGGCAATACCCCATGTGTGGTAATAAACTGCTGTTTGGACCCACGGCAGGGCTCAGAAGGGAACGAGGGCCATTTGGATTTTGGAGCGCAGATTTTGCTGGAATGGTTTTTGGTGCCATGTCGTGTTTGCAAAGCCCTGGAGGGACCATAACAGTGGAAACTCCCCAAAAGTGACCCCATTTTGGAAACTACACCCCTCAAGGAATTTTTTTAGGGGTATAGTTAGCATTTTGACCCTACACAGTTTTTGCTGAATTTATGGGAATTATGCAGTGAAATTGAAAATCTAAATTTTTTCTAATGAAATATAGTTTTAGCTGAGAATTTTTCATTTTGACAATAGATAAAGGAGAAAAAACACCCCAATATTAGTAAAGCAAACTCTTCTGAGCACAGCAATACCCCATATGTGGTAATAAACTGCTGTTTGGACACACGGCGGGGCTTAGAAAGGACGGAGCGCCATTTGACTTTTGGAGCTCAAGTTTTGCTGGAATGGTTTGCGGCCCCATGTCACATTTGCAAAGCCACCGAGGGGCCAAAATAGTGCAAACCCGGCAAAAGTGACCCCATTTGGGAAACTATACCCCTCATGGAATTTATCTAGCGGTATAGTGAACATTTTGACTCCACAGTTTTTTTGCTGAATTATTGGGATTATGGAGTGAAAATGAAAATCTACATTCTTTCCACTAAAATGTTGAATTTTTTTCATTTTCACAAGGAATAAAGGAGAAAAAGCGCCCCAACAATTGTGAAAGCCAGAACTTCTTTATTTTTTCTACACCGGAGCTGTGTGAGGGCTTATTTGTTGCAGGACAATCTGTAGTTTTCATTGGTACCATTTTGGGGTACATGCGATTTTTTGATCACTTTGTATTTCATTTTGTTGGCAAGCAAGGTGACCAAAAACCTGCAATTCTGATGGTTTTTATAATTTTTTTTTTACGGCGTTCGCCATGCGCTATGAATGACAATTTTACTTTATTCTGCGGGTCGGTACGATTACGGTGATACCAGATGTATATAGTTTCTCTTATGCTTTGCAGCGTCTGCACGATAAAATCACTTTTGTTTCAAATAATTAATTTTTTGTGTCACCATATTCTGAGAGCCATAACTTTTTAATTTTTCCATCAAAAAAGCTGTGGGAGGGCTTGTTTTTTGCAGGGCGGCCTGCAGTTTTTAATGGTATAATTTTTGGGTACATGCAACTTTTAGATCCCTTTTTTTATTCTGTTTTGCGAGGGGTAGTGACTAACAAACAGCGATTCGGGTAAAATAGCATGATATTTTTATCGTTTGGGTCGTTACGGACGCGGGGATACCACATATGTGTACTTATTATAGGAAAACTATAAGACTTATTATAGGAAAAAAGGCTGTTATAGTGTTTTTTAACATGAAACTTATTTATTTTTACTTTTTTACAACATTTTTATTAACTTGTTTTAACTTTTTTTGTGTCCCACTAGGGAACTTGAAGGCATGAAGCCCTGATCGCTATTCTAATACACTGCACTACCTACATAGTGCAGTGTATTAGAGCTGTTAGCCTAATAGGCTTCCGTACTAGGAAGCGATTGTTAGGCTACGGTTGCCATAACAACCATCGGAACACCCGCGGGTGCCGATGGTTGTCATTAGCAACCATAGGGCGCGATCTAAGGGGTTAATCGGCCGGATCGGAGCCTAGCTCCGGTCCTGGCCGTTAGAGCACGATGTCAGCTGTGACAAACAGCTGACACCCGCGCCCGTGGCAACCATCGTGGTTGCGGACAGGCTACAAGACACTTCGATGCATCGATCGCGTTGATCGATGCATCGAAGGAGTTAATCGGCTGGATCGGAGCCTAGCTCCGGTCCTGGCCATTGCAGAGGGGTGTCGGACAGCTGATTGCCGGCGGTGATAGCGCTGGCTCAGCTTCTGAACCAGCGCCATCACATACACCCCGTCATGGAGCTGTGATTGGTCAGTCTGCTTTGACTGACCAATCACAGCGATCGCCGGCAGGAGACCGCTGTGAATGGTCCCCTGCCGTCTTACTGTGCCGATCAACTGTCATAAACAGTTGACGGCACAGTTCTGTCACCTTGTCCTTTGACAGGGTGACAGTTTTTAGCCAGGACGCACCGGTACGTCCCGGTGCCTTAAAGCACTGCAATACAGGACGTACCGGTGCGTCCTGGTGCGGTAAGGGGTTAAGCACCACGTGCTTTTCTGTTTGTCAACATAAAACCAGAGTGTCATAATGATGCCAGCTGCGCGAAAATCACGCAGCCACACACCATGTGCTGATGCCACACGGACCTTTTGCGCGCATAAAACGCAGCGTTTTTTGCGCTCGCAAAACGGACATGTCCGTGTGAATAAGACATAAAGGAGGTTTAGATTTAAACTTGTGTAAAATGAATTAGGATTTGATCCTTGAATTGTGATTTTAGGGATTCCAGCAGCAATTGGCAATAACTCATGTGGTAAGGCTCTTTATTTATATGGGTGACAAAAGCGCCATCTGGTGGAAATTTACTGCAAGGGAAACATGAATTCAATCACTAAACAGGCTGTATAGAAATATATGAATGTGTCTGATATATTCCTCAGCGCTTTACAATTGGGGTAGTTACAAACAAGTAAAGTGATGAATAATCATCATACAAGTTTACAATGTAAATGTACTCTATTGTGTTTATATACCCTAAATGACACTATTAACCACATTAGAACATATTGAGCATGTATATTCCTCTGTTTTAGACAAATTGGATTATAATCTGAGAATCCTTGAGCATAAATTTGGCAAGACTGAATAATTGGAGAAAAGAATGCAATGGTTGCAAACCAAGCTAGAGATTGTCTCAGACATTATATATGTGTCGGGAGATTTTGCCAGTGTTGACGGATCAGTAATCTAGAATCTGTGCTTGGCCGTGGATTATCATCAGATCCCACCCGAATCGTCTGGTTGTACCTACCAATATCTAATGCTGCAGCGACCTCCAGAGTGAACATGGCTGCCATCGCGATCTATGATCACCGTCCACATCTTCACATTGATCCAGACTTACCTCATCACTATCCTCTTCATCTTTGCCTTTCTTCTTCTTGGTCTTGTCTTCCTGCTTTTTCTTTTCCTTTTCTGGTAATATGTCATCCAACCAAGCAAGGTCATGTTGGCTGAATACCCAGTCCAGCATCTTTCTCACCATCATTAAGCCAAGGATCTGGAAAGGAACCAGAAAAACAACCCAAACTAGGCATTATACATGACGTCTGCTACTATCCTATACTAAGCTCAACACTGCGGGCCAGATTTATTAAAGGGGATGGCCACTTTCTAGTCAAATTTCTAAAATAGCATAAACTGCTGGGTTCTGACAGGGGCAACTGTAACTTCTCTCTTTGCTTCCTCCTGTGTGGAATTTCAAGGCTCCCTAATCTCCCTGGATCGGCTGCATAAACAGTGGATGACGGCGGTGGTGCCGTCCATAGCTGTCAAGATGGAGGCAGTCACAAGATTTACCCAGGTGACCGCCTCCCTTGCTGCCTGCGCTTTTGCACTGGCGCCGAATGATGGCTGTACGCGTTTAGCCAATGCGCAGATACAGGCAGCAGGATCTCCTATGTCTGCGCATGCGTCAGGGAAGCAGAACGTGTAAGATAGTAGAGCCGGAGACTGCAGGGTGATGAGCGCGAGGGCTACATATGCCCCCAGGCCACCAGTTTCCCTCCATTGACATATCTTTAGCAGGTATAAGCACATGTGCTATATTACTTCAGCGAGATTTATTTATTAAGACGGCAAGTAGATAGATAGATAGATAGATAGAGAGAGAGAGAGAGATAGATAGATAGATAGATAGAGAGAGAGAGAGATAGATGATAGATAGATGATAGATAGATAGATAGATAGATAGATAGATAGATAGATAGATAGATAGATAGGAGAGAGAGATGAATAGATGATAGATATATAGAAATGAGATAGATAGATAGATAGATATGAGATAGATAGACAGACAGACAGACAGACAGACAGATAGATAGGTAGATATGAGAGAGAGATGAATAGATGATAGATACAGTGAAGGAAATAAGTATTTGATCCCTTGCTGATTTTGTAAGTTTGCCCACTGTCAAGGTCATGAACAGTCTAGAATTTTTAGGCTAGGTTAATTTTACCAGTGAGAGATAGATTATATATAAAAAGAAAAACAGAAAATCACATTGTCAAAATTATATATATTTATTTGCATTGTGCACAGAGAAATAAGTATTTGATCCCTTTGGCAAACAAGACTTAATACTTGGTGGCAAAACCCTTGTTGGCAAGCACAGCAGTCGGACGTTTTTTGTAGTTGATGATGAGGTTTGCACACATGTTAGATGGAAGTTTGGACCACTCCTCTTTGCAGATCATCTGTAAATCATTAAGATTTCGAGGCTGTCGCTTGGCAACTTGGATCTTCAGCTCCCTCCATAAGTTTTCGATGGGATTAAGGTCTGGAGACTGGCTAGGCCACTCCATGACCTTAATGTGCTTCTTTTTGAGCCACTACTTTGTTGCCTTGGCTGTATGTTTCGGGTCATTGTCGTGCTGGAAGACCCAGCCACGAGCCATTTTTAATGTCCTGGTGGAGGGAAGGAGGTTGTCACTCAGGATTTGACGGTATATGGCTCCATCCATTCTCCCATTGATGCGGTGAAGTAGTCCTGTGCCCTTAGCAGAGAAACACCCCCAAAACATAATGTTTCCACCTCCATGCTTGACAGTGGGGACGGTGTTCTTTGGGTCATAGGCAGCATTTCTCTTCCTCCAAAAACGGCGAGTTGAGTTAATGCCAAAGAGCTCAATTTTAGTCTCATCTGACCACAGCACCTTCTCCCAATCACTCTCAGAATCATCCAGATGTTCATTTGCAAACTTCAGACGGGCCTGTACATGTGCCTTCTTGAGCAGGGGGACCTTGCGGGCACTGCAGGATTTTAATCCATTACGGCGTAATGTGTTACCAATGGTTTTCTTGGTGACTGTGGTCCCAGCTGCCTTGAGATCATTAACAAGTTCCCCCATGTAGTTTTCGGCTGAGCTCTCACCTTTCTCAGGATCAAGGATACCCCACGAGGTGAGATTTTGCATGGAGCCCCAGATCGATGTCGATTGACAGTCATTTTGTATGTCTTCCATTTTCTTACTATTGCACCAACAGTTGTCTCCTTCTCACCCAGCGTCTTACTTATGGTTTTGTAGCCCATTCCTGCCTTGTGCAGGTCTATGATCTTGTCCCTGACATCCTTAGAAAGCTCTTTGGTCTTGCCCATGTTGTAGAGGTTAGAGTCAGACTGATTAATTGAGTCTGTGGACAGGAGTCTTTTATACAGGTGACCATGTAAGACAGCTGTCTTTAATGCAGGCACCAAGTTGATTTGGAGCGTGTAACTGGTCTGGAGGAGGCTGAACTCTTAATGGTTGGTAGGGGATCAAATACTTATTTCTCTGTGCACAATGCAAATAAATATATATAATTTTGACTATGTGATTTTTTTTTTTTTTATATAATCTATCTCTCACTGGTAAAATTAACCTAGCCTAAAAATTCTAGACTGTTCATGTCTTTGACAGTGGGCAAACTTACAAAATCAGCAAGGGATCAAATACTTATTTCCTTCACTGTATATAGAAATGAAATAGATAGATAGATAGATAGATAGATAGATAGATAGATAGATACTTTATTTATCCCCAAAGGGAAATTGGTTTACAGTACATATTATACAAAAACAATACAACATACATCGACAACATATAATAAAATATGTATTAAAAAGCATCATCACACACTACAAAAACATTATAAAGTGCAATAGCTTTTGGCATAAAAGATCTTTTAAATCGTTCTTTCCTACATCTAAATTGTAGTAATCGATCACTAAAACAGCTTTGTTTATCGATTAAAATGCTATGCAACGGATGCAACTCCTCCAACTTTAAATGCACTAATCTTCCTTAATAACCTTTTATTTAATACCTCCTCAAATAAAGGCACCTCACTAACCATGATCGCTTTTCCCTTTTTGATCACCTTACTCGATTTATTCTTTTCAGCTTCTCTAATGTTACTTCCCCAACAGACAGCACCATAAAATAGAACGCTAGCGACCACAGAGTTATAAAACATTAACATAATTTTATCACAGACATTAAACGAGCGCAAGTTACGTAAAAGATACAACCGGCTCAATGCTTTTTTGTACACCTTTTCTGTATTCTCGATCCAATCCAAATTCTGGTCCAAATATATACCCAAATATTTGTACGATGTCACTCTCTCCACTTCCTGATTTAGAATAGACACCGGCGCCACTATCTCTTTTTTTCGGCATAAATCAATAATCATTTCTCTTGTTTTCCCAATATTTAATTCCAACCCATTATCCACACTCCATTTAACAAATTCAGATATCACATCCCTATATTCTTTATCACAGCCCCCCTTTACTGCCCCCATAATCACGGAATCATCAGAGAATTTCTGCAGATGACAACTTCCAGTATTGTACCTAAAATCTGCCGTATATAGCGCAAATAAAAACGGCGATAACACAGTCCCCTGTGGTGCTCCATTATCACTTATTTCTATCCTCCATGTACATTGCCCACTCCGCACACACTGGGGGCGTCCTCTTAAATAATCAAATATCCAATTAGACACTCTAGGGTTAATTTGCATTCCTTCCAATTTATTTTTCATTAGATCCGGCCTTATCAAATTAAAAGCACTAGAAAAATAAAAAAACATGACTCTCACTATCACCCCCTGCGCCTCCAAAAAAGAGTACGCCCTATGTAAAAAATATAAAACTATAAAAATATAAAAGTAACATAGTAAGATTAAGTGTGGCAGTAAGTCCACACTTATCTTAGAGTGTTGCTCCAGAAAAAGGCAAAACAGTACAATCAGCGTCATGGATCAATTAACCATCTCAAGCAATCTATAACAGATTTAATAGGATTAGAAAAACATGGCCGCTTTCTTAAGAGAACAGGTTGCATGTGGTGTTACAGCTGCAATACCAGACCCAACCCATGCACAGGTGTGGCACTGTTTTGGGATAAAGCAGCCATGTTTTTATAATCTGACCTGTACAACCCCTTTAAACTATAGTACCGCATTAAATTCAAATCACAAGCAATATACATGATATTCATTGAAACTATATCCATTTCTTTTAACATTTTATAGAGATGTTATACCGTACAAAGACATCTATAGACTCCACACTTGTTCCTCACCATGACAGGGAAAATGATGGCAGCAACTGTAGACTTGAGAACCCACAGCACAGCGAGACAGACAATCTGGACAACAGTGAAGAGATGAACTCGCCGGAGAGGGACATGTCGGAGATATGCATAGTCAGGCTGGTGCTTTGCGGGCATCATGAAGAGCTTACAGCGGTCCCAGAACTAGCAAGAAATTAGTTTTTCATCACAATGCAATATTTTCTATAATTATTTCTATAGAAATCATCATCATGCACCAGGGTTGAAATGATGGTATTGGGGAGAACAGCTGAGGAACCTACTGGACCTTTTATGGCTAACATTTCGTCAAAACACATTATGGGTCAGCAATACAGGGCTTGTTATACAGGGTATAACCCAAGACTTTACCGTGGCTAAGCAATGACATTGATGGTTTATTACTATTCAGATCTTGCTATGACAAACTCATGAATGATGTTCCTCAAGAAGACATTGGTACAAATGGATCGTCACAGATATATCATCATATGTAGCGTAGTACAAGTAACATGCTGTCTAAGGAGAAGGACATGACCAGACATCTTGTCATGACTAAGTTCAGTAAACAGGAGGTCACTGAGGGATAAGTTGTACCAAAATATGGCACATAAATAGAGTACATATGCATTATCATTTAATTTATTAAAAAAATATTTTGGGGATAAAGCAGAAAAATAAACAATTTCCAAACAGTTTATTATTTCTCTCTTTCACGCTAGACCCCAATCATCATAAATAATTCTATAGCTTTAATGTACATGTAGCTGCGGTTCTGAGGATACCAAATATGTATATATTATTTTGTATCTTATGAATTACATTTAATATTTTTTTTTTTATTATTATTATTATTAAAAAAATGTGTTTGGTTTTTTATTCATTTTTTCTGTCCTTACTTTTTTTATATATTTTTTCTTAATCACATAAGTATGCCCTAACAACAGGGAATATGGCCAGCTACTGGCCCAAATCACGTCACAGGGTTTCCCCCACAGACTCTCCCTTTGTACAGTATGCTTACAAAGGGTTAAACGGCAGAGATCAATGATTTGCCTGATCGTGCGGGCACAGGAGCAGTGCCCGCGCAATCAGCATGACGACTACATGTGCTTGTTAAGATGCAGCTAGTGCCTGCCGCTCATGAGGAGTATACTCATCATATGTCGGCAAGCAGCAGTAAAAGGACAAATGCTTTAGCAATGCTGACAGTTAGATGGGACCTCTGCTTGCTCTCCTAAAAGCCCTAGGCACTGCTGGCATTAGTAGTGAGCACAATCCGTCTTTTTTCATAGGTCCTTGTTCATAGTACAGAGATTTTCCTCCATGTTGAAAGTGTCAATCAGGGGCAAAACAAGTGACTATGAGGCTCAAGAGCAAAATTTGGAAGAGAGCCCCAAGATACACCCTGAATAACTTCAGCAGCAAGTGAGTTCTGATGTCAAAGTTCTGAAGCATAAATGTTATGCTACATCCCTTCAGTCTGAAGGGGTGTAGCATAACATTTATGAGGGGTTCCAACCTCTTGCTTGGCAGTAATTGTAACATGCCCTTTTCTGATGTTTGGGACCGACACTCCCTGTCCGTGGCCCCAACCCTACATTTTCTTTCTCGCCTTTCCTACACTTTTCGATACCTGGTCCGCATGCTTTTTATGACCTATGGACCACCAGACTCATTTGAGTATCGACTACTTTGGTAAAATCCCCACCTTGCGTTCCCTTACGTCAGCGGACAATGGACACAATCTGGTCCAATCACGCCCCACTGCTAGCTCTCCTAAACCTTTCCTCTCCATGTAGATGTCACTGGCCGCTAAATGAGCCCCTCTTGACAAATCCCCTGTCACGTGATGAACTGCACAATTCCTTTCAAAATAATTCACTGACAAGGCAGCCACCGCTCTGACTCTACATTATGGGAGTCAGACAGAACGTGACAAGTATTCTATTTCTACGACAGAGATTTATGGATTCTGCCAAATTAAACATTACTACTACTTGATTTTTAGGACCTCTACGTTTTTCCCTGCCTGACTATTTCAATACATCTGATTACAGGGTGTCTCATCAAAGGGCATTTTTTTCCTACGTTTACAGCCTCCTTAACAGTATGTCTAATGTCCCACACCATAAGCGCTCATAAATGCTTAAATACAGGGGCGTAACTAGGAAAGACTGGGCCCCATAACAAACTTTTGACTGGAGCCCCCCCCTCCCCTGGGTGTCACACAACCCCCCCCTTGTAGATAGTGCCTTTTTTACAGCCCCCCTGTAGATAACGCCATACAGCCCCCCTCTGTAGATAGCGCCATACATCCCCCTGTAGAGAACGCCATACAGCCCCCCTGTAGGGAACGCCATACAGCCCCCCTGTAGAGAACGCCATACAGCCCCCCTGCAGAGAACGCCATACAGCCCCCCCTGCAGAGAACGCCATACAGCCCCCCCTGTAGAGAACGCCATACAGCCCCCCCTGTAGGGAACGCCATACAGCCCCCCCCTGTAGAGAACGCCATACAGCCCCCCCTGTAGAGAACGCCATACAGCTCCCCCCTGTAGGGAACGCCATACAGCTCCCCCCTGTAGGGAACGCCATACAGCGTCCCCCCTCCCAAAAAAATGCGACCTACAGTGTGTCCTACAAAATACATGTATCCCCTCTCCACAGGATCTCCACAGGATAGGGGATACATGAGTGATCGCTGGCAGCGATAGGGAGAACGGGGGACTGAAAGTCCCCTGAACTTCTCCATGACTAACCTCTGACTTCCGGCGTCTGCGCAGCTCTATAAAAATGAAAGGAGCGCTGGTCACGCATGCGCACAAGCACGACCGGCGCTCCATTCATTTCTACGGAGCTGCCGACACAGACCCCGGAAGTCCGAGGTTTGTGATGGAGAACTTCAGGGGACTTTCAGTCCCCCGTTCTCCCTATCAATGCCAGCGATCACACATGTATCCCCTATCCTGTGGAGATCCTGTGGAGAGGGGATACATGTCCTGTGGAGATCCTGTGGAGAGGGGATACATGTCCTGTGGAGATCCTGGTGCAACAGCCCGATGGGGATGAGGGAAAGTGCGGAGACCAATGTTGGGAGTTGTAGTACTCACGGTGGCTGTAGACCTCTCACACTCCTGCGGAGCTGGCACAGTGAAGGAGGGGGATCTGCATATGTATGGGTGGTAGTTGTTGATTCCCCCTGGGGCACACCCTGTGGTGCTGTCTCCTGGTGGATGGGATATGGGGTGCCCTTGATGTTAGTGGGTGCAGTGCAGATTAACACGCAGGAGACGGTGATGTAACTTGGTATAATAATAACTCACAGTTTCTTTACTGGAAGATTGCAGGCTGCAGCTTGGCTCCACATAGAAGTTATTATCCAGCTAGGGCAGGCGGGATGAGGCAGGCGGAGGCAGTTTCCTATCTGCAAGCAGCAAAATGAACTTTCTTCTCTCTTGCTTTCCTTCTCTTTAAGCAGGTTTGTTTCCCTGTATTAATTTCTAGTTCAGGCCAGAAGCTTTCTGAACTAAATATGCTGTGAGGCCCAGTATTATCTCAGCTCTCCTCACAGGCTGTCTTCCCTCGTTCCTCTCCTGGAACCGACTCCTCTACAACTTTCTGCTGCAAAGCCTCCTGGGAACTGCCTCAGACCCTCCTCTCCAGCCACACCCTTTACAGGCTGGAAAAATAGATTGTAATGACAATTCTGCATCACTAGGTGGCAGCATAACGCAACATATAACATTATGTTCAATGCATTACAATGTAAACAATACTCCTCTATGGTATTGTCAGGACACTACATACACCCCTGCTTTAACAAAAGCCGTCCTCGGCGTCTGCAACGATGGAGGAACTGCAACCCTAGGAATGGAAAAGTCAGGCACATATCAAGCATATATTAAAACAGTGCAATATATTACTTTCACGAAGAGTCTCATCAGTCCTTTAAGGCACTAGAATAAGGAATATGGGCGACGACTCTTGTTCAATGTAAAGTTCCTGTATCAACTGTTGGGGAACAGGGATGTGGATTCCTCATATAAACTTGTGGGGTGCAAGAGTTCTTAACTCAACCGGGACAGTGTCCAAAAGTTCGGCACAGAATAACTTGGGTAAATATAGCAAAGTCCTTCAATGTTCAAGTAAAAAGTATGAGGTAGAGAAAATGTTCAATTCTATGATGAAACAGTTAGTCGAGATACCTGGCGGGTAATTTACCCCTGGTGCTCCTCTCTGGTCTTCTAATAGGTTCTTCCTCGAAGAAAACTGGTTCTGGGTTCATCTGTTGCTCTGGGCTGGCTGAAGACCCTGGCTGTGATGTTATCGGAGTCTCAACTTGATCCGGAACACTTTTGTCAGGGACAATGAAGGAAATTAAAGGCCCACAGAACCAATTCAAAGGAGAAAAATCAGGCATCTCTGTCTCTGGTGACGGTAAAAGTTTCTCAACAACAGGAGGTTTCTCAACGATTTCAGCCTCTGCAGGAACAAACTCTTTTTGACACAATTTAAGTCTGTTACGATGGACTACTTGAGGTGCTCGGCCTTCTTTCACTATTTCGTACACGGCTGTGTCAGGATATGGGATGGCTTTGATGGTGTACGGTTCTGTTTCCCACTTGGTGTCCAGTTTGCTCGTTCTGTGATTATTCTTGAGCCAAACATGATCACCAATCTGAAAAGGCTCGGCTCTAGCATGCAAGTCAAAGTCCATTTGTTGCTTCTTGCGGGCTTCCTCCATTCGACTTTCAACAATTTTGTTGGCATCAGCCAGACGTCTTTGGTGGTCACTCACCCAATCGGTTCGTGGCAAGGGGTTGATGGCATCAGGCACTGACACATCCAGGTCTAAGTCAGCTGGTAATTTGCCCTGACGACCAAACATGAGGTAGTAGGGAGTGTACCCAGTGGAACAGTGTACAGTGTTGTTGTACATGTAAACTAACTCTGGTAGCAGGGTTGGCCAATTAGTCCTCCTCTGAGATGGCACAGTCCTCAGCATCTCTATAAGCGTCTGGTTCATCTTTTCACAGAGGCCATTGCCTTGTGGGTGGTAAGCTGTTGTACGGAGCTTCTGACAACTGTAGAGAGAGAACAGTTCTTGGAATAGCTGAGATTCAAATTCTGACCCTCTGTCAGTCAGGATCTTCTCAGGACATCCATAGGGTAGCATGAAGTATCTCCAGAAAACAGCGGCAGTGGTTTTGGCTGTCAAGTCTCGGACAGGTACTGCAACCGCAAACTTGGTGTAGTGATCGATGATGGTCATTGCATATGTGTATCCAGATCTGCTAGCCTCAAATTTGACATGATCTATGGCCACGATCTCCAAAGGTCGGTGACTTACGATGGGATGTAATGGAGCCTTCTGATCATGTTTTTCACCTCTGCTTAGAGCACAAGCTTGACACTCTCTGCACCAATTCTCAATATCTTCACGCATTCCTATCCAATAGAAGCGTCTGCGGATTGTGGCTTCTGTTTTTTGTACACCGAAGTGTCCCGATCTGTCATGGTAGGCTTCTAGTACTGTTCTTGCATCTCGACGGGGTACTACTACTTGATGTAGACGGTCACCAGTGATGGGATCCAGAGTGCTGCGTAGCATCAGACCTTTTTTTATGAAGAGTCGTCTCCTCTGTCTCCAGAGACGGATTAATTCAGGGTCTACATTGCCACGACGAAGTCTCTCAGGTACTCTTCTACTGACGAGAAAATCTTGCAGCTCTCCCATCACCCGACTCTCTGCTTGAAGTTTAATCCATTGCGCCTTCTCTTGGAGTGAATCTGAACTCTGTTGCTGGGAGCAAAGTCCTTTCTCTATGATGGTGATTGTGTTCTGCTGGGTGAAGCGGGTGTAGAAGGACGGCATTTCTACTTCTTCCCAGTCTTCTTCATTCTGAGCAGGTACTTCATCGGTTGGCAGGCGGGATAATGCGTCCGCATTCTCATTGGATTTGCCGGTTCTGTACCTGACCACGAAGTCGTAGTTTGCAAGACGAGATGCCCACCTTTGCTCTAGGGCTCCCAGCCTGGCTGTGTTCAGATGTGCAAGGGGGTTGTTGTCTGTGTAGACTACGAATGGTGTTGCCGCGAGGTAGTCTTTGTACTTCTCGGTTACAGCCCACACTAACGCGAGGAACTCCAATTTGAACGAGCTGTAATTTTGGTCATTTCGTTCAGTCCCTTTAAGCCCTCGGCTGCCAAAGGCTATTACCCGTTCTCTTCCCTCTTGCATTTGGGTCAGGATGGCTCCAAGACCTTTCTTGCTGGCATCCGTGTAGAGGCAGAAAGGTTGACTGTAGTCTGGATAACCAAGGATGGGTGGCTCAATCAGCTTCTGTTTCAGCAGCTGGAAGGCAATCTCTTGATCCTCAGTCCATTCAATAGGAATTGGTCTTTTCAGATGTTCCTTTGAGTGTCCTCTAAGAAGCTCTTGTAGAGGCTCTGCAATCTGGGCGAAATAGGGTATAAAGCGCCTGTAATAACCTGCGAATCCCAGGAAACTTCTCACCTCTTTTACTGTGGTGGGAGTAGGCCAATCCTTCACAACAGCAATCTTTTCTGGGTCAGGCATCACACCCTCAGAGCTAACAACGTGTCCCAAGTAGTTGACTTGTGGCTTCAGCAGATGGCACTTGGAGGGTTTCACCTTGAGACCATGCTTAATGAGAACCTGGAAGACCTCAGCCAGATGTTGTAGGTGGTCTTCATAGGACTTAGAGTAGATGATCACGTCATCCAAATACAGCAGAACAGTCTCAAAGTTCTTGTGGCCCAGACAGCGCTCCATCAACCTCTGAAAAGTTCCAGGTGCGTTACAGAGTCCAAAGGGCATGCAATTGAATTCAAATAGGCCCATGGGAGTGGTAAATGCTGTCTTCTCAATGTCTTCTGGGGCCATAGGTACCTGCCAGTACCCACTTGTCAAATCCAGGGTGGAGAAATAAGCAGCTTTTCCCAAAGCAGTCAAGGACTCTTCTATGCGTGGTAGAGGATAGGCATCTTTGTGGGTTATATTGTTAATTTTCCGGTAGTCTACGCAGAATCGCATCTTGCCATCTTTCTTTTTGACTAAGACAATAGGTGCAGCCCAAGGGCTGTGACTGTCCCGAATCACCTTGGCATCCTTCATTTCTTTTATCATCTTCTTGACAGGTTGGTACATAGTGGGTGGTATGGGCCGGTATCTCTCTTTAATTGGAGGATGAGAGCCAGTTGGGATATTGTGCTTCATTATGCTGGTCTTCGCGAAGTCCAGGGGATGTTTACTGAAGGCCTGATGGTATTCTCTTGAGACTTCCAATACTCCTTCAATTTGTTCAGCAGGCGTGGCAATATCCCCAACAAAAATTTCTGACCACCATGGTGTAGATGAATTCTCTTCTTGTGTACTCTGTATTTGAGTGGACTGTTGGGCAGCAACTGTTGAATCTTCCACAATGTCTTGGAATGTGACCTGTAATAACTGGGCAACAGAGTAGTATTTCTTTAATACCACAGGGATGTCACTCAGATTCAAGAGGCGGATGGGTACCTTTCCGCGGGAAACGGTCACTAGACTTCTTGCAGCAAGCACCATAGGATGTTCTTCAAGATGGAGGGGTTCTACTAAGGCTTGGTAGTCTTGGCCTCGTATCCCTGGGCGAGCATGGCACCACAGCAGGGTTTCGGTACCGGGTTTCAGGATCACTGGACGGACATCTCTAATGCGGGCACGGCAGATCTCTCCTCTGACGTTGGCAAACTTCTGCTGAGCGCACAGCACACGAATAGTCTGTTGGATTACTTTCTGCGCAGAGTGTGAAGCTGTTGGCAGGGATCGGTGTAGGGCATCTAGCATTTCCCCATAACAATTCCTTAGGATGTTCATTCCGAGCACCACTGGAGGCATGTCTTCATCATCGACCTTTACTACGATCACACCTTGCTGTGTTAGGTTAGTCTCTCCCACTTGAACGGTGGGTTCCCAGTAACCTTGCAGGGGTACTGTCTGACCATTGCTTGCAATAACATTCAGCCAAACTTCTGGTGGCTGCATCAATAGGTCGCTGCTCCAGTATTTCTCAAACATGGCTTTCTCTATGGTGGTGACTTGCGAACCAGTGTCCAGCAGAGCTGTAAGGGGTACCCCATTAATGTGGATGGTGACTAATGGATGGGGCCCGACATACCTGGTCAGCCAATTTGGATCTTCTGGACCTAGTGTTCTTCCACCCGAGGGATGTTCTTTTGACCGCCAGCACTCTCTCTCCACATGACCACTTTTGTGGCAGTGTCTGCAGATGGGCCTTCTATGAGTATCAAACCTGTCTGTAGGCAATCTTCCAGATCTCCTGTAGTATCCCTTGCTCGCACTGTCAGTAGGACGACTCCTATGCTGTGGGGACTCACACTCTGGCTGAGGACGCATCTCTAACTGTTCAAGCTTATGACACACCTTCTCCAAGCTCTTAGTCAGGATTGCGACTTGGTCCTTTAAATCAGCCACTGCATCTGGAATCTGTACTTGTGCACCCTGGGCAGCAAGGAGAGTAAAATTTCCTGGAGACACAGGACACATGAGCTTAGCATCTCCATAACTGTCAGCAGGACACACAGCAAATTTGGTTGATTCTTGGTTGAGTTCTACCCCCAGGATTCTGATGGACAATTCTTTAAAATCCAGGAACGTACTTTCAGGATGTTGAGCAGACAGCATCTTTAGTTGACTTTTCAGAGACTTTGTTTCAGCTCCTTCAATAAACTGCTCCCGCAGTGTGTTATCTGCATTCTGTGCTTCACGTGGGTCCACTTCTATAACGGCCCTCAGTGCCTCCTGTAGGGATAAAGCATAGTCTCTAAGGGACTCACCGGGCTGTTGTTTCTTGCTAAAGAAGCGCATTTTCAATTCTGATACCGTCCTGGTTTCAAAGGTGACCAGTAGTCTTTCAAGAATCTGTTCTACTGTCCTTCGTTCTGCATGAGGCCATGACTTTACCTCTCTCAATGCAGCGCCCCCTAGCTGGCCAATGAGAATTTCCACCTTCTGTTCTGTTGACACTGGATATAACCGGAACATAGCAAGCATTTTCCCTTTAAATTCTCTCAGGGTATGTGATTCACCTTTGTAGCGGGGGAGCCAGGGTGCTCCAAAATAATACGGCATGGTCAGCGGCATCATATGCCTGGTTGTGGGTGATCCACCTCGGCTGGGGGAGCCGTTATCGCTGTCGTCAGACATTTCTAATATAAATTCCTATCGTTGCCCCTAGCAACGAGATGCTCAGTAGCAGAATGTGTAGTAAGTCTCTTATTTGTGCTCACTGATGCGACAAGTTCATCTTTACTTGGGCTGAATTGTAAAAACTTTCAGCGGTACTCACTGTTTTGGAGCTGGAACCTCTTTCTCTGTCTTTTTGGAATATAGGCGGCCGCTGTGACTCAGATTCTATACTTTTCAAGATGGCGGCGCCCATCTACTTCCAGTGGTTCCGGCTTGTTTCTCCTTCCCCACTGCAACAGTAGGTAGGAACTTTGGTTCCACTGTAGTGGTCGGTAACATGAGGTTCCTTGCTGTTGCTGGGCAGATTCTCTGCTTTCCCGCCTTCAAGTGAGCGGGGGTGGAACTAAGAGCAATTGTGATGCAGCAAACAATTCAATGCAAACAGTCTCTAATGGCACTTTTGTTCTGCTAAACAATGATCAATTCAATGTAAAAGTCTCTAATCACATTCACTGTCAGTACAGCAATTTCTATCACAAGTTCCATAAGTAACACACAGTCTTTCCAAGATGGCTGCTTAACCCCACATGTGCTGGTGATAATTTCTTGCAACAATAAAGTCTCTTTAGCAGGCACAGAGGTGTATTAATCCTGTTCGTGACGCCAATTTATGTGCAACAGCCCGATGGGGATGAGGGAAAGTGCGGAGACCAATGTTGGGAGTTGTAGTACTCACGGTGGCTGTAGTCCTCTCACACTCCTGCGGAGCTGGCACAGTGAAGGAGGGGGATCTGCATATGTATGGGTGGTAGTTGTTGATTCCCCCTGGGGCACACCCTGTGGTGCTGTCTCCTGGTGGATGGGATATGGGGTGCCCTTGATGTTAGTGGGTGCAGTGCAGAGTAACACGCAGGAGACGGTGATGTAACTTGGTATAATAATAACTCACAGTTTCTTTACTGGAAGATTGCAGGCTGCAGCTTGGCTCCACATAGAAGTTATTATCCAGCTAGGGCAGGCGGGATGAGGCAGGCGGAGGCAGTTTCCTATCTGCAAGCAGCAAAATGAACTTTCTTCTCTCTTGCTTTCCTTCTCTTTAAGCAGGTTTGTTTCCCTGTATTAATTTCTAGTTCAGGCCAGAAGCTTTCTGAACTAAATATGCTGTGAGGCCCAGTATTATCTCAGCTCTCCTCACAGGCTGTCTTCCCTCGTTCCTCTCCTGGAACCGACTCCTCTACAACTTTCTGCTGCAAAGCCTCCTGGGAACTGCCTCAGACCCTCCTCTCCAGCCACACCCTTTACAGGCTGGAAAAATAGATTGTAATGACAATTCTGCATCACTAGGTGGCAGCATAACGCAACATATAACATTATGTTCAATGCATTACAATGTAAACAATACTCCTCTATGGTATTGTCAGGACACTACACTGTGGAGAGGGGATACATGTCCTGTGGATATCCTGTGGAGAGGGGCTACATGTCCTGTGGAGAGGGGATACGTGTCCTGTGGAGAGGGGGAGGATACATGTCTTTTGCTCTATTTTGCGCCTTCAGGACCAGACATCGTTTAGCCATTTTTAGCACGTGTTAGTTAAATGGCTATAACTTTTTTATTTGTTGGGCTAACGACGTGATTTTTGCGACGTTTTTTTCCGTAGACAATGCAGGTTTCATTTTTTATTGTTTTTATACACACCTTTTTTGCTATTTTAGAATTTTTATTCATAAAGTTTGAAAATAATAGTAAAAAAATAAGCTTTTTTACATTTCAGCTATTTTTTTTTGTGTAATAACATAGTTTTACCCTAAAATAGACCTTTTATTTGCGATCGTCATTGTCCACCGTAAATCTTTTATATATTACATGTCTATATTAGGGTAATTGGGTCAGCGCTAGCGTTACAACAATGATTGGCGAGGGGAAAGTTTTTTTTTTTGGGGGTGGGTATTTTATGTGTATTTATTATTTAATTTTTTTTTGCACTTTACTTTATTATTTTTTTATTACTATGGTCTGTCCCCCAAAGGTCAAAGAAGACCTTTGGGGAACTTTATATATTTTTTTCTTTCTTTTACACCATGTTTTTCCACTGTAACTGGAGCTGCACAGCAGCCCCAGTTACAGGGGAAATCAGCCCTCTCATAGTGACGATTGTCACTAATAGGGCTGTGCTGGGTCTAGTAAGACTCAGCAGCAGCCTGCCACTAACAGCCCCCGGCGATCATGTGACCCGTCACATGATCACCGGGAGGAATAGAGACAGCGCCGCTGCTGCTGTCTCTATTCCTGTACACAGCGCGCATTAAGCGCTGTGTACAAGTGATCAGAGAAGACAGAAGCAGCGAAGGCTGCTTCTATCCTCTCCTCAGGGTCCCCGGCAGTCACTGACAGCCGGAGACCCGACATTCAGCTGCCCGATCGCGCGGGCAGCAAGTTAAAACCCGAGCCGTAGAAAGTCTATGGCTCGGGTTTTAAGGACCCTGACCGCTAGCCGTAAAAATACAGCCAGCGGTCGGGAACCAGTTAATGGCAGAGCGGGGAGATACCTCCCTGCTCTGCCGTAGTGTTCAGTGGCGTCCCGCTGTAGCAGCCATAGCGGCTGCTAGCGGAGCCTCCGGCCATGGTGGGGGCCCGTGCCGGCGGGCGACACGGGCCCCCTCATGCCGCGGGCCCCGTAGCAGCCACTACTGCTGCTACGGCGGTAGTTACGCCACTGCTTAAATAGAAAAAGTCACTAGGCAGTGAGCTATTACTGGTCCTTTGGAGTGTGATTTGGTCTAGGGCGGCCAATAACTTAGTATTCTTACACTCAGATAAAGGCTGTTCACTCTATGGCAGGGGTCTCAAACTCGGCCGGGTAAGTGGGCCACATATAGAAAAAATGGGAAGTTGACGGGCCGCATTACTTTCAAATTTGATACAATACAAAATTATTGTTAATCAATTAGTTATTTGATCTACTATAACATTATATTACTATAATAATACCGCTTGGTTTAAAATTTGAGATATTCCTCCACGTGCTTATTTCAACAATCCAGTTTTCCAGTTTAAGTGTCGCTAAATGCAGTCCGGCGGCTCTGTTAGCAGTGTTTGGCAGACACACATGTCAAGATTGGGCAGCCACTTTTTAGATAGTGCCCCAGTGCACTCTCGGGATGCTGCCAGAGTGCCCTCTGTAGATACTGCCACAGAGTCCTCTGTAGATGCTGCCACAGAGTCCTCTGTAGATGCTGCCACAGTGGCTTCTGCAAATAATGCCACAGTGCCTTCTGCAGATAATGCCACAGTGCCCTCTGTAAATAATGCCACAGTGCCCTCTGTAGATAATGCAACACACCCCTAGATAATTCCACAGTGTCCTCTGTAGATACTGCCACACACCCACTTGTAGATAATGCCACAGTCCTCTGTACAGACTGCCACAGTGCCCTCTGTAGATGCTGCCACAGTGCCCCCTGTAGATGCTGCCACAGTGCCCTCCATAGATGCTGCCACAGTGTCCTCCGTAGATGCTGTCACAGTGCCCTCCGTAGATGCTGCCACAGTGCCCTCCGCAGATGCTGCCACAGTGCCCTATGCAGATTCTGCCACAGTGCCCTCCATAGATGCTGCCACAGTGCCCTCCACAGATGCTGCCACAGTGCCCTCCGCAGATAATGGCACACACACACCCCAAGTAGATAGCTCCATTGGGGCTCCCCCTAGGAGTGGAATCCCCAGCCAGAGTGTTGCAGACGCTTTGGCTGGGGATTCCTCTACTGTTGGAGCCCCTGACGTCACTGTCCATACACAGTGATGTCAGGGGATCCTCCTGGACCGGAATGTGATATCAGGGGCAACCCCAGAGCCGGAGTCCCACAGCAGGGCACTAGTATAGGCTCTGTGCCGGAAATCTGGGGAAGCCATTAACATCAGTGTCCATATACGGACATTGATGTCAGGGGCTTGCCCAGAGCTTGAGTCCCGGAGCAGAGCTGCTTCTAGCACTCTGCCAGGGATTCCAGCTCTTACATCACTGTCCATATATGGACATGGATGTCAGGGGAAACCCCAGAGCTGGAGTCCTGGGCAGAGCGCTAGTAGGCTCTTCCTGGGACTCCAGCTGTGCTCCAGTCATCACTGGGACTTCTGCTCTGGGCAAGCTCTTAACATCACTGTCGATGTATGGACAGCGATGTCAGAGGCTTTCCCAGAGCAGAGCCTATACTGGCGCCATACATGGACACCGATGTCAGGGAATTCCACAGAGTCCCGGAGCAGAGCCGATACTAGCGCTCTGCCCGGGACTCCGCTCTGGGGAAGACCCTGACACACTGTCCATATATGGACAGCGATGTCCGGGAATTCCACAGAGTCCGGGAGCAGAGCCGATACTAGCGCTCTGCCCGGGACTCTGCTCTGGGGAAGACCCTTAACACACTATCAATATATGGACAGCGATGTCAGGGAATTCCACAGAGTCCCGGAGCAGAGCCTGTACTAGCGCTCTGCACGGGACTCCGGTTCTGGGGAAGACCCAGACATCGCTGTCCATATGTGGTACAGAGGTCAGGGAATTCCACAGTCCCAGAACAAAGTCTGTACTAGCGTCTCTGTGTCCTGCGGGCCGCAGACAACAGCACCAGGGGCCGCTTGCGGCCCGCGGGCTGCGTGCTTAAAACCCCTGCTCTATGGCATACCTGACTGTCTCTATCGGTAAGGCCGTGGAGAAGTTCCAAGCTACCTGGACTCCCTTGGACTCATACGCTATTACTGTTTATTTATAATTGATAGCTCTATATGTAATAGCAGTAATACAGCAATTACATAGATTACATCTAGATATGTACCATATTTACCAATGACTGATCCTTCGGCCTTGATGTCTCAACTGGTCCTATTATTGCACTCCTATCTTTGGACTCTAGGTGATCTCCATCGATTTTCTATTCCTACACATTGGCTAATTCTCATTTGATGGTTAAATCAGCCATTTTATTGAGCTATGTATGTCCAACATACAAATATTTTCATGTAAAAAATATGAAAAACATATCTCCTAATGGAACTCATAGCGTCAATGCAACAGAGAATATACCTCCATATTTAAATTAACTTGTTTTACACCACATTTTGTTATTGAAAGCTAAAGGTGCTGTTTCTTACCTGAATTCCATTGAGTGAAGCAACTCCCATGTACAGAAAAATACCATAGAGGACAGGCATTGGAATGTACTAAAAAAACAGGTCACAAAAAGCTTCAGTTAGTAAAGACGATAAGTAAATTTGTATAACTACAGTACAGCCATGGTTTGTATGTTGGGGTCTTATTGATTTTTTTACGGTAAAGTATGTTTTTTTGGGGATATTTAAATGGCATTATAAAATCCATATTATTAGACTGAGAAATGTTAATCAAGCTTTAAAAGATGCCCAGAAATGGTTAAACTAGTGACTGAATAGTGCACATGGCATCACAATGGAAAAAAAAATTTGGGAGGTGCACCCCCCTAAATTAAACCTTTATCGGTATCTTATAAATGCTAAGACTCCCAATATAAAGTAGGGAGTTTGGAGTAATGTATAGTGTGCATAGTGTCCAGCTGAAGACGACATTTAGGAGGAACACTTACTAGTTTAACCCTTTATGGGAACCTTGTTTAAACCGCCTTTTTCTCATGACCGAGGTGCTTTTAAGATAGAGATGGGATCATTTGGTGCTTTTTCTTACCTCCCCATTTGACTTTTTTGTATATTTTTAGCATTAAGCACATTCCCTTTATCCTATTGTTCTGGCAAATGTGCAGCTAACATACTGCAATTTATAGAACATTATCCCACCATCCTACATAGAAATAATCTCGGATTCTGGTATTGTTCATTTTTATTCTCTCGTAGATTAAAAGGATTTTTTCGTTTGTTTCACGTATTACCTTAATAAAAATGAATTAAATATAAAATATTTTTTTTTTTTAAAGAAAAATGGAGTCCCGGCTTTCCGGCTTATGGAGAATTAGGAAGCTGTACATTTGGACTTAGGGTGGAATCTAGCTTCACTCCAGATCTGCCCTTTCAATTGTATTAATGATATAAAACATTTTGCTTCAGTGAATGTTTAAGCAGTTGACGCACTATGAGTAGACAGCATAACATCTACCTTGAGAACTGGAGCCAGGAAGACTGAGATCCCAGTGAGAACAAAAACGATAATTCCAGTCACTCTTTGTTCCCTGTAACAATAAAGAATAAGACGTGGTCAGTCCTACACATTGTGGTTCACTAATAAGATTTGGAGACCTTTACGGCATGTGTCACAAATGATCAAATGGTAAGGCTCCAATTCGTATATATGAGCGGTGGAAGTAAAACGTTCAGTATTTTATTGAGCGTATATAATCTTGACTGAGCCTGGTTGCTTTTCTTTGAGGGTGGATGGAAGACTGAACTGTGTGGCTAAAAGAAAAAAATTATTCTGTGACGAAATTGAATCCGACACTGAGCTATATCAATGTCCCATCATACCGGAACGACCATTTATTCCAATGTTTTTTTGTTGATGTTTTTTTAAAAAAAAACAAAACACTGTAAAATGTATATAATAGCGGGTTCTCCCATTCCAGTGAAAAGGATATATACAGGACCTAGCTATTCCGCATTCAACTGGCCAAATACAGTGATTTCTCATTTAATCATAAGCACGTGTCCCCAAACAGTCCAAGTGACAGATCACTTAAGAGTGTATTGTGGGTAACTTCTGATAGGGATATCTATCCTGTGCTGACCGACTTGAGGCTTGCTGTCATAAATCATAGACTTCCCATTAGTTCTAAAAAAAAAAAGTCCAACATGTGGAATAGCTGCAGGGTGGTACTACTACGCAGGTACTATGTGGCCCTAGTGTGGGGACAATCTCCTCTGATCACTAGTGTTAGGAACAATTCAGGGACATCATTTGAGGCATAAGCTCTGGGGACTGAGAACACAGGATTGTCTTGAGGTTATAACTAGTCTTAGAGCCGGCACATATCTAGAACCTGCTTCTATGCTTGCATGACTGAGGCACCTGAATGGCATGTACCCATTATTGAGATAGATGCTGTAAGCGAGTGGTTTATGTCAGGATATCGATTTCCACCTACCTTACTCCCAAAAACTGTGGTTGTTCTCCAGGGGCACTGGTCTCTGTCTCCATTTTCAAGCTATCAATATGGGCAATGGAGATGACCGTTGCTGCCACATACCAAGGTAGACCCATGAAGGAGCAAATAGCCAAAAGAACGCCTACCAAGAAGAGATCTAGATGATAACCAGAAGCTTTCTGAAAACACAAAATATTTTTTTCAAAAACCTGTCATTCATTGTCTTACACAAATTACAAAGTTCCTCTATTTATTTGTGAGTCTAGATTTAGTTTCTCTGTGCAGCAATTTTACATTTTGACACCCCCAGACGAAGGCAAGTGCACCGAAACGCACGTCGGGGTGGACGTCCATCACATTCCTCCAGCAGCTCATGGGTCAGTATGGTGACATTCTATTACTTATTTCTGCATGTAGACTAATATTGTATATATACTCTACACTATTTTGCACTTTTGGCTTTGTTAATACTGTAGTCTGTCTGTATACGAGATAATCTACTATCTGGCCCCCCTAAATACATGCTATGTACCACTCTCCAGCAGGAGTTTATGTGATGTCCATCTCTCTGTTAGTGTGTCTGTGGACCTTTTTATATATTTTATTTTAACATGTTCATCAAAACAAATATATTTTTTATATCTTGATACAAAGTTCCTCAATTTGTTTGTGAGTCTGGATTTAGTTTATCTGTGCAGCAATTTTACATTTTGATAAGGCTTTTATGATATTTACCATTCTAAAATATTAATTAGCATTTTTTTGATTAATTAAACAGATTTAAAAATTTTTGGTACTTGAGTTGCCAAAATTCTCTTTCTTGGTGTTGTGTGTTTCTGGAAAAGTTGGTTGACAACTAATATAGCTACCATTACAGCTCCCACTGGCTCCCCAGACATTTTCCAAGACTTGAATGGCTTACCTAGAAAGTTATATAGTCATATGGGAATTTATCATTCCATAGAAAGTCAGATTTGTCATTCAGGAAAGATGTCTGACAGCAGCTATGGGATCTATAGTGGCAGCCATATATCCCTATAAACTGATGAATTTGTCCAATGGCCAAAAGTGGAAGAAGGGCACATAGCCTGCTGCCCCCAGTATGCACTACAAATTGATGTAAAGCTTGTAAAGTCAGCAGTCGATAGCTGACAGACTTCTCCATTTATCTCCACTTGACACCACATATGTTCTTATGCTCAGGTAAAATACTTATCCTTTCCCAGTGGAGTCAAGAGCAATCAGGGGCATATCGATCCTAGTTGCAGGGGGTGCGACCACGCCCAGAGGGGAAGGACCCCCGGGCGAGCGCTGCTGACCATGGCAGAGCAGAGAGCCACTGGCTCTCTGCCTTGCCACTTACTAATCCACAGGCTGTTTTAGGTTTATGACCTACTAGAGCTATGAAGGAGGCCAGCACAGGTGGCGCGATGACAACACTGTATTGCGCCTTTTGCACCGGGCTGTGGGCAACAGGCTGCAGGAAGCAGCGAAAGGACCCAGCCACTTGTCATGGGAATGAGGTTAGGAGTTTTTTTTTTTTAATTTTCATTGACTTATATGGGAACTATATTGGGTAACAAAGGGAACCTAACTACTAAATTGTTGCACAAAGGAGGACCTAACTACTATATGAGTGCACAAAGGGGGACCTAACTATGATATGGGGAAACAAAAGGGACCTAACTACTACATGGGTCATAAAGGGGACATAGCTATTATATCGGGCACAAAGGGAGACCTAACTACTATATGGGGCAGAAAGGGGGACCTTTCTACTACATGGGGGCACAAAAGAAGACCTAACTACTATATTGATGCACAAAGGGGGACTTAACTACTATCTGGGGTACAAAGGGGATCTAAGTACTAAATGGGAGCACAAAGGGGAACGTAACTATTTTATGTGGGCGCAAAGGGGGACCTAACTGCTATATGGGGGAACAAGGTGAAACCTACTACGCTTGTCATGGGAATGGGGATAGGAGTTTTTATTTTTATTTTCATTGGCTTATAGGGGAACTATATTGGGACTCAAAAGGAACCTAACTACTAAATAGGTGCACAAAGGAGGACCTAACTACTATATGAAGGCACAAAAGAGCCAAAGATGTTTGTGTTGCAAATTCTGCAGCGATGAGTTATGGCTGGAAGAAGTCGTCATTGGGGTCTGGGCTGGATGAAGAACAAAAGGGAAAGTGAACGACTACAATCAGTAAAGATGTCACCTGTGAGTCACTGGATTTTACTGTACTGTATTCTATTATATGGTCTGCAGAGCGCCTGTGAAGAACTGGTATCTACCACTATATGGTCACTGTATGGTGGTAATATTGATTTCAGAATAGTGTTTTTTAATCAGTAACAATATGGTGGTATTATTCAGTCCCTATGTGGTGGTAATATGTGGTCATATGGTGTGTCGGCATTGTTTGTCCCTGTGGTATCATTGGTAATATTGTCATTAGTATACAGAGTTTTGTTTAGTAACTGTATAGTGATATTTGCTAACTTCATGACTGTATTATTTAGAGGTATATTATCATAAAGAGAAAATTGTTATATAGCTATGTCGTCTTTGAGATATATATATATATTTTTTTTTTGGGGGGAGGAACATATACCTTGGAGCTGGTGCCTCTGACGCTTGTGCCACAGGGGCTTGTGCCTTTGCCCTTATTAGACCCTTGCAACGCGCCTGAAGATCTGAGCAGCAAGTTGGTGGGTTCACTGGGGCCTATAGGAATCTAGTTACGCCACTGAGAGCAACAACCTACCATTCCTCCCCATTGGAACCGAGGTCATCTTCCTCTGCACCACACTGGACAATCTACAAGACACTGGACACCAGGTTACTTACCTACCTTGCTTCCATTTCACACCAGAAGATATTGCTTTTCCCTCTCCCCACTGGACATCAAAAAACAGGTGCTGAGTGTACCACTGACAACTAGGAAACAGTTATGTCACTACTGCTGTCTCAGGATAAGCTCACTAACAAGCACTTTTCAGCATACAAGATGCAAAAGTTTAAATGATCTCAATATGTAGAGCTATATGTATACTGTATACAGCTACCACACCATGTGACAGTGTCAATAAAATACCTACTGGCATATCAATGAGTTTAAAATGTCAATAGAAATGAGAAATATTTAATGTAATCATACATACCCTTAGCTTATGCTCCTTTCGGTTGACTATGACTGCTGTAATTTGCTCATCCATGAAGATCAGAATTGTCACCAGCAGAGCAGGTAATGCGCTGGCCAGATAAATCCACCAAGGGTTCTTCCCAAATGGGAAAACAAACCAGCCACGGTCTGGTCGTGTTGGCTAAGGAAAAATCAACAAAATTTATTGAAACAGACTACTCAAAACTATATTCACTTCCAAATATTTTACAACGGAGTATTTTCAAGGTATCAAAGACATTTAGAATCTCTTATGAAAATAAAAGTTCTCTTCACATTTAGCTAATTTGGTGGTCCTTTTTCTTTTGTAGTAGCCTCCTATTTAATGTTTGCATCTGTCAAACCCTGTGGACACAGTTCATAACAAACAACAATAATGTAGTCTACCAGGCTCGAAACTCAAATCCCAAATAGACACGTCTAGCCAGGCCCGCCATCAGGGGCCCGGTCTCATGGCTGAAAAAAAGGGGCCTGCCCGACTGGCAGCCCCCCCCCCCTCGCCGACCTGCTATAACTTCTCCCTCTCCTGGCAGGCTGTCAGGAGAGGGAGAACAGTAATAGTAATAGTGGTAATAAAACACCTTTTTCTCCCCAATATCTATCTATCTATCTATCTATCTATCTATCTATCTATCTATCTATCTATCTATCTATCTATCTATCTATCTATCTATCTATCTATCTATCTATCTATCTATCGATATATAGTATAGTTTTTGCACGGCCAAAAATCACTATGTTCTGTAGCCTACATGGCAAGTAATGACAGTGAATGTGGTCGCAGTCATTTTACTTGTGATGTAGGCTACGGGACAAAGCGATTTTTGGCCATGGGACCCGTGTCGCGGCCAAAGTCGTTGTGTAGCCCCTGCCTAGGTGATTATAATATCTTTATATATCTATCTAAATTGCGATTTTTTTTTTGTGTTGTACAAATAAAGATTATTATTATTTCTTTATCTTATCTCTTTATCTATATCTATATCTTTCATATCATATGTATTGATGTATTGTACAGTTTTAGGCTGGAGATACACGGCAACTTTGGTCGCAACACTGGTCACATGCACAGAGATCGCTATGGAATAATCTTTCGAAAATTTGCTCTCCAAACGCCAGTTTGCGCACCATTCATCTCCGCCTTGCGCCCAGCATGTGAGAAATGCCCACATATTTAGTATCGCTGAAGTCGGCAGAAGTTGCCAAATATGTATTCAGGTGTGTTTACCCAGTGGCATGCACCAGATGTCAGAAAAAAATCCCCTAAAGTTGCATATTTCCATTTTTTTTTAAATTTCCCTTTTTTTTCTTTTACATTTAAAAAAAATAAATAAAAAATATATCACTTATTTCTTAACACAATATGGAAGCCCAACATGTTCTGAGAAAAACAAGACCAAATACATGTAGGTTGGAAGAGTAATTGAAGAACAATTTGCTTTTAAATTGGCACATGGCTAAAGCTCTCCTATTTTCGGTGCGGATTGCGCACTGAAAATACCCTGCAAATTACAATATAACTCATGTGAATGGGGTTTACCTTTTATTTGAAGGATGGAATAGCATAGTAAGCTATGCTATTCCATCCTGAGAGATCCCGTAAAAAAAAACATATACTGCTCCTGACAACACTTTATGGACAGTAATGTCAGGAGCTTCCCAATGCTGGAGTTCCCAGGCAGAGCGTCACAATCACTCTGCCCTTGGACTTTCGCCCTGGGGAGGCTTCTGACATCACTGTCCAAATATGGACATCAGGAACAGCGCCGGAGTCCCCAGGCAGAGCTCTAGTAGAAGCTCCGGGGACTCCAGCTCTGGGAAAGCTACTAATGCCACTGTCCATTTATGGACAGTGACTTCAAGAGTTTCCCCAGATTCATTCCCCGGCTGACGTATCCTACTGTATGCCTTACATTGGCATACGTTTTGGATGAATTGAACAAAACCAGTTCATAAATTGTTATTAAAACCAGGGCATTAACTGGTCATGTGCCTAACCCATGGTTTTGTTCACTGTAATTGACATCAGTACCAAAATCAGTTAACGCGCATTATGTACAAACATGAGCGCACCACTTTCCGTTGCTCAACCCTTGGTAATGGAGGGGGACCCAGACTCCTTGGCTGTATGGGGCCCAGAAATTTCTGATGATGGCCCTGTGTCTAGCTAATGGGTTCGAGGTTGAGTACAGCCTTGTAAAGGTGATTCTCTTTTGTATAAGACTAGGTTTTCCCCTGCTTTTCTTATCACATTTTTTACCTTAAACTCAGTAGGCACTTGAAGTTTAGGAGTATTTAATCCAGAGAGCATGTCCAGACCAACAAAGATCAAAATAGACATGAAGATTGAGAAGTCACTAATAAGTTTACGAAGCTTAAGAATGCAGCATGAACAAAAGAGGAGGAAACAAGACATTTAGAAACACTCTTAGAAAAGAAAAGAAAAATTCAGTATATTCAGTGCAGCAAATGCAATATCCATCTGTCTGTAAAGCTACATCTTTCATGGTATTTAGTATACAGGAAAGGGGGAATGTTGGAAAAGAGGGCAAGAAGTTGAGATATTGAATCTCTTAATAAAAGACCGGCTGTGGCAATAGAAGAAGCTAGAAGAAACTGACTGACATCAGGGAAACGCGCGTCAGGACAAACACGGCTGTAGATTAGGGACAGCTTAAAGAGGCTCTGTCACCAGATTTTGCAGCCCCTATCTGCTATTGCAGCAGATAGGCGCTGCAATGTAGATTACAGTAAAGTTTTTATTTTTAAAAAACGAGCATTTTTGGCCAAGTTATTACCATTTTTGTAGTTATGCAAATGAGGCTTGCAAAAGTCCAAGTGGGTGTGTTTAAAAGTAAAAGTCCAAGTGGGCGTGTATTAGGTGCGTACATCGGGGCGTTTTTAATACTTTTACTAGCTGGGCGCTCTGATGAGAAGTATCATCCACTTCTCTTCAGAACGCCCAGCTTCTGGCAGTGCACAGACACAGCGTGTTCTCGAGAGATCACTCTGTGACGTCACTCACAGGTCCTGCATCGTGTCAGACGAGCGAGGACACCGGCACCAGAGGCTACAGTTGATTCTGCAGCAGCATCAGCGTTTGCAGGTAAGTAGCTACATCGACTTACCTGCTAACGCCGATGCTGCTGCAGAATCAACTGAAGCCTCTGGTGCCGGTGTCCTCGCTCGTCTGACATGATGCAGGACCTGTGAGTGACGTCACAGCGTGATCTCTCGAGAGCACGCTGTGTCTGCACTGCCAGAAGCTGGGCGTTCTGAAGAGAAGTGGATGATACTTCTCATCAGAGCGCCCAGCTAGTAAAAGTATTAAAAACGCCCCGATGTACGCACATAATACACGCCCACTTGGACTTTTACTTTTAAACACACCCACTTGGACTTTTGCAAGCCTCATTTGCATAACTACAAAAATGGTCATAACTTGGCCAAAAATACTTGTTTTTTAAAAATAAAAACGTTACTGTAATCTACATTGCAGCGCCGATCTGCTGCACTAGCAGATAGGGGTTGCAAAATCTGGTGACAGAGCCTCTTTAATCGAGAGATAAGTGATACATGCTCGTAGCCTTGAAATTTATTTGGCCCGCTCTGCTTAAATACAGCGTTTGCATAGTGGAGCAATCTCAACAGACTAGCGAGATGTTACGCTACTCTGTGAAAACGGCGCATAACAGCTGATTGCTGTGACCTCTGCTTGACACGCAAGCTTTAGGAGTTTGCTCTCACTATAAACAAGTGGGAGCGACTTATTAGGGTATGTTCACACAGCATTTTTTTAGCCGTTTTTCAGGATGTAAACGCCCCGAAAAACGGGTAAAAATGCAGTGAATGCCTCCAAACATCTGCCCATTGATTTCAATGGGAAAAATGGCATTCCGTTCCCACGGGGAGTTTTTTACACTGCCATTTTTAAAAACGGTGCCGTTTTTCATTGACCCAATAGAAAAACAGCTCCAAAAACGGTCGCAAAAAACGCTATTTGCTTAAAAAACAGCTGAAAATCAGCTAAAAATCAGGGGCTGTTTTTGGTTTGCCGTGTGAACATACCCTAATACTGCTGCACTTTTGGTTTGCTTCTTCATTAGTTTGCTCACTGTGATCTATGCTTAAAAAATAAGGCTGATACTGATGACTAGACTTGAAAATTTCAAATAGTTGAACCTTAAATTCAGCAGTTTCTGTTTCACGTTTCGTGTGCCAGTCATTAGTTTAACCCACTTACATACGGCTATGTTCAAGTCTCATACAAAGAGCAACAACATCTCCTATAAGGGCCTGTTCACATCATCGTTGGCTTTCCGTTGGGGGGTTCCGTCGGAGGTTTCTGTCGGGAGAACCCCTTAACGGAAAGGCAAACGGAAACCTTAGCTTCCATTTGCAACATCATTGATATGCTTGAGAAAGGCTCACACCGAGCTGAAACGTTGCACACACGTGGAATAAAAGGATCTTCGTTTTGAATATTTGGTAGTGCTGTCTCAATTTCTTTTTCTTTTTGTCCTGATTGATATGAGAGGTGACGGAAACATTTCTAATGGTTTCTGTTTGTCACCATTCCGTCAGGTTTCCGTTTTTTTGACGGAATCAATAGCGCAGTCGAATCAGTGTGCGTGTTTACTTTACACTCACAATGTATCTTCTAAGGATGTCTGAATTGATACATTCTGGCTCCTAGGTTACTCAATTTTTGTAACCGTGTTGCCATTATTCACTCCAGCACTTGCTTTCACGGCAATAAACTATTTGTTGCTCTTAGAATACACAATATTCAATTCAGACTTATTTCAATTCACTATCCCTCTCCATTCCCACTTGGTTTTTCATAAAGCTTTCTATTACATCATATGCTAAGTGGGATTTGATATGTTATAGGGTGTTCCATAAGGGACCGCTCACCCTATCCCTATTTGGTAATCTATTATTACCACAGCCCGTCTTTTAATAAGAGATTCGATATCTCAACTTCTCGCCCTCTTTTCTCTTTTCCAAGACCCCCCTATCCTGTATACTAATTTCTATTATTGGTGGTGCACATCAGGGCAGTGAAATAAGAAGTTAAAAAATCCCAAAGAGGTGTTTATTATTTTTTTTATCTTTCATGGTAATGCTCTATACCCGGCTTACACTAGGCTTACAGAAAACAAGAGGAATGTAAGAGTAAAGGATTGACACAGGACAGGAAAAAGACACCAGAGGGCCAACCTTAATTTCACTAGGAACATGCAATTTTGGTGTCTCCAGTTCAAAATATGCATCCACACCACAGAAGAAAAGGATGGCGAAGACAATGGAAAAATCAGACACCAGGGTGCGAAGCTGAGGAAACAGTTAAAAAGGGTGGTTAACAAGAATATCATGACCGGGGGTCCTACAGGCTCTACATGGTACACACAATAGTTGCATACACTACACAGATACAATAACTAATTATGTTCACGTTATACATTTCCTATTACATTTTTCAGCCACCACCGTCAGGGGTAAATATACCACCATAGAGGCTGCCCATTTGGCTACTGTGGAGCCTGTGATGAAAGGGAGCCCATTCCACGTTGGTTTTGTCTCCATTTTAATGGACAGTGGGATTCTGTACATGAATGTGGTCTCCACATATGTAGTTATACTAGCAAACTGTGCTCGAGATCTAAAAATAGGTGGAGGTACCAGATATGTGGTAGTGTTAAGCAGCTTGTGAAACGAGACAAATTTTTATCTTTGCTATGGGGCCCCTGACCTCCATGTACGCCACTATCCACGGTGAATCATGCTGGAAAAAGAGGATGTATGTCTCCTTACCTTGGTTGGAAAGTATCGACTGAACTTGAATTTCTTCAACGTTACTGTCATAGAATAGGTTCCGAAGAAAAGGATGAACGACATTAGCGCCAGGTCAGGCACGTAATTGCATGAGTTTCCAAGCAGACTTCCGCCATATTTCAGACATTCCTTCATACTAAGCTGGTTCCAGTCCAAAGCTGTGTTATTCATGGCATTGTACTTGGAATTTATGTAGGGAAGACGATAACCAACATATTTTTAGAACAATACTACTCCATTCTTCTGCAAGTATACACATCATGTCTGTACCACATTATCTCCACCACGACTATATGTAAGAAAGCAAACAACAGCCATTCCTGCTGCCACAGTTTGTGGCATAATACAATGAAAAATTCTGTGGTTTATTGGGTATTTTACTATATCTCTATGCAATTTTATTGCATGTAGTCTAAAATAAGCTATATACTTCAAAGAAGCACAACTATATTTAATGGTTACCAAGATATTTGCATTGTATAGGACCTCATGCACATGGCACACTCCGTATGGTGCACTGCACGGTGCCACATATCAGAGATACACTCCTCAAAGCATCGGATCGAGAATGGAACAATTTTTTTTCTGTCAAACTCTGTCCGAAAAAAAAATCCCCATCTATATTACGAAGTCTATGCTCTGTACAACTCATAGGTTTTATGGAAGCATATGAAAATGCTAGAACCGATGTGAGTCTATCTTTTCCATTATTGATCGCCGAGATTGCTGTGTTCCAAAGTTGTACAAATGAATGAAACTGGGATATTTCATAAGCTGAGTGGAAGTCCATATGTAAAACTGCCAAAATAGGCTACCTGCAGATGGGAGATATGTGCTTTATCTTATATACTGAATGGTGGGCTTATTTTTCAAGGCTGGCGTACATATACAACCACAATTTTCCCCAAAAGATGGCATATGCTCTCAATAAATTGAGCGCATTTTATGACTCCTACTAACTAGCCACATTCCTATGTCTTGATATTTTTCAGAACTGTCAAGTCATGTGTGAAAAGTGTCATGAACACATAATAATCGTAGCACGCATGATCTATTCTAGGCACAATTTGCGACAGAATTCTGTCCTATATTGCTCATGTCTCCCATTATCTCCTTTGATCATTACCCAAAATATCCAAAGAACTGTGATTAAACCTGTGTGCGCTAGAGCAACCCTCAATATATCGAAACCCTCCATTTCAGTTTCTTCAGATCTACTGTACTTTACTTACCAAAGAAATGTTAGTGTTGTTTGGTGCAAACAGAGCTGAAGCATTGAATAAAGTCGTGTTCACTGCAAAACAAAAATTTTTGGTTTTGGGTTTAAATGTAGATAGAAAATAAAATTATTATTTGGCTATAACTACAAATATGGTCTTCATACAACTTGTCTGGTTTAGCAAACAAGCATTTTTAAATAACCTCTAATGGAATTCTTAGTCAGTAAACGGGGGTCCTTTGTTGAGGAGCCTCATCTATTAGCCAATAGCAGAGAGCAATTACAAAGAATGTCTCTCGCTATGGAGGACCCAGCAGTAATTTTTAATGGGCACCATGTAATGCTTCCTCTCCCCTGTGGTGGTGCTGCAGGGAAATGGAACAGATTACAGATGATCACTGGGGGTCTCAAAAGCAGGGGCCTTCTAACAAAAAGGTTCTGTCCAAAGCAAATAACCCCTGTAATATAGTTCACGAATTAGGAGACAACCTCAGCAGTGCTTTAACAGATCTTGAGGACCGAAGGAGATCAATCGAAACTGTGATGTTTTCTAACAGGATATTTGTAGAAAGTGTTTATAATATGGAAAGCTTTGAATACATGGTCAACTAATGTCCTTACTATGCATTGAAAAACAGCTGATTGATCTGTAACAACACTTGCATTGTCTGGGTCACTATAGTGGAGGGACAGATTTTACTGAGAGGTCTAAATACCCACACGTCATGTCAAATTTCCTATGATTTAGAATATAGGGCTCAAATAAAGGAGCAAATGTAGTTCTTTTACTTCGAAATGATGTATGCTTTAATTGTAGAGCACATTTAGTGATTTATTAAATAAGCCTTACATGTTCAAATATATAGAACCCCTTTTAAAAAACGAAATAAAATAACTGGAAGATAGAAGAAAAATTAGGATTCTAATAACAAAAAATCAGAAGCTTTAAAAGCTAATACTTACAGGCATTGAATGGAAGCCAGAGAAAAGAATGCAGAGAATAAGAAGAGATGTGGCAGATATCAGTTACAATTGTTACAATAATTGTTCACGAACATAATCCTGTGTAATGCTCATTCATTCTCAACCTTATTACCACCTTTGTAAAATGTTTCCACGCCCAGAAAATCCCTACTCCTGAAGAGGCTTGGTGTAGGAACCGGTAAAGCATTCTATAATATGGATGAGATATGTCGTTGTTTTGCCTACCACCATGACAAGCATCTCTGAGCAGGCTGAGTTTGCCATGACAGCTCTCACTGCTGCTGTCTTCTTGACACCTCCTGACCAGATTTCAAGGAACTCCAATCTGGTTGGGAAACACTGGTCTAAGGGCTCATGCACACATGTGTTATGCGGACATATAATGCAGTGTCCACATGTTCGTAATTTGGCAAAACAGAGTTTGTGCACGTGGCTTTACCGTGTGCATGAGCAGGGCCAGAATAAACGTAGTTGACTACGGTATTCATCCCATCAAAACAAAGGAACCCTTGCACAACGGAAACAAACTGAAACAATTGGCACCGGATCCACCATCATTAAAATCAATGGTGATGGAAACGGAAACCTACGGTTTCAGTTTAAGTCGGTCAGGGCTCCGTTCCGACGGAAAGCTCCGTCCGAACGGAGCCCTGACGCAGATGTGAACATAGCCTGAGACTACATTCACACGACAGTGAAAAAAAAAATGGCCATTAAAACTGATCAACTGTCAGTTTTTCGTGGCCATTTTGCATCAGTGTGTCTCCATATTCTCATCCATTTCCAGTCCATCTGTCAGTTTTTAATGGCCGTTTGTCATCAGTTTGCCATCCATTTTTCATGGCCGTTAAAAAAAAAGGATGTATTTCATTTGTCAGGGTTTTTCTTTTTGTCCCAACCCCCTGAAAACACCACAGTGCCCATATAGGTAGTGTCGCAATGTCCCTGTAGATAGTGCCATAGTGCCCACTGTAGATAAAACCCACATGGGGCCAGCGCCCACATAGTACCACAGTGCTCACATAGTGCCACAGTGCCCACTGTAGATAGTACCAAAGTGCCCACATATAAAGTGACATTGTGCCCACATATAAAGTGCTAATGCACATATAGTGCCACCATGCCCACTATAGATAGTGCCACAGTGCACAGTGATATCAATGGTGACTGAAACCGAAGCTGTGGTTTCAGTTTCACTTTCCGTTGCGGGGTTTACCCGACGGAAACCTCAGACGGAACCCCGGAACGGAAAGTGAACGGTGATGTGAACAGTCCCTAATGCAAAGATAAAAACGGATTCATTAAAAATGGAGTATAACTGATGACAAACTGACACAAACGGAAAGAAAAGAGTCTGTTTTTTAGGGATACGTAAAAAAAATAATAATTTAGGCTTCGTTCACTACGGTATTCATTAGTCGACTATGGTATTCATTCTGTCAAAACCACGGAGCCCTTGCACAACTGACACAAACGGAAACCATTGGCACCGGATCTGTCACCATTGAAATCATTTTTGTTTTTTTGAGAAATGAACAGAACCCATCTTTAAAGAGGTATAAAGGTTTCAGTTAATAACGTTTATTCATTGTGTAAAGTTATATAATTTTCTAATACACTTTCTGCATGAATTCCTTATTGTTTTCAAGACCTCTGCTGGCTGTAATTCAATAGTCACAATCATTGTTTACTTCCAGTGGATAAAATTCTGTCCTGGTCGTGTGATGATCACTTAGGTGTACGATTCAAGACACAGCCCTGTTAACTGTTCTTTTTTTTGCAGTTGCCCAAGACTGAGATCGGGCTGTGAAAAACGGCCCCGAGTGTTGGCTGGATTTCCTGGCCCAGGTACAGGTGAGCGGAACTCCTGGCATCATAGACATTTATGATGCTAGGAGTCCCTGCATTCTCGCGGAACTTCTGTTCTGTACTGAACAAAATGTTACAGTACGGAACCGCAGTTGCGTGGGAAGGCAGGGACTCCTAGCATCATAAAATGTCTATGATGCCAGGAGTCCCATTCATCTGTACCATGGTCGGGCCGGGAAATCCAGCCGACACACAAACCGTTTTTTACGGCCCGAACTCACTCGTGTGCAAGAGGTGTTATTCACATAACCGGGTGTCAAATTGGCCATGTAAAACGGCTGTTTTTCACGGCTGATTTGGATGCGTGTGGGACCCGTTTTCACGGATCCGTCATAGACTTGAGTCTATTAAGGGATCCGGCAAAACAGGCAAAAATACGACATATCCTATTTTTCCCGATCCGTTCACACGGTCCGTTAAAAAAAACGTCCGTGTGAAGAGCCTCATAGACATGCATTGATTTTAATGCAGCATTGTGATGGCCATTAAAAAAACGTTTGTCACCCAGCCGATTATCCCTGTCATGTGAATAAGGACTAATTTGTCCTGCACCTGGGTCATCATCACAGACCAGGACAGGTTTTTTTCCACTGGAAGTAAAGAAAGAGCCACACTACCTGACCCCAAATTCTTACTTACCTTGGTCCTGCTAAGATATCACTCTCTCTTTTATTCTCATGCAGAAATACTAAGCAACACGATACTCCCAAGCAGCTGTATAGAGAAATACTAGCGCTGATGGATGGTTAAAATATCCAAAAAGGGAGAATTCCTTTATACAGATGTTTAGATGGGTCATGCAACCCTGACAGTCATGTTCTGGAGGAAGAGAGAGCCCCACATATCTAAGCATCATGATGCCCTATGGCTAGTTTGAGGGAACTTCCAATTCCAATAGAAACCATAGACTACTGTTTGTGATATTCTGCATACAGGATGCCGGCTATATAGTATTATAAAACAGTTAATGGCCTGCTCATATGGTGTCAGGAGAACGGTGGGAAATTTGAAATTACCCCAATTTTACCCAAATTACCCCAGCACTCCCAGTTAGGGAAATACTAATTTGGAATATTTTATGCTAACTAGAAAGTAGAAATACCCTCATAACCCATTTATCACCCTTGTATGATATTTTCAGCATCGGTTTAATGTGTCCACTGACCTGGGTCAGGTGCCACACATTCACATCTGTATGTCGTGACATAGTCAGGTTTGAAGTCAGAATTTATGGGGTAATATTTGAAGGCTCCAATCATTTTCTTGATGGCATCATATATGAAGATGAAGCTGATGAGGGTGGAGAAACCTTCCTCTGTGAAACGTGTGATGTACTTTATAATGAAACTGGCATCGGTGGCCACCAGGATAAGGCACTGCAGAGCTGAATGGAGGCCAATCCACAGGCGGAATTCCATGTAGTCTATACTATTACTTCTGCAATTAGATATTACTTTTGGTTAATACATTAGTAAAGAATGGCAACAGCAGGGCGACTAAACAGAGGGGTAACTTGAAGCTCCTGGGCTCCATCGCTAATTCTGTAACAGTGCCCTCAGCCCTACAGGCCCAGATGCCACTGCAACCCCCTATAGTTATTCCCCCTGTTTTAATCAAACTGCATTAATGGGTTATCTTCAACAAATCATTTATGGCATTTCCATGGGATATGCCATAAATTCCTGATAGATGTGGGTACCAGCTATGGGTCCAGCACCTACAGTATCTCCCGATGGAGAATAAATGGAGAGGTGGCCGCGAAAGTGGCCTACTTGCTCGGCTGTTTCTGTAACTCCCACAGAAATGAATGGAGAGAGCCACCTCTCCATTCCTTCACCACCTGGATGATGCGGCCGCCTCACCAGATAAGATGGGGGTTGGGTGAGAGCTGAGACCTGCATCTATCAGACGTTTATGGCATATCTTGTGGGTTTGCCACAAATGTTTTAGTTAGGAATAACCCTCAAAGTCTGTTGTGATACAGAAATAATACGTGACTAAAACGGTGCCAGAGCTGAACTGGATATTATACTTTTTCTTGTAGGATGTTTTTCTCTGCAAATAGCCGATGTTTTTTGGTGCAGTTATTGGCTGGACAGTTTCTACAGCTGAAACATGCCAAAAGCCATACGGCACAGAACCACAACTGTGATTAATTGCTGAGTTAGGGTCTACTCACATGGTGCGGTTTTGGCACGTTTCATGCCGCTCGGCTGAAAACCGCACTGTAAAAATGCATGTGTTTTTACAGTGATTTGACACAGTTTTGCAGTTAGCTTGGAAACTGTGGCAAATCGCGGTAGAAATGCATGTGGTTTTGCAATGTGGTTTTTGGCCGTGCACGAAAAACGGGGCAAAACCGCACGGTATGAATACACTCTTAAGATAAATCAAGTGATATCACGATATATAGAGCCAAATGACAAATTTATCTCTGCTACGTCTGCATGAAACAATTGAATTATAGACAATAATTTTGCTTAAAGTCAACATTTTCTAAGTTTAGTGGAAAAATGTAAGTTGAGCTGTAACTAATCTAAACGTATCTCTTTGTATTGTGATAACTCACTGGCGTATAATAATGAAGGGAGTTCATCTCAGATAACACATTCATTTAAATATTATATTGAGTTATGCAGAAGGAAAAACATGTGATAAATGCAACTTTTTCTACATCTTTAGTACGTTGTCTTTCAATGCCGATGATATGTTCATAATGTTATGGTAGCAGTAATGTTAATCGACAGGGAACAAGTTTTAAGCCGGTCAGAAAAAATAACCAGAAGGGTATTGTAAAGGGTTTGCCTGACACAGGTTCTGTGTCGACGCCCGGGGTTAATCAGCCTTCATCAGCTCCAAGGTCTGCTAGAGTGACGCGATCTGTTACCACTCAGGCTTGCAGGCTAAGGAGAGGGAGAACCTATCACAGCCTGGCCTGACGGTTCTAGCACCCGCCCGTGGTCTAGTTATACCCTCACTTGCAGCATGTTCCTTGCCTGTGATTCTCTTGTTTCCTGGCTCTGCTATTCCTGCTATTTACCTGATTGACCGCTGTAACTTTTGACCCTGGCTTGCCTGACTATTCTCCTGCTCTGTTTTGTTACTACGTACTCTCCTGGTTTGATTCGGCTCGTTCACCACTGCCTGTTGCTCACGGTTTTCCGTGGGCAACTGCCCCTACTTTCCCTTCGCTTCTGTGTGCCCTTGTCTTGTGTTGTCTGTTTTGCTCTTACTGAGCGTAGGAACCTTCGCCCAGTTGTACGCCGTCACTTAGGACGGGCCGTGCAAATAGGCAGGGACTGAGTTGCGGGTAGATTAGGGCTCACCTGTCGTCTCTCTACCCCATATCCATTACATAATCACAGGCCTTATACCTTTTCTTACCCTGGTCCCTGACTCTACTATGGATCCCCTTGAGGCCCTGGCTCAGCAAATGCAGGGTCTCTGCCTACAGGTCCAAGACCTGGCTCAGAGGTTCAACCAGCGTGATGCTACCCAGGTAGTACCCTTCACCTCACCTCTTGAACCCCACCTCAAGTTGCCTGACTGGTTCTCAGGGAACCGGAGGACTTTTTCCTCTTTTCGGGAGAGTTGTAGACTCTATTTCCGATTAAGACCCCACTCCTCAGGTTCTGAGAGCCAGCGAGTGGGTATAATTAGGTCCCTGCTCCAGGACGGGCCCCAGGAATGGGCCTTCTCCTTGGCTCCTGATGCCCCTGAACTTTCTTCTGTTGACCTTCTTTTTCTGCTCTCGGGCTCATCTATGACGAGACTGACAAGACTGCCTTGGCCGAGAGTCAGCTGGTGACCTTACATCAGGGTAAGAGACCCGTTGAGGAGTACTGTTCTGACTTTAGGAAGTGGTGTGTAGCTTCTCGGTGGAATGACCCTGCCTTGAGGTGCCAGTTTAGATTTGGTCTGTTGAACGCCCTTAAAGACCAGTTAGTTAGCTATCCCACCTCTGACTCTCTAGATCAGGTTATGGCTTTAGCGGTACGTCTTGACCGATGTCTCAGGGAACGACGACTTGAACGTTCTGGTGCCTTCACCTCTGGCTCCCCTATGATGGCTCCAGAGGTTCCGCTGCTTCGTTCTTCCACGGAGAACTCGGATGAACAGATGCAACTCGGGGCATCCGTGTCTCCCCAACAACGTAGAGATTTCCGCAGGAAGAATGGTTTCTGCTTCTACTGTGGGGATGACAAGCATCAATTGAACTCCTATCCCAGGCGCAAGAATAAGCAGCCGGAAAAACTTCCGCGCCTAAGTGACCATCGGGGAGGTCGCTTGGGCGCACAGGTATTTCCCGTTAACATGAAGCCTAATAAAATCTTGCTTCCCTTTCAGGTCTCTTTTGATGGAAGGTCTGCCACCGGCAGTGCCTTCGTGGATTCAGGGTCTGCTGCTAATATTATGTCTGTAGAATTTGCCATGTCTCTAGCTATGCCACTAATTGATTTGCCTAAACCTGTCCCGGTAGTGGGTATTGACTCCACTCCACTTGCTAATGGTTACTTTATGCAGCATACCCCTGTTTTTGAACTCATTGTTGGCTCCATTCATTTGGAGCAGTGTTCTGTGTTAGTGATGCAGGGGTTTTCGTCCGATTTGATTTTAGGCCTCCCTTGGTTGCAGATGCATAATCCCACTTTTAACTGGAATACTGGTGATCTTACTAAATGGGGTAATGAATGCATGACGTCATGTTTTTCTATTAATTTGGTTTCTCTTGCTGATTAGGTGATCACTCTACTTGAGTTTATTGAGGACTTCGCGGATGTCTTTTCTAAAAAGGCCTCCGAAGAGTTACCTCCTCACAGAGAGTACGATTGCGCAATCGACTTGGTACCAGGAGCTAAGTTCCCTAAAGGAAGGATATTTAATCTCTCTTGTCCTGAACGTGAAGCCATGAGAGAATATATCCAGGAAAGCCTGGCCAAGGGTTACATTCGCCCCTCTACTTCTCCGGTAGATGCTGGGTTCTTCTTTGTGGGGAAGAAGGATGGTGGTCTTAGGCCATGCATCGATTACCGAAGTTTAAATAAGATCACTGTAAAGAACCAATATCCCCTTACTTTGATTCCTGATCTCTTCAATCAGGTTCAGGGGGCCCAATGGTTCTCTAAGTTCGATCTTCGGGGGGGGGGGGGGGGGGGGCTTATAACCTTATCCGGATCAGAGAGGGGGATGAGTGGAAGACTGCGTTTAATACACCCGAAGGTCATTTTGAATATCTCATCATGCCCTTTGGGTTGTGTAATGCTCCCGCGGTCTTCCAGAATTTCATAAATGAGATTTTAAGAGACTATGTTTTCCAAGGACTGGTCCTCCCACATTGAGCATGTCAGGAAGGTGCTCCAGGCCCTTCGGAAAAACAAACTCTTTGCTAAAACAAAAAAATGTGTGTTTGGGGTGCAGGAGATACAATTTTTGGGTCAAATCCTCACTCCTAACGAATTCCGCATGGACCCTGCCAAGGTTCAGGCTGTGGCAGAATGAGTCCGCCCTGCCTCCCTGAAGGCCTTACAGTGTTTCCTGGGGTTTGCTAATTATTACAGGAGATTTATTGCTAACTTCTCGGTCATCGCTAAGCCTCTTACAGACCTCGTAAGGGGGTGATCTCCTCCACTGGCCTCCGGAGGCGGTCCAGGCTTTTGAGATCCTTAAGAGGTGCTGTGTCTCTGCCCCAGTGCTGATTCAGCCTAACCAAATGGAGCCATTCATCGTGGAGGTTGACGCCTCCGAGGTGGGAGTGGGTGCTGTCTTGTCCCAGGGCACTAGGTCTCTCACCCATCTCCGTCCCTGTGCCTACTTCTGCAGGAAGTTCTCCTCCACTGAGAGTTACATAGTTTGTACGGTTGAAAAAAGACACATGTCCATCAAGTTCAACCAAGGGATGGGAAAGGGGAAGTGGGATGGGAAAAGGGAAGTAAAAAATTTCTACACATAGCAGTTAATATTTTTTTGTTCTAGGAAATTATCTAAGCCTTTTTTAAAGCCATCTACTGTCCCTGCTGCGACCAGCTCCTGCGGTAGGCTATTCCATAGATTCACAGTTCTCACAGTAAAGAAGGCTTGTCGCCTCTGCTTCTGTGTGCCCTTGTCTCGTGTTGTCTGTCTTGCACTTACTGAGCGTAGGGACCGTCGCCCAGTTGTACGCCGTCACTTAGGACGGGCCGTGCAAGTAGGCAGGGACTGAGTTGCGGGTAGATTACGGCTCACCTGTTGTCTCCCTACCCCATATCCATTACAGGTACGTATCCCTGATACAGAGGGAAAGCATAGTCACATATGTATCGATGTCAGGGTGAAGTACTAGTGATGTATGGACATGGGTAAAGCTGCTGGCACATGGCACGGTCATACATACTTGCTAAAATCAAACAGGAGCTTTTCAAAGACGAGAATGGGTCCGGTGCTACTTAAGATGATCAGTGGCTGTCCAGCAAAGAGACAAAACACGGAGCCCGTCATTGCTGTACCAAGAAAACTCTCCATCACACCCTGAAACGAAACAAGACATTAAAATAAAATGTTGTTTTCTTTATTACTCTTAGAAAATACATTCTCATTGTCTTTGTGAATCTTGAGGGAGGTCACGTGTATAGAACTCTCATCTATTAGCTGCAGGAGAGGGCAGCTACAAAGAGTGTCTCTCTTCCTCTCTCTGGATGACCCAACATGTCTGTGCATTATACAGACAGCCTATTGATTTCAATGGGAGCTGTGTAATGCTGCATTTCCCCTGTGGTGGTGCTGCAGGGAAATTAAACACTTCTTGTCTCTCAGATTCCTGATGATCACTGGTGTACTGCTACAGACACTGTGCGATAAGCTTGAAGTCAGGGACACTTCAAACAAGAAGGGATGCCGAAAGCAGACAACCCCTTTAGGGTTTGTTCACACGTGACGTTTATGATGTGTTTTTGCTACATTTTGTTTGTGTGTAATTTTTATGAAAAAACTGGTGCAAATCAATGTCCAATAAGAACACAGGACTCTGTTTCCATCACAATATCAGAGGTACAGCAGTCTCCAACTTTCCCATGGCCATTACCCCTTGCCCCCATTCCACTATCATTAACCAAATGCAGGCCTATTGTGGAAATTTGAAGCACTGAGATTTGTTAAACTTTACAGCGGCTTCTGAGAACTGAGACTATAGTGAACCTCAGCAGCACAGATTTCAGATTCTGAGTAGTTTATATAATTAATATGTATCCCCTGGCAGTATGTAGATGACCGGAACATTACTCTATGTTTATTTCATGGGTGAGGAAAATTGTATCATGTCCAATACAATTCCTTAATATCAGTCCTTTATGCTTTTAAAACATTTGCACGCAAACTTAAAATTCCTTAACAATTTATTGGACATGTTTTACATTTGTTACTTATTTTTGATCATTTACAATACACTATTTGGTATTCTCTGTTAATGGTGCGGCTATCACTAGTGAATATTCTGTCTATAGCCAGCTTTAACCTTATCATCCACAAGACTGCGCTAAATCCTATATTAAAGGTAAGAATCGACTGTCCATTGCCTAAGGGTATGTGCACACAATAACTGCAATTATGTCTGAAAATACGGAGCTGTTTTCAAGGGAAAACAGCCCCTGATTTTCAGACGTTTTTTGAGCAACTCGCGTTTTTCGCGGCGTTTTCACTGCGTTTTTTACGTCAGTTTTTGGAGCTGTTTTCATTGGAGTCTATGAGAAAACGGCTCCAAAAACGTCCAAAGTAGTGTCCTGCACTTCTTTGACGAGGCTGTCATTTTACGCGTCGTCGTTTGACAGCTGTCAAACGACGACGCGTAAATTACAGGTCGTCGGCATAGTACGTCGGCAAACCCATTCAAATGAATGGGCAGATGTTTGCCAACGTATTGGAGCCGTATTTTCAGGCATAAATCGAGGCATAATACGCCTTGTTTACGCCTGAAAATAGGTCGTGTGAACCCAGCCTAAAAGTGCAGTCATGTGTTTTGTTCATTCTTATCTTAATGGCAGTAAAGAATCAAAATGCAGCCTCAAGCAGAACATCTTTTGTGGCCCTGCTGTGATGGCCCCAATACATGGAATAGTAATTACTTTAGTCATTTGCTAATATGATGTTATTTGCTGTGCGGCTGTAGGTATAATTCAGCTTCCCTTCCTATACATCAACCACCTGTTATAGACTTGCTCTGTCTGCATAAGCCAGGGAGCTGTTGACTCGCAGTGGTAGGAAGGGGTTAACTTCGTTTGCACCATTCTCCTGTGTTGGCCAGGCAGTGGTTCGAAGTTATCTAGGGGCGTATACATGGGAGTTAATATAGGTTTGCTGTGAGGGTCGCTCTGTCTCTTGGGACACCTTCACAGCAACAAGTGCAGATGTCTCACCCACCCTCCCTAATAGTATACATGTGTTTTTTATTGTACTTTTGTGAAGGTTTTTTGTTGTTTCTGATTTGGTATTTTGATATGTTCTGTAGGTGTCACAGCTTGGCGTATGGGAGGACCTTGTCCCTTTCGAAATAGTGGAGTAATCGAAGGGTCACCAGTCAGAACTATACTATATGCCCACTGCGGAAGCGGTGGCACCGGCATGCTTGGTGACCTCAAAAATTAATATCTGTGGCCAAGGTTCCCCATATTTTTATTTGTTTTAATAAAGCTGTGGCCGACTCCCACTTCACCCACATCACTGTAGTTGTGTTCATTTATTCAGGTAATTTTATGTATGTTGGTACATGCCAGCGCACAGGGGGTTAAATATTGTAAAAATTCTATACTGCCAGTCAATTTTGACCACTATATGATCTGGATCACATCCCGTGCCATCCTTTTCCTACCTTTTGTCACAGATTATGTATATACTGGGGCAGATTTACTAATACAATTACATTTAGACAATTTTGAATTAGACTAGATGGGTCAAATTTAAAGAGGCTCTGTCACCAGATTTTCAAATCCCTATCTCGTATTGCAGCAGATCGGCGCTACAATGTAGATTACAGTAACGTTTCTTTTTTTCAAAAACGAGCATTTTTGGCCAAGTTATGAGCATTTTTATATTTATTCAAATTAGCCTTTCTTAAGTACAACTGGGCGTGTTTAAAGTTATGTACAACTGGGCGTGTATTGTGTATGTACATCTGGGCGTTTTTACTTGTTTTACTAGCTGGGCGTTGTGAATAGAAGTGTATGATGCTGACGAATCAGCATCATCCACTTCTCTTCGTTAACACCCAGCTTCTGGCAGTGCACAGACACACAGCGTGTTCTCGAGAGATCACGCTGTGACGTCACTTCCTGCCCCAGGTCCTGCATCGTGTCGGACGAGCGAGGACACATCGGCACCAGGTGACAGAGGCTACATCGACTTACCTGCAAACGCCGATGCTGCTGCAGAATCAACTGTAGCCTCTGTCGCCTGGTGCCGATGTGTCCTCGCTCGTCCGACACGATGCAGGACCTGGGGCAGGAAGTGACGTCACAGCGTGATCTCTGGAGAACACGCTGTGTGTCTGTGCACTGCCAGAAGCTGGGTGTTAACGAAGAGAAGTGGATGATGCTGATTCGTCAGCATCATACACTTCTATTCACAACGCCCAGCTAGTAAAACAAGTAAAAACGCCCAGATGTACACACACAATACACGCCCACTTGGACATAACTTTAAACACGCCCAGTTGTACTTAAGAAAGGCTCATTTGCATAAATATAAAAATGCTCATAACTTGGCCAAAAATGCTCGTTTTTGAAAAAAAAAAACTTTACTGTAATCTACATTGCAGCGCCGATCTGCTGCAATACGAGATAGGGGTTTGAAAATCTGGTGACAGAGCCTCTTTAACACAGTCGCTCATGCTGGATGATAAATTTGGCGCATCTTTGACACTTTTGTCTAACTTTATATGACCAATTGGTTGACTTACTCTAGATTTTTTTGGCGCTAAATGTCATGCCCCCTTTTCCACTAAGCCACGTCCCCTTGTTGGGGAGTCGCAAAAAGTGTCTAAATCATAAAAAACACTTTATAAATATGGCGCATGGCATGTACAACAGAATTCTGGCCCATTGTGGTACTCAGGTAGAGTAAGAGAAAGAGGAACAATATCAGGATGAATTGATTAAGTTGATTAAGGCTATGTTCACACTTTGATGTCAAGTTTCGTTTGTACCGTGAGTTTACAAAAAAACGCAATTTGACTGCGATGTGTGAACACAGCCTTAAAGTGATACAATTTACTGAACATCTGAACTATGCATGAAGTTAAAAGTGTTCTCCAGGACTTAAACATTGATGGCGTAGGATAGGTTATCAATGTTTGATTGGTGTGTGTCCAAACTCGGGGACCTCAGCTGATCAGCACAATGAAGGGGCTGCGACGCACAGTGGCTCATCCATACTGAAGCTTGATACAGGCCCGAGATCAATTTTAGGTATAATAGAGGACAATGTCAAAGTTCTAAGTTATAGAATTCATTATATTCTTCATAATTATTCTTCATTTTTGGGAATGGGGCTTTTTATGACTTTTAAAAGGTGAATATAAGACAATTCTAGTGAACTAAGGCTACTGTGTATGTTGCATATAGATCAGACCAGGAAATTTGCTCCTACCTGATAGTTATCTGTAGCATCACCCAGCAACCCCCCAAATGTGATGGCATTTGTTATACAACCGAGGTAGATGAAAAGAATGGCGGAAATGGACTGAATGTGGAAGGCTTCATAGAAATCACTCAGGAACCAGGGCAGTTTCCTTTTAATATCCAGATAAAGTCCTCCACAGAACCTGAGGGTGAAAACACAGGTATTAGCTGTAGAAACCAAGAAACGTGTTACGATAGCATGTTATGTCTTACTGAAGTTATACTTGTAGTGATAAATTAATGATTTCTTTGATGCTTCATTATTGAGTGTTGACGTGTCCACCTTTTAACAACATGTCATTTTTATGTACAATATTTTGCATGCATTCATTTTATAACTTACTTGTATAGCATTTAGAGCTAGTATTTGAGATTCAGAGCTCCAAATCCTTTGCCTTCCTTTACAAACTTTCTGTCTTCCTGCAGCCACCACTGGGGTGAGCTAAGGAGCCTACTGCATACTGTGTTATTATTAATTTCAATGTATAGACAGCATGCAGTAAACTCATAATGTCCCCCTACTGGTGGATTACTTAAATGAATATCTATACAGCAATTTTGAAGTTCTGTATCAAAAAAACAGAGCTCCTACTAGTATAACTATAAACAGGGCCGGCCTTAGGATAGATGGCACCCCGTGCAAAATGTACTTTCGGCGCCCCACCCCCATCATAAGGTCCCCCTAGTGGTGGATTACTTAAATGAATATCTAAGCAGCAAATTTGTAGTTCTGTATCAGAAAAACAGAGCTCCTACTAGTATAACTATAAAGAGGGCCGGCCTTAGGTCAGATGGCACCCCGTGCAAAATTATCTTTCGGCGCCCCACCTCATCATAAAAAAAATGCCCCATAAAAAAGTATAATGCCCCCCACAGTATTATGCCCCTTTAGTGCCCCCCATACATTATAATATTTAATAATATATTATAACCCCTTCAAGGACACAGTATTTTCTCCTATAATTGTGCGCACACAGTTTTATGCCCCCTAAGTGCCACACAGAGTATATTTCCCCCTGTAGTGCCCCTACACAGTGTAATGTCCGCTTAGTGGCCTCCACACAGTATAATGCCCCCCTCCTCTGGCTGCCACACACAGCCCCTCCTTGTAGATAGTGCCCCCTGTAGATTGTGCCATACAGCCTCCTTGTAGACAGTGCCATAATCCCCCACCTAGTCCCTGTAGAAAGTGCCATAATCCCCCACCTCCCCCATGTAGACAGTGCCATACAGAGACCGACCTCTCCCATGTAGACAGTGCCATACAGCACCCCACATCCCCTTGTAGACAGTGCCCCCCATCAGCCCCCCACTCACAGATGTCCCCTGTAGATGGTGCCACACAGCCCTCTGTATATAGTGCCACACAGCCCCTTGTAACTAGAGCCACACAGCCCCTTGTAGGTAGTGCCCCTCAGCCCCCTTGTAGGTAGTGCCCCACAGCCCCCTTATAGGTAGTGCCACACAACCCCCTTGTAGGTAGTGCCACACATCCCCCTTGTAGGTAGTGCCAGACACCCCCTTGTAGGTAGTGCCACAAAGCCCCCTTGTAGATAACAAACCCCTTCCTGTAGATAGCACCACTGTAGCACCCTGGAGGAGCGGGATCCCCCTGTGGCCAGTGATTCTGCTACTGGATGGAGTGCTTCATGTCTCTGTCCATTTATGGACAGTGATGTCAGGGGCTTCTCCTGGAGTGGAACGCTATGGATGGGGATTCTGCTTTAGGAGCTGCTCCTGATATCACTGTCCATTTATGGACAGAGACATCAAGCGCTCCGTCCAGGAGCGGAATCCCCGGCCACACAGGGATTCTGCTCCTTCAGGGAGCTACAGTGGCGCTAGTAGATAGCAGAGCAGGGAGATACCACTCTACTCTGCTATAGTGTTCAATAGTATTTGCATCCTAAGGACGGAGATACTATTGAATGTGGCGTCGCTGCCGCTGTAGCAGCCACAGCGGCTGCTAGCGACGCCACCTTGCCCGCTGTCGCCGCTAGCAGACGCTATGGCTGCTACAGTGGTAGCGACGCCACTGAGAAAAGAAGCACCCAGGCGGAAAGGCAGCTGCTGAGTCGCCGGGCCTGGGCACTTCTGAAACACAAGCAGGGGAAGGGAGCCAGTGCAGCGCCCCCTTCCACCTGCGGGAGTAATTAACCCTGTGCAATAGCACAGGTCACACACACACCTAAGGCCGACCCTGACTATAATTATATATTAAAAAACTAATTCCTTCAGAATTTTTGACATATTTAGATAAAAAACAAAACAAAATGGTATTTAAAGGTGGACATTTACTTTAAAACAATACAATTGCATAACACTCACATTAAAAGTTTAAAATGTAAGAATGTCTGAAATGTAGGGTTTATTGGATTTATATTTAAGACTAGAAATTGCTCTGAAGGGGGTTAGCTATGCATAGACCATGATTTGAATGACATTTATCCTGTCCACACCTGCCAGTCCATGAAAGTTCCTCTCCAATCTCATGTGGACCAGGCATCTCTCCATCTTCACTCCCACCTCCACCGCTTCCACCTCCTCCTCCTCCAGCCGATCCATTCATTTGTCCAGCCTCATTCACAGAGAAGACGGATTTTCTGCAGAAGACAAAAAAATGTTTGTAGACCTTTACAAATCATGTACCATTGGTGAAAACCTTTGCTTGAACCAAGGAACAAACACTTTGTCCTCCAGCTTTAGCTCTGGAAATGATACATTTATATACAGTAATTGTTGCATATACCTTGTATATACCTACCTCTGATCTGCAGAAGGGATCTTTTTAGGAGGCTCTATTCTGATGGTAGGATCCCATTCTCCAGGTGGAAGGACAATGACTTCATCCAAGAACTCATCTATTCCTGCAATCAGATCCTCACGATCTTTTGCTTTGTAAGCGACATCACTGAACAGCTAAAACATTGTATATTATTTTTTTAAGACATTGTAGAATGATACAGTCTCATTCAACCTGCAATAGAGCTAGTTGTGCCCCTATGTACTGGTAACCAAGTATTATGACTGTCAGTAGCGTTACATAGTCTGTAACAAAAGGCGCAAGGCCACATAGTTTAATCCGACACATCTGTGAGTTGGTGATAGGGTGGCCTGGTACTCTGCAGCTACTACTATATGCCAAGAGGTGGTATACACAGCAATAGAAAGACGGTTGTTTATAATCACGAATCGATACTAACACTAGGTTTGTGCTTTACAGACACAAGGAGACCGGAGGTGTTGGAAATATTTGCTTGCACCTCATACAGTTTATCACATTAGTCAAATATAACACGTGCTCCATTTTGGCAGCTCCATTTTCATAGGGTCCTAGAAATGGATCTTCTCAAAAGCTATGTACACCTTTGGAAGGCACATTTTTTTTTAATAAAAAAGATTAGCCAGTGTGTTTGGTGCAACTTTATAGATCGTTTTTAATAAAAAATAGTTTTACTTTTTGAGATACAGCTGCTCTGTATTCTCTATACAGAGCAGCTGTATCTAGTGCTATTCACTGAATCTGTCAGTCCCCGGGAACCTGACGGGTTCAGTTTCAGCGGGTCCTGAGTGTCTCTAACACGCAGGATCCACATGTAAACTATCACATCACTTGTAAACTATCACATGTATGTTGTGACCTTAGATGTGATAGTTTACAGGTGGATCATGCGTGTCAGAGACACGCAGGAACCGATGACACTGAAAGCGGCAGGTCCGTGGGACTGGCGGATTCAGTAAACAGCGCTAGATACAGCTGCTGTGTACAAGGAATACAGAGAATCTGTATCTCAAAAAGTAAAATGAATTTTTAATAAAAATAATTTATAAAGTTGCACCAAACAAACTGACTAACTATTTTATAAAAAAAAACGAATTGCTTTAAAAAAATTTACATAGCCTTTAAGTAATCATAATCTAATTAAGAAAGAATAGAGTGGAAGGTATAGACACCAATATTATTCCACAAAAACAAATTATGGTATTATTTTTCATTGTTCTTTAAAGTTGGATACACATGATAATGTAAAATGTAATAAAAAATTCTTAAAATAGTCTATTGACCGTATTAAATCATGAAGCAGTTGGCTATGTAATATATTAATTTTCAAAGAAATAACATATTTAAAGAGGCTCTGTCACCACATTATAAGTGGCCTATCACCTACATAAGGAGATGGGCGCTATAATGTAGGTGACAGCAGTGCTTTTTATTTAATAAAACAATCTATTTTTACCATTTTATTAGCGATTTTAGATTTCTGCTAATGAGTTGCTTAATGCCCAAGTGGGCGTATTTTTACTTTAGACCAAGTGGGCGTTGTACAGGGGAGTGTATGACGCTGACCAATCAGCGTCCTGCACTCCTCTCCATTCATTTACTCAGCGCATAGGGATCCTGCCAGATCCTTATGTGCTGTCTTATACTTACACATTAACAATACTGAAGTGTTTAGACAGTGAATAGACATTCCACGGAATGTCTATTCACAATCTCTGCACTTCGTTACTCTGTCTGTGGTAGTTACAGCAGAGGACGCGTAATCTCGCGATATTACGCGGTAAATGACAGGTTACAACGAGATCACGCTTCCTCTGCTGTAACTACCATAGAAACAGTAACGAAGTGCAAAGATTGTGAATAGACATCCCGTGGAATGTCTATTCACTGTCTAAACACTTCAGTATTGTTAATGTGTTAGTAGAAGACAGCACATAAGGATCTAGCAGGATCCCTATGCGCTGTGTAAATGAATGGAGAGGAGTGCATGATGCTGGTTGGTCAGCGTCATACACTCCCCTGTACAACGCCCACTTGGTTTAAAGTAAAAATACGCCCACTTGGGCATTAAGCAACTCATTAGAAATAAATCTAAAAACGCTAATAAAGTGGTAAAAATACATAGTTTTTTTTAAAATAAAAAGCACTGATGTCACCTACATTGTAGCGCCGATCTCCTTATGTAGGAGATACGGCACTTATAATGTGGTGACAGAGCCTCTTTAAGATTCTTAAACTGTAGCTCCAGTGACAGCAGCTTTAACGTCCGATGTTTAGAACTGCTGTTGGAACACGCTGCAGGGGAGGCAGGGCGGTCTGGAAAACCCTCTGATGCCAAACCCTAACTTGCAGAGGCATAACTTGAAGTTCCTGGGTCCCAATACAAAATATGTAACAGGGACCGCCAATTATCATGTGTAATTTATGTTACTGGTCGCCTTATATGGGGCAGAGGGACTTTTTGGGCTTACTTAACCCCTTAATGACCCAGCCATTTTTAGTTTTTTCGGTTTTCGTTTTTCACTCCCCGCCTTCCAAGAGGCATAACATTTTTATTTTTCCGTCAATAGAGTGGTGTGAGAGCTTATTTTTTAGCGGGAGGAGCTGTAGTTTCAATTGGCACAATTTAAAGTACCATATAATGTACTGGGAAACGGGAAAAAAATTATTTGTGAGGTAGAATTGGAAAAAAACTAAATTCTTCCATTGCTTTTTGGGTTTTGTTTTTACGGCTTTCACTGTGCGGTAAAAACGACAACTTAACTTGATTCTGCGTCTCATTACAATTACGGTGATACCAAATTTATATAGTTTTTTTAATATTTTACTACTTTTACAAAGAAAAATCTATTTGTTAAAAAATAATTGTTCTGTTTCACCACATTCTGAGAGCCATAACTTTTGAATTTTTTCATCGATTGAGTGGTATGAGGGCTTATTTTTTGCGGGACCAGTAGTAGGTTTTATTGGCATCATTTTTTGGTACGTACGTTTTTTGATCACTTTTTATTTCATTTTTTTTAGCGCTAAGGTGTATAAAAAACTAAGATTTGGGAGATTTCATATTTAATTTTTTATACGCCGCTCACCGTGCGAGTTAAATAATGGTATATTGTAATAGTTCTGACTTTTACGAACACGACGATACAAATTTTTTTTTTTTTTACATTGTGCTTGGGGAAATATTTTAGTTTTTTTTTTACTATTTTTGTATTTTTTTTGACACTTCTGAAAAATGTATTTAACTTTTTTTGACACATTTTATTAGTCCCCCTAGGGGACTTGAACCAGCGATTGTTAGACAGAAGGCAGACCTGGTGGCCTTTATAAGGCCCCCGAGCTGCCATGACAACCATCGACGCTCCACAATCGCGCTGTGGGGGGGGGGACTTTGGGCTGTCGGAGGGGGCCGCCCCTCCTTCTAACGGTTTAAATTCCGCGGTCGCTATTGACCGTGGGATTTAACTGGTTAAACGGTCAGGAACAGCACAATCGCTGTTCCTAGCCATTGGAGCAGCATGTCAACTGTAATACACAGCTGCGGTGTATAGCGCGTGAGCCCGCTCCAAACATCACCCCACCCCCGTTCATGCATCGGGAAGGGGTTCTCTATTTTGGACAATCCCCACATGTTAGAAGGGTCCCTTGACAATAAGCAAATCACAAAGTGACCCCTGCTTGGTCCCCAATTGATCATCTGTAATCTGTAGAGGAATCTGGCAGTTAGCGTTTAAGTTCCCTGCAGCGCCACAACAGGGGAAATTAAGTATTACACAGCGCACATTCATATCAATGGGTTATCTGTGTAATGCAGGACAGGTCCACCAGAGCGAGAGATGCTCTTTGTAACCGATCTTCACTATGGCCAAGAGTTGGGGAACTTATTCCCTATTAGGGTGTATGGAAACAGGTTTTCTAAACTTAACTTCTTGAAGCTCCAGGGCTTGAGTTCAACTGTAACTTCGGCAGACCTTTTGTACAGGTGAGGCTCCATGAAACTCCTGCAGCATCATCCGACATCAATTCGACACTTTAGACATGGTGACATTAACATTTTATAGTCTGTAATAGTTTATGGGTGGATGAAAATCCCTCGCTTTATATATGGTATAATAGACCTCCTACTGTAAATTATAAAGAATAATAGCCACCAAAAAGTTCCATGACCATACAAAAAAAACAAGGCTGCAGAACGACTGCATTTATACAAGTCATGGAAATCTGAGGTGATTTCTAATATTCTTTCAAATCTATAGTAGGGGTAAATTACTCCTTATAATACACACCTTAGCTGTTGCAGAACCTCTTTTTGAAGAGTAAGGGGAACATTTCTGTCTACTATTGATTGATGTGACACAGCACTTAAAGTGTGTATTATGTTGTTCTACAGCAGCCGAGGTACTTTAGTTATATATACACCACAGTTGCTGAAGAACCTCTTTTTTTTTATAGAAAGGGGGAACATTACATGTCAGTCATGTGTTTGGCACAGGGGATGGAACTTTATACAAAAGCAGACTGTGACAGACTTGTTCTGCTGGAACCGTTAAGCAGTACCTATGTAGTGCTGCTCATCTCTATATAATAGTTAGGTTCTGACATGGGATGTTTATACCAATATTACATACAGACATGTCAACACAGAAATTGACGTGTATTATTGAATAATTATCACTTACGTCATCCACCATTAAGGTTGCAATTGCTCTACCAATTTCAATGTAGGACTTGACTTTACCCATTGGACCCAGTAAAATAAATAGGAACCTAATAGGGAAAATAAATAATATACCTGTAGTTCATAATAGGAATAAACGCTGTATATATCATATGTACACAATATAGCCAATGTATGTGGACACCCATCCTAATTATTGAGTTCAGGTCTTTCAGCCATACCCATTGCAAACAGGTGCATAACATCAAGCACACAGCCATGCAATCTCCAAAGAAAACTATTGGTAGTAGTATGGGTTCTACTTAAAAGCTCAGTGACTTTAAACATGGCACTGTCATACAGTAGGATGCCAACTTTGCCACAAGTAAGTTTGTAAAACCTCTGATCTGCTAGATTCATCCTGGTCAAATGTAAGCGCTATTATTGTGAAGTGGAAGTGTCTAGGAGTAACAACCACATGAAACTGTAGACCACATATACTCACAGAGTGGAGCCGCCGAGTGCTGAGGCGTGTGGTATGTAATAATCATCTAGCCTCAGTTGTTGTATCACTCGCTACAGAGATCCAAACTGCCTCTGGAGGTGACATCAGCTGAAGAACTGTGCATCAAGAGCTTCATTAAATGGGTTTCCGTGGTTGACTAGCTGCACACAAGCCTAAGATCACCCTGAAAGGGTCAGCTGGAGTGGTGAAAAGCATGCCACCACTGGACTCTGGAGTAGTGGAAACGTGTTCTCTGTAGTCATGAGTCACATTTCACTATCTGGCAGTCTAATGGACGAATCTGGGTTTGATGGATGACAGGTGAATGCTACTTGGAGGAGGGATAATGGTCTTGGCTATTTTTCAGTGTTTGTGCTTCGACATTTTTTGTTCCAGTGAAGGAAAATGTTAATGCTTCAGTAAGGACATGTTGGATAACTGTATGCTTTCAGCTTTGTGGTAACAGTTTGGGGATGGCCCTTTTCTATTCCAGCACGACTGTGCCCCAGTGCACAAAGAAGGTCCATAATGACATGGTATGACGAGATTGGTGTGGAGGAACGGGAGTGGCCTTCAGAGAACCCTGATCTCAACTCCACTGAACAACTTTGGGATGAATTGGAAGGCAGATTTCGAGCCAGAACTTTTCTTCCAACATCAGTGCCAAACCTCACAAATGCACTTCTGGATGAAAAATTCCCACAGACACACTCCAAAATTTAGCGGGAAGCCTTACCAGTAGAGGGGAGGCTGTTATAGCCACAAAAAGGGGCAGTACTCTATATTAACTCCCATGGTTTTGGAATGGTATGGCCAACAAGCTTATATTGGTGTGATGGTCCACATACTTTTGGCTTGAGAGTATATACAGATCTTCATTATTATAAATAAGAGATATTCATCTGTATCTAGTACAAAAACTAACATTTCCATATTCCTTTTTTAAAACTTTATCAGTCTAGTCCACATATATATAGTAAGTGCAACGGAAATCTAAAACACTGAGCGCTAAACTTCAGGCTCTTGTAATAAGACATTTTCCAAAAATAGATCTTCCCGTCTAAGATATTTCATTCTGTCTCTTCCATTATTCCCAATACATTTGACTCCAGTTTAAATTCTGTTTGTTTTTCTCCCGCAGCTTATACACAGGAGTGTGACTATAGGTAATAAGAGTCACTGTGAATAGTTTGAGTCCTAAAATATGACATGACTTCTAATATCTATATATTATTTATAATGATTTCAGCGCCTCTGGACTTTCTACAGTGCTATAGTAATATAGAACTAAAATATGTAAACAGACAAGATACAATTCTAGCGAGAATTATACCTTGTGCACTAGTGTATTATGGCTTTTGTACCAATTCTTAGTTGTATGGAGCTGTAATATATAGAAGTCTATGGTGCCCTAATGACCTTCCCTATAATGCTGATTTTATATGGAGAAATTTTCTGTTGGATTCTGTATGAACATAACATAAAGAAAATAAAATCAATGCTTCTAGGGGAGAATATATTTAATATGGAGCCATACAGTAAAACACAAAGTGCCTATTGCTTCATAATACTGAGCTGCAGGCACTCTGTGCCTCCTGACATCCTCTCTGCACGCGGCTCTGTTGTGTGCATAAGGCCTGAAGGTCATACATGTTAAGGGGGGCCTGGTGCTGTCAGTATACCTGTCAATAGGCCAGGTACCCAATAAGTACTGGTCTCCTTTAGATGCTTTACAGTAGGCTAACTAACTGTCCTACAGGATTTCCCGCACCAAATTTATAATTTTCGTACGACATATTCAAAATATGTTCCAGATTCAGGTGTCATAAAAACAACACTGTTGACACATGTTCCTGAATCGGAGCTTCTGCTGCTCGTGTCTTTCTTTTTATAGTCTCTAGATCTTGACAACTGGAGTGTAGCATTTTATTTTTCTTTTATGAGAAATATTATACAATAGAAAGAAATCTAAGCCATTACCTGGTGGGCACCGGGACCTCTGTGACGCCTCCAAGCATTATAGACTGGACCAGTCGTACAAATGCTACAAATGGTTTGTCTAAGAAGTCTACTTCTCCAATCAAAACATTAGAAGCTTCTGCATTGCTGGGAATTTTCTTCATAAACTTATTCCTTAGCTTAAAGGACAAAGAGGGACAAGGACAATTTTAAGAGATACTGTAAATGTAGTTTACATACTGAGAACCATTCATAGGCAAGGTTAATACTTTCTAAAACTGCTTCTGTAGAAAACCACATTACCGGGTACATTATCTCCATTGCCTTCCAGGGCACTGTACATATGAAATACAGAGAGATTTATATACATAACGGAAATAAACAATAAAAACAACAAGTACAATAAACATGAGATTACCGAGTGACAGAAAGAGAGAGGACCCTGCCCACGAGGGTTTACAATCTAGGAGGGAAGGGGGAAAGAGACAGAAGATGAGGGTAGAGGCTCTAAATCCAGTAGTGTAGTTGTGGTAGGGTTATTGCAGGTTGTAAGCTTTTCTGTAGAGTTGGGTTTCCAGGTTACTTATGAAGGTTTGGATGGTGGGAGAAAGTCTGATGTGTTGGGGTAGGGAGTTCTATCTTATGGAGGATGCACGAGAGAAATCCTGGAGGCGATGATGGGAGAAGTCGACAAGAGGAGAGCAGAGAAGATTTTCGAAGAAATTATGTGCTGGGAGGGACTAGGAGATTTGGGCAGAGATGTATGGAGGGAACAGTTTGTGGACAGCCTTGTAGGTCATAGTTAATATTTTGAAATGAATTCACTGGGCAATGGGTAGCCAGTGAAGAGACAGGCATAGAGGAGAGGTCAGTGGCGTAATTATAGGGGTCGCAGCGGTCGCAATTGCGACCGGGCCCCGAAGCCTGGGGGGACCGCGGCCCCCTGCACCATATCAATGAAAAGTTACTATAGTAACTGGGGCCTGTGTAATAAACTACATCGGCCTCCATTACTATAGTAACTGACGGTACTAATATTCCTCCTTCCGGAGCGCATGACGTTACAATGCTATGCGCTGCGCACAACATCCCAACCCCGGATGGAGTCATGACCTCCGCTGCAGCTGAAGAGGAGGGCAAGTTTAATACCACTGTCTGCTGGAGCTGATAGGTCGGGGTCCGACCCCCAGGACCCCGCCAATCAGCTGTTTTGAAGGGGTGCAGCGCTCGTACTAACGCTACTTCCCCTTCATTCCGGTCACTGTCTCAAACTGTGAATCGCCAACACAGACGTGTCAGCGATTCACAGTGTGAGCAAGTAAGGAAAACTAAGGGGAAGCAGCGCTCGTACGAGCGCTGCACCCCCTTCAAAACAGCTAATTGTAGGGGGTCCCGGGAGTCGGACCCTGACCCATCAGCTATTGATGGCCTTTGATAGGCCATCAAAGTTTAGGGACTGGACAACCCCCTTTAAGCCTTCCATGTGGTAGACTTAGATACAGGGCCCAGCAGACAGTAATCCTATACTGTATAAGATTACTGTCTGCTGGACCCTGTATCTAAGCCTACCGTAGCCTTAGATACAGGGTCCAACAAACAGTATCGCACATGCACATGGGCCCAGTATCTAAGCCTACCATATGTGTTAGGCTGTGTTCCCATCAGTGTTGCCCTTCCGTTGAAGGGTTCCGTCTGAGGTTTCTGTCGGGTTAACCCCTCAACGGAAAGGCAAACTAAAACCTCAGCTTCCGTTTCCCTCACCATTGATGTCTATGGTGATGAAAACGTTGCTAAAGGTTTCCGTTTGTCACCGTTGTGACAGGGTACCGTTGTTCTTGACGCAACCAATAGCGCAATCGATTGCGCTATTGATTCTATCAAAACAACGGAACACTGTCACAACGGTGACAAACGGAAACCTTTAGCAACGTTTCCTTCACAATTGAGATCAATGGTGAGGGAAACGGAAGCTGAGGTTTCATTTTGACTTTCCGTTGAGGGGTTACCTGATGAAACCTCAAACGCAAGGGCAGCAGTGATGTGAACAGGCCCTTACTAATGTTTTTTTTAGTGTTTGTGTTTTTTTTAAAGGTTCGGTCGTTGGACTACGTTGGATTGAGGACTACTTTGATGACGTTTTTTTTTTTTTATCATCAATAAAATGGTTAATGAGGGTTTTGTGTTTTTTTTTACTTCAATAAACCTGTTTTTTCTATGTCTTTGTATTTTTTTTTCAACTTTATTACTACTGCCTTATTAATAGCTGCTGGCTGATTGACAGTGTCCATTTCTAAGGCGGGGCTTAGTGTTAGCCGGTGCAGAGGCTAACACTAACCCCGTTATTACTCTGGTATCCACCGCCACCAGGGGTACCGGGAAGAGCCGGGTACGATCCAATACCCGACCATCTGTAGTGATGGTCGGGCACTGGGGCGGCCGCAGGCTGGTATTATTAGGCTGGGAAAGGCCAAACACAGTGGCGCTTCCCACCGTGGTAATGCTAGCCTGCTGCTGCTGTGTTGTATCTGGCTGGTTATCAAAAATGGGGGGAGGGGGACCTCAGCAGTGCCACAGGCTGATCGCCTCCATGCCACACCGCATTGATGCAGTAATTCATGCAATAGGAGCCCCGACCAAGTATTCAGTGCATATACTGTACATGCTTTTCAGTAGGCCAACGATTTGGTATTAAAAATAATTTTTGAAATTGAGCTTATATAATATTCTAATTTTCTGAGTGACTAAATTTTGGGTTTTCATTAACTGTTACCATAATCATCAACCTTCAAAGAAAAAAATGCTGGAAATAGATCACTGTAATGAATCTATATAATATATGAGTTTCACTCTTTGAATTGAATTACTGAAATAAATAAACTTTTTAATTTACTAAAAAGGATTAATATATATACAGTATATATATATATATATATATATATATATATATATATAAATAAATTATCTTTTTGATGATATTCTAATTCATTGAGAAGGACTGGTATGTATATATATATATATATATATATATATATATATATATATATACGGAATCAAGCAAATAGTAGGAGCAGCACAGTGTAAAAAAACAAAAACGGCTGGTGCTAGCTTCAGATATCAAGGAGTGACGTTCTCCCCATGAATATACCAAAAATAGAGCCCAGAAGCAGCACTCAATAGCAAAAATATTAATTTATTCACCCAACACGGCAACGTTTCACTTCCTCCATGAAAATGCTTCCATGGAGGAAGTGAAACGTTGCTGTGTTGGGTGAATAAATTCATATTTTTGCTATTGAGTGCTGCTTCTGGGCTCTATTTTTGGTGTGTATATATATATATATATATATATATATATATATATATATATATATATATATATATATAGTTAAATTATGTCCCTGAGCCATGAACCTGGGAGCTGGCAAATGTCCATATACGGTAGACCAACTATATAGACGTTCCCCACATACTACCCCTACCTCCGAGGAGTGAACATTGCATTACTACAAGGTTTGTAATAAATAAGGAATGAATGTCAGCACAATACCTGGTCAGAGCTTGGGGTCTCAGTGATGTCATTCATACTCCTACTTTGTGCATGACCTAGGGTGTAAAAACACACAAATAAATACAAAAGGCATAACACCATCTAGTTTTCGCAAGTTATTTTGTTTCAAACATTACTTCTTATGATAGAAAAAAGTTGCAATGTTAGACAAGAGAATGACACATCCATATGTACTGTAATTGACTACAATGAGTTGAAACTACATTCAACTATTGCATGCAAAAATAAGTATTCAAGGCAAATATAACTAAATGTAACAATAACAAAATATTAAATAACACATCCAAAATAACAATTTAAGAGGAAGCATTTATCACAAGGGTTAACACAATTCCTGCTGGAAATGATAATGTCATTTTGTGTTTTATTACAGCACTGTGCTCTAGGAGACTCTCAGTGGTTTAACATGTGCTTTATCCAGAACATTACCCCATACATTACATACACAACATGGAAAACATAATACAAGAGGAGACCTACGCAGCCGTCCATAGCTCGAATTCTGCCTCATTCTCAGATCCTCTGTAGAGCGATGGAGGTGATTACCGACAGGAACACTTGGGACAGGAATTCGATCTACGAGAGATGAAGAGATTCATGTGGATGAAACCTGCATTTGTCTTGATATATTCTAAATGAAAGTCATAAAAACATATAAAAAAGAACACAAAAACATAAGCAGATATCTGTTCTTGTATGATCTTGTTTAGAGCTTTTATATCCTCTCAAATAAACTTGTGAGGCAGTGAAAGTTTACTATTATTTATTTGATTAAGTTACATACAAATATATAAATATATACTGTATATATAAGTAAATAGCGCAAACATATTCCACAGCTTTAAGCCCTGTTCAAGCAGAGTTTTTTGGCTCTGATTTTGACACGGAAACCATGTTGGAATCAGCGCCAAAAACGTTCAAAATCGCCCCCTATTGATTTCAATGGGAGGCAGAAGCGTCTTTTCTCCCAGGCGGCTTTTGGCCCCTTGCTGGAAAAAAAGCGGCATGCCCTTTCTTGTCCCTGACCTCCCAATGAAATCAATGGGGGCAGAAGAAACCTGTGGCGCTCGTTTCCGACCACTTTTCGCTGCGTTTTTTTTTTGCCAGCGGTCTTTGCATTAGCTTTAATGGCCGTGAGTGAAAAAGGCTGCAAGAAGAAGGCCACGTAAACCGTAGAAAAAAAACACAGGCAGTTCAAAATCTGCCTCAAATTTCCTGAAGGAATTCTGAGGCAGATTTTTTCTGCCTGCAAAAAAGTCTGTGTGAACTTGGCCTTAGTATGTCCTCTCGTAGGCTTGTCGTTTTGGTGTGATTGTCCAATCCTTTTCTGTTGAAAGGCTTATATGTACAACTCATATGTACTCTAGCACACAGCAGGAAACGTTCATGTACAGATGTAGCCATCTTTATCTTGACTTTTAACGCATTATATACACAGCGTCAGAAAACTTTTACTTTACTTTTTCAATGGCTTTTGTTGTGTGATATCACGCTGCAGCAAGTTATCAGAGTCCAGATGAACTCGGCTACATTTGTATGAAGAAAGCATGGTTGTCAACAAAGCACAATAACTGTGCTGCCAAGGCATCTGATTAAGGGGAAACCTCTGTATGGCACATGTTCCTGTCCCTGGTTTCATAGTTTAACAAAGTACAAAGTGGAAACAGCAACCCCTTCGCCAGACTGCGGTTTAAAGTCGTCCAATCTGATGGCTCCCTCCCAATTCTACAGACATCTTACAGAGTGAATAACAGCATCTCCCTAAGTCAAATATGACTTATTCATGCCAACCTGTGTATACAGAGATAGGCGACGTTTCGGCCCCATATACAGTTAGGTACAGAATTATTTGGAAAGTGACACAAGTTTTGGCATTTTAGCTGTTTACCAAAACATATTTAAAATACAGTTATATAATCAATATGGGCTTAAAATGCAGACTCTCAGATTTAATTTGAGGGTATTCACATCCTAATTTGAAGAAGGGTTTAGGAATTACAGCTCTTTAATATGTAGCTGCCTCTTCTTCAAGGGACCAAAGGTAATTGGACAATTATATCAAAAGTTATTTAATGGGCTGCATGGGCTATTCCCTCGTTAATTCATCATCAATTAAGCAGGTAAAAGGTCTGGAGTTGATTCCAGGTGTGGTATTTGCATTTGGAAGTTGTTGCTGTGAACCCACAACATCAAATAAGCTCTCAATGCAAGTGAAACAGACCATCGTTAGGCTGAAAAAAAAATAATGAAGAAATCTATCAGAGAAATAGCACAAATGTTAGGAGTGGCCAAATCAACAGTTTGGTACATTCTTGAAAAAAAAGAGCGCACTGGTGATCTCATGAACTCCAAAAGGCCGGGACGTCCATGAAAGACAACAGTGGTGGATGATCGCAGAATCCTTTCCATGGTGAAGAACAACCCCTTCACAATATCTATCCAAGTGAAGAACACTCTCCTGGAAGTAGGTGTATCAGTATCTAAGTCTACCATAAAGAGAACACAGGATGTGGAGAAGAAAAGTTGCAGTATTCGGGACACGGCGCCTGACAGGTAAGTGTTCCAAACGAAGTATTTTTCTGTAGATTTTATTGTAATAGATACTACGCGTTTCAGGACCGGACAGGTCCCTTCCTCAGGTTCATACAGCGATACACAAAAAGCAAGCATCATTTTATGCACAGAAAAAGCGGGGAAAAAAAAGACAAGCGTTCTTTCTGGGATGGCAATTACACCTCATTTTTCAAACAGGAAGGGAGGAGTGAACCAACCCCAAAGGTCAGTATAGATCAAACAGTGATGTCAGATAATAGCTCCCCCTAATCGTATGCAGGTGAACTATATATACGCATTTGCAATGACGGGTATTTGACCTTGCCGTCACAACAGTCATACTCATAATAAATATTTACCATATTGGAAAACTACATTAACATATACATATATATAAATATAATTATAAAATGTATATATCTATAAAAAAACAAAACACAATACTGTGTGTTTGTAGTAAAAATCTGATAAATTTTCGATCAGAATAAAGCAAGTGCATAAAAGCCCAAGTGCAGCATAATGAGAGAAATATTTACAATAAATCAATTCCTAAATTGTGCGTCTAATTTCGTGGTATACCTCCTGGAATGCACGTGCAGACTGCAATACATAGGAAGGACCAAACAAATGTTGAGAACCAGAATAAACAAGCACAGGTCCAACACAAATATTCACTTTTTAAAACATAGTGTCTCTAGTGATCTGCATCAACATCATGGGGGATACTTTGAGGTGAAGATCACACCATTAGAACAAATCCCCATAGAGACCACTAACAGATTCTCACATATGAAAAATAGGGAATCTTTTTGGATTTATAAATTTCATAGTCTCTCTCCGGATGGGCTGAATGAGACCCTTGAGAACACTTGTTAAATAAAATATATATTATATGGGGTCCTCAGCCTGAAATAGCATATAAAAAAATCCAGTATTATTGGTTGACCTAGCAATACAGTATAACCAGGGGCAACCAAAAACAAAACATCTACAGGAGACCTCTTCTAATTTTCTAAAGCACCCTTCATTCAAAATTTTAAAAATATATAATCTCATATGATGCAAACATTGATGTTATCGAAGGATGACAGCGCTTTTGTTGGGACATATTATTTTATCTGCATTACACATCATCAACTTAATTTTAGACAAACTTGTTATACATTTATGGTACCTTAGAAATAACAGCACAAATCCGAGTGCTGAACCAGGTTATATTTATATATTTCTATTAAAATTAGCTAGTTTTTATCCTGCTCACTGTTGCTGAACAAAGATGGGCTTTTATGCACTTGCTTTATTCTGATCGAAAATGTATCAGATTTTTACTACAAACACGCAGTATTGTGTTTTGTTTTTTATAGATATGTACATTTTATAATTATATTTATATATATGTATAGGTTAATGTAGTTTTCCAATATGGTAAATATTTATTATGAGTATGACTGTTGTGACAGCAAGGTCAAATACCCGTCATTGCAAATGCGTATATATAGTTCACCTGCATACGATTAGGGGGAGCTATTATCTGACATCACTGTTTGATCTATACTGACCTTTGGGGTTAGTTCACTCCTCCCTTCCTGTTTGAAAAATGAGGTGTAATTGCCATCTCTGAAAGAACGTTTGTCTTTTTTTCCTGGTTTTTCTGTGCATAAAATGATGCGTACTTTTTGTGTATCGCTGTATGAACCTGAGGAAGGGACCTGTCCGGTCCTGAAACACGTAGTATCTATTACAATAAAATCTACTGAAAAATACTTTGTTTTGAACACTTACCTGTCAGGCGCCGTGTCCCGAATACTGCAACTTTTCTTCTCCACATCCTGCGTTCGATCTCCCCGGGAACAGATTTTTCTCCCGTGGGATGGCAGCGGGTGGCAGCCGACACCTACAACGATCTTCAGTAACATTTGTTTCCACGCTAAGCAGTAGTGTTGTGCCTATCCTTGCACAACACTGTCAGGTGAGTGTATCAGCTCACCTCTCTGATCTCACTGTCCCCCCATTCCTTACAATATTACCTTAGAGGAGCGCCGTTGTCCTCCTCTTTCCTTTTTCTTCATTTAGATATTACCATAAAGAGAAGACTTCATGAGAGCAAATACAGAGGGTTCACCACAAGGTGCAAACCATTAATGAGCCTCAAAATGGGAGGCAAAATGTATGGAGAAGGCTTGGAACGGCTCATGATCCGAAGCACACCACATCCTCTGTAAAACATGGTGGAGGAAGTGATGGCATGGTGGAGGCAGTGTGATGGCATGGGCATGTATGGCTGCCAAAGTCACTAGGTCGCTAGTGTTTATTGATGATGTGACTGAAGACAGAAGCAGGTGGATGAATTCTGAAGTGTTCAGGGATTTACTTTCTGCTCAGATTCAACCAAATGCAGCAAGGTTGATTGGACGTCACTTCACAGTACAGATGGACAATGACCCAAAATATACTGCGAAAAGCAACCCAGGAGTTTTTTTAGGCAAAGAAGTGGAATATTCTGCAATGGCCAAGTCAATCAACAGATCTCAACCCGATCGAGCTGCATTTCACTTGCTTAAGACAAAACTTAAGGCAGAAAGACCCACAAACTGAAGACAGCCGCAGTAAAGGCCTGGCAAAGCATCACAAAGGAGGAAACCCAGCGTTTGGTGATGTCCATGGGTCCCAGACTTCAGGTAGTCATTGCCTGCAAAGGATTCTCTACAAAGTATTAAAAAAACATTTTATTTATGGTAATGTTAATTTGTCCAATTACTTTTGAGCCCCTGAAATTAGGAGGCAGTGCAGAAAAATGGTTGCAATTCCTGAACGTTTCACAGGATATTTCTATTCAACCCCTTGAATTGAACCTGAAAGTCTACACTTCATTTGCATCTCAGTTGTTTTATTTCAAATCCAATGTGGTGGCATGCAGAACCCAAATCATTAAGATTGTGTCACTGTCCAAATAATTCTGGACCTAACTGTAACTGGGTCTACCTCAAGTCTATATTACATAGTTACATAGTTACATAGTTAGTACGGCTGAAAAAAGACACATGTCCATCAAGTTCAACCAAGGGAAGGGAAAAGGGAAGGAAAAATTTCTACACATAGGAGCTAATATTTTTTTGTTCTAGGAAATTATCTAACCCTTTTTTAAAGCCATCTACTGTCCCTGCTGTGACCAGCTCCTGCGGTAGACTATTCCATAAATTCACAGTTCTCACTGTAAAGAAGCCTTGTCGCCTCTGCAGCTTGAACCTTTTTTTCTCCAGACGGAGGGAGTGTCCCCTTGTTTTTTGAGGGGGTTTTACAAGGAACAGGATTTCACCATATTTTTTGTATGTGCCATTAATATATTTATATAAGTTAATCATGTCCCCCCTTAGTCGTCTTTTTTCAAGGCTAAATAGGTTTAATTCTTTCAATCTTTCCTCATAACTTAAATTCTCCATGCCCCTTATTAGCTTCGTTGCTCTTCTTTGTATTTTTTCCAACTCCAGGGCATCCTTTCTATGAACTGGAGCCCAGAACTGAACTGCATATTCTAGATGAGGCCTCACTAATGCTTTGTAAAGTGGCATTATTACATCCCTGTCCCGCGAGTCCATGCCTCTTTTAATACACGACAATATCCTGCTGGCCTTTGAAGCAGCTGATTGACACTGCATGCTGTTATTGAGTTTATGATTTACAAGTATTATTCATACATGTGTATATTCATGTAATATTCATACAGTGTATATCCACAACCTATCAAAAAATGGTTCATCCCATCACTAATTATCCAATCATGTGATTTTATTGGTGTATTTTTATATATATATATATATATATATATATATATATATATATATATATATATATATATATATATATATAAAACTAAATCCAATACACAGGACAGCACTCCAAGATCAGTGAAAGAAGTGGATCTTTAATCACCACATGCAACGTTTCAGCCCAACTCCATGGGGCCTTTCTCAAGCATATATATATATACACACACACATACACACACACATATACACACACACACACACACACACGCACACACACACACACACACACACACACACACACATATCAATAAAAACATCAGGAATCAGCCTGAATATATACATACAATACATATAAAATACATTACATATCCATATACAATAATTTTCATCCTCTGTTTAAAGAAAGGTGGACTGCGTACCCGACAAACAGCTCTTAAGTATTTTGTGATCGCTTCTTTTGTAAACAAAGTCAGTGCACATGATCCGAATTCAACACTTTGGGTCACGTGGTTCAGCACCCTGTTGAATGTATACAGATCAATCTGACATACAGATGCCGATGTTGTAATTGGTTACTTCATGGCCATATCCCTATTGGTCACTCTCTAGCACATGTAGCCGAGGGTTTTGTCCCCAATTGGACATTAGTTACCATAAGAATAATCAAGCTCAAAACAATTCCATGTGGATTACAGAGATATCCGCGCCTTCCTGCATCCGTTATTTATAGGATATTCATTGATTTTTCTAAGAATATCACCTTAGGCCATAGTTTGGTACCATCTAGATTCGGATTGTCCCACTTTCAATACACCACGTCCATCAATGAAAGATGGCGTGCGGTCATCCAGGGAGGCCCCTGAAATGTGTCCCCAGACTTTATTCCAGGGTACATTTTCAGAGAACCCGTTTACAAATCTCGGTCCAAATTGAGCACTTAATAAAAGTATGCAAACCGTTCTCCCTCATCAGAATTATAGTCATAGGTCACAATTATTTTACCGTTCACTTCTACTTCCATTCCAATTTTATATTAGATGCAAAATAGGGACATTTGTTGCTTCCTCTCCGTGAACGCAATCTACATTCCACCTAATACAGTATACATTCTTTAAAAAAAACACAGAGTTTATATCAAATTCAAGTTTTAGGATACAGTATTTATTCTATAAAAGAAGACAAATATTGAATATTAAAATCTATTTTTAGGAATATAATATAGGGTGAATATATATATATATATATATATATATATATATATATACACTACCATTCAAAAGTTTGGGGTCACCCAGACAATTTTGTGTTTTCCATGAAATATTTATCAAATGAGTTGCAAAATGACTAGAAAATATAGTCAAGACATTGACAAGGTTAGAAATAATGATTTTTATTTGAAATAATAATTTTCTCCTTCAAACGTTGCTTTCGTCAAAGAATGCTCCATTTGCAGCAATTACAGCATTGCAGACCTTTGGCATTCTAGCTGTTAATTTGCTGAGGTAATCGGGAGAAATTTCACCCCATGCTTCCAGGAGGCTCTCCCACAAGTTGGATTGGCTTGATGGGCACTTCTTGCGTACCATACGGTCAAGCTGCTCCCACAACAGCTCTATGGGGTTGAGATCTGGTGACTGCGCTGGCCACTCCATTACAGATAGAATACCAGCTGCCTGCTTCTTCCCTAAATAGTTCTTGCATAATTTGGAGGTGTGCTTTGGGTTATTGTCCTGTTGTAGGATGAAATTGGCTCCAATCAAGCGCTGTCCACAGGATATGGCATGGCGTTGCAAAATGGAGTGATAGCCTTCCTTATTCAAAATGCCTTTTACCTTGTACAAATCTCCCACTTTACCAGCACCAAAGCAACCCCAGACCATCAAATTACCTCCACCATGCTTGACAGATGGCGTCAGGCACTCTTCCAGCATCTTTTCAGTTGTTCTGCGTCTCACAAATGTTCTTCTGTGTGATCCAAACACCTCAAATTTCGATTCGTCTGTCCATAACACTTTTTTCCAATCTTCCTCTGTCCAATGTCTGTGTGCTTTCGCCCATATTAATCTTTTCATTTTATTAGACAGTCTCAGATATGGATTTTTCTTTGCCACTCTGCCCTGAAGGCCAGCATCCCGGAGTCGCCTCTTCACTGTAGACGTTGACACTGGCGTTTTGCGGGTACTATTTAATGAAGCTGCCAGTTGAGGACCTGTGAGGCGTCTATTTCTCAAACTAGAGACTCTAATGTACTTGTCTTGTTGCTCAGTTGTGCAGCGGGGCCTCCCACTTCTCTTTCTACTTGGTTAGAGCCTGTGTGTGCTGTCCTCTGAAGGGAGTAGTACACACTGTTGTAGGAAATCTTCAGTTTCTTGGCAATTTCTCGCATGGAGTAGCCTTCATTTCTAAGAACAAGAATAGACTGTCGAGTTTCACATGAAAGCTCTCTTTTTCTAACCATTTTGAGAGTTTAATCGAACCCACAAATGTAATGCTCCAGATTCTCAACTAGCTCAAAGGAAGGTCAGTTTTATAGCTCCTCTAAACAGCAAAATGGTTTACAGCGGTGATAACATAATTGCACAAGGGTTTTCAAGTGTTTTCTAATCATCCATTAGCCTTCTAACACAATGTACCATTAGAATACTGGAGTGATGGTTGCTAGAAATGGGCCTCTATACACCTATGTAGATATTGCATTAAAAACCAGACGTTAGCAGCTAGAATAGTCATTTAGCACCTTAACAATGTATAGAGTGTATTTCTGATTAATTTAATGTTATCTTCATTGAAAAAAACTGTGCTTTTCTTTAAAAAAAAAGGATATTTCTAAGTGACCCTAAACTTTTGAACGGTAGTTTAATGTATGTATCCATTTAGATTCCTTTTGTTTTATTAGGCGTTCACGATCCCCCTAAATCTGAAGGTAGGTACTATTATTAATTTTGAATATAAACTGCCTCACATTGTGTCTATAGTCAACAAAATGTTTGACAACTGGTCCCTGCTTTTGACATATCGTTATTTTATGTTTATTAATCCTGATGTAAATCAATCCACATGTACATTGGATAATGTATAGGACAAATTTTGAGTCACACTTATATATCTATTTAATTGTATACACTTTACCCGAACAAAGATCTACAAATGTGTTACCTTTAACAAGGCTGTTACAGTTACAACAATATAAGCACAGAAAATTTCCCGTTTTTGGCAGATGTAAATTAGTCTGTGTCTCTTTCTTTTTGGTCTGAGTGTACTAACCTATCTTTAATGTTCTTATTTCTCCTACAGGCCATCTTAAGTGGATTTTGAAAAACAGGGGTCTTGTCACCTAAACCGTTTGTCAGTATGCCCCACTCGTCGAGTAAAATCTGTAAAATTCTGTCACTCAAATAGTTGTAGATAGATACAAATGGGATCCTTTTTAACTTTATTTCTTTATTTTTAGGTGAGAGGGCAGTCAATCTTGGTACCTTTCCAAATCTCTCTCTCTATGTTTCTGCAACAGGGTATTAGAGTAGTGAGTTTAGAAATTTGTCACGCATGTAAGTAATATTTTTTTTTAAAAATGCACTAGTTACTCTGCAGACTCGTAATAATTTACTTCATGGGAGTGACTCTACCATGGGACGTGGGTGGCAACTGTTAAAATGAAGTATATCATCCTTGTCCGTTTTCGACAAAAATTTAATGTATGTAATGTATCCCTTCTAGAGTATATATGTGTATCCAGGAATTTAAATTCTATACGCAAGTGCACCATGGTAAATGTAAGCTAAGTGTAAATGATATTCCCAAAAATTAATCTGTACCTTCCCAGATGATGAACACATCATCAATATATCGCCACCAGCTGCGGATTTGAACCCTGTGGTATGAGCAATAGACATACTTATCCTACAAGACAGCCATGTAAAAGTTGACATAAGTTGGGGCCACACTGGACCCCATGGCTGTCCCCCTCTGCTGCTGGTAGTAATCAAAAGAAGTTGTTCCGGAGGATGAACACTAGCAGTGTGAGGATGAGCTGTCCACCACCTGGATCACATCCGGAGCTGGAGAGGATCTGTGACACTGCCCTCTGTCTCTTTTCATGCACAATTGAGGTATATAACGAGCATACATCAAAAGACTCTAGAATTGCATTGTCATGATCAAGGATCTGCATGAATTCCAATTTGATTAAAAAAATCTGTATGGAGGCATTTCGAGTACGAATTTTCTCAACACTATCTAAATGTTGTTAAATAAAGATCCACATACTGATATTATAGGCCTTCCTGAAAAGCTAGTTAGGTTCTTATGTATTTTTGCTAAAACATATAAGAAAGGGGTTCTAGGTTTATCAACTTTAAGGAAAACGTCAAGTTTTTTTTTATCAATAATATTCCCCTCCTGAGTTAACTCCAGAATATTATTAAATTTACGTCCCAGTTCAAACTTCAGATTCTTATCTAGCCTTGCATAGACCTGATGATTTCTTAATTGTCTCAGGATTTCCTCCCGATATTTGTGGGTGTCCATCACATCAATGGTGCCCCCTTTGTCTGCCAGATTAAATTCCACTCGCTTCATATTACTCAACTTTGTAGGGTCATTTTCTTCTTTCTAGAAAAATCAGAGTAAGTAACCCAGTGCAGGTCCCCACATTTTGACTCAAATTCTAATTTTTACTCATCACAAGTTTAATTTATGGTTCTACCATATATTTGTATGAGGTGGTTGAAAACCGCTTTTTAGAATAAAGTCATAAGCCTGTAATTTAAATACACTTCTATCCTCCTGGACAGTCACAGTAGGTATTTTCTCCATATCGGCAAAATAAGCCTTCAATCTAATGCTTCTAAGGAAAGCATTTAAGTCCACAACCAGAGCAAACCAGTCCACTTTCATGACTGGACTGAAAGATAATCCTTTTTCAAGAACACTCATATGCATAGCAGATAGAGTAAATGAGGATATATTTACCGGTAATGTCTTGTTCTCTGTCGAGATGGATATCTCCTGGTTGGCGGTTTTTCTTTCAGTTTTTTTGGAATTTATTTGAACAAATTGAACCCGCCCCTTCGCTTTCTCCTATTCGCTTCACAATGTTGTGAGATCTCAACCCCTTGTCTAAAAAATGGTCTTGTGGTTCATCTATCGAGTCCGAATCCCTGGTTGTGTAGTCATAGTTGTTTGTTCTAGGATGTCTATTACTGTGACCCATATTTTGTTGTATAGATGAATTCAAATGGCAATTATATATACGTCCCAATCTGTAGTCCTCCGAATCTCTAAACGACTTATCTCGTTTAGTACCCTCAATATCTCTTCGATGGCTACTCATTTTAAGTACACCTTCTATTGCTTTCATGAAGAGAAGAATAGCTCAGGCATGACTTTTACGGAGTACTACAGATCCCAGAGGGTTCTAAAAGGAATGTGTCTTCATCTACATCGAAATTTATTATTGCGCCCGCAGTTGCTTACCGGAAGCCGCGACCGCAGGACACTCTTCATAACGGTGTCTCTCTCCCCAGAAACTCTCGCACACGCGGCTGCAGCTCCCCTCTGAGTCCTGTAAGGTGTGCGGGCTCGTTCCCGGCCTTAAAGGGCCGGCAAGTGCACCAGTGCAAAGTTCCTCAGCCAATCCCTATACACCCTGGACTTTAAAAAGGGCTCTGCCCTTCCTCTCCTTGCCTGAGCATTGTTGTGTCTGCCCATGTTCGTTATTGAAAATGGTCCCTTAGTGGTATCCTGTATTCCCGTACCCTGTATCCTGTATCCAGTAATTGTGTTTGTTTCAGTGCGAAGCCAAGTGTCATCTGTGCCAAGTGTCTGCTACGCCACGTGTTTGTTACGCCACGTGTCTGCTATGCCGAGTGTCTGCTAAATAACCTATCCAGGTACTCTTGTCCTAGAGACTGGTATGGACTATTGTTTGGCCAACTGCTACTCTGCTTTCGCAGAGCGGCCTTGTGGGTCCACATACCCCATAGCCGTGACATTTATTTTCTAGTAATGAAATGTTTTGCTAGAAATTCGAACAGATAGCAAAAAAGTATGCTTTTGACACGATCTTGTTAAATGTAGAATTTCTCCAGATGGAAATTAATGAATTAAACGAAAAAACAAACTATTTGGTGGACCATTTGAGTGTTTCAATGACAGAAACGTACTTTACTTCATATAAAGAAAATGTACAAAATGCTCTCAATAGACATCAAGGAGATGTTGAAGCCACTAAATGAGATAAGTTGTTTAGAGATTCGGAGGACTACAGATTGGGACGCAAATATAATTGCCATTTGAATTAATCTATACAACAAAATCAGGGTCACAGGAAGAGAACAAACAACTGTGTCTACACAACCGGGGATTTGGACTCGGTGGATTAACCCCAACAATCTTTTTTAGTCAAAGGGGTGAGATCTCAGAACACATCGTGTAGGGAATAGGAGAAGGTGAAAGGGCGGCAGCAAGCACCATAGAGGATCAATAAGATTCCAGGACTTCCATAGATGGAAACCGCCAACTAGGAGATACCCATCTCCACAGAGAACAAGACATTAGTGGTAAATATATCCTCATTTACTCTATATGTTATGCATAGGAGCGTTCTAGAAACAGGATTATTTTTCAGTCCCGTAATGAATGTGGACTGGTTTAGTCTGGATGTGGACTTAAATGCTTTCTTTAGACACATTAGAGTGAAGGCTTATTTTGCAGATATAGAGAAAATACCTACTGTGACCATGACTGGCCTTAGGATAGATCGCGCCCCGTGCAAAATTTTCTTTCGGCACACCACCTCATCATAAAAAAAATGCCCCATAAAAAAGAATAATGCCCCCAGAGTATAATGCTCTTTATAGTGCCCCCACACAGTATAATGCACCCTTTAGTGCCCCCACACAGTATAATGTCTCCTAAGTGCCACCACACTGAATATTGCCCCCACACAGTACAATGCCCCTTTAGTGCCCTGCACACAGTATAATGCCACTTTAGTGCCCCCATACAGTATAATGCCCACATAGCTGCCCCATACAGTATAATAATATTTAATAATATAATATATTATAACCATGTTAAGGACACAGTATTTTGTCCTCTTGGGTGTCCCCACACAGTATAATTCCCCCTGTGTTGCCCCTACACAGTATAATGTCCCCTTAGTCGCCACCACACAGTATAATGCCCCCTTAGTGGCCCCCACAGTATAATGTTCGTCCTCCCCTCCACTGGGTACCACAGACAGCTCCCCTTTTAGATAGTGCCCCTGTAGATTGTGCCATAAAGGCCCCCTATAGATAGTGCAATATAGCCCCCTACCTCCCCTCCCCCTTGTAGATAGTGCCATACAGCCCCCACCTCCCCCTTGTAGATAGTGGCATACAGCCCCCACCTCCCCCTTGTAGATAGTGCCATACAACCCCACACTTCCCCCTTGTAGACAGTGCCCCCCATCTCTGCCTAGTAGATAGTGCCATACAGCCCCAACCTCTCCCTTGTACATAGTGCCATACAGCCCCCACCCCTTCTTGTAGACAGTGCCCCCCACCTCCGCCTTGAAGATAGTGCCATATAGCCCCCCACTTCCCCCTTGTAGACTGTGCCATACAGCCCCCCACCTCCCCTTTGTAAACAGTGCCATACAGCCCTCCACTTTCCCTTGTAGATAGTGCCATACAGCCCCCAAACAAATAAAACAACATTTTTTTTACTCACCTAGGCTCCATTCCCACGAGGAATGGAGCTTCTCCACAACGGGATCCTTGCGTAGGCCGGCATGATCAGGTGACATCATCACACCGGCCTGCACATGGATCCTGTCCCTGCGCCTGATAGGCAGCAGGCCAAATGGCCTGTAGCCTAGTAAATTGCAGAGTAGGGAGCTACCGCCCTGCTCTGCCATAGTGTTCAATAGTATCTGCGTCCTAAGGACGCAGATACTATTGAATGTTACGTCGCTACTGCTGTAGCAGCCATACCAGCTGCTAGTGGTGCCACCAGGCATAGGGGGGACAATCCAGGTGGGCGGCATGGGCCCCATCATGCCGCATGCGCCATAGCAACCACTATAGCTGATACAGCGGTAGTTACGCCACCGCAGAGAAAGAGCGCCCAGGCCTGGCAACTCTGCAACTGCCTTTCCGCCCGGGTGTTCCTTCTCTGAAACACAAGCAGGGGAAGGGAGCCAGCGCAGCGCTCCCTTCCAGCTGCTGGAGTGATGCACCCTGTACGATGACAGAGGTCGCACACATTAAAGAGGCTCTGTCACCAGATTTTCAAACCCCTATCTCCTATTGCAGCAGATCGGCGCTGCAATGTAGATAACAGTAACGTTTTTTTTTTTAAAAACAAGCATTTTTGGCCAAGTTATGACCATTTTTATATTTATGCAAATGAGCCTTTCTTAAGTACAACTGGGCGTGTTTAAAGTTATGTCCAAGTGGGCGTGTATTGTGTGTGTACATCTGGGCGTTTTACTAGCTGGGCGTTGTGAATAGAAGTGTATGATGCTGACGAATCAGCATCATCGACTTCTCTTCGTTACCACCCAGCTTCTGGCAGTGCACAGACACACAGCGTGTCCTCGCGAGATCACGCTGTGACGTCACTCACTTCCTCCCACAGGAACTTCATCGCGTCGGATGAGCGAGGACACGCTGTGTGTCTGAACTGCCAGAAGCTGGGTGGTAACGAATAGAAGTGGATGATGCTGATTCGTCAGCATCATACACTTCTATTCACAACGCCCAGCTAGTAAAACAAGTAAAAACGCCCAGATGTACACACACACAATACACGCCCACTTGGACATAACTTTAAACACGCCCAGTTGTACTTAAGAAAGGCTCATTTGCATAAATATAAAAATGGTCATAACTTGGCCAAAAATGCTCGTTTTTGAAAAAAAACAAAACTTTACTGTTATCTACATTGCAGCGCCGATCTGCTGCAATAGGAGATAGGGGTTTGAAAATCTGGTGACTAGGCCTCTTTAAAGTCCAGCCCTGACTGCGATTGTCCAGGAGGATAGAAGCAGGGCCGCCATCAGGAATTTCTGGGCCCCATACAGCCATGATGTCTGCCCCCCCCCATTACCAGGGGTAGACAACGGAAAGTGTGGTGCTCATGTTTGTACGTTATACGCGTTAACCGATTTTGGTGCTGATGTCAATTACAGTGAACAAAACCATGGACAGGCAGCGACCGGTTAATGACCTGGATTTTGTTCAATTTAGCCAAAATGTATGCCACTGTATGGCATACAGTGGGATACGTAACCTGGGGAGTGGAGCTTTCCCAGGGCTGGAGTCCCCGAGAAGATCTTCTACTGGCGCACTGCCCAGGGACTCTGGGGCTGTTCCTTATGTCCATATATGTTAGGCTTGGTTCACATCTGCGTCGGGACTCCGTTCATGGGTTTCGCCTGACTTTTCCGTCAGGGGAACCCATGGATGGAAACCAAACTGAAACAAACAGAAACCATAGCTTTGCATTTGTATTACCATTTATTTCAATGGTAACGCATCAGTTGCAAATGGTTTCCGTTTGTCTCCGTTCTATAAGGTTTCCGTTGTTTGGACGGAATCAATAGTGCTGTTGACTGAGCGGTTTTGATGCATTTTTTTTTAACTGCACCTCAAACGCTACATATGATTATACCCTCCCCCGCACAAAAACTATAACTAAACTTTTCCCTCGCATAACATCTACAGCAAAGCCCCCCTACCCAACACAAATGAACTACAAGGGTCTCTTCACACGTCGAGGTCAAATCGCGTTTTTTGCAACAGTTTTTGTAAAATTGCTTTATAACCGTCATTTGCCATGGTTTTGTGAATAGCTCTGCAAAAAACACAAAAAAGCAATATGACCGTAACCTGTGAGTATATGCTAAATAAGTTCCAACACACATGGCATTTACAGTTAAATCCCCCCTCCCCCACAAAAATTATTTAAAGGCTACAGCCGCTACACCTTTTGAAAACTTAAATTTAAAATAAAATGTGTATCAGTGTGTTTTGTGCAACTTTGCAATTACATTTTATTCAAAATAATTGTAACTTTTTTAAGATACAACTGCTTTATATCCTGTATACAGAGCAGCTGTATCCTGCGCTGAAATCCATATCCTTCAGGTCAGCAGGACTGACGGGTTCAGTTACAGCGGATCCTGCGTGTCTCTGACACGCAGGATCGAGCTGTTAGGCGGGGTTTCCATGGGTCGAATACACTGCATAAAAACCACGCAGTGTGCCCCACCTGGAACCCGCAGGACATTCCATCTGAAAAATCGCGCCACGATGTGGTGCGGACTTTCGGACGGAAATTCCTCTGCGCAAAAAATCTCTCATACTTACCCCTCCGGCCTCCCTGGATGACGTTGCAGGCCATGTGACGCTGCAGCCTGTGATTGGATGCAGCGGTCACATGGGATGCAACGCCATCCCAGGAGGCCGGACATGATATAAACTCTGCACCGCAGGTCAATTTATTAACGTTTATGCTACGCTTTTTTTTTCCCAGCATGGGCATGAGATTTTCAAAACCTCATCCTCTTTGCTGCTACTGTAAATGCTGCGGAATTTCCGCACAGAATTCCGTTGCGGAAATTCCGCAGCGTTTAGCTATGTGGGAACCCGGCCTTACCGATCACATCTAAATTATAAACAAAGATGTGATCGATAACAGGTCTCAGAACTAGATACAGCTGCTCTGTATACTGGATATAAAGCAGCTGTATCTCAAATAGCAAAAGAAAATGTAATTGCACAGTTGCACCAAACACACTGATAGACATTTATAGAGTTGCATTTTTTTTTAATTCAATGGAGAAAACCCACAACAAATACGCAGCGATTCCGCAAATACAATTGACATGCTGCGGAATAAAATTCTGCACCGCAAGTAAATTTCTAAGCGTTTTTACCGTTCAGTATTTACGCAGCGTGTGGATGACATTTGTTCTATCTCATCCACTCTGCTGTTACTGTATTTGCTGCGGATTTTTTGCAATGAATTCCGTTGCGGAAAAACTGCAGTATTTACGCTACCGTGTGAACTGACCCTAAGGCCTAACTCACACGACCGCGTTCGGTCCATGATATGTCGGACCACATGTCGGCCGTTCCCGGATTGAACACAGTGCAGGGAGCCGGGCTCCTAGCATCATAGTTATGTACGATGCCAGGAGTCCCTTCGTCGCTGCAGGAAAACTGTCCTGTACTGTAATCATGTTTTCAGCACGGGACAGGGGAAACAGGGACACCTGGCATCGTACATAACTATATTTCAGCCTTGTACATAACAGCCTTGTTAAAGGTCACACATTTGTTCATCCTCATTCAGGTCAAGTGTATACAATAGAACAGAGATATACGTGTGACTAAAAAGTTCTTGTATACATGATCCAATGCCCATGTGGACTAATTTACATTGGAAGAGACCACAACAGAGATAAAAAAAATATTTATCAATAAACATAAAAGTACTATATGTCAAAATCAGGTAGGTCTACCAGTTGTGAAACATTTTCTTGAGTATGGACACAATGTGAACCAGTTAATATTCAAAATGATTGATAGTACCTATCCTCACATGTGGGGGTATCATAAATACCTATTAAAACAAAAGGAAACTGCATAGATAAATACATTAAACAGCCTGTGGCCCAATGGGTTAAATCTAGAATATAACCTGAATGTCTTTGCTTAAAATATTCTTTGCATGGGGGACCACTCCCCGAGTATTTATTGGTATTTTCCCCTATTAGATCTCATGGGAAGTTATTACATATATATGTATCTTGATCCTATATTATATTCCTAATAATTGATTTTGATATTAACTCTTGGTGTTTTTTTAAAGAATGAATGATGTATTAGTTGTATTAGGTGAAATAGAGATTGCGTACAAATGTCCCGATTTTACATCTAATATAAAATTGGAATGGAAGTAGAACAGAACGGAAAAATAATTGTGGCCATATGACGATAATTCTAATGAGGGAGAAAGGTTTACATATCATCTCTTATCAAAATGGCCAACCAATATAAAGTGCTCAATGTGGTCCGGAATTAGAGAAAGGGATTGTGTCTCTGAAAATGTACCCTGGAATGATGTCTGGAGACATTTTTCGGAGGCCTCCCTGGATGACTGCATGTCCTCCTTCATTGACGGATGTGGTGGAACAGCCGTGGGATAATCTGAATCTAGATGGTACCACAGTGATATGCTTAAAAAAAGGGAATGACATCATATAAGTATTGGATGCAAAAAGTCATGGATAAGGCCCCATGCACACGAACGTATTTTTTGTCCTCCCATAAATACTGGCGTAAATACGGGTCCTTTGTCACACGTATTCGACCCGTATTCCACCAGTATTTATGGACCCGTGCCCGTAAATACGGGTCAATTGTCACCAGTATTCCACCTATATTTACGGACCCGTTTTCTCTGCACTAATCGGCAGCCCCTTCTCTTTATCAGTGCTGGATAGAGAGAAGGGGCAGCCCTTTCGGGCAGAGTTTCTGCAACGATTGAAAGTAAAAGAAGTTTGTACGTACCCCGGCCATTGTCTTGGTGACACGTCCCTCTTTTGACATCCAGTCCGACCTCCCTGGATGACACGGCAGTCCATGTGACCGCTGCAACCTGTGATTGGCTGCAGTGGTCACATGGGATGAAACGTCATCCCGTGAGGCCGGACTGGAGGAAGAAGCAGGGAGTTCTGGGTAAGTTAACTTTTAATACTATTAACTCTAGCGGTAGTCTCTGTCCCGGGTGCTGAAAGAGGTACTGCCGATCAGTTAACTCTTTCAGCACCCTGGCCAGTGACTATCCCCTGACGTCACCTAGCAACGCTCCCGTAATTACGGGTGCACACACGTAGCCACCCGTAATTATGGGAACCCCATATGGGCCTGCCTGTGCCGTCATTACGGCCTCAAGTAAGCAAACAGGAAGGTACCCGTGGCCAATAGAAGTTTATTGGCCCGTAATTATGGGAGTTTTTACGTTCGTGTGCATGGGGCCTAACTCTGTAATGCTTGTAGAATTGTTTTGAGCTTGTATATCCCTATGGTAACTATTGTCCAGTTAGGGACGAAACCCTCTGTTACATGTGCTAGAGAGTGACCAATAGGGATATGGCCATGAAGTAACCAATTACAACATCGGTATCTGTATGTCAGATTGATCTGTATACATTCATCATGGTGATAAAACATGGGACCGGAAGTACTGATTTCAGAGCAAGGGACCACGAGGTACTTAGGAGCCGATCGCCGGGTACGCAGTCCACCTTCCTATCCACAGAGGATGAAAATGATCATATATGAATATGTAATGTATTTTTATATGTATATATTCAGGCTGATTCCTGATCTTTATATATTATAATATATTATATTATATATATATATATATATATATATATATATATATATATATATATATATATATATATATATATATATGGGAGGTGAACCCTTTTTAAAAGGATGTCTATGTATATAAAATAGGGATATGCAGTGTATGACATTAGGCTTGAGGAAGGCCCAGTTTTATGGGGCTGAAACGTCGCCTACCTCTGTATGCACAGGTTGGCATGAATAAATAATATTTGACTTAAGAAGATGCTGCCGTCGACTCTGCAACCTGGTTTCATAGTTTATCCACAAAAGGTAGATTCCATACTAATAAAGTTTAGCTTTTCTAGCAAGAGTCCCGGAAGGGGTCTTTCATGCCATATATATGAACACTTTCTTCAACTTACTGGTATTGGAGGAGACAGACTTTCCAATGTCCGCCAAAGACCGGTGAATTGGTTTCTTGGTTTGATGTCTATGTTTTCTTAACAGAACAAAACTAACTTTCTCCCTGAGATCAGGCTTTAGCATCCCATCTTCTACTTGCTTCTCAATGACGTCATCTGTAAAAGAATGTAGTACATGTCATCTTGTTCTCAGCACTGAAAGAGAGATCCTTGAAACAGCTCCTTCGTTGTCTTAGTAATTATATATTGCACCTTGCACTAAGGACCACATGAAGTTTGCCAATAAACAGCGTACCAAAATACTTCACAAACCTGACTTTTTCCATGAGCAAGAGCATATTTTGTACCTATGATCTGTGGAAGGGAGTAACCATCCAAGTCAAGCAACACAGTTCCAGTCTGGAGACAAGTCCGTAACTCGAACAGGCTGTGTAGGGACAATGTTGACACGTGAGGTTTACTCCACCTCTCTCCTCCTTCTTCTACTTTCTCCTCGAATTTTATCCACCTAGGTAAAGCAACAAAAAGTTAAGATACAATACAGTCTACAGCATCAACTTTTATAATCAACTTTCAAGTCCTGAAGCTATTTGAAGGAACCTTGGGATCAGAGTTGAGATATTTCTCTTAGGTAACGGGCCAGCTTCCTGTCCAGTAATTTCACAAATTTACGCATCTATCATTGTCATAACAGGAAATTATGGCTGAACAACCGGATTGTGCTAAATTTATGATCTCTTTGGACCATTTTTTTGTTTACTAATACACCAAGTAACATGGCATTAAGATGTCCAAACTTTTGACCATACCATTATTGGAATGGAAAGCATTAACATGTCTATATGGCGCCTTTATTGGAACACAAGTCAATATGTATGAAATCCTCGATTTCAGTCAAGCAAGTAAATGGCGCAAACAACAGTTTAATGCCTGTGAATGTCACATTGAGGGCAATATTGTCAATCAGCGGCTGAAGTCAGTACATAGTAGCTGAAGGTTCCGCTGTGGTATGTAGACCCCTGACAGCTTGACAATAAGACAATACTACTATCTAGGAACACGTGTGTATTTACGGGATAAATTAATTTATCTTCTATATTAATAATTATCTGTCAATTAAATTCTGGGCATACAATAACATTCAAATTTATGTGTGACGTTAAAAAGCAAAGTTGAGCAAATATGACTTGGTAAAAATAAAGAACGTTAATATCTTACATTTCTTCCCACTAAGCTAATCCTGCTCAGTTTGTTTTCCCCTTCCTTGATTTACTAAAAGTTGCGTGACTTGTATTATGGATTACAGCTAACACAAGAGTTTCATTTTCCCAGAAAAAAAAATTATTTTTAAGCAGATGTACAATCAAACAAGCATTGTAATCCTAATCTTCCTAAACCGCGCAGGACTGCTAGTTTTCTACCTTCCTCAGCGATAGCGCCGTATATATACGGCGGATGTCGGGAAGGGGTTAACATTACCCTTCACTGTACATAAAGGGCCTAGCACAAACTCTGAAAAATAGCCCTAGACCAATATACCTCCTCCAACAAACAGTATGTATTATGCATTCCGGTAAGTAGCGTTCTCATGGTATCCGCCAAACCTAGATTTATCCATCAGACTGACAGATAGTAAAACATGATTCATCCCTACAGAAAATATGTTCCCACAACTCCAGTCCAGTGATGGTGTTCTTTACACCACTCCATCTGACACTTGATATTATGCAGGATGATCTTAGGCTTGTGTGCAGCTGCTCGATCATGGAAACCCATTTCATGAAGCTCCTGACGCACAGTTCTTGTGCTGATGTCACTTCCAGAGGCAATTTGGATCTCCGAAGTGAATGATGCAATAGATGATAAGTGATTTTTACACAACACTTTATTCCGCCATAGTCAAATCTGACATGTGTTTACTGCTAGATGTGCAGCAGAGATCCAAGGCTTATCTCAGATTTCTAGATGTGCAGTTTGATGTGCAGCTGATCTAGACGTATAAATGGGGTAATCTGAGTGTGGAAATCGCTTTACCTTACGGAATACATGTAAATAAGTGACATGTCACTTATTGACAAGGATTTTAAATCCGCACAGAATTTTTTTTCCACGTCTGCGCAGAGATGCTGATTTCCTCTTCAAGTCAATAGGAGGTGGATTTCATGTGGATTTTAGCATGGAAAGCGGCATGTAATCCAGAACATGCGACTGGGGCCTAGTTAGGAGGGTGCCCACATTTTTTGCCAGATAATGTATGTGGAGCTCTCAAATACATAACCCACTCAACTTATGTTTATTGAATATTTATCAACTATAATATGCCAATCTACAAAACCAAACCACTTTATAAATATTTGACCTCCACAACAATGGCCTAATCTTATGTTAAACTGATGTAACTAGCATTTATGACACTGCATAATGGGCCTATGGCAAGGCTTTAACCCTTCGAAAAGTATGAGTAGACGGTAATTTATTTTTCCGAAATTCCCATTATCAGTATCCATACTGAGAGATTAGGGTAATATGTCGTTTTAAAAGATTACCATTTGATAATTGGTTTTAGTAAATGACACAGATTAATGCCAAAAATACGGATACCACCGAGTGCTTAATCCTTCCCCCGTGGATGGAGATGATGGTATATTATTAACCCTACTGTATATGTGATAGACATAATCTTTGCCTTCACTTGAGGTGATGTTTTGTGAAACCTGGGGTTTATGGGAAGAATATGAACAGAATGATTTTTCTAATACAATTTGCATGTAGTTCAATACGTACGTTTTTTTGTGAGGGCAAGGGCAAGGCGGGTGGAAGTGGTGGGGGACTATGTGAGTACATTAAAGCCCTACTTACTGGATATGTGTCCTAGAGAGAAAATTCCTTGTGGATTTTAGCGTCTGACTTGTTAATCTCCTCACTTATTAAAGTGAGCATTTCTCTGGGCTCATGTAATACTTTCATTAGAGTTTAAAGCGGGATTTGTTTGTGCGATCTTAATAATGAATGCATGTGGTTGTTTCATTAGTGCGCTAATTTGTTTCAGGTTGACACATATTACTTATTGCTGTCCCTCCTTCCCTGATTACACACCCGCTAATTAAAACAGCCCCAAATGCAGTTACTGGCGGAATGAAATAAAAGCTCTAAAACCTCTGAATGACGGGGAACACCTTCATATTATTTACCCACATAAGACAGAGACTAAGGCTGTGAGTGCAGTTCTAATTATCGTCGGTCTGCTCTTGACGTGCTCATATATTAGTAAAATGAACCCCTGCTATTCCCCAGAAAGGGCTTTCCCATAACAGCAATGAATTTGGCTTATTCAGATGTGATAGTTCAAGCCATTCGATCATTTACATGTCATGACATTCATACCAACAGTCCCATATTTTGCAGAACGGTGCTGCAAACGAGACGTGGATTATGCAAATTTGCATGAAAAGAAGCATTGTTGAGGTTTTCCTGGGTGAAGCAGGACTGGGAGTTAAAGCATTTCTATCATTCCAGATCCATTTTTCATGTGTATGCACTTCAGTAATAATAATGCCCACAATGTCACCAGTATGATGCAACTTTCAGTAGTTTCTAACTCTAAGGCTACATGCACACGTTGTGTACTTTGCAGCGGAAAATACGCACCAAAACCGCAGCAATATGCAGGAAATTCGCAGGTAAAATCCGTACCTAATTGTGCGTTTTTCTATGCTTTTTTTTCGGTGCGGATTTGACGTATTGATGCGTTAGTCAGGGTGTTTTCATGCTGCGGGTTTTGGTGCAATTTTCCACAACACTAGGCAGATACAATTCGCAAGCGGAAACGCAAGATAAATTGACATGCTGTGGATTTTAGAATCCGCACCGCAGGTCAATTTACATGCGGAAAAGTTAATGCAGCGTGTACATGAGATTTCCTGGAATCCCATTGACTATGCTGGTACTGTATTATGCAGCGGTTTTGCTGCACAGAAATACGCGTGGCAAAACCGCACGTAATGCCCATAGTGTGCATTGACCCTGAAGGCTCTCTAATGGTCCGTTTTTCCTGAGCTCCAGAACGGGCAAATACTATGATGTTCTCCTAGGAAGAACTACAATCTGACGCCCAGACTGCAATTATAATACAAACTAGGAGATTATCTGTTTAGCAGGAGATCTGAGTCCCTTTATGTACAAGTGTCTATAGGCAGGCTCCTTCTCTAACAGCCTGGTATAGGAGGAAAAAAGGTGTCCGATGAGTGGAAAATTAGGCATTTTTCTTTAACATAATGTATTACAAAGTTTATTATCTTTGCATACACTATTGACTACTGTAAAGAAAAAAAAAAAAAGGATGGAATACAGTAGATATGCTTTACAATGTCCCACTGTTTGGGATAAAAATATTGTGGGGTACATATATATATATATATATATATATATATATATATACGCACATCATTTTAGTCTAGGTATCATTTCATTTGCCTGTATATCATCACCAAATAGCTATTTCAGTAATGTCATAAAGGCTGCATGTATACATCACAATAGTAAATTGCTGTGGTCAATACTGGGAAAAAACAGTTTTTTTTCGCCCCACCATAAATAATAAAAGTTATTCAATACGTATATGTATCCCAAAAAGATGGCAAAAAAAATTCAACTCTTCCTGCAAAAGACAAGCATTCATATGACTACGTAGACAGAAAAATCAAAAGTTATGGCTTTCGAAATGCAGAAATGAAAAAATAAATAAGAAAAAATGCTGTTTCCTTAACGGGCAAACTAAGCCGTATCTGTTATTGCCAGGACCTAAATCGTATCCCTAGTTCAGTAAAATTCTCCAGATTTGGTGATACACATGTCGCATTACAGAAGAGGCTGGACGCAGCCTGCAGGGCTTAAGGGGAAGCCTCCATGACCTCCCTGGTAGGGAAAGGGTTAATAGTTAAGGGAGAGTTGGAGGGAGAGTTAGGAGGAGGTGGAGGAGGGACGAGGAGGAGTCAGGGGGCCGTTGCTGAGCTTCCCGCTGTTTTCGGCATTGAGCCGGAAGCAGCGGGAGAAGTAACACAGGGAGAGACAAGCTCCCCGTTGCCCGCGCTACTCCCTATGTCGGAGGCATTATTATTAGAGCGGCTGCGTGCCGCTGCTGTGCACCACTGTCCCGGATGGCTGGAGGAGACCGTGGCTGCATTAACGAGGATCCCGGACGCCGTTTCGCCACGTCAGGCCCGGCGTTCGGGGTCTGTTGCAGGGGACAGGCTCCCCTCCCCCGGCCCCCTTCCTAGCCTTACTATGGCGGCGGGGGGGGGGGGAGTCGGCAACAACCGCTCCTGATCGGAGCAGGCAGAGAGCGTTGCCGGGGGTGACGGCGACTCAGGCCGGGTCGACCCGTCCCTCCCGGCGGTCCCGACCTCCAGAGCGCCTCAGTCCTGAGGCAGTCCCGCGGACACGGCGTCGCAGAGGGAGCCCGATCTCGGACGCTGCAGGCCAGGCAGCTGGGAGGACCGCCCCTTCCCAGGCCCTGCGTCCTGGCAGGAATCCCAAGCCGCGACGGGGTCCGGCGGTATGCAGGGAGTCGCAGGCCGGGCTCCCTGTCACCCCTCCCCCATCGGATGGAAGATTCGGAGGACAAGGTACGGCCGCCCCGCCTGGTGATGTTCCGGCCAGGGGGCAGGCTTCTTCAGGGTCATCAAGACGGACGCCTAGATCTACAGCGACGTCGAGACAACAGGTCCGGTCGGAAGTCTGGGTTCCAGCGGTCGGGCGGCAGGTTGCCGGCCCATCGGTCAGCGCTTCATCATCTCCGTTCCGAAGATGTCGGTGGGATGGCCAGTCGTCTGCGAGAGAAGAGCTGGAGGAAGGTGAACTGGACGCGTATCGTCGAGGTCAGGATGGTCCGGCTGACGGGAACACAGCGCCTGTGCAGCCCGGTGAGTGTATAACTCCATCATTGTCATATCCAGCGATTTTTATGTCGGGTGTCGGCGGGGGGGGTTGCTAGCGTCGCATCGGTGGCCGGTAGTGGCGCGGGTGGGCGTGATGGCGCGGGTCTGGCAGATTTAGTGGGTTGCTTGAGAGAGCTGGTCGGGCGCCTAGATAGGGCGGTGGCGCCGTTAGTCACGGAAGTGTCCCCGGCGGTAGTTTGGGAGGGTCCCAGGGACGTGGGATTGTTACAAGCGCGGCCCGTAACGGCGGTTAGAGAGGCGGTCGCGGTGTTGGTACAGACCGAGGCGCAAAAAGATGGCGATCGGGTGCGTATTGATGATCGTGCTCGTGGGGAGGTGTATGTTTGTTTCGAAGGTCCGTTGGGGGCGCATTTAAAGCAGGAGGTGCGTGAGCGGATCTGGAAGGACGAATATGTTGAGATTTTTTCTCTCTTGCCGCTCGCTAAATTTAATTTGGATAAGAGCAAGCGGGACGAGAGTAAAAAGGACGAGGAGGAACGGCGGCGGTATAGGCTTATCCCGCAGACGTTCGTTAATTGGTCGCAGGCGTTCGCCATATTAGCCAGTGTGATAGTGGAAAAGGCGCCGGAAAATTGTTCGGCGTTGTTTTGTTATTTTGATGCCATTGGGGAGGCTCATAGGGCGTATGGGGGCCAGGCGTGGCTGCGATACGATGAGCAATTCCGTCAGCGGAAAGCGGTTCGGCCGGCGATTCGGTGGGACCAGAAGGATATTGCTCTCTGGTTACGGGTTACGGCTCCGGTTAGGCAGTCCTTTCCCGGGAGCGCCGGCCAAGGAGGCCAGTCTAGTCAGGTTGGACAAGGCGGCGGGGGAAAGGCGGGGTTTTGCTGGCAATTTAATGAAGGCCAGTGTAAGTTCGTAGCCACGTGCAAGTTCAAGCACGTGTGTTCCGAGTGTAATGGTGCATCACACGGGGCGGCATAATGTATGCGAAAAAAGAGGTCAGGGAACCAGTCCTCCGCGGCTGGTCAAGGGGGTGTCACCGGTGAGGGTGGAAAAGATGGCCCCTTATCTAAATGAGTATCCGGATAGGGCGGCGGCTAAGTTGCTTTACGAGGGGTTTTGTGTTGGTTTCGTTATTCCTCCGCCTCCTTATGAGGTTCCGGTTACGCGGAGGAATTTAAAATCGGCTTACTTGCATGCCAAGGTCGTGTCGGACAAATTGTTAAAAGAAGTTTCGTTGGGTCGCATGTCGGGGCCTTTTGTTGATTCGCCAGTAAAAGATTTAGTTGTGTCCCCGTTGGGTATTGTTCCTAAGTGCGAGCCCGGAAAATTTCGTTTAATTCAACACTTATCGTATCCCAAGAGTTCGTCGGTAAATGACGGGATAGATCACGAGTTGTGCTCCGTAGTCTATACCTCATTCGATAAGGCGGTGGGTTTAGTGCGGGCTGCGGGTCCGGGCGCGCTGCTAGCAAAAACCGACATCGAGGCGGCGTTCAGGTTGTTGCCAGTTCATCCAGAAAGCCAACGGCTGTTGGGCTGTTTTTGGAATGGGGCTTTTTACGTGGATCGGTGCCTTCCGATGGGGTGTTCCCTTTCTTGTGCATACTTCGAGGTGTTTAGTAGCTTCGTGGAGTGGGTAACGAGGGGAGTATCCGGGGTCGACTCGTTGATCCATTACTTAGATGATTTCTTGTGTGTTGGCCCGGGGGGTTCGCCGGTTTGCGGTAATTTGCTTTATGCACTACAGAAGGTGGCGAGGGATTTTGGGATCCCTTTGGCGCCAGAAAAAACGGAGGGCCCGGTAGCGACGATTTGTTTTTTGGGAATATAAATAGATTCGGTGGCAATGGAGTGTCGTCTCCCTGCGGATAAGCTGGGTGCTTTGAGGCTGGAGGTACGGCGGGCTTGTACACTGAAGAAAATGACGCTGCGGGAGCTTCAGTCGCTGCTGGGGAAGTTGAATTTCGCCTGCCGGATTATGCCAATGGGGAGGGTGTTTGGTAGACGGTTGGCGGCGGCAACGGCGGGAGTGCGTGCGCCGCATCATTTTGTGCGGCTCAAGGAGGAGCACCGAGCTGATCTTCAGGTTTGGGATGACTTCTTGGGCCAGTACAATGGTCGCTCGCTGTGGATGGCCCCAGCGCAGGATACGAGTGATTTTAATATTTTTACGGATGCGGCTGGGGCGGGCGGTTTTGGAGCTTACGGGGGAGGTCCGTGGTGTGCGGGTCAATGGCCGGCTAGTTGGGTGTCCAGTGGACTCACGCGGAATCTGGCCCTGCTCGAGCTGTTCCCCATCGTGGTGGCGGCGACCATTTGGGGAGACAGGCTCAGGGATAAGAAGGTTTGTTTTTACTGCGACAACATGGGGGTGGTGCTGGCCTTTAATAACATCACGGCGTCCTCTCCTCCGGTAGTTCAATTGTTGCGACATTTAGTGTTGGTGTGTTTGTCGTTGAACGCGTGGGTGGTGGCGGTGCATGTGCCGGGAGTACGGAATTGTATCGCTGATGCTCTTTCTCGCTCGCAGTGGGACCGGTTTCGGAAATTGGCACCGGGAGCGGAACGTATCGGTTTGGCTTGTCCGGAACATCTTTGGGATCTGGTCTCGGTCCCGTAGAACAACTGGTACAAAGGTCTTTGGCGCGCACGACGTGGAGTGCTTATTCTGCTTGTTGGAGGCAGTGGGAGGAGTGGGTAAGAGAGTTGGGTGACGTCAATACGGATAGAGACAGGTTGGTGGCACTTTTGTACTTTTTAGGGGACGCCTGGGAGGCGGGGTTTTCAGTGGCAAAGGTGAACCAGTTCATATCTGCGGTGGCGTTTGGTTTTAAGTTGCGAGGCTTTCAGGATGTATCTAAGGAATTTCTGGTGCTACAGGCTTTGAAGGGGTTGCGCCGAGGTAGAGTGGAGGCGGATAGTAGAAGGCCTGTGTCGTTTGCTTTGCTTAGCTCGTTGGGCGGTTCATTAGCATCGGTCTGTCGTTCTTCAGACGAAAGGGATTTGTTTCGGTTAGCTTTGTCGTTAGCGTTCTTTGGGGCATTTAGAGTGGGTGAGTTGGTGTCGCCAAGTACCAAACAGGCAGGGGGGCTGAGATCTGGGGAAGTGAGCTTATTCGCAGATCGGCTGGAGGTATGGTTGCGGCGGTCAAAAACTGACCAATTAGGGAAGGGTAAGCTGATAGTTTTGTTCGCCCTCCCGGGGTCGGTTATGTGCCCAGTAGAGTGCATGCAGGGTTTTAAGCCGCGAGCGGGGTCTCCAGATTTGCCTTTGTTACGTCATGTGGACGGGTCGTTTTTGTCCAGGTTTCAGTTTGGAGCTGTATTTAAAAAATGTCTGACGGCGGTTGGTGTCGCGGCGGGCTCATATTCATCTCATTCCTTCAGGATTGGCGCAGCAACTGAAGCGGGGCGCTGGGGGTTGGATGATGAAGGGGTTCGGCGCATTGGTCGTTGGGAGTCCAACAGATTTAAGTCCTATGTCCGCCCCCATTTGTTATGAGGTTTGTTGTTAATGCTTAAGAAATGTTTTATATGGTGGTGTCTAATTGTTTTTCTGTTTCAGATTCGCCTCCGTGTTTGGTGTGGTTGCTGGGTCATTCTTACGTGCACTGGGGGGCTTTGAGGGCGGACGTCCGCCCGGACGGTCGCCAGTTGCGCATTCCGCGACAGGATGCGGTTGTGCATTGGCTGGGATTTAGAGGTATGTCATGGAGCAGGGTGTTGGCGGAATTCCAGACATATGCCCGGCTTGATAGGGTTCCGGAGGTCTTAGTGTTGCACGTGGGTGGGAATGACTTAGGAGTCCGCCCCTTTCGTGAGTTGGTGCGGGACATCAAACACGATATGTTGTGTTTGTGGGTTTCTTATCCCAAGTTGGTGATAGTGTGGTCGGACATAGTCCCGAGGAAACATTGGCGGTTGGCTAGGTCAGTGGAGAGTGTCAATAAGGCTCGCATTAAAGTTAATCGGGCGGTGTCCCGTTTTGTAGCAAAAAACGGGGGCATTTGCGTGCGGCACAGGGATTTGGAGTCAGGAGTGGGGAACTTCTGGAGGAGTGATGGGGTTCATCTGACCGAGGTTGGCATTGATCTTTGGAGCTTGGCGATAGCAGAAGGAATAGAAAGGGCGGTGGTGGTGTGGCGGAACTCACAGGCTTAAGGTGGTCAAGGCCTGTTTCGCTGTGGCGGGGGGAGTCCTTGAGGCCAGTCAGTACAAAATGGTGGGGGGGTCGCATCGGGGGTATGCGTCCCCCAAAAAAGGTACATGGTTGAATACTTCATCGGGTGTTATCCCTTTGAAGTGGTCTTCTGGTGGAAGGTATATCACTTTAAGGCTTCATCGGGTGTTATCCCTTTGAAGTGGACTTCTAGTGGTCGGTATATCACTTGAGGGCTTCATCGGGTGTTATCCCTTTGAAGTGGACTTCTAGTGGTTGGAGCCATCTGCAGAGGTGAACGGAGCTTCCGAGCTGGTTGACGGCTGGAGGTAATTGGTGGTTTGCAGATGGCTAACTCGGTGTGTTCTTAAAAAAGGAATATCTGAAAGGGCTTCAAGGACTTCCTCTGCTCGGGTTAATGTTAACGTTAAAATTGTTATTTACGATTCTGACCCATGTTGGGTCATGTGAATTATTAGGAGGAATTCTCTGGTGCATTCCTAACTAGTTATCCGAATGTTTCAGATTTAAATTGTTTTTATAAAACTGTGAAATTAATAAACGGCTGCTGTGGCCATTTCACATCCAACCTCGGTGTCACGTGTCTTTCCTAAAGGTAGGGGTGGAGGGATAGGATGGGTAAGGGAAGGTTCATTAACACACGACTCTACTTAGGCAGGTCATGTAAAATCACTTTATTATAAGTGAAATGAAAGCATATTTTGTCAATGGTCTAAATTATTACTTATTTCTAAACATCTATCAATTTCTATAAATGACGGTTTAGTGACTTACCTTGCGGTTTCCTTCCACTCCAGCTCATCACCATCATACTGCAGAGTGTCCATCTCTGTGAATAAAGTGGGATTTGGTGCCTCCTCATCTTCCCCCAGAATATATCGCAGACGTTCAGCCGCTGGAGACACTAGTGATAAACAGCCATCATTAGAACGCAACATAAAATCCATGGACTTTATTTTTCTGCAATTATTTGTTTATTTCAATGCGACCGAAACTAAAGTTATAACAGGATTATGATACTAGAAATATCATTTATACACAGGAAAAGAGCAAAAGCTCCATTCAAGTCTCCAATACTATACACAGCAGAGGTGTAAAGAGCTCTCCTTACAGGGGGATATTTTTACGGTATGACATTGGATATTGAATGATGCTCCTCTTTAGGGCATATAGACTTATTTAAAGAGGCTCTGTCACCAGATTCTCAAACCCCTATCTCCTATTGCATGTGATCGGCGCTGCAATGTAGATAACAGTAAGGGCATGACCACATGTGGCGGATTTCCTCCGCAACTGTCCGCATCAATGCCGCACAGAATCTGCGTTGCAGATTCTGCTGCGGATCTGCACAAAATGTGCAGTAAATTGATGCGGACTAGCTGCTGCGGATTGCGGGAAAAGTGCTTCCCTTCTCCCTATTCAGTGCAGGATAGAGAGAAGGGACAGCACTTTCCCTAGTGAAAGTAAACGAATTTCATACTTACCGGCCGTTGTCTTGGTGACGCGTCCCTCTTTCGGCATCCAGCCCGACCTCCCTGGATGACGCGCCAGTCCATGTGACCGCTGCAGCCTGTGCTTGGCCTGTGATTGGCTGCAGCCGTCACTTAGACTGAAACGTCATCCTGGGAGGCCGGACTGGAGACAGAAGCAGGGAGTTCTCGGTAAGTATGAACTTATATTTTTTTACAGATAGCTGTATATTTGGATCGGTAGTCACTGTCCAGGGTGCAGAAACAGTTACTGCCGATCGCTTAACTCTTTCAGCACCCTGGACAGTGACTATTTACAGACGTCTCCTAGCAATGCTCCCGTCATTACGGGAGCCCCATTGACTTCCTCAGTCTGGCTGTAGACCTAGAAATACATAGGTCCAGCCAGAATGAAGAAATGTCATGGCAAAAAAGCAAGACGTATCCGCAGCACACATAACATGTGCATGACAGCTGCGGACTTCATTGCGGAATTTAGAATCTCCATTGAAGTCAATGGAGAAATTCCGCCATGAGTCCGCCACTGCTCCGCAACAGACAGAGCATGCTGCGGACACCAAATTCCGCTCTGCAGCCTATGCTCCGCAGCGGAATGTTACGCATCGTCTAAACGAACACTTCTAAATAGAAGTGGAAGTCAATGCAGAAACGGCTCCGCTGCGGATTAACGCTGCGGAGTGTCCGCAGCGGAATTTAAGTGAAATTCCGCCACGTGTGAACCCAGCCTAACGGTTTTTTGTTTTTTTTTAAAACGTTCATCTTTGGCCAAGTTATGAGCTATTTTAGATATGTGCAAATGAGCTTTGAAATGGACAACTGGGCGTGTTTTTTTTCGTATGTCCAACTGGGCGTGTATTGTGTTTTTAACTGGGCGTGTTTACTTTTTTTTACTAACTGAGCGTTGTGAATAGAAGTGTATGATGCTGACGAATCAGTGACCAATCCTGACACTTCTGAATCTTTTCTGTGAGATTCCAGCAAGCCACGCATAATCTCGCGAGATTACGAGGTAAACGAGATTTCGTTTCCCTTGCTGGAAATCTCACAGAAAAGATTCAGAAGTGTCAGGATTCTGAATACACATGACGTCCAGGCTGGGGGTCATGTGTATTCATTATCAGGACACTTGTGTATGTGGCTGCACATCGTTCTAGTAAGAACACTATGTGCTGTGTAAATGAATGGAGGGGAGTGCATGATGCTGATTGGTCACTGATTCGTCAGCATCATACACTTCTATTCACAACGCCCAGTTAGTAAAACAAGTAAACACGCCCAGTTGGACATACGAAAAAAAACACGCCCAGTTGTCCATTTCAAAGCTCATTTGCATAAATATAAAATAGCTCATAACTTGGCCAAAAATGAACATTTTTAAAAAAAACAAACGTTACTGTTCTCTACATTGCAGCGCCGATCACATGAAATAGGAGATAGGGATTTCAGAATCTGGTGACAGAGCCTCTTTAAGTGTCCAGCACAGAGATTCCATACTGTTTTACAATGTAGGGTGGATGGACCCTCAGAATCATTTCCTCTGATGGACCCAAGGAACATCAGTCTGTCACTTGGGATCACACCAGGCTTGGGCTGGCCCACCAGAAAACCAGAGGATCCTCCGGTGGGCCAATGTCTAACACAATAATGGGCCTTAAAGGTCCAACAGAAGACAACCCAAGTTGGAGCTCTTTGGAGCAAATCAACCTGCCACTAGAGTTTATTTCTTATGGGATGATTCACAAATTAGCTATTAGACCTTATTGATGCTGCGTTCCATGTGTATAATGATAACAACAAGGACTATGATAAAATGAAATGTGGACATGTACCTATTCTATAAAGATGGAGAGTGGGCCCTCAGAATCATCTCCTCTGGTGGGCTCAAGTATCCCCAGTCGGACGCTGATCACACCTTCCTTTTTTGAATGCTTAGCTAAACTTGTGGAGTTATAAGGAGTTAACCAAAGATGTGTCCTTAAAATCTTATTTTTGTCTATTAAAAATGTCAGGTGAATGGTCGGAAAATATTTTAATTAAATATGTTTTAGTGGGTAAACATTTACATTTTACATAATCCTAATTAGCATTGTAATAACCACAAAAACAGTATATAGTAGAAGCTACATAGTTACAAATACATAACTATCCTGATATATGGCTGAGAAGCAGCATTTAAATAAGTGAATAGTATTTTATGTAATCATTGAAAGGTTCGTGGAGAACACAGATGATCCTTCCATAGTGTAACGCTCTCTGGATCTGAATTCATGAATGGTGTAATCTCAGGATTTAGTACATTGCTAGAATTACCCAGATTTAAGCATCCTGCTCCTTTTTGTGAGCTGCAGAATGTTGTTCCACTTTTGTGGGCACATAACAGAATGTAGTATGCTCATGAGCAGAGGTGAGTGCCTGGCTGCTCCGCTTGGCTGTGTATGGCCCTTCATTACCCTTAAGCACAGAGCACTGCTGGTCTATGTGTATTATGTGGATCACTTCTGAATGAGCTGTGAAACTAATTTTATTATATTGCGAAGATGTATTTACCTATACACCTAAAACCGAAATGACTGTATTTTCTTTAAAATGAAGTTCTACATTTTCAATTAATTCGAGTTTGAAACATACTGACAATGCCATTCATGGCATCCTTTACTCGGCCAAGCTGCCACTGAGGGATGCTGTTGTCACGTGCTGACTGGCATTAATATAACCACTCTGAATAATGTGCTCACGGAGTACAGACTGCTGGAAATAGCCGCTATGTGTGGCAGAGGTGAAATTTACTGCAGCCTTGTAATGTTATTATCAGAATTGTCTTATTTGTAAAGAGCAATCCAGGTTATAACATTTCTTATACAATATTTGTCTCTTTTTGAGGGTCAGTGTTAAGCTTCACTTTAAACAAAACTGAGAATTTGACATTTTACAGTGAGTGGAGTTTGATGGAGTTCTTTCAGCTAACAGTTGACTAAGACCTGGTAACTTTACTAGTGTGCATATTATCTGAGGTTTACGTATCTACGATAAAAAAAATAAGGCAATTTAGCCAATAGGCTTAATTTAAAAAAAAATCCTACTGTTTTGATTATACAGCTTCTATGCGGACCTATGTGTCCCCATGGTTACAGACTACAAACAAACCCTGTGTAGTCTAATCTTGCAGTCATGTGTTCTCCCACTCACTCTTTGTTTTGCTAACCTATAGACAGTATACCTTCATTAACCCTTTTTGCTGTCTTCACGTACTTCTCATTATGTGGGGGTTCACCTGGAAACCAATAAGGACTCATGCACACGACCGTAGCCATGTGCACGGCCGTGATTTTCGGGTCGGCCGGCCGTGGAGTGTCACCCGCGTGCCGCCCGCAAATCGCGGGCCGTTCACATAGCCGCATCCATTATTTTCTATGAGCCTGGACCGCAAAACACGGCCGTAATAAGACATGTCCGTTCTTTTTGCGGTCCAGGCTCCTGGGCCATGCAAGGACCATGGAAACCATGGTCGTGTGCATGGGCCCATTGAAATGAAAGGGGCCGCAATTCACCAGTAGATTTTCGGGGGAATTGCGGCCGCAAAAGCACGTTCGTGTACATGGGGCCTAACAGGCAGGCCATCTGCTGCGGACTGATCCTATTATCCCTTTAGAACTATTATGGCTTCTGTGAATATATAGGAAGCATAGTCGGATCAATTGAGCAACCAAATAGTCTAATATATATCAAAATCTAATACTTGCAATAGTTATTTTAGTCTTAGTATATGAACTGTAGGGGGTAGCAGGATGGTATTAATGCAGCTATTTACAGTGTAATCGGTAAATGGAAACTACTGAACAGCGCTCCCTTCCTTCCTCAATGAAACAAATGTATTAAGCAAGCTGTACTAGTTGTAGACATTTAGTGAATTTAACCAAAAATGCATTACTATTTTTTTCTGGGTACTACTGCATTGATCGACAGCACTTAAGGGCCTTTTACACCGGCCGACAACAGGCCGGTGCAGCGAGCGCTGTTTAACGAGGCATTTACACAGGGAGATGTGCTGCCGACAACGACAATATTTTACTTGTTTAAAACGATACGATCAGCAAATGATCGAGTGTTTCCTCGTTCATCTGCTGATCGCTGCCCTGTTAACACAGGGCAATTATCAGCAACGCCTGTCTTCCCGATAATCGCCCAGTGTAAAACCCCCTTAAGAAGGTTGGTACACTCAGGGCCGCCATCAGGAATTTCAGGGCCCCATACAGCTAAATTTTCTGGGCCCACCTTTTACTGCTCGCGGGAAAAAGACGCCGACGCCTCCCATTGAAATCAATGGGAGGCATTTTCGGGCCGTTTTTGACGAGTTTTGCGACGCGGTTTCCGCGTCAAAAAACTCGTCAAAATACTCTGTGTGAACATAGCCTTACACGTATAAATTCCCTGCGAGTGGTGCAGCACCCCAGCCTACTATATAATGACATTCTGCAGCTTTCTGTCTTCCTGCTTCAGTTCCTCATGATTTTCAAGATCTCTGCCTGCTGTCTGTGAATGAGAACATTAAAACCAGTCCTGGCTTATTACTTTCACAGCTGATGGTCTTGTTACAATGTATCAGTGTAGATAAGAGCCATCTGCCTGGAGTCCAGCACAGGAGAGGGGTTTGTGCTGTTGCTGCGTTTAGCTCACAGATGATTGACTGATACATTGTAACAAACTTTCTTATATACAACTTTAACGCCATACAGCCCCCCCTTGTAGAGAACGCTATACAGCCCCCTCTGTAGGTAACGCCATACAGCCCCCTCTGTAGGTAACACTATACAGCCCCCCTGTAGGTAACGCTATACAGTCCCCCCTGTAGGTAACGCTATACAGCCCCCTCTGTAGATAACGCCATACAGCCCCCTCTGTAGATATCTACAAAGGGAGCTGTATGGCATTACCTACAGGGGTGCTGCATAGCGTTACCTACAGGGGGGACTGTATAGCGTTACCTACAGGGGGGCTGTATAGTGTTACCTACAGAGGGGGCTGTATGGCGTTACCTACAGGGGGGCTGTATGGAGTTCTCTACAGAGGGGGCTGTATGGAGTTCTCTACAGAGGGGGCTGTATGGAGTTCTCTACAGAGGGGGCTGTATGGAGTTCTCTACAGAGGGGGCTGTATGGAGTTCTCTACAGAGGGGGCTGTATGGAGTTCTCTACAGAGGGGGCTGTATGGAGTTCTCTACAGAGGGGGCTGTATGGAGTTCTCTACAGGGGGGGCTGTATGGCGTTATCTACAGGGGGGCTGTATAGCGTTACCCACAGGGGGGGGCTGTATAGCGTTACCCACAGGGGGGACTCTGAATGGCGTTCTCTACAGTGGGGGATGTATGGCGTTATCTACAGAGGGGGCTGTATGGCGCTAACACCATACAGCCCCCACTGTAGGTAACGCTATACAGCCCCCCCTGTAGGTAACACTATACAGCCCCCCCATGTAGGTAACGCTATACAGCCCCCCTATAGGTAACGCCATACAGCCCCCCTGTAGGTAACGCCATACAGCCCCCCCAGTAGGTAACGCTATACAGCCCCCCTGTAGGTAACGCTATACAGCCCCTCCTGTAGGTAACGCTAAACAGCCCCCCCTGTAGGTAACGCTATACAGCCCCCCCTGTAGGTAACGCTATACAGCCCCCCTGTAGGTAACGCCATACAGCCCCCTCTGTAGGTAACACTATACAGCCCACCTGTAGGTAACGCTATACAGTCCCCCCTGTAGGTAACGCTATGCAGCCCCCCTGTAGGTAATGCCATGCAGCCCCAACCCCCCCAAAAAAATGCGACCTACAGTGTGTCCTACAAAATACATGTATCTCCTCTCCACAGGATCTCCACAGGATAGGGGATACATGAGTGATCGCTGGCAGCGATAGGGAGAACGGGGGACTGAAAGTCCCCCGAAGTTCTCCATGACTAACTTCTGACTTCCGGCGTCTGCGCAGCTCAATAAAAATGAAAAGAGCGCTGGTCACGCATGCGCAGAAGCGCGACCGGCGCTCCATTCATTTCTATGGAGCTGCCGACACAGACCCCGGAAGTCCGAGGTTTGTGATGGAGAACTTCAGGGGACTTTCAGTCCCACGTTCTCCCTATCGCTGCCAGCGATCACACATGTATCCCCTATCCTGTGGATAGGGGATACATGTCTTTTGTTTAATGGCAGAGCGGGGAGACACCTCCCTGCTCTGCCGTAGTGTTAAGTGGCGTCGCGCTGTAGCAGCCATAGCGACTGCTAGCGGAGCCTCCGGCCATGATGGGGGCCCGGGCCCCTTACAGAAGTACCCCTAATACCCCCCTGATGGCGGCCCTGGGTACACTAATAAGGTGCATGTGCATTCTGTAGTATGGCAATGTTAATGGGCACTACTACTCTCAGCATGACCTGCACTGCTCAGCAGGATCACTACAGGAACTAATTTGGACACAAATAGAACTGAAATGGGCAGATATCTCAAAACTGGCATCAAACCACTAATAGTATATAGAGAAATTTTTATTTGATTTGGGCAAAAGTTACCAAAGAGGTGTATCAATGTAACGGAAGATTGGTTAATTGTATTTCTTCTAATGCAGAATGATTTGCTCTCAGTAGGTGGCACTAGCTCTGCATGAAAATTAAAAAAAAAAAAAATGACTTCCAGCAGGGGTCATATTATTTCAAAGAGCCATTAAGAACATAACCTAACAGAACCTAACAGTCTCCTCTTTGTTTCTCTGGCTGGCTTACTCAGAAATGCAGTTTTCACGCATTGTATGTCAAAAGTTAATCCCACATTATTTCTGTAAAATAATTCCTCTTCATTTTATACCTACATTCTGGAGCGGTTTAATTACCAAACACTGATAGCAGAAGGAAAAAATCTAATAATGTTAATTTGTACTAGAAAGAATCGGAGATGACAGATATGTATCTATCAAATACTGGGGCACCTGAAATCCTAGCATTTGTCAAGCAATTCTATGCTTAAAAAAAATTGCCCACAACTCATACAGAATACAATAAAGAATTTATCTGCAGTGAAGAGAAGAAAGATGTTCGTCTTTTTGGGTTTGTCCTCTTTGGACGGTCCCTTTTTGCTAGAAGGGTCACAATAAGCTGGACACAGGTTGTGCTGCTGCAGGGACCCTCAGCAATCAGCAGGTAAACTTGGTAGCAAGTGTGTAATTCCCCTGCAGTGCCACCACAGGGTAAATTAAGTATTACAGTTCTTACTACATTCAGTAGGCTATTCATATAATACACGGGCATGCCAGTTCCTCCAAAGGGAGAGATGCTCTTTGTAGCCACTCTCGCTTATAACTGAGAGTCTTGAACTCTCTCTATTAACTCAGAATTCCTTAATAGAATTTTGTAAAATGGGTTTTGTAAGCCGATCAACCCTTTTAAGTGCCCTAGAAACTTTTATAATTTTTCTATTTTTTTTTAACCAAGTTGCTATAATGATGTATAATTATTAGAATAATAATTTGTATGTATATAGCAGAGGTCTATATATAGGTATATCAGCATTGACTGTGCACTGGGCATTAACAGTACATAAATCTATCGAATATATTTTTAAACACTTTGCTGGAATTACCTAAATGAAATGTTCATGACCTAGGGGCCAAGTGCTTTGGCTAGTGTCAATTGGAAGTGAAAAGAATGTATCATGTATGAGGTGAGATGAAAATTTCACATAGGTGGCACCCTCCTTTGACTGCAGGGGACAGGATTTGGAAATATATACGGTCCATACCTACCTTTTCCCATCTATAATTTGCAGAATGTGTGGGGAGGGGCATTAGAACTCTTTTGTCTCACTGTTTGTTTGAGCAGTATATGATATGCAGACAATTCATTCACATCAGTCTCTGCCAGGAGTGGGGATTACAATCTGAAATGCATGCGGACACACAGTATCAAGATAACTAACCTATCTGGAGGAAACGGAGTACTTACAAGAAAACCAACACAACACATAGAGCAAAACAGCATGCAGATTTGGACTGCAAAGCATCAATGTTAACAACCGTCAGTATAGGTGAGCAAATCTGTAAACCTTTGCTAGGGCATGAAAACTAAAGTGATAAACAGCAGTGAACAGTTTGCTGGACATCTGTAAATCTCCTTACCATGGGACCAAAGTGCCTCACAAATATAAATTTTCCACTTCACTAGAATGATTTAAAGGTTATGGACGAAGGTTATATATATATATATATATATATATATATATATATATATATATATATACATACACACACACACACACCGTGTTCCAAATTATTATGCACATTGGATTTAAGTGTCATAAACATTTAATTATTAGTTTTTCAATTAATCTCATGGATGGTATTGTGTCTTAGGGTATGTTCACACGCACTAATTACGGACGTAATTCGGGCGTTTTTGCCCCGAATTACGTCCGAAAATAGCGCCTCAATAGCGCTGACAAACATCTGCCAATTGAAAGCAATGGGCAGACGTTTGTCTGTTCACACGAGGCGTAATTTACGTGCCGCTGTCAAATGACGGCGCGTAAATAGACGCCCGCGTCAAAGAAGTGACCTGTCACTTCTTTGGCCGTAATTGGAGCCGTTATTCATTGACTCCAATGAATAGCAGTGCCAATTACGTCCGTAATGGACGCGGCGTTCAAGCGCCTGCACATGCCGTTACGGCTGAAATTACGGCTATGTTTTCAGGCTGAAACATCCCTGTAATTTCAGCCGTTACGGACGCCCTCGTGTGAACATACCCTAAGGGCTCTTTGGATCATTGTTGGCAAACTTACAAAATCAGCAAGGGATCAAATACTTATTTCCTCCACTGTACCTGCAAACGCCGATGCTGCTGCAGAATCAACTGTAGCCTCTGGTGCCGATGTGTCCTCGCTGGTCCGACACGATGCAGGACCTGGGGCAGGAAGTGAGTGACGTCACAGCGTGATCTCTCGAGAACACGCTGTGTGTCTGCACTGCCAGAAGCTGGGCGTTCCGAAGAGAAGTGGATACTTCTCGTCAGAACGCCCAGCTAGTAAAAGAAGTAAACACGCCCCGATGTACGCACATAATACACGCCCAGTTGGACTTTTACTTTAAACACGCCCATTTTTGCAAGCCTCATTTGCATAAATACAAAAATGGTCATAACTTGGCCAAAAATGCTCGTTTTTTAAAAATAAAAACGTTACTGTAATCTACATTGCAGCGCCTATCTGCTGCAATAGCAGATAGGGGTTGCAAAATCTGGTGACAGAGCCTCTTTAAGTGTGATCATCGTACTCTGAAAAGATTTGTGGCTGATTCAGAGCACAGATGGGTTAGTTCAGATAAAGGCATAATCAGGAAGGTTTCTGCCAGACAAATTAATAGGATTAGGAGAGCAGCTGCTAAAATGCCATTGCAAAGCAGCAAACAGGTATTTGAAGCTGCTGGGGCCTCTGGAGTCCCGCAAACCTCAAGGTGTAGGATCCTCCAGAGGTTTGCAAGTGTGCATAAAGCTATTATTTGGCCACCCCTAAACAATGCTCACAAGCAGAAACGGTTGCTGTGGGCTCAGAAATACATGAAGACTAATTTTCAAACCGTGTTGTTTACTGATGAGTGCCGTGCAACCTTGGATGGTCCAGATGGATGGAGTAGTGGATGGTTGGTGAATGGCCACCATGTCCCAACAAGGCTGCGACATCAGCAAGAAGGTGGCGGAGTCATGTTTTGGGCTAGAATCATGGGGAGAGAGCTGGAAGGCCCCTTTAGGGTCCCTGACCTCTGCAAAGTACATAGAGTTTATGATTGACCACTTTCTTCCGTGGTACAAAAAGAAGAACCGTGCCTTCCGTAGCAAAATTATCTTCATGCATGACAATGCACCATCTCATGCTGCAAAGAATACCTCTGTGTCATTTGCTGCTATGGACATAAAAGGAGAGAAACTCATGCTGTGGCCCCTATGTTCCCCTGACCTCAACCCTATTGAGAACCTTTGGAGCAACCACAAGCAAAATATCTATGAGGGTGGGAGGCAGTTCACATCAAAACAGAAGCTCTGGGAGGCTATTCTGACATCCTGCAAAGATATTCAAGCAGAAACTGTCCAAATACTCACAAATTCAATGGATGCAAGAATTGTGAAGGTGATATCAAAGAAGGGGTCCTATGTTAACATGTAACTTGGCCTGTTAAGTTTTTTTTGATTGAAAGAGCTTTTGATTTCTGTAAATATGACCTCCTGATGCTGCAAATTCAACAAATTACCATTTTAGTTCTCTTTACAACCTTTAAAAAATTTTGATCTCTGTCGTGCATAATAATTTGAAACAGTGCATTTTGAGTTTTTTACTTCTAAAAAAAATCTTTTGTCATTAGTATATTTGTTCAATAAAATTCGCATTATACTCCAACGGTTGATGGCTTGAAGATTATACTGACTGCCATTTGCATCGACTATTTAGGAAAATCAGAGAAAAATAACATTTGCATAATAATTTGGAATGTGGTGTATATATAAATAGATTAGTCAGTGTGTTTAGTGTAACTTTGAAAATAGTTTTAATTAAAAAATCATTTTACTTTTGGGGATACTGTTGTTCTGTATTCTCTATACAGAACAGCTGTATCGTACGCTTTGCACTGAATCTGTCGGTCCCGGGGGCCTGACGGGTTCAGTGTCGGCGGGTCCTGCGTGTCCTTGACACGGAGGATTCACCTGTAAAAAATCACTTCTAAGTTCATAACTTAGATGTGATCGATTACAGGTGGATCCTGCGTGTCACAGACACCAGGACCGGCCGACACTGAGCCTGTCAGGTCCACGGGACTGACGGATTCAATGTAAAATGAAAAGATACAGCTGTTCTGTATAGAGAATACAGAACAGCTGTATCTCCAACAGTAAAACTAATTTTTAATAAAAACTATTTACAAAGTTACACTAAACACACTGACTAATCTATTAGTTTTTTTAAAAAAATGCCGTCAAAGGAGTCAATAGTCTTTAAATCAACACTATTATTATTATTATTATCATTATTATTATACTTTTTATATTTATTACTCCACATTATGGCAAGGAATCTACTTTTATTTAACGATTACTACCAACCTGATTTTTTTTTCTTTTTTAAATTCGATATTTAAAGAACCCTAATACAACTATTGTTGGGGGGAGAAACAGAATGTGGGGAGAGGACTAGACAACAGGATAAGGAGATCCTTTCGTTACAAAACATCAGTGTAAATAAAAAGGACCGATTAATGTCAAATCACATTTCTGATAATAAAAGTGAAAAACTGACAGGCAAGTTAAAGTGTATGTTCACAAATGCCAGAAGTCTAGCAAGTAAAATGGGGGAGCTGGAGGCCTTGATACTGGAAGAAAATATAGATATAGTTGGTGTTGCTGAAACATGGCTGGACTCTTCACATGACTGGGCTGTAAATCTACAGGGTTTTACACTTTTTCGTAAAGACAGGACAAATAGGAAAGGTGGTGGTGTATGTCTGTATGTGAGAAGTGATATGAAGGCGAGTGTGAAAGAGACAATAGTGGGTGAAGACTGTGAGGAGGTTGAAACCTTGTGGGTGGAACTAGAAAGGGAGGTAAACACTGAAAAAATTACTTTTGGTGTAATCTATAGACCCCCCAATATAACTGAGGAGATGGAAGTTCAGCTATATAAACAGATGGAGCGGGCTGCACAGACGGGTACTGTAGTGATAATGGGAGATTTTAATTTCCGGGATATTAATTGGTGTCATGGTTCGGCTTCAACTGCAAAGGGGAGACATTTCCTCAACCTGTTGCAGGAAAATTTTATGGGCCAGTTTGTGGAAGACCCGACTAGAGGTGAAGCTCTGTTGGATCTGGTCATTTCTAATAATGCAGATCTTGTTGGGAATGTCAATGTTCGTGAAAACCTCGGTAACAGTGATCACAATATAGTTACATTTTACCTATACTGTAAAAAACAAACGCAGGCTGGGAGGGCAAAAACATTTAATTTTAAGAAAGCCAATTTCCCCAGGATGAGGGCTGCAATTCAGGATATGGACTGGGAAGAACTAATGTCAAATAATGGAACAAATGATAAATGGGAGATTTTCAAATCTACTTTGAGTTATTATAGTGCAAAATTTATTCCTACAGGTAATAAGTATAAACGACTCAAATTAAACCCCACATGGCTTACACCTTCTGTGAAAGGGGCAATACATGACAAAAAAAGGGCATTTAAAAAATACAAATCTGAGGGTACAGCTGTAGCCTTTGTAAAATATAAAGAGCTTAATAAAATCTGTAAAAATGTAATAAAATTAGCAAAAATACAAAATGAAAGGCAGGTGGCCAAGGATAGTAAAACAAATCCTAAAAAATTCTTCAAGCATATAAATGCAAAAAAGCCAAGGTCTGAACATGTAGGACCCCTAGATAATGGTAATGGGGAGTTGATCACAGGGGATCAAGAGAAGGCAGAGTTACTAAATGGGTTCTTTAGCTCTGTATATACAACTGAAGAAAGAGCAGCTGATGTAGCCGGTGCCAGTGCTGTTAATATATCGGCTGATATACTGAATTGGATGAATGTAGAGATGGTCCAAGCTAAATTAAATAAAATAAATGTGCACAAGGCTCCGGGACCAGATGGGTTACACCCTAGAATTCTTAAAGAGCTTAGTTCAGTTATTTCTGTCCCCCTTTTCATAATATTCAGAGAATCTCTAGTGACTGGTATAGTGCCAAGGGACTGGCGCAGGGCAAATGTGGTGCCTATTTTCAAAAAGGGCTCTAGGTCTTCCCCGGGTAATTATAGACCAGTAAGCTTAACATCCATCGTGGGGAAAATGTTTGAGGGGCTATTGAGGGACTATATACAGGATTATGTGACAATAAATAGCATTATAAGTGACAGCCAGCATGGTTTTACTAAGGACAGAAGTTGTCAAACTAACCTAATCTGTTTTTATGAAGAGGTAAGCAGAAGTCTAGACAGAGGGGCCGCTGTGGATTTAGTGTTTTTGGACTTTGCAAAGGCATTTGACACTGTCCCCCATAGACGCCTAATGGGTAAATTACGGACTATAGGTTTAGAAAATATAGTTTGTAATTGGATTGAGAATTGGCTCAAGGACCGTATCCAGAGAGTTGTGGTCAATGATTCCTTCTCTGAATGGTCACCGGTTATAAGTGGTGTACCCCAGGGTTCAGTGCTGGGACCACTATTATTCAACTTATTTATTAATGATATAGAGGATGGGATTAATAGCACTATTTCTATTTTTGCAGATGACACCAAGCTATGTAATATAGTTCAGACTATGGAAGATGTTCATGAATTACAGGCAGATTTAAACAAACTAAGTGTTTGGGCGTCCACTTGGCAGATGAAGTTTAATGTAGATAAATGTAAAGTTATGCATCTGGGTACCAACAACCTGCATGCATCATATGTCCTAGGGGGAGCTACACTGGCGGATTCACTTGTTGAGAAGGATCTGGGTGTTCTTGTAAATCATAAACTCAATAACAGCATGCAGTGTCAATCAGCTGCTTCAAAGGCCAGCAAGATATTGTCGTGTATTAAAAGAGGCATGGACTCGCGGGACAGAGATGTAATATTGCCACTTTACAAAGCATTAGTGAGGCCCCATCTAGAATATGCAGTTCAGTTCTGGGCTCCAGTTCATAGAAAGGATGCCCTGGAGTTGGAAAAAATACAAAGAAGAGCAACGAAGCTAATAAGGGGCATGGAGAATTTAAGTTATGAGAAAAGATTGAAAGAATTAAACCTATTTAGCCTTGAAAAAAGACGACTAAGGGGGGACATGATTAACTTATATAAATATATTAATGGCACATACAAAAAATATGGTGATATCCTGTTCCTTGTAAAACCCCCTCAAAAAACAAGGGGGCACTCCCTCCGTCTGGAGAAAAAAAGGTTCAAGCTGCAGAGGCGACAAGGCTTCTTTACAGTAAGAACGGTGAATTTATGGAATAGCCTACCGCAGGAGCTGGTCACAGCAGGGACAGTAGATGGCTTTAAAAAAGGGTTAGATAATTTCCTAGAACAAAAAAAATATTAGCTCCTATGTGTAGAAATTTTTCCTTCCCTTTTCCCTTCCCTTGGTTGGACTTGATGGACATGTGTCTTTTTTCAGCCGTACTAACTATGTAACTATGTAACTGTGTTATTATTTTAACTCTGATTACCATTAAATTCTTCCTCCATAAAGGTAACATTTTTATAAAGGAAGAGACAAAGCACATAAAATAAGAAAGCGCATAAAATAAGAATTGTTTTAGAATTGTTTTTTCAAACACAAAGTGTCCAATGGAGCAAATTTGTACCAAAATCAAACCCATTGAGCTCATGTGATCAAATACATGGCAAGTTGAAAGAATTGTAGTGCACATTTGAGCTATACAGTGTTTACCCCTGGAAGATAAAGTAGGGGGCGTAGTGTTTATGTAGAGATTTAGTGTTTATTTGGAGATTGTCTATATAGTCGGCCTATGCGGACATATCCCAGCCATCACGACTCAGGGTCCAAAGTGAACACAATATAGATGTGGAAGATTAAGTGTTAGACATACGATCTTATGTTAGTGCTTTCATACATGCATAATTTTCTCCTCTGTTAAATAAAATGTGCAGACAAGAACAAGAGAAAAAGGCTGCACTTCAAGTTGAAAATATCAAATAGATTTATTCTCCCATATGTGCAATGAAGTAGTGCAATGTTTCAGCTGCTCAATGCAGCCCAAAGGCTCCACTACTTCATTGCACATATGGGAGACTAAATCCATCTATTTGATATTTTCAACTTGAAGTGCGGACTCTTTCTCTTGTTCTTATCTGCACACTGTGGGATCTTCAAGTCGGATTCCTGGAGGTCGGCACCCGTTTGCCCTGGAGGCTTTGCTGTTCTGCTGTGCTGCCCACACTCCTAAACCTTTGTTAAATAAAATGAATAATATACTTTAGTGTATATAGATATGAGATGGAATGATGGATGGATGGACTCTTAAATAAAAATTATACTATATTTTTCTGTATATTCTGTGAAATATAGATATGAGATAGATAAACAGATAAACATGGATTCAGTAGATAGATAGATAGATAGATAGATAGATAGATAGATAGATAGATAGATAGATAGATAGATAGATAGATAGATAGATAGATAGATAGATAGATGGATAGATAGGAAATCAATATATTCTACTGTATTGAATAATATGATGTATTTAATCATACAAGACTTTACCTAAAATTCTTGAGCACAGAACATGGTGGTGAATTCAGTGCAGGCAGAATTATAGGATGTGAGCTGCGGCCCCTGAGTGCTATATCTCTCGCCCCATACTAGTGTCCCAGGTCTTACCTGGAGGTGGTTCCTGCATGTTGCCCCTCTGTCCTCTTCTCTAGTGACTGAAGTTATTGTACTTCAGTTACACAGCTTAGTGAGCAGATTACAGAAGGTTTCAAGTGCTTTACTATAGACAGGGGCTTTCAGAGAGTGAGGTCACAAAATCCTGTATACAGAGGTGATTCAAACCAAGCCTAACTCAATGCAGCTCAGTGTTCTGTATGTTATCACGTAATTTAATAATGAATAATTTCACCCTTATATTTAATTATTTGAAAGAAATGCTTTTTAGACTGCAATATTGTAAAATCTATTTACAAGAGGTGAGCAGAAGCCTAGACAGAGGGGCCGCTGTGGATATAGTGTTTTTGGACTTTGCCAAGGCATTTGACACTGACCCTCATAGACATCTAATGGGTAAATTAAGGACTATAGGTTTAGAAAATATAGTTTGTAATTGGATTGAGAATTGGCTCAAGAACCGTATTCAGAGAGTTGTGGTAAATGATTCCTACTCTGAATGGTCCCCGGTAATAAGTGGTGTACCCCAGGGTTCAGTGCTGGGACCACTATTATTCAACTTATTTATTAATGATATAGAGGATGGGATTAATAGCACTATTTCTATTTTTGCAGATGACACCAAGCTATGTAATATAGTTCAGTCTATGGAAGATGATCGTGAATTGCAAGCAGATTTAAACAAACTAAGTGTTTGGGCGTCCACTTGGCAAATGAAGTTTAATGTAGATAAATGCAAAGTTTTAAAGGACGGGTGTCGCAAAAAAAAAAAAATTTTTATATCAATTTGCTTTTAGTGTTTTATTAAAAAATGTTTTATTTATTTGTGTGTTTGTGTTTTACTTTTTTTATTTTTTAACTTTTTCTTGTGTATGGGGGCTGCCATTTTTTTTTCATCTCTGTATGTGTCGATTAACGACACATACAGACATGGAATATGGCACATACAGCCCCATAGTGAATGCGAACGGGACCCGTTCCATTCACTATGCTGTACGCCGTCTGTGTGGGAACGTCCGGCGCCAGTTTCTTGTGGATCAAAACTGCGGCCAGACAGTAAGATTACTACTTCCGGTCGCGGCTTCCGGACATGTGTTCTAATGCAAGCACTAGGAGCGGAGGGAGCGGAGGGAGCAGACGGAGCGGACGGACCGGAGGGAGCGGCGGCGGCAGGGGCAGGTAAGTTATTTCTGTGTATGTACGTGTTTTAGTGTGTGATTACTACTGTATGTAAACCTACTACACTGTGTGTTAGCTCAAAAAATGGTGACACACAGTGTAGGAGGTTTGACCGTTCAATCCCCTCCTTTCTCCTGGCACTAGCCAGGATAAAGGATGGGGGATTCTGTGAGTTCACTAGAGCGAGTGTGTCTTCTCAAATTTTGCAGCATAAAGCAATGTGGTTGCTTTACCACATGCCAATGCTGCAATTTTGGGAATTGCTCCATCTAGTGACCAGCACAGGGAAATGTTAAAAATTAGAATCTAATTTATAATATTTCCTGACACGTGAAAAAATAAAAAAAATTAGAACAATGTTTAATCATTTATACACTAATTGTTTAAATAAAAAAAAAAAAAAATTTCTAGCGACACATTCCCTTTAATCAGCTGCTTCAAAAAGGCCAGCAAGATATTGTCGTGTATTAAAAGAGGCATGGACTACTAAGGGGGGACGTGGCAATTGAAGTGAACAAAAACTGGTGTATCCAGCACTCAGTATAAAATATTTTGGCTTTATTCGGTCATTTTAAAACAGAAAGATTAAAATAAAAATCCCTGAGTGGTCAGAAAAGCGTAAGTGTCGTCCCGGGATTTTTATTTTGAACTTCCTGTTTTAAAATGACCGAATAAAGCCAAAATATTTTATACTGAGTGCTGGATACACCATTTTTTGTTCACTTCAATTGCCTTGTATACCTGCTGTCGACTCAGGATTATTTTAGGAGTATCTCCAAGCACCTTCAACATTTGGACATGGAATCAATCAACTGCACAAATTAACGCAGGGGAAACGCGGTGAGCGAACTTGAAGTAATATTTTTTCTAAGGGGGGGACATGATCAACTTATATAAATATATAAATGGCACATACAAAAAAAATGCTGAAATCCTGTTCCATGTAAAACCCCCTAAAAAAACAGGGGGCACTCCGTCCGTCTGGAGAAAAAAAGATTCAATATGCAGAAGCGACAAGCCTTCTTTACTGTGAGAACTGTGAATCTATGGAATAGTCTACCGCAGGAGCCGTCACAGCAGGGACAGTAGATGGCTTTAAAAAAGGCTCAGATAATTTCCTAGAACAAAAAAATATCAGCTTCTATGTGTAGAAATTTCTACCTTCCCTTTTTCCATCCCTTGGTTGAACTTGATGAACATTTTTTCAACCGTACTAACTATGTAACTATGTAACTATTTACCATCAAAGTGGGAATGGTGGAAGTTAGACCACTAGGACCCCGATCATTCGCAAGGGACGAGTTTGGCGAAGCACTGCAGGTTGTATCTTTTACAAGCATGGCTCTGCACTTGTCCAGGTTCTGTGCCTGGTATCTCACTCAGTGCCATTCACTCATCGCTCTGATGAACAACCCTGCACAGCCCATGGATGACAGTGGCACTGTGAGTAATAAAACTACGGAGAAGCTGAGGCTATCCACAAGCATTTAGACCCTCACTTTGATGGCATATCCTACAGATCAACATTAAATCTTGGAAACGTTTTTTATTGTATCTTAGGCAAAAATTTCTCCTAAGAACCACAATCCAATACATGATTAATGAGGAATGGAATGGAAGACCCTTGGTTCAACATAATTATCATGTATCCATATACCATTCTCGGCAATTCTACCAGTGGAGTGCTTTGTGGAGTCCACAATTCCCAGCCAACCGTGCAGGAGATGAGAGTTAGTATCATATGTATGCCAGTCATCAACAAACAGTTAAAGAGGCTCTGTCACCAGATTTTGCAACCCCTATCTCCTATTGCAGCAGATCGGCGCTGCAATGTAGATAAGAGTAAAGTTTTGTTTTTTTAAAAACGAGAATTTTTGGCCAAGTTATGACCATTTTTATATTTATGCAAATGAGGCTTTCTAAAGTACAACTGGGCGTGTTTAAAGTTAAAGTACAACTGGGCGTGTATTGTGTATGTACATCTGTGCGTTTTTACTTCTTTTACTAGCTGGGCGTTGTGAATAGAAGTGTATGATGCTGACGAATCAGCATCATCCACTTCTCTTCGTTACCACCCAGCTTCTGGCAGTGCACAGACACACAGCGTGTTCTCGAGAGATCACGCTGTGACGTCACTTCCTGCTCCAGGTCCTGCATCCTGTCGGACGAGCGAGGACACATCAGCACCAGAGGCTATATTTGATTCTGCAGCAGCATCGGCGTTTGCAGGTAAGTCGATGTAGCTACTTACCTGCAAACGCTGATGCTGCTGCAGAATCAAATGTAGCCTCTGGTGCCGATGTGTCCTCGCTCGTCCGACACGATGCAGGACCTGGGGCAGGAAGTGACGTCACAGCGTGATATCTCGAGAACACGCTGTGTGTCTGTGCACTGCCAGAAGCTGGGTGGTAACGAAGAGAAGTGGATGATGATGATTCGTCAGCATCATACACTCCCATTCACAACACCCAGCTAGTAAAAGAAGTAAAAACGCCAAGATGTACGCACACAATACACGCCCAGTTCTACTTTAACTTTAAACACGCCCAGTTGTACTTTAGAAAGCCTGATTTGCATAAATATAAAAATGGTCATAACTTGGCCAAAAATTCTCGTTTTTAAAAAAACAAAACTTTACTCTTATCTACATTGCAGCGCCGATCTGCTGCAATAGGAGATATGGGTTGCAAAATCTGGTGACAGAGCCTCTTTAAGCTATGTAAACCTTTGAAAGTGATTTGTGAAATGTCAGTCAGTGTGTTTGGTGCAACTTTCAAATACTGTTTTATTAAAAATTATTTTTACTTTTTGAGATACAGCTGCTCTGATGAGTACAGGATTCAGCAAACGATACAGCTGCTCCGTATACAAGATACAGAGCAGCTGTATCTCAAAAATGAAAAACTATTTTTTGATAAAAAATAATTTGAAAGTTGCACCAAACACACTGATTGACCTTTTTCTATATATATATACACTACCGTTCAAAAGTTTAGGGTCACTTAGAAATTTCCTTATTTTTTGCAAGAAAAGCACAATTTTTTTCAATGAAGATAACATTAAATTAATCAGAAATACACTCTATACATTGTTAATATGCTAAATGACTATTGTAGCTGCAAACGTCTGGTTTTTAATGCAATATCTACATAGGTGTATAGAGGCCGATTTCCAGCAACCATCACTCCAGTGTTCTAATGGTACATTGTGTTTGCTAACTGTGTTAGAAGGCTAATGGATGATTAGAAAACACTTGAAAACCCTTGTGCAATTATGTTAGCACCGCTGTAAACAGTTTTGCTGTTTAGAGGAGCTATACAACTGACCTTCCTTTGAGCTAGTTGAGAATCTGGAGCATTACATTTGTGGGTTCGATTAAACTCTCAAAATGGCTAGAAAATGAGAGCTTTCATGAGAAAACTCGACAGTCTATTCTTGTTCTTAGAAATGAAGGCTATTCCATGCGAGAAATTGCCAAAAAACTGAAGATTTCCTACAACGGTGTGTACTACTCCCTTCAGAGGACAGCACACACAGGCTCTAACCAAGTAGAAAGAGAAGTGGGAGGCCCCGCTGCACAACTGAGCAACAAGACAAGTACATTAGAGTCTCTAGTTTGAGAAATAGACGCCTCACAGGTCCTCAACTGGCAGCTTCATTAAATAGTACCCGCAAAACGCCAGTGTCAACATCTACAGTGAAGAGGCAACTCCGGGATTCTGGCCTTCAGGGCAGAGTGGCAAAGAAAAAGCCATATCTGAGACTGGCTAATAAAAGGAAAAGATTAATATGGTCAAAAGCACACAGACATTGGACAGAGGAAGATTGGAAAAAAGTGTTATGGACAGACGAATCGAAATTTGTGGTGTTTGGATCACACAGAAGAACATTTGTGAGGCGCAGTACAACTGAAAAGATGCTGGAAGAGTGCCTGACGCCATCTGTCAAGCATGGTGGAGGTAATGTGATGGTCTGGGATTGCTTTGGTATTGGTAAAGTGGGAGATTTGTACAAGGTAAAAGGGATTTTGAATAAGGAAGGCTATCACTCCATTTTGCAACGCCATACCATACCCTGTGGACAGCGCTTGATTGGAGCCAATTTCATCCTACAACAGGACAATGACCCAAAGCACACCTCCAAATTATGGAAGAACTATTTAGGGAAGAAGCAGGCAGCTGGTATTCTATCTGTAATGGAGTGGCCAGCGCAGTCACCAGATCTCAACCCCATAGAGCTGTTGTGGGAGCAGCTTGACCATATGGTACGCAAGAAGTGCCCATCAAGCCAATCTAATTTGTGGGAGGGGCTTCTGGAAGCATGGGGTGAAATTTCTCCCGATTACCTCAGCAAATGAACAGCTAGAATGCCAAAGGTCTGCAATGCTGTAATTGCTGCAAATGGAGCATTCTTTAACGAAAGCAAAGTTTGAAGGAGAAAATTATTATTTAAAAAAAAAAAACATTATTTCTAACCTTGTAAATGTCTTGACTATATTTTCTAGTCATTAAACATAAGTGTGAGTTTTCATGGAAAACACAAAATTGTCTGGGTGACCCCAAACTTTTGAACGGTAGTGTATATATATATACTTTCAAAGGTTTACATTTTTATTTAGAAAAACAATAAATTTTGACGGAGTTATGACCTATTTTAGATTTATGCTAATACATTTTTTAATGCCCAACTGGGCGTGTTTTTACTTTTTGGCCAAGTGGGCGTTGTGGAGAGAAGTGTATGACGCTGACCAATCAGTGACCAATCAGCATCATACACTTCTCTCCATTCATTTACTCAGCACATAGTGATCTTTTTAGCCTAATCTCGCTGTAAGCTGTCATTTACAGCGTGATCTTGCGAGATTACGCTTGGTGTGCTGTAAGTCCCACACAAACGTTACCGAAGTGTCGGGATTGTGAATAGACATCCCGTCCTCTCAAGACACTTCAGTAACGTTAATGTGTGAGTATGTGACAGCACATAGTGAACAACGCAGGATCACTATGTGCTGAGTAAATGAATGGAGAGAAGTGTATGACGCTGATTGGTCACTGATTGGTCAGCATCATACACTTCTCTCCACAACGCCCATTTGGTCAAAAAGTAAAAACACGCCTAGTTGGGCATTAAGAAAGTCATTAGCATAAATCTAAAATAGGTAATTTTTTCTAAATAAAAAACACTGCTGGAATCTACATTACAGCGCCGATCACATTATGTAGTATATAGGCCACTTATAATGTGGTGACAGAGCCCCTTTAAGCAAATAAAGTTTATTTGGCGCATGGGTACATGATGCAGGTGCTTGCCTCTGATAACTGTATTCTAAGGTTGGGATCATACCTTTGCCATCAAAATGCATTCTTTTGACATGAATCATGGTAAAGCCGTGCCATTTTGCTGTTATTTTTGCAAAAAATTGCAGCAAAATGTCAAATTTGTGTCATGATTCGCAGGAAAAAATATATAATTTTGACCGCAACGTGCGAACCTAGCCTAAGGTGGATGCGACTGAAAATCAGTTTGAAACATCTGAATGGAACGTGCAGAAATCCATTGCACCTGCAGTAGAAACAACCCTATTCACATGAATGGAACAGATTTTGAATCGCAGAAATGTCTGCAACAAAATCTGCAGCGTGTGACTGCACCCTAAGGCTGGGTTCCCACAGTGCAGATTTTCAGCGGATTTTGTCTGCATTTTGTCAGCCAAAGCCAGAATTGTATCCAGGAGAGCAGACCTATAAGGCCTTTCTTTATCTATTTCTTATGTTTAGGTTCTGTTCCCGGTTTTGGCTTAAAAAACGCATGCTAAATCTGCAGCAAATCTGCACTGTGTGAACCCAGCCTAAGGGTCAGTTCACATGTTCAGGATTTGATGGGGATGAGCAAGTGCGTATTTCTTATGGTGTAGATTTCATTGCAGATTTTAACATCTAATTGATTTATATGATGAAAATCTGCAATTAATACGCATTAAATCCGGTGGGGAATGAACATGCTGTGGATTTAAAATTTCTATCCGCATCTATAAATCTGCAATGTAAAAATACGCTTCATGTGGTTTGGGATTCTAAAAACCCCTTTACTTGCTTTGTAAAGTAAAATTATGCGGATTTACTGTGCGTATTCCGCAATGCAAGTCTGCATCAATGTGTGAGCTGTCCCTAAGGGTACCCGCACACGTGGTGGATTTGCTGCGGATATTTCCGTAGCAAATCCGCAGCAGAATCTGCATTCCTTCCATGCGGATTTTGTTGCGGATCCACTACAGATTTTAAACCCTGTTTTGTTGAAAAGGGGGAAAGTTGCTGTAAATATCTGTAACAGAATGATTTGAAAATCCGCAGCATGCTCTGATTTTGGCGCAGGAAAATATTCTGCGGCATGTGGATAAGATTTGTTCAAATCTCATCCACATGGCTGGTACTATAAACCGCTGTGGATGTTCGGTGCACAAATGGAAAATCTGCAGCATATCTGTCCCGTGTACAAGGGGCGAAAGGTTATGTTTAAAGAGGCTCTGTCACCACATTATAAGTGCCCTATCTCCTACATAAGGACATGGGCGCTGTAATGTAGGTGACAGCAGTGCTTTTTATTTAAAAAAACGATCTTTTTTCACAACGTTAGGAGCGATTTTGGTTTATGCTAATGAGCTTTCTTAATGCTCAAGTGGGCGTATTTTTACTTTCGACCAAGTGGGCGTTGTACAGAGGAGTGCATGACGCTGGCCAATCAGCATCATGCACTCCTCTCCATTCATTTACACTGCACTAGCGATATAGTTATATCGCTATGTGCAGCCTCATACACAAGCCCTAACATTACTACAGTGTCCTGATAATGAATACACATGATCATCCAGCCCGGTACTCAGAATCCTGACACTTCTGACTCTTTTTTTGTGAGATTCCGGCAAGTGAAACCAAATCTCGCTTAGCTCCGTAATCTCGCGAGATTTAGTTTCAGTTGCCGGAATCTCACAAAAAAGAGTCAGAAGTGCCAGGATTCTGAGTACACATGACGTCCAGGCTGGATTTCATGTGTATTCATTATCAGGACACTGTAGTAATGTTAGGGCTTGTGTATGTAGCTGCACATAGTGATATAACTATATCGCTAGTGCAGTGTAAATTAATGGAGAGCATGATGCCGATTGGTCAGCGTCATGCACTCCTCTGTACAACGCCCACTTGGTCGAAAGTAAAAATACGCCCACTTGGGCATTAAGAAAGCTCATTAGCATAAACCAAAATCGCTCCTAACGTTGTGAAAAAAGATCGTTTTTTTAAATAAAAAGCATTACTGTCACCTACATTACAGCGCCCATCTCCTTATATAGGAGATAGGGCACTTATAATGTGGTGACAGAGTCTCTTTAAATGGCGGATTTGGTTCAGATTTTCTGTATGGATTTGCGAACAAAAAATCTGCACCAGAATAGTAGCAGCAAGTGGATGATATCTGAACAAATCTCATCCACATGTTGCACAAATTTTCCATGCAGAAAATGACCTGTAGTGCAGATTTTGTTATCCACAGCATGCCAATTCCTGTCGCCGATTGCTTACGGATTAGTTGCGGATTTGTTGCAGATTTTTCCAATTGAGTTCAATAGGGAAGTCAAAGTCTGCAACAAAATCTAATTGTTGTGAATCACTTGCCAGTTAACAAAAAAAAAAGAACTCTACCCCCTCCCCTGGTGCTCCCATGCAACGCTTTCCAGGTCCCCCGCACGTCTCTGTACACTTGGTCTCACGTCATCGCTGGTGGTCGGGTGTACAGTGACCGGTGAAGCGCTGCCATAGGAGCGCCAGGGGGGTGAATATAATGTTTTTGCTTTTTTAAATTGGGCTACTGTCAGAAAATTGTCTGCAGAATTTTTTTTCAAACAAATCTACTATGTGTGCACTTAGGCCTCATTCCCACGACAGGGTTTCCCGGCCGGGTGCCGGCCGTTCATAAATCGGCCGGCACCCTGCTGCATTAGGAATAATAGACCCCTAATGGGGCTATTCACACGACCGATTTTTTGACGGCCTGGAAAACCGGGCGTCAAAAAAAGGACATGCTCTATCTTCGGCCGGGCACCCGGCCGCCCGGCTCCCATAGAAGTCTATGGGGCCGGGTAATACACGGCCATCACCGGGATGTGTCCCGAGTGATGGCCGGGTTTTCCGGCGCTTGCGCTCTATCTCCTCCTCCTCACAGCGCAGAGTGCATGTGAGGAGGAGGAGTTGCTGCCATTCGGACGAATGGCTGTACACTGTGTGGCAGGGCCGGGGTGTACAGCAGGTGGAAGGGAGCGCTGCTCTGGCTCCCTTCCCCTGCTTGTTTTAAAAGCGCCCTGGCCCGGCGACACCTTCCATGGCGCCGCTAGCAGCTGCTGCTGCTGCTGCGGCTGCTACTACCATAGCGACGCCACTATAGCAGAGCGGGGAGGTATCTCCCCGCTCTGCTATGTACTAGCCGCACTTTAGCTCCTTGAAGGAGCGGAATCCCCGTGTGTTCGGGGATTCCGCTCCTGGACAGAGCGCTTGATGTCTCTGTCCATATCTGGGCAGTGACATCAGGGGAAACTCCTGAAGCGGAATCCCCGAACACATGGGGATTCCCCTTCAGGAGTTGCCGCTGATGTCACTGTCCAGATCTGCCCGGCCCGGCACGGATGCAAAACTTTATGCAAACCGGCCGGGCAAAATTGCCGATTTTACCGGCCGGCACTCGGGCTCGGGCGGGACCTGGTCGTGTGAATCCCGCCTTACCCTAAGAAAAACGGCCGAAAAATCAGAAGCAGAACGCCACTAAACATCTGCCCATTGATTATAATGGGAAAACGGTGTTCTGTTCTGACGGGCCGGTTTTTTTACGCGGCCGTTTTGAAAAAGGGCCGCGTAAAAAAACGGCCGCGAAAAAGAAGTGCAGGTCACTTCTTGGGACATTTTTGGAGCCGTTTTTCATAGACTCTATTGAAAACAGCTCCAAAAACGCCCGTGAAAAATGTGAGTGGCTTAAAAAACGTCTGAAAATCAGGAGCTGTTTTCCCTTGAAAACAGCTCCGTATTTTCAGACGTTTTTGGTTAAGCATGTGAACATAGCCTCACTGTAACAAACGATACACCTGTGTGTCCATCCTATGAGTACTCCTTCCTCTAAGCTGCTGAGTGGCCAAACCTCATTTGTAAATAAATAACAGAAAAAATAAGGGATAGCGCTTCTAGTAAAGTACTTAATTTACTTAAAGAGGCTCTGTCACCAGATTTTGCAACCCCTATCTGCTATTGCAGCAGATAGGCGCTGCAATGTAGATTACAGTAACGTTTTTATTTTTAAAAAACGAGCATTTTTGGCCAAGTTATGACCATTTTTGTAATTATGCAAATGAGGCTTGCAAAAGTCCAAGTGGGTGTGTTTAAAAGTAAAAGTCCAAGTGGGCGTGTATTATGTGCGTACATCGGGGCGTTTTTAATACTTTTACTAGCTGGGCGCTGTGAAGAGAAGTAACATCCTCTTCTCTTCAGAACGCCCAGCTTCTGACAGTGCAGATCTGTGACGTCACTCACAGGTCCTGCATCGTGACGGCCACATCGGCACCAGAGGCTACAGTTGATTCTGCAGCAGCATCAGCGTTTGCAGGTAAGTCGATCTTACCTGCAAACGCTGATGCTGCTGCAGAATCAACTGTAGCCTCTGCTGCCGATGTGGCCGTCACGATGCAGGACCTGTGAGTGACGTCACAGATCTGCACTGTCAGATGCTGGGCGTTCTGAAGAGAAGAGGATGTTACTTCTCTTCACAGCGCCCAGCTAGTAAAAGTATTAAAAACGCCCCGATGTACGCACCTAATACACGCCCACTTGGACTTTTACTTTTAAACACACCCACTTGGATTTTTGCAAGCCTCATTTGCATAACTACAAAAATGGTCATAACTTGGCCAAAAATGCTCGTTTTTTAAAAATAAAAACGTTACTGTAATCTACATTGCAGCGCCTATCTGCTGCAATAGCAGATAGGGGTTGCAAAATCTGGTGACAGAGCCTCTTTAAGCCAAATAAGTCTTTTGACCCTGTGTATGTGTCTGTGTATGGCCAGCACACATCTAGGTTAGGCTAATAATAGTAATGTCTACAATAGGTTGCAAGATGTCATAGAGGATTAGGTTGAAGAGTAGGTTGAAGCAGGGAGTCCTTAGGTGTGTACAACCTGTGCAGTCACACCTGGCGCATCAGTCACCTATGCGGAAGGCCTGGGACCTGAGGCCTGTGTCCACCACAGATCATAAAATAATTTAGAGCAGTATTATTTAGACAAAACATTGTATTGCATTGTTATTAGATTTCTTTTTTATTGTATTTTTTATTTGGTCATGATATATTGCTATTATTTGAGCACAGTATGGTGGTATTTATTTAGGCACGGTGTGGCACTACTACTAAGGCGCTGTAGAGTATATAATTTTGCAGTATATTGTGGCTGGGGCATTGTATAGCATTGTTATTTATTTGTCCAACATATGGCTCTGTTACTTAGGTACCATACTGCATGACGCTTATAATTAGGAACTGTATGGTATGGTTATTTGTTCACTGTATGGCAGTACACCATATTGGGGAGGTGGCTCCAAAACAGACTACCACACAGGGCACCATCCAACGTAAGGCTGGCTCTGTGTTGAAGCATCGCTTGACTGTTTCTTCCTATTCTCTTGTATATACAATAATTTTTGTTTCCTGAGAATTAGTCACTTACTGGTTCTGTTGATGTTATAATTCTCGTTGTCATAGTTGAGTCTTCCTCCTTCGTCTGTATCTGAATGCTCATCTCTGCCATAGTGCTTCTCATTTTCACTGCTCCTATCCCGGCTGGACAAAGACCTTCTTCGACGTCTCTTTCTTCTGTAACTCCTTGGAGCTGGCACTCCGATGTAGATAGAGTGGTAATCTGGTGAGAGACACCAGAGTAAGAATGTAAATCACCACCAGTGGTCAGGAATATTTACCATTTACGACAAAACTAATATAATTCTGTACTCATACCCTCTTCATCTTCATATCTCTTCCTGGAGCTGCTGATATCATCATCATCCATTGTATCCTAAAAGCTAAAAGAGAAAACACAAAATGTTATTAGGTTGCTGAGTATTGAGAGAAACCCTGATGTGCAGTTATTGCATCATCGATTTATGTAAAGAATTTTGTACTATTTGTAGATTACCACAGCAGTGATGTTATTGTAAGATTATAGTGGTGGAAAAATCAACAAAAGAACCTATTGCCATAGGAAGAATTAAATGTCCACAATTTAACATGATGTCAACAAAGTGTCGAAAAATGCACCAAATTTTGGCACAAATTGGCACAATTTTGATGTTCGCACCTCACCAGACACTTTTTAAATTGGTCCAAAAAGAAGCGTAGTTTATTGGGAGACGGGTGTGTCCTGAAAGGGAATGTGGCTCAAGATGTTCCAAAAATTAGCCAAAAAACCTGGCACAAAATTCTGGTGCAAAATAAGCCAAATCAAAAGTGGTAAAAGGAAGTAAAGTGTCTAACAAGTCATACAAGATGCACCAAAATGTTCAGCTATGATTAAGGACCCCAGTGGTCTGAAACGTGTAAGCGTGGTCCCGGGATTATTGTTTTATCCCAATTTTTTTTTAAATGACCCAATAAAAATCGAATTTTTTATATTTGAGAGCTGGATCTGCCTTTTCTACACACTATTTTTGATGCGACACTGTTGATGAATTTGGCTCATTTTGTGCCTGCCTGGTCTAAGTTTACACTCTCTAACCATTAGACAGCATTTGTGTATGCGCCCAATATTAAAGGGGACCTGTCACCAGCATTTCACCTATTAAACCAGCAATACCTGGTGGTAGTGGGTGAAAAATCATTTCTATATAACCTATAATTGTCGTCTTAGTCGGCTCTGTAGCTTTAGTATTCAGTTTTTTAGTGTTCAGGACCGGGCTATTTTGATCCTTCAGCACTAGACACCCTTTAGCCATATTTAGCACGCGTTAGTTAAACGGCTATAACTTTTTTATTTGTTGGGCTAGCGACGTGATTTTTGCGATGTTTTTGCCGTAGACAATGCAGGTTTTTTTGTTTGTTTTTTTTATCATTTTTATACACATTCTTTTTGTTATTTTAGAATTTTTAAGCTTAAAGTTTGAAAATAAGGGTAAAAAATTTATTTTTTTACTTTTTAGCCATTCTTTTACCCTTCTTTTATTTGTGATCGTCATTGTCTACAGTAAATTTTTATATATTACATGTCTATTTTAGGGTAATTGGCTCAGGGCTAGCGTTACGACAATGAATGGCAAGGGGAACGTTTTTTTTGGGGGTGGGTATTTTATGTGTATTTATTTAAAAAAAAATTTGCACTGTATTTTAGTTTTTGTTTTTTTTATTATTATGGTCTGTCTCTCAAAGGTCATAAAAGACCTTTGAGGGTTTTTTTTTTTTTTTACTTTCTTCTTTTACGCCATGTTTTTCTACTGTAACTGTAACTGTGCAGCCTCACTTACAGGGGTAATCAGCCCACTTATAGTGACTATTGTCACTAATAGGGCTGTGATTGGTCTAGCAAGACCCAGCAGCAATTTGACACTATCAGCAGCCCGGCGATCATCTGACCAGTCACATGATCACCAGGACCAATAGAGGCAGCAGCGCAGCCGCTGACTCTATTCATATACACAGCACACATTGAGGGCTGTGTGCAAGAGAACAGAGAAAGTAGAAGCAGCGAAAGCTGCTTCTATCTTCCCCTCAGGGTCCCTGGCAGTCACGGACTGCCAGAGACCCGACATTCAGCTGCCCGATCGCTTGGGCAGCAAGCTAAAACCCGCGCCGTAAATAGTCTATGCCACGAGTATTAAGGACCCCAAACGCCGGCCGTAAATACACAGCCAGCGGTCGGGAACCGGTTAAATATTTCAGTTTTCACACTGGCCACAAAAGCAGTCACAACTGACTGACATTTCTTGTTTTCTGCAGCCCAAATTTTCATCCTTGCTGTGGAGACTGGGACAGGGTCAGCAATGTAGTTTTATTATCATTAGAGGGCGAGGGATTTAATGACAAATGAAAGCCCTATTGTACTGCTAGAGGCCTAGATAAGGCAAGATCGGAACATTATATACATTGATAAGTCTCTGTATCTCATCCGCCACTAAGAGGCCAATGGGGGGGGGGGGGGGTTATAGGTATATTCCATTTCTTCCTGTATTAATCTATTGATATTTTCTGACCATCAACTCCTATTCATTACAGCAGCCATGAAGCACGCCCTGCAGCACTGTCACAAAGACAAAGCAGGAAGTATGTCCGATATTGGCGCCCTCAAGAAATATTTAAAAAGAAAGAAATTAATTGCTACAATATAAAAAAATTACTGAAAACATTTCTTATCTACAGACTTACCCTATGTGGCTAATAATTTTAGGTGTTTCAGCCACATCAATTTCAAACAAGTACATAAAATCAAGCACACAGCCATGCAATCTTCATAGATTGCATAACATTGGCAGTAGCTTGAGTAATTTGTAGTACGGGTATGGCTCAGTGACTTTAAATGTAGAGCTTTTATTGGATGCCACCTTTGCCACAAGTCGAGAGATAAGTTAAATGGGTATGCATGGTCGAGCTGCTGCACATAGCCCTAAAGGACCTTTTACACTGGGTGATTATCGGGCAGACAAGCGCTCATAGAACGCTCGCTGCCGATAATTGTCCTGTGTAAACAGGGCAGCAATCAGCAGATGAACGAGCAAACGCTCGTCCATCTGCTGATCGTATCATTTTATAAAACCTGAAATATTGTTGTCGGCAGCACATCTTCCTGTGTAAACAGGGAGACGTGCTGCTGACATTATAATAATGTTTGGGGATGAGTGATCGGAGTAACTAGCGCTCGTCCCCATATTAGATTTTGTGAAAGGAGCAAACGAGCGCCGATCAACGAGCTGTCTCGTTGATCGTCGCTCGTTGCATCGGCCAAAATTGGTAATAGGGCCTTAAGATTACCATGCACAATGCCCAGTGACAGCTGTAGTGGTGTAAAGCACGTCACCACTGGACTCTAGAGCAGTGAAAAAGTGTTTTCTGGACTGATGAATCATGTTTCAATATCTGTCAATCTGATGGTGGAATCTGGGTTTGGTGGATGCCGGAAAGAACGCTATCTAATGGAATGCATTGTGCCTGTAAAATTTGGTGGGGGAGGAATAATGGTGTAAGGTAGTTTTTCAGGCTTTAAGCTATGCCCTTTATTTTCAGTGAAGGGTAATGCTGCAGTATGCAAAGACATTTTAGGGCCCTTTCCTGCTCCAGCGCGACTGTGCCCCTGTGCACAAAACAAGGTCCATAGAAGCACGAATTTGGTGTGGAGAAATTTTAGTGCCTACACAGAGCCCTCACCTAAAACCCATTGAAAGTCTTTGGGGTGAATTGGAGCGCAAATTACAAGCCAGACCTTTTCATCCAACATCAGGACCTCACCGTACAAATACAGTTTAAGGCAGAATTAAGGCAGTGATTCCCAGCCTTATTAAGATGATAGTACCCAAGAAAAATATCTCCATTCCAAGGCAACCTGTTACTTATCTCACCCGACTCCATCGACGAGTTCCAGTGCCAAAAACGACCGGGGGCCTCCTTCTTTGCAACTTCACAGCCAGCGTACCCGCAGCTTCCTGCTCCTATCCGCTGGCTGCGTTGGGTTGCCATGGCAACTGATGGTCCATAATGATGTCAGGCCTTGCAGCCTATTTAAAGTTGTGTCTTCCATGGATCCCTTGCCTGCAGTCTAGAATACTTCCTGTGTTCTGCTATTGTGCCTATTGCTATTTGACTCTTTCCTGAATCCTGTTACTGACCCGAACCTCGATTCTGGTTTACGTTGCCCTGGAGTTTGATGCCTTGTTCTTGTAGTTCTTCTGGTATTGACTCCTGACTACAATTCTATCTCATCCTCCAGCATGTTGCATCCTGACCACTGATCTATTAACTACCCCTGACTACGTTCTATGCTACAGCACATCTGCCATTAATCAGTGACTATTCTGAGGACCGTGACTGGGAAGCTCCATTCCTCCTTGCGGGAGTTAAGGGGGAAAAACAATTCTTTAGACTCTGCACCCCAGTCTAGTCAGAGCCAAACCAATTAAGGCTTAGTGGTTCCACTCTCTAGTGAGAAACATATATCTGGAGGCGATGGATCCCAACAGTAGACATCGATGAACTTGCCAAATAAATCCTGCAGCAAGGAACTAGCCAACAAGAGATTGTTCGTGCACTACAGGGAATAACAGCTTGCTTAAAGAGGCTCTGTCACCAGATTTTGCAACCCCTATCTCCTATTGCAGCAGATCGGCGCTGCAATGTAGATAAGAGTAACGTTTTTTTTTTTTTAAATGAGCATTTTTGGCCAAGTTATGACCATTTTTATATTTATGCAAATGAGGCTTTCTAAAGTACAACTGGGCGTGTTTAAAGTTAAAGTACAACTGGGCGTTTTTACTTCTTTTACTAGCTGGGCGTTGTGAATAGAAGTGTATGATGCTGACGAATCAGCATCATCCACTTCTCTTCAGAACGCCCAGCTTCTGGCAGTGCACAGACACACAGCGTGTTCTCAAGAGATCACGCTGTGACGTCACTCACTTCCTGCCCCAGGTCCTGCATCGTGTCGGACGAGCGAGGACACATCGGCACCAGAGGCTACAGTTGATTCTGCAGCAGCATCAGTGTTTGCAGGTAAGTAGCTACATCGATTTACCTGCAAACGCCGATGCTGCTGCAGAATCAAATGTAGCCTCTGGTGCCGATGTGTCCTCGCTCGTCCGACACGATGCAGGACCTGGGGCAGGAAGTGAGTGACGTCACAGCGTGATCTCTCGAGAACACGCTGTGTGTCTGTGCACTGCCAGAAGCTGGGCGTTCTGAAGAGAAGTGGATGATGCTGATTCGTCAGCATCATACGCTTCTATTCACAACGCCCAGCTAGTAAAAGAAGTAAAAACGCCCAGATGTACATACACAATACACGCCCAGTTGTACTTTAACTTTAAACACGCCCAGTTGTACTTTAGAAAGCCTCATTTGCATAAATATAAAAATGGTCATAACTTGGGCAAAAATGCTCGTTTAAAAAAAAACAAAAACGTTACTCTTATCTACATTGCAGCGCCGATCTGCTGAAATAGGAGATAGGGGATGCAAAATCTGGTGACAGAGCCTCTTTAAACACTTTGCCAACCACACCTCCTACAACATCCGCAGCATCCAAGTTCCAGCTGACAGCCATGGTGACTTCTTCTTCTTGTCATTTTGGTAACATCACTGCATCTACCTGCTTTAATGGGGACTCTAAATACTGTCATCGTGTTATCAAACAGTGCACCAAACTATTTGAACTTTGTCCTCAGTAGTTGTACTCGTAACAGGTGAAAGTCACCTATACAATTTCCTTGCTTTGCCAAGGAGGCTCTGGCTTGGGTCTCTTCCCTATGGGAACTTGGTGATAATATAGGGTCCCCCCTGTCCGCATTTCTGACTTCCTTTGAACAACCAAGCCGTGCTTCTCCTGCTGCTTCTGCTCTTCTTCGCCTCAAGCAAGTTGCTTCCACAGGCAATATGCTGTCAAATAACGTACCCCGGCATCTGAATTATCCTGGAACAATAAAGCTCTGGTTGCTGAATTTTATGAATATCAAAGATGAACTAGCAAGTTGCGAGCTTCCCTCTGCATTCGGTGATTGGTTTCCTCGGCTACCAGAATGGGAATTTGGTTGCAGGAAACATCTTAAGAAAAGGAACGTACTAGACATTTTCCTTGCCTAGTTCCTACCCTCAATAACCCACCAGTCCCTACTCTAGATGAACCAATATAAGTGGGCTGCACAGCTTTGTCAGCAGTGGAACAGAAATGCCATCTGACTCCAGGCCTATGTCTCTACTGTGGTTATGAATGTTGTCTCCATGTCAATTGTCCTGTTCGTCCTTCCGGAAATTTCAAGGCCTAGGGGAGAGAGGGGATATTACCATGGGCATAACACTTCCTTTCCCTGATAATAAAACTCTTGTTCCTGTTACCGTGAGTTTTCAAGCTCTTCAAGAGGCCGGTACAACCTCTCTGTACTCAGGCGCAGCTATAAATTTTATTAAGCATTTACTTTTCTAGAGATTTTAGATTTCACTTTTAACTCTTCAATAGTCTTTACATTTAACTTTGGTCAATGGATGCACATGGACATGTCTCCCATCAAACAGTTTCAGTGCTGCTTCAAGTGAGGGTCCTTCATGTTGAAGAAATCGAATTCCTGGTTCTCGAATGCTCTTTCAGTCCTGTGTTTCTGGTATTATCCTGGTATTTCACTACCCTTTACTGGACCTCAAGCCAAATTGCTCACTGGGGATATTCCTGTTTCCAGCATCGTCTTCCTGCTCTAAATTGCAAACATGAAATTTCCGCTTGGGTCTGTTGCTTTTCCATTCGAGCTTCCACCACAATACTAAGATTTTGCAAATTAATTTTATAAATAGGCAACAGAGACTCTTCCAGCACATCTTCACTATGATTGTAATATTACGGTACTTCCTGGACACATTTCTCCAAGGGGTAGACTATACTCACACTTTCCCTACCAGAGAATGAGGCGATGTCTGTCTATATCAAAGAAAATTTGGAGAAAGGGTTTATTTTTGAATACTCTTGGCCGAAGCTGGGTTCTTCTTCATCAACAAGAAGGACGGAAACCTGAGGCCATGCATTAATTATCACGGGCTCAGCAAAATTATTGTGAAAAACAAATACCTTTGATCTCTTGATTGTCCGACTGCATTAAGGGAGCTTTTTATTTTACCAAGACGGCAAAGGAGCCCACAATTTAATTTGGATCAAGGTTAAAGATGGGTTGAAAACTGCCTTCAATACCCAGGATGGGCACTGTGAATACCTGGTGATGCCTATTTGTCTCTGCATTTCCCCTCCTGCTTTCCAACAGTTCATGAATTACATTTATAAAAATGTTCTCAATCAGTGTGTCCTTGTCTACCTAAGTGAAATCTTTATCTGCTCTAAAGATCTGAACACTCATTAATCTCATGTCCGTTCCGTATTACTCCGATTCCAACAGAATTCCTAATACGCAAAGTTGGAAAAATAAAAAATCAGGACTTCCATTTATGGGCTATACTATCAGTTCTGAGGGCCTTTGTATAGATCCAATCAAGCATTCTGCTATTTATAATGAATTATTATCGTCAATTTATTCAAAATTGTTGTTTGTCTACTCACTGCCTTAAACCGGGAGCTAATATGCAGGATTGGTCAGCAGTTCAAGCCTTCTGCCATCTCAACACATGCAGCTCTTTGGCTCTGGTTCTTCATCATCCTGATTCTAATAAGCCGTTCTTCTTGGAGGTCGATGCTTCCTCAACCGAAGACATTCTCTTCCAACAGTCCGAGAATCAGAGATACATACCATGTGGATACTTCTTCAAGAGGTTCTTTTGTTCCATCAGAGACTTAGAATTGCAGTGAAACTTACCATGGAGAAATGGCAACATCTAGTGGAGGGCGCAAATTCTTCCGTCAATATTTTCATTGACCACAAAAATATGGAGTATCTCCAGTCTACTCAAAGACTAACTTTATGTCAAACATGCAGGGCACTCTTCTTTTGACGTTTCAATTTCATCTTGACTTATCTTCTCGCTAACTAGAATTAGAGAGCAGATGCTCTTCCCAGGTCCTTTGATCTGTCCGATTCCCTTCTTGAGGATCCGATACATATCATCGACCCCTACTATATTCTGGCCGCCACCAATATTTCTCCGGTAGTATCCTGGGCTCTTCTTGTTGTCTGGAGACTCTGGAGTAAAATGTATCAGTGAATTACTCTTCTGATACCATTGGTAACTGGAATGGAGACAAGAAGTTAAAGAGGCTCTGTCACCCCATTAGAAGTGCCCTATCTCCTACATAATGTGATCGGCGCTATTTTTTATTTTGAAAAACGATCATTTTTTAGCAAGTTATGAACAATTTTAGATTTATGCTAATTAGTTTCTCAATGCCCAACTGGGTGTTTTTTTTACTTTTGACCAAGTGGGCGTTGTAAAGAGAAGTGTATGACGCTGACCAATGAGCGTCATACACTCCTCTCCATTCATAGAATTTGAAAATTCTAATGCTTATAAGGATAATTGGACTGAGCTCCTACCTTGGGCTGAGTTTGCTCACAATAAGCATGTATCCAAATCATTAGGTAAACCTCCATTTGAGAAAGTCTATGGTGAAAGTCTGGTCAAGCATTTCTCTAACGATCACAGCACAGCCTCAGGTACCTGTCTTCAGAACATCTGGACGGAGGTCCACATGAATTTGGAGGCTGCTGCTGCTAAGGCCAAAAGGGGTGTTGACAAATTCCAAAAATTATTCTTGGAGATAGAGTCCGGCTGTCCCCAACGAATATCCAACTTAAAGTCCCTTCCTATAATCGGGAATGTGGGAGACTCTATTACCTAGTTTAGTAGAAGGGATATAGTCTGGAGGAGAGTATCAGGAATCCTCTGTTCAGCTATTGTGCCTATTGCTATTTGACTCTGTTCCTGACTCCTGATCCTGACCTCAGCCTCGTTTCCAAATTACGTTTCTGTGTTGCCCTTTGAATTTGTCACCTGCTTCTTGTTGTTCTCCTGGTATCGACTCCTGGCCTAAATCCTGAGTACGATTCTGTTTCATACAAAGGCTTGTTGCATCCTAACTGCTCATCCGATGATAACCCCTGTCTACATTCCAGACTTAGCTACAAGTTCTTTGCTAAAGTGCATCCGTCGCCAATTGGTGACTATTCTGGGGAGCTTCCTGGGACTCCGACCGGGTCCATACCTTCTTGCGGCGTTTCAGGGTAAAGAACAGTAAGATTCCTTAGACTCCGGACCATAGTCTTGCCAGTGCCAAACCGATTGTGACTTAGTGGAGCCACTTTACCAGTAAGAGATGTAACAGAACCCCTACTTCCATTCCTACTTCAAAGAAGCTTGGTGTAGGAGCACTTTATAATTTTACATTCTGGATGACATTTGTTGCCTGCTTTGCCGCCTTGCCAAGTATCTGTGGGCAGGAAATCAGATTGCCATCCCTACTGTAAAAAGGACATGTCTTCTGTGGAACCCCTTGACCAATTTTAAACAAACCCTGATTGGGAATAACTAACTTAAGGTATTGGATATCGTCCGAGAGAGATGCCAAGAGATAGTTCATGAATGGATATGTTATTGTGTCTTAAAACAAACCATTTCAGAACCAAACTGGTTCCTTTATTCAGATATACCAGGTGTTCGTGACGAAGGACTTGTCCAGTTTCTCAATGCTTTGTTTCAAAATGCTACAAAGTTTTATCCACTGAACTATCTCTTTGTATGTTTCTTGGATGAAATCCAGTGCCACCAAAATCTGAATTTTTGAAACTACTGATCTACAAACCGAGAGGCCCGTTGGTGAACTAGGGCAGATATATTGCACAAATCTATATAGCTACAGGCTATAAATAGGGCTGCCACCAGGCCAGTAAATCACCGGCCTGCCAGTAATTTTGCATAATAAGACAGTGTGTGCACAGTTAAGTTACTTCCTATTTGGATTGGATTGGATGCTCCTTTCCCAGCACTAGGAATGTCATCAGCATAAGGAGTAGGTCAAGTTTGAAACTGGTGCTGGTGGGAGATTGCAGTGGGCAACGCAGAAGAGCAAGAGACACATATTTACCAGTCGGATATGCACAACTTGCCAAAAAACATGCATGCAATTGTTTGAAGTGTCGCTCGGTCACAGACTTACTAAAACTAAAATGTCTGGGTTAACAGACAGCATATGTAATAAAGGAAGTGCATGAGAACATGAGAATAGTATTAGAAAAATCAATGCAGATTTCCACGCTAGTATATTGCCTATTTATTTCCACCGGACTTGTAATTAGTTTCTGGAAAATGTATATTGACCTTCACACATGGCTGCTGGTATATAACGCTGACTAGCTGAGACACCACAATCAATGTCCCTCAGGGTGACATTGAAGGGTTCCTGTCTGCCGGACATCACATGCTTCTATACGCAATCAAATTCTGTCTTTCATTGAAGGAAAATGCACGTGTTTATTGAAGTAGTAGGAACATAGAACAATCCAATCCTGAAGGGGGAGGCCGAATGATCATGTTAAAAGTTTCAGAACAACTAATAAATGCCTTTAACAAGAGTCATGTAAGGTTACACACCCAGTTATTCCTATCACACAACAGTCATTACATTGTTGCTTTGCATCATCACATCTATGTGTCATTCACCCTTCAATCAGTCCAAGAAACTGTGTCTCTCTCCGACAATGGGGGAGATTTATTAATACGTTCTTAAAAGGTTATTCCCATCTTATCTAGTGATGGCATATTGCTAGGATATCCCATCACTTATTGATCAGTGGGGGTCCAACCTCGGGGACACTCGCCGATCCTGATAATGATGAGGTGGCATTACTGATTTAGCGCTGCTGCCCCTTTACTGTTTATTCCTGCACAAAAAAACGCTGTGACCACCCTCTGTGCAGGAAACGGTAGCCCGGCCTTATTCATTTGCATGGAGCCGTTCTGCAGTTCCCTGCACAGCTGGGTGGCCCGGAAGCGCCGCCGTGCAGGGAAAACATAGAAAGGGACACAGCGCCAAATCAGTGCTGCGAAACCCTGATTCTCAGGATCGTGGGGTTAAGGGGTTGCGGTTTAAAATTATTTTGTAATATGTTTGCAATGAACGAAGCAGTGGACCCTTAGTCTCAGTTGGACATGGCTTGGTGTTTATCTTGGGTGTGGAGTATATTGAATCATCTGTTATTAGCCAATAAAAGGAAATATAGACTATGCTGGAGGGAATCTTTATGTTGAAGTTCTCAGAATAGTCTGATAGCAATATCTGATCAGAAAACATGATGGTATTATAGTAGCACAGTAAAAAGTGGTCAGTCAGATTTGGAATTGGGGTAAAACAAGGTCACAGACAATAGACAGTTAGACTGGTGGTGCACACAGTATATAGATAAAAAAATGAAGGGAGTATACAGCTTGCATCAGTAACAGGTCAGATATCGTACCTTGGCAAATCTCACAAGAATATTGAAACCCTTATTGTTCAGGGGAAGGTCCCTTGCAGTGTCGGGCTGGGGTTCCTTGGGTCTACTAGAGGAAGAGATTCTGAGGGTCCACCCTCCATCTATATAGAACATATGCATGGTCACTTTTAATTGCAATGCAAATTATATTGTTATCATTGCACACACAGGACATAGCGAAATAAGGTCTAATAAGTTATTCGTTAATCCACCCATAGAAAATAACCAAATGGCAAGTTATTGGCTCCATAGTCAACTCCAAATGGGGTTGTTTTCTGCTGGATTTTTGGGGCCTATAAATTATGTTTTAGCCTTGGCCTAAAGGAGGAACCTCTGGTACTCCAGTCAGATCCTGACCCCTTCTGCATCAACGATCATGTGCAAAAGATATACATGCGCCTACACACAAGTTTGTGACCAGATGAAGAGGAAACCACCACCAAGAAGGACCTGCCAATCTAGAGATGCAGGTTACAGCTGTCAGGAAGCAGATAGCGGGGACCGGCCACTGCATTGCAGCTAACTAGTTTTAGCAATAATTTTTGTAAAGCAAATCCACAAGTATACATTTGCTTTACCTTAAACACACAAAACTGTAACTGTTAAAATTATAATAAGCAAAAGGGAGATTTTCTACTGAATTAATCTGTCTACTAAACTGTACATCATAAAAAGGAAAGCTCCACACTACTGTATACTATCTTAAAGAATTACATCTACTGTAATAGTCCTTTTACACGGGCCAATATGGGTTGTGAAAATGAGGGCCGTTCAACGAGACAACTCGATGATCAGCGCTCGTTTGCTCCTTTCACAAGGAGCAACGATTGGTTATGTATGGCGACGTGCAATCTTACTACGATCGTTCATCCCCATACATTTCCACCATGTTTGCAGGACATCTCACTGTTTACACAGGGAAATGAGCTCGAGACAAAGATAATATTTAGTGCAGCATAAAAGATGCGATCAGCCGATGAATAAGCGTTTGCTCGTTCAGCGGTTGATCGTTGTCCTGTTTACACAGGGCAATGATCGGGAACGAGCGTTCATATGAATGTTTCGTTTGCCCTCTCATTGGCCCATGTAAAAGGGCCTTAAAGAGGCTCTGTCACCACATGTGATCGGCGCTGTAATGTAGATCACAGCAGTGTTTTTTATTTAGAAAAACGATCATTTTTTACGGAGTTATGACCTATTTTAGCTTTATGCTAATGAGTTTCTTAATGACCAACTGGGCGTGTTTTACTTTTTGACCAAGTGGGCGTTGTGTACAGAAGTGTATGACGCTGACCAATTAGTGACCAATCAGCGTCATGCACTTCTCTCCATTCATTTACACAGCACATAGTGATCTTATTAGATCACTATGTGCAGCCACATACACACACATTAACGTTACTCAAGTGTCCTGACAGTGAATAGACATCACTACCAGCCAGGACGTGATGTCTATTCGTAATCGCGAGATTACGCTGTAAATGAGAACCCAGCGTGATCTCGATGTGCTGTGCTGTAAATGACACACAAACGTTAGCAAAGTGTCAGGATTCTGAATAGACATGACGTCCTGGCAGGAGGTAATGTATATTCAGGACACTTTAGTAACGTTAATGTGTGGGAATGTGGCTGCACATAGCGATCTAATAAGATTACTATGTGCTGTGTAAATGAATGGAGGGAGTTGTATGACATTGATTGGTCACTGATTGGTCAGCGTCATACACTTCTCTCCACAACGCTCACTTGGTCAAAAAGTAAAACACTCCTAGTTGGTCATTAAGCAAGTCATTAGCGTAAAGCTAATATAGGTAAAAAATGATTGTTTTTCTAAAGAAAAAACACCGCTGTAATCTATATTACAGCGCCGATCACATTATGTACAAGATAGGGCACTTATGATGTGGTGACAGAGCCTCTTTAAGTCTACTAGTTGTGCAGAGTTAGTGCAGAACAAACATATCCAGAAAGGGTTACTGTTTAAGATTGAATTACTCGTGGCTTCCCAGTTCTTAATGTGACTAACCACATGTGGCTGGTTTAATATGGCACACTCTACAACATCGGTGTAGTTATAGGGAGTGCAGAGTATTGTAAATGGTACATGGTACCTGGGGGTGGCATACACCTATGCTCTGAAGTACTCTTCACGATTCTTTAATCCACTCGCACATATTGCTTTTACTTACCTGGAGCACATGGGAACCCCTCACTAAAGGTCCATGGCTTTGTTTACACTAATAAAGTTCTAGACCTATAGGGGCAGAGGCAGACATAGCAGTGATGCAACCTGTGCAGCCACACAGGGGCCCGGTAGGTAAGGTGGCCCACTGCCACCTTATAAGCAGCTAGCGGCTTCCTACTGTCTATAGCTCACAATTACTGGTGGTTTGTTCGAGAAACGTAAGGGGATTCTTTATGATGTGCTATCTGGCCTCACTGCCACTTATTTAGGTTAGTATTTTGCATCAGTATTTGGAAGCCAAGGCCAGGAGTGGCACATAAACAGAGAAAAAGTATAAGGGAAAGATTTGTACCTCTTCCATGTTTTGGTCCCGCTCCTGGTTTTGGCATTAAAATACTGATGCTAATTACTTACCCGTGTAAATGAGGCCTTAGAGGGCAAGGGGCACATTTACTGTTCTTTCACAGGGCCCCCTGCTGCCTGTGTCTGCCTCTGTATACGAGGTGGTGTCAGAGTTAATCTATAACCCTTCCAAAACCTAATTTATGTGTGGTCCCACAATGCTGAGATCTTGGACTTCTACCTGCTTGCTTCTTCCATAGCATGACACTTTGGCATAATCCGTGCAGTGATGGAAGCAGGCAGGAGGACCCCCAAGCTCTCAGCATTAGGGGACCCCAGGTTAGTTACGTTTTATAGGGAGGGAGATTTATCCTCCAATTCTTCACTTTTTCTGATTGACAAAAACTCCAGGGCTCCTCTGGCTCTGCAGACTCTTCTGTGTAGACTCTAACAAAGGAATATCTGAGTGCCACCAGAGATATCTAGGCACTTCTGTGTACACCTTTGTAAGCAAATATATATTTTTTATTATTATTAAATTAATGTATTTTGTGTATTCCCTTTTATAAAAATGTTATTTTTTTTTTACTTTTAAAGATACAGCTTATATGTATCTTGTATCCATAGAAGCTGTATAGTTCTCTGTCAGCTCATTCCGTCAGTTCTGCTGAAATGACAGATCGGCTGAGAGCGGGTCCTGCGTGTCTCTGACACAGAGGACCCAGCTAGTCTTGATCACATCTAAGTATGAACTTATAAGTATGACTATATAAATGCACGAGGCTGCAGTCGGAGGCTGTTTATACATGTCACAGAAAGAGAATATATTATTCCTTATATTACAAACCTCAGCTGCTGCTGAACCTCATTGTGAAGAGTAAGGGAAGCTTCCTGTCCACCGTTTTATATATATGAAAGTCCCTCAGTCTTTAAAAAAAAAAAAAAAAGAATGGTCTGCTGCAGCAGAGGTGTGTATAAGGGTATATTCACACATGGCAGAAATTTCTGCAACTGTCCCATTTATCTTAATGGAGCTTGCAGAAATTAATGTACATGTTGCTAATGTACGGAACGGATTTTCACTCACAGAAATTTCTGTGATAAACTTGATGTGTGTTAATATATCCTTATGTTTTTATGTAGCAGCTGGGACACTGTATAATATAAAGCGCAGCCGCTGAAGAACCTCTTCTTTAAAGAAAGAGGGAACACTACATGTGACCGACCACTCCTGCAGGAAAAGATAAGTAGTCCCAATGTATAATAATCAGAATGTGATGATCATACAAATATTATTTACAATGTTTGCATTAATATGTATTATTTTTGTATTAATAATAGTATATTTTGCCATACTATAGATACAATGAGTGTTTCTCAGTTGTTGTATGTTATCAGTGAAAACGACTTTAATAACCACACATCGAATCGGTAAATGGCTCAATGTTTTCTGAACGTCATTCACTCCCTTTGCCTTTCCATTCACAGGCTATTTGTTTTTTTTCCCCTCAGTTGTAGTTCCCTTCTCAAATGCCCCTTTATTCATATCTGCCATTCTTCATGTTCGGGAAGCATGATGAAACACATCAGTTACAGTAAACGTCACAGTCTTATCCTGGCACAATGCTTCGTAAATACGCCATATGGGATAGTAAGAGACAAGGAGATGAATTGGGCAGTATAAAAGTTACAAGAGCTTTACCAGGTATTTCAGTGCGAATATCAAATTTACAAGAACTTTCTTCCCAGAGCTAAACTTTTTATGTGGCGAACTCTGCCATTTACAGAGATTCTTAGGAACAACATCTGATATCAGGGCTTAGAGAGTACTTGTCCAAAATGCTCCAAACACCATACTCTCCCTACACAAACCAAGATACGTGAAGCTGCTAATATCAGTCACAAATATACGTAAATATTTCTGGAGGGTCACAGAACTGGAGGTATGAGAGATCAAGTAGTGATCATTAGGGCTGGGATTTTCTTGACCCCCTATCATAGTAACATATTTTATAACATCGTAAGATTGAAATAAAGACACATCACCATCAAGTTCAACCTATAACCCTACAGTGTCGAGAAGGCAAAATGAGTTTCCAAATGCCTCAAATTAGGGGAAAAACCACTAAACAGTATAGTCTCCCTCTGGCTAGAAGTGGCTGATAACAGAGAGTGACAGATTGTATTAAACTGCATAGTAGATGGAGATACAGCAGACTTTAGATGTGCCTTTAAGATTCACCTCCATCCATTGGGGGTCTTTGTAGACCTGAAAAGTGTTTGTAAGACACCATGCTGCCTGTAACGTGATATAAGTAGGGTAATAAACTAGTGCCAATATTTACTGATTTCCTAATTTCTACTATAGTTCCCATTGACCTGTTGTATGGACCTGCAGATCTCTACATCGGTAAACCTTCTACATTGGCTTCCACTTGCAAATGATCTCAATTAGAATCTAGGAGGATTTCAGAAATACATTTATAATTATTTTACTTCCCTGAAAGTAAATGAGAAAACTTCCTGAAGAAATTCCAGTGGATATAACGTTACATGTTACAATGTGATTATATAATCCTGACAACTATTTTCCCATCATTCTCTCCAGGCTCATATCTGTCTCTGACAAGACATAACTCACCTATAGAGATAATGGAACACTTTGTGATATATTTTATAGTGTAGAGTATGGTCTGTAATTGTCACTTACCTCAGTGCCCGCTGTAGGGAGGAACAGATGATTACAGCACTCGCAGAGATAGTTTGGATGATCTGGGCATGAAGAGCAGGGACTTGCTGGGAGCCTGGTGACAATAGATTCAGGCAGTGTGAGAATTGACTGCTGATGCCAAAAGGTCTGTCACTGCCCAGATTACAATTTGGTTTTGGGGCATTGACTTTCAGAATATATCCCATCATGCCGCTGGGCAGCATCACATTTAGAGAGTGAAAAAAAGCAAGAGACTCTCACACAAACACAGAGAAAGGACAGTGAGGGGGACCTCCATTACCCCATAAACAGGGACTATATCAAAGCCATGGCATCATCACCTAAGTGTAAGAGTTCTCTGAATGACGAATGAAACAGAATATATATATATCCTCCCATTCTGCCCTGGGTGATTTTAATCAGTTCAATGCTGGATCCTACCATCCCCAGGTATATATGTAGGCTTAGTCCCAGTTCTGGGTGTATGTGCAGCGTAGGTTCCCACCTTACAGAGGTCGCCTTGTCGTGGCAGGTGGGCTAACACTTTTTGATCAAAATGTGCACTAAGAACCTCCCTATTTGTAAGTAGATTTAGCTTTAGTGCATATTTATTTATATTTAGTGGTTTAGGTGGCATTAGTGTCGCAGGGTGCTGTCACCATTCTATGTTTGCTGTATATCTGCAGTCATGGGTGTTCTTGCACCTGCATACATTTTGTATCATTTAGTTGGAATGTGCTGTTCAACTTTTTGTTGTGTTTATGTGATCCATATATGTGGGGTTAGTGACTGCCTCCACTTGTTGTTCTTGCACTCCTCCCATTCTGCCCTGGGTGATTTTAATCAGTTCAATGCTGGATCCTACCATCCCCAGGTATATATGTAGGCTTAGTCCCAGTTCTGGGTGTATGTGCAGCGTAGGTTCCCACCTTACAGAGGTCGCCTTGTCGTGGCAGGTGGGCTAACACTTTTTGATCAAAATGTGCACTAAGAACCTCCCTATTTGTAAGTAGATTTAGCTTTAGTGCATATTTATTTATATTTAGTGGTTTAGGTGGCATTAGTGTCGCAGGGTGCTGTCACCATTCTATGTTTGCTGTATATCTGCAGTCATGGGTGTTCTTGCACCTGCATACATTTTGTATCATTTAGTTGGAATGTGCTGTTCAACTTTTTGTTGTGTTTATGTGATCCATATATGTGGGGTTAGTGACTGCCTCCACTTGTTGTTCTTGCACTCCTCCCATTCTGCCCTGGGTGATTTTAATCAGTTCAATGCTGGATCCTACCATCCCCAGGTATATATGTAGGCTTAGTCCCAGTTCTGGGTGTATGTGCAGCGTAGGTTCCCACCTTACAGAGGTCGCCTTGTCGTGGCAGGTGGGCTAACACTTTTTGATCAAAATGTGCACTAAGAACCTCCCTATTTGTAAGTAGATTTAGCTTTAGTGCATATTTATTTATATTTAGTGGTTTAGGTGGCATTAGTGTCGCAGGGTGCTGTCACCATTCTATGTTTGCTGTATATCTGCAGTCATGGGTGTTCTTGCACCTGCATACATTTTGTATCATTTAGTTGGAATGTGCTGTTCAACTTTTTGTTGTGTTTATGTGATCCATATATGTGGGGTTAGTGACTGCCTCCACTTGTTGTTCTTGCACTCCTCCCATTCTGCCCTGGGTGATTTTAATCAGTTCAATGCTGGATCCTACCATCCCCAGGTATATATGTAGGCTTAGTCCCAGTTCTGGGTGTATGTGCAGCGTAGGTTCCCACCTTACAGAGGTCGCCTTGTCGTGGCAGGTGGGCTAACACTTTTTGATCAAAATGTGCACTAAGAACCTCCCTATTTGTAAGTAGATTTAGCTTTAGTGCATATTTATTTATATTTAGTGGTTTAGGTGGCATTAGTGTCGCAGGGTGCTGTCACCATTCTATGTTTGCTGTATATATATATATATATATATATATATATATATATATATATATATACAGCAAAATCCTTCTATCCAGCATCAATCCCGGATAATCAGATATTCTGGATTGTTAGGTGGTCGTAGAGCAGTATATAAAACCCACTTGTAAAAGCAGTCATCAGCTTCTGTTTCTGTGATAAAAGTGCATATATATTCTATTGATCCGACATCCAATAATCACCAGGCATTTGCTTCCAGCACAGAATGATAATATACACTCTATGGCCAAAAGTATGTGGACACCTGGCCATCACACCTATATGAGTTTGTTGGACATCCCATTACAAAATCATGGGCGTTACTATGGAGTTGGAGCCCTTTTGTGTCTATAGCAGCATACACTCTTCTGGGAAGGCTTTTCACAAGATTTTGGGGTGTATCTGCAGGAATCTGTGCCCATTCAAGAAATAGAGCATTTATGATGCTATAGTATTAACATTTACTTCACTGGAAATAAGGGGCCTTGAACAAACCCAGAAAAACAGCCCTAGGCTATTATCTCTCCTGCAAATTTTTCAGTAGGCACTATGAATTCTGTAAAGTAGCGTTCTCCTGACATCCGCCAAACCAGATTCGTCCATGAGACTGCCAGATAGTGAAATTTGATTCATCACTCCAGAGACCACTTTTCCACTGCTCTAATCAGTGGCGGCTTTACACCCCTCCAGCCAACTTTTTGTGCTGTACATAGTGATCTTAGGCTTGTGTGCAGCTGCTCGTCCATGGAAATCCATTTCATGATGCTACCAACGCACAGTTTTTATGTCACTACCAGAGAACACATTTCCACTGTAGTGAGAGATAGAGCATAGTTGATATTTATGCACCACGTTCTTTAGCACTCTGCGGCTCCGCTCTGTGAATTTGTGTGGTCTATTGCTTCGTTGTTGAGTGGTTTTTACTCCTAGATCCCTCTTCTTCAAAACAATAGCAAAGTTGACCCGGGGAAATTTCATGAACTGACTTTATAACCATTCTATGTTTAACAAGAAATAGAAAAAAGATATCCAAAAAACCCAAAATTTTGTGGCTAAGATGCCACACGGTGCCGTCCTAGTAACTAAACCAAAGACAAAAAAAAACAAAAAAACTATCCAAGACAATACAAGCACTCATCTGGGTAAAGAAATTCAAATTTAAATATAGTATAAAAATATAATTTTATTTGTAGAATGAAGAGAAAGGAGATTTTGCGAGCCAATTCCCACAAAGGTCCTTATACAATAATAGAATACAGTTTAAAAACTAGCTGGCCAGGAATGATTTTGATCAATGCAAGGAATTATAACCGTATACACACATATATAGAGGTATAATAATATCAATTCATGAGTATATAGCCGGCTAATGAAATAACCAGACAGAAAAATGTCAGCTACAATCAATAAATGAGCAGGTACAGACACTTGGAAAATATATATCTATATATGCATATATATGCTAAGCAGAGTACAATGAGATAAATCAGCAAGATACATATAACCCTATACAGCCAGAGAAGAACAATAAATTCAAGCCTGTCGGGATGGCATAATTATTAAGCACATCAAAGAGCCAAAATACAGACGGTAGAGTAAGGTGAGCAGTGAGCATATATGGGATCCGCAATAGATTTCAGCATACTCATCTGTTGTGTGTGCATCAGTCCATAGGCCGTCTAGTATCGCTCTCGAAATTCCAGTGCAACAATCCGGCCTTAGGTTGGTTTTCTTGGTCACCTAGGCTTTTTCCAGCAAAAAAAACCTCCTGATTATACAAGGAGTGAATTTCTCCCTTGCTTTCTCGTCCGTGACGAGATGGGTTAATTCCCAAGTACAGGTAAGTTGGAAGTTGTTATAGCGTGCATGCAAAGAACTTGCTTCAGATTTATAAGAGCCACCGGTTAATATCCTTTAGGAATTAAGTCCCATACCTTGTAAGTAACAGAGGTTTAGATCTCCCAGTCCCAGGGACAAGGTAATAGAATGCCAGCCAGTGTAGTGGTTAACAAACCAAGCGTGGTTTGAGGCATGGAGTTACAAGCAACCACGCCTGAAGAAAACGGTGTGATGACATCTCTCACCACCGTGCATACGTCTTACGCGTTTCATCCCAGCTGGGACTTCATCAGAGACGGTGAATCATGTTCACAGAAGTACCTGTTTATATAGTGCAGGCATTTAAAGATACATTGCCAATTTCAATATCTCAATCCTTTACATACAGTGAAATATTGGAAATAAATTTTAAATTGAGATTAGAATGAATATACAATACATGTTAACCCATTTATAAAAAGGTAATCATTATGAAAAATAGTTTTTTCGTTAAATAATAGAACCAAGATTACTATAAAACAAATAAGGCACATAATAGTCCTCAATAATTACATAACTTCAATAAAGATACTAATATCGTATTCCATAAAACTGAGGCATCACTCCCCCTGAGAAAGGCAAAAAAACCATAATTAAAGACATAAGAAAAAGAAGGAAAAGAATAAAAAATAAAAAATAAATATAAAAATATAAAAATAATAATAAAATTAAATATAAAAAAAAAAAAAAAAGGGAAGAAAAAAGAAAAATAAGATCCCATGCATGTGGCAAGTAATGATATTCTGTTTCCTTATAAACAACAAGGTTATGTATCAATCTGAGGATCACCATTTATTCAGACATGGACTAAACTAAAAAACAGTAATTGGAGGAAAGATAGGAATATGTTCAAAAATGGTTGCCGGGGTCCACCTAGGAGAGCAGGAAGTCAGTCAAAGCCCAAACATGGTCGTCGACTGGGTCCCCACATCCCCACGGCGGACCCACAGGCGACCAAGGACATCTGAAAAAGAGAGATAAATACAATATATAGGCCGACTATAGGGAAGACAAATCATTTCCATATCTTCTCCATTTGGATATATGAATAAAGTCATTTATTAGATATAGACAAGGATGAGGGGGTGCAAGACCATGATGCTACCAATGCACTACCAGAGAACACATTTCCATTGTAGTGAGAGATAGAGCATAGTTGATATTTATGCACCACATTCTTTAGCACTCTGCGGCCCTGCTCTGTGAATTTGTGTGGTCTACTGCTTCGTTGTTGAGCGTTTTTTACTCCTAGATCCCTCCTCTTCAAAACAATAGCAAAGTTGACCCGGGGAAATTTAATGAACTGACTTTATAACCATTCCATGTTTAACCCTTCCCCTACTGTCCCCCTTCTGTGTGAAGAACAAAAGGAGAGCAGCAGGGGACTTGCTGGCTGGGAAAGGAGGAGAATCTTTGATCCACCTCCTGTCCTTGTAAGGCTTAATGTTATCACCCCCCCCCCCCCTTAGCAATTAGTCTGCCTGAGTAAAGGGGGTTTTACACTAGGCAATTATCGGGCAGACGAGCGTTCATAGAACGCTCATTGACAACAATTGCCCTGGGTAAACAGGGGAACGATCAGTAGATGAACGAGCAAACGCTCGATCCTCTGCTGGCCATATCGTTTTAAAAAAGTGAAATATTATTGTTGTCGGCAGCACATTTTCCTGTGTAAACAGGGAGACGCGCTGCCGACATGATAATAATGTATGGGGACGAGCAATCGGAATAACGGCCGCTCGCCCCCATCCAAAGCTTCGTGTGACAGGAGCAAACGAGCGCCAATCAACGTCTCGTTGATCGGAGCTCGCTGCACCTGCCGCTTATCGGACGGTGTAAAAGGGCCTTAAGAATTTTCACTGTTTAATCACTGTTTGATGCAAAGTTATGTGGAGTTGTATTTTTATTCACAGTATGATCGTTGATCGGTGCTCATTTGCTCCTGTCACACGGAGCTATGGATGGGGACGAGCAGTCGTTACTCCAAGTCCAAAGTTATGTGGAGTTGTATTTTTATACACAGTATGCTGTGCATTTTGGTAGCATAGGTGTGCAGTATATATTTTGAACACATTTGTAGATGAAGGCTAATTATTGCATTTCAGCATTTTGAGAGCACAAGCTCTTGTGGATATAGATGCTTTTAATATATATGAACTTTCCCTAACTTGATTATTATTTTCACATTGCTTTGCGTATGAAATCCTCTGCTTGTATTTGAGTTCTAAGCGCAAATGAATGTTTTAATACCTTTATGTTTTTTTTAAATAATTCCTTTGTCACAAAGTTACCTGAAGGGGAACATGGCATATCAAGTCAACTGCAATTGTCGGCTTGTCTGCTTTTAGGAAATATATGGGTTTGGAGGTGCACATTCAATGCGTGTAATCCTTATATTTTATAAATTGTTTTTTTTAATATTTCTACAGTTCTGGTGATTTTATACAGTCGAGTCACATTATTATAACCACCTTCTACTTTCGATGTCGGCAGCGTGTAGACCATGAAGGAAGTCATGTGTCGTGGGATGGCTTGGTGGGTATATAAGGTGTGCCCTGGCTGTCTAAACACATATTACTCGTTGTTGCCATGAGTAAAAGGGGCGAGTTGCAAAAAAAGGGATGATTATTGGCTTTATGGCCAAGGGTGCAGTATTTCTCAAACAGCGCAGTTTGTGAACTGTTCCCGTGCTGCTTTGGTGAAAGTGTATTGTGAGTGGACAAATGGTACCATTGGGAATAACCGACGTGGAAACTGCGGAGCACCACGTGCCATTGATGTGAGAAGTGAACGTCGGCTATGAAGGTACGCGAGGGCCAAACGACATGCTAAAGAGGAGCAGCTCACAGTGAAAATAAACCAGGGGCCTACCAGACGTGTGTCTAAAACAGCAGTTCTGCGAACCCTACTGCGTACGGGGCTCCGAAGCAGACAGATGGTCACTGCTCTTATGCTAACAAAGGTGCATCGGGAAAAAAAAAGCTTCAGTTTGCACGGCAGTATCGGAATTGGACCACCGATAATTGGCAAAGGGTTACCTTCTACTTTGAGTCTTATTTTCTGCTTCATTGAACAGATGGACGTTGGCGTGTCCAGCGAGAAACATCAGAGAACAAATACCTTGAAACCATTGTTGGAAGAACACAAGCTGGTGGCGGCAGCGTTATGGTTTGGGGAATTTTTCATGCCATTCACTGGGCCCACTCATCCATGTGGAGGGTACGCTGAACCGATTTGGGTATGAATCCATCGTTGAAGATCACATCCACCCATACATGCGGTTTGTCGTCCTTGGGACAGATAGAATCTTCCAGCTAGACAATGCGACATGTCACACGGCTAGAAATGTCCGACAGTGGTTGGAAGAGCATGACCAAGACTTCCAAGTACTTCCCTGGCCCCCTAATTTCCCAGACTTGAACCCAATTGAGCATCTGTGGGACCACCTAGATCGTCGTGTTCGCTCTACACCGCGTTCCAAATTATTATGCAAATGTTATTTTTTGCTGATTTTCCTAAATAGTCGATGCAAATGACAGTCAGTATAATCTTCAAGCCATCAACCGTTGGAGTATAATGCAAATTTTATTGAACAAATCTCCTAATGATAACAGATTTTTTTTAGAAGTAAAAAACTCAAAATGCACTGTTTCAAATTATTATGCACGACAGAGATCAAAACATTTTAAGGGTATGTTCACACGGCCTATTTACGGACGTAATTCGAGCGTTTTTGCCCCGAATTACGTCTGAAAATAGCGCCTCAATAGCGCTGACAAACATCTGCCCATTGAAAGCAATGGTCAGACGTTTGTCTATTCACACGAGGCGTATATTTACGCGCCGCTGTCAAAAGACGGCGCGTAAATAGACGCCCGCGTCATAGAAGTGACCTGTCACTTCTTTGGTCGTAATTAGAGCCGTTATTCATTGACTCCAATGAATAGCAGCGCTAATTACGGCCGTAATTGACGCGGCGTTCAAGCGCCTGCACATGCCGGTACGGCTGAAATTACGGGGTTGTTTTCAGGCTGAAACATCCCCGTAATTTCAGCCGTTACGGACCCCCGCCGTGTGAACATACCCTAAAGGTTGTAAAGAGAACTAAAATGGTAATGGAGGTCAAATTTACAGAAATCAAACGCTCTTTCAATCAAAAAAAAACTTAACAGGCCAAGTTACATGTTAACATAGGACCCCTTCTTTGACATAACCTTCACAATTCTTGCATCCATTGAATTTGTGAGTATTTGGACAGTTTCTGCTTGAATATCTTTGCAGGATGTCAGAATTGCCTCCCAGAGCTTCTGTTTTGATGTGAACTACGTCCCACCCTCATAGATATTTTGCTTGAGGATGCTCCAAAGGTTCTCAATAGGGTTGAGGTCATGGGAACATGGGGGCCACACCATGAGTTTCTCTCCTTTTATGCCCATAGCAGCCAATAACACAGAGGTATTCTTTGCAGCATGAGATGGTGCATTGTCATGCATGAAGATAATTTTGCTACGGAAGGCACGGTTCTTCTATTTGTACCACGGAAGAAAGTGGTCAGTCATAAACTCTACGTACTTTGCAGAGGTCATTTTCACACCGTCAGGTGCCCTAAAGGGGCCTACCAGCTCTCTCCCCATGATTCCAGCCCAAAACATGACACCGCCACCTCCTTGCTGACGTCGCAGCCTTGTTGGGACATGGTGGCCATTCACCAACCATCCACTACTCCATCCATCTAGACCATCCAGGGTTGCACGGCACTCATCAGTAAACAACACGGTTTTAAAATTAGTCTTCATGTATTTCTGAGCCCACTGCAACCGTTTCTGCTTGTGAGCATTGTTTAGGGGTGGCTGAATAATTGCTTTACGCACACTTGCAAACCTCTGGAGGATCCTACACCTTGAGGTTTGCGGGACTCCAGAGGCACCAGCGGCTTCAAATACCTGTTTTCTGCTTTGCAATGGCATTTTAGCAGCTGCTCTCCTAATCCTATTAATTTGTCTGGCAGAAACCTTCCTCATTATGCCTTTATCTCAACGAACCCGTCTGTGCTCTGAATAAGCCACAAATCTTTTCACAGTACGATGATCACGCCTAAGTTTTCTTTAAATATCCAATGTTTTCATACCTTGTCCAAGGTATTGCACTACTTCACGCTTTTCGGCAGCAGAGAGATCCTTTTTCTTTCCCATATTGCTTGAAACCTGTGGCCTGCTTAATAATGTGGAACGTCCTTCTTAAGTAGTTTTACTTTGATTGGGCACACGTGGCAAACTAATTATCACAGGTGTCTGAGATTTATTACAATGATCCAAAGAGCCCTAAGACACAATACCATCCATGAGTTTAATTAAAAATGTAAAGGATCTGCCAGGCACTGCGGGGTTAACTCCCAGAACTAATCAGTCAGCACCTGAGAATACATCCCTGAGACTGACTCCTGCTTCCACCATTCAGGCTGGCAGGCTTAAGAGTGGGAGAGCCTATCGTAACCTGGCCAGACTCAGCTAGCTCCCGCCCTCGGTCTATTTAAGCCTGCACTTCCTGTCCCTCGGTGCTTGTTATTGCTTTTGTTTCCTTCCTTGTGGTTCCTGGCCCAGCTACAGCTCCTGCTATTTTTGATCCTGCTCCATACCGACCCTGGCTTACCGACTACTCTTCTGCTTTTCGTTTTGTACCTCGCACACTCCTGGCTTGACTCGGCTCGTTCACCACTCTGGTTGCTCACGGTGTTGCCGTGGGCAACGGCCCCTTTTCCTTGCTTGTGTTCCTTGTATGTTTGTCGTGCACTTACTGAGCGCAGGGACCGCCGCCCAGTTGTACCCCGTCGCCTAGGGCGGGTCGTTGCAAGTAGGCAGGGACAGAGTGGCGGGTAGATTAGGGCTCACTTGTCCGTCTCCCTACCCCCTGCCGTTACATAATAACAAGCCCATACCTAGTCTACCCCTGGTCCCTGACACCACTATGGATCCCCGTGAGACCCTGGCTCAGAAAATGCAGGGTCTCTCCCTACAGGTCCAGGCCCTGGCTCAGAGGGTCAACCAGCCTGATGCTACCCTGGTAGTTCCCCGCACCGCACCTCTTGAACCCCACCTCAAGTTGCCCGACCGGTTCTCAGGGGACCGGAGGACTTTTCTCTCCTTTCGGGAGAGTTGTAGGCTTTACTTTCGTTTAAAGCCTCATTCCTCAGGTTCTGAGAGCCAGCGGGTGGGTATAATTATGTCCCGGCTCCAGGAAGGGCCCCAAGAGTGGGCCTTCTCCTTGGCTCCTGACGCCCCTGAACTTTCCTCCGTTGATTGTTTCTTTTCTGCTCTCGGACTTATTTATGACGAGACTGACAGGACTGCCTTTGCCGAGAGTCAGCTGGTGACCTTAAGTCAGGGTAAGAGACCTGTTGAGGAGTATTGCTCTGACTTTCGGAAGTGGTGCGTAGCTTCTCGGTGGAATGACCCTGCCTTAAGGTGCCAGTTTAGGTTGGGTCTGTCGAATGCCCTGAAAGACCTGCTAGTTAGCTATCCCTCTTCTGACTCCCTAGACCAGGTTATGGCTTTAGCGATACGACTTGACCGACGTCTCAGGGAACGACAACGTGAACGTTTATGTGTTTTCTCCTCCGACTCCCCCATGATGCCTCCCGAAGCTCCGTTGCTTCGTTCCTCCCCGAAAGATTCAGAGATACCTATGCAACTCGGGGCCTCCGTGTCCCCCCAACAACGTAGAGAATTCCGCAGGAAGAATGGTCTCTGCTTCTACTGTGGGGACGACAAGCATCAAGTGAACAACTGTCCTAAGCGTAAGGTTGAAGCCAGAGAACTTCCGCGTCTAAGTGATCATCGGGGAGGTCACTTGGGCGCACAGGTATTTCCCGTAAATATGAAACGTACTAAGATCTTGCTTCCCTTTCAGGTCTCTTTTGGTGGTAGGTCTGCTACCGGCAGTGCTTTCGTGGATTCAGGGTCCTCTACTAATATCATGTCTGTGGAATTTGCTATGTCCCTTGCTATGCCTCTTATTGATTTGCCTAAACCTGTCCCGGTAGTGGGTATCGACGCCACTCCTCTTGCTAATGGTTATTTTACACAGCATACCCCTGTTTTTGAACTCCTTGTTGGCTCCATGCATTTGGAGCAATGCTCTGTACTGTTGATGCAGGGATTATCGTACGATTTGGTGCTAGGTCTTCCCTGGTTGCAGTTGCATAATCCTACGTTTGACTGGAATACTGGGGAGCTAACCAAATGGGGTAATGAATGTTGTACGTCATGTTTTTCTGTTAATTCTATTTCTCCCCCTAAGGAGGCGAATACGCTACCCGAGTTTGTTCAGGACTTCGCTGATGTTTTCTCTAGGGAGGCCTCCGAAGTGTTACCTCCTCATAGAGAATACGATTGCGCTATCGAATTGGTACCAGGAGCTAAGCTTCCTAAGGGTAGGATATTTAATCTTTCTTGTCCCGAACGTGAAGCTATGAGAGTGTATATCCAGGAATCCCTGGCCAAGGGTTACATTCGTCCCTCTTCTTCTCCGGTAGGTGCTGGCTTCTTCTTCGTGGGGAAGAAGGATGGTGGTCTTAGTCCATGCATTGACTACCGTAGCCTGAATAAGGTCACGGTAAGGAACCAGTATCCCCTTCCTTTGATTCCTGATCTCTTTAATCAGGTTCAGGGGGCCCAATGGTTTTCTAAATTGGATCTACGGGGGGCGTATAACCTTATTCGCATCAAAGAGGGGGATGAGTGGAAGACTGCGTTTAACACGCCCGAAGGCCATTTCGAATACCTCGTCATGCCCTTTGGGTTGTGTAATGCCCCTGCGGTCTTCCAGAATTTCATAAATGAGATTTTGAGAAATTACCTGGGGATTTTTCTGGTAGTGTACCTTGATGACATACTGGTGTTTTCCAAGGACTGGTCCTCCCACGTGGAGCATGTCAGGAAGGTGCTCCAGGTCCTTCGGGAAAATAAACTGTTTGCCAAAACCGAAAAATGTGTGTTTGGGGTACAGGATATTCCATTTTTGGGTCAAATCCTCACTCCTCATGAATTCCGCATGGACCCAGCCAAGGTTCAGGCTGTGGCGGAATGGGTCCAACCTGCCTCCCTGAAGGCGTTACAGTGTTTTTTGGGGTTTGCTAATTATTACAGGAGATTTATTGCTAACTTCTCGGTCATCGCTAAGCCCCTTACGGACCTCACTCGCAAAGGTGCTGATCTCCTCCACTGGCCTCCTGAGGCTGTCCAGGCTTTTGAGGTCCTTAAGAAGTGCTTTGTCTCGGCCCCGGTGCTGGTTCAGCCCAACCAAATGGAGCCATTTATCGTGGAAGTTGACGCATCTGAGGTGGGAGTGGGGGCTGTCTTGTCCCAGGGTACCAGGTCCCTCACCCATCTCCGCCCCTGTGCCTACTTCTCCAGGAAGTTTTCGCCAACTGAAAGTAACTATGATATTGGCAACCGCGAACTCTTAGCCATTAAATGGGCATTTGAAGAGTGGCGCCACTTCCTGGAGGGGGCTAGGCACCAGGTAACGGTCCTTACCGACCACAAGAATCTGGTGTTCCTAGAATCTGCCCGGAGGCTAAACCCGAGACAAGCTCGATGGGCGTTATTTTTTACCAGATTCAATTTTTTGGTTACCTATAGGGCTGGGTCTAAAAATATTAAGGCTGATGCACTGTCGCGTAGCTTCATGGCCAGCCCTCCTTCGGAGGAAGATCCTGCTTGTATTTTGCCTCCAGGTATAATCATTTCCTCGATCGATTCTGATTTAGTCTCTGAAATTGCTGCTGATCAAGGTGCAGCTCCCGGGAACCTTCCTGAGAACAAGCTGTTTGTTCCCCTGCAATTCCGGCTAAGGGTACTTAGGGAAAATCATGACTCCGCACTATCTGGCCATCCAGGCATCCTGGGTACCAAACACCTCATTACCAGAAATTATTGGTGGCCTGGGTTGCCTAAAGACGTTAAGGCCTACGTCGCCGCTTGTGAGGTTTGTGCTAGGTCCAAGACTCCCAGGTCCCGACCAGCGGGCTTACTGCGTTCGTTGCCCATTCCCCAGAGACCTTGGACACATATCTCCATGGATTTTATCACCGATTTGCCTCCATCCCAAGGCAAGTCGGTGGTGTGGGTGGTGGTGGACCGCTTCAGTAAGATGTGCCACTTTGTGCCCCTCAAGAAACTACCCAACGCCAAAACGTTGGCTACCTTGTTTGTCAAACACATCCTGCGTCTCCATGGGGTCCCTGTCAATATTGTTTCGGACAGAGGGGTACAATTTGTTTCATTGTTTTGGAGAGCCTTCTGTATGAAGTTGGGGATTGATCTGTCCTTCTCCTCTGCCTTCCATCCTGAAACCAATGGCCAAACGGAGAGGACTAATCAGTCTCTAGAACAATACTTAAGGTGTTTTGTCTCTGACTGTCAATTTGATTGGGTCTCTTTCATTCCCCTCGCCGAATTTTCCCTTAATAACCGGGTCAGTAACTCGTCTGGGGTCTCTCCTTTTTTTTGTAATTTTGGGTTTAATCCACGGTTCTCCTCCGTTTCACCTGGTAGTTCCAACAATCCTGAGGTAGAGGTCGTTCATCGGGAACTGTGCACAGTCTGGGCCCAGGTTCAGAAAAACCTAGAGGTGTCCCAGAGCGTACAAAAAACTCAGGCTGATAAAAAACGTTCTGCTAACCCCCTGTTTATGGTCGGGGATCTGGTGTGGTTGTCGTCTAGGAACTTGCGTCTCAAGGTTCCGTCCAAGAAGTTTGCTCCCCGGTTTATTGGGCCGTATAAAGTCATTGAGGTCCTCAATCCTGTCTCCTTCCGGCTGGAGTTACCCCCGTCTTTTCGGATACACGACGTGTTTCATGCCTCCCTCCTCAAACGCTGCTCCCCGTCCTTGGCTCCCTCGAGGAGACCTCCTGTTCCCATCCTCACCCCGGAGGGGGTGGAATTCGAGGTGGCCAGGATTGTGGACAGCAAGATGGTCCAAGGCTCCCTCCAGTACCTGGTCCATTGGAGAGGATACGGGCCCGAGGAGAGGACTTGGGTACCCGCCCGGGATGTTCACGCTGGGGTATTGGTCAGGAGGTTCCACCTGCGTTTCCCCAGTAAGCCAGGTCCACTTAGAAAGGGTCCGGTGGCCCCTCATAAAAGGGGGGGTACTGTAAAGGATCTGCCAGGCACTGCGGGGTTAACTCCCAGAACTAATCAGTCAGCACCTGAGAATACATCCCTGAGACTGACTCCTGCTTCCACCATTCAGGCTGGCAGGCTTAGGAGTGGGAGAGCCTATCGTAACCTGGCCAGACTCAGCTAGCTCCCGCCCTCGGTCTATTTAAGCCTGCACTTCCTGTCCCTCGGTGCTTGTTATTGCTTTTGTTTCCTTCCTTGTGGTTCCTGGCCCAGCTACAGCTCCTGCTATTTTTGATCCTGCTCCATACCGACCCTGGCTTACCGACTACTCTTCTGCTTTTCGTTTTGTACCTCGCACACTCCTGGCTTGACTCGGCTCGTTCACCACTCTGGTTGCTCACGGTGTTGCCGTGGGCAACGGCCCCTTTTCCTTGCTTGTGTTCCTTGTATGTTTGTCGTGTTTGTCGTGCACTTACTGAGCGCAGGGACCGCCGCCCAGTTGTACCCCGTCGCCTAGGGCGGGTCGTTGCAAGTAGGCAGGGACAGAGTGGCGGGTAGATTAGGGCTCACTTGTCCGTCTCCCTACCCCCTGCCGTTACAAAAAAACTAATAATTAAATGTTTATGACACTTAAATCCAAAGTGCATAATAATTTGGAACACGGTGTATGGATCCTCCCACACGCACCCTCCAGCAAATGTGGGATTCTCTGGAGTCAGCATGGCTACAGATACCTGAGACAACCTACCAGCAGGGCCGGCCTTAGGCTAGATAGCGCCCCATGCGAAATTATCTTTCGGTGCCCCACCCCATCATAAAAAAAAGCCCCATAAAAAAGTATAGTACCCCCACACCATATAATGCCCCTTTAGTGCCCTACACACAGTATAATTCCCCTTTAGTGCCCCCCATACAGTATAATAATAATATAATATAGCCCCTTCAAGGACACCGTATTTTGTCCTCTAATTGTGCCCACACAGTATTATGCCCCCTAAGTGCCACACACAGTATTTTACCCTCTGTAGTGCCCCTACACAGTATAATGTCCGCTTAGTAGCCTCCACACAGTATAATGCCCCTATCCCCTGGCTGCCACACACAGCTTCCCTCCTTGTAGATAGTGCCCCCTGTAGATTGTGCCATACAGCCTCCCTGTAGACAGTGACATAATCCCACACCTCCTCCTTGTAGACACTGCCATACAGCCATCCACCTCCTCCATGAAGACAGTGCCATAAGCCCCCCACCTCCCCCTTGTAGACCGTGCCCCCAAACGAAAAAATTTTTACTCACCTAGGCCCCATTCCCACGACGAACTGAGCTGCTCCACAACGCCTACGATGGGATCCTTGCGTAGGTCGGTGTGATCCTGTAGCTTAGTACAAAGTTTCCAAAGCTTTTCAGACTCGAGGCACCCCTGAAAAAAAATTTCCCCAGGGCACCCCGACCAAAAATAGTTTAGAGAAAAACAGAAAATGGCTAAAAACAAGCACTACACTCTTAAGGTATGTTCACACAGCGTTTTTTGTAAGGCAGAAAAAATTTGCCCCAAAATTCCTATAGGAATTTTGAGGCAGATTTTGAATTGACTGCATTATTTGAAGTTTTTTTAAGCCGTTGAAGACAATGCAAAAGACTCAGGCAAAAAATAACTCCAAACGAGTGCCACAGGTAGTGCCACACAGTACAATTGTAGGTAGTGCCACACAGTCCCCTTGTAGGTAGTGCCACCCCCCTGTAGGTAGCGCCACAAAGCCCCCTTGTAGGTAGTGCCACAAAGCCCCCATGTAGGTAGTGCCAGACACCCCCTTGTAGATAGTGCCACTCAGTCCCCTTGTAAATAGCATCCCCCTTCCTACACATGGCACCACTGTAACTCCCTGAATGAGCGGAATCCCCCTGTGGCCGGGGATTCCGCTCCTGTACGGAGCGCTTGATGTCTCTGTCCATATATGGACAGTGACATCAGAGGCAACTCCTGAAGCAGAATCCCCATCCATGGCATTGCCAACGCTGTGGCCGGGGATTCCACTCCATGAGAAGCCCCTGACGCCTCCGTCCATTTATGGACAGTGACGTCAGGGGCTTCTGGAGCCGAATCACGAGCCACCGCGTCGGCAACACTGTAGCCGGGAATTCCACTTCAGTATTTGCCCCTGATATCACTGTCCATAAATGGACAGAGATGTCAGAGGCTTCTCCTGAAGTGGAATCCCCGGTCACAGCGTCGGCAACGCTGTGGACGGGGCTTCCGCTTCAGGAGTTGCCCCTGATGTCACTGTCCATATATGGACAGAGACGTCTGTTCTTCTATAGTGTTCAATAGTATCTGCGTCCTATTGAATGTGGCATCTCTACCACTGTAGCAGCCACAGCGGCTGATAGCGGTGCCGTTGACCATGGGGGGGCCCGTCCCGACAGGCACCCTCATACCCATGTCGATGTCAGCAGCCACTATGGCTGCTACAGCAGTAGCGACACCACTGAGAGGAGAAGCGCCTGGGCAGAAAAGCAGCTGCTGAGTCGCCGGGCCCGTCCGCTTCTGAAACACAAGCAGGGGAAGGGAGCCAGTGCAGAAATGGAGCAGAAAAACATGATTCTTATTTATGTGAGTAAAGCTGAAATGGGACTGATTGAAAATGTGTGTGTCACAAGTAAATTTTAAAATAAATATCCCACATGGTAATGCAGTGCTATTTTTTATTATATTGGGCATTATCTTTTTACAAACTGTAGTATCAGGATGTTCCACAAGATGGTGCTGTTTGCTTGCCAAAGTCTTCTATGTATTCAGTAATTTTGTTACATCCGACATAGTTACATTATATCAGTGATTTCCAACATCTTTACCATTAAGGAACAATTGAGAAAATGCCCCTCTTATGGGGTAGCCCTACAACAGCCCCCTATCTATCTAAATAGTGCCATCTCTTAATGTCTTTCAGGACACCCTTAACCTAACCCTGGTAGGGAAGAATTACATTATATAATAATTCAAAGTGATTGTATCTTGTACCTCAACTGCAGTCAATTCTCTATTAGTGTCAGTTTTTAAGAAACTGTACTTATTATTTTCATCATTTTTATCTTTATAACACACAAGTCCTAAGCTTGGAAACCCAACATTTTATGGGTGTCTTAGGCCTCATGCACACGACTGTGCTTCATTTTTGTGGATAAATTGCAGACTCATTCATTTGTATGGCCCCATGCGCATGACTGTGAGGCTGCAAATCTGGACCACAAAGACTCAGGACATCATTTTATGCTCCTGATTTGCGGATTCACTAATACTGGTTAATTGTTGTGGATCCGCGATTCCTGATGACTCACGAATGCACAACACAGGTTTTTGAAGTCCAATGGACTGCAACGGACCTGTGGTTTTGCGGACCACAAAACCATTGCGGTCGTTCACATGAGGTCTTTATGTCGTTCACATGACATTTATGTCATCTTGTGGTATAATGAGCCTTGATTCTGGCTGAGATTAATCTACCTGAAAAGTAAGGGTAATGTCCCACATTGTGGCAGCTGTATGTTGTCGAAACCACGCCAGCATGTCATGGCCAATGGCCACACGATTTTGTTGGTAACACTAGTTATCAGTCAATTAAATTTACAGATTTTGCTCCAAATATTTTATGTAGCTTGGCACCTAATCATCTGGAAAATATGTGGAAAAAAACCAAAAACATCTGATTGAGCCGTACGAATTTACAAGGAGTAAAAAAGTCTAAACACTAGTAAATATGTGAAGGGCAGGCAGCAGCACCATCATCTATAGTTTTTTTTCTTGTCCACCCATGAAGGACAGGAGAGAAGAGGTAGAAGAAGAGTCACATAAAAACTGGCTGACCTATAATGCCTACTGACCCACGAGTTCTTAAAAAGCGGTTGCCTGGGCACGGGGCAGTTTTTCATACTGATGACCTATCCACAGGATAGGTCATCAGTATGTGATAGGTGGGGGTCTGACACCCGCACACCACACAGATTAGCTGTTCCGGCTGCCTCCAGGCATCGGATGTTATGCAGTGGCCGGTGGCCGAAGCAGATGGCTCCGTATACTGTATAGTGGCCATGCTGCAGTACTGCAACTCTGCTCCTATTCACTTGAACAGAAGCAGAGCTGCAGTACTGCAGCACAGCCGCTATACTGTAACCAGAGCCATCTGCTTCCAGTACGTACATCCGTTGCCCTGAGGTTGCCGTTACAGCTGATCGGTGCGGGTTCCAGGTGTCAGACCCCCACTGAGCATATACTGATCACCTATCCAGTGGATAGGTCATCAGTATGAAAAACTGCCCTGTGCCCGGACAACCCCTTTAAAGAGGCTCTGTCACCACATTATAAGCGCCCTATATTCTACATAATGTGACTGGCGCTGTAATGTAGATAACAACAGTGTTTTTTATTTAGAAAAACAATCACTTTTGATGGAGTTATGACATATTTTAGCTTTATGCTAATGACTTTCTTAATGGACAACTGGGCATGTTTTACTTTTTCAAAGACCCGGCTGTGTACATGTATTCGCTTCTCTTGGACACAGCCGGGTCTTTGATGCTGGGAGAGCATGGTGTGTTGTTGTTTGGCATAGCAAGCAGGGTAGCCCGCTCTATGAACTATCAAGGCGTCACAAATAGGCTTCTACCTGGCTATACACGTTGTGCCTCATGACGTACACACTATCCCTCCATGTTTCACACACTTGCACCCCATTACCCATTTATTTCTATTGAGGCACTTCACTCATTACTGCCCTCTATATTTCACTCATAGTATTACACTTGCACACACACACTATTCATTTATTATTTCTTACCACACATCCCATGCACTACACACACCACTCCCCTAAAGACCAGTGGGAGTGGCTATTATTATTTAAAGCACCTGCTCACTCCTTCATCAGCGTTTCTGACCTGTCTGTGTCCATTTGTATGTATGGCCTTTTTCTGTGTTTTTGTATATGTCCCCTTGTTTTTATCGGTTATGTTTTACTTTTTGACCAAGTGGGCGTTGTGGAGAGAAGTGTATGACGCTGACCAATCAGTGACCAATCAGCATCATACACTTCTCTCCATTCATTTACACAGCAGATAGCGATATAGCTATATCGCTATGTGCAGCCACATACACACACTATAACGTTACTGCAGTGTCCTGACAATGAATATACATTACCTCCAGCCAGGACATCATGTCTATTCACAATCCTGACACTTCTGTATCGTCTGTGTGATATTTACAGCAAGACAAGCGTAATCCGTTTTAAATGACACGTTACATCGTAATCTCGCGAGATTACGCTTGCCTTGCTGTAAATATCACAGAGACACTACAGAAGTGTCAGGATTGTACAAAAACACAGAAAAAGGCCATACTTACAAATGGACACAGCCAGGTCAGAAATGCTGATGAAAGGGCGAGCAGGTGCTTTAAATAATAATAGCCACTCCCACTAGTCTTGAGGGGAGTGGTGTGTGGTGCATGGGATGTGTAGTAAGAAATAATAAATGAATAGTGTGTGTGCAAGTGTAATACTATAAGTGAAATATAGGGGGCAGTAATGAGTGAAGTGCCTCAATAGAAATAAATGGATAATGGGGTGCAAGTGAGTGAAACATGGAGGGATAGTGTGTACGTCATGAGGCACAACGTGTATAGCCAGGTAGAAGCCTATTTGTGACGCCTTGATAATTCATAGAGCGGGTTACCCTGCTTGCTATGCCAAACAACAACACACCATGCTCTCCCAGCATCAAAGACCCGGCTGTGTCCAAGAGAAGCAAATATACATAATAATGAAAAATACCTGGGGTATTGGTAATCATTTTGGCCAAAAGGACGCAAGCTCGCAATCCACGACAAGGATCCCCAGACTTGCGAGTCCCTAAATCCTAAACTGGAACAGGATTGTGAATAGACATCGTGTCCTGGCTGGAGGTAATGTATATTCATTGTTAGGACACTGCAGTAACGTTATTCTGTGTTTATGTGGCTGCAAATAGCGGTATAGCTATATCGCTATGTGCTGTGTAAATGAATGGGGAGAAGTGTATGACACTGATTGGTCAGAGTCATACACTTCTTTCCACAACGCCCACTTGGCCAAAAAGTAAAACACGCCCAGTTGTCCATTAAGAAACTCATTAGCATAAAGCTAAAATAGGTCATAACATAACTCCCGTCAAAAATGATAGTTTTTCTAAATAAAAAACACTGCTGTAATCTACGGTACAGCACCGATCAAATTATGTACAATATAGGCCACTTATAATGTGGTGACAGAGCCTCTTTAACCTCTAAGGGTATGTTCACACGCACTAATTACGGACGTAATTCGGACGTTTTTGCCCCGAATTACGTCCGAAAATAGCGCCTCAATAGCGTTGACAAACATCTGCCCATTGAAAGCAATGGGCAGACGTTTGTCTGTTCACACGAGGCGTATATTTACGCGCCGTCATTTGACCTGTCACTTCTTTGGCCGTAATTGGAGCCGTTATTCATTGACTCCAATGAATAGCAGCGCCAATTACATCCGTAATGGACGCAGCGTTCAAGCGCCTGCACATGCCGTTACGGCTGAAATTACTGGGATGTTTTCAGGCTGAAACATCCCCGTAATTTCAGCCGTTACGGACGCACTCGTGTGAACATACCCTAACAGTATGTGAAAGACACCTGGAGATGGAGGACCTTGTACGTAAGTGCTTTTAATCCAAACAAGTTAATAGGAGTGACAGAAAAGGTGACACTATTATACAGTCACTGGATAAATACCAATGGGAATTTTTTGGTTAGAGCCTAACCTTTAATGTGAGATTTATTTCACTTTTTAGCAATTTTAAGATAGTGATACAATTGTATCCATAAAGTTCGTTCACTAGCGCTTGCGCACTTTACATTGACATATGTAATAAATTCGGATAGGACAAGGATGAGATTTAAATGGTTAATACCATCACACTCTAGTATTTATATTTTATTTTAGAATTTTCCTGTTTTTTATTTATTTTTATATTTTTATATATTTTTTTTAAAATAATAATAAGAAAAAAATATTATATTTAAATATTTTAGTTCCAAGTTGGGACCGGTACCCTCCTTGTCACAAGGTGTGTGCCAGGAACTGATGCAACATGAGCAGCTGAACAACCAGTTTAACTCTTTCAGCACCGTGGACAGTGACTGTCTCTTGACGTCGCGTACCGGAAATTTTTTGCCGGGTTCGGTCAAAACGAGTTCGACCGAACCCGGTGAAGTTCGGTGCGCTCATCTCTAATTTGACACTCCGTTTGGATGTTTGTAAACAGAAAAGCACGTGGTGCTTTTCTGTTTACATTCATCCTTTTGACAGCTCTTGAGCGAATCACGCAGTTCAAACGGAAGTGCTTCCGTGCGGCATGCGTGGTTTTCACGCACCCATTGACTTCAATGGGTGCGTGATGCGTGAAAAACGCACGATTATAGAACATGTCGTGAGTTTTACGCAACGCACTCGCGCTGCGCAAAATTCACGCATTGTCTGTACTGCCCCATAGAGTAATATAGGTGCGTACGACACGCGTGAAAAGCACGCGCGTATATTACGCTCGTGTAAATGAGGCCTAAAGCAGTTAATTTGAGAGTTTAGGTGCAGTACGGGAGAAGTCTTGGAGATCTGGGAAATGGAAGGTTGTGATTAGGGAGGAGAATAGCTGCAGGTCATTGCCTGAACAGAGAAAAGGTCAGGTTGATAAACAGAAATGAGATGAATGATTCAAAATTTTTTTCTGTTCACGTGATCATATCAGATGTGATACGTTACGCAGCCCCAGCAATGCTTGCTTAAAACTATGTCCAATTTCATCCTTTTCCAGAGAAAGAGTTAAATTTACACATCTTTATTTCGTCCAATGTTCGAAGCAAGTGAAGCAGAGATACATTATGTAAAAGATAAAACAAATTAGTTTTAATAATCTCAGCAATCACATCTCATACGGCCGTACACAATCCTCTCATTTCCCCCCCACTTATAATATTAATTTTCAGATGTTTGTGACACATACGATGCAATTACAGTATTCTCAGAGATGTGGCGACCTCTCTCCTATCAGAATAACTCATCTACAAACATGCACCAGGGTTAAGGTTACCCGGCGTTAACTCCTTCTATGCCACAGCATTAATACATTTCCCAGAAGTAATGTAAATGAATGGACCAGGATTACCAGTAGCTGTGCTCCTTTATACCATCATTAATAATATACTGGGTTTATGATATATAGCTTAAAAGAGGATCTGTCACCTCTCCGGACATGTATATTTTATTCAATATTTGCATTCCACATGAAACAACAATTCTGGAGCATCTTTTCTTAGAACTCTGCATTGTGCCATACCTCTGTTATTCCTACTGGAAATGTATGAATAAATTGACAACAAGGCGTTACAATTTTTCTTGTCAATGTTGGATGACCCTACACAGTGTATTGACGTCGAAAGCCTATACACCCGTATCCCTCAGGATGCCGGTGTACAGGCCGTTAGACGTCAATTGCAGTATACTAAAAGTGATCATGCGTTTATTGACTTCATATGTGAGGCATTACAATATGTGTTGAGTCACAATTCCTTTCAATTTGATGACATCTGGTATCGACAAAAGTCAGGAACGGCGATGGGTACTCCCGTAGCTCCGACTTTTGCGAATTTATTTTTAGCGGACTTTGAAGAACAAATGATATACAATCTTTCTAATCCCTATGCCAAATACCTACAGTTATACCTACGTTATATAGACGACATTTTTGTAGTGTGGTCTGGTACCCAGCAGGAGTTTCTAGACTTTGTAAAATACCTAAATGCAAATTCGTCAAATATGAGTTTTACACATAAATTTGGTAATCAAGAAATTGAGTTTTTGGATGTATATGTAACAATAGAGGAGGGAGTAATTCAGACTAAAGGTTATAGAAAACCAACAGCCACTAATACATTGTTGCGGTATGATAGTTATCACCCTAGACATATAACTAAATCTTTACCTTATGCTCAATTTTTACGTCTAAGACGAATTAATAGTAGTGACTTGACATTTTATAAACAGGCAGATGAGATGAGTCAAAAGTTGGAAGCAAGAGGTTATCCGGTACAATTGGTAAAAGATGCTTTAAATAGAGCTAGTGTAATTAAACAAACATCGTTATTCCATCATAAAAAACATAGTCGAAAAACTCCTATGAAAAAAGATCAGAGATTTGTTCTATCCTTCGGTTATAGCCCAATGAGTGATGTTATCCGAACAAGTATTCGAAACAATTGGCACCTAATTGAGAATGATCCATTACTTATGGAAGTCGCAATTAGGAAACCAATTGTATCCTTTCGTAGATGTAAAAATTTAAAAGATATTTTAGTTAGGGGACGTTTTTCCCAAAAAGAGAAGTGCAAAGAGAATTGGTTGACAGCTAATAGTCCAAAGGGTAACCACAGATGTGGTCAATGCAATTATTGCAATTCCATAATACGTACAAGGAACCTGAATTTAGGGGGCATTACGTTTGAAATTAATGGATTAATAACCTGTAGGACTCAATATGTTGTTTATGCAGTAATCTGCGATTGTGGTAGATTTTATATAGGAAAAACTATACGACCTATGTATGTAAGATTTCGTGAACATATAAGATCACTAAATACATGTGAGGGATGCCCTAGGTTGATACAACATATGCAGGAGAAACATGAAAATAACGCTCGATGTATGCGATTTGTGGGTATTGTTCACATTCAGCCATTGGTGTTAGGAGGAGACAGACACAAATCTTTGCTGCAGAGAGAGGCAGAGATTATTTCTCTGACAGGTGCACTAGGACCGCTCGGTCTTAATGATCGGAATGATCTGAGTTCGTTTTTAACATGAACCTTATTTGTTTTTAGAGTATTTGGTATTGTAATTTTGATATTCTAAGATTAGAATGTACCAGCTGTATTAACCATCAAAGTATACTGTGCATTTCCCTGTCTTTTTTAATTTTTTGTTATGTAACAATGTGTACTAATTTGTGTATAAAAAGGCAGGTGAAGGAAGTGACGCTAGGGCCTTGAGAAAGCGTGTACCAGCACGTGAAACGGCCGTAGGCATTTCCACATCCTGACCTAGATCCTCTTTTGTAATAAAGAACAAATTTTTTGCCAGTTTCGGTGAGTGCCTCGATTATTCCTCTACATATATATCCAGCTTTTTGTGCTATTCTTTCGAAGAGCAACTCCGTGGCAATTTACCTGCAATCATCCAACAGTAAGCAAGCCATATTTCAACTCCTATTCCGACTGTGCGGTTTTGGCAGTGCCAGCCTCTTTCCTTCTTCCCATTTACCCTACACAGTGTGTCACCATCCAATCAATGCTGAAAGTATCGGAATGTGTAGGCTCACACCCTATTGACAATGAAAAGGGTAACACCCACCAAGAATTTCCAGGAAGAATAACAGAGGAACGAAACGATGCAGAGTTCTTTATTCTGTGTGATTTGGGTATGTGTCTTCTAAGGCTACGTTCACATCTGCGTTGGGACTCCATTCATGGGTTCCGTCAGACCTTTCCGTCAGGGGAACCCATGAACGGAATCCAAACTGAAATAAACAGAAACCATAGGTTTCCATTTGCATCACTATTGATTTCAATGGTGACGATCCGGTGCAAATGGTTTCTGTTTGTCAACGTTGTTTAAGGGTTCCGTCGTCTTCACTGAATGAATAGCGCAGTCGACTACAGTATTGCTTCTGTCAAATGGAAGAACCCTTACACAACGGTGACAAATGGAAACCATTTGCATCGGATCCGTCACCATTGAAATCAATGGGGATGCAAAAGGAAACCTATGGTTTCCGTTTGTTTTAGTTTGGATTCCGTTCATGGGTTCCCCTGATGGAAAGCTCTGACGGAACCCATGAACGGAGTCCCAATGCACATGTGAACGAAGCCTATAACGTAGGTCGGTTTACCCCATGGGGTATGTCCAATTGGTGTTGTGCTATTAAGAACGTTTAGTTTAAGTTTTGCTAAAAGTGAGAAGAAATTTGATTCAAATACTGACTGATTATGCAAGACTGAATGTTTTAGATTTTGCTCATTATGCCAAGGAGCATCTCAGGCAACGGTGTCAGAGGTCCAGAGACAGGTCCTTTTAGCATGTTGATAAGATCCAAAATTAGAACAGGCGTCAAAACAGAAGCCTAAACTTTCACATGACCTGCCTAAGTAGAGTCGTGTGTTAGTGCACCTTCCCTTATCCCTACCAATCCCTTCACCCCCACCTTTAGGAAAAAGACACGTGACACCGAGGTTGGATGTGAAATGGCCACAGCAGCCGTTTTATTAATTTCACAGTTTTAAAACAAATTAAATCCGAAACATTCGGATAACTAATTAGGAATCCACCAGAGAATTCCTCCTAATAATTCACATGACCCAACATGGGTCAGAATCATAAATAACAATTTAACGTTAACATTAGACCGAGGAGGGGCAGTCCTTGAAGCGATTTTAGATATTCCTTTTTTACACACCTCGAGTTAGCCATCTGCAAACCACCAATTACCTCCAGCCGTAAACCAGCTCGGAGGCACCGCTCACCTCTGCAGATGGCTCCAACCACCAGAAGTCCACTTCAAGGGGATAACACCCGATGAAGCCTTCAAGTGCTATACCGACCACTAGAAGTCCACTTCAAAGGGATAACACCCGATGAAGCCTTCGAGTGATATACCTTCCACCAGAAGACCACTTCAAAGGGATAACACCCGATGAAGTCTTCCACCATGTACCTTTTTTGGGGGACGCATACCCCCGATGCGACCCCCCCACCAATTTTGTACTGACTGGCCTCAAGGACTCCCCCCGCCAGCTGCCATGACACCAGGACCTACTCCGAATGAAAAGAAAAAACATGTTAAATAAGCACACAATAAACTTGCCACACTCATAAACAGACTTAATAAAGACCACAAGGGATAACACCAAATGGGCGGGAGGGTGGGAGCTTACTTGGGTGAGTGTTACCTCTCCCGCTGCTTCCGGCTCACTGCCGAAAAACAGCGGGAAGCTCCGTAACGGCCCCCTAACTCCTCCCTGTCCCTCCTCCACCTCTAACTTTCCCTACAAAGTTAACCCTTTCCCTCCTAGGGCTGTCATGGAGGCTTCCCTCCTAAGCCCTGCAGGCTGCGTCCAGCCTCGTCTTGACCTGCCTAAGTAGAGTCGTGTGTTAGTGCACCTTCCCTTATCCCTACCAATCCCTTCACCCCCACCTTTAGGAAAAAGACACGTGACACCGAGGTTGGATGTGAAATGGCCACAGCAGCCGTTTTATTAATTTCACAGTTTTAAAACAAATTAAATCTGAAACATTCGGATAACTAATTAGGAATCCACCAGAGAATTCCTCCTAATAATTCACATGACCCAACATGGGTCAGAATCATAAATAACAATTTAACGTTAACATTAGACCGAGCAGGGGCAGTCCTTGAAGCCATTTTAGATATTCCTTTTTTACACACCTCGAGTTAGCCATCTGCAAACCACCAATTACCTCCAGCCGTAAACCAGCTCGGAGGCACCGCTCACCTCTGCAGATGGCTCCAACCACCAGAAGTCCACTTCAAGGGGATAACACCCGATGAAGCCTTCAAGTGCTATACCGACCACTAGAAGTCCACTTCAAAGGGATAACACCCGATGAAGCCTTCGAGTGATATACCTTCCACCAGAAGACCACTTCAAAGGGATAACACCCGATGAAGTCTTCCACCATGTACCTTTTTTGGGGGACGCATACCCCCGATGCGACCCCCCCACCAATTTTGTACTGACTGGCCTCAAGGACTCCCCCCGCCACAGCGAAACAGGCCTTGACCACCTTAAGCCTGTGAGTTCCGCCACACCACCACCGCCCTTTCAATTCCTTCTGCTATTGCCAAGCTCCACAGATCAATCCCAACCTCGGTCAAATGAACCCCATCGCTCCTCCAGTAGTTCCCCACTCCTGACTCCAAGTCCCTGTGCCGAACGCAAATGCCCCCGTTTTTTGCTACAAATCGGGACACTGCGCGATTAACCTTAATGCGAGCCTTATTGACTCTTTCCACTGACCTAGCCAGCCGCCAATGTTTTCTTGGGACAATGTCCGACCACACGATTACCAACCTGGGATAAGAAACCCACAAACACAACATATCGTGTTTAATATCCCGCACCAACTCACGAAAAGGGCGGACTCCCAAATCATTCCCACCCACGTGCAAGACCAAAATCTCCGGGACCCTATCAAGCCGGGCATATGTCTGGAATTCTGCTAACACCCTACTCCACGACATACCTCTAAATCCCAGCCAATGCAAAACCGCATCCTGTCGCGGAATGCGCAACTGGCGACCGTCCGGGCGGACGTCCGCCCTCAAAGCCCCCCAATGCACGTAAGAGTGGCCCAGCAACCACACCAAACACGGAGGCGGATCTGAAACGGAAAAGCAAGTTAAATACCACCACACAAAACATTCTTATAAGTGCAAACGGCAAAACTCATAACAGATGGGGGCGGACATAAGACCTAAATCTGTTGGACTCCCAACGACCGATGCGCCGCACCCCCTCATCATCCAACCCCCAGCGCCCTGCTTCCATTGCTGCGCCAATCCTGAAGGAATGAGATGAGTACGCGTCCGTCGCGACACCGACCGCCGCCAAACATTTTTTGAATACAGCTCTAAATTGAAATCTAGACAAAAATAACCCGTCCTCGTGACATAGCAATGGCAACTCCGGAGACCCCACTTGTGGCTTAAAACCCTGCCTGCACGCCACCGGGCACATAGCCGAACCCGGGAGAGCGAACAACACTATCAGCTTCCCCTTTCCTAATTGGTCGGTTTTTGACCGACGCAACCATACCTCAAGCCGATCTGTATATAGGCTCACGTCTCTCAGTCTCAACCCCCCAGCTTGCTTGGTACTCGGCGAAACCAACTCGCCGATTCTAAATGCCCCAAAGAACGCCAAAGAAAAAGCTAACCGAAACAACCTCATCTCGGCCGAAGAACGACAGACCGATGCTAATGATCCGCCCAAAGAGCTCAGCAGAGAAAACGACACAGGCCTTCTGCGATCCGCCTCGACCCTACCTCGCCGCAAACCCTTCAAAGCCTGCCCCACTAAGAATTCCTTAGACACATCCCTAAGGCCCCGTAACTTGAAACCAAACGCCACCGCCGACATGAAACGGTTAACCTTTGCCAATGAAAACCCCGCCTCCCAGGCGTCCCCTAACCAGTACAAAAGTGCCACCAACCTGTCTCTATCCGTGTTGACGTCACCCAACTCTCTTACCCACTCCTCCCACTGCCTCCAACAAGCAGAATAAGCACTCCACGTTGACCGCGCCAAAGACCTTTCCACCAATCGTTCTACGGGACCGAGACCAGATCCCAAAGATGTTCCGGGCAGACCAAACCGAGACGTTCCGCTCCCGGTGCCAATTGCCGAAACCGGTCCCACTGCGAGCGAGAAAGAGCATCAGCGATACAATTCCGTACCCCCGGCACGTGCACCGCCACCACCCACGCGTTCAATGACAAGCACACCAACACTAAATGTCGCAACAACTGAATTACCGGAGGAGAGGACGCCGTGATGTTGTTAATGGCCAGCACCACCCCCATGTTGTCGCAGTAAAAACGAACCTTCTTATCCCTGAGCCTGTCCCCCCAGATGGTCGCCGCAACCACGATGGGGAACAGCTCGAGCAGGGCCAGATTCCGCGTGAGTCCACTGGACACCCAGCTAGCCGGCCATTGACCCGCGCACCACGGGCCCCCCCCATAAGCTCCAAAACCGCCCGCTCCAGCCGCATCCGTAAAAATATTCAAATCACTCGTATCCTGCGCTGGAGCCATCCATAGCGACCGACCGTTATACTGGCCCAAGAAGTCATCCCATACCTGCAAATCAGCCCGATGCTCCTCCTTGAGCCGTACGAAGTGATGTGCCGCACGCACTCCCGCCGTAGCCGCCGCCAACCGTCTACCAAACACCCTCCCCATTGGCATAATCCGGCAGGCGAAATTCAACTTCCCCAGCAACGACTGAATCTCCCGCAGCGTAATTTTCTTTAACTTGCAAGCCCGACGTACCTCCTGACTCAAAGCCCCCAACTTATCCATCGGAAGACGACACTCCATCGCCACCGAATCTATCTCAATTCCCAAAAAACAAATAGTCGTTACCGGGCCCTCAGTCTTTTTTGGCGCCAAAGGGATCCCAAAATCCCTCGCAACCTTCTGCAGTGCATGAAGCAGATTACCGCAAACCGGCAAACCCCCCGGGCCGACGCACAAGAAATCGTCTAAGTAATGTATCAACAAATCGACCCCGGCTACACCCTTCGTCACCCACTCCACGAAGCTACTAAAAGCCTCGAAGTACGCGCAAGAAAGGGAACACCCCATCGGAAGGCACCGATCCACGTAAAAAGCCCCATTCCAAAAACAACCCAACAGCCGTTGGCTTTCTGGATGAACTGGCAACAACCTGAACGCCGCCTCGATGTCGGTTTTTGCGAGCAGCGCGCCTGGACCCGCAGCACGAACTAACCCCACCGCTTTATCGAATGAGGTATACACTACGGAGCACAACTCATGATCAATCCCGTCATTTACCGACAAACCCTTGGGAAACGATAAGTGCTGAATCAACCGGAATTTTTTGGGGCTCGCGCTTTGGAACAATACCCAATGGGGACACAACTAAATCCTTTATTGGCGGATCAATAAAAGGCCCCGCCATGCGGCCTAACGACACTTCTTTAAACAACTTTTTTGACACGACCTCAGCATGCAAGTAGGCCGATTTAAGGTTCCTCCGCGTAACCGGGACCTCATAAGGAGGCGGGGGAATAATAAAACCAACACTAAACCCTTCGTAAAGCAACTTCGCCGCAGCCCTATCCGGATACTCATTTAGATAGGGGGCCATCCTTTCCACCCTCACCGGTGACAACCCCTTGACCAGCCGAGGAGGACTGGTTCCCTGACCTCTTTTTTCGCATACATTTTGCCGCCCCATGGGATGCACCATTACACTCCGAACACACGTGCTTGAACTTGCACGTGGCCCCGAACTTACACTGGCCATCGTTGAATTGCCAGCAGAATCCCAACTTTGCCCCACCGCCCTGTCCGACCTGACTGGACTGGCCCCCTTGGCCAACGCTCCCGGGAAAGGGCTGCCTAACCGGAGCCGTGACCCTTAACCAGAGAGCAATATCCTTCTGGTCCCACTGAATCGCCGGCCGAACCGCTTTACGCTGACGAAATTGCTCATCGTATCTGAGCCAAGCCTGCCCCCCGTACACCCGATGAGCCTCCCCAATGGCGTCAAAATAACAAAACAACGCCGAACAATTTTCCGGCGCCTTTTCTCCTATTACACTGGCTAAGATGGCGAACGCCTGCGACCAATTAACGAACGTCTGAGGGATAAGCCTATACCGCCGACGCTCCTCCTCGTCCTTCTTGCTCTCATCCCGCTTGCTCCTATCCAAATTGAATTTAGCAAGCGGCAGAAGAGAAAAAATCTCAACGTATTCGTCCTTCCAAATACGCTCACCTCCTGCTTTAAGTGCGCCCCCAACGGACCTTCAAAGCAAACATACACCTCCCCGCGAGCGCGATCGTCAATACGCACCCGATCGCCGTCTTTTTGGGCCTCGGTCTGTACCGACACCGCGACCGCCTCCGTAGCCGCCATTACGGGACGCGCCTGTAACAATCCCACTTCCCTGGGGCCTTCCCAAACTACCGCCGGGGACACCTCCGTAACTACTGGCGCCGCCGCCCTATCTAGACGCCCGACCAGCTCCCGCAAGCAACCCACCAAGTCCGCTAGACCCGCGCCGTCGCGCCCGCCCGCGCCACTACCGGCCACCGATGCGACGCTAGCAGCCCCCCTGCCGACACCCGACATAAAAATCGCTGGATACGACAAAGATGGAGTTATGCACTCACCGGGCTGCACATGCGCTGTGTTCCCGTCAGCCGGACCATCCTGCCCTCGCCGATACACGTCTAGTTCACCGTCTTCCAGCTCCTCTCTCGCCGACGACTGGCCATCCCACCGACATCTCCGAACCGGGGATGATGACGCGCTGGCAGATGGGCCGGCAACCTGCCGCCCGACCGCTGGGATCCAAACTTCCGACCGGACCTGTTGCCTCGACGTCGCTGCAGGTCTAGGCGTCCGTCTCGACGATCCTGATGAAGCCTGCCCCCTGGCCGGAGCATCACCAGGCGGGGCGGCCGTAACTAGTCTTCCCGATCTTGCATCTGATGGGGGGGGTTGACAGGGAGCCCGGCCTGCGACTCTCTGAGAACCGCCGGACCCCGTCGCGGCCTGGGATTCCTGCCAGGACGCAGGGCCTGGGAAGGGACGGTCCTCCCAGCTGCCTGGCCTGCAGCGTCCATACTAGGGCTCCCCCTGCGACGCCGTGTCCGCGGGACCACCTCAGGGCTGAGACGTTCTGGAGGTCGGGACCGCCGGGAGCGACGGGCAGACCCGGCCTGAGTCACCGTCACCCCCGGCGACGCTCTCTGCCTCCTCTGAGCAGGAGCGGGTGTTGTAGACTCCCCCCCCACCGCCATATTACTGCCAGGAAGGGGGCCGGGGGAGGGGAGCCTGTCCCCCACTGCAACAGACCTCATATGCCGTGCCTGACGTGGCGAATCGGCGTCGGGGATCATTGTAAGTGCAGCCACGGTCTCCTCCAACCAACCGGGACCGTGGTGCACAGCAGCGGCACGCAGCCGCGCAAGAATATCAGCCTCAGACATGACGTACAGAGCGGGGCAACGGGAGCTTACTTGGGTGAGTGTTACCTCTCCCGCTGCTTCCGGCTCACTGCCGAAAAACAGCGGGAAGCTCCGTAACGGCCCCCTAACTCCTCCCTGTCCCTCCTCCACCTCTAACTTTCCCTACAAAGTTAACCCTTTCCCTCCTAGGGCTGTCATGGAGGCTTCCCTCCTAAGCCCTGCAGGCTGCGTCCAGCCTCGTCTATTATGTCTGTAACTTTTCTAGAGTCCAGCAGAAATCACAGAGGTCTGAAAGCCTAAGGCACCAATAATGGGAGTGGGGTCGCAATTTATAAATTTAAAGGGTAAGTAAAATAAAAAATTTGACATGTCAATAGTTTTGCTTGGTGGGGGTCTGAACACTGAGACACCCACCGATCGCTAAAATAAAACAGCAGAAGCACTTGGGTGAGTGATCGGTGGGGGTGTCCGTGCTCAGACCCACACTGATCAAAACTTTGACATGTCACTGACATGTCAATATTTTAAAAAAAGTTTAGTTACCTTTAAAAGAAAAAAAACGCACTGGCTTTAAATTTATTTGTTCAGCCAGTCGGACACTGTGTCCGAGTGGGTGATAATGCTGTGGGTACCCAGAGCCAAGGAGCGCTTCCCCTGCACTAAATGCAAGCGCTCATTTGTTTTGGAATAGCACTCGTCACCTGTGTGACGGGGACCACTGAAAACAATTAGCGAATCCCTGGGGAATGGAAAAAAAGCCAAGAGAGTTTTCCCGCCCCTGCTTTTTCTTCTCCTTCAGTTGTTGTGTTTAAGTTTCTGTGCCTCCATTTTCTTGCCCTGATGGTTTATACTAATTTTTGCTCCTATCTTTTCACTACCCCCTCACATCCAAAGATCTCTTATCGCAAAAGTAGTGTAAACTGTCATAAACGCAGTCAGCAGTATTAAAATTAATACTATTGACATTTAAAGGGGACGTCTGCTTTGGACACGCTCTTTCTGTTAATTAAAGGGGTTCCCTGATGATAAACTGATCACAAGGTGTCCAGCTGCTGGGATCCCCCAGTGATCAGCTGTGATCGAAGGGGGAACCTGACAGCAAGTGTTTGATTTTCCTGCAGCGCCACCACTGGGAAAATTAAGGATTACACAGTTCCCTTTGATAACAAAGGACTGTCCATGTAATGCATGAATGTGCTGGGTTCTCCAGAGTAAGTGATGCTCATTATAGCCACTTTGGCTAATAGATCAGGGTCCTGAAAGAGGCACTATTAGTTGGTTTAGTTAAATCAGACAACCACTTTAATATAAAGTTCTAAAGTTTGACATTTTTGGAGTTTAAATGGAGATCACATAGCTTAGTTGTAAGGGTATGTTCACACAGGGTGGATACACTGCTTAAAAGCACAACGCGTATCCACCCTGGGCACCGCAGGGAATTCCGTCCAAAAAAACGCACCAAATTGTGGTGCAGTTTTTCGTCCGGAATATCCGCTGGGGAAAATAGCCTGTGATTGGCTGCAGCAGTCACATGGGATGAAACGTCATTCCTAGAGGCCGGGCTGGAAGAAGGAGCAGAGAGTTCTGAGTAAGTATGAGATTTATTTATCTTAGTTGCGATTTTTGCAGCGGAATTGTTGCGGGTTTTACTTCCACATTGAAATCAATTAGGAAAAACCACAACAGAAATGCAGTGATTCTGCAACATAATTTGACATGCTGTGGATTGAAAAACTGCACCGCAGGTCAATTTATGAACAGTTTTCGGCAGGTTTTTTTACGCGGCGTGTGGATGAGATTTGTTCAAATCTCATCTTTTTTTCTGCTACTGTATTATGCTGCGGATTTTCCATAATGAAATCCGCAGGGGAAAATCAGCAGTATTTCCGCTACGTGTGAAGCCGGCCTAAAAGAAAGAACTTAAATCTATGCTCATGATCTACTTTACACTTCCCTCAGTCAAATGTTTTTCTTTTGTAATTAAACTATTAAGACTCTTCACATTAACATGATTTGTGCTATTTAGAGTGTAACCGAATATAGTAATTAATTTATTTAACCGCTTATTGAGTGTGTACATCTCTGGCTCTAGAAGTAACATGTTTTACTGTTCGGGCCTAATGGGAATGCTCTGAAAATGCTTTGAGCTATTGTTACATTATGAAATTGGATTCCTATATATTGAGCTGAAGAAGCTCTTATTAAACACAGCTGATATTAAATCTCCGTCATGATGAATTAACATTTTGAGATGGTAAATGGTGTGTTGGGGTTATGAGTGGGATAACAGAGGAAACACTAGTTTAATAAATCTATATATTACAAACAAAATTCCGAAGAGATTGGGGTCAATTGCAAGAATAAGATTCAAAGTTGAACACTGTGTCACAGTTTTATATAGATATATGATAGACTAGTATAGAAAACCTGTTACACGGGTTTGCTATCAATAGGAATGCAGTGGTCGGTTACATATATAATACTGCAGTGATCTGTTAATATATATAAATGCTCCCCATAGCTGCCCTCACAGTATAATGCCCCCCATAGCTGCCCCCATACAGTATTATGCCCCCATAGCTGCCTCCACACAGTATAACGCCCCCATAGCTGCCTCCACACAGTATAATTCCCCCATAGCTGCCTCCACACAGCATAATGCCCCCATAGCTGCCACCACAGTATAATGCCCCCATAGCTGCCCCATACAGTATAATGCCCCCATAGCTGCCCTTACAGTATAATGCTCCCCATAGCTGCCTCCACACAGAATAATGCCCCCATAGCTGCCACCACAGTATAATGCCCCCATAGCTGCCCCCACACAGTATAATGCTCCCCATAGCTGCCTCCACACAGTATAGTGCCCCCATAGCTGCACCCATAGTATAATGCCCCCATAGCTATAGCTGCTCCCACAGTATATTTCCCCCCATAGCTGCCCCCACAGTATAATGCCCCCCATAGCTGCCCCCATACAATATAATGCCCCCCATAGCGGCACCTACAGTATAATGCCCCCCATAGCTGCCCCCACAGTATAATGCCCCCATAGCTGTCCCCACAGTATAATGCCCCCCATAGCTGCCCCCATACAGTATAATGCCCCCATAGCTGCCCTTACAGTACAATGATCCCCATAGCTGCCTCCACACAGTATAATGCCACCATAGCTGCCACCACAGTATAATTCCCCCCATAGCTGCCCCCACACATAGTATAGTGCCCCATAGCTGCCCCCACAATATAATGCCCCCATTGCTATAGCTGCCCCCACAGTATAATTCCCCCCACTGCTGCCCCATACAATATAATGCCCCCATAGCTACCGCACACAGTATAATGCCCCCATAGCTGCCCCCACAATATAATGCCCCCCATAGCGGCCCCTACAGTATAATGCCCCCATAGCTGCCCCCACAGTATAATGCCCCCCATAGCTGCCCCCACAGTATAATGCCCCTATAGCTGCCCCCACAGTATAATGCCCCTATAGCTGTCCCCACACAGTATAATGCTCCCCATAGCTGCCCCCACACAGTATAATGCCCCCCATAGCTGTCCCCACACAGTATAATGCCCCCATAGCTGCCTTCACACAGTATAATGCCCCCATAGCTGCCCCACACAGTATAATGCCCCCCATAGTTGCCCCCACAGAATAATGTCCCCATAGCTGTCCCCACAGTATAATGCTCCCCATAGCTGCCCCCACAGAGTATAATGCCCCCATAGCTGCCCCCACAGTATAATGCCCCCCATAGCTGCCCCCACATTATAATGCACCCCATAGCCTTCCCCACACAGTACAATGTACCCCATACCTGCTCCCACACAGTATAATTCTCAACGCTCCTACCCTCATTTAGAGGTTTCTCTCTCATTCTAGTACCAAGAGGAGGGGGCGTAAGAGGGGGGATACTGTAACGTCCGCGGTCGCTGACCACAAACTCCTTCCATCCAGTTGACGCCCTTCTCTCAAGGAATGTCTGCACATATGGCCGTCCTGCTTCACAGTGACCACCAGGGTGCGCTCAAGAGCACAGTCCAGAAGCCAGAGAGCACGCATGTTGGATATTGAGCTAATTACTCCCAGAGCACCCTGGGCTATAAGAAGGTCCCAGCCCCATCCTCCCACGCCTGAGCATTGTTGTCGTATTACAAGTCTGTCTTGCAAATGGTCCCCTAGTGTTTCCTGCGCCCAGTGTTCCCTGTTCCTGTATCCTGTAACCTGTATCCTGATCTAGTGCCGTTCTTAGCTGTAGCCAGGCTGTGCTGTATACCACACCTGTCCTGCTTCTCCTCTCCTGACGTCTACCTGCTGCCTAGTTCTTGCCAAGCCTGCCTTGCTACTATCCGAGCTGCCACAGGTACCCTATATGAACTATAGACTCTGACCTGCGCCCTGTTGGCCAGCTGCCATACCGCCAAGGCGGTATGGCCCAGTGGGTCCACGAACCCTACGTGACAGTTGTCAGGAAAAGATGCAGTTGAATCCAATGCTGAAGCAGGGAACCATCAGCTCCCTGATTCAGCATTAGTTCAGAGTGGAGGAGCAGAGGGAGCTCTTCCACTAACTGAGGACTCCCCGGGCACAGCGCTAATTTAATCGCTGTGCCTGGGGAAGCTCTTAACGTTACTAGGGGGAACCCCTGAGGTCACTGTCCATATATGGAGAGGGACATCAGGGGCTTCTCCTGGAGTGGAATCCTCAGCCAGAGCGTCGGCAACACTTTGGCAGGGGATTCCGCTCAGGGCCGTTTCTAGATTTTCTGCTGCCTGAGGCGAAAATTGAAATGGCTCCCCGCCCCCAGATCTTGATTGACATCCCCATGGCTGTTCTACATCACTAGCAGCCTCACAAAAAAACAAAACAAAAAAAATCATAACACCCATTATCTCGCTGCAGATCATTGACTACAGTACTGATTAGAGGCAGACTAAACATTTACATTAAGTGACTCACAGGTGACGTATCCATCCGGTCCAGACCTCTATGATGACTTGTCCTGGCCCTGGCCCATTTCTGCAGTTTTCCGCTCAGATGTATTCAGCTTCTCACTTTTCAAACATTTCTGCACCTATAAACGAAGATAAAATTCTTATGGTGCCACACACAATGCCCCTAAATATAATAGCACCATACACTGCACCTCTAATTATAATAGCACCATACGTCACACACACAGAGCTCCCTGTAGATAGTGCCCCATAAGTATAGTGCCCCCTGTAGACAGTGCCCCTCATAGAGCCCCCAGTAGACAGTGCCCCACATACATAGCGTCCCCTAAAAAAAGCCTCCTGTAGATACTGCCCCACATAGAGCCCCTGTAGATAGTGCCCCCGTAGATAGTGCGCTACATAGATTTCCCTGTGGATAGTAGCCCCTGTAGATAGTGACCCACATATAGCCCCCTGTATATAGTGCCCCACATATGGCCCCCCTGTAGATAGTGCCCCACATATAGCCCCCTGTAGATAGTGCTCCACATATAGCCCCCACATACAGCCCCCTGTAGATGATGCTCCACTTACAGCCCCCTATAGATAGTGCTCCACATATAGCCCCTACCTCCTGTAGATAATGCTCCACATATAGCCCCCACATACAGCCTCCCCTGTAGATAGTGCCCCACATACAGCCCTTCCTGTAGGTAGTACTCCACATATAGCTCCCACCTCCCTGTAGATAGTACTCCACATATAGCCCCCACATATAGCCCCCACTGTAGATAATGCTCCACATATAGCCCCCACATTCAGCCCCCAGTAGATAAAGCTTCACATATAGCCCCCACATACAGCCCCGCTGAAGGTAGTGCTCCACCTATAGCCCCACAAACAACCACCCCTGTAGATAATATAGCCCCACAAACAGCCCCCTTGTAGATAATGCTCCAGATACAGCCCCCTTTAGATAGTGCTCCACATATAGCCCCACATATAGCCCCCCTGTAGATAGTGCCTATAAATAGTGCCCCTCACACTTTTAACAGGAAAACACTTGTCTTTTCCCTGATAAACCTTATTAAAGTGTTTTTTTTTTTAGTCCCACTAGTGGACTTCAAAATTCAATCTACGGATTGCTTCTGTAATGCTTTAAAGAATTATTGTCTTTGTTAGGCCCTCAATTGCCATGAAAACCCATTGGTGCCCCTCAATCGCATCGCCGGGCACAAATGGGGTGACAGAGGCAACTAAGGGGTTATATAGCTGACTTTGGAGTTATCTGCTGTAGACCACAGCTTGCACCCACTGCAGATGGCACGGACACAGCTACTGTGCCATCCATGGACTCCACAAGAATTCTGTGGTATCTGGCACCAGAACGAATTTGGCAAGTTTGGCCGACATTCATCTAATGTGTATGGGCACCTTAAGTAACTGTAGCAGGGACAATCTTTGGTACAAAAACAGATAAATAGGACCAGGGTAGAGATAAAAGGACAGAAATCTGCCTGGGATAAAAGAAAGCAGCTGCGATCCTGGTCATGACTACAGAGCTGTCTGCACAGTAACTTCTCTGTAGCTGCTACAGTCACTCATTCAGTTCAAGAAAATGCTATTTTCCGACTTATAAACAACTGATAAGGTCAGAATTGTCTCCCTTATTTTTAATATTTTGTATCGCCTTACTAGATGATATAGGACAAGAATGGCAGCCGTCAAAGATCATGTTGTAATCCTTCAAAGTAACATATTTGCAAAGCAAATAGTGTAAAGTCAAGTTATCTATTTCAGAGGTCCTGTAACACATGGATAATGACACAGGATTGGACACCAATATCAGAGGGCCCCTGTGCAAGAACAGTACATGGGCTCCTTGATTTCATGGTACATATGGTGTGTCCCGCTCCTGAGCTCTCTTGATGGAACTAGTTGTGATGTAACAGCAACTTACCTAACTTAAAGAGACTGTCCCCTCCGAAAACCCCCCTAAACTACAATAATCAGTAAATAGCTTAAAAGATGCCCATTCCGAATCTGTAATTTTTATCTTTCTACTCACTTATATTCCCTCGCTATAAGCCTGCAAACAAGCCATGTGCTGCATGCTGATGCAGAAAGAGGTCTCCTAAGCTCGGTGATATAATGGAGAGGACTCCTAGGACTCCTCATTAGTATGCAATGCAGAATCCATTTGCCTTATAGCGAGGGAATGTAAGTGAGCAGAAAGAGAAAATGTACAGATTCTGAATCAGGCATCTTTTAAGCTATTAAGTGATTATTGTCGTTTTAGGGGCTTGACAGAGTCCCTTTAAACCCACTTGTGATGTCACCCTAGCATACCTGACTGGAACTCAGTTGTAACTCACTTGTGGTGTCACAGCAATTTACCGGACTGAAAACCACTTGTGATGTCATAGCAGCTTACCTCACGAAAACACAGTTGTGATGTGACAGCAGCTGACCCCAACATAAACAAAGGGTGATGTCACAGCAGTCTACCTGTCAGAAACACAGTTCTGATATATAAATGTGTTCACCGTTACCTTTGCTTGAATTTGGTAAAGGACTCCAAATTCTCATGAAACCATTTCAATACAACATTGTGAGATGCTAGCAAAACCCTTGGCAGGCTGCAAACCACTTCACAACCACTAGGTGGCCACTCATAGAATAGACATCTCGTGACAGAGTATGGCATATTCGTTTGTTTTTTGCTACGTTTCATCACATATCTCAGGATATGCTGAGATAAGAGCAAAGGAAGGAAATACATCTGTAACAGCAGCTTACCTGACTAAAACCCACTTGTGTTGTTACAATAGCTTGTAAGGGGTGTGACACTGTCACTTTAAAGAGGCTCTGTCACCAGATTTTCAAACCCCTATCTCGTATTGCAGCAGATCGGCGCTACAATGTAGATTACAGTAACGTTTTTTTTTTTTTTTTAAACTAGCATTTTTGGCCAAGTTATGAGCATTTTTATATTTATGCAAATGAGCGTTTCTTAAGTACAACTGGGCGTGTTTAAAGTTAAAGAGGCTCTGTCACCAGATTTTGCAACCCCTATCTGCTATTGCAGCAGATCGGCGCTGCAATGTAGATAAGAGTAACGTTTTTATTTTTAAAAAACGAGCATTTTTGGCCAAGTTATGACCATTTTTGTATTTATGCAAATGAGGCTTGCTAAGGTCCAACTGGGCGTGTTTAAAGTAAAAGTCCAACTGGGCGTGTATTATGTGTTACATCTGGGCGTGTTTACTACTTTTACTAGCTGGGCGTTGTGTATAGAAGTATCATCCACTTCTCTTCAGAACGCCCAGCTTCTGGCAGCGCAGACACACAGCGTGTTCTCGAGAGATCACGCTGTGTCGTCACTCACTTCCTGCCCCAGGTCCTGCATCGTGTCGGACGAGCGAGGACACATCGGCACCAGAGGCTACAGTTGATTCTGCAGCAGCATCGGCGTTTGCAGGTAAGTCGATGTAGCTACTTACCTGCAAACGCTGATGCTGCTGCAGAATCAACTGTAGCCTCTGGTGCCGATGTGGCCGACACGATGCAGGACCTGGGGCATGAAGTGAGTGACGTCACAGCGTGATCTCTCAAGAACACGCTGCGTGTCTGCACTGCCAGAAGCTGGGTGTTAACGAACAGAAGTGGATGATGCTGATTCGTCAGCATCATACACTCCCATTCCTAACGCCCAGCTAGTAAAAGAAGTAAAAACGCCCCGATGTACGCACATAATACACACCCAGTTGTACTTTTACTGTAAACACGCCCAGTTGTACTTTTGCAAGCCTCATTTGCATAAATACAAAAATGGTCATAACTTGGCCAAAAATGCTCGCTTTTTAAAAATAAAAACGTTACTGTAATCTACATTGCAGCGCCGATCTGCTGCAATAGCAGATAGGGGTTGCAAAATCTGGTGACAGAGCCTCTTTAAGTCCAAGTGGGCGTGTATTGTGTTCGTTACATCTGGGCGTTTTTACTTGTTTTACTAGCTGGGCGTTGTGAATAGAAGTGTATGATGCTGACGAAACAGCATCATCCACTTCTCTTCGTTACCACCCAGCTTCTGGCAGTGCACAGACACACAGCATGTTCTCGAGAGATCACGCTGTGACGTCACTTCCTGCCCCAGGTCCTGCATCGTGTCGGACGAGCGAGGACACATCGGCACCAGGCGACAGAGGCTACAGTTGATTCTGCAGCAGCATCAGCGTTTGCAGGTAAGTCGATGTAGCCTCTGTCGCCTGGTGCCGATGTGTCCTCGCTCGTCCGACACGATGCAGGACCTGGGGCAGGAAGTGACGTCACAGCGTGATCTCTCGAGAACACGCTGTGTGTCTGTGCACTGCCAGAAGCTGGGTGTTAACGAAGAGAAGTGGATGATGCTGATTCGTCAGCATCATACACTTCTATTCACAACTCCCAGCTAGTAAAACAAGTAAAAACGCCCAGATGTTACACACAATACACGCCCACTTGTACATAACTTTAAACACGCCCAGTTGTACTTAAGAAAGGCTCATTTGCATAAATATAAAAATGCTCATAACTTGGCCAAAAATGCTCGTTTAAAAAAAAACAAAACACGTTACTGTAATCTACATTGCAGCGCCGATGTGCTGCAATACGAGATAGGGGTTTGAAAATCTGGTGACAGAGCCTCTTTAAATGCCTCCCCTACTGCTATGTTCGTTCCACTTCATGTACCTTTCCCATGTCATCTGGGGTCTTCTGCGCCCCACTTTTAACGGCTTCTGGTGTTTTCCCGCTTGTGTCTGTCTCTCTCCTTTGGGCATGAAACTGCAAGCAATTTGAGACTATGGTGGGGAAGCGCTCCCGCCGAGCCATGCAGGGAGTAGTGTCTGAACCGTGACGCTGATGCCCATGCAGAAACCTCCCCCTAGCATTAAAGAGGCTCTGTCACCAGATTTTGCAACCCCTATCTGCTATTGCAGCATATAGGCGCTACAATGTAGATTACAGTAACGTTTTTATTTTAAAAAAACGAGCATTTTTGGCCGAGTTATGACCATTTTTGTATTTATGCAAATGAGGCTTGCAAAAGTCCAAGTGGGCGTGTTTAAAGTAAAAGTCCAAGTGGGCGTGTATTATGTGCGTACATCGGGGCGTTTTTACAACTTTTACTAGCTGGGCGTTCTGACGAGAAGTATCATCCACTTCTCTTCAGAACGCCCAGCTTCTGGCAGTGCAGACACAGCCGTGTTCTCGAGAGATCACGCTGTGACCTCACTCACTTCCTGCCCCAGGTCCTGCATCGTGTCGGCCACATCGGCACCAGAGGCTACAGTTGATTCTGCAGCAGCATCAGCGTTTGCAGGTAAGTAGCTACATCGACTTACCTGCAAACGCCGATGCTGCTGCAGAATCAACTGTAGCCTCTGGTGCCGATGTGTCCAAGCTCGTCCGACACGATGCAGGACCTGTGAGTGACGTCACAGCGTGATCTCTCGAGAACACGCTGTGTGTCTGCACTGCCAGAAGCTGGGCGTTCTGAAGAGAAGTGGATGATACTTCTCGTCAGAACGCCCAGCTAGTAAAAGTAGTAAAAACGCCCCAATGTACGCACATAATACACGCCCACTTGGACTTTTACTTTAAACACGCCCAGTTGTACTTTTGCAAACCTCATTTGCATAAATACAAAAATGGTCATAACTTGGCCAAAAATGCTCGTTTTTTAAAAATAAAAACGTTACTGTAATCTACATTGCAGCGCTGATCTGCTGCAATAGCAGATAGGGGTTGCAAAATCTGGTGACAGAGCCTCTTTAAGGAGGAAAACTGCAAAGTCACACTTGGTTGGGCATATTGATGCAGGAGTGAGGTGAATTTTAGAGGAGGTGGAGTGGGAAACAGTTGGAGCCATGAGTGGAGGCAGACTGATATGCTGCTTTAGTGAGTCGCTATCTGAGGTATCCTGGTTAGAAAGATATGGAAGTTCAGAAAAATCTTTCTTCATCTCTCGGATGCTGCGATGGAACACTAATATTCGTTAAAGGACGGGTGTCACAGATTTTTTTTTTTTTATATAATATTGCTTTTAGTATGTCATTAAAATAAATTTTATTTATTTGTGTTTTTGTGTTGTACTTTTTATTTTTTTCTTTCTTTTACTTCTCTATGGGGGCTGCCATTTTTTTTCATCTCTGTATGTGTCAATTAATATACAGAGATGGAATACGGCAGCTACAGGGCATAGGAGTCAATGAACGGGAGCCGTTCCATGGACTCTGCTCTCTGGCTCTGTACTGCGCAGACGCAGGTCAGAGTCACAGAGCAGAGCAGCTGTTTGCAGAGAGAGCAGGCGCCATCATGAAGACCAGCTGCACTGCAGGTAAGGTCTGTGTCTCTGCATGTCCCACTCTCTATCTCACAGAGGTTCATTACAGTCTCAGCACAACTAGAGAGATTTATTGTTCAGGGGTCTGGGAAAGCTGGGTGACCACCATTACCCCTCCTACTGGAGCGTGAGATGTTCATTAGTCACATCCCCAATCACACTCCAGTAGGAGGGGTAATAGTGGTCACCCAGCTTTCCCAGACCCCTGAACGATAAATCTCTCTAGTTGTGCTGAGACTGAGAGGTTCATTAGTCACATCCCAGTCTCAGCACAACTAGAGATTTACCGTTCAGGGGTCTGGGAAATCTGGGTGACCACTATTACCCCTCCTACTGGAGTGTGATTGGGGGATGTGACTAATGAACCTCTCACACTCCAGTAGGAGGGGTAATGGTGGTCACCCAGCTTTCCCAGACCCCTGAATGGTAAATCTCTCTAGTTGTGCTGAGACTGTTTGGGGATGTGACTAATGAACCTCTCAGTCTCAGCACAACTAGAGAGATTTATCGTTCAGGGGTCTGGGAAAGCTGGGTGACCACCATTACCACTCCTACTGGAGTGTGAGAGGTTCATTAGTGACATCCCCAAACACACTCCAGTAGGAGGGGGTAATGGTGGTCACCCAGCTTTCCCAGAAGCAGATATAACCAGGAAAGGGCTGGATGGACAGGCTGAGGGTGCACAGGGTTTTTGGTGATCCCCCTCTGTCATGTGATCAGACCTAGGTTACCGGTTTATCAGACGGGGTTCATGTGACTATAAATCAGTCCATAACAAGAGACAGTGCACTCAGGACAAGCCCTGCCCTCATGCCGTAGTTGTATAGTTCTGTCTGCAGTGATGGCGGTGGGTGGCTCTGACACCCGCCTCCCGTCGGGTCATCTCAGGACAGAAGGGGTGTCCGGATTGGAGACACAGCGCCGCACCTGTCCTCAGGTTGTGTCTGGTATTGCAGGTCACCTCCATAGAAGTGAATAGGACAGAGCTGTAATACCACACACGACCTGAGGACAGGTGCGGCGCCATGTTTTCCTGGACGACCCCTGTAAGACTTTTCTCGTGTGTTTGTGTGGCAGAGTGTGCACGTGCGCCGCTGATACTTCATAGCCGCTTATCAGCTGTTTTGAAGAATCAGCGGCGAGCACCCCCCCCCCCACACACACACACACAAATCCCCCAAACACGCAAAATCAAGTGTAATCAAGCATTTTTTTTAATGTGGTTTTTGGGACGTACAAAAAAATTCACGGCGTGTGAACCGGTCAACTGAAAAGTCATTCACTTCACTTTCATCATTCTAAGGGTATGTTCACACGCAGTGTTTTCAGCTGAAAAATCGGAAGCAGAACGCCTACAAGCATCTGCCCATTGGTTTCAATGGGAAATACGGCGTTCTGTTCCGACAGGGCGTTTTTTACGTGGTAGTTTTCCAAAAACGGCACGTAAAAAGACGCCCGACCAAAATGAAGTGCACATCACTTCTTGAGACGTTTTTGGAGCCGTTTTTAATTGACTTTATAGAAAAACAACTCCAAAAGCGGCCGTAAAAAACGTGAGTTTGATTAAAAAATGGCTGAAAATCAGGAGCGGTTTTCCCTTTGTTTAGTAAGTGTGTGAACATACCCTTAGCCTTTTGGTGTGTCCTATAACTTCTGCCCGCTGCAGAATCACACCCAAAATGGCTGCCGGACACTGCTTAGCAATTTGAAGACACTTTTCATGGCTTGTGGGAGGGGGGGGGTGAGATTCCCTCCCACATTTACAGCAGCTGTGAGTCAGGTTGCTTTGCCTTATTCACCTTGCTGTCATTCTGGGAAGTGCTCCCCCTGGTGGCCAACATAGGAAAACATGTCAAATTATTATTTAATTTTGAATACTTTCCACCATATGGAAGAAAAAAAAAAACGGCAAAAAACTTAAAAACTATAATAGCAATAAGTAACGACACTTAAAAAAAAAAGGTTTAATTCGCGACACATTCCCTTTAAGTTACTAGTCCCACGACGCAGCCAGGGGCCAAGAGATTAGCTCTTTCCCCAATAAATTCTGCGATGTAGCGGGTAGCTCTCGCAATGACCTGTGGAGGCGTAGACATTGCTCCTTGCTACAGGGTAACCAGGAGCACCCATTCTCAGGTGGACTCCAGCGTGGTTGACGTCCCCAACTCCCAGAGGAAATGCTTGACACGTGCATTAGGGATGAGGCCAGGCAGCCACACACAGCAATAATGGGTACACTTATGGGTAAGCCGCTATTACCATTGAGCTTTAGTCCTTTTTAAATTAAGATTTTTCTACCCTAGCGGGGACTATTACGATTATTACTGTTCCCACTATCATCTGCTCTCTATAGATGTGATCTATGGACATAGATCCTATCCAAACATACATTTACTTTTTCAACTCATGGCACATCTAACTAAGCAGAATGACATGGTTATATGACCACGGTTATTTGGTCCTAGTGGTTGTATTTAACATTTGTCATGTAAAAATATATTTGTTTGGGCGCATGAGACCCTGTTCTTGACGAATACATTGACATATCTGGCTGTAACTGGGTCTGGTCAGAAACTGTGTTATTCTCGCTTTACATTTTTTTGTATGCAATTTAAAGAGATTTAATAAAATTTTATTTTTATATACATTTCAACCAATTTGTTGTGTGATATCCACTCCATCTTTATGTAGGTTTGGGGTTTTGACTTTTGAGTGAAGTCCGACATTAAGTGTAACCCATGCAATTGGCCCCAGTAACTGTGTGTATAATTTAGAGGGCAAAAGGAGTTGCTTCTTTCGTATTCCAACCCTGGTTTAGTAGACTGCTTTGTCGTTCTATTCTAGTTGCATTAACGTGAATTAATTTGTGTTGAAACTGTAACATACTAGACCAAGAGTATCTGGCCTGTTATCATTCGGAATAAAGAGCCACCATTACAAGCTTGACTGAAAAAGTTGTGGTATCACATCAGTTACCTGACAGAAACACACTTGTGATGTCACAGTAGCAAACCTGACTTAAACCTTAGACTCCCACCGATTCTGAGAACGGGGGTTCAGAACCCCCCCCCCCTCATTGCGGGACATTGAATCATGTGGCAAATAAGCATGCACATCATTCAAAGATTATTGTATTGTCGGAAGCACAGCGCTTGACTATTTCCATCACTCTTATAGACGTTAAATGGAGCGGCGGGTGCATGCTTGACCACCGTTCCATTTAAGCTTATCGTCACTGAAGGGAGGGATGTTGCAGTGATGAGGGTCTGGATGTTCAGGACCCTCGTTCTAGCGATCGATGGGAGTCCCAGTGGTGGGGCCCCCCAGCAATCAGAAATGTATCACCTATCCTGCGGATAGGTGGTAAAGGGGTATTCCCAGAATCCAAAATTAAGTATATAGGAAGTAGCTTATATAGCAATTCTCAACTATACTCCAATTAGGCTAAGTGCACACTTGCGTTGTATAATCTGTTACTCTGATTTGTTTTTAGATCAGAATAATGGATAAAAATGGATTAGTTAAAAATCCTATTGAAATCAATGGGATTTTTAATTTCATCCGTTAGCGTCCATTCATATCCGTTATGTTAGTCATGCGTGTTTTTTTTACGGAGATAAAAGCGCAGAGTACAGCACCTTTTCACTGTCCAAAAAAACCGGATGTCTAACGGATGGGTTATTTTGATTATTGGTGTCAATGTAAAAGGAATGCAAACTGATTGTAATCCGTTTGCATCCATTATTTTGATTTCAATGGGATTTTTAACGGATCAGTTTTATATCCTTATTCTGATCTAAAAATGGATCACAGTGACCGATTGTACAACCCAAGTGTGAACTCAGATACACACAAGCGTGTTCAGTTCGTGGTATACAGACCGTATGTTGGCAGTATTTCCCGGACCGAACAAGGGAGCCGGGCTCCTAGCATCATAGTTATCTATGATGCTAGGTGTCCCTGCCTCCCCGTGGAAGTACTGTCCCATACTGAAAACATGATTACAGTATGGGATAGTTTTCCTGCAGCGATGAAGCGACTCCTATCATCATAGATAACTAGGATGCTAGGAGCCAGCCTCCCTGCAGTGCATTTGGTCCGGGAAATACTGCCGACATACGGTCCGTATCATGGACCGAACACGCTTGTGTGAATCTGGCCTTAGGGATAATGCTCAAGATTAGAGGGCAGCGCGGATTCTAGTGTTTAGACCAGGGGTCTCAAACACGCGGCCTGTGGGCCACATGCGGCCCCTAAGGCTGTCATCTGCGGCCCGCAGGGCACCGTAGCTCCCTCGAGAGGAAAGAGCAGGCAGAAGGAGGAGTGCACCAGCAAATGACGGAGCCCCTGACGTCACTGTCCGTATATGGACAGTGATGTCAGGCGCTTCCCAGATTCTGAGTCCCAGAGCAAAGCTTATACTAGCGCTCTGCCCGGGACTCCAACTCTGGGGTTGCCCCTGACATCACTGTGCTCTGCTCTGGGTTTGCCCTGCTGTCACATTCGGTCCAGGAGGATCCCCTGACGTCACCGTCTATGGACGGTGACGTCAGGGGCTCCTCCAGCAGAGGCATCCCCGGCCTAAGCGTCAGCAACACTCAGGCTGGGGATTCCACTCCTAGTGGGGTGTGTGTGGCACTATCTACAGAGGGCACTGTGGCATTATCTAGGGGGTGTGGCATTATCTAGCGGGCAATGTGGCATTATCTAGAGGGCACTGTATAAAAAGGGGCTGCTCAATCATCATATTCTTGTGTCTGCCAAACGCTGCCAACTGAGCAACCAGACTGCATTTAGCGACACTTAAATAAGAAAACTGGATAATGTAGTATTTTTGTAGTAATGTAGTATTATAGTAATGTAGTATTATAATAGTAATGTAGTATTGTTACAGTAGTTCAAATAACTAATTAACAATAATTTTGTATTGTATCAAATTTGAAAGTAATGCGGCCCGTCAACTTCACATTCTTTCCATGTGCGGCCCATTTACCTGGGAGAGTTTGAGACCCCTGGTTTAGACCATAGCTTATATATACTCTCCTCAACATTGAAATCGCAACACCAAGAATGGCAAGCCATAAGGTTATGCAAATCGTGGAAGTAGCAGGTGTCGCTAAGTTCTGCAAATAATCAAATCTTTAAGAACCTACCTCTAGTCTGTGGCATGTGGGAGGCATAAAAGCCAAATTGAAAGCAAAGATTTTTTTTGCCACATGAAGCCCCAAAAAAGTGGTGTGGGATTATTGTGCGATGCTTCCTATTCATCGACGTGCCAGTTATCGCAGACTGAGAGGTACAGGATCCTTGAACTGAGAGACCTTGGTTTATCACTCTGGCAGATCGCAACGCGCCTAGGCCAAGATGTCAGCGCTGTTCAACTTTGCATGTGCCGGAGGTCTGGGAGAACAAGAACGAGCGGGAACGACAGAAATAGGTGCGCAGAGGCATACCTCTCAACAGACAGATCGTCTGATTGGAAGAATTGCGCGTAGTTGCCCCTAGGTGAATACCTTGAGGGGTGTAGTTTCCAAAATGGGGTCACTTTTTTTTGGGGGGGGGGGGGCATTTAAACTGTTTTGGTCCCACAGGGGCTTTGCAAATGCAACCAGAAACCAATCCAGCAAAATCTGTACTCCAAAAGCCAAACGACACTCCTTCCTTTTTGAGCCGTACTGTGTGCCCAAACAGCAGTTTATGACCACATATGGGGTATTGCCGTACTTGAGAAATGCTTTACAAATGTTGTTGTACTTTTTTTACCTTTATTTGTTGAGAAAATGAAAAATTTTGAACTAAATCTACGAATTATTGAAGAAAAGGGACTTTTTTTATTTTCACTGCCCAATTCTAATAAAATCTATGAAACATCTGTGGGGTAAAAATGCTCACTACACCCGTAGATTAATTTTTCAAGGGGTGTAGTTTCGTGAATGGAGTAAATTTTGGGTAATTTACACTGTACTGATACCTTAGGGGCTTTGCAAAAGCGACATGGTGTCAAGAAATCAATCCAGAAAATCTGTGCTCCAAAAGCCAAATGGCGCTCCTCTCCTAAACCTTGCCGTCTGTCCAAACAGCAGTTTATGACCACATATGGGGTATTTCCGTACTCCAGAGAAGTTTATTTACAAATGTTGGGGTTCTTTTTTTCCTTTATTTGTTGAGAAAATGAAAAATTTTGAGCTAAAGCTACGTCTTATTGAAGAAAAATGATTGTTTTTATTTTCACTGCCCAATTCTAATCAATTCTATGAAACCCCTGTGGGGTCAAAATGCTCACTACACCACTAGATGAATTCCTCAAGGGGTGTAAATGGAGTCACTTTTTGGGTGTTTCCTATTTTGGTCCTTCAGGCGCTTTGCAAGTGCGACATGGCCTCTGCAAACCATTCCTGCTAAATTTGACCTCCAAAAGCCAAATGGTGTGCTTTCCCTTCTAACCCTGCTGTGTGTCCAAACAGCCACTTAGGATCACATGTGGGGTACGGTTTTACTCGGGAGGAATTGCTTTACAAAGGTTGTGGTGCTTTATCTCCTTTAGTCCTTGTGGAAAGTAGAAAAAATTAGCTAAACCTAAATTTTCATTGAAAGAATGTAGATTTTAATTCCAATAATTTCTGCAATAACCCTGTGGGGTCAAAATGCTCACGATACCCCTAGATAATTTCCTTGAGGGATCTAGTTTCCCAAATGGGGTCACTTTTGGGGGATTTACACTGTTTTGACACCGCAAGAGCCCGTCAAACCTGAAATGGTGCCTAAAATATTTTCTAATATAAAAAATAGGCCCAAAATCCACTAGGCTCTCCTTTGCTTCTGAGGCGTGTGCTTTAGTCCAGTAGCACACTAGGTTCACATGTGGGATATTTCTAAAAACTGCAGAACCTGGGCAATAAATATTGAGTAGCATTTCTCTGGTAAAACTTTGTGTTACAAACCGAATGGATTAAAAATGAAATTCTGCAGAAAACAAAAGAAATTTGTAAATTTCACCTCTACTTTGCTTTAATTTCTGTGAAACGTCTAAAGGGTTAAGAAACTTTCTAAATGCGGTTTTGAATACTTTGAGGGGTGAAGTTTTTAAAATGGAGTGACTTACTGTGGGTTTCTAATATATACGTCCCTAAAAGCCACTTCACGACTGAACTGGTCATTTAAATTTAGAAAAATGCTAATCTTTGGTGTTTTTCTACAATTAAATACTGAATGTAGAGCAAATTTTGCCAGTAACATGAAGCCCAATGTGTCACAAGAAAACAATCTCAGAATCGCTTGGATAGGTAAAAGCATTCCAAAGTTATTACCACATAAAGTGAAACATGTCAGATTAAAAAATGAGGCGGTCAGGAGGGTCAAAAGTGGTCAAAGCGGGAAGGAGTTAATGTGTGTATATACAGTATATCAGTAATAAAGGTTTGTGTATAAATTCTTGTATATAGTGACTGTATGTACTCCATACATCTTTATCACTGTGTTCATCACCTCTTTATGGTGAAATCACTGTGTACCTTCTCCTTGTATTATGATGATGCGTATATATTACTCCAGTTTTATTACATCACTGTGTATTATCCTCATATAGTGATACACTGTGACCATGCTTACTGTACTGTGACAGCAGTATTATTCCTGTGACTGAGGGAGTACTCACCATTGTTGGCTAAGGGTATTCAACTGTCACATGAGAAAAAAAGGTATATTTCTAAAATACTGGCATTAAGAAAATATCTTAGTCAAACTAGAACACAATCCCCCCCCCCCTATTTTTGGGGATCTAGACTATATATTATATTATACTTAATATAATATTAGTCCATGTTGATGGACCAGGCAAGCTTCTGACATTTTTCTTCTGTCTTCCTGAGCAAAGTTTCGATGGTAAATTTTGTGAGATTTATAAAATTTTAAATGCACAACCACAAAGACACACATTTCCAACAACTGATCAGCCATTGTTTTTGTTTTATTTATCCATATAAAAAGCAGGTAAAAAATACATTTTTTTTAATAAATAAAAAGTACCTAATATAATTCACACAAATCAACCAAACACAACCAATATTCTAAATCACTTAAAGAGGCTCTGTCACCAGATTTTGCAACCCCTATCTCCTATTGCAGCAGATAGGCGCTGCAATGTAGATTACAGTAACGTTTTTATTTTTAAAAAATGAGCATTTTTGGCCAAGTTATGACCATTTTTGTATTTCTGCAAATGAGGCTTGCAAAAGTACAACTGGGCGTGTTTACAGTAAAAGTCCAAGTGGGCGTGTATTATGTGCGTACATCGGGGCGTTTTTACTTCTTTTACTAGCTGGGCGTTAGGAATGGGAGTGTATGATACTGACGAATCAGCATCATCCACTTCTGTTCGTTAACACCCAGCTTCTGGCAGTGCACAGACACACAGCGTGTTCTCGAGAGATCACGCTGTGATGTCACTCACTTCCTGCCCTATGTCCTGCATCGTGTCGGCCACATCGGCACCAGAGGCTACAGTTGATTCTGCAGCAGCATCAGCATTTGCAGGTAAGTAGCTACATCGACTTACCTGCAAACGCCGATGCTGCTGCAGAATTAACTGTAGCCTCTGGTGCCGATGTGTCCTCGCTCGTCCGACACGATGCAGGACCTGGGGCAGGAAGTGAGTGACGTCACAGCGTGATCTCTCGAGAACACGCTGTGTGTCTGCACTGCCAGAAGCTGGGCGTTCTGAAGAGAAGTGGATGATACTTCTCGTCAGAACGCCCAGCTAGTAAAAGAAGTAAACACGCCCCGATGTACGCACATAATACACGCCCACTTGGACTTTTACTTTAAACACGCCGAGTTGGACTTTAGCAAGCCTCATTTACATAAATACAAAAATGGTCATAACTTGGCCAAAAATGCTTGTTTTTTTAAAAATAAAAACGTTACTGTTATCTACATTGCAGCGCCGATCTGCTGCAATAGCAGATAGGGGTTGCAAAATCTGGTGACAGAGCCTCTTTAAATTAAAAATGCCAAACCGGACAAATCCTTCTTAAGCTTACCCATGACAAACATTACACACGACTGAAGCCTCTGACAAGGTCTACGTAGGTATTGCTTCATATAGGTCATGATATATCTAATAATGGTAAATCAAGATCAACTGAATTTGTTTTAGAAATCTTGAAGAGGTTTCAACACTCATTATTATTATTAATATTATTAATAAGCGACAATAATTCCAGGGCGCTGCACAAACGAAATAAACAAGGGTTTAAAAGAGGCTCTGTCACTGGTTTAGTAATTCCCAATCTCCTAGCTAATCTGATAGGCGCTGTCACACTGATAATTCTAGTGAAAATTGTGTCCTAAAACATTATTTGAAAAGTTATGAGCTTTTTTTCTAAATAGGCAAATGAGGCTATACTAGACAACTGGGAGGTAACAGCAGGGATTCTCCTGAGGTGGAGCCGCCTTACAGCCTCTGACACTGTCCTATCAGCATGAAGCTGCTTCACACAGTGGGAGAGACAGAGGCTGGAGGGAAGGGGGATCACTTCAAATAGCCATATCTCCGGCTGTGGACCACCTAGATTGGCAGTTCTGGTGGCATATGAAAGAGTAGATTCTAATCTTTCATATGGCACCAGACTCCCAGTTATGACACAACCAGAGGTATCACCAGTTGAATACACAGTCAGGAATGGAAGCTGTATACTGTATGATCAGGCTTGACAGGGAAGGGGGAGAAGCTGGATGCTGATTGGACAGCGTCATACAGAAAACATTACACCACCCAGAGTGAAAAGAAAGAGTCACCTCCTATTTGGCTATTAGAGCCGCATTAGCATATTCAGAAAAATGCTCATAACTTTGCAAATAATGAACGTTTTGGAAAACAAATCACACTGTAGTTATCAGCAGCAAAGCGCCTATTAGATTAGTTAGGAGATAGGGAATGAATAAACTGGTGACAGAGTGTCTTTAAATACACATCATGAGACAATAAAAACAAGTATGGATGCAGCCATCTTTATCTTGACTGATAACTTGCTGCAGCGTGATATCACACAACAAAAGCCATTGACAAGTCATTGAAAAAAAGTCAAGATAAAGGATCTTGTCACTGTGTATTTAATGTGTTAGAAGTCAAGATAAAAACGGCTACATCTGTACATTAGGCATGAGTTTGCTGAGTGACACACTGATATAAAAAGAATTAGCCAAGCGACAATGTTTTGGGCCGTTTTAGCTAATAGGAGAACAGATCGGTCCCTGTAATAAGCTGCCCTTATATCGGATGATGGTTCTGATTCAATGACAAGCACCCTGAAAGTGAAACATATCGAACTCTGGTAAGATTATCTGCAAATTGATACGTATAAAGTGAGTTTTAATCATATATCTTAATCCAATCCCTCAGAGAACGTTAACCACTGCAGGAGTTTTTGGTCATTGATCTGTCCAAGAAAAGGGCACGTGTGGCAATGCAATGATCCAATATTTCCCACTGTATGAATGATTGTGGTAAATATTCTCATGTATTTTCCTCTCCAGAAAGATCTGATAAAATAAAAAAGCTCATTGTATTTGGGGAAAATCTTTACATCTAGTGTTACATAAGTGATATAGTTGAGAAATGACGTTTCCATCAAATTCAATCAGGGGAGGGGAGAAGATGTGTGTGGCTTTGTTTCCCCCTGATTTATTTTGGGGCTTGGTTTGAAATCTCGATTTTGGGGTCAGCTGGGGGGGGGGGGGTCTGAATTTATTAATTGTTCTTGAGTCTAAATTCATTTTAGGGTCTGGTCTTTGGTCTAAATGAAGTTTGGGGTCTAGGGTCTGAACTACATAGTATGGTTGAAAAAGACGTCATATCTCCAAGTTAAACCGAGGAATGGGAGGAGGCAAAGAAATATGGGTAACCTATAGAACTTTTTTTTACCGCTATTGAACCAGAGGGAGGTTTTTTACAAAAAAAATAAATAAATACCCATGAGGCATTAACCAATCTGCCCATAAAAAGTAAAAAATTCCCTCCTGATCCCAAGTTGCAATCCGACGGGATTAACATTCAAACAAAAATTCTACACATTGACATAGGAGCAGATATTTTTTAATTCTAGGAAATTATCTAAGCTTTTTTTAAAGCCTTCTACTGTCCCTGCTGTGACCAGCTCCTGCGGTAGACTATTCCATAGATTTACAGTTCTTATGGCAAAGAAGTGTTGTCACCTCAGGAGACTGAACCTTTTTTTCGCCAGATGGATGGAGTGGAACAGGTTTTCACCATATTTTTTATATGGGCCATTTATAAAACGTATACAAGTTAAACATGTTCCCCCTTAGTGGTCTCTTTTCAAGGCTAAATAGGTTTAGTTCTTTAATCTTTCCTCATAACTACATGGCATCCTTTCCATGAACTGGAGCCCAGAACTGAACTGCATATTCTAGATGAGGCCTCACTAAGGCTTTGTAAAGTGGTAATATTACATCCCTGTCCCGTGAATCCATGCCTCTTTTAATACACGACAATATCCTGCTGGCCTTAGAAGCAGCTGATTGACATTGCATGCTGTTATTTAGTCTATGATCTACAGGTACAGCCAGATCCTTCCCAGACTCTCCCAGTATAGCTCTCTCTAGGACATATAATGCATGCAGATTGTTGATACCCAGATGCATAACTTAACCAACCTGTTCTGTTGTATATAAAGGGCTAAATAACCCATTGAGTAGCTCTGCCTTTTTTTGATCCCCCATGACCAACTCCCCATTACCACTATTTAAGGGTCCTTTATGTTCAAATATATAAATGCCAAAAAAAAACACAAGATTAGAAGGATTTTTAGGAATTTGTTTTGCTATCTTTGGCCACCTGACCTTAATTTTGTAAACTTGCTGATTTTATTACTTTTTTTTGCAGATTTTATTACGTTAAACCCTCAGATTTATATTTTTCAAATGCCCTTTTTTGTCATTTATTGTCCTTTTTACAGTATGTGTAAGCCATGTGGAGTTTAATTTTAGTTGTTAAGACTGGTTACCTATAGGAAAACTTGTAGTATAATTACCCAGAGTAGATTTTAAGCACTCACATTTATCATTTGTACCGTTATCCGACAATAGTGGTTACCAGTCCAGGTCCTATAGCGCAGCCCTCAACCTGGGATTTGATCTCCCTCCTCATCCCGTGTTTCAATTCTTCCCCTCCCCTGCTAGAATTCTCTTCCCCAGCAGAGCAGACCCCCTACCATTCAGGTGCCAATCACCTGCAGACTAAAGCATGATCCATCTCCCTTACACCAAGACTTAAACCATGCACTTAACTTGCTTAATTTTCGGGTGTAGTGTCTGAATGAATTTTGGGGCTGGCTATGATACGAATACTAATGGCTCAGAAAGTGCTTTGGACTACTTGTTTTTACTCAGGATTTGCCACAAAACTCTTATGTTCTATAGATGTAAACATGCACCGTGGTTATAGTCCACGGGAAGTGAATAAAGGAGGTTCTTGAACTAAAACCACATAATTGGTGCCCTCCGAGATTTAACACTTTGATAGCAGAGAATTTTACAAGCTCAAATATACATAAACCTGAGCAGAATGCCGGCTTCACAAAAAAATTACGCAAAACAAGCATAACTTACTATTATAAAATGAATGTCTACACGAAGCACGATGCACTTTCAAGCCCTTTTTTAACTAAAAACATGTACAGAAATTATGACAAAAACGTAAACATTGGACGCACGTGTCCCAGGTATGTGAACATCAAGATGATTCCTTTTTATTGCATTATAAATATTCTCAATATGCTCTATCCACGAGCATAGTCTATTGTAATAAGTTTGGTTCTTACTTGATGTTAAAGGGGTAATCTGATATCATGTGAATGGGGCTAAGCTGCAATACCAGACACAACCCAGAGACAGGAGTGGCCCCGGTTTCTGGAAAAACAGACACCCCCTTTAAATTCTCAGCTATTTGTTCCCACAGGGTTTTGGATACACCCTATGATCCTCTAGCTTGTTCCCTCATCATCACTTTCCATATTGACTGGGAGGTAGCCTCCCTCCCGTGGCAAGCAGAGACAGCAGCCAGCTCCACTCAGGTCCAGCTCCTTGAAATTAAAGTCTTTTATTTTCAGGCATCTGAAGTCAGTCTCATCAAAAGCATTACACATTTCCTTGAGTTTTGTCCAAAACAGATAGGACAATCCAATACCTAGAGCCTGTGACAAAGAAAGGATTAAAAACAATAGTTATAGAGAAAAAAAACCCACAAAAATAGTTATCATACACACAGAGATGGTGCATATTAGAATTGATTATTTTTTATATGTAGTGACAGTTTAGCAGACTCGTATGTAGCTCAATGTCTAGAGTTACGGATGCGGTCCTGTCGTGGTGGCCAAACTTGCACAGTTTTCTCTCATTAGTTTATTGTAGCCAGGGTCATCTGCAATAGTACCCGACCCAGCCATCTCTCTGAAGCTCCATAGAGATCTATGGACGGTTCAAGAGCATGCGCAGTATCCCTGGAGTCATTAAAAGGTGTTGCAGACCTTATCAGGGCCTTGACAGTGCACTAGCTCAATGGCACGGTTATTCTTGGCAGCATTCAAGTTTTCTCTCCCTAAAAAGAATGCTATTATATGTGTTTTTTACATTATTATTATAAATCATGCACAGAAAATATAAAGTACGGAGCCTGATACACTTATATAGCATCATCGGAAGTGTGCACCTTCAGGGCAGCGGCCAATGACATCAGCCGCTGGTCTGAACTGTCAATCATACTCGGGAGTACCATCCCCCACAAAAAACAGCAAATGTGAAAGTGGCGTGAAGCAACGGTCCAGGAGTGAACATAAATGGCAAAATGAGAATACCCCTTTAAGGACATAGCGATTTTTTTAGTTTATAAATCACTGCCGTCCAAGATCCAGAACTTTTTCTTTCCTGTTGACGTAGCGGTTAGATGGCTTCTTTGTTAAAATGTAATAGTACGTCCCATTGCAGAAAGGGGTTAAACAAAATGTAATGTTAGACAAAGGGAACATGAGTAAAACACCTAATATACATAATATAAACACATAATATAGTTGAAGTTTGAATTATTACTGAACAAATCTAAAGAGCAAAGCAAAAAAAAAAACTTTAAAAAAAATCTGTGGAAAAACGCCATGTAAACACAGCGTAAACATGAGCTTACCAAAAAAAACGCAAAGCGCCTCATCGTGCAGGTCACCTAGTTGTAGAGCGGTAAGAGACACAAGTGAATATATGCTCAACTGAGCAAGTTGTGCAAGTGACAGGCACAACCCTGCTGTAAGTGTAGAAGACGTGTGTTAGCGGCATCTGGGCTGAAACGCGTAGGCATAATAAACTATAGAGGTTTCATTTTTCTCTTACTTCTTGATCCTAGATACATCCTAAGGCTAGTTTCATAAAAAAGTAATACGTCCCTATGATGCTGTTAGTTACGGTCTTTAGATCCCCACTCAAGCTGGCATTTGCGGCAGTAATGTGCACTGAAATGCCGCAACAAAATGCATTACAATGTAAGTTATTGTTTTGTTTTCATTTTGGTGTGGATTTTGAGGCCAGTTCAACTGCGGAAATATTTACGCGATGTGTAAACCCAGCCTAACTGTCCCCTGTTCATCTTTTTAGCAGAGTCCTGCAGGTTTTGTGCCAATATCGCCTGATATTTGGAACTGTTCATAATTCCCTCGACCTTGACTAAAGCCCCGGTTCCAGCTGCAGAAAAACAGCCCCAAAGCATAATGCTGCCTCCACCATTATTCACTGTGGGTATGGTGTTCTATTGGTGATGTGCAGTGTTGGCTTTGCACCAAACATACCTTTTGGAATTATGGCCAAAAAGTTCAACCTTGGTCTCATCAGACCATAACACGTTTTCCCACATGCTTTTAGCAGACTTGATGTAGGTCTTTGCAAAACATAGCCGAGCTTGGATTCTTTTTCATTGTTAGAAAAGGCTTCCGTCTTGCCACCCTACCCCACACACATGAAGAATACGGGAGATCACAGGTCACATGCTCATGTGCTCGAAAAGGTCACATGGTTTTCCGAAGGCCCAAATTCTAATGTTGTGCTATTGACTTGACCACTGATGTGAAAGGTCGCCTCGTCGCTGACCACCAGCATGTCAGCAAATTTGTCCTCTTACAGTCGGCCCTACAAGTCAATGCAAAAGTCAGGGCGTCTCGATTTGTCGTCTGATTTCAGCTCCTGAAGAAGATGGAATCTGCATGGCTTACAATGCAGATGTTTTCATAAGATACGCCATACCGTGGCACCTGTAGCTCCATACTATTCAGCCTGGTTGACTTTCTATGATTACGCTCGTTCATGGCTCAAATCCTGTTCATGGTCTCTTCCGAAGTCTTTGGGTGGCCCGGATTTGTCCCATGACAAACACCCAGTGCTTTCCAATGCTTCACCCAACATGAAATGCATTTTCTATGCGGAGCACATTTTCAAAATTTATTCTGAAAGTTTTGCTGTGCTGTCACAACAGACCCCGTTCTTGCAAATTCCATCACGCAAAAAGCTTTTTCTTGCTTCGATGTCGCCATCTTATGTCACACTCTGTAAGCACATTTCAAATTTGGCTCTTGAAAATGAAAGCAGTGCTGTGATTGGCTGCTGTGGGCAACTGAGCCAGTTTTGCTTTAATTTTCAGTCACTGGCCATTTACCACTGATGTTACTTTAACTACAGGCCTTTACATTTGCACCATATAAAATCGGACTGGAGAGTGTCCATTTCCAAGGTAATGGGACCGACAGTGAGCGGTGCTCTCTCCAAATAAAGAACGATTGGTACGGTGATCTGCCAAAATTACACCAAGGGTGCAACACCAAATCATCTCAAGCCCCACTAAGGTAGCAGGGCAGAAACCACTGCTAACCAAGAGTGTCATCAATGCTCCGGTCACATTAGAATATTTTTTTTTTAAAAAAGCCTCTGTTTAATCTCCAAGCTCTCTAGGATGATAATCTATAGGTAGGAGTCAAAATGGAACTCTGTGGAAAACACAATCCCTTCTGTGGCAAACACAGCATTTCAAAGGAAAGAACACCAGCACCATCATGGAGGTGGTGTGATGGTGTGCGATGCTTTGCTGCTTCACGAGCTGAACCACTTGTAACAAATTTTGTACTCAACCAGAAAAGTCTTTACAGAGAATGGGTTGTGCAGTGAGACAATTAGTCTACATCTGAACAAATGAATAACAAAATTAACGTTTTGGGTTGGCCGAGTCAAAGCTTGGATTTGAACCAAAAATACATTTTGTGGGAGAACATGGAACAGTTTCATGTGTGTGAATTCAAGCAGATAAGACGTTTCAACCCACTCATTGCTTAACAGATATGCCAGACGGCAAGCAAAATGCTGGAAGAGTATGGTTGCAATTTATTTTTATTTACTACCGGCGGTGCAAGGGTTTGGGGGCCGCTACTCTTATTGGACTTTATACAGGTTTTCTGGGAATTTTCATAAGCTCTCTATGAGCCTTAAAGAAAAAACATTAGACGTTGCCTTATAGTTACAATACAAATTCTCATCTCCTTGGTACCCAATGCTCGCTTGTTTATAAACTAGCATCATGTGTCAGCCACACCATGACTATCTACGGCAGCCACAATGATTGAATGTCATCCAGTGACGTCACAGTGCATGGTAGCAATTGGCTGCTGTAGTCATGTGACATGGTGTCACTATGGATGACATGTCATGATGCTGGATTGTAAGCCAGGGAATGGTGAAACTTACTACAGTAAGCGAATGACATTTATTGAAATTCCCAGGAAAACCCTTTTACGTAAATATTTTATTTGTTTACTCTGGTTGCCTTTGTAGAAAATCACATTGCGTTAAAAAAAACAGTGTGGCAAATATGCGACACATGCGGATCTTCATATTCTTGTGGAGATCTGAATGTGTCACCCGCAACCAGGGTTGGGATACGGCTGGTTCGCCAGTTTCTTCCAAACCAGCTATTAAAAGTACAGCTTGTTCGCGGAACCGGGGTGAAACGGGTGATTTGCCTAGCGCTGCCCTGCAAGGCACAGGATACCTCGCTATTCAGCGCTTTAGCGATGATGCAATTGGCGCGATTATGTCATTGCGCAGCTGTGTCGTTCCGCTGTATAAGGCCTGGCGTCGCTGGACGACTGCAAGGGAATGGCGACAGGTAAGCTGAACACTTATTTTATTTTTTTCTTATGGTGGGAAGTTTGGGGTTTAAACTGAATTTGCAAATGATCTCTGTACTGAGCTGTATTTGTGCATTATATATGTACTTAGCTTGGTTCTGGTGCTGTATATAACTCCAAAACCAAGCTCATACATACATACATACATATATATATATATATATATATATATTATATATATATATATACACATATATTATATACACACACACACACACACACACACACACACACACACACACAGCACATGAATACAGCACCAGAACCAAGCTCAGTATAAATACAGCCAAGCTCAGTACATGTATATATGATTTGGGATTGGTTATTATGATGTATTTATGTACCGATCTTTGTTCTGGTGCTGTATATATGTACTGAGAGTGGTTCTAGTGCTGTATTTATATGTTGAGCTTGGTTCTGGAGATGTATATATGTGTACTGAGCTTGATTGTTATGATGTATATAACCCCAGAACCAAGCTCGCTCATACATACATACATACATACATACATACATATATATATATATATATATATATATATATATATGTACTGTGTACATGTATATGTATATGTGTACTGAGCTTGATTGTTATGATGTGTGTGTATAATATATATATATATATATATATATATATATATATATATATATTATACACACACATCATAACAATCAAGCTCAGTACACATATACATATACACAGTACACATATATATGTATGAGATTGGTTCTGGGGTTTTATACACATCATAACAATAAAGCTCAGTACACGCGTAGCGGAAAGGCAGCTGGCCAACCAGGTACAATACAATGTCTATAGTCCAGAAAGGATACCTATGGCAATGTAGACAGTAGCGGTGAATCAGGCTTAAGATGAGGCTCCGGCAGCAGGCAGACACCCGGTGGGTGTAACACAGTAGATGCAGCGGAAGACACAACTCGACTTCAACTCTAGATGGCACAGAGGCATAGTAGCACAGGATACAGGGTACAGGCAGCAGGAACAGGTAACACTGGGAACCGGAAAACACTAGGAGACCATTTGCAAGACAAACTAAGGTAACACAACAACGCTCAGGCAATGACCACGGTCGTCAGAGGGTGTCAGAAAGACGGTCCGTGGCCAGGGACATTACAGTATCCCCACTCTTACGCCCCCTCCTCTTGGTGCCAGAGCGGGAGAGAAACTTCCTCATGAGGACAGGGGCATCGATGTTCTCCTCTGGCTCCCAAGACCTCTCTTCTGGACCAAATCCTCTCCAATCCACCAAATAAAACGTCCTTCCTCTCATTTTCTTGGTGGCCAGGATCTTCCTTACTTCGAAAGTCCCTGACGAGCCGTCAGGAGCCACTGCGGAACTAGGAGTCCTAGAGTAGCGGCTCAGGACCACGGGCTTCAGCAGGGAGACATGGAAGGAGTTAGGTATCTTGAAGGTAGGAGGCAGCCGAAGCTTGAAAGACACAGGATTAATTTGCAGCAGAATCTCGAAGGGTCTGAGGAACCTGGGAGCAAATTTGCAAGACGGGACCCTCAGCTGGATATTCCTGGAAGACAGACAGACCTTTGTACCTGGAATAAACTGGGGAGGTTCTCGTCTTCTAGTGTCTGCCTTTCTCTTCATGCGGTCCACCGCCAGCAGAATAGAAGATCGGGTCTGTTGCCATATCTGCAGAAAGTCCCTGAAGGTAGAGTCATCTGCAGGTACCTGGGACATAGTAGAGACAGGAAGAGGAATTCGAGGATGCTGGCCGTAGACAATGAAGAATGAACTGGAGGTGGTGGACTCACTGGTATGGTTATTATAGAAGAACTCAGCCCACGGGAGCAGCTGCACCCAGTCATCATGCCGCCTGGAGACAAAGTGCCGCAGATAGTTTTCCATAATCTGGTTAACCTTTTCGACTTGACCATTGGACTGAGGATGATAGGCCGAGGAGAAGTCCAACTTTACACCGAGGAGACCGCAGAGTGCTCTCTAGAACTTTGTGGTGAACTGGACCCCTCGATCCGAAACAATATGCAGAGGCAAACCGTTCAGACGGAAGATGTGTTGAACGAAGAGATCAGCCAGTCGAGCAGCAGAGGGCAGGCCAGTCAGAGGAACAAAATGAGCCATTTTAAAAAAACGATCCACCACCACCCAGACCACACTGCATCCAGCAGAGAGAGGCAGATCTGTGACAAAGTCCTTTGCAATATCTTGACAGGGGGCATCAGGCACAGGCAGTGGTTGGAGCAGACCAACTGGTCTGGAAAGGGCAACTTTATTTGCTGCACATACCGTACAGGAGGAGACAAAGTCTGTGACGTCTTTGGGCAGCGTGGGCCACCAGAACTGATGGGCAATTAGGTCTCGGGTCTTACGGGCACCCTTGTGACCTGCCAGCTTGATTCTTCCTCTGTCTGCCAGACGTACAAAAGTCCTTCCCGGAGGAATATCAAGAAGGGTCAATAATATTCTGTGGGAACTCCACAGTGTCCTCTGTCTCAAATGACCTAGACAAGGCATCGGCCCTCACATTCCAGTCAGCAGGTCGGTAGTGGAGCTCAAACTGGAACCGAGCAAAGAACAGTGACCATCTGGCTTGACGAGGATTCAGCCGTTGGGCCATATGAAGATAGGTCAGGTTCTTGTGGTCCGTGAAGACCAGGATTGGATGAGCTGCGCCTTCTAGTAATTGTCTCAATTATTGCAGAGCCAGCTTGATGGCCAGTAACTCCCGATCCCCAATCTAGTAGTTGCGCTCTGCGGGAGAAAAAAGCTTGACATACCACAGTCTTGCCTTTCGAACCTCTCTGGAACAAAAGTGCGCCAGCACCAACAGAGGAGCCGTCCACCTCCAATGAAAACTGTAGGGATACATCAGGATGATGAAGGAAAGAGGCTGACGTGAAGGGCTTTTTTTTAAGTTTTGAACGCGGCTTTTGCTTCTGGAGTCCACTCCTTGGCATTCATGCCCTTTTTGGTGAGAGTAGAGATGGGAGCTGTCAAAGAAGAGAAGTTGGGATTGAACAGCTGGTAGAAGTTGGCGAATCCCAGGAAGCGTTGTATGGCCCTTAAGCCTTGAGGGCATGGCCATTCCAGGACAGCCTTTACCTTCTCATGGTCCATCTTGAGGCCCTGATCGTAGATAATATAGCCCAAGAAGGGTAGAGACTTTCTTTCAAACACGCACTTCTCCAGCTTGGCATCAAGAGGATTCTCCCTTGAGAAGCAAAACCTGGCGGACATGACTGATGAGTTACTGGATCTGGGGAAAAAAAAATCTAAATGTCATCAAGATACACCACAACACAGACATAGAGGAGATCACGAAAAATGTCATTGACAAATTCTTGAAAAACCACGGGGGCGTTACATAGGCCAAAGGGCATAACCAGGTATTCATAGTGCCCATCACGTGTATTAAATGCAGTTTTCAACTTGTCATTCTGACGAATACGGATTAGATTGTAGGCCCCCCCGCAGGTCCAGTTTAGAAAAAAAATTTGCCCCCAGTATGCGATCAAACAGTTCCGAAATTAAAGGCAATGGGTATCTGTTCTTTACAGTGATCTGGTTGAGACCCCGGTAGTCAATGCAGGGTGGGAGGGATCCATATTTTTTCTTGACAAAGAAAAACCCGGCTCCGGCCGGGGATTAGGAGTTACCTATGAAGCCCCTCTCAAGATTCTCCTTAATGTAGGTTGACAGACTGGCTCTACGGTAAGGAGAGAGGGTATACTCTACTGCGAGGAGAGGACGAATCCGGAATCAAGTCGATAGGACAATCATACGCTCGATGTGGAGGCAACATCTCTGCTTCCTTCTTGTTGAAGACATCTGCGAACTGAGAGTAGCAAGGAGGCAACCCTGAGAAATGACTGATGCGGAGGAGGCTGAAGCGGATGGATATGCCCCAGACAGCGGTTGAGATACTTGGGACCCCACTGGAGAACCTCTCCGGAATCCAATCCAGGACTGGGGTGTGTAGACAGAGCCAAGGCAAACACAGCAGCACGGGGATGACAGCCTTGGGCAGGACAAACAGGGAGATGAGCTTGGAGTGAAGGGCTCCCACTTGAAGCCTCCGCGTCTTGGTCACGGACAAAATTGGATCAGGCAGCGGCAGTCCATTTACAGAGGCAAAGGTCAACTGCCTTTCCAGCAGAACAGTGGGCAAATGAAGCAGGTCCACAAGATCTTGGCAGATGAAATTGGCTGCAGAGCCAGAGTCCAGGTAGGCAGAGACCGGATGGGGCCTCTCGCCTGCGACGATGGTCACAGGAATGAACATTTTGGAGGAGCGTTCTCTATTAAATGCTGTATTGCCCAGGGTTGTCTCCCGAACTAATCCTAGGCATTGGGGTTTTTTGGCTACTGGGGAGACTGACGCACGATACGGCCAGCGAGGCCGCAATATAGGCAGAGTACTGATGTGAGCCTGCGTTGCTTTTCCTGTACTGACAGTTTAAGCCGGTCCCCCTTCATTGGGACCTCGGGTGGAGCAGTAGACGAAGGCAAGAGGGGTTGCTGGAAGTTGGGAGCCAGTCTAGGAAGCCGTCTCTCTTGTCGAACTTCCTGAGATCTTTCCTTGAGCCTTATCCACTCGAGTGGCAAGTTGAATCAGGTTGTCCAAGGTTGATGGTAGATTCCGAGCAGCAAGTTCGTCCTTGATCTCGGGTGATAGGACATGCCAGAAGAAAGCTAATAACGCCTCGTTGTTCCAGGACAGTTCTCCTGCCAGGCTCCGGAATGGGATGGTGTACTCGCCCACTGAGGCGTCCTCCTGGCGAAGGTTCAGCATAGCATTGGCTGACGACGAGACTCATCCAGGCTCCCGAACCCCTGGAAGTCTTGGGTCTCAGGTCCTTGTCGTTCCCAGATTGGGTTCGCCCACTCCAGGGCCTTGCCAGCAAGTAAGGAGATAATAAAGGCAATCCTGGCTCCGTCTAAAGGAAATGCTCTGGCGTGCAGGGTGAAGTGGATATGACACCGGTTAAGGAATCCCCTGAACGCGCTTGCGTCTCCATGGAAACGAGGTGGCAGTGAGAACCGAGGCTCAGAGCCAGAACTGCCAGGAGGTGTAGCAGGAGGGTCAATCGGAGGAGCTTGAACAGGAGCAGAGAAGGAAGCAGCTAGCGCCCAAAGCTGCTGTGCCATGGAATCTACTGCGACAAGAAGTTGATCCTGTCATGCTCGCAGATCCTGCAGGTCTGCCTGCATGGCTTGGAAGGAAGACAGACCTTTGAAATGACCAGCGGGGTCCATGGCCTGAGTCTACTGCCGCGTAGCGGAAAGGCAGCTGGCCAAAGAGGTACAATACTATGTCTATACTCCAGAAAGGGTACCTGTGGCAATTTAGACAGTAGCGGTGAATCAGGCTTAAGATGAGGCTCCGGCAGCAGGCAGACAACCGGTGGGTGTAACAGTAGATGCAGTGGCAGACACAACTCGACTTCAACTCTAGACGGCACAGAGGCATGGTAGCACAGGATACAGGGTACAGGCAGCAGGAACAGGTAACACTGGGAACTGGAAAACACTAGGAGACCATTTACAAGACAAACTAAGGTAACACAACAACGCTCAGGCAATGTTCAAGAGGGCAGAGACCTTTTTATAGTCCAGCAGAATTCTGGGCTGATTGCAGATTCACTGCAACGGGACGCGTACTGGCCCTTTAAGGCCATGCGCGCGCCCTGCGGGAGACAGTCACTGACCCAGGAAGTGAGTTACGACGTCTCTCAGGAGGGAGTTGCCGCCGAGAACTGACACGTCCATGGCCGCGGCCGTCAGAGGGCAAGTCAGAACGACGGTCCGTGGCCAGAGACGTTACAACCAGAACCACGCTCAGTACATATATACAGCACCAGAACCAAGATCAGTACATAAATACATCATAATAACCAATTTCAAATCATATATACATGTACTGAGATTGGCTGTATTTATATGCGGAGCTTGGTTCTGGTGCTGTATTTATGTACGGAGCTTGGTTCTGGTGCTGTATTTATGTACGGAGCTTTGTTCTGGTGCTGTATTTATGTACGGAGCTTTGTTCTGGTGCTGTATTTATGTACGGAGCTTGGTTCTGGTGCTGTATTTATGTACGGAGCTTGGTTCTGATGCTGTATTTATGTACTGAACTTGGTTCTGGTGCTGTATCTATGTAATGAGCTTCGTTCTGGTGCTGTATTTATGTAATGAGCTTTTTTCTGGTGCTGTATATATGTAATGAGCTTGGTTCTGGTTCTTGGTGCTGTATAGATGTACTGAGCTTTGTCCTGGCACCGTATCTGTGCATTAGCCTGAAGATTTGTTGCGGCTTACTGTGCACGCCGCACTGTCCTCCACCCTTCTTAAAAAACAGTCTAAATAAATGGGCTGAGCATGCTTAGGCTATTGAATGTGCACATATAGGTCTATATGTAATGGGCGAGTGTAATATAATGTGTGGGTAGGTATGTATGTATGTATGTATGTATGCTTGCTTATGTAATTATATACACTACCGTTCAAAAGTTTAGGGTCACTTAGAAATTTCCTTATTTTTGAAAGAAAAGCACAGTTTTTTTCAATGAAGATAACATTAAATTAATCAGGAATACACTCTATACATTGTTAATGTGCTAAATGACTATTCTAGCTGCAAACGTCTGGTTTTTAATGCAATATCTACATAGGTATATAGAGGCCCATTTCCAGCAACCATCACTCCAGTGTTCTAATGGTACATTGTGTTTGCTAACTGTGTTAGAAGGCTAATGGATGATTAGAAAACACTTGAAAACCCTTGTGCAATTATGTTAGCACCGCTGTAAACAGTTTTGCTGTTTAGAGGAGCTATAAAACTGACCTTCCTTTGAGCTAGTTGAGAATCTGGAGCATTACATTTGTGAGTTCGATTAAACGTTCCAAATGGCTAGAAAAAGAGAGCTTTCATGTGAAACTCGACAGTCTATTCTTGTTCTTAAAAATGAAGGCTATTCCATGCGAGAAATTGCCAAGAAACTGAAGATTTCCTAATACGGTGTGTACTACTCCCTTCAGAGGACAGCACAAACAGGCTCTAACCAGAGTAGAAAGAGAAGTGGGAGGCCCAGCTGCACAACTGAGCAACAAGACAAGTACATTAGAGTCTCTAGTTTGAGAAATAGACGCCTCACAGGTCCTCAACTGGCAGCTTCATTAAATTGTACCCGCAAAATGCCAGTGTCAACGTCTACAGTGAAGACGCGACTCTGGGATGCTGGTCTTCAGGGCAGAGTGGCAAAGAAAAAGCTATATCTGAGACTGGCTAATAAAAGGAAACGTTTAATATGGGCAAAAGCACACAGACATTGGACAGAGGAAGATTGGAAAAAAGTGTTATGGACAGACGAATCGAAGTTAGAGGTATTTGGATCACACAGAAGAACATTTGTGAGACGCAGAACAACTGAAAAGATGCTGGAAGAGTGCCTGACGCCATCCGTCAAGCATGGTGGAGGTAATGTGATGGTCTGGGGTTGCTTTGGTGCTGGTAAAGTGGGAGATTTGTACAAGGTAAAAGGGATTTTGAATAAGGAAGGCTATCACTCCATTTTGCAACGCCATGTCATACCCTGTGGACAGCGCTTGATTGGAGCCAATTTCATCCTACAACAGGACAATGACCCAAAGCACACCTCCAAATTATGCAAGAACTATTTAGGGAAGAAGCAGGCAGCTGGTATTCTATCTGTAATGGAGTGACCAGCGCTGTCACCAGATCTCAACCCCATAGAGCTGTTGTGGGAGCAGCTTGACCGTATGGTACGCAAGAAGTGCCCATCAAGCCAATCCAACTTGTGGGAGGGGCTTCTGGAAGCATGGGGTGAAATTTCTCCCGATAACCTCAGCAAATTAAGGCTGGACTTACACGAGCGTGTGCGTTTTGCTCACGCAAAAAACGCGGCGTTTTGCACACGCAAAAAACGCTGCGTTTTGCGTGCGCAAAAGGCACATAACAGCTCCGTGTGTCATCATCGTATGATGCGCGGCTGCGTGATTTTCGCGCAGCTGCCATCATTATGACACTCCGTTTGGATATTTGTAAACAGAAAAGCACGTGGTGCTTTTCTGTTTACATTCAGAGCTTGAGAGCTGTTGCGCGAATCACGCAGTTCGCACGGAAGTGCTTCCGTGCGGCATGCGTGGTTTTCACGCACCCATTGACTTCAATGGGTGCGTGATGCGCGAACAGCGCACAAAGATAGGACATGTCGTGAGTTTTTTTCAGCGCACTCACAGACTGTCTGCATGCCCCCATAGACTAATATAGGTGCGTACGACACGCGTGAAAAGCACGCGCGTCGCACGCACCTATATATCACGCTCGTGTAAACGAGGCCTAACAGCTAGAATGCCAAAGGTCTGCAATGCTGTAATTGCTGCAAATGGAGCATTCTTTGACGAAAGCAAAGTTTGAAGGAGAAAATTATTATTTCAAATAAAAATCATTATTTCTAACCTTGTCAATGTCTTGACTATATTTTCTAGTCATTTTGCAACTCATTTGATAAATATAAGTGTGAATTTTCATGGAAAACACAAAATTGTCTGGGTGACCCCAAACTTTTGAACGGTAGTGTACATAGTGTGGAAATCTAGTTTAAATAAAGAAACTCCCTTTCCAGAATATTTGAGTCCACTTTAATATAGGGTATATTTGGAATATTGTAATTGTTTTATTTGATTATTAGAATCATTCTTCATGGAGCGATACACAGTGAAACATCTCGACACCCCCCACGGATATCTTGGTTGGCAAAACAGAGAACCAGTTAAAAATTTGAATCCCACCCATGCCCACAATCATTGCAAGTGCAAGTGGCCGGTGTTGACACATGTCACTAGTACTTCCGGTACAGTGACAAAGAGTGCCAGGGAGAAATATAGACCAGGCTTTGTGGGTGAGCTTTGGAAAGGGCCAGGGGAGGATTTTCCAGGGTACTCAAGGTCTATATGCCAGTGTTTCCATTCAATATTTCAGTGATAATTTTCTCAAATAAATTATTGTCATGATAGACGCTTGCATGAATGATTTATTCTTATCCAAATATGCCAAGTGGGTGACTGAAGGAATACTGCAACAAAAGAGGATGCAACAAGGTGGTTGAGATTTTGACCTACAGTATGAACAATACAATGGATTAAATCGTGGACATGAATATAACATACAAATGGAGTCTGCAATAATGCTACAACACAGAAGAGATGGAGCCCGATTGCAAAAATCTATTTGGGCCCCCTTACGATGCCAGGTTTTGCCACCCAGTACAGAAAGGCCTGATGTTTTGTTTCTCCCTCATTGCCTTCCTCATGACCCTTGGGCCAATCACCCAACCCATTCGTTGCTAACAACGCAGTTCCTCTGTAGAGGTCATCCACAGGTTCTTGCCACCTAGAAGCAAAAGAAATGGGACCAACCAGGGCTGGGCCCCACAGCAGCCACGTGGTATGTACTCCCCTGTGCAACAAAATTAAAGAACTATTGTTCCTGAATTTAATTTACGTAATTCTGGAAAAAAAGAGCAATTCCTAAGGTGAGATGAGAACTGCTCCTAAGGCAGAACCCGCTCTGACTGAAAATGAGCAGCCTTTTCGCAAGTAATTTGGGAAGAAAGGACGGGGAGACTTCACATTTCAATTTAAAAAAAGGGCTAAAAGCACCCCATGTTATATATAATATATGAATTCACAAACAAAACACAGTTGACGTAAATTTCAGATTACCTGAGGGGCCAGCACAGCCACTACTAAACCAAAAGTAATCCCGAAATTGTCATTTAACCACAAGCCCACGGCATGGATACACCCTCTGACATGGATGATCCTCACAACGTCAAGTCTCTATACAGGGGAGAAAATAAAACAGAATTCAATAAAATGGACATAAAGCTGTCAGATTATCAATGTACTCATTCATCATTTCCTGCTTCTCAAAATTGTGTGACGCCTGTTGGAATATTGTATTGTATTGTAACACGTAGCAAATACGTATCAACCTTTCCTCCGCATCCCGCTCAACCTATTAAATTAAAGGGGTTATCTGGGATTTTAAAATGTACGACCTGATCAGCAGGGCTGGATCAGGTGTATTACATGACTGCGTGTCAGCAGCACGTTTGATAACGTGAGGTTAAAACTCCTTAAATACTGGTAAGATTACTTTTCGTCCTCTTTACGTTATGCATTTTGGGATATCCTCCTAGACATATTATCTATCTTTATATCGAAGTCTGTTATATAGATCAGAACATGTGGACAAATCGGTTTCAATGTGATAGAACGAAGTGTATTTTTTGTAATTCTCTGGCCATTTGATTGGAAATAGTAGAGATGTATGTAACAACTAATTCATTAATATACATCATATGTGATTTTTATCTTTATCACCACGGGCACCAAAGTAGCCATGTCTCTATGGTAGGTACGCCACTGTACTCACACATTTGTAAGATCAATAACTTTTGCTCTTTTGTTGACTTCTGTTAATCTAAATTGATGGAAAGCAGTAACTAATGCATTTTTCTCCTGACATTATTAAATACAGCTATGTGCCCCATGCTGTAAGCATACAGATCAGTACGTACAGTATCCATATCCATCTGAGTCAATTACCGGATGTCAGTTATAGAAATAATGGCTGCCATTTTCAGGACTAACCAAAGCATTACCTGAAAATTAATAATTGATTTTCCTTTAATAATGGATTGTGCCTTGCAGATATAATATACAAGCAGAAACGACTCCAGCAAGGTCCAGTAAGAAAATCTGTGTCAAGCTTGAAAAAAAGTTCCATGGTGTAACTGAAAAGTCGCATTGCTTTAAACATGCGCAAATAAAACCACAGATATTCCTAGTGGACCTTGCTGGTGTACTGCAATCCTTTCTCTTGTATGGCATTTTGAGCTGTGGATTGTGCTCTAGTTGCTTTGCACCCACCACTTTATTTTACAGGTGCTGCTTCACTTGAATATGTCTGATGTATATATATATACACACACACACACACACACACACACACACACACACACACACACACACGTCACATTATTATAACCACCAGCTAATATCCAGAGTAACCGTCATGTGCAGCACGGACAGCAGCTAGACTGGCTGGGAGTGACTCAAGGTGCTGGTAGGTTGTCTCCGGTATCTGGAGCCATGCTGACTGCAGTGCATCCCACATTTGCTGGTGGGTGCGTGGGGGAGAATCCATAGAGCAAACAAGACTATCGAGATGGTCCCACAGATGCTCAATTGGGTTCAAGTCTGTCGAATTAGGGGGCCAGGGAAATACTTGGAAGTCTTGGTTGTGCTCTTCCAACCACTGTTGGACATTTCTAGTCGTGTGACATGTCGCATTGTCTTGCTGGAAGATTTCATCTGCCCCAGGGAAGACAAACCGCATGTATGGGTGGACGTGATCTGCAACGAGGGCTTCATATTCAAATCGGTTCAGAGTGCCTTCCACATGCATGAGTGGGCTCAGAGAATGCCATGGAAAAATTCCCCAGACCATAACGCTGCCGCCACCAGCTTGAGTTCATCCAGCAATGGTTGCAGGGTGTTTGTTCTCTGATGTTTCTCGCCTGACACGCCAACGTCCATCCGTTCGATAAAGCAGAAAACGTGACTCATCTGAGAAGGCAACCCTTTGCCGATCATCATTGATCCAATTCCGTTACTGCCGTGCAAATTAAAGCCTTTTTTTCCGATGCAACTTTGTTAGCATAGTGTAAAGGATCTGCCAGGCACAGCTTCGGGGTTAACGCCCATAGATAATCAGTCTGCACCTGCTTCTATGTCTGTGAGACGGATTCCATCTTCCACCACTCAGGGTGGCAGGCTTAGGAGTGGGAAAACCTATCACAGCCTGGCCAGACGGCGCTAGCGCCCGCCCTCTGTCTATTTATACCTGCCTTTCCTGTTTCTCCTTTGCTTGTGATTCTTCTTGTTTGGTTTCCTGGCCCTGCTGCAGCTTCTTGTACTATTGTCCTTGCTTCATATTGACCCCGGCTTGCTGACTACTCTCCTGCTCTGCGTTCGGTACCTCGTACACTCCTGGTTTGACTCAGCTTGTTCACTACTCTCCTGCTCTGCGTTTGGCACCTCGTACTCTCCTGGTTTGACTCGGCTTGTTTACTTCTCTTGTTGCTCACGGTGTTGCCGTGGGCAACTGCCCCTTTCTCCCCCTAGCTCTGTGTACCCTTGTCTGTCTGTCGTGCACTTATTGAGCGTAGGGACCGTCGCCCAGTTGTACCCCGTCGCCTAGGGCGGGTCGTTGCAAGTAGGCAGGGACTGAGTGGCGGGTAGATTAGGGCTCACTTGTCTGTCTCCCCACCCCCGCCATTACACATAGGAGCAGTGACCATCTGTCTGCTTCGGAGCCCCATACGCAGTAGGGTTCGCTGAACTGTTGTTTTAGACACACGTCTGGTAGCCCCCTGGTTGATTTTCTTAGTGAGCTGCTTCACTGTAGCCTGTCGTTCGGCCCTGGCGCACCTTCGTAGCCAATGTTCACCTCTCACATGAATGGCACATGGTGCTCCACAGTTTCCACGTCGGTTATTCCCAATGGTGCCATTTGTCCAATCACGATACACTTTCACCACAGCAGCACGCAAACAGTTCACAAACTGCGCTGATTGAAAAATACTGTCACCCTTGCCCTGAAAGCCAATAATCATCCCTTTTTGCAACTCTGATAAATCGCCCCTTTTACCCATGGCAACAACGATTGATGTGTGTTCAGACAGCCTAACGCACACCTTATATACCCACCAAGCCAGCCCATTACACATCACTTCCTTCATGGGGTACGCACCGCTGGCGTCGAAAGTAGGAGGTGGTCATAATAATGTGACTCGACTGTGTAATATATTTTTCAGTAGGCCAACATTTCGGTATTAAAAATAATTTTTGAAATTGGGCTTATATAATATTCTAATTTTCTGAGATACTGAATTTTGGGTTTTCATTAACTGTTAGCCATAATCTTCAACATTAACCCCTTCCTGACATTTGACGTCTCCATACGCCAAAGTCGGGTAGGGGGGAAGTATGAAACGGGCTCACGGAGTTAACTCGCTCCATAAGATGCCGGTGTCGGTTGTTTGTTACAGCAAACACTTCAAAGTAACGAGCGACATCGCGCTCGATCCCGCTCGTTAAACGCTGCGGTCAATAGCGACCGCAGCATTTAAATCGTTAGAAAGAGGGGGGCGACCCGCTCTAACAGCTCATAGCGCCCCCCGCAATGCAATCGTGGGGGGGGGGGCATGGTTGCTACAGCTGCCTGGGGGCCTAATGAAGGCCCCCAAGTCCACCATCTTTGTGCTCCTATTAAGCCTTGCCTCCGGCAGGGCTTGATAGAAGCCTGTCAGAATCAAGATATACTGCAATACATTAGTATTGCAGTATATCGTGCAAGCGATCTAACGATCACAGGTTGAAGTCCCCTAGGGGGACTAATTAAAAAAGTAAAAATGAGTTAAAAAAAAAAATTTATGTTCATTTTTTTTTAAAAAGTTAAAAAAAAAAAAAACCTTTTCCCATGTTCCCCCCTAGAGCATAGTAAAAAAAAAAAAATCAATATAATTTGTATAGCTGCGTCCGTAAAAGTCTGAACTATTACAATATATAATTATTTAACCCGCACGGTGAACACTGTAAAAAAATAATAATTGTAAATGCCAGAATCTCTATTTTTTGGTCACCTAATCTCCCACAAAAAATGAAATAAAAAGTGATCAAAACGTCACATGTACACCAAAATGGTATTATTAAAAACTACAGCTTATCCCGCAAAAAATAAGTCCTCATACCACTTAACCCCTTCCCGCTCCTTGACGTACTATTACGTCATGGCAGCTGTATCGTTAGCGCTCCATGCCGTAATAGTACGTCTCGGGAGTAACGGCCGTTTCGGCCGTCCTCCCGACACATACAGGAGCTGTGACGCTGCTGTCTTGTTCAGCAGCTGTCACAGCTCCTACAGCGGGGACCGATCGCTGTGTCCCCGCTGATTAACCCCTTAAAAGCCGCGTTCTATAGAGATCGCGGCTTTTTAGGGGTTAAGCTGCCATCGCCGGCCTGCTACGCGATAGCGGCCGGCGATGGTGACTATGGCAACCGGACACCAAACAATGGCGTCCGGCTATGCCATAGACGGAAGCCTAGTGGGTCCTGACAACGTCAGGACCCACTATGCTTGCTGTCAGTGAGTAGCTGACAGTTCTAATACACTGCACTACGCATGTAGTGCAGTGTATTAGAATAGCGATCAGGGCCTCCTGCCCTCATGTCCCCTAGTGGGACAAAGTAATAAAGTAAAAAAAAAGTTAAAAAAAGATGTGTAAAAATAAGAAAATAAAAGTTTTAAAAGTAATAAAAGTAAAAGTCCCACTTTTTCCCTTATCAGGCCTTTATTATTAATAAAAATATATAAACAAACAAATAAACTATACATAATTGGTATCGCCGCGTCCGTAACGGCCTGAACTACAAAATTATTTTGTTATTTATCCCGCACGGTGAACGCCGTAAAAAAAAATATTAATAAACCGTACCACAATCACAATTGTTTGGTCACTTCACCTCCCAAAAAATGGAATAAAAAGAGATCAAAAAGTCGCATGTACCTAAAAATGGTACTGATGGAAAATACAGTTCGTTACGCAAAAAATAAGTCCTCGCACGGCTTTATTGATTGAAAAATAAAAACGTTATGGCTCTTAGAATAAGGTAACACAAAAAGTGAATGATTGTTTACAAAACGTACTTTATTGTGCAAACGCCATAAGACATAAAAAAAAACTATAAACATCTGGTATCGCCGTGATCGTATCGCCCCGCAGAATAAAGTTAATATATCATTTATAGCGCACGGTGAACGCTGTAAAAAAAAAAGTATACAAAAACAATAGTACAATTGCTGTTTATTAGTCACCACGCCACCTAAAAATGGAATAAAAACTGATCAAAAAGCCGCATGCACCCCATGAAAACTACAATGGATTCCTCAAGGGGTCTAGTTTCCAAATTGGGGTCACTTTTGGGGGGTTTCCAATGTTTTGGCACCACAAGACCTCTTCAAACCGGACATGGTGCCTAATAAAAAAGAGGGCTCAAAATCCGCTAGGTGCTCCTTTGCTTCGGAGGCCGGTGCTTCAGTCCATTACCGCCCGAGGGCCACATGTGGGATATTTCTCTAAACTGCAGAATCTGGGCAATAAGTATTGAGTTGCGTTTCTCTGATAAATCCTTTTGTGTTATAAAAAAAATGGTATAAAAAGAGTAAATGTCACCTCTACTTTGCTCTAAATTTCTGTGAAACACCTAAAGGGTTCATAAACTTTCTAAATGCTGTTGTGAATACTTTGAGGGGTCTAGTTTCTAAAATGGGGTGTTTGATAGGGGTTTCTAATATATGGGCCCCTCAAAGCAACTTCAGAAATGAACTGGAACCTAAAAAAATAAATAAATGAGGCAATACTTCGCTTCTTACATTATACTGATAATGAGCCGTGCCCACTCCGAGATGACCCCAGTTTTGACCGTTTGTATAAACGGAGACCCCTATTAGACCGTTCCAGTGCCCGGTTTTCCCAAGCATACACCCCCGAGAAGTGTTTTTCTATTGATGAGTCCCTGGTACATTTTAAAGGGAGGGTTCAATTCCGCCAGTACCTGCCAGGTAAGAGGGCAAGGTATGGCGTGAAGATGTATAAGCTGCGAGAGTGCATCAGGGTATACCTACAGGTTTAGGATATATGAAGGAAAGGCCACCCCCAAACCAGACTGCATCCTGGACTACAATAGGTACATGGGAGGGATGGACTTGTCAAATCAAGTCCTGAAGCCCTACAGCGCCATGCGGTGAGGTATAAGAAGCTGGCCGGGCACATCATACAGATGGCTTTGTACAATGCGTATGTGCTACGTCGATGTGCAGGCCAGAGGGGAACTTTCCTGGAATTTCAAGATCTAATCTTTAGGGACCAGGAAGGGGGGGCGCATCGTACCAGGGCAACACTTTCCAGGAGAAGGTCCCCAAACCGGTGGAAAGGGAAAGAGTCAAAAGAGGTGCAGAGTCTGCTATAAGAGGGGGATAAGGAAGAACACAATATACCAATGTGACACGTGTCCCGAAAAACCAGGGCTCTGTATAAAAGATTGTTTTAAAATGTATCATACATCCCTTGATTTTCAATTTACCCTGATGCACTCCGCACAGCTTACCCCCCTCATCTTTCCCTTCTGAGCCCTGCCGTATGCCCAGGCAGCTGATAACAGCCACATGTAGGGTATTGTCGTACCCAGGAGAACCCACATTACAATTTAAGGGGTGTATATCTCCGGTGGCGCATGCTGGGCACACTATATTGGACACTGAAATGGCATATACATATATAAAATTGCAAATCTCACACTGCACCATCTGCTGCGCATTATCTTTTACACAGTACCTGTGGGGTCAAAATGCTCACTACACCTCTAGATGAATGTCTTAAGGGGTGTAGTTTTTAAAATGGGGTCACTTCTCGGGGGTTTCAACTGTACTGGTACCTCAGGGGCTTCTGCACACATGACTTAGCACCAGAAAAGCTCCAGTAGGCCAAATGGTGGTCCTTTCCTTCTGAGCCCTCCCATGGGCCCAAAGGGCAGTTTATCACCACAAATGGGGTATTGCCGCACTAAGGACAAATTGGGCAACAAAATGGGGTATGTTGTTCCTTGTGAAAATAAGAAATTTTGATCAAAAATGACATCTTATTGGAAAAAATATCATTTTTTTCATTTCACAGCCCAATTCAAATAGGTGCTGTGAAAAAACTGTGTGGTCAAAATGATAACAAAAACCATAAATGAATTCCTTGAGGGGTGTAGTTTCCAAAATGGGGTCACTTCTGGTGGGTTTCCATTGCTTTGATACCTCTGGGGCTCTGCAAATGCAACATGGCACCCGAAAACCAATCCAGCAAAATCTGGACTCCAACAAACACATAGCGCTCCTTTCCTTCTGAGCCCTCCCATGGGCCCAAACGGCAGTTTATCACCACAAATGGGGTATTGCCGCACTAAGGACAAATTGGGCAACAAAATGGGGTATGTTGTTCCCTGTGAAAATAAGAAATTTTGATCAAAAATGACATCTTATTGGAAAAAATATAATTTTTTTCATTTCACAGCCCAATTCAAATAGGTGCTGTGAAAAACCTGTGCGGTCAAAATGATAACAAAAACCATAAATGAATTCCTTGAGGGGTGTAGTTTCCAAAATGGGGTCACTTCTGGTGGGTTTCCATTGCTTTGATACCTCTGGGGCTCTGCAAATGCGACATGGCACCCGAAAACCAATCCAGCAAAATCTGGACTCCAACAAACACATAGCGCTCCTTTCCTTCTGAGCCCTCCCATGGGCCCAAACGGCAGTTTATCACCACAAATGGGGTATTGCCGCACTAAGGACAAATTGGGCAACAAAATGGGGTATGTTGTTCCCTGTGAAAATAAGAAAATTTGATCAAAAATGACATTTTATTGGAAAAAATATCATTTTTTTCATTTCACAGCCCAATTCAAATAGGTGCTGTGAAAAAACTGTGCGGTCAAAATGATAACAAAAACCATAAATGAATTCCTTGAGGGGTGTAATTTCCAAAATGGGGTCACTTCTGGTGGGTTTCCATTGTTTTGATACCTCAACACCTCTTCAAACCTGGCATGCTGCCTAAAATATATTCTAATAAAAAAGAGGCCTCAAAATGCACTAGGTGCTTCTTTGCTTCTAGGGCTTGTGTTTTAGTCCACGAGCGCAGTAGGGCCACATGTGGGACATTTCTAAAAACTGCAGAATCTGGACAATACATATTTAGTAGTGTTTCTCTGGTAAAACCTTCTCTGTTACTAAAAAAAAATTGAATAAAATTGAAATTCAGCAGAAAAAATGAAATTTGCAAATTTAATTTCCACTTTGCTTTAATTCCTGTGAAATGCCTGAAGGGTTAAAAAACTTTCTATATGCTGTTTTGAATACTTTGAGGGGTCTAGTTTTTAAAATGGGGTGTTTTATGGGGGTTTCTAACACATAGTCCCCTCAAATCCACTTCAGAACTGAACTGGCACCTTCAAAAAAAGGCTTTTGAAATTTTCTTAAGAATATGAGAAATTGCTGTTTATGTTCTAAGCCTTGTAACGTCCAAGAAAAATAAAAGAATGTTCAAAAAACGATGCCAATCAAAAGTAGACATATGGGAAATGTGAACTAGTAACTATTTTGGGTGGTATAACCGTCTGTTTTTCAAGCAGATGCATTTAAATTCTGAAAAATGCTATTTTTTGTAAATTTTCTCTAAATTTTGCAATTTTTCACAAATAAAGACTGAATATATCGACCAAATTTTACCACGAACATGAAGCCCAAAGTGTCACGAGAAAACAATCTCAGAATCGCTTGGATAGGTTTAAGCATTCCGACGTTATTACCACATAAAGTGAAATATGTCAGATTTGAAAAATGGGCTCTGAGCCTTAAGGCCCAAACTAGGCTGCGTCCTTAAGGGGTTAAAGAGGCTCTGTCACCAGATTCTCAAATCCCTATCGCCTATTGCATGTGATCGACGCTGCAATGTAGATAACAGTAACGTGTTTTTTTTTTTTTTTTTAAATGTTCATTTTTGGCCAAGTTATGAGCAGTTGGACATACGAAAAAAAAACACGCCCAGTTGTCCATTTCAAAGCTCATTTGCATATATATATATATATAAAATAGCTCATAACTTGGCCAAAAATGAACGTTTTAAAAAAAACAAAAAAACTTTACTGTTATCTACATTGCAGCGCCGATCACATGCAATAGGGATTTGAGAATCTGGTGACAGAGCCTCTTTAATCGACGGAAAAATAAAAAAAATTTATGGCTCTCGGAATTTGGCGACACAAAATAAATTTTTTACACTTCGGTTTTGGAAACCATTTGCACCGGATCCGTCACCATTGAAATCAATGGTGATGCAAAGAGAAACCTATGGTTTCCGTTTCTTTTAGTTTGGATTCCGTTCATTGGTTCTCCTGACACAAAGCTGTGACGGAACCCATGAACGGAGTCCTGATGCAGATGTGAACGAAGCCTTAGTCATCTGTCATAGCCTATTTTTAACGTATACGGTGTGAGATCTACCCGGCATTTAGGTCAAATGTAGGCCAAAAAAAACTATGGTGCCGAAGAAGGATGTCATGACTAGATAGCATTACTAGATGTTGTTACCAGGGTCAAAACTGCTAACGCTAGGGAAATATTCACATCTTTAACTTTTTCCTTTTTAAATATTCAGTGTGCCTCAACACCTTTTGTCAAATTTGAAGTTTGGGACTTCTGATGTAGCTGAATATCTGATCCCATTGAAAGACACAAGTATGCAGAAATTCATAAAACTAAAGAATTAACAATCTGGGTTGTGATTAACAAAAACGAAGGGGGAATTTATTAATAGTTCTTCAGTTTTCTGGCATAGAAGAGTCGCAAAAAGGTCCAAAAGTCGCAATTTGGGTTGCAAATTGTAACTTTTAGGCTTTTAATGTTGCCTAAGCATACTTTTGTAAAAGGGGGAGTGACTTCCCAAAAGCAGGGCCACCATAACTCAACAAATTTATTTAAATTTACACCAGAAAACTGGTCTAAAAGTTGTGTGGATATCTAGGCTAGCACCTAGCTGGCGTAGAATTCATTCTGTGGGGTGTAACAAGTAGAGTCCCACGCCTTCAGACTACCCCCATTGGACAATTAAATAAAAAAAAAGTTAGGGAGTTGTTTGTGATGCAGCACTGATGACAAGGAGTGCTGTGTCGCATATAAGGCCATGAGGAGCTGTGAGGGGAGTATGCTTCGTTTTTATTTTATGTCCAAGGGGAAGGGGGGCATGGATGGCGCAAGGCTGTGGGCATTGCGACACAATTTTGGCGCACAGTCAGCCGAAACATACAACACATTTAATAAGACGTTTGCCTCTTAATAAGGGTGTTGCATCTTACTCCAACTTTCTTTATATTAAGACCGGTGTATGAAACGCCAGTCTTAAAAAATGAATACATAAAATAATTAATAAATTAATATGTGAAGAGTGGAATGTATACATTTCACCACAATGAAGCCCTAATCTACATCTTAGTCTATCCTTATGCCATTTTTATTTATGGACTTTTGCTTATGATGTCCACCCTTATTTGTGTGAGCTTCCTCCGCCTGCCGCACAGTTATATGATGATATGTAAAGTAGGAGCATTTGCCTAATTTAACAAGGTGACCCTGGGAAATTTAGAAGTAAATTATCTAATCAGTGATTGTATTTTGATCATGATGTCATAAGCTAAAATAGTTATGTCGCATCTCCTTCAGTGATATTTACAGACTTACCTGGGATTGTTAATAGCATGGCAGCTTTACAATGATAATACTTTTATTTCAATATAACAGTATATATATAGTTCTTGTATATAGAATTGCTTGTTTCCATTGTCCTTCCGGTGTTGACCTCTAAAGACTTGTTTTCTCTATGTACTTTTATAGACCACAATATGAGCTAAAACATTTAATAAAAATAAATTATGCAAAAAATAACAAATATACTGAAACCGGACAACGCAGTGTCCAGTTAAACTGTTCTCTGCCAGGTCACCTTGGTCTCATTTCATGATGAAGTGTGCTCCACCTAGGTAGTTTTCAGATGGCCACGATACGGGTGAATTTCAGCATTCATATTACGACCTCCATACTGGGACCTCCTGCAGATCTACTGACCTGACTTAGATCACCATAGGATTCTATGGTGATGTAAGTCTGGTTGAGTAGAACTGCAGGTGGTCCCGGTATTGCAGCCTGTATTACGGCATTCTAAAAGTGATCTTACTATGGCTATGTGGACCAGGGATAGTTGATTGCTAGTCTAAAGTAATCTGTTCAGATTAGCGTTGGCTTTCCGTTGAGGGGTTCCGACGGAGGTTTTCATCGGGTAACCCCTCAATGGAAAGGCAAACGGAAACATTAGCTTCCGTTTGCATCACCATTGATCTCAATAGTGACGGAAACTTTGCACAGTTTCCATTTGTCATCGTTGAGAATGCGTTCTGTTGTTTTGATGTAATCAATAGCGCAGTCGACTGCGTTATTGACTCTGTCAAAACAACGGTACTCGTTCAGAACGGTGACAAACGGAAACCAGTAGCAAAGTTTCCGTCACTATTGAGATCAAGGGTGATGCAAATGGAAGCAAAGATTTCCGTTTGCCTTTCCGTTGAGGGGTTAACCCGACAGAAACCTCAGACAGACGCTGATGTGAACAGGGCCTAAGTGGTAATGGTCATGAAAATCGTAACAGTCAAATTTGCTTTTACGGTCTATTCTTCACCTGCAAAACGACAGCTGCAATTGGTTGGTATCGACAACACCAGTGTTCCTATTTGCACTTGTTTTGTTTTTGCAAATTAACTCAGCTATATATGAAATGCAAATGTTGAGAGACAGCTGATGTTCTCATTCCCACAAAAATGTCCTGTCTAGTTGCTAAAATCATTTCTAAAATTGCTAAACATTCTGCATTATCAGTGACAATTCCTTCATGTGACAGTATCTCTTACCTCTTTATCAAGGGTTTGGTAACCGCACAAAGTATTTTTCACTCCACCAGTATCCTGAAAACACAATGATAGCTCAACGTTAATGATGTTTCCGATTCTATAAAGACAAATCAATTCATTTCACAGCAGGGCATGCTGTGCCAGCTCTGCGCCTAGTCTCAGAGAACCAAGGATGAACAGATCTGATTAGAACAAGGAAAAGTATATAAAAATGTTTCTGCATGAACATCATAGATACAGTATTAATTGTGTTCCTGGGAGTTTCCGTGAGTGACAGTCTACTACTATGTAATTTTGAAAGCTCCTGGGGAATCTCTCCGTGTTTATTGCGTACAGGTGACTTTTTGTCGGAACATAGATAACTCCTTTAAGTTAACAGTTAAATGTTCCTTTACTTGACTGCATTTAATGTGATGAGAATGTTAAACAAACCCCTTCATTAAATTGCTGCAGTTCTAAAATACAAAAAAACACTCGCGATAAAGAGGACTAATGACTCTGGATATCGGTTGGATGTCTATTCTCTTACATGTAGCAATTTGTAGAGCATAATACTGTGTGTCGGGCCCTATGGGGGGTTATACTGTATGAAGAGACACTGTGGGGATATGATACTGTGTGTGGGGCCCTATGGGGGCATTATACTGTGTGTGGGGCCCTATGGGGGCATTATACTGTGTGTGTGTGGGGCCATATGGGGGCATTATACTGTGTGTGTGGGGCCCTATGGGGGCATTATACTGTGTGTGTGGGGCCCTATGGGGGCATTATACTGTGTGTGTGTGTGTGTGTGTGTGTGTGTGTGTGTGTGTGGAGCCCTATGGGGGCATTATACTGTGTGTGGGGCCCTATGGGGGTATTATACTGTGTGTGGGGCCCTATGGGGGCATTATACTGTGTGTGGGGCCCTATGGGGGGTTATACTGTATGAAGAGACACTGTGGGGATATGATTGTGTGTGTGGGCACTATGGGGGTATAATACTGTGTGTGTGGGGCCTTATGGGGGCATTATACTGTGTGTGTGGGGCCCTATGGGGGCATTATACTGTGTGTGTGGGGCCCTATGGGGGCATTATACTGTGTGTGTGGGGCCCTATGGGGGCATTATACTGTGTGTGTGGGGCCCTATGGGGGCATTATACTGTATGGAGAGACACTGTGGGGACATGAGTGTGTGTGTAGGCATTATGGGGGTATTATACTGTGTGGAGAGGAACTATGGGGATGTGAGTGTGTGGGGGCACTATGGGAATATTACACTGTGAGGGAAGGAACTATGGGGGCATTATACAGTTTGGGGAGCACTATGGGGACATCATACGGTGTGTGTGTGTGTTTGTGGTACGATAGGTGCATTACACTCGGTGTGGGACACTATGAAGCATTATATTGTTTAAGTGGCACTATGGTGACAGTGTGTGCGGGGGGCTCTATGTGGGCATTATAGCATTTGTGGGGCACTTTAGAGGAATTTTTATGTGCGTGGGGCACTATGGGGGCATTATACGGTGTGTGGGGCACTATGGGGGCATTATACTGCGTGTGGGGCCCTATGGGGGAATTATACTATGTGGGGGGGCACTATGGGGTCATTATACTGTGTGGAAAGCCACTTTGGGGGCATAATATTTTGTGGGGGGGCATTATGAAGGCAGGATACTGTGTGGGGGGCTCTACTGGGGCATGAGACTGTGTGGGGGAACGATACTAGGAGGAAGCACAAATGGAACTGGGTTTGTATGGACAAAGATTGGGCGGAGTTAGTGACTTAGGGTATGTTCACATGGCTTCTTTTCAGTCGTTTTTCAGGCCGTAAACGACATGAAAAGAAGGATGAAAAAAACAGAAGCTGAACGCCTCCAAACATCTGCCCATTGATTTCAATGGGAAAAACAGTGTTTCGTTTCGTTCCGACGGGGCAATTTTTTAAGCGGTCGTTTGAAAAAACACCTCGTAAAAAACACACTGTTAAAAGAAGCGCATGTCACTTCTTGAGCCGTTTTTGAGCCATTTTTCATTGTGTCAATAGAAAAACGCCTTTAAAAAACGGCCGCAAAAAACATTTGTGGTTTCAAAAAGGGCTGAAAATCAAAGACCGTTTTCCCTTGAAAATAGCTCAGTATTTTACAGCCGTTTTTCGTTTTGCATGTGAACATACCCTCAACGTTAAAAAATAAATAAATTGGGCGCCCCATAAATTACCCCACGTAATCATTGAAAGTTGGGAGGTACGCTGAATATAAAGAGAGGCATAGGAAGGGAACAAAATCCCACGTTCTGATGTCTCAATTCATTTTCTCCTATTTATTGTCAATTGAAAAATAATGAATACATATTAGATGATCTCCATAAATACATTCTATTTTTAAGAAACCGTAAATATCGGGCTGGGGTTAGTTTTCAGGAAAGCAGCATTAATGCTAAAAGCATATCAAGCCATTAATTATTGATTATCTAGTACAACGTTTATGACGGTCGATGAGAAAAATCACAAAAAGTTATCAGACAAAAAGGGATGAAATATCAACATTCACTCCTGCTTAGTAATAATCAATTTAGGAAGATTTTTTTACTGATTTACGCAAATATTTTTATTTAAAGAGGCTCTGTCACCAGATTTTGCAACCCCTGTCTGCAATTGCAGCAGATAGGCGCTGCAATGTAGATTACAGTAACGTTTTTATTTTTTAAAAACGAGCATTTTTGGCCAAGTTATGACCATTTTTGTAGTTATGCAAATGAGGCTTGCAAAAGTCCAAGTGGGTGTGTTTAAAAGTAAAAGTCCAAGTGGGCGTGTATTATGTGCGTACATCGGGGCGTTTTTAATACTTTTACTAGCTGGGCGTTCTGATGAGAAGTATCATCCACTTCTCTTCAGAACGCCCAGCTTCTGCCAGATCACGCTGTGACGTCACTCACAGGTCCTGCATCGTGTCAGACGAGCGAGGACACCGGCACCAGAGGCTTCAGTTGATTCTGCAGCAGCATCAGCGTTTGCATGTAAGTCGATGTAGCTGCACAGTAAACATTTGGATACGTATTCTATTATTCCCAGTAATATACAGTCAAATATATGGCCAAACATGGTGTAAACTTAGCCTAATATATGCAACTGACTCAAGTATCAGTTTAAAATGTGACCACTACAGTGCTTGGCTAAGACTTGAGGGACACTTATCTATATTAGTTCCACGTAACATTGATTACTTTGCTCATTGTAACTAGTTGTATAAAGTATACGTTTTATAGAATCTATTAAGAGTAAACTGATTCTTCATTCTGATTTTATATTAAAATTTCTGGATCAATACAAATTTATTGATCACCATAACATTACTACTTCTTATCCTTTGAAGTACTGAGACAACAATGGTCGAGGGGTTTAAAGGTTATGTACACTTTTAAAAGACAATTTTGTTTTAATAAATCAATGTTTTATTTCATTTTGAACAACTTTTGAATTGGTTTTTATTAAAAAATATATATTTTTTTACTTTGAGATACATCTTCTATATATTCTGTATACATAGAAAATTTATCTTGCGGTCAAAGCTTCGGTAAGCGCTGGTCCTTCGTAACTCGGACACGCAGGATCCAGTAATTAATCGATCACACTTAAGTTCATGAACATTATTTTTTAAATAAGTTGTTCAAAATGAAATAAAACATGGATTTATTTAAAAAAAATTACCTTAAAAGTTTAGATGGCCTTTAATCTCTGGATTATACACACATCGTATGGCATCACAACTAGTGGGTACAGAGCGGAGTGTGGAGGTAACATGGAGGAATTCCATTGATGGGAACTGAAGATGCTATTCGACATCTTAACCCAAGATGACTTTTCCAGTCTTTGACAATGTAATCCTACCTTTTACATGGGCCGATTATCCCCCTTTTACATGGGCCGATTATCATGGAACGAGTGCTTGTTCTAACTCTTATTCTTGATCATCGGCTTGTGCATACAGAGCAGCGATCAGCCGATGAACTAGCAAACACTTATTCGTCGGCTGATCGGATCTTTTATGCTGCCATAAAAATGATCATATGTCGGCAGCACATCTGCCTGTGTAAATAGGGGACGTGCTGCTGACAATATGCAAATTTTGTGAGGGATGAACCACGCTCATTGCACCATGTAAATGAAGGAAAGTGCCGATCAACATATTATTATGATCAAACGGCGTACGTTATCGGGCAGATATCTGCCCGTGTAAAACCACTATTACGGTCCTTTTAAATCGACCAATTTTCGGCGTAAAAACGAATGCCGACCGAGACAGGACGTCAATCGGCACTCGTTTGCTTCTTTCACAAGGAGCTATGAACACTAATGTATGGGGACTAGCGATTGTTACTACGATCGTTCACCCCCATGTATTTCCATCAGGTCGGCATCACGTCTCACTGTTTACACATCTCCCTGTTTTGTTGTGCTGCAGACAACAAAAATATTTTGTGCTGCGTAAACTATACGATCAGCTGATGAACGAGCGTTTATTCATTCATCGTCTGATCGTTTCCCGTTTATACAGGGCAATGATCGGAAACAAGCGTTCATATGAACGCTCGTTTGCTCGATCATTGGCATGATAAAGCATCTGTTAAGTCTTCTATGCACCCCTTTATGGGACAGTAGGAGAGATGTTGAGCTTGAGGATATATACACTCCTCAACATTGAAATTGCAACATCTGGGCAAGCTGTAAGGTTATGCAAATCGAGGAAGTAGCAGGTGTCGCTGAGATCTGCAAGTGATAAAAATTTTAAGTACCTAGCTCCAATCTGTGGCATGTGGGAAGGGCATAAAATTCAGGTTGAAAGCAAAGTTTTTTTAGCCTCATGAAACCTCAAAAATTGGATCAAGTGGTGTGGGATGATTGTGTGTTGCCTTCTGTTCGCCGATGTGCCAGTTATTGCCACTTGTCGCAAACTGAGAGGGACTTTGGTTTATTATTCCAGCAGAACGCTATGTGCCTAGGCCAAGACGTCAGCAATGTTTAACCAGGGGCGTAGCTAGGGGGGGCAGGCGGGGCATGTGCCCCGGGCGCAGCTTAGAGGGAGGCGCCAGTGCCCCCTCCTCCTGCACTATAATTGTACCTGTGTCGCAAGGACACAGGTACAATTAAAAGCAATGAATGACCGGGTACGTTCTGACAGGGAAAGTCATCCTGCCCAGCCAATCAGCGCCTTTCATAGACGCCGCGTTCAACCCCCTGGAGACCTGCGCAGAAGAGAGCAGGTCTCCATGGCTGCCGGACGGCGTGGGAGCGGGAATAAGGTGAGTTTGAATAGTTTTATTTTTTTAATTGTAATAAGAGTGTGGCTGTATCTGCGGGGGGGGGGGGGGTCTTTATCTACACGCGGGTTGCTTTATCTACGGGGGGGGGGTGTCTATCTACAGGGGGGACTATATCTACAGGGGGTGGGCTATATACTGGGGGACTATATCTACAGGGGGTGGGCTATGTACAGGGGGACTATATCTACAGGGGGGCAATATCTACAGGGGGGCTATATCTACAGGGGGGCTATATCTACAGGGGGGGCTATATACTGGGGTGGGCTATCTATGGAGCACCATATACAGGGGTGGGCTATAGCTATATAGCCCCCTGTAGATATAGCCCACCCCTGTATATGGTGCTCCATAGACATAGTCCCCCTGTATATAGCCCAGCCCTGTATATAGCCCAGCCCTGTAGATATAGCCCAGCCCTGTAGATATAGCCCAGCCCTGTAGATATAGTCCCCCTGTAGATATGGTCCCCCTGTAGATATGGCCCACCCCTGTATATAGTCCCCCTGTAGATATAGCCCACCCCTGTATATTGTATCCCACAAATAGCTCCCCCTATAGTGCTCCACAGAAAGCCCACCCCTGTGTATAGCCCCCTTGTACATATAGTCCACCCCTGTATATAGTCCCCCTGTAGATATAGCCCACCCCTGTATATAGTATCCCACAAATAGCTGCCCCTATAGTGCTCCACAGAAAGTCCACCCCTGTGTATAGCCCCCTTGTACATATAGTCCACCCCTGTATATAGTGCTCCACAGATAGCCCACCCCTGTATAATCTAGTGGAGCACTATATACAGGGGTGGACTATATGTATAAGGGGGCTATATACAAGGGTGGGCTATCTGTGAAACACTATATACAGGGGTGGACTATATGTGGAGCACTATATACAGGGGTAGGCTATATCTACAGGGGGCTATATACAGGGGTGGGCTATATCTACAGGGGGCTATATACAGGGGTGGGCTATCTGTAGAGCACTATATACAGAGGTGGGCTATCTATAGAGCACTAAAGGGGGGAATTATTTGTGGGACACTATTTACAGGGGTGGGCTATATGGGGGCACTATCTACAGGGGACACAGTGTGTGTGTGTGGGACACAGTGTATGGTGCTATTATAATTAGAGGTGCAGTGTATGGTGCTATTATATTTAGGGGCGTAGTGTGTGGTATAATGATAACTTTATATTTATTTATAGGTGCAGAAATGTTGGTAAAGTGAGAAGCTGAAGACATGTGAGCGGCAAACTGCGGAAATGTACCAGAAGTCATCATAGAGGTCTGGACCGGATGGAGAAAAAGAACTAGAATCTGAGACGTCACCGGTGAGTCACTCAATGTAAATGTTTATTCTGCCTCTAATCAGTAATGTAGTCACTGTATGATCTGCAGTGAGATGGTGGGATGATTGATAGGATTTATTTTTGTGAAACAGCATCTCCCAGCATATCCTTACAATTGTTCGGGCCATGCTGGGAGCTGTAGTTTTACGCCGTACACACCTATACGGCAGGGGTTGCACTAAATTGAGCTGTATTTGTTCTGGGGCTGTATATATGTACCGAGTTTGGTTCTTGTGTTGTGTATAGAACCATATTGCTTGTAAAATGTACAAATGTCGTTATGACACGTCGATTGGTAGAGAAAACAAACACGGCGAGGGGCAAGGAGATGTCGGGAAAGAGGTTGGGGGGGGGGGGGGCACCATACTGAATCTTTGCCCCGGGTGCTGGAGAACCTAGCTACGCCTCTGGTTTAACATTGCATGTCTCGGAGGTTGGGAGAACAACAAATGAACGGGAATGACAGCAAGAGGTGCGCGGAGGCAAACCTCTGCATAGACGGATTGTCTGATTGGAAGAATGGCGTGTAGTGATCCATTCTATACTGCAAGTGAAATTGTACGTCACATTCCAAGCATAGGATGGCAACCAGTGTCGACACAAATCATCAGAAGGTGTTTGCACGACGTTGGTCTACGAGCCGGACATCCAGCTACATGTGTTCCACTGACCACACGCAACTGATCGGCTATCATGGTGCACAACAAGACGCCAATGGAGACTAGAATGGAGGTTTACCTGCTTCAGTGAGGAGTCCCGCTTTTGTCTCGGACGCATTGATAGTCGGAGAATGGTTTGGAGACCATGTGGGCAACACTATGAAGAGGATTATGGTGGCGGGTGGCATAATGTACGGTAGCCTCCGCTAGTTTTCATTTAAGGTACACTAACAGCTCGGCGTTACATTAATTTGATAGTGAAACCAGCGGTACGGCCATTACTCTAAAGTGTCCCACGAGCCATTTTTCAACAGGACAACGCCAGGCCGCACGTTGCCCATGCTACCGTGAGCAGTCTGCGTGGCCTAAACAGGCTACCATGGCCTGCAGCGTCTTCGGACTTGTCTCCCATCAAGCACCTCTGGGATGTCATTGGTCGGCAATTGCAAAAGGGAGCTTCCAGCAGCCAATCTTCATGATTTGCATGCCCAAGTGCATTCACCATGGCATAACATTCCTCAGACAACCATTAATAACCTCATTGATAAATTGCCAAGGCATGTAAGCGCATGTATTTCTGCACGTGGCGCTCATACTCTATATTGAATAAATCAAGATTTTTGGAATATTTTGTTTCCATATTTTTTTTATCATTTGCATATCATTAACATGTCTATCCATCCTGTGATTTCCACAATTCCAAAACGTTTCCTCCTTGGTGTTGCAATTTTAATATTGAGGAGTGTCGTTTTCTAAGATTCGGTTAAGCTTTTTGCTGCACATAGGTGACAAAGCTGCAGCAGGGAAAGCTTCTCTATGCAATGTATGGGTGTCCCTTACATTACACAACCCGCGGGTAGGGGGCCCAAGTACGAAGTTTGTAAATATTGCAGCAGCGCTTAGTTCAGTGGGCAAGGTGGGGAGAGAGGGGACTTTATTTTTTTAACAGACATCCTATTGCAAAGGCCTCTTATTCTTGAAGAATAAAGAGGCCTATATAAAAGAAAGTCCAGAGAACCTTTTTCTCCCCTAGAATAGCAGGCATCCTGTTTGATTTCATACAGTCACAGTAAGCTAATTATTGCTCCTCATAAATAAAGACCTTTTCTTATGAAGGCATCAGAAATAAAAGTGCAGTCTGACCTATTCCACTGTTGCCCTGTCCCAGTCACACCAATGAAGCCATTCGGTGAGGAGGATTCTTTGTCAGGCTTTTCTTACAAGACACAAAAGATAAAAGGCTTAGCTCCAATAATTATGTTTTTTGAGTTTCATGTGCCTTCGGGTTACATCTTTTTTTTTTTTTTTGCTTCAAAGCACTAGTTTTAGACAGAGCTTGAAAAACGGTCTACCTGCTCAGATCAATATTATCAAACCGGAATAACAGGTAACGTACAGTGAAGAAATAATAAAAGTACCGTTGAGGCCTTGTATTCCTAGAAATCCAGAAAATACAACTTGAAATCAGTATTTGGTGTGAAATTAGCCCACGACAGAACATAACTGAGGACCAAAACCAGGATATGCAGGTTCTGCCAGAAGCTCCAGTAAGAGCTGTCAGTCTCCAAAATGTTTTTCTGTTGTGTTCACATCAGCGTTGGCTTCCGTTCATGGCTTCCGTTGCAGATTTCTGTTTTGGAACCCAAAATGGAAAGCCAAATGGAAATCAAAGCTTCCATTTGCATTACCATTGATTTCAATGGTAATGCTTCCGTTGCAAATGGTTTCCATTTGTTCCCGTTCCGTAAGGTTTTAGTTTTTTTTAGCGGAACCAATAGAGTAGTACACTACGCTACTTTTTCCGCTACAAAACCTTACGGAACGGAGACAAACGGAAAACCATTTGCACCGGAAGCTATGATTTCCGTTTGCCTTTCCGTTCATGGGTTCCTCCGACGGAAAGTTGCAATGGAATCCAGGAACGGAAACCAACGCTGATGTTAACAGGAACTAAAAGGTTTGTTTTTTTTCCCAATATAAATTTTATGTTATTTCTACTGATGACATTAAATAAGATTGGAATGTTGAGTAAATTGTTTATGTGGTAGTAACTTGGCAGGGCCACAGAGGTGGTGGACCATTGGCACACACATCTTAAAACTAGTCTGTTCTTTCATATTTGCCCTTTGTGCTACTGAGGATAAACTGGCATAAACCACAATTTTTCACCTATGAGTCAATTCAATACATTACTCTCATCTGATGTATGAACCTAGAGACAAACTAGTCATCGGATAGGATTTCTTCCCAATTTTACCTCCAAGTTGGTTTAAATGCCAGCAAAGGTCTCTATGGCGTCCACTACATATCTACATACTGGTCAAAAAGATGGGTTGTTCTCCAGGTGGATGTTCTCACTGCAGACTGATATATTATGAATGTATTTTATCTTTAGACACCTCATATTTCTGTTCTTTGTGAAAGCCTTTTTACCTTACAGTGAATATCCCCCCTTAAACACCGTTAGGTGTATTTAATCTAACTAGGCTCAAAATTCTTAATATAGCTATTTAACGGATAGTGACTTTTTTTCCGATAGAGCGCTCCAAATCCTCTGTATAGACACGGATTTGGCATGCTGCCGCCACTAGAGGGATTTTAGGAGATTACTGCATACTGTTATACATTGAACTCAATAATGACACAGTATGCAGTAAGCTCCCTCCAGTGCAGTTGCAGCTATCTATTAAATCTATGCTTATGGAGGGGATTTGCAGCTCTGTATCAGAAAAACAGAGCAACAACCTCTAAAAGATTATTTTCCCACAGGTCCGATACAATGCCTAAAAGTACTTCGCGTATCAGACCTAGATCCCGCAGGGAATTCCGTGCAGAAAACAAAACCGCAGAAAAAGGTCTAAAAGAAAATAGATAAAGAAATAAATAATAAAAACAATACTTGCCTCACCGACGTTGCTGTAGCGACGTGTCCCTCTGTTCTCCGTGCAGCCCAGGCTCCTGTGATGATGCTGCAGCCCATGTGTCTGATGCAGCCTGTGACTGGCTGCAGCAGTCACATGGGATAAAACGTCATCCCAGGAGGGCGAGCTGCACGGAGAACATCCGGGAAGAAAAGAAGCAGTCGCTATGACAAAGAAAGGGGGTAAGTATAGCCTTTTACATTAACTTGAAACAAATAATTGTTTTTTTTTTTTCAGATTTGCAATTTTTTTTCCACAGCTTGCAACATTTGCTATTTGTTGAGGGTTTTACCTCCACATTAAATTTAATGAAGGAAAACCGCAACAAAAGTGCAACGATTCTGCAGCATTAAATGCACATGACGCGGCCTAAAAAAAGATGCACCGCAGGTCAATTTCTGAATCTTTCTCAGATTTTTTTCTGCAACAACTGGATAAGAATTGTTAAAATCGTGTTCACTTTGCTGCCATTGTACATACTGCGGATTTTCCGCACAGAATTCTGTTGAGGAAATTTTGTAGCGCTCATGCTACGTGGGAACCCAGTCTAAGGATATATTAAAGAAAATAATCAGTTTGGAATGTCAGACCTAAAAATAACATTATGATAAAAAGGTAAATGCGGGGAAAAAAGTTGCATGACAATCACAAAAATGACGACAGTCAAAATCCTGCAAGTCGCCTTTTTTCTGCTGTAAGGAAACACTGAGGTTTAAAATCCGCTGTGGAGCCCTAATCTAAAGGGTACTTACACCTTTGGAATAATTTTTGTATTACTCCAGTGCATATTAAGTAAAAAATGAAAGGGAATGTGTCATGAATGCAATTGTTTTTTTTTTTTTTTTAAAGTAACTTATTTTTATTATATTGTTTCGTTTTTTTGTGGTTTTTTTTTCTTCCACAAGGTGGGAAGTATTAAAAATTAAATAATAATTTGACATGTTGTTCTAAATTGGCCACCAGAGGGAGCACTTCCAAGAATTACAGCAAGGTGAATCAGGCAAAGAAACCGGACATACAGCTGCTGTAAATGTGGGAGGGAGACTCCTCTCCCCTCCCTATTTTTGGCTACAAGCTAGAAAAAGGTGACTTCCAATTGCTAAGCATTGTCCAGCTCCATTTTTGAAGAGATTGTACAAATGGTAGCTTGTAGAAGTTATCGGCACATAATGTAATTGCTGCATTTAGGAACCACAGCAACTCAGCTATGAAGTCGCCGAGTGCTGAGTGAGACACATATTGCATAAAAGTTGCCAATGCTCTCCTGACTCAACTGCAGACTTCCAACCCTCCTCTGGCATGAACATCCACACAAAAACCGCCAGGAGCTTCATGGCATTGGTTTACATGGCCGAGCAACAGCATGCAAGCCTTACATCACCAAGCACAATGCCAAGCGTCAGCTGGAGGAGTGCCGCCAATGGGCTCTGGACCAGTGGAAACATGTTCTGTGGAGTGACCATTCACGCTGCTCTATCTAGCATTCTAAAGGACGAGTCTGGGATTGGCAAATGCCAGGAGAACGTTGCCTACCTGAATGCATTAGGCCAACTGAAAAGTTTGGTGGAGGAGGGATAATGATATGGGGTAGTTTTTCCAGAGGTGGACCTTGGCCCCTTAGATCCAGTGAAGGGAAATCTTAATGCTTCAGCGTACCAAGACATTTTGGATAATTTTATGCTTCCAACTTTGTGGGCACAGTTTGGGGAAAACCGTTTTCTGTTCCAGCATGGCTGTGCCCCAGTGCACAAAGCAAGGTCCATAAAGTCATGGTTGGGAGAGTTTGGTGTGGAAGAACTTGACTTGCCCGCACAGAGCCCTGACCCTAACCCCATTGAACACCTTTGGGATGAACTAGAATGGAGATTGCTAGCCAGGCCCTCTCTGCCAACATCAGTGTCTGACCTCCCAAATGCTTTTGTGGATGAATGGGCAAAAATGCCCGCAGACACACACCAAAATCCTGTAGAAAGCCTTCCCAGAAGAGTGGAAGCTGTTTTAGCTGCTAAAGGGGTACCAACTCTATATTAAAGCCTATGGATTTAGAATGGCACTTGTAGGTGTAATGTATAAGTGTCCCAATACTTTTGTCCATATAGTGTATGTATTTGAAGGCAAAGGGTGGTAAGACCAAATATTGATTTGATTTCTCTTCTGTTCATTCACTCTGTATTTTGTTAATTAATAAAAAAAACTAAAAAACTATTTTTGAAAGTATACTTACTTTGCAGCATATTTCCACAACTGGCTAAAACTTTGCACAGTACTGTATATAGGTAACATCCACGGCCGCGGACCGTCGTGGTTACTCACCCCTCGACGGCCGCAGACATGGACGTGTGAGTGCTGGCTTGCATCTCCTGCCCTTTCACTCCTTGCTTGAGCGCTGTTTGTATTCCTCTGTTAGTCCTGCAAATGGTCCCATAGTCGTATCCTGTTACCAGTGTTCCCGTGCCCTGCTACCTGTATCCCGTGCTGTATTCCATGTGCCCTCTATAGTGTTGGAGTAGACTTCTGCTGTGTTACACCACGTCTGGTGTCGCCTGCCACGTTTTTCATCACTTGCTGCCAAGATCCCATCTGTGCCTGAGCCGCTGCTACTGTCTGCACTATTACAGGTACCCTTGTGCTTGGACTTGATATTTGGTACACTGTTTGGCTAGCTGCTATCCCGCTACGGCCTAGTGGGTTCAGATACCCACAGGTCGTGACAATATACATACTATATATATATATATATATAGCACTGTAATGCCCAATAATATCAGCTTCAAAGACTTTGGCAGTGAAGTTGGGAACACAAAAAGCGCCGGCGTTACCCTTTAATGGTTCGTCATTGGCTTTGTTCGATTTTCTTTTCTGACAAAATGCACACTTTTTTTTTTATAAACAATATTTTTATTTTGTATTTAGATGAATAATACGTTTTACAAGAATGATTCCTCAGCAAAGATTACAGTTCACTTAAAGGAAAAAGAAAATGTAAAACAATACATGTTACAGGTAATTTAATATAGCAAATTTTGGAGAACTTTTTATCATGGATTTTCACTAATGTGTCTGGTTGAGGATTAATCAGTTACAATAATCTTATTGAGAGGAGAATACAGCCATATAGACCAATTTTTGATAAAGAGAGTTTATTTGTTGGGAGAAAGTGCTATCATTTTTTCATATAGGCAATTTTCGTTAACCTTGTTAACAATTTCTGCTAAAGGAGCTGGTGAGGGGTACTTCCAATGTTTTGCAATCTTATTTCTTGCCACAACGATAGTGTGAGCTATCACTATTCTATGTTCAGATGGGAAAATATCAAGATCCAGCGAGAGAAGGCTTTGTTCGGCAGATAGCTTAATTGGGTATTTGCAAATTGGCGAAAGGAGAGTTCCTATCACTTTACAATCCTAACAAATTTGTTTTAGACTCGTATAAGGAGTCTTACATCTCCAGCAATAGATGATGCATCCTCGTAAATTTTTGATAGTTTAAGTGGGGTGAGATACCACCTATATATAATTTTCCTTGTATTTTCAAGGTGGTTAGAACATTTAGAAATCTTAGAAATAGTGCGAAATGACTCATTCCAATGATCAGTAGAGATGGATGCTCCCAACTCTTCCTCCCACTTTGGACAGAAAGGATGGAACATTGGCCTCAATTATTGTATGGTATATTTAGAAATGCTTTTAAGTTGAGGTGAGCTGTTGTGTATTATTTTAGATAGTGAAGTGAGGATACAGGTATTTGTTAGCTGTAATTTAGAGAGTGCAGTTCTAGTTTGCAAGTATTTGTATAATTCTTTATGTGGAATGTCAAATTCTTCCTTTACTGAAGTAAATGTCTTTAACCCATCTTGGTCATATAGATTAGCTAAATTCAATATACCATGTTGTTCCCACACTTTCAGATTCAAATTATGAATGTGCATTTCTAATGTGCTTAGGGGAATATGAGAAAGGGAGAAATTTAGCAATAATTTCTTGGATGTGTATGTAACGTCCGTGGTCACTGATCACGAACTCCTTCCATCCAGTCGACGCACTTCTCTGAAGAGATGTCTGCACATACGGCCGTCCTGCTACACAGTGACCACCAGGGTGCGCTCACGAGCTCAGTCCAGACTTAAAGAGGCTCTGTCACCAGATTTTGCAACCCCTATCTGCTATTGCAGCAGATAGGCGCTGCAATGTAGATTACAGTAACGTTTTTATTTTTAAAAAACGAGCATTTTTGGCCAAGTTATGACCATTTTTGTAGTTATGCAAATGAGGCTTGCAAAAGTCCAAGTGGGTGTGTTTAAAAGTAAAAGTCCAAGTGGGCGTGTATTATGTGCGTACATCGGGGCGTTTTTAATACTTTTACTAGCTGGGCGTTCTGATGAGAAGTATCATCCACTTCTCTTCAGAACGCCCAGCTTCTGCCAGATCACACTGTGACGTCACTCACAGGTCCTGCATCGTGTCAGACGAGCGAGGACACCGGCACCAGAGGCTACAGTTGATTCTGCAGCAGCATCAGCGTTTGCAGGTAAGTAGCTACATCGACTTACCTGCAAACGCCGATGCTGCTGCAGAATCAACTGAAGCCTCTGGTGCCGGTGTCCTCGCTCGTCTGACACGATGCAGGACCTGTGAGTGACGTCACAGCGTGATCTCTTGAGAACACGCTGTGTCTGCACTGCCAGAAGCTGGGCGTTCTGAAGAGAAGTGGATGATACTTCTCGTCAGAGCGCCCAGCTAGTAAAAGTATTAAAAACGCCCCGATGTACGCACATAATACACGCCCACTTGGACTTTTACTTTTAAACACACCCACTTGGACTTTTGCAAGCCTCATTTGCATAACTACAAAAATGGTCATAACTTGGCCAAAAATGCTCGTTTTTTAAAAATAAAAACGTTACTGTAATCTACATTGCAGCGCCGATCTGCTGCAATAGCAGATAGGGGTTGCAAAATCTGGTGACAGAGCCTCTTTAAGAAGCCAGAGCACACGCATGTCGGTGATTTGGACCAATTGCTTCAGAGAACCCTGGGCTATAAGAAGATCCCAGCCCCATCCTCCCACACCTGAGCTTTGTTGTGTATTCCTATTCTGTCTTGCATATGGCCCCCTAGTGTTCCTGTATCCTATACTTGTATCCTGATCTAGTGCCGTGCTGAGCTGTAGTCGTGCTGTGCTGTATACCACGCCTGACCTGCTGCCAAGTCTGCCTTGCTACTATCCGAGCTGCTACAGGTACCCTATACGAACTCTAGACTTTGACCTGCGTCCTGTTGGCCAGCTGCCTTACCGCCAAGACGGTACGGCCCAGTGGGTCGACAAACTCAACGTGATTGTGTACAGTTTCCATATCTACATTGCTGCCTCGATCCGGCGGGTGGGGATTTGTGGTATAGATTTGTCTGCTTTGAAGATAGTGTTAACATATATGTAAGATGAAAAGGAATAAAAAAAAATCTTCTTGGCACTATTTGGAACCAATGTTTAGTGGTATCACCATTCCACAGGTATCTCATTTTGACTAGTATGCAGGGGCGTAGCTAAAGGCTCATGGGCCCGGGTGCAAGAAATCAGCTTGGGCCCCCTACCCCTCCCCAACACCACCATCAGACCCCTGCGCGTGCTTATGCCCAGACGCCTTGCCCAACAGCCCCCATAGTATAATGCCCCCACACAGTATAATTCTCCCATAGCTGCCCCCACACAGTATAATGCCCCACATAGCTGCCCCCATACAGTATAATGCCCCACATAGCTGCCCCCATACATTAGTGCCCCCCATATCAGCCCCCATACAGTATAATGCCCCCATACAGTATAATGCCCCCATATCAGCTCCCCATACAGTAAAATGCCCCATATGAGCTACCCATACAGTATAATGCCCCCATATCAGCTCCCCATACAGTATAATGCCCCCATCTCAGCTCCCCATACAGTATAATGCCCCTCCATATCAGCTCCCATACAGTATAATGCTCCCCATATCAGCCCCCACAGTATAATGCCCCACATAGCTGCCCCCATACATTAGTGCCCCCCATATCAGCCCCCATACAGTATAATGCCCCCCATATCAGCTCCCCATACAGTATAATGCCCCCATATTAGCTCCCCATACAGTATAATGCCCCCTATGAGCTCCCCATACAGTATAATGCCCCCTATGAGCTCCTCATACAGTATAATGCCCCTCCATATCAGCTCCCATACAGTATAATGCCTCCATATGAGTTTCCCATACAGTATAATGCCCCCATATCAGCTCCCCATACAGTAAAATACCCCCATATGAGCTCCCCATACAGTATAATGCCCCTATATGAGCTACCCATACAGTATAATCCCCCCATACAGTATAATTCCCCCATATCAGCCCCCATGCAGTATAATACCCCCATATCAGCGCCCCATACAGTACAATTCCCCCATATCAGTCCCATGCAGTATAATACCCCCCACCTTATCGGCCCCCATGCCATATCAGCCCCCCATGCCATATCAGCCCCCCATGCAGTATAATCCCCCCCCCCGCAATATCAGCCCCCATATATGCATAATAGAAAAATTGCATAATTACTTACTTATCCTCGTTCCCACGCCGGGTGGAGGATCCTTTGCCTCCTCCGGTGTGTGCTATGAGTGACTTGGCACAGACAGGCGCGATTATGTCGCTACATCCCGCCAGCCTGCATCTAGCCGCTCAGGGCACAGTGAATGCTGGATCAAGGAGACGTCAGCTCCTTGCTCCAGCATTGAATGGAACCGGGACCTCGGTGAGTGACTCGCGACCCCCCCGGAGGTCTTCACACGAATCCCCAGGGGGACGCGACCCACAGTGTCTAATGTATTGTATAGTTTGCGGTGGAGGAGGGGGGGCTGTAATTTAACGCCCCCCCCCTCTCCACTGCAAAACAGCACAATACATTACAAGGCAACACAATACATTAAAAGGCAACACAATACAATACAACACATTACAATACAGACTCCGCAGCTCACCTGGAGTCCTCCGCACCGACTCTTCCACTGCACTGGCTGGAAGACGTGTCACGTGACAACACGGTCACATGGTACACTAAGTGTACCATGTAACCGTAACCAGGAAATGCTGGCTTTACGGCACAGAAGATTTATTTAACAAGCATGTGGTATGGCAACGGGGCCCATGGGCCCCCCAGGCTTAGGGGCCCGGTCGCAACTGCGACCCCTATAGCTACGCCACTGCTAGGATGCAAGCTCTATAGTATTGAACTATAGAAGGAAGTCGCATTCCACCCTTCAAGATTGGTTGGAATAGGAGTTCTGCCTGGATTCTAGGATGTTTGGCCATCTAAATAAACAGAGATGACAGATTGCATTTCTTTTAAATATTTGATTGGGAACATAAATCGGAAGGTTCCGAAATAGATACAATAACTGTGGGACAATCATTTTGACTGCAGCAATCCTCCCCAGCCAAGAAATGTCAATTTATTTCATGTGCAGAAGATCTTTTTTTGACCTCGTTTAAGGTGATTGCGTAATTTGTATTTAAAGTGTAGCTAAACGTTTGACAAACTTCTGACATGTCATAGTGACATGTCAGCAGTTTGTTTGGTGGGGGTCCGAGCACTGAGACTCCCACCAATCGCTAGAATGAAGCAGCTGAAGCGCTCGTGTGAGCGCTCAGCCACTTCGTGTCTGTCCGGCTTTTTCCGGAAATAAATGTATCAGTGTACGGACTAGTCTATGAGCCCGCACTCCGATACATTGGCCTTCCGGAAAAAGCCGAACAGACACGACGCAGCTGAGCACTCACACGAGCGCTTCTGACGCTTCGTTTTAGAGATTGGTGGGGGTCTAAGTGCTTGGACCCCCACCAATCCAAACTTCTGACATGTCACTATGACATGTCAGAAGTTTGTCAAACGTTTAGCTACACTTAATAATTCTGAAGGAAGAAATGTCAGATGTACAGCAAGGTACAGAGTCTGCTCAGCGTCTACCAGGAAATTTTCAAGCACTTCAAGCTTCCCTCTAATGACAAGCTTTATGGAGATGCTGATTTCATTTACCAGCAGGACTTGGCACCTGCCCACACTGCCAAAACAACCAATACCTGGTTTAATAACGACAGTATCGCGGCGCTTGATTGGCCAGCAAACTCGCCCGACCTAAACCCCAAATAGAATTTATGGGGTATTGTCAAAAGGAAGATGACACCAGACCCAACAATGCAGACGAGCTGAAGGCCACTATCAAAGCAACCTGGGCTTCCGTAACACCTCAGCAGTGCCACAGGCTGATCGCCCCCATGCCACGTCGCATTGATGCCGTAATTCATGCAAAAGGAGCCCGGACTAAGTATTGAGGGCATATACTGTACAGATTTTTCGGTAGGCCTACATTTCAGTATTAAAAATCATTTTTGAAATTTGGCTTATATAATATTCTAATTTTCTGAGACACTAAATTTGGGGTTTTCATTAACTGTTACCATAATCATCAACATTAAAAGAAAAATGCTGGAAATAGATCACTCTGTGTGTAATGAATCTATATAATATATGAGTTTCACTTTTTGAATTGAATTACTGAAATAAATTTACTTTTTAATGATAGAGAAGGGCTAGTAGATTGGGACATATACCCATATTCAAAACTTGGCACTTGGCGGAGTGGAGTTTGTAAAAGGAAACTTTACTAAAATTTTACAAGACTTGCGTAACTGCTTGAAGAGATTTTATAGGGTTAAAGGGGACCTGTCACCAGCATTTCACCTATTACACCAGCAATACCAGGTGGTAGTGGGTGAAAAATAATTTCTATATAACCTATAACTGTCTTCTTAGTCGGCTCTGTAGCTTTAGTATTATTATTTTTTTAGTGTTCCCACACCGTATGCCATTGAGCATACGAGTCAAATCCTCGTTTGAAAAGTCATATTTTTATTCCTCAAGTCTTTCCGAGTTTACTGCGCCTCCTTACTTTTGATTGACAGCTCCTCGCCTTCCCCAAGCACACAAAATACTGCGCTTGTGTATTGATGTCCTCTTCTGGTGTGTGCGTACAACGGGACACTGGATTATTACGATAAAAGGTGCAAAATGTTTGAGAACCCCATTATTTACAGTCGGAGGAGGAGTTTAGGAGAGGGGATAACGGCAATTAACTTTTTATAGCAGCGACCAGTGAGGGATAAGTAAAGTTCAATAGGTGAAATGCTGGTGACAGGTTCCCTTTAAAGATTGCCAAAACAATGTAGTCAGCAAAAAGTCCTACTTTATGTCCTACTTCTACTGTGTGCCCAATTTTAATTCCGGAGATCATTGGATGAATTTTTATACTTTCAGCTTCGACCATGAGATCAAAAATTAAGGGGAATAATGGGCACCACTGTGGAACCTTAGCGGAGGGTATTGTATACTATGCTATGGCATTGTATATATTCCCCACAAATCCAAATTTAGTTAAAATGATCCACAAGTAACCCCAATGCACCCGATCGAAATGCCTTCTCCGCATCCAAGGAGAGGAGCAGAGAAGGCGTTCGAGTCGAAGCATTTGAGTCGTCGCAGCCACACGCATGAGTTTCATAATTCGTCCCATGCCATCTAGTGTCTGTCTGGTTTTGACAAAACCAACATGGTCTTTATTAATTATAAAAGGGATAAGGTCAGATATTCTAGTTGCGATCATTTTGGAGTATACTTTCAGGTCTGCCTTTAATAGTGATAATCTGGACTTGATCTTGTTTGACAGTAGTGCACCAGTTTTATTATCCTGCCAGTGGTATTTTGCATAAGATCGTCTTCGATTATGAACAAAAGTATTCGGCACACAATGTTGTAGATTGAAGAAATCTTGTTTTTATTAGGAATATGCCAATGACTGCCCGAACGACTCATTACCTGATGAAGGTCATAATGACCGAAACGTCGCACTAAGTCATTGGCATATTTGTAATAAAAACAGCATTTCTTCAATCTACAACATTGTGTGCCGAATACTTTTGTTCATCACAATTGGGTTGGGACCCCAGTCGTGCACCAGACAAGTCTAGTGCAATCTGAACCACTACATATCTTCTGGGATTATGTTCATATTTATGTTGCTATGCTTGATATAATTCATATCTCTAATTTTTAAGTTGGTCATATACTGTTTGAGAAGGGTAATTTTTGTGAATGTTTTCCAGTGCAGTGCATTTGAGACATGAGTTTGTTTGTTGGAAAGTTTAGCCTTTTTATATTGGGATGCAATTTGTAGAAGCTTTCCCCTTATTGTGGCTCTGTGTGCGCACCATATTGTTGTAGAGGAAATGTCCGGCGTACAGTTTAAATGAGAGTATTGTGTTAGGGATGTTGTGATTTGTTCTCTATATTTGGAAATTAATAAGTAGTTATTTATTCCCCAAGGGGTGAATGTTTTGTAGTTAAATTGCTCAAAGATTTGGCATGATATAGGGGGATTATCGGACCACGTAATAGATCTTATAGAGGAGAATTTAACGCTTTGTAATAACCATTTGTCAACAATAAATAAATCTATTCTTGAGTAGGTTGTGTGGGTTACATAGTTACATAGTTTGTACGGTTGAAAAAAGACACATGTCCATCAAGTTCAACCAAGGGATGGGAAAGGGGAAGTAAAAATTTCTACACATAGCAGTTAATATTTTTTTGTTCTAGGAAATTATCTAAGCCTTTTTTAAAGCCATCTACTGTCCCTGCTGTGACCAGCTCCTGCGGTAGGCTATTCCATAGATTCACAGTTCTCACAGTAAAGAAGGCTTGTCGTCTCTGCAGGTTGAACCTTTTTTTCTCCAGACGGAGGGAGTGCCCCCTTGTTTTTTGAGGGGGTTTTACATTGAACAGGATTTCACCATATTTTTTGTATGCGCCATTCATATATTTATATAAGTTAATCATGTCCCCCCTTAGTCGTCTTTTCTCAAGGCTAAATAGGTTTAGTTCTTTTAATCTTTCCTCATAACTTAGATTCTCCATGCCCCTTATTAGCTTCGTTGCTCTTCTTTGTATTTTTTCCAACTCCAGGGCATCCTTTCTATGAACTGGAGCCCAGAACTGGACTGCATATTCTAGATGAGGCCTCACTAATGCTTTGTAAAGTGGTAGTATTACCTCCCTGTCCCGCGAGTCCATGCCTCTTTTGATACACGACAATATTTTGCTGGCCTTTGAAGCAGCTGATTGACACTGCATGCTGAAATTTAGTTTATGATTTACAAGTACACCCAGATCCTTCTCAACAATTGACTCCCCCAGTGTAGCTCCCCCTAGGACATATGATGCATGCAGGTTGTTGGTACCCAGATGCATAACTTTACATTTATCTACATTAAACTTCATTTGCCAAGTGGACGCCCAAACACTTAGTTTGTTTAAATCTGCCTGCAATTCACAAACATCTTCCATAGTCTGAACTATATTACATAGCTTGGTGTCATCTGCAAAAATAGAAATAGTGCTATTAATCCCATCCTCTATATCATTAATAAATAAGTTGAATAATAGTGGTCCCAGCACTGAACCCTGGGGTACACCACTTATAACTGGGGACCATTCAGAGTAGGAATCATTGACCACAACTCTCTGGATACGGTCCTTGAGCCAATTCTCAATCCAATTACAAACTATACTTTCTAAACCTATAGTCCTTAATTTACCCATTAGATGTCTATGAGGGACAGTGTCAAATGCCTTTGCAAAGTCCAAAAACACTATATCCACAGCGGCCCCTCTGTCTAGACTTCTGCTTACCTCTTCATAAAAACAAATCAGGTTGGTTTGACAGCTTCTGTCCTTTGTAAAACCATGCTGGCTGTCACTTATAATACTATTTATTGTCACATAATTCTGTATATAGTCCCTCAATAGCCCCTCAAACATTTTCCCCACAATTGATGTTAAGCTTACTGGTCTATAATTACCCGGCGAAGACCTAGTGCCCTTTTTGAAAATAGGCACCACATTTGCCCTGCGCCAGTCCCTTGGCACTATACCACTCATGAGAGACTCTCTAAATATTATGAAGAGGGGGACAGAAATAACTGAACTAAGCTCTTTAAGAACTCTAGGGTGTAACCCATCTGGTCCCGGGGCCTTGTGTACATTTATTTTATTTAATTTAGCTTGGACCATATCTACATTCATCCAATTCAGTATATCAACTGATATATTAACAGCACTGGCACCGGCTACATCAGCTGCTCCTTCTTCTGTTGTATATACAGAGCGGAAGAACCCATTTAGTAACTCTGCCTTCTCTTGATCCCCTGTGACCAACTCCCCATTACCATTATCTAGGGGTCCTACATGTTCAGACCTTGGCTTTTTTGCATTTATATGCTTGAAGAATTTTTTAGGATTTGTTTTACTATCCTTGGCCACCTGCCTTTCATTTTGTATTTTTGCTGATTTTATTACATTTTTACAGATTTTATTAAGCTCTTTATATTTTACAAAGGCTACAGCTGTACCCTCAGATTTGTATTTTTTAAATGCCCTTTTTTTGTCATGTATTGCCCCTTTCACAGAAGGTGTAAGCCATGTGGGGTTTAATTTTAGTCGTTTATACTTGTTACCTGTAGGAATACATTTTGCACTATAATTACCCAAGGTAGATTTGAAAATCTCCCATTTATCATTTGTCCCATTATTTGACATTAGTTCTTCCCAGTCTATATCCTGAATTGCAGCCCTCATCCTGGGGAAATTGGCTTTCTTAAAATTAAATGTTTTTGCCCTCCCAGCCTGCGTTTGTTTTTTACAGTATAGGTAAAATGTAACTATATTATGATCACTGTTACCGAGGTTTTCACGAACATTGACATTCCCAACAAGCTCTGCATTATTAGAAATGACCAGATCCAACAGAGCTTCACCTCTAGTCGGGTCTTCCACAAACTGGCCCATAAAATTTTCCTGTAACAGGTTGAGGAAATGTCTCCCCTTTGCACTTGAAGCCGAACCATGACACCAATTAATATCCCGGAAATTAAAATCTCCCATTATCACAACAGTACCCGCCTGTGCAGCCCGCTCCATCTGTTTATATATTTGACCTTCCATCAGTTATATTGGGGGGTCTATAGATTACACCAAAAGTAATTTTTTCAGTGTTTACTTCCCTTTGTAATTCCACCCACAAGGTTTCAACCTCCTCACAGTATTCACCCTCTAATGTCTCATTTACACTCACCTTCATATCGCTTCTCACATACAGACATACACCACCACCTTTCCTATTTGCCCTGTCTTTCCGAAACAGTGTAAAACCCTGTAGATTTACAGCCCAGTCATGTGAAGAGTCCAGCCATGTTTCAGCAACACCAACTATATCTATATCTTCTTCCAGTATTAAGGGTTAGAGTGAAAGGTATAGTCACGCTCTGATGCATGTAATACTCTCCCTGGGTCATAGAGATGTTCAGTCAGGAGTAAATGGGGCAAAAGCAGAGTGATTATGAGGAGGAGTTTGAGGTTTTATCAAGTCGCCACATATAAGCAGTGAGCCTTGGTTGATGTAGGGTTGTCAGGAAACCGATACTTCGTGTAGTATTGCGATTTTCGATACCAAAATGATACTTTGCCAACAGTAATAAAAAATAAAAAAATTCTGATGTGAGGCACGTGGTGTGATGAATTTTGAATGTGCCTTACATTAATAGTAATTAACCCCATCATGTTTCTCAGTCATAATGGGTTAATGTGTAAGGTACATGATGGGGTTAATTACTATTAATGTGAGGCACATGGAAGTTAAATTCATCACACCTCGTGCCTCACATTAACCCCTTCCCGACCACCCCACGTAGATTAACGGGCTGCAGCACTGGTCCTTGTGCCTGCAGACTGTTAATCTACATGTGCTCCTAACAGAGCACACCGGCACTCCCTGCAGCCCGGCATCTCCCAGTACGGGCTGCCACTTAAATGCGGCAGTCAATAGCAACCGCCGCATTTAAGTTGTTACAACAATATTGGCACCCCACTACGCGATTGCGGGGGGGGGGGGGAGGGAGATTGTTGCTATGGCAACCGGAAGCCTAACAAAGGCTTCCAGTCTGCTATCTATGGAAGGCGATTAGGTTCTGCAACACAAGTATTGCAGGGTATTTAACAACGATCCAACAATTGGATCTTCAAGTCTCTAGTGGGGAAAAAAAATAAAATAAAATAAAAAGGGAAAAAAAGTTAAAAAAAAACAAAAAACTGTACAATTGTAAAACAGTAACATTTCTAAATAATAAAAAACGGAACAAAAAAAAAAAAATTGCCCTTTTTCCCTTATAAAGACCTTTATTATTAGAAAAAAATAATAATAAACTATGCATAATTGGTATCGCCGCGTCCGTAACAGCCTGAACTATAAAAATATAATGCAATTTATCCCGTACGGTGACCGCCATAAAAACAAATAAAAAAACTACCAGAATCACAATTTTTTGTCACTTCAGCTCCCAAAAAAATTTAATAAATAGGGATCAAAAATTCACATGTACTAAAAAATGGTACCAATAAAAACTAAAGTTTGTTCCACAAAAAACAATCCCCCACACAACATTCTTGATGGAAAAATAAAAAAGTTGTGGCTCTTAGAATATGGCGACACAAAAATAAAATATTTTTTTTTAAAACTGACTTTATCATGCATACACCGTAAAACATAAAAACCCTATATACATATATTATAGCCGTAATCGCATCGACCCGCAGAATAAATATGTCATTTATAGCGCACAGTGAACGCCGTAAAAAAAAACAAAAAAAACTATATAGACGTTTTCACGGCCTAATTCCACTAAATTCAGCAAAAAAACCTATGGGATCAAAATACCCCTAGAGTAATTATTTTTAGGGCTGTAGTTTCCCAAATGGGGTCACTTCTGGGGGGTGTCCACTGATGTGATCCCGCAGGGGCTTTGCAAATGCGACATGACACCCGAAAACCAATCGAGCAAATTTGAGCTCCAAAAGCCAAATAGCGCTCCTTCCCTTCTGAGCTGTGCCGTGTGTCTAAACAGCCGTTTATTACCACATGTGGGGTATTGCCGTAGTCAGGAGAAATTGCTTTACAAATATTGGGGTGCTTTTTTCTTCTTTATTCCTTGTAAAAATTGATAATTTCTATGTTTTATTGAAAAAAATTTAGATTTTCATTTTTACGGACGAATTCCACTAATTCAGCAAAAAACCTGTGGGGTTAAAATGCTCTATACCCCTTGATAAATTCCTTGAGGGGTGTAGTTTGCCAAATGGTGTCTTTTTGGGAGTGTTTCCACTATTTTGGCCCCACAAGACTTCTTCAAATCTGACATGGTGCCTAAAATATATTCTAATAAAAAGGAGGCCCCAAAATCCGCTAGGTGCTCCTTTGCTTTGGAGGCCTGTGTATCAGTCCATTACCATACTAGGGCCACGTGGGATATTTCTGAAAACTGCAGTATCTGGGCAATAAATAGAGTTGTGTTTCTCTGGTAAATCCTTTTGTGTTACAGAAAAATATTGATTAAAATGAATTTGCTGACAAAAAAAAAAAAAAAAGAAGAAATGTGTAAATTTCCCCTCTACTTTGTTTTATTTCCTGTGAAACACCTAAAGGGTTAAGAAACTTTCTAAATGCTGTTTTGAAAACTTTGAGGGGTGCAGTTTTTAAAATTGGGTGACTTATGGGGGTTTCTAATATATAAGGCTCTCAAAGCCACTTCAGAACTGAACTGGTACCTATAAAAATAGGTTTTGAAAATTTTCTTGAATAACTGAGAACTTGCTGCTAAAGTTCTAAGCCTTGTAACGTCCTAGAAAAAAAAAAGGATGTCAACATAAAGTAGATATATGGGAAATGTTAATTAGTAACTATTTTGCGTGGTATTACTATCTGTTTTACAAGCAGAAACATTTAAATTTAAAGCAAATGCTAATTTTTGCAAATTTTCTCTAAAGTTTGGTGTTTTTCACAAACAAATACTGAACTTATTGATCAAATTTTTCCACTAACAAAGTACAGTATGTCACGAGAAAGCAATCTCAGAATCGCTTGGATAGGTAAAAGCATTCCCAAGTTATTACCACATAAAGTGACGTCAGATTTGAAAAAAAAAAAAAAATCGTCTGTACCCACAAGGCCAAAACAGGCTCAGTCCTGAAGGGGTTAATAAGTGAAAGAAAGCAGTTTTTTTTTTTTTTTTTACAGCGTACACATAAATGACGCAAAACAAATTTGTTGTGCAGGCTATTACGGCCGCGCCAATACCAAATGTGTATATTTTATGTTTATGATGAACGGCATCGAAACCGTATCGAAGTTTCGATCCATCGTGCATCCCTATGTAGATGTCTAAGATAGTTTTAATTAGCTCTTGTGCATAATTGTATTGCTGTACATTAGGAGCATACAACTAAACCAGCACGTAAATTGAGTTGTTAAAAGAAGCCATTATAGTTACAAAGTGTCCTTCATCATCTGTTATGGATTTAAAGAGGCTCTGTCACCAGATTCTCAAATCCCTATCTCCTATTGCAGCAGATCGGCGCTGCAATGTAGATAACCGTAACGTTTTTTGTTTTTTTAAAAACAAGCATTTTTGGCCAAGTTATGAGCATTTTTATATTTATGCAAGAGAGCCTTTCTTATGTCCAACTGGGCATGTTTAAAGTTATGTCCAACTGGGCGTGTATTGTGTGTGTACATCTGGGCGTTTTTACTTGTTTTACTAGCTGGGCGTTGTGAATGGAAGTGTATGATGCTGACGAATCCGCATCATCCACTTCTCTTCGTTACCACCCAGCTTCTGGCAGTTCACAGACACACAGCGTGTCCTCGCTCATCCGACGCGATGAAGTTCCTGTGGGAGGAAGTGAGTGACGTCACAGCGTGATCTCGCGAGGACACGCTGTGTGTCTGAACTGCCAGAAGCTGGGTGGTAACGAAGAGAAGTGGATGATGCGGATTCGTCAGCATCATACACTTCCATTCACAACGCCCAGCTAGTAAAACAAGTAAAAACGCCCAGATGTACACACACAATACACGCCCAGTTGGACATAACTTTAAACACAAAACCACTGAAAAAGGCCATACTTACAAATGGACACAGCCAGGTCAGAAATGCTGATGAAGGCGCTCCAGTTAGGGAGTTAGGGACGCGCAAGTCTGGGGATCCTTGTCGTGGATTGCGAGCTTGCGTCCTTTTGGCCAAAATGATCACTAATACCCCAGGTATTTTTCATTATTACTTATATTCGCTTCTTTTGGACACAGCCGGGTCTTTGATGCTGGGAGAGCATGGTGTGTTGTTTGGCCTAGCAAGCAGGGTAGCCCACTCTATGAACTATCAAGGCGTCACAAATAGGCTTCTACCTGGCTACACACGTTGCGCCTCATGACTTACACACTATCCCTCCATGTTTCACACACTTGCATCCCATTATTCATTTATTTTTTAGGCACATTACTCATTACTGCCCCCTATATTTCACTTACATTATTACACTTGCACATACACTATTCATTTATTATTTCTTACTACACATCCCATGCACCACATACCACTCCCCTTAAGACTAGTGGGAGTGGCTATTATTATTTAAAGCACTTTGCTCACTCGCCTTCATCAGCGTTTCTGACCTGGCTGTGTCCATTTGTAAGTATGGCCTTTTTCGGTGGTTTTGTATAAATGTCCTTTTTTTTATCTGTTTTGTCCATAACTTTAAACACGCCCAGTTGTCCATAAGAAAGGCTCATTTGCATAAATATAAAAATGGTCATAACTTGGCCAAAAATGCTCGTTTTTGAAAAAAACAACACGTTACTGTTATCTACATTGCAGCGCCGATCTGCTGAAATAGGAGATAGGGGTTGCAAAATCTGGTGACAGAGCCTCTTTAATTAATTGAAATGCTGGTGTGTTTTTGATAGCAATTGTTACTTCTATTTTCTTATTTAAAGCTGGGCAAAATACGTGAGATTTTTATTTAAGCCTCACTGTATCTTCTTTACTTAGGTGTGTTTCTTGAGCACAAATGACATCACTTTTAAGCATTTTTGCTTCTTTCCAAAATAAAGATCTTTTACTGGGACTGTTTAGGCCTTTTACGTTAACATGCCCTTTTTTTTCTTTTAGCCGACAACTATTTTCAGTTCTCCAAAGAACCCATCCATGTTACTTGCAACTATTAGTTCTGACCTTGCATTGCTTCATAAATAAGAACTAAACAAATGAGAACTACAAGCACTTTCTGGAGTGCTTAAACTTGTACGGATTTACCAGTTGACATTATTGTATTTCTTTCAGCGCTGCAGGCAATGAGCATTTCACATGTCGTATTTCAGCACAATAAAAGACAAGCGGATACTAGATAGAACTGCCGAGTTCTCCTGGTCCGCATGAAAGATGAAGAGGAACACAGCTTCATTTGCAATAGCACAGTACAGTTCTGAGGAGTCATTTCTTATCTCCTGCCCGGGAGCACAGGAATTGAGAATTACTCCAGCCTACTTTTGGTGACATTTAAATAATTCAACCATTTCTCCCTGACTTCTCGTGAGCAGAGAACTGCTGCGATAGGTAATCCCTTGGCAAAATATTATTATGCGATTTTCTGTCTCATATCACTACATGCATTAATCAAGCGTGTTTGGCCTCTTGCTTTGTAATAACTACTGTATTGCTGTGTGTGCGCGCATTTAGAAGCTTGGGAATAATCACATAGGAACTCCTTTATCAAAACAAATAGAAAAACGGAGCATGTTGACCATAGCAACAGTCACTCAGCTTTTCATTTCTTAAACTGCGCTCAAAAAATAAATAAATTGCATAAGGAAGCGAGCTAAAATGTTAAAATTAGGTGGTGTTTTAGCAGTGCAATTTTGCCCCCCCCCCCCCCAAAGAAATAGAATCAAAAAAATAATGTATACAACAGAAGCACCAAAACTGAACTGGCTGCACCCAACATTAGTCCTTCGTCATAGCTAGGATGTTTTTTAGGTGTGTGGTGTACTGTTCTCACCGCACTGATGCGTTTTTTTTGTTTGTTTGTTTTTACAAGGCTCGTCTTATCCATTACGTTTGTGTGGTGCTCCCTCATTGGCTGTGATGGTGTTTTTTTATGTGGCTGTGGTACAATAAAAAAAAAAAAAAAATTAATATATATATATATATATATATATATATATTATATATAATAATTTTTGAACAGTGCTTTTGATTACGGTTTGCAACGGATAGGTGAAAAAATATAAATATCATTTAACTTTTTAAAATGGAGAATATCGGGCACATTGTTGAAATCATTCTAAGTTCCTCAATATGGTTGTCACTAATAAAATATGAATGCACTTTACATTTTCATCATGTTTCTGAGCAGAAAGTGTCCTATACTTTACACAGTGCCAAAATAATTAGTGCCCTTTTAGTGCCTACAGGGTCCACTTGCTTCCTACAGTGCCCAGTAAACTGGCACTCTCGCTTTCAGCCTCTTTCACACAGGTTAGTATTTTGCATCAGTATATTTAAGCCAATACCAGGAGTGGCATGAAGGGGGTGTGGCTTGCTTATGGCACCGTCGTAAAGCACCTCGTCTCTCTGCTCCCAGACCAACGGCCGTTAAAAGTCGGATATATGCAGTCATTTGATCTCCTGCCCACTGCAGTGACATGGGGAAGAAGGTGGATACTAATGTCCCTCTGCCTTAACCGCCTCTCTCGTTATTTCTGGCCCTCTCAGCCTCCGGCTGGTCCCGAGGTGGGATCCAACGTGGTACCCACAGCACGGATTACACAGATTTATGTGCCTGCTGAACGGACCTCCGCTGAGTCCCCTACTGATGCACTCACTCAGGTACATGTGGCTCTGCCTGCTCTGAACCTAGTCCCTACAACTAATCGTTACCTGCTGGGGACCTGCGCATTGTCTACTTTGTATGGAGTGTCCTTTGCACACGGACATACATATTGAGAAAGTACACCGGGTACCAGGCACACTGATGCTCTTAGACCTCGTGAAGTCCTCTGCCGAGTGCATTTTTTCAGAGAAAGTGAAGCCATCCACCTCAAGGCTTAGCGTTAAGGAACGGTGGACTTTAATGGCTCCCCTATCAACTTTCTACCAGATGTCTCTAGACGTACGCTGGCAATGTGTAGAATGCTAAAACTATCATGCAAGAGACTCGAGCTACCTGCAGATGCGGTCACCCTTTCCATCTTATTGTGCGGAGGAATGGTTCTTCCTTCCCCCTTCACTCGCCTGACCAAGCAGCCAACCTCTGCATCTTCCTAGAAGTACCACTTATCTCTCTACTGGATTGGCTACAATTTCCACTGCCTCAACAAGCCTCCCTACGTCCTTGTCCTGCCGGATGAAGGCTTTCACCACGGGAGCTTAGATCAGTCTCCCCTCGAATATCCCCATGAAGCTTCCAGGTTGATGATCCGCTGATAGCACTTGAGGCCTGATCTTCAGCTGTATTCTAGACTTTACTGTAGTAGATTAATTTCTAAAAGTTGTCCATTGGACTGCCTCACTGTACACTTTTACTATTGGTCTTCAATTACTTACTGTTTTCACTGGCTGGAAGTTTGTTCTCCATTGACAGCCTCCTATTAGTCCGGGTCAGAACCTGGCACCAGTTCTTCCATCTACTTTCCAGCTCCAAGGTGTGCTTCTGCCACTCTGGACCTGCCATAGAGGTTTTTCCTCACCATTTCCCTATTACTGTGGTTTGATTAGCAAACTTCAGTGTGTACTTGTTCTGTGTGTGACCCCCTATCTCTTTTATATTTTTACCTTTCCTACTCCTTTTGATTTAAAGAGGCTCTGTCACCAGATTATAAATGCTCTATCTCCTACATAATCTGATCGGCGCTGGAATGCAGATAACAGCAGTGGTTTTTATTTTGAAAAACGATCATTTTTGAGCAAGTTATGAGCAATTTTAGATTTAGTTTCTTAATGCCCAACTGGGCATGTTTTTACTTTTGACCAAGTGGGTGTTGTAAAGAAGTGTATGAGGCTGACCAATCAGTGACCAATCAGTGTCATACACTTCTCATTGTTCCAGCCCAGCTTCTTTCACCGCACAATCTCACTGTGCTGTGGATCATGCTGGGCTGGAACAATGAGAAGTGTAGGACACTGATTGGTCACGGATTGGTCAGCCTCATACACTTCTTTACAACACCCACTTGGTCAAAAGTAAAAACACGCCCAGTTGGGCATTAAGAAACTAAATCTAAAATTGCTCATAACTTGCTCAAAAATGATCGTTTTTCAAAATAAAAACCACTGCTGTTATCTTCATTCCAGCGTCGATCAGATTATGTAGGAGATAGTCAAGTTATAATCTGGTGACAGAGCCTCTTTAAGAACTACCCCATCTTTCCTCCGCTTCCCTTTTTTTTTCTTCCCTCTTAGACCCTGCAGATGGGTGACGTTTCCTTTGCATCACGAAATGCTCAAGGCCTCGACACCCCTGAGAAACATTCCGCACTACTACGCCTCCTCTGGGGCAAAGAAGATTCAGATGGCCTTTCTACAAGAGACCCACTTCCGCAGTGATGCAGTGCCTTCCCTGAAATCTAACAAATATCCCGACGCTTATCGTGGTTGATACTCGGGCTCCAAGTCTCAGGGAGTGAGCATCCTCATTTCCAGCCAGGTACCTTGGGAACTAGACTTTGTCCACGCTGACACAGGGCAGCTACTTTATGTTGTTGAAAAGGGCAAATTTGCCTCCCACTCGTACTTTGCGAACATCTCTCTAAATGTAATCAGTTGAGTTGTCTAGACAATGAGGTCTTTACCGAGGGTGGCCTTTTGGCTGGAGGTGACTAACTTAGATTTAAGAGATAGGGGGATAAAAAATGGAATATCCGAGGGCGCAGCTGTACTGAAAATTGCTTTTATTTGTACAACAGCAACAACAACTTGTTTCAAGGCCGTACCGGCCTCTTCATCAGGTTAGGTACAAGTGACTTGTACCTAACCTGACGAAGAGGCCGGTACGGCCTTGAAACACATTGTTGTTGTACAAATAAAAGCAATTTTCAGTACAGCTGCGCCCTCGGATATTCCATTTTTTATCCCCCTATCTCCTGGATCTACATAGTGGATTTTTATCAATCTTCGAACCGGAATTTGGGCTGCAACTGTCTCAACCTAAGTATAACTTGGACACGCATCATGGGATGTTATGCTCCAAGCATAACGACATCAGGTCAGCATAATTGACCACCTTTATCCTATTGTTCTCATATTTTACAGGCTCTTGCACTATGTGCGCTTTGTTCCCTTTTGCTCTATAGCGTGATAACTTCGATTTAAATCCCTCAGAGGTCTCAATAAAAGTCTTCTCCATTCCTTTCACCTTGTTGATAGTTGGCGTACTGCACACCAAGACACTAGGGACTACTCTTTCCACTCCACTGTCCATGACACATATTTGCGATTAGACTACTTCATTCGACACGCCAACCTCCCCCTCCTGCGATCAGCAGAAATAGATGAAATCACCTTCTCAGACCATGCGATGCTCCATGTTTCATTGGCTTCCCCTACCTCTCGACCCTGTTCATGGCGCTGGAGACTCAATGATTCCCTCTTAAGGGAGGAGAGAGGTTGTGAATAGATCAGGACAGAATTGTCTAGATACTTTGATGAAAAAATATGTCCAGAAACACCCATCCGGGGCCTTCTAGTGAAACACGGCGCTTACTTGAAGAACGAACGTGCTGCCAAAATAGCCGCTCTGATTTAAGAAGTGTCCATGCTGAATTTAGTCCATAAGCGTTCACATGCGACCGATGTCCTCACACAACTCACGTTAGCACATAAAAGATTGCGGTCGGAACTAGACATACGCACTAAATGCATGTTGAACCGCGGTCGTCGCCATTACTATGAATAAGCGTAGCCATACAAATTAGCTAAATCTCAAACAAGAAGCCCACAACTTTGTCCCTTACATTTTCCGCTCTATAGGGACCCCACTCAAGACCCCGTGCCATATCTGATACATTTGGATCCTTTTATGCCCAACCTATATAACCTCCCTCCAGCTTGTGGCCCTGATGCCCCTTCCTCACGATTAATCCGCCTCCAGCAATATGTATGGGAATCTGCTCTCCCCTCCCTACCTCATGAAGTTGTGGAGTCCCTTGATTCTCCTATATCGGTCGTGGAGCAGCCTAGCAGGGCCCCTGGCACAGATGGTTTTACAGTCTCTTACTATAAAACGTATTTCCCTCAGATTTCTGGTCCCTTCACCCAGGCGCTTAAATCACATTTTATCTGGTGCTGAACTTTCCCCTGACATCCTGATTGCCCACATCTCAGTGATTCATAAGAAAGGCAAAGACCCATCCCAATGCTCTAGTTATAGGCCTATTTTTCTCCTTAATGTTGATTTAAAATTATTTGCGAAGGTCCTGGTCCTTAGTCTTGCCCTACACTCTGACCTTATTCATCCGGATCAGGTCGGCTTTGTCCCCTGCAAGGAAGCTCGCAAAAACACTACTAAAATGCTCAATGTGGTCCACAGAACTCAGTCCTCCCGTGTTTAGATATGCCTTTTATCCACTGATGCAGAAAAGGCCTTTGACCGGGTGCACTGGCCCCTCATCACAGCAGTCCTCTAGCATATAGGCCTAGGCCCAAACATGTTACCCTGGATTTCTTCCCTTTATTCGTGCCCATCGGTGGTGGTATAGGCCAATGGCAGCCTCTCTCCCCTTTCAATATTTTGAATGGGACAAGACAGGGCTGTCCCCTCTCACCCTTGATTTTCGTTCTCACCCTAGAGCCCTTGTTGCGTAACATTTGTGCAAACCCAGATGTACATGGCCTTCGAATCAGTAGGACTGAGCTCAAGGTGGCAGTATATGCCGATGATCTTATGTTTATGGCCACTCAACCTCTAACTACGTTCCCTAATCTGCTCTCGGAATGGACTACAGTGAGGTGTCCAATTTCCAAATAAACTTCCAAAAATCAGAGGCCCTTAATATCACCCTTTCTACAGACCGGTAAGCTGCCTTGGCCGCCTCCTTCCCATTTTGTTGGGCTAATTCGGCTTTGAAATACCTAGGTGTTTGGATCCCTCAAGACCTATCCTCCACTTTCAAATGCAACCATATGATCCTCTTATCTCACATCAGAGAAGACTTGCGTAGGTGGTCTAAGGGCCTTTACACATGGTTTGGCAGGTGTGCGATCTATAAGATGAATGTCCTTCCCAGTTTTCTTTATATCCTGCAGGCCCTCCTCATGCATGTTCCAGTCTCTCATTTCTACCTGATTTCTAAATATCTCATTAAAATTTATTTGGGCTGGCGAACCTGCCTGCATTGCTCGTCGTACACTTTCCCACCCTAAACTCCGTGGTGGGTTGGGTCTGCTGGACATTCGGAAATACTATGAGGCATCACACCTTCCGAGAGTAATAGACCCTTGGTGTCGACATGGCCCCTATAAAAGTGGGTTTGTTCTGGAACAGGCCCTTTCCTCAACTCCACTAGATTCCCTTCCATGGCTGACTCACCCCTCATCACACCCCACAATAGGGTCTACCCTTCAGGTCTGTCGCCAATTTTTTTTCAAACACTCACATTTCCCTCTCCCCATCACCGCTATTTCCCATCCTTGGCAATCCAGCCTTTCCTCCGGGCTATTCAGACACACTTTTCCGTTCCTGGCATTTTAGAGGATCCTCTTGGGCATGTCTCTTTCTCTCTGGGGCTCGCTGGTTGATTAACTAGGTTCTTGCTGCCATCCCAGATCTCCCCACTTTAAACACTTGGCTTTGCATGCAACCATCCCACTTTTTTGCTTCTCTTTCATCTGGAGTTCTTTTCCCTAGCCAAAATTCTGTTCGAGACTCTCTGCTCCTATTGGGGTCCGTGTAGACACTCTATCCTCTTGACCTCACCTCCAGAAGATTATGACCCCCCATTTTTGGCTAAATGGGAAGCAGGCTTACAGACCTCCTTTTCCCCTGAACAGAATCGACGCACACTTCTCTATACTTACAAGTCCTGCATCGCTAGTAGATATCTGTAGGCTTAGATACAAGCTTCTGTCCTGCTGGTATTATGTGCCAGAGAGGCTTCACTCGATTTACCCTACATTCTCTCGTATGTTCTGGCAGTGCGGTTTTGCTGTTGGAACGCTCTTGCATATATTTTGGTCTTGCTCAGCCCTCCAGGAATTTTGATCAGGTGTCCATAAACTTTCCTACCAGGTTACTGGTATATCCTTAGACAGGTACCCGTTCCTTTTCCTCCCACATATCACTTATCTCCCACAGCATTACACCCAGTTCTATCCTCCACGATCTGGTCAATGCTGGCCGAGCCGGTGTCCCTGTTCTTCGGAAAAAAAACTGCCACTCCGACCATTACGCAGTGGTTATATAGAGTGGATGACATTGAGGATGGAGGAGCTCACTGCATCACTGTTGAATACGGAGGGCTCCTTCAGAATTTGGTCCCCTTGGATCCAGTTTCAGACCTCAAATACTTATAAGTCTCTGCAGACATCTGTGCTTTGTAATTTTAACTGATCTTGGTGAATATTCTATATATTCCCCCCCCCCCCCTTATTTTCCCATAGGTCTTGTTTGTCCTAACCCGGGCTCTGTCTTCATTTTATATATGTAAAATGTTATCACTTTCTATGATGGTGTACTTGGTTCTCAATAATGGTACCCTCATCTCGGATGTGGCTATTTGGCTGTTCCTTTCTTGATTTTGTATTTTCTGTCTGTTTATTCGTCTCCAACCAGAGTCGGGTTGGTTTTGACACAGTTCTGTGTGAATGGAGTGTTTGTATATTGTTAATATTAAAAAAACAAAACAGGAGTGGATCCAAAATGGAAGAGTGAAGGACTCTTTCCAATAAAGTTTCTGTTTATGTTTCACTCCTAAATTTTGGCTTGCAAATACAGATGCAAAATACTAATCTAAATAAGTGTGAGTGAGGCCCTATAGCTCATCATAGAGCATCCTCTTTCTGTATCTCTATAATCCACCAGTAATTGTGAGCTATAGCCAGTATGAAGCCGCTAGCTTCTTATAAGATGGCAGTGGGCCCTCTCCCCTACTGAGCACCAGGCACCGCTGCATTAAATCGTATTCCTGCCCTGTTACAATTAACATCTGCTACTTCAGTATTTTTTTCAAGCCTAAAGTTCAGAAACCTGTAATAGAAATAAAAGCAGTAGTGCCTAGTTATTGTTTAAAGATAGTACTAACGAGAGGAAGCAATGAAAGCTCCTCAATTATTTATACTTAGTGGTCACTTTATTAGGTACATTTCTCAAGTATTAGGTAGGCCTGTCAAATCCTTGAAAAATGCCACATGGGGGATGAGACGTTGCAAATAATTGGCGATTAAAATATCTTCATTTCATATTGGCAATTTTCTCTGTATATCTTACGCGTAGTAGAGTCTTGAACCGGTCTAAAATATCAAAGTGGTTGTGTTGCTTCCCTCTTTCTTTGGATTTAGTATTGGGTAAGGCCACCTTTTGCCCTCAGAACAGCCAGAATAAATGCTGGAAACAGTCCTGACATATTCCTCCTCAACATGGTCACCATACCATTATGCGGTACTGTAGATACCCTCTGGCCCAGCAATCATTATACAGTCAATGTCACTGAGGCCACATTTCTTGCCCGTTTGACAACGTTTGCTCAGAAATAAAATCTAACCTCTTGACATGGTCTGCATGTATTTTAAACAAGGAATTAGTTCCACGTGATTGCCCTCCCAGTTGTCTGAATTAAAGGGGTTGTCCCATTATCACCTATCCACAGACTAGATGATAACTATCTGATTGCTAGGGGTCCCACCGCTGGGGCCCCCACCAATCACGAGAACGGGGGTCCCGAACCTCCCGTTCCTCCTTGCCTGAAGTGAGGGGGACATTGAATGGAGTGGCAGTCGAGCAAGCGCCGTGCTGCTCCATTCATAGTCTATGGGAATGACGGAAACAACAGCGTACAGTGCTCGACTGTGTTCTTCAGTCCCATAAGCATTAAATGGAGCGGTGGGTGCATGCAGACCGTAGCCGATGTCTTCCTCACTCACGATCAGTGGGAGTCCCAGCAGTGGGGCCCCCAGCGATCATGACAATTACGACCTATCCTGCGGGTAAGCGTTAATTGTCGATTTTGGGACAACCCCTGTAATTATCGGATGTGCAGGTCTAATAAAGTGAATAAACTTTGTGTAGAAGACTAGCACTCCTCAATAACGGTCAAATTGTGGAAATATAAGTAGCGCTGGACATTCCTATTAGTAAATGAATGGCCTTAAACTGTACTCTTACGGATAGACCCAGCATCCGTAATATAATTCCCCTGAGATGCAATATTGATGGCTACTGTCAAGCGGACACTTCAATTTAGTAAAAATCCTTACTGATTTATTCCGTGGATCGATCTTATTTATATCATACTGTATTTCACAATCAGCCTCTCTGCCCCGAAAACGTGAAATTATATATATATAAAAAAAAAATATTCTGGTATGCAATATTGGTCTAACATCATATTATATGTTTAAAGAGAAACTCCAGCAGACACTTGTAATAATTTCCACCACTACCTAACGTAGCAAACATAACAGTGCTCTTCTATTTTCCTCCATTCCACCTCTAACATGCTTGTTAGAATAGTACAGCTTCTGTTTGCCATCTTGATTGTAAACATCACTATGTCCCATAATGCCTTGCCCAGGCATCACAAAGGGAGGTGTCGTGAAATCACATCTATCAAAAGCTACATTTATGTAATTCATTGCAAATTATGAGCAGGATGCAGGTCTAAGGCAGGGGATGTGCTACAAGAGACAGGAGAATTTCCCCTATGCAGCAGCATGCATGTCGCATGCAGCGTACAAATGCCAGCCCACTGAAGGGAGTGGCAGAGATGACTGTTTGGCACGGTTTACATTGTGCAATCATCGTTACAAGCCAGTATAAAAAGCACAAAAAGAACAATAAAACCTATTGTTTAGCATTAGATTCTTGTAAAGATTTTTCAAAATTAACTCAGCTTTACATCTACAGAACACAATTAGCCAGGAGGAGACTCATGTTACAAGAGCTAAATTACTGTACATAGGGACAAATGTCTAAATCAGTGGCTGGACGGCGAAGGGTCGCAATTGGCTCACGGCCCCCCCCGCACGTCTCTTCACGGTAACTGGGGTCTATGTAGTAAACTTCATGGGCCCCTGTTACAGTACATTATATTTGCACTCCCCACTCCGGAGTCAGAACGGCCACTGCGCTAAGTCCTGACTTCACGACAGTATGTGCACCGCCGCGCACAACGTCGAAACGCTGAATGGTGTCAGGACCTGCACTGCATCCAGAGATCTAGAACACCAGATTCAGGTGCGAGGTGGGCAAGTAGAAGAAAATGGTCTGCTGGGGCCCTGTATCTAAGCTTATCGTGTGCGATACTGTCCACTGGGTCCTGTATTTAAGCCCACCATGTGTGATACTGTCTACTGGACTGCTGTATTTAATCCTATAGGACTACAGGGATCTCAGTCTTATATATATATATATATATATATATATATATATATATGCTGTCTTTAATAGATATGTTTGGGGGAGGGGGCACAGCATATTTCTTGGGGCTTTTGCCCCTGATGTCTCAATACCTTAGCAATGCCCTTGGCTGCTAATGGTGCATCGATAAGTCACATAGAAGACCCAGCAATGCAGCTGAAAGCTGAGGGCCATCGGCCATATATATGGGCCGGCATTTGGAGGGGGGCAAACTGTCAATTGCCCAGGCCCCCCCATCTTCTCCTAAGGATGCAGATACAATTGAATACTATAGGCTGCAGGTCAAGATGATGGGACAGCATCACTGCACAGTCCGGAGTGATGATGTCACTGCTTCACGCTGGCCTATGCAAGGAGGCTGTGGAATGCTCATTCAGTCGTGGGAATTGGGCTAAGTAAATTTTTTGGGGAGGGGGCTCTGTGGCACTATCTACAGGGGAGGGGCTGTGTGGCGCTATACAGGGGGAGGGCTGTGTGGCTCTATACAGAGGGAGGGCTGTGTGTGTGGTGATATCCACAGGGGGGCTGTGTGTGTGGCGCTTTCCACAGGGTCGCTGCGTGTGTCACGCTATCCAAAGGGGGCGCTGCGTGTGTGGCGCTATCCATAGGGGGGGCTGCGTCTGTGGTGCTATCCACAGGGGGGGCTGTGTGTGTGGCGCTATCCACAGGAGGCATTATTACTGTGTGGGGGCACGGTCACAGGGGGGGCTGTGTGTGTGTGGCGCTATCCACAGGGGGGCTGTGTGTGTGGCGCTATCCACAGGGGGGGCTGTGTGTGTGGCGCTATCCACAGGGGGGGCTGTGTGTGTGGCGCTATCCACAGGGGGGGCTGTGTGTTTGGCGCTATCCACAGGGGGGGCTGTGTCTGTGGCGCTATCCACAGGGGGGGATGTGTGTGTGGCGCTATCCACAGGGGGGGCTGTGTGTGTGGCGCTATCCACAGGGGGGGCTGTGTGTGTGGCGCTATCCACAGGGGGGGCTGTGTGTGTGGCGCTATCCACAGGGGGGGCTGTGTGTGTGGCGCTATCCACAGGGGGGGCTGTGTGTGTGGCGCTATCCACAGGAGGCATTATTACTGTGTGGGGACACGGTTACTGAGGGGGCACTTTTATTGTGTCGAGCACTAAAGGATCATTATTACCATCTGGGGCACTCTGGTTAACGAGTTTGTTCATGGGAAGGGGTTATAGGTGGGGAGGATGCTGGAAACCGAGAAACCAACATGTCTGTGTGTCAAAATCTGCAGAGACGAGTCGTGGCTGGAAAAAATAGTCACAGTGGTCTGGGCCGGATCGATGGGAAAAAAAAGGGAAAGTGAACGACTAAATCAGAGAAATAATCACCTGTGAGTCACTGGATATAAATGTGCTGTAATCACTTATATGGTCTGCAGAGCTCCTGTGTATAACTGCCATCTACCACTATAGGGTCACTATATGGTGGTAATATTGGTCTTTGTATAGTGGCTTTTATTCAGTAACAGTATGGGGGTATTATTAAGTCACTATGTGGTTATGGTGTGGCGGTATTATTTGGACCCTACATTGCGTTTTTATTGGTAATATTGGTCTTATAATAGTGAGTTGTGTTCAGTAACAGGTAATATAATCTGGTATTGTAGTATGGTTTAATAACGGTTTATGCATATAATTTTTTTGAATGAGGGGGGACAAATGCTTTAGGGCTGGAAACAAACGCGCTAGAAATCAGCGAGGTAATCCTCTGCATGCCGCCTTCTGAAATTACTGTATTATTCATACAATAATTCAGCATTTGAGGCCCCACTTTAACTTTGCCCAGGGCCACACTGTCTAAAACCGGCCCGGCAACGCCCCTGCCTCCAGAATATAGCGGCTTTCTTGGGGTGCTAGGTCATCAATTTATTGTCGGGGTACCCTTCTAACAAATCGGGATTGTCAAAAACAGACACCTCAAGTCTACATATTTTACACAGATTTGATAATATTGGCTTTTGTGTCAGTCAGTTGCTCTAAGGACTGACAGTGTCCCTATATACTTAGGAGACAGGGCAAAGTCTTAAGGTCCTTTTACACCGGCCGATAATGAGCCGATGCAGCGAGCGCGATCAACGAGACATTGTTGATCGGCGCTTGTTTGCTCGTCACACGGAGCTATGGATGGGGATGAGTGGTTGTTACTCTGATCGCTCATCCCCATACATTATTATTATGTCAAAAATAATAACCTATAACGAAACAGAGACTATGACACTACAATAATTATAAAAGTATACATTTTTATTAAGTCTAAAAATATAAAAAACACATCTCAATCTAAAATTCAGAGATGACTAACCACAGTGGGGTAGTGGACACCAAATAGCAGTAATCAATAATAAACAAAAGGTACATGTGTCACAACATGGGTAAAACAGAAGTTTAAATGTCATTTAACCCCTTCCCTCTTTGGCCGATTTTGACCTTCCTGACAGAGCCTCATTTTTCAAATCTGACATGTTTCACTTTATATGGTAATAACTCCGGAATGCTTTTACCTATCCAAGTGATTCTGAGATTGTTTTCTCGTGACACATTGGACTTTATGTTACTGGCAAAATTTGCCCGATACATTCAGTATTTAATTGTGAAAAACACCAAAATTTAGCGAAAAATTGCAAAAATTTGCATTTTTCTCAATTTAAATGTATCTGCTTGTAAGACAGGCAGTTATACCACACAAAAATGTTGCTAACTAACACCCCCCATATGTCTACTTTAGATTGGCATCGTTTTTTGAACATCATTTTATTTTTCTAGGACGTTACAAGGCTTAGAACTTTAGCAGCAATTTCTCACATTTTCAAGAAAATTTCAAAATGCTATTTTTACAGGGGCCAGTTCAGTTGTGAAGTGGCTTTGAGGTCCTTAGATATTAGAAACCCCCAATAAGTCACCCCATTTTAAAAACTGCACCCCTCAAAGTATTCAAAACAGCATTTAGAAAGTTTCTTAACCCTTTAGACATTGCACAGGAATTAAGGCAATGTAGAGGTGAAATTTACAAAGTTCATTATTTTTTTCCAGAAATTCATTTTGAATCCATTTTTTTTGTACCACAGAATGTTTTACCCAAGAAATGCAACTCAATATTTATTGCCCAGGTTCTGCAGTTTTAGGAAATATCCCACATGTGGCTCTAGTGTGCTACTGGACTGAAGCACCGGCCTCAGAAGCAAAGGAGCACCTGGTGGATTTTGGGTCTCCTTTTTATTAGAATATATTTTAGGCACCATGTCAGCTTTGAACAGGTCTTGTGGATCTAAAACAGTGGAAACCCCCCAAAAGTGACCCCATTTGGGAAACTACACCCCTCGAGGAATTTATCTAGGGGTGTAGCAAGCATTTTGACAGGCCAGTTTTTTTGCAAAAATTTTTGGAACTAGGCCATGAAAATGAAAATCTAAATTGTTTCAAATAAAATGTAGGTTTAGCTAATTTTTTTTCATTTCCAAAAGAACTAAAGTAGAAAGAGCACCACAACATTTGTAGAGCAATTTCTCCCGAGTAAAACAATACCCCACATGTGGTAATAAACGGTTATTTGGACACACAGCAGGGCTTAGAATGGAAAGAGCGCCATTTGGCTCTTGGAGCTCAAATTTAGCAGGAAGGGTTTGCGGAGGCCATGTCGCATTTGCAAAGCCCCCTAGGGGACAAAACAGTGGAAACCCCCAACAAGTGACCCCATTTTGGAAACTATACCCCTCGAGGAATTTATCTAGGGGTGTAGCAAGCATTTTGACCGGCCAGTTTTTTTGCAAAAATTTTTGGAACTAGGCCATGAAAATGAAAATCTACATTTTTTTCAAATAAAATGTAGGTTTAGCTAATTTTTTTTCATTTCCACAAGGACTAAAGGAGAAAAAGCACCCAAAAATTTGTAAATAAATTTCTCCCGAGTAAAACAATACCCCACATGTGGTAATAAACGGTTGTTTGGACACACGGCAGGTCTTAGAAGGGAAAGAGCGCCATTTGGCTCTTGGAGCTCAAATTTTGCAGGAATGGTTTGCGGAGGCCATGTCACATTTGCAAAGCCCCTAAGGTGACAAAACAGTGGAAACCCCCAACAAGCGACCCCATTTTGGAAACTATACCCCTTGAGGAAATTATCTAGGGGTATAGTGAGCATTTTGACCTCACAGGTTTTTTGCAGACATTTTTGGAATTAGGCTGTGAAAATGAAAATCTACATTTTTTCAAATAAAATGTAGGTTTAGCTAGTTTTTTTTTCATTTCCACAAGGACTGAAGGAGAAAAAGCACTATAAAATTTGTAAAGAAATTTCTCCCGAGTAAAACAATACCCCACATGTAGTAATAAACGGCTGTTTGGAGACACGGCGAGGCTGAGAAGGGAAAGAGCGCCGTTTGGCTTTTGGAACTCAAATTTAGCAGGAATGGTTTGCGGAGGCCATGTCGCATTTGCAAAGCTCCTGAGGGGACAAAACAGTGGAAACCCCCAACAAGTGACCCCATTTTGGAAACTACACCCCATGAGGAAATTATCTAGGAGTATAGTGAGCAGTTTGACCCCACAGGTGTTTTACAGAACTTATTGGAAGTAGGCCGTAAAAATGAAAATCTACATTTTTTCAAATAAAATGTAGGTTTAGGTATTTTTTTTTCATTTCCACAAGGACTGAAGGAGAAAAAGCACCATAAAATTAGTAAAGCAACTTCTCCCGAGTAAAACAATGCCCCACATGTGGTCATAAACGGCTGTTTGGACACACGGTAGGGCTCAGAATGGAACTAGCACCATTTGGATTTTGGATAGTGTCTGGGCGCCATGTCACATTTGCTGAGCCCCTGTAGTACTAGTACAGTGGAAACACCCCAAAAGTGACTCCATTTTGGAAACTGCACCCCCTAAGGAATCATCTAGGGGTATAGTGAAAATTTTGATCCCAAAGGTTTTTTGCTGAATTAATTAGAATTAAGCTATGAAAATGAAAAAAATATTTTTTTCCCAACAAGATGTAGTCTTAGATGCACATTTTTCATTTTTACAAGGAATAGAGAAGAAAAAGCACCCCAACATTTGTAAAGTAATTTCTCCCGAGTACGGTAACACCCCATATGTGGTTATAATAGGCTATTTACGTATATGGGAGCATTCAGAAGAAAAGGAGCGGTATTTATCTTTATCGTAGATTTTGCTGGAATGGTTTGCGGACGCCATGTTGCATTTGCAAAACCACTGATGTACCAAACAAAAGTGACCCCGTTTTAGAAACTACACCCCTAAAGGCATTTATCAAGGGGTGTAGTGAGAATTTAGACATCACAGGTGTTTTTCAGAAATGAATACGCAGTGGATGGTGCGAAGTGAAAATTTCAATTTTTCCACTGATCTGCCCATTCACCGCACAATATGTTGTGCCCCTAGAGAATCTTACCCCATAAATTGTTAAGCGGGTTCTCCCGGGTATGGTAATGTCTTACTTGTGGCCATAAATTGCTGTTTGGGCACACTGTAGGGCTAAGAAGGGAAAGACCGCCATTTTGAGCATGGATTTTGCTTGGTAGTTTTGTTTGAGTTTTGCTGGTATTTCCGTTTATAATGTGGTGGCATATGTAATCTGTGCGGAGTATATCAGTGGTATATGTAATCTGTGCGGAGTACATCAGGGCATAATAATGGGGTAAATAATGCAATTATCCATAGATGTGTGTTACGCTGTGAAGCGATCCGTTATGCACAGGCCGGTGTCACACTGATAAACGGTTTTCTTTCTTATTCCCTTCTGTAACGCTCTGCACCTTTTGGGGACTTTTTCTCCTTCGTAGTTTGGGAAATATTACTGGGAAAGTTTTGCGCTGGTATAATACGAGCGCCCTCGCTTCCAGCGGATGTTCTATGTCCATTCCCTTTCCTAGTTCCTAAATACTAGGGCCCTGAAACTGAAGGAATGTTCCCCTCCGGCCTGCGCATTGAGATGTTTTTTCATCACCGCATTACTAGTGCCATAACTTTTTTGTTTTTCAGTTGATTGAGCGGTGTGCGGGCTTGTTTTTTGCGAGACGGGCTGTAGATTTCATTGGTACCATTTTGGAACACATACGACTTTTTGATCACTTTTTATTTCATTTTTTGGTAAAGGAAATTACCAAAAACAAGCAATTCTGGAATCGTTTTTTATTGTTTTTTTTATCGGCATCCACAGTGCGCCCTAAATTACATGTTAGCTTTATTCTGCGGGTCGATACGATTACGGCAATACCAAATTTATATAGTTTTTTTTATGTATTGCGGCTTTTGCACAACAAAATCACTTTTTATAAAATCATTTGTTTTCTGTGTCGCCATATTCTAAGACCAATAACTTTTTTATTTTTGCGTGCACTAAACGGTGTCAGGGATTATTTTTTGCGGGACGGATTGTAGTTTTTATTAGTACTATTTTGGAGTAAATATGACTTTTTGATCACTTTTTATAGCATTTTTTGGAAGGAGATGTGACCTAAAAACAAAGATTCTGGCGTTGTTTTTCATGTTTTTTTTTTACGGCGTTCACCGTGCGGGATAAATTACATAATAGTTTTGTAGTTTGGGTCGTTACGGACGCGGCGATACCAATTATGTATAGTTTTTTTAATTTTTACGGTTTTTCCCATAATAAAAGACTTACTATGGGAAAAAAGTCAGTTTAGCTTTATTTTTATTTGAAATGTGTGTTTTTATTGTTTTACGAGATTTTTATTATCTTTTTTTTACTTTTCTGACTTGTCCCACTAGGGGACATGAGGGCCTGATGCCCCGATCGCTACTCTAATACACTGCACTACATACGAAGTGCAGTGTATTAGCGCTATCAGTTATTCACTGACAGCAAGCCTATGAGGACTCGCCGAAGGCGGGTCCTCATCGGCTCCCGTACAAGGCAGACTCGGACGCCATTTTTTGGCGTCCGATTGCCACAGCAACCCAGCGATTGCATCACTGGGTTGCCGATCGGGTGAAAACCTATCAGATGCTGCGCTCTATTGAGCGCAGCATCTGAGGGGTTAATCTGCCGGATCGGAGAATAGCTCTGGTCCTGGCAGTTACAGGAGGGTGCCAGCTGTATAATACAGCTGTCACCCCGCGGTGATGGTGCCGGCTCTGCTTCTGAGCCCGCACAATCACTGCGCCGTACATGTACGGCGCTTTGCGGGAAGCACCTCCCGACAGCGCCGTACATGTACGGCGCATGTCGGGAAGGGGTTAAAGAGGCTCTGTCACCACATTATAAGTGCGCTATCTCTTACATAATGTGACTGGCGCTGTAATGTAGGTAACAACAGTGTTTTTTTATTTCGAAAAATGATCTATTTTCACCAAGTTATGAGCGATTTTATATTTATGCTAATGACGTTCTTAATGCCCAACTGGGCGTGTTTTTACTATTGACCAAGTGGGCGTTATGGAGAGAAGTGTATGACGCTGACCAGTCAGTGTCATACACTTCTCTCCATTCGTGTACTCAGCACAGCGTGTGCCGTCACTTACACCCACATAAACGTTACTGAAGTGACATCACCTCCAACCAGGACGGGATGTCTATTCACAATCCCGACACTTCGGTAACGTTTGTGCGGGACTTCCAGCACAGCTAGCGTAATCTCGCGAGATCACGTTGTAAATGACAGCACAACGTGATCTCGAGGTGCTGTGCTGTAAGTCCCACACAAACGTTACTGAAGTGTCGGAATTGTGAATAGACATCCCGTCCTGGTTGGAGGTGATGTCACTTCAGTAACGTTTATGTGGGTGTAAGTGACAGCACACACTGTGCAGAGTAAATGAATGGGGAGAAGTGTATGACGCTGATTGGTCACTGATTGGTCAGCGTCATACAATTCTCTCCACAACGCCCACTTGGTCAAAAGTAAAAACACACCCAGTTGGGCATTAAGAAAGTCATTAGCATAAAGATAAAATCGCTCATAACTTGGTGAAAATAGATCGTTTTTCAAAATAAAAAACACTGCGGTTACCTACATTACAGCGCCAGTCACATTATGTAAGACATAGGGCACTTATAATGCGGTGACAGAGCCTGTTTAAATAGCATTTGGTCAACCACAGCCATGTATGGATGGCACATGTAGTTAAATAATGGTAACTTACCCATAAGAGTAAAGATGGCTACCTAGCATCACACTGTAGTTAGTCATCTCTGAATTTTAGAATGAGATAGGTTTTTATATTTTTGGACTTAATAAAAATGTATACTTTTATAATTATTGGAGTGTCATAGTCTGTTTCGTTCTAAATGACATTAGTTATTTTTGCCTAATATTAGGTAAATACACACCTCCCCTACATATTGGTTACAAACATGGGATTACTCTCATTATGGTAGAGGGTTTTTTTGGTCGATCTCTGCTTTAGGTTTATTATTTTCAGGTAGGCAGCGCATCTCCGTGTTTACACAGGTAGATATGCTGCTGTCAACGATATTTTACTTTAAAATGACACGACCAGCATATGATCGAGCGTTTGCTCGTTCATCTGTTGATCACTCCCCTGTTCTATGAACGCTCGTCTGCCCAATAATCGCCCAGTGTAAAAACCCCTTTAGTTGGTCCAGCTTCGATGTAGCATGTATCTGGTGCAGTGATTTTTCAAATCACATTACAAACATGCTTTAGCTTTTAAAGTCTCCAAGGGATCATCTACAAAGACATATTTGTCTGCACGACAACTGATTTATCAAGCTGCGCATGGTCAAATAAAACCCACACAAGAAAATGGTAATGACAATCAGATGGTCCATTTAGTGATACGGGGGGGGGGGGGGGGGGTGTTTGTGAAATTGGCGCCACGTGCAATTACACAGTCAGCTAATAGCAGCAATTTTCGCAGTTAGGCTATTTTCTTACACAAAGCCTTGAACATGGCACATTTAGGCCATGACCTTGTATACTAGAAATGCAGACTTGACTCGAAGGCGCCTTTCTCCCTACACTTGGCGGCGTTCCTTAATGTATGTGACAGCTTCGGTGGAAGATGATTGTGAATGTATAAGTTCTGAGTAAACACAGTGTTCGAACAGCGTGTTTATTAATAGGTTTTGAATTGTAAATAGGAGATGAAAATAATCACCCTTTCCAATCGCAGATCTGACTGAGTGCACCTGCTGTTTAGAACTGAATAAATTGGCAGATGGGAAATGAAGAACTTCATTTTGTAGGGGATTTGTACCATGCACAGGAGAGTGCTTTTTCAAATGAACTTAAAGTGCTCCCAAGTTACATCGTACTAGGAAAGTCATACGAGCCACATTATGACACCATTTAGGGAAGAAAATGCAGAACAAAAGGCTGTAAGTGATGTCTTAGGCCAAGTTCTTCAGTGGTTTAAGCAAAATGGATGCCACCTGCCGGTTTAAGTGGATGAGTATGTCATAGTGTACGTGAAGATTTTCACTATGAAAAACAAAAAGAATGGGAGAGGAATATTCATCTACAAATTCCATCTTATATGCACTGTTCATTCCTTTAATGGGGGCTTTTCATAATCAAAAGAATTGTACTGGAATACATGTATGTCGTTATTCACTGTGCAATAGTAAATATACGTGGTTTTTCCCTTGAGTAATATATGTGTTTCACTGGATGAATACCAATACATGTATGTCGTCTTTAAATCCCCAAAAATAATTTTTTAATAGGATATTACTATAGTGACAAAACTACAATATCTGTTGGCTCTAGTGCTTTATGGGTAGAGAGCCATTGGATTATGTGGTAATGTGACTGGGAGCTCCGGAACAACGGCACGTCAGGGGAGGAGCTTGACCATGTGGGGGATGTAGCACCTGACGTCAGGGGGCGGAGTTTGTCAGAAGCGCCAAACCAGCAGAAGAAGGAAGACGTGTTGCTGTTGGCTCGCGCTTTTTTCAAGATGGAGGAACTGCTGAACAGCGTACGGGCCTTGGCCACGGAGTAGGGAGCGGCCTGGTTGGCAGAGCAGGTGTCCGGGATGCAAGCAGTGGTGGATATCGGTGCATAGCCGGTGTGCAATTCTAGGCTGCCAGACCAGCTAAGCCCAAGTCCGGTGCGGCCTGGTCGGAGACGGAGGAGTCCAAGCCCCGCTCGTCGAGTGAGTGGGCGGAAGAGGGGCATGCCCACCCGAGAGAGGAGGAAGACGCAGAGCTCGTAGGTGTTGGTGGGAGAGAGGATTTATCCGGGATCAGTGCTTGAAAGGCAAGTGAAGGGTAACACGGAGGTGAACGCTTCAGAGTTGCTTATGTCGTTTCCTGGTGTGGGTCAGCTTGCTGGAGGATCGGCGGAGTGCAGCCTCCCGGCTGGCGCCCTGTCACAGGTGTCTGGTCGGCGAGGTGCGATGGAAGAGAACAGTTGGGCCCCCGAAGATACGGCCGGGGTCCCCGAAAGGGGGTTAGCGGTGGAAGAGGAGAGTATGCAGTTGGTGCCGGTGGAACGGGATAGGTTGGATGATGTGGTGTATTTTTCTCATAGATCCTGACGATGGCGCGTCACACAACAGCCTTTATTAGTGTCCTTGGGTGTGTGGTGGTGGGTCACCGCCTATTGAAAGGCGTGGCGACTGGTTTGTTCTGTCAAGATGGGGTTCATCTGACGGAAATTGGATTGGATATCTTCAATGTGGGGCTGTAAGTTGGCCTGGAAGAAGCCTTGTGTGGAGCGCAGTCGGCATGAGGTGTCATACGACTGGCTCTTGGCGGGGGTGGTCAGCCTGGGGGGTGCTTTTAGGCTGGAAAAGGGGGGAGTCTGAGTGCACGCTCACTCAGTTGGTGCAAAGCTCTGGAACAACGGCACATCAGGGGAGGAGCGGCTTTACCATGTGGAGGACGTAGCGCTTGACATCAGGGAGAGGAGTTTGGCAGAAGCGCCAAACAAGAAGAAGAACAAGGAAGACGCGTTTTCAGGCGTCCCAAACCCCCTCGCCAATTTTCCTTAATGTGCATATGTTTTGTCATTAGCAATTCGTAATGAGTTGTTAATTGCTGGTAGAGTATATTTAACCCCTTAACGCTCAGTGACGTACTATTACGTCATGGAAAGCGCCCTGTTCGCGCTCCATGACGGAATAGTACGCCTCGGGAGTAACGGCCGTTTCGGCCGTCCTCCTAACACATACAGGAGATGTGACCGCTGCTGTCTTATTCAGCAGCTGTCACAGCTCCTACAGCGGGGACCGATCGCTGTGTCCCCTCTGATTAACCCCTGAAAAGCCGTGTTCAATAGCGATCACAGCTTTTTAGGGGTTAAGCTGCCATCGCCGGCCTGCTACACGATAGCGGCCGGCGATGGTGACTATGGTAACCGGACACCAAACAATGGCGTCCGGCTATGCCATCGACGGAAGCCTAGTGGGTCCTGACAACGTCAGGACCCACTATGCTTGCTGTCAGTGAGTAGCTGACAGTTCTAATACACTGCACTACGCATGTAGTACAGTGTATTAGAATAGCGATCAGGGCCTCCTGCCCTCAAGTCCCCTAGTGGGACAAAGTAAAAAAGATGTGTAAAAATAAGAAAATAAAAGATTTAAAAGTAATTAAAGTAAAAATCCCCCTTTTTCCCTTATCAGTCCTTTATTATTAATAAAAATATATAAACAAACAATAAACTATACATAATTGGTATCGCCGCGTCCGTCGTAACGGCCTGAACTAGAAAATTATTTTATTATTTATCCCGCGCGGTGAACGCCGTAAACGAAAATAATAATAAACCGTCCCAGAATCACAATTGTTTGGTCACTTCACCTCCCAAAAAATGGAATAAAAAGAGATCAAAAAGTTGCATGTACCTAAAAATGGTATTGATGGAAACTACAGTTCGTTACGCAAAAAATAAGTCCTCGCACGGCTTTATTGATGGAAAAATAAAAACGTTATGGCTCTTAGAATATGGTAACACAAAAAGTAAATGATTTTTTACAAAACGTATTTTATTGTGCAAACGCCATAAGACATAAAAAAAAACTATAAACATCTAGTATCGCCGTAATCGTATCGCCGCGCAGAATAAAGTGAATGTGTCATTTATAGCGCACGGTGAACGCTGTAAAAAAAATAGAATAAAAAAACAATAGTAGAATTGCGGTTTTTTAGTCACCGCGCCACTTAAAAATAGAATAAAAACTGATAAAAAAGTCGCATGCCCCCCAAGAAAACCCCCACTTTTGGGGGTTTTCCACTGTTTTGGCACCACAAGACCTCTTCAAACCGGACATGGTGCCTAATAAAAAAAGAGGCCTCAAAATCCGCTAGGTGCTCCTTTGCTTCAGAGGCCGGTGCTTCAGTCCATTACCGCACTAGGGCCACATGTGGGATATTTCTCTAAACTGCAGAATCTGGGTAATAAGTACGAAGTTGCGTTTCTCTGGTAAAACCTTTTGTGTTATAAAAAAAAGTGGTATAAAAAGGATTTTCTGACAAAAAAAAAAAAGTAGATTTCACCTCTACTTTGCTCTAAATTCCTGTGAAACACCTAAAGGGTTCATAAACTTTCTAAATGCTGTTGTGAATACTTTGAGGGGTCTAGTTTCTAAAATGGGGTGTTTGATAGGGGTTTCTAATATATGGGCCCCTCAAAGCAACTTCAGAACTGAACTGTAACCTAAAAAAATGAATAAATGAGGCAATACTTCGCTTCTTACATTATACTGATAATGAGCCGTGCCCACCCCGAGATGAACCCAGTTTTGACCGTTTGTATAAATGGAGACCCCTATTAGACCGTTTCAGTGCCCGTTTTTCCCAAGCATACACCCCCGAGAAGTGTATTTCTATTGATGAGTCCTTGGTACATTTTAAAGGGAGGGTTCAATTCCGCCAGTACCTGCCGTGTAAGAGGGCAAGGTATGGCGTAAAGATGTATAAACTGTGCGAGAGTGCATCAGGGTATACCTACAAATTTAGGATATATAAAGGGAAGGACACCAGTGCTCAGCCCCCAGAATGCCCCCCCCCCCCCTTACTGTGAGTTAATGCAAAAATTGTGTGGGATTTGGTGCACCCACTGCTGGACCAGGGTTACCACCTCTACCTGGATAATTTTTATACCAGCGTCCCACTCTTCAACTGCCTCGCTTATAGTCCTGCGGCATGCGGCACTGCTAGAAGAAATCTGAGAGGCCTCCCTAAGACTCTGCAGGGCAAACGCTCAGAAGGGATGAGAGCAGGGCACAATCTAGCAGCAACATATTGTGTGTCAAGTACAAGGACAGGAGAGATGCCACACCAGTACCCATGTACCTGTACGAGGTACCAGTACAGAGACCCCCAAACCAGACTGCATCCTGGGCTACAATAGGTACATGGGAGGGGTGGACTTGTCAGATCAAGTCCTGAAGCCCTACAGCGCCATGCGGTGTGGTATAAGAAGCTGGCCGGGCACATCATACAGATGGCATTGTACAACGCGTACGTGCTACATCGATGTACAGGCCAGAGGGGAACTTTCCTGGAATTTCAATAGGTGGTTATCAAGAAACTAATTTTTATGGACCAAGAAGGGGGGGGGCACCCAGTACTTCTGGAGGCGAGGCCACACGCATCGTACCAGGGCAACACTTTCCAGGAGTAGTTCCCCAAACTGGCAAGAAAGGAAAAAGTCAAAAGAGGTACAAAGTCTGCTATAAGAGGGGGATAAGGAAGGTCACAATATATCAATGTGACACGTGTCCCGAAAAACTAAGGCTCCGTATGAAAGAGTGCTTCAAAATGTATCATACATCCCATGATTTTTAATCTACCCCAGTTTTACTTACCCTGATGCACTCCGCACAGCTTATCCCCCCTCGTCTTTCCCCTCTGAGCCCTGCTGCGTGCCCAGGCAGCTGATAACCGCCACATTGAAGGTATTGCCATACCCGTGAGTACCCACATTACAGTTTATGGGGTGTATGTCTCCGGTCAAAATGCTCACTACACCTCTAGATGAATGCCTCAAGGGTGTAGTTTTTTAAAACGGGGTCACTTCTTGGGGGTTTCAACTGTACTGGTACCTCAGGGGCTTCTGCATACATGACTTTGCACCAAAAAAATCCCCAGTAGGCCAAATGGTGGTCCTTTCCTTCTGAGCCCTCCCATGGGCCCAAACGGCAGTTTATCACCACAAAAGGGGCACTGCCGCACTCAGGACAAATTGGGCAACAGAATGGGGTATTTTATTTCTTGTGAAAATTAGAAATTTTCAGCCAAAACGACACATTATTGGAAAAAATAATTTTGTTTTAATTCCCAGCCCAATTCAAATAAGTTCTGTGAAAAAACTGTGGGGTCAAAATGGTCACAACACCCATAAATGAATTCCTTGAGGGGTGTAGTTTCCAAAATGGGGTCACTTCTGGTGGGTTTCCATTGCTTTGATACCTCTGGGGCTCTGCAAATGCGACATGGCACCCGAAAACCAATCCAGCAAAATTTGGACTCCAACAAACACATAGCACTCCTTTGCTTCTGAGCCCTCCCATGGGCCCAAATGGCAGTTTATCACCACAAATGGGGTATTGCCGCACTAAGGACAAATTGTGCAACAAAATGGGGTATTTTGTTCCCTGTGAAAATAAGACATTTTGACCTAAAACTACATATGATCGGAAAACATTTTTTTTTAAATTCCCAGCCCAATTCAAATAAGTTCTGTGAAGAAAATATGGGCTCTAAATAGTCACATTACCCATAAATGAATTTTTGAAGGGTGTAGTTTCCAAAATGGGGTCACTTCTGGTGGGTTTCCATTGCTTTGATACCTCTGGGACTCTGCAAATGCGACATGGCACCCGAAAACCAATCCAGCAAAATCTGGACTCCAACAAACACATAGCGCTCCTTTCCTTCTGAGCCCTCCAATGGGCCCAAAAACGGCAGTTTATCACCACAAATGGGGTATTGCCGCACTCAGGACAAATTGGGCAACAAAATGGGGTATTTTGTTCCCTGTGAAAATAGGAAATTTTGATCATAAATTACATCTTATTGGAAAAAATTTCATTTTTTTAATTTCACAGCCCAATTAAAATAGGTGCTGTGAAAAAACTGTGTGGTCAAAATGATAACAGCCATAAATTAATTCCTTGAGGGGTGTAGTTTCCAAAATGGGGTCACTATTGGGGGATTCCTACTGTTTTGGCACCTCAACACCTCCTCAAACCTGGCATGCTGCCTAAAATATATTCTAATAAAAAAGGGGCCTTAAAATGCAGTAGGTGCTTCTTTGCTTCTAGGGCTTGTGTTTTATTCCAGGAGCGCAGTAGAGCCACATGTGGGACATTTCTAAAAACTGCAGAATCTGGACAATACATATTTAGTAGTGTTTCTCTGGTAAAACCTTCCGTGTTACACAAAAAAAATTGAATAAAATTGAAATTCAGCAAGAAAAATTAAATTTGCAAATTTCACCTCCACTTTGCTTTAACTTCTGTGAAAAGCCTGAAGGGTTAAAAAACTTTCTAAATGCTGTTTTTAATACTTTGAGGGGTCTAGTTTTTAAAATGGGGTGTTTTATGGGGGTTTCTAATACATAGGCTCCTCAAAGCCACTTCAGAACTGAAGAGGTACCTTAAAAAAAAGGCTTTTGAAATTTTCTTCAAAAAAAGAGAAATTACTGTTTATGTTCTAAGCCTTGTAACGTCCAAGAAAAATAAAATAATGTTCAAAAAACGATGCCAATCTAAAGTAGACATATGGGAAATGTGAACTAGTAACTATTTTGGGTGGTATAACCGTCTGTTTTACAAGCAGATGCATTTAAATTCTGAAAAATGCTATTTTTTATAAATTTTCCCTAAATTTTGCAAATTTTCACCAATAAGCACTGAATATATCGTCCAAATTTTACCACTAACATAAAGCCCAATGTGTCACGAGAAAACAATCTCAGAATCGCTTGGATAGGTTTAAGCATTCCGACGTTATTACCACATAAAGTGAAATATGTCAGATTTGAAAAATGGGCTCTGAGCCTTAAAGAGGCTCTGTCACCAGATTTTGCAGCCCCTATCTGCTATTGCAGCAGATAGGCGCTGCAATGTAGATTACAGTAACGTTTTTATTTTTAAAAAACGAGCATTTTTGGCCAAGTTATGACCATTTTCGTATTTATGCAAATGAGGCTTGCAAAAGTACAACTGGGCGTGTTGAAAAGTAAAAGTACAACTGGGCGTGTATTATGTGCGTACATCGGGGCGTGTTTACTACTTTTACTAGCTGGGCGTTGTGTATAGAAGTGTCATCCACTTCTCTTCACAACGCCCAGCTTCTGGCAGTGCAGCACTGTGACGTCACTCACAGGTCCTGCATCGTGTCGGCACCAGAGGCTACAGTTGATTCTGCAGCAGCATCAGCATTTGCAGGTAAGTAGCTACATCGATTTACCTGCAAACGCCGATGCTGCTGCAGAATCATCTGTAGCCTCTGGTGCCGACACGATGCAGGACCTGTGAGTGACGTCACAGTGCTGCACTGCCAGAAGCTGGGCGTTGTGAAGAGAAGTGGATGACACTTCTATACACAACGCCCAGCTAGTAAAAGTAGTAAACACGCCCCGATGTACGCACATAATACACGCCCAGTTGTACTTTTACTTTTCAACACGCCCAGTTGTACTTTTGCAAGCCTCATTTGCATAAATACGAAAATGGTCATAACTTGGCCAAAAATGCTCGTTTTTTAAAAATAAAAACGTTACTGTAATCTACATTGCAGCGCCGATCTGCTGCAATAGCAGATAGGGGTTGCAAAATCTGGTGACAGAGCCTCTTTAAGGGGTTAAAAAAAAAAGAAAAAAAAAGGATTATATTAATTTTCTGGAACTACATAAATATAACTACATCTAATGGTGGTTTTATACTTGTATGCGAGTATATGTTATGCAATGTGTATGTTCACTTTCCGTTAATTTGGGATCAGTCGTGTGGAGGCTATTTCTTTCTGGAAAGTATGTTGCTTTGATATTTGAAGTGGGGGAATTATTCTTTTGTCAAGGCGGGGGTAGTTAGCCTGGGGGGTGCTTTTAGGCTGGAAATGGTGGGAGCCTGAGCGCATGCTCACACAGTTGGTACAACTGGGTGGGGCATGATGACGAACCCCTTCCGGTATGTTATTAATTGACATGGTTTTTTTTTGTGTTAACAAATTTTATACGGTTGATATGGCTGGCTAATGTTTTTGTACGCAGGTACAATTGGTTTACAATTAATAAATAGCCTTGACCGAAATTTATACCACATTCAGGTGTCTGTATATTATTGATAAAGCGGTTATTAGATGTTCTGTATTGAGCAAGGTATCCCGTACATTGGTCATGTGATGTCACATGATCAAGGAATGTAAGGTCATACTGAGAGACATCACCCGTGGCCATACGGTATACATACAGCCACACGGTTTTCAGAGGGAGGCTGGGAGCAAACTTGTTCATTAAAGGAACAGATCCATGTATTCAGATATAAATCTTGTGATTCATGGTCACAGTCATATACACTGCTGAATAGAAAGCTTAATATATGTGGACATTTTACATGCCATAGTTAATCCTTAGTAGTATAGTCAGTAGATTACTGCATTGATCTCTATAGCATGGCTTCTAAATCTATTTCTACTGGGGCCTCACCAGCCAGAAAATGGTCACGCTAGGGCCTCAACATTGGTTAAAGTCCATGGCAAAATAAAAAATGTATCTATGTTTTCTATCTTTCATTTGTCTCCTACACCAAGTAGATCACGAAAACAAGCACAAATGGAGTCAATTATTTTGCTAAACCAATATTTGTTGCAGCCAGAGAAGGCCTGTTCGGCTTATGATCAAAATTGCCTGCCCAGTTGTGTCCTACCAATAATTTATGGACCCTTCACAGTTTGAAGAGAATGGCTCTATAGCCTTTTCATGCAAATCAGTACGCATTGTAGATAGAATATCTGGTACTCAGACAGTTGCAGTTATGTGAAATGCTTGTGAAGTAAAGAACCACAATAGTGAAGAGTTCCTCTAAGACTAGGGCTATGCAACAACTTAAAGTGGCATATATAGGACTTTCAACTACGTATCCCTGGAGAAAAGTAGTTTAGGTTTGGGCTACAAGCGGAAATAAAGTGAATGTGATCACCGTTATTCCCTGGAAAAAAATAGCATGCAGCCCTTTGATTATTGCAGAATTTTTCAGTATTTGTCGTAAACAATTTTTTCTCCATAAAGAATGCAAGTTGTATACAATTTTAAGACTCTGAGTAGCTCCGTTTCACTAGTTTCTCCAAGGATTGGAAGCCCTATTTTGAAAGGGGTCAATGAATACCAGAATCAGCTTGTAGAGTTATGCCCACTCCTGTCTTCAGGTTCAGTCATATGTATATCTACAGTGAAGGAAATAAGTATTTGATCCCTTGCTGATTTTGTAAGTTTGCCCACTGTCAAAGACATGAACAGTATAGAATTTTTAGGCTAGGTTAATTTTACCAGTGAGAGATAGATTATATAAAAAAAAATAAAGAAAATCACATTGTCAATATTATATATATTTATTTGCATTGTGCACAGGGAAATAAGTATTTGATCCCCTACCAACCATTAAGAGATCAGCCTCCTCCAGACCAGTTACACGCTCCAAATCAACTTGGTGCCTGCATTAAAGACAGCTGTCTTAAATTGTCACCTGTATACAAGACTTCTGTCCACAGACTCAATTAATCAGTCTGACTCTAACCTCTACAACATGGGCAAGACCAAAGAGCTTTCTAAGGATGTCAGGGACAAGATCATAGACCTGTACAAGGCTGGAATGGGCTACAAAACCATAAGTAAGAAGCTGGGTGAGAAGGAGACAACTGTTGGTGCAATAGTAAGAAAATGGAAGACATACAAAATGACTGTCAATGGACATCGATCTGGGGCTCCATGCAAAATCTCACCTCGTGGGGTATCCTTGATCCTGAGGAAGGTGAGAGCTCAGCCGAAAACTACACGGGGGGAACTTGTTAATAATCTCAAGGCAGCTGGGACCACAGTCACCAAGAAAACCATTGGTAACACATTACGCCGTAATAGATTAAAATCCTGCAGTGCCCGCAAGGTCCCCCTGCTCAAGAAGGCACATGTACAGGCCCGTCTGAAGTTTGCAAATGAACATCTGGATGATTCTGAGAGTGATTGGGAGAAGGTGCTGTGGTCAGATGAGACTAAAATTTAGCTCTTTGGCATTAACTCAACTCGCCGTGTTTGGAGGAAGAGAAATGCTGCCTATGACCCAAAGAACACCGTCCCCACTGTCAAGCATTGAGGTGGAAACATTATGTTTTGGGGGTGTTTCTCTGCTAAGGGCACAGGACTACTTCACCGCATCAATGGGAGAATGGATGGATGGAGCCATGTACCGTCAAATCCTGAGTGACAACCTCCTTACCTCCACCAGGACATTAAAAATGGCTCGTGGCTGGGTCTTCCAGCACGACAATGACCCGAAACATACAGCCAAGGCAACAAAGGAGTGGCTCAAAAAGACGCACATTAAAAGGTCATGGAGTGGCCTAGCCAGTCTCCAGACCTTAATCCCATCGAAAACTTATGGAGGGAGCTGAAGATCCGAGTTGCCAAGCGACAGCCTCGAAATCGTAATGATTTACAGATGATCTGCAAAGAGGAGTGGGCCAAAATTCCATCTAACATGTGTGCAAACCTCATCATTAACTACAAAAAACGTCTGACTGCTGTGCTTGCCAACAAGGGTTTTGCCACCAAGTATTAAGTCTTGTTTGCCAAAGGGATCAAATACTTATTTCTCTGTGCACAATGCAAATAAATATATATAATTTTGACTATGTGATTTTCAGTTTTTTTTTTAAATATAATCTATCTCTCACTGGTAAAATTAACCTAGCCTAAAAATTCTAGACTGTTAATGTCTTTGACAGTGGGCAAACTTACAAAATCAGCAAGGGATCAAATACTTATTTCCTTGACTGTATCTATTTATCTACATGTATGTGATAACCCAGCTTCCAAATACTGCTTTACCAATTATAATGCCATATTGACAGTATTGAAAAAAATTTAGTCTATGATATCAATAGCGCCTTGATATTGTATGATGTCACCAGTAGAGATTCCACTTGTGTCACAATGATCTCTCCCTCCAAGAGGAGCAAATCTTGACCGATGCTGCAATGACTATGTTGGGAGCTTGCAAAAACTCTGAGGGAATTCCAAGGGCATACATACCATAAATGCAGACCATGCGACTGCTATGGGGCCCTTTGAGAAAGAGGGTTACCTGGATCCCTTTTTTTAATGGGTGGTGATAACCTGCGCAGGGATCCCCTCTCCATAGGTCCTACAAAAAAGGAAATTAACCCAAGAATCAGACAAATGTGGACAAACAAGCACCAAGTCCTCCAGTCCCTGGTAGTTAAGGGTCGGGGTTTGCGAAAACTGCAACAGACGGGGCCTCCATTTTAATGTTTGGGGCCCTGTGCTCTACACACAATGTATAATATAAATTGATTGGAATGATATGGTGTGTGCGCGCGTGTGTGTGTGATATATATATATATAATATATATATTTTTATTTTATTTGTGTGTGATTAAATTTCTCATTTTGAGAAAAACCATACGGTAAGTCTAATGTAAAGCCGTATATTTTAGATGGATTAAGGGATTCATTATTAACTGTCCAATAAAGTGGACCGGAGGATTGTTTACAGACAGATCTCTATATATCTCACAGCTCCCAGCAGTTAATTTTCAGCTCAGACATTTTAATGCATTTTTAAAGTGCTCATTATTTCAAGATCCCGATAAGAACTCAACGTTTATGTAGAACAGCAACATTTACTTGCAACTTCTCGTCCAGCCCTATACCTGGAGCACACAAATGTATTAAATGTGGGGATGTAAATGAAAAGATTTTTCTTTCATTAGTTGTGTGTGCAGAAGAGTTCGTTCTCTCCCAGTCACACTCCACTGATTATTGAAATGAGATGAGATTTTGTCGTATCTGTTTCAGACATGAATCTCTAATAAATTCTTTTCATGAGCTTTCTGATGACGTTTGTGTGTGGGGGAGGAGAGGCTATTTCCTTTTTTCAGAAGCTGATAATATATTTACTGATTATTAAAACATGAATGCAGATTTACATTGATGTCTCCCATCTGCGGGGATTCAACATGCAGAGTTGGAGATGACTAACAAGTACTTTGGTTGTGTATGGCATTGGAGAGATCAATTGACCTTTAGTTGAGGAAAGAGAATTTCTAGATCCACCAAAGCTGGCAAGGGCACCGTGCCAACTTTTCACTAATGCCTTAAAACATAAAACGGTGCATTATTTTACAAGTGTTACAACAAGCACAAACGGAGGATGGATATGAGAAGTGGAATATAAAGGGTTACTCAGTAGTGATGTAACAATGACCATGACATCCGTTGGGTGACATTTCCTCAGGGCAGTCACTAAGTATCAATGAACTAGGATTCATGCCGCTATAGTTAGATTTATGGAGAAGTAGACTTGCTCTTGAGATAATGGCTTTCTTTATGATCTCACTAATGGGTGGGATTGATCCAGGGTATTAATCTTCTTGCCATTTGTTCAATGTAATGATCTTTACCACAGATCATGAAAACAAATTAGTGGCCATCTCACTGAACGAACACAGCAAAAGATTATTATGGGTTAAATTCGACAGACTTGTCTTTTCAGCTTTGCTATCAGAATCCAGTAATGAATGTGACCGGAGAAATCATCCGAGTGATTGTGTCAACGTCTTATTAGATATGATATTTAAAACAATGTGTCCTTAATAGTAAATGATATAAATTATCATAGAATAGCACATGCCGGAATTTAATAGTTTGCAATATAAAAATAATATTATACTCCTATATAATGCCAATTAATGCTTATGTTTAATTTCAAACAGGTACAGAAAATCAAGCACACAGCCATGCAATCGCCAAAGAAAAATATTTATTAGTAGTATGGGTTGTACTGAAGACCTGAGTGACTTCAAAACGTGGCATGGTCATAGGATTCCATCTTTACCACAACTAATGCGCAAGAAGTTTCTGATCTGCTAGATCCATCCCGGTCAATTATAAGTGCTATTATTGTGAAGTGTAATTGTCTAGGAGTAACAGCTCAGCCACAAAGTGGTAGACCTGAAAACTCAGATTGTGGCTGCCGAGTGCTGAGACGTGTGGCGCGTAATAGTCATCTACCCTCTGTTGTTGCATCACTAACCACACAGATCCAAACTGCCTCTGGAAGTGACATCACAACAAGAATTGTGTGTCAGAAGCTTCATGAAGTAGGTTTCTATTGTCGAGCAGCTGTGCAAAAATCCCAAAATCTCCATGCACATAGCCAAGTGTTGGCTGTATTAGCCTGCACAGAGTCCTCACCTTAACCCCTTAAAGAAAAGGCCAATTAGAGTTTATTTTTGTTTTTTCCTCCCCGCCTTTCAAAAGCCATAACTTTTTTTATTTCTCCGTCGACATAACCATAAGAGGGCTTCTTTTTTGTGGGCCAAGTTGTAGTTTTTCATGGCATTTATTGTACCGCATAATGTACTGGGAAGCTGAAAAAAATTATTTGTGGGGTAAAATGGGCAACAAAACAGCGATTATGCAATTTTTTTTGTGGGGGAGGGGGGGTTGATTTGACCCTATCCATCATGCGATAAAAACGACATATTCACCTTATTCTACAGGCTAATACGATTATGGGGATAGCAATTTTATATGTTTTATTTGTATGTTTTACCACTTTTTAAAAAAAAAAAACTATTTGTTAAAAAAACAAAAATGTTGTGTCACCATATTCCGAGAGCCATAACTTTATTTTTCCATCAACTTAGAGGTGTGAGGGCTTACATTTTGTGGGGCGAGCGGTTGTATTCATCGATCCCATTTTGGTGAACATGCAACTTTTGGATCACTGTTAATTCAATTATTTTTTTTTTTTTTAAGAGCTATGGTGACCAAAACCCCCCAGAAATTTGCATGATAATATATATATATATATATATATATATATATATATATACACACACATACATATATATACAGTGAAAGAAATAAGCATTTGATCCCTTGCTGATTTTGTAAGTTTGCCCACTGTCAAAGACATGAACAGTCTAGAATTTTTAGGCTAGGTTAATTTTACCAGTGAGGGATAGATTATATAGAAAAAAAAAACTGAAAATCACAGTCAAAATTATATATATTTATTTGCATTTTGCACAGAGATATAAGTATTTGATCCCCTACCAACCATTAAGAGCTCAGCCTCCTCCAGACCAGTTACACTCTCCAAATCAACTTGGTGCCTGCATTAAAGACAGCTGTCTTACATGGTCACCTGTATACAAGACTCCTGTCCACAGACTCAATTAGTCTGACTCTAACCTCTACAACATGGGCAAGACCAAAGAGCTTTCTAAGGATGTCAGGGACAAGATCATAGACCTGCACAAGGCTGGAATGGGCTACAAAACCATAAGTAAGACGCTGGGTGAGAAGGAGACAACTGTTGGTGCAATAGTAAGACAATGGAAGACATACAAAATGACTGTCAATCGACATCGATCTGGGGCTCCATGCAAAATCTCTCCTCGTGGGGTATCCTTGATCCTGAGGGAGGTGAGAGCTCAGCCGAAAACTACACGGGGGGAACTTGTTAATGATCTCAAGGCAGCTGGGACCACAGTCACCAAGAAAACCATTGGTAACACATTACGCCATAATGGATTAAAATCCTGCAGTGCCCGCAAGGTCCCCCTGCTCAAGAAGGCACATGTACAGGCCTGTCTGAAGTTTGCAAATGAACATCTGGATGATTCTGAGAGTGATTGGGAGAAGGTGCTGTGGTCAGATGAGACTAAAATTGAGCTCTTTGGCATTAACAACTCGCTGTGTTTGGAGGAAGAGAAATGCTGCCTATGACCCAAAGAACACCGTCCCCACTGTCAAGCATGGAGGTGGAAACATTATGTTTTGGGGGTGTTTCTCTGCCAAGGGCACAGGACTACTTCACCGCATCAATGGGAGAATGGATGGAGCTATGTACCGTCAAATCCTGAGTGACAACCTCCTTCCCTCCACCAGGACATTAAAAATGGCCCGTGGCTGGGTCTTCCAGCACGACAATGACCCGAAACATACAGCCAAGGCAACAAAGGCATGGCTCAAAAAGAAGCACATTAAGGTCATGGAGTGGCCTAGCCATCGAAAACTTATGGAGGGAGCTGAAGATCCGAGTTGCCAAGCGACAGCCTCGAAATCTTAATGATTTACAGATGATCTGCAAAGAGGAGTGGGCCAAAATTCCATCTAACATGTGTGCAAACCTCATCATCAACTACAAAAAACGTCTGACTGCTGTGCTTGCCAACAAGGGTTTTGCCACCAAGTATTAAGTCTTGTTTGCCAAAGGGATCAAATACTTATTTCTCTGTGGACAATGCAAATAAATATATATAAATTTTGACAATGTGATTTTCATTTTTTTTTAAATATAATCTATCTCACTGGTAAAATTAACCTAGCCTAAAAATTAGGATGGATGTAGATAGATAGATCGATAAGATTAGATAGATAGGAGATAGATTAGATTAGATAGATATGAGATAGATTAGATTAGATAGACAGATAGACAGATAGATATGAGATAGATTAGATTAGATAGATAGATATGAGATAGATTAGATTAGATAGATAGAGAGAGAGATAGAGATTTTTTTTAACTTTATTTATTAGTCCCCCTAGGGGACTATGAACCAGCGATCGTTGGATTGCTTGCATGATATACTACGATACTAATGTATTGCAGTATATCATGATACAGACAGTCTCCTTTGAAGCCCAGTGGCAGGCCTTCAAAGGAATGCAAAGATGGCAGACCCGGAAGGCCCCAGGCTGCCATAACAACCATTGTCACCCACCGATCGCGTTGTGGAGGGGGGGGGGGGTGGCAGCCCGATTCTAACAATTTAAATGCTGCGGTCGCGATTGACCACGGCATTAAAGGTGTTAGACGGGCGAAATCAAAGTGATTTTTTATTCCGCCCGTTGCAGTGAGGTGTCGGCTGTATAACACAGCCGTCACCCGCCGAGTATGGAGCGAGCTCAGCCTGTGAGCCCGCTCCATACTTCCCCTTAACGGCTGTCGCGTACTTTAACCCCATGAAACAACTTTTGGATGAATTGGAATGTAGATTGCTAGCTAGACCTTCTTATCCTACACCAGTGTCTGACCAGACAAATGTACTTTTGGATGAATGGGCACAAATTCCCACAGACACTCCAAAATTTTGTAGAAAGCCTTCCCAGAAGAGTGGAGACTGTTCTAACTGCAAAAGGGGGCCTGACTCCATATTAATGGTCATGGTCTTAGAATGGATTCCCAACATCCTCATATGTGATGGTCAGGTATCCAGATATTTTTAGTAATATAATATCTATCTATACACATACTCGCTTCTATTGCCACGAATATGTGGTCATCTGACCAAAACACATATGAGGATGTTGGGAATCCCTTTTTTTTTTTTTGTACACACTCAGCGTGGTCACGGATCATAAACTATATTGGTGTCACAGACCGTTTTTTTTTTTAGCATAGACCATTTTTTTTTATGGCGCCTATGCTGTTCCCCATGTCTCTCTGCTCGGCGGACCTCTTTTAATGAAGTCCGTGTACCTTGTCAGGAAAACCCCATTAACCACGGCATAAAATTACAACCTTTATGCATTGCCTTTAAGGCGGAGTTCACAAAACGTTTGAGCCTTCCATCGCAAGTATACGTTGAGGATTTCCCAACGCATGCCTTTGATGGACTGCGACATATGACATTATAAAGACACACAGAAGCATATACCACTCATAGGCGCCCATAGTAAATCCAAAAATTATACTGCACAATATTCTTTAACTGTATTCTATACCACCATATTCTAAAAGGACACCGTTTAAGTAAAAAATAAACCATAGCCCACTATGCACTCCTTCCCTGAATTAGTTTTTCCTCTCTCATAACCTCCTTCCATACAGGAATACAGGTCTTCTCTCAAGCTGCCTCTACACTTTGGGACTTTCTTCATCACATTACAAGACTTGTTGTTTTACTCACTTTCAGCTCTTTTATTTTACAACACCTCTTATTTTTAGATCTCAAAAATGCATTCCATACTATATTTATCAAAAAATACATTAGGACTCTTACCGTTCCGGTTATACAGCAGGTGTATGGCACGCCACAGGACAGAGGCCCGGAGCTGTTGCATGAATGATATGGATTCACCTTCCAGTCTGTAAACTGGTCTCCTCCACAGCAAGAAAACTGCAGGGATAAGAAATGAGAGAATGTCTGTGAGAAGGGCAGAACGGAGTGCTACTAGCCTTGTCATTTTACTTATTAACGCAGTAGGAGTCTGTCTCTTCCCTTGCATAATGTAGGGAGTCATCTATTACCGTCGCCAATGCACAAACCATTACAAATGGAAGTGTGGGCATTAGTAGGATTGTTTCGGGCTTCATATGAGACCTAATATGAGTGAAAGTATCAAACTAAGGAACTGCAGAAAAAAATGTGAACAAACATGAACTTTTCCAAAAGTTTGAATTAACATGGCCCAGAGTGGAGTTTGACATTGCCTGATATTTAATAGAAAAAATGTAAAAAAAATAAAATAAAAATTGGAATTGAAATGTATTTCCATGAATAATTTTCATACCAAAAGTCTAGAAATGCGGTGAATTGTTTTAAAAGTAACTTGCAGGACTTCTAGTATATAAAAATACCTTTCTCTACTTCTATATCCCTCTTGGTGCTGCTCCTGCTAATTTGTGCCACTACGAGCAGATTCAAACTCCTTCCCCTCTGGCAGCTGACAATTTACTCCCTTCTGACTTCCCCTGCAGCAAGTTAACACGGGATTCAGAGTAGTGAAGGTTTATACTATACTGTGTGACATCCACAGTATGCACTACCAGAAGAAATCAATGGAAATCTAATGAAACCCCAAGACCAAGGCTTTGGCCGAAACGTGCGTTGGGGTGTGACGCCAGACAGCCGGACACTGTGCTATGGGTAAGACTGTTATTTGGTATTCGGGATATGTTGTATTTTGTACCTCTGTGTTCATGTGACTGGCATTGTCCAGCCACTTCACCTACCATACCTTGTGTCTGGTGGGTGATGGCCTGACATGTGCTACTAACACATGTCATCGTTTGTGAGCTTTACCTGGGCTATCACATAATGTGACTCCCCTATCAGTATTTCAAGTAAAGCTCTTATATAAATTTTTGTATATACACAACCATATCCTCGTTTCTTGTTATATATGTATTACATGCATATCATCATTTCAGACTTATGCTGTCTGGTTTCCACCTTCACACACTGTGGTCGTTATCATTTCTGTAAATTTTTTATGTAATAGTTTTTATGTATTTGTACACAATAAAATGTATACGTTTTATAGTAACTAGTGGTATATTGACTCCTTTTTAGGTTAACCCCTTCCCTCTTTAGCCACTTTGGACCTTCCTTATTTTTCAAATCTGACATATTTCACTTTATGTTGTAATAACTTCGGAATGCTTTAACCTATCCAAGCGATTCTGACATTGTTTTCTTGTGACACATTGGACTTTGTTACTGGCAAAATTTACTCGATACATACAGTATTTAAATGTGAAAAACACCAAAATTTAGCGAAAAATTGCAAAAATTTGCATTTTTCTCCATTTAAATGTATCTGCTTGTAAAAAAAAAGGCTGTTATACCACACAAAGTAGTCGCTAATTAACATCCCCCATATGTCTACATTAGATTGACATCGTTTTTTGAACATCCTTTTATTTTTCTAGGATATTACAAGGCTTAGAACTTTAGCAGCAATTTCTCACATTTTCAAGAAAATTTCAAAAGGCTATTTTTACAGGCGCCAGTTTAGTTGTGAAGTGGCTTTTAGGGCCTTATATATTAGAAACCTTCAAAAAGTCACCCCATTTTAAAAACTCCACCCCTCAAAGTATACAAAACAGCATTTAGAAAGTTTCTTAACCCTTTAGACGTTTCACAGGAATTGAACCAAAGTAGAGGTAAAATTTACAAATTTCATATTTTTTTTGTTGCAGAAATTAATTTTTAATCCATTTATTTGTAACACAAAGTTTTACCAGAGAAATGCAACTCAATATTTATTGCCCAGGTTCTGCAGTTTTAGGAAATATCCCACATGTGGCTTTAGTGTGCTACTGGACTGAAGCACCGGCCTCAGAAGCAAAGGAGCACCTGGTGGATTTTGGACCTCCTTTTTATTAGAATATATTTTAGGCAGCATGTCAGCTCTGAACAGGTCTTGTGGAACTAAAACAGTGGAAACCCCCCAAAAGTGACCCCATTTGGGAAACTACACCCCTTGAGGAATTTATTTAGGGGTGTAGCAAGCATTTTTTTTCATTTCCAAAAGAACTAAAGTAGAAAATGCACCACAACATTTGTAGAGCAATTTCTCCTGAGTAAAACAATACCCCACATGTGGTAATAAACGGTTCTTTGGACACACGGCAGGGCTTAGAAGGGAAAGAGCGCCATTTGGCTTTTGGAGTTCACATTTAGCAGGAATGGTTTGCGGAGGCCATGTCACATTTACAAAGCCCCAGAGGTGACAAAACAGTGGAAACCCCCAACAAGTGACCCCATTTTGGAAACTACACCCCATGAGGAAATTATCTAGGGGTACAGTGAGCAGTTTGACCCCACAGGTGTTTTACAGAACTTCTTGGAAGTAGGCCGTAAAAATGAAAATCTACATTTTTTCAAAGAAAATGTAGGTTTAGGTATTTTTTTTTTCATTTCCACAAGGACTGAAGGAGAAAAAGCACCGTAACATTTGTAAAGCAACTTCTCCCGAGTAAAACAATACCCCACATGTGGTCACAAACATCTGTTTGGACACACGGTAGGGCTCAGAATGGAACTAGCACCATTTGGATTTTGGAATGGTTTCTGGGCGCCATGTCACATTTGCTGAGCCCCTGTAGTACTAGTACAGTGGAAACACCCCAAAAGTGACTCCATTTGGGAAACTGCACCCCCTGAGGAATCATCTAGGGGTATAGTGAAAATTTTGATCCCAAAGGTTTTTTGCTGAATTAATTAGAATTAAGCCATGAAAATGAAAAAATATTTTTTTTTCCAACAAGATGTAGTTTTAGATCAACATTTTTCATTTTTACAAGGAATAGAGAAGAAAAAGCACCCCAACATTTGTAAATAAATTTCTCCCGAGAACGGTAACACCCCATATGTGGTTATAATCGGCTGTTTACATATATGGGAGCATTCAGAAGAAAAGGAGCGGTATTTATCTTTTGGAGCGTAGATTTTGCTGGAATGGTTTGCGGACGCCATGTTGCATTTGCAAAACCCCTGATGTACCAAACAAAAGTGACCCCGTTTTAGAAACTACACCCCTAAAGGCATTTATCAAGGGGTGTAGTGAGAATTTAGACTCCACAGGTGTTTTTCAGAAATGAATACGCAGTGGATGGTGCAAAGTGAAAATTGCAATTTCTCCACTGATCTGCCTATTCACCGCACAATATACTGTGCCCCTAGAGAATCTTACCCCATAAATTGTTAAGCGGGTTCTCCCGGGTATGGTAATGCCTTACTTGTGGACATAAATTGCTGTTTGGGCACACTGTAGGGCTAAGAAGGGAAAGACCGCCATTTTGAGCATGGATTTTGCTTGGTAATAGTTCTGTTTGGGGTTTTGCTGGTATTTCCGTTTATAATGTGGTGGCATATGTAATCTGTGTGGAGTATATCAGGGGTATATGTAATCTGTGCGGAGTATATCAGGGGTATATGTAATCTGTGCGGAGTACATCAGAGTATATGTAATCTGTGTGGAGTATATCAGGGGTATATGTAATCTGTGCGGAGTATATCAGGGGTATATGTAATCTGTGCGGAGTACATCAGGGTATATGTAATCTGTGCGGAGTATATCAGGGGTATATGTAATCTGTGCGGAGTACATCAGAGTATATGTAATCTGTGCGGAGTACATCAGGGCATAATAAGAGGGTATAATAATGGGGTAAATAATACAATTCTCCATAGATGTGTGTTACGCTGTGAAGCGATCCGTTATGCACAGGCTGGTGTCACACTGATAAACGGTTTTCTTTCTTATCCCCCCTTCTGTAACGCTCTGCACCTTTTGGGGACTTTTTATCCTTCGTAGTTTGGGAAATATTGCTGGGAAGGTTTTGCGCTGGTATAATATGGGCACCCTCGCTTCCAGCGGATGTGCTGTGTCCATTCCCTTTCCTAGTTCCTAAATACTAGGGCCCTGAAACTGAAGCAATGTTCCCCTCCCCCCCTGCATTGAGATGTTTTTCATCACTAGTGCCGTAACTTTTTTATTTTTCTGTTGATTGAGCGGTGTGCGGGCTTGTTTTTTGCGAGACGGGCTGTAGATTTTATTGGTACCATTTTAGAACACATACGACTTTTTGATCACTTTTTATTTCATTTTTTGGTAAAGGAAATTACCAAAAACAAGCAATTCTGGAATAGTTTTTTATTGTTTTTTTTTTCGGCATCCACAGTGCGTCCTAAATTACATGTTAGCTTCTGCGGGTCGATACCATTACGGAGATACCAAATTTATATCGTTTTTTTTATTTATTGCAGCTTTTGCACAATAAAATCACTTTTTTTATAAAATCATTTGTTTTCTGTGTCGCCATATTCTAAGACCCATAACGTTATTATTTTTGCGTGCACAAAGCGGTGTCAGGGATTATTTTTTGCGGGACGGATTGCCGTTTTTATTAGTACTATTTTGGAGTAAATGTGACTTTTTGATCACTTTTTATAGCATTTTTTGGAAGGATATGTGACCTAAAAACAAAGATTCTGGCGTTGTTTTTCATGTTTTTTTTTTTTACGGCGTTCACCGTGCGGGATAAATCACATAATAGTTTTGTCGTTTGGGTCGTTACGGACGTGGCGATAGCAATTATGTATAGTTTTTTTTTTTAATTTTTACGGTTTTTCCCATAATAAAAGACTTACTATGGGAAAAAAGTCAGTTTAGCTTTATTTTTATTTGAAATGTGTGTGTTTTTATTGTTTTACCACATTTTTATTAACTTTTTTTAAACTTTTTTTTACTTGTCCCACTAGGGGACATGAGGGCCTGATGCCCCGATCGCTACTCTAATACACTGCACTACATACGTAGTGCAGTGTATTAGCGCTGTCAGTTACTCACTGACAGCAAGCCTATGAGGACGCGCCGCAGGCGGGTCCTCATCGGCTCCCGTACAAGGCAGACTCGGACGCAATTTTCTGGCGTCCGATTGCCACAGCAACCCAGCGATTGCGTCACTGGGTTGCCGGTCGGGTTAAAACCTATCAGATGCTGCGCTCTATTGAGCGCAGCATCTGAGGGGTTAATCTGCCAGATCGGAGAATAGCTCCGGTCCTGGCAATTACAGGAGGGTGCCAGCTGTATAATACAGCTGAGCCCGCACCATCACCGCGCCGTAACTGTACTGCGCTTTGCGGGAACACCTTCCCGGCAGCGCCGTATATATACGGCGGATGTCGGGAAGGGGTTAACCACTTGCGGACCGCCCATAGGCTATAAACGTCCATTCTAGAACGTCCTGCAGCGTTATACTTTTTCCGCTGTAGCAGCATTTAGCTCCGTGATACAGCGGTCTCCAGACAGCCGACATCACGGAGTTCTGCCCAAAGACCAATCAGCGTCGCCTCTGGACAGGTGATCATTGTGACATGCCTCTTAATAAATCAGATAAAATAATTTTGTGCTATCCATGTGCCTGAAAGTGACAGAGGCGTAAATTACAGTAAATCTGTTGGGCCACAGTGGCTCTGTCATCTTTTGCTAAACCGTAAAGTGACCTGCGGTGAATATCTTAAAATTCGGAGCATGTTAACTAATCTTGTGTTTTGGTCTCCGAATTGTATCTGACAAGCTTATTTATAAAAAAACCACACCAAAATCTGCAGCGTAAAATCTGCTCCTAATTCTGCATCAAAATGTAAAAAAAAAAATGAACCTAAAAACTAAATATTAGGCCGGATTCACACGAGCGTGTGCGTTTTGCGCGCGCAAAAGGTCCATAAAAGCTCTGTGTGTCAGCAGCATATGATGTGTGGCTTCGTGATTTTCGCGCAGCCGCCATCATTATGACCCTCTGTTTTTATGTTTGTAAACAGAAAAGCACGTGCTTTTGTTTTCATTCATAGTTTTGACTAATGTAGCGCGCATCACACGGAAGTGCGTCCGTGTGCCGTGCGCGGTTTTCACGCACCTATTGACTTCAATGGGTGTGTGATGCGCGAAAAACGGGCAAATATAGGACATGTCGTGAGTTTTACACAGCCGACATACGCTGTGTGAAAATCACTGACAATCTGAACGGCCCCATTGACTAACATAGGTCCGTGCGACGCGCGTGAAAATCATGCGCGTTGCACGGAAGTATTATACGTTTGTCTGAATAAGCCCTTACTTGGGAAATTACCTGCGGTTTTGATGTGGATTTTCTGCACCAAATTACGCAACGTGTGCATGTAGCCCTAGGCCGGGTTCCCACATCGTGTAAAACGCTGCAAAATTCCACAGCATTTACAGTAGCAGCAAAGTGGATGAGATTTTGAAAATCTCATGCCCACGCTGCAGGTATAAAAATGCAGGGTAAAAGTTAATTGACCTGCGGTGCGGCATTTAATTCCACAGTATGTCAGTTTATGCTGCATTTTAGTTGATTATTCGTTGCAGGTTTTCCCTATAGAATTCAATGGGAATGCAAATCCTGCAACAGAAAGCCAAGTGTTGCGAGTTTTGCGGCATATACGCAGCTATTATACCGCAGGAATCGCAACTACGGAAAAAAATAAATAAATAAATAAAAAAAAATCACACTTACCCAGAACGCCCTCCTTCTTTCTGCAGTCCGGCCTCCTGGGATGATGTTTTATCCCATGTGACCGCTGCAGCCAATCACAGGCCGCAGCATCACATGGCCTGCAACGTCATCGTAGGAGGCCGGACTACGCGCAGAGTAGACAGAAGGGGTAAGTATGAGCGCTTGCTTCTGCAGTGGAAATTCCATTTGGAAAAACCGCACGGCAACGTGGTGTGATTTTACGGACGGAATGTACTGCGGGTTCCAGGTCGGACACGCTGTGTGATTTTTACGCAGCATATCAGACCCAGCCTTCTAGACCTAACAAGCTAAGAAAAAGTCTACTCCGCTATAATGCCATGCTGCTATGGTAGAGGCTCTGCTCCTTCCCTGACAAGCAAGGAAGAACGTTATTTCTCTATACAGAGAACTGGCTGTGGGGAGAGTGACTGAGGATGCAAGTAAAATGTCACAACTATTTTATTTTTTATCTTTAACAGCAATTTAAAGACTTTTACAAATGTATTTTCTTACGTGCTCCAAGACACATTAGAACATGGTTCAATACTCAATATACATACAAAAATTCGACCTTGACAGAGTAATATAACCAAGAAAGACAATTATGCGGATATATGATGTTGTTTTTTTTTTTATCAATTAAAAAGAAAGCACAACGAAAAATATATAAAAATAGAAACATGAAGCTGGTAAGCATACAATGGTAATACTCTACGCACAGGGTATATAGCAATGTAACTGTATCCAGTGTTGAGACCAATAGGCAACCCCTATGTTATGTGAATCTAAGTAATAGAAGTAACATACCAAACAGTAAATGGATTTATAAATTCTGCCAGAGAACTTCCTTTGTTAACACAAACCGATAGTGACACATTTAGAATAAGGAACGTTAATGTGAACAAAGTAGGTGGTGAGAACTATTAAACAGGGGGAATACCTGGCTATGAGTCTTAGTCACAGTATACCAGCCGCCTAGACGCGCGTTTCTCTAAGTATTCCTCAGGAGGCATGAAGACAAGAAGGCTGGGAGCTAATGAATGGAGTAGCAGCCAATGAACGGGTTTACAAAAAACATGTGACAGCCCTCATTACCATAAACTATCCACACCTGATCGCATCACATGGGGTGTAACCAGGGCAACCAGAACAGCGTCCTGAACAGAAATGCAAATACTTTACAAATGTATGCCGGTTTGTCCCTGGTAGCGCAGCGTACCCTGTAAAAAGAGGTTTTAAAATGTCAAGCTCAACGTTCCACCTTCCCTGCAAAAATTGATAGAAATAAATTTTCGCTTCCACACCCAAACGCATTACCTCCCTTACTTGGGCATAGCTTTAACCCCCTCCCTTGATACAATGTACAAATACAATTACCCACAGGTATTTAAGACCATTAGGGCAGATATGGCAAAATGGGCTAAATTACCGATCTCGTGGGTGGGTAGAATTAATACGATCAAAATGGTGACCCTCCCTAGATTATTATACTTATTCAGAACTCTTCTTATCCCCCTCCAGAAAGGTGATCTACAACTCCTACAGAAAGACATCTTTAAATTTATTTGGAATAATAAACGCCCCAGAATATCGACACGTGTCATGATGTATCATAAAAGAGTAGGAGGACTGTCGGTTCCCAATATACTACACTACTATAAGGCGGCTAGGGTGGCCCAACTGTTACTAACGCATCTTCCACCAGATAGGGCACCGGTATGGGTCTCATTGGAGGCGGCTCAAATTACCCCATATTCATGGGGCGCATTGATGTGGATGGTATCTCCCCTACCGACTACATTAAAGAATATCTCCCTTCTATCATATCACTCCCTCATTCTGTGGCGATCAGTTAGATTCCGACATGGGCTGCAGTCCCGGTGCTCCCCGCTGCTTTCTGTGATTGGAAATCCGGGGTTCCCCTCGGGCCTTCAGAGCTCAAGCTATACTTGGTGGTGCTCTAAAAACCTAACAAAAGTCCATGACTTCAATAGGGCTGATCGTCTGATTTCATATGCACAATTCAATGAGACCCATGCCCCCCCTGCCCCGGAACACTATAGGGCTATACAGATATTTTCGTTTTTGCGCAAACTACTACCTGCCCAAACTAAAATGACATACACCCCGTTGGAAAGAATATTAATCTTTTCACCTTCTCCGCAGGGGCTGTTATCTATGGTATATAGTATTTTTAATACCCCACACCCTGATACCAAACTACCGTATATGTTGAAGTGGGAGGAGGACATGGGGGCCGCGTTATCACCTGCACAATGGAGACAATGCTGTGACACTATTAGTAAGGGTAGCTGGCAGGTATCCCTGGTTGAGACATCCACAAAATTGACACACAGAGCATACTACGTCCCGGCAAAACTTCACGCCATATATCCAACGGTTTCGGCCGAGTGTTTTAGAGGATGTGCCTCGGATGGAACTATGTACCACACATGGTGGTCGTGCCCACGAGTCTCAATTTTTTGGTCAGATATCTGTATTTTGATCTCTAATATCTGCCAGTTTACCGTTCCAAAACGGCTCCCTACATGCCTACTAGGAGCCATTCCTCCCAGAATACCGAACTCCAAATTTAAGCTCGCCCAGTTTATACTCTTAGCGGCTCGAATTTATATAGCGTCCAAGTGGCGTACAGCTGATCTTGATATCTCTATGGTTATTAATAGAGTCAATCGTATAGCTATATTTGAAAAAATGGAGGCGGTGAGAACTGATTCACTCCACCTCTATCGTGCGGTATAGGACCCTTGGCTCTCCTCCCCTCATTCACCCGACTTTCAGTATACTATTACCCTGTAAAGTGGGATCCAACAAGGTGATACTAGGAGCGCTCTACAGTAGTATGACTAATATGTACAATTTTATGGCATAGTTGGTTGGTTTATATTTTGTTATTCCTATGTCCCTCCAATCCCTTACCCCCATGTAAATCCATTTTGGTTTAAAACAAGCACTTATTTCTATATCCTCCTGCGTGAGGATTGATTACATGCAATTGTGCATCACATTTCTGTACCGACATATCAATAAATACCTTTTGAAAGTAAAATGTCAAGCTCTATTTAAAAATGAGGCCTGAAGTGTACGCTGCACATTAACACAGCTTGGAAGGGTCTGACGTTTTCAGCGCTCACCCATCCTATCTTTCCTTAATTGATATGGATGATGCGTCCTGCGTCTCCCATATTTACCATCAGTTAAATTTCCCCAAATCAGGGCTTTTAGACCTCGTCTTACTTCTGCCCATGAATGCCCCAAAACACCGGAGACGCCCACTTTTCAAGAAAATTTTCATCAACTCCGGCCCTTAACCGTCCATCCCATGGGATAGTCCTGACAAAATTAGGACTGTCTGCACATATGAGTCATCCAAACTCTTGCGCTGAGCGGTGCATGCGCATTGGGAACTCCCTGTTGTGGGCAGATGCTTCAATCCCCTTCTGTGCATGCAACGGTTCCCATCTACGCTCCAGGTAATCACAGTTCACAACGATTTTACTACTGACACGTCGGTGCATGATTCCTATATAAATTTCAACACAATATCGTAATCAAGTAACAATGCCAAAATAATACCACTGCCGTCACCTTAAGCTTTCCGAGCTTATAAAACAAAGAAAAATAAATAAAACTACATAAAATTACCTATACAGTGAAGGAAATAAGTATTTGATCCCTTGCTGATTTTGTAAGTTTGCCCACTGTCAAAGACATGAACAGTCTAGAATTTTTAGGCTAGGTTAAAATTACCAGTGAGAGATAGATTATCTAAAAAAAAAAAACAGAAAATCACATTGTCAAAATTATATATATTTATTTGCATTGTGCACAGAGAAATAAGTATTTGATCCCTTTGGCAAACAAGACTTAATACTTGGTGGCAAAACCCTTGTTGGCAAGCACAGCAGTCAGACATTTTTTGTAGTTGATGATGAGGTTTGCACACATGTTAGAGGGAATTTTGTCCCACTCCTCTTTGCAGATCATCTGTAAATCATTACGATTTCGAAGCTGTCGCTTGGCAACTCGGATCTTCAGCTCCGTCCATAAGTTTTCGATGGGATTAAGGTCTGGAGACTGGCTAGGCCACTCCATGACCTTAATGTGCTTCTTTTTGAGCCACTCCTTTGTTGCCTTGGCTGTATGTTTCGGGTCATTGTCGTGCTGGAAGACCCAGCCACGAGCCATTTTTAATGTCGTGGTGGAGGGAAGGAGTATGTCACTCAGGATTTGAAGGTACATGGCTCCATCCATTCTCCCATTGATGCGGTGAAGTAGTCCTGTGCCCTTAGCAGAGAAACACCCCCAAAACATAATGTGTCCACCTCCATGCTTGACAGTGGGGACGGTGTTATTTGGGTCATAGGCAGCATTTCTCTTCCTCCAAACACGGCGAGTTGAGTTAATGCCAAAGAGCTCAATTTTAGTCTCATCTGACCACAGCACCTTCTCCCAATCACTCTCAGAATCATCCAGATGTTCATTTGCAAACTTCAGACGGGCCTGTACATGTGCCTTCTTGAGCAGGGGGACCTTGCGGGCACTGCAGGATTTTAATCCATTACGGCGTAATGTGTTACCAATGGTTTTCTTGGTGACTGTGGTTCCAGCTGCCTTGAGATCATTAACACTTCCCCCCGTGTAGTTTCCGGCTGAGCTCTCACCTTCCTCAGGATCAAGGATACCCCACGAGGTGAGATTTTGCATTGAGCCCCAGATCGATATCGATTGACAGTCATTTTGTATGTCTTCCATTTTCTTACTATTGCACCAACAGTTGTCTCCTTCTCACCCAGCGTCTTACTTATGGTTTTGTAGCCCATTCCAGCCTTGTGCAGGTCTATGATCTTGTCCCTGACATCCTTAGAAAGCTCTTTGGTCTTGCCCATGTTGTAGAGGTTAGAGTCAGACTGATTAATTGAGTCTGTGGACAGGAGTCTTTTATACAGGTGACCATGTAAGACAGCTGTCTTTAATGCAGGCACCAAGTTGATTTGGAGCGTGTAACTGGTCTGGAGGAGGCTGAACTCTTAATGGTTGGTAGGGGATCAAATACTTATTTCTCTGTGCACAATGCAAATAAATATATATAATTTTGACAATGTGATTTTCAGTTTTTTTTTTAAATATAATCTATCTCTCACTGGTAAAATTAACCTAGCCTAAAAATTCTAGGCTGTTCATGTCTTTGACAGTAAGCAAACTTACAAAATCAGCAAGGGATCAAATACTTATTTCCTTCACTGTATGTGTCTGAATGCTCCCCAGATGATACCGCTATGGCTCGAGAGTAGTTATTTTTCATTTCCATTATCTTACCCAGCTCTGTACAGCATCTCTGTTTTAATGCTTGTGCGTGGGATTACCATTTTAAAAGGACTACAGTTCCCCTGATCCCTCTCTCCTCTCACATACATTGCCATTTACAGCTGCCTACATGCCTCCCTATTACATACTCTATCTGCTGCCCAGCATGTGAAACACAATCCCTACAGAGACAGAGAGGAGGTAGAGCAGAGGAATGTGATGTGTGACATCAGTGGGGGAAGAGAAGAAATAGAGGGGAGATAACCACACATTCAGTTTACGGAATGTCACGCAAGCAGGAGATAAGCACAAGGAGAATGGTCATGCGACTGCATTTGGGACTGGCTTACAGATATATTTCAGGTACAGATAATACATTATTAAGGGACTAATCTTACTGCCGTTCAATCATCTCCACATCATTTTTAGAGACTGGACAACCCCAAAATGGTGGAAGCACCAGGACATTTGCCCCTTTTGCACATGATTTTTTTTCTTTAATCAACAATTTTTATTAGAATAAGAAAAATATACAATATATTGCAATGCAGTGCAATGAAAAATCAAGACTCTACAATATATTTTTGTAAATAACATGAACAAGTTAGGAGGTAACCTCCCGGACTTTTGCACATGATTTAATATGACCATTGCTCTTGGTCCTGCCCAATATTCATTTCTTAATGCAACTTTAGGTACACTTTAGATACTTGAAGTATTACTGAAAAGTATTATGCTCCTGGATTTAAGCAAAAGTACAATGAAAACTTTGAAAATAGCATGTATGGTCATATTTTTTTTTACTGGATGGTTGGTTAATTAAAGAGGCTCTGTCACCACATTATAAGTGGCCTATATTGTACATGATGTGATCGGCACTGTAATGTAGATTACAGCAGTGTTTTTTTATTTAGAAAAACTATCATTTTTGACGGAGTTATGACCTATTTTAGCTTTATGCTAATGAGTTTCTTAATGGACAACTGGGCGTGTTTTACTTTTTGACCAAGTGGGCGTTGTGGAGAGAAGTGTATGACGCTGACCAATCAGCATCATACACTTCTCCCCATTCATTTACACAGCACATAGCGATATAGCTATATCGCTATGTGCAGCCACATAAACACACTAAAACGTTACTGCAGTGTCCGAACAATGAATATACATTACCTCCAGCCAGGACGTGATGTGTATTCAGAATCCCGACACTACAGCAGAGCAAGCGTAATCGAGATTACGCTGTAAACTGTCATTTCAAACGAAATTACGCTTGCTGTGCTGTAGTGTCGGGATTGTGTTAGCGAAGTGTCAGGATTCTGAATACACATCACTTCCTGGCTGGAGGTCATGTATATTCATTGCCAGGACACTGCAGTAACGTTATAGTGTGTTTATGTGGCTGCACATAGCGATATAGCTATATCGCTATGTGCAGTGTAAATGAATGGGGAGAAGTGTATGACGCTGATTGGTCACCGTCATACACTCCTCTGTACAACGCCCACTTGGTCAAAAAGTAAAACACGCCCAGTTGTCCATTGAGAAACTCATTAGCATAAAGCGAATATAGGTCATAACTCCATCAAACATGATCGTTTTTCTAAATAAAAACACTGCTGTAATCTACATTACAGCGCCAATCATATCATGTACAAGATAGGCCACTTATAATGTGGTGACAGAGCCTCTTTAATGCATAAACCTTTTAAGTGCTGTACATAATATATACAATTATATTTTCCAAAGCATAAACAGGGGTGACAAATAAGCAAGCTAATTTTATGGGTAGATAACGGTTAAAGGGATAATTGGTAAGGAGTCAAATACGGATCTCTAGGGACATAAAAAGGGGCAAACACTGTGTTGCAAAGTGATTGGAATTATGAAGTTACTTTATAAATTACAGTAGTAAAAAAATAGGAAGGACTATTACTGCACTCATTAATTAAAACCCATCAAGGGAATGAGGTAATGGCTTTCTCCACTCTAAATGGACCATATAGATAATGACATTAATGGACTCTTCCCTTTGGAAAATGATGGCATCAAGTGGATTATTGTATTATTCTATAGACTAAAAGGGGCATGTGCCTGAACTTTATAGAAAATGTCAGAAGAGATGAGATTTATGGATTTTGAAAAATGAACATATCAGTTCTTGTTTAAGTGGACGCGTCATCCCTACATTAATTTATCTTATACAATAATGGTTCACGTGCTCGCACTATAGATTAGTAAAAAAAAAAAAAAATCTCAAATAGATCGAGACAAAATACCTCTGTCCATTGTCTAGTTGGCTTGTAAGATTGATGGAGTTAAGGGCAAATTCTGAATCAAAAAGAATGTTAAGCTGCCCATAAAAGTACCAATAATCTGATATCAATAATGTTAAAATACTCTCAACATTAAAATTGCAACACCAAGAAGGAAAAGTTTTGGAATTGTTGAAATCACAGGATAGATAAACATGTTAATGATATGCAAATGATAAAAAAAAAATGGAAACATAATATTCCAAACATCTTGATTTACTCAGTATCTAGTATAAGCACCACACACAGAAATACACACACTTACACTCCTTGGCATGTTCTCAATGAGGTTATTAATAGTTGTCTGAGGAACGTTATGCCAAACTCAATGCACTTGGACACGCATATTATCAAGATTGGCTGCTGGCAGCTCCCTTGCCGACCAACGACGTCCCAGATGTGCTCGATGGGAGACAATTCAGGAGACGCTGCAGGCCATGTTAGCACGTTTAGGCCATGTAGGCTGCTGACAGTAGCACAAGCAACATGTGGCCTGGCACGATCCTGTTGAAAAGGGTCTTCTGTTTCCACGACCAAATCAATGTAGCACCAAGCTATTAGTGTACCTAAAATGAAGACCAGAAGGGGTCCGGCTATCCTACATTATGCCACTCCACACCATAATCCTGGGAGTAGGAGCGGTGTGACGTCTCCTTGTGAAGGCCACTTCATGGCATTGCCCACGTGGTCTCCAGACCAATCTCCGGCTATCATTGCGTCTGAGACAAAAGCGGGTCTCATCGCTGAAGAGGACAGACCTCCATTCCAGCCTCCATTGCGGTCTTGCTGTGCACCATGATCGCCTTTGAGAGCGGTGGCGTGTGGTCAATGGAACACCTGTAGCTGGACGTCTGGCTCGTGGCTCACGCCGTCTGATGGTTTGTGTCAACACTGGTTGCTGCCCTAGCCTTGGGATGTGACGTCCTATTTCACTTGCAGCACAGAATGGATCACTACGCCCAATTCTTGCAATCAGACGATCAGTCTGTCCAGAGGTTCGCCTCCGCGCAACTCTTGTGGTCATTCCCGTTTGTTGCTGTTCTCCCAACCTCCGGGACACGCAACGTTGAACAGTGCTGAACGGTAGCAATCCGCCGGAGTGTTAAACCAAGGACTCCGTTCAAGGATTCTATCCCTCTCAGTATGCGACAACTGGCATGTCGACGAACAGGAGGCATCGCACAATCATCTCACACCACTTGACCCAATTTTGAGGTTTCATGTGGCTAAAAAAAACCTTGCTTACCATCTGGATTTTATGCCCCGTCCACATGCCACAGATTGGAGCTAGGTGCTTTAAAATTTGATCATTTTCAGATATTAGAAACACCTGCTACTTCCTCGATTTGCATAACCTTATGGCTTGCCCATTTTTGGTCTTGCAATTTCAATGTTGGGGAGTGTATTATTGCGGATACATCAATTACCCCTAAGGCCCCACTACCATCACGCTTTTGTCCTACGTTTAATGTATGTACGCAAGGAAAAGCTCCCAACGTGACGTATGCCATACAGTGTGATATGTCACCCATAGGTTCCCATGTTAAGAAAAATACTGCATGGTATACTTTTTTTGCCTTTGTTGGAGTAATGCAGCCCCATAGATATGTTTAGCATATATGTTAGGAGCTTTCTTGGGATACATGTTAAACGTTCATCACAACGTGTAAAACAAGGTGGGAAAAGGGTGTCAATTTTTTTTTTTTAATTCCCTTCAGCTGCAGAAGCGATCAGATAATAACATCACGCCAGGCAGACCTGTATGTAGATTTAGGCGGTTTAGTCGGTATATTGTATTACACGGAGAGGTTTGCACGGTAGTTGATTTCAAAGTAGCCCTACAGGTTACTGATGGAGTACTCTGACTACAGGCAGTGAATACAGAGAGCGACGCAATTCTCTGAGATATTCTTTAAAGGCTATGGACAGTTTTGAGAGCATTTAAAAAAAATAAAAAAAAAAATAGATTGGTGTGTTTGGTGTAACATAATTCATCTTTATTAAAAAAATCTTTTTACTTTTAGAGATACAGCTGTTCTGTATTCTCAATACAGAACAGCTGTATCTTTCATTTTACACTGAATCCATCAGTCCAACGGACCTGACAGGATCAGTGTCGGCGGGTCCTGCGTGTCTATGACATGCAGGATCCCCCTGTAATCAATCACAAAGTTCATAACTTACATGTGATTGATTACAGGCGGACCCTGGCGACCCACCCAGATCTGTTTGACTGACTGATTTAGTGTAAAAGGTGAGATACAGCTGTTCAGTACAGGGAATACAGAACAGCTGTACCTCCAAAAGTAAAATTATTTTTAATAATTAACTAATTACAAAATGACACTATACACACTGACTAATCGGTTTATTAAAAAATTCCCTCAAAAAAGGAGTCTATAGCCTTTAATCGTAAACTAAACTGAGGAACCTCATATCTATTGATCAGTCTACACGATCTTACAAGAGTCCATTTCCGACTAGTCACTTCCACATTCGGTTGGAACCCTATTATGGAATCCTGAGGTAATAGAAGGGGGTCCCAGCAACAGGACATATTGGCCCACATTTACATATATTACGCCAATCTACAGTAAGTAAAACATAGTTAAAGCAAGTTGCACCAAATGTATTAAAAGGGGTTATGCCTCTTAAAATGGAGTGCAATAATAAAAAGTAATTTTGAACTCTTCGACAGACAAATAAAAATCGCTTTCCAAATCTGGCAAACAAAAAGGGAAATGTTTTACATTTTCCCTGAAATTTGTCGCACATTACCATTTGCAACTTTTTGGGATAAGTTTGCGCCAAAAAATAGAATAAACTGCTTTGTAAATGTGGGCCTCTGAGTATATCATGAGGGAATCCTTATAACAAAAAAAGGGAAAGTCCAAACAAAGCTGAATTAAAGCCCTATCTTGTTTCCAAAACATGAGATGAGACAGCACAGGGTCAAAGCAGAGAGTTAGTGTTTGTTTTTTTCTGTTACTGTAAAATAGTTCAGGTGGAATTTTAGATAAAGGGGTAATCTCCAGCCACCAGTATTTTTCACCTATCTACTAGATGCATGAAAAATTCAGTTTTTTTCACTTTTGTTTTTTCCTCACTGCCTTCCAAAAGCCATAACTCTTAATTTCTCCATTGACATAGCCGTATGAGGGCTTTTTTTTTGCCGGACGAGTTGTAGTTTTTCATGACACCAGTTATTTTACCATATAGTGTACTGGGAAATTTAAAAAAACAAACACTTTTTGTGGGTTGAAATAGGCACAGCGATTCCACCATTGTTTTTTGGGTTTAATTTTTTACAGCATTTATCGTGTGGTAAAAATCCCCCGGAAGAAGCTACGTGCGAAACACGTGTTGGGATTGATTCCCCCCCATAGTTCTGGTCTGTATGCCTCCTTAATTTTACCTTTCTGCTGTGTGTTTTTTTTAATATTACTTTGCTTTGAATGGTTTCTATCCACATTCATCGTATTACTTATGTACCAGTCTTTGTATGCACTATTTGCACTTTACTATAGACGCTGTGGGACACGACCTATGTGGGGATCCTTTTTCTATGGGTAAGGTTGCTGTAATTGTACTTCCTTTTAACTATTTTGTATTTTAATAAAATATTGTCTATTTTCCGCTAATAATGGTTCGCGTGTGATTTCTTATATAGGTGTTCAAACAAATAAACAGTTAAAAGTTTTTTTTAAAGTCCCCCTAGGAGACTTGAACCAACGATCTTGAATCGATTCTTTTGACATGCTCCTACTAAGCCCTGCCTCTGGGCTTAAAGGGGTATTCCCATCAGGGACATTTAGGACATATCCACAGGATATATGTCTTCCTATCTCCGCTACCTTCTACTCTTCATACACTGACATTGCAAATCAGGTTTGTAATGTTTACTGCGAGACATATTAATTTAAGATTTCATTGAATTCACTTGCAGAAATCATATAGCCAGTTTGCGCTGCCTCGCCATACGCTGTCTTATACATTAGATTCCCGGAAAGCTGCATGCTATTTTTAACCATAGCATCTACGCAGGTTTAATTATAGAATGTCACATATTGAAAGGAATGGTCTCCTGTAGCCAGATTGATAGACCCGGCCTCATATTTGAATAACTAGAATGAAATGCCAGAACAAGCAATATTAATTCAAGAGCCACAACCTTGTGACACGTAGAATGGATGTCTTGGATACAGATTCATGCTAGGAATGCATTATCAGGAAATCACTATTTACAGCTGGCTTTGCAGCAGATTAATGATTCAGGATGCCATGCATAGGCCATAGGTTTTACTTAATAAGCCGTTTGTTAATGATAGAGGCCCAGGTTTAGGTTTGTGGAACATTTACAACATTAATATTCTCAATTAGTAGGGTACTGTTGATGGCGTCATTTACTAGGTTATTAATTTGATATGGAATCAAGAAATCGATATTTGGAACGTCTTTGTAAAAAAAATAATTTAATTTTTCTCCTATTTTGGAACCGCATAGAGTGAATTCACACGCGGATGATTTGAGGATCTTTAGTGTGGATTTCACAATTTACAGAACGTCTGATGTATATGGGGTTTTGGACAAATTTACAACATCCTTATATTTTGTAATCCAGTGACAAAGCAATAAATGTAAAACATAAAAATGTGATTTTTGCAATATATCTTCGTTAAAATTTCTGTACCATTTTGGAGATCTTACCCACACCAGATGTATGAAATACCTTTCCATTTCACCTTATGTCCCATCGTACAACCATATTTCCTTCATATGTGACAAAAGAGACAAGCATGAATTGAATGTTTCATACGGCAACAATACCGTTCCATAATAGGAAAATTAATAGTCAACAAATGGGAGAGCTGGTGCCAACCCGAGAACTTGCTCATCTATGGTGGTTGCTAGCGTGAAGCTCTCTTTAGTCCTGTTGCCAGCAAATACAACCAGTGTTCACATCATGCTATGGGCTTTCGTTTGACATATACGCTCATAAAAGCTCCCGACGCACATCTTTGATGGCTGCAGCGTATCCAGCTGTAAAGAAATAGTGGGATACGTAAGTATGTATACGTTTTTTTACTGTATAGGGTTGTATGGAACAGCGTAGTCTACTATACTTTTATTTGCGGTACACCGCTCGGCCATGTCTTTCAGCCACCGTTGGGTTAATGGAGCCCAATAGATCTGTAAAGGATGTGCCAGGCACAGCTTCTGTGTCAACGCCCATAGGTAATCAGTCTGCACCTGCTTCTATGTCTGTGAGACTGACTCCATCTTCCACCACTCAAGATGGCAGGCTTAGGAGTGGGAGAGCCTATCACAGCCTGGCCAGACGGAGCTAGCTCCCGCCCTCTGTCTATTTATACCTGCCTTTCCTGTTCCTCCTTGCTTGTGATTCTTCTCATTTGGTTTCCTGGCCCTGCTGCAGTTTTGACCCTGATTCATATTGACCCTGGCTTACTGACTACTCTCCTGCTTTGCGTTTGGTACCTCGTACACTCCTGGTTTGACTCGGCTTGTTCACTACTCTCCTGCTCTGCGTTTGGTACCTCGTACACTCCTGGTTTGACTCGGCTCGTTCACCACTCTTGTTGCTCACGGTGTTGCCGTGGGCAACTGCCCCATTTCCCTTAGCTTCTGTGTACCCTGGTCTGTTTGTCTGTCGTGCACTTACTGAGCGTAGGGACCGTCGCCCAGCTGTACCCCGTTGCCTAGGGCGGGTCGTTGCAAGTAGGCAGGGACTGAGTGGCGGGTAGATTAGGGCTCACTTGTCTGATTCCCTACCCCCATCATTACATAATCACAAGCCTATATACCTCACACTACTATGGACCCCCTTGAGACCCTGGCTCAGCAAATGCAGGGTCTCTCCCTACAGGTCCAGGCCCTGGCTCAGAGGATCAACCAGCCTGACGCTACCATGGTAGTGCCCCTCACCTCACCTCTTGAACCCCACCTCAAGTTGCCTGACCGGTTCTCAGGGGACCGGAAGACTTTTCTCTCCTTTCGGGAGAGTTGTAGGCTCGATTTTCGCTTAAAGCCTCACTCCTCAGGTTCTGAGAGCCAGCGGGTGGGTATAATTATGTCCCGGCTCCAGGAAGGGCCCCAAGAATGGGCCTTCTCCTTGGCTCCTGACGCCCCTGAACTTTCCTCCGTTGATCTCATCTTTTCTGCTCTCTGACTCATTTATGACGAGACTGACAGGACTGCCTTTGTCGAGAGTCAGCTGGTGACCTTACGTCAGGGTAAGAGACCTGTTGAGGAGTATTGTTCTGACTTTAGGAAGTGGTGCGTAGCTTCTCGGTGGAATGACCCTGCCTTAAGGTGCCAGTTTAGGTTGGGTCTGTCTAACGCCCTGAAAGACCTTTTTTAAATATAAAAGGCTCAGAAGGTTTAGATATAGGGTTGGGTGCCACTTACAAGTGTTAGAGCACCCCCACTATAAATGTAAATTTAAAGGCAAACTTCAAACAATGATGGAAACAACTTATATAGAACCAAGAAGTCAAAAAGCCATACAAATACTGAAAAAGTACAAATTTTATTAGAACATACAACAATAATCACAAAAATTAAAACTTCAACGAGATCTAAAAGAACAGTATGGGTATTGAAAACAATTGTTTAGGGTATCCTACAAAGAATGGAATCCATGACATAACAAAAGACAGTGTATCTGTCAAAAAGAGAAGGGGGAGGGGAGGAAAAGCAAAGTGTTGCAGTACTGATTAGAGCACATATGATCGGTGTATCAGAAGTATCACCTGTCTCTGGACGTCAGTGCATTCACTACCAAGTGAGATGGATATTTGTGAGTGTCCAGGGTCAAGGGATTAGAAATCCTTAACTCTGAAAGACAATATTAAGTAGAAATGACAACCGACAGTATTGGAGTCAGAGAGGAGAAAAGAAGCATGGAAAACATCCCAGGTACATGTAAATCCAGAGGGATCTACTCAAAGAGCAGATCACTTATGTGGCAGGCTTACCCATGATGATGGTGGTATGTACGGTCCCACACTGCGGCCCAAAGTGATATTGCTCTGACTTTAGGAAGTGGTGCGTAGCTTATCGGTGGAATGACCCTGCCTTAAGGTGCCAGTTTAGGTTGGGTCTGTCGAACGCCCTGAAAGACCTGCTAGTTAGCTATCCCTCTTCTGACTCCCTAGACCAGGTTATGGCTTTAGCGGTACGACTTGACCGACGTTTTAGGGAACGACAACGTGAACGTTTGTGTTTTCCCCTCTGACTCCCCCATGATGTCTACCGAGGTCCAGTTGCATCGCTCTTCCACGGAAGACTCGGAGGTACCTATGCAACTCGGGGCCTCCGTGTCCCCCCGACAACGTAGAGAGTTCCGCAGGAAGAATGGTCTCTGCTTCTATTGTGGGGATGACAAGCATCAAGTGAACACCTGTCCTAGGCGTAAGAATAAGCACCCGGAAAACTTCTGCGCCTAAGTGATCATCGGGGAGGTCACTTGGGCGCACAGGTATTTCCCGTAAATATGAAACGTAATAAAATCTTGCTTCCCTTTCAGGTCTCTTTTGGTGGTAGGTCTGCTACCGGCAGTGCCTTCGTGGATTCAGGGTCTTCTGCTAATATCATGTCTGTGGAATTTGCTATGTCTCTAGCTATGCCTTTGATTGATTTGCCTAAACCGGTCCCGGTAGTGGGTATCGACTCCACTCCTCTTGCTAATGGTTATTTTACACAGCATACCCCTGTTTTTGAACTCCTTGTTGGCTCCATGCATTTGGAGCAGTGCTCTGTACTGTTGATGCAGGGATTATCGTCCGATTTGTTTTAGGCCTTCCCTGGTTGCAGTTGCATAATCCCACGTTTGACTGGAATACTGGGGAGCTTACCAAATGGGGTAATGAATGCTTGACGTCATGTTTTTCTGTTAATTCTATTTCTCCCCCTGAGGAGGTGAACACGCTACCTGAGTTTGTTCAGGACTTCGCTGATATTTTCTCTAAGGAGGCCTCCGAAGTGTTACCTCCTCATAGAGAATACGATTGCGGTATCGATTTGGTACCAGGAGCTAAGCTCCCTAAGGGTAGGATATTTAATCTCTCTTGTCCCGAACGTGAAGCCATGAGAGAGTATATCCAGGAATGCCTGGCCAAGGGTTACATTCGCCCCTCTACTTCTCCGGTAGGTGCTGGCTTCTTCTTCGTAGGGAAGAAGGATGGTGGTCTTAGGCCATGCATTGACTACCGTAACTTGAATAAGGTCACTGTAAGGAACCAGTATCCCCTTCCTTTGATTCCTGATCTCTTCAATCAGGTTCAGGGGGCCCAATGGTTCTCTAAGTTTGATCTACGGGGGGCGTATAACCTTATCCGCATCAAAGAGGGGGATGAGTGGAAGACTGCGTTTAACACGCCCGAAGGTCATTTCGAATACCTCGTCATGCCCTTTGGGTGGTGTAATGCTCCTGCGGTCTTCCAGAATTTCATAAATTAGATTTTAAGAGATTACCTGGGGGTATTTCTTGTGGTGTACCTTGATGACATACTTATGTTTTCCAAGGACTGGTCCTCCCACATTGAGCATGTCAGGAAGGTGCTCCAGGTCCTTCGGGAAAACAAACTTTGCGAAGACCGAAAAATGTGTGTTTGGGGTGCAGGAGATACCATTTTTGGGTCAAATCCTCACTCCTCATGAATTCCGCATGGGTCCGGCCAAGGTCAAGGCTGTGGCGGAATGGGTCCAACCTGCCTCCCTGAAGGCGTTACAGTGCTTCTTGGGGTTCGCTAATTATTACAGGAGATTTATTGCTAACTTCTCGGTCATCGCTAAGCCTCTTACGGACCTCACTCGCAAGGGTGCTGATCTCCTCCACTGGCCTCCTGAGGCTGTCCAGGCTTTTGAGGTCCTTAAGAAGTGCTTTATCTCGGCCCCGGTGCTGGTTCAGGACAACCAAATGGAGCCATTTATCGTGGAGGTTGACGCATCCGAGGTGGGAGTGGGGGCTGTCTTGTCCCAGGGTACCAGGTCCCTCACCCATCTCCGTCCCTGTGCCTACTTCTCCAGGAAGTTTTCGGCCACTGAGTAACTATGATATTGGCAACCGCAAACTCTTAGCCATTAAATGGGCATTTGAAGAGTGGCGCCACTTCCTGGAGGGGGCTAGGCACCAGGTAACGGTCCTTACCGACCACAAGAATCTGGTTTTCCTAGAATCTGCCCGGAGGCTAAACCCGAGACAAGCTCGATGGGTGCTATTTTTTACCAGATTCAACTTTTTGGTTACCTATAGGGCTGGGTCTAAGAATATTAAGGCTGATGCACGGTCGCGTAGCTTCATGGCCAGCCCTCCTTCGGAGGAAGATCCTGCTTGTATTTTGCCTCCAGGTATAATAATTTCCTCGATCGATTCTGATTTAGTCTCTGAAATTGCGGCTGATCAAGGTTCAGCTCCCAGGAACCTTCCTGAGAACAAGCGGTTTGTTCCCCTGCAATTCCGGCTAAGGGTACTTAGGGAAAATCATGACTCCGCACTATCTGGTCATCCAGGCATCCTGGGTACCAAGCACCTCATTGCCAGAAAGTATTGGTGGCCTGGGTTGCCTAAAGACGTTAAGGCCTACGTCGCCGCTTGTGAGGATTGTGCTAGGTCCAATACTCCCAGGTCCCGACCAGCGGGCTTACTACGTTCTTTGCCCATTCCCCAGAGACCTTGGACCCATATCTCCATGGATTTTATCACCGATTTGCCTCCATCTCAAGGCAAGTCGGTGGTATGGGTTGTAGTAGACCGCTTCAGTAAGATGTGCCACTTTGTGCCCCTCAAGATACTACCCAATGCTAAGACGTTAGCTACCTTGTTTGTCAAAAACATCCTGCGTCTCCATGGTGTCCCTGTCAATATTGTTTCTGACAGAGGGGTACAATTTGTTTTTGTTTTGGAGAGCCTTCTGTAAAAAGTTGGAGATTGATCTGTCCTTCTCCTCTGCCTTCCATCCTGAAACTAATGGCCAAACTGAGAGGACTAATCAGTCTCTAGAACAATATTTAAGGTGTTTTATCTCTGACTGTCAATATGATTGGGTCTCATTCATTCCCCTCGCCGAATTTTCCCTTAATAACCGGGTCAGTAACTCGTCAGGGGTCTCCCCCTTTTTCTGTAATTTTGGGTTTAATCCACGGTTCTCCTCCGTTTCACCTAGTAGTTCCAACAATCCCGAGGTAGAGGTCGTTCATCGGGAACTGTGCACAGTCTGGGCCCAGGTTCAGAAGAACCTAGAGGCGTCCCAGAGCATACAAAAAAGTCAGGCAGATAGAAGACGTTCTGCTAACCCCTTGTTTATGGTCTGGGATCTGGTGTGGCTATCGTCTAAGAACTTGCGCCTTAAGGTCCCGTCCAAGAAGTTTGCTCCCCGGTTTATAGGGCCGTACAAGGTCATTGAAGTCCTCAATTCTGTCTCCTTCCGACTGGAGTTGCCCCCATCTTTTCGAGTACACAACGTGTTTCATGCCTCCCTCCTTAAACGCTGATCCCCGTCCTTGGCTCCCTCGAGGAAACCTCCTGTCCCCGTTCTCACCCCTGAGGGGGTGGAATTCGAGGTGGCCAAGATTGTGGACAGCAAGATGGTCCAAGGCTCCCTCCAGTACCTGGTCCATTGGAGAGGATACGGGCCTGAGGAGAGGACTTGGGTACCCACCCGGGATGTTCACGCTGGGGTATTGGTCAGGAGGTTCCACCTTTGTTTCCCCAATAAACCAGGTCCACCTAGAAAGGGTCCGGTGGCCCCTTATAAAAGGGGGGGTACTGTAAAGGATCTGCCAGGCACAGCTTCTGTGTCAATGCCCATAGGTAATCAGTCTGCACCTGCTTCTATGTCTGTGAGACTGACTCCATCTTCCACCACTCAGGATGGCAGGCTTAGGAGTGGGAGAGCCTATCACAGCCTGGCCAGACGGAGCTAGCTCCCGCCCTCTGTCTATTTATACCTGCCTTTCCTGTTCCTCCTTGCTTGTGATTCTTCTCGTTTGGTTTCCTGGCCCTGCTGCAGCTTCTGAACTATTTGACCCTGCTTCATACTGACCCTGGCTTACTGACTACTCTCCTGCTCTGCGTTTGGTACCTCGTACACTCCTGGTTTGACTCGGCTCGTTCACCACTCTTGTTGCTCACGGTGTTGCCGTGGGCAACTGCCCCATTTCCCTTAGCTTCTGTGTACCCTTGTCTGTTTGTCTGTCGTGCACTTACTGAGAGTAGGGACCGTCGCCCAGTTGTACCACGTCGCCTCGCGCGGGTCGTTGCAAGTAGGCAGGGACTGAGTGGCGGGTAGATTAGGGCTCACTTGTCTGTTTCCCTACCCCATCATTACAAGATCAGCTTAGCATGTTCGTCGAGAGCGGTTTCCGACATACATGCTAAACATATATCACTAATGTGGTGTAAATAGGGCCTAAAATGTTAAAATCTCAAATAAAATTATATGTTTATATGTTTGCATAGTAAAATTTAGATTAATTTGAAGATCCCATATAAAAAAAATAAAATAAAATATAGTAACTGGATTCATTTTTCGCCATATTTTTTTCTCAGTGTGCACCTAGCTGAAAGACCAGTCCTCGATGTTATAATTTCCTTCATAATTTATTATTGTTCACGAAGAACAGTTAACAAGATCTTAAATACAGTCTCTAGGACAGGGGTAGGCAATTTTTTTTGTATGGCGTGCCGATAAAAAAATAAAAATATATCAACGATATCAAGTACTTGGTGTGCGATGCAAGAATGAAAGTCATGAATGTCATAAGACAAACTTACCACATATGTGACATCAATCAGTTAAACTACATTTTCAGTGTTACCCTTGTTCCTGACTTTCCTTGCATAGAGGATTCATCTGCATCCTGGGGTACAGAGCACCAGCTAGGGGGGTGCATATAGGAGAGACTGCGGCTACTGAACACCAGCTAGGCGGAACTGAACACAGGAGGGACTGCAGCTACTTTATATCACCTTGGTGGCACTGCACACAGAAGCGAAAAGGGACTACTGAATACTAGCTGGGGGGGCACATAGGAGAGACCGCGAATACTGAACACTAGATTTGTGGGGTGCACACGATGGCGTTAGTCACCGGAGAGGGAAGTGTGCCATCAAGACATGCCAAATGTGCTGGCTGTGGCACCAGTGCCATAGGTTGGTGACCCCTGCTCTAGTATAACAGAAACTGAGGGTCCTTATAACAATTATGCTTGCTAATACATGGGAAGAGTCAGCAATGATGTTATGGCAGGAAAATAGGATGAGACTAAATGGGAATTCACAATAATGTCAGTCAGTTAAAAACTCTGGATCCAAGAACTTACAAATTTACTGAATGCTAATTAGTCAGCCACATCTCATTCATATCTGAGAGGTTTAAAAGGAATTTTTAAGACAAAGAAAATTGACAGCCTATCCTCAGGATCCTGATGCTTTATACAGTCAAATACTGACACCCTTGTAGCGCTGGTTCACAGTATTACAGTTTCTCCTATTCACTTGAATAAGAAAAGGCTGTAATACTGTGAACCGCCCTCAAAGTGTGTCAGGGTTTGACTGAGCAGTGAAGGCAATGAAGAAGCGCTCACATGAATGATCAGCAGAGGTGCCGAGAGTTGGACCCCCACCGATCAAATATCAATGGCCTTTTCTGAGGGTAAGCCATCAACATGGTTTCCTCAGAAACCACTTTAAAAGCCCTCTAATGTACCTAGAATAGATTCTAGAACGATGATAACATTGCTGCTGGACACAACGTCATATTGTCTATAATAACCTGATGTTCCACACCAAAGCTGAGTGGATTAAAAAAAAAGACAGGTGGTGGGGGATCAGAGAAAAATTGTAAAAAGGGAAAGTATATTACAAAGGGTTAAAAAAAAATCTTCCATGTACATACAGGGATTTTTTTTAATAAAACAAATCTCAGAAAACCACTTTATCACCTGACTTTCCTGCTCTCAGTATGATGATTTGTCTCCTTCGAGCCTGAACCATGTGTATATATCTGGTGTTTCTCTAGACTTCCTGACCCTGGCTTTGTCAAGGTTTCCCAGTCCCCAGCTACAGGATCAAGATGGACTTGGACACACTATAGAATGGGTAGGGGGGTGGATTACCCCAAAATATACCTTTGAAAAAACCTCCTCCTTTATGCAGTAATATTTGGAGCTTTGCATTTACTCTGCACAAAACGTACAGAATGTCAGTTTTCTCTCACAAAAGAGAGCACATTTTTAGCCTTTAAATTTGTCCTGTGTGTATGTTTTGCACATTATTTTAAACAATATGAAGTAAAAGTTATATTTTATAAAGCTCTATCATTATTCCAGTGATTCTTTACTAATTCTAAATAGAGTATTTATGCTATAAAAAACCTTTGGTGGAAGGAATAAAAATACCACCTGACATCTTTGTCAACATTTAGTCATTATCAGTCATTCTGTCCCTGCGGCTGTATAGTGGGTTTTTGAAATATTATGTCTATAGGAACAGGTCTTAAAAAAGGGTTGTCTCATGAAGTGACCAGGTCTGGCTTAACCCCCTGACAATCAGCCGTTCGCCAGGGGAACCACATCTGTCCATACATAGTGACCGCAGAGGCTATTTCCCCTGGTTAGCTAGTGCACACAAAAGCAAGGTTGGCAGAGGAGGTAAGGATGAAGTTTCTAGGACACGTTTAATGTCATCACAAAACATTTATTAAGTGACTTTGTAGCTCATGCCTAAAACCTGTCATTGGCTCCATGGGAGTATATACGTATAGGAAATAATAATCTTTATATAGCGTCAATATATTCCGCAGCACTTTGCAATTCAAGGGGCACATGTACAGACAATATCAGACATTACATAGTGACAAGGCTAATCTACAATTCAAACAAGAGGAGTGAGGACCCTGCTCACAAGAGCTTCCAATCTATGAGGAAATAAGGGAGATAAAATGTAAAAAGTGCTTGTTTGGTCCAGACATCTTTTATACACATGGGGTAGTACACATAAAGCTGCATGAGCCAGTCACCAGCCAGTATCTGTGTATGACAGACATGAAGTGCATGAGGGTGCAAGGAGTGTGGGGGATACTGCTGAATGAGGGGATAAAGTCTTCATGTCGAATGTAAAAGGGGGGCAGGGAATGGAGTCCGATCAGAGAAGGCCTGTCTAAAAAGATGTTTTTTCAGGGCACGTTTAAAACTGTGGATATTGGGAATTAATCTGATTGTCTGGGGTAGCGCATTCCAGAGAACTGGTGCAGCACGAGAAAAATCTTGGAGACGAGAGTGGGAGGTTCGGATTATGGTGGATGTTAATCTAAGGTCGTTGGCAGAACGTAGAGCACAAGTAGGGTGGTAGACAGAGATGAGGGAGGAGATGCAAGGTGGTGCAGCACTGTGGAGAACTTTGTGAGAGTAATACGTTTGAATTTATTCTTAAGGGTAGGGGCAACCAGTGCAGTGACTGGCACAGGGTAGAGGCGTTGGTGTAGCAGTTGGTCAGAAAGATGAGCTTGGCTGCTGCATTAAAGATAGATTAGAGAGGGGAGAGTTTAGTGAAAGACAGATTAGTAATGTTACAGTAATCAAGACGAGAGTAAATCAGAGCGACAATGAGAGTTTTGGCTGTTTCCTCAGTAAGAAAAGGGCGGATTCTGGAGATTTGTCTTTTAGCTGAAAGTGACAGAAGCGTGTAAGTGATAGAATGTGAAGTAAAGAAAAAAATCGGAGTAAAAAAAACAAACAAAACAGCGGGCGTGCTGCCTAGGAGTGCCACACACTGGTAGTGCCACACACGGAGATGGAGACATCAGGTTTAGGTAAGTTATTAGATGGTGGGAACACAAGGAGCTCAGTTTTAGAAAGATTAAGTTTCAGATAGAGCGAGGACATGATGTTAGAGACAGACAATCACTGGTGTTTTGTATTAGAGCAGGGGTGATGTCATGGGAAGAGGTATATAATTGGGCATCATCCGCATAGAGGTGGTACTGGAAGACAAATCTGCTGGGTTTGTCTAACAGGGGCTGTGTAGAGAGAGAGGAGGACCGGACCTAGGACTGATCCCTGAAGAACCCCGATAGCAAGGGGATGAGGAGAAGTAGAACCAGCAAATGACACACTGAACGAGCGGTCAGAGGTAGGAAGAAAACCAAGAGAGAGCAATTTCCTTAAACGCCGATAGAGTGGCGCATGTTAATTTGGACTTTGTGGTCTACGGTGTCAAAAGGTTTCAGAGAGATCCAGAAGAGATCCGTAGAGAGTATTTGCCGTTAGATGCAGCCGCCAAGAGATCGTTTGAGACTTTAGTAAGGGCAGTTTCTATGGAGTGTAGAAACCAGATTGTAAGGGTTCAAGAATGGAGTTAACAGAGATAGCGAATAAGGCGACAGTAGACCAAGAGTTGCAGGAGGTTGGAGATGAAGAGGAGATTGGAGACCATTCGATAGCAGCGCTGGATGAGTCAGGAGTTGTTTTTTTCAGTAATGGGTTTAGAATGGCATGTTTAAAAGAGGAGGGAAAGATCCCAGAAGAAATACAGAGGTTAAATATTTTAGTCAGGTGATTAGTGACAGCCGGGGAGAGAGACTGGATGAGTTGTGAGGGGATAGGGTCACTAGGACAGGTAGAAGGGCTGACAAGTAGAAAGGAGTCTAGAGACTTCTTCTGTTATTGGGTCAAACGCTGAGTGAAGTAGAAGCGAAGAAGAAGGAGCGCGGGAGGGAAGGGGATCGATGTTACTAGGGGACTGGAGCTTATATCATACCGGATGTTGTCAATTTTAACTTTAAAATAAGTGGCCAACACAAAATAATATAAATTTTGTATGTATAATAAATATAGGTATAGACAAGCATGACTATATCTAGCAGTCTGCACAAACCTTTTCTTGTACAAAATCCATAATGTTCTTAAAATCCAAGTCATCGTAATAATGTTTTAATCCAACCAGTATATTTGCATGTGCAAATTTCTTCATCTGTAAAAAATATAAACAAACAAACTATGTATTAATATTTAGTGGTCAATCAAGAGGTCATATCTCCTTATATATATTAAATACTAAAAGAATACATTTAAAGCATGCAAATACATGAAACCTTGTAATCCAGCCTATTGTAAAGTGCTGGGTGGCATTTTTCCACATGTCAGGTTTATCCTTTTACAAACTATATTAGTATAGGGGTAGAATAGGATTTTTAAAATGTTGTTATAATTCAGGTTTCTGCATGCCAAAATTGTAAAATTGATGCATTATTGGACGGGTTATTCTTATTATATATGGTTATGGCTTATCACTAACTTTATTATTTGTGGGGGTCCGAACACTGGGGCCCATGCCCACCCGGATGACAAAGGAGGCAGAAGCCCCTTCTGATTTATCACTGCACAGCAAATGGCCATTCAAGCAATTGGGGCTGTGCCGCAGTTCCCTGTACAGGAAGTGGACAGAACGCCATTCTTGAGATCAGCGAAGGTCCCAGAATTCGAAACCCCACTGATCATAATATTATGGCATATCCTAGCGATAAGCCATACCATTATTAGATGGGAAAATACCTTTAGCTCCCCCTACCCCCATCAATAGCAACATCTAGGTGGTTAGGCCTCATGCACACGACCGTAGCCGTGTGATTGTGGCACGGACGGCCGCTGAGTGTCATCCACGGGCCACCCGCAAATCACGGACCGTGCACACATAATTGATTTAAATGAGCCCGGACCGCAAACGCAGCCCGTATAATGATATGTCCCATCTTTTTGTGGTCCAGGCTCCCGGCCAATGCATGGACCATGGAAACCACGGTCGTGTGCTTCTGTCCGCAATACAACCGCAGATTTGCAGGTGAATTGCGGCCACAAAAAGACATTCGTGTGCATGAGGCCTTTGACAGAGTTAGGGGGCTTCCCCTGTTACTCAATCGGCGCCTCTCAACACATTTGTAGGGCGCAGATGGGTTGCCATAGCAGGTGAAGGCCGAATATTTTAATGCATTTTGTAATTTATTTTTATTCAAAATGTTTTTTTACTTTTTCAGAAACAGCTTCTATGTATCCTGGATACATAGAAGCCGTATCGTGCGCTGAAACCGGAATCCATCTGGTCAATGGGTCCTGCGGGTCTCTGACACACAGGATCCAGCTGTTATTGATCACATCTAAATAATTAACTTAGATGTGATTGATAACAGGTGGATCTTGCATAAAAAAATGTTTTCGTAAAAATAAAATTACAAAGTTGCACAACACTAAAATACACGGTTTTAGTGTATAAAAAAAAAAGAAAAAACAAAGGCTTTAAAGGTTTACATAACCTTTAACTCATTTTAGACTTCTCATTGTATAAACCCTTCACGAATGCCAAATAGCTACATATGTTCCAACAGCCAATGTATATAAACGTTGGCAGCCTGGAACAGGGTTTAATGAGTGCAGTGCTGCTTCAGTGTGAGCAGCGCTGCACTCATGTCTGCCTGGGCTTTTAGAGCCCCGGAATACACCCACATTGTAGATAGCGCCACACACAACCCCCACTCTGGCTGCCGATTCCCACCCTACTCCTTGAGGGAGCCCCGGACATCTCAACCTCCATGCTGTAAGTAGTGCCAACCCACCCTGTAGATAGCGCCACCTAAACTCCCACTAGGAGTGGAACCCCCGATGTCAGATCGCTCTGTGCTGGGGATTCCGCGTCTAGAGAGAGCCCCTGATGCCACTGTACACCGTCAGGTGGTCTATCTAGAAGTGGAATCCCCGGCCGACACCCTAACCGGGGATTCCGCTACTGGAGATACCCCTGGCGTCCCTATCCATATATAGACTGTGACGTCAGGGGCAACTCCTGGAGCGGAATCCCTGGCCACAGCGCTGCTGACTATATATGGGCAGAGTCATCAGGAGCACCCCCTAGGAGCGGTATCCCCAGCCAGCGGGATTCCGCTCCTACAGGGAGCTACAGTGGTCCAGCTATCTACAGGTAGGGGTGCCATTTACAGGGGAGGTGCTGCTATCTAGAGGGGGAGTGGCACTATCTACAATTGGGGTGGCGCTATCTGCAGGGGATGTGGTGCTGTCTGCAGGGGTGTGCTATATACAGGGGGTGTGGCATTATATGGGCACTACCTACAGGGGAAACTGAGGCACTATCTACATGGGCACTGTGTGGCACTATCTACGGTGGGCACTGTGGCACTATTTACAGTGGGCAAAATGGCACTATCTACAGTGGTATTGAGCTACTATCTACATGCGCACTGTGGTGTTTTCAGTGGATTCCCTAATGAATAAAATTCATCTTTTTTTTTTTTTTTTTTTTTTTAACGTCCATGAAAAATGGATGGCAAATGGCAATGAAAAAGACATTGATGCAAAACTACCAGGAAAAACTGACAGTTGATCCGTTAACTGCCCTTTTTTTTACATTGTATAAAAACAGCCCTCTTTACGCTCTGCTCACAGTGATCCAGGCTGACGGAGAGAGAAGACTACTAATTGTTACAGAGCTGCACAGTGTGTAATATATATATATATATATACACACACACACACACACACATATACACTATAGATAAATATATATATAACAAAAATACGTTTTTTTGTCACATTGTTAGGGATTTGTTTGCTCATAATAAAAATTAAAAACATGGAATTAAACTAATATAGAAAATGAAAGCCTCATAAGTCTTGTAAGAAAAAGTAAAAATAGTTGTGATATTCAAAGAGGTTCCAAAGATATAATTTAAAGTATTGCATATCAGAAATGGAAAATTTGATGTGGGCACAGGGGCATCAATGGCCCTTGGTCAGGAAAGGGTTAATTAACTCAGGTCACTTCCAAAATTAGTTTTAAATCTAGGATACTTTTGGAATAAGATTTTGGGGTTCTGTTGGATTATAGCAAAAAAAGGATGCCCTCGTTTCCAGCTAGCTATGAAAGTATGAAATAAAATAAAATATAACTTTTATTGGATATAATTAAATAGGTAAGTAAATAAACCAAAACAAAATATCACACTTGTTAAAATTTAGCCAATGTTCACTGGCAGTGGGAAATTTGCATGCCTAAGATGCAATCAGTCAGTGCAGTATAGTATGTATGTATTTGAACAGCGCCTGCAGTGCGCTGTAATTATTTGATTTGTTTCGCTACAGACGTAGCGTCCTCAGGGGTTCAAATGTAGCCCCATTTGAACCCCTGAGGACGCTACGTCTGTAGCGAAACATGTCGGGGGGGGCTTCTTTCTATGTTTTAATCGCAATGCTCTACTGACAGTCAATTACAGTTAGCACCTGATCAAATAATTACAGCGCACTGCAGGCGCTGTTCAAATACATACATACTATACTGCGCTGACTGATTGCATCCTAGGCATGCAAATTTCTCACTGCCAGTGAGCATTGGATAGCTTTTAACAAGTGTGATGTTTTGTTTTGGTTTTACTTATCCAATTATATCCAATAAGAGTTATATTTTATTTCATACTTTCATAGCTAGCTGGAAACAGGGGCATCCTTTTTTCGCTCAACCGCAAATTAGTTAACTTTGTGATAGTGCCAGCCAGCAGGGTCTCTTTTTGCTTAAGATACTGTTGGATTATAGATGACAATTATTACAGTGTATTCAGGTTTCCTTTCCTTGTGTTGATCATAAAATGGTTCAATTTATGTGAATACAAAGACTACATTATTGTCTTCTCTGCATAGAATAAAGCTGCGTCAAACCTCTAGTTGTAGGAGATGTGGCACTTTGAATGCGGATATACTCCATATGATCTGGACTTGTTCCAGATTTGATTCTTATTGATCAAAGATGTTGGTATACATAGTAGTTAAAAATTAACATGGTAGTGCCATTTGATACTTTTGTTTGTCTTTTAGGCGATATGTCTGAATTGTGCTTTCACTCTTCACATGAAAAGAAATTAGTCACAAGATTTATTTTTGGCAAGCTTCTTATAGTGAGAAAATAGATGTCCACCCATTTAAACAGAACCTGTCACCCCTCCTGACATGTCTGTTTTTGTAATTAATTGTATTCCCCATGAAATAACAATTCCGGAGCATATTTTCTTAGAACACTACCATGTGCCATTCCTCTGTTATTCCTCCTAGAAATGTACAAATAAATTGACAACTGTGAGTTACCAGTTGGGGGGGGGGGGGTGTTCCTACACAGTCTGATAATCAGTGATGACAAAGTCAAAGTGTGTAGAGGCACACCCCATTAACCAGGGGAATCGTAACACCCAGTTGTCAATTTATTCAGGTTTGTAACAGGAATAAGGGTATGTGCACACGTATCGTTTCCAGGCGTATTTCGGGGTGTTTATGTCTCGAAAGACAGCTGAAAATAAAGGAAGCAGAACACCTCCAAACATCTGCCCATTGATTTCAATGGGAAATACAGCGTTCTGCTCCGACGGGGCGTTTTTTTACACCACGTTTTTAAAAAAACGACACGTAAGAAGATGCCCGATAAAAAGTAGTGCATGTCATTTCTTGGGACGTACATATATATATATATATATATATATATATATTACACACACACACACACACACACACACACACACACACACACACACACACACACACACACACACAGTCCAGCAATAGATGAACACAGCACTCCAAAATAGCAAGAAATCAGGCCATGTGCTTGTCACCAGGGGATGAATCAATTCCCCCTTTTTTTTTTTAAATAGAAGAAAGCGTAGAACACAGTGACTATACAGTGGAGGAAATAAGTATTTGATCCCTTGCTGATTTTGTAAGTTTGCCCACTGTCAAAGACATGAACAGTCTAGAATTTTTAGGCTAGGTTAATTTTACCAGTGAGAGATAGATTATATTTAAAAAAAATTTAAAAAAATCAGTCAAAATTCTATATATTTATTTGCATTGTGCACAGGGAAATAAGTATTAGATCCCCTACCAACCATTAAGAGTTCAGCCTCCTCCAGACCAGTTACACGAACCAAATCAACTTGGTGCCTGCATTAAAGACAGCTGTCTTACATGGTCACCTGTATACAAGACTCCTGTCCACAGACTCAATTAATCAGTCTGACTCTAACCTCTACAACATGGGCAAGACCAAAGAGCTTTCTAAGGATGTCAGGGACAAGATCATAGACCTGCACAAGGCTGGAATGGGCTACAAAACCATAAGTAAGACGCTGGGTGAGAAGGAGACAACTGTTGGTGCAATAGTAAGAAAATGGAAGACATACAAAATGACTGTCAATCGACATCGATCTGGGGCTCCATGCAAAATCTCACCTCGTGGGGTATCCTTGATCCTGAGGAAGGTGAGAGCTCAGCCGAAAACTACACGGGGGGAACTTGTTAATGATCTCAAGGCAGCTGGGACCTCAAATGGGATTCAAATCCTGCAGTGCCCGCAAGGTCCCCATGCTCAAGAAGGCACATGTACAGGCCCGTCTGAAGTTTGCAAATGAACATCTGGATGATTCTGAGAGTGATTGGGAGAAGGTGCTGTGGTCAGATGAGACTAAAATTGAGCTCTTTGGCATTAACTCAACTCGCCGTTTTTGGAGGAAGAGAAATGCTGCCTATGACCCAAAGAACACCGTCCCCACTGTCAAGCATGGAGGTGGAAACATTATGTTTTGGGGGTGTTTCTCTGCTAAGGGCACAGGACTACTTCACCGCATCAATGGGAGAATGGATGGGGCCATATACCGTCAAATCCTGAGTGACAACCTCCTTCCCTCCACCAGGACATTAAAAATGGCTCGTGGCTGGGTCTTCCAGCACGACAATGACCCGAAACATACAGCCAAGGCAACAAAGGAGTGGCTCAAAAAGAAGCACATTAAGGTCATGGAGTAGCCTAGCCAGTCTCCAGACCTTAATCCCATCGAAAACTTATGGAGGGAGCTGAAGATCCGAGTTGCCAAGTGACAGCCTCGAAATCGTAATGATTTACAGATGATCTGCAAAGAGGAGTGGGCCAAAATTCCATCTAACATGTGTGCAAACCTCATAATTAACTACAAAAAACGTCTGACTGCTGTGCTTGCCAACAAGGGTTTTGCCACCAAGTATTAAGCCTTGTTTGCCAAAGGGATCAAATACTTATTTCTCTGTGCACAATGCAAATAAATATATATAATTTTGACAATGTGATTTTCTGTTTTTTTTTAAATATAATCTATCTCTCACTGGTAAAATTAACCTAGCCTAAAAATTCTAGACTGTTCATGTCTTTGACAGTGGGCAAACTTACAAAATCAGCAAGGGATCAAATACTTATTTCCTTCACTGTATATAGTTGCTGTAATCGTACCGTCACATAGAATAAAGCAAATTCGTTATTTGTGTACTTTAGATTTTTTGGCTTTATTGCTGTAGGGGCAACACTTGTAATGAGCCAAGTAACACGCCTTAATAAGGCTTCGTTCACATCTGCGCCAGGGCTCCGTTCTGACGAAAGGCTCCGACGGAATGTCAGAATGGAGCCCTGACGCAGATGTGAACGAAGCCTAATGCAGATTTAAATGCAATTTAGGGTTTATGGAAAGCTGTATAGGAACATTTTTGGGCACAGTTTTCATCACTAGTTATCAGCTAGCACGTGTTCCCAATGTAGGAGACCAAGGAATGTCAGAAATGTCAAAAGTACTGCATAGAATCAGAAGAGTGTATAACCCTTTTCTTAAAAATTAAAAAAATATATATTTTTTGGGCTTCGGATATTTCAGAACGTCTGATAAAATGGAACTTGTATTTGGGACATATTCACTCAAGATAGATCATCATGGTTAAATCCTACAACTGCAATGTAACTGAGCCCAAAACACCCATTAGTTACCCTCTGGCCGAGATTATGTCATGTTCTGCTTCTATTATTCATTAGTTCACAGCACCAGTCCGGCTATTTTTATTCTGTCCTTCAGGGAGAGGACCTGCATCGCTAAGAACTGCAAAAACCATTGTATGTGCGTTATCAGGAATTGATTATTTAAGACCCAGTCCAAAAGAATTACTGGTGTGTGGAATAGGTCTTGTTTCATGACCTTACTATATATATATATATATATATATATATATATACACACACACACACACACACACACACACACACTACCGTTCAAAAGTTTGGGGTCACCCAGACAATTTTGTGTTTTCCATGAAAACTCACACTTCTATTTATCAAATGAGTTGCAAAATGACTAGAAAATATAGTCAAGACATTGACAAGGTTAGAAATATTGATTTTTATTTCAAATAATAATTTTCTCCTTCAAACTTTGCTTTCGTCAATGCTCCATTTGCAGCAATTACAGCATTGCAGACCTTTGGCATTCTAGCTGTTAATTTGCTGAGGTAAATCGGGAGAAATTTCAACCCATGCTTCCAGAAGCCCCACCCACAAGTTGGATTGGCTTGATGGGCACTTCTTGCGTACCATACGGTCAAGCTGCTCCCGCAACAGCTCTATGGGGTTGAGATCTGGTGACTGCGCTGGTCACTCCATTACAGATAGAATACCAGCTGCCTGCTTCTTCCCTAAATAGTTCTTGCATAATTTGGAGGTGTGCTTTGGGTCATTGTCCTGTTGTAGGATGAAATTGACTCCAATCAAGCGCTGTCCACAGGGTATGGCATGGCGTTGCAAAATGAAGTGATAGCCTTCCTTATTCAAAATCCCTTTTACCTTGTACAAATCTCCCACTTTACCAGCACCAAAGCAACCCCAGACCATCACATTACCTCCACCATGCTTGACAGATGGCGTCAGGCACTCTTCCAGCATCTTTTCAGTTGTTCTGCGTCTCACAAATGTTCTTCTGTGTGATCCAAACACCTCAAACTTCGATTCGTCTGTCCATAACACTTTTTTCCAATCTTCCTCTATCCAATGTCTGTGTGCTTTTGCCCATATTAATATTTTCCTTTTATTAGCAAGTCTCAGATATGGCTTTTTCTTTGCCACTCTGCCCTGAAGGCCAGCATCCCGGAGTCGCCTCTTCACTGTAGACGTTGACACTGGCGTTTTGCGGGTACTATTTAATGAAGCTGCCAGTTGAGGACCTGTGAGGCGTCTATTTCTCAAACTAGAGACTCTAATGTACTTGTCTTGTTGCTCAGTTGTGCAGCGGGGCCTCCCACTTCTCTTTCTACTCTGGTTAGAGCCTGTTTGTGCTGTCCTCTGAAGGGAGTAGTACACACCGTTGTAGGAAATCTTCAGTTTCTTGGCAATTTCTCGCATGGAATAGCCTTCATTTCTAGGAACAAGAATAGACTGTCGAGTTTCACATGAAAGCTCTCTTTTTCTAGCCATTTTGAGAGTTTAATCAAACCCACAAATGTAATGCTCCAGATTCTCAACTATCTCAAAGGAAGGTCAGTTTTATAGCTCCTCTAAACAGCAAAACTGTTTACAGCGGTGCTAACATAATTGCACAAGGGTTTTCAAGTGTTTTCTAATCATCCATTAGCCTTCTAACACAGTTAGCAAACACAATGTACCATTATAACACTGGAGTGATGGTTGCTGGAAATGGGCCTCTATACAGCTATGTAGATATTGCATTAAAAACCAGACGTTTGCAGCAAGAATAGTCATTTAGCAGATTAACCATGTATAGAGTGTATTTCTGATTAATTTAATGTTATCTTCAGTGAAAAAAACTGTGCTTTTCTTTCAAAAATAAGGAAATTTCTAAGTTACCTTAAACTTTTGAACGGTAGTGTATATATATATATATATATATATATATATATATATATCTCAAGAACATTCTTACTTTAATAAACTCTTAGGCCTCATGCACACGACCGTGGTTTTTTGTCTGTGACCTCTCAGGACATTTCATTTTACTGTCCTTATTTACGGATCATGTGACCTATCCAGGGGGTTGGGACAAACTGGTGACATCAATTCCAACCATGCTATTTTTTGCGGATCACCAGTCGTGTGCATTAGGCCTTATAGGGAATCTATCACTAAGTTCATAGAGTTAGTGACAGGGCTGGTGGCCTATGGCAGATAAGAGCTTTAACTCTAGTAGGTGCACACCTCATTGACAAGGGAAATGGTAACACCCAGTTAACAATTTATTCATACCTTTTCAGGAGGAATAACAGAGGAATGGCACAATAGATGTGTCAGGAGAGCCGACAAGTCCTCTTTAAACTCTTCCATGTCCAGCATTTTACACTGGAAAAGTTAAAGTGTCTCAACCTTCACAACCACCATGCCCCCTGCGATTGGCAGATCTCTCCCTATCCATGTATGAAGTGATCGCTTCCATTATCGACGTCAATGCTTAAGAAAAGACCAAAAAAGATACACATTGACCCCCAGACGAAAGCTTCCTGCCGAAACGCGCGTCGGGGTGTGACGCCAGACAGTGTTTCCCACATGATTGGCAAGTTGTTCAAATGCATTGTGCGGTTACAGTTATAGGTATTTGTTTTTATCTATTCCACTGGACAACGACATCTTCACTAATCAAATTGGCTGTTGTCATGTATCCTCTATTTTGAGATCTTGACGTATTGGTGGGGAGCGTTATGCTTTGGCTTTATGTGGCCTCATATTTACATGCAGTTGAATGCTGTGATTTATTCCATACTCATTGCTCTCCTCAGCTTATATCTCCATCTCGTGTGTCACGGTTTGGTGTTCATCTATACTGTGGTAACCATCTCTGTATTTTAATGTAGTTGTTGTCTCATGGTTATTAATAAATGTATACCTTTTTAATGCTCTGGTGTGTCAGACTCCGATTTTTAGGTTGTTATTCTCATTAGCGGGTTTTTACACCGTTATCACCATGTATATTATGGGCCTGTGTGCCCTCCCCCCCCAAATAGATCATATATTGATCACATGGGTTTATTCTCATTACATGAAAGGGGATTTTGGTTGTTCTCCATGTCGGTATAGAACAAAAAGGTACACATGGTGTTAGATCTTTACCACCTTGCGAGGTGTTTTTACAAAAAAAGGTTTAAAGTGGGGGAAGGTCGCCCTAATTTTGGATAATATGTTTCCCGAATTTTGGGAAACCATGCCCAAAGCAAACTCTGGGCCGCGAACCCCTGGGGGTCGTGTGAAGACCTCCTGGGGGTCGGAAGCCACTGACTGATGTCCCGGTTTTAACTATATCTGCATCCTCAGGACGCAGATACAGTTGAAATCAATGCTGCAGCAAGGAGAGGATGGCTCCTTGCTCCAGCATTTACTTTGCCGTGAGCACCAAGCTGTGAGTGGCTCGGAGAAGACAGGCACGATGTAGTGATCTCCTCCACCCGTTATGGGAATGGGCATAGGTTAGAATGTAGTTTATTATTTTTTTTATTAGGCACTATTGGGGCAGTGTGGAGGCAGCTATGGGTGCATTATACTGCGTGGGGCAGCTTGGGGAATTATACAGCGAGGTGGCATCTATTAGGGCATTATACTGCGTGGGGGCAACTGTGGGGCATTATACTGTGAGGTGGCGGTTATGAGGATATTATACTATGTGGCGACAGCTACGGGGGCATTTCACTGTGTGGGGGCAGCTATAGGGAATTATCCTGTGGGGGCAGCTATGTGGTCAATATACTTTGTGGGGCACTAAGGGGTCATTATACTGTGTAGGGCAGATATAGTGGCATTATACTGTGTGAAATGCCACTATAGGGTCATTATACTGTATGGGGAGGCACTAAGGGGTGATTATACAGTGTGGGAGGCCCACTGGCCCTACTGTGTGGGACGTCCACTTAGCAACACACAGCAGCAGGATATCTTGAGCCCGTCCCATAGTCGCACAATTGTCGCCGTTTTCGATATTGCAGGGACTTCTTTTTCGAATCGAGCTAAGTACCGCCATCTAACTACAAATGATGTTGACATACATCAGACTAAATGGAGCGAAGTACTGTAGTGGGGGTCCCAAACAAAAGTCTCGGCCAAAGCTGGGTCCCGGCCTCAGAAAGTTTAGGAACCACTGGTCTAAGGTAAACCGGTTTGATGGCTACCTGTCCTTTAAGGGAGTGTCGGTTATTACCTCTGCTTAGGATTTGATAATGCGGGTTTCTACAACTTCAAGAATATGACGCTTATAAGTGTGTCATACAGTATTGTATGAATAATAGAGCTCAGGGAGAAGAAAAAAAAAAAGGAAGGAGGCTTTGCCAGGGATAATTCTACCCCTAAGGCTACGTTCACACAGGGCGGATACGCTGCGTAAAAAAGGTACACTGTGTATTCGCCCTGACAGTCGCAAGAAATTACGGCCGAAAACCTGCACCAAATTGTGGTGCAGATTTTCTACAGAATGTCCGCTGCAGAGAACAGTAGAGGGGAAAAAAAACATGCATACTTACCCTCTCATGTCCTGCAGACTGGCCTCCTAGGATGAGGTTTCATCCCATGTGATCGCTGCAGCCGGTGATTCAGTTGTGATTATGGTTGTGAAATCGCAGCTTTTCCTCCGCAAAAATCTCAACATCTATTTGTTGCAGGTTTTACCTCCCCATTGAATTCAATAGGGAAAACCTGCAACAAAAAAGCAGCGATTACGCAAACACACTAGACATGATGCAGAACCGCACCAATTTGATTGTTTTTTTTCTGCTTATCATTTACTCTGCTGCTACTTCTCTGCAAAGAAATCTGTTGCGAAAAAATTCCCAGTATTTACACTACGTGTGAACTCACCCTTACTGTTAAGAAGGAAATTAAGGGAGGCCCTACAAAATTGGACATGGGACAGAAGGATGGGTACAAGTGGGGGCTCATATACCATTACAAGTGTTAAAAGGACTTGGACTCACCCTTGAACACTCCAGTCACACCTTCAAAAACACATTTATTCACACCATCAAGTCAGTGCTGATAATACTTATAATAGTGCCCAATGTGACAGCCTCATAGTAAAGCCCATGTTCCTAACAGAAGTGCCCATAATGTCAGACAGGTAGTAGAACACAACACATTTGTTCCATAGTCCCTTATTCTTCCTCATCCACTCTCTACATGTGAGAAGGATTAGGGTAAGGCCACACAAGTCAATGGTGAAATTTGTGTTATGGACAGACTGCTGCTATTATATTACAATGTGTTCTTTATGCGGTTGACTGCATATTCATAATGTCCAACCGCATGTAGTTAATGACCGCGCTGCCAAAGTTGTTGCTGAACTGCTTGCGTTTTTGCTAACAGTTTTACAATGTATTGTAATGAACTATATACTGGAAGCACCTAACAAACTTCAACACCAGTGAAAACTACGTCCATCAATTATTTCCTTTAAAAACGCAACAGAACTGCAGCATTAGAGACAAAAAACGCATGCAGTTGACCGAATGCGGTTTTCAACCGCAACAAAACCGCATCCACGACGCACCGTGTGGCCTTAGTCTAAGAGCCGCTGTTGCTTAGAACTTCCACTTTGGGGGTGAATGATCATTAAATATCGGCACAGAAAGAGGACGACTATGTAGCAGAAGTGATGTACTACTAACCGTTCTTGCTGGGACAACACAAGTTTCGGATGGCTAGATCTGCCAAATGTACTTTGACCATGTCGCTCCAATGACAGATTTACTACATGCGCTGCTCTTCACGGAGCTTCTACATATTGATTAAATATTGCATAAATATAAAACTTTTTTCCTTTTTTTCCCCGTACAGGATACAAAAAAAATAAGTATATGTTTTTACGTAGGTCTTTAGCATATTTTATGCCTGAGCCTTTAAAAAATGATAATGAATAGAAATGAATAGGATCTGTCGATACATAAATGTGTCAACCTAAATTAAAAACCAACTTTTTTAAATTGCAATGGCAAGCAAAGCAGAAAAAAATAAATCTGCCTCAAAATTCCTTCAGGATTTTTAGGCAGATTTTGAAACGCAAGCTTTTTTTGACACATTTGAAGCGTTCTTGGACACTAATTAGGCAAATGCAAAAACCACTACCGTTTTTTTTGGTCAAAAACCCACGTTAAAAAAAATGCTCTAAGAGAACGCCGCGTTTTTCTGCCTTGATTTCAATGGAGGTTCAAAGGAGGAAACCGCTCCAAGATAAGACATGGCGCTTTTTTTTTTTTTTTCAGTAAGCGGACAAAAACCGCCCAGGGGAAAAAAACGCCTCCATCCTCTATTTAAATCAATGGAAGGTGATTTGGGACTTTTTTTGCGCCGATTCCAACATGTTTTACGCATCAAAATCAGCTGCAAAAAAGGAGTGTGAACTGGGCCTGTCTGAAAATGCCATCCTAACAGGCCCCATAAAAAAACGTGACCAGCGGGTGGTGATAGAGAGCAAATTAGAACTGCAATGAATTCATCACAAATCCACGACCAGGCCAGGACAGAATACATTAGTTATTAAGAATCATAACACAATGGGAAATATCTAATTAACTAGATGAGATGTAATTAATGCAACTTTCTTGCCGCACCTATCAAGTTAACACATCCAGTAACTTTAATAAATTTGTCTGCAATCCATACATCACCCTCTCAGAGAAAGAAAACCACAATTGTTTTTAATCCTTTTATGGGTTCTGCAGTGAGTGAGATGGAAGTATGCCAAACGTTAACACTTACAGCACTGCGCAAGTTTTGCTAAGCCACAGACCCAATACATATCCCTTACCATTTCACATACATACATACATACATATATATATACACATATACATACACACACACAATATATATCTATATACACTACCGTTCAAAAGTTTGGGGTCACCCAGACAATTTTTTGTTTTCCATGAAAACTCACACTTATATTTATCAAATGAGTTGCAAAATGACTAGAAAATATAGTCAAGACATTGACAAGGTTAGAAATAATGATTTTTATTTGAAATAATAATTTTCTCCTTCAAACTTTGCTTTCGTCAAAGAATGCTCCATTTGCAGCAATTACAGCATTGCAGACCTTTGGCATTCTAGCTGTTAATTTGCTGAGGTAATCGGGAGAAATTTCACCCCATGCTTCCAGAAGCCCCTCCCACAAGTTGGATTGGCTTGATGGGCACTTCTTGCGTACCATACGGTCAAGCTGCTCCCACAACAGCTCTATGGGGTTGAGATCTGGTGACTGCGCTGGCCACTCCATCACAGATAGAATGCCAGCTGCCTGCTTCTTCCCTAAATAGTTCTTGCATAATTTGGAGGTGTGCTTTGGGTCATTGTCCTGTTGTAGGATGAAATTGGCTCCAATCAAGCGCTGTCCACAGGTTATGGCATGGCGTTGCAAAATGGAGTGATAGCCTTCCTTATTCAAAATCCCTTTTACCTTGTACAAATCTCCCACTTTACCAGCACCAAAGCAACCCCAGACCATCACATTACCTCCACCATGCTTGACAGATGGCGTCAGGCACTCTTCCAGCATCTTTTCAGTTCTGCATCTCACAAATGTTCTTCTGTGTGATCCAAACACCTCAAACTTCGATTCGTCTGTCCATAACACTTTTTTCCAATCTTCCTCTGTCCAATGTCTGTGTGCTTTTGCCCATATTAATCTTTTCCTTTAATTAGCCAGTCTCAGATATGGCTTTTTCTTTGCCACTCTGCCCTGAAGGCCAGCATCCCAGTGTCGCCTCTTCATTGTAGACGTTGACACTGGCGTTTTGCGTGTACTATTTAATGAAGCTGCCAGTTGAGGACCTGTGAGGCGTCTATTTCTCAAACTAGAGACTCTAATGTACTTGTCTTGTTGCTCAGTTGTGCAGCGGGGCCTCCCACTTCTCTTTCTTCTCTGGTTAGAGCCTGTGTGTGCTGTCCTCTGAAGGGAGTAGTACACACCGTTGTAGGAAATCTTCAGTTTCTTGGCAATTTCTCGCATGGAATAGCCTTCATTTCTAGTAACAAGAATAGACTGTCGAGTTTCACATGAAAGCTCTCTTTTTCTAGCCATTTTGAGAGTTTAATCAAACCCACAAATGTAATGCTCCAGATTCTCAACTAGCTCAAAGGAAGGTCAGTTTTATAGTTCCTCTAAACAGAAAAACGGTTTACAGCGGTGCTAACATAATTGCACAAGGGTTTTCAAGTGTTTTCTAATCATCCATTAGCCTTCTAACACAGTTAGCAAACACAATGCACCATTAGAACACTGGAGTGATGGTTGCTGGGAATGGGCCTCTATACACCTATGTAGATATTGCATTAAAAACCAGACGTTTTCAGCTAGAATAGTCATTTAGCACATTAACAATGTATAGAGTGTATTTCTGATTAATTTAATGTTATCTTCATTGAAAAAAAACTGTGCTTTTCTTTCAAAAATAAGGAAATTTCTAAGTGACCCTAAACTTTTGAATGGTAGCATATATATATATATATATATACATACATACACACACACACACACACAGCAAAGAAAAGCAGCAGCACTCACCCCAGGAACTAAATATATATGTCTGGGTGCCCGGCAAGTAGTCCTGATCCTTGGACCAAGTACAGATATTAAGTAAAGAAAACCTTGCAGCACTCCAAACGTTTGTCCTGCAATAGCACCTTTCTCAAGCACAGTGATACAAATATTTAACTATAAGCAACAAGTGTGCTCTGACATCATCAATCTCATTAGCATTAATTATAACACTACATATAGTGCAAAAAAGGCGTTTGATAGGAATGTAAAGGTATCAAAAAAGGGCCAAATTGATACAGAAGTGCAAAAGTGACAAGTGCATAATATTAAAAACATGAACATACAAATATATAGTACGACACGTATATAATTAAAATTTAAGGACTCTCACCAATGAGGACTCTCACCAATCGGTGTTCATTGATGTTCAAAGTAATCGGTGACACCCATTTCTAACAAACAATTGGGTTAGTAACGCCTGCTGTGACTGGGGGTCCTAAATCCCCAGTGCGCATGAGTTAGTCGCACACCGGAAGTTTACATGTTGCTATGCAACAGAGAGGCCGGAAGTTGCATGCAATACTCGTAATTGCGGCTGAATATCCTTAGGCTGGATAAGTGAGGCATCATGTTGCTAAGTAACAGCCGTACAGAAACAAAACTAACAAATGTCCGCACATAATGCCTTACAGAGCAGCCATTACATAAGGTGTGCTAGAACAATCTAAAAGGTAATAAAAAGGGGAAAAAAAAAATTCCAACCAACTGTATATTCACAGACAGGCAGGTGGTGGAGATATATCAAATAGTGATATAAGGAGATGTCGTGCAAGTCTAGAATTATTAGATATTTTATGGGACAGCAAAACTTAGTCCCTCGGATCCACGTGTGGACCGTGATTAAGTCCACACTTATGTGGTCCAAGAAACCCACAATCCGGGTTAGTCGGTATGCCAAAATCCACATAAGTGAATCAGGCAAATCCCACAAAAACCCAACCGTGGAACGGACCTAGTGTCTGCTGCACACATATATAGATTAGGATTAACCACACAATGCCAATGAAAGCACAATGTATATATTTCAAAACTCCATCTGCCATAAATGAAGGAAATAAAAACAGAATAAATGCAAATACATATCAAAATTACATACAGAAGGATCCGTTCCAAAGCACATCAAAGGAGGACAACTATGCAGGGTTGAAACATTAATATTTCCTGAACATCAATGCAGTATATTGGAGAGTAATCCTCAGAGCTGGTGTTAACAGTTGTGATCTGTAAATCCAAAGGGTATAAACTTGGGAAAAACTTTGGGAGTAGTGGGCAATGAATGGTCTTATTTTATACAGCCTATCAAAATGTGGGTCCTGTGGGGGTGGGCACTGACTATGATCATTGTAATGAAGGAATTTTACGATGGCTTCGAATCGCATCCTTGTCATTACTGTGCGGTAAAGGGTTGTGTTATATAAAATATCAAGGGACCAATAGTCTCTAATACTGGGCTTTTTTATGAGACCAAAACTTAAAAATAAGCCCCAAAACTTCCGCAATTCCACTGCGTTTCTGGCGGTCCAATTTTGGACTCTCCCATAAAATGAGTCGGGATTCTGGGCGAAAAATTGTTCCGCATAGATGTTGGTCTGCTGGACAATTAATTCTAAGAGGGTGTCTGAAAAAAAAAACAAACTTTAAAATAATCAATGGGGCTGAAATCCGTAGTGTCAATTTGAATGCCTGCTCTAAATTCAGGCACCTGGGGGGTATAATTGTTCGCAGCTACCCATGTCAGCTCAGGCAGAGCAGGACCTATGGCTCTTCTGCGCCGACGGTGGGGGGGGGGGGGTGCAGACTCGGAGTCACTCGATAAAGATGAAGATGAAAGCACGAACTGTGCTTCACCTTCACTCGCGCTGTCCGTATCAGAACTCATCATTTGATACGCTTCCTCGGCTGTGAAGCCTCTTTTGGCCATAATTTTGTTCAGCTACTAACTAACTCTTTTTTTTTTTAAATGTTAAACTTTTTTTTATAAAACTTTTAACAAAAAATAAACAGCGCTACTCTCAACTGCACAATGAGAACAGCAACCCTGCTGTATTCAAACAGTAAGCGTACCCTACCTACCAGGGGGAAAACTAAATGAGAAGTGGCATTGCTACCTAACAGGGAACTCGGGCAGTGGGCAATCTAGAGACACAGCAGGGTGATGGCGACCAGGTACTGCAACAGGTGATCGCTAGGCACAGATCACACGGCAGAAGGACACTGTGGATGACTGAAATTATATAATTATATATCTTACAACCAGTGGGCACCAAAGGTGGTGATCACTGTTTTTTTTTTAATTTTTTCTTTTAACAACTGTTCTTCACTTTCACTGTTCTTTCACTGGCGTCCGACTGACGAGCGCTCTGACAGGAATGAGCTTGTCAGAGCCGGAGATGCCGGCAAAACAAGTCTCCTGCGCTGTGATTTGCCTGTCAGTACTGACTGGCGCGGTACATGGTGACAGTTTAAAGCTTGGGCGTAACTGTACGCACTATTGCGGGAAATCACTTTGATTTCGGACGTACAGTCACACCCAAAAGCGGGAAGGGGTTAATGTCATGCTCACTAATTAGCACTTCTATACTTATGTACATAGCTATTTCATATTTTGTGAGGATAATTTTGTGTTTTTATCACTATGTTGTATGCACATGGAAACTTCTTACCAGTACAAGGTTTGTTTTATTGTTTTTTTCTACTTTTATACTGAATCACCTGTTAATGGGACCAATTGTCTGGTCCCCATATATTCCACATTTGTAAGCACTGTTTGTATGCTTGAAAAAGGCTCCATATGTAAAGCCGAAACGTTGCACAAAAGCTAACAAAAAGGCAATTTTTTCACTGTGACTTGCAGTGCTGCCTATTCTTGGAGATAATATATATATATATATATATATATATATATATATATATATATATATATATATAATTTCTTTTTTTTATTCATTAAAATCATGTAATCTAGTTGTGGCTTTCCATGTTGTAGGAACTAGGTAATCCCCTAATACTTTATGTTGTGATAAAGCAAGCAAACAACTAATTTATTTACAGCCAGACTTGAAGGGACCCGGTCATCCACATTATACTGCCCTCACTGACAAATACACAGTAATAGGGAGACATCTGTCAATCAGCAGATAGTGGGTGGGGCCAGCAGAAAGTGGGCAGTGCTAGCAACCGCTCATGAATACGCCAGCGCTGACAGAGCTCTCGATGTTAGTTCTCAAAAGAGTTAATACTATTTTCACGTCTGTTACTAGATTAGGCTTCATTCAATACTTGTATACATGTGATGTATCTCTATGATGTAAGAACTGATAGAAGAGTGCTTCATTGTACTGCACTTGTCAGTCTTTGGTAAACGGTTCATGTAGTGTAGGCCCCGTACTGGTTATATTTATACTGCTTGATCAGAATCTTACTGGAGAAGAAGATTTTATGCCTTAACGCTTCGGATATTTAAATCCAGCACTCAATGGACCATTGGGTAAAAATGAATGATAATTCCATATTTTAAGGCGGATATTATATCCTAGTTGCTGCCAGCTCTAATTGCTATGACTAAGGACCGTCATGAAACACGTAACCATACATTGCTGAGTATGTCCTTTTTCTGTGCAAATAAATATTTTTTATTTCATTTGGGGTGCTGGAGAATCTGCTTTCATATTTAGATCTCTATATCCCAGTAGTATGAGCCTGGTACAACTGCAAACAGCAAGGACTTGGGTGAGCATCTAATTTACAAGGGGTCTACAAGACACGTAGAAGAAATGCCATATAAATACCAAACATGTATGCCTATTCGGTAAACGTTTCATTTGGCAAAGTTTCAAGAATATCAACATGCATGTTAAGCTCATGAACAGTCTATCATACTTTTACTAAACTTTTACCATTTTAATATGAGTTTTTATATTTTAATAAAGAGTTTCTTCCTCTACCAAAGGTGCTCATTATCTTGGGAAAGATTTTATTATTTGTCAGAAGGTGATAAGGTCAGAGTACGGATCCTACACACTGAGTTGCAATGCAAAACTATGTTAATATTCATCAAGCGAAATGAAAGTCTCATGGTAGGTTGATCACAGTCCCTCCAAAGATCCATGCCTACTGAGAATCATCAATATCAATATTGGCTCTCCTGTTACAGCTAAAGATTCCAGAACAAATATTACTATGTTACTTTATAACTTTATGCTGCCTATAAAATTAGCAGACAGCATTCTTCTTCTAATGCCCTTTAGGTGTCACTGAGTATTAACGATAGATGTCCAAATCCAACATACCTGATCCTTTGCTCCGACAGGAGATAAGCTGCTGCAGGTGGTGTTTGGCAGTGGCTTATACCTTCTCCAGCTGAGCCAAGCATGCATATTTATGGAGGAGTCCTAAGAAATCACTGAAAAAAGCTTGTTGGCCAACAGTTATGTAATCAGTACGTCCAGCTGTAAAGCTGCTGGACTTGGACTTAAAAGGTCAGCGAGACAAAGTTTACCTTCAATTGTACTCTCCCGCCTGGAGGGACATTGGGAGTGGGCGGTACAATTAGAATTGGACCCATGCACGATATTCCCCAGGCGCCATACAGTTGCAACAATAGCAACTGTACCGCGCACCATGAAGGAGCTTCTTTTCACGCCCAATGTAGTTTGGGCAGGAAAGTACACTGGAATAGGGAAGAAGTATCATTGTAACACACCTGTAAAACTAGCAGAAGAATGTCTGAAATCTTTTGTAGGTAGCGTGCACTTTATTTATCAAACAGATGAGACAATTTTTGAAACTGCTCATGACACCCAAGAAACTTCTTCAAAAGGGCTATATCAAGGTATGGCTTGCTAGCTGCAGTTGAACAACATAGTTATGATATTTTAGTTCACCCCACAGTAGTCATAGCAGAGTACCCCAGAGTCAAATCCAGAATTAAAAAAATTGATGGCCTATCCTTAGGATAGGCCATTAATATTAGATTGGTGGGGGTCCAACTTTTGGTATCCCCGCCGATCAGCTGTTTGAAGTGGCAGAGGCACATGTGTGAGTGCTGCAGCCTCTTCATTGCTTACATCAGGTTTCAGGCTGTTCCTTTCATAGTGACTGTGCATGGTATCGCACAATTGTGCCGATAGGCCATTAATTTCTAAGTTCTGGATAACCCCTGTAACTGCAGTTACAGAAATGCCCCCTCTCCCCTCCAGTTGTCACATTGTACCCCCATTAGTAACAGCAGCGCCTCCCCACATCCCCCACATCTCAAAGCTTTAATAAAATAAAGCAGAGCCTCCTTCCTATCCCTCAGCCACAGTAGGACCTTCTCTATTTCCACCAGTAATCCCTGAGGAACCCCTTATCCCTAGTAGTCACATCATAACCCTCTCCCCATTAGTCATCTGTCCTTCACCCAATTGCCACGGCAAGGTCTTCCCCTTACCTCCAGCCGTGTAAAAAGGCTATTTAGATCTTTTCCTAACATTCCTCTCAGTAGCCACAGTATTGCCCCCTACTTCTCCCCAATACTCAACTGTGTACCTCTCTTTCTGCCAGTGGCCACAGCAGGGCTTCCCCCTCTCCCTAGCAGTCATAACTGGACCTTCCCCTTTCCTCCAGTGAAACGGAATCCTCCCTTTAATTGTGAAAAGTTTCCATTCTACATAAAAGTTTTACATTTCTGCACACACCCTACAGACCCTTCAGCAGACAGAAAATTCTTTATGACAACTATGCCTGCAAGTCCAGCAATCTACAAGCTGCATTAAATGGGCCGGCTAGAAAAGCGCCTACAGCTCCAAACTGGAGATTCAACAGTAAGCATTCGGTTAGGAAAATCTGTGTTAAATTCATGTGCAACTGTTCTACATATCTGTAGTAAATAAAACAACAAATACAAGTATAGAGATAGTACTGGGATATTGGTTAGAGGTACAGGGTGAAGGTATAGAGGGTAGGGGAGGGGAATGCACCCAAGTCAAAGTGACATCCACATGAATGCCAGGACCCAAGATTTCCCACTAGACTATTGCTCAGTGCATCTCACTGCCTCTGCCGGCTTTCCTTCCTCCCATGGTGCATTCTGGTGACGTCTCTTTTCCAGGGAAGCAATTCTCACGCACCAAGCCGTCCAAATGATATAAAAGAAAATGTGATTCACCAGTGCAGGCCATCTTCTTCTATTGCTCCATGGTCCAGATCGGATGCTCACATGTAGGCGCTTTTGGTAATGGACAGGGGTCAGAATTGGCACTCTAACCGGTCTCTGGCTTCATTGCCCAATACGAAGCAAGCTGCAGTGCCCGGTGTCTAGCTATCACAATTTGACCCTTGTTTAACCCCTAGCCGCACTAGGACGCAACTCTATGTCCTGGTGGGAGGTAACTTTGCGCACCAGGACGTACAGTTACGGAGTTGTTCCAGAGTCACACGGTCGGTGACCGTGCACACCAGGAACCGGGAGGTCAGCTGTCTCCGACAGCTGCCACTCCACTGTTCCTGGTCAGTGGGCCATCGCCACTGCTTTTGTCAATTAACCCCTTAAATGCGGCGATACGATTGCGACCGACACATTTAATGGGTTTGTAGCAGATCGGCAGCCCCCAGGATGCGATCGCGAGGGGTGACGATAGTTGGTCCTGATAGGCTTCCTGTCAGAGTGACTTTCAAAATGACCGTTAGACTACGTAGGTAGTGTAGTGTATAATAGCAGTGATCAGTGCTGCAGGTCTTAACCCCTTAATGACCGGGCCATTTTGCACGTTAATGACCAAGGATTATTTTTTGTTTCTGCACGGTCGCATTCCAAGAGTCGTAACTGTTTTTGTATTCCGTCTATATAGCCGTATATGGGCTTGTTTTTTGCGGGACGAGTTGTATTTTGTAATTGTACCATTTTTAGACGCTTATAACATATTGATTAACTTTTATTAACTTTATTTTAGGAGAGAATTGAAAATAAGCAGCTATTCCAGCATTAATTTTCACGTTATAAATTTACGCCGTTTACTATGCAGCGTAAATAACATGTTAACTTTATTCTATGGGTCGGCACGATTACGGGGATACCAAATATGTAGAGGTTTTATATGTTTTTCCTACGTTTGCACAATAAAAACCCTTTTAGAAAAAAATTACTTGTTTTTGCATCGCCGCATTCCAAGAGCCGTCATTTTTTTATTTTTCCGTCGATGTGGCCGTATGTGGGCTTGATTTTTGCGGGACAATGTGTAGTTTTCATTAGTACAATTTTGGGGTACATGGGACTTATAGATTAGCTTTTATTTTATTTTTTATGGGGGGAATGGGAGAAAAGAGAGAATTTTGACGTTGTTTTTTGCGTTTTATTTGGATGCCGTTCATCCGGCGGTTTAATTAATGTGTTAATTTTATTGGTCAAGTTGTTACGATCGCGGTGATACCATATATGTGTATGTGTGATTTGTTTTGACCGTTTTACTAAATAAAACCACTTTTTGGGCCAAAAAAGTAGTTTTATTTGATTTTGACTGTAATTATAATTTTTTTTTTTCACAAACTTTATTTAACTTTATTTAATTTTTTTTTTAGTCCCACCAAGGGACTTTACTATGCGATGTGCCGATCGCATATATAATGCTTTGGTATACTTCGTATACCAAAGCATTATTGCCTGTCAGTGTAAAACTGACAGGCAACCTATTAGGTCATGCCTCCGGCATCGCCTAACAGGCAGATGCTGAAGACAGACCTGGGGGTCTTTGTTAGACCCCCGGCTGTCATGGAAACTGGACGGCGACCCGCGATTTGTTTGCAGGGGCGCCGATCGGGTGACAGAGGGAGCTCCCTCCCTCTGTCAAACACATTAGATGCCGCTGTCACTATTGACAGCGGCATTTAATGGGTTAAACTGCCGGAATCGGAGCGCGCTTCGATTCCGGCAGTTTCAGCAGGAGCCAGGCTGTGTATAACAGCCGTGCTCCTGCCGCTGATTGCGTGGGTAAACTGTCAGTACCCGCGCGATCACAGGACGGATATATCCGTCCTCCTGCGCGAACTAGCAGCTGCTGAGGACGGATATATCCGTCCTTCGGCGTTAAGGAGTTAAAGTCCCCTAATGAGACAAAAAAAAAAAAAAAAAAGTTAGTAAAAATAGTTTTATAGGAAAAAAAACGGTTTGTTTTTTTAACCTATGACGGTATTTTATTATAGGAAGAAAATGAAAACGTTACACATATTTGATATCACTGTGTCCGTAACGACCCAAACTATGTTATTGTTCCCTCACATTGAACACTGCAAAAAAATAAAAAAAAATAGTGAATCTGGCATTGTTTTTGATATCACCACCCCTCACAAAATATAGAATAAAAAAAAAAAAAAAGTGTGCAGAAAGTTGCATGTACCCCAAAATAGCACCAATAAAAACTACATCCCTGTCCCGCAAAAAAACAAACCCTTAGGCGGGATTCACACGAGCGTGTGCGTTTTGCGCGCGCAAAAAAACACTGCGTTTTGTGCGTGCAAAAGGTCCGTGTGTCATCAGCATATGGTGCGTGGCTGCGTGATTTTCGTGCAGCCGGCATGATGACGTGGTGCTTTTCGGTTTTCATTCATTGTTTTTACTGCTGTTGCGGGAATCACGCGCAGCACCCGGTAGTGCTTCCGTGTGCCGAGCGCGATTTGCACGCACCCATTGACTTCAATGGGTGTGTGCAGCGCGAAACATGACCAAATATAGGACATGTCATGAGTTTCACGCAGCGGGCACACGCTGCGTGAAATTCACTGACAGTCTAAACGGCCCCATTCAGTAACATAGGTCCGTGCGACGTACGTGAAAATCACGCGCGTAGCACGGACGTATTATACGTTCGTGTGAATAAGCCCTTACACCGTTTGGACTAAAAAAATAAAAGATTAGGGCTCTCAAAATATGGTAACAAAAAAAACCACACAACAAAAAAAAACAAAAAAACAGTTTTGCAGCATTTGCACAATAAAAAATCAAAGAAAACAATAAACACATGGTATCGCTGTAATCGTATCAACCACCAGAATAAAAGTAAAAATGTCATTTATAGCGCACAGTGAACACTGTAAAAAAATGAAAAAAATTAAATTAAAAAAAGACTCAATTGATGGTTTTTGGTCACCTTGCTTGCCAAAAAGTGGAATAAAATAAGTGATAAAAAAAAATTGCATGTACCCCAAAATTATACAATGAAAACTAGATTGTCCCGCAACAAATAGTCTCTCAAAAAAACTAAAAAAGTTCTGACTCTCAGAAAACTGCACAATTTGTGTCGCTATATTCTAACAGCGGATAAGATTACTCACCATTTATCAGTGCGACACACCTATGAATTATTTATTTACCGCATCATTATAGCCTCTTACAGGTCCTTCTCAATGAATTAGAATATCAAAAAGTTATTTCAGTAATACAATTCAAAAAGTGAAACTCATTATATAGATTCATTACACAGTGATATTTCCAGCATTTTTTTCTTTTAATGTTGATGATTATGGTTAACAGTTAATGAAAACCCAAAATTTGGTATCACAGAAAATTAGAATATTATATAAGCCCAATTTCAAAAATGTTTTTTTAAAACCGAAATGTTGGCCTACTGAAAAGTATGCACAGTCAGTGGCGGATCTTCATTAGGGCGGTTCGGGTGGCCACCCAGGGCCCCCATTGATGCCCGAACCCCCACATGCCTGGCGGTGTCGCTAGCACCGGAGGGGGCCCCTGTGCTAGCGACAGTCACATTCATTTGTATCAGAGTCCTCAGGACACAGATACAAATGAATACTATAAGCTGCAGGCCACGTTAGGCTTGCAGCTTATAAGGCGCTAGGAACACTATATACGAGGGGGGCTGTGTGGCACTATATACAAGGGGGGACTGTGTGGCACTATATTCAATGGGGGGGGTTGTGTGGCACTATATTCAAGGGGGGAGGGATGTGTGGCGCTATCCACAGGGGTATATGTGTGGCGCTCTCTACAGGGGGGGGGCTGTGTGGCGCCATCTATAGGGGGCTGTGTATGGGAGGAGTGCTAGCTATAGGGGTGGTGGGATATCTACAGGGGCTGTGTGTGCCGCTATGTACAGGGGGCTGTGTGTGGCCCTATGTACAGGGGGGCACTGTGAATGTGGTGCATTACTTTACAGTGTTTGACAATTATATCCAGGGGCGAAGTGTATGCTGATATTATATTTAGTGTGTCTTCGCTTATAGGTGTGAAAATGTTGGAAAAAGTCAGGAACCAAAGACATCGGAGTGGCAAATTCCTCCGAAATGGGTCATGGCCGGGAGAAGTAGTCATGGGTCTGGACCGGATGGAGAAGAAAAGAGGGGAAAAAAAAACTACTAGAATTTGAGAAGTCATCACTTGGAAGTCACTAGATTTATAGAGAATCTGTCACCTCTCCTGACATGTTTATTATAGGAAATCCACAAAAGGTCTTTGTGCAGTCCAGGACTGATAAGACAATTCCCCTTGTCAGGAGGATGTGTTCCTGCACAGTGGGATACGTTCAGCGATGCTTGGAGACTGTCACTATGTAGGGACACAGCCCTTTGATAAGGAGAATCGCAACACCCATTTGTCAATGCTTGCACAAAAAGGTAGAGCTCAGGTTATGTTCACACAACCTATTTTCGGACGTTTTTCAGGCCGTAAACACCCGAAAAATCGGAAGCAGAACGCCTCCAAACATCTGCCCATTCATTTCAATGGGAAAAACGGTGTTGTGTTCCGACGGGCCGCTTTTTTACGCGGCCGCGAAAAAGAAGTGTAGTTACTTCTTCAGCCGTTTCTGGAGCAGTTTTTCATGGACTATAGAAAACAGCTCCAAAAACGGCTGTAAAAAACGCAGCGAAAATCACGTGTGGCTTAAAAAACGTCTGAAAATGAGGAGCGGTTTTCACTTGAAAATAGCTCCGTATTGCAGACGTTTTTGAGTTTGCGTGTGAACATACCCTAACAGTTACGGGCAGGGCGGCGGTGGAGAAGGGGGCCCAAGTTTAGGTAACAGCCCAGGGACTATTGTCTACTTAACGCGCCACTGCGTACAGTATATACACTCAATACTTGGTCAGGAATCCTTTTGCATGAATTACTGCATCAATGCGGCATGGCGGCGATTAGCCTGTGGCACTGCTGAGGTGTTATGGAAGCCCAGGTTGCTTTGATAGTGGCCTTCAACACGTCTGCATTATTGGGTCTGGTGTCTCATCTTCCCCTTGACAATACCCCATAGATTTTCTATGGGGTTGAAGTCAGACGAGTTTGCTGGCCAATCAAGCGCAGTGTTACTGTGGTTATTAAACCAGGTATTGGTACTTTTGGCAGCGTCGGCAGGTGCTAAGTCCTGCTGGAAAATGAAATAAGCATCCTCATAAAGCTTGTCAGCAGAGGGAAGCATGAAGTGCGCTAAAATTTCGACGGCTGCGTTAACTCTGGACTTGATATAACACAGTGGACCAAAACAAGCAGATGACATGGCTCCCCAAGCCATCAATGAGTGTGGAAACTTCACACTGGACCACAAGCAACTTGGATGGAGTGCTTCTCCACTTTTCCTCCAGACTCTGGGACCTGGATTTCAAAATGAAACACAAAAATGTATACTTTCATCTGAAAACAGAGAGTGTGAGAGTGTGAGTGTGTGAGTGTGTGAGTGTGTGAGTGTGTGAGTGTGTGCGTGTGTGCGTGTGCTCTTGAAGCACCAACTCCAGCCAGAGTCCACTCCTTGTGAATCTCCACCAGATTCTTGAATAGACTTTTCTTGCCAATCCTTTCAAGGCTGTAGTTATCCCTGTTGCGTATGCACCTTTTTCTACAACACTTTTTCCTTCCTCTCAGCTTCCCATTAATATGCTTGGATACAGCACTCTGAACAGCTAGCTTCTTTAGCAATGTCCTTTTGTGGCTTACCCTCCCTGTGTCAAGTCAGCAGTCTTCCCCATGATTGTGTAGCCTACTGAACCAGACTTTTGGACCATTTAAAGGCTTAGAAAACCTTTGCAGATGCTTTGTGTTGATTAGCTGATTAGAGTACGACACCATGAGGGTATGTTCACACGACAGCGTTCGTAACGGCTGAAATTACGGGGATGTTTTCAGGAGGAAACATCCCCGTAATTTCAGCCGTAACGGCATGTGCAGGCGCTTGAACGCCACGTCCATTACGGACGTAATTGGCGCTGCTATTCATTGGAGTCAATGAATAACGGCTCCAATTACGCCCCAAGTAGTGACAGGTCACTTCTTTGACGCGGGCGTCTATTTATGCGCCGTCATTTGACAGCGGCGCATAAATATACGCCTCGTGTGAACAGACAAACGTCAGCCCATTGCTTTCAATGGGCAGATGTTTGTCAGCGCTATCGAGGCACTTTTTTCGGACGTAATTCGGAGCAAAAACGCCCGAATTACGTCCGTAATTAGTGTGTGTGCACATACCCTGAGTCTACAATTTTGAACTTTTACCCAATATTCCAATTTTCTGACACACTACATATTGGGTTTTCATTAACGGTTAGCCATAATCATCAACATTAAAAGAAAAAAAAAAAAAAAAGCTAGAAATACATCACTCTGTGCCTAATAAATCTATATAATATAGGAGATTCACTTTTTGAATTACTGAAATAAATTAACTTTTTGATGATATTCTAATTAATTGAGAAGGACCTGTATTATACCCTGATGTACTCTGCACAGATTATAATGTGGGGGCATATGTAAACTGAAATACCAGTAAAACCCCAAAACATAAGTACCACCAAGCAAAATCAGCGCTACAAAAACCAAATGGCACTCCTTCCCTTCTGAACTCTACAGCGTGCCCAAACAGCAGTTTACATCCACATATATGGCATCCCCATAGCCAGGAGAACCCGCTGGAGCATTTTATGAGGTATTTGCCTTCAGTGGCACAACATACAGTGAAGGAAATAAGTATTTGATCCCTTGCTGATTTTGTAAGTTTGCCCACTGTCAAAGTCATGAACAGTCTAGAATTTTTAGGCTAGGTTAATTTTACCAGTGAGAGATAGATTATATATAAAAAAAAAAAAAAGAAAATCACAGTCAAAATTATATATATTTATTTGCATTGTGCACAGAGAAATAAGTATTTGACCCCCTACCAACCATTAAGAGTTCAGCCTCCTCCAGAAAAGTTACACGCTCGAAATCAACTTGGTGCTTGCATTAAAGACAGCTGTCTTAAATGGTCACCTGTATAAAAGACTCCTGTCCACAGACTCAATTAATCAGTCTGACTAACCTCTACAACATGGGCAAGACCAAAGAGCTTTCTAAGGATGTCAGGGACAAGATCATAGACCTGCACAAGGCTGGAATGGGCTACAAAACCACAAGTAAGACGCTGGGTGAGAAGGAGACAACTGTAGGTGCAATAGTAAGAAAATGGAAGACATACAAAATGACTGTCAATCGACATCGATCTGGGGCTCCATGCAAAATCTCACCTCCTGGGGTATCCTTGATCCTGAGGAAGGTGAGAGCTCAGCCGAAAACTACACGGAGGGAACTTGTTAATTATCTCAAGGCAGCTGGGACCACAGTCACCAAGAAAACCATTGGTAACATTACGCCGTAATGGATTAAAATCCTGCAGTGCCCGCAAGGTCCCCTGCTCAAGAAGGAACATGTACAGGCCCGTCTGAAGTTTGCAAATGAACATCTGAATGATTCTGAGAGTGATTGGGAGAAGGTGCTGTGGTCAGATGAGACTAAAATTGAGCTCTTTGGCATTAACACAACTCGCCGTGTTTGGAGGAAGAGAAATGCTGCCTATGACCCAAAAAACACCGTCCCCACTGTCAAGCATGGAGGTGGAAACATTATGTTTTGGGGGTGTTTCTCTACTAAGGGCACAGGACTACTTCACCGCATCAATGGGAGAATGGATGGAGCCATGTACGGTCAAATCCTGAGTGACAATCTCCTTCCCTCCACCAGGACATTAAAAATGGCTCGTGGCTGGGTCTTCCAGCACGACAATGACCCGAAACATACAGCCAAGGCAACAAAGGAGTGGCTCAAAAAGAAGCACATTAAGGTCATGGAGTGGCCTAGCCAGTCTCCAGACCTTAATCCCATCGAAAACTTATGGAGGGAGTTGAAGATCCGAGTTGCCAAGCGACAGCCTCGAAATCTCAATGATTTACAGATGATCTGCAAAGAGGAGTGGGCCAAAATTCCATCTAACATGTGTGCAAACCTCATCATCAACTACAAAAAAACGTCTGACTACTGTGCTTGCCTACAAGGGTTTTGCCATCAAGTATTAAGTCTTGTTTGCCAAAGGAATCAAATACTTATTTCTCTGTGCACAATGCAAATAAATATATATAACTTTGACAATTGTGATTTTCTGTTTTTTTTTTTTTTATATAATCTATCTCTCACTGGTAAGATTAACCTAGCCTAAAAATTCTAGACTGTTCATGTCTTTGACAGTGGGCAAACTTACAAAGTCAGCAAGGGATCAAATACTTGTGGGGTATTGCTGTACTCGGGAGAAATTGCTTTATAAAAGTTTGGGTGCTTTTTCTCCTTTTTCCCTTGTGGAAATGAAAAAAATTAAACGTTTTAGTAGACTAATTCTAATAAATTCTGCAAAAGACCTGTGGGGTCTAAATGCTCACTATACCTAGATAGATTTCTTAAGGGGTGTAGTTTCCCAAATGGGCTCACTTTTAAGGGGTTTGTACAGTTTTGGTCCCTGAGGGGCTTTCCAAATGAGACATGGCACCACAAATCATTCCAGAAAAATCTAAGCTCCAAAAGCCAAATAGCGCTCCTTCCCTTCTAAGCCTTGCAGTGGGTCTAAACAGCAATTTATTACCAAATATGGGGTATTGCTGTAGTTATTTTTCTCTTTTATTCATTGTAAAAATGTATAAGTTTTTTCAGAAATCAAGTACATTTTAATTTTTACGGACTAATTCCAATAAATCTAGCAAAAAAACTGCTGGGTCAAAATGCTAACTATAACCCAAGATAAATTCCTTGAGGGGTGTAGTTTCCAAAAAGGAGTCACTTTTGGGTGGTTTCGACTGTTTTGGCACCACAAGACCTCATAAACCGGACGTGGTGCCTAAAGTATATTCTAAAAAAATAAATAAAAAGGAGGCCCCAGAATCCATTGTGTGCTCCTTTTGCTTATGAGGCCTGTGTTTCAGTCCATCAGCACACTAAGGCCACATTTGGAATATTTCCAGAAACAGCAGAATCTGAACAATAAATAGGGAGTTGCATTTCCCTGGTAAATGATTCTGTGTTACCGAAAAAGCCTATTACGCATGAATTCCGGCAAAAACAAAAATTTAATTTGTATAGGACCTCTATATTGCGTTAATTTCTATGAAATGCCTAAAGGGTTAAGAAACTTTCTAAACGCGGTTTAAAATACTTTGAGGGGTGCAGTTTTTAAAATGGGGTGATTTATGGAGTCTAATACACTAGTCCATCTCAATGAATTAGCATATCATTAAAAAGTTAATTTCAGTAACTCAATTCAAACAGTGAAACTCATTATATAGACTCATTAGACACAGAGTGATCTAGTTCCATCATATTTTCCTTTTAATGTTGATTATGGTAACAGTTAATGAAAACCAAAAATTTCGTGTCTCAGAATATTTGAATATTATATAAGCCCAATTTATAATACTGAAAAGTATGTACAGTATATGCACTCAATACTCGGTCGGGCTCCTTTTGCATGAATTACTGCATCAATGCGGCGTGGCATGGGGGTGATCAGCCTGTGGCACTGCTGAGGTGTTATGGAAGCCCAGGTTGTTTGATAGCGGCCTTCAGCTCGTCTGCATTGTTGGGTCTGGTGTCTCATCTTCCTTTTGACAATATACCATAGATTCACTATGGGATTTAGGTTAGGTGAGTTTGCTGGCCAATCAAGCGCAGTGATAATGTGGTTATTACACCAGGTATTGGTACTTTTGGCAGTGTGGGCAGGTGCCAAGTCCTGCCGGAAAATGATATCAGCATCTCTTCATAAAGCTTGTCAGCAGAGGGAAGTATGAAGTGCTCTAAAATTTTCTGGTAGACGGATGCACTGACTCTGGACTTGATGTAACACAGTGGACCAACACCAGCAGATGACATAACTCCCCAAACCATCACGGACTGTGGAAACTTCACACCGGACTGCAAGCAACTTGGATTGATGCCTCTGCACTCTTCCTCCAGACTCTGGGACCTGGATTTCCAAATTAAATGCAAAATTTACTTTCATCTGAAAACAGGACTTGACACTGACTAACAGTGTTGGTCCACTGTGTTATATCAAGTCCAGAGTCAACGCAGCGTCTACCAGGAAATTTTCGAGCACTTCATGCTTCCCTCTGCTGACAAGCTTTATGGAGATGCTGATTTCATTTTCCAGCAGGACTTGGCACCAGCCCACACTGCCAAAAGTACCAATACCTGGATTAATAACCACAGTAACACTGCGCTTGATTGGGCAGCAAACTGGTCTGACCCAAATCCCAAAGAGAATCTATGAAGTATTGTCAAGAGGAAGATGAGATACCAGACCCAACAATGCAGATGAGCTGAAGGCCGCAATCAAAGCAACCTGGGCTTCCATAACACCTCAGCAGTGCCACAGGCTGATCGCCTCCATGCCACGCAGCATTGATACAGTAATTCATGCAAAGTCTGAGCCGCGACCAAGTATTGAGTATATACTGGACATACTTTTCAGTAGGCCAACATTTCGGTATTAAAAATCACTTTTGAAATTGGGCTTATTTAATATTCTAATTTTCTGAGCTACTACATTTTGGGTTTTCATTAACGGTTTGCCATAATCAACATTAGAAGAAAAAAAAAAATGCTGGACATAGATCACTTTTTGATGATATTCTAATTCATGGAGATGGACTAGTATAAGGCCCTCAAAGTCACTTAGGAACTTAACTGGTCTCTGAATATCCTTTTGAAATTTTCTTAAAAATGTGAGAAATTGCTGCTAAAGTTCTAAACCTTGTAACGTCCTAGAAAAATAAAAGGACATTCAAAAAACAATGCAAACATAAAAGTAGGCATATGGGATATGTGAACTAGTGATTATTTTGTATTGTATTACGATCTGCTTTACATATAAATTTAGAAAAATCAAAATTTCGAGAAAATTAGCAAAAATTATAGTTTTCCACAAATATTGAGTTTATAGACCAAATTTTTTCACTAACATAATGTACAATATGTCACGAGAAAACAATCTCCGTATCACTTGTATAGGTAAAAGCATTCCAAAGTTATTACCACATAAAGTAACACATATCACATATGAAAAAAAAAAATAGGTTGGTGTCCTGAAGGGGTTAAAGTCGCCCAGATCCTTACACTTTCACATTTTTATTGCATCCAACACATCAACTTCAAGAACTGAGCCCTTATTCACACGACAGGGTTTCCCGGCCGGGTGACAGCTGTTCATAAATCGGGCGTCACACGTCTGCAGTAGGAACAATAGACCCCTAATGGGGCTATTCACACGATCGATTTTTTGACGGCCTGGGAAACCTAGCCGTCAAAAAATGGGACATGCCCTATTTTCGGCCGTTTACCCGGCCGCCCGGTTCCCATAGAAGTCTATGGGGCCGGGTAAAACACGGCCATCACCGGAACGTGTCCCGAGTGATGGCCATGTATTTCGTCGCTCTCTCTCCTCCTCCTCACAGTGCATGTGAGGAGGAGGAGGAGGGTTTTTTTTTTGCTCTCTGTAGGAGTCGGATTCCGCTACAGGAGAAGTGAGTGACTACTGTCAATATATGGACACAGCGACTTCACTCACTTCTGAAGCGGAATTCCCGACCCTGTGGCCGGGAATTCCTATCCTGGAGAAGTCAGTGACTACACTGTCCATATATGGACATTGAAGTCAGTGACTTCTCCTGGAAGGGGGGGGGGGTGGGTGCAACCTACAGGGGGCTGGGTGGCATAACCTACAGGGGGCTGGGTGGCATAACCTACCACGGGGACTGTGGCATTATCTACCAGGGGGACTGTGGCATTATCTACTGGGGACTGTGTGTGGCAACAAATTTAAATTAAATTCATCAGATTTAAAAATGGACAGGGAAAAAAACCGGATGCAAAATGGGTCAAAATCGGCCGTTAAAAACGGCAACACGGCCCGGAACCGGAACGGATGCAAAACAGCTGGGAAAAACGGTCCAAAACGGCCGGTTTTATCGGCCGACACTCAGACCCTGTCGTGTGAATGAGGCCTGACTGTTGAACTGCTGCCTAAGGCTTCATGCACACGACCGTACCCGTTGTTATGGGCACGGCCGGCCGTTTTTACGGGTCGTGCTCCTATTATAGAGTACAGGACCACGGACATGTCCTATTTTTTTCGGCAGGTTTCTACGGCACAGACACCCTCCCATAGGCATACGGGAAGGTGTCCGTCGGCCATAGAAATGAATGGGCCCGTAATTACGGGCGACTTTTCGGTTGTGTGAACGGGGCCAAGGGCTGGGTTCCCACGTAGCGTAAACGCTGCAGAATTTCCGTGTCAAGTTATGCTGCGTTTTTGTTCATTTTCCGTTGCGGGTTTTCCCCATTGAATTCAATGGGGGTGCAAAACCCGTAACAGAAAGTCAAGCGTTGCGACATAAAAAAAAAAAAAATCGCAATGCCGGAGGAAAAAAAAAAAAAACTGAAAAAAAAAAATCACTTACCCAGAACGCCCTTCGTTTTCCCTGCAGTCCAGCCTCCTGGGATGACGTTGCGTCCCATATGACCGTTGAAGCCAATCACAGGCTGCAGTGTCACATGGCCTGAAACGTCAACCTTGGAGACCGGAGCGGGCGTCAGAGGTGGTAAGCATGAACGGCTTTCCTTTACAATGGAATTTCCGTCCGAAAAATCGCATCACAATATGGTGCGGGTTCCAGGTTGTACACGCTGCGTGATTTTTATGCAGCGTATCGGTCCCGTGGGAACCCAGCCTAAATATAACCCACCCCTTCTCAGGTGCCATTTTGATGATAATCAATGTTCTTCACTTCACCTGTCAGTGGTTTTAATGTTATGGCTGATCGGTATACAGTGTATTCCACGGAGCGCTCAGCTACAATACATGTAGAAATTTACGGAAGATATAGTCCACAATAGCTAATTTATGCTAAGACTTAATACATGCTTCAAACAACTTATTTAAGAAGGGACTCCATATTTTCATGCATTAGCACCAGCCAACCTCACTGCTCAGCTCCATAGTGTAACATTTCCTATTACCTCTAACACCTTTCTGTCATCAGTCAAATCTCTTACGGACGTGTGCCTCTGACGCAAAAGCCTCTCATCGCCTGATACTGAAAGACGCAGTGTGAAATTGTTCCTCTTGAAGCAGGAGTTTGAGATTCTCCCAGCACACAACGGTCGTGATGCCAATAAAGACAGACTTGTGATTTATACCCTCTATTAACAGAAGAGCAATTCACCCCACAAGTATTTTGTAAAAATAGCACAAAGATAAATCCAACCATAATAGACACCCTGGTAACTGTGGACAGGAAATATATGAAAAACTGCTCCACGTTCATGTCGCATCATTTTATCCATACCAGAGAGTCAGAGGCGTAGCTAGCAGGGGGACAGGGGGAGCGGTGGCCCCAGGCCCACTGAGATGGTGGGGCCCAGGTGCAGGTTCGGCTGTGGTGGCATATCCCTGTCTCAACTGTATCTGCGTCCTCAGGACATAGATACAGTTGACTCAAACGATGGAGCAGGAAGCCTTCAGCTCCCTGCTTCAGCAGTCACTGTGTAACACTTGGAGTGACAGGCGTGATGCAGTGCTGTCATCGCGCCTCTGTGCCGAGTCACTCATAGCACATACCGGAGGAGTAGAGGAACCTCCGTCACGTGTCATGGGAACGGGAATGGGTGACTAATTATTATGTTTGTTAGGCACGGACAGGGCATTATACTGTATAGGGGCAGTTATGGAAGCATTATACGGTGTAGGGGCACTATACAGCCAATATACTATGTGTGGGGCAGCTATGGGGCATTATGCTGTGTGTGGGGCACAATGGGGACATTATGCAGTGTGGGGGCCACTATGGGGGCAATATGCAGTGTGGGGGCCACTATGGGGGCATTATGCAGTGTAGGGCAGCTATGACGGCATTATACTGTGTGGGGCAGCTAAAGGGGCATTATACCATGTGGGGAGGCACTATAGTGTGAATGAACGTTTATGTAAACAGTGTAGCAGTTACAAAAACAGCGTTTTCTGCGTCGGTTCCTCAACACCTATTTTCTTCTGTGGAAATTTACAGAAACAGAGTAACACAGCACACTACACGGATTACGTAAGTCTGACCCTGCCAGTTGCGGCTCTGCAGTTGTAAACATGGAAGAGTTTAGCTATAGTTCAGTGCCTGCACAGATACAGCCACGGACAGCCACGAAAGTGTTTCTATGGACATGGAGACCGCCAATTTGCAATGGTTACACAGCGCATAAATAGGCAGCAGGGGGCCTTCAATTGCAGAGTGGACATAAGATATAAATACAGGTATAATTGTAAGTGCCATAATATAACAGTTTATGGATTTTTAGGACAACTTCTAATGAAGTGGCCAACCCCTTTAAAGGGGACATGCGCTCCCAGCAAACACCTATTGCACCATTAAGCCCTTCAGGACCCAGCCTGTTTTTGCCTTAAAGACTAAGCGATTTTTCAAATCTGACATGTGTCACTTTATGTGGTAATAACTTTGGAATGCTTTTACCTATCTAAGTGATTCGGAGATTGTTTTTTCGTGACATGTTGTACTTTATTTTGGAAGAAAACCACGCACTCCAAAAATTATTTGTTTTTGAAAAATAATTTTATTTGCAATCCACAGACTTCGACAATGTGACGTTTCGGTCAAAATAACCAGACCTTTTTCAAACAGTCGGATTACGTTTAGTATGAATAGGAGCTTTTTTTTCTGCAACACAGTGTTCTACGGGAGAAATGCAACTTAACATTTATTGCCCAGCAGTTTTTAGAAATATCCCACATGTGGCCCTAGTGTCCTTATGGACTGAAACAGGCCTCAGAAGCAAAGAAGCACCTAGAGGATTTTGGGGCCTTCTTTTTATTAGAATATATTTTAGGCACCATGTCAGGTTTGGAGAGGTCTTGTGGGGCCAAAACAGTGCAAACACTCCCAAAAAGACACATTTGGCAAATTACATCCAGAGGCTCTATCACCACATTATAAGTGCCCTATCTCCTACATAAGGAGATGGGCGCTATAATGTAGGTGACAGCAGTGCTTTTTATTTAAATAAACGATTTTTACCACTTTATTAGCGTTTTTAGATTTATGCTAATGAGTTGCTTAATACCCAACTGGGCGTATTTTTACTTTAGACCAAGTGGGCGTTGTACAGGGGAGTGTTTGATGTTGACCAATCAGCGTCCTGCACTCCTCTCCATTCATTTACACAGCACATAGGGATCCTGCTAGATCCTTATGTGCTGTCTGATACTAACACATTAACAATACTGAAGTGTTTAGACAGTGAATAGACATTCCACGGGATGTCTATTCACAATCTCTGCACTTCGTTACTGTTTCTATGGTAGTTACAGCAGAGGAAGCGTGATCTTGTTGTAACCCGTCATTTACCGCGTAATCTCGCGAGATTACGCGTCCTCTGCTGTAACTATCACAGAGTAACGAAGTGCAGAGATTGCAAATAGACATCCCGTGGAATGTCTATTCACGGTCTAAACATTTCAGTATTGTTAATGTGTTAGTATAAGACAGCATAAAGGGTCTAGCAGGATCCCTATGCGCTGAGTAAATGAATGGAGAGGAGTGCAGGATGCCGATTGGTCAGCGTCATACACTCCCCTGTACAACGTCCACTTGGTCTAAAGTAAAAATACGCCCTCTTGGGCATTAAGCAACTTATTTGAATAAATCTAAAAATGCTAATAAAGTGGTAAAAATACGTGTTATTTTTCCGTTGACGGAGCTGTGTGAGGGCTTGTTTTTTGTGGAATGACCTGTAATTTTTATTGGTTCCATTTTGGGGTACATGCAATTTTGTTTTTATCATGATTTATTCCATTTTTTGGGAGACTAGGAAACCAAAAAAACAGCAATTCTAGCACTGTTTTGTTTCTTCTTTTTTACAGAGTTCACCGTGCAGTATAAACAGGTTAACTTCATTCTGCAGGTCAATACGATTACAGCGACACCAAATTTATATATAAATCCCCCTCTGTCAACCACTTCAATGCGACTGACGCCGTTGACTGCCACATTGAAGGGGTTAAACGGCGTCGATCAGCAGTAACTGCCATTGCTGCCGGTACAGCGGGATGTCAGAAGCATATTACAGCGGACACCCGCTGAAGATGAAGCACGCACTGACCCGTCATATTCATGATGGATCTGGTACGTCGGATTGCGGGAAGCTGCTGGTTATGCCGACGTACCAGACCTGTCATTTACAACACATGCAAAATAATGTTAATAGGGACATGTTAAGTTGTATCCAAGAAACATAAAAGTTTGTATGATTCTAGGGTTTCCACTTCCCAGATATCTCCCAAGGTACAGTAATCTGGAGCCAAATTCTGTCACTTTTAGGCCTTATTCACACGAACGTGTATTACGTCAGTGATACGTGTGTAAAAATCACGTGCGGCACACGGACCTATGTTAGTGAATGGGGCAATTCAGACAGTCAGTGATTTTCACACAGAGTGTGTCCGCTGCGTAAAACTCACGACATGTCCTATACTTGGCCGTTTTTTGCGCATCACACACCCATTGAAGTTAATGGGTGCGTGAAAATCGCGCACGGCACACGGAAGCACTTCGCAGATCCCAAATTGCTTGCAACTTTTTCAGCATAGACATCAATGGAAGTCACATACGACTGACTGATTTGTAACATGTCAGCAATTTTTTTTAATTTGTTTTGTCTTTTGGATGTCACAAAGCCTAACGCCGGATTCATACGAGCGTGTGCGTTTTGCGCGTGCAAAAAACCCGGCGTTTTGCGCGCGCAAAAGGTACTTAACAGCTCCGTGTGTCAGCCCCGTATAGTGCGTGGCTGCGTGATTTTCGCGCAGCCGCCATTATGACACTGTTTGGATGTTTGTACACAGAAAAGAACGTGGTGCTTTTCTGTTTTCATTCATAGTTTGACAGCTGTTGCGCGAATCACGCTCATCCCACGGAAGTGCTTCCGTGTGATTTTCACGCACCAATTGACTTTAATGGGTGCGTGATGCGCGACATACGCCCAAAGAACAGACATGTCGTGACTTTTTCGCAGCGGACTCACGCTGCGTAAAAATCACGCAACTGTCTGCACTGCCCCATAGACTAATATAGGTCCGTGCGACGCGTGTGAAAATCACGTCCGTTGAACTGACGTATATCCCGTTCGTCTGAATAAGCCCTAAATTGCATGCACTCGCAACCAAATTGGGATTTGTCTGGGACTTGCTGCATGATTTGCTGCAAAAATTTTTGGGGTTGCGTGATTTGTATAGAACTTGTTGCAGCACAACCAAAGTCTCTGTGTAGATGTAGCCTCAGGGTCCAAATAATGGATCTGGAAGCCACTATTCTACTAAACTGAACTTAGATCGCATAGAACCATTTAACCGCCCAACATCTTTACTTGTGTCTATACCATATTCCAAACAGGGTTATTTTGTATTGGAATGCCCTTGGCGACTCAATCCCACAAATAATATATTATCTAAACAATGATAACTTAATGGAAAATATCATAGACTTCTATTGGCCACGGGTACCTCCCTGTATGCTTACGGGAAGGTGGCCGTGCCGTTGAAAAATATAGAACATGTCCTATTTCAGGCCGTAATTACGGCACGGGCAGGCGCATAGAAGTCTATGGGGCTCCCGTAATTACGGGTGACTACGTGTGTGCACCCAGGGGCGTAACTAGGAAAGACTGGGCCCCATAGCAAACTTTTGACTGGGGCCCCCCCCCCCTCCCCTGGGTGTCACACAACCCCCCCCCCCTTGTAGATAGTGGCTTTTTTACAGCCCCCCCTGTAGATAACGCCATACAGCCCCCCTCTGTAGATAGCGCCATACATCCCCCTGTAGAGAACGCCATACAGCCCCCCTGTAGATAACGCCATACAGCCCCCCTGTAGATAATGCCATACAGCCCCCCTGTAGATAACGCCCATACAGCCCCCCTGCAGAGAACGGCATACAGCCCCCCCTGTAGAGAACGCCATACAGCCCCCCCCCTGTAGAGAACGCCATACAGCCCCCCCTGTAGGGAACGCCATACAGCCCCCCCCTGTAGAGAACGCCATACAGCCCCCCCCTTTAGGGAACCCCATACAGCTCCCCCCCTGTAGGAAACGCCATACAGCCACCCCCCCCTGTAGGGAACGCCATACAGCGCTCCCCCCCCCCCTGTAGGGAACGCCATACAGCGTCCCCCCTCCCAAAAAAATGTGACCTACAGTGTGTCCTACAAAATACATGTATCCCCTCTCCACAGGATAGGGGATACATGTGTGATCGCTGGCAGCGATAGGGAGAACGGGGGACTGAAAGTCTCCTGAACTTCTCCATGACAAACCTCTGACTTCCGGCGTCTGCGCAGCTCAATAAAAATGAAAGGAGCGCTGGTCACGCATGCGCACAAGCACGACCGGCGCCCCATTCATTTCTACGGAGCTGCCGACACAGACCCCGGAAGTCTGAGGTTTGTGATGGAGAACTTCAGGGGACTTTCAGTCCCCCGTTCTCCCTATCCCTGCCAGCGATCACACATGTATCCCCTGTCCTGTGGAGATCCTGTGGAGAGGGGATACATGTCCTGTGGATATCCTGTGGAGAGGGGATACATGTCCTGTGGAGATCCTGTGGAGAGGGGATACATGTCCTGTGGAGATCCTGTGGAGAGGGGATACATGTCCTGTGGAGAGGGGGATACATGTCCTGTGGAGAGGGGGATACATGTCCTGTGGAGAGGGGGATACATGTCCTGTGGATAACCTGTGGAGAGGGGGATACATGTCCTGTGGAGAGGGGATACATGTCCTGTGGAGATCCTGTGGAGAGGGGATACATGTCCTGTGGAGAGGGGATACATGTCCTGTGGAGAGGGGGATACATGTCCTGTGGAGAGGGGGATACATGTCCTGTGGAGAGGGGATACATGTCCTGTGGAGAGGGGATACATGTCCTGTGGAGAGGGGGATACATGTCCTGTGGAGAGGGGGATACATGGCCTGTGGATAACCTGTGGAGAGGGGATACATGTCCTGTGGAGAGGGGGATACATGTCCTGTGGAGAGGGGGATACATGTCCTGTGGAGAGGGGATACATGTCCTGTGGAGAGGGGGATACATGTCCTGTGGATAACCTGTGGAGAGGGGATACATGTCCTGTGGAGAGGGGGGGGGGGTACATATCTTTTGCTCTATTTTGCGCCTTCAGGACCAGACACCGTTTAGCCATTTTTAGCACGTGTTAGTTAAATGGCTCTAACTTTTTTATTTGTTGGGCTAACGACGTGATTTTTGCGACGTTTTTTCCGTAGACAATGCAGGTTTCATTTTTTATCGTTTTTATACACACCTTTTTTGCTATTTTAGAATTTTTATTCATAAAGTTTGAAAATAATAGTAAAAAAATAAGCTTTTTTACATTTCAACTATTTTTTTTTTTGGTAATAACATAGTTTTACCCTAAAATAGACCTTTTATTTGTGATCGGCATTGTCTACTGTAAATTTTTATATATTACATGTCTATATTAGGGTAATTGGGTCAGCGCTGGCGTTACAACAATGATTGGCGGTGGGGAACGTTTTTTTTGGGGTGGGTATTTTATGTGTATTTATTATTTAAATTTTTTTTGCACTTTACTTTATTATTTTTTTATTACTATGGTCTGTCCCCCAAAGGTCAAAGAAGACCTTTGGGGAACTTTATATATTTTCTTTCTTTTACACCATGTTTTTCCACTGTAACTGGAGCTGCACAGCAGCCCCAGTTACAGGGGAAATCAGCCCTCTCATAGTGACGATTGTCACTAATAGGGCTGTGCTGGGTCTAGTAAGACCCAGCAGCAGCCTGCCACTAACGGCACCCGGCGATCATGTGACCAGTCACATGATCACCGGGAGGAATAGAGACAGCGCCGCTGCTGCTGTCTCTATTCCTTTACACAGCGCGCATTGAGCGCTGTGTAAAAGAGATCAGAGAAGACAGAAGCAGCGAAAGCTGCTTCTATCCTCTCCTCAGGGTCCCCGGCAGTCACTGACAGCCGGAGACCCGACATTCAGCTGCCCGATCGCGCGGGCAGCAAGTTAAAACCCGAGCCGTAGAAAGTCTATGGCTCGGGTTTTAAGGACCCTGACCGCTGGCCGTAAAAATAACAGCCAGCGGTCGGGAACCAGTTAATGGCAGAGCGGGGAGATACCTCCCTGCTCTGCCGTAGTGTTCAGTGGCGTCCCGCTGTAGCAGCCATAGCGGCTGCTAGCGGAGCCTCCGGCCATGGTGGGGGCCCGTGCCGGCGGGCGACACGGGCCCCCTCATGCCGCGGGCCCCGTAGCAGCCGCTACTGCTGCTACGGCGGTAGTTACGCCACTGTGTGCACCCGTAATTACGGGAGCGTTGCTAGGCGACGTCAGTGTATAGTCACTGTCCAGGGTGCTGAAAGAGTTAAACGATCGGCAGTAACTGTTTCAGCACCAGGGACAGTGGCTACCAATCACAATAAAGATAAAGCTGTTAAAAAAAAAAAAAAGACATTCATACTTACCCAGAACTCCCTGCTTCTTCCTCCAGTCCAGCCTCCTGGGATGACATTACATCCCATGTGACCGCTGCAGCTGGTTGAATCACTGGCTGCAGCGGTCACATGGACTGCGCGTCATCCAGGGAGGTCGGGCTGGATGTCAAGAGAGGGACGCGTCACCAAGACAACGGCCGGGTAAGTATGAATTTCTTTTACTTTTATTACGGAAAGGGCTGTCCCTTCTCTCTATCCTGCACTGATAGAGAGAAGGGCTGCCGATTACTGCAGTGTAATTTTGCAGTGAAACCGTGCCCGTAAATACTGGTGCAAAACGGGTCGAATACGTGTGACCAAGGACACGTATTTACGCCAGTATTTACGGGTGGACAAACATACGGTTGTGTGCATGGGGCCTAATTTGGTGAAACTCTAATGTAATTTTATGCAACATACAAGCTCAGAGTGGTGGACCACCTAATGAAAAGCAATGTGACATGATCACATACTTTGGGCAGATTTATTAATGCAGTCTCCGCTTTCTCACGCCACATAGTTGCTTATCTGTTGCGGACTTTCCACATCAAGTTCAATAGGGAAGTGAAATTCTGCAAAAAAAATAGCTACGGAAAAGCTGCAGATTTACAGCAAAAAACAAACAAACAAAAAAACACAGAAGTGTCCACTTTGAAAAAACAAAAGACAAACAAAAAACGATACTCCCTACACCTGACGCTCCCCTAGTGATGCCTCACTCCTCTCCCATCTGTTGTCAGTGCTGCTGGTCTCCTGGGATGACATTTCATCCCATGCGACCGCTGCAGCCAATCACAGGTTGCAACGATCACTTAGGAGAGAACGTCATCCCAGGAGCTCGGCAGCACTGACACCAGCCCTGGGAGGACTTATGCTTCGGGTTGGGAGACCAGGGAGAAGGAAACTACTGACCTTTTTTTCTCGCCTCATCTGGGGTCCGCAGTAAAAATTCTTGGCGAAAATCCCCACCAAGTCAAACAAGATTTGGTGCGGGCTTTCGGCTGGAATTCCCTGTGGTATCTGAGACAGATTTACTGAAGAGTTTCTCGTACGAACGCTTGCTCCCTATCATCGCCCTGTGTGATCAGGTTTGCGATCAACTGCTCTTTAGTCGGCCGCAACGGCACATTAGCTGGCTGATCAGATCTTTTATGTAGTCAGAAAAATAGTCGCTAGACGGCAGCACATCTCCCTATGTAATCACAGCACGGAGCATTATCGTCGATCGGCGGTTGAATCCTGCCAGGGGTTTGCTCAATTTTCCTTTATTTTTAACTATGAATATTTTTAGAAGGATTATTCTTGCAAGACCATATAATTTCCATCCTATTTACAGTATATCTGATCGTATGTTTCCCCAGTATTCAACATACCTCTGTTTCACACACCAGTTCAATGACAATCAGGAGAACCTCAACTAGGAAAATGACAAGCAGCACCCAGAAGAACTGAAAAAAATAAAAATAATAAAAATTGGTTAGATTATTAATCATGCACCATAAACATAACAACTTATGGCCTGTCTGGCTCCTCCATAAACAAGCATGCTGATAATGGTTGAGCATGTAGGTTTATTTTAATAGGAACATTAGATAAGCGTCTGCTATACACATAGCACATGAGGAGGGAGGTCAATGTAGAAAAAAAAAAGGGGTAGCCAGGTTAGAGAGGGGTCAGACTATATTGGTGGGGGGAGAAACAGAATGTGGGGCGAGGACTAGACAACAAGATAAGGAGATCCTTTCGTTACAAAACATCAGTGTAAATAAAAAGGCCCGATTAATGTCAAATCACATTTCTGATAATAAAAGTGAAAAACTGACAGGCAAGTTAAAGTGTATGTTCACAAATGCCAGAAGTCTAGCAAGCAAAATGGGGGAGCTGGAGGCCTTGATACTGGAAGAAAATATAGATATAGTTGGTGTTGCTGAAACATGGCTGGACTCTTCACATGACTGGGCTGTAAATCTACAGGGTTTTACACTTTTTCGGAAAGACAGGACAAATAGGAAAGGCGGTGGTGTATGTCTGTATGTGAGAAGTGATATGAAGGCGAGTGTGAAAGAGACAATAGTTGGTGAATACTGTGAGGAGGTTGAAACCTTGTGGGTGGAACTAGAAAGGGAGGTAAACACTGAAAAAATTACTTTTGGTGTAATCTATAGACCCCCCAATATAACTGAGGAGATGGAGGGTCGGATATATAAACAGATGGAGCGGGCTGCACAGGCGGGTACTGTAGTGATAATGGGAGATTTTAATTTCCGGGATATTAATTGGTGTCATGGTTCAGCTTCAACTGCAAAGGGGAGACATTTCCTCAACCTGTTGCAGGAAAATTTTATGGGCCAGTTTGTGGAAGACCCGACTAGAGGTGAAGCTCTGTTGGATCTGGTCATTTCTAATAATGCAGATCTTGTTGGGAATGTCAATGGTCGTGAAAACCTCGGTAACAGTGATCATAATATAGTTACATTTTACCTATACTGTAAAAAACAAACGCAGGCTGGGAGGGCAAAAACATTTAATTTTAAGAAAGCCAATTTCCCCAGGATGAGGGCGGCAATTCAGGATATAGACTGGGAAGAACTAATGTTAAATAATGGGACAAATGATAAATGGGAGATTTTCACATCTACTTTGAGTTATTATAGTGCAAAATTTATTCCTATAGGTAACAAGTATAAACGACTCAAATTAAACCCCACATGGCTTACACCTTCTGTGAAAGGGGCAATACACGACAAAAAACGGGCATTTAAAAAATACAAATCTGAGGGTACAGCTGTAGCCTTTGTAAAATATAAAGAGCTTAATAAAATCTGTAAAAATGTAATAAAATTAGCAAAAATACAAAATGAAAGGCAGGTGGCCAAGGATAGCAAAACAAATCCCAAAAAATTCTTCAAGTATATAAATGCTAAAAAGCCAAGGTCTGAACATGTAGGACCCCTAGATAATGGTAATGGGGAGTTGATGACAGGGGATCAAGAGAAGGCAGAGTTACTAAATGGGTTCTTTAGCTCTGTATATACAACAGAAAAAAGAGCAGCTGATGTAGCCGCTGCCAGTGCTGTTAATATATCAGTTGATATACTGAATTGGATGAATGTAGATATGGTCCAAGCTAAATTAAATAAAATAAATGTGCACAAGGCCCCGGGACCAGATGGGTTACACCCTAGAGTCCTTAAGTAGCTTAGTTCAGTTATTTCTGTCCCCCTTTTCATAATATTCAGAGAATCTCTAGTGACTGGTATAGTGCCAAGGGACTGGCGCAGCACAAATGTGGTGCCTATTTTCAAAAAGGGCTCTAGGTCTTCCCCAGGTAATTATAGACCAGTAAGCTTAACATCCATCGTGGGGAAAATGTTTGAGGGGCTATTGAGGGACTATATACAGGATTATGTGACAATAAATAGCATTATAAGTGACAGCCAGCACGGTTTTACTAAGGACAGAAGTTGTCAAACTAACCTAATCTGTTTTTATGAAGAGGTGAGCAGAAGTCTAGACAAAGGGGCCGCTGTGGATTTAGTGTTTTTGGACTTTGCAAAGGCATTTGACACGGTCCCCCATAGACGCCTAATGGGTAAATTAAGGACTATAGGTTTAGAAAATATAGTTTGTAATTGGATTGAGAATTGGCTCAAGGACCGTATCCAGAGAGTTGTGGTCAATGATTCCTACTCTGAATGGTCCCCGGTAATAAGTGGTGTACCCCAGGGTTCAGTGCTGGGACCACTATTATTCAACTTATTTATTAATGATATAGAAGATGGGATTAATAGCACTATTTCTATTTTTGCAGATGACACCAAGCTATGTAATATAGTTCAGTCTATGGAAGATGTTCATGAATTGCAGGCAGATTTAAACAAACTAAGTGTTTGGGCGTCCACTTGGCAGATGAAGTTTAATGTAGCTAAATGTAAAGTTATGCATCTGAGTACCAACAACCTGCATGCATCATATGTCCTAGGGGGAGCTACACTAGCGGATTCACTTGTTGAGAAGGATCTGGGTGTACTTGTAAATCATAAACTCAATAACAGCATGCAATGTCAATCAGCTGCTTCAAAGGCCAGCAGGATATTGTCGTGTATTAAAAGAGGCATGGACTCACGGGACAGGGATGTAATATTACCACTTTACAAAGCATTAGTGAGGCCTCATCTAGAATATGCAGTTCAGTTCTGGGCTCCAGTTCATAGATGCCCTGGAGTTGGAAAAAATAAAAATAAGAGCAACGAAGCTAATTAGGGGCATGGAGAATTTAAGTTATGAGGAAAGATTGAAAGAATTAAACCTATTTAGCCTTGAAAAAAGACGACTAAGGGGGGACATGATTAACTTATATAAATATATTAATGGCACATACAAAAAAATATGGTGAAATCCTGTTCCTTGTAAAACCCCCTCAAAAAACAAGGGGGCACTCCCTCCGTCTGGAGAAAAAAAGGTTCAAGCTGCAGAGGCGACAAGCCTTCTTTACTGTGAGAACTGTGAATCTATGGAATAGCCTACCGCAGGAGCTGGTCACAGCAGGGACAGTAGATGGCTTTAAAAAAGGGTTAGATAATTTCCTAGAACAAAAAAATATTAGCTCCTATGTGTAGAAATTATTCCTTCCCTTTTCCCTTCCCTTGGTTGAACTTGATGGACATGTGTCTTTTTTCAGCCGTACTAACTATGTAACTATGTAATATGGTGCCACTGATCCATATGGTACCAAGCAGAATAAAATCTTACTTGCGACCATCAGAGAGGCCACACAGACATAAAAGGTGTAGATATTAGTCCAATTTGCTGTCAAATATCACACTTCTAATCACCTGGTGATGACTAGTTACTGTAACATCTTTGTATGATCAAGTTCAGTGAATGTGGGTGGTAAAAGTAATATGAATAATGCTTATCCCGGGTCAAAAATATACGGGGTACACCACCACAATGCATTATAGCTGAAAGTCTACACTTCAATAACATCTTCATTGCTTTGTGTCAAAACTTCCAACTGTTTATGTATTACAGCAATTTTCACATATACTCGATATTGCACAGGCTCAAAAATAACTGAGCAGTGTCATGGCCGGTTTTCTTATTTCACGTCAAATTAAGGAGCTAAATGGTCTGGAGTTGATTCCAAGTGCCAAATTTGCAATTGGTGGCTGTCCATGGGAAATTTCAACATATCGTCCAAAGAGGTGTCAAGGCAAGTGAAGGATTAATTGCTTGTTTCAGATCCATTGTGGTGTTGTACAGGAGGCTAAAATTATGAAAAATTGTGTCACTGTCCACTGGTTGAATGACTCTCGTTTGCTTCTTTTACGAGGAGAATCGATCAGTGATGTATGGGGGACGAGCACTCATTACTACGATCTCTCGTCTCCATGCATTTCTATCATGTCGGCAGGACATTCCCCTGTTTACACAGGAAGATCTGCTGCCGACAACAATATTTTGTGCAGCATAAACGATACCATCAGCCAATGAACAAGCGTTTTACACGGGGCAATGTTCGGGAACGAACGTTCATATAAACACTCATCTGCCCGACAATTGGCCTGTGTAAAAGGGCCTTAATACTGAGCATTACGTAACATCTATATATACATATCTATGTATGTGTTAATACAAACACCAAGGCTTTGCATAGCAAACTAAAAATACAATAAAATAAATTTACAGAATTTTAAAGGGGGTTTCCACACCTATAAATGTAAACAAAGTAAATATTAAAAACCATAATTGCATTTCAAATTCCCTGCTGATCCCATGCCAAGAATTCTCTTGTCACCCACCGATTCGGTTTACTCCGCTGCAGCATTGATGCATTGTCTCTACATGTGACTGTGGCAGCCAATCACTGGAGATAGGAAGTGATAGCTAAGCAACAGCCACGTGACAACCTTACGGATATCTTTGTTGCAGTCAGTGATTGGCTGCCGCAGTCACGCACTGTAACGGCATTGCTTCAGCGGAATAGACAAACCCTTCGTGTTTTTTTTAGGGCAAAAAAAAAACAAAAAACTCCCTAATAGGTGCCAGATGATTAAATACTCAGGATTATTAGAAAACGAATAAAAAAAAAAAAAGAGGATATAAAAGTTTATTTGCAAGGATAAAGAAAATGCATTAAACAGGCTACGGTCACTGTAAGTTGAATTGGTGGGATTTCTTCCATGGGTATCTCTCCTTCAGATTCTCCTTGCTGGAATAACGTGCTTGGACTGGCGGTAGGTCTGAAATATCATATACTGGACTAAACTAATTCCACTGCCCATCAACTATGATAACAGGACACGTGTGATTGAGAGTTTGATTATATGCAGGATACATGGAGACATAGCATCATATCTATAGCCACAGTTCCATTCATTACACTTTGTTAAATGAAGCCTTACTGTGTCATTCCCTGTTAATATTTGATTCATTGTCTAGCTGGTGACCCGTGCCCTCGATTTTATCTATGCCATTTTGAATGGAGGGAGTACAAGTCTCCAGCATATTAAAATGGCAAGTGTCACAATTAAAATGCAATCATAGAAAGGAAAAGCTCGAAGCAGGAGACGTCCCGACTTGTCATGTGTCTGGATATGAACTGATCACATAATAGAGACAACATACTTGTGCACAAATCCCCCGCGACTGGCAGGGAACCGTCACCAACATGGTGTTCTAATATTGGCATTAACCTCTGTGCTTCTAGAAAATGACAAGAAATGGAGCGCTCATGTCTCTTGTCCCTACTGAACGGATGATGAATTAGGTCATCAGATCCGAATGAGACAACCATTTCCCACGGAGAACAGATTTCCTTAACTCTTTGTTGTGGTGGCTGACTAATAATTACAGAATATGGAGCTTTTTCTGAAATTACTTCTAGCTAATGAGAATACACGAATATGAACCACAAAAAAGAATGGCGTCAAACTAGAATCCTCAAGGCTTGAGCATTATTGAGAAGATAAGTCAACCTGATTTAACCCCTTAAAGACGCAGCTATATTGGGCCTCGATGACGCAGCAATTTTCTTATCACTGCGTTACGAGGTCATTTCTTTTTTAATTTATCTGTTGACTTAGCCATATGAGGGCAGATTAGCTTTTATTAGGGGGGGGGGGTGGAAAAAACCAGCAACTCCAATGTTTTTTGGGTATCATACTTACGCCGCTCACCGTGCGGTAAAATGACATGTCAACTTCACTTTGCAGGTCGTTAAGATTACAGCGATGCCACATTTATATAGTTTAGGTTTTACTTTTTGCACATAAAAAAATATATGTTTTGTGGAAAAAGTTATTAATGTTGCTGCATTCGGTGAGCCGTAAAGTTGTTTTTTTTTACTGTCAGAGCTGTATAAGGGCTTGTTTTACATGCGGGACAAGCACCATTTTGGGGCACATACAACTTATTGAGTAACTGAGTGGGAAAATTAAGAAAAAAAACCTTCCACTATAGTTTTAGCTGCACATGGGCTTGTTTTTGTATGGTATTATCCCCTTAAGGACACTGCCAATTTTACTTCATACCTGTGTATAACCCCCATCACCCCTGTGTGATTATTACTGGGTGTGTGTGACAGTGCAGGGAGCTGGGTGACTAATTAGAGCAGGGAATGACATGTGAACATGGAGGGGCGTGGCAGTATGCAAATAGCTGAGATGATGTGGAGGGAGGAAGGGGGGATGTAAGCGGTCTTCTCAGATGCAGCAAGGGATCATGGGTATGGTGGGTTACAAGACCGGAAACAGCCAGGAACAGAAGAAAAGGATGTAAACAAACACAAAGAGCAGCAGTGACGATGGAGATCAATCAGAAACTGGTTAGAAAGTATGTAGGGGGTTTTCGGGAAAGCAAACTAAGGCTGGGGACACTTTAGAAAATAATTTTCCTGGCCAACCCCTTTAACTTTATTTTGCGGGTCATTACAAATCACAGTAATCCCAAATTTATATAGGTTTACAAATGCATGTGATACCATATACATACATATATCTATAGATAATATATATATTTTTTTTAACACCCTTGCTAAATAAAACAACTTTTTAATAGAAAAAAAATGGTTTTATTTAACTTTAAGGGTATGTGCACACGATAACGACCATTACGTCTGAAATTACGGAGCGGTTTTCAGGAAAAAACAGCTCCGTCATTTCAGACGTAATTGCTCGTACTCGCGTTTTGCGAGGCGTCTTTGATGGCCTTAATTTGGAGCGGTTCTTTATTGGATTCAATGAAAAACGGCTCAAATTGCGTCCAAAGAAGTGTCCTGCACTTCTTTGACGAGGCAGTAATTTTACGCGTCGTCTTTTGACAGCGAGGCGTAAAATTACAGGTCGTCGGCACAGTACGTCGGCAAACCCATTCAGATGTTTGCCAACCTATTGGAGCTGTATTTTCAGGCGTAAATCGAGGCATAATACGCCTCGTTTACGCCTGAAAATAGGTCGTGTGAACCCAGCCTTACGGGGGGGGGGGGGGGGACTACAAAATGTGATCTGATAGCTTCTATAATGCTTTGGTATACTTCGTGTACCAAAGCATTATTGCCTGTAAAACGGGCAATCCATTAGGTCATGCCTTCGGCTGGAGGCCTTTATTATCTGACGGAATTTGAGATGGAAGCTTCAAATGGAGCCTCAGACCCAAATGTGAACAGAGCCTTTAAACAACATTACACTAAGTTTACATATTTTTTACATCTAATTTATGCACATTGCAGGTAAACTTATGGAGTAATGACTAGTAAGTGCATTATTTAACAAGTCATGCCATTTCCAACTAGGTTTGCTAAAGGTTTCTTGCTCACAAAACAGAGTCTTTCACGTTCTTTAACTTAAAAATGACCCTAGACAACTCTTTGTAGGGGATGTAAAGTCATAAAGAAAGCAATTAACTGATAGAACTTGGGAAAACGTAGTCTACGTAGACTAGCAAGCTTGCTTTCTTCACGGCCTGATACTTTTATAAAATGCAAAGAAATAGAAAAATAGCACCATATGTAGTGGGAACAGTACAATAATACAAAGTGTGGTACATGGCTCACAGAAGCTACAATGTACAGTACTATGAAAGGTTCACCTACAGGAACATGATCAATACACAAAGTAAATGGGATATATGCTATGGAGGACATGTCTAACCTTTAACTACACTTGCCCACATCTATGTTAAACAGATTTTCTGCCATGTGTTGAATCATATATAGTTTAGCCTTAAAGACTATGTCCAACTTTATAAACATATTTTTTTTTGCTCTTCCCTTCTCCTCCCCTCATTCCATCTGACATTCTCCAACCTTACAAACCTTCAAACGCTCAATGGAAATTTTCCTCAACAAGTGTATCACCTGGCCTAAAGAGTCCGCCAACCAGTATGCCAGCACTGCCTCCACCTTACATGTCTAGAACTGCATACTCCTTTCCTGGACTTCTTGTATCTATTCCTTATAGATTGTAAGCTCCTATGTAAACAGTGGTTTCTCTAGTCTGTACCACACGGTCTTCTGTAATTGTTACAATGTGTTACCACCAATATTGTGCTTTGTAAAATGCTTTGAAAGTTGATGGCACTATATAACTAATAATAATAAATAATAATAAATAATATGCAGTGGATTATTATGGATTTATTGCAAGTATTCACTTTCTGCAATATTTGCCAATTTCCTATTGTTACTTCCCCTGGGTTTCCACAGTGGTCAAAAGTGGATGTTCCACTGACCTGGAAAAAATTAGGTCAAATGGCTACAGATTGGGATACGGACATGATCGGAAAATACAATTTTTTCTAAATATTTGGGATCCAAGTGCCAGGAATCATTTCAAAGTCCTGCCAGGATAGCTGGTCTATATTATATATAGATTTGCCTGTCTACTCACATATAAATGTCTCTTGGCACAACTTACTATCGGACATAAATGTAATAATTACAGAAGTGAAAATCTGTATTTTCTTCATACAACAAAACATGAAAAAGCTACCTTAACAGAATCTGGACTTTCATGCCTTTGTATTAGCGTCTGGACAATGCAGGACTTTGAGAAGCATACAGCTTGTTAAGATTTGCAGAAGACAATAAGTAATCTTTCGGAAGGTGACGGAGATCAGGGACCCTCTGGTATTTATTCTGGGGCTGTAGCTAATGAACATTAATAGACTGCAGAATAACAGCAACAAGAATAATCATTTTGCGGAGGCTTGAAATTTATGTCCGGGTTTTCTCTGTTGAATGTGACAGTCTGGGGCAGAGGTGCGCTATCTCGACGACTTGAATTTTAACAAGATTTTTCGTGTTAAAAAAAAAGAGGGATTCTGGAGGGATCAGAAAACAGATACGTTGCACACATTCAAACTGAACCTGTCAATTAAGCCAGAGGGGCACAAACGGATTGTTATAGTGCTGGGCTTTAACAAAGCAGCACTGACTGATGACCTACACACAGCAGAGCTTACAATATTAATTTAATTTTTTAAAGTAGTCTATTCATTTTATAGAAACGCCAGTCCATCATTAAAGCAACTGTCCAGATGGGAGATTTGACAGCTTTTCTAGCCACCTGTAGGAGTATATCATTGATGAGGGCATCTCTTCTGTACCCCCTGCACCTCCTAAACTGGCTCCGGGCTTCAGAAGGGAGCAGGCAGGTGCTGGTTTGTGACATCACCAGCTTTGCCCGCCCGTTTCATTTACATAGATTAGACGCTCCGTACAATGTGCGGATGCCTGTAAATACATGTCAGCACAGTGTAGGGTGCTCGCAGACTTTCATTCATGGCTACATTGGTCTCCTGACCAACATTGGAATCACAATATCAGAAAGAAAAAAAAAAAAACCTGACAACATATGCAAAGTTACTGACGCACCAAACTATTTATTTGAAGCAAACCTGTCATGTTGAAAAGGCAGTCTGCTATACAGGCATCATGTTATAGAGCAGGAGGAGCTGAGCAGATTAAATATATCGCTTTGTGGGAAAAGATTCAGTATAACTTGTATTTTATTCATTCAAACCTCTGCTCATTCTGGGCTAAGGAGTCCAATTTGCTGTCTCACCAAACGATTTACATTCTTCCCTGTAAAAGTGTGAATACAAAGATAGCTGTCAATCACGGAGTAGGCAATATGGCAGCAGTGTCATATAATGCATATAACTCACCAGCAATATTCCAGCAGGGTAATATAATGCATATAACTCACCAGCAATATTCCAGCAGTGTCATATAATGCATATAACTCACCAGCAATATTCCAGCAGTGTCATATAATGCATATAACTCACCAGCCATATTCCAGCAGGGTCATATAATGCATATAACTCACCAGCCATATTCCAGCAGTGTCATATAATGCATATAACTCACCAGCAATATTCCAGCAGGGTCATATAATGCATATAACTCACCAGCCATATTCCAGCAGTGTCATATAATGCATATAACTCACCAGCAATATTCTAGCAGTGTCATATAACGCATATAACTCACCAGCAATATTCCAGCAGTGTCATATAATGCATAACTCACCAGCAATATTCCAGCAGTGTCATATAATGCATATAACTCACCAGCAATATTCCAGCAGTGTCATATAATGCATATAACTGACCAGCAATATTCCAGCAGTGTCATATAATGCATATAACTCACCAGCATATTCCAGCAGGGTCATATAATGCATATAACTCACCAGCAATATTCCAGCAGTGTCATATAATGCATATAACTCACCAGCAATATTCCAGCAGCGTCATATAATGCATATAACTCACCAGCAATATTCCAGCAGTGTCATATAATGCATATAACTCACCAGCAATATTCCAGCAGTGTCATATAATGCATATAACTCACCAGCATATTCCAGCAGGGTCATATAATGCATATAACTCACCAGCAATATTCCAGCAGTGTCATATAATGCATATAACTCACCAGCAATATTCCAGCAGTGTCATATAATGCATATAACTCACCAGCATATTCCAGCAGGGTCATATAATGCATATAACTCACCAGCCATATTCCAGCAGGGTCATATAATGCATATAACTCACCAGCCATATTCCAGCAGTGTCATATAACGCATATAACTCACCAGCCATATTCCAGCAGGGTCATATAATGCATATAACTGACCAGCAATATTCCAGCAGTGTCATATAATGCATATAACTCACCAGCAATATTCCAGCAGCGTCATATAATGCATATAACTCACCAGCAATATTCCAGCAGGGTCATATAATGAATATAACTCACCAGCAATATTCCAGCAGGGTCATATAATGCATATAACTCACCAGCCATATTCCAGCAGTGTCATATAATGCATATAACTCACCAGCCATATTCCAGCAGTGTCATATAATGCATATAACTCACCAGCAATATTCCAGCAGTGTCATATAATGCATATAACTCACCAGCAATATTCCAGCAGTGTCATATAATGCATATAACTCACCAGCAATATTCCAGCAGTGTCATATAATGCATATAACTGACCAGCAATATTCCAGCAGTGTCATATAATGCATATAACTCACCAGCAATATTCTAGCAGTGTCATATAACGCATATAACTCACCAGCAATATTCCAGCAGTGTCATATAATGCATATAACTCACCAGCAATATTCCAGCAGTGTCATATAATGCATATAACTGACCAGCAATATTCCAGCAGTGTCATATAATGCATATAACTCACCAGCAATATTCCAGCAGTGTCATATAATGCATATAACTCACCAGCAATATTCCAGCAGTGTCATATAATGCATATAACTCACCAGCAATATTCCAGCAGTGTCATATAATGCATATAACTCACCAGCAATATTCCAGCAGTGTCATATAATGCATATAACTCACCAGCAATATTCCAGCAGTGTCATATAACGCATATAACTCACCAGCAATATTCTAGCAGTGTCATATAACGCATATAACTCACCAGCAATATTCCAGCAGTGTCATATAATGCATATAACTCACCAGCAATATTCCAGCAGTGTCATATAATGCATATAACTCACCAGCAATATTCCAGCAGTGTCATATAATGCATATAACTCACCAGCAATATTCCAGCAGTGTCATATAACGCATATAACTCACCAGCAATATTCTAGCAGTGTCATATAATGCATATAACTCACCAGCAATATTCCAGCAGTGTCATATAATGCATATAACTCACCAGCCATATTCCAGCAGTGTCATATAATGCATATAACTCACCAGCAATATTCCAGCAGTGTCATATAATGCATATAACTCACCAGCAGTATTCCAGCAGTGTCATATAATGCATATAACTCACCAGCAATATTCTAGCAGTGTCATATAACGCATATAACTCACCAGCAATATTCCAGCAGTGTCATATAATGCATATAACTCACCAGCAATATTCCAGCAGGGTCATATAATGCATATAACTCACCAGCAATATTCCAGCAGCGTCATATAATGCATATAACTCACCAGCAATATTCCAGCAGTGTCATATAATGCATATAACTCACCAGCAATATTCTAGCAGTGTCATATAATGCATATAACTCACCAGCAATATTCCAGCAGTGTCATATAATGCATATAACTCACCAGCCATATTCCAGCAGTGTCATATAATGCATATAACTCACCAGCAATATTCCAGCAGGGTCATATAATGCATATAACTCACCAGCAATATTCCAGCAGGGTCATATAATGCATATAACTCACCAGCAATATTCCAGCAGTGTCATATAATGCATATAACTCACCAGCAATATTCCAGCAGTGTCATATAACGCATATAACTCACCAGCAATATTCCAGCAGTGTCATATAATGCATATAACTCACCAGCAATATTCCAGCAGTGTCATATAATGCATATAACTCACCAGCAATATTCCAGCAGTGTCATATAATGCATATAACTCACCAGCAATATTCCAGCAGTGTCATATAATGCATATAACTCACCAGCCATATTCCAGCAGTGTCATATAATGCATATAACTCACCAGCAATATTCCAGCAGTGTCATATAATGCATATAACTCACCAGCAATATTCCAGCAGTGTCATATAACGCATATAACTCACCAGCAATATTCCAGCAGTGACATATAACGCATATAACTCACCAGCAATATTCCAGCAGTGTCATATAATGCATATAACTCACCAGCCATATTCCAGCAGTGTCATATAATGCATATAACTCACCAGCAATATTCCAGCAGTGTCATATAATGCATATAACTCACCAGCAATATTCCAGCAGTGTCATATAATGCATATAACTCACCAGCCATATTCCAGCAGTGTCATATAATGCATATAACTCACCAGCAATATTCCAGCAGTGACATATAACGCATATAACTCACCAGCCATATTCCAGCAGTGTCATATAATGCATATAACTCACCAGCAATATTCCAGCAGTGTCATATAACGCATATAACTCACCAGCAATATTCCAGCAGTGACATATAACGCATATAACTCACCAGCCATATTCCAGCAGTGTCATATAATGCATATAACTCACCAGCAATATTCCAGCAGTGTCATATAATGCATATAACTCACCAGCAATATTCCAGCAGTGTCATATAATGCATATAACTCACCAGCAATATTCCAGCAGTGTCATATAATGCATATAACTCACCAGCAATATTCCAGCAGTGTCATATAATGCATATAACTCACCAGCAATATTCCAGCAGGGTCATATAATGCATATAACTCACCAGCAATATTCCAGCAGTGTCATATAATGCATATAACTCACCAGCAATATTCCAGCAGGGTCATATAATGCATATAACTCACCAGCAATATTCCAGCAGCGTCATATAATGCATATAACTCACCAGCAATATTCTAGCAGTGTCATATAACGCATATAACTCACCAGCAATATTCCAGCAGTGTCATATAATGCATATAACTCACCAGCAATATTCCAGCAGGGTCATATAATGCATATAACTCACCAGCAGGGTCATATAACGCATATAACTCACCAGCAATATTCCAGCAGTGTCATATAATGCATATAACTCACCAGCAATATTCCAGCAGGGTCATATAATGCATATAACTCACCAGCAATATTCCAGCAGCGTCATATAATGCATATAACTCACCAGCAATATTCCAGCAGTGTCATATAATGCATATAACTCACCAGCAATATTCCAGCAGTGTCATATAATGCATATAACTCACCAGCCATATTCCAGCAGTGTCATATAATGCATATAACTCACCAGCAATATTCCAGCAGTGTCATATAATGCATATAACTCACCAGCAATATTCCAGCAGTGTCATATAATGCATATAACTCACCAGCCATATTCCAGCAGTGTCATATAATGCATATAACTCAGCAGTGTCATATAATGCATATAACTCACCAGCAATATTCTAGCAGGGTAATTTGTTTCTTCCCAGCACCGTTACATTCATACATTTTGAACTCTTTCATTATGGGCAGCTGTGTCATGTAACCTCAGTATGATCCATAGCTCCCAACAGTCCCGGATCCGGCGGAACAGTCCCGGTTTCTCACCGCTGTCCCGCCATCCCAGGCGGTCTGAAAAATGTCCCGCTCGGCGCCCCGGGCGCAACTTGGAGCTAGAGGGGAGAGGCACAGAGCAGCTGTATCAAAACAGCTGATCGCTGCTGATAGGCGCCCTGCATGCTGGACGAGCACCATCGATCAGCGTCAGGTCTTGCGGCGGCGTTCTGACTGGGGTCGACACCGGCCCGGGAATGGACCAGTCCAGTCACCTGACCTGTCATCTGACCTCACTGGTCAGTTGACAGGTCTGGTGACTAGACTGGTCCACTCCCGGGCCAGGCTGCAAGACCTCCTGCCTTCTCCTAGCGTTGAGTGACGTCAGGCAGAGAAGAGTAGAAGCAGTAGGCTACCTCTACCACTCTCCGTTTTTGCAGATTGGCACAAAGTACAAGGGTGAGGCCTCAGGGGGGGTTGTGTGGCACCATGTACAAGGGGGAGGGGGTTGTGTGGTGTTATATACAAGCAGGGCCATGTGTGGCACTATGTACAAGGGGGACCGTGTGTGGCACTATGTACAAGGAGTATGAGCGCTATTTACAAGGGGTTTGTGGCGCTATCTACAGGGAGGCTGTGTGGCGCTGTCTACAGAGGGACTGTGTGGCGCTATCTACAGAGGGGGTGGCGCTATTTACAAGGGGGCTGTGTGTGAAGCCATCTACAGGGGGGCTGTGTAGCGCCCTATCTACAAGGGGGGCGGTGTGTGGCACTATCTACAAGGGGGGCTCCTTGCAAATATTACGAACTTAATTTTTTGGTTTTCCAGGTTCCGCTGGACTGTGAACTACGTCTCAGATTAGTTGAACTACTACGATCTAATTTATTTATTTTTTTAATAAAATGGTCAAAGAGGATTGTGTGGGGGAGTTCTTATTTCAATAAAAAATTTCTTATGTCTGTTTTTTTAATACTATTCGCGCCTGGATAATGGCAGTTGTATGACAACGTCTATTACTATGGTGGGGCTTAGTGTTAGCCAGTAAACGGCACAAGGGTGCTGGGAAGAGCCGGGTACGATCTAGTACCCGACCATCTGTAGTGATGGTTGAGCACTGGGGCATCAGCAGGTTGGTATTAGCAGGCTGGAAAGGGCCAAAAACCGTGGCTCCGAACACCCTGGTAATGCTAGGCTGCTGCTATGTTGTATCTGTCCGGTTATGAAAAACGGAGGGGGACCCCACGTCGCTTTTTGAAAAAAATAAAGCAGCAGCAGTCTAGCATTACCAGGGTGGGAAGGGCCACTGTTTTTGGCCCTATCCCAGCCTCATAATACCAACCTGCGGCTGCCCTAGTACCCGGCCATCACTACAGACGGTCAGGTACTGGATCATACCCGGCTCTTGCTACACCCCTGTTGGTGGTGGGTACCGGGGTAATAATGGGGGTTAGTTGCAGCTTTTTTTACTAGCTAACACTAAGCCTCCCCTTAGTAATAGACGTTGTCAGACAACTACCATTACCAAGGAGCTAATAAAGTATTAAAAAAAAAAAAAGCAGAAACATAAGAAAATATTTTTTATTGAAATAAAAAAAAAAAAACACAATCCTCTTTGACCATTTTATTTTAAAAGAACAACGTAGATCGAAGTAGTCCAACGAATCTACAGCGCAGTCCAAATGGTCCAGTGGAGCCTGCAAAAGAAAAAAAATAACGTTAGTAATATGAAGAATAAAAAAAACACTGCTTCATGTAACTCTGCTACCTGTCAGCTGAAAAGTCATCCACCACAGGGTAAAATGTTTCCCCATCATGTTAGATTCCCAGGTGTTTTTGTGGTACTCCGCCATGGGGAAACATTTTTCCCTCTGGTGGAGGATTTTTCTATTGACCGGTTGCAGAGTTACACAACTGGAAAAAAAAATCCCAATCATGTAACTCTGCTGTCAATTGAAAAGTCAACCACCACAGGGTCTCCCTCTTGACTTTCATTGTTCTCAGCCTTTTGGTTTGTCCTGCAGCTGCTGCCGTGATGAGCAAATGTTATACCCAAGTTAGGAAAAGTAACAAAGAACGCATAACCTGATCCATAATATTTGTGATATCCATAGTTTTTTTTTTTTTGTAAGTCTAGAGATCCGCAGTGAGAATATGCTCTTGTTATTTGAAGAAGGATCTGGCTGTGATTTCATGTGTTTATGTGGGATATTGGGCGTGGTTTAAAAACGTCCCTCTTTTACGAATTCAAAAGTTGGAAGGTATGTATGATCACCGGAATAGACCATGCTCTCATGTGTACATAGAAGGTTAGTTTCTCCTGGGTGTCTGTGTAATCCTGTAGTTCACAGGAAATCAATCACCTCCTTTCAAATCCCTCCTGGAAGCTCTAGACACCTCACCTCCCAACCCAGCTCCACCATTCTTGTTCTTCTGTATCCCACCCCCAAGCATAGAGTGCTGTTAGATAGGGCAGAATTACCTTTTCAAGGGAGCAGGAGTGCAGTGATAGAATAGGTGAAGCCAAACCATGATTAACTGCAGCAGGGGTGTAACTAGGAGAGATTTGGCCCCATAACAAACATTTGACTGTGCTCCCCCTCCCCTGGGTGCCACACAGCCCCCCTGTAGATAGTGCCCCCCCATAGGTTCTGGTATACAGCCCCCCCTGTAGACCATGTAACCCCCCCCCCTTGTAGATAGTGACCCCCCCACCTCCCCCTGTAGATGGCACCATATAGCCCCCTGTAGATTACGCCATGCTCCCAACCCCACTGCAGATAGTGCCATACACCCTCCACTGTAGATAGTGACATACAACCCCCTGCCGATACCGCCATAAAACACCTGCACTGTAGATAGTTCCATACAGCCCCCCCCCCACTTGCGGATAGCATCCCCAAAAACAAACTTTATACTCACCTATGTCCCGTTCCCACAACAAAGGTAGCTTCTACACAAGTCTCAACACCGACGGGATCCTTGCCTAGACTGGCGTGATCAAGTGACTTCATAGGCTGATAGACTGCAGGCCAAACGGCTTGTAGCCAATGGCATAGTGTACAATAGTATCCGGGTGCTAAGGACTCAGATACTATTGAATGCGGCGTCGCTACCGCTGTAGCAGCCACAGCGGCTGCTAGCAATGCCACCGGGCATGGGGGGCCCCATGCCGGTGGGCAGCATGGACCCCACATGCTGCGGTCCCCATAGAAGCCGCTATGGCTGCTACAGTGGTAGTTACGCCACTGAGCTGCAAAGTTAAAGGGGTTATCCGGCGGCCCAAGAAAAAAAGTCCACAAAACACTTCTTAAAACGTTTACTTATTGTTATTTATAATTTCCAGGCATTGAACGTTATTTTTGAGGTAATTACCCTACCGCGATATCACCGCACACATGGTTGTCCTCTTATGCTTCTTGGGTGGGATTTAATTTTTCAGGGTGTGCTGAGAAACTGCAAATCCCAGGATCCCCTGGAAGGTCTGTAGCATGCACATTGAGAGGAGGCGAGCCGCCGCATGCTGCATACACTGCCTGGCCGACAGGACTAGGAAGAGAGCTGCGTTATAAAATGGAGCAGAGTGGGTCACGTGATTGATGACACACAAATGGAAGGAGGAGCAAGCTCCCTGTCACATGGTGCTCTGTCTGAGCATCATCACTTGATCTGAAACTACAGGGATTCCGGCACCACGTGACAGGGTCCTTAATTCGTGATTCAGAATGGAATTCAAAAGGACACTGAGTAAATTAGATTTTTTTTTCCTGATAATAATGGTTAACAATTTTTATTCCCCAGATAACCGCTTTAAATGTTTCCTGACTCGCACTAGCTGTCTATACTGTGTGCAGAATTTTCAGTGTATTTCTATGAGAAGCAGCTTCACACTGCTCTCCCATCTCCTGCTTGTAAAAGGTGAGAGAGAAATCTATCACAAGCAGGAGGCTGGCTCAAGCTGCATCACATAGGATGCACAGAGACTGCAGTGCAAGTACAGAAATTTTATGTCAGTGATCGATCACTTTCTGCACTTAGATAGGACTCAGCAGAGCAAGTGCATTGTGAAGAGACTCCACCCTCCTGCAAAGCCAGAGGAATCATGGGAAATGTAGGCTGCATTAGTGGAACCATATCAGAGTGGGAAGAAGGAAACAAAATAGCAGACAATCCACAAATTACATAACTAAAACAGGTATACACAAGAGCCTCTACATTATTCTTTAATAGCCTATGCTGCACTATATAGGAAAAAACAAAAGTGCTTCTTTAAAGGTTACATATTTTTACAAAACAAGTATCACAATCCTTAGGCCCCATGCACACTACTGTGCCCGTAATTACGATTGGTTTTTCCAGGCCGTGCTCCCATTATAAAGTATAGTAGCACGGCCCGTAAAATAAAAAAATAGAACATGTTCTATCTTTTTCAACGTCACGGGCACCTTCCCGTAAGAAAGCGGGAAGGTACCCGTGGCCAATAGAAGTTTATGGGCCCGTTATTTCGGGTCGTAATTACGACCCGTAATAACGGGAGTTTTTACGGTCGTGTGCATGAGGCCTTAGGCAGATGAAAAGGTGTATCAAATGTAGTGCAGACAGTGTTGGGTCTAACCTGCATAACGTGCTCATCACAAAGCATGAAATTTCACATACATACTGAGTGAGAGAAACTGCAGCTGCATACACTTCCTCTCCCCTCCTTGTTGTTTTCTATATACTGTTTACACTAGACTGGAGCATGAGGAGGTTTCAAAACATTTACAGAGGGATTGAAGGCAGGAAAGTGAGAACTATCAGCTACTGAATGGGGAAGAAGATTCCACTTTTCCCTAAAAAGACATATTACTAAGTTTAATATAATTACATGTATTACCGATTTATGCAAAAAAAAACTATACAAAAGAAAAAATAATCAAAGAAGAAAAGATTTTGGACATGGCTCTGTAAGCGGGAATCTTCAGAAGGAAATCTATAAATTCACTATCCCAAGCATCCTAAGGCTAAACGCACACGTTGCAAATTACGTGCGGATTTTCAGTCGGCAAATCCGCAGCGTAATACAGTACCAGCAATATACCGTAAATGAGTTTAAGAAACCTCATCTATACGGTGCAGATGTTTTCTGCACGTAAATTGACCTGTGGTGCGTATTTTAAAATGTGCAGCATGTCAATTTATCCTGCGTTTCCGTTTGCGAATTTTATCTGACTGGTTTTACCTAAAACACGCACCAAAGTCCGCAGCATAAAATCGCACATATTTCCGCATCAAAATGGAAAAACTCACCTAAAGACGCATCAAATGATGCGCCATTAGGTGCGGTTTTAGCTGAGGAATTACGTGCGTATACCTGCGGTTTTGATACGGATTTCCCACATCAAACTACGCAATGTGTGCATTTAGCCTAAAGCAGTGACAAAACAAATTATTCTCTTGGCCAGTTTATAACGGACAGATAGGCCTCATCGGGCGGGTGTGGGGGGGGGGGGTAATTTCTCTTATCTATATACATTGTTATGAGCACTGACTACAGTTACCTGTATGTAGTAAGTTACACTGCATGGTTTATGCCTAAAAATAAAACTTCCATATTTCTCAGATATGATACAGCTGCTTGACAGATTGCAGGTCACATTTTAAAGATAAATGATTCTTGCCTTCTATTACTTTACAGCACACCGGCATAAAATGTGTCATTGAGAAAATCAAATGACAAATATTCATTTCTTTCTCAACTTCAAGTGACTGATTGATGTTCTAAAGATCGGAAACATTACGTGTTTACCCTCTGACACTATAAAGGCTCAAGGCAAAGTCAACTTTTTATTAATTTTACGGTTATGTTTAATTCCTATTGCACTGCTACCTAAATAAAGTGCTACTGAAGAAACTTTCTCTGAGACCTAGTTCAACCCGGGATGTAGAAAATGTTCTGATATGATTATAGGTTGTTTCTCTCATGCACTTTCATCACCTGTGCCAGTCCTGCCTTTTGGTTTGCCCATCAGGGACATTTATGGCATATCCATAGGATATGCCAAAAATGTCAGATTTGGGTCCCAGAGGCGGGATCCAAATCTATCTCTAGAACGGGGCCCCCTAAACCCAGTTTTACCTTTCTCGTTTCCCGCTGCCACTTGTAATTTCCAACCACGTAATCAGAAAACAGCGTAGCTTGTATTCTGTTGGCACTATTTTTTATAGAAGCACTCTGCAGGCATGGTTGATGACGGGGCACTGTATTGACGCTATTTTTTATTGGTGGAGTCCACTGACACGGATTACGAGGGCACTCTGCTGGCTCAATTTTCTATGAGGGGCCCTTTGCTGAGGGGCCAAATATTTTCAATGGGAAACCGTATACTAGCACTGTTTATTGGGGAATTCTGCTGCCACTTTTTATGGTAGACACTATTCTGCCACTGTCTATGGTTGGCACTCTGCTAGCTGTATTTATGGAGTCGCTCTAATGTCTATGTTAATTTGTTATGGAGACATGTCCAGTACTTGTGAGCAGAGCTAATGTCTGTGCCACATCTCAGGTCTCCTTGGAAATAATTCTTAACGGGGCTATATCACAAAATAAATTACTAATCGCAAACAGAATATGTGAAATTAAATCATTTTACAATTTAAATGTATTAAAATTAATATGTGATTCGTGATAACTTACATTGGTGTCAGTGGTAGGGCCCCCTAGATTTTCTGATCACCGATATCTACATCCAACTACTGCCTCAAGCAGCAGTGGACACGCACGCGCCGTTCGTCCGGATTGCCAAGCTCCGGCTCAGCGATGTGCATGAATCCCTTGTTTTGATGCTGCCACGTAATTTACATATTCTTTATCTCTACTTGTCAGAGGGAGCATTCTCCTGCCTGGACAAGCGGAGGACATCTTGCTTGCCCACTGACAAGTATAGAAGATTAAAAGGGACTGCCCAGTCCCTAAAAATTAAAGGAAATCAATAGCTGATCAAAGTAAATGGGAGAAGGATGCAATACTGTGAACCGCTGCTACAAGCATAACGCCATCAATCTTTAGGGACTGAACAACTCCATTAATATGTAAATTACACTGTAACGTCCATTGATTAGTAATATTTTCATGGGATGACCCCTTTCAAAGTAGGCAAGCACAATGTAATCATCCAAAATGTTCACGACAGCACAACCTTTACAAGCTAACAAATAACCTTATCTTTCCGCTCTTCTCTGCTCAATAAGACTGGGGAAAAGAGAGAAATGTGCTTAAGAAAAAATAAAAAAATCCACATATACAAGTGTATAAATATTGCAAGAATTAAATGGCTTTAAAACGTTATTAGAATAAAATATAGTCTGGGGAAAGCTTTTGAGCTTAAAATAAAATAAAAAAATACTAAGGGTATGTGCACACACACTAATTACGTCCGTAATTGACGGACGTATTTCGGCCGCAAGTAGTGGACCGAACTCAGTGCAGGGAGCCGGGCTCCTAGCATCATAGTTATATACGATGCTAGGAGTCCCTGCCTCTCCGTGGAACTACTGTCCCGTACTGAAAACATGATTACAGTACGGGACAGTTGTCCGGCAGCGAGGCAGGGACTCCTAGCATCGTATATAAGTATGATGCTAGGAGCCCGGCTCCCTGCACTGTGTTCGGTCCGGGACTTGCAGCTGAAATACGTCTGTCAATTACGGACGTAATTAGTGTGTGTGCACATACCCTAAAATCTTCAGTGCAGCCCCGATCCACATCTTAACATATTTTATTTTATTTTTTAAAAAGGAGCAAAACTCCACATTCATGTCTCCAGCCGTGAATAATGTACACAGACACAGTTTACAGGAACAAGCAACCACAATATTAAGTTGAAGCTTTTGTGGGATAAGAACGCCTAGTGTTGTGGAATGCATTAGCAATTTGTGATTTTACATTAAGCAAATCTGGCCTTACATTTTTATATATAATCAATCCTCTAAGAAATAAAATTATGCAAACATGAAAATCCACTGTCGCCAAAGATGTAAATACGCTTGAGGGCAAAACATTTCATCTACATACTGTCAGCTGAACGCAAGGTTAACCCGTGAATAATTGATGGCCTCTAGTAATCAGATGCAGTGAGTGTATCTCCACACTTTAATGCTCCATACTGGGACTCCTACACAAGAAAAAAATACTGTACACAGATGAAGACACGCTGGGGAACTCATTTTTACACATTACAATACCGCCACCTGCTCGGGCTTGTGTCATCAGAGGTTGATTGGCGCTTATTATGTTCACCTTGGGGTCTGCACATTCTAAAATTGTATCAACTATATAGGACTGGCACAAAGGAAGAGGAGCACTTATCCCCTGGATGACTACATAGGTTATAGAGGCATCCCTTATATCTGTGCTATACACAAGAGGTTCTGGATGCATATTTGGCCACTAGGGGCATAAATCAACAATTTGTAGGTCTCGCCCACTTTCCCAGAATGTGAAGGAAGCCACCATAACTGGTTTTAAGAAGACCTTGCCATGTTCTAAAATAGGACAGAGGAAGTTATCAGAGCCCGTTCACTTACAATTTTGAGAAGCATTAAGTTGTCTCTTAAGGAGCCGACCATCCCAATAAAGGAGACCACGAACATCAGAATGCCCAGGAGAAGCAGGATGATTGCTGGTGCCAGAAATATACCTTCCAAAGTTTGATGTTTTCGTCGTTCACTCTCTGCATATATTCCGATACACAAGATCAAGAGGCCTATTAGCTAGAAGAAAACAGGGGACCAAATTAGGTTCTGCTTGGCTTATAATAAATATACAGATCAAGTAATCATGAACTTTACTATGCGGATCGATATTTCCATAATGAATTAACTTTCTGTACGCTTACCCCACAAGAAGTTAACTCTACGGATGAAAAAAAGTTTATATTGTTCAGAATTTGGACACCGGTAACAATACCACAGAAGATGGAGCTCAACCCATGCCCATCATGTGTAAAAGGAGATGACATTTACCTGCCTCTACTGTCGTACTGGCCATCCAGAAACTATCCAGTATTTCTGCCAGCACACTACCAGGTGTTCGTTTTTTTCCATAACACACCTGTTAGGAGCCAGACATATACAAAGGTATCTATAAGCTGCTCATTAAGGGTTAAAACTAATAGGTTAGAAGAGTTTCCACTATAGATCTTCAGAATGAGAGAGTTTGCAGGAGCTGTAAACTGTATCGGACATCCTGCTGAAAAGGACAATTAGGAGGAGCTTTGTGAACAGCTTCCTGTTGCTCTAAGCCAATCAGAATCTTCAGAAATGTTCTCAGCAAAGCTAATTGATGGAGAACTGTGAGAAGCGTTGTTTGTCTCTCAATTAAAATTTCATTGTCTACTGAATGCGGGCACCGTACACTGCTCCGTAAACTCCGGTTCTGAGAAATGTATAGGAGGATTCCTTAACCCACACTAGTCGCACCCTTTATGGGCATTTTATGGTTGGACAAAAGTGCTTTGAAAAGGGTGTTTTGGAGATCGTATAGCACGAAAACCACCTTTAAAGTGATATATCTACATTAAAAAGGTGCATATTCTCTTTTTTTTTTTTTTACAAGAAATTAGTTGAGATCAGTGCACAGTTTCCACCTGCACTACAAGTAGATGCCGAATGAGACCCCTGGAGAGGTCTATTCTCCCTTGGATTTTTCTCCCCATATTACAACCCTCAATGTATGGCATGTCATAACACAAGTTGCCATCCAGAAACAAGATTAGTCACTTGCCCTCCTCCATGTGCATACCCTCAGGCAGAAGGCGTATGAAAGACTAGGAAGTGCAGTTCAGTAGTGACATGGCAAACCTTAGAGATGCGGTTATGTAGGATATATAAAATAAGTGAATACTACATCGGTAAGTTGTACTATTAGCATTAGTAACAGCTTTCCAAAACTTTTTTTTAATTTTACATGTCATAAAAAAAAAAAAAAGGGAGAATTAGACCTACTCTAACTGTGAAGTATATCTGATGACAGAGTCCCCAAGTGCTGGTCTTGGATGAAAATGCCTGTAAAGGGTGGGCAGTGTTTTACGGCTCATCCATGGATGTATTACTCCAGATTTGGGTTGAGTTATGGTCAATTCAGTGATCCTACTCTATAAAGAGAATTTTATTCCATGCTTCATATATAGCTTATATATATATATATATATATATATATATATATTTTAATTACGGTGGCTCCTTAGTAAGGGTGACTACTGCATCATACTGTGGTTTCAACGGCATAAACTGTTCTTTGTGGCTGCCCACATCCTGCTAATAAGACTATGATAGTTCCTTTTTTTGTCTAACGCTGGACTCTTGATTTACTGAACTTTTCATCGACAAAGCAGATTATCAGCTTCACAGTTAGGCTATTGAACATAGCCACGTTTACCGTATACGCAGAGAGTACTCCAGAAGTATATACCGAGTGTGACCACAGCCTATAATGGGCCCAGCATAAACCAAGAGAGTGTCATTTTGGCATATTGTTGGCCAGTACATTTGGTATACCTTTAATTTACTCTTTGACTACGCTCGAGGGTTTACTGTATACCATATATTTAGTTACATAGTTCGTACGGTTAAAAAAAAAACCCACCACATGTCCATCAAGTTCAACCAAGGGATGGGAAAAAGGAAGGAATTTTTTTTTAACATATTTAATAAAAATGTATACATATATTTAGTTATACTTGTATCTTGGAAATCTGGTGACAACTAGTATGGTGGACGTTACAATTCCTACAGAATTTGTCATCCATTTTCATCAGTCTCCTAAATGTTATAGTGATACATCCCCTATATCATTGTACAACTAGGAAGATTTTCTGTTCAGGACTGTAGGAAAGCTGGATGGCAACCCCTGTGAGAGCAGTTATGACAGCCACACTAGAGGTAGGCAACTCAAAGAACACTACGACACGAAGATATGACATCAAAAGTAGATGATGCTAAACCCAAATGAGCTCATAAACCTATCTTACCATACACCCTAGGCTAAGGCCATATGGTGAAGTTAGGTTGCATGCGTGTCTAGGTAAAATCGCGACTTGACTACACGACAGAACCTTAACATTTCTCCGTGGGAAAAAGCAAGCTCCAAGAACCTCACTATTGTAAGTAGATTCAGCAGTAATGCATATTTATTCATGTTTAGTAGTTTAGGTGGCATTGGTGTACAGAGTGCGGTCGCCATTTTCTTGTGTGACACACACACGCATTATATATATATATATATATATATATATATATATATATATATATATATATATATATATATATATATGGAGTACTCTCCACAATCTCTGTAATGTTCTGATTTTGCTACAACTCGCAAGCAACTAAAATAAATAATCTCGTGTAGCCCTAACCTGGTTACATACAAAAGACAGGTGATTTATTAAGCACATAACACCACGGTTACTAGCTCTTTCTAACTAGTATAGTTTGAGGCTTTTCTCTGCCTGTGCTCCCCGGGGTAAAGACGTGGAAGCAGAGATGAGCTCTGCTGTGTGGTGTGCATAAAACCTTCATTAAGTATCTTATTATATGTGGAGAATGACAGCCTGAGAATGGAATTGACATTTTTAGATACTTCACACTCAAATTTTCTGCTCCTTGAGGATGAATATTTTCAAAAAATATAAAAAAAAACAAAAAAAAAAACCAGAATCAAAAGAATTTAGGAAGGCTAAAAATTATTTCATGGAGTGGAATATCAAAGGATTCCGTTAGCGTATAGTACATCAGAGAGCCTCAACCTTTTTTTAGCTGAAGATGTAAATCCAAATACAACCGATTAAATCACTAAAGCGAATGACGCTTGTAATGTCCGTGGCCCATCGCTCTCACTTAACCCCCACCCCGACGGCTGCGACAGCAGAACTCCATGTCCGGGCCGGCATCTCCTCCCCAGGAGACGCCAGCACTTGCATCCGCCCCTGCTCTGCACTGATCATTAGGGTGCACGCGCGCGCGCTCGTTCACGGCCTTAAAAGCACCAGCGCGTGCACATGTAATTACAAGATCATCCCCAGGACCCTGGACTATAAAAAGGGCTTTGCCCTTTCACTCCTTGCCTGAGCGTTGTTGTGTATTCCCATGTTAGTCTTAGCAAATGGTCCCTTAGTCGTATCCTGTTCCCAGGGTTCCCATGCCCGGCTACCTGTATCCTGTATCCCGTGCTGTATTTGTTCCTGAGCCTTATCTAGTGTTGCAGTCGTGTTGTGCCATCTGCCACACCTGCTGTCATACACCATGTCTGGTGTCATCTGCCACATCTGATATCATCCGCCATGTGTTGCATCATCTACCTTCAAGTTCCATCTGTGCCTAAGCCTCTGCTACGGTCTGGACTATTTCAGGTACTCCTGTGCTAGGACTTTGTATAGACTGTTTGGCCAGCTGCTACACAGCTACGGCGGTTGGTCCACATACCCACGGATCGCGACAACGCTGTATCTCCGATCACCAATATTGTATTAGTCCATTTTAGCATATAATCAAATTAAAGTGAAACTCCGGGCAAATTGTTATAATTGGTAAAATGAACCTACTCGAGTGTTAATTCTTTCACTCTGGTCCCTGAAATGTAAGTTTCCAACGTGCTCTGTACCCTATAGGTCCTTAAAGGGGCTGTCCAATACTGGACAACTGATTACCTATTCAACGGATAAGTCATCAGTATATGATCTGTGGGGGTCCAACACCTGGACCCCGCACCGTTAAGCCGCTCCGGCTGACTCAGCGCACCGGATGTACATGCCGGAAGTAGTTGGCTCCGGCCACTGAATAGCGGCCAAGCTGCAGTACTGCAGCTCTGTTCCTATTCAAGTGAATAGGAGCAGAGCTGCAGTTCGGCAGCATGGCCACTACGTTATGTACGGTGCTTCCGGCTCCGTACATTGCATAAATGGGCCATAACATCCGATGCCCAGAGGCAGCCGGACCGGCTTTAATGGTGCGGGGTCTGGGTGTCTGACCTGCAATGATGATATACTGATGACCTATCCAGTTCATAGGTCACTAGATGTTAAGTAGTGGACAACCCCTTTAACAGCGCAGGAAATAAAAAATGGCTGCATGTTACTGGGATGCACAGTTGCAAAAATGACACCCCCTTCTGACATTTTTCCTGATCTGCACCACACAGGCTTCCTGCTTTACCCACTCCTGCATGCACTGTGCACATAATAAAAATTATTAATATATAGGTCAATAGATTATATGTATCCCAAAACTGGTACCAATAAAAACAGGTTGCAGCGGTGTGAAAAAAAAAAAAAGAAAGTTATGAATCTCGCCATATGACGACACAAATATGACAAAATATGACTTGCCATAAAACGTGTTTAAGGGTATCCTCACACGCGGAGTCAAAAACGTCTGAAAATACGGAGCTGTTTTCAAGGGAAAACAGCTCCTGATTTTCAGACGTTTTTTAAGCCACTTGAGATTTTCGCTGGGTTCTTTGGAGCGGTTTTCTATAGAGTCAATTAAAAACTGCTCCAAAAATGTTTCAAGAAGTGAGCTGCACTTCTTTTTCGCGGCCGTTATTTTACGCAGCCGTTTTTCAAAACGGCCGCGTAAAAAACTGGCCCGTTGGAACAGAATGCAGTTTTTTCCATTGAAATCAATTGGCAGATGTTTGGAGGCGTTCTGCTTCCAATTTTTCAGGCGTTTACGTGTGAACATACCCTTATTGTGCAAAAGTACTAAAACGTAGAAAAAAAACACCCACTATTTGGTGCCGCCACATTTGTATTGACCTGTAGAATAAAACTTCGTGTTATTTTTATTGCATGGTAAACTTTGAAGAAAAAAAAAAAACTAGCAAGAGACTATAGCGGAATTGCTGGTGTTTTTTTTTTTTTTTCAATTCTCCTCAAAAAAAAAAAGTTCGTTAGAGCTAATCAATAAATGATTCCTATCCCAAAACAGTACCATTGAAAAAAAAGACAACTTGCCCCGTAAAAAAAACAAGCCTTCATTAGGCTGGGTTCACACGACCTATTTTCAGACGTAAACGAGCCGTATTATGCCTCGTTTTACGTCTGAAAATAGGGCTACAATACGTCTGCAGACATCTGCCCATTCATTTGAATGGGTTTGCCGACGTACTGTGCAGACGACCTGTCATTTACGCGTCGTCGTTTGACAGCTGTCAAACGACGACGCGTAAAAATACAGCCTCGGCAAAAGAAGTGCAGGACACTTCTTTCAGACGTAATTTGAGCCGTACTTCATTGAACTCAATGAAGAGCAGCTCAAAATTTACGGCTGTCAGAGAAGCCTCGCAAAATGCGAGGAGGAGCAATTACGGCTGAAACGAGGCAGCTGTTTTCTCCTGAAAACAGTCTGTCTTTTCAGACGTAAAAGCCTCTCATCGTGTGCACATACCCTAAGGCTACATCAAAGGAAACATAGCAAAAAGTTACGGCTCTGAAACGCAAGGATAAAAAAATAAAAAAAATAAAAATAAAAGAATGGTTTGCTATGGAATGTGTCGCTAGAAATTAATTTTCTTCTTTTTTTTTTAGTTAAACAATTATTTAAGTGATTACACTGTTTTAATTTTTTACATTTTTTCACAAGTCAGGAAATATTATAAAGTTAAATTCTAATTTATAACATTTCCATGTGCTGGCCACTAGAGGGAGCAGTTCCCAAAATTGCAGCATTGTCAATGTGGTAAAGCAACCCCATTGCTTTATGCTGCAAATTTGGGGTAGACATACTCTCTCTAGTGTCCTCACACAATCCCCCCTCCCTTCTTCTGGCTAGTGCCAGGAGAAGGAGGGGTTTTAATCTTCTAACCTTCTACACTGTGTGCCACCATTTTCTTAGCGACTGCACAGTGTAGAAGTATTAGATACAGTGCTCAGCAGACAGTATCACGAACATAATACACACATCACAAACTAACATAAATTACCTTCTCCTACCACCGCCGCCTCCGCTCCTATTCCTTGCGCCTTCGCTTCCTTTAACATATGGCCGGAAGCCGCAGCCGTAAGTAGTCATCTTACTGTCCGGAAGCGGCTTCCGGTCCACATGAAAATGGCGCCGGATTTCACTCTGCGAACGAGCTTTGTCTTGGTCTGTGTGGGAGCGGCGCATGCGCCGCTCCCACACAGACGGCATACGCTTCAGAGAATGGAACGGCTCCTGTTCGTATTCTCCATGTACCTCTCCTACCATTCTACCACTTATCCTTCCCTGGTCCACAGATTTCCCCTGGTATTTAACCCCTTGAGTGTATAGGGAAAGTTAGAGCCAGGTGGGGGTTGGTCACAGAAGCAAGCATGAGTTAGTGCACTGTAATTTGTATGTATGTTAGCTAAGTGGGCGGGTTTTAGTATAGTATTATAATATATTGTACTGGTACTGTGGCACGTGTAGTTATTATATACATTGAGGTATGCTGATGCTATATGTGAATTATGTTCAAGTAAGTGGGTGGTGATTTAGATTAGTGTTTGTAATACCTTGCTTATACTGTATCACGTGTAGGGTCAGTGTATTCAATACATATGAAGTTCTTATGTGTATTGGGATGCACTGATACTATACTGTGATTATTTACGGTGTTTGGTGTATTTTATATCTAAGTGTGACTACTGTATATGTTAATAAATATTACCCTTTATTTACTATGCAGTCATATACACTTACTCCGTAGCAAAGCAATTAGACTAACATTAATATAAGAGAAAGGTAGGGAAGCTAGGCATAACCCAAGTGACCCTGATAATAAAGGAGGTGGTAAGAGTGGGTGACACTAGCTAGTGAACCCCACCATTACCCCAGCCCTTTAACAATACTATATATTTATTAATATCAGTTCATCAGAAAACATGTGCAAAAGACAACCCCCCCCCCCATATAGAAGATCTATAGGACTTAAAGAGGCTTTGTCACCACATTATAAGTGCCCTATTTCCTACATTAGGAGATGGGCGCTATAATGTAGGTGACAGCATTGCTCTTTATTAAGAAAACCGATCTATTTTCACCACGTTATTAGCGATTTTAGCTTTATGCTAATTAGTTTCTTAATGGACAACTGGGCGTGTTTTACTATTGACCAAGTGGGTGTTGTACAGAGGAGTGTATGACGCTGACCAATCAGGGTCATACACTTCTCTCCATTCATTTCCTCAGCACATAGGGATCCTTTTAGATCAGTATGTTCTGTCTTATACGAACACATTAACGATACTGAAGTGTTTAGACAGTGAATAGACATTCCACGGGATGTCTATTCACAATCCCGGCACTTCGTTAACGTTTCTGTGGTAGTTACAGCAGAGCAAGCGAAATCTCACGAGATTACGATGTAGGTGGCAGGTTACAACGAGATTACGCTTGCTCTGCTGTAACTACCACATAAACGTTAACGAAGTGCAGGGATTGTGAATAGACATCCCGTGGAATGTCTATTCACTGTCTAAACACTTCAGTATTGTTAATGTGTTCGTATAAGACAGCACATAGTGATCTAAAAGGATCCCTATGTGCTGAGGAAATGAATGGAGAGAAGTGTATGACCCTGATTGGTCAGCGTCATACACTCCTCTGTACAACGCCCACTTGGTCAATAGTAAAACACGTCCAGTTGTCCATTAAGAAACTTATTAGCATAAAGCTAAAATCGATAAAGTGGTGAAAATAGATCGTTTTTTTAAATAAAAAGCATTACTGTCACCTACATTACAGCGCCCATCTCCTTATGTAGGAGACAGGACACTTATAATGTGGTGACAGAGCCTCTTTAAACCTGGTGGATTTAAGTAGCGACGTATTGCAATGTATTCAGTGCTTCCATTTTTTACTAAACTTTCCTTTTCCGAATACAAGAAACATTATGTGATGGACTTTAGACTAATGACTTTAGTGCAACGATTGAATATAAATTAAGTCGTATCTTAAAACAAAGTGCTGGATCAACCTGAGACAATCAATGCAAGTTTTATTAAGTTGGAAACAACTGTGATTGTGTTTGGATTCTCTGAATACTTTCCTAAGATTCAAGGGTAACTAAACTTTTAAAAAGCTTTTGACATGTCACAGTGACGTGTCAGAAGTTTTGATCGTGGGGGTCTGAGCACCGAGGGTCCCAGCGATCGCTTAAACTAAGTGGCAGAAGTCCTCGGGTTAGCGCTGTGCCGCTTAGTTTCTGATCGGCTTTCCTCGGAAAGCCAAGTGAGTGGTGTACGGACTTAGACTTTCTATTGTGCCAGCACACCGCTCATTCGGCTTTGAGGAAAACTGATCAGAAACTAAGCGCCACAGCTCTCACCCGAGCGCATCTCCAGCTTCGTTTAGGCAATCAGTGGGGGTCTTCGTGCTCAGACTAACCACTGATAAAAAAAAAAAAACATTTCACATGTCAGAAGTTTTGAAGAGTTTACTCTATAATGTCTATCATATTAAGGAAACTAATCCAGGTTAGCTTCATGTCTTCATCAGTTTGGATTTAATATTCTGTAAAACTCCACTTCATTGTGCCGTGCTAGATCTTTAGGAGCGATATTTTACAATTAGTTATATGCAGTTAACCCCTTTCCCTCTTTGGCCACTTTTGACCTTCCTGACAGAGCCTCATTTTTCAAATCGGACATGTTTTACTTTATGTGGTAATAACTTCGGAATGCTTTTACCTTTCCAAGCGATTGAGATTTTCTTATGACACATCGGACTTTGTTACTTGCAAAATTTGCTCGATACATTCAGTATTTAATTGTGAAAAACACCAAAATGTAGGGAAAAATTGAATTTCTTTAAATTTAAGTGTATCTGCTTGTAAGACTTACAGTTATACCGAATTAACATCCCACATGTCTACATTAGATTGGCATAGTTTTTTGAACATCCTTTTATTTTTCTAGGACGTTATAAGGCTTAGAACTTTAGCAGCAATTTCTCACATTTCAAGAAAATTTCAAAAGGCTATTTTTACAGGGACCAGTTTGTGAAGTGGCTTTGGGGGCCTTATATGTAAGAAACCCCCAATAAGTCACCATTTTAAAAACTTCACCCCTCAAAGTATTCAAACCAGCATTTAGAAAGTTTCTTAACCCTTTAGACATTTCACAGGAATTAAAGCAAAGTAGAGGTGAAATTTACAAAATCTCATTTATTTTGTTGCAGAAATTAATTTTTAATCCATTTTTTTTGTAACACAGAAAGATTTACCAAAGAAACGCAACTCAATATTTATTGCCCAGATTCTGCAGTTTTAGGAAATATCCCACATGTGGCATTGCGTGCTAATGGACAAGCACTGACCTCAGAAGCAAAGGAGCACCTAGTGGATTTTGGGGCTTTTTTTATTAGAATATATTTTAGGCACCATGTCAGGTTTGAAGGGCTCTTGAGGTGCCAAAACAGTGGAAACCCACCACATGTGACCCTATTTTGGAAACTACACCCATTACGGAAATTATCTAGAGGTATAGTGAGAATTTTGACCCCACAGGTGTTTTGCAGAAATTCTTGGAAGTAGGCCATGAAAATGAAAATTTACATATTTCCAAAGAAAATGTAGGTTTAGCAAATTTTTTCTCATTTCCACAAGGACTAAAAGGAGAAAAAGCACTGCAAAATTTGTAAAGCAATTTCTCCCGCGTAAAAAAATACCCCCACATGTGGTAATAAACGGCTGTTTGGACACACGGCAGATCTTAGAAGGGAAAGAGCGCCATTTGGCTTTTGGAGATCAGTTAGCAGGAATGGTTTGCGGAGGCCATGTCGCTTTTACAAAGCCCCTGAGGGACCAAAACAGTGAAAATGCCCAAAAAGTGACTCCATTTAGGAAACTATACCCCTTGAGGAATTCATCTAGTGGTGTAGTGAGCATTTTGACCCCACAGGTGTTTCATAGATTTTATTAGAATTGGGCAGTGAAAATAGAAACATTCCCTTTTCTTCAAGAAGATGTAGCTTTAGCTCAAAATTTTTCATTTTCTCAACAAATAAAAGGAAAACAAGAACCCCAACATTTGAAAGCAATTTCTCCCGAGTACGGCAATACCCCATATGTGGTCATAAACTTCTGTTTGGACACACTGCAAGGATCAGCAGAGAAGGAGCGCCATTTGGCTTTCGGAGTGCAGATTTTGCTGGATTGGTTTCTGGTCACTATGTCGCATTTGCAGAGCACCTAAGGTACCAGTACAGTGGAAACTACCCAAAAGGGACTCCATTTGGGATACTACACCCCTTGAGGAATTAATCTAGGGGTGGAGTGAGCATGTTAACCCTGCAGGCGTTTTGCAGAAATTAGTGTGCACTCGATGTTGCAGAGTGAAAATGGGACTTTTTCCATAGATATGCCAATATGTGGTGCCCAGCTTGTGCCACCATAACAAGACAGCTCTCTAATTATTATGCTGGGTTTCCCGGTTTTAGAATCAGCCCACATGTGGCCCTAATCTTTTGTTTGGACATTTGACAGGGCTCTGGAGTGAAAGAGTACCATGTAAAATTGTGGCCTAATTTGTCGATTTACAAAGTATTGGTTGACAATTGCAGGGCTCCGATGTGAAATAATAAAAGAAACCCATGAGAAGTGACCCCATTTTGGAAACTACACCCCTTAAGAAATGCCTTGAGGGGTGCAGTGAGAATTTTCACCCACAGGTCTTTTCCATGAATAATTGCGCTGCCGAATGGTGCAAAGTAAAAATTAAAATGTTTCCCTAGATATGCCATTTCAGTGGCAAATACGTTGTGCCCGGTTTGTGCCACTGGAGACACCACAAAAATTGTTAAAAGGGTTCTCTCGGGTATGGCGATGTCGTCGTTGGAAGTAAACTGCTATTTGGGCACACTGTAGGGTTCAGAGGGGACGGATCGCCATTTGGATTTTGGAGCGTAGATTTTGCTTGGTAGTAGTTTCATTTGGAGTTTTACTGGTATTTCAGTTTGGGGACACATGTAAGCCGAGCAGAGACCATCAGGGGCATAGTCAGGTGGTATAATAATGGTGTAAAAAAAAAATAAAAAAAATAATCATCCATAAATGTGTGTTACGCTGTGAAGCAATCCTTTCTGCACAGGCCGGTGTCGCACTGATATATGGCGTCCTTACTTATCCCCCTTTTGGTCCACACTCTGCACCTTTGCAGTTTGGGGAATTTTGCTGAGAAAGTGTTGTCCTGGTATAATACATGCACCCTCGCTTACAGCAGATATGTTTGGGCCCTACACATCCTGGTTCCCTTATTTTAGGGCCTTGATAAGTCGCCTCTTGAAAACACAAATGTTCCCCTTGAGCCTGTACTACTACATACTTTTTTATTTCCTGACTTACTGGAGCCTTAACTAATTTTATTTTTTCATAGACTTGGTGGTATGAGGGCTGTTTTTTTGCGGGACAAGCTGCAGTTTTTATTGGTATAATTTTGGGGTACATGCAACATTTTTTCCTATTTTTTGGGAGGCCAGGTGACCAAAAAAAACTGCAATTCTGGCATAGTTTTTTTAGGGGTTTTTTTATACAACGTTCACCATGCGTTATAAAATTACATGTTAACTTTAATCTGCAGGTCAGTGCGATACCTAATTTATAGCACTTTTTTTTAGGTTTTACAACTTTTTGCACAATAAAATTACTTTTGTAAAAACAATGTATTTTTTCTGTCGCCATGTTTTGAGAATCATAACATTTTAAATATTTTCATCGACGGAGCTTTCTGCGAGACGAGCCATAGTTTTTATTGGTACAATTTTTCGATACATGTGACTTTTTGATCACTTTTTATTCCAATATTTGTAGGGCAAAGTGAACAAAAAAACTAAATTCTGGTATAGTTTTTTACGCCGTTCACTGTGTGGAATAAATAACATAATATTTGTACAGTTCAGGCTGTCATGGTCGTGGCAATACCAAATATGTATGGTTCATTTTTTTCAATAATAAAAGGACATGGCGATTGTGTTTTATTTTATTACTTGAAAACTTTCATTATATGTTTTAAAACATTTTTTATTTTTTTTAAGTCTCACTAGGAAACTTGAAGGTCCAACGGTCTGATTTTTGTTTTTCTAATACATTGCACTACCTATGTAGTGCAATCTATTAGATCTGTCAGTCATTCACGGACAGCAAGCCGATTAGGCTTCGCCTCCCTGCGGGGCCTAATCGGCTTCCGTAATGGCAGAGCAGGAGACCGTTGTTAGGTCTCCTGTTGCCAGAGCAGCAGTCGGCAGCCCTGTAATTGCAGGGCAGAGCTGCCGATCTGCTAGCAACCTCCAAGACCCTAGACGAAGCATTAGCGAAACGCGCGTCGGGTCTGGCAGCGGACCCCCGGTCTTGATCTCCTGGCTATTCCCGTACTTGACAGTTGTAGGTATTTTGTTGCTCAAATGTGATATCCTCATTGCCTTTATACTTTTTTATAGCCTATATACCAATCTGTGAAAAGAATGTCATTTCTACTGCCTGTTCTATAAACTTAATATTTATATAATTCAGCATTTTTTGGGGGTCCTGTGACCGGATTATTATCTGGTTGATCCGCTGCGTGAACATTGATTCCATCTTTTATCTGCGAGGGTTATACGTTTCTTATTGTATTTAATGTTGTTTGTGTGTATGTGTCTAATTTACTTCAATAAAGGATTTTTTTTGTATTTTTTCAAGTATATGGTCGTGACCGTTTTTTCTTTGTTGGTTCAACCTCCAAGATGCAGCAATCGCTGCATCTAAGAGGTTAATGGCAGGAATCGGAGCTAGCTCCAGTTCCTGCCGTTACGCTGGCTCAGCTCCTTAGCTGGCCCCATCTTGCTGTCTGCTACAGAAGCCTTTCAGTAGGCTTCCGTGCTAAGCAGACCGGGAGGCCAGTATTAGGCCTCCAGTTGCCACTGCAGCCACCGGAACCCGACGGGCTGCAAACTCCTTAAATGCAGCGATCGCTTTTGACCACTGCATTTAAGGGGTTAATGGCAGGGATCTAAGCGGATTTCGGTCCCCGCCATTACAGCAGGGTGTCAGCTGTAACACACCGCTGACATCCGGCGATGATGGCACGGACTAAGCTTCTGAGCCGGAGCCATCCATTTTTCATATGGCTACGGAAAAATGCGGGAAGCACTGTCTTTCTATGACGTATCCATACGACAGATGTCGAGAAGGGGTTAAACCCTACATCTCACAAAGAGTTATTTATGACTGACTATTAAGATAAACATTTACTGCTAGAATACAGTAATTTATCTTGATGGAAGTTAATGATGAATGATTATTTATGGGATATTTCCCAGGCTAACTCTTGAGGACTTGCTGATCAGAACTTTAAGAATTGGAGCCCAGGAGCAGCACCATAAAGATTTTCATTCTAATGGTGTCTTGATTTTCACCTTAAAAATGATTATCTGCATTGGACTATCCAGGTCACATGACAAGTCGCCATTATTGATGGCTCATCACACGAAAACAAGAAATAACAACAAGAAAAGTGAACGGTGACCCAAGAAGCAAGGGAAAAGTGAGTGGTTAGAAAGGCAATTATATTATTATTATTATAGCAATGCAATGTTTTTCATATCGTCGGGAAAAAAAACTTTAGAGAGCACCTGTCAGTCACTCGGGCTACTTGCGATGTCTACTACATTTAGTGGAGACAAAATATGCAGGTTACACAAATTTCTGAGTCCGCCCACTGCATAATGTCTAAATGTAAATTTTCTCTCCGTGCTTACTGAACGGGTGGCTTTTCCAGGTGTGGAGCCGGAGAGCTGTACTATGTGCGCTGACCAATCAAATGTCCAGCCCCTGCTGCTGAAACATTGAGTGAGAACCTGCAGCCACATCTCCCTCCACCCCCTTCCTCATGTCTTCTATGCATGGTTTCTCACCAAATGGATGGATATACAGTGACTCTTCAGGCAGGCAAAGGGGAATTATAGGTGGCTGGAAGGTGAGGAAGATGCCACTTTGAAATGGAGCTGTGCCATATATATTTGCAATCACATGAACTACTGATTTATGCAAAAAATAAATTATAATGTCAGGTACAGTTTAATAAACCCTTAGTTATTCCCATCTCAGACATTTATGGCATATCCACAGGGTCACCCGAAACCTGTCCCGTCTGGTGATGTGGCCGCTGATTTTAGACGGGGACTATGTGAAGGTGGTAACACATGCGCTCTGCTCCCTCTATTCTGTTTAATGGAATTTACGGAAATAGCCGAGCAGTACTTGCTCAGAAGAAAACCAGAGCGCCCGCATTTGTGGCCACCTCTCCACATAATCCCCGCCTGGACCTGGCAGCCACCCCACCAAGTAGGACAGGTTTTGGATGACTCCCGTTGAATTTAGTTGAAGGACCCGCATATATCAGACAAGGCTTGATATTTTATCTTCTCTTCCAGGTTAATAATGTCAAAAGTTTTGAAGTTGTTAGAGATAGGTCAACTACCTGCTTAGCTCATTAAGGCCACATGCACACGACCATAGCACGGACGGCAGCGGAGTGTCATCCGCGGGCCACCTGCAAATCACGGACCGTGTACACATGGATTTCAATGAGCCTAGACCACAAATGCGGCCTGTAATAAGACATGTCCTATCTTTTTGCGTCCAGGCTCCCAGCCAGTGCATGAACTGTGGAAACCACGGTCGTGTGCATGGGCCCATAGCAATGAATGGGTCCGCAATTCACCCGCAGATTTTTGGGTGAATTGCAGACGCAAAAACACAATTGTGTGCGATGATACTTTGCGGCTGTCCGTGACGCAATCACAGGCCGTTCACACAGCTACGGTCGTCTGCATGATGCCTAACATGGCCAGATCAGTAGAGTATCAGATGAGTCTGTCAATCATTCAAGAGGTATTGACTTTAGTGGTCATCACTGGCCGTTACATTCCCCTGTGTTTTAGATCATATGATGGAAATAAGGTAAACGAAAGGCAAACATCAGGCTCTACAAAAATGAGAAGTGTTTGGCGCTTCATTGAAATAAATACATATGGACTTTGCACCTCCACACAGAATGACGTTCCTCTAACTTGCACTATGACCATCAATATTCGCAAAAAATATCATGAATATATGACATATGAAAATATCAAGAATTATGATGAATATACTCAGCAGATGGGTAAACTAATACATATACGAAAGTAGTAGAAATAAATTTAGTTCGTGTCTAATTCTACAACAATGACTGCAAAAAATTTTTGGATTATTTTAATTAAAATTCTTCTAAGGCTCCTATTGCTAGTTTTCTGTCAAAACCTCACATACCATCCATACAGTGACACATTGAGGTCTCATTTTCAGAACTACTCCTCTCATAGTCTTTTTGAAGGTGTAATAAAATGACACATGGCTCCTATGCATGGTCACACAGGAGTACTATTAGTGCATCTCTGCCAGGCTCACAGATATGTGGCACTGCGCTCCGAGAGGCTATGTTTAACAAGATTGCTAATGACCTCAGCACAGACCTTTCCATTAATGCGCTTCTAAGCAAATTTGTTGTAATATTAACACAGCCACAAACTAGTACATCATTCTTGATTTCAGAGGAAATGAGCGGGTTCTTGTCACACGGAGGTCACAGATTCATCCTTTAATATAAGGGGATTTCAAAAAGGCCCAGCCAGCCGTCAAATTACCCTGTCTTGAAGATCAAAGCATCGCCTGTTCTACTTAAAATCGCCCTTCTCTTTGGTTTACGATGCAGTTATAAAAAAAATTGGTGTCCTATCATACTTTAAGCAAGGTAAGATGTAAAATAATTTTTAACATACTGTAAGCCACAAAAAAAAAATAAAAAAAAATAAAAGTATGAACCGTACTTTCCTTTGTATTTCCATTAGACATCTCTTGTTCCACTTTCCACAACAAGTTAGGACTGCCAATGATTATATGGACCATGGCTAGTGTTCAGCCCTTAATTCTGGAGCCGCCATAGGACACTGATGTCTCGGTCTGTGGGTATGTGGACCCACTAGGCCACACCACCGTAGCGGGGAGGCAGCTGGCCAAGCAACAGAGCACCCAATCAATACAAAGTCCCGCTCTAGTGTACCTGAATAGTCCAGACAGTGGCCAAGGCTTTAGCACGGATGGAGGTGGGTGCAGCAGGTTGCGCCAGATGTAGCGGATGATACTGGGAGTGGTAGAGGACACTGGACAAGGCCGATGACAGCAGGTGCAGTAGGGCACGACTCCAACACTAATAGGCTCTGGAACAAGGACACCGCACGGGATACAGGTAGTAGTGCACGGGGAAACAACGGGAACAGGATAACACTAAGGAACCATTTGCAAGACTGACATGGGAATACTAACAACGCTCAGGCAAGTTATCATGGCCCTTCTTATAGGCCAGGGAACTCCTGGGCTAGATGATGATTCCCTAGGGGACACAGCAGACTGGACGTGAACCATATCAAGAAAAAGTGCTGCTGTCCAACACACATTTTGTTGGTCTATAAATGTGATGGGGTATATGGAGTAATATTACCTGGTGCCCTCCAGTAGCCCTCCTATACCGTGGATCGGCCGTTTTAGGGTCCACTCTGTTATCTCAAAATGGCCACAGAGCTTCTTAGACTGAGTCACATGAGCAGCTCTGGCCAATCGGTGGGAGCGTCTCAGATTCCGTCTAAGAAGTGCCACAGCCATTTTTGGGACATAACAGAGGGGACCATGAAACGGCAGATTCACAGCAAATGGGCACAACTGGAGGACATCAGATATTACTCCATAAATACCCTCATATTTAAATGTTGTCCTGAGATCGGAGGGTTGCTTTAAATTAATCTGTGGTTTAATTGAGAGGCAATCCTTTTATTGGCACCAAACACGGACCATTCATAGAGTTGTGTGAACGAAGTCCAAGAGTCTAATCTTTAGGAAAATGATGAAGACTAGGGTTATCAAGTAAATAACATTGGTGAAAACATGATTTTATTTGACCCCTAATCCCAATAAATAACAGTAAATTGATCTATAAAGCCAAATGTCTGTTTGCTAGGGGCCACACTGCTGTTCCCCGATTTCGAGAACAGGAATTCCCAAACCCCTTTACCTCCTCACTTCACCCCCGCAGTGAGGGAAACTGAGTGGTGCAGCGGTTGAACATGTGCGCTGCTGCTCCATTTAAAGTCTATGGGATTGATGGAAACATACAAGTACAGTGCTCGGCTGTTTCCATCAGTCCCATAGACATTGACTGGAGCTGCCGGTGCATACTCGACCGCTGCTCCATTTAAGCTTCTCATCTCTGCAGGAGGGGGAATAAATAGGATTGTTCATGCAATTCATTAATGCGCCTACTCACTATGGGGGATGCAGTGAGGAGGGTTTACAACCCGCGTTCTCTTAACCAGTGGGGGTCCCAGCAGTGCTGCCCCTAGCGTTAAGACAATTATCATTATAAAATTGTTGATTCTTGTACAACCCCTTTAAAAGGTCCTTTTACACTGGCAGGTTTGGGGACAAACTAACATTACAATTGTTAGTCACAATAAAGGTTTCATCCTGTCGGCAGCACATCAACCGTTGACACAGTGAGATGTGCTGCTGATAGGTGTCCATTTTTCTGGCCGCATAGAAGAGGTGATCAGCCGAGGAACGAGCATTTGTTTTTTCACCGGCTGATCGCTGCTCTGTTTACACAGGGCAAGGATAGGGAACAAGCACTCATTCGCCCAATCGTTGGTCTATGTAAAAGGGTTTTAAGTCTTGGTGCTACCATCTGTACCTCAATGCTGCCTTTGGCAAAGTGGCTCATGCAGCAGAACGGCCTTAAGCCCGTAATTATGGTCCATAATTACGGGCACAGACAGACAGTTTCCTGCATTTGCGGACCATGCGGTCATTATAAAGTACGGGAGCACGGTCCGTGAAATCAAATTAAAAGGACATGTCCCATGTTTTACAGAAGGTTTCTACGGCACCGACACCTTCCCGTAAATATACAGGAAAATGTCAGTCGGCCATAGAAGTGAATAGGTCCGTAATTACAGAAGAAATTGTCAGTAATGTATGGGGACAAACAATAGTTACTATGATGATTCGTCCCTATGAATTTGCATCATGTCAGCAGCTCTCCCTGTTTACACAGGGAGATGTGCTGCGGAGTAGTGTCCATTTTTTGGTTTGCATAAAAGATGCGATTAGCCAATGAACGAGCGTTTGCTCATTAATCGACAGATCGCTGCATGTTTACACAAGGCAATGATCGGGAACAATCGTTCATACAAGAGCTCATTCAAACAAATCGGCTCGTGTAAAGGGGCCTTGAGGCATGATATACTTTTGTTTTCCCGGTTTACTTTTTCTTTTCTTGAATGCAGACTCTCAGTCGGCGCAGAAAAGACATATACATTTTAGATATCCAATCTAAATTACACGGCACAGAGTATAATTGATGTCTTTCTGGGAAGTTTTATCAGAACAAGACATTAATTTACTGAGTCTTTGCAGAACAATCAGGTTTTGTTACAATATGTTCTCTTCTGTTCCATCTAATGGTAATTTTGATTTTAACTTGACCTTCATTAACATTTCTCCACTGCAAATCTTCCTGCCTTGCATGGTCCATTTCTTCATGAAACTTTAATGCGTCTAACCTCATACTTGCTGCTTAGAAATACACAGAGTAGTGATAGTCTTACTGCTTTAATAATTATTCAAATGTATTGTAATTCTAATATTATAGCAGGTAACGTCTACTGGCATGTTATTATAGTAAAGGGCAACACAACCATTTTTGCCCTTTTACATTATGTGCATAGGTTTATATGAACTTGTTAAAGATAAATAGCTGTAAAAGCAAAACTCACCACTGGTGCCAGGGCTGACAAAACAGGCATCATTGGGTACGAATAATGAGATGAACAAATAATCACGTACTTTGAGGCCCAGATCCTGCTTTCAGGGGGAGCAAAGATTTGACCGGTCAGCCTTTGGTCCTCTAAAGATTAAGAATAGCAGTTTTATAGGTGTCTGGCAGCTACTTTTCTCCGACCGTCACTGAATAAAACATGGTAATGGAGGAATCCGGTTTATAGTTTGATACTTAAACATTTTGCCGAAAGCCATTTAATGCCTATGATTTCCTTAGGCCGAGTTCCCACGTAGCGTAAATGCTGTGGAATTTCCGCAACAGAATTCTGTGAAGAAATTCAGCAGCATTTACAGTAGTAGCAAAGTTAATGAGATTCAAACAAATGCCATCCACACGCTGCAGAATAAAAATGTGCAGCGAAAACATACATAAAATTGTCAGTGTGTAGATTTTAAATCTGTAGCATGTAAAATTTATGTTGCGCATTCGTTGCTCTTCTGTCGCAGGTTTTTCGCATTGAATTCAATGGGAGTATAAAACCTGCAACAAATAGCGGGCTTTGCAGCGAAAATGCTGCAATTCCACCGCAAAAATCTAAAAATGAGAAAAAAAAAAAAAAAAATTTCCCTTGGTTTGAAAGTTATAAAAAGAAAGTACTTACTCCCCGGGCATTGTCATAGCAACAGATTGCTCTGTTCTCCATCCAGGCTGGCCTCCTAGGATGACGTTTCATCCCACGTGACTGCTGCAGCGGTCACATGGGCTGGAGCATCACCTCTAGAGGCCGGTTTGCACAGAGAACAAAGGGACGTGTCACCATGACAATGGCCGTGGGCAAGTAAAGACTTTGGTTTCCGCAGCAGAGATTCCACCCAAAAAAACTGCACCACAGGTTTTTGGGCGGAATTCCCTGCTGGTTCTAGGTCAGATATGCTGCATACTTTTAGGCAGCATACCAACCCACATGAACCCCGCCTTATCGTTGCAGTCTAGGGGCTAACGGTCCACCCAGATTGTATTTGACCCCCAGCAATATGAATAAAATTAAAACGGTATTCACATCTTAGAAGATAAGCCATAACATAATCAGTGACGTTTAACCTCTGGGACACAGTCGATCCTAAAAACGATGGGTCTCTTCAGCTTTTCTGCAACACAGCCTTATTCAAATGAATGGGGCTGTGTTGCAGTTCCCTATATAACAGGTGGCTGGGATAATCAGTGCAGGTAAAAGCTGTGAGATAGCTGCAATACTTAACTAGCGTTGCAGATCCTTAATCATACGGATTGGTGGGGGTCCCAAGTCAGAGCCCCAAGATTAACAGATGGCATATCCTAGTGATATACCATCACTTAAGGTGGAAAAAAAAACCACAAAAACCTTCAAGCGCTCCTAGTCTGGATGGGCCTGCTTGGCTACAAACTATTAGGCTAGTTTCACAAAGGGCGGATACACTGCGCAAGATCACACCGCGTATCCGCCCTGGTTGCCGCAAGGAATTCAGGCCGAAAAAACACACCAAATTGTGGCGCAGTTTTACAGCCAGAATGTCTGCTGTGTCGCATTGCCTCTTTGGCTGTGATCGGCAATGCGACTATGCCTGAAGACAGGTTCACATAGAAGGTCTAGGAGCGCGTTATCTGGCTGAAGGCACGTTCATACTTTCTATGTGAGGAAGTATTCAGGCATACTAGCATTGCTGATCGCAGTAGAAGAGACAAAGTGCTCGGGTGAGCGCTTCTGCCTGTTCATTTCAGAGATCGTGGGGGGTCTTGGCACCCGGACCCCCACCGACCCAAACTTCTGACATGTCACTGACAGGTCAAAAGTTTCCTGAAATGACAGTTACTCTATTGAAATATTTACACATAGGGGCTGCACCCTTATTTAAAGGGTGGATTTTTCTATATGGACAATGATGTACCCCTGGAGAAAATACTAAACTCAAGCATATTACTGGGATTGTCTAGTTTGGGGAACACCATCTAAAATGGTGGCCCATATTTGCGGAAAATATTTATAAAATAATTCAATTGAACCTATTCAGCGCACACAAGCCCATGAACTAATCCGATGATGGGAAGATCCTGCTATTAAGTTACAGAAACAGGTAGCGTTGCCTTATAAAGGAAAAGTTACTTCTTAGAATTGGCATCTACACAAAGGTTAAAAATAAAATATTTCGTCTTTATCGCAGGAAACAAACAATTACATTCAAGTGTATAGTCATAAATCACGGATAAAAGAATTTATTCTAGGTATCTGAAATCAGTACAAATTATAGAATGCAAGAGTTTGACAGTTGTAGAAAGGGAAGGATTCATAGCTCTTTTTGGGGGCCTTACCTCTTGACCTTCTTCTACAATAAAATTAGAAGCTGCAGCAAATGTTACTGCGAAGGTTGATGTTTGTGGTAGGTTGTGAGACTTTGTGCAGTGTTATTTATGGGTTCGCATGGAAAGCATTACATTTTAGCTCGTGGTCTCTTATTTTCTCCTAACCAATACGCAGGGAGTTTTAGAAGTTACTGGTGGTTTGAACTAAATATAAGTAAATATTAAGAAAGCTCAGGCTTTAAAGATCATGAATGAAATAGACAAATAAGATTTTTTTTTTCCAGTTTCCTTTTTTAAACAAGAGCCCATCATCAGATGCTTAATGCTAAATATTCTAATAAAGATAAGCCATTGTGGTCATTTGTGCCCATTTATGAGCCCTCAAGTGCCAAAAAAAGGTAAGCAAAAGCTATATGTAAATGACACGGAGCCCTCTCAGCCATCTTATAATGAGTCTTAAAGGGTAACTAAACGTTTAACAAACTTCTGACCTGTCATAGCAATAGGTGAGAAGTTTTCATGGGTGGGGATCCGAGCACTTCGATAAAACGAAGCAGTATGTTGATCATACACACATCCGTTTTCTTTGTGGATCTGTGTGTCTGTTTCGCAAAGTTAAAGAATATGCCCTATTCTTGTTTGTGGTCCGTCTCACCCATTCTAGTGTATAGGTCTGCAGAGAAAAAAGAAAAAACGAACAGCACAAAGAAAGCCACTAGGATTAGAGTTTTCCATTTTTCCACAAAACGGAAACAGTGGTGTGCATGATGCCTAAGAGATGGGGAAACGGACCTAGAAAACGTATAGAAAGGAAGCACGACATATACGTCGACGTGCCCATAGACTTTAGTGGGCAAAATGATATGCTAAAAGGGTGTATTTTGACATACATTTGTCCAGGATACATCATGGTCCTGCAGCCCCAATTTCGAAAGGTACAGTTGACGGTACTTGTCAATACAAATGTATAACAGAAGAAAAGAAAAAAAAAAAAGTGTACTTGCAAATGCAACTTAAGGGTGGATTCACACGAACGTGTATTGGGTCCGTGCGGTTTTCACGCACCACGCACAGACCAATACAAGTCTATGGGGCAGTACAGACAGTCCGTGCTTTTTGCGCAGCGTTTGTCCGCTGCGCAAAAAGCGCGACATGGTCAATATCTCCGCGTATTTCGCGCATCACGCACCCATTGAATCCAATGGGTGAGTGAAAACCACGCAGGTCACACTTCCGTGCGAACCGACTGAAACAGCGCACCAGCTGTCAAAAGGATGAATGTAAACAGAAAAGCACCACATGCTTTTACAAACATCCAAACTGAGTGTCTGAGATGAGCGAACCCGGACAACCGAACCGAACTTCGCCGGTTTCGGCCGAACTCGTTTTGGCCGAACACGGCAAAAAAATTTCCGGTACGTGACGTCAGGAGATAGTCACTGTCCAGGGTGCTGAAAGAGTTAAACTGTTTCAGCACCCTGGACAGTGACTTCCGATCCCAATATATATGAACGTGTAAAAAAAAAAAAAAAAGATGTTCTGACTTACCGATAACTCCCGGCTTCTTCCTCCAGTCTGACCTTCCGGGATGACAATTCAGTCCAAGTGACAGCTCCAGCCAATCACAGGCCAAGCACAGGCTGCAGCGGTCACATGGACTGCGGTGTCATCCAGGGAGGTGGGGCCCGATGTCAAGAGAGGCGCGTCACCAAGGACGCATCACCAAGGCAACGGCCGGGAGGGAAGTTCTCGGTAAGTACGAACTTTTTTTTTTTTTAACAGGTTTCTCGATATTGTGATCAGCATTCACTGTCGAGGGTGCTGAAAGAGTTAACTGCCGATCAGTTAACTCTTTCAGCACCCTGGACAGTGACTGACGTCGACTAGACTCATCTCTATGATGGCGGCTGCGCGAAAATCTTACACGGATGACACACGGAGCTGTCAAGTGGTTTTTGCGCGCGCAAAAACGCAACGTTCGTCTGAATAAGCCCTAACAGGCATACAGTAGCATACTTCTGGCCATATATTGGCTGGGACTGTTTCAAATACTCCCGCGGATTGTAAACACCAGACGTGGTGTGAATTTAGCCTTAGATATTCAGAGAAGGTGCTGCGGGCTTGTGAGGACTGTTACTGGACACATCAGCCTAGCAGGTCAGTGAGGGGACTCCCATCAGCATGTAGAAATGCACAAAAGAACAAGAAAATTAACCTCCGAGCACAAAACCATGGGTGTTAAAGATTATCTTCATAGGAAATAAATTGTATTTGGTCTCCGCTAACACATTTCGAGGATCAAAATGCTACTTTGACAGATAATGAGACAAGATCTCTAGAAGTGACCTTTTAAGCCCAGAAATGCGTTATAGCCAAGAATAAATAAAGTTTATCCCGAATAAAGATTATCTCCCATGGAGGTCATTGTCTATGACAGGATTGCGATATGGTTGCGCCTCAAAAGGTTTCTTTTGCTCTCAGGGGGTAATAATTCTCCTCACAGAGACCCAGATGGTGTAAGGAGTCTTACAGGCATTGCACCCTGGGAAAAAGTATGCAAATTATCTCTCCTCAGAAGGAAGAATACTGTCTCTCTAGTGCCACCTATAGGTAGCTCCTATGTACGTCAATATCCAACCTATTAAAGAGCATTGAAACATGAGTAGGGATACGTTTGTTGTGGCACGAGAGACAATTTTCTCACTTCTGGGGGGCACCTAATTTGCATGTTCTGTGTAAGCCTCAATAGTGCAATAAACATGACAAAGATTAAGTAAACGACCCAAGGTCACTGGGTACTTCAATAGGGGACATGGTTAATTGTGTGAAAGAATATATGATCGGAGATTGTTTACTCAAACTATTACTTAGCCGGCTCCATCGTAAACGACGGGAGCAGCAGGACTTTGGCTGCTGCAAACAATACCAGCAAATTTCACTCATTAAATCATTATGCGGGTGGTTTGCTTATATTTTATGCGTTTTTATCGGACCCTTCCTAATGTCCCCTCTAGGCATGGGTTATCTTATCTTGATTTCTTTTCCTGAGCTATAAGAAAGGTCATTGTGCAATTATGGCGAAATAATTTGAGCCACAAATAATGTTAGTGTGATCTTAAAAATTTTGTTCGCTCATTAAAAATAATTTAATGGGCTCATGCCAAAAAAATCCTAGTTATAATAATGTTGTAGAATTCCTTCCCTGATAAAATTAAAATATTTTAATCGTTCTATTAAAGTATTGCACTTAAAAAACAGGCTCTCAAGCCAATTACCTAAACAGGTGTAGACAAGTAGGACCAGGAGGGAGATGCAGGGTGTCTTTATATTCACTTTGCATGCACACCCAGTCTCCGTTCTTAGGCATCATGCACACTAACGTATTTTTGCATCTGCAATACACCCGCAAATCTGCAGGTGAATTGCTGACCCATTCATTGCTATGGCACCATGCACACGACGATGGTTTTCACGGTTCCTTCCAGGACCGCAAATATGAACCGCATTGTGACATCTGTAATTTGCAGAAGTGATGCTAAGCGACAACAGGAAGTCAGCATCATTGCTTTCCTTGCACTTTTTTTTTTAGATCCGTATTTTGCAGATGAGACACGGATGTACTACGCATAACATTTCATCTGCAAAATACGGGCCTCGGTCCCGGAACTTGCGGACGAGAAAATATAATGCTTTTGTGGCCACAATTCCCCCGGTAATCCAAAGGAGAATTGCGGCCCCATTCATTCCTATCGGCCCATACACACGACCGTGGTTTTCACGGTCCATACATGGCCCAGGAGCCTGGACCGCAGAAAGAACGGACATGTCTTATTATGGCCGTGTTCTGCAGTCCAGGCTCATAGAAAATAATGGACTCGGCCATATGCACAGCCCGCAATTTGCGGGCGGCTCGAGGGTGACACTTCTCAGCCGGCCGACCCGAAAATCATGGCCGTGCACGTGGCTACGGTCGTGTGCATGAGGCCTTATAGTATATCATCCTGATCCACTGTCAGTGATAAAATGTGTCCCCACACGTTTCAGCACTTAGGCCTCATGCACACGGCCGTAATTTTCGGGTCGGACGGCCGCGAAGTGTCACCCGCGGGCCGCCCGCAAGTCGTGGGCTGTGCACATACATTAATTTCTATGAGCCTGGACCTCAAAACACAGCCGTAATAAGACATGCCCGTTCTTTTTGCGGTCCAGGCCGTGGAAACAACGGTCGTTTGCATGGCCCCTTTGAATGAATGGGACCGCAATTCACCCGCAGATTTGCGGGTGAATTGCGGCCGCAAAAATAAGTTAGTGTGCATGGGGCCTTCGTTTTTCTTCTAGTGCCTCATCAGGGGTCACGCTAAGGCTGGGTTCACACGACCATGTTACATCCGTAATGGACGGACGTATTTCGGCCAGGAGTCCCGGACCGAACACAGTGCAGGGAGCCGGGCTCCTAGCATCATAGTTATGTACGATGCTAGGTGTCCCTGCCTCGCTGCAGGACAAATGTCCTGTACTGTAATCATGTTTTCAGTACGGGACAGTAGTTCCATGGAGAGGCAGGGACTCCTAGCGTCGTACATAACTATGATACTAGGAGCCCGGCTCCCTGCACTGAGTTCGGTCTGGGACTTCTGGCCAAAATACGTTCCGTCCATTATTGACGTAACATGGTCGTGTGAACCCAGCCTAACAGTTTCAAAGTTTTATTATTCTGTGCCGGCAAGCACTGTTCCGTGCTACTATGTTTCGCAAGACTTTTGGGGACCCTTGGCGTTGGGTTGCGAGCTTGCGTATTTTGGTCAGAACAACAACTAATACCCCATGTTTTTCATGGATATTTTTACTACATATACATTTTTCAGGATGCAGCCAGGTCTTATAGTGATGGGAGAGCACAATGTGCTATGGTTTGTTCTGGCATGCAGAGCAGCCCGCCTCAGCTAATAGTATTGGCGTTACAAATAGGCTGTGATTCGGCAAGATCTGCTACGCCTCACGACTGGCACATTATTCCTCCATGTATTACGCATTGTACCGACACACCATGTACTATTCACAGCACTGACCCCCATTATCACACACCGTTCTGTACTACACACAGTAATAATATACCATATATTTACACTTTTGCACTACACCAATGCTGACACCCATGTATCATGCACTTTTGTGTAATGATAGCACTGAGCTGCCACTCCCCTCAAGACTAGTGGGAGCGGCTATTACTATTTAATGCACCTGAGCACTCTCCTCCAGCATTTTTGACCTGTCTGTGTCCTGGTGGGAACAGGTGTTTACCTACCAACTCAGTAACTATTTTTTTTAAAAGTTTATCTATGTCCCTTTTTTCGGATTATGTTTCCCCGGAGTATGCACGACACTAGTTAATTGACCGCACATGTGCCGAGGAAACGCCGGCCCTATACAACTTAAGTCCCTCCCAGTGGGCAGTGTTAGGGTATGTTCACACGAGGGCGTCCGTTACGGCTGAAATTACGGGGATGTTTCAGCCTGAAAACATCCCCGTAATTTCAGCCGTAACGGCATGTGCAGGCGCTTGAACGCCGCATCCATTACGGCCGTAATTGGCGCTGCTATTCATTGGAGTCAATGAATAACGGCTCCAATTACGGCCAAAGTAGTGACAGGTCACGTCTTTGACGCGGGCGTCTATTTACGCGCCGTCATTTGACAGCGGCGCGTAAATATACGCGTGTGAACAGACAAACGTCTGCCCATTGCTTTCAATGGGCAGATGTTTGTCAGCGCTATTGAGGCGCTATTTTCGGGCGTAATTCGGGGCAAAAACGCCCGATTTACGTCCGTAAATAGGCCGTGTGAACATACCCTTAATAACGCAGGGCTCGAATCCACTTTCAGTACATCAGACGGACGTCCTGGACTGAGCAGCACCTCCAGTACGGCACCCGACCACTGCATGGTGACGAATCAAGAAGTCCCCAGTAACCTGGGGAACTCAAAGCGGTCCATCCACAGCAACGGTTATGATCAACCGCACTCAGGATTAGCGAAGCCTTAAACAAGTCCTTTCCTGTTACTTATAATTACATGTTTGTTTAAGTGCAATACTTAGAACAATTTAATAAAATTAGCATATTTTATCAGGCAAGGAAATGCGACAAATTTTTTGAACGTAACAATTCATGACACTTATGGATAGCGATTAAATTTATAATCCTATTTCATTTCAAATATTTTTAAAATATGACTTTGCGTTATATATGAAACATTCTAAATAATAGATAGGGCTCATGCACACTTTAGTGAAATTCTGTATTGTGCGTTTTTTGGGGTTTGTTTTTTTTTTTTACAGATAGCACACTGACCCATTAATTTATATGGGGCTATTCACACAGTTTTATTTTTGTGGATCCGTGTGTCCATTCCACAAAATATAAAGCAGGTCCTAATCCTGGCTGTTTTTTCTGGGGATTGTTCACACCCATTCTAGCCTATGGTGAAAAAAAAGTGGACCACCCACGTAAGGCATCCGTGTGCAGTCTGTTTTTTTGTGGATCAGTTGCCAGGCAACGACAGGGCAAGCCAATTTTGCCGCCTTCCACTTTTGTGGTCTGTGAAAACAGAAAACACACGGATGCATTACGGATGCAAAATACAGAGAAGCAGAACGGGCTAAACACAGAAACCAGACGGACATCAAAATGGACACTCGGATCCGTTTTTTACGGCCGTATAAGCGGTTAAGGGTGTGAGCATGTGGCTCTAAAGTGATTGTCTAAGAGTATAATTTAAAAAAAAAAAGGAAGCTGTGCATCTAATGTACTGGTCACTACTGTGTTGTGCCCATTGTTTACACTGCTGAGCAGTTTAGATTTGACGTGTCGAAGGCTTTTTTTGTGTGAATTGCTCTATGACAGTCCTTTGTTGAAGAAAGAACAAAGAAATACAACATATCTAATGCCCAAAATGCACCCATCTCAGTGAGATGCAGGAGAAGAAAGTGTCGCCCTCAGGCGACAAGCCTAATTTCCCAACTACCCAACAATATAAATTAAAAGTAAATCTTTATTAGCTACTTATAGCAAGACGACCACACACAGAAATTTAAAATTCTCACTACCAGAAGACCGGATGCCAATATTTTGCCTGTGGTGCAGGCATAGAGTAGCTACCGATAAGGTACGCATTGACAAGTGTAGTAGGTTAGATTGCTTGACAATAGTCAACTAAATAGATAGCATAGTGAAACCGGTCAGTGGTAGGAATTAAAAGGAATTTGAAAGCCCCCCCGACATGTTTCGCTACAGAGTAGCGTCCTCAGGGGTACACGGGGCTAATGGCGACGCGGCGAGACGGAAGCTCCTGATATGGGCCAGTAACTGACGTTTGGTGGGGGTGTGTCAGCGGGACAGCCAATCCTGTCATAGGAGACAGGTCCGTAGTGTGGAGAGGGAGAAACCGCAAATGGAAAACTGTATAAGGTTGACCAATAGCACAAGGGCTAGGGCGCAGGCGCAGAGGCACAAAATTGAACTTAGTCTATGTGTGTCACGCCAAGTATAGCGGTGCCAACTGGCGCATGCGCAGATCTCATTTGCAGTGACTCAGAAAGGGAATAGCAAATTCCCATCAAATGACAGCAGAGGCGGCGCAGGCGCAACTGCACAGTGTATGTACTCAGAGACAAAAAGTAAGTGAAATACAGAAGTGAGTGGAATTAGAAACGCAGGCACAAACGGGCAATTTTAAGTTTAGTATATATGTAGTAAACCAAGTCGGAGATAAATGAGGCATGCATGAAAGTGCACGGCTCATTGGCGCATGCGCAGATCAAATTTTTCGTAACTTGGACGGAAGATAACACATGTAATAAATGACAACAACCCTCCATCAAAACGTCACCAAGATGACAGGAATGCATCAACTTATGATAAGTATAATGTAACAAATCCACCTAGTGTGACATCATAAGGGAGGTCCACATCAAGAGAGGTGAGTCCATTCATAAATAGAGGGGCAGTAAGTACCGTCCCCTATATAAATAATTATAAGTATGTCGCCATAATTGTGTAGTACTTGTCATAAGGATAAATAGGATAAACATATATAGAAGACCCTCACACTGCATGTGTGGGGTCAGAAGAATAATCACTAAAATATTACGATACCTTGGAAAAGATACGGCAGGGAAGGAAACTTCAAAGTATAGAGTAGGAAGAACAATGTCAATAAAGTATCCACTATATTTTACTGATGACAGAATAGGTCCAAAAAAGGCTCATAGGAAGGCACTAAAAGTGAAGCCCTCATTAAGACCCATGGGGGACATGGTATTAAGGCGGTAGATCCACCGCGCTTCCTCCTGTAGGAGTCTGCGGTCAAGGTTACCTGCTCTGGGGCCCATTTTAATCTGGGTAACCCCCCAGAATTTAAGCAGCCCTGAGTTGCCCCCATGGTGCTCATGGGTATGTCTAGAGAGGGTAGTGTCCTCTTTGAGCCTGATGGTACTGAGATGTCTGGATATACGTCTTCTCAATTCTTGCACTGTTTTTCCCACGTACAACTTGGGACATGGGCATCTAGCAATGTAGACAACCCCTTTACTCTGACAGTTAAGAAACTGTTTTACAAAATAAGTTTTGCCATCGGTAGGATTAATGAAATCCTTAACGGTGGGCATATATGAACAGAAGGAGCACCTACCGCAGGGATGAAATCCCTTTACTGACGATGTAAGCCATGTAGATGGAGTACTAGTTACGGTTGAATAATGACTATGTACTAAAAGGTCACGCAAGTTTTTCCCCCTGCGGTAGGTAATACTGGGACTCTCAGAGACAGCCCCCTCCAAATCAGGGTCAGCGATAAGTATATCCCAATGCTTCCGTAGGATCTGGGAAACTAGAGGGGAACATGCATCAAAAGTGCCAATGCAACGAATGGCACTAGATGATCCGGTCTTAGCAACTATAGTTCCCTTATTGGACAGAAGGTCAGTTCTCCGAGAAGCCCTTGCCCTTGCGTAGGCCCTATGCAGACATTTCTTGGGGTATCCTCGTGCTCTAAATTTGTGAAACAATTTATCACACTCCAGTTGGAATGTTTCACTGGAGCAGTTCCGTTTCGCTCTCAAGTATTGGCCTATAGGTATCCCTTTCTTAAGGGCTGGGGGATGGTAACTTTCCCAGTGTAAATAGTTATTTGTAGCTGTGGCCTTTCGAAATATGTCAGTTTGGACACCGCCACCAGGATCCAAAGAGATCTTGAGGTCAAGGAAGTTAATGGCATGGTCATGTATCTCATAAGTGAACCTCATGCCTATATGATTCGTATTGAGTATAGACATGAAGTCAGTGAAAGTTTTGACATCCCCATCCCAAAGAATGAGGATGACATCTATATATCTACCCCAAAAGGAGATATGTGAAGTGAAAAAAATTAGATCATCGGAAAAAACCATAGTGTCTTCCCACCACCCTAAGAGATTCGCATAAGTGGGTGCACAGGTAGTGCCCATAGCCGTGCCCTTAATTTGATGATAGTATACTTGATCAAAAGTGAAATAATTGTGTGTGAGTAAATAACGTAAGAGTGATAACACAAAATTGTTATGTTGTAGGAATTGGGTACCTTTAGTGCTCAAATAATATTTTACGGCAGTGAGTCCCAGGTCGTGCTGAATGTTAGAATAGAGTGACTCCACGTCTATACTCGCTATCATTGTAGTGGAAGTGACATTGATCTCATGGATCCTGGTGACGGTGTCCTTGGTGTCCTTAAGGTATGAGGATAAGGAGGAAACGAAAGGTGACAATATTTCATTCACATAGAGACTAATACCCTGGGTCAAATTATCATTACCCGACACAATGGGTCTCCCAGGGAGGGGAAGAACTGCTTTGTGGACTTTAGGCAATGCGTAAAAGGTTGCTAAAGTGGGAGTAGAATTGTAAAGAGATTTAAATTCATCAGTAGTGATGAGATTATCATTCTTGGCGGTATTGAGGAGATTATACAATTCAGGTAAGTAGGTGGCCGTGGGGTTACTTTCCAAGATGGCGTAGGTGGTAGTGTCATCCAGTAGTTTATGGACCATACTGACATAGTCAGTACGGTCCATCACCACTATATTGCCCCCCTTATCAGAGGGCTTCAGGACCAAGTTATCATTTTTACACAGATCATCTAGTGCCATTTTCTCATTGTCACTAAGATTGCCAAATTCCTACCACTGACCGGTTTCACTATGCTATCTATTTAGTTGACTATTGTCAAGCAATCTAACCTACTACACTTGTCAATGCGTACCTTATCGGTAGCTACTCTATGCCTGCACCACAGGCAAAATATTGTCATCCGGTCTTCTGGTAGTGAGAATTTTAAATTTGTGTGTGTGGTCGTCTTGCTATAAGTAGCTAATAAAGATTTACTTTTAATTTATATTGTTGGGTAGTTGGGAAATTAGGCTTGTCGCCTGAGGGCGACACTTTTTTCTCCTGCAATTCATTAGTGTGCCTGCCAACTACCTGGGGTCTCATTTCTCTGTGTTCTATAATGCTGGGTTAATTACCCGTTATATGACCCCGTTCCTAATTGGAACAACCTACCGATTGATTTGTGCATTCGTTTCGATATGGCAGGGTTTCTGTCTAAAAGACCTAACATAGAGACACTGTCTGCTGATGCTGCCATTGTTTTCTCCGTTGAGAACATCCCATTGCACCAATTTGACATATTAACAGCTTTTAGGGACCTTCAGAAAACATATCAAAAATACGTACGATCCTGTTGGGAAGTGGCCAGCTTAGAGACCTATATACAACAAAAAATAGTATATAGGGGTCTAAGAATCAATATTTCACCTAATTCATATAGGGACAACACTGCCTTTATTAAAGGCTGGGAAGAACTCCTTACTGACAGCTCCACACGTATGCTTCAGTATTTGTTGGACTTTGAGAGACAGAACTACAGCAAGATTAGTGTTCAACTAGAGAAAGAAATTGCAGACATACAGGTTTTTCATTCTTGTCCTGAATTTAGCACCTCTGAAATCAAACTGCAAAAAAATATTGAAAAATTACAGGGAGAAATTAAGGAGCGTAAACACCGGAAATACATCCGTGACCGTAGGGATTCTGACCTGGGACAGGTTTATACATATAAAACAAACTCATATCCTATCTCAAAGCGCACAACGGTGTACACAGATTTCTCAGAATCGGACACTTCTGGCACGGAGGAACCGAGACATATTGACAATTTAAGACTGGGCACGAAACGTAAAATCAGGAACAGTAGACCTAGTCTACCTAAACGAACATTCACTACATCTAAACAAACAAGTACTAATTACCCTAACCGTGTGTTAGGATGTCCACCTACTACTTCCAGCTTTTTGTCTATGCCCTCTGCATCCTCCCTAACATCCATACCAAATACCACGAATACTCCGATCAGTCATATACAGTCTCGGTCAAATCTAAGTCAGAACCCAGGGGACAATATGGCCAATTCTGTTGCTGGCCCTCGGGCTACTTTTCCTTTTTTAGGCCCACCCAGCCTAAACTGGGGGACCAAACCTTAACATCAAACACATATTTATCAAAGGACGAAGAGTTGCAGATATTCAATCTATCCTCCTGTCATCTGAATACTCATCAGTTAACTTTACTGAAGAAGGGCCTTTCCTATACCCCTACACCAGGTTTCGATGAATTTATATGGGTAAAGGACATAAATCTATTTGCAAGGAAATTGGCCTTGCATAAATATTTTAAGGGCAACGTTTCAGATGTTGCTCGACAAGATCGTCTGGAGTCCAATACCCTGAGGGACTTGGAAGGCCTCCTCTATGAGAGCGAATTTGGTGTCACTGATGTTGTAGGGCCACTCTCATCACTACGTCCCAAGTCAAAACTCACCCCCCCCCTTCTCTCAATATAGTCATATTGACACCTTTGTTAGAATGGTCTGTAATGATCTCAAGAAGTTGAAGGGTGGCAGGTCTAAGATCTTTGGCAATCTTAGTGACAATGAGAAAATGGCACTAGATGATCTGTGTAAAAATGATAACTTGGTCCTGAAGCCCTCTGATAAGGGGGGCAATATAGTGGTGATGGACCGTACTGACTATGTCAGTATGGTCCATAAACTACTGGATGACACTACCACCTACGCCATCTTGGAAAGTAACCCCACAGCCACCTACTTACCTGAATTGTATAATCTCCTCAATACCGCCAAGAATGATAATCTCATCACTACTGATGAATTTAAATCTCTTTACAATTCTACTCCCACTTTAGCAACCTTTTACGCATTGCCTAAAGTCCACAAAGCAGTTCTTCCCCTCCCTGGGAGACCCATTGTGTCGGGTAATGATAATTTGACCCAGGGTATTAGTCTCTATGTGAATGAAATATTGTCACCTTTCGTTTCCTCCTTATCCTCATACCTTAAGGACACCAAGGACACCGTCACCAGGATCCATGAGATCAATGTCACTTCCACTACAATGATAGCGAGTATAGACGTGGAGTCACTCTATTCTAACATTCAGCACGACCTGGGACTCACTGCCGTAAAATATTATTTGAGCACTAAAGGTACCCAATTCCTACAACATAACAATTTTGTGTTATCACTCTTACGTTATTTACTCACACACAATTATTTCACTTTTGATAAAGTATACTATCATCAAATTAAGGGCACGGCTATGGGCACTACCTGTGCACCCACTTATGCGAATCTCTTAGGGTGGTGGGAAGACACTATGGTTTTTTCCGATGATCTAATTTTTTTCACTTCACATATCTCCTTTTGGGGTAGATATATAGATGACATCCTCATTCTTTGGGATGGGGATGTCAAAACTTTCACTGACTTCATGTCTATACTCAATACGAATCATATAGGCATGAGGTTCACTTATGAGATACATGACCATGCCATTAACTTCCTTGACCTCAAGATCTCTTTGGATCCTGGTGGCGGTGTCCAAACTGACATATTTCGAAAGGCCACAGCTACAAATAACTATTTACACTGGGAAAGTTACCATCCCCCAGCCCTTAAGAAAGGGATACCTATAGGCCAATACTTGAGAGCGAAACGGAACTGCTCCAGTGAAACATCATTCCAACTGGAGTGTGATAAATTGTTTCACAAATTTAGAGCACGAGGATACCCCAAGAAATGTCTGCATAGGGCCTACGCAAGGGCAAGGGCTTCTCGGAGAACTGTCCTTCTGTCCAATAAGGGAACTATAGTTGCTAAGACCGGATCATCTAGTGCCATTCGTTGCATTGGCACTTTTGATGCATGTTCCCCTCTAGTTTCCCAGATCCTACGGAAGCATTGGGATATACTTATCGCTGACCCTGATTTGGAGGGGGCTGTCTCTGAGAGTCCCAGTATTACCTACCGCAGGGGGAAAAACTTGCGTGACCTTTTAGTACATAGTCATTATTCAACCGTAACTAGTACTCCATCTGCATGGCTTACATCGTCAGTAAAGGGATTTCATCCCTGCGGTAGGTGCTCCTTCTGTTCATATATGCCCACCGTTAAGGATTTCATTAATCCTACCGATGGCAAAACTTATTTTGTAAAACAGTTTCTTAACTGTCAGAGTAAAGGGGTTGTCTACATTGCTAGATGCCCATGTCCCAAGTTGTACGTGGGAAAAACAGTGCAAGAATTGAGAAGACGTATATCCAGACATCTCAGTACCATCAGGCTCAAGGAGGACACTACCCTCTCTAGACATACCCATGAGCACCATGGGGGCAACTCAGGGCTGCTTAAATTCTGGGGGGTTACCCAGATTAAAATGGGCCCCAGAGCAGGTAACCTTGACCGCAGACTCCTACAGGAGGAAGAGCGGTGGATCTACCGCCTTAATACCATGTCCCCCATGGGTCTTAATGAGGGCTTCACTTTTAGTGCCTTCCTATGAGCCTTTTTTGGACCTATTCTGTCATCAGTAAAATATAGTGGATACTTTATTGACATTGTTCTTCCTACTCTATACTTTGAAGTTTCCTTCCCTGCCGTATCTTTTCCAAGGTATCGTAATATTTTGGTGATTATTCTTCTGACCCCACACATGCAGTGTGAGGGTCTTCTATATATGTTTATCCTATTTATCCTTATGACAAGTACTACACAATTATGGCGACATACTTATAATTATTTATATAGGGGACGGTACTTACTGCCCCTCTATTTATGAATGGACTCACCTCTCTTGATGTGGACCTCCCTTATGATGTCACACTAGGTGGATTTGTTACATTATACTTATCATAAGTTGATGCATTCCTGTCATCTTGGTGACGTTTTGATGGAGGGTTGTTGTCATTTATTACATGTGTTATCTTCCGTCCAAGTTACGAAAAATTTGATCTGCGCATGCGCCAATGAGCCGTGCACTTTCATGCATGCCTCATTTATCTCCGACTTGGTTTACTACATATATACTAAACTTAAAATTGCCCGTTTGTGCCTGCGTTTCTAATTCCACTCACTTCTGTATTTCACTTACTTTTTGTCTCTGAGTACATACACTGTGCAGTTGCGCCTGCGCCGCCTCTGCTGTCATTTGATGGGAATTTGCTATTCCCTTTCTGAGTCACTGCAAATGAGATCTGCGCATGCGCCAGTTGGCACCGCTATACTTGGCGTGACACACATAGACTAAGTTCAATTTTGTGCCTCTGCGCCTGCGCCCTTGTGCTATTGGTCAACCTTATACAGTTTTCCATTTGCTGTTTCTCCCTCTCCACACTACGGACCTGTCTCCTATGACAGGATTGGCTGTCCCGCTGACACACCCCCACCAAACGTCAGTTACTGGCCCATATCAGGAGCTTCCGTCTCGCCGCGTCGCCATTAGCCCCGTGTACCCCTGAGGACGCTACTCTGTAGCGAAACATGTCGGGGGGGCTTTCAAATTCCTTTTAATTCCTACCACTGACCGGTTTCACTATGCTATCTATTTAGTTGACTATTGTCAAGCAATCTAACCTACTACACTTGTCAATGCGTACCTTATCGGTAGCTACTCTATGCCTGCACCACAGGCAAAATATTGTCATCCGGTCTTCTGGTAGTGAGAATTTTAAATTTGTGTGTGTGGTCGTCTTGCTATAAGTAGCTAATAAAGATTTACTTTTAATTTATATTGTTGGGTAGTTGGGAAATTAGGCTTGTCGCCTGAGGGCGACACTTTCTTCTCCTGCAATTCATTAGTGTGCCTGCCAACTACCTGGGGTCTCTTTCATTTCTCTGTGCATCTCAGTGAGATCACCCCATGAGGTAAGCACGCTCAGTAAAAGAAGCATTACACCTAGAAATTTAGCCCTACTGTGTTTGACTCGGGTTTCACAGCCCTCAACAACATTTTCCTCACCTTAAACATAGAAATTACAATTTTCAAATGCAATTTTCCAGAGGTTTCACTTCTCTGGCCTCAGCAATTACACTGTAAGCAAGTTTCCAGGCCTGGGACATCTGCTAAAATTCCCTGGTGGTTTTTCCAGGAAATGGCAGATGTCCAACAAAGCCTTCACACTGGTGGCTCTCTTCTGATATGTGCACAGAACAGACAAAAATGGTCATTTCACAGAAATTACAGCTACAGGAATTCTGAAGACCGGAACCCCCACCCAAGAACTAAGCGAATTTAAAAAGTGAATTGGTGAATGATCAATATTTTTTAAAACCGCGCTCTAAAGGCTACACCAAGAAAAGAAAAAAAAGGGACCGCGGAAAGGTGGTGACACCTATTAAGTGTGGCGTTTGATCAGGACCACTAAAGGCCCCTTTATACTGTGCGATTATCAGGCAGACAGGCGTTCATAGAACGCTCGTTGCCGATAACTGCCCTGTGTAAACAGGGCAGCGATCAGCAGATAATCGAGCAAACGCTCATTCATCTGCTGATCGTATCGTTTGAAAAAAGTAAAATTATCATTGTCGGCAGCACATCCCTCTGTATAAACAGGGAGACGCGCTGCCAACATGATAACTTATGGGGACGAGCGATCAGAGTAACGACCGCTTGTCCCCATCCATAGCTCCATGTGACAGGAGCAAACGAGCTCCGATCAACAATGTCTCATTGATCTGCGCTCGATGCCCTTAAGGCCAGCAATTGGCTACAGGTCCGTGCAACGCGTGTGATTTTCACGCGCGTGAAACACGTTTGTGTAAATAAGGCCTAAGTTGTACTTTATCAGGGGTAAAACTCGGTCGATAAATTCATTGCTTATTTGCGAAAACACCAAAATTTTTAGAAAATTAGCAAAATCTAGCATTTTTATAAATTTTAATGTATCTGCTTGTAAAACAGAGTGATAATACCACACAAAATAGTTACTAGTTCACATTTCCCATATATCTACTTTATGATGACATAGTTGATTGAACATCTTTTTATTTTTCTAGGACGTTACATGGCTTAGAACTTTAGCACCAATTTCTCACATTTTCAAGAAATTTTTTGAAACCTTTTTTTAGGTTCCAGTTCAGAAGTAGCTTTGAGGGGCCGATATTTTGGGGAAAGCCCCATAAATCACCCAGTTAAAAACTGCACCCCTCAAAGTATTCAAAACAGGATTTATAAAGTTTAACTCGTTAGGCGTTTCACTGGAATTAAAACAATGTAGAGGTGAAATTTACTAATTTCATTTTTTTTTATTGCAGAAATTCAATTCGAATCCATTTTTTTCTGTAGCACAGGAAGGGTTTAAAGAAAAACACAACTTTATATTTATTGCCCAGATTCTGCAGCTTTTAAAATAATTCCACATGTGGCCCTAGTGTGCGGACAACCTGAAATACAGGCCTTAGGGTATGTTCACACGGCCTATTTACAGACGTAATTCGGGCGTTTTAACCCCCCGAATTACGTCCGAAATTACGGCTTGAAAGCGTTGACAAACATCTGCCCATTGAAAGCAATGGGCTGACGTTTGTCTGTTCACACGAGGCGTATATTTACGCGTCGCTGTCAAAAGACGGCGCGTAAATAGACGCCCGCGCCAAAGAAATGTCATGTCACTTCTTCAGACGTAAATGGAGCCGTTTTCCAAGGACTCCATGGAAAACAAGCTCCAGTTACGTCCGTAATGGACGCAGCGTTCAAGCGTCTGCACATGCCGTTACAGCTGAAATGACGGGGCTGTTTTCTCCTGGAAACAGCCGCGTAATTTCGGCCGTTACGGACGCTGACGTGTGAACATACCCTTAGAAGTAAAGAAGCACCTAGTGGATTCTGGGGCCTTCTTTTTATTAGAATACATTTTAGGCACCTTATCAGGTTAGAAGAGGTCTTGTGGTGGCAAAACAAACAACTAAAATGACCCCATTTTGGAAACGACACACCACAAGGCATTTATCTACAGGTATAGTGAGAATTTTGACCCCACAGGTGTCTCAGATTTTATTAGAATTTGAAAATATATATTTTTCCAATAAGATGTAGCTTTATCTAAAACTCAAATAAAAGGCAAAAAATCCCCTCCAACATTTGTAAGCAACTTCTCCAGAGTAGGGAAATATCCCATATATAATCAAACTACTGATTAAATACATGGCAGGGCTCAGAAGGGAAGGCGCACCATTTAGCTTTCGGAGCGCAAATTTTTCGTTCCTGTGCGCCATGTTGCATTTAAAGAGCCCCTGAGATACCAGTACAGTAAAAACCCCTGAGGGGTGATTCTATTGGGTAAACTCCACCCCTTGATAAATTAATCTAGGGGTATAGTGAGCATTTTGATCCCACAATTTTTTGTTGCATTTAATAAAATTGGGTTATAAAAAAAAAAAATCCAATAAGATGTAGTTTTAGGTCAAAAATTTTCCTTTTCACACGTACTATAGGAGAAAAGCACCTAACCATTTGTAAAGCATTTTCTCAGCAATACCGCATATGTGATGTGATCGCAAACTGCCATTTGTCTTTTTGAGCGCATATTTAGCAAACTTAGTTTGCATTTGCAGAGCTTCCGGAGGTAGACATTCCCTAGATGTGACTCCATTTGAGACTTTACCCCTCAAGTAATAAAATTAGGGGTGTAGTGAATATTTTGACCCCACGGGTGTTTTACATTTTCACGGCCCAATTCTAACAAATTGTAAATCTAGATTTTTTTCCAATTAATATTCAGCGCAACATTTCATTTTTACAAGGAATACAGGAGAAAAGGCACCCCATATGTGGTAGTTAACTGCTATTTGGACACACAGCCAGGCTCTAAAAGGAAGGAGCACCACTTGGTGTCAAAAAGCTAATCTTGAAAAACATCCACTCCAAAAACCATGTTGCATTGAGCGAAGGTACCAGTACAGTGGAAACCCCCGGATAAATGACCCAATTTTGGAAACTACATCCCCCAAGTAAATTAATCTAGAAGTGTAGTGATCAATTTCACCCCACAAGTGTTTTGCAGAAATTAGTACACAATAGATGCTGCAGATTGAACATTGACATTTTTTTCAGATAATTTAAGTGCCCAATATGTTGCATCCAGCTTGTGCCACTGGAGTCACACAACCCATAAATTGTTAAGCGGGTTCTCTAGAGTACAGGAATACCTCTTAAGTGGTCAAACTGAATTTTGGACACACTGCCAGGCCCAGAAGGACAGCCAGATTTTTCTTAGTAGTGGTTTTGTTTGGGGTTTTACTGGTGTTTCAGCTTATAATGTGGAGCATATGTAATCTGGGTGGAGTGCATCAGTGCATAACAGGATGATATATTAATGGGGTAAATGATAATAAATATTAATCCATGGATGTTGTGGTACGCTCAGGGCAGATTCTAGCTTTTCTACTGCCTGAGGCGAAAATGTAAATTGCACCCTCCAGGTTTTGATTGACATCCCCCTGGTGTGTTCTACATCAATAGCAGCCTCCTCCGACTCTTACGGATGCGCTGCTGCCTTGTACTGGCATGCTCGGTGTAGCCGGGCAGAGTACACCTCGATGCACGGTGCGTGCCCAGGTAGTGCAAGGCAATGGCGCATCCGAGAAAGTTGGAGGAGACTGGTAGTGATGTAGAACAGCCAGGTTGCGGTCAATCAAGCATGGAAAGGTGGGTTTGGAGGCAGGACTATGTGACTCTTCAGGATAGCAGCACCGACCCATGACCCTTTAATGAGTAATTAGCATATAGTGTGCACCGTTTAAAAGTTGATTTTATAGATTTTGCTGCATCTGAAAAACAAAACAAAAAAAAAACACAAGGGAATGTTTGGAAATATTTTCAGGTCATGTATTACTGCACGGTGGCGGTTCAAGGGGTTAAAACTACCAGACAGGTTCCCATTAAATATACAATGAATTGAAAAAAAAATCCATCTGCCCTGCAATTCTGTCATTATAGAACTATCCTATATCACTACAGTACCAGAACCAAGCTCAATACATATATACACACACAACACCAGAACCAAACTCCGTACATAAATACAATACCAGAAAAAAGTTCAGCACATGTACAGTACATATGTACGGAGCTTTGTTCTGGTGCTGTATAGAAACACCAGCACAAATGAGTGCAATCCCTGTCATATAGGTTTGTACGGCGTAGAACTATAGCTCCCAGCCCAGCCTGAACAATAGTAAGGATATGCTGGGAGTTGCAGTCCCACAAAAAAAAAAAAAATCATACCACCAACCACCTTCCTGCAGATCATACAGTGACTACAATACTGATTAAAGGCAGAACAAACATTAACATTAAGTGACTCATCGGTGACGTATTTTCATATTCTAGTTGTGCTTTCTCTTTTCTTCTCCATCCAGGTAAGACCTCTATGACGACTTTTCCCCGCCACAGCCCTTTTCTGCAGTTCACCAATCAGATATCAGCTTCTCACTTTTCAAACACTTCTGCACCTATAAACGAAGATAAAATTCTCATGGTGCCACACACTACGCCCCTAAATAGTTCCATACACTGCACCTCTAATTATAATAGCACCAAACACTGTCCCACACACAGTGTTCTCTGTAGATAGTGCCCCCCATAGATAGTGCCCTACATAGATCCCCCTGTAGACAGTGCCCCACATATAGCCTCCCCTGTAGACAGTGCCCCACAAATAGCCTCCCCTGTAGACAGTGCCCCACATGTAACCCCCTGTATATAGAGCCCTTAATATAGCCTCCCCTGTAGATTGTGCCCCACATTTCAACCCCGTAGATAGAAACTGGAGGAATGTTCCCAACTGACTGCACATCGGGATAGCAAGTAAGCGGCATACAATGCCATTTGTACCATGTGCCCGGGCAGCTTTATGTAACATGGGACACTGCTATGTGGCAAATAAGGAGTACCGTACAAAATCTCTGCGCTCCAGTATTGCCTTATCGTTGACTTTCACTAGTCCTAGAAGCAGAACAAGGCCCTAAAATGTCCCCATCTCTGCTGCATCTACTGGGTCCACTTGTGGGGTCTAGCAAACGATGGGTCGTTATTAGTGGAAAAACTACTGGACCTAAAAAATGTGTCTGGGCCATCCTTTTGCATCATTGCGTTCGGAGAGTGATCACGTTTTATTTTTCCGTTTGCACCCTCAAACGGTTCAATACCGTTATTTCATGTATTTCGATACGAAGCTGAGCGGCCGCACAGGTAAGTATAGGAAAACTTTCTGTGTTACAAAAAAAATAGATGAAAAATCAATTTCTGCAAAAAAAAAAAAAAAAGAAGAAATTTGAACATTTCACATCTACTTTGCCTTAATTCCTGTGAAACATCTAAAGGGTTAAGAAACTTTCTAAACGCTGTTTTGAATACTTTGAGGGGTGAAGTTTTTAAAATGGGGTGACTTAGAGGGTTTCTAATATATAAGGCCCTAAAATCCACTTCACAACTGAACTGGCCCCTGTAAAAATAGCCTTGCTTTCAGAGCACAGAGGATCCTTCAGGCAGTTTACAAATGAATGACTTAGAAAAAAGCACAACATTTAGATGTTACAAAGACAATTAGTACATGAAGTGATATATCATTAAGATAAGTCGGGGCAATAAAACTGAGGTTATAGGGGTGATGACTTAGGAGTTAAGGCATCGGGAGTCAGTCTGATGGGGGACGTGACGTGTGTCCATGTAGTGGCTCATAAATCCTGGTGTTAGATTGAGGCCTTGTGTCAATGACTGGAATTTTATCATCATCTTGAATTCCCAAATTTTTCTCTGTTTTTAAAATGACCCTTCAGAATTGGTACCTTTAAATCTGCCAAACTGTGATCAGGTCCAGAGAAATGTTTTTCCACGGGTGTATCCACCTCCTGTTTTATTGTACGTCTGAAGATTCATCCTGGTTTGTAGTTTTTGTATGGTTTCTCTAATGTAGATTCCTTTATTGATGCACCTTGTACACAGGATCATGTACACTACATTGGAGAAAAAATACAAAAACACCCCTATAACCTCAGTTTTATTGCCCCGGCTTATCTTAATGATATATCACTTCATGTACTAATTGTCTTTGTATAACATCTAAATGTTGTGCTTTTTTCTAAGTCATTCATTTGTAAATCGCCTGAAGGAGCCTGTGTGCTCTGAAAGCTGCATATAGAACTTTTATGGTTAGCCAATAAAGGTATCATACCTACTATACTTTTGTCTTTTTTGACACAAAAGTATTTTACATTGCATATTGTCTCTGGCTAACACGGCACTACGCTATTTTTTACTGTACTTCTTGAAAACGTGAGAAATTGCTGCTAAAGTTCTAAGCCTTGTGATGTCATAGAAAAATAAAAGGATGTTCAAAAAACGATGCCAATCTAAAGTAGACATATGGGTGATGTTAATTAGCAACAATTGTGTGGTATTACTATCTGTCTTACAAGCAGATACATATAAATTTAGAAAAATGCAAATTTTTGCAATTTTTCACTACATTTTGGTGTTTTTCACAATTAAATACTTAATGTATCGAGCAAATTTTGCCAGTAACATAAAGTCCAATGTGTCACAAGAAAACAATCTCAGAATCGCTTGGATAGGTAAAAGCATTCCGAAGTTATTACCACATAAAGTGAAACATGTCAGATTTGAAAAAATTGCCTGTGTCCTGAAGGCCAAAACAGGCTGTGTCTTGAAGGGGTTAAATACAATGGCATAAGAATGCTTAATGACAAAAGATGAACATTCCTCTTTAGCTTCAATTATTTGGGCAAAAAGGCCATATCATGTCCTGAAAACTCCCTGTTGCTCCTTCTGTCCCGAGTCATTAGCATTTTTTAATTGGTTTTCCCTGTCGCTGGCAAGTAAAGAGAATTAGCGCACTTACCCCACACATCTTCACTAGAAGACAACAATTTAAAACGCAACCAACTTAAATGTTCTCAGTGGGAACCCGAGAAGTGGCATTTAGGTTGAATAGAAATTGATCCATTAATTAAACTTCCTGTTCTTTTAATCAACTACGTAAAATGCTCCTTAAACAACTTCACACAATTAGCGGCTGAGCATACTGGAAATCAAACACTAGCTCAAGTATCATAAAGAAGACAGGACTTCCACAAATCGGTTGTCGCAGTTAACCCCCGCTGCGGGCCAGCGCAGAGTACAAGCTGATTTTATAAGGGCCAATTTAGACGTTTCTATTCAGCATATGCAGAGATCTAATCATGTTATTAATTATAAATTTTAAAACAGAATTTCCTTCTAAGATTAAAAGAAGAATCCTGAAAATATAAGCGGTTGAATGGTCATTGAGGAGGACTTTATTTAAAGGACTGTCCAGTCAAAAGAACCGCCCAAGGATGAGCTTATGCGGAGGATCTGGCTTCCAGAACACCTAGTAATCAGAGGTATGCCCTAATGTAAGCTTCAAGGGAAATGTAGTATTACACGTTGCCCATTGAACTCAGTGGGTGTTCAAATAACACATTGTCACACCAAGTCTTAGGCCTTAATCAGACGAACGTGACATACGTCCGTGCAACTTGTGTGATTTTTACGCGCCTCACACGGACCTATATTACTCTATGGGGCCGTGCAGACAGTCCGTGATTTTTATGCAGCGCGAGTCCACTGCGTAAAACTCATGACAGGTCCGTTCTTTGTGCGTATTTCACGCATCACACACCCATTAAAGTCAATGGGTGCGTGAAAATCACGCGCACCACACGGAAGCACTTGCGTGGGATGCGCGTGATTCGCAACGTGCTTTTCTGTTTACAAACATACAAACAGTGTGTCAATGATGGCGGCTGCGCGAAAAGCACACAGCCGCGCATCATATGCTGATGCCACACGGAGCTGTTAAGTGCCTTTTGTGCACGCAAAACGCTGCGTTTTTGCGTGCGCAAAACGCATACGCTAATGTGAATCCGGCCTTACTGAGTGAAGCCCAGTCTCCGCAGCTGCACATTGTAGAAGGGTGCCCCATGCTAACTCATGTGTGCTAATAGGGCATATGGACGGGGTTTGTCCTGATGAGAAAACCCTTTGACGCGTAAAGCGTTTATCTCTATGACTTTGGATCGCCAATTCCCACAATGTAGCATTAGACTCCGATCACATTACCAAATGGCATAGACACAGCTTGTAGCTGCTGGTCCCCTTTATGCGAAGGAACAGGGAAAAAAACAAAAAAAAAAAAAACACGAAAAGCAGAAGCGCCGGATCCAACGCATGCCGGAAGCAAACAGCGCCCGACCTGCAACGAAGACTCCTGACGGAGCCTCAGACGCGGATGTGAACACAGCCTAAGGCAGGCGCAAAAGGCACTTAACAGCTCCGTGTGGCATCACCATATGATGCGTGGCTGCGTGCTTTTCGCGCAGCCGCCATCATTATGACCCTCTCTTTGTATGTTTGTATACAGAAAAGCACGTGGTGCTTTTGTTTTCATTCATACTTTTCACTGCTGTTGCGCGAATAACGTGCGTCCCACGGAAGTGCTTCCGTGTGCCATGCGTGGTTTTCACGCACCCATTGACTTCAATGGGTGCGTGATGCGCGAAATACGCACAAAGAACGGACATGTCGTGAGTTTTACGCAGCGGACTCACGCTGCGTAAAAATCACAGACTGTCTGCACGGCCCCATAGAGTACTATAGGTCCGTGCGAGGCGCGTGAAAATCACGCGTGTTGCACGAACGTATATCACGTTCGTCTGATTAAGCCCTAAGTCTCAGTTGTTTTTACACAGCGACTCGAGGCCAGGCTTGCAACAATAGTAGATTTGGTCTTTCACTGTGTAATAATTAAGGACAATATTTCCCCAAAATGTTATATCGCACTTATTATACTTTATTTATTTAGGATTGTACATTACTAAATAACGTTAAACGCTGGTTCATCCTAAGGTTCAAAGTGGCAGAATGTCCCCATTAAGGATTCATTTTCCGCTACTGTCACATTGCACTTTATTTCTATATTTATTATGCATCATTATCACAAATGAAAATATAATAATTACCACACAACAGGCAGTATCAAATAGAATGGGACCATTTATTCTCTACTAATGCAGACTCGCCAGGTTTGTCAACTTAATATATTGAGCCAAAAACGTACACGCATTACATAAGAACACAAGGGTAACCCTAAGGCCTCATGCACACAACCGTGACCGTAATCACGGTCCGCATTTGCAGGCCCTGCCCCCATTATAAAGTATGGGAGCACGGTCCGTAAAATAAAAATAGGACATGTCCTATTTTTTAACGAAATGATTCTATGGCACGGACACCTTCCCATAAGTATAGGGAAGGTGTCAGTCGCCACAGAAATAAATGGGTCCGTAATTACAGATGAATTCTACGGTCGTGTGCATGGGGCTTAAGGCCCCATTATACTTTATAATGGGAGCACGGTCCGCAAATACAGACAACTGTCCTCGCCTGTAATTATGGACCGTGATTACGTGCACGGTCGTGTGCATGGGGCCTTATCCTGTGAGAAATACACAGCACTAGCACAACCCTCTTCTGTTTTTGACTCCATGCTCTTATTCTCACATTGGAACAAACCCTCATCTGTGAGAGATCTTGGAACCATACATGTTTTTAGCCCCTAATTGCAAATAAGAAAGTTTTCAATTCACTGACAGCAAATAGAGATTGAAGAAATTGTGAGACATTAAAAACAAAAATAAGATATTGAAACTGGGAATGTTTTTGTTTTTTTAGATTCAGAGGTCAACGCAACCTAGTCACTCTCCCATCTCTCCTCCACTTAGAGGTTCTGCAACAGCATTTAGTGCATCCCCATGTACACACACAGTAATAAGAACTTTTATTTTTCAGACAGCTCCCTTGCAACTGCTTCACCACCTTTGCTGGTCAATTCTTAGAGAATCTCTACTGTCACTGGGTGGCAAAATCTAGAAATAAAAGCTGCTGGCATAAAAAAAAAAAATATATATATTATGCCAAGCATTCCCAGCCAGCAGCGTAAATATAAAAGCTGCATTGAAAACTGATTGATATAAAGCTCCTATTAACTATCCTGTGACTTATCAACCAGACACCATCTGCTCTAGGGTGGAGAAGATGCCACTCATAGCTCCAGGGTTGACACCGTTAACTATGGAATACTTGTCATATGTAATTACCATCATGCTGCCAACGTATTATAATGCAGTCTGTCTGCTGGTGGCAGTTGAAATAGAAAGACAAAATTTTCAGGTGAACACTCAAGAATCAGGCAGCTAAGGGTATCTTCACACGCAGTGTTTTCGGACGTTTTTCGGGCCATAAACGGCCCGAAAAACGGTCAAAAAAAAATATAAAAATCGGAAACAGGACGCCTCTAAACATCTGCCCACGACGTTCTGTTCCGACGGGGCATTTTTTACGCGGCCGTTTCTGGGGTGATGTAGAACACTTAAAGTACGTTCACACGAAAAACGGCCGCGAAAAAGTGCATGTCACTTCAGCCGTTTTTCATAGACTATAGAAAAACAGCTCGAAAAAAGACGGTTAAAACCGCTGCAAAAATCGCGAGTGGCTTAAAAAAGCGTCTGAAAATCAGGAGCTGTTTTCCCTTGAGAACAGCTCCGTATTTTCTGACGCTTTTTATTTTGTGTGCACATACCCTAACAAACCTTCAAGCAGCTACAAAGCGGTTCACATAATTTACAGAGCAACAAGGCACTATTAGGGTATGGTCGTCATAGAGAGGGTCCCATGTCCGTGCGGCATGTGATACCACATTTCTCCTGTAGTGGCTGCTGCAGGTAAAACATGCGGCCACCTTCAGCTTGCCGGGGCAATCACTGGCAGGTCATCATTTAGAGGTTGACCATTTCCAGACCTTATATGTGAAATGTGTCGTATAGAGTAAAACTTGCATGGATACATTAATTCTTCCCAATGCCTACCTGCCTCCTGGTCAGTAGAGAAGCGCTACAATCTTTCCTGGTTGGCCTGATCTTATTCTTCCTGATGTCAGAGTGGGAAGGAACTAATATAAGCACGTATATCATGGAGAGGTTGTGTATTGTATAGCATATAGAACTCACTTTAATACATCGAGCTCTGTGTAAAAAAATATAATTGGTGGTCGAACATAAGAAAAAAAAAAAAAAAGTGGCTGCAGGGCAACCTAAGCTACTAGATTGCCGAAATAGGGATAGGAGACGTATATGTATGCACTTGCTACAGCGGGGTTAGGCTCTAAAAGGATCTCACACACTATTCTTATGTACACAATTGGGAGCGATCACCCAAGCCAAGATCTCAAGGACACAATTTAATACTGTATAAAGGAATCACTGCCTACACGGAAGTCTACGGATGTAGTGTGTGCATTCACGGTGATGTATGGGCTAGCAAAATAATTGTTGCATTGTTTTTTGTTGGTGACAGACAGGGTTGTTTTCAAACCATTTTTGTAGTAATAATTTCTTAAATTTCTAGTAAAAAAAAATATAGGTTGGCCTATTTTACATTTCATATGTATCAGCTCAGGTGATTATGGCAAGTTCGGCTAGGTACACATTTGCGTTCAGTTTTTTTTAGTTCTTTTGTTCCTTAAGAATGGAACAGAAGAACTGAAAAAAGGAAGTGCCGGAGCCATTGCATGGCGGACACGAAAGGCACCGATGGAACCCATTACCTTTAATCGGCTGTGTTGGGTTTCCGTTGTTTTATCAGTAGTGCAGCAGGCTGCACTATTTCTTCTGGATTTTAACTTAGTCTCATGTGTACAGGTGGTGGCGTTTTTATACTTTTTTTTTTTAAAGTACCATTTTCCACTGTAACTGGGGCATTTATTGTAGCCCCAGTAATAGGTGAAAACAGCCCCTTGTATTGACGGCACAATTGATCTATATCCAAGACTCAGCAGCTCCACGGGCAGGGGGCATCCAGAAATCACACCATCTTGGTCCAACAGAGGCGACGGCAATACACTATGGTGGAATTTATCAAGAGCTTTACGCAAGTTTTGTTGCGCGGCTGTTCACAAAAATTTGCGACTTTTTACGCCACTCTCGATACTTTTCTAAAAAAAGTGACTGGGGCTTAGCGGAAGGGATCATAATCACCCACGGACAGACAAATTTACTATAATTCCCGCTAAAAATGAAATTATTTCACTTTAAGGCGCATGGACACCCAAGATGTGGAAAATTTATTAAGAGGCGTGCAACTCCTAATACATTTGTCCCATCTTGCCCCAGCAGCTTTTAGTCTAAAAATAGAAGACAGAAATGGTAATAGACGGATTCTGTCTCCTCTACAGGGTGTCCGGGCTGTTTCGGATAGCTTGGCACCGACCGGCTGCTGCTCGATTGAAGGAGCTTTTCCCATTATATATGATCACCTTTCCACAGTATAGGCAACCATTTTCTGATTGATAGGGGCCCCACCGATGGGACACCCACAAATCATGAGAATGGGGATCTCAAAACTCCTGTTCCTCCTCACTGCTCGACCGCAGTGATGGGGACATTGAATGGAGCAGTGGTCGAGCCTGCACGCTACCGCTCCTTTCAAAGTCTATGGGAATGATGGAAACAGTAGAGTACAGAGCTGCAGGGGGTGAAGTGAGGAGGATGTGGGGATTCGAAACCCCCGTTCTCATGATCGGATCCCAGCGATCAAAAAATGATTAGGTGATAATTACGATTCTGAGAAAACCCCTTTAACAGGGTAGAAATAAGAACGTTTCAGTGCTAAAATATATAAGAATTCCTGAACCCTGGAGAAACCTTCCATTTATTGCACTTACAAATACTTTGAATTCACCCATGTCTATTAATATATAGCATTCACTCATTAGGTCAGTACATCAATGGCAGAAAATCTATGGTCCTCAGCTCAATTCTTTCCTTACTAAGCAGTTTCTCAGAGAAAAGCCAGTCGAAGCTTGTCAGACAAGAACAGGCGTAAGAACATCAAAGATTGTGAGAGCTTCTTATTTATGGCAATCCTTGACCTAGCCAGCGCAGGGGGCGTCCAGAGTAATGAGGGATATGGAGGGCGCTAAAGGCATCACTTCATTTAATAAGAGAGACTAAATAAACATTACAGTCTACAAGCCAGGACTAGTCCGTTTTTACTTCACTGTCTTCAAAGTCTTTGAAAAGGAACGGATTTAAACACAACAGAAAAAATGAAGGATTGGGCGTGATGCATTTCAGGGGTTACCAGCAGTTCTCATATTTACGGACGGCGTTATCCCTAAGGCTGGATTATGGTCGCAGTTCTTTATTTCTTAGAGTAAGTTCAGACATCTTGGAAATGTCAGTTCCCTGGTGTGGATAAGGCTCTGTGCACACGTTTTGGCCCTACATTCAGCTTGTAGGTCAGGAAAGCTGCCGACGTACACGCCAAACATGTTTATAGGGCTCCATTATCCCAAGAGGAGGGCAAAAGAGTGACCTATGTCAGTATACCTTTGATTTTTAAGGATAAAATAGCATAGTGACTGCGCTATTCCATCCTGCGGGCAAAAAAAAAGTATACTGCACTGTATATATATATTTTTGTAACATTTTTTATATATATATATATTTTTTTTTTTAACATGGAAGCCTTAATGTTTTTTTTCATGAGGTATACGTTGCATGGATACCATATAAGTCTATAGGTAACAAATGCCTATGACCAATGCTTAATAGTGGCATCGGTCACCCAAAGGCTATAATGGTATTCATTTAACGGATACGACATGGACCGGGGTTATGAGAGTTCATGACGTGTCAGACATAGGGCATAAAACGTGATGTGCACAGAGCATAATTGGGGTTTTGAAAATGTATCAGAAGAATTCAAGTCATACAGCGGATTTTCAAATCCGCAGCATGTCAATGGTGTCGTGGAAATGCAGAAGATTTCACCCTTTGGAAAGCAAAATTTGTGGCGCAAAATGTCTGCTAGTGTGAGACTTACACTTAACAGGGGTTGTCTCACGAAAAACCTTAGAGAAAAGTGGCAGTGGCGTACAGACAGGGTGGCGTACAGACAGGGTGGCGGAGGGGATAAAGGAAACGTTTTGTCTTAGGTCAACCTTGGCTTGTATATTGGCAAACGTTATTATAAGCAGTTACCCAATGTATATCTATTCCCTGAATGGACCCTTTATGTTGTAATAGAGGAGAGCAGCTGTGAAGAAATAGAAGACCCCACTGCTGCGCTCCCAGCAGAATACAGGTGCTGTTTATGGCTTACACGGCCAGCAGGGGGTAGTGACGGTGGCCTTCAGCCCTGGCTTGTAAATCTTTAGACATGAATAATAGTATTGCGTGACAGGTCCATAATATACATCCATAGAAGTGGTTACAGTAGAACGGACAATCAGAGGACTAGTGAACAGCAGACTTCCCGTCAAACAGAAGAACAGTCCTATAAACAATACTATACAGATCAGATAGATTTTTGACTACGGTTCTTTAGAACTTGGAATCCTTCCCATGCCACAACTAGGGAGTCTGATGTTGTACGCCATGTCATGTCTGTAGTCTATTAAGTAGATTGCTGGCATATATTACACGTCTGGCAGGAATCCATGACATCTGTGGTCTGCAGTTAGTCAGTCTAGTACAGACTTGTATGGACGCCGAACAACGTTATTACATTACACAACTATATAAAAAATAGGATTTCCATCTAACACTACTTATTAATAACAAAAAAAACAGTTCACTAAAACAGAATTTCTCAAAGTATTCAGGCATGAAGGTGCGAAGGTTAGAGGAAGACTTCTGCAATATTTCCATTGACTTTTACAAAGAGAAAGTGAAAGTCACACAGAGTATGTTCACACGTAGTGTAAATACTGCAGATTTTCCGCAACAGTTTTCGTAGCGGAAAATGCACAGCATTAGGATAGGACTTGCCCAACAGGATTGCTGGAGAAAAATTTCTGCATCGATTACGTTGAAAGTAGCCGACTTTCCTGCGCTTTTATCTGCAGAAAATGGTGCGTATTTTGCTGCGTTTTTCTCAATGCTGTGAGATGGTGACATCTCTTCTGAAAAACGCAGCAATTCAGTCCACTTTCCCCAGCAGGAATGGACATGCTGCGGTCCGAAAAATACGCACTGCAGGTCAATTTCTGGTGAGAATATTTATGCAGCGTGTGGAGGAGTGCAACTTTATTCTGCTGCGTATTTTCTGTCCGCAATTCTGGATGGAAAATACACAGCACTTCCGCTACGTGTGGACAGTATACAGTATACAGTAGCAGCAGAGTGGATGATAAAAAATAAAAAAAAACGCTTAGAAATTGACCTGCAGTCCGCAGCAGGTCAATTGTATTTGCGTAATCGCTGCTTTTTTTGTTGCAGGTTTTCCCCATTGAATTCAATGGGGTAAAAGAAAGTTATACTGACGCATTCTGATGTACACGCCAAGGCTGGGTTCACACGTACGATACGCCTGAAATTACGGAGCTCCGGAATGTCAGACGTAATGGCATGTGCAGGCGTTTTTCGCAGCGTCCATTACGGACGTAATTGGAGCTGTTTTCTATAGAGTCCATGGAAAACGGCACCAATTACATCCCAAGAAGTGACATGCACTTCTTTGACACTGGCGTTTTTTTTACGCGCCGTCTTTTGACAGTGGTGCGTAAAAAAAATGACCGTCGGCACAGAAGATCGTAAAACCTATTCAAATGAATGGGCAGATGTTTGCCGGCGCATTGGAGCCATATTTTCAGACGTAATTCGAGGTTAAAACGCCCGAATTACGTCCGTAAATAGGTCGTGTGAACCCAGCCTTAGGCTTCATTCACATCTGCCGTCAGGGTTCCGTTCAGGTGTTCTGTCAGAGCTTTCCGTCAGAATGGAACCCTGACTGAAACCATAGGTTTCCGTTTGCATCACCGTTGATTTCAATGGTGACGGATCCGGCATAAATGGTTTCTGTTTGTCCCCGTTGTGCAAGGGTTCTGTCATTTTGACGTAAGCAATACCGTAGTAGACTGCGCTATTTATTCCGTCAAAATGACAGAACCCTTACACAACAGTGACAAACAGAAACCATTTACGCCGGATCCGTCACCATTGAAATTAACGGTGATGCAAACGTTTGTCTCAGTCAGGCTTCCGTTCTGATGGAAAGCTCAGACGGAACGCCTGAATGGAGATCTGAAATAGATGTAAACGAAGCCTTAACATGTCCATACAGCCCGACAAAGGCCCTGCCCACGATCGGGCTGATGGAGCTCTATGGACATGTTAAGCGTGTACATGATAAGCTCTCCCAACGAACATCACAGACAATGTGACCTGGGTGTAACAGGTCTAGATTATTACGCCACCTGCGCCATTTTTGCTTAATTTTACAGACACGTAAACTCATGTGCGCTATAAATTGATAACTCTCCCCCATTGGATGACAGTGTATTTATATGACATCGGGACATAAGAGGACTTGGGATGCTGCGCTAGGTCAGTGGGTGTCCAAGATCACCACTCAGCCCCAGCATTATTTCTTATGCACACAGCAAACATATTACAGAATCAGAGGCACTCCGTGTACCGCCATATTGTGCCTCCACGCAGAACCATATTCTTCATGATGCAATGGAACATGCCATGTAGCCACACGAAGCTATAGCATGGCACACATTTTCATCAAGCCTTAGCTTTGTAATATGAAAACGCAGATATACGTCTAATATATTTTGGCCCATGATTGCGATATCATGTGTAAATATTAAACATATTACAATAAAATATATCAATATGTTATTACACAGAAGATCACCTGGATGCAACATTTATATTATATTACTTGACAGTGTATTTCTTTTTTTTAGATAGTAATGTGTTCCTTAAACGGATAGTCCCTATTCACACGACAGGGATTCCCAGCCGTGCGACGGCCATTTTTGAACGGCCGCAGTAGGAACAATAGACTCCAAATGGGGCTATTCACACGACCAATTTTTTGACAGCCCGGTAAAACGGGCCGTCCAATAGTGGAGCATGCCTTATTTTCGGCCATTCTCCCGGTCACACTGCTCTCATAGAAGTCTATGGGGCCATGTAAAGCACGTCTGCCACTTGGATGTGATCCGAGTGACGGCCGTGCTTTCTGCTGCTAGCTCGCTCTCCTCCTCACAGTGCAAAGTGAATTTGAGAAGGAGGAGAAGAATTTTTTGCTCCCTGTAGGCGCGGAACCCCTAACCCCCGGTCACAGCTTCGGCCAAAGCTGTGGCCGGGAATTCCGCTCCAGGAGAATTCCCTGACTTCACTGTCCTTATATGGACAGTGACCTCAGGCATTCCCCTCTGGGAGTAGTCCCTGACTTCACTGTCCATATATGGCTATATTTGCGATTCACAGCTTTCAAAAGTCACAATATCTGCTATTTGTTGTGGGTTTTACCTCCCTATCGAATTCAATGGGGAAAACCCACAACAAAAATCCAGCGATTTTGCAACATAAATGGACATCCCTTGAAAACAGCTCTGTATTTTACAGGCGTATTTTTGCTTAGCGTGTGAACATACCCTTACTGTATGGCCAGCTTTAGTTGGGTGAAGTATTCTTTGTATTGACCTTACGGGACTCCCATGATGTACTGTACTACAGACTTGTAAATGTAGCTCTACGGTGCATCTCCATTTATATACACAGTAGAAAAAAAAAAAAAAGTATAAGGCTGGATTCACACGAGCATGTTCGGTCCGTAAAGGACAGAACGTATTTCGGCCGCAAGTCTCGGACCGACCACACTGCAGGGAGCCGGGCTCCTAGCATCATAGTTATGCATGATGCTAGGAGTCCCTGCCTCGCTGCGGGACAGCTGTCCCGTACTGTAATCATGTTTTCAGTACGGGACAGTAGTTCCACGGAGAGGCAGGGACTCCTAGCATCATACATAACTATGATGCTAGGAGCCCGACTCCCTGCACTGTGTTCGGTCCGGGACTTGGGCCAAAATACGTTCCGTCCATTACGGACCGAACATGCTCGTGTGAATCCAGCCTGAGAGTGCAGGATTTTACTAAATAATCGTTCTATATAATTTGTTTACTGGAATCGCAATAAAGTACAGAAAAGGGAATTCATTAAAGGACTGTGCGGCAGAATTATGGTGGGAAAAAGTAAAAATTTTAGCAAATACCTTATTTGAGCAAAAATGTGCAACTTTTTTTCATTTTAAGCAGCGCTCTTCACTTTCTTAAGATCTGTTCTAATGAATTGGGAACATCTTACCCCAGTGCTCTGAATGCCAGTCTAAATGCCCTGCTCTGCCTCCTAGTCTTCCTCCTCCAGTGCAGGAGCCAGGACTGTAGGATCACACTACATTTTACAGCACTGGCTGCCGTACTGGAGACAGGAGCCCAGGAGACAGAGCAGGACAGGATGCTCGGTCTTATAATGCACGGTTATGAGCGGTCTGCAGCAAAGCCCGTGCTGCCATTTAGAAGAAGAATTCACAAAATACATGATATAGAAAAGCCATTATTTTGTAAAATCCTGCACTATAAGTGCCAGTTCACACTGAGGTTTTTGACAAGTTTTTTGATGCCGAAACTGAGCAGAAAAACGCACCAAAAAACTTCCGAAAATGCCTCCCATTGATTTCAATGGGAGGCGGAGGCGTTTTTTTTCTGGCGAGCGGAAAAACCGGCTAGCGGGAAAAAGAAGGGACATGCCCTATCTTCGGGCGTTTACGCCTCTGACCTCCCATTGACGTGGGTAGAATAGAAAGCGTATTTTGTGGCGTTTTATGCCCGCGGCGCTCAATGGCCACGGGCGAAAAACACCACGAAAACCGGCGTGCAGGCAGAGGAAAATCTGCCTCAAAAAGATTTTCCTCCTGCAAAAAACTCTGTGTGAACCCAGCCTAATATTTTTTCTACATAATTGGAGGTAAACGTCAAGGGGTCATCCAAGAATGACTTCTGACATACAAATTTACCATCTGATTCCCATCAATGAAGGAGTGACGCTGGGATCCCCAAATAATCCATGAACGAACAACATGCTAATAAAATGAATGGGTGCAGTCAGTTTAGGTCATTAAACCCACAGTCGGGCTGGGACTTATGGCTGTAAGGGCTCATTCAGACAAACGTGCATAACATCCGTGTGCTGCGCATGGAAATCACAGGCAGCACAAAGACCCATTCGTTTCAATGGGACCGGTCACACATGCAGGAGCTATACACTCACTGCATGTCCTATATTGCTGCGTTTTCACGCATCCGTGAGCGGTGTGTGATTTGCACTTCAATTCAATATAATAAAATAATTTAAAAAATAAAAGACGTGGTTTGCGAGTGCGTGAATAATGTATGCCACTCACAAAGCACACGGATTCATAACAGAGCAGATTCACATGAGGTTTTTCACACGCGTTTTTCACGCACATGAATCAGATACGCTCTTGTGAATGTAGCCTAGGACGGGTGCAGAAACGCACCCATATAACGCCAGTGTAAACCCAGCCTTCAGGTCAGTGTCACACAGTACAGACCAGGGGCGGACATACCGCATGTGCAGCCGGTGCAGCTGCACAAGGGCCCCGCGTGGGAAGGGGGCCCGTTCAGTGGCGTAACTACCACAGTAGCAGCCGTAGCAGCTGCTACGGGGCCCGCGGCATGGGGGGGCCCGTGTCGCCCTGACAGGCACATTACATTTTATGTACCAGGCCTGGCGGCACGGGCCCCCTCATGCCTAGTAGCATCACAACACTAGGCATGAGGGGAGGGAGGGGGCGGGGGCCCGGTGATAGCCGCCACACTGCACTACCAATCGGGAGGGAGGGGGCGGGTGCCCGGGCCCGGTGATAGCCGCTACACTGCACTGCCAATCTGGCACAGATGAATAGGACAGGACGGCGATGCTGGTGGTAGGAGGAGCGCTCAGGCAGGGGAGAGGACAGGGGGCGGTGCGACGTAAGACTTCGGGCGGCTGGACAGTACAGTCAGGACTGCCGGAGAACTCATAGGATGAGCGGAGGACAGACACAGGACGAGTGGAGGACGTGCAGACTGCAGAGGACAGGTAGATGAAGTTAAAAAGTTCATGTCAGAAGGGAGAAGTTTTTATGTAGAAAAATCTGCCTCATAATTCCTTCCGGAATTTTGAGGCATATTTTGACCTGCCGGTAGAACACTTCCCGCGTTTTTCATTGCGTTTTTTTGTGGCGTTTTTCGGCCATCGGGCCGTGGGCAGGGAAACGCAGCAAAAAACGCATTTTCTGCCTGCCATTGTTGTCAATGGGAAGTCAGAGACAGAAACGCCCGAAGAAAGGGCATTGCGCTTCTTTTTCCCGCATGCGGTTTTTACTGCTCGCAGGAAAAATTTCATGGATTTCAATGGGAGGCACTTTCTGACGTTTTTCGCGAAAAAAACCTCAGTGTGAACTCCCCCTAACACAGGGGCGTAACTACTGCTATAGCAGCCGTAGCGGCTGCTACGGGGCCGCGGCATGAGGGGGCCCGCGTCACCTGCCGGCACGGGCCCCCACCTTGGCCGGAATCTCCGCTAGCTGCCGCTATGGCTGCTACAGCGCGATGCCACGGAACACTACGGCAGAGCAGGGAGTATCTCCCCGCTCTGCCATTAAACATAAGACATGTATCCCCTATCCACAGGATAGGGGATACGTGTGTGATCGCTGGCATTGATAGGGAGAACGGGGGACCGAAAGTCCCCTGAAGTTCTCCATCACAAACCTCGGACTTCCGGGGTCTGTGTCGGCAGCTCCGTAGAAATGAATGGAGCGCCGGTCACACTTGAGCTGCGCAGACACCGGAAGTCAGAGGTGAGTGATGGAGAACTTCGGGGGACTTTCGGTCCCCCGCTCTCCCTATCAATGCCAGCGATCACACATGTATCCCCTATCCTGTGGATAGGGGATACATGTCTTTTGTCTTTTCACACTGTAGGTCGCATTTTTTTGAGTGATTGGGGGTGTATGGCGTTCCCTACAGGGGGGGGGCTGTATAGCGTTCCCTACAGGGGGGGCTGTATAGCGTTCCCTACAGGGGGGGCTGTATAGCGTTCCCTACAGGGGGGTCTGTATGGCGTTCCCTAAAGGGGGGTCTGTATGGCGTTCCCTACAGGGGGGGGCTGTATGACTTTCCCTACAGACCCCCCCTGTAGGGAACGCCATACAGAACCCCTGTAGATAACGCCATACAGACCCCACTGTAGATAACGCCATAAAGTCCCCCCTGTAGATAACACCATACAGCCCCCTGTAGATAACGCCATACAGCCCCCCTGTAGATAACGCCATACAGCCCCCTCTGTAGATAGCGCCATACAGTCCCCCCTGTAGATAGCGCCATACAGTCCCCCCTGTAGATAGCGCCATACAGTCCCCCCTGTAGATAACGCCATACAGACCCCACTGTAGATAACGCCATAAAGTCCCCCCTGTAGATAACACCATACAGCCCCCTGTAGATAACGCCATACAGCCCCCCTGTAGATAACGCCATACAGCCCCCTCTGTAGATAGCGCCATACAGTCCCCCCTGTAGATAGCGCCATACAGTCCCCCCTGTAGATAGCGCCATACAGTCCCCCCTGTAGATAGCGCCATACAGTCCCCCCTGTAGATAGCGCCATACAGTCCCCCCTGTAGATAGCGCCATACAGTCCCCCCTGTAGATAGCGCCATACAGTCCCCCCTGTAGATAGCGCCATACAGACCCCCCTGTAGATAGCGCCATACAGACCCCCCTGTAGATAGCGCCATACAGACCCCTCTGTAGATAGCGCCATACAGTCCCCCCTGTAGATAACGCCATACAGCCCCCTCTGTTGATAGCGCCATACAGTCCCCCCTGTAGATAACGCCATACAGCCCCCTCTGTAGATATCTTGAGATTCAGTCCTGCTTGATAGGTAACAGTGCAGTAAGCTAAGCATGATAAGATCATCTAAATTATTGCATCTCAGTTGCATGAGTGCTTTGTGTTATATTCAATGATTCAATTTAACCTAAGTCTCTAAATGTGGGCAAAGAAAATAAAAAAACTATACTCACCTCCTCCCTCGCCTCCGTTCACCCGCCGCAGCCCCCATCCTCCTGTCTCGGTCTGTGTTACAAGTGTACAAGGCTGCACTGGTGACGCGCTGCCGATGGCACGTGACCGCTGCTGCCAATAACTCCTCATTGGTGTGCTGCTGAGGACAGTAGTTCCACAGCAAATCGCTGTTGAGGGCACTGATTGGCTGCAGCGGTCATGTGCCATCGACCGCGCGTCACCACAGCAGCTTTGTAAACACAGAAAGGGATAGGGGCTGCGGAGGGGGAACGGAGGCGCCGGAGGAGGTGAGTATAGGTTTTTCATTTTCTTTGCCCACATTTAGGGACTTAGTTTAGATAAGAATTTAACCCGGAAAAAAATGTGTTACTTGTGTTCTAAACTGGTAATAAAATGTACAATATAAATCTTCCTTCATAATTTTTATTAGTAAGGTTTATTTTTATATGCATATATATGTTTAGGTAACTTTGTCGGTATTGGGGGGGGGGCGGGGGGGCCCTGGCACATTATCTGCACAGGGGCCTTTTGCAGTCTGTGTCCGCCACTGGTACAGACACAGATATTAGATCTGCCAACACGACACATGTGGCAGTCTGGGGCACCAATAAGGGGTAGGGGTTCAATATATGGATTCAAAAAAATCAGTCCAATGGAAAGCCCTGCCTGGGGCACCACAAGAGCTCCTGGTTCCCAAACATTTCCATCAGAGTGATAACGGAGAGTATTTGTAGCAGGTCAGATACAATGGACCATTTTGTGTCATTCATACACTGCTACAATGTGTCACTTTGGTGACTGTTCCGCTTATAGATAATAATCTCCAGCTTTGTACATCATACACGTCTCACAGCTTGTATATACGGCAGCCGCTGCTTTGTGCCAGTGCAGGTGACCACACCTCCATACTACACACTACTACAATGGCACGCGGCGCTGGTTGGCTGCAGCACACGCCATATACTGTACTGTATACTATGTATGGGCACGGAAAATGGGGACAATGAGACCCGCCCGCGGCTATTCTGCCACTGTCCATCCCTGGTATATGCCACACCAGCCGCTCCCCACACAGGCACCTACCGAGAACATGGTGGAGTAGAAGGACAAGGAGAACTTGATGAAGTAGTAGAAGCGCAGCGCGGTCCTCCTTGTGTCACGGCCGGCCATGGCTGCTGCTTATATACCCGGCGCTGTGCGCTCCCCGGTCATTGTCTCAGCGCTGCCACACACAACACTTCCGCATGAGGAGACATGAAGTGCAAGGGAGGGGACACGGATTAACCCTTCACTGTGTGCACACCTGCCGCTCACTGCTCACACTGCGTCAGGGGTTTATTACCAGGTTCAATTATGAGGGAATATTGACCCTTTGTTATCTTTGCTTCGTCCTTGCCAGTATTTGTATTAAAGGGTGGTTAACCCTAGTGCAAGCTGGCCATAATAACCCAGCAATATGATTATTTTTTTAGAAGTGTTACAATATGGCACTGGACTCTGTGCATTGACTACCAATGTCTGTACAATCTGATCTGGCTGCCAATGTCTGTACAATCTGATCTGGCTGCCAATGTCTGTACAATCTGATCTGGCTGCCAATGTCTGTACAATCTGATCTGGCTGCCAATGTCTGTACAATCTGATCTGGCTGCTAGTGTCTGTACAATCTGATCTGGCTGCCAATGTCTGTACAATCTGATCTGGCTGCCAATGTCTGTACAATCTGATGTTGTCTGTTTGGTATGTGCATGTTGTGTTGCGGTGTGACTGGAATAAAGTTGGAATCTTTGAAAAAAGTTTGTCCAGCATGAGCTATGATTAAGAACCTTAGTAGTTCGAAACGCGTAAGCGTCCTCCCTTGGGTTGTTTTTACTTTGTTTTAATAATATGAATTTAAAATTTGGATTTTATCAGAGAGGATGCTAGACAAACTTTTTTTCAAAGAATTCTATCTTTTGTTGACGCAGACATTTTCCACGTCTACGAGCACAAACAAGATTCCAGCGTAGTACAAGCTACATCGAAGGGTATGGTGAGCGGACCAATGCTTTTCTTTTTTCTACTGCAGAATAAGGCCCCTGTAATTGATGGCAGGAGTTTGTCAATCAGCAACTTTGATTGACACTTGACACAAGAGTTCCGCAGCGGCTGAGGTGGTTGGTCTCTACTGGCTGTCTAGAGCATGCATGGAGTCTGTCAGTGTCTTTTGGAAGGTGTGTTGGCAGATGAAAGCCTGATGTCTAATAAAGCCTCCCAGACAAACAAACCTCTGCGTATAATGGTATGTGGTCTGTAGTGTTGAGTGTGTACATGTATTAGTCCTTCTCAATGAATTAGAATATCATCAAAAAGTTAATTGATTTCAGTAATTCAATTCAAAAAGTGAAACTCCTATTATATAGATTCATTACACAGAGGGATCTATTTCCAGCATTTTCTTCTTTTAATGTTGATAATTATGGCGAACAGTTAATGAAAACCCCAAATTTAGTGTCTCAGAAAATTAGAATATTATATAAGCCCAATTTCAAAAATGATTTTTAATACCAAAATGTTGGCCTACTGAAAAGTATGTCCAGTATATGCCCTCAATACTTGGTCAGGGCTCCTTTTGCATGAAGTACTGCAACAATGCGGCGTGGCATGGAGGCGATCAGCCTGTGGCACTGCTGAGGTGTTATCAATGCGGCGTGGCATGGAGGCGATCAGCCTGTGGCACTGCTGAGGTGTTATCAATGTGGCGTGGCATGGAGGCAATCAGCCTGTGGCACTGCTGAGGTGTTATCAAGGCGGCGTGGCATGAGGGCGATCAGCCTGTGGCACTGCTGAGATGTTATCAATGCGGCGTGGCATGGAGGCGATCAGCCTGTGGCACTGCTGAGGTGTTATCAATGCGGTGTGGCATGGAGGCGATCAGCCTGTGGCACTGCTGAGGTGTTATCAATGCGGCGTGGCATGGAGGCGATCAGCCTGTGGCACTGCTGAGGTGTTATCAATGCGGTGTGGCATGGAGGCGATCAGCCTGTGGCACTGCTGAGGTGTTATCAATGCGGTGTGGCATGGAGGCGATCGGCCTGTGGTACTGCTGAGGTGTTATCAATGCTGCGTGGCATGGAGGCGATCAGCCTGTGGCACTGCTGAGGTGTTATCAATGTGGCGTGGCATGGGGGCGATCAGCCTGTGGCACTGCTGAGGTGTTATCAATGCGGCGTGGCATGGAGGCGATCAGCCTGTGGCACTACTGAGGTGTTATCAATGCGGCATGGCATGGGGGCGATCAGCCTGTGGCACTGCTGAGGTGTTATCAATGTGGCGTGGCATGGGGGCGATCAGCCTGTGGCACTACTGAGGTGTTATCAATGCGGCGTGGCATGGGGGCGATCAGCCTGTGGCACTGCTGAGGTGTTATCAATGCGGCGTGGCATGGAGGCGATCAGCCTGTGGCACTGCTGAGGTGTTATCAATGCGGCGTGGCATGGAGGCGATCAGCCTGTGGCACTGCTGAGGTGTTATCAATGTGGCGTGGCATGGAGGCAATCAGCCTGTGGCACTGCTGAGGTGTTATCAATGTGGCGTGGCATGGGGGCGATCAGCCTGTGGCACTGCTGAGATGTTATCAATGCGGCGTGGCATGGAGGCGATCAGCCTGTGGCACTGCTGAGGTGTTATCAATGCGGTGTGGCATGGAGGCGATCAGCCTGTGGTACTGCTGAGGTGTTATCAATGCTGCGTGGCATGGAGGCAATCAGCCTGTGGCACTGCTGAGGTGTTATCAATGTGGCGTGGCATGGGGGCGATCAGCCTGTGGCACTGCTGAGGTGTTATCAATGCGGCGTGGCATGGAGGCGATCAGCCTGTGGCACTACTGAGGTGTCATCAATGCGGCGTGGCATGGGGGCGATCAGCCTGTGGCACTGCTGAGGTGTTATCAATGCGGCGTGGTATGGAGGCGATCAGCCTGTGGCACTGCTGAGGTGTTATCAATGCGGCGTGGCATGGGGGCGATCAGCCTGTGGCACTGCTGAGGTGTTATCAATGCGGCGTGGCATGGGGGCGATCAGCCTGTGGCACTGCTGAGGTGTTATCAATGTGGCGTGGCATGGAGGCGATCAGCCTGTGGCACTGCTGAGGTGTTATCAATGCGGCGTGGCATGGAGGCGATCAGCCTGTGGCACTGCTGAGGTGTTATCAATGTGGCGTGGCATGGAGGTGATCAGCCTGTGGCACTGCTGAGGTGTTATGGAAGCCCAGGTTGCTTTGATAGCGGCCTTCATCTCATCTGCATTGTTGGGTCTGGCGTCTCATCTTCCTCTTGACAATACTCTATAGATTCTCTATGGGGTTTGGGTCAGACCAGTTTGCTGGCCAATCAAGTGCAGTGATACTGTGGTTAATACTCCAGGTATTGGTACTTTGGCAGTGTGGGCAGGTGCCAAGTCCTGCTGGAAAATGAAATCAGCATCTCTTCATAAAGCTTGTCAGCAGAGGGAAGCATGAAGTGCTCGAAAATTTCCTGCTAGACGCTGCGCTGACTCTGGACTTGATATAACACAGTGGACCAACACCAGATGATATGGCCCCCCAAACCATCACTGACTGTGGGAACTTCACACCGGACCGCAAGCAACTTGGATTGACGCCTCTCCACTCTTCCTCCAGACTCTGGGACCTGGATTTCCAAATTAAATGCAAAATTTACTTTCATCTGAAAACAGGACTTTGGGCCACTGAGCAACTGTGTTGGTCCACTGTGTTATATCAAGTCCAGAGTCAACGTAGCGTCTACCAGGATATTTTCGAGCACTTCAAGCTTCCCTCTGCTGACAAGGTTTATGGAGATGCTGATTTCATTTTCCAGCATAACTTGGCACCTGCCCGCACTGCCAAAAGTACCAATACCTGGATTAACAACCACAAACACTAAATTTCGGGTTTTCATTAACTGTTAACCATAATCATCCACATTAAAAGAAAAAATGCTGGAAATAGATCACTCTGTGTGTAATGAATCTATATAATATGAGTTTCACTTTTTAAATTGAATTACTGAAATCAATTAACTTTTTGATGATATTCTAATTCATTGAGAAGGACTAGTATAGCGTATGACTATGTGTTGTGTGTGTACGTATATGGTGTATGAAAATGTGTGGTGTGTGTGCACAGATGTTGAATGACAGTGGTGTGTGAACATGTATGGTGTTATGAATATGTGTGTTGTGTGTCTACATGTTTAGTTTATGAATGTGTGTGGTGTGTGAACATGTATGGTATATGACTGTGTTTCGTGTGTACATATATGGTATATGACTGTGTGGTGTGTGTACATGTATGGAGTATGGCTGTGTATGGTGCGTGCATGGCCGGCGTCAGCACCCGGCGAACCCGGGCAAGATCCAGGGCCCACTACTCTTGGGGGGGGGGGTACACTCGGCCGCCGGGTGCTGTTGCTGCCGTCATCACGCCATTACTGTCTATATATGGACAGTGATGTCAGGAGGAGAGAAGGCAGAGCTAGCGGCTCTGCTCCGGGACTCTGTCTCTAGGAAAGCCCTTGACATCACTGTCCATATATGGACAGTGATGTCAGAGGGAGAGGAGGAGTCCCAGCAGAGCGCTAGCGGCTCTGCTATGGGGCTCCATCTATAGGGAAGCCCTGACATCACTGTCCATATATGGACAGTGATGTCAGGATTAGCAAAGGAGTCCCAGGTAGAGCGCTAGAAGCGGCTCAGCTCCGGGTCTCCTTCTTTGGTGAAGTTCCTGACATTACTGTCCATATATGGACAGTATTGTCAGGAGCAGAGCAGTGTCCCAGGCAGAGTGGTAGTGCTACTCTGCCTGGGATTTTGGCTCTGGGGTTACCCTTTACATCACTAGCCGTATAAGGACAGGGGTTTCCCCAGAGCTGGAGTATCGGAGCAGAGCCTTTACTAGCACTCTGCCAGGGACTTCAGCTCTGCTCTGGACATATATGGACAGTGATGTCAGGAGCAGAGCAGGAGTCCCAGGCAGAGTGCTAGTAGTGCTCTGCCCGGGACTATGGCTCCGGGGTTGCCCCTGACAACACTGTCCATATATGGACTGTGACATCAGGGGTTTCTCCTGAAGCGGTATCTCCAGCCAGAGCATCGGCAATGCTCTGGCTGGGGATTCCACTCCTAGAGGGAACCCAAATCGCTACCTACAGGGGGGAGGCTGTGTGGTACTACCAGGGAGGAGGGGGCTGTGTGGCACTACCAGGGAGGAGGGGCTATGTGGCACTACCTGGGAGGAGGGGACTGTGGCACTATCTGGGAGGAGGGGGTTGTGTGGGACTACCTGGGAGGGGGGCTGTGTGGCACTACCTGGGAGGTGGGGGTTGTGTGGCACTACCTGGGAAATGGGGGCTGTGTGGCACTACCTGGGAGGTGGGGGCTGTGTGGCACTACCTGGGAGGTGGGGGCTGTGTGGCACTACCTGGAAGGGGGGAGCTGTGTGGCACTACCTGGGAGGGGGGGTTGTGTGGCACTAGCTGGGAGGGGGGCTGTGTGGCACTACCAGAGAGGGGGGCTGTGTGCCACTTCATTGGAGGGGGGCTGTGTGGCACTCCCTGGGAGGGGGCTGTGTGGCACTACATACAGAGGGCACTACATTTATGGGGGTATAAACTGGGGGCCTAACTTCTATATGGGGGCATAAACAGGGCCTAACGTCTATATGGGGGGCACAAATTAATGTTGTCTGCCATTTTACTGCCGCCGTAAGTTCCTCCGCAAAGCGGCCTACTAAGTCTGTGTCGCCCAAGGGCCCACATAAATCTGAAGCCAGCCCTGGGTGTGTGTATGTATGGTGAATGACTGTGTGTGGTGTGCACATGTATAGTGTATGACTGTGTGGTGTGTGTACATGTATGGTGTACGACTGTGTTTGACGTGTACATATATGGTGTATGACTGACTATGATGTGTACATGTACGTTTTATGACTGTGTGGTGTGTACATCTATGGTGTACAACTGTGTGTGACGTGTACATATATGGTGTATGACTGTCTGTGATATGTAAATATATGTTGTATGACTGTGTGCAGTGTGTGTATATGTATGGTGTACGACTGTGTGACGTGTACATATATGGTGTATGACTGTGGTGTGTACATGTATGTTGTATGACTTTCTATGATTTGTACATGCATGTTGTATGACTGTATGCAGTGTGTAAATGTATGGTGTACGACTGTGTGTGACGTGTACATATATGGTGTATGACTGACTATGATGTGTACATGTACGTTTTATGACTGTGTGGTGTGTACATCTATGGTGTACAACTGTGTGTGACGTGTACATATATGGTGTATGACTGTCTGTGATATGTAAATGTATGTTGTATGACTGTGTGCAGTGTGTGTATATGTATGGTGTACGACTGTGTGACGTGTACATATATGGTGTATGACTGTGGTGTGTACATGTATGTTGTATGACTGTCTGTGATGTGTACATGTATGTTGTATGACTGCATGTGATATCTATATATTTAGCAAATCTCATCCACACGTTGCATAAATATTCCGAGCAGAAATTGACCTGCGGTGCGTATTATTCGGACCGCAGCATGTCAATTCCTGCTGCAGAAAGTGGACTGAATTGCTGCGTTTTTCAGAGGAGATATCACCATCTCCCAGCATTGTAAAAAACGCAGCAGAATATGCACCATTTTCTGCAGTAAAAATTGCAAGAAATGGTGTGGTTTTTCCGCAGCGGAAAGTCGTCTACTTTCAACGGAATTGCTGCAGACATTTTCTGCAGCAATTCCCTTACGTGTGGACAAGCCTTATGTCAGTAAGATTAGTAAATGAGCCTCTATCTTTTGTTGTAACTATGAATGACATTTTTTATGTGAATATCCAGTATACGTTCAGGTTACAGAGATTCCAAATGATGATAGATTAGAAGGTGAGTGACCTCAGGTGCAATAACATTTCCTGTAAATGACAGTCTAGAAAACATATGTAGCAGATGGAGGCCATACACAGTGTCTGATCATTGCATTCAGTTTTTCTAGTAGGAAGCGGAAGTACGTCTCAGAACATTGGGTTCGGAGATCTTGGTGATGTCTTTCCAACTGTTGGTGCCGGTAGGACATCTCCCCACCCACTGCATGGCAGACCTATGAGCTTCATTGCTGCAGCTGTAAATGGAAATATCAGTGCTGCCTGCAGTCACCACTAGAGGGAGCACAGGGACATACTGCATACTCTTTATACATTGAACTCAATAATAACACAGTATGCAGTAAACTTTTATTCTCCCTCTAGTGGCCACTACAGGTAGCCAGCATGTTATGCTTTAATCCCTTAGTGACCATCCTATTTTAGGCCTTAATGACCAAGTTATTTTTTAAGTTTTTCCATTGTCTCATTCAAAGAGCTATCCTGGCACAGTTTTTATTTTATTTTTTATGGCGTTTACCGTGCAGGTTAAATAATGTGATGGCTTTATAGATGGGGTCGTTACGGACGTGGCGATATCAAATATGTGTAACTTCTTGTTTTTTTTTTTTCATAATAAAGCATTTTGTCAGGGCATAAACTGGGTTTTAATTTTTTTTTACTTGGGATTTTTATTTATTTATTATAAACTTTATTAAAAAATTTGTAAACTTTTTTTTAGTCCCACTAAGGGACTTCACTTTGTGAATATTTGAACGCTTTTCTAAAATACTGCAATACTTCTGTATTGCAGTGTATTGTGCCTGACAGTGTAAAACTGACAGGCATCTGTTAGGCCATGGGGGCTTTTTTTAGGCTCCCGTCTGCCGTAGAAATCACCGGCACTCTGCGATCGCATCGCGGGTGTGCCGATGGGGAGAGAGGAAGCCCCGCCCTCTAAAACCACTCAAATGGTTTTATCCACTATAAGTAAACAACGATTTTGAAAACCATGAGGAATTAATACAGAAAGTATATTGGAAAATTGTATAGCTTTTAATTATACAAAAAATAACATTAATTTGCTGAAACCGAACAACCCCGTTAAATCTATGTCTATTCTTGGGACGTTTTTGGAGCCATTTTTCATAGACTCTATTGAAAAAAGCTCCAAAAACAGCCGTAAAAAACGCCACGAAAAACTGCTCGAAAATCGCAAATGGCTTAAAAAACTTCTGAAAATCAGGAGCTCCGTATTTTCAGACGTTTTTGACTCAGTGTGTGAACATACCCTTATAGTTTTAACAATAGTTCAACACTGATGCCATGGAACAGCCCTCGCCAACAGAGACACCATTTTGGTCACCTAGGCATAGCATTTACTGGCTATGGCGGCAAAAACAGCTCTTCTGCAGTCCTTGCTCACAAGAGGATGATAGTGGTGCATGTTGTGATTGGGAGAAACAGCTCTCCACCAAAATGTGGCATAATATTCAATGGGGTTTAATAAAATCTCATTTGCACGGTTTTTAGGGTGTGCTATTTTTTTCATTTTTTTTTTTTTTACTTTTCAGTTTGCAGCATTTTCTATCTGTTGTAGTTTTGTTGCATTTTTTTCTCCATTGACCACAGCATTAAAAACACATTACTGTATATTTAGTATAATTCTTTGCAAAACCTCAATAGAACCTCATGTACTAAACATAGCTTCTTCTGTTGCAGTAATGGTGCAGCTTCCACTGCCAGCAGATGTGTACCTACCCTAGGAGAGGAAATGAAGAACCTAAAGACCCTGACATCTGAACTTATTTTGTGTTGTTCCAAAATTAGAATCAAGTTATTTTTGTAGAGCATCAATTGTACGCCTTGGACGTAGGAAGCAGATACCCATGTGGATGACACTTTATATTCAGCATTATTGCATTTGACATCATTGCTCCTGGAAAACTGAGATATTTCTGTGAGGTGTCCCCTGTGCATATAACTGATATATAATACGTCAGCTGTCAGCCCCATCATTCCTGTCCATACACTGAGGTCTCTAGGAGCAATCGTACGTTCTCAATTGCTATTTCCAGGTGATTGTGTCAGAAGAAACACATCAGGCATTGTCTGACAAAAGAATAGATGAGACGGTGAGGATACCAAGAATGTGCATTAATAATGTCAGTGGGAATACTCAATACATGTGGACCATTATATTTGCAGTACACAACAGCAATTAATTGTAAATCCTAGGTAGTTAAAAGGAAATGGTACCCTTTAAAGTTGTATTTCCTTATGGTCAAACATATCCTGTGCACCTGTATTTTTTTTTTTTTATGTGTATTGAGAGATGTTTTATTTCTTTAGGTAATTATTCACACATGCAAATAGAAATGTCCTCCAGGATGGGTCTTAACCTCATGTACAAAAAGAAGATTGTCCCCTTACCAAAAATATCTCCATCCCCTTGATGTAAGTTAAAGCTACAACCATCTAAGAATATCTGATTCTTGTTGGAAACCCAACTTTCTTCACCTCTTATGACAGAAGGGTGACATGATATGACCAGCTCTCCCCATTCATTCTGGCTAACATTCTGGTACCTATGTAGAAGCGGAGTCCTGTGCAAGGTTAGCACCATCCAAAGAGAAGAGGGCTGGGAAACCTATTCACTACATACAGTAAAAAACAATGTACCATTAGGAGTTCTCACTCTGGCAGTAATGTTCTAGTTTTCTTTAGTCTTCACTTACTATGTGATTTCTTTATGGATACGTTTTTTGGACAAGGCAAACACAGAGCTATCTGCCATTAGTTGGTTTTAGCCCAAACACCAACAGCGTAGTGCTGCCTGCGTTAGATTGGGGATTTTGGGACGTCCAGCTGCTTCAGTTCAGCTGCCACAGACAGTGCTTAAGGTAAGCGGATTTTAATCGGGAACGTCCTTGGTAGGCACAGTGGATGCACATAAGAAGCACATCTGTGGATTAGACACATTAAGAGAACAAATGTCAGGGTCCATAGCAAAATCGGAGTCCAGTGGCTGAAACGATGTGGCAGGAGGGTGATAATAACAAGAGTCGTCAGGTTCGGTAGACAGATAAGTTACATAGTTACATAGCTTGTACGGTTGAAAAAAGACACATGTCCATCAAGTTCAACCAAGGGATGGGAAAGGGGGAAGAAAAAATTTCTACACATAGGAGCTAATATTTTTTTGTTCTAGGAAATTATCTAAGCCTTTTTTAAAGCCATCTACTGTCCCTGCTGCGACCAGCTCCTGCGGTAGGCTATTCCATAGATTCACAGTTCTCACAGTAAAGAAGGCTTGTCGCTTCTGCAGGTTGAACCTTTTTTTTTCCAGACGGAGGGAGTGCCCCCTTGTTTTTTGAGGGGGTTTTACATGGAACAGGATTTCACCATACTTTTTGTATGTGCCATTCATATATTTATATAAATTAATCATGTCCCCCCCTTAGTCGTCTTTTTTAGTCGTCGCAGAAGAAATGCCTCCCGATCTGACCCCCTTAGACTTTTATCTTTGGGGTCATCTGAAGGCAATTGTCTATGCTGTGAAGATACGAGATGTGCAGTAACTCAAACTACGGATACTGGAAGCCTGTGCTAGCATTTCTTCTGCGGTGTTGCTATCAGTGTGTGAAGAGTGGGAGAAGAGGTTTGCATTGACAATCCAACACAATGGGCAGCACTTTGAACACATTTTATAAGTGGTCAGAAACTTGTAAATAACTCATGAAAAAATAAAGTAACGTTAAAACCAAGCACACCATTGTTTTTCTTGTGAAATTCTCGATAAGTTTGATGTGTCACATGACCCTCTTCCCATTGAAAAAACTAACGTTGGATACAAAATGGCCAACTTCAAAATGGCCGCCATGGTCAACACCCAGCTTGAAAAGTTTCCCCCCTCCCATATACTAATGTGCCACAAACAGGAAGTTAATATCACCAACCATTCCCATTTTATTTAGGTGTATCCATATAAATGGCCCACCCTGTACACCCAGATCCTTCTCAAAAAGTGACTCCCCCAGTGTAGCTCCCCCTAGGACATATGATGCATGCAGGTTGTTGGTACCCAGGTGCATAACTTTACATTTATCTACATTAAACTTCATTTGCCAAGTGGACGCCCAAATACTCAGTTTGTTTAAATCCGCTTGCAATTCACAAACATCTTCCATAGTCTGAACTATATTGCATAGCTTGGTGTCATCTGCAAAAATAGAAATAGTGCTATTAATTCCATCATCTATATCATTAATAAATAAGTTGAATAATAGTGGTCCCAGCACTGAACCCTGGGGTACACCACTTATAACCGGTGACCATTCAGAATAGGAATCATTGACCACAACTCTCTGGATACGTTCGTTGAGCCAATTCTCAATCCAATTGAAAACAATACTTTCCAAACCTATAGTCCTTAATTTACCCATTAGACGTCTATGGGGGACAGTGTCAAATGCCTTTGCAAAGTCCAAAAACACTATATCACTATAAACAGATTGTAGCGTGAGGCAGAGACGTGGTCAAGTAACAATCCAAGTTCTGTGAACAGATAAGCTGCAACAGGTTGTAGCATGAAGCAGAGACATGTTCGCCAAACTATCTAGGTTAAGTACACAAATGAATGTCAACAGTTTGAAGAGTAAGGCAGCCAGGTAGCTCAATCAGGAAGTGCAACGGCCAGGCTCATATAGGACCCAAAAGTGTGAAACCAATTAAGCAATCAAGGCAATGAATCCAGAGAGGCAAGAATCAAGAGAACCTGGACAATAGATACAGCAGTAAAGCTGTCCAACATTTCAGATGGCTTATTGAGAAGTGCTACTGCCTTGGACGTAGAGTCTCTGAGTTCAAATACAGACGGTTATATTGGGACACACCTGGAGCTGAAGGACTTATGGCGGAGTTTGTGACTGGTACACATTTTTGCAGTGGTGTGCCACATAAGTTTAAGTCCTTTGTTACCTGGGCTGGAGTAGTAAATTTCCATTCGAATTTGGAGGGTATTCTAGTTGGGGAACTTCTCAGACTGCACACAAGGGTTAAAGAGCAAATCCTATTTTTGTTGAGTAAATTATATGTTAGCACTTAAATGTAAAATGCTCTAGGGTAGCATTTATGTGACTTGGCTAACCAGATGTGACCACATACTATAAGAGCATTTCAGTCAGTGTTGAGTTTGCCGTCAAGTTTCACAGAGCACCGCATCTATTAAATGCTGGTTTTGACGCAAGTGTGTAGGAGCCGTTACCCTCACTCAATGTCCCTATGTTAACCCACAACATTCCTGAAGTATAACCATTAAAAACTAGGCCTGGCACTACAAGTGATTGGTCCTTTAGAAGATGATGTAAGCATTTTATCTTCTCACTTGTTACTTTTTATTACATACTGTTGAAACATATGTCGACAAAGTTTCCCAATCTTACAGAGAAAGTGATGATCCAGTGGGAGTATTTTTTACTATGATACATCACATCATATGATTCAGGTCCTGGACCACTACAATAAATGTGCAATCTCTGGGTCGTATATTTGAAAAATTCTAAGGGTTTATGTACAATGCAGAATGTTTTTTTCTGTAAATCAACTCCCTGGCTGTCACAGTTCCATTAACCCCTTATTTGCCCATTGGACGTGCGGGAAGTTGCATTAACTACTGTATGCCCCTAAAACAGTGCTAAAACGAATGAAATGTTCAGTTTAGATGATCTGCTGAGAAAAACCTCGAGGCACATGGAGAGTTTTATGTTTGTTGCTGCCGGAACCAGTCACATTCTGAGTCTGAATTATGTTGTAGCAATAGAATAACCGTTTAACCAGTGTTAAACCTTTTTGATTCATGGCCTACAATCAGTCTTATCTTGCATTTAATTCTAATAAATCTTAACATTGGAAAATAATCCTAAAAGTGCATAAATTCGCTGAAATAATTTCTCAAAACCATTGCAAAACTATAAAAAAATAAGAAATCCTCTATTTTTGTTTTAATCTAAATTTTACATTATAGTCAGTGGAAGAAGGGATTAAAAAAAAAAAAAAAAGGAAATACCCTGATCTGTCATGACATAGACTCTAAGGCTAAAAATAGAGAAAAAATGATGCTCTTTTATGTGAAATAGTGCTGCAAGCAACATCATTTGGCACAAATACAATATAACAAATCCGGATAAAATTCGTTCCTTAAATGCTCCGAAAAAGGCTGAATGGCTCCTACATTCAATTTACCTTATTATATGTTTAATAAGATACATTTTGTAATTTAGTTATTTTGCATTTGTATGGTTATATGTATTTGAGGTGTACATTGTTGCATATCGGCCTTTTAGAAGTACCCTTATCAACTATAATATTAAAACCACTGACAGGTGAAGTGAAAAACTTTGATTATCTTGTAACAATAGCACGTGACAAGGGGAGGGATATATTAGGCAGCAAGTGAAGTCAGTTTTTGAAGTTGATGTGTTGGAAGCAGGAAAAACGGCAAGTGTAAGGATGTGAGCGACTTTGACATGAGCCAAATTGTGATGGCTAGAATCTCCAAAACGTCAGGTCTTGTGGGCTATGCCTGGTATGTTGTGGTTAGTACCTACCAAAAATGATCCAAGGGAGAACAGGATCATGGGCGCTCTAAGCTCATTGATGCACGTGGGGAGTGAAGGCTAGCACGTCTTGTCCTATGACAGAAATGCTACTGCAGCTCAAATTGCTGAAAAAGTTAATGCTAGTTGTGGATGAGAGTCGTCTGTCACGTCTGGAGGCGATGTGGGGACCGTGTTCTTGGAGTACAAATGAGTCGCTGTGGTGAAGGACCTGGGCCGGAAGTGACAACATAGCGTGAGATCACGCTGGTCTGTGAAGAAGAGACCTGATTGGACAGCGTCATACAGTTGTCTTTACACCGCCCAGAGTGAAAAGAAAATGTAACCTCCTATTTGGCTATTAGAGCTGCATTAGCATATGTATAAAAATGCTCACGTCGGCAAACCCATTGAAATGAATGGGCAGATGTTTGCCGACGTATTTGAGCCGTGTTTTCAGGCGTAATTCGAGGCGTAAAACGCCTCGTTTACGCCTGAAAATAGGTCGTGTGAACCCAGCCTAAGACAGCACATACTGATCTAAAAGGATCCCCATGCGCTGCCTAAATGAATGGAGAGGAGTGCATGACGCTGATTGGTCAGCGTCATACACTCCTCTGTACAACGCTCACTTGGTCGAAAGTAAAAACACGCCCACTTGGGCATTAATCAACTCATTAGCATAAATCTAATATCGCTAATAAAGTGGTGAAAACAGATTGGTTTTTTTAAAATAAAAAGCATTACTGTCACCTACATTATAGCGCCCATCCCCTTATGTAGGAGACAGGGCACTTATAATGTGGTGACATAGTCTCTTTAAACCTGAAAGTCTAAACTTCAATTGCATCTCAGTTGTTTCATTTCAAATACAATGTAGTGGCAGCAGAGCCCAAATCATGAAGATTGTGTTACTGTCCAAATAATTCTGGACCTAACTGTACTGCAGTTTATAGTCATTTTTACAGGCTTTTTACAGGCATCTGTCAAACGCAAAGTAAATCTTTGAAAGTGATTTTTTTTTTAAATAAAAATTTCAGTGTGATTGGTGCAACTTTCAAATTATTTTTTATTTAAAATAATTTTTACTTTTTGAGATACAGCTGTTCAGTATCCTGTATACAGAGCATCTGTATCCTTCACTGAATCCTGTACCTGTTACGTCTGCGAGACTGACTGGTTTAGTGAAAGCGGGTCCTGCGTGTCCCTGTTGTCCATCACATCTTAGTTCATAACTTAGATGTGATAGATTACAGGTCGATCCTGCATGTCAGAGACACACAGGACCAACTGACACTGAACCCGTTAGGTCGCAGGACTGAAGGATTCAGATCTTAGCGAAAGATACAGCTGCTCTGTATACAGGATACAGAGCAGCTTTAGCTCAAAAAGTAAAAATAATTTTTAATAAAAACTAAATTAAAAGTTACACCAATCACACTGACATTTTTATTAAAAAAACTAAAATATCACTTTCAAAGGATTACATAGGCTTTAAGCCCTGCTAAGGCACGGCTTAACAAGGCAGAGTGAAGGCAGACCTGGGGGCCTTCATCTGGCCATTGGGCTGCCATGACAACCACCGGCACCCAGTAATCGCATTGCAAGGGAAGCTAATGAGCTGTCCGTGGGGGCTGCCCCCTCTTTATAAAGCCTCAGATGCTGCGATCGCTGTTGCTGGCCGCTAGTCACGGGTGTCAGTTGTAATACACAGCTGACACTAGCAGCGTATGGAGCGGGCTCAGCGTTTGAGCCTGCTCCATACATCACCCCCGCACCAGGACCTGCTTCTCTGTCATGGTGCGTGAAGGGGTTAAACAAATGAACTACAAAAATTTATTTTCATTACATGTTGTGGCCAAATCATTTATTTAATTTTTTGCAGTGGTTTTTGCAAATCGCTTTATAACTGCCATTTGCCACGGTTTTGTGGAAGAAACTACAAAAGAAACGCAACATGTCCATAAGCTGTGAATCGATGCCAAAGAAGTCCCCCCACACACAAAGCACTTACAGTGAAATTCCCCCTCTCCGAAAAAAACTATTTATAAAGCATCTCCTCCCCCACACATGGCACTTACAATCACATTCCCCCTCCCCTACAAAAACGATTTATAAAGCACCCCTTCCTCCCACACATTACAGCTCCCCCGACTTACAAAGCACATGTCCAGCATACTTACCAGTTCTCAGCTCCGAGGAAGAATCTCCATCCTGTCAGTGGCCTTATACAAGTTGCAGGCAGGGGAAGGGCTGTCTGTTCCTGCTCCTCCGCAGTCCTTTCTTCCTCCATCTTCCCTGCCTGCTAAGTAAGGACCCATGCACATGAACATGTTTCTGTGGCCGCAATTCACCAGCAAATCTGCGGAGGAATTGCGGTCCCATTCATTTCTATGGGCCCATGCACACGACCGTGGTTTCCATGGTGCGTGCATTTCCAGGAGCCTGGACCGCAAAAAAATAGGACATGTCTTATTACGGACGTATTTTGCTCAGGCTCATAGAAATGAATGCACACGGCCATGTTCACGGCGCGCCATTTGCGGGCGGCCCGCGGATGACATTTCGCAGCCGTCCGAGTCGCAAATCACGGCCGTGTACACCGCTATGGTCGTGTGCATGAGTCCTAACTAGATGGGCCTGCCCATATTTGTGATCTCCTGCATAATATGACATCACGTTAGCCGTCCGGAGAGCACACACTCTACCTGGAGAACACAGTATACAACTAACAGCTCCCGCTCTCCCTGACCCAATTTTTTTTATACATTTTTCAGTAGCGGGTTGCTGCAGTACGAATCATCTACTTGGGGACCGGCCCTGGAGGGTGGCTTCTTTGTTGTTTGGGGGTGGCTTGTTTGTTGTATGATGTAAAATCTTTCAATAAAAATCACTTGATTTAAAAAGGAAGTAGGACCAGAAGCTAATACAAGGTCAGGAAACAGATTTGAGGTCAATGAAGAGGAAAACAGTAACACAGATATGATTAAATACATTTTATTATAGAAATATAGATGTTGGTGTTAATTTGCCAGTCAACAGCGACCACATGGCTTGGCAAATTCTAGAAGGCCAGGTCTTTTAAGTATCCACTTTAGAAGATGGAACCTAGATTGTAGAAGGCCTGGTCTTTCTATCATCCACTTCAGTAGATAGAGCCTAGATTGTAGAAGGCCCAGTCTTTGTATCATCCACTTCAGTAGATGAGCCTAGATTGTAGAAGGCCCGGTCTTTGTATCATCCACTTCAGTAGATAGAGCCTAGATTGTAGAAGGCCCGGTCTTTCTATCATCCGCTTCAGTAGATAGAGCCTAGATTATAGAAGGCTCGGTCTTTATAACATCCACTTCAGTAGATAGAGCCTAGATTGTAGAAGGCCCAGTCTTTAAATGATCCACTTCAGTAGACGGAGCCTCCATACACCAGGATGAGTGGTCCTCCTGGTCTCTCCTACTTCCTGAGCAGTATTTGTTGATATTTTTTGTCTACACAGGACATTATGAGGATTACAGCAGAGATGACACATCCATTTCTCCGTGTCCACCATGATGATTTTGGGGCTGGACACTTCCACGAGTACAATGTTGAAGTAGCACCATGTAGTTGTTACTTGATCCATAATGGAGGGAAGCTGTGTTCAGGACGTGCACTTTATTAGTAACAGTCTGTAAAGTTGTGCGCATCTCCTCGCTGATCGCCTTTCATTCTTCACAGGTGGATGTAACCTGAAACTAAAGTAAGACAGTTCTGACATTAACATTTATATTTACACGTCCAGACATCCATGATGAGAACCTGCAGATAGCAGAACCACAAACCATTACAACTACAAGACCCCAACCAAGGAAAATAAACTGTCAACAATAAGAAAGGAGGAAATCCTGGAGACATTATATATAGAGATGTTCTGTAATATTCTTTACACTGACCGTCATGTAATCATTCCTCAGAGTGACAGCAGAACAGGTGTCGGGCGTTATATGGCCCGATGCTGGAAGCTTCTACTGGACGTGACATGTTCTATAGATCGACCTGTAGATCGGGATCTGAGCCTTATGTTCTGCTGTTATTACCTCCTGCATCCAGGTTCCTTTTTCATATATTACTGTCCTGGACCTTCTCCCGTATGGTGATGGTGAAGCTTTTCCAGGACATATTCAGACATTAATGCTGAGGCGGCAGGAAAACATATGTCACTTATACAAGATGAGAAACATCCTAACAACCTCCTATTCCACTGAGGGCCACACTACTTCTAATGAGGGCCACACACACTGCACTGGGGGAAACCATACATGAGCTCATGGGGTAACTATACAAACCTGGAGATCTGAATATGTCAGGTAGGTCAGGAGGAAGAAGAAAAGTGTTAACCACTCGGTTATGATAGCCACTATATTGCAGATCTAGAAGACGAGACATAATAAAAAAAATAAAAGACAATATTACTGGACATTTCCTCATCATCAATATCTCCGGTATAATAGAAAATTATAGAAGCTGCAAGAACATGAAGAAAACAAACAATGAAGAATATTGAGATCAGATCAAGAAATCAGAAAAGTCAATGAGAAAATCTATGAAATAAATAAAAGATCCTACCTCTACACAGAGAATATCCTCACACAGATGTCCTATCACTGGAATCCTGGATGCAGCACCTTATGCGTGGATGTATATAGGAAAATTAACATAAAGATGGATGACATAATTTATCCCTGTATTGTCTGCCCTTATAATCCCAGACATGACAGAAGGGTCAGGTGGAAGTTAGTGACCATTGTGCCAACCATGAGGCCAACTAGAATCTGACTCAATGGTCAAAGGCCAGAAGACGCCATATTAAGTTAGGATTGAGACATTTATCTGTCTATATGGGAAAGGGAAGATAGTGAGTGCACGTGCATTACCAAAACGTCCCCCTAATTGGAATAAATGTGAACAACCAGAAGGGACCCTCATGTGAACCCCCTTGGTCAGAAAGAAAAGCCACGACTGTTTACATGCTGCATTACCATACAGAGTGGGGAATCTCTGATCTCTGTTTTTTTGAAGATCCGGGGCCCTTTCATAATAAAAGGATACAGATCACTGCGGTGATGGCAGTGATGACACTTACAGCCATTCTCACATGGCAGACATATCTGCGGCAGAATGATAGTTCATATAGATATTTGGATTGGACTAGGTTGTATACGGCCCCACATCCAAATGCCAAGACCGCTCCTGTTTTATGGATGATCTCATACTCGAACATCTGGATAAGAAACACAAGTAGATTGGACTAGACCTTTCTTCAATCACTTTGTGTATTGCTGTGTAAGAGGGTTTAATGGTGGATGTTATTAACAAACCGTAAAGGAGCCGGTCAACACTATTCCAATACATAACGTCAAGACCACTCCTAGCAGGATCTTCTGTGCCCACTCCTGTTTCATATCACAGGCTGCTGCCCATAACGTCATGAATTTATACTGGGCAAAAGCCAGGGCGAAACCTGGAAGAGAAGGAAAGAAATGAGAACATCTAGTGAACATCTATGACCCAGTGTGTGGAAGACCTGACTAGAGGTGTCCTGTAGGATATTGCCGTTTCTAATCATGCTGAGCTTGTTGGGAATGTCTCTGTTGGTGAAAACCTTGGTAACAGTGATCACACAGTCCCTCATATATGTCTATTGGGCGAATTAAGGTCTACAGATTTATAAAGTATAGTTTGTAATTGGATTGAAAATTGGCTCCAAGACTGTATCCAGAGAGTTGTGGTCAATGATTCCTACTCTGAATGGTCCCCGGTTATAAGTGATATACAGAAGATATGGGAGAGATCCTCCAGCTCACCTGACACTTGGCATGTGTGTCGTGGACATCGCACGGAATCTCGTGTTGGCACACGATGGGTGAAGACAGGCAAGGCAGGGGGTTGAATCGCTGGATTCAACCCCCTGCCTTGCCTGTATAAGTGATATACCCCAGGGTTCAGTGCTGGGACCACTACTATTCAACTTATTTATTAATAATATAGAGGATGGGATTAAAAGTACTGTTTTGCAGATGACACCAGACTACATAGTATAGTTCAGTCTATGGAAGGTGTGCAGAAGTTACAAGCCGATTTGGACAGACTAAGAGTTTGGGTATCCACTTGGCAAATTAAGTTTAATGTGGATAAATGTAACGTTATGCATCTGGGTACCAGCAATCTGTATGCATCATATGTCCTAGGGGGAGCTATACTTGGAGAGTCAGTTGTTAAGAAGGATGTTGGTGTACTTGTAGAACATAAACTTATTAACAGCGCAATGCCAATCAGCTGCTTCTAAAGCCAGCAGGATATTGTTGTGTATTAAAAGAGGCATGGACTCGCGGGACAGGGATGTAATATTGACACTTTACAAAGCATTAGTGCGGCCTCATCTAGAATATGCAGTTCAGTTCTGGGCTCCAGTTCATAGAAAGGATGCCCTGGTGTTGGAAAAAATACAAAGAAGAGCAACTAAACTAATAAGGGGCATGGAGAATCTAAGTTATGAGGAAAGATTAAAATAATTAAATCTATTTAGCCTTGAAGAGAGACGACTAAGGGGGGACATGATTAACTTAATTAAATATATGAATGGCACATACAAGAAATATAGTGAAAACGTGTTCCATGTAAAATCCCGTCAAAAGACAAGGAGGCACTCCCTCCGTCTGGAGAAAAAAAAATTCATCTTCAGAGGCGACAAGCCTTCTTTACTATGAGAACTGTGAATTTATGGAATAGTCACCGCAGGAGCTGGTCACAGCAGGGACAGTAGATGGCTTTAAAAAAGGCTTAGATAATTTCTTAGAACGAAAAAATATTAGCTCCTATGTGTAGAAATTTTTTACTTCCCCTTTCCCATCCCTTGGTTGAACTTGATGGACATGTGTCTTTTTTCAACCGTACAAACTATGTAACTATGTAACTTATCTGTCTACCGAACCTGACGACTCTTGTTATTATCACCCTCCTGCCATATCGTTTCAGCCACTGGACTCCGATTTTGCTATGGACCCTGACATTTGTTCTCTTAATGTGTCTAATCGCCGATGTCAATGTGTAGAATTCTTGTTTGCATGTTGATCCAGTCGGATCAAGATCAAGAACAACCAATTATTCTTCACTTTCCACCAGTGGTTATCACTTACCCAAAATGGCTGCGCCCACGAGCACTATCGTAAACAGCACCGACTGGGGGTATCGGGCTCCCCTTTCACTGCGAATAAGAGAAAAGAGACGTCAGGGAAACAGTGCGGGAGCAGGAGACAAACGCTTATAGAACATTGATGGAACATTTAGGCTTCTGAACGTCACAGATGTGTAATAATGACCCAGAGACTTCTATGAACTTGATGTTAACACTTCCTCTACTTGTAATGTCCTGTATAGAATCACTTATAAGATGACACTTCTCTGCTGTATAATAAAGTAAGGGTATGTGCACACGGTGAGAGGCTTTTACGTCTGAAATGACAGACTGTTTTCAGGAGAAAACAGCTCCCTCGTTTCAGCCGTAATTCCTCCTCCTCGCATTTTGCGAGCCTTCTCTGACAGCCGTAAATTCTGAGCTGTGCTTCATTGAGTTCAATGAAGTACGGCTCAAATTACGTCTGAAAGAAGTGTCCTGCACTTCTTTTGGCGAGGCTGTATTTTTACGCGTCGTTGTTTGACAGCTGTCAAACGACGATGCGTAAATGACAGGTCGTCTGCACAGTACGTCGGCAAACCCATTCAAATGAATGGGCAGATGTTTGCCGACTTATTGTAGCTGTATTTTAGCTGTATTGTAGCTGTATTTCATAATACGCCTCGTTTACGTCTGAAAATAGGTCGTGTGAACCCAGCCTTACAGCGCTCAATATACAACGTCACTATGAAGATAACGTCATGCCATCTGTAATGTTCTCCACTTACCTGATGTAAATCATCAGCCGGCCATTATCCAGGTCGAGGGTTAAGGAGCATGGTCTAAGGAATTACCCAGTCTTCCCCCTTCTCCCTTTAAAACATGTACAGGGATCTGGACTTCGCTGCAGGGAATTTCCAGGTTGCTACCCTAGGAGTAGTCTCCGATAGCAACGCCTTTGCAAGCTGAGGAGATGACACAAGGATGCAGGACAAAATCGGAAGGCAAAAACATAGTCAAACAGGCTGAGGCCAGGGCAGGCGAAATACATTGAAAATGTTAAACAGGAAACCAGTCTGGGTAGGTAGAAAACAAAACAGGGTTAAACAAGTTTGGCGCACCAGGGGCCCCAGGAGGAGAGCGGCAGTATCCAAGTACATAGGAGTGTGGCTGTGCCTGGTACTGCTAGTCCCATTTAAGTCAGACTGAGCCGCAGGCACAGCTGTAAACAATGGACGAGCCACTGTGGCTGTGTAAACAATGAAGGGCATGTAAAGATCGCTGGAGTTCTGTGGCCCCTTCATTTTGCTGTTCAGATGAGGAACCTGGGGGTCAGACCCTCACTAACCAAATATTGATGGTCTATCCTTAGACCCAGAAAATCTCTTTAATTTGTTTCCTAGAGAGAAATACACGTAATATAGAACTTCAATTCTACTGAAATTGCTTCAATAGTGTTCAAAATTGTTCAATTGACAAATTATGTTTGTTTTTTAAGGCAGCGTTAAACAATCTGGTTCATCTGCCCACCAGAAACCTTCCAAGTGTGCCACAGTGTGATCACAGGCAATGTCGGATTGAGTACCTTGGGCCCTGAGGAAATTATTACAGAAATCATTCTGGGATACCGCCCTCTAGCTTTGCCAAACATCTCCATTTTAAAAAGCATTATTAATTGTGCATGGCACACATTGACTATATCATTAGCAAGTAATAAGAGGGAAAATAATCAAAAAAAGTACCCCAGACACAGCTTGTCTTTTAGCTTTGGGTGTGGTTGCCTTCTAAAACTGGACTTTATGGGCCCCAATATTCTGTCAGAACCTGGGTCCACTAGAGCAGTGTCTCTCAAACTGTTGGTCGCGCCCCCCTGGGGGTCGTGTAAAGACCTCCGGGAGGTTGCGAGTCACCCACTGATGTAGCCGTTTCAACTGTATCTGCGTCCTCAGGAAGCAGATACAGTTAAATTTAATGCTGGAGCAAAGAGTTGATGGCTCCTTGCATCAACATTCATTATGCCGTGAGCGGGTCAGCGCAGACAGGCGCAATGTAGTGACATCATCGCACCTGTCTGCGCTGAGCCACACACTGCACAGACTGCAGGAGTAGAAGGATCTCCTCTACGCGTCGTGGGAACGGGCATAGGTGAGTATGTATTTTATTATTTTTATTAGGCACTATTGGGGCTGTGTATGAGGGCATTATTCTGCGTAGGGACAGCTGTGGGTCATTATACTGTGAGGTAGCAGCTTTTGGAGGCTTTTTACTGTGTGGAGGGCAACTATAGTGGCGGTTATGGGGATATTATACTGTGTGGGGACAGCTGTGGGGGAATTTTACTGTTTGGGGGCAAATATGGGGGCATTATACTGTGGAAAGGGCAGCTATAGGAGCATTATACTGTGTGGGGGCAGCTATAGGGGCCTTATCCTGTGTGGCGGCAGTTATAGGGGCATTATACTGTGGGGGTAGGTATAGGGGCATTATACTGTGTGGGGGGCAGCTATAGTGGCATTATATTGTGTGGGTGCATTATACTCTGTGGGGGCAGCTATGGGGGCATTATACGGTGTGTGGGAAGCTATGGGAGCATTATTCTGTGTGGGGGCAGCTATAGGGCATTAAACTGTGTGTGGGGCAGCTATAGAGGCATTATATTGTGTGGTGGCAGCTATAGGGGCATTATCCTGTATGGGGGCATTATACTGTGTGGGGGGCACTAAGGGGTTATTATACTGTGGGGGCAGCTATGGGGGTATTATACTGTGTGGGGGCACTAAGGGGTCATTATACTGTGTAGGGGCAGCTATGGGGGCATTATACTGTGTGGGAGCAAATATAGGGACATTATCCTGCGTGTGGCAGTGATAGAGGCATTATCCTGTGTGGGGCAGCTATAAGGGCATTATACTGCGTGTGTGTGTGGGGGGGAGGCACTAAGGTGTCATTATACTGTGTGTGGGGCCCACTGGGATGGGGCCCACTCAGATGTGTTTCACTCCCCTGTGCTAAACTGTTGGCTACGCCGCTAATGGCCACTGATGTTTGGGTCGCAGCAGTCATAGTTGTGCCTCAGCGAGATATCTTGTGCCGCCCTATCACCTGCCTGCACTGTTTTCGATGTTGCAGGGACTTATTTTTCAAATGGAGCTATATACCGTCATCTGACTACAAATTATGTGGGGTGTACCAAACAAAAGTCTTGGCCAAAAGTGCGTACCCGCCTCAGAAAGTTTGGGAACCACTGAACTAGAGGAGCAAGAGATGCTTATTACATGCCTTCCAACAGTCCTGTCCACAATCTGGTCCTCATAAAGGCGAGGTTAATGCAACTTTGCATATAATGAGGCGTTGCAATGCTGTTTTTCAGGGTGTTCTGTCCTGTGATTTAGGATTTAAATGTTTGGAGGTAAATTATTTTTGTCTTTAGCTTTAAGCACTCATACCAGACTGGGAAGTAATTATGGATAGAGATACATTTAGAAATGTAGTGATTATTGAAATGAAGCCTAGAAAAATATAGCACCCCATAATCACTACTGTATCTCACGTATCTCTATTGCTGAGGATCTTTTAAAACATGTCTTTTTAAAAAACATTGCTATTGTAAACTTTTTAGTTAAGGTTTAGGGATCCTGAGGAGGAATAGAACAGTAATATTAAGGCTGGTGATAGAAAAAACAACTTTTGCTTCTCATTTTTGCTCAGCATAAGCAGTCATTCAATGTGATAGCCCATGCATTTACATTGTGCGACGCAATATGTGTGTCAATGTGGCCCTGACTGTAGATTCTAGGCAAGTTGAAGTTTATTGTGATATTATTGCAGGGTAACTCAAACCGAGGGGCAGGCTGTCCTCTTGCATGTACTGCTGCCTCTAAGAGAGAAGCGATGGTCCTTCCGACCATAACCAACAGCATGACACTACGCCATATTGAATATGCATAATACATAAGTCCTTCTTTTTTTTTTGCAACAAGCAATACTTGGGTAAAAATATACAAAAGAATTGCAGTATTTATGTAATTTATTGTATGGACAGTGGTTTTCTACAATTTTACAAAGGCACTTCCATCAGTATGAAGATGAGACAATTTTACTGCTAACAGAGAGAACACATTTATAAATATTCCATGCTGTCATAAAAAGTTTCTGCAGTTGCAGCATATATTCTGCTTCTCTTAAAGACCCCATATTTCAACTTTTATAGCTATTCAGTCGATAATCTAGAAAAAAGATGATCCTTGTGTCGGGCGCTCCTGTGTATCTGGTTCAGTAATTCCACAGAACCATCAAATGAATTTAAATCAATTTATTGGACATACTAAAACAATAAAAGTAGCTGCTGCAATGCGTTTCAACCTCGTGCTGAGGTCTTCGTCATGCCTGACAGCCCTGGTGTGCCCATAAATCAAGTATTAAGTATAAATCAATTTTTTTTCACTAGGCTCTTTGGAGCACATCATTAGTACTTCAATTCTCCAATTTTAATACTAGGATAAGAATTTACATGCCAAAATGTAAAAAACGCCCATAATGTGTGCAACAGACACTCCCTAAGGCAAGCCTACATCTAAACTTTTTGTAGGGCTACTGATTGATTTTTGCTATTGAGTGACAGCTGCAGTCCACAAGATTGTATGCAACTCAATGTATTTGATTGGACAGCAGTTGTAGCTCAATAGTTAAAATCAATCAGTAGCATTCCAAAAAGTCGAGGTGTAGCCGTGGTCTAAGACAACACATACACATTTTTCAGGAGTGATGATAATGTTTTTAGGATTAGTTAGACCCATTAATTGTTTTATTTCAGGATGAGTCTGTGCTGGCTCTACATTTCTTTATATTTCATACTCCTTTTTAAAAATTGTGTTGCTGTCTTATCGAAGGTAATTATCCTATTCACATAGCTCCTAACCGTCCCGGATCAGGCGGGACACTCCCTGTTTCTCTCCGCTGTCCCGTCGTCCCGGGCGGTTTGAAAAATGTCCTGCTGGGCGCTGTATCAAAACAGCTGATCGCTGCTGATAGGCACCCTGCATGCCGGACGACTGCAACAGGAATTAGCGATCAGCGTCAGAAGCAGGCAGGAGGTCTTGCGGTGGCGTTCTGACTGGTGTCGATGCCTGGCCAGTCCAGTCCAGCCACCTGACCTGTCATATGACCTCACCGGTCAGACGACAGGTCAGGTGACTGGCCTCGTCCACTCCCAAGCCGGCATCGACACCAGTCAGAACGCCGCTGCAAGACCTCCTGCCTTCACCTAACGGTGAGTGACGTGAAGGCAGAGCGGAGAGTGGTAGCAGTAGGCGGCATTGTGGCATTGTGGCACAAAGTATAAGGTGGAGGGGGGTTGTGGGGCACTATGTACAAGAGGGGAGGGGGGTTGTGTGGCACTATGTACAAGGGGGATGGGGATTGTGTGGCATTATGTACAAGGGGGAGGGGGGTTGTGTGGCACTATGTACAAGGGGGAGGAGGGTTGCGTACAAGAGGGGGGCTGTGTGTGGAGCTATCTACATGACGGGGCTGTGCGTGGCACTATCTACAGGGGGGCCTTGTGTGGAGCTATCTACAGGGGGGCCTTGTGTTGGAGCTATCTACAGGGGGGCCGTGTGTGGAGCTATCTACAGGGGGACGGTGTGTGGAGCGATCTACAGGCAGATGTGTGTGGAGCTATCTACAGGTGGTTTGTGTGGAGCTATCTACAGGGGGCCGTGTGTGGAGCTATCTATAGGGGGGTGTGTGGAGCGATCTACAGGGGGCTGTGCGTGGAGCTATCTATCATCGAGTTTAGTCCAATGAATCTACGACGTAGTCCAAACAGTCCAGCGGAACCTGCAAAACAAAAAAAATAAAGTTAGTAATATGAAGAATAAAAAAAACTTCTCACCTCCAGCGACTTCTGTTTTCTTCCCTGCACTGCAATAGATACTAGACATCAATGAGAAATAACTCCCCTTCATGTAACTGTACCTGTCAGCTGAAAAGTCATCCACCACAGGAAAAAATGTTCCCCATCTTGTCTGATTCCCAGGTGTTTCTTTGTGGTACTCCGCCATGGGGAAACATTTTTCCCTTTGGCAGATGATTTTTCCAATGACCGGTAGCACAACTTGAAAAAAAAAATTCCCCATCATGTAACTCTGCTACTTGTCAATTGAAAAGTCATTCACTACAGGGTCTCCCTCTTGACTTTCATTGTTCTCAGCCTTTTGGTTTGTCCTGCAGCTGCTGCCGTGATGAGCAAATGTTATACCCAAGAAAGGAAAAGTAACACAAAGACGATATAACCGGATCCATAATATCTGTGATATCCAGACAGTCTAGAGATCGGCAGTGAGAATCTGCGCTTGTTATTTGGAGAAGGATCTGGTCGTGATTTGATCTGCTTATGTGGGATGTTGGGCGTGGTTAGGGGGCGTGACTTAAAAATGTCCCTCTTTTCCGAAAAGTTGGAAGGTATGTATTCATTGCAGTGTAATATGAAGGGACATTTAGACGTAATTCATTCATTTATGTCCTGGCGGAAGCTTATCATTGGGAAGGCTAAAATTATCAACACAAAGGCTTCAAAACACTAATTTCCCTGAACTACAATGATCATCAATACAATTGCAATCTACACTTTTACCCTGGAACCCTGGAAGCACGTACATAGATATACCTTTTTAAAGGAGCTTCAGGCCTATTGAGACATGCAACAGAGGTGTCATACTGGCAACTTGTGGTGTGATGGAGTACAGATGTAATAATCTGAATTTAAAAAGAACGGTTAAGCAGCACTCCTATCAACTACATAATGAAAGATAAAGAAACTGTTAAAAAAAAACTCAGGCCCGTTATTGGCTCCTCATCTTGGGAACATTCCCAAGACAAGTCCATACATGCGATAGATATGGTATAAACAGCGTATGTCATCTTCATTATTCAAATTTGGTGTCAAATGGATATACTGTATGAGATTACTTAATATACATATATTTATTTCTATGTCCGTGATTACCAGTGTATTTCAGTTCTTTGGTGTTCTATTATAACTAGTGGTAGGTTGAGAATCACCTGGGTTCCTAGGCGATAAGGGTCATGGACCCTTTACCTCCCTCCATACATTGTTTCTTTTTATCCTTAATTTAAATACAGAATTTATTATTTTTCATGTTCAGTTTTCTGGGTCTTTCTTGAGGTTCTCTGTGTTACAATCCCTGCCTCCAACCGGCAAAATGTAGGGAACAAAATTTGTAATACATACCTTCAAAATTCCTAGATAGTACACAGCTACCTTCTTCACTCCAATACAATGACTAGACCAAAATATAACTGCGTCCACAGTTACATCATGTCACAGACACCCTATTGTTCATATATGTATACACTATATGGTAAAAAGTATTGGGCACACCTCTTAATCATTGAATTCAGGTGTCTCATTCTATCCCATTGCCACAGGTGTATAAAATCAAGCACTAGCCATGCAGTTGTCCTTACAAACATTTGTGAAAGAATGGGTAGTTCTAAGGAGCTCACTTATTTCTAGCATCATACTCTAATAGTACGCCACAGTTGTAACATGTCAGTTCGTGAAATGTCGTCCCTCCTAGATATTCCACGATCAACTGTGAGTGATATTATTGTAAAGTGGAATCATTTAGGAACCACAGCAACTCAGCCATGAAGCGGAAGACCACGCAAAGTTACAGAGCTAGGTCGCCGATTGCTGACGCGCACAGTGCATAAAAGTCGCCAACGCTCTGCTGACTCAATAACTGCAAAGCTCCAAACTTGGTATGAACATCCACACAAAAACTGGAGCTTCATGGTATAGGTTTCCATTGGCGAGAGGCTGTATGAAAGCCTTACATCAACATGCACAATGCCAAGCGTCAGTTGGAGTGGTGTAAAGCCCGCCGCCACTGGATTCTGGAGCAATTGAAACGTGTTCTGTGGAGTGACGACTCACCATTCACTATCTTTCAGCCTGATGGACGAGTTTGGTGGCGAAAGAATAATTATATGGCGTTGGTTTCAGGGGTTGGCCTAGGCCCCTTAGTTCCAGTGAAGGGAAATCTTAATTCTTCAGCATACCAAGACATTTTGGACAATTGTAGCTTCCAACTTTGTGGCAACAGTTTGGGGAAGACCCTTTTCTGTTGCAGCATGACTGTCTCCCAGTGCACAAAGCAAGGTCCATAAAGACATGGTTGGGTAAGTTTGGTGTGGAGGAACTTGACTGGCCTGCACAGAGCCCTGACCTCAACCCCATCCAACACCTTTGGGATGAACTAGAACAGAGATTGCGAGCCAGACCTTCTCCTCCAACATCAGTGTCTGACTTCACAAATGGTGTTCTAGATGAATGGGCAAAAATTCCCACAGACACAGTCCAAAATCCTGTAGAAAGCCTTCCCAGAAGAGTGGAAGCTGTTTTAGCTGCAAAGTAGGGTCCAACTCCATATTAATAATTATGGGTTTTAACTGGGATGTCATAAAAGTTCTGTGTAATATGTAAGTGTACCAATACTTTTGTCCATATAGTGTAGTTTTATTAACCCCATACAATAAACCGTTTTAAAACCTTTATACATATCTAGTAAACCCATAAAAATGAGGTAGACATTTCATGTAATCAGCCATGTAAGACATAATAATTTAGGAGACGTGTGTTTTTTTTTTTTTACTCTAAGTTCCCTTTAAATATTATAGTAATTCCATTTACAGCCATAATAAAGACCTCTCAAAGTAAATAAATAAATGTATTGATAACACAATAAACATTGAGAAGAACAGAGAAAACCCTGCAACTATGAAATTGTCTCTTTAATATGAATTTACATATAAGGAAAAATTGAACTTTTTTTTCCACACAGAAACTTCTGCCAAGAAGACAAATTTTAATCTGAATTAACTGAACGCGCCGCTGTTAAAACTTCCTTTTAGTTTGTGTTTAGTTATTATCTTGGATATTGTTCTGAGATTATGGAAAGCTTCTGTAGTTATTAAAATCTTTCCGCAGAAAAGAGCGACTCCTGCTGTATCTTGTCAACGGCAGAAACCAGTAGGGAGTACATTAGTTTCATGTTGCAGCTGCGAGGAAGGTTTACACTACGTACAATAATTAAATCTACCACAATAGAAAAATTCTCAATCATCTATTAGGATTCTATGCGAGTGAAAGGCTCACAACACCTCCACATGCAGCATGCGCGGGGAGATGTTGGTGCTCATTAGTCCTGTGTAATTACGATGGCTTCCTCGGTTTGCTTCCTTAATAATTGATGTTGACCCATGATTTAAAAGATGAGCAAAACAAAAGATAAATTCTGAGGAATATTCCCCCATATGGCCTAATTCACATGAGCGTGTCTGATTTGCATTCGCTAAAAACAACCGTTTTTCATGCATGTTTGTGTTGCGTCAGTGTGGTTTACGTCTGTCATCCATTTTTCTCATCTATTTTTCTCCTCTGCAAGCTCTTTCTGGTTTCATTTTTCTTTTTTTTCTGCATTGCGCAACTGATCCGTGAAAAACGCACAGTACACGGATGTCATCCGTGCGCTGTCCATTTTTTTCACGCACCCACAGACTTTATTGAGTGATTCTGGTCCTCAAAAACAGATCAGAATAGGAAATGCTTTGAATTTCTTGCAACGGACATATGCTCCGTGAAAAAAAACGGATGTGTGAATAGCCCCATTAAAACGGCCAGCACACTGACAAGCAACACGTCCGAGTAAATAGGGCCTAAACCCATATTCCATTGTCCCTCTCCTTCAGTTTTATTGTGGAGGAATTAGGCTTTAACCCCTTAAGGACGTAGACTAGTTGGCACGTTCAGGACGCATCCCCATTTTTCAAATCTGACGTGTCACTTTATGTGGTAATAACTTTGGAATGCTTTTACCTATCCAAGCGATTCTGAGATTGTTTTCTCGTAACACATTATACTTTAAGTTAGTGGTAAAATTTTGTCGATACATTCAGTATTTTATTGTGAAAAACACCAAAATCTAGCGAAAAACTGCAAAAATTTGCATTTTTCTAAATTTAAATATATCTACTTGTAAGACAGATAGTTATACCACACAAAATAAATGCTAATTAACATTTCCCACATGTCTACTTTAGATTGGCATCATTTTTTGTACATTCTTTTATTTTTCTAGGATGTTACAAGGCTTAGAACTTTAGCCGAAATTTCTCATATTTTCAAGAAAATTTCAAAAGGCTATCTTTACAGTTGTGAAGTGGTTTTGAGGGGCCCATATAATGCAAACCCCCATAAATCACCCCATTTTAAAAACTGAACCCCTCAAAGTATTCAAAACAGCATTAAGAAAGTTTATTAACCCTTTAGCCGTTCCACAAGAATTACAGCGAAGTAGGGATGAAATTTACAAATTTCATTTTTTTTTTGCAGAAATTCATTTTTAATCCTTTTTTTTTTTCTGTTTTACCAGAAAAATGCAAATCAATATTTATTGCCCGGATTGTGTCATTTTTAGAAATATCCCACATGTGGCCCTAGTGTGCTAATTCACTGAAACACAGACCTCCAAACAAAGGAGCACCTAGAGGATTTGGGAGCCTCCTTTTTGTTTGAATATATTTTAGGCACCATGTCAAGTTTGAAGAGGTCTTGTGATGCCAAAACAGTGGAAACACCCCCAAAAAGACACCATTTGGCAAACTACACTCCTCAAGGAATTTATCAAGGGGTATAGTGGGCATTTTGACCCCACGTTTTTTTAGGCATAAAGGAGAAAAAGCACCCCAAGATTTGAAAGGCAATTTCTCCCGATTGTGGCAATACCCCATATGTGGTCATAAACTGCTGTTTGGACACACGGCAGGGCTCAGAAGGGAAGGAGAACTATTTGGCCTTTTGAGCTCAAGTTTTGGGACAATGATTTTTGGGTGACTATTACGTCACATAGCGGGAATGGGTTAAGGCTAGATTCACATAGAGCATTTTGCTACGTTTTTGTGACATGAAACCATTTTTTAATGCATTTTTTAATGCGGCAAGATGTTACATTAAAGCCTATAGTGAAATATAAAATGCACTACATACAACTCTGTTTTAATTAGTGCTGTTTTTGTTGCTTTTTTATAGCCAGTGACGTTTCTTTCAAAATGCAGCACGCTTTAAGTGTAGCATTTTTTTGTGGCATTTTTCCCATAGGCTTTTTAATAGGACAAAACGCAGAAGAAACGCATATGCCCTTTTAAGGTGCTCTTTTAGGAGGATTCTGGTGGACTCAGCCCATCTATGCATTACCTGGTCAGCCACTAATTTCAACAGCTGGCATGTAATGCTGTATTGCCATTCAGCGAGCACTGCAGTGTTTCACGGTGTATCGTGCCATGGAAAATCATTCTAATAATCAAATAAAACAATTACAATATTCCAAATACACCCTATATTAAAACTGAACTCTAAATAAAGAAATTCCCTGTCCAGAATGCTTAATTGGATTTCCACACTATGTATATAATTACATAAGCATACGTACCTACCCACACATTATAGTAAACTCACCCATTACGTATAGCCCTATATGCACACATTCAATATCCTAAGCCTGCTCAGCCCATTTAGTTACACTGTGCACTGTGAGAAATGGTGGAGGACAGTGCAGCGTGCGCAGTAAGCCGCGACAAATCTCCCGGCTAATGCACAGATACGGTGCCAGACCAAGCTCAGTACATAGATACAACACCAGAACCAAGCTCAGTACATATATACAAGACCAGAACAAAGCTCAGTACATAAATACAGCATCAGAACACATCTAAGTACATTAATACAGCACCATAACCAAGATCAGTACATAAATACAGCAGCAGAACCAAGCTCAGTACATATAAACAGTACTAGAACAAAGCTCTGTACATATGTACAGCAGCAGAACCAAGCTCATTACAAATATACAACATCAGAACCATGCTCAATACATAAATACAACACCAGAACCACGTTTAGTACATATATACAACACCAGAACCAAGCTCTCTACATAAATACAGCACCAGAACCAAGCTCAGTACATAAATACTGCAGCAGAACAAAGCTCAGTACATAAATACAGCACCAGAACAAAGCTTAATACCTATATACAGCACCAGAACCATGCTCAGTACATATATACAGCACCAGAACAAAGCTCAGTACATAAATACAGCACCAGAACAAAGCTCAGTACATAAATACAGCACCAGAACCATGCTCAGTACATATATACAGCAGCAGAACAAAGCTCAGTACATAAATACAGCACCAGAACAAATCTCAGTACATATATACAGTACCAGAACCAAGCTCCGTACATATGTACAGCAGCAGAACCAAGCTCATTACATATATACAACATCAGAACCAAGCTCAGTACATAAATACAACACCAGAACCAAGTTTAGTACATATATGGTCTGTCACATTTCCTCCCCCCCTGTTTCAGACTAGTGACTGCAACACATCTGGTCACACAGCAATGAACTCGGGACAATGCATCTGCATTTCCCATTTGAGTCCCTGGCCTGTTTTTTACAGTAAATCTATATTTCTGTAAGGTCAAGAACCATCTTGTGACCCTCCTATTTTTCTCTTTGTTTTCACACATCCACTTAAGGGGGGCATGATCTGTGATTAATTCAAAGTGACGACCAAGAAGGTAATAGCAGAGTGCCTCCAGTGCCCATTTAATAGCAAGGCACTCTTTCTCAACTATAGCATATTTTTTCTCATGGTCGTTCAGCTTCCTACTCAGATATAGTATGGGATGTTCTTCCCCATTTCGTACCTGTAACAGTACAGCCCCCAGACCCACATCAGATGCATCCGTTTGTAGAATAAATTCTCTTTTAAAATCTGGGGTAATCAATACCGGCTGAGCACACAAAATGTTTTTAAGAGCCTGAAATGATTGTTCAGCCTCTGGTGTCCACTTGACCCTTACAGAGTCTTTCCCTTTAGTCAGGTCTGTCAAAGGGGCTGCCAGTGAAGCAAAGTTTGGTATAAATCTTCTATAGTAGCCTGTGATCCCCAGGAAAGCACGAACTTGCTTTTTGTTTACAGGGTGAGGCCAACCTTGGATGGCTTCAATTTTATTTACTTGGGGCTTCACCAAACCACGGCCAATTGTATACCCCAGATACTTGGCTTCCTCCAATCCAATTGTACATTTTTTTGGATTGGCAGTAAATCCCGCCTCGGCAAGGGAATCAACAACTGCCTGTACTCTAGGTAAATGGGATTCTGGACTTTGGATGATGATGTCATCAAGGTATGCTGCTGCATACCGCATGTGGGGTCTTCAAATTTTAGCCATAATTCTCTGAAAAGTTGCTGGTGCCCCATGTAAACCAAAGGGCAGGACAACATAATGAAACAACCCATCAGGCGTGGCAAAAGCTGTTTTTTCCTTAGCGTCTTCAGAAAGAGGTATTTGCCAGTACCCTTTAGTTAAGTCTAGGGTTGTTATATATCGTGCACTTCCTAGTCTATCAATGAGTTCGTCAACCCGCGGCATCGGGTAAGCATCAAATTTAGAAATAGAATTGAGTTTACGGAAGTCATTGCAAAACCTCCAACTGCCATCTGGTTTAGGAATGAGGACTATTGGGCTAGACCATTGACTATGGGATTCCTCAATGACTCCAAGGTCCAACATTTTCCTTACCTCCTCTGTAATAACCACTCTCCTTGCCTCTGGTATTCTGTAAGGTCTCAACTTAACCTTTTTCCCTCGTTCAGTAATGATGTCATGTTTAATTTCTAATTAGGAAACTTTGCACCTCTACCTTTTGGGTATTTGCCAGGGTGTCCGGTACGGTTACCTCTGGCAGCAATGGCTTCTTCGAGCTTATATGGTCAGGTTGAGACAACGTTCCTGAAGCAAGAGAGTGTCTGTCTTTCCAAGGTTTTATTAAATTTATATGGTACACTTGCTCAGGCTTCCTTTTCCCTGGCTGACGAATTTTGTAATTCACCTCGTTTAATTTTTCCAGTACCTCAAAGGGGCCTTGCCACTTAGCCAGAAATGTACTTTCAATGGTTGGTATAAGAACAAGTATCCTGTCACCTGGTGAAAAAGAACATACTCTGGCACTGAGGTTATACACCCTTTGTTGTGCCACCTGAGCCTGGGCCATATGTTCTTTAACAATGGGCATTACTGCTGAGATTCGATCTTGCATTTCTGAAATGTGTTCAATGACACTTCTATAGGGTGTAGCTTCTCCTTCCCAGGATTCTTTTGCTATATCTAAAAGGCCCCTGGGATGACGACCATATAGCAATTCAAATGGAGAATACCCTGTGGATGACTGAGGGACCTCACGTACTGCAAACATGAGATAAGGAAGAAGAAAATCCCAGTTTTTCCCATCTTTATCCACAACTTTCTTTAACATCGCCTTTAGCGTTTTATTAAATCTTTCTACTAATCCATCAGTCTGTGGGTGGTAGACCGATGTACGCAGTTGTGTGACCTTAAACAATTTACACAACTCCTTCATTACTCGTGACATAAAAGGGGTACCCTGGTCTGTAAGGATTTCCTTTGGTATTCCCACTCGACTGAACACCTGCACCAACTCTTTAGCTATGGTCTTGGATGATGTATTACGCAATGGTATAGCTTCAGGATAACGAGTAGCATAATCCATAATAACTAAAATATGCTGGTGGCCTCGTGACGATTTTATAATAGGCCCTACCAGGTCCATTGCTATTCGCTCAAATGGCACCTCAATAATTGGTAGAGGCACCAAGGGACTACGATAGTGTTGTCTGGGAGCCGAAATCTGATACTCCGGGCAGGAATCACAATAATTTTTCACATCTTTGTGAACCCCAGGCCAAAAAAATCTTTGTAGGATTCTCTCAGTGGTTTTTTCAACTCCCAAATGTCCCCCCAAAATGTGGCCATGAGCAAGATCTAGCACCGTTGTTCTAAATGCTTTAGGGACCACTAATTGTTCCAAAAGATCTTCTCCCTTTTTTACCACCTGATACAACAGGTCACTGTTTATAGCTATGTAGGGAAAAGAAAGTCTAGTATCTGGCTACACCAGTTCCTCATCAATAACCTTCACATTTTCCCTGGCTCTCATTAGGGTAGGATCTTTTAACTGCTCAGCACCAAACAGATCTTTTCTCACTTCCAGATGCGGCACATTGTCAGTCTGCGGTTTGTTTCATCCAGAGCTATCTGCTGCACCCTGGTAGCCTCCTGTTGTGCTCTGGTAGCCTCCTGTTGTGTTGCCACAGCATGCAGTATCGCTTTAAGCATCTCCTCCATCTTCTAAGGTGCAGAGAATCAGTCTTTGGAAAAATGCAATATATAAGGCACTCTGGCCCTTTAAGGTGTTTTTTTTTTGTTTCCACAGTGCCTAAAGCTTCTTCCACCAATTGTAAGGGAATTAGGTAGCGGGACAGTCGTCTCCTGGGGTAGACGGGCACTCGGTATCAAACACATCAGTAAATTTCAGTCCGCACAGCAAAGATGTGGTACTACTGGCCTCAGCCAGTTTTATTTACAGGTTGTACAACACCAGAACCAAGTTTAGTACATATATACACCAGAACCAAGCTCTCTACATAAATACAGCACCAGAACAAAGCTCAGTACATAAATACTGCAGCAGAACAAAGCTCAGTACATAAATACTGCACCAGAACAAAGCTCAGTACATAAATACAGCACCAGAATAAAGCTTAATACCTATATACAACACCAGAACAAAGCTCAGTACAAATATACAACTCCAGAACCAAGCTTAATACATATATACTGCTCTGAAACCAAGCTCAATACATATATACAGCACCAAAGAGAAGCTCAGTACATATATACAACTCCAGAACCAAGCTCAGCATATAAATACAGTACCAAGACTAAGCACAGTACCGGTGTATATGTTTTGAGCTTGGTTGTTATGATGTATATATGTACTGAGCTTGGTTTTGGTGCTGTATATATGTACTGAGTTTGGTTGTTATGATGTATATAACTCCAGAACTCAGTACATATATACAGCACCAGAACAAAGCTCAGTTCATCTATACAGTACCAGAACCAAGCTCAGTACATATTGTAAGGGAATTAGGTAGCGGGACAGTCGTCTCCTGGGGTAGACGGGCACTCGGTATCAAACACGCCAGTAAATTTCAGTCCGCACAGCAAAGATGTGGTACTACTGGCCTCAGCCAGTTTTATTTACAGGTTGTACATGAAATTTAAAAGAAAAAAATAAAAGAAAACTCTATGCCTGTCCGGCACTAACTATACAGTAGGTATCCTAACTAACACAGTGCAGGCCTAATGCCTGGCACCATAAACCCTGCAGACCATACAACCTGTTATGAACGCAGTCTGTTTGCTCTCACAAGCTCCTCTCCCCAGGCTGAGAGAGAGTGTGACTGAACTGCAGCCTTTTTAAAGGGCTATCACACCTGATCCCTGATTAATAGCTAGACAGCCCAAGACCAGGACTGTGTGGATGGAGTGGGGACCCACCCATCTCTCCCCACTCCAACAACCAGGCCCTTTTCCAGGTTTTTATTTAAACCTATTGCAGAGGGAGAACCACATTCTCTGCTGAATTATTCCCTGGTTGTTTTCAGATAGCAGAGGACAGAAATCTTGGGGAAATATAGACCCCATCCACAACCTCTCCACATGGTCTGTCACAATATATACAGCACAAGCACAAATACAGCTCAGTACAGATTATCATTTGCAAATTCTATTTAACCCCTGCCATATGAGTTTGTACGGCATAAATCTACAGCCCCCAGTATAGCCTGAACAATGGTAAGGATATGCTGGGAGTTGCTGTTTCACAAAAAAGAATGATACGCCCAACATCTCACTGCAGATCATACAGTAAATAGAGGACTGATCAGTCACAGGGAGAATAAACATTTACATTTAGTGACTCACAGGTGACGTCTTCTCCGATTGGAGACGTTCTTTTTCTCTTCTTTTCCATCCAGTCCAGACCTCTATGATGACGCCTCTTGGCCACGACCCAGTTCTGCAGTTTGCCACTCAGATGTCTTCAGAAGTTCACTTTTCCAACTTTCCTGCAATTATAAACAAAGATAAAATTCTCATGGTGACACGCTCTATTCCCCTGAATATAATAGCATAAGACACTGTGCCCCTGAATATAATAGTGCTACACACTGTTCCCCTGAATATAATAGTACCATACACTGTGCCCCTGTATATAATAGTACCATACACTGTGCCCATGTATAAAATTGTGTCAAACACTGTAAAGTAATGCACCACACACACACACATACACACATACACACACACACACACGCACACACACACACACACACACACACACACACAGTGCCCCTGTATATAGTGCCACTCTGATTGCCCCTGTAGATCTTGCCCCTTATAGAGACCCTGTAGATCGTTCCCCTCATAGAGCACCCTCTAGATCATTCCCCTGTAGATATTGCTCCCTGTAGTCTACAGGCTGTAAATAGTGACCCCTGTACTTAGTGCCAACCTATAAATAGTGCCCCATTTATAGCCCCTTGTAGATAGTTACCCCTGTGTTAGTAAATGTACGTCCCTTTAAGATTGCCATGACTACTAGTCTAGCTTCTGGGCGGCTCTAGTTTTAGTTGCAGAACCTATCCCACTTCTCTGTCTTCCTTCCTATCAGATTGAAGGGTGGAGTATTTAAATGTGGTTTGGTTCTGTTTTCTTTGCTTGTGATTCTCCTTGTTTTCATGTGTTTGATCAAGCTCCTGATTATATCCTGTACCTTTGACTATTTGAACTTTTGGAACTGGACCTCGGCTTGTCTCTGGATTACCCTTTGCCTACTGATTTGGACTTTTTACTCCCGGCTGCTTTTGACCCCTTGAATCCCTGATATCGGGCACTACGAATACCTAGTGATGCCCTTCGGACTGTGTAACGCTCCCACAGTGTTTCAGGAATTCGTTAATGATATCTTCCGAAATCTCCTCTATGTCTGCGTTGTTGTTTATCTCGATGATATTTTGATTTTCTCCCCAGATCCGACGACTCATCGGAGGCATGTCCGTCAAGTTCCACTACGATTAAGGGAGAATCGTTTATACGCCAAGCCGGAGAAGTGCGTCTTTGAGAGGAGTTCTCTGCCCTTTCTGGGCTAGATCATCTCGGATCAAGGTCTCAAGATGGATCCTGAGAAAATGAGAGCTGTCCTGGAGTGGCCACGTCCTCAAGGGCTAAGGGCCATACAGCGGTTCCTGGGATTCGCCAATTTCTACCGGCAGTTTATTCCAAACTTCTCATCTCTGACGGCTCACATCTCTACCCTTACCAAGAAGGGTGTTAACGCCAAGGTGTGGACTCCAGAGGCAGAGTCCTCATTTATTAGCCTCAAGAGAGCTTTCACTTCATATTCGATCCTCCATCATCCTGACGTATCTCGGCAGTTCTCATTGGAGGTGGACGCTTCCTCTGTTGGTGCAGGTGCACTTCTGTTCCAGAGGAGTTCCAAAGTAAAGGCAGTAGTATGTTGTTACCACTCAAGACTTTTTTCTTCTGCTGACCGCAATTACTCTATTGGAGATCGGAAGCTACTGGCCATCAAATTGGCTCTGGAGGAGTGGAGACATCTTCTAGAGGGTGCAGCTCACCCCATCCTGATCTTCACCGACCACAAGAACCTTACCTACGTTCAGTCCGCTCAACGACTAAATCCCCGTCAAGCCAGGTGGTCGCTGTTCTTCACCCGTTTCCAATTTGTGCTCCACTACCATCCCGCTGACGGAAGACACGGTGGAGTCCCTTCAGACTATAATAGACCCGTCCTGCGTTGTCACTGCTAATCCTCTGCAGGTTAGAGACATCCCTCCGGGGAGGACTTTTAGTCGGTTGGCAGACAGGAGAAGAATTCTCCGCTGGGGACACAGTTCTAAACTGGCTGTGCACGCTGGTGTCCGTAAAACCCGAGACCTGATTGCTCGTCACTTCTGGTGGCCCACGTTACCTAAAGATGTTCTGGACTTCGCCTCTTCTTGCACGGTGTGTGCTTCTAACAAAGTTACTCACTTCAAGCCTGCCGGCCTGCTTCTACCTCTGCCTGTACCCAATGTCCCCTGGCAGCACATTGCGATGGACTTTGTCACAGACCTCCCCCCCTCAGCAGGATGCAATACTGTCTGGGTGGGCGTGGACCGGTTCTCTAAGATGGCACATTTTATCCCACTGACCGGCCTACCTTCTGCTCCCCGACTGGCGAGTCTCTTCATTCAACACATCTTTCGCTTGCATGGCTTGCCTCTTCACATTGTATCCGACCGGGGGGTTCAGTTTACCTTAAAATTCTGGAGAGCCCTCTGTAAACTCCTGGATGTGAGATTGGACTTTTCCTCAGCCTATCACCCGCAGTCCAATGGGCAAGTTGAGAGGATCAACCAGATCATGGTGAATTATCTCCGCCACTTCATCTCTTTACAGCACGATAACTGGGTACAGCTTCTTCCATGGGCCGAGTTCTCATACAACAACCACACAAGTGAGTCCACCACTTCCACTCCATTTCACATTGTGTACAGTCAACATCCTAGAGTCCCTCTTCCAGTGTCGACTACATCTCAGGTACCCGCTGCTGACTGCATTTGGGGACTTTCTGCAAATCTGGCAACAGACCCGGTTCTCTATTTTGCTGGCAGTCGATCGCATGATGCGAAAAGCAGATACAAGGAGAAAAGAGCCGCCTCAGTATCTTCCGGCTACCAAAGTCTGGCTATCCTCTCGGAACATTCGTTTGAAGGTGCCTTCATACAAGTTTTCTCCCAGGTTCCTTGGTCCTTTTTGAAATTCCTCAACAAATAAGCCCTGTCTCCTATAAGCTGCGGCTGCCTCCTACCCTCAGAATCCCCAACTCCTTTCATGTGTCCCTCCTAAAACCAGTGGTCCTTAACCGCTACAGCAAGACTTCTAGTTCCACAGTTGCTCCCAGCGGTTCTTCTCATGTGTTCGAGGTGAGGGAGATCCTGGACTGCAAAAGGGTAGGAGGAAGGACTTTCTATTTGGTAAACTGGAGAGGGTTTGGTCCTGAGGAGAGGTCCTGGGAGCCAGAAGAGAACCTCAGTGCTCCTGCTCTCATTAAGAAATTCCTCTCTCGCTCTGGCCCCAAGAAGAGGGGGCGTAAGAGGGGGAATGCTGTAGAATCATTTACTCACCAGCGCTCACTTCCGCTCCGGTCTGGTGTGTCCCATAGGGTGCGCACGCACGCTCGTGCCCGCTCATACCCGCTTTTAAAGGGCCAGCGCGCGCACCTGTAAAATAATCATCATTATTAACCACATGATTTCCTGGTCTATAAGAAAGCCCCAGCCCCTCTGATCCTTGCCTGAGCGTTGTTAGTTATTCCCAAGTCTGTCTTGCAAATGGTCCCTTAGTGTTTCCCGTTCCAGTTGTTACCCGTGCCCTGTTACCTGTTCCTGTATCCCGTGCTGTGTTCTTGTTCCTGTGCCTACTAGTTGAAGTCGTGTCTACTGCACCTGCTGTTGCTTTGCCACGTCCTGTGTCATCTGTCATGTCCTGAGGGATTCGCCACGTCTGGCGCAACCTGCGGCACCTGCTGTCATCCGCCACGTCCTGTGTCATCTGTCACGTCCTGAGGGATTCGCCACGTCTGGCGCAACCTGCGGCACCTGCTGTCATCCGCCACGTCTGGCGTTACTTGCTGCACCCACCTCCATCCGTGCCAGAGCTGCGGCCATTGTCTGGACTATCCACGTACCCTTGTGCGGGACTTTGTATTTCTGGGGTTCCTGTTGTTTGGCCAGCTGCCTCCGTGCTACGGCGGTGCGGCCTAGTGGGTCCACATACCCACAAAGCGTGACAGTGGCTACATGACTCTTGCAGGACTATAAGACCCACCATTTCTTTCAAAGAGGTTGTCAAAGTACAAGACAAAAACTGTGCAGCGGCAGGTTCCATATTTCTGTTTTAAATTCTAAAGATGTTTCTATAAAATGATATTCAGTGTTCTCCCGTAGACTGTAATTATGTTCTCTGGAAGACGAGGCCGCTGAAATTGAGCTATGTACATCATTGAACATCACTTGAGCTTTCTGTGAACTTATGGAAGGAGACTGATGAGTTAGAGTATTAGTATAACAAATCAATGAACAGATTAAACAATGTACTAGTACTCAAACAATCTTTTACCAGCCTTAAACTCCTGTCAGATATGATAATTCTCCCACCTGCTCTGCTCAATATTATTGTCCGCAGGATACAGTATGGCAATATACAGAACAGATATTATAAAATACTTAGCTTAGTTTATCGGGTCAGTGATTAAACGATTTTGATAAGTGACAACCGGATAAATGCGGAGAGCAGTTGTCACTATCCTTCCCCCATTCCTCTCAGAAGCACAAAGTGCATAACCTCAAAGCCTCAGGCACACGTCACATATATTAATATAGCAATTACTGTACCTCCGTGTGCCTTACAGAAGTATTTTCCCCTATAAGTACGGATGCACTGCATGGTACAATACAAAGTGTCTTTGGGTCCGTAATACGAACCTGTAGACACTTGATATGCCGTTGTACAAGTTCATGTCATTATTGTTTGCAGGAGGTCTCGATACAATTTGAAATCTATTTATCATACCTGAGAACTCTCCTGAAATGTCCTGTATGTCCCGGATTACCAATAAGCAGGGAAGTGTTCAGGGTGCCTCGCAGTCCTCTTTACTACCTAGTGCCGCCACCGCAGACAACGTCATAGCAAGTCTGGGGTCTGTATTTATTTAGGGGGTGTTGTCTGAGATCTTTATTTATGAGGTCTGGGTTGGGGGTTCTGTATTTGTATAGGTTGTCTGGTATCTGTATTTATTTAGAGGGTCTGTATTTGTTTAGGGGGTATGGTATGGGGGTCTGTATTTATTCAGGAGGTCTGGTCTGGAGTCTATTTGTTTAGGGGTCTGGTCTGAAGTCTTTATTTGTTTAAGGGTATGTGCACACGAGAAGTAGCCTTTACGTCTGAAAAGACAGACTGTTTTCAGGAGAAAACAGCTGCCTCGTTTCAGACGTAAAAGCTCCTCCTCGCATTATGTGAGGCGTCTTTGACGCCCGTAAATCTTGAGCTGCTCTTCATTGACTTCAATGAAGAACGGCTCAAATTACGTTGCAAAGATGTGTCCTGCACTTCTTTGCCGAGGCAGTCATTTTACGCGTCGTCGTTTGACAGCTGTCAAACGACGACGCGTAAATGACAGGTCGTCTGCACAGTACGTCGGCAAACCCATTCAAATGAATGGGCAGATGTTTGCCGACATATTGTAGCCCTATTTTCAGACGTAAAACGAGGCATAATACGCCTCGTTTACGTCTGAAAATAGGTTGTGTGAACCCAGCCTAAGGGTTCTGGGGTTTGTATTTATTTAGGGGGCCTGTATTTAGTGTGCCTGGTGTGGGTCTATATTTGTTTAGGGGTCTGGTCTGGGGTCTCTATTTATTTAAGGGGTCTAGTCTGAGGTCTCTATGTATTTAGGGGGTCAGTGATCTTTTTTTATTTAGGTGGTCAAGTCAGGGATCTGTATTTATTTAGGAGGTCTGGTCTATGGTCTGTATTTATTTTGGGGTGTGATGAAGGGGCTATCTCTCTCTCATCTATCTATCTATCTATCTATCTATCTATCTATCTATCTATCTATCTATCTATCTATCTATCTATCTATCTATCTATCTATCTATCTATCTATCTATCTATCTATCTATCTATCTATCTATCATCTATCTATCCTGTACTTTTATTTGAAGTTCAAATTATTTATTAGACTGTGGGGAACTGTTAAAGATGTACAATTATACTTTAGCACTTTCAAATAATTCAGAGAAAGATAAAACAACTAAAACACAAACCATTTGAACAAGAAAAAGGTTTTCATTCAGCTGTGGCTTTTATAGTAAATCCATGTGTGCACATTTTTCCTGTTCGTCTGTTCTTTTACTATTTCTTAAATGCATAAAAAAGGTAAAATACAGCATTTGGTGGCTAATATTCAGAACACACAACTGGAGTTTTGCATTCCAGATGGAGTAAACATGTGGATGGCAGAGAATTAGGGAAACTCTGTCATCAGCTCTCCAACCAACATAGTTCGAATATACCATGCACCCCGGCAAACCCTCAGCTTGTCGCAGGGGGAGACACAGACAATTAAGGATTTTGCAAAAAATGTGGGCCCTCTTCAAACATGTGTCCGCACTCCATCAATGTCTATGAGAATGACAGAAACAGCAGAGCACTGTACTCGGCTGTTTCCATCATTTGCATAGACTTTAAATGGAGTGACAGTGCACATGCTCAATCCCAACTGAAAACACATTTACCAGTGTAAGGCCGAGTACTTCAGGATAAGTTCCAATAATGACAGAGGCTCAGATGGCATGCAATCAAACAGTCTTTTTAACCCTTTCAGGACCAAGGGTCATCGATGCCTCAATGACCAGGCCTAAAGTTAAAGTTAAAGTTTCGGCATACAAGTCTTTTAAACTGTCATAACTGTTAGGGCTTATTTACACGAGCGTGTTAAACGTCAGTGCGACGGCCGTTGAAACAGCGGCCGTCCCAAGGACCTATGTAATTCAATCTGTAGATTCACGCCCTGGCTGCACGGGGTATATGCAAATAGGACGTGAATCTACAGATTGTCGGCATGAAAGGGTTAATGACAGGTGGTAACAGTTTTGCACTAGGCCGTTGGCATAGAGAACGGACACAGGGGGGTGCAAACACTTCTCCAATTGAGAGGCACAGTCTCTTTAACGTTTACAATGCAAAATACAATGGCGGCAGTGCGGGCAATGGTGACTCGCCGACTTTTCCTGGCTTCTAGGACAGAACTTTGTAGCCCTCACTGATGCAGGGGTATGTCTACTTTAAAGAGGCTCTGTCACCACATTATAAGTGCCCTATCTTGTACATGATGTGCTCGGTGCTGTAATGTAGATTACAGCAGTGTTTTTAATTTAGAAAAACTATCATTTTTTTAAGGAGTTATGACCTATTTTAGCTTTATGCTAATGAGTTTCTTAATGGACAACTGGGCGTATTTTACTTTTTGACCAAGTGGGCGTTGTGGAGAGAAGTGTATGACGCTAACCAATCAGTGACCAATCAGCATCACACACTTCTCCCCATTCATTTACACAGCAGCATCATGCTCTTACTAGATCACGATGTGAAGCCACATACACACATATTATGGTTAATCAAGTGTCCTGACAGTGAATATACATTACCTTCAGCTGGGACGTGAGGTGTATTCAGAATCCTGACAGTTCTCTAACGTTTCTGTGAGATTTCCAGCAAGGCAAACGTAATCTCGTTTTAAATGACAGTTTACAGCGTAATCTAGCGACATTACGCTTGCCTTGCTGTAAATCGCACAGAAAAGATTCAGAAGTGTCAGGATTCTGAATATACATAGCGCCCCTACGTTGTTTGCACCCTCATTACGCGGTTCGTGGACTAATGACACATCACAGATGGCGCATAATCCGTTTCTCCCAGCGCCTGCAAAAAAAACAGGGTAAACTGAATATTAGGGTGACTGGTCTGGGGTCTGAAATTTATTTAGGGTACTAGTCTGGGTACTGATATTAATATAGGTGTCTGGGGATTGTTATTAATTTAGGCGGGTCTGAATATATTTAGTGTCTTGTCGGGGGTCTGAAATTAATTAAGGGGTCTGTCTGGGGTCTGATAATAATAAAGGGGTCTGTCTGGTGTATGATATTAATAAAGGGTTCTGGTCCGGTGTGTGATATTAATATAGGGGGTATGAATATATTTAGGGGGCCTAGTCTGGGGTCTAATATTAAGATAGGGGTTCTAAATATATTTAGCCATGCATTTTTATATAAGTCAAGCCTATCAGAAAATCCACTCCCATTTTTGCCGAGACCCACTACTTGAGTATCACCATGTAAAGGCCTCGCCCAGGTTGACATCGCTGCAACATTTTGCGCCAAATTTATTATACTATGTGCGTAATTTTAATAAATTTGCTGCAATTTACTCCATTTTCCCTGCATCCTACAACACTATTGAGAGATCTCCCCCAATTTTATGATGTTTCCAATACTTTAATGTGCTGCGCGGATGGATGACAGGGCCACATTACCATGCTAGTTAATATTCTGTTTCCTAGTTCAGTCAAAATAAGCTCAGAAAGAAGGCTTGTTGATTATACAGAAGATACTTCAATGCCATGGAAAATTTGCATGAGTTCAGATCTATACTTTATATGAGTGGCTCGTGGGCTTTAATTATGCAGCTCATTTATTTGTTTACTATGTTTAGCTTTTACATTCTAGGCAGTTACTGATAGAAGAAATGGTTATGGAATTGGAGATATGACTATTGTTGATTTACGACATCCGCAGCATATTGCTGCTGATGCTAATCCTGTGGCGTAATATTGGAGTGAGTGAAATGTGTGTATCCAATTGAAATTATTATTTTTCCCAAATTCAGTTTTTATGGACAGTAAATAACATCTTACAACTGTATAAACTTGGCACATTGTTTATCTATGCTTTATGATATGGACTGTTCTCTCTGGGGCAAAAGGATCATAGATTATTGGCTTTATAGTATATACGGGATTGTCTAAGGCAACTAAGATTGTATATTAAATTAATATTTCTTTCTGTATGTCCCTGCTTGCATCCATATGTAAAAACACTAAACAATATATACTTGCCTTTTTTTTTTCTCTGCAGCATCGGGGACCGGCAGCCATCTTTCCCTGAGAAATGCAGGAAAGGAGAGCACTGGTGGCATGTTATTAGTATGCAACGCCAGTGTTTCCTCAGAATAGTAATATGTCTACACAAGTCTCCAGATCTCTACTGGCTGTAGTACTTATTGCCTGGCAACAGAAATATTCACAAGAATAGAGTCTAGAAACATCTAAATCCCAATTAATTATTATAATGGGAAACTCCTGTAAAGCTGTTGACTAACCATAGTTGGCAATAAGATACCAGCTTTATCCATGCAGCACAACTTTATTCAAACTGCTAATGTTTTTGCAATAGGTCTACTTGGCATCACAGAAAGATTGATTTTTGTGGTCCAAATGGCCATATCCACAGTCAGTCAATGCATGCACAAAATCTGCTGTACCTTGATGCAAATTGAATATTATATGGAGATACACAGAGATTTATTTTCTTCAGTGAGAAAAAAATAATTGTGGCATGTTCCATTCCATGTCGTTTTACAGAGGTATTCTTTCCTAGGCTAGAAGCATTGCTTCTAGATGACAATAGGGTGCCTCACAGAGGCACCATACAGTGGCCCAAAGAGTGCCAACAGGACTTCATTTGCCACCATACAGGGTTCATACACATAGTAATGGCAAGTAACATTAAAAGGGGTTGACCCAAAAATCAGATGTGTTAGATGTGTTTTCAAATGTGGATTTCTCACCAGGCGGAACGGGGGTCGAATGACCCCTGTTCTTGAGATAGGTGCACATCTTTCAGACATTTAAGGCATATCCTGTGGATATACCATAAGTCAGTGGTAGGCAACCTTTATTGTATGGCGTGGCAATAAAAAACAATAATCAATGATGAAGTATTTAGTGTGCCATACAAACATGAAAATCATATAAGACCAGGTATGTGACATAAATTAATTAGTCAGTTAATCAATTTTACATTTCAGTGTGACCTTGACCCTGACTTTCTTTGCAAAGATGATCCATTTGTGGTGCATACAAGGTTAGTGAACACCAGCTGGGGGGGTGTGTGTTTGAGAGACCGCGGCTACTGAACACCAGCTAGGGGGAACTGCACACAGGAGGGACCGTGGCTACTGAATACCAGCTTGGAGTGGGGGTGCACATAGGAGAGACCGCGGCTACTGAACACTAACTTGGGAGCACTGCACACAGGAGAGAGAGTGACTACTAAACACCAGCTTGGGGGGTGCACATAGGAGAGAGTTACTAAACTTCTACACTTGCAACGCTGATCTCTGGAATAGAACAGCACTTCATTATGCGTTTGGCAACGCTGAACACCAGGAGAGAGAGCAGTGCTGCATTGTGCAACAAACACAATGAAGCACTGTTCTCTCTCCTGGGGATTGGAACTGCCAAGCGCAAAATAACACGCTGCTCTCTCTCCCTGTGTTCTGCGCCGCCAAGAACACAAAGGTGGCGGACTCCGGGAGAGGAAAGTGTGCCAGCAAACCATGCTCCATGTGTCGGTATTGGCACTGGTGCCACAGGTTGCTAACCCCTGCCATAAATATTTACGTTGAGAATAACCCTTTAACCCCTTCCCGCTGAGGCCACTTTTGACCTTCCTGACAGAGCCTTATTTTTTCAAATCTGACATATCTCCATTTATGTGGTAATAACTTTGGAATGGTTTTACCTATCCAAGCGATTCTGAGATTGTTTTCTTGTGACACATTAGACTTTATGTTACTAGTAAAATTTGGTCAATACATTCATTATTTATTTGTGAAAAACACAAAAAAGTAGCATTTTTATCAATTTAAATGTATCTGATTGTAAGACAAATAGTTATACCACACAAAATAGTTGCTAATTAACATTTCCCATATGTCTACTGTAGCTTGTCCCTCATAGCCGCATAGCGCTGACCGCGCTGGTCCCGCTTCCTGAATGCTGGGGCAAGGAGCTGACGGCTCCTTGCTCCAGCATTCACTCTGCCGTGAGTAGCTCGGCGCAGGCAGGCGTGATGTAGTGACGTCTTTGCGCCTGTCTGGGCTGAACCACTCACAGCACAGACCGGAGGAGAAGGATACTCCACCCGTCATGGGAACGGGGATATGTTATTATTTTTCTATTAGGCACTATGGGGCATTATACTGGGTAGGGGAGGGAGGCTGATATGGGGACAGCTATAGGAGCATTTTACTATATGAGGGGCATTATACTGTATGGGTGGTATTATACTGTGGGGGCATTATACTGTGGGGACAGCTATGGGGGCATTATACTGTGGGGGCAGCTATGGGGGGGCATTATACTGTGGGGACAGCTATGAGGGCATTATACTGTGGGGATAGCTAGGGATGGCATTATACCGTGTGGGCAGCTATGGGGGGGCATTATACTGTATGGATAGCATTATACTGTGGGGACAGCTATGGATGGCATTATACTTTATGGGGGCATTATACTGTAGGGGCAGCTATAGGGGGCATTAAATTGTGGTGACAATTATGGGGGGCATCATATTGTGGGGGCAGCTATGGGGGGCATTATACTGTGGGGACAGCTATGGGGGTATTATACTGTGGGGATAGCTAGGGATGGCATTATACTGTGTGGGCAGCTATGCGGGGCATTATACTGTATGGATAGCATTATACTGTGGGGACAGCTATGGATGGCATTATACTTTATGGGGGGATTATACTGTAGGGGCAGCTATAGGGGGCATTAAATTGTGGTGGCAATTATGGGGGGCATCATATTGTGGGGGAAGCTATAGGGGTCATTATATTGTGGGGCAGCTATGGGGGGCATTATACTGTGTGGGGGCATTATACTGTGGGGGCACTATACTGTGGGGGGCATTATACTGTGGGGACAGCTATGGGGGGCATTATACTTTGGGGGAAGTTATGGGTGGGCATTATATAGTGGGGGCAGCTATGAGGAGGCATTATACTACAGGAAGGGGGCTGTGTGGCACTATTTACAGGGGCTGCTGTATAGCACTGTCTACAGGTGGAGCTCTGTCAAAAGTTTTCTATGGGGCCCAGTGTTTCCTAGTTACGCCCCTAGGTCTTGTGATGCCAAAACAAAGGAAACACCCCAAAAAATACCACATTTTGGAAACTACACTCCAGAAGGAATTCATCTAAAGGTGTAGTGAGCATTTTGACTCCACAGTTATTAGAATTTGGATGTGAACATAAAACATTTTACATTTTACCAATAAGATGTCGTTTTAGCTAAAAAAAACAAAATTTTCACAAAAATCCCCCCAACTGCTGTTTGGGCACACACCAGGGCTTAGAAGGGAAGGCACCACATTTGGCTTTTGGAGCGCGGATTTTTCTGGATTGGTTTCTCGACAACATGTCGCATTTGCAAAGCCCCTGAGGGACCAGTACAGTAGAAGCTCCCCAAAAGTGACTCTAATTAGGAAACTAGACCCCTTGAGGAATTAATCTTGGGGTCTACTGAGCATTTTGACCCCACAGGTGTTTCATAGTTTTTATCAGAATTGGGCAGTGAAAATACAAAAATGTAGCTTTAGCTCAAAATGTTTCATTTTCTCAACAAATAAAGGAAAAAAAGAACCCCAACATTTGTAAAGCAACGTCTCCAGGGTACGGAAATGCCTCATATGTTGTCATAAACTGCTGTTTGGGCACACAGCAGAGCTCAGAAGAGGAGTGCCATTTGGCTTTTGGAGTACAGATTTTGCTGGATTGGTTTCTTGGGACCATGTCGCATTTGCAAAGCCCATGTGGGACCAAAACAGTGAAAACTACCCAAAAGTGACTCCATTTGGGAAATGACACCCCTTGAGGAATTAATATAGGGGTGTAGTTAGCATTTTGACTCCACAGATGTTTTATAGATTTTATTAGATTAGGTAGTGAAAATAAAAATATATATTTTTTTCCAATAAGATATAGATTTAGCTGAAAATTTGTAATTTTCTCAACAAATAAAAGGAGAAAAAGCCCCTCAACCAATGTTCCCTATAAGGTGAGTGGCCGCGCGGCCGCGCTACTTCCACGGCCCCCTGCTCACTGAACTTTAAAGCTTGCGCGCTGTCAGTGCAGCGGGCGGAAGTTTCTCAATCTCCTCCCTCACTCACCTTCACGGAATAGCCACCCAATGAGAACTCCTGGAAGGTGAGAGAGGAAGGAGATAGCCCAGATAGCCCAGAGTATCAGAAACGGCAATAAGGCCGCTGAAAAGTGAGGTCGGTGCCGGGAGTGGACGAATCCAGTCACCTGACATGAGGTCAGGTGACTGAACTGGTCCAGTCCTATGCTGTCACCGACCCCAGACAAAAGTGATTCGATCTTCGCCGCATGACTACCTCCTCCTCCTCCTGATGGTGAGTCGTGTCAGGTAGAGCGGAGAGTGCTCTCTGCTCTGTTTGCACTAAGTACAAGGGAAGGGGGTAAAAAAAAATAATAAAATAATTCATAGATGTGTGTTACGCTGTGAAGCGATCCTTTATGCACAGGCCAGTGTCACACTGATAAATGGTGTACTTTCTTATCCCCCTGTTGGTTCACACTCTGCACCTTTGCAATTTGGGGAATTTTGGTGGGAAAGCGTTGTCCAGGTATAATACGGGCGCCCTCGCTTCCAGCAGACTGTCATGTCCATGGCCGCAAGCCGTCAGGTTAACTCACCTCCTGGCGGCCGCAGCCATGGGTCTGCGAGTGCTGGCTCCAGTCTCCTCCCCAGTAGACACCAGCGCTCACTTCCACTCACCTGGGCTGGGTCCCGTAGCATGTGCCTGCTCTTAAAGGGGCAGCGCGCGTACCAGACTTTAATTTAAAATCAGCCCATGAGTGCCCTGGACTATAAGAAGGGCCCAGCCCCTTGCTTCCATGCCTGAGAGTTGTTTGTCGCATCCTAGTTTGTCTAAGCAAATGGTCTCCTAGTGTTTTCCAGTTCCCAGTGTTTCCTGCTCCTGTATCCCGTGCTATCCTTGTCAAATGCCGTGCTGTGCTGTAGTTGTGCTGTGCTGTTGTAACGGCAGGGGGTAGGGAGACGGACAAGTGAGCCCTAATCTACCCGCCACTCTGTCCCTGCCTACTTGCAACGACCCGCCCTAGGCGACGGGGTACAACTGGGCGGCGGTCCCTGCGCTCAGTAAGTGCACGACAAACACGACAAACATACAAGGAACACAAGCAAGGAAAAGGGGCCGTTGCCCACGGCAACACCGTGAGCAACCAGAGTGGTGAACGAGCCGAGTCAAGCCAGGAGTGTGCGAGGTACCAAACGAAAAGCAGAAGAGTAGTCGGTAAGCCAGGGTCGGTATGGAGCAGGATCAAAAATAGCAGGAGCTGTAGCTGGGCCAGGAACCACAAGGAAGGAAACCAAAGCAATAACAAGCACCGAGGGACAGGAAGTGCAGGCTTAAATAGACCGAGGGCGGGAGCTAGCTGAGTCTGGCCAGGTTACGATAGGCTCTCCCACTCCTAAGCCTGCCAGCCTGAATGGTGGAAGCAGGAGTCAGTCTCAGGGATGTATTCTCAGGTGCTGACTGATTAGTTCTGGGAGTTAACCCCGCAGTGCCTGGCAGATCCTTTACAGCTGTATTCCACACCTGTCCTACTACTCCACGCCTGACGTCTACCTGCTGCCTAGTTCCAGCCGAGCCTGCCTTGTTACTGTCCAAGCTGCCACAGGTACCCTATACGAACTATAGACTGTGACCTGCGCCTTGTTGGCCAGCTGCCATACTGTCAAGGCGGTACGGTCCAGTGGGTCCACGAACCCTACATGACACAGATATGTTTGAGTCCTCCCCTTCCTGGTTCCCTAATTTTAGGGCCTTGATAAATCCCCACGTGAAACAGAAGACATGTTCCACTCGGGTCTGCACAACTGAATATTTATCTTTCCTGAATGAGAGCATTAACTTATGTTTTCATAGACGTAGCGATATGAGGGCTGTTTTTTTGCGGGACGAGCTGTGGTTTATTGGTACCATTTTGGTGTATATGCGACTTTTTGATCACTTTTTTTTGGCAGGTAAGGTGACCAAAAAACAGCAGATCAGTTGTTTTTTTTTCGTTTTTTTTATACAGCGTTCACCATGCGTTATAAATTAGATGTTTACTATATTCTGTGGGTTAGGACGATTCCGGCGATACCAAATTTATTGCACTTCACCATGCGTTATAAATTACATGTTAACTTTATTCTGCGGGTTAGGACGATTCCGGCGATACCAAATTTATTGCACTTTTTTATGCTTTGCAACTTTTTGCCCAATAAAATTACTTTTGTAAAAAAGAATTATTTTTTCTGTCACCATGTTGTAAGAGCCATGATTTTTAAATCTTTTTGTCGATGGAGCTGTATGAGGGCTTGTTTTTTGCGAGACAAGCTATTATTTTCATAGGTACCATTTTTATATACATGTGACTTTTTGATCACGTTTTATTTCAGATTTTGGAAGGCAAAGTGACAAAAACAGCAATTCTGGCAGTTTTTTAGTTTTTTTTTACGGTGGACAAATAACATAATCTAATATATATTTTGGAAAGTTTGTTTGAAGCCCAATTTTTCATTGGTTTAAAAGCAGTCCATGTGACCGCTGAAGCCTGTGATTGGCTGCAGCGGTCATATGGGATGAAACGCCATCCCGGGATGCCGGACTGGAGGAAGAAGCAGGAGTTCTGGGTAAGTTAACTTTTAATACTTTTAACTCCAGCGGTAGTCACTGTCCCGGGTGCTGAAAGAGTTACTGCCGATCAGTTAACTTTTTCAGCACCCTGGACAGTGACTATCCCCTGACGTCGCCTAGCAATTACGGGAGCCCCATAGACTTAGGCCTCATGCACACTTCCATCACCGTATTCTCGGCCATTTTTCACGGATCCGTGTGTCCGTGATTGGAACAATGTGTTTCCTGTGTGTACTCCGTGTACACTTCCGTGTTTCAGTTTCCGAGAGGAAACTGAAACCCATTCTCACTATGTACACGATATTGTGAGCGCCGCACATGCTATTCCCTGTCCAGTGGTACTCACAGTCCAGGTTGCTGAAAGAGTTACTGCCGATCAGTGCAGCCCCTTAACTTTTTCAGCACCCTGGACAGAGACTACCGCCGGACAGGGAATACCATTTGCGGCGCTCACAATATAAATTAATGGTTCATTAAAAAAAACCTGCAACAAAAAAAAAGTTACTACTTACCCAGAACTCCCTGCTTGCGTGCTTCTTCCTCAAGTCCGGCCTCCTGAGATGACGTTTCAGACCATGTGACTGCTGCAGCCTGTGATTGGACTGCCGTGTCATCTAGGGAGGTCGGACTGGATGTCAGAAGAGGGACGCGTCACCAAGACAACGGCCGGGGTACGTATGAACTTATTTTTCTTAATATCGCTGCGTTCCAGCACTGATCAGCAGCCTCTTATCTCTATCAGTGCTGACAGAGAGAAGGGGCTGCTGATTAGTGCAGTGCAGTATCTGTCTGTATGTGTACCTCTGCCCGCCCAGTCATTGCTTGGCAACGGCTCCGTCACACACGGACGGCACAGCACACGGAATCCTTCCGTGTGCCTTCAGTTTTTTTGACGGCCCCATTGACTTGCATAGGCCTCACGGTCGCGGAATCTCGGACCAAAGTAGGACATGCTCTACTTTTGTCGGAACGGAGCAACGGGACCGTCAAAAAAACTGAACTGTGCATGGCCGCATTGAAATGAATGGGTCAGGGTGCTAGCCGTCTGAAAAACGGCTAGCACCCTGAAGAAAAAGACTGAAGTGGGCATGAAGCCTTATATGGGCCTGCCCGTGCCGTAATTACGGCCTGAAATAGAACATGTTCTATATTTTTCAACGGCCCAGGCAACTTCCCGTAAGCAAACGGGAAGGTACCCGTGGCCAATAGAAGTCTATGGGCCCGTAATTACGGGCCGTAATTACGGGCCGTGATTACGGGTGTTTTTACGTTCGTGTGCATGTGGCCTAAATCTGTAATTGCTTCATTTCATTTTTTTTATGCTTCCAATTATTTACACTCTCTAGCAATTAAATTCATATCGAGAGGTAGCAATTAAATTCATACTGAGAGGTATTTAAATAGTGAGCTTTTACTCTATCCATACTGTCAACCTCCCGAGCAACGCCGGGTATAACAGCTAGTGCTTTTATAGTTCAGGCCGTTACGGACATGGCGATGCCAAATATGTATGGTTTATTTATTTTTTCAATACTTCATGACTTGATAAGAGCAAAGGACAATTGTGTTTTATTTTATTACTTGAAACTTTTATTTTATTTAGTCCCACTAAGGAACTTGAAGGTCCAACTGTTTGATTGCTGTTCTAATACATTGCACTACCTATGTACCCACACTATCACCACGACGTAATGGTACTGTGCTTTGCGGTAACCTCTGCCTGACAGCGCCGTATATAAGGGGATAAGAGCAATAATTCTAAATACAATAAATACATACAGTAACTCCCTCCTGAGCTTCCGGCTTTAAATGAATCAGCTTGTTAGTTTCTTCCTTCCGTGTGTGCAGGTTTCAGTGTGCCCTCCTGTTTGGTGGTGGTGCCCTGATCTAAAGAGGTGTAACATGAAGCTCCTCAGCCCCAATGAAAAATGTATACCTGGGCCCCAACCTACCATGTTCCATTTATAATACTGTTGTTTTCCTATGTACGTACCAGGGCCCAGCTGTGAGTACTACTCATCCACAAATATAGCTACGCCCCTGTTTATATGATCCATGGCTTATGTTAGTAAACCATACCTCCCAACTTTTGAATTTGGAAAAGGGGGACATTTTTAAGCCACGCCCCTAACCACGATCAATATCCCGCATCAACACATCAAATCCTTCTTCAAATAACAAGATTATATTCTCACTGCAGATCACTAGACTTACAAAAAAAAACTATGGATATCACCAATATTATATTTCCGGTTATGTCGTCTTTGTGTTACTTTTCCTAATTTGGGCATAACATTTGCTCATCACGGCAGCAGCTGCAGGACAAACCAAAAGGCTGAGAACAATGAAAGTCAAGAGGGAGACCCTGTGGTTGATGACTTTTCAATTGACAGGTAGGATAAAGAGAAAAGAGCCACGGCGCCACTTGGTATGGATCAAAGAAGGTGAGGTGAGAATAGGAGGAGATATATATGCTCACCGTGAGGTTAGGAGAGTTCAACGCTGGGGTCCACGGGGTAGCTGCTGCCAGATCCGAGCCGGTTACCGAGGTGACCGCTTAGGTACGAGAGATGCAGGTAAAAACAAATGGATCTATGTTGGCGCTGCTGCTTGATGTGGACAAGGTAAGTATCCAGAGGTCAAGTTTTAAGTTTTGAAAACTGTTTAATCGCAACGCCTGATGCCTGATGCCTGATGAAAGCGCCAGTTCGGCGCTGAAACGCGTTGCGATTAAACAGTTTTCAAAACTTAAAACTTGACCTTCGGATACTTACCTTGTCCACATCAAGCAGCAGCGCCAACATAGATCCATTTGTTTTTACCTGCATCTCTCAATTGACAGGTAGTAGAGTTACATGATGGGGATATTTTTTTCCAGTTGTGTAACTCTGCTACAGGTCAATGGAAAAATCATCCACCAGAGCCCCCTTGTAGATCGCTCCACACACAGCCCCCTGTACATAGCGCCACACACAGCCCCCTGTAGATAGCTCCACACACACCCCCCCTGTAGATAGCGCCACACACAGCCCCCTGTAGATATCTCCACACACAGCCCCCCTGTACATAGTGCCACACACAGCCCCCTGTAGGTAGCACCACACACAGCCCCCTGTAGATAGCTCCACACACAGCCCTCTGTACATAGTGCCACACACAGCCCCTCTGTAGGTAGCTCCACACACAGCCCCTCTGTAGATAGCTCCACACACAGCCTCCTGTAGATAGCTCCACACACAGCCACCTGTAGATAGCGCCAAACACAGCCCCCCTGTAGATAGCTCCACACACAGCCCCGCTGTAATGGCGCCACACACAGCCCCCTGTACATAGTGCCACACACAGTCCCCTTGTAGATAGCTCCACACACAGCCCCCTGTATATAGCTCCACACTCAGCCCCCTGTAGATAGCACCACACACAGCCCCCTGTAGATAGCTCCACACACAGCCCAATGTACATAGTGCCACACACAGCCCCTCTGTAGGTAGCTCCACACACAGCCCCTCTGTAGATAGCTCCACACACAGCCTATCTGTACATAGCTCCACACACAGCCCCCTGTAGATAGCGCCACACACAGCTCCCCTGCAGATAGCTCCACACAGCCCCTCTGTAGATAGCTCCACACACAGCCTCCTGTAGATAGCTCCGCACACAGCCACCTGTAGATAGCGCCTAACACAGCCCCCTGTAGATAGCTCCACACACAGCCCCGCTGTAATAGCGCCACACACAGCCCCCTTGTAGATAGCTCCACACACAGCCCCCTGTATATAGCTCCACACACAGCCCCCTGTAGATAGCACCACACACAGCCCCCTGTAGATAGCTCCACACACAGCCCCCTGTACATAGTGCCACACACAGCCCCTCTGTAGGTAGCTCCACACACAGCCCCCTGTAGATAGCTCCACACACAGACCCCCTGTACATAGCGCCACACAGCCCCCTTATAATTTGTGCCACAATGCCGCCAGAGCGGAGAGCGGTAGAGTTAGCCTACTGCTGCCACTCTCTGCTCTGCTTTGACGTCACTCACCATCAGAAGAAGGCAGGAGTATTGCAGCGGCGTTCTCACTGGTGTTGATGCCAGCCCGGGAGAGGACCAGTCCAGTCACCTGACCTGTCACTTGACCAGTGAGGTCAGATGACAGGTCCGGTGACTGGACTGGTCCACTCCCGGGCCGGCATCGATCCCAGTCAGAACACTGCCGCAAGACTCCTGCCTTCCTCTGATGCTGATCGCTGCTACAGTCGTCTGGCATGCAGAGTGCCTGTCAGCAGCGATCAGCTGTTTTGATACAGCTTCAGCGCCCAGCAGGACATTTTGCAGACCGCCCGGGACGGCGGGACATCAGTGAGAAACTGGGACGGTCCCGCCGGATCTGGGACGGTTGGGAGCTATGGTAAGCAAAATAACCTTTTGGAGGAGTTGGGGTTGACATCTGCTCATTTGTTCCCCATTGTTAATATGTGTACAAACCTACATTGCTATTTGTTATAGTGGTTAGGAAAGGTGCTCACTTGTGTGTTGGGCGCAGTCAAAATTGCCTCCTATGCTACATGTAGCTTTCAGCATATGTCATATCTAGCAGTTTTCGATCTATGTGAAGAGCAGAGGGAATGGCCGTGTATCTTAAGGTGTCTTTTCTGAAGGCCATTGACCTCCTTGACATAAGTTTTTTTACCCACTGTTTATCCACCACTGCCCTGGAGATAGGACAGATCAGAGCCTTCACTTCAAACTAAAGGGAACACTCCAAGCAAAAGAGATACACTCTGTTATTCCTAGTGCAGGGCCGAGGGCTGGTGCATGACACAAGGGTTCAAATAAAAGGCAGATTCCCTGTGTCATGTACTGCCATCTCAGTTTTGCACACACAGTAATGTTTCTTTAACCCATGTATACCAGAAGCCCCATTATAATCATAGTTGTTCCTACTCAGTTGCCAAGCTAATTCAGGAATACCTCTATGTGATTTCCTGCATTCTCCAGAAATAACAATCTTATATAAATTTAGCAGAGAACCCAGATGTTAATTTCCTTCTGATCCCTTCCATTTTTAGCTGACAGATTACTGACAGAACGTGGCTTCACGATGGGGCAGGGCTTAAAAGCTGTGGACACGTTTGACAATTATTTTTATATATGTATGTGGTTACATGAAGGTGAAAAAGTTTCAGTCTTCTATCTCCAATCTTTCATTCAATTTCAGACCACCTGATATGTAATTTGCAGTTACTCGTAGTTTCAGACTTTTCTCATGTGAATGTGTCCCTCCCAGTAATACATGCTGGATGTGAGGTCTGTGAGTCCAGGATGCTGCTGCCTTTACTATCTCTCATGTTTTATTCCTGTACTGCTTCACCCTTTAGCCCATATGTAATCTCCTCCTCTTCCCTGTGCAGACACAGACACTGATGCTGCCTATGTGTGATACCATCTCTCCCCCTCGTCCTGCAGACTCATGTATGTGTCCTATCCTCTTGCTATGCTGATGCTGCCTTTGTGATACACCCCCCCCCCCTGCGGATTCTGTTGCTCTCCTCCATATCAATGCTCCAAATCAGCCTGCTCCGTATAATCTCCTTCCCTTCCAAGGCCCCGTTCACATGATGTTTTGGCCCTACGGTTAGCTGGAAAGTTTCCACACTATAATTCATGCTAAACATAGGGCTCCTGTTGGGTAGGTATATGTCGTTGTTTTTTTTGTTTTTTTTTTAGGCATGGGATAGCATTAGAGATGAGCGAACCGGGACAACCGAACCCGGTTTCGGTCCGAGCATCCGGAAAAGTTTGGTTCACAGCGAATCCGAACTTCACCGGGTTCGGCCGAACCCGTTTTGACCGAACCCGGTCAAAAATATTATACAAATCTGCAGCCACTTGTCTCTATCAATCACTGATAGAGAAAAGAATCTGCTGATTAAAAATAAAATAAAAAGCATTTCATAGGTACCCGGTCGTTGTCTTGGTGACGAGTCCCTCTTCTTCCTCCAGTCCGACCGGATGTTGAGAGGGACGCGTCACCAAGGCAACGGCCAGGAGACCGGACTGGAGGAAGCAGAAAGTTCTCGGTAAGTATGAACGTCTTTTTTTTTTACAGGTTACTCTATATTGTGATCGGTAGTCACTGTCCAGGGTGCTGAAACAGTTACTGCCGATCAGTTAACTCTTTCAGCACCCTGGACAGTGACTATTTACTGACGTTGCCTAGCAACGCTGCCGTGCACACATGTAGCCACCCGTCATTACGGGTAATATAATTTATAATGGGAGCACGGCTCGGAAAAACGACTGGCTGCCCGTGGCCGGCCGTGCCCGGCCGTGCTCATCTCCTTAAATACTCTGTGTTGCCTTAAACTCTGTGGACAGGTGAGGATCCTGTTTCTTTTAAATGCTGCTGGGGAACCCGCTCGATCCACTATATAAGGCTGCGCTACAGTGCAGCATTTAAAAGAAACAGGATCCTGACCTGTCCACAGAGTTTAAGGCAGCACAGAGTATTTCAGGAGATGAGCGTGCAGATTCAGTGCTGCTGTGAACTCTGCTCTTACCATTACGTAGCTCAGTTGTACCTCTCCTCCACTCCTGTCCTCAATAACACCTTCACATGATTGGCAAGTCACCACATAATGGTAAGAGCAGAGATCACAGCAGCACAGAGTATTTCAGGAGATGAGCGTGCGGATCTTGTGCGGGGTGGTGACTTGCCAATCATGTGAAGGTGTTATTGAGGACAGGAGTGGAGGAGAGGTACAACTGAGCTACGTAATGGTAAGAGCAGAGTTCACAGCAGCACAAAATCTGCACGCTCCTCTCCTGAAATACTCTGTGCTGCTGTGAACTCTGCTCTTACCATTACGTAGCTCAGTCTGTTACCTCTCCTCCACTCCTGTCCTCAATAACACCTTCACATGATTGGCAAGTCACCATCCCGCACAAGATCTGCACGCTCATCTCCTGAAATACTCTGTGCTGCTGTGAACTGTGTGTGTAGATGTTTGTGTGTGTGTGTTTTTGTATATGTGTGTTTGTGTATATGTGTGTATATGGGTGTGTGTTTGTGTGTTTATGTGTGTGTGTTTGTGTATATATGGGTGTGTTTGTGTATATGTGTGTGTGTGTTTGTGTGTATATGTGTGTGTTTGTGTATATATGGGTCTGTTTGTGTACATGTGTTTGTGTATATGTGTGTGTTTGTGTATATGTGTGTGTTTGTGTATATGTGTGTGTTTGGGTATGTGTGTTTGTTTGTATATGTGTTTGTGTATATGTGTTAGTTCGTGTATATGTGTGTGTAGATGTGTGTGTGTTTGTCTCTTTGTGTGTGTGTTTGTGTATATCTTGTTGTGTTTGTGTATAACTGTGTATGTGTTTGTGTATATGTGTGTGTGTGTGTGTGTGTGTGTGTTTGTGTATATGTGTGTGTTCGTGTATATGTGTGTGTTTGGATATGTGTGTTTTTGTTTGTATATGTGTGAGTTCGTGTATATGTGTGTGTGTTTGTCGGTTTATGTGTGTGTGTGTGTGTATATATCTTGTTGTGTTTGTGTATATATGTGTGTGTTTGTGTATGGTTGTTTGCTTGTGTGTGCGTGTATATATGTGTGTAGGTGAGTAGAAGTATTGTTATTGTTCACATTGATAACTGTTTTTTTATGTTGTTGCAGATTTTGATGTACCGATTGGACTACATCTTCGATTCGTTGGACTACTGCGTAGATCTACGTTTTTTCAAATTTTAATAAAATGGTTAACGAGGGTTTTGTTGGGGATTTCTTATTTCAGTAAAAAATAATTGTCTTTGTGGTTTTTTTTAAACTTTATTAGTGCCTAGATAATGGCAGTTGGCTGATTGACAGCGTCCATTATTAAGGCGGTACTTAGTGTTAACCGGTGCAGAGGCTATCACTAACCACCCATTATTACCCCGGTACCCACCACCACCAGGGGTGCCGGGAAGAGCTTGGTACGATCCAGTACCCGACCATCTGTTGTGATGGTCGGGTACTGGGGCGGCCGTAGGCCGGTATTATGAGGCTGGGAAGGGCCAAAAACAGTGGACCTTCCCACCCTTGTAATGCTAGGCTGCTGCTGCTGTGTTGTATCGGGCTGGTTATAAAAATGGGGGGGATCCCCACGTCGTTTTTTTTTTTAATTTAACAAATTTAACAATAGACGGGTCCCCCACATTTTTAATAACCAGCCATATACAAGGCCGCAGCAGTCTGGCATTACATGGGTGGGAAGGGCCACTGGTTTTGTCCATTCCCAGGCTAATAACACTGTGTTGTATGTGGCTGGTTATGATAAATTGGGTGGAACCCCATGTCTTTTTAAAAAAAATAAAATAAAAAATAAAAAAATAATTTAAAAAAATGACGTGGGGTCCCTTCCACTTTTATAACCAGCCAGATACAACACAGCAGCAGCAGCCTAGCATTACAAGGGTGGGAAGGTCCACTGTTTTTGGCCCTTCCCAGCCTCATAATACCAGCCTGCGGCCGCCCCAGAGCCCGACCATCACAACAGATGGTCGGGTACTGGATCGTACCTGGCTCTTCCCGGCACCCCTGGTGGTGGTGGGTACCGGGGTAATAATGGTGGTTAGTGTTAGCCTCTGCACCGGCTAACACTAAGCCTCGCCTTAGTAATGGATGTTGTCACTCAGACAGCGGCCATTACTAAAGTGGTAGTAATAAAATTTGAAAAGAAAAGACAAAGATATAGATAAAATATTTTATTGAAATAAAGCACCCCCAACACAACCCTCATTAACCATTTTATTGTAGAAAAAAAACCCGTCATCTAAGTAGTCCTCGAAACCGACGTAGTCCAAACACCAAACCTGTAAAAAAAAAAAAAAATGAAATAAAACATGTCGTAGGCTTAGATTCAGTTTAATGTGTGATACTGACTGTTATACCATGTATAGAAGCCTGCCGCGAAGTTGACTTAGATACAGGGCGCCAGCAGACAGTATCATACATGGCCATACAGACATATATACAAACAAACATACATGCAAACATACATATATACAAACATACATACATGCATACAAGCATGCACATATATACATGCAAATATACATATATGCAAACATACACACATATATACATACATAAATACATGCATGCATACACACACACATGAAAACATACATACATACATACATACAAACAAACATGCAAAGATACATACATACATATATACAAGCATGCACAAATATACATGCAAACATAAATACATGCAAACATAATTACATACATTGACATATATATAAACATACATGCAAACATACATGAAAAAAAATAAAATCATGCAAACATACATACTTACATGCCAACATACATACATGCCAACATACATACATGCCAACATACATACATACATACATACATGCAAACATACATGCAAACATACATGCACATATACACATACATACATGACAACATACATACATGACAACATACATACATACATGCAAACATACATACATAAATAAACTCACCTAAGACGTTCCCACGAAGATTTGAACGGTCCCATCACTTTTCTTCTTACTGCTCCCATTCACAATAACAGAGCGGTGGGCGCAGATGACGTAATCACGTGTGCCTGATATGATTACGTCATCTGCGCCACAACGCATGTAATGTAATATAATGTAGTGTAGTGTAGTGTAGAGTGCGCTGCAGCCTGTGATTGGCTGCAGAGGCGGTCACGTGGGATGAAGCGTCATCCCTGGAGGCCGGCCTTCTGACGTCATCCTGACGTGCGTGACCGCCACTACAGCCTGTGATTGGCTGCAGCGGCGACATGGATGAAACGTCATCGCTGGAGGCTGGACAGGAGGAAAGTAAGTATGAACGTATTATTATTATTTTTTTATTACATTAAAATTGTATTTTCCGTGCGCCGAGCATGTACTGTCAAGGTTGCTGAAAGAGTTAGTGCAGCCCATTAACTATATCAGCACCCTGGACAGTACCATGCTCGGCGCACGGAAATTACAGGTTCGGTCCGAACTAGTTCGGTCCGAATCTAACTTTTTCGTGAAATTCGGCGAACTAGCCGAACCGAACTTTTGATAAGTTCGCTCATCTCTAGATAGCATAGTAGACTACAGCAACAAAATGGTAGGACATTTTTAATGAAGACTATTCATTTTGCATTTAGGAAGCAAAAAGAAAAAGAAAAAGACGCAATTGTGTACATGGTCTTCTTTTAAGACAGTCTAGTAGGGGAGGGCTTCCTCTGCACCCAGTTGCCTTACAGTCAGAGACAGGTGTAATGCCCCGCTGTCACCGGCAGCCATGGCCGCAACTCTCCCAGGACTTGCTGGCATCTTGTCCCCCAGAGACGCCTCCACACACTGCTGTCTCTCCCTGCTGTTTTCCCTAGGGTGCAAGTGCACACTTGTCCCTGGTCTAAAATGGCCAGCATGCGCACCAGTAACTTAATCCCTGTCTAATCCCAGCTCACCCTGACCTTTAAGAAGGACCCTGCCCACTTCCACCTTACCTAAACAATGTTGTGTCTTCCCTATGTTTGTTTTGCAGATGGTTCCTTAGCTGTCTCCTGTATCCTGTTTCCCGTATCCAGTATCTGTGTTTAGTTCCAGTGCCTAAGTCGACTAAGGGCCCGAGACGACTTCACCATCTGTGTCCGATGCCCGTGTCAAACCGAGTGTCCGACACGACAAATCCAGTGTCCGAGACAACTGCACTACTCCAGTCTGGTGTCCTAGCCAAGTCCAGTGTCCGAGATGACTGCATTACTCCAGTCCGGTGTCCTAGCTAAGTCCAGTTTCCGAGATGACTGCACTACTCCAGTCTAGAGCCCTAGCCTCACTTGATCATCTTGCACAGGCCTGCTTCCCCCTGACTGTCTGGCATTTACCCACTTCTGACCTTCCAGGTACTTTAGCATTACTGACTCTCACAGACTCTGTAGGCCAAGTGGAGACGGTCTACTAAATCCTGTTGAATAAAATTTGCAGCCGCCGCAGACTCCAAATAACCGGGGATAGAGTGTGATTCTTCACCAGAGAAGATAGTCACGGGAATAGATAAATTGGGGAGAGGATTTAGCCGTTGGCGTCAATCCACATAGGACTTTTTCTCCCGATTAACTTCCTGAGCGCGTTCCCGAATCCTCATGTGGATTGAAGTGGCCATGTCCTCAAAGTCTCCGAGCCATACAGAGGTTTCTAGGATTCACCAATTTCAATCGTCAATTCATCCCAAATTTGTCATCTCTTACTGCTCCCATCTCAGCTCTTACCAAGAAGGGAGTGAACGCTAAAGAATTGAGCCCTAGGACCGAGTTGGCATTCCTCAATCTCAAGAGCGCCTTCACTTCCACTTCCATTCTTTACCATCCTGATGTGACTCGGCAGTTCTCATTAGAGGTTGACACTTCTTCCATTGGTGCTGGAGCACTCCATTTCCAAAGAAATTCCAAGGGTAGGGCAGTATCCTATGGATTTTTCTCCAAACTCTTCTCTCCTGCTGAGTTAAACTACTCCATTGGGGGCCGTGAGTTGCTGGCGGTCAAGTTAGCCTGAGAAGAGTGGAGGCACCTGCTGGAAGGGCTGCCCATCCCATCATCATCTTCACCGATTACAAGAATCTCACACATTTACAGTCTGCACAACGACTGAACCCTCCTCAAGCCAGATGGTCACTGTTCTTTGCCAGATTCCGATTCCTGCTTCATTTCCGCCCTGCAGATAAAAATATTAAGGCCAATGCCCTGTCTGGGTTGTTTGAAACTTACGACTCTAAAGAAGACCCTCAACATATCAATGACCCTTGGTGGATAATTGCTATTAACCCCTTGCAGATCAAAGATTTTTGTTCGTCCTGCAGACAGGAACAAAATTCTCCTCTGGGGACATAATTCCAAGCTGGCATAGCACTCTGGTGTCCGTAAGACTTTCTCGTCACTACTGGTGACCCACACTGCCTCACTGCCTAAAGGTGTTGTGGACTATGTCTCTCCCTGTACTAACTGTGCCAAAAACAAGTCTACCCATTCCAAACCTGCTGGCCTGCTCCAACCTCTGCCTGTTCCTGATGGTCCCTGGCAACACATTGCCATGGATTTTTATTACAGATCTTCCTCCTCCTGCTGGATGTACCGATGTCTGGGTCGTAGTGGACCACTTCTCTAAGATGGCACATTCCGTCACTCTAATTGGCCTCCCCTCAGCTCCTCATCTGGCAAATCTGTTTGTTCAGCATATATTTCGTCTGCAGGGACTACCTCTCCATATCGTGTCTGACCGGGGTATACAATTCACATCTAAATTCTGGAGAGCCCTATGTAAACTTTTAGATGGGAAATTGGACTTTTCCTCTACTTACCACCCACAGTCTAACCGCCAAGTTGAAAGAATTAACCAAGTTCACAAAAATATGTGTAACAATTTATTTTTACCTCCGCTGCATACTGATCTATAATCGGCACGATTGATATACATTTGTATATCAGTGGTCCTATTTTTTCCACTTCAACCATTCCAGCTCTCATTAGGAATTTCCTCCTACGCTCTGGACCTATGAAATTGGAGTGTAAGGGGTGGGTACTGTAATGCCCGTGGTTGCTGACCGCTGACATTCCCCACTTATTGGAAGCCGCGACCGCAGGTCTCCCAGGACTTGCCGGCGCACACTGCTGTCTCTCCCCGCTGTTTCCCCTAGGGTGTGCGCATGCACTTGTATCCGGTCTTAAACGGCCTGCGTGCCTGAGCAATGTTGTGTCTTCCCTACATTTGTCTTGCAAATGGTTCCTTAGCTGTAGCCTGTATCCCGTATTCTGTTTCCCATATCCAGTGCCTGTGTTTAGTTCCAGTGCCTTAGTCGAGTGTCCGAGACGACTTCACCATCTGAGTCCGGTGCCTGTGCCAAACCGAGTGTCTGAGATGACTTTACCATCTGTGTCCGTTGCCCATGCCAAACTGAGTGTCTGAGACAACTGTGCTACTCCAGTCCGCTTTCCTAGCTTACTCAAGTCCGTAGCCCTAGCCTCACTTCATCATCCTGCACAGGCCTGCTTCCCCCTGACTGTCTGGCATCCATGGCCGGCCTTAGCTATGTTCGACCAGTGCGGTCGCACAGGGCGCCAGCCGCCACACGGCAAGAGGGGCGCCAGCGGGTGTATGTATCCCCGCGCTGTTGCAACTACCAGCGGGAATACACACACTAACTGCAGTCGCACCCAGGTGCTTCTTCACTTAGTGGCATCGCTACCGCTGTAGCAGCCATAGCGGCTGCTAGCGGTGACACCGGGCATGAGGGCGGTGGCGCCGCTAGCAGCTGCTGTGGCTGCTATAGCGGTAGCGATGGCACTATGGCAGAGCAGGGAGATATCTCCCTGCTCTGCTGTCTACTAGCACCACTGTAGCTCCCTTCAGCTGCAGCGGCGCTAGTAGACAGCAGAGCAGGGAGATACCTCCCTTGCTCTGCTATAGTGCCCCCCTGTAGATATCAAACCCCCCCTTCTAGGATAGCGCCACTGTAGCTCCCTGAAGGAGCGGAATCCCCGTGTCGCCGGGGATTCCGGTCCTGGAGCGCTGCTTGATGCCTCTGTCCATATATGGACAGTGACATCAGGGAAAACTCCTGAAGCGGAATCCCCTGTCACAGAATTGTGTGGTGCTACCTACAAGGGGCTATGTGGTGCTACCCACAAGGGGGCTGTGTGGCGCTACCCACAAGGGGCTGTGTGGCGCTACCTACAAGGGGGCTGTCTGGCGCTACCCACAAGGGGCTGTGTGGTGCTACCTACAAGGGGCTGTGTGGCGCTACCTACAAGGGGCTGTGTGGTGCTACCTACAGGGGGAATCTGTGAGTGGGGGTCTGATGGTCATTTTACTGAGTGGTGGGCTGATAGTCATTTTGCTGTGAGTGGGGGGCTGATGGTCATTTTACTGTGAGTGGGGGGTTGATGGTCATTTTTCTGTGAGTAGGGGGCTGATGGTCTTCAAGTGGTTTCCACCTCTGACCTCCAATTGAAATTAATAGGAGGCAGAAGATACCTGTGGCGCTCGTTTGGAGCTTTTTTTCCTGCGTCTTTTGCATTCGCTTCAACAGCTTAAGAAAAAACACAAAAAAAAGGTCACACAACGCTGTCAGTTGCTGAAGGAATTTTGAGGCAGATTTTTTTTGCCTTATAAAAAACGTGTGTGAACATGCCCTACGAGTGGAGTGCTTGTTCTTAGCCGTTTTCTGTCTTTCTCAAAACAATTTTTGGTAGGGGGGCCCTGAGGACATTTTGTTTTTCCAGTACTGCCTCGAGTCCGAAAAGGTTGGGAAACTCTGTACTTGGGTCCCGTCATGGAGCAGCTCAGTTCGTCATGGGAACGGGGCCTAGGTGAGTACAATATTTGTTTTTGTTTTGGGGCACTGTCTACAAGGGGGAGGTGCGGGGACTGTATGGCACGATCTACAAGGGGAGGTGGGGGACTGTATGGCACTGTCTACAAGGGGGAGGTGTGGGGGCTGTATGGCACGATCTATAAAAAGGAGGTGGGGGATTATGGCACTGTCTACAGGGAGGCTATATGGCATAATCTACAGGGGGGAATTATACTGTGTGGGGGCCACTAAGCGGACATTATACTGTGTAGGGCTACTACAGGGGGCATAATACTGTGGGCACAATTAGAGGACAAAATACTGTGTCCTTGAAGGGGTTGTAATATATTATATTATTAAATATTATTATTATACTGTATGGGGGCACTAAAGGGGCATTATAATTTTTTTATGGGCCATTTTTTTTTAATGATGGGGTGGGGCGCCGAAAGATCATTTCGCACAGGGCGCCATCTATCCTAGGGCCGGCCCTGCTGGCATCTATCCTCTTTTGACCTTCCAGGTACTTTAGCATTACTGACTCTTACAGACTCTGTTGATCAGCATCTGCTCCGTTACGGCGGAGTGGCCCAGTGGGTCCACATACCTGCAAGTTGTTACAACAGGTCTAATCTTAGATTTGTGAGGAGAAGGTAATATGGCTCCTCCTGTCACACATAAAGACAAATTCTTTATATATTCCTCACAGTTTTTAATGAAATATAAGACAGGATGGACTCAATAGGTGGTGATATAAAAAGATTTCTGGTATTTTTTTTGTATTTTTTTTCTGTGTAATTCCTAAATGTATTGTTCATTTAACGGTGTTTAAAAAATCAATTGTCAATGTCCTGTTTATTGTAAGTATGCATAATTCCAGAGTACAAGAGGCAGAAATCTTAGTCTAAGATACAGAAGAAAAGCAGATTTCCCAATTAACAGCAAACTGAGCTAAACTAATGAACAAACTGAAAAGTGGTCCAAATGGACAGCATCCAGGACTGAGTAAAGGATCAGAAATTAAGAGAAGCTTTTATCATAGAAACAGTGCATAGATTGGGACCCATGAGAGAAATAACTTATGACAGTAATCTTTTAAGCTCATGAATTACAAGGATGAGGTATGATTAGTAGTGATGTACGAGAGTGAATATTGTACAGAAATTTCCAGGACATTGAATGAATTTCGTGACCATGCCAAATATATTTATACACACCACTAAGTTCTGAGGTGTAGTACTTGTCATAATAAATGTATATTATTCTTTCAGGCATACCTATCAGATAGACAGTAAGTGACAGCGCAAAGACATCCAAGAAGAGTTGGAACACCTTAAAAGTAGAAAAAAAAGACAAAAAAGATCTAGACATCATGAAAAGGATAGCAATCAGCAAAAACTGACTTAAAACACTGACCCGGAAGACACTATATGACTAGTTATATAAGACCTTCCTTGATCTTGAGACTAACTTATACTCCATCTTGTCTAGATCAATTATTCAAAAAAGTTTGGACTCAAAAGATGCCTCACGTTGTATCAACAGTTGCTGGAGCCTGGAGCATATTCAATTTCAGTTCTCAGTTATAATTTTAGCTGAGCAAATGGTACTGAAGAAAGGACAAATAACTTGAATGTGGATCGTCATTGTCTCCAGAGATTTGCAAGCTGAAGTAGGAAGTCTATAGAGACCCTTTGGTTTTCTTCAGGGGCTCATGAAAGATATTACTGAGTAATCTCAACTCACAGGTTTTGCTCCACAGAGCAGGCTCTCTGGGTGAAGAGCTTGAATATATGACATGTCGAAGAAAGAAAACGGGAGCTCCATTGAATAGAAGTAGCCTCTGTCTAGTGCCTTTAAATTAACTCACTTATGCATGTGGCCGGTATTATGACTTCATACAAGCTTGTGTGTGGTACAGATATGTAATTTCTATGTACCTTCTTGAGAAAAAAAGATACAAAAAGAGAGAAAACGGCGCTCCTCTAAGGTGATATCGTTCTGATATATATTGAACAAGGTGTTACTATGAATAGAGCTCACCTTGGTAAGTTGTGCAGTGTCGCCAGCACAACTTGACTTTGTAGCTTGTATGCACTCGATCACACTGTGCTTGCCTCTGGAGCCATAACCGCATGGGATGAATTTGTATCAGGAATTCGGTTCCTCGTGGTTCTGAAGAAATGCAAACTTGGAAGAAAAAATTGCTCCTCTAAACGGGCGCTCAGGTGTGAATTTGAACCAGTATTTTCACAAAATCGTCAGAGTTTGATACAACGATTTTATTCAATATGCTTTTAAAACAATAAACATTCAATTGCTGCAACGCGTTTCAACCACGCACTGTGGTCTTCATCAGGCATATAAATTCGACTAAAATGCATCATCTTATATACTCTTATCATGTCATTCATTTCCAGGTTAAACTGTCAAGGTGAGGGTTCATTATGGGCGTTTCAACACAGGTGCGTGTATGTTTTTTTCTCTTTCTCACTGCGATTTGCTCTTAATTGCTGTTTCTATGATTTTCTATTTCAAACTTATCTACCTTCTACCAAATAATAGATATTTTTTAGGTTTATTGTGAGAAAAAGTTGATTTTTTATATATGTGTTTATGTGCAGAGAACTGTATGCTTCAAAAATCACCATTCCTGCGCTCTCGCTGCTCGCAGACAATGTGAGTACTCTTTGTCTATTCAATAATTCATATTTATTCTTTCTAATTAATACTGTCCTTTTTTGGAAAAGGGTTAACTATATTCCTATAAAACAATAAAAAATGCTTCTAAATTTATTGCTGTTCATATGCTTCTTTTAGTTTTTCAATTGTCAAGCTATGATTAAGGACCCTAGTGGTCTGAAACGCGTAAGCGTGGTCCCGGGATTTTTGTTTTATCCCTGTTTTTAAAAATGACCTAATAAAAATTGGAAGTTTTAAATATTCGAGTGCTGGATCTGCCTTTTCTACACACTATTTTTGTTCCAATAACCTGCAGTCGACACAGGATCAGTTCAGGAGGATCTACGAGCACCTACAGCTTTGGGATTTTTTCCATACATATTTGGCACCAGTCAAGCTTCTCAAAAACGCATTGGAAAAACGCAATCAAGCACAGTGGTTATGAGGTGAGCAAAACTATTGGTAAAACATTTCTCATGATATACTGCAATACATTAGTATTGAAGTATATCATGCAAGTGATCTAACGATCGTTGTTTCAAGTTCCCTAGGGGGACTAGGAAAGAAAAATATTAAAAGTTAAAAAAATAACTTTTTCCATTTTTCCCCAAGCACAATGTAAAAAAAAACAAAAAATTTACATAACAGGTATCGCACGTCCATAAAAGTCTGAAATATTACAATATATCATTATTTAACCCACACTGTGAACGCCGTAAAAAACAACAAATTAAAACACCTGAATCGCTATTTTTTGGTCACTTACTATCCCACAAAAATGTAATCAAAAAGTCTCATGTACCTCAAAATGGTACCAATAGAAATTAGAGATCGCCCCACAAAAAATAAGCCCTCAATTTGTTTTTTTAACAAACAGTTTTTTACTTGTAAAAGTAGTAAAACAAAAAAAACTATATAAATTTGGTATCGCCATAATTATATTGACTCGCAGAATAAAGTTAACATGCCGTTTTTACCGAATGGTGAACACCGTAAAAACGAAACCACCCAAAATATTGAGGAATCGCTGATTTTTTCCAACTACACCCCACAAACAATTTCAGTTTCCCACTACATGATATGGTACAATAAATGGTGCTGTGAAAATCTACAACTCGTCCCGCAAAAAACAAGCCGTCAAACGGCTATATCAATGTAAAAATAAAAAAGTATGGCTTTTGGAATGTGGTAAGGAAAAAAACGAAAGTGAAAATCTGAAAAATGGCTGCGGTGGGAAGGGGTTAATAAGATAAAAACACAAGTTACATGTTACACATCATAAAAAACAAATTCAAATACAGTACATAAAGTGTCAGTATTACCTTATACATCAACGCTCCATATAATTCATAGAAATGGATTTAGATCCTTCCAATCATTCAGTCCTGTTAGATATGCTGTGTTATAATACAAATACTATTGGATAGGACTATAATACATTATGTTGACATTGACAGTTAAAATGGTTTTCCCACCAGGGACATTTATGACATATCCACAGGATATCCTCAGAAAAAGCGTGGTCACCGCTCCTGATATCGGGATTTGTGCTGCTTCGAATATTTTATTTTTTGGAATATATCCACAGGATATGTCATAAATGTCAGATAGATGTTGGTCCCACCTCTGGGACCTGCAACTATCTCTAGAACGTGGCCCCCTAAACCTTGTTTTGCCGCTCTGTGTTGCAGCTGAAGCAAGTGAATTCTGACCATGAAGAAGTAAACAGCATAGCTCGCTAAGCTACGCTGTTTCCGTAAATCCCTGAAAAGAAGTTAAGGAAACAGCATAGGAAGTCAGAAAGAGGCCGGGAGGCAGCGTGAGCAGAAGAAGGCAGAATGGGGTTTAGGGGACTCCGTTATAGAGATAGGTGCGGGTACCAAAGGTGGGACCCGCATCTATCTGACATTTATGTGTGACATCTTGGGGACCGCTTAGCTCACAGGATCGCCATCTCCAGGGTGAGATGGTTGGCACACTTATAAAGTTGACTCCAACTCATGGAATAAAAGTTTATACCAGCCGCAGCTAGCTTTATTGTCTTCACCACAGCAAGCAGTGTTACAACAAAAAAACATACAATATAAACCCTAGGCCATCCAGCCTCTAACTAAACATTAATTGCCCCTCACTAAAAGACCTTGAGCCTTGTGCCCAGTACCTCAAACCATAGGCCGTTTTACCTTACACGGTGGTGACTCTCACAGGCTAGCATGCCTGTCTTCCCCAGACTGAGAGCCCTGTGTGAACTGCACACACCTCAGGTGAAGCCTACCTATGCTCATCAGACAGCCCAAGACACGGATTGTCTGTATGGAGTGGAAGCCCACCCTTCTCCTTCACACCCCAGCAAACCAGGCCCTATTCCAGGCTTTACACCCAAGTAACAGCAGAGAAATCCTTCGCTGCTGTACATGTTCCCTGGTTGCTTAAAACCTGACAGCTTCTGCACTGTCCAGTAGCTGCACTGCTACATATGACATATCCTGTGAATATGTCATAAATGTCCCTGGTGGGAAAACCCTCTTTAAACAGAACATATATCAGCTATTTCAGTACCCAAAAGTATGCATGAGTAATACAATTTTTGTAAGTCTTCCAAATATAAACACAAAAAACACCTAAATATTAAGATATGCCTATATCTTTGGGTATTTATGACAGCCAAAGACAGACATGGGGGTGGGTCACCCAGGGACACACCCAAGGTATACGACAGAGAGAAACACACCGAGGGCCAAGCAAGATGGAGACAACAACTGTCCCACACAATGACTATGTAAGATGATATCTTTATCCTGTATTTACAAACTAAGCTATATTTGCTTATGTATCTCTTTTTTTATGCATGTATCTATGCTACAGTATTATATTTATTACTTCATTTAAAAAAAATTTACTTTTTTTGTATACATTTTATATTCCTCCTATTAAATACTGATCAAGAACATTGAAGGAAACACAATCAATATGAACTATTTAGTGAGTCAGAAAGATCGACATTTAACAAGTCCTAATGTTAGTACTGCCTCTGTTGTAATGATTTAACGTGCCTCTGGCTGTAACAAATACGTTTGTCGGTCCATAGTCCCTGGAGTCCTAATCACGCGTTCAGTACCGGCAGAGCTCAGCAATCTCAGGCCTCCTCCATGGGATTCCCCGCAATGCTGTTTCACTTTGGGCATGCCTCGCCCGTCTCAAACAAGCAAATATATTCACAGATGCTTTTAAAAAGGGGACATATAGTTTATACTTTATAACAGTTTTCTGGTTCAAATTATAATAAATTTGTTCGCCCACTGTGCCCCCGTCCCCTTTTCCAGAAAACTGGCAAAGAAAAGTTGATAAATTCCCCCCAAAGTCTATGTCAGGAGGTTAGATCGCATTGTGCTTCTCCTCTTGCTTCTGATCTTGACCCACAGTTACAGATGTTTTGTTTTTTCTTGTACATCTTCATGAAATCAGACATATTCCTACATTAATTAAACTGTCATCTATTACATCTTTACTTTCGGGCTGGTAAGGGACTCAAAGGGAATACAAAATTATAAGGCAATGCTCCATGGGAAAAGTATGCAAAATAGCTCTCTTCCACATTTTCTGGTTCAAATTATAATAAATTTGTTCGCCCACTGTGCCCCCGTCCCCTTTTCCAGAAAACTGGCAAAGAAAAGTTGATAAATTCCCCCCAAAGTCTATGTCAGGAGGTTAGATCGCATTGTGCTTCTCCTCTTGCTTCTGATCTTGACCCACAGTTACAGATGTTTTGTTTTTTCTTGTACATCTTCATGAAATCAGACATATTCCTACATTAATTAAACTGTCATCTATTACATCTTTACTTTCGGGCTGGTAAGGGACTCAAAGGGAATACAAAATTATAAGGCAATGCTCCATGGGAAAAGTATGCAAAATAGCTCTCTTCCACATGTCTCTCCAGCGCCACCTATAGGTGGTTACCCTGTAAGTCCAACACTGAATAGACCATTTTCTTCCTCCTGGAGGAGAGCACAGACATATTAATGGATCTGTCAGTGTGTCTTCTTCTCTACGTTTTCTAAATAGAATTCATATAAAAAAAAGTAATGTAAAAATACTATTGCAAACAAGTGTGTGATGTCATAGACTTCTAGCCTTTATAGACAGTATAGGAAAAGAATACCACAACAGCTTGGAATAAAGGGATGTATAAACTGCTCATATATGACTCTAATATTGGTATGTACTTTATTTAATATCTGACTTATTTTATAGACAGTCATTCCTTTAAGAGCTACCTTAAAATATACATTATTCTTCTTTGCCCTGAATAAAATCAGGGGACTTCTAGTGAATGATTCTTTAAGTGCACAGTTTAGGTCAATTCCTGCCATCTCCTGTAAAGCTGAGCAATGACTGTGAGCAATGAATCTGCCTCCGCCTTCCCCTCTCAAGTGACATTAACTTACTTTCAGTGTCATGAAAAAGTGATAGCTCGCTGCTTTTTTGTGCATTTTCAGCTGAAATGAACTGACTTTGTGTGCACCGTGGGAGCATTTTTCTTCTGAAAACTGTCTCCGACTGAAGTTATGTTTAGTGGTAAAAGGAACAATGAAGCAGGTCAGAATTGGGCTGTTCCCAGATGGCTTTTACTACAATTTTTTCTGTGAAGTGAAGTGGGCAATATTTTTAACATCTAAAATGTTCTCTGATACTATCTACTGCTCTAGAGGTGTCAATCAGATAAAAGGGTGTCATGCAAAACATATAAAATACAAGCACATGTTCCCACAGCCAGGACTGGGTGCGGAAGCATGCAGAAAGGGCAGCAATCTTCGACCTAATGGGTATAAATTCTTCATTATAGCATGAATTTCTCCCTGTAATTGGAACCCTGGGTTTGAAAGGAAATACTTTAGATGCTTAATCCAGGGCAATGGAAATATAATTTTTGGCCCATTTTGCTACAGATCATCTGAAAGACTGCGGAATCACTTTATTGGATACATCTTAAATGTTGTGCTTTTTTCTAAGTCATTCATTTGTAAATCACCTGAAGGAGCCTGTGTGCTCTGAAAGCCGCATATAGAACTTTTATGGTTAGCCAATAAAGGTATCATACCTACTATACTTTTGTCTTTTTTGACACAAAAGTATTTGACATTACTTATTTATACATAGAAACTATTTACCGGGCTGATATATTGTTGATGGAAATGTAAACCTAAATTCTGGGCCCACTTGGTGGATTGGGAGTGTGGGGTCTGAAGCTTCCTCCGCTTCAATGATACCCCGATGCCAATTGCCAGGGCCCTCTGGACTTTGTCTTGGTAAACATGCTCTATGCTTGTCAAGCTAATAGTGTGGCAGAAAAGGGGACCACTGTGACTTTTTAGCCTAAGAGTCCATATATATACCTGGATCTGGGCATGATGTTACAGTACAAAGATAATGTACAGGCTTAATGCAGACAGTGATGTCACCACTCAAGAAAACAAATAGATGTCATAGTACAGGAATAATGTTCACATTGACATAATAATTGCACAGGAATAATAATAATAATAATAATGATAATAATAATAATAAAAAAAGTGATTTTACAGCACAGTAAATAGTGCACAATATGATGTCATAATACAACACTAAAAAAAAAATTTAATGTAAAAGAAAACCAAGGCACTTCAAATTATATTGTGAAAGTATAATTTATTTTCAAAACATAATTATTCAAGAGACCACATCAATCCAGCACTTTATGAAGCATGTGCAGTCGGTTTTTATGATGCTGAGCTAACAGTTTTATTCGAACACCACTAGCGGTGGACGCAGGGTCGGACTGGTCCACCAAACAACCAGAGGATCCTTCGGTAGGACCAGGCTCTAACACAATAATGGACCTGAAAGGTCCACCAGAAGACAACCCGATTTTAAGCTCTTTGGAGCCAGCCACCAGGGTCTTTTTCTTCTGGGATGATTCACAAATTACCTATTAGCCCTTATTGATCTCCTGTGTGTACAATGATAACAATATGGACTATAATGAAATGAAAGTAGACACGTACATGTTCTATATAGATGGAGGGTGGACCCTCAGAATAATCTCGTCTGGTAGGCCCATGGAACCCCATTCCAACACTGGGTGGACGCCACATTCCTGTCTATATTTTCTGGCTACAGATAATATTCACTACACATCTTGTATAATAACCATTTAATTTCTACTCTGACGCTATGTTTATAATTATTAAATTGTGTCTATACTTTCTTTTGAATTGACCTGAGATATGAATATGAGATATGAAGATATGTTTGACTGAATACACCCTTTTTGTTTCTACTGGCTTCTTATAGCTTCAACTTTTGGTGTATTGACTGTAACACCAAGAACCTATATTTGATTTTACTGTATATCTGCCGTAAAAAGATCCAGGAGGACCGAAACTTCGGCTGGCTTATAAGTACTGTGGAAAAGAAGGACTAAAATAAAATCTACTAAAATATTTATGATTTGAAAAGAAATGTACTCTATCTGTATATAATTTAGAGTGGCATGGTTTTCTTCTACGTTGTATAAGGGATTTAAATCTTACCACTGAGCACCGCAACTACTATTCAGTGTGCCAACCATATTCTATGGATAGCACAGAGATATGACACATGTTGTTGTTATTGAAAAGATATAATGCCCTTAGTGATGTTGTAAGGTGGGGGTTGGTGTGGAGAAATTTTGAATGGAACAGAAAAATATGAAACGAAGCAGGAAGCTAGCGTAACGACTTTAACCGTTACTTTCAGATTAACAATATGTACAGTTTGTTTGCCGTTACTTGTGGTGGACATGGCCACAAATATTATATACATTCTTCCCAGTGTGGGAGGTTCAGCACGTAGTTACAACTATATACAGGGGAAGCAGGCTGGCAAGCTAGCTGGCTTGTATTTCTGTGTGACTGGCAGAGTAAGGGTCAAGGGCACCCCTCCGTTGATGCAAGGAGACGTCTGCTCAGGCCTAGTCGACCGCAAAATGGTGACTGTGTCTGCGTGGTTCAGGTTTATCGCCCCTTTATGTAGTTGGTGGTGGCTGTCTGCTAACTAAGAAGGCCCCTATAGACCTATTTATGAGAACCAACTTTTTCTAAGTCGTTTTCGTGTGGATGGACACTGAAGGCTCACTCTTCATTTGACTATCCCGAACGTCTCCTTTACGTTTCTCCTCTAACCACCTAGCTAGCTCTGTTCACAGTATGGGCTTCCTTGGCAACCACTGCTGTCTCTCCGGGACCCTGCTGCAGTTAAGACTCTAGCACATAATACAGTCTAGCCCGATTATCACCAGTTTTCTTATGATGTTCCATCTCTCTCTTTCAGACTCAACGCTCCTCTAGTCCAGTCCACTGTAGAAACGGAAATGGCAAGAAGTCCCCCCCCCCCTCTTTAAAAGTCACCACACTCTTTTATCTCCACCTCTCAGAACGCATTTCAGGTCACTCCTGCTCTCACCCAACACAAACACTGTGTATAAAAAGGCGGTGTGCCTGCCAAACAAAGTGCTGCCCCTAGACGTGATGACACATTCACATTTGTGCGCCATTACCCTGTTACAGGACTCTAGCAAACGCAGCCTAAGATGGCTTCCAGGCTGTGCATCGCAGTGCAAATCTTTGAACAGAACAAGCCATCATCTGCTCAGATTATTTATAAGAACTTCACAGCAACCGTTACGCTCTGTGTCTTCATTGACAGATAGACAACCATCTTCTCCACATAACTTGTTCTTTTTCCATATTGCCAGATCTTGGCCGGTGAATCCAACATGCTAGTGCCACCTGTTGTGCGGGAAAATTATAGTACAGCTACATATAAAATATACAATACATCCACACGACTGCATTTAAAAGCACAGTACACAATGAATACAGTAGGACAATATACTGGCCCCATTCTCTAGGGAATACGATTCCCACATCTTACAATGTCACAGCACCACATGAATAATTCACAAAGTGATGTCACAGTACAGAAACCTGGTGGAATGGGACAGAGATAATGCACACAGCACAGGAATAATGCACATGCCCTGTAATGTTGTCACAATACAGGAATAATGCGCACAGTTATGTCACAATACAGAGGACAATGCACGTAGTGATGTCACAGTACAGGAATAATGCAGAGAATGATTTCACTAGTAATATTACAATACTGACCAAAAACAAAATGATGTCACAGTACAGAAAAAAACTTCCTATTTTTGTAAAAAGGAGTGGATGCAAAAATATGTAAGTATATGAATCCTTCACAGTCTATAAGTGGATGGCATTTTGGTTCCTTTCATTCCACCGCACCGTAATCTTATGAATTACATCATACAGCAATAAGACTAAGGCTATAATACTCACTAGAGATTATAATCCATATCTTCAAAAACTCTGGAAGATAATTTTTCTGAATGAAGCAATTAACATTTTATAACATTGAGAGCCATGAACTGAAACATGAAAAAGCAAGCTGGTCTGTGAAAACGATATAATTCAAGGGGAGTATTATGAAAATATGTCAGACAACAGATCACTTCATGTAATGAAAGAGTCTTTAAAGGGGTTGTCCACTACTGGACAACTGATGACCTATCCACCGTATAGGTCATCAGTATATCATCAGTGCAGGTCCGACGCTCCGGTGGCCTGCGGGCAGCAGATGATATGACACATTATGCGATGTACGGAGCCGGAAGCAGTTCACTCCATACATAGCATAGTGGCCGTGCTGCAGAGCTGCAGTACTACAGCTCTGCCGCTATTCCTTGGCCGGAGCCAACTGCCTCCGGCATGGACGTTCGATGCCCCAAGGCAGCCAGAGCGGCTTAACAGTGTGGGGTCCGGGTGTCAGACCCCCACAGATCATTTACCGATTACCTATCCGGTAGATAGGTCATCAGTTGTCCGGTAGTGAACAACCCCTTTAACATTGCAGACAGATGAAGGTAGGGAGTCAAATGGTAGAAGAGTAGATTTGTTACTTGAAGCAACATGAAGTCTCTTTTTATTATTCTATCTATCTATCTATCTATCTATCTATCTATCTATCTATCTATCTATCTATCTATCTATCTATCTATCTATCTATCTATCTATCTATCTATCTATCTATCTATCTATCTATCTATCTATCTATCTATCTATCTATCTATCTACAAGATCTAGCAGCACCGGCAGCGTGTGGGTGCAAGCTCTGAAGGACAGACCAATTTCCTCAAAACGACAGAACCCTTGCACAACGGAGGCAAACTGAAACCATTGGCACCGAATCCGTCACCATTGAAATCAATGGTGATGGAAACAGAAACCTATAGTTTCAGTTTGTGTCAGTCAGGGCTCCGTTCTGACGGAAAGCTCAGACGGAACATCGGAACGGAGCCCTGACGCAGATGTGAACATAGCCTAAGAGGCAATGACCTAACCATCTGACAACCTATTTGTCTCCTTATATATGATAATTTTATGACCACATTGTGTTAATTATGCTGCACTATACATGCGTAAATTATATAAGGTACCGCTGTCTATATATATATATAGGAAATAAGTAAACCGTTTGCCCCTTTACTAATCTGTTCTGTGACTTTTGATGGAAAAAATACTCAAACATTGATTACAAATTTTTATTTATTGACGGTGACAACCACATCGTATTCCATGAAAGACTCTGCTATCGTTGTAGCCCTGTCCTTAGTATAATAACTTAATTGTAATATGACCTGGATTGAATATGATTCGAAAATTGCACCAAACACACTGATAAACATTTTTATATAAAAAAAAAAGGAACACCATTTCCATGGTTTTCCTTAATGTGTCTAAAGTACATAAAATACAGAATTTCTCAGCAGGGGATGACATGGAGCACAGAAAGAAAGTGCCACCCAAGATGAAATGAATTGGAAATCTGAGCTACATGAGGTATATTGACAATGAAATTGAGATAGATTTTTTTTTTTAAGAAACAGTGCTTCGGTGCTATTGGTTTTAGCATGCAGTGATTCCCAACAGAACACTAATATACAAATTTTCTGTCAAAGCAGGGTTTAAAGAAAAATTGTACTTAAAAAACAAGAGATTGAGGAAAGTGATATATGTGTGTGTGTGTGTGTGTGTGTGTGTGTGTGTGTGTGTGTGTGTGTGTGTGTGTGTGACATCTCCTTCATAGCCCCTCTGGATGCTTGCAGTCACCAATAGGGGGAGCTTAGGCGCTTACTGCATACTTCTCATACATTAAACAATAATAAAACAGTATACAGTAAGCACCCTCTAGTGGTGGCTGCAAGTTGCCAAAATATTATTGTTTTAATCTATGGCGATGCAAGGAATTTGGAGGTCTTTATCAGAAAAAATGGAGCTCCGACCTCTATAATGTTGTGTTATAAAATGAATTGTCACACAATGTTGGACCTGAAAGCGACATGGTGCTATTGGACATTCACATTAAGGTTATTCCAGGAGATCCTCAAAGATTACACCGCGGATTCAGCAATGATTACTGGTGACTAGAGATGAGCGAACTTATCAAAAGTTTGGTTCGGCTAGTTCGCCGAATTTCACAAAAAAGTTCGGTTCGGACCGAACTAGTTCGGACCGAACCTGTCACTTCCCTGCGCCGAGCATGCTACTGTCCGGGGTGCTGATAGAGTTAATGGGCTGCACTAACTCTTTCAGCAACCTTGACAGTACATGCTCGGCGCGCGGAAAATACAATTTAAATGTAATAAAAAAAATAAAAATTATACGTTCGTACTTACTTTCCTCCTGTCCGGCCTCCAGCGATGACGTTTCATCCCTTTCGCCGCTGCAGCCAATCACAGGCTGTAGTGGCGGTCACGCACGTCAGGATGACGCTTCATCCCACGTGACCGCCTCTGCAGCCAATCACAGGCTGCAGCGGCGACATGGATGAAACGTCATCGCTGGAGGCCGGACAGGAGGAAAGTAAGTATGAACGTATTATTATTTTTTTTTGGCATGTATGTATGTATGTATGTATGTATGTATGTATGTATGTATGTTGGCATGTATGTATGTTGTCATGTATGTATGTATGTATGTCTGTGCATGTATGTTGGCATGTATGTATATATGTGCATGTTTGTATGTATATTTGTATGTATGTATGTTTGCATGAATGTATGTTTGCATGTATGTATGTATGCATGTTTGTATGTATATTTGCATGTGTGTATATATATGTATGCATGTATGTATGTATGTATGTATGTATGTATGTTGTCATGTATGTATATATGTGCATGTATGTTGGCATGTATGTATATATGTGCATGTGTGTATGTATGTATATTTGCATGTATAAATTTGCATGTATGTATGTTGTCATGTATGTATGTATGTATATATGTGCATGTATGTTTGCATGTATGTTGGCATGTATGTATACATGTGCATGTTTGTATGTATATTTGCATGTATATATGTTTGCATGTGTGTATGTATGTTTGCATGTATGTATGTATGTTTGCATGTATGTATGTTGTCATGTATGTATGTATATATGTGCATGTATGTATGTTTGCATGTTTTTATTTTTGCATGTATGTTTATATATATGTGCATGTATGTAATTATGTTTGCATGTATTTATGTTTGCATGTATATTTGTGCATGCTTGTATATATGTATGTATGTATCTTTGCATGTTTGTTTGTATGTATGTATGTATGTATGTTTTCATGTGTGTGTGTATGCATGTATGTACGTATGTATGATAGTTTGCATGTATATATGTGTGTATATTTGCATGTATATATGTGCATGCTTGTATGTATGTTTGTATATATGTATGATACTGTCTGCTGGCGCCCTGTATCTAAGTCAACTTCACGGCAGGCTTCTATACATGGTATAACAGTCAGTATCACACATTAAACTGAATCTAAGCCTACGACATGTTTTATTTCATTATTTATTTTTTTTTACAGGTTTGGTGTTTGGACTACGTCGGTTTCGAGGACTACTTAGATGACGTTTTTTTTTCTACAATAAAATGGTTAATGAGGGTTGTGTTGGGGGTGCTTTATTTCAATAAAATATTTTATCTATATCTTTGTCTTTTTCTTTTCAAATTTTATTACTACCACTTTAGTAATGGCCGCTGTCTGAGTGACAACATCCATTACTAAGGCGAGGCTTAGTGTTAGCCGGTGCAGAGGCTAACACTAACCACCATTATTACCTCGGTACCCACCACCACCAGGGGTGCCGGGAAGAGCCAGGTACGATCCAGTACCCGACCATCTGTTGTGATGGTCGGGCTCTGGGGCGGCCGCAGGCTGGTATTATGAGGCTGGGAAGGGCCAAAAACAGTGGACCTTCCCACCCTTGTAATGCTAGGCTGCTGCTGCTGTGTTGTATCTGGCTGGTTATAAAAGTGGGGGGGACCCCACGTCATTTTTTTAAATTATTTATTTATTTAAATCTTTTTTTAAAAAAAGACATGGGGTTCCACCCAATTTATCATAACCAGCCACATACAACACAGTGTTATTAGCCTGGGAATGGACAAAACCAGTGGCCCTTCCCACCCATGTAATGCCAGACTGCTGCGGCCTTGTATATGGCTGGTTATTAAAAATGTGGGGGACCCGTCTATTGCTAAATTTGTTAAATTAAAAAAAAAAAAACGACGTGGGGGTCCCCCCCATTTTTATAACCAGCCCGATACAACACAGCAGCAGCAGCCTAGCATTACAAGGGTGGGAAGGTCCACTGATTTTGGCCCTTGCCAGCCTCATAATACCAGCCTACGGCCAACAGATGGTCGGGTACTGGATCGTACCAAGCTCTTCCCGGCACCCCTGGTGGTGGTGGGTACCGGGGTAATAATGGGTGGTTAGTGCTAGCCTCTGCACCGGCTAACACTAAGTACCGCCTTAATAATGGACGCTGTCAATCAGCCAACTGCCATTATCTAGGCACTAATAAAGTTTAAAAAAAACACAAAGACAATTATTTTTTACTGAAATAAGAAATCCCCAACAAAACCCTCGTTAACCATTTTATTAAAATTTGAAAAAACGTAGATCTACGCAGTAGTCCAACGAATCGAAGACGTAGTCCAATCGGTACATCAAAATCTGCAACAACATAAAAAAACAGTTATCAATGTGAACAATAACAATACTTCTACTCACCTACACACATATATACACGCACACACAAGCAAACAACCATACACAGACATATATACACAAACACAACAAGATATACACACACACACACACACACACACATAAACAGACAAACACACACACATATACACGAACTCACACATATACAAACAAAAACACACATATCCAAACACACACACACACAGTTATACACACACATACATGAACACATATACACAAACACATATACAAACAAAAACACACATACCCAAACACACATATACACAAACACATATACACAAACACATATACACAAACACACCCATATATACACATATACACAAACACACACATATACAAAAACACACACAAACATCTACACACAAACATATACACAAATACACCCATATATACACAAACATATACACAAACACACCCATATATATACACACACACACATATACACAAACACACATATAAAAACAAAAACAGACAAAGTCACATACCCAAACACACATATATACACAAACACACACATACACAAACACGGTTTCTTTTAAATGCTGCTGGGGAACCCGCTCGATCCACTATATAAGGCTGCGCTACAGTGCAGCATTTAAAAGAAACAGGATCCTGACCTGTCCATAGAGTTTAAGGCAGCACAGAGTATTTCAGGAGATGAGCGTGCAGATTCAGTGCTGCTGTGAACTCTGCTCTTACCATTACGTAGCTCTCAGTCTGTTACCTCTCCTCCACTCCTGTCCTCCAGAACACCTTCACATGATTGGCAAGTCACCAGGTAATGGTAAGAGCAGAGTTCACAGCAGCACAGAGTATTTCAGGAGATGAGCGTGCGGATCTTGTGCGGGGTGGTGACTTGCCAATCATGTGAAGGTGTTATTGAGGACAGGAGTCGAGGAGAGGTAACAGACTGAGCTACGTAATGGTAAGAGCAGAGTTCACAGCAGCACTGAATCTGCACGCTCCTGTCCTGAAATACTCTGTGCTGCTGTGAACTCTGTTCTTACCATTACGTAGCTCGGTCTGTTACATCTCCTCCACTCCTGTCCTCTATAACACGTTCACATGATTGGCAAGTCACCACCACGCACAAGATCCGCACGCTCATCTCCTGAAATACTCTGTGCTGCTGTCAACTCTGCTCTTACCATTACGTGGTGACTTGCCAATCATGTGAAGGTGTTCTTGAGGACAGGAGTGGAGGAGAGGTAACAGACTGAGAGCTACGTAATGGTAAGAGCAGAGTTCACAGCAGCACTGAATCTGCACGCTCATCTCCTGAAATACTCTGTGCTGCCTTAAACTCTGTGGACAGGTCAGGATCCTGTTTCTTTTAAATGCTGCACTGTAGCGTAGCCTTATATAGTGGATCGAGCGGGTTCCCTAGCAGCATTTAAAAGAAACAGGATCCTGACCTGTCCACAGAGTTTAAGGCAGCACAGAGTATTTCAGGAGATGAGCACGGGCAGCCGTTCGTTTTTCCGAGCCGTGCTCCCATTGTGCACACGACCGTAAAAACACCCGTTATTGCGGGTCGTAATTACGACCCGCAATAACGGGCTCATAGACTTCTGTTACCCACGGGTACCTTTCCGTTTTCTCACGGGAAGGTGCCCGTGCCGTTAAAAAAATAGAACATGTTCTATTTTCTATTTTACGGGCCGTGCTGCTATAATTATAATGACAGCACGGTTCGCAAAAGCGGCCGGCTGCCCGTGGCCGGCCGGCCGTGCTCGTAATTACGAGTCGTAATTACGAGCACGGCCCGTAAAATAAAAAAATAGAACATGTTCTATCTTTTTAACGGCACGGGCACCTTCCCGTGAGAAAACGGGAAGGTACCCGTGGCTAACAGAAGTCTATGGGCCCGCTATTTCGGGTCGTAATTACGACCCGTGATAACGGGTGTTTTTATGGTCGTGTGCATGAGGCCCCGTAATGACGGGTGGCTACATGTGTGCACCCGTCATTACGGCAGCGTTGCTAGGCGACGTCAGTAAGGGTATGTGCACACACACTAATTACGTCCGTAATTGACGGACGTATTTCGGCCGCAAGTACCGGACCGAACACAGTGCAGGGAGCGGGGCTCCTAGCATCATATTTATGTATGATGCTAGGAGTCCCTGCCTCTCCGTGGAACTACTGTCCCGTACTGAAAACATGATTACAGTACGGGACAGTTGTCCTGCAGAGAGGCAGGGACTCCTAGCATCGTACATAACTATGATGCTAGGAGCCCGGCTCCCTGCACTGTGTTCGGTCCGGTACTTGCGGCCGAAATACGTCCGTCAATTACGGACGTAATTAGTGTGTGTGCACATACCCTAAATAGAATGAAATAGGGATGGGAAAGGGGAAAACATGTGGTCTAATGTGAAATTAATAAATAACCTTTATTGATTAACATTAAAATATATAAAAGTTCATTGGTGCAAACTGGTATGTGTGAGTGACCCCCAAACTCACATACCATTAACCCGAAATATGGTGTAAATTGAATGAGATCACTAATTATATTATAAAGCGATTCCACCAACGCTAATGTTCCATAAGAGTGCAAGATTCGCTGCACTACAATGGGAATTGGAAATCAAAATAAACGAATGGAATCAAATTGACAGTGTCAACTGATTAAACTGGTCCGTGCTGGACAAGTGGGCTCATATAATGATTGCTGCACTGTGGTATTGACAGGCAGCTGGGTGGACTAAAATAGCCCTACACTGACTAAATGGGTATGCATGAAGTAAACCACATGCACACCCTGCGTTTTGGCTGCGTTATTGATAAACAGCAATCAATCACTCAAGGATTGGGTGGTTGAGTGATTTCACTTAGTGTTAGATACATTGTTTGTCACCATTGTTTAATTGTGGTGCACACTTAGCTGAACTGTGAATAGGAGCTGTTGATGGTTATTTTTATTATGTATTGAATTTGTAACCTTCCGTTTTTGTGGCTCCAGATGGAATAAAGTGAAGTCCAAATAACGGTTCAAATAGTATGTCAGCTAAGAATATAGGCTGTGCTGGAACGTAGTTTTTACTGTTATTGCTGCGCTGTTGGACCAGCAAGCAGCTAATTGAAGTCAGAGTGAGCCCTGCAGTAACTAGATGAGCAGTGGTGATCGAACCACATGCATATCTAACGTTACTCCAACGTTTATTATAGGCAGTTAATTATCGAGTGCGCCTTCACATCGCTGTCTGCCTGGGGAGCAGCGATGCAGAGAGCGATTGTGATATGCGCCACCACCGCTGGAGAACCCAGAAGCGGTGAGCTACATTCGCTCACTGAATCGTGTCAGTTGCCAGAGCGATTATTAAATAAGTCCTCTCTATTGACTCAGTATGAGGGCTGAGTGAATGAGTGGGGTGGTGAGAGCTCTGGTGCCGAGACCCCACAGCCTCGCTAGACCTCACCTGAGGTCTAAGCCCGTGGGTGAGGATTCACCCCGGGAAGATCGTGCAGGGGTTGCTGGTCGACTGACCATATGATAGCGGGAGGTGAGAGAGATATGCCCCGGCTTTTCAGAGTAGGGCAGCAAGACACGTTGTAATTGATATAGCGCACTGAAGTAGCTAACAGTTGTGAGCTGTCAGCCGTGTTATATAGCGTGGTCTGTTATGAGCTGAACAGAAGCAGCTCTGATTAATTGTAAGCACCAATGAATAGTGGATATAGCACCCGACGCGCGTTTCGCCAGAATTCTGGCTTCTTCCAGGGGTGGGAGGCCGGCATTAAAACGCCCTATAAATAGGGTCCATGTTGATTGACGGACTCAGGAACCAATCAGGGACCTAGGTCTCGATTGGTATAATTTCAATGAAGTTCTCAGAATGAAAATCGCTAGTAATTGCAAATATCATCACTAGGACGCCAAAAACCATCATGATACGACCAAAAACAGAAAATTATGTATGCACAAAAAGATGTATATATATGAAGTAACAAAATAAAATGAAATAAATGATACGTAAATCCCGTAGTTGTAGTGATGGAGTAATCATACAGCAAAGGAGTTGAAAATTGTTATATGTGTAATAAATACACAAAAACACTTACAAATGTTAATGAAGAGATGTAAATATGATATAGAGGGTATGTACTATTGTGGACATTTAACCGGTGTGTTAAAGAAAACATCCAAAGCCAAAGTTTTCATTGAGTCCAAAAGGACTTACTGTTTTCATATTAAAAATCCATTCGCTTTCCTTTTGCAAAAGTGCCTGATCTAGGTTGCCTCTTCTGATGCCCAAATGTATTACGCACAGGGCCCAGCCTTTAAGAGTTGTCCAGTTGGAATTATGTACGGTCCCAAAATGTCTGGCTATTGGGGTTGGATTAAATGGCTTGTTTTTAGTTCTGCAATCTTGCTCATTTTTTGCAAAGTTAATTATCGAGTTGATGTGTTCACGAATCCGTATACGCAGCTCTCTTTTGGTTTTCCCAATATATTTGAGACCACATGGGCATTCAAGGCAGTAAATCACTCCAGGGGTGGAACATCTTATGTGGTCAGAGATCCGATGGAGGATACCAAAGGCATCCACAAACTCTCTCTTGTCCACTAGTAACCGACAAGCTCTACACATTCTGCAAGGATAGAAACCAGGATTGAGTACTGAAATATTCTTACTTTTTCTAGAAAAATGGCTCTGAACCAAGATATTTGAAATGGTTTTACATTTCCTGTATCCCAAAGAGACCCTGCTGGTGAGTAGACTATTGAGTACTGTGTCACTAAGTAAAATGTTCCAGTGACGGTTTAGAATGAGTGTCATTTCATCCCAACTGTCATTATAATCAGTGACAAATCGTGGTTGTGATCGTTCTGTATTGACCCTAAATAGTCACTGTCCAGGGTGCTGAAAGAGTTAACTGATCGGCAGTAACTGTTTCAGTACCCTGGACAGTGACTACCGATCACAGTACCTGTAAAAAAAAAGACGTTCATACTTACCGGGAACTCCCTGCTTCCTCCAGTCCGGTCTCCTGGCCGTTGCCTTGGTGACGCGTCCCTCTCGACATCCGGCCCGACATTCCTTGATGACGATGCAGCCCATGTGAGCGCTGCAGCCAATCACAGGCTGCCGCGGCCTCTGCAGCCAATCACAGGCTGCAGAGGCCTCTGCAGCCAATCACAGGCTGCCGCGTCAGAAAAGGTCGGACTGGAGGAAGAAGAGGGACTCGTCACCAAGACAACGACCGGGTACGTATGAAATGCTTTTTATTTTATTTTTAATCAGCAGCCTCTTTTCTCTATCAGTGATTGATAGAGATAAGTGGCTGCCGATTTGTATAATTTTTTGGACGGGTTCGGTCAAAACGGGTTCGGCCGAACCCGGTGAAGTTCGGATTCGCTGCGAACCGAACTTTTCCGGAAGTTCGGACCGAAACCGTGTTCGGTTGTCCCGGTTCGCTCATCTCTACTGGTGACTATAACCCTATTTTTAAAAAACAATCAAAATGTCCTTATCTGTTGAAAATTTATATCCGTGTTTATCCTGAGCTTTGAATATAATGCTAAAAATGCCTTCTGATAGTTTGTGTCAACAATGGTCGCTGCCCTAGGCTTAGGATTGTGATTGACTTACAGTACAGAATGGATCACTACGCGCCATTCTTTCAATCAGACGAGCTGTCCGTGCAGAGGTTCGCCTCCTCACACCTCTTGCTGTCATTCCCATTTGTTGTTTTTCACCCAACCTCCGGGACACGCAACGCTGAACAGTGCTGACATCTTGACCTAGGTGCGTAGTGATCTGCCAGAGTGATAAACAAAGGACTCCGTTGAAGGATTCTGTCTCTCTCAGTTTGCAATAACTGGAATGTCGACGAACAGGGGGCATCGCACAATCATCCCACATTAATTGATCTGATCTTTCAGGTTTCATTTGGCTAAAAAACTTTGCTTTCACTATGGCTTTTTCGCATGCCACAGAGTAGAGTTAGGGTATGTTCGCACGGCCTATTTACGGACGTAATTCGGGCATATTAACCCCCGAATTACGTCCGAAAATGCGCCTCGATAGCGTTGACAAACATCTGCCCATTGAAAGCAATGGGCTGACGTTTGTCTGTTCACACGAGGCGTATATTTATGCGCCACTGTCAAAAGACGGCGCGTAAATAGACGCCCGCATCAAAGAAGTGACCTGTCACTTCTTGGGGCGTAATTGGAGCCGTTATTCATTGACTCCAATGAAAAGCAGCGCCAATTACGTCCGTAATGGACGCGCCGTTCAAGCGCCTGCACATGCCGTTACGGCTGAAATTACGGGGATGTTTTCTCCTGAAAACATCCCCGTAATTTCAGCCGTTACGGACGCTGCCATGTGAACATACCCTTAGATGCTTGAAAATTTGATCATTTGTAGACATTAGCGACACCTGCTACTTCCTCAATTTGCATAACCTTACGGCTTGCCCTTCTTGGTGTTGCAATTTCAACGTTGTGGAGTGCATATATATATATATATATATCTACATATACAGTGAAGGAAATAAGTATTTGATCCCTTGCTGATTTTGTAAGTTTGCCCACTGTCGAAGTCATGAACAGTCTAGAATTTTTAGGCTAGGTTAATTTTACCAGTGAGAGATAGATTATATTTAAAAAAAAACTGAAAATCACATTTGATCCCTTTGGCAAACAAGACTTAATACTTGGTGGCAAAACCCTTGTTGGCAAGCACAGCAGTCAGACGTTTTTTGTAGTTGATGATGAGGTTTGCACACATGTTAGATGGAATTTTGGCCCACTCCTCTTTGCAGATCATCTGTAAATCATTACGATTTCGAGGCTGTCGCTTGGCAACTCGGATCTTCAGCTCCCTCCATAAGTTTTCGATGGGATTAAGGTCTGGAGACTGGCTAGGCCACTCCATGACCTTAATGTGCTTCTTTTTGAGCCACTCCTTTGTTGCCTTGGCTGTATGTTTCGGGTCATTGTCGTGCTGGAAGACCCAGCCACGAGCCATTTTTAATGTCCTGGTGGAGGGAAGGAGGTTGTCAATCAGGATTTGACAGTACATGGCTCCATCCATTCTCCCATTGATGCAGTGAAGTAGTCCTGTGCCCTTAGCAGAGAAACACCCCCAAAACATAATGTTTCCACCTCCATGCTTGACAGTGGGGACGGTGTTCTTTGGGTCATAGGCAGCATTTATCTTCCTCCAAACACGGCGAGTTGAGTTAATGCCAAAGAGCTCAATTTTAGTCTCATCTGACCACAGCACCTCCTCCCAATCACTCTCAGAATCATTTGCAAACTTCAGACGGGCCTGTACATGTGCCTTCTTGAGCAGGGGGACCTTGCGGGAACTGCAGGATTTGAATCCATTACGGCATAATGTGTTACCAATGGTTTTCTTGGTGATTGTGGTCCCAGCTGCCTTGAGATCATTAACAAGTTCCCCCCGTGTAGTTTTCGGCTGAGCTCTCATCTTCCTCAGGATCAAGGATACCCCACGAGGGGAGATTTTGCATGGAGCCCCAGATCGATGTCGATTGACAGTCATTTTATATGTCTTCCATTTTCTTACTATTGCACCAACAGTTGTCTCCTTCTCACCTAGCATCTTACTTATGGTTTAGTAGCCCATTCCAGCCTTGTGCAGGTCTATGATCTTGTCCCTGACATCCTTAGAAAGCTCTTTGGTCTTGCCCATGTTGTAGAGGTTAGAGTCAGACTGATTAATTGAGTCTGTGGACAGGAGTCTTTTATACAGGTGACCATTTAAGACAGCTGTCTTTAATGCAGGCACCAAGTTGATATGGAGCATGTAACTGGTCTGGAGGAGGCTGAACTCTAAATGGTTGGTAGGGGATCAAATACTTATTTCTCTGTGCACAATGCAAATAAATATAGATAATTTTGACAATGTTATTTTCTGTGTTTTTTTTAATATAATCTATCTCTCACTGGTAAAATTGACCTAGCCTAAAACTTCTAGACTGTTCATGACTTTGACAGTGGGCAAACTTACAAAATCAGCAAGGGATCAAATACTTATTTCCTTCACTGTATATATATATATATATATATAAATATATATATATATATATATATATATATATATATATATATATATATATATATATAAATATACTCAAAAAACACAAAAGGAGAACATACTTACTAATACAAGGGCAGGTTCAAACACCAGCTCCCAGCAGGATGCAGACAAGCCACAAATGCTAGATAGAGGACGAGTGCTCAGGAGCTTTTCCTGGTCAATTCCAAGAATACAAATACTACATAAATTTATAACAAGTACATATTTATCTCATGTTGGTCGGATTTTCTAGGTTCACAGGTCATTGCTAATACAATTTTTCATCTGGAGCTTTTGCTTGAGCTCTGTATCAGCAGCCAGCCATTCATTCATTCAGAGACAAATCTTGGACTTAGGTGATATACAGCTCATATGAATGGGGTTGTATGTGATCCCCTAAGAGATTACTGTGCTTGAAATTAATGTTTATTTTTTGTGCATGAGAAAGTCGACCTTATAAACTTCCTTCTAATCCTTATACTGAAGAAAATGTGAGAGAATTTAAGAGAAAGAAGCCTGGTTTAGAAATCGAAATGCGGTGCGGTAATTACCATTAACCCCTTAAGGACACAGCCTGTTTTCGCCTTATGGACCAGGCCATTTTTTTCAAATCTGACATGTATCACTTATGTGGTAATAACTTCAGAATGCTTTCACCTAGCCAAGCGATTCTGAGGTTGTTTTCTCGTGACACATTGAACTTTAAGTTAGTGATAAATACATTTAGTGTTTGTTTGCAAAAAAAATCAAGATTTAGAGAATTTTTTTTTAAATGTGCATTTTTTCTAAATTTAAATGTATCTGCTTGTAAGACAGATTGTAATACCACATAAAATAGCTCACATATCCCATATGTCTACTTTATGTTTGCATATTTTTTTGAACATTCTTTTATTTTTCTAGAAATTTACAAGGCTTAGAACTTTAGGCTGGGTTCACACTACCTATTTTCAGGAGTAAACGAGGTGTATTATGCCTCGATTTACACCTGAAAATAGGGCTACAATACGTCGGCAAACACCTGCCCATTCATTTGAATGGGTTTGCCGACGTACTGTGCAGACGACCTGTAATTTACGCGTCGTCGTTTGACAGCTGTCAAACGACGACGCGTAAATTGACTGCCTCGGCAAAGAAGTGCAGGACACTTCTTTGCAACGTAATTTGAGCCGTTCTTCATTGAAGTCAATGAAGAGCAGCTCAAGATTTACGAGCGTCACAGACGCCTCGCATAATACGAGGAGGAGCTTTTACATCTGAAACGAGGCAGCTGATTTCTCCTGAAAACAGTCTGTCTTTTCAGACGTAAAAGCCTCTCATCGTGTGCACATACCCTTAGCAACAACTTCCCACATTTTCAAGAAAATTTCAAAAGGCTATTTTTACAAGGACTAGTTCAGTTCTAAAGTGACTTTGACGGCCTTATATACTAGATAGACCTCATAAATCACCCCATTTTAAAACCGGCACCCTTCAAAGTATTAAAAACAGCTTTTAGAAAGTTTATTAACCCTTTGGGTATGTTCACAGGCGTAACAAAAAACGGCTGAAAATACGGAGCTTTTTTCAAGGTAAAACAGCTCATGATTTTCAGCCATTTTTAAAAAAACTTGCGGTTTTTGCGGCATTTTTTACGGCCATTTTTTGGAGCTGTTTTTCTATTGAGTCAATGAAAAACTGCTCCAAAAACGGCTCAAGTAGTGACATGCACTTCTTTTTACGAGGCTATATTTTACACGACCATTTTTAAAAACGCCCGCATAAAAAATGCCCGTGGGAACAGAACGCTGTTTTTCCCATTGAAATCAATGGGCAGATGTTTGTGAACGTTCAGCCCCCGCATTTTAAGCCGTTTTTTGGGGCGTTACGGCTTACGTGAACATACTCTTTAGGTGCTTCACAGAAATTACAGCAAAGTGAAGGTGAAGTTTACACATTTCATTTGTTTTTGCAGAAAATCAGATTTAATCCATTTTTTTCTGTAACACAGAAGGTTTTACCAAAGAATCTCTACTCAATATTTATTGCCCAGATTCTGCAGTTTTTAGAAATATCTCAAATGTGGCCCTAGTATGGTAATGGACTGAAACACCGGCCTCAGCAGCAAAGGAGGCCTTAGTGGATTTTCACCATTTCACCATGTCAGAGGTCTTGTGGTGCCAAAACAGTGGAAAACCCCTAAAAGTGACACCATTTAGGAAACCACATCCCTCAATGAACTTATCTAAGGGTATAGTTAGCATTTTGACCCCACAGATTTTTTGCAGAAATTATTGGAAGTAGGCCGTGAAAATGAAAATCTAAATTTTTTTCAATAAAATGTAGGTTTATCTAACTTTTTTCATTTCCACAAGAACTAACGGAGAAACAGCACCCCAACATTTGTAGAGCAGTTTCTCCTGAGCAAAACTATACCCCATATGTAGTCATAAACGGCTATTTGGACACACGGCAGGGCTCAGAAGGGAAAGAGCACCGTTTTTCTTTTGGAGCTCAATTTAGCTGGAATAGTTTGCGGAGGCCATGTCGCATTTGCAAAGCCCCTGAGGGGAAAAAACTGTGGAAACCCCCCATAAGTGACCCCATTTATGAAACTACATCCCTCAAGGAACTTAACTAATGGTATAGTTAGCATTTTGATCTGACAGGTTTTTTGCAGAAATTATTGGAAGTAGGCCGTGAAAATGAAAATCTACATTTTTTTCAATAAAATGTAGGTTCAGCTATTTTTTTTTCATTTCCGCAAGAACTAAAGGAGAAACAGCACACCAATATTTGTAGAGCAGTTTCTACTGAGTAAAACTATACCCCATATGTGGTCATAAACTGCTGTTTGGACACATGGCAGGGCTCAGAATGGAAAGAGCGCCATTTGACTTTTGGAGCCCAAATTTAGCTGCAATGGTTTGCGGAGGCCATGTCGCATTTGCAAAGCCCTTGAGGGGACAAAACAGTAGAAACCCCCCAAAAGTGACTCCATTTATGAAGCGACACCCTCAAGGAACTTATTTAAGGGTATAGTTAGCATTTTGACCCCACAAGTTTTTTGCAGAAATTATTGGAAGTAGGCCGTGAAAATGAAAATCTAAATTTTTTTCAATAAAATGTAGGTTCAGCTATCTTTTTTTCATTTCCACAAGAACTAAAGGAGAAAAAGGACCCCAACATTCATAGAGCAGTTTCTCCTGAGTAAAACAATACCCCACATATGGTCATAAATGGCTGTTTGGACACATGGCAGGGCTCAGAAGGGAAAGAGCGCCATTTGACTTTTGGAGCTCAAATTTAGCTGGAATCGTTTGTGGATGTCATGTCGCAATTGCAAAGCCCCTGAGGGGAAAAAACTGTGTAAACCCCCCAAAAGTGACCCAATTTAGGAAACTACGTCCCTCAAGGAGCTAATCTAAGGGCATAGTTAGCATTTTGATCCCACAGGTTTTTTGCAGATGTTATTGGAAGTAGTCCGTTTGTTTCAATAAAATCTAGGTTTAGATAATTTTTTTTCATTTCCACAAGGACTAAATGAGAAAGAGCACCACAACATTTGTAGAACAGTTTCTCCTGAGTAAACAATACCCCATATGTGATCATAAACGGCAGTTTGGACACACGGCAGGGCTCGGAAGGGAAGAAGTGCTATTTGGCATTCAGATTTTGCTGTATTGGTTTGTGGAGGCCATGTCACCTTTGCAAAGCCCCATTTAGGAAACTACACACCTCAAGGAACTTATCTAAGGGTATAGTTAGCATTTTGACCCCACAGGTTTTTTGCAGAAATTATTGGAAGTAGGCCGTGAAAATGAAAATCTAAATTTTTTCCAATAAAATGTAGATTTAGCTAAATTTTTTTCATTTCCACAAGGACTAAAGGAAAAAAGGCATCCCAACATTTATAAAGAAAATTCTCCTGAGCACAGCAATACCCCATATGTGGTTATAAACGACTATTTGGACACACGCCAGGGCTTAGAATGGAAGGAGTGCTATTTGGCATTCAGATTTTGCTGGATTGGTTTGCGGCGCCATGTCGCATTTGCAAAGCCCCTGAGGGACCAAAACAGTGGAAACACCCCAAAAGTGACCCCATTTAGAAAAATACACCCCTCAAAGAACTTATCTAACGGTATAATTAGCATTTTTTTTTTGTCTGAATTTATTTGAATTAGGCCGTATTTACTGGTATTTAAATATATAATGTGTAAGTTGTGAAGAGCAAATCAGAGTATAATAAAAGGGTACATAATTAATAAAATTAATAATTCATAGATGTGTAGTAAGCCTTGAAGCAATCCCTTATGCACAGGCCAGGTTTTTCAGGGCAGGTGTTGCACTGATAAGTGGTGTCCCTTCTTATGCCCTTTTTGCTACACACTCTGCATCTTTTTTGGGATCTTCCCTTCTTTGCAGTTTGGGGAACGATACCGGCAAAGTGTTGCCCTGGTACAATACGGGCGCCCTCGCTTTCAGCAGATATGCTCGGGCCCTCCCCTGCCTGGTTTTCAAACACCTTGATAATCTCCTCTTGAAAATTAAGGAATGACCCTGTCCGGCCTGCACATTTGGATAGCACGTAAGTGTTATACATTGCAATCTACCATGTGCACGGCCACCTTTTTGTACCACACCCTTGTTTTTTTCATGGCACTATACGGCTTCAGCACTTCTGAGAGATCAACCCCTCCCATGTACTTGTTATAGCCCACGATGCAATCTGGCTTGTGGGTCACTGAGGTGGTACCTTGTACAGGGACAAGGGTTCTGCCATGTATTCCCATGTATTGCTTCCATGTATTGTGGTCTAGTGAAGGAAATCCCTCTTGTCCTTATACTTGACGAGCAACTCGTTCTCGCTGCATAGTGCCCTGCTCTCACCCCTTCTGACACTTTGGCCAAGCAGTGTTTTAGGGAGGCCTCTCTGGTTATTTCACACAGTGCCGCATGCTGCAGTATTTCTGGTGGAGAGGCATTTAAATAGTGGGATGCTGGTGCAGAAGTTATTCACATAAAGGTGATAACCCTGGTCCAGCAGTGAGTGCAACAAATCCCACACTATTTTCCTACCAACTCCAAGGGTGGGCGGGGTGCATTCTGGGGGTTCAATCCTGGAGTCCTTCCCTTCATAAACCCAAAACCTGTAGGTGTACCCTGAGATACTCTCGCACAGTTTGTACAATTTTATCCCATACCTTGCCCTCTTACGAATTTTAGCCTACCCTTAAAATGTATAAGGGACTCGTCTATTAGGCCGGATTCACATGAGCGTGTGCGTTTTGCGCGCGCAAAAAATGTGGCGTTTTGCGTGCGCAAAAGGCACTTCACAGCTCCGTGTGTCAGCCCCGTATGATGCGTGGCTGCGTGCTTTTCGCGCAGCCGCCATCATTATGACACTCCGTTTGGATGTTTGTAAACAGAAAAGCACGTGGTGCTTTTCTGTTTTCAATCATCCTTTTCACAGCTGTTGCGCGAATCACACGCGACCCACGGAAGTGCTTCCGTGTGGCATGCGTGATTTTCACGCACCCATTGACTTCAATGGGTGCGTGATGCGCAAAATACGCTCAAAGAACGGACATGTCGTGAGTTTTTCGCAGCGGACTTACGCTGCGTAAAAATCACGCAACTGTCTGCACGGCCCCATAGACTAATATAGGTCCGTGCGACGCGCGTGAAAATCACGCTCGTTGCACGGACGTATATCTCGTTCGTCTGAATAAGCCCTTACAATGTTCTTATAGGGGATATACGCTTCTTGAAATTTGCTGCAGAAATGATTAATGACTGGCCTGATTTTGAATAGGCGATCATATGTGGGGTCATCATGGGGCGGGCACTATGCATTATCATTATAATGCAAAAATCTAAGAATAGCTTCAAAGTGTGTCTGGGGCATTGCCATGCGGTAAATTGGGGTATTGTACAAAACATCTGTACTCCAGTATTGCCTGATCTGTGGCTTCTTTACTAGCCCCATATCCAGCACAAGGCCCTGAAATTTGAGCATCTCCGCTGCATCTACAGGGGTCCACTTGAAGGGTCTAGCATATGATGACATGGTGTTCTGGGCAATAAATTGCTGGGCATATAAATCGGTCTGGGCGACCATTAAATTCACTAAATCCTCACTGAAAAAAACCTTTAAAAAATCAATTTCTGTGAAGCCTTCAGTCTCAAAATTAGATCCTGTGCTACCTATGAATTCAGGGATCTAAGGCTCATAATTCTCGGGCGGTGGGTTCCACGCGGGATCACTTATCCGGGGGGGGGGGGGTTGCCTCAGTTGATGTCCTAGGTCGCCTTTGTAGGGGTTCCTCATCACCGGATAATGATGAGGAGGAGGACAAGATGTATGGGGCGAATTCCTCTTCTCCCTCGCTGACGGAATCAGTGTCAGAGGCCAGGATGGCGTACGCCTCCCCTGCTGAATAGGCGCTTTGGGATGATTGGGACATTTTTATTAGGGGGGTGTGTATTCCTTGAACACGTGTAACACTAACTTTATTTTTACACAGGTGGTTGTGTGTGTGTTGTGCTTTTACACGTGTGTTTAAAAATTGCTGAATAAAAAAAAAAAAAGGAGAAAAGAAAAGAAAGAAAATAAAAGTTCAGAAAACAAATGAAGTATAAAAAACTTACTGAACAAACTTCAGTAACAAAAGATTATGGCAATATAAAACTGTAAAGAATTTCCTGACTACCTGACACTAACCAAAATTTTGTGACACTGAATGTGCTAAAAAAAAAACCTGTAGTGTAAAAACTACTGCGGTCAATTTAGGCTAAAATGATAAAGCTACGCTATGTAAAATTCTGTGAATGAACTTTAGTAAAAACACTGAATGTCTGTCACTAACTGATGCTAAATCTGTAACGCTATATGTTAGTGCTAAAAAAACTGTAGTATAAAAAATATACGCCAGTAAATTTAGACTAAAACTATAAAGCTACGCTATGTAAAATTTAGTGAAAGAGCGTAAGTAAAAAAACTGAATGTCCGTCACCTTCTGACCCATATGGGGTCATAAACTGCTGTTTGAACACATGGCGGGGCTCAGAAAGGCAGGAGCGCTATTTGGCATGCAGATTTTGCTGGCTTGGTTGTTGGGCGCCATGTTACATTTGCACAACCCTGAGGTACCACAGTACAGTGGAAGCCCCCAAGAAGTGACCCTATTTTAGAAACTACACCCCTCAAGGCATTTATCATTTGCCTGGACATATGACAGAGCTCGGAAGAGAAGAGCACCATGCACATTTGGTTATTTTACAGCATTGGTCCACAATTGCAGAGCTCTGAGGTTAAATAGTAAAACAAACCCCCAAGTAGTGACCCCTATTTTTGAAACTACAACCCTTAAGGCATTTTAAGTGGTGGTGTGAGCATTTTGACCCGACAGGAGTTTTTTCATTACAAATTAATGCGAGCGGAGTGAAAATTTCAATTGTCCACTGATATGCCATTTTAGTGCACAATATGTTGTGCCCAGTTTCTGCCGAAGACAAATACCTCATAAAATGTTAAGCGGCCTCTCCCAAATATGGGGATGCCATATATGTGGATGTAAACAGCTGTTTGGGCACGCTGTAGGTCTCAGAACGGAGGGAGCGGCATTTTGCTTTTGGAGCGCAGATTTTACGTGGTAATAGTTCTGTTTGGGGTTTTGCTGGTATTTCAGTTTATAATATGGGTGCATATGTAATCTGTGCGGAGTACATCAGGGCATAATAAGAGGCTATAATAATGGGGTAAAAAATTAATAATCCGCAGATGTGTGGCCAGTGTCGCACTGATAAATGGTGCCCGAATTTACCCGCTCTTCGAAAGATCTGCACATTTTGTGTTGTCATATTCTCAGAGCCAGAACTACACCAGAGCTGTGTGTGGGCTTATTTGTTGTGGGACACACTGTAGTTTTCGTTGGTACCATTTTGGGGTACATGCGATTTTTATATCACTTTTTATTACATTTTTTGGCAAGCAAGGTGACCAAAAACCAGCAATTCTCATGTTTTTATTCTTGTTTTTACAGTGTTCACCGTGGGGTATAAATGACAATTTTACGTTGTCCTGCGGGTCGATACGATTACGACAATACCATATGTATATAGTTTTTTTTTTACATTTAGCAGGGTTTGCACAATAAAATAGCTTTTTTAAAAAATATATATATATTTTTTGTGTCACCATATTCTGGCAGCCGTAACTTTTTCAGTCAAAAAAGCTGTGAAGGGCTTGTTCTTTGCGGAACAGGTTGTTGTTTTTATTGGTACTATTTTTGGGTACATGCAACTTTTTGATCACTATTTATTCCATGTTTTGGGAGGGGCGGTGACCAAAAAAAAATAGCGATTCTGACATTTTCTTGTTTTTTTTTGCGGTGTTCCCCATGCGGGAAAAATAATATTATAGTTTTATAGATTGGGTCATTACGGACACGGCAATACCAAATATGTGTACTTTTTTTAACGTTTTCATTTTTTTCCTATAATAAAAGACTTATTATAGGAAAAAAGGCAGTATTTGTTTTTATTAACTTGAAACTTTTTGTCCCACTGGGGGACTTGAGGGCATGCACCTTTGATCTTTACTCTGATGAGGTGCACTACCCACGTAGTGCAATGCATTAGAGCTGTCAGTCATAAACTGACAGCAAGCCTATTAGGTCCCGTCTCTGGACAGGGCCAAATAGGCTATCGTTGTGGCAGACCAGGAGGCCATTGTTAGGCCTCTGGTTGCCATAGTAACGATCGTCATCCTCATGATCACATCGTGTCGATGATGATTGCTACAAACCACTAAGATGCCGCGATCGCTTTTGACCCGCATCTTTTGATCACAGCATCTAAGGGGTTAATGGCAGGAATCGGAGCTAGCTTTATTCCCTGCTGTTACAGCACGGTGTCAGCTGGAACATACAGCTGACAACTACGGCTGATGTCGCAGGCTCATCGGAAACCCCGTAATTGCATTGTGGGGTTCCGATCTGCTAGGAAACACCGTAGATGCAGCGCTTGCTTTTGAGCACTGCATTTAAGGGGTTAATAAACAGGATCAGAGACTAGCTCTGGTCCTGGCCATGCAGCAGGGTGTCAGCTGTAATATACACCTGACACCCGCTGGCGATGGTGTGGGCTCAGCCTCTGTACAGTATGTTGTGTTGCGTTAAGTCCTTAACGACAAAAACGTACTAGTACGTTGGATGTAGTTAAGGGGTTGATAATCAGTATCGAGATAGTGGAAAATATGGATGGGTCATGGACAATTTGAGGGTTAACAGATACAGAGATAAATCTAACAAGTATGATGTACACCAGCAATTGTAACGTCCAGCATGCTCACTGTGTCTCTCTATATCCGATATTCAATCTAGCAGAAGAACGCAATGTTAAGGACACTTTAAGGCCCTGTTCACACTTTAGTTTTTTGCAGTCTGGAATTTTGACCTGCCTGCACGCAGTTTTACAGGATTTTTCGGCCACGGCCATTGAGCGTCACAGGCAAAAAACACTGCGAAAAACGCTTTCTCTGCCTCCCATTGACGTCAATGGGAGGTTAGAGATGGAAACGCTCGAAGGGAGGATATGTTGCTTCTTTTTCCCGTGAGCGTTATTTTTTTTTAATTAATGGGAGGCGATTTCGGCCATTTTTTACAGCGGTTTCCGACGCAGTTTCCGCGGCAAAAACCGCGGCAAAAAACTCTGTGTGAACAGGGCCTAATGGCACAATGGATCAAGTGTGAAGATTGTAGTAACCATTCAATGGAAAATTAAAAAAAATTATCAGATGAAAGAGAGGGATTAAATACATATTAATGAAATGAGGAATCACATTTTATTCAAAGAATACAAACAAGATGGAACATAATGGAATCCTGATGGTTGGTTAGATGGGCAGAAGACACAAGTGCAGAGACCTCATCCTCTGTTACAGGGTTGTTCACACCCTGTTTTACTTTTAAAGTAGGAGGTAAACTCATTGACCTTATATCCATAAGAAGTGTTTGTACATCAGTATACGGCAGTGTGGGGGGGGGGGGGGGGCGTTTCAAAGATGCAATGTAAAAACTGAGTTTCTCTCCCTTTTGGATGGGCCATATTTTTATTATTTCCCAAGATGCATTGCAGGATCCCTACTCTTCTGATTCTCCCTAAGTGAAGTCAATGTTGCAGTAAGGTATAATAAACCAGCATCTGATCCATTTCTCTTCTCCATCACATAGAACTATACATTAGTCCTTATAAAACTCAATAATAGTTCTCCCTAGTTCATTACTATGATAACATGGTGAGTAGTGGAGCAGAGGGGAGAGAGGACAACAAAGCCTCTGTATTAATTCTTGTTTGAATTTTGGACATTTCCGTGATTATCCTTCACAGAGCACGTTGGTCCCCATTTTCAAAGAATAGAAAAACGACCGGTAAGATGCATCTGAATATTTTCTGTGACATCGCAGAGTGTTATAATCTTCCCTGTTTAGAAAATCATTACTTGCAGACAGGAAGAACCGACTGTCAGAATTTATGATCAATGGAAACTGATGACTTTTATCTTTTCTTAAAGAATTCAAAGCCTTTTTTTAGGCAGGTCACCACAGGAATTCCCTCCTGCCTACACATTGCCAATTAGACCTAAACAGAATTTTTGAAAGCTTTACCAATGTCCATTAACCACTACAGCTTCACAGGGGTGCTGTTTAAGGCAATGGAGTACAAGAAACATCAAGTGCTACAGGGGTTCACAGATAATATGCCTTTTCTGCACATAGTCGTGAGATATATTGAAACGGTAGATCAATATGTTGATTAACTGTTTTATAATTTGCTATTAGGGCCCAGTCCCAGGTAGTGGCTGCTGCTCGCGGCCACAGCCCGGCTCACTTGCAAAGGCCAGTGGCTGCACGATTTCTCCGATATTACCAGCACAATTGCAGGGCCGTTGGCCACCATATGTAGTTTTGGACGCATGGAGCCACCTCTACGTGGGACCGTACCCGTAGTCCACCCTGAAATTGCTGGTAATAAATTGACAAGATAACAGTATAAATCGTTGGTGCTATTTTATAAGCATCTCACAACACAGGCTGAACTATTCAGCTAACCAAATTCACGAAAGTGGTTTCAAGTGTGTGCTCCTTCTAGACCAGGGGTCTCAAGCACGCGGGGAGAGGAGAGAGCATTTGGAAGGAGGATCGCTCCTTCATGACGTCAGTCCTCTGGCGAAGCGAACGCATTGGTGAGCCCCCGGGGGGAGGATAGAGCGGTCGGAAGGAGGAGCGCTCCTTCATGACGTCAGTCTTCCTGCACTGCGAACGCATTGGTGAGCCCGCGGGGAGAGGATAGAGCGGTCAGAATGAGGAACGCTCCTTCACGACGTCAGTCCTCCCACACTGCGAACACATTGGTGAGTAGTGGCCCGACAATCCCATGCAGTGGAAACCCCCTGTAGTAGTGCCCCACACACCCCACTTTTGACAGCGCTACCCACCCCGATCAAGGAGGGAGTCTCAATGGAGCTACCTACATGGAGGGGGCGTGTGGCGCTGTCAGCAGGGTGGGGTGTGTTGGGCCCATTCTACAGCAAAGTAATCCCAGGCCAGTGGATCGGCATGTTCTTGTTTGGGATTCCACTCCTATAGGGGGGATGTGGTACTATCTATAGGGGGGTGATGATCTACAGTGGTTTGTGGCACTATCTACAGAGGGCAGTGTGTGGCAGTATCTACAGAGGGCAGTGTGGCACTACAGAGGGCACTGTGACACTATCTACAGAGGGCAGTGTGTGGCAGTATCTACAGAGGGCCACTGTGACACTATCTACAGAGGGCAGTGTGTGGCATTATCTACAGAGGGCACTGTGACACTATCTACAGAGGGCAGTGTGTGGCATTATCTACAGAGGGCAGTGTGTGACACTATCTACAGAGGGCACTGAGGCATTATCTACAGGGGGCAGTGTGTGACACTATCTACAGAGGGCAATGTGGCACTATCTACAGAGGGCAGTGTGTGGCATTATCTACAGAGGGCACTGTGACACTATCTACAGAGGGCAGTGTGTGGCATTATCTACAGAGGGCAGTGTGTGACACTATCTACAGAGGGCACTGAGGCATTATCTACAGAGGGCAGTGTGTGGCATTATCTACAGAGGGCAGTGTGTGGCTGTATCTACAGAGGGCACTGTGGCACTATCTACAGAGGGCACTGTGGCACTATCTACAGAGGGCAGTGTGTGGCATTATCTACAGAGGGCAGTGTGTGGCAGTATCTACAGAGGGCAGTGTGTGGCAGTATCTACAGAGGGCAGTGTGTGACATTATCTACAGAGGGCAGGGTGTGGCATTATCTACAGAGGGCAGTGTGTGACACTATCTACAGAGGGCGGTATGTGGCATTATCTACAGAGGGTAGGGTGTGACACTATCTACAGAGGGCAGTGTGTGGCATTATCTACAGAGGGCAGTGTGTGTCATTATCTACAGAGGGCAGGGTGTGACACTATCTACAGAGGGCAGTGTGGCATTATCTACAGAGGGCAGTGTGGCAATATCTACAGAGGGCAGTGTGGCAGCATCTACAGAGGGCATTGTGGCAGCATCTACAGAGGGCAGTGTGGCAATATCTACAGAGGGCACTGTGGCAGCATCTACAGAGGGCACTGTGGCAGCATCTACAGAGGGCACTGTGGCAGCATCTACAGAAGGCACTGTGGCAGCATCTACAGAGGGCACTGTGGCAGCATCTACAGAGGACACTGTGGCATTATCTACAAGTGGGTGTGTGGCAGCATTTACAGAGGGCACTGTGGCAGTAACTACTGAGGGCAGTGTGGCATTATCTACAGAGGACACTGTGGCATTATCTACAGAGGGCACTGTGGCATTATCTACAGAGGGCACTGTGGCAGCATCTACAGAGGGCACTGTGGCAGCATCTACAGAGGGCACTGTGGCAGCATCTACAGAGGGCACTGTGGCAGCATCTACAGAGGGCACTGTGGCAGCATCTACAGAGGACACTGTGGCATTATCTACAAGTGGGTGTGTGGCAGCATTTACAGAGGGCACTGTGGCAGTAACTACTGAGGGCAGTGTGGCATTATCTACAGAGGACACTGTGGCATTATCTACAGAGGGCACTGTGGCATTATCTACAGAGGACTCTGTGGCATTATCTACAGAGGACTCTGTGGCACTATCTAAAAAGGGGCTGCCCAATCTTGACGTGTGTCTGCCAACTGAGCCGCCGGACTGCATTTAGCGACACTTAAACTGGAAAGCTGGATTGTTGAAATAAGCACTTGGAGAAATCTCTCAAATTTTAAATCTAGCGCTATTATTATAGTAATGTAGCATTATTATTATAGTAATGTAGTGTTATTATTATAGTAATGTAGTATTATTATTATTATTATATTATTATTATTATAGTAATAGTGCTATAGTAGTTCAAATAACTAATTGATTAACAATAATTTTGTATTGTATCAAATTTGAAAGTAATGCCGGCAACTTCCCATTTTTTCTAAATGTGGCCCACTTACCCGGCCCAGTTTGACACACCTGTTCTAGACAGTGAGGGCTTGTCCACATGCAGCGGAATTGCTGCGTATTTTCCTTACGGAATTGCGGACGGAAAATACACAGCAGAACACAGTAGCAGCAAAGTGGGTGAGATGTAACAAATTTCATCCACACACTGCGTAAAATTTCCGACTGAAATTCACCTGCAGTGCGTATTTTTTGTACCGCAGCAAGTCAATTCCTGCTGCAGAAAGTGGACTGAATTGCTGCGTTTTTCAGAAGAGATGTCGCCATCCCCCAACATTGAGAAAAACGCAGCAAAATCTACACCATTTTCTGCAGTAAAAAATGCAGGAAATGGTGCAGTTTTTCCGCAGCAGAAATTCTGCTAGTTTTTGTGGAATTGCTGCAGAAATTTTCTGCAGCAATTCTGTTACTTTTAGACAAGCCCTTAAACTTATATAAAAATTATTGATTCTGTGTTTCCATAAAGTGAATGTCCACCTTTTGTCATCTTGTTGTATATAGGTCCAAAATCTTGTCATGATTCATTTCTTAACCCCTTAATGACGTCTTTTGGCGTTGCTGTAGAAGAGGCTGATGAGCGCTCATCCTCTAAGGGGAGATTCACACGAACGTTGCGTTTTTGCGCGCGCAAACAACGCAGCGTTTTGCGAGCGTGTCAGCAGCGTGGGCAATGCGTTTTTGAACGATGTATGCGTGTAATACGCGCGTAAGACATGCGTTTTTCCCGCGCGTGGAAAAAACGCACTCAGCTGTTCTGTTTACGCCAGGCTTCAAAAGGGCCATTAATGCAATACCCCTGCTTCATGTGTGCACCTGTGTTAATTCATTTGTGTGCTTTGGATGCAACCCACTGTTTCTACCAGTATTTTAGTGAAGTTTGTCTGCCAGACTGCATTGATGCCACCTAGCTCTCTGGCCCGTGTGCTATTAGCATGGATGATATCCCGGAGGTTTGGGCAACGAGGTAGCCCTCTACGGCCACACCGGCGGAGATCAGGTAGGATGTGGGTTCACCCAATAGTGGCCCAACGCACCTCTAAAGGGCATTTTCATATCCTCTTTGCTGACCTCCGTCGTCACCCTGAGAAATTTCGGGCCTTTTGCCGCCTGTCTGTGCATGCCTTTGATATGCTGCTGGAGCTGGTTCGGCCTGGAATAACCTATCAGAACACAAACATGCGACGCTGTATTTCCCCCGAGGAGCGTCTCCTTCTGACGTTACGGTATGTGCAGTTTTGTGAGCCAGGTTACACCTTATTTTATGTCCTTAATGTCCTAAACTAACATGTTTTCTTTGTGCTTTGCTTGTATGAATTTCTGTAGTTTTTTGGCGACCGGCATTAGCTACCATGCCCTTCATTTTGAATTCCTAATTGGAGTCTCCACTATTTGCGGCATTGTCCCAGCAACCTGTGTGGTCCTGTGGCAGAGATTGAAGAGCAGCGTGATCCCTCAGCCTACGGCCCAACACTGGCTTCGCATAGCGCAGCAGTTTGAACGCGACACACAATTTCCTAACTGTATTGGTGCACTCGATGGGAAGCACATCCGTGTGCAGAAACCGCCCCACTCTGGCTCTCGCTACTTCAATTACAAGCAGTATTTTTCAATAGTTTTGCTTGCCTTGTCGGACTGTAATTTCTGCTTTACCATCGTGGACATCGGGTCCTATGGCAGCTCGGCGGATGCACGCATTTTTCGCTCATCTAGAATGGCACAGCGTCTAATGTCCAACCAACTTGATGTCCCCGAGCCTAGCATCCTCCCTGGCACCAGCGGGCCACCCCTTCCTTATGTTATGGTTGCAGATGAAGGTTTTGCCCTCAGCAAACACGTAATGCGGCCATTTGCGCGGAGGGGCATGGATAACCGTAGGCGCATTTTCAATCAGCGACTATGCAGAGCACGGAAAGTCGTGGAATGTGCCTTTGGCATCATGACCAGCAAGTGGAGGGTCCTGATGACATCAATGCAATTGTCGCCGTCAAATGTCACATGCGTGATCAAAGCCTGTGTTGTGCTGCACAACTTTACCCGCATCAATGATGCCGCTCATGATGTGGAATATATGGGAACATCTGCACCCACCACCAGCCTGAGCCAGGCTGCTCGGCCTGGCCGGCCACCGACATGTGGGCAGCGAGTGCGCCACCAATTTGCCGAGTATTTTGCCAGGCAGGCTTGAGAAGTAACCTGCCAGAACGCTGCCATTTGAGTTGTGGTGAAGTTAATCTTATTTGAGAGAACGTCTGTTTATCCCTCAAGGCCTTTTTTGGTGGGGGGGGGTGTGGGGGAGGGTTAGGGACTCGCAAAACTTGAGGCCCCTTGACGTGGGTTGCGAGCTTAAAGCTCGGTAGGCGCTTGGAATACCCTTTTTAGACGGCAGGAATGCATGGACATCACATCCTCTTGTGGAAACTATGTATTTCCTGGCCTATATGTATGTGAGCGTTTCGGGGGGAGTAAAGTTAGTTCTGGCCAAACACTAACTATACTAATTACAGCTGAGTTCCTGGTATTCCAAACCCCTTCCGAACAACGAAGACCTCAAAGATGTGGTGGAGAAATCTAATACCGTCACAACCTCTAAGGCAACAGCACCTCCTAGCGGTAGAGGCAGTAGAAAAGGTGTGCAAGGTAACAAAAGGATTGTCCACACAGAACTTCAAAATATCGAACTTTAGTAGCAGTCATGTTTGTGGCACATACTCGCCATATCAGCCAAATAAATACAGAGGCGGGAAAACATACCCGAACAAAAAAGTGCACCAACATGATGCATATACAACAAATTCCTAGCATGTCATCGATTTCTAACATGTGTCGGTAGAAAAAAAGAGCCCCTAAAGATTCTGATAGGCATGGGTCGGCGAGCTGTAACCCGACCGTTCCGCACCACTCTGCTGTCCCCGGCCCTGAGGAGCCTGTTCCTGCACAGCATATTGGGGTTGATACTGCGGGTGGTAACCCTGAGGCTGCATGTGAGCCTGTAAACTTGGCCCAGGTATGGAGTATTGAGGAAAGTGATGGACTGGCCCAGGCATTGGGGCAGGGGAGAGGTATCTTGGGGCAGGAGGGTATTGCGCCATCTGCGAGAAGACGGGGGCAGGTTGGGAGGGCCTTGGCACATGGGCACGCGCTGAGGGCATATATACACTACGCCAGTGCTCCAGAGAAGTAAAGCACCGGCCTGGACTTAGCGGGGGTGTCGCACAGTCGATTAGCGACAGCATATTTATTTGCAGCCGCACCAACCTATCCTCTGGTACCCGCCGCATCAAAGGTGCCATGCTCCGGCAAAAAAAATCATGCTGGTCCTCATCGGCTGCACGGCGCAGGTACTCAAGAACACGGGCGTCCACCTGTGCAGCTGCGGGTGGGTTACCAGGACGTCTGCGGCGGGGTGCTGCTTGTCTAGGTGCCACTTGGTCCGGTTGTCCTGCTTCAGGCGCTGAGGCGACTGGACCAGGATCCTCTCTAGTGGCCTCCGGGGTGAGGGCGACCAGGGGAGCAGCGGATTGGGACGCCTGGCTACACTGGGGCCGTGCCTCCTCTTCTGAAGCATCCAGAGTGTCGCTAGTTCTATAATATAGGGGACACGTCAGTTGAGGAAACAAATGTCATGTGCAAACACAAAGGCGTTTTGGGGTATGTAACATGTTTGGAGGGTGACGTGGCCACAAAGGGACAACAACGAGTACTTACGGTCGCATGTCCATTATTTCCCGCAGGAACAACAGCTGGTCGTAGTACATGTAGCGCCGTTTTTGGGGACCACCATCTCCGCTACGGGCGCCGGATCCATGTTCTCGACGGAACTGGTCCCTCGAGCTGCGCCACCGTCTCTTTACATCGTCCACTGTATGATGAATAAGAACACATCATTGATTAAACTCAGCAGATGTGAGTGCGCACACAGACAGTGCATGTATAAACTGGTGTTATTAAACACACGTCTACACAAGAACAAGCCTAAGTTGATGATACTATATATAAAGATGGCACTGAACCGAAACGTTGGCAATGACAGGCAATTATTCAGCAGGGACGCAATATCCAATATGGATGTCATTATACACATCAATGGCGACACACAGATATCCACTCACCAATTTGTAGCCGGTCACGGGTGCGGCTGTCGGCCCACTCCTGCTCAAATAGCGCCTCTGCTATCTGCTCCCATGCTGCCTCCTTCAATGTGCGGTCATGGTACGACTCCGCATGGGTGTTCCAGACCTCCGGCCGCTCCTGAACTAACCTAATGAGCTTCCCAACATCCATCTGCCGAGGCATGCCTGCAAGGTGCTTGTGGTGCTTTTGCAAACGGTGTGGCCTCTTTTGCAAAACCTGCTGTCTAACCAACTTCCTGCTTTTCTGCTGGTTTCAACTAGTTAGTTCAAACTCATTTGCATTGAGACAACGTGTCCTGCGTGAAAAACGCGCGTTCGCAGCTGCTGCCAGCGTATGAGATGCGTGATTTTCACGCACCCATTGACTTCAATGGGTGCGTGATGCGTGAAATACGCAGAGTTTTTGAACCTGTCGCGTATAGTACGCAGCGAACAAACGCTGCGCAAGAATCACGCACTGTTTGAACTGCCTCATTGACTTCTATAGTGCTGTGCGTGATGCGCAGAAAATACGCGGCCTGCACGCGCGCAAATCGCGCTCGTCTGAATCCCCCCTAAGTAGGAGCTGTAACTTACAACTCCTGATCTTAGAGAAGCCTGCTAAATACAGCTGGGATTGGAAGACGTTCTGACCCCAGCTGTTTAACCCATTGATCGCTGAGGTCCGTGACCGCGGCATGATCAAAGGGAACTCCCCTCTTTTATTGCGTCACTGGAAACCCGGTGATGTGATCGTATTTCGGGGAATCCCTGTGCAGTCAGCCCATGGGACCTAGAAAGGACCCCAGGCCTGTCTGTTCAATTTGCTTGTTGTTGTATGTGCTGCCCTAACAGCAGCCTGTGTCAAAGTGAGATAGTATAATGTATTAGCATACAGGAGTATGCTAATACATTACAAGTAAAACATAAATAGCGTTATCCCTCAATGGGAAAATAATAAAATAAATAAATAAATAAAAAAGTCCCAAATAAAAGTCATTATTTTGCATAAAATATATTTTATTGCCACTACTTTACATAAAAACACAAAACCGACACATGTATCTGCACGACTGTAATAACCTGAAAAATGTATTTAAAGAGAATGTGTCGGTAGAAATTTTTTTTTTTTAGTTAAACAATTATTATTTAAGTGATTACACGTTGTTTTAATTTTTTTAATTTTTTCACAAGTCAGGAAATATTATAAATTAGATTCCAATTTATAACATTTCCATGCGCTGAGCACTAGAGGGAGCAGTTCCCAAAATTGCAGCATGGTCAATGTGGTAAAGCAACCTCATTGCTTTATGCTGCAAATTTGGGGTAAACACACTCTCTCGTGTCCTCACACAATCCCCCCTCCCTTATTCTGGCTAGTGCCAGGAGATGGAGGGGTTCGGATCTTCAAACCTGTTACACTGTGTGCCGCCATTTTCTGAGCGACTGCACAGTGTAGGAGGATTTGATATAGTGCTCAGACGACAATATAACATGAACATACACGAACATAATACACACATCACATACCCGGACATAAATTACCTTCTCCTGCCGCCGCCGCCTCCTCTCCTATTCCTTGCGTCTTCGCTTCCTTGAACATATGGCCGGAAGCCGCGGCAGGAAGTCTTCATCTTACTGTCCGGCAGCGGCTTCCGGTCCACAAGAAAATAGCTCCGGATTTCGCTCTGCGAACGAGCTTCGTTTTGGTCTGTGTGGGAGAGGCGCATGCGCCGTTCCCACACAGACGGCGTACGCTGCAGAGAATGGAACGGCTCCCGTTCGCATTCTCTATGGGGTTGTATGTGCCGTATTCCATCTCTGTATGTGTCGTTAATCGACACATACAGAGATGAAAAAAAATGGCAGCCCCCATAGAGAAGTAAAAGTAAGTAAAAAGTAGAACACGAGAACACAAATAAATAAAATTTATGTTAATATCATATTAAAAGCAATATGATAAAAAAAAAATAAAAAAAATTTCAGGACACCTTCCCTTTAACAGGTTATTTCGTGTGGAACGTGAATAGGATAAAAAAAAAGAAAAAACAATGCAGAGAATTGCATTTTCCTATATTCACGCCGCATAAAAATAAATGATATAACTTACACAGTGAATTTTTCTAACCCCAAACAGGGGAAATTTTTTTTTTTTTATAAATTCTTTTATTTTCCATTTTTCAAACACCAAGAAGAAAGTGCAAACATAAACAGCACTGACATCGGCTCGCAGGCCAGCATTTATAATTACAATATATGCCAAAGATACTGTACAAAACCATGACATTCTGCTGCAGCACTCTTGACGGGTCAGATAAGTTATACACCCTGAACCAGCAGCCATGCATAAAAACCCAAGTGAGAACAAAGTAGAAGTATAGAAAAGCAGGAAAAAAGAGGGAGCAGAAAGAAGGAAGCGGACCTCCCACCAGTAAATCTAGGAATTATACTCCGGAGGCCATAACAGTCCTATACTCCCCGTGCAAATTTTTTAAAATAATTTCTCCCACATAAAACACGGCCTCATACAGCCACGTCAATGAAAAAATGAAAAAGTTATGGCTGCCGAAAGTCAGAGAGGCAAAAACAGTAAAATATAGCTGGTCATAAAAGGCCTTTTCAGGCCCGGCAATTAAAGGGATAATATACCTGTAAAGGATCTGCCAGGCACAGCTTCGTGGTTAACTCCCAGAACTAATCAGTCAGCACCTGAGAATACATCCCTGAGACTGACTCCTGCTTCCACCATTCAGGCTGGCAGGCTTAGGAGTGGGAGAGCCTATCGTAACCTGGCCAGACGCTGAGTCTGGCCAGGTTACGATAGGCTCTCCCACTCCTAAGCCTGCCAGCCTGAATGGTGGAAGCAGGAGTCAGTCTCAGGGATGTATTCTCAGGTGCTGACTGATTAGTTCTGGGAGTTAACCCCGAAGCTGTGCCTGGCAGATCCTTTACAATACCTTTATAGTGGTCAGCGCTTTGTTTTTTTTAATTCAGAGGACCAAATCCCCTGCATAGACTTAGATTTAAAAAAAATAACATGCTGTCTCCCTTCAGCCACCACTAGAGGGAGCATGTGAGATTATTGAATACTGTCTCGTCATTGAGTTTACTTTATAACGGTATGAAGTGATCTCCTAAATTCAATCTAGTGGTACTGTCTCAGTGAATACAAATTACTAAGAGAGAAAAGATGTCTGTGAAGATTAACACATACAGCCGCATGATTTTGGAAGATCTAAGGGCATGGCCAGAAGTGGCGGAATTGCTTTGGAATTCCGCTGCGGACACTCCGCAGCGGAAATCCGCAGCGGACCCGTTTCTCCATTGCCTTCCACAGCTTTCTAGTAAGGTTCGTTTGCACGTTGCGGACAATTCCGCTGTGGAGCATAGGCTGCGGTGCGGAATTTGGTGTCCGCAGCATACAATGGTTGTTGCGGACGTGTGGCGGACTGGTTGCGGACTCATTGCGGAATTTCTCCATTGACTTCAATGGAGATTCAAAATTCTGCAATGAAGTCCGCAGATGTTATGTAGATGTTATGTGTGCTGCGGAGCGTATTGGTTTTTTAACATGACATTTCTTCATTCTGGCTGGACCTATGTATTTCTAGGTCTACAGCCAGACTGAGGAAGTCAATGGGGCTCCCGTAATTACGGGTGACTACGTGTGTGCACCCATAATTACGGGTGACTATGTGTGTGCACCCATAATTACGGGAGCGTTGCTAGGCGACGTCAGTAAATAGTCACTGTCCAGGGTGCTGAAAGAGTTAAGTGATTGGCAGTAACTGTTTCTGCACCCTGGACAGTGACTACCGATCACAATATACATCAACCTGAAAAAAAAATAGAAGTTCATACTTACCGATAACTCCCTGCTTCTTCCTCCAGTCCGGCCTCCCAGGATGACGTTTCAGTCTAAGTGACGGCTGCAGCCAATCACAGGCTGCAGCGGTCACATGGACTGCCGCGTCATCCAGGGAGGGCGGGCTGGATGCCGAAAGAGGGACGCGTCACCAAGACAACGGACGGTAAGTATGAAATTCTTTTACTTTCAGTAGGGAAAGGACTGTCCCTTCTCTCTATCCTGCACTGATAGAGAGAAGGGAAGCACTTTCACCTCAATACGCAACGGCTAGTCCGCATCAATTTAATGCCCATTTTGGGCAGATCCGCAACAGAATCTGCAACGCAGATTCTGTGCGGCATTGATGCGGACAGTTGCGGAAGAATTCCGCCACGTCTGGGCATTCCCTAATGGTCCATCTAGATTTGGAATCCACACTTCTCCAACTTTATCAGCCGTTTTACTGTATAATAGTCTTGTTATTAGGGGGGAAAAACTATTGGTCGTGACTGCTGGAAAACGGCAATGCTGGTCGGAACACTTATCGTTCATGCTTCAAAATTGTTCTTTGCCATTAATAGGGGAAACACAAGAACACAATATTTCACACAATACAAACAATTTTCCATGGGAAAAAAATCGTTGATATTATGGGAAATATCTTTTCATGTATTGAGTATTCCTTGAACAACACAAAAGTTTGAACATCATATTCCAACAAAATGAAACAAAACGTGTATACAGGTACAAGAACACCTGTGACTGCAAATTTATACAGCACACAAGAAAATGGCGACAGCACACTACGAACACTAATTCCACTTAAGCCACTAAATATAAATAAATATGCATTACTGCTAAATCTACTTACAATAGGGAGGTTCTTAGCGCACATTTTGATCAAATTGTGTGAGCCCATCTGCCACGACAAGGCTACCTCTATGAGGTGGTAACCTACGCTGCACATACACCCAGAACTGGGACTAAACCTACATATTCTGGGGATGGTAGGAACCAGCATTAAAGAGGCTCTGTCACCAGATTTTGCAACCCCTATCTGCTATTGCAGCAGATAGGCGCTGCAATGTAGATTACAGTAACGTTTTTATTTTTCAAAAATGAGCATTTTTGGCCAAGTTATGACCATTTTTGTATTTATGCAAATGAGGCTTGCAAAAGTCCAAGTGGGCGTGTTTAAAGTAAAAGTCCAAGTGGGCGTGTATTATGTGCGTACATCGGGGCGTTTTTACTACTTTTACTAGCTGGGCGTTCTGACGAGAAGTATCGTTCACTTCTCTTCAGAACACCCAGCTTCTGGCAGTGCAGACACAGCCGTGTTCTCGAGAGATCACGCTGTGTCGTCACTCACAGGTCCTGCATCGTGTCGGCCACATCGGCACCAGAGGCTACAGTTGATTCTGCAGCAGCATCAGCGTTTTTAGGTAAGTAGCTACATCGACTTACCTGCAAACGCCGATGCTGCTGCAGAATCAACTGTAGCCTCTGGTGCCGATGTGTCCTCGCTTGTCCGAAACGATGCAGGACCTGTGAGTGACGACACAGCGTGATCTCTCGAGAACACGCTGTGTCTGCAATGCCAGAAGCTGGGCGTTCTGAAGAGAAGTGGATGATACTAGTAAAAGTAGTAAAAACGCCCCGATGTACGCACATAATACACGCCCACTTGGACTTTTACTTTAAACTTTAACTTTTACTTTTGCAAGCCTCATTTGCATAAATACAAAAATGGTCATAACTTGGCCAAAAATGCTCGTTTTTTAAAAATAAAAACGTTACTGTAATCTACATTGCAGCGCCTATCTGCTGCAATAGCAGATAGGGGTTGCAAAATCTGGTGACAGAGCCTCTTTAAACTAATTAAAATCACCCAGGGCTGAATGGGAGGAGTGCAAGAACAAAAAGGGAGGCAGTCACTAACCCTACACTAGCCTCCATTTTTTGATCTTGCACTCCTTCCATTCTGCCCTGATCTGCATCCCCATAAAGCTTGTCAGCAGAGGGAAGCATGAAGTGCTCTAAAATTTCCTGGTAGACGCTGCACTGACTCTGGACTTGATATAACAGTGGACCAACACTGTTGCTCAGTGGTCCAAAGTCCTGTTTTCAGATGGAAGTAAATTTTGCATTTCTTTTGGAAATCAAGGTCCCAGAGTCTGGAGGAAGAGTGAAGAGGCATCAATCCCAGTTGCTTGCGGTTCAGTGTGAAGTTTCCAGTCAGTGATGATTTCGGGAGCCATGTCATCTGCTGGTGTTGGTCCACTGAGTTATATCAAGTCTATCAAGGCTATTTTTTTTGTAAATAAAAATGTGTATCAGTGTGATTGGTGCAATTTTCTAATTACTTTTTATTAAAAATTATTTTTACTTTTTGAGATACTGATTGTTTGTATCCTGTATACAGAGCAGCTGTGTCTTGCGCTGAAACCTGTATCCGTCAGGTCAGTGGCACTGACGGGTTCAGTGTTAGCGGGGGACACGCATGATCCACCTGTTATGGATAACATCCCAGTTGTAGAAATTAGATGTGATCGGTAACAGCTCGATCCTGCATGTCAGAGACACGCAGGACCCACTGACGCTGAACCCGTCAATCCCGTGGACCTGACAGATACAGGTTTCAGCGCTACATACAGCTGCTCTGTATACAAGATACAAAGCAGCTGTATCTCAAAAAGTAAAAATAATTTTTAATAAAGTCCTTGAATGGGACTGAGTTGCGGTTAGCTGCAGTACAAGTCACAGCCACAATGTGGTGTCTTGGCAAACAATGAAGAGGATGCAGTGGTCACTAGAGCGTCACAACCCTTTCATGTTGCTGATCAGCAGTGGTGTCGGGAGTCTTTCTAAGGGTAAGCCATTAACGGGTATTTCTTTAATGATCGTTGTTAGTTATTTAAATTAAATCTTCGTATAAAAGTGAACCAAACAAATAAAATAGAAGAAAAAAAGAAAAATCAAATGGATATGAAACACAGTTAACAAGCAGCACTTGAAAACAAATTGTATTCTGGGAGGGTCATGGTTCATATTGTCAATCAAGTTATATTCCCCCATGCAGTCACATTCCCTGTGATGTGTATACATAAAAGTGGCCAAAACTCCCTCTTTTCTTTTGTGTTTATTGATTTGAAAAGTCTAAATACATCCATTTTTCAAAGATATAAAAAGCATAACCCATTATTTTACATAATGATCTTAAAGTGTATATAAGAAGACATCACAGTGGGGGACTCAGACGGCAAGTTCCAGGAATTCTATTGTAATTACCATAATTTAGATGTTTTTTTGTGTGTGAATATTGATCGTGAGGGTAAGAGCTGGAAGCATGCACATATCTGTCATACAGCTACAACAAAAACCATAGGTTTTCTCCTCTATACGAGAGCTTTTCAATAGGATCCTGAAGCTGAGAATATGCCTTTCAAGAAAGACAAATACTAGTGGCCCTCAGTACCAAGGGGGCTGCAAGTCAAAAACTAGAATGTTTTTTTTTTTTTTACAAGATTATAAATAGAAATAGGGTCTAAGCGTCACTAGTTTCATTGGGAACTACATGAAAAAAGTCAAAAGAACACGTAGAATGTGGAGTTTGGAAATAAACAAGTTCTCCTTTGTTTCTAATGGATTTACTGCAGTCTTTATTTGAGATGCAAGGAGGATTTATAAAAGGGAGTTGTCTATCACAGCCTTTCAGGTTACGACTATCTTTTTCCAACCTAGAAAAACTAGAAATGTTATTTGATAGGGTGGTGTATGTTTTTGCTTATTATACTGTATTCATAGTATTCTTTGTTGTTATCATTGCACACATATGACATATCATCAATAATAGTCTAATAGGTTATTTATGAATCATCCCATAAGAAATAAACCCTATTGGAAAGTGATTGGCTCCAAAGTCTCTAACCAATAGGGCTATCTTCTGCTGGACATTTGGGGCCCACCGGAAAATCCTCTGGTATTCTAGTGGGCTAGTCCAAACCTGATTATGAAACACACAGATGATTTGGGAGTTTGAAATACACTTAATACTAGTGTGCCTAAACTTCTGCCCTAAATTTAACAAAAATAAAACTAGACCGGGAGCTGACAGCAGAAAAATTCAGGTACTCCTTTCTATAGTTCCTTCTGACAGGTCCGTCTATGTCCTATTGGGTTCCTGCAAAAAGTAGAAGGGATGAAATAATTGACTAATTGATTCTACCTCCATATTCTGTGCCAAAGCATGCAGAGGCATTTCTTTCCAGGTTGGTCAGCATATGTTTTGCAGAGCAGAGGAAGGTCTGTAGCCATTAGGCTGGGTTCACACGACCTATTTTCAGACGTAAACGAGGCATATTATGCCTCGTTTTACGTCTGAAAGTAGGGCTACAATACGTCGGTAAACATCTGCCCATTCATTTGAATGGGTTTGCCGACGTACTGTGCAGGCGACCTGTCATTTACGCGTCGTCGTTTGACAGCTGTCAAACGACGACGCGTAAAAATACAGCCTCGTCAAAAGAAGTGCAGGACACTTCTTTCAGACGTAATTTCAGCCGTACTTCATTGAACTCAATGAAGCACAGCTCAAAATTTACGGCTGTCAGACAAGCCTCGCAAAATGCGAGGAGGAGGAATTACGGCTGAAACGAGGCAGCTGTTTTCTCCTGAAAACAGTCTGTCATTTCAGCCGTAAAAGCCTCTCATCGTGTGCACATACCCTAACTGTGAACCCACCCTGCTAAATTTGAGAGCCACGTTTGTTGTAGTGTCCTGTGGCATATCACCCATAGAGGCAGACCACTCCATTGCCAAAGTGTATATACAGGATGGGTTGCATCAACAGCTAGCTTCAACACCACTGGTAACATATTTAAGGTGTGGGCACTTTTGTTACTGTTGATATTCTTTACCTGACACACAATATTGAAGCGTTGTTCTGTCAAGAAGTCATAATTTAAAAGAAAATTACTGGTGACAATAGCTTGACCGCCCCCATGTCCCAGGCTGACACCGGGACAAGTAAATGTTAGGACCCCACCCAACAACTCCCCGCATCTCAACTTCAAGAAGCACTCCACGTTTTTCTTTTATTACCCCCTCCATTTGTACATTGGTGTTTCAGTAGGGTGCTGTGTGCAGAAGTATTTACCAATCCCTGCATCTTGTCGTTTTTGGGTCCAGCGCCGCCCAAGTGATCTTCACTCTGACCTGTCTGGAATTACTGTGCTTTTCTGGAAACTGGAACTCAGGCTCTCAATGCATTCCTATTGGAGCCTCATTCTGGCTCCCAAACACCAATGTACACGTGGAGTGCTTCTTTAATTGGATTAACTGGGGATGGATTTTCAGGCTTTGAATAGTATTATTAAGATATAAAGTTACTGGAAAGGTCTTCTTTAGAAGTTGGACAAAAACGTTGAATACTTGCTATTACCAAATGTAAAATAAGCATTTTAAAAGATACTGTATTAAAATTTCATCGGACAAAGCTTATTCATTGTGTAAGGAAAAATTCTGTACTTATTTAATATGATTTGGCATTCAATTACATTTTAATATCAACTTTCACATCATGCCATTCCTCATCTCAGGCTGTCGTATCAGGGCTGGATGAAAATAAGGTCTATCTGTGTGCCCGTAACGGGACCAGGGCTTTATGGGGGCTCATGAAATAATTGATCTTTTTATAATTTGTTTTATAAAGAAGTTTCCTGTTGGATGACAGTCGTTCCTGAGCACTTTTGACTTTCCACACCATGCTCTTGCATAGGAGAAACTGTACAAATTCAACTCACTTACATTACTTTTCATTGGTGGTACAGTAAATGCTGATCTCCTTCTGAGCAGTGTTTTGCATCCTCGTTGGTAGCATAAACTTTGGAGACACAGACCGGCCGATATGATGGTTTTCCTAAGTCTTGAGTCGTAAAATCCACCCCCTGCCTCCAGGAGTGGTGTATAGTAACATTGTAGCAGTGACATTGTAATATGTGGGGAATGCATTCTCATAATTAAAATGGGAAACCCCTAATTACTGTTGTCATTGTATTTCTAGCCCCTCATGGCAATGCAAATACGTCACCAGTAAAGCATTGTTGGTGCTGCTAAGTTGTGTTGTTGCTACTGTCTTCTTTATCCCTCCACTAGGTGGCACTTGTGCAGTGGTGATACCGTCCACTGGCTGGCATATTATGGGAGAAGATATACTATGATATGCTACATTGGAGAAGAGGGTAGTTAATCCAGCCACCAAAAATGTTGTGTGCATGTTGCATCCTGTTGCGTTTCTTGACTGTTTTTGATAAAGTTTGGGTGCTTGGCTTGTTCTCATCTAAATATTTGGGCACTGCGATGTACGGGCCGGATGTAATTTTAGAGAAGTTCTGTTACAGATTAATGGATGAGCGTGTGTGCATCATCAAACCTGGGGTCAACGATATTAGTATAAAATGGCAGTTAGACCGCCAAGCCATGTTCATGACCCAAGACAGTCAGTGAGAGGTGTACTGGCAGTGGAAAGCAGCAGTGTGACAAGTTCTTGTGGAGGCTTATAGAACCTTTTTACAAAGCAGCCAACAGCCACCAACTCAAGGGCCACTAGGCCCGAAATACACAGTAGCAGCCATCATCATAAGGCCTACTAGGCTCAAGCAGATGACTCTTGTATCAAGGAAGAGTGCCTTAGGCCCTGTGTCTGATGGTCACAAAAACAAGTTAGCCATCTTGCCCACCTGCGATGTAACTATGTCTGTGACTCTCATCTGTGAGAAGAATTGTAAATACATTAACTAAGTTGTGCTTCCCAGAGTAGGAAGAATTAAATATTATGTATGGCCGTGTGTACGATCATCGCCGGTGGATATTGTATATATTTGAAAGTGCCAGTTAAGTTTGCATGTTCGGCACTCTAAGGCTGGGTTCACACGACCTATTTTCAGGCGTAAACGAGGCGTATTATGCCTCGATTTACGCCTGAATATACGGCTCCAATACGTCGGCAAACATCTGCCCATTCATTTTAATGGGTTTGCCGACGTACTGTGCCGACGACCTGTAATTTACGCGTCGTCGTTTGACAGCTGACGTGTAAAATGACTGCCTCATTAAAGAAGTGCAGGACCCTTTTTTGGACATAATTTGAGCCGTTTTCATTGAATTCAATGAAGAACAGCTCTAAATTACGGCCGTCAATGACGCCTCACAAAATGCGAGGACGAGCAATTACGTCTGAAATTACGGAGCTGTTTTCTCCTGAAAACAGCTCCGTAATTTCAGACGTAAATGCAGTTTACGTGTGCACATACCCTAACTCGTGCTATCGTTCTTTGTGACTTTCCTCCTTTATTTTCCACCATCCAGCCCCATCCTCCACCATTATACATCCTCATACTCTCAGCTGCTGTCCCCACACAACTAAATTAGCAAGTACCTAGTACAGACAAGCAGAAACCCTAGTGTTTAAAGCCATAGCAGTCCACTCAAGACCATTCTACAGGATCTGGATCTGGATCTTGTTGCCCTAATATTATGATGAGTCAAGTAGAGCAAACTAAAAGGTACATAGATGATAAAGTTTGAATTTCAATACAAAATATCTCTATAATATACCCATTAACCCTTACCTGGACAAATTACTGTAGACTTCAGGAGCCAGTTCAACAACTAGCAGCTAGAATGAATGCTTGAATTTTTTTAGTGGACTTTTAACCCCTTTACTTTCCTAGATCACCCCATATAATGCCTTCACCTTTCTGAACCAGTAGAAATACTAACACAATCATTCTGTGTGGGCAGGGGAAGCAAGACTCCCAGGCTTTAACTATGAGTCCTGGCAGCAATTAAAGGGGTATTTCCATCCTGTAATGTTATGGTATATTGCTGAAGGATCTGAGGTTACTTCAGCATTTCTCCTGCGGCGCTAAGAGTTTTTTTTTTTAAATGCAGGTATATTGTAGTGTTTAATTGTTCGAGTCCCCACCAGGTTCCAGTTAGCTTAAAACCCCTAGCCCTGGACAAACTCTTACAATAGGCAAACATCATATTGTCATTTTTATACTATTACATGAGTATATATAAAAAATATAAAATTTCTTTTTTAACTATGTCCGGACTGCCTTAAAAATTCCTGGGTCAAGGGTACCCACACTTTCTAAAAATGTTGAGGCCCATGATTCTATTAATCCACCTCTGTGTGGTATTAATAAGATATTTCTGAAAATATAAATTGCGGGTGTAAATTCTTCAAACAGAGAGTTATTAAAGGGAACCTGTCACCAGCATTTTACCTATTAAATCAGCAATACCTGGTGGAAGTGGGTGAAAAATAATTTTTATGTAACCTATAATTGTCTTCTAAGTTGGCTCTGTACCTTTAGTATTCAGTTTTAGTGTTCCCGTGAGTATAAAAGAGTCATATCTTCAGTTGAAAAAAGTCATACCTTCATTCCTCAGGCCTTTCCAAGTTAACCCGGCCTCCTTACTTTTGATTGACAGCTCTTCACCTCCCCCCAGCACACACGAAATCCAACGCTTGCACATCGATGTCCTGTTTTGGTGGGCGCGCAAAACAGGACACCATAGTGGCGCATGCGCAGCAACTAGATTTGAGGCCAGGACAAAGCAGGGAAGGGTGTCGGACCATACATGACAGATGAGATTTTGGCATTCAGGGCGGGCCAGTTTTCGGCGGTGGGCGGGCATAAGAAGAGAAATGAACGAGACTGACGATTTATTTCCATAAAAGGCGCAAAATATTTGAAGACCGTTATTTACGGTCAGAGGAGTTTACTAGAGGGGATAACGGCAATGAACTGTTGACAGCAGTGGCCAGCGAGGGGTGAGGAGAGTTCAATAGGTGAAATGCTGGTGACAGGTTCCCTTTAAGCTTCCCTTATCACTTCAGCGGCAGATGCTAAAGAGGAAAGGTTTGAGCGGATGTTTTCATCTTTGAAAAGCTGATTATTTTATATATAATTATTTATATCTTAAATTCATTTTTCATTCCATGCTGTGAGCTGTCAGGCATTGCTGTAAACGCAGCTTTATTCCAATGTAAAACAATAGGTACCATGGAAATGGTGACATAAAGTATATTAATCATTTAGAAAATATTATTGTACTACAAAGGACAAAGACGCAATGACAAATAAGTTACCAGAGATACGTGAACTCTTTACACAATCATTGTCAAGTCTTACATTGCCTTAGTAATAATGAAAGGGGTATACAATAAGATTTATTCAATTATTCATACCGCCACTGAGATCTATCACTTGAATGAGACTGAACTGCAATACCGGGCCCAGCCACACCTACGGATGAACCACTGTGCTTAGATAAACAATGAAGGGGCTGTGGTCCCTTCATTCTGATGATCAGTAGGGTCCTGGGGTTGACCCCCACCAATCAAACATTAATGGCCTAGAGAGGTGTGAGCGTAGGCTCACCCAGGGTTATAACCACAAATTACCAATTTGTAGCTTTTTAACATAAAAGAGGAAACAAAATGAACCAGTGAGACATTTGAAGGCTCCATCATCATCATACAAAGGTGGACTAGTACAATATGTAAATGTAATCTGAAAAAAGTCTGGTAGAACAAATGAAGAAGTTCCTTCCTTTGCGTATATTACCTTCTTGGTCTGGTCTAACATCTGAGTGACTTGGTGTTACCCGGCCAGTGTGCAGGACAAGTAGAACGAGAAGTATCCGTCACAGACTCCCAGAAATCTATAACATACCCTAACCCCATGTCTGTGGGCATCATGGCTTCACACCTCATCCTTTACACCCATTCAGTTCATGACTAGGATAACAGTTGGGGCAGGCGTTATGCATGAAAACGTTAGCAGTAAGGGTCAGTTCACACGTTGCGTAAATACAGCGTTTTTTTCTGCAGCGGAATTCGTTGCGGAAAATCTGCAGCAAATACAGTAGCAGCAAAGTGGATGAGATAAAACAAATCTCATCCACACGCTGCGTATATACTTAGCGGAAAAAACGCTCAGAAATTGACCTGCGGTGCAGTTTTATTCCACAGCATGTCAATTGTATTTGCGTAAACACTGCTTATTTGGTGCAGATTTTCCTTATTGAATTCAATAGGAAAGTAAATCCCGCAACAAATAGCAGTTGTTGTTTTTTTTTTGCGGTGGGTTCGCAGCGATTTCGCCGCAAAGAACCGCAACTCAGAAATAAAAATCTCACACTTACCCAGAAGTCTGTTCCTCCCTCCACCGTGGCCTCCTAAGATGACGTTTCATCTCATGTGACTGCTGTAGCCAATCACAGGCTGTAGCTGCAGTCACTTGGGATGAAACATCATCACAGGAGGCCGGCCTGGATGATGTCAGAGGGTCGGCTTCCTGGGATGACGCTTCATCCCATGTGACCGCCACTGCAGCTAATCACAGGCTGCAGCAGTCTCCTGGGATGAAACGTCATCCCAGGAGGCCGGCCTACTAGCAGGCCGGCTAAGTACTGCAGTTTTCCGCAGCGAACTGCACCACAGTTTGATGCGCTTTTTCGCCCGGAATTCCCTGCGGCGCACAGGGTGGATACGATGCCTGCTTTTACGCAGCGTATCCGCCCTGTTTTAACTCAGCATAACAGAGATCTGGGTAGGGGTAGTGGGCTACAATTTTCCACATTTTTTTAATTTTTTGAAAGGGGGCGTGAGTTGTATATCTGTATATTAAGCACATAAGCCTCTCATTTTCAGCCACTCCCTTACATATAAAGAGGGAAATAAATACTTTCTATAGTATTTTTCCACATTAACCTTTATAGTCTGCCAATTTGATGTCATCAATTCATCAAATTATAAGCTGGGTTAAGAAGCATACAACACATACAGAAACCAACGGTAGGATATGTTGCATCTCTAGCATGCACAATAGTAAGAAGTTTGCATTAGTTTAAATAGCCATAATATCACCATCAAGTAATGCAATGTAAAAAAAAAAAATATTTGTAAGTAAATTAATAAATTGCTAAATAACAAAGTTAGGGGGAGTTCACACAGAGTTTTTTGGCGCTGTTTTTGACGCGGAAGCCGCGTTTGAAATCGTGCCAAAAAATGTCCGAAATCGCCTCCCATTGATTTAAAAAAACAAGCGTCATGTCCTTCCTTCAGGCGTTTCCGTCTCTGACCTGCCATCGACATCAATGGGAAGCAGAGAAAGCATTTTTCACACCGGTTTTTGCCCTCGGCACTCAATGGCTGTGGCCGAAAAACGCGGCGCAAGACGCGGCAAGTGTTCTGCCGGCAGGTCAAAATCTGCCTCAAAATTCCTGAACTAGGCCTTAGGGTATGTTCACACAGCCTATTTTCAGCATTTTTTCGGGCCGTAAATGCCCCAAAAAATGGCTTAAAAAACGGAGGCTGAACGCCTCCAAACATCTGCCCATTGATTTTAATGGGAAAAATGCAGTTTCGTTCCCACAGGGGCGGTTTTTTTTGGTGGCCATTTGTAAAAACGGCGCATAAAAAAGGCCCCGTAAAGCATGTTACTTCTTGAGCCGTTTTTGGAGCCATTTTTCATTGTCTCAAAAGAAAGACAGCTCCAAAAACTTCCTTAAAAATGCATCAAAAAACGCTTGATGCATAAAAAAACGTCTGCAAATCAGAGGCTTTTTTCCTTTGAAAACAGCTCAGTATTTTACAGCTGTTTTTACTTTAGCGTGTGAACATACCCTAAGGCTATGTTCACACGGAGTATTTTGCCGAGTTTTTTGACGCGGAAACCGCGTCGCAAAACTCGTCAAAAACTGCCTCGTGGGAAAAAGAAGCGACATGCCCTATCTTCGGGCACTTCCGCCTCTGACCTCCCATTGACTTCAATGGGAGGCAGAGAAAGCGTATTTCGCGCTGTTTTATGCTCAATGGCCGCGGGTGAAAAACGGCGCGAAAATCGGCGTGCAGGGAGAGGAATATCTGCCTCAAACTTCCAAACTGAATTTTGAGGCAGGTATTCCTCCTGCAAAATACCCCGTGTGAACATAGCCTTAGACTTCTGATGGTACCGTGTGAGTTAAAAAGCCAATAACAAAAAAAAAAAATGGTTTGCCGCCTCAGAAGCTTATGTTTCAGCAGGAGAGATTTTTTAGATGTCACCTTAACTTCAGATTGGATCATTTATCCAGCAAGCCCATCTCTCTACCAAGAAGTTGACTTGCATGACCCCGTTTTCCTGCATTCAATAATGCCCATGTATTCAGACTTATAAAACATTGTTCACCACACAACTAGATGACAGCTAGTTATGTGGTGGACAATTTTTTATACTGTATGATAATTAATAATATATAAAATCAAAACTCAATCGATCCTAAAGATCTTACACATATATATAGCCACACTTGCATGGGAGTCCCGGGAAAAAATTGTATAGGAGATCCACAGCATTTAATAACAGGTAAATCGTACTTACTGGGGCGCTGTCGTTATGGTAATACTTGCATAACAATGCAGAAAATAGATATCTGCTATCAGACAGCAACATTGGCCATACACGTAAAATAGCTGTCTGTTGAAAGTTGTTTTTTCTGACTAATCACATAGACTTGCACTTTCAGGGGGCACAAAGCATTAAGTATGTTCAGAACCAGATATCAGGGGTACGGGCCTGCTGCCTCATTTACATTAGATTGTTGGCCGATCAATTAGCCATAGGTGGGTTTTGCTAACATTTATCTAATGTATATAGCCAACCTATGAGACTATGAACTATGAGAGTTCATGCAATGAATACATATGTACTATGAGCTCTGAGATTTGCTGTTGAGGACCTGATTTTCACACAAATAATGCAACAAAGCTTGATAAATTTGGTACTTTGTATTACAAACCACATCTTTGAATGCAAAAATAAGTAATTGTAAGCAAAGTAGTGGTTCTAAAAAGACCGCTGCCAGCAGACCATACCAGTGAATCAGCAACCGGGAAAACATCTACTAGTAGCCTACTTTCTTTGAAAAGACTAGGAAAATCACAATACGAAGAAATGTCTGTCTTAGAATCCGACACAATCAATTTGTGTGCGTGTGCCTAAAGGCAACTATTCAATATGTCATTCCTCAGGCTGCGTGTACTCATAAAGAAAGTCTGCTTTTTCTTATTTCTTTTTTCTTAAGGGAATTCTTATTGCAAACATGTAATGCCTTTTTTTGTGAAATACTAATTGTATACCCAAAAGGTTTACATACCATCGAAGCAGACAATGTGGCTGATTTGGGACTGTTGGAGAGTGGTAGCCCAGCCCTGGTTAATACCATCCCCTATGCTATTGTGTGGTCAGAACCTGTGCAGGACTCTCCTCCAGAAAAGCTGACTTAATTGCAAGGGGGTGAGAAATTGGCCCAATGGTCATGGAAAGGGCACGTAAGGGGAAACAAAATTCAGGTCCTTCTGTCATGGGGGTATAATTGCTATGAATACATCTCTAATGCATGCCAATATGTATAACTGCTGATCCCATTCAATATTATAGTTAAACCCCTTAATGACCAAGCTAGTTTGGATCTTAATGACCAAGTCAGATTTGTCAAATCTGTTATGTCTGAGTTTATCAGAGAATAACTCTGTGAAAGTTTTGAATATCCAAGTAATTCTGACATTGTTTTTTCGTCACATGTTGTACTTTATTTTAGTGGTAAAAGTAGACTGATACAATTTGCGGAAATTAATTAAAACATAGAAAAATGGAAGAAATTTTGTAAAAATTACCATTTTTACCTTTATTTAACTGCAATATGTCACATATGTACACACATACTGTACAATTTTTTTAATTAAATATATATTTCCATCTCTTTACTCTATTTTGGCAGCACTTTTGAAAAAAATTTGGAGGACTTACAAATTGAATAATAATTTTATAAATTTTGAAGTACATGCCCCAAGCCAGGTTTTCAGAGGCTCATAGGTCTCAGAATAATGGAAACTCCCACAAATGACCCCATTTAGAAAACTAGACCCCTTAAGGTATTTATCTAGGGGTATAGTAAGTATTTTGACCCCACAGTTTTGAAAAAAAAATAATTTCACTTTTTTCCATAAAAGTATCAGTTTGAAGACCGATTTCTTTGTAAAGCGACCATAAGAATGAATAAAAACACCACAAAATCTATCACCCTGTTTCTCCTGTTTTCAAAAATACCCACATTGTGGCCCTAATGCGTTGCCTGGACACACGGCAGGGCCCAAAAGGAAGGAAGCACCCGGAGGCTTTCAGGACTCATATTTAGCTTGAAAATGTTTTAGGCCCCACTGTACATTTTGAGAGGATTTGAGCTGCCAGAACGATAGTAACTCCCCATAAACTACCCCATTTAGAAAACTAGACCCCTTAAGGTATTTATTTAGGGGTATAGTAAGTATTTTGACCCAACAGTTTTTTGCTAAATTTAATGCATAACTGTTGAAAAAAAAAAATATTTCACTTTTTTCATAAAAGTATCAGTTTGAAGACCGATTTCTTTGTAAAGCGAACATGAAAATGAAGAAACACACCACAAAATCTATCACCCTGTTTCTCCTGTTTTCAAAAATACCCACATTGTGGCCCTTATGCATTGCCTGGACACAAGGCAGGGCCCAAAAGGAAGGAAGCACCCGGAGGCTTTCAGGACTCATATTTTGCTTGAAAATGTTTTAGGCCCCAATGTACATTTGGAGAGGCTTTGAGCTGCCAGAATGATAGAAACTCCCCATAAACAACCCCATTTCGAAAAATAGACCCCTTAAGGTATTTATCTAGGGGTATAGTTAGCATTTTGACCACACAGGTTTTTCACTAAATATATTGGAATTAGTCTGTAAAAATTAAAATCGACTTTTTTTCTGAAACAACATAGCCATTTTTAATATTTACAAGGAATAACGAAGAAAATGCACCCCAACATTTGTAAAGCAATGTCTCCTGATTACAACAATACCCCATATGTGGTAATAAACTGCTGTTTGGACCCACAGCAGGGCTCAGAAGGGAAGGAGCGCCATTTGGATTTTGGATTTCTGATTTTGCTGGAATGGTTTTCGGTGCCATGTCGCATTTTCAAACGCCCTAGAGGGACTAAAACCGTGGAAACACCCCCAAAAGTTACCACATTTTGGAAACTACACCTCTCAAGGAATTTATCTAGGGGTATAGTTAGCATTTTGACTATACAGGTTTTTCATTAAATATATTGGAATTAGTCTGTAAAAATGTAAATCTACTTTTTTTCTGAAACAACATAGAAATTTTTTATATTTACAAGGAATAACGAAGAAAATGCACCCCAACATTTGTAAAGCAATGTCTCCCGATTACGACAATACCCAATATGTGGTAATAAACTGCTGTTTGGACCCACAGCAGGGCTCAGAAGGGAAGGAGCGCCATTTGGATTTCTGATTTTGCTGGAATGGTTTTCGGTGCAATGTCGCATTTGCAATGCACTGGAGGGACCAAAACAGCGGAAACCCACCAAAAGTGACCCCATTTTGGAAAAACCTTCAATGAATTTTTGTAGGGGTATAGTGAGCATTTAGACCCCACAGGTCTTTTGCAGAGTTTATTAGAATTAGGGCGCGAAAATTAATATCAAATTTTTTTCCATAAAAAGTTGCATTTTCTCATTTTCACAAGGGATAAAGGAGGAAAAAAACAACCATTTTTTATAAAGCAATTTCTCCCGAGTACGGAAATACCCCATATGTGGTCATACATTTTTTTCATTAGAAATGAATTAACCCTTTCAGGACTGATCCATTTTTTTCTTTCTTATTTTAGATTTTCACTCCCCGCCTTCCAAGAGCCATAACGTTTTTATTTTTCCATCAATAGTGCGGTGTGAGGGCTTATTTCTTGCGGGAGGAGCTGTAGTTTTTATTGGTACCATTTTTTGGTACATAAAAAGTGATTAAAAAGTTGTATTACATTTTTTTTTTAGATCTAAGGTGACGAAAAAAAAAACCAGCGATTTTGGCGGTTTCATTACATTTTTGTAAGGTGTTCACCGTGCGAATTAAATAATGGTATGTAGCGATACCAATTTTGTTCATTTTTTTTTTACATTACTTTAGAAGAAAAATGGGAAAAGGTGGTTTTTGTTTTTTTAACTTTAAAAAATTCTCACTACTAATAACTTTAATTCTTTTACACATTTTATTAATCCCCAAAGGGGATTTCGCTCAAGTATTAACCACTGACGACACTGTCCATATATAGATAGTACCGTCAAGGGCTTCCCCGAGCACAGCGCTTAAAGTAGCGCTGTATCCGGGGAGTCTTCGGCGAGCGGAGGAGCTCTCTCCGCTCTGAACTAATTCTGAAGCAGGGAGCTGATAGTTCCCTGCTTCAGAATTAGTGGCTACTCCTTGAGCTGAATCCCCGGTGCCGATGATCTGGCCGGGGATTCCGCTCCTAGAGAAAACCCCTGAGGTCACTGTCCATATATAGACATTGAAGTCAGCTGTTCCTCCTTCCCTCTAGGATTGGAATCCCTGGCCTATGCTCTAGCTGGGGATTCCACTCCTAGAGGGAGTCCAAATGATGCTATCTACAGAGCGGGGGTAGCGCTATCTACAGGGTGGTGGCACCATTAACATGAAAACTGTGGCACTATATAGGTGCTCTATCTACATGGGCACTGTGGGACTATTGAGAGGGCATTGACACTTTATATATGGGCACTGGCACTAGGGGCAGCTTTGGGGGTATTATACTGTATAAGGTCAGCTAAGGCGGGCATTATACAGTATGGAGGCAGCTATGGGGGCATTATACTGTATGGTGGCAGCTAGAGGGCATTATACTGTGTAGGGGCAGCTATTTGGTATTATACTGTGTCTCCCACACAGTATAATACCAAATAGCTGCCCCTACACAGTATAATGCCCTCTAGCTGCCACCATGGGAGCATGATACTGTGTGGGCTGAATCGGATGTGTATGGATGGGATTGGGTGGGATTAGAGGCGTGGCTTAAAATAAAAAAAATTGTCCCTCTTTGTGATACTTGAAAGTTGTGAGGTATGTAATTGTACCTGCATCTATAGGACACAGGTACAATTAGAAGCAGTGAATGGCAGGGCACGTTCCATGCCCGGCCATTCAGCGTCTTTCTACGAGTGAAGCGGCGCGATACTTTGCGCCGCTTGCGTCGTTGAAAGGCGCTGATTGACAGGGAAAGTCATTCTGCCCTGCCAATCAGTCCCTTTCATAGAGGCAAGCAGCGCGATCAAGTCATCGCGCTGCTTGCGTCGTTCAGCCCCAGGAGACCTGCTCAGAAGAGAGCAGTTCTCCATTGCCACCAGACGGCGCGGAAACGGGATTAAGGTGAGTTTGTATAGTTTGTTTTTTTATCCTAATAAAAAAGTGTGTGGCATTATCTATGGGGGGGGGGGTGGCTTTATCTACAGGGGGGCTTCATCTATGGGGGGCTTTATCTATGGGGGCACTCTATCTACAGGGGGGCCTATATACTGGGGTGGGCTATATGTGGAGCACTATATACAGGGATGGGCTATATGTGGATCACTATATACATGGGTGGGCTATATCTACAGGGGGCTATATGCAGGGGTGGGCTATCTGTGGAGCACTATATACAGGGGTGGGCTATATGTGGAGCACTATATACAGGGGTGGGCTATATCTACAGGGGGCTATATACAGGGGTGGGCTATCTGTGGAGCACTATAGGGGGAGCTATATGTGGGACACTATATACAGGGGTGAGCTATATGGGGGGCACTATCTACAGGGGGATCTATGGGGGGCACTATCTACAGGGGGCTCTATGGCAGGCACTATCTACAGGGGGCACGGTGTGTGTGTGGGACACAGTTTATGGTGCAATTATAATTAGAGGTGCAGTGTATGGTGCCATTATATTTAGGGGCGTAGTGTGTGGTATAATGAGAACTTTATCTTTGTTTATATGTGTAGAAATGTTTGAAAAGTGAGAAGCTGAAGACATCTGAGCGGCAAACTACAGTAATGGGCTGTGACCGGGAGAAGAAATCATAGAGGTCTGGACCGGATGGAGAAAAAGAACTAGAATCTGAGATGTCACCGGTGAGTCACTTAATGTAAATGTTTATTCTGCCTATAATCAGTACTGTAGTCACTGTATGATCTGCAGCAAGATGGGTGGTATGATTATGATATGATTTTTTTTTTTGTGAAACAGCAAATCCCAGCATATCCTTACCATTGTTCGGGCAATGCTGGGAGCTGGAAACAATTTAGTGCAAACCTATACGGCAGGGGTTGCACTAAATTGAGCTGTATTTGTGCTGGTGTTGTATATCTGTACGAAGCTTGGTTCTGGGGTTGTATTTATGTACTGAGCTTGGTTCTGGTGCTGTATTTATGTACTGAGCTTTGTTTTGGTGCTGTATATATGTAATGATCTTGGTTCTGGAGCTGTATTTATGTACTGAGCTTTGTTCTGGTGCTGTATATATGTAATGAGCTTAGTTCTGGTGCTGTACATATGTAAGGAGCTGTGTTCTGGTGCTGTATATATGTAATGAGCTTTGTTCTGGTGCTGTATATATGTAATAAGATTGGTTCTGGTGTTGTGTATAGAACTATATTGCTTGTAAAATGTACAAATGTTTTTATGCTCGAGTTACATAAAAAAATGTGGAAAAGAAATGACGTGTCATTGATTGGTAGAGAAAACAAACATGGCGATGGGGAAGGAGATGTTGGGAAAGAGGTTGGGGGGAGGGGCGCCAAACAGAATCTTTGCCCCGGGTGCTGGAGAACCTAGCTACGCCTCTGGATAATGCTTTGGGGTCCAGAAGTTACATAGTTACGTAGTTACATAGTTTGTACGCTTGAAAAAAGACACATATCCATCAAGTTCAACCAAGGGATGGGAAAGGGGAAGTAAAAAATTTCTACACATAGGAGCTAATATTTTTTTGTTCTAGGAAATTATCTAAGCCTTTTTTAAAGCCATCTACTGTCCCTGCTGTGACCACCTCCTGGGGTAGATTATTCCATAGATTCACAGTTCTCACAGTAAAGAAGGCTTGTCGTCTCTGCAGGTTGAACCTTTCTTTTAAGTTATTCATCTGATGCCAAGACTCTTCAGTTGGTGATGTTGACTTGACCAATTCCTTACCATCCTGAGTTATGTGACCAAATTAATACTTTACCTAATTTTCAGTACAATATTTTTGTGTACTGTAGCATTAAGCTTGCGGAACTTTTCCATGGCACATGTTCTCAGCAATGAGGCCGCGAGAGCAGCACAATTTTTTTTATATTGTGTAATGCAGGATCTGATTGGCTGCCCATCCGAAAAACTGAGACCTTCTGATTGTTGTTCATAGGCAGATGAAAAATGAACATAAATAAGATTTTCTCACCCTAAGTCAGGGGTCTCAAACTCGGCCGGGTAAGTGGGCCGCATATAGAAAAAATGGGAAGTTTACGGGCCGCATTACTTTCAAGTTTGATACAATACAAAATTATTGTTAATCAATTAGTTATTTGATCTACTATAACGCTACATTACTATAATAATAATACTACATTACTATAATAATAATACTGCATTATTATAATAATAATAATAATAATAATACTACATTACTATAATAATAATACCGCTAGGTTTAAAATTTTAGATATATCTCCACGTGCTTATTTCAACAATCCAGTTTTCCAGTTTAAGTGTCGCTAAATGCAGTCCGGCGGCTCAGTTGGCAGCGTTTGGCAGACACACATGTCAAGATTGGGCAGGCCCTTTTTAGATAGTGCCACAGTGCCCTCGGTGGATGCTGCCGCAGTGCCCTCTGTGGATGCTGCCGATGTGCCCTCTGTGGATGCTGCCCCAGTGCCCTCTGTGGCTGCTGCCGCAGTGCCCTCTGTGGCTGCTGCCGCAGTGCCCTCTGTGGATGCTGCCGCAGTGCCCTCTGTGGATGCTGCCGCAGTGCCCTCTGTGGATGCTGCCGCAGTGCCCTCTTGGGATGCTGCCGCAGTGCCCTCTGCAGATGCTGCCGCAGAGTCCTCTGCAGATGCTGCCACAGTGCCCTCTGTAGATAATGCCACAGTGCCCTCCATAGATGCTGCCACAGTGCCCTCCGTAGATGCTGCCGCAGTGCCCTCCGTGGCTGCTGCCGCAGTGCCCTCCGTGGCTGCTGCCGCAGTGCCCTCTGTAGATGCTGCCACAGTGCCCTCTGTAGATGTAGCCACAGTGATCTCAGGGGCTTGCCCAGAGCTGGAGTCCCGGAGCAGAGCCGCTTCTAGCACTCTGCCTGGGATTCCAGCTCTGCTCCTGACATCACTGTCCATATATGGACAGAGTTGTCAGGGGCAACCCCAGAGCTGGAGTCCCGGGCAGAGCGCTAGTAAGCTCTTCCTGGGAGTCCAGCTGTGCTGACATCACTGGGACTCCTGCTCTGGGGATACTAGCGCTCTGCCCGGGACTCCGCTCTGGGGAAGACCCAGACATCGCTGTTCATATGTGGATAGCGATGTCAGGGAATTCCAGAGTCTCGGAGCAGAGCCGATACTAGCGGCTCTGTGTCCCGCGGGCCGCAGATGACAGCCCCAGGGGCCGCATGCGGCCCGTGGGACGCGTGCTTGAGACCCCTGCCCTAAGTGAAGCACCATCTACAAAAACGTTTTCTATGTAAGAATGTATTAAACTATGTGTATCCTTTTTAGTTGCTTTTTGCAATTTTGACAAGGGAAAAATAAAATTAATTACTTTGCTTTACTAGTGGCTTTTCACTCTTTTCTTTATATTTTTCTCAGTTTGTTATCTAAGCCCATGCTGAATGATAAAACTCCTCTAACTGACATAATAATACAGCATCGAATATATTACGAGCAGTGTCACGAATGGTTCGTGGACCCACTGGGCCGTACCGTCTTGGCGGTATGGCAGCTGGCCAACAGGACGCAGGTAAATGTCTATAGTTCGTATAGGGTACCTGTGGCAGCTCAGATAGTAGCGAGGCAGGCTAGGCAGGAACTTGGCAGCAGGTGGACGTCAGGTGTGGAGAGGCAGGTCAGGCGTAGAATACAGTACAGCACGGCTATAGCAAGCACAACACTAGATTCAGGATACAGGAACAGGAAACAGGAAAACACTGGGAGCAGGAAACACTAGGGGGCCATTTGCAAGACAGACTAGGGATACAACAACAAGGCTCAGGCGTGGGAGGATGGGGCTGGGAACTTCTTATAGCCCAGGGTGCTCTGGAGCAATTAGCTCAAATCACCAACATGCTTCTTAAGTCTGGACTGAGCTCGTGAGCGCACCCTGGTGGTCACGGTGGAGCAGGACGGCCGTATGTGCAGACATCTCTTGAGAGAAGGGCGTCGACTGGATGGAAGGAGTTCGTGGTCAGCGACCACGGACGTTACAAGTAGGTTCCCAACTACCAGAGCTGCACGGGGCAAATCTATGGTCTAGCTTAATTCTTATTGATTATATTTATGATATAATCTGATGTATAATACTACATGCAGGTCATATATTAGATTCTCAAAAATCCTACAATGCCCCACCCATTCTGAAGATCATTGTCAGTGCATTTGCTCTTACAAGTCATATGTTACAGTACAAAGTAGAAACAGGTGAGATAAGTACGTTAATAGTAATTTTCCCATCTCCCAAATTTAGTAGCCATTACAGGGTAGTTTACCACAACTTTGGTAGCTTTCATAGGGCAGTTACTCCAAAACATTTGTATCCATAGCAGGGTGGTGCAAACTGGTGCATAAAATTAAGTACACAGCCATGCAATTTACCTAGACAAACATTGGTAGTATTATGGGTCGTACTGAAGAACTCAGTGACTTTAAACATGACACTCTTATAGGATCCCACCTTTGCCAAAAGTCAGTTCATAAATTTCTGATCGGCTAGATCTGACCTGATAAAACTATAAGTGCTATTATTGGAATGTGGAAGTGTCAATAAGTAACAATATCTAATCCACGTATTGGTAAAAATTGCCTATCCTCTGTTGCATGACTCACTAAAGAGTTCCAAACTTCCACTGAAAGTGAAATAAGCAGAATAAGGGTATGTGCACATGATGAGAGGCTTTTACGTCTGAAAAGACAGACTGTTTTCAGGAGAAAACAGCTGCCTCGTTTCAGACGTAAAAGCTCCTCCTCGCATTATGCGAGGCGTCTGTGACGCTCGTAAATCTTGAGCTGCTCTTCATTGACTTCAATGAAGAACGGCTCAAATTACGTTGCAAAGAAGTGCCCTGCACTTCTTTGCCGAGGCAGTCAATTTATGCGTCGTCGTTTGACAGCTGTCAAACGACGACGCGTAAATTATAGGTCGTCTGCACAGTACGTTGGCAAACCCATTCAAATGAATGGGCAGATGTTTGCCGACATATTGTAGCCCTATTTTCAGGCGTAAATCGAGGCATAATATGCCTCGTTTACGCCTGAAAATAGGTCATGTGAACCCAGCCTTACTGTGTATCGGGAGCTTCATGAAATGGGTGCACATAAGCCGAAGATCACCGTGCGCACTGCCAAGTGCTGACTGAGTGATGGAAACCACCACCAGCTACATACAGGAATGCATAGTGCCTACTGTAAAATTTGGTGGAGTGATAATTTTCTGGGGTTGTTTTTCAGGGTTTTTGCTAGGCCCCTTTATTTCAGTAAAGGGTACTGTTACTGCTACAGAATACAAAGACATTTTACATGATTGCATGGTTTTAACTTTGTGGCAGCAATATAGGCCCTTTCCTGTTCCTGCATGACTGCAAGGTCCATAAAGACATGGTTTGGTGTAGGGGAACTTGAGTGACCTTCCCAGAGCCCTGATCCAAACTGCTCATTGCGAGCCAGACCTTTTCATAGAAGATTAGTGCCTGACCTTACAAATACTCTTTCTGACTGAATTGGCACAAATTCCCATAGACACACTCCAAAATCTTGTGAAAAGCCTTCCCAGATGAGTGGACACTATTATAGCGCAAAGGCGGAGCTAGCTCCATATTAATGTCCATGGTTTTGGAATTGGAGGTGTCTGGGATTTATTTTTTAAATATTTATTTATATTTTAAAAATGTATATCAAGTACAACAAAGGAATAGCAGAGAAAAACAACAAACTAGTCTCAGACGGAGACTTGTTAGGTCCGAAGTACACATTTCAAAGAAAATTTCAAAGAAATCACATCTGCAACGCTGTGCTATAGATGTAGAGCATTGTACTCAAGGCACGTAGATAATAAAGGATTATTGGACACCAGAAGTAGGGCTCAGACAGGGAAGGATGGGCTCTTTTGGTGCCCAAAGCAGAGGTTGCAGAAGTGCCCCACCATCAGTCTCTGCATAGTAGCTGTCAGATGGACAGTCATTAGCAAAACATTTAGGGTATGTTTTTTTCTGAGTTGCGATTTTTGTGACGGATTCGTAGCTTTTCCACAGCAAAAATAGCAACATCTGCTTTTTGTTGCGGGCTTTACCTCCCCATTGAATTCAATGGGGAAAATCCGCAACAGAAAATCGGTGATTCCGCAGCATGAATTGACATGCTGCGGATTAAAAAAAACGGACGGTTGGACAATTTCTGAACAGTCTTTCGGCAGGATTTTTACGCAGCGTGTAGATGAGATTTGTTCAAATCTCATCCACTTTGCTGCTACTGTATTATGCTGCGGATTTTCCACAATAAAATCCATTGTGGAAAATCTGCATTATGTACGTTACGTGTGAAACCGGCCTTAAAGGTAGCGTATTATTCTGAATTCATAAATTGCCCTCTTCCTAATAGTGCTTACCCTCATCCTAGTCCTAATGAGTACGGAGGGTTTGGGGAAAGAGAGTATGAAATAATGAAGGTAGACAATGTAATTGTATCTACAATAATGAACATTCACCCTCAATCAAAATAAACCTGTGGTCATCTGCATTAAACTGCATACAAAGGGAAAATTTAATTTGACACTATTTTCCGCAGCAAGACCATGAGTTCCTCCATGCTCACGATTTTGTAAATTCTATGAAACCAATGCGACATGGTATGGGTGATGGGTCTTCCGGAGAACCATATGCTAGAGATTTTAGCAGGCCCCAAAAATGACAATTTAGACAATTTTCTGCCGACTGTTGGCGCATTATTGTGATATAAACGAGCATGACAAGCACAGACCGGAGGCAGATATCGGTGGAAACGTTAAACAGCCATGTTGGTGTTTTCAATTGTTGGCACAACTTGAAAATTTGTATATACCAAGGGAAAATTTTAACTTGCTGTTAGACTTTCATTGGCAAAAAGTGTGCATTTTTGGTGCTAAATTTATAAACATATGTTAATGTGTTGCACATGGTGCACTTTACAAAACCCTTACCCAGGGTACAACCGGTCCGAACTGGCATAGACTTTCTAAGTTTTCTGCACACGTTGTGTCATGCCCATGCGCACACACCTGAAGTTAATGCCAAAATTAGCCCATGAGTACCCTGGACTATAAGAAGGGCTCAGCCCCTTCCTCCCATGCCTGAGCATTGTTGTCGTACCCAAAGTTTGTCTAAGCAAATGGTCTCCTAGTGTTTCCCAGTTCTTAGTGTTCCCCGTTACTGTACCTGTTCCTGTATCCCGTGCTATCCTTTAGTGCCGTGCTGAGCAGAAGTCGTGCTGTGCTGTATACCACACCTGGCCTGCTACACCATGCCTGACGTCTGCTTGTTGCCTAGTCCCAGCCGAGCCTGTCTCACTACTGTCCGGGCTGCCTACGGGTACACTATACGAACTATAGACTGTGACCTGCATCCTGTTGGCCAGCTGCCATACCGTCAAGGCGGTACGGCCCAGTGGGTACACGTACCCAACGTGACAATACGCTCAAGCCATGGACTCCGCTGGTCGATCCAAGACCAAGATGATGTCACAAGAGATGCGGGCCGATATGCTAGACCTCCGGACTCGACAGGACCAACTCCTCCAGGCCGTGAACATTATTGCACGTCGGCAGGAGGTGCTAGCTGCCGTTCCTCCTACTACACATCCTGGCAGTGTTGATCCTCTGACTACACCTCCTGGCAATGTTGATCCCCAATTTTCTTTGCCACTCCCTGACCGCTATGATGGAGACGCAGGGACCTGCCGTGAATTTTTGAACCAGTGCCAGATCCACTTCAGCCTGTATGCAAGGGCATTCTCGTCTGATGGGGCAAGAGTCGCTTTCATTATCTCTCTCCTCACTGGCAGGGCCCTTGCATGGGCGAATCCTATCTGGGAGAGACGAGGACCAGAAACCCGTGACTTTCAGGGGTTCCTCCGGACATTTCGCACAGTGTTTGAGGAGCCTGGACAAGTCTCGTCTGCAGGCGCATCCTTGCTGAACCTACGCCAAGTAGACACCTCCGTGGGCGAGTACGCCATCCACTTCCGCACCCTGGCGGGAGAACTGTTGTGGAACAATGAGGCCGTAGTGGCTACATTCTGGCAGGGACTGTCTCCTAAGATTAAGGACGAGCTTGCCGCCCGAGATCTACCGTCTACCCTGGATGACCTCATCCTTCTGGCCGCCTGGATTGATATAAATATCCGAGAAGGTCTCCAAGAAGCTCGTCGGAAGAAAGGACTCTCTAGTCCGGTCCCTACTTTGCAGCAACGCCTACTGTCCTCAGATGCCGATCCTCCAAAGGTGTCGGTAAGGACGGACCAGTTTAAGCTATCTACCCAGGAGAGACAACGCAGACGCATCTCGGGACTCTGTCTATTGTGCGGCCTCGGAGGCCATCTTGTGTGTCTTTGTCCCCAAAAGCCCCAGAGCCTAGGGTTGGTGGGAGAGACAACCTTGGGTAAAGAAGGACGTTCGTCTAAATTGTCCATTCCCGTGACCATAGTGTCCGGCGAGAAAACGCAACGTGTCTCTGCGTATCTGGACTCTGGATCCGCTGCTAATTTCATTCATAGAGACCTGGTGGATCTTCTTCAGTTGCCCACTACCCCTCTGGAGAGGCCATTGATGGTTGCATCGGTAAATGGACTACCTCTGCCAGAACCAGTTATAGCTGTGACCAAGCCGCTGAGGCTCCAAGTGGGAGCCCTCCACTCCGAGCTCCTCTCGTTCTTTGTCCTGCCCAAGGCCGTCAACCCCATGCTGCTGGGTTTGCCTTGGCTCCGATTACATCCCCCAGTCCTGGACTGGAATTCTGGAGAGGTTCTCCAGTGGGGATCAACCGTTGCCTGGTACAGATTCGTTCGGCTCAGCCTGCTTTGCCTCAGTCCTTGGCAGGATTCCCTGGTCATTATTCAGCAAGAAAGAGGCGGAGACGCTGCCCCCACACCGGGCGTATGACTGTCCTATCGACCTAGTTCCTGGTGCTTCCCTTCCCCGTGGTAGGGTATATCCTCTCTCCTTGCCAGAGATTCTGTCCATGTCCGCCTATGTTAAAGAGGTCACTTCGGCCTCTCCCGGCCGGGACACGTAGGGTGCGCGCGCACGCTCATGCCTGCTCTTAAAGGGCCAGCGCGTGCACCTGAAGTTAATGTTAAAATTAGCCCATGAATACCCTGGACTATAAGAAGGGCTCAGACCCTTCCTCCAATGCCTGAGTGTTGTCGTCGTACCCAAAGTTTATCTAAGCAAATGGTCTCCTAGTGTTTCCCAGTTCCCAGTGTTCCCCGTTCCTGTACCTGTTCCTGTATCCCGTGCTATCCTGATTTAGTGCCCTGCTGAAGTAGTGCTGTGCTGTATACCACACCTGTCCTGCTACACCACGCCTGACATCTGCTTGTTGCCTAGTCCCAGCCGAGCCTGTCTCACTACTGTCCGAGCTGCCATAGGTACACTATACGAACTATAGACTGTGACCTGCGTCCGGTTGGCCAGCTGCCACACCGTCAAGGCGGTACGGCCCAGTGGGTCCACGTACCCAACGTGACACATTGCATGGGATTTATACATTAGGAACATTTTTGTGACGGATTAGGCCACACTCCCTGAAAAAGTAATGATCAATCTCTCAATTTCTAAAAACTCAAAGCTCAAGAAAAGAACCTTTTAATATGGTTCACTTGACTCCAAATATACCCTGCATTCACTCTATTAATACTATATCTAAGTTACCTGTACCTAAGTTACCTATACCTAAGCTAGTGCCAGTGTATAATAACGGTCAATAATATCCAGGTTTCCTTTTACTATCTAAAGATAACAATAATAAAAACAAAAATACAACTTGATAATCTGCCATCCACAGTATTTCTGTTTGGAGCTTCTGACATAAGATATTGTATCAGATAAATTGTGTTGCTTACAGTGAACATCCTGGGTTATATAGTAGCACTTACAATACTGTGATGCACTTTTTCTCAGTCCGAAGAAGAAGATTAAGGTGCAGAAAATCATGTGAAATAAATGTGTCACTCTAATCCAGTAATAAGATATCCAATCATTTCTGTTTAAAAGACAACAGAGTAATAATTATTTCAAACGTAGCACTTTACAACATTTTTTGTATCTGACTAAGGCCTAGTCCACACAAAGTATTTTGCAGGCAGTAATAATCTGCCTCAAATTTCCTTCAGGATCCGTCACCATTGAAATCAATGGTGATGCAAACGGAAACCTACAATTTCCGTTTGTTTCAGCCAGGGTCCTGTTCTGACGGGAAGCTCCGATGGAAATCAGAACGGGACCCTGACGCAGATGTGAACGAAGCTTTTAACCTTTTTGAGCTCAGTCAACCACCCAGAATGCAGGTTAAAGTGTCTGATGCAGTCTGTAGACATGTATAGCACACCAATAAACTCAAATAATGATGATAAAAGAGCCCAAAATCATGTATCTAATCATGTTTTATGACAAGTTCTCTGGTAGTACAGCAAGTTATTCTACATTGTAATGGGGTGTGCAGAAGTGTAGGCATTGAGGGTTTTGATAGCTGCCATGCATGGCATCACATCAGCATATCACACAGATCCAGGTCCAGATTAGGACTAGTAAAACAGCCGAGGCACTGTGCACAAGTCACTCCAGTCCACACACATAGGTGGCCCCCTCTCTTTATCAGTACTCATGGTGAGCCTTTATTTCCCCAGTTCATGATGATAGCCACATCATTCTTGGTTCCTAGCATGGCCCACCTCTAATTCTTGTTTCCCAGCATGGCAACCCTCTTAATCTTGGTCCTCAGCATGGCTTCCCTCTCATTCCTGGTCCCCAGCATGGCTCTCTCTGTTATTCCTAGTCCCCAGCATAGCTCCCCTTCTCATTCCTAGTCCTCAGCATGGCTCCCCCTCTTATTCCTAGTCCCCAGCGTGGCTCTCCTCTCATTTCTAGTCCCAAGCATGGCTCTACTCTCATTGCTGGCCCCAGAATGGCTCCCCTCTCATTCTTAAACAGTACAGTACACAGTAAAAATCTTATATAAAAAAGGAGGCAATGTGCAAAAGTATACAATATAAAGATATATTACTACACAATTATATGTAAATATACAAGAATGGACAACAAGTACGGGACATTGCTATACACAATATAGTACATACGTTATTTCTTTATACAGTTCAGTTTACTTGACCAAAAGCATACTCTACTTCATTCCCATCCTCCCTGTACCTTTGGTTACCTGACGCGGTTGTATTGAAGCAGGTTGAGCACCCAGACTGTGTACTACTATATTCACATAGGCACATAAATGCACAGGTGATCTATAAACTAGTGAACCACTCTTATTCCATTATTGATCCCAGGTATACATCTGACAATCTCTTTCTCTTGCTCCTTACAAACCATAGTAAAGTAACTACCTTAAAGGGGTAACATCAGGGACATTTATGGCATATCCACAGGATATGCCATAAATGTCAGATAGACCTATCTCTAGAACGGGGCCCCCTAAACCCTGTTCTACCTTTCTCTGTTCCCGCTGTCTCCCGGGCCACTTTCTGATTACGTGGTCTGAAATTACGAAAACAGCGTAGCTCGCTGAGCTACGCTGTTTTCGTAACTCCCATAGAAGTGATTGTCAGTTAGGGAAACATCGTATCCTGCGTGCAGTATACTTCTCACTCTTTGGGTGTCCCCTTCCACCCCTCACACCTCTGCGTGTGCCTAACTAACATATACGTTTGCATAAGTATCATACAAATACACACTTTTCTTTTCTGTGGGCACCTTTACATTCGGGCCACCTATAGGCAAAGGCCTACTGTGCCAATAGGCTATAGCCAGCGGCATTATACTGTGGGGGGGCAGCTATGGAGAGCATTATACTGTGGTGGTCAGCTATGGGGCATTATACTGTATGGGGCAGCTATGGGGCATTATGCTGTAAGGGCGAACTTGTTTGGGCATTGTACTGCATGGGGGCATCTGTGTGGGCATTATACTGTATGGGGCATCTGTGTAGGGGGGCACTTTGGGAGCATGAAACTGTGTGGGTTGAACCGGATGTGCATGGGCGGGGATTGACTGGAATTAGAGGAGTGGCTTAAAAAAAATTGCCGCTGCGCACCGCATCGATTGTCCCTCTTTGTAATACTTGAAAGTATTGCACTGTCTACAGGGAGGGCTGTATAGTACTGTCTACAGTGGGGGCTGTATACTACTGTCTACAGGGGGGCTGTATAGCACTGTCTACATGTGGGGCTGTATAGCACTGTCTACGGGGGGCTGTATCGCACTGTCTACAGGGGGACTGTATAGCACTGTCTACAGGAGGGGGGCTGTATGTATTTACAGGGGGGCACTATCTACAAGGGCGGGTTGTGTGTGGCACCCAGGGGAGGGGGCCCAGTCAAAAGTTTGCTATGGGGCCCAGTGTTTCCTAGTTACGCCCCTGTCCAAGAAGATGTGGCAAGCTCAGAAGCTGAGCCTGCGTCATCATCCGCTGGTATCAGCAGTATATTACAGCTGACATCCCGCAGTAACAGCCAGGAATGGAGCTAGCCTCCTATTCGGCCGATTAAACCCTTAGATGCAGCTTTCAAAAGAGATCGCTGCATCTAGGTGGTTAAATCGCACCCGATGGTTGCTATGGCAACGATTGACACCCCCGGAGTTGTCGATGGTTGCTATAGCAACCAGAGGCCTAACCATGGTCTCCGGGTCTGCCTAGTATGGAAGCCTACTAGGCCCCGCTCGCAGGCGAAGCCTAATAGGTTTGTTGTCACTGAACAACTGACAGCTCTAATACGCTGCACACCTTTTTTCCCATAAGTCCTTTATTATAGGAAAAACTGAAAACATTAAAAAAAAAGTACACATATTTGGTATTGCCGTGTCTGTAACGACCCAATCTGTAAAGATATCATGTTATTTGCCCTGCAAGGTAAACACCGTAAAAAAATAAAATAAAAAACAATTCCAGAATCACTGTTTTTTGTTCACCATCCCTCCCAAAATATGAATTAAAAAGTGATCAAAATGTTGCATGGTCCCAAAATTGGCTTTCAAAAGGGATTTTATTGTGCAAACGCTGTAAAATATAAAAATAAAACAATATACATATGGTATCGTCGTAATCGTATTGACCTGCAGAATAATGTATCGTATTTTTCGGACTATAATACGCACCTGACTATAAGACGCACCCAAGTTTTAGACAACAGAAAACAGGAAAAAAAAAATAATATTTTACTTTTTTTACAATAATTTGTTCAGTTTCACCAAATTCTGAGAGCCATAACTTACATTTTTCCATCGTTTGAGCGGTGTGAGGGCTTCGTTTTCGCAGGATGAGCTGTTTTTATTAGCACCATTTTTTTGGTACATATGATTTTTTTTATCACTTTTTATTTCACTCTTTTTAGTGCTATGGTGACCAAAGACAACGATTCTGGGGTTTTACTTTTTTTTTTTTTTTACGCTATTCACTGTGTGAGTCAAATAATGCTATATTGTAATAGTTTCTGACTTTTGCAGCGATACCAATTATTTTTTTATCTTTTTTATTTTTACATTGTGCTTGGGGAAAAATTTTTTTTTTAAACTTTTAAATTTTTTTTTACACTCCTGAAAATTTATCTAACTTTTTTTTTACACATTTTATTAGTTCCCCTAGGGGACTTGAACCAGCGATCATTAGATCACTGGTACAATACACTGCAATACATGGATGAGTTACGGAAACAGCGTAGCTCGCTGAGCTATGCTGTTTCCGTAACCCCCATAGTAGTGAATGGAAGTTACAGAAGCAGCGTAGCATGCTACGCTGTTTCCGGAACTACTATTCAGTTCTATGTGAGTTACGGAATCTGCGTAGTTCAGCGAGTTACGCTGTTTCCGTAACTCGACCATGTAACCAGGAAGTGGCCGGAAGACAGCGGAGCCGGGTAAGATAGAACGGGGTTTAGGGGGCCCCGTTCTATAAATAGATGTGGGTCCCAGAGTTGGGACCCGCATCTATCTAAGATTTATGACATATCCTGTGGATCCTTCATTGGAAAACCACTATAAATGCCGTGGTCGCTATTGACCACGGCTTTTAACTAGTTAAACGGCCAGGAACAGCGCCAGACCTCAGAGCCCGCTCCATACATCATCCCCTCCCCGCTCCATGATGTGCCGGCACATCACGGGTCGGGAAGGGGTTTAGTAAGGAGCGGTCAGGGGGCCCGGGTCTCTTGACTGCCGACTATAAGATGCAGGGACTTTTTAGCAAGATTTATTCTTTCTATTTTTCTATTTCTATTATTATAGTCCGAAAAATACAGTAAATATGTAATTTATAGCACGTGAACGCCATTAAAAAAAAAAGGATAAAAAAAAATCAGAATTGCTTGTTTTTGGTCAACTTGCTTGCTAAAAAATGGAATATAAAGTGATAAAAAAATCGCATGTAACCCAAAATGGTACCAATGAAAACTACAGATTGTCCCGCAACAAATAAACCCTCAAACAGCTCGGGTGGAGAAAAAATATAAAAGTCCTGGTTCTCAGAATATGGCGATGCAAGATGTGCAGATCGTTCCAAAAGCGGATACGATTGGGAAACATTTATCAGTGCGACACTGGCCACACATCTGCGGATAATTATTTATTCACCCAATTTTTATACCCTCTTATTATACCCTGATGTACTCCGCACAGCTTACATATGCCCCCACATTATAAAATGAAATACCAGTAAAACCCCGAACAGAACAACTACCAAGCAAAATCTGTGCTCCAAAAGCCAAGTGGCACTCCTCCCTTCTGAGCCCTGCAGCGTGCCCAAACAGCAGTTTACGTCCATATATATAGCATCCCCATACCCGGGAGAACCCTGCTTAACAGTTTATGAGATATTTGTCTGCAGTGGCACGAGCTAAGCACCACATATTGGGCACTAAAATGGCATATCAGTGGAAAATTGCAATTTTCACTTTTCACCATCCGCTGAGCATTCATTTCTAATAAATAAAAACCTTGTCAAAATGCTCACTACACGTCTTAAAATATTCCTTGAGGGGTGCAGTTTCCAAAATAGAGGTCACTACTTGGGGGTTTGTTTTACTATTTGACCTCAGAGCCCTGCAGTTGTTTCAATTCTGAGCCCTGTCATATTTTCAGGCAAATGATAAATGCATTGAGGCGTGTAGTTTCCAAAATGCAGTCACTTCTCAAGGTTTTCCACTCTACTCTGGTACCTCAGGGGCCCTGCAAATGCGTTATGGTGCCCGTACACCAATCCAGCAAAATCTGCGCTCTAAAACCAAATGGCGCTCCTTCCATTTTGAGCTCTGCCGTGTGCCCAAATAGCAGTTTAGGGCCACACCTGGGGTATTTCCATACTCGGGAGAAATTGAGTAACAAATTGTGTGGTTTGTTTTTCTCCTATTACCACTCGTGAAAATAAAAAATTCGGGAGCTAAACTACATATTTTTGGAAAAAATTTAATTTTTTATTTTCACTGCCTCATTCTAATAAAATCTATGAAACTCCTGTGGAGTCAAAATGCTCGCTACACCCCTAGATGCATGCCATGATAGGTGTAGTTTCCAAAATAGAGCCACTTCTCAGGGGTTTCTACTATACTGGTACCTTTATGACCACATATGGGGTATTGACGTACTCGTGCTTTACAAATGTTGGGGTGCTTTTCCTCCTTTATTCCTTGTAAAAATGCGAAAATTCTATGTTTTTTCAGAAAAAAAAGTAGATTTTCATCTTCTCAGACTAATTCCAGTAAATTCAGCAAAAAACCTGTGGTGTCAAAATGCTAACTGTACCCCTAGACGAAATTCATTAAAGGGTGTAGTTTCCAAAATGGGGTCACTTTTGGGGGGTTTCCACTGTTTTGGCCCCTCCAGTGCATTGCAAATGCGACATGATACCGAAAACCATTCCAACAAAATCTGTGCTTCAAAATCCAAATGGCGCTCCTTCCCTTCTGAGCTCTTTCATGGGTCTAAACAGCAGTTCATAACCACATATGCAGTATTGCCGTAATCAGGAGAAATTGCTTTACAAATGTTGGGATGCTTTTTCTCCTTTATTCCTTGTAAAAATTAGAAAATTCTATGTTTTTTCAGAAAAAAAATACATTTTCATTTTTAAAAATTAATTCAAATAAATCTAGCAAAAAAACTGTGGGGTCAAAATGCTAACTATAGACCTAGATACATTCCTTGAGGGGTGTCATTTTCAAAATGAGGTCACTTTTGGGGAGTTTCCACTGTTTTCCCACAAGATCTCTTCAAACCTGACATGGCACCTAAAATATATTCTAAAAAAAGGAGGCCCTAAAATCCTCTAGGTGCTCCTTTGCTTCTGAGGACTGTGTTTCAGTCCATTAGCACACTAGGGCCACATCTGGGATATTTCTAAAAACTGCAGAATCTGGGCAATAAATAGTAAGTTGCGTTATTCTGGTAAAACTTTGTGTTACAGAAAAAAATATATTACAAATGAATTTTGGCAAAAAAAATGAAATTTGTATATTTCCCCTCTACTTTGCTTTAATTCCTGTGAAACGCCTGAAGGGTTAAAACACTTTCTGAATGCTGTTTTAAATACTTTGATGGGTGCAGTTTTTAAAATGGGGTGTTTTATAAGGGTCTCAAATATATTGGCCCCTCAAAGCCACTTCAGAACTGAACTGGTCATTGAAAAAATAGCCTTTTGAAATTTTCTTGAAAATGTAAGAAATTGCTGCTAAAGTTCTAAGCCTTGTAACATCCTAGAAAAATCAAACGACGTTCAAAAAACAATGCAAACATAAAGTAGACATATGGGAAATGTTAACTAGTAACTATTTTGCGTGGTATTACTATCTGTTTTAGAAGCAGATACATTTAAATTTATAAAAATCATAATTTTTGAAAATTTTCTCACAATATTGGTGTTTTTCACAAATAAGCAATTAATTTATAGACCACATTTTTCCACTAACATAAAGTCCAATATGTCATGAGAAAACAGTCTCAGAATCACTTGGATAGGTAAAAAGCGTTCCAAAGTTATTATCACATAAAGTGACACGTCAGATTTTAAAAAATGGGGCTGGTCTTGAAGGCCAAAATTAGCTTGGTCCTGAGGGGGTTAAAATGGGACTGAAGTGGTTGCATCAGTAGGCTGTAACACGGTCATCTAAGGCTGCACATAATTTAACGGGACAGCAATTATGTATATTTATTTATGTAAACTGTGAAATTTTTATGTAAAATGGGTTGTCTGGTTTACAAAACCTATTTTCCAATAACATATTATGAAATTCTAAATTAATAAAGGGGGTCCCTACATTCAGAAGCCTCATCGATTAACCATAGCTTAGAGCAGCTACAAAGAGGGTCTCTTTTTCTGGAGGTCCGAGCATGTCCCAACAAGTCTATGCATTATACAGATGACCTATAATGACGGGATAAGGAGACAGACAGATGAGCCCTAATCTACCCGCCACTCAGTCCCTGCCTACTTGCACGACCCGTCCTAGGTGACGGCGTACAACTGGGCGACGGTCCCTACTCTCAATACGTGCACGAGAGACAAACAGACAAGGGTACACAGAAGCTAAGGGAAATGGGGCAGTTGCCCACAGCAACACTGCGAACAACAAGAGTAGTGAACGAGCCGAGTCAAACCAGGAGTGTACGAGGTACCAAACGCAGAGCAGGAGAGTAGTCAGTAAAGCCAGGGTCAATTTGAAGCAGAGGTCAGTAGTACAAGCAGGAACAGCAGAGCCAGGAAACCAGACAGAATCACAGGCAAGGGAAAAGCAGGAAATGAAGGTATAAATAGACCGAGGGCGGGAGCTAGCTCCGTCTGGCCAGGCTGTGATAGGTTCTCCCACTCCTCAGCCTACCAGCCTGAGTGGTAGCAGATGGAGTCACTCTATCAGACCTAGGAGCAGATGCAGACTGATTAACCACGGGCGTCGACACAGAATCTGTGTCTGGCATATCCTTTACATGACCCATTGATTTTAATGGCACTGTGTAATTCATAGGGTCACAGGCGTTCTAGCCGCTGAACCTGGGACTGTTGCCAGGTAGGGGTTAATGTAGTTTCTGTAGGAAGGAGAAGTGCAGGGCTGATCCCCCTCTTACCCCTCCTTTCTCTCTCTGTTCCCGGGCTTGAGTGTACGCCTATGGGTGGGAAGGGGGTTTGTTATGCTAATAGGGGGAGCTTATAAACTCATCACTCCCGCCGTACTTCCTCTTTGGCTGTGAAAATTTCCCGCCCTCCCTCCCAGGTTTACCGTGGTTGATGGAGGTGGTGTGTTTCGGTGTTTTTTCTTTTATACTTTGGTGATTGTTACATTTTGTGTCTCTTATTTTATGTCAATAAATAAATAAAGACATAACAACTAAAAAATAATAAGCGCATTCTTAAAAAAAAAACAAAAAAAAACAAACCATAACAAATACATAAGTAACTGCATAAGAACTAAAAAAATAAAAAATAAATAAACGTAAATACTGCTTTTATTTTCCATTTTGGTTTTGTTCCATGTTCAATGCTTGATTTGTCATGTCTGTTTATATCCCAGCTGGCGGGGTGTTAGTTTATTACCTACATGTCCTGAGGGATAGGCTGGCATTCAGGTTTTATTGACCTCTGGCTTAGGTCATTGAGTTTTTGGATAATGTTATTTATAGATAAAGTTATTTTATATTAAAATTAATCTAATTATTTTCTAAATAAAGCTGTGGCCGACCCCCGGGTCAACCCCACATTCTAAAGAAATTTGGTGTTAGTAATATTATTTGTACTTCTACTCTACACTTGGTTAGGTGGCTATATATACACACAGTCACTTAATTTCTTCTGTGATGGCACTGAAAGGAAATTAAAAACAAACAAGATTTGCTGGGGGTCCCAAGAGTGGGACACCCTGTGATCAGCCTTATTGTCAGAGCACCCTTCTAGCTAAAAAACATTGTCCAAAGCAAACAACTCCTTTAAATGATTGTTTTGATTATTATGCCTGTGTGGTTATTATATTATTTTTCATCATTGTAATACAAAAAATGATACGGTAATGTATAATAATGTAATGTATAATAATGTAAATCTGACATGTGGAGTACTCGTCTTGTAACATCTTACAGCTCAGCTCAGTAATTCTTTCCATTTTCCAGGAACCATTGCTTCCTGCCAGTGCTTTGTGTGTTGAGTCAATACATTTTTAATTATTATGTATGACATGACAAATTTACTTGCATTCTTTTTGTATTTAAAATGTGTGAGTTAATGCGGTGTAAAATATGGGCAGACTAGTTGCTGTGATATATAAAGATGTTCTCTTTCTCTGCCCGGGGGGCAATACACCGATCCTGTGTCATTATCGTTTATGACCAGTGAGCATGATTTCCAGAGCTCCCCTTCCCCCACTGCTGAATCTATTCATGTTGCCTTATTTTAGATGACTGCGAGTTATTTAATGCCCCCATCCCTGTGTCACTGCCCTCCCACCTTGAAAAAAACCCCCTGCTGTTTGAAAAATTCAATTGCAATGTATTTTGTCCCCTGAGCATAAATTTGCTTTAAGGGGAAAGAACAGTCTGCTCGTGGATTTTCATGACTTAAGATTTTTCCCGAATATTACAAAACCCAGCAAGAGACTTCAAAGCGGAAAGACAAAGGTTCTCTGCTGAAATCACAACCACTCGGCAATGTGTTATTTCAGTTCTTCATGCTTCTTTTTTTTTTTTTTTTTTTTACTTTTCTCATTTCTAGAATAAAATGTTTGAAGATGGTAATGTGTTTGTTTCCCTTTTTCAATTTAAAAAGATAGTGGATTACCGGGGTCCTGTTGTGCAGCACATTATGAAGGAACAAAAATGTTCATAAAAAACCCCACAGAATGATGTCATTAGCTCGGGCATTGAAAGTCCACAGCACAGGTACTAAGGGCTCATGTACACGACCATATTATGGCTCCATATAACCTCTGAATTGTACAGAACCGTAATACTGCACCTATAGATGTCTATGGGTCCTACTGTTCCTGCATATGCCTGTATAAATCCCCCCTCCAAATAAATTGTAGCATGCTGCATCGGACACCATATTACTAATGTATTGAATTGGTTAGAATATCTTCGAGATACAGTGTAAGAAGGCATCCTACAGCAAAACAGCCGTAAAAGCTTTATACTAATGAACCATGGGGACTTCGTTCCCCACAAAACTAGTTCCATATATATGGATCTGTACAAGAGGCCTGAAGCTGGCATTAAACACAATGCACACCATTGTGTCTATTCCTAATCTGTGTCCAGTACCTGATTATACAAAATAAAAGCTGTACAAGTAGGCACCAGCATCCTTTCGTGTCAACTTTTCAGTTTTATTTTTCTACGTTTTACCACGGACTGCAACAAAGAAAAGCACCAAAGTGTGCGGTCTAAGGGTATCTTCACACGCAGTGTTTTACGGAAGAAGGCCGGTCTGTATACTTTTCTGTCTGGATGTGATGCAGGTTGGGTGGCTTGTTTATGAATATACTGTTCATATATACAGTACTGGGGACAAGTTGTGCCTTTGATTGTGCTCGCATATTTACCGGTTATGTAATATAGGCCCACTCATGGCCATCTCTAGCACCAGGCAGGGGGTGCAACCGTCTGGGGAACTGATGGCTGGGAGTGCTGAGGGGCACGGAAAAAGGACTTCAATTTCACTGCTCCAGTGCCACTGTTATAGAGACGGCACCGGCGTAGAGAACAGTTATGCAGTGCAACCTCAGGGACGTGTCCCGGCAAACGCCGCCCAATCATATTTAATTGTATACTATTGAATACTGTGGCAGAGCAGGAAACTATCCACTTCCTGCTCTGCCATTCACTAGGCTACAGGCCACGTTAAGCCTTCTGCCTGCCGGCGCGATTATGTTATTGGATCGCACCGGCCTACGCAAGGATCCCGTCTCGGCGCATCATAGGCTGCAGGACTAAGGAGGCTGTGGAGCTTTTTTCTTCGCGGAAACGGGTCTAGGTGAGTATAAATATTTTTTATTTGTATGGGGGGCACCCGGGCAATATCTACAGAGGGGCTGTGTGGCACTATCTATAGAGGGCTGTGTGTGTCACTATCTACAGGTGGCTGTTTCCTAGTTACAGCTACTTTTTTAAAGAAACACATTAAAATGATTGTCCAGGATTAGAAACAGCACCACTCTTGCGTATGAGCAATGTATGTGATTTTAGTCTATCTTTTATACACAGGTGCTTGCTATGATCTTATTATTAATGTTGTAAACATTATTTGATTTTGGAGAGGGGGTGATGTATCTTCCTATTGGCCAAATTTCCTAGAAACTGCCCTGGCCCCACTCCACATTTTCGTGCATCTATGTACTTTACTACTACCATTCTTATGTACTGCACAGGTAGTCTGTTTTCCGTATTAGTGTATGTTATGCTCTGCCTTTTAACATTTTTATATGTAATGTCCAGTATGAATTAATAAACATTTTTGAATATTTAGATGCTTTGCCTGACAACACCTGTGTTTGTAGGTTGCGTGTTATGCACAGGATATGCCATAAATGCATGAAAGGTGCAGGTCTCACCCTTGGGCTTATGACACCCATTCACGGATTTCGTGCAGCCACTGTCCCCACTGCAGCGAATGAGAGGTGGTTGCACTTGCATGTAGCCCTCTTAATTGAAGTCTATGGAAGTTGTGGAAAGAGCTTTTGGCTCGGCTGTTTTTTGTAATTCCCATAGATTGTAATGGAGGGGGCCACATGCAAGTATGGAAAACCCTCAGTTAAATGCAGTCAGCACAGCCACACACCAGGGCGTAACTAGGAAAGACTGGGCCCCATAGCAAACTTTTGACTGGCCCCCCCCTCCCCTAGGTGCCACACTCAGCCCCCTTATAGATAGTGCCTCCTGTAGATTGTGCCATACTGCCCCCTGTAGATGGTGCTGCACACCCTGTAGACAATGCTACACAGCCCCCCTTGTAGATTGTGCCATACAGCCCCCCTGTAGACAATGCTATACAGCCCCTCCTGTAGACAGTGTCACACCCCACTTGTAGATAGTGCCCCCCACCTCCCCCTTGTGCCATACAGCCCCCTCAAAGATATCGCCATATTCTACAGGAAGAAGCACGCTGGATTCATCGCCTCAGTAGTTTGAACCCAAACGGCCTTAATGAAGGATTTTCCTTTTGTAGCCTTTCTTTGAAACATTCTCATGCCTTCCTTATCATAATCAATATAACATTTATCCTGCATTTTATCATAAGATTTCTTGAAATACTATAAACCTGTATAGGGGCAACTCATTATATTATAATTGTGTCACATCCTTCCCTCTACAGATATCTTGTATTAAAGTCGGAGTATTGTTATTTATTCCTTATCTATGGGTTCACTATATACTATCTTTAGGAGAATTATCTCCACGTGACTAGAAGCCTCTTTGGTTTATTTGTTCCCTGAGCAGGGCATTATAATATTTGAAAGCTCCTTCCCCTTTCTTGCTAATTTTTCCCTTTGTTCCAGGAGTAGGGACTCTGATTCTGTATATATGTTTCAATCCGAACACTAAGTCTGTGCATATACGCTATACACTCATCATTCTACCCATCGCTTTGTTCACCTATAGGAAGTGTTTGAAGATGCGCAGTACAGTTATTTCTGATGTTTCTAAGTCCTCTGACATGCTCATTGAGATTCAATTCATGGAGTTGGACGCACACTTTGCACGCGCTTTTGAATGGCTGCATCACGCCGGTTTCTTATTGGACATTTGGTATGTCCATTAAGCAGGAAATGGGGCTCGTCTTTCTAACACCTTTCATGATGGCCCACCTCCTCCTACGCTATTGGAAGCTTATAAAGAGGGGCGTTTCTTCGGAGCGTGCTCATAAATCCCTGAAGACGCTACGCAGCGAAACATCTGGGGGGGGGGGCTTTACTAATCTTTTAGCTCAATGTTACTTCATCTGGCAGTCACAATAGATTACTCAAATGATTTAGTCGCTGACACCTATTCGAAACTTCTTGGTGTGGTCTCTACCCAACCATAGTTATATATAGTAGTGTCAGTGCTCACACTCTATCTGCCAGAACGCATTGTGATGTTAAATTTCATGTAATATATCCCTTTTGGTATTGAATAAATTTATTTAAATTAGTTTAAACAGTTTTCAAGTAGTTGGGGGAAAAAACAGGCTTTCATTGCGTTTGGCAATTTTTTGGTGTCTGGTATTGCAGCTCATCCAAATTCAAGAGGATAGAGCTTGGATGCAATACCATACACAACCTAAGGACCAGAGTGGCACTGTTTCTAGAAAAAAAAGCAGGCCCTTTTTCCTAATACTTGAATTTATTTTTTCTCATGGAGAGAAGCTCTATTTCCCATAATTGACACAGAGCAATATTTATACAATTATAAAATGAATTAAACCTATACTTAGGGCTTTTAATTGTATTTTTTAATAATAAAAATGTGTGATAAACACTGCTATGATTTCAATGAGCACGGATTATAATAGAATCCTTTATAGGATTTAATGCATATTTAATATGTCTTGTTGTTCTAATGTTGCTATAGAGCAGTGGGATACTAAGTTATCGCTTTATAAATTGCATCCAACAATCTCCACCAAATATATATTATAGAGAGCAGAGAATTATAACCAATTAAGATTTTCTCACACATAAAAATTATCTGAACCGGTTTTATTTTATTATTCTCTGTGTGAATTATTAAAAATCTTCAATTTTGTATTTGCTGTGGGCTGTAAGTTATCGTCTCACTGCTGCTATATTTTAGTTAGAGTTTCTTAATGCCCTTTACTGCTGAAACTGTGGCTACACAAAATAATTTGGAAAATGGAAATGAAAGGTTATTATTTTGGCAAAGCATACAATTAATGTGAGAACAGAAAATATGAACTACTACTATATCTATCTGTAAGGCCCGGTTTCCACCCGAAGTCCTTGGTCTCAATCCGTCTAACATTTCAATAATTAATTCAGGGGCAATAAGCTTGGCACTGCATTGATTAAAAGAGTGGGAATCATTTGTACAGGAAAAAGGGTTCCCACTATTACATAGTTACATAGTTACATAGTTTGTACGGTTGAAAAAATACACATGTCCATCAAGTTCAGCCAAGGGATGGGAAAGGGGAAGTAAAAAATTTCTACACATAGGAACTAATATTTTTTTGTTCTAGGAAATTATCTAACCCTTTTTTTAAAGCCATCTACTGTCCCTGCTGTGACCAGCTCCTGTGGTAGGCTATTCCATAGATTCACAGTTCTCACAGTAAAGAAGGCTTGTCGCCTCTGCAGGTTGAACCTTTCTTTTTCCAGACGGAGGGTGTGCCCCCTTGTTTTTTAAAGGGGGTTTTACATGGAACAGGATTTCACCATATTTTTTGTATGTGCCATTCATATATTTATATAAGTTAATTATGTCCCTCCATAGTCGTCTTTTCTCAAGGCTAAATAGGTTTAGTTCTTTTACTCTTTCCTCATAACTTAGATTCTCCATGCCCCTTATTAGCTTCGTTGCTCTTCTTTGTATTTTTTCCAACTCCAGGGCATCCTTTCTATGAACTGGAGCCCAGAACTGGACTGCATATTCTAGATGAGGCCGCACTAATGCTTTGTAAAGTGGCAATATTACATCCCTGTCCCGCAAGTCCATGCCTCTTTTGATACACGACAATATTTTGCTGGCCTTTGAAGCAGCTGATTGACACTGCATGCTGTTATTTAATTTAGGATTTACAAGTACACCCAGATCCTTCTCAATAAGTGACTCCCCCAGTGTAGCTCCCCCTAGGACATATGATGCATGCAGGTTGTTCGTACCCAGATGCATAACTTTACATTTATCTACATTAAACTTAATTTGCCAAGTGGACGCCCAAACACTCAGTTTGTTTAAATCCGCTTGCAATTCACAAACATCTTCCATAGTCTGAACTATATTGCATAGCTTGGTGTCATCTGCAAAAATAGAAATAGTGCTATTAATCCCATCCTCTATATCATTAATAAATAAGTTGAATAATAGTGGTCCCAGCACTGAACCCTGGGGTACACCACTTATAACTGGGGACCATTCAGAGTAGGAATCATTGACCACAACTCTCTGGATATGGTCCTTGAGCCAATTCTCAATCCAATTACAAACTATACTTTCTAAGCCTATAGTCCTTAATTTACCCATTAGACGTCTATGGGGGACAGTGTCAAATGCCTTTGCAAAGTCCAAAAACACTATATCCTCTGTCTAGGCTTCTGCTTACCTCTTCCTAAAAACAAATCAGGTTGGTTTGACAGCTTCTGTTCTTTGTAAAACCGTGGTGGCTGTCACTTATAATACTATTTATTGTCACATAATTCTGTATATAGTCCCTCAATAGCCCCTCAAACATTTTCCCCACAATTGATGTTAAGCTTACTGGTCTATAACTACCCGGCGAAGACCTAGAGCCATTTTTGAAAATAGGCACCACATTTGCCCTGCGCCAGTCCCTTGGCACTATACCAGTCATGAGAGACTCTCTAAATATTATGAAGAGGGGAGACAGAAATAACTGAACTAAGCTCCTTAAGAACTCTAGGGTGTAAACCATCTGGTCCCGGCGCCTTGTGTACATTTATTTTATTTAATTTAGCTTTCACCATATCTACATTCATCCAATTCAGCATATCAACTGATATATTAACAGCACTGGCACCGGCTACATCAGCTGCTCTTTCTTCTGTTCTATATACAGAGCGGAAGAACCCATTTAGTAACTCTGCCTTCTCTTGATCCCCTGTGACCAACTCCCCATTACCACTATCTAAGGGTCATACATGTTCAGACCTTGGCTTTTTTGCATTTATATGCTTGAAGAATTTTTTTAGGATTTGTTTTACTATCCTTGGCCACCTGCCTTTCATTTTGTATGTTTGCTGATTTTATTATCTTTTTACAGATTTTATTTAGCTCTTTATATTTTACAAAGGCTACAGCTGTACCCTCAGATTTGTATTTTTTAAATGCCCTTTTTTTTGTCACGTATTGGTCTTTTTACAGAAGGTGTAAGCCATGTGGGGTTTAATTTTAGTCGTTTATACTTGTTACCTGTAGGAAATATAGAAAATGAAATCCCTGCTATACTCCAGAATAATGTTTTTATAGTGATCATCATTAACGTTCGACAATCACAGTGGTTATCGGATTGAAATAATTTGTTAGCAAGCCAAATAACCCCTTCCCGCATTTTCACGTACATGCACGTCGGGGAATGCAGCCTGTTCGCGCATTCCCATGTGCATGTACGTGATGGAGATCGCGCGGGCACAGAAGCTGTGGCCGCGCGATCGCCGCGGGAGCCCGGCTGTGACTGACCGCTGGGCTCCCGCTGCAACTGCCGAGATTGAAGAAATCTTCAATCTCAGCCGTTTAACCCGTTAAATGTCGCAGTCCATAGCGACCGCAGCATTTAATTTTATTGACAGAGGGAGGGAGCTCCCACCTGTCACCCATCGGCGGCCCGCGAATGCGATCTCAGGCTGCCAACGGGTTGCCATGGCAGCCCGGTGTCTAACAAAGACCTCCAGGCCTGCCCTGGCTGTAAGCCTATTATGCCATGCCAGAGGCATGGCATAATAGATTGCCTGTCAGTTTCACACTGACAGGCAATAATGCCTTGGTATACTAAAGCATTATATATGCGATCAGCGGATCGCATAGTGAAGTCCCCTGGTGGGACTAAAAAAAAAAATGTAAATCAGTTAAATAAAGTTTGTGAAAAAATAAATAAATAAATTACAGTCAAAATCAAATAAAACTACTTTTTTTGCCCAAAAATTGGTTTTATTTAGTAAAAGTGCCAAAACAAATAACACATACACATATATGGTATCCCCGCGATCGTAACGACTTGACCAATAAAATGAACACATTAATTAAACCGCCGGATGAACGTCGTCCAAAAAAACCACAAAAAACAACGGCAAAATTCTCTCTTTTCTCCCATTCCCCCACATAAAAAATTAAATAAAAGTTGATCTATAAGTCCTATGTACCCCAAAATAGTACTAATGAAAACTACACATTGGCCCGCAAAAATCAAGCCCACATACGGCCACATTGAAGGAAAAATAAAAAAATTGCGGCTCTTGGAATGCGGCGATGCAAAAACAAGTAGTTTTTTTCTAAAAGGCTTTTTATTGTGCAAACGTAGGAAAAACATATAAAACCTTGACATATTTGGTATCCCCGCAATCGTGCCGACCCATAGAATAAAGTTAACATGTTATTTATGCTGCATAGTAAACGGCGTAAATTTATACCGTGAAAATTAATGCTGGAATAGCTGCTTATTTTCAATTCTCTCCTAAAATAAAGTTAATAAAAGTTAATCAATATATTATAAGCGTCTAAAAATGGTAGAATTACAAAATACAACTCGTCCCGCAAAAAACAAGCCCTTATACGGCTATGTCGACGGAATAAAAAAAAAGTTACGACTCTTGGAATGCGACTGTGAAAAAACAAAAAATAATCCTTGGTCATTAACGTGCAAAATGGCCCGGTCCTTAAGGGGTTAATGATAGCCAAAATGTAAAAATATACATATATGAGAGCAATAGCCAAAGTTTGGTAATTCCATTTTCTTTTCTTAAAGTCAAATTGCTATTTTTCTATTCAGTTACGGTGGCCATTTTTGAAAAAGTGACTACAGGAAGGGCAGCCATATTGGATATCACTCTTACATTAAAGGGGTTGTCCAGTCCCTAAAAATTGATAGCCATCATTATCTGATGGGTCGGACTTTAACACCTGGGACCCCTGCCGAGCAGCTGTTTTGAAGGGGGTGAAGCGCTCGTACGAGCGCTGCTTCCCCTTAATTTTAACTTGCTCACTGTGAATCGTAGTGAATGGGAGAAGAAGGCTGCAATACCTGTGAATCACCGCTACATGTGTGTCGACGATTCACACTACTCAGGGGGTGCAGTAAGGAGGATCTGGGGACTCGGGTCCCCCATCCTCAAAATCAGTGGTGGTTCAAGCAATCAGAAAATGATCACCTACACTGTGGATGGATGATAATTAAAGGCTTTGTACACCTTTGACATGGGTTATTTTTTATTAATTTTTTTCTTAATACAATTGGGCATTAGTGTGATTGGTGCAACTTCCTAAATACATTTCATTAAAAATTACTTTTACTTTTTGTGATACAGCTGCTTTGTATTCTATATACAGATCAGCTGTATCTTGCACTGAATCCTCTGTCCGTCAGGTCAGCGGCACTGACGGATTCAGTGTCAGCGGGTTCTGTGTGTCTCCGACACGCAAGATCGAGCTGTTATTAATCACATACAAGTTCATAACTTAATTGTGATCGATTACGGGTGAATCCTGCATGTCCCACGTACCTGATGGATTCAGGTCTTAGATAACTATACAGCTGCTTTGTATATGGGATACAAAGCAGCTGTATCTTAAAAAGTAAAAATAATTTTTAATAAAATGTATTTAGGAAGTTGCACTAATCAAACTGATGCACAATTTTATTTAAAAAAATAAAAATAAATAAACGATGTCAAAGGTGTAATAACTTTTAATGTTTCAGGGAAAATCCCTTTAATTTTTTATGTGGATTATATCTATGTATTAAAAATAGATTCATGATGTTTAGAATGTGTGGCTAAATTATACAACATGACCAAAGTTATTTAAAAAAAACCAAAACATTTATTTCAGATTTTTTTTAGATAAAGCAATAACAAGTCGTTATAGACATCAATAAACATATGAACAAGAAAAGTAAAACTATAAGAAACTGATTGCTTCCAAACACATCATGGTACAAATAGTAAAGACACAATCACAAGCATGCTGATTACCAGTAGCCAGTGATTATGTCTTATATATCAACTAGAAGGAAAACCTCTATATAGTATACATACAAATACACATACTAATACACCCTGCCGGTATATATATTTAATTCAATTCAATTTGTAGGTGAAAGTGTTTCATGTAAGGCGCAACAAGCTGCCCAAACCCTATGAAATTTATTGTGGCATTTTGTTGATAGACCACCTTGAAATAAGGAATATTATCATTAATTAATTTAACCCACATTGGTCTAGTAGGGGAGGATGGGACCATCAAGCGTAGTGTAATTGACTTGCGTGTCATAAAGAAGCACTCCCTGATAAAGATCCTCTAATGATGGGACCAAATATCGTCATTAAAAAAAATTTAGAGCTGTAAAAGAAATATTTTGAGACAACATAAACAAGGTTATTAAAGGGTTCTCCTTCCACTTCTAGCAGTAGAACTCCAGTTATTTCCATGACTTCTAGTTCTCTTTCGTTAGAACATAAACTGGTTCCATATTTTGACATTGAGGCTTCACTCCATTTGTATATTGGAAATTTTCGGCAAGAGAACATGCAAGGGCAGGACCTGATAGCATTAGGCCTCCAACACTAGAAGATTCTATTTTACCATATTTTTGAGAGATAAATAAATGTGATATAAAGAATTATGTGGTAACCATAATTCTTTGTGGTAGTGGAACCCTATGTGTGTTTTATGCAGAGCGTCCCTTTAATATAAGCCCAACAGACAAGCTACTGTGGGTTGTAAGGCGGTGTTTACACATTAACATCCCCCGATGGACATCCAGATAATTTATTATTGGGATTATGGTCTCAGCACTGCGTACTATAACTACATTATGAAGTAATATGAATAGTACCTTTATTATTGTACTACTACTATCATCATCATCATCATCATCATCATCAATCATTAATCATCATCACCCAAAAAGTACCAGTGTTGAAGCACTATTAACGCAGGAATCTGCACTGACTGACCTCCCCATTCATGCCATAGCTCATATGTTCCAACCTGACCTGCCCTTTCAAAACTACCCTGCCCAAGCTGTATTTTACTGCCAAAGCCACTGATTTAGTATTCAGCTCACCCACCCCCCAAAAACAATCATGCGTGTGACCACCTGTTCTACTCTTACAAAAACTTTGCCTACTGAGTAACCCTTCCTCAATGACCAAAACAATGATAAGACAAAGGCAGACCGCGGTGTTAACCGGATAAATTAAGTGGTAAACAATGAGGCGTTAGGGCCCGTTCACATCAGCGTTCGCTTTCTGTTGATGGTTTCCGTTAGAGCTTTCCGTTGGAGGAACCCATAAACGAAAAGGCAAATGGAAACTATAGCTTCTGTTTGCATTACCATTGATTTCAATTATACGGTTTCTATTGCTAATGCTTTCAATTTGTCTCCGTTCTGTAAGGTTTTCTGTGTTTTTTTTAACAGAATCAATAGTGCAGTCGACTGCGCTATTGATTCTGTAAAATAAAAACTGAAACCTTACCGAACTGAGACAAACGGAATCCAGATCTATGAAAACTGTGGTAAAATAAATTAAATTTTATATATATATATATATATATATATATATATATATATATATATCTGTTCACATCACCGTTCGCTTTCCGTTCTGGGGTTCCGTCTGAGGTTTCCGTCAGGTGAACCCCGCAATGGAAAGTGAAACTGAAACCACAGCTTCCGTTTCAGTCGCCTTTGATATAACTGGTGACGGAAACATCGCTAATGGTTTCCGTTCGTCACCATTCCGGCAGGTTTCCGTTTTAACGATGGAATCAATAGCGGAGTCGACTGCGCTATTGATTCCGTCGGAAAACCGGAAACCTGCGGGAATGGTGACGAACGGAATCCATTAGCAATGTTTCCGTCACCATTGATATCAATGGTGACGGAAATGGAAGCTGTGGTTTCAGTTTCACACCCCCCACCGTTGCAGGGCTCACCCGACCGAAAACTCAGACGGAACCCCGGAATGAAAAAGCGAACGGTGATGTGAACATGCCCTTAATATTCTATTTTAATTCTAGTTTTACATGTTGCTATTATTTGAGTACGTTATAACAGTTTGTTTTGAGCACTGTATGGCAGAATTATTTATGCAATTACTGTAATTACTTCGATGTCATAAATAAATTAAGTAATTACATTCATTTGTAATTACTGGAAAGCTTTTGATATAGAGATATTACACTCAGGGGTATTAAAACTGTGAATAGGGCTTTAGGCACAGTTCACACTGCAGTTTTGTTGTATTTTTTTCAGTGGACAACAGAAAGTATACACATGTTACATAAACATGAAAGAGATTTGCAAACCTTGTGTGTTTTAGGTTTTGTTGTATTTTTTAACACCAGAGAATGCTAATTCATTGTAATTTCCCATAGAACTGAATAGTGGTTACATCGTAGCATGCTACGCTGCTTCTGTAACTGCCATTCACTACTATGGGAGTTACGGAAACAGAGTAGCTCAGCGATTTACGCTGTTTCCGTAACTCATCCATGTATTGCCATGTATTGTACCAGCGATCTAATGATCGCTGGTTCAAGTCCTCTAGGGGTACTAATAAAATGTGTAAAACATAAAATTAGATACATTCTCAATAGTGTAAAAAAAAATGTAAGCAAAAAAAATAACTTTACCCATTTTTCCCCAAGCACTATGTAAAAATAATAAAAAAATTTGTATCGCTGCATCCGTAAAAGTCCGAAACTATTACATTATAACATTATTTGACTCACACGGTGAACGACGTAAAAAAAAAGCATAATTAATGCACCAGAATCGTTGTCTTTTGGTCACCATAGCGCTAAAAATAATTAAATAAAAAGTGATGAAAAAATCGTATGTACCAAAAAGATGGTACTAACAAAAACTACAGCTCGTCCTGCAAAAAATAAGACCTCACACTGCTCAAACAGTGGAAAAATATAAGTTATGGTTCTCAGAATGTGGTGAAACTGAACAAATTATTTTTTTTAATCAATAGTTTTTTCTTTGCAAAAGGAGTAAAATATTATTTTTTTTCCGATTTTCTGTGGTCTAAAACCTGGGGGCATCTTATAGTCAGGTGCGTCTTATAGTCCGAAAAATGCGGTATGTCTTTGTGCTGCAACACAATTTTAACAGTGTGAAAAGTGTGAACCTGTTCTTATATTTTTTACCCCCAGTTTTGGTTTAAATAAAATTGGACTCAAAAACTGCACAAAACTACAAATTATGAGCTGGGCCTTTGAATGCAGGCCCAAACAGTGATTATAGCAGTTCAAGCTGTAACCACAGTCCTATTCTGGGTCACCAAATATATGTGCTACATTGGTTGCAGAGCTTACTGTCACATCTAGGCCCCAGTACCTGTGGGGTTCCAATGGCCCCTTTGACACAGTACTATAAATTGCATGTGATACTTGGGGGCTGTTTAAGATTACAATGTGCCCAGGGACTTTAAAGCGTACCTAACTTTTCAGGTGACTTTTCAGAATAAGCTGTCATATGTGTGAACATGAGGAATAACACGATATCTGGCCATTATATGACTTGTATGTGGCATTATTTAGCAGTTATCCCCTCTGCACGGTCTGTCTCTAATTCTCAGTTGTCTCTGATCTAGTGGTGGAGCCTAACTGCTGTCATGTCTTCTATATACTGCACACATAGAAGAGGAGAATCTTGCTCTCCTATCTATACACTATACATGGACATTATACAGCAGTAATGAGCAGTGTAGCTGAGAGTCCAGCACTGGGATGACATCGAAATGCTACCTGTGTGTCTCTCTCTGCTCCTACTAGCTCCCCCTGCTCACCCCTCACCCCTCCATAGACTTACATGCAGTTGTTGCTGATTCCCTCTCTCTCTGCTCCCTCCTCGTGCTCTTCCCTCCCCTGTCCATAGACTTGTATAGGCAGGCAGTGAAGTGACACCCCCCACCTTTTCAGTCGGTCTGTAACCAGGGACAGACTTTTCTTGACAACAGGAGGTGGACAGCATATTACAGGAAGGGAAGACTTCACGCAGATTTGCATGTAAAAAATTACTACATTTTAATAGTAAATTACAAAGTTTTTCTATATCAGGTATACTATTAGATCAGCAGAAGTTGTTTGCAAAATGAGTGTCCATTTATGTCCCACTTCTCCCTATATGTAAAGTTAATGTTGTACATATTTTTATGTGTACATTTTTTTCTTTAGATCTATGAAAATTGTGGTAAAATAAATTACATCCTATTAAGGCTAGATAAGGCACTGAAAATTGTATCTAGTGATTATAAATTATTGTAATTAGTCATTTATAATGGAATACTATATATATCTATACAATTTCAGCCTCCCTAGCACTATGTCAGTGACCTTTTATCAAACAATGATGTCCATTGTTCAGAAGTTAATATTCGTTTTTAATTCTAGTTTTACATAATTTTTCATATACATTATTAATAGACTTCTGCCTTTTGTGCCTGTTTTGTGCCTGCAGACTGATCTAGAGACATGACTCTCATTAAAAACAATGCCACTGGGTGAAGAGGACAATGCCAAAGTGAAATAAGCATGGAGGTTTCTTTCATAACGGTCAAGATGCTTCGGCAAACAGGACTGGAATTTTGGATAATTTGTTACTTATAATGTATAAAGAATGTAAATACTATCATTGTTTATGTCTTATAAACCATCAACTTTGCAGGGTACCAGTCCTAAGCTTGTGCCATGTTCGGTGCTGCCATCAGTGCATTAATTATGGATTTAAATAGCAGCAATGAGGATGTGGACATTGATAGGAACAGTGACTTGGACCTGAAGAATATACTGATGTCAACACTGAACCAGCAGTCACTACAGCAGGAGACGTTATCATAAAATAATTACCTGAGACGACCTCATGATAGGTGGCTTGTAAATGAAATTGCTTATTACACAGTTCTGAATTTATTATTTTTTACCTATTGCTTCCACATTCTTAAAGTGTACCTATACTTTAAAAAAACTTTTGACATGTCATAGTGACATGTCAGAAGTTTTGATTGGTGGGAGTCCAGGCACTGAGACCCCCACTGATTGATAAAATGAAGCGGCAGAAGCGTTCAGGTGAGCGCTGTGTCCCTTAATTTTTGCTCGGCTTTCCTCAAAAAGCCGAGTGAGCGGTGTGTGGGCTCAACAGAGAGTCTATGAGTCCGTGCACTGCTCGCTCGGCCTTCCGAGCAAAGCCAAGAAGAAAGGAAGAGGCACAGCCCTCACCTGAGTGCTTCTGATGATTCGTTTTAGTGATCGGTGGGTGTATCAGCGCACGGACCCGCACCGATCAAAACTTCTGACATGTCATTTTGATATGTCAAAAGTTTTTTGAAAGTATAGGGTACAATTTAAGGGACTTTATATTGAGGTATGTGGGAGTTCTTCTTTGGTTTAGGAAATCTATTTTGAAATACCTTATCATAGAATCCTGAATTAATAGAGGGGCTGCATCATTCAGGCCCTTTAATCTAATTTAACTTAATAGATAAGGAGGAAAGAAGCTACAAAGTCTCTCTCTCTGGAGGGCCTGACATCAGTGCATTACACGGGCAACCCATTGATTTCATGGGGAACTGTTTTATGCTTTATTTCCCCTGTAGTGATGTTGCAGGAGAATTGAAGATTTGCTGCATTTACTATAGAGATGTTATGCCTAGGAAGCTATAAATAAAATAAATGTACAATACTACAGATGTTTCCTCATTTACTTTCTATTTAAAGCTGACATAACCTGAGATGTATGGCAGGATGCCTCCGATGGAGGACATCCATCAGCCTTTAGTCGCCCATAGACTCCCATGTTAAATATCACAGCCATTAAGTAAAAATTTTTATACTTTAACCCCTTCCCGCTTTGGCCACTTTTGACCTTCCTGACAGAGCCTCATTTTTCAAATCTGAGATGTTTCACTTCATGTGGTAATAATTTCGGAATGCTTTAACCTATCCAAGCGATTCTGAGCTTTTTTTCTCATGACACATTGGAGTTTATGGTACTGGCAAAATGTGCTCGATACATTCAGTATTTAATTGTGAAAAACACCAACATTTTGCGAAAAATTGCAAAAATTAGCATTTTTCTCAATTTAAATGTATCTGCTTGTAAGACAGGCAGTTATACCACACAAAATTGTTGTTAATTAATTCCCCATATGTCTACTTAAGATTGTTTTTTGAACATCCTTTTATTTTTCTAGGACGTTGCAAGACTTACAACTTTAGCAGCAATTTCTCACATTTTCAAGAAAATTTCAAAAGGCTATTTTTACAGGGGCCAGTTCAGTTGTGAAGTGGCTTTGAGCGCCTTATATATTAGAAACCCCCAATAAGTCACACCCCATTTTAAAAACTTCACCCCTCAAAGTATTCAAAGCAGCATTTAGAAAGTTTCTTAACCCTTTAGACATTTCACAGGAATTAAAGCACGGGACACATGTGCAGACCAGCGTGATGCAGTGATGTCATCATGCCAGCCTGCGCAGGGAGTCTTCCCAGCACGTTATAGGCAGGGCCCATTCTAGCTTTTCTGCTGCCTGAGGCGAAAATTGAAATGGCGCAACCCAGATTTTGTTTGACATCCCCCTGGCTGTTCTACATCACTACCAGCCTCCTCAAACTCTTGCGAATGCACCGTTGCCTTGTACTCCCCTGGCATGTGCGGTGTAGCGATGAAGCCAGGCAGAGTACACCACGCTGAACGGTGCATGCCCAAGTAGTACAAGGCAGTGGCGCATCCAAGAAAGTTGTATCAGCCAGGGGGATGTCAATCAAACATGGAAAGGTGGGTTTAGAGGCAGGACTATGTGACTCTTCAGGATAGCGGCACCTCCCCATGACCGTTTAATGAGTAATTAGCATATAATGTGCACCATTTTAAGAGTTGATTTTATAGATTTTGCTGCATCTGAAAAAAACATATAGGAGAATGTTCGGAAATATTGTCAGGTCATGTATTACCGCATGGTGGCGGTTCAAGAGGTTAAAACTACCAGACAGGTTCCCATTAAATATACAATGAATTGAAAACAATTCCATCGGCCCCGCAATTTTGTTATTATAAATATATCCTATATAATTACAGCTCCAGAACTAAGCTCATACATATATACGGCACGAGAGCCAAGCTCAATACCTATATACATATAGCCCACTCTTGTAGATAGTGCCCTACATAAAGGTCCCCCTGTATATAGTGCTCCACATCCCCACATATAGACTCCCCTGTAGATAATGCCACTCACAGTTTTATTATACTGTATGCCAGGGCCGCCATCAGGAATTTCAGGGCCCCCTACAGCTAAATTTTCGGGGCCCCCCTACCGTGGCACCGCCTGTTAACGGTACTCCGTCCAGTACTATATCATGGTACCCAGGGCCGCCATCAGGGGGGGTATTAGGGGTACTGATGTGAGAGGCCCGGCCAAACCTAATTGAAAGGGGGGCCCGGCAAACTGCCGCGACTTGCCTTTGGTAGAAAAAAAACAGGCCCCTGCAATGGGGCCCGTTTTTTTCACCAAAAGAATGTCATGAGCTGCGGGCCCCCCTTTCAATTAGGTTTGGCCGGGCCTCTCACATCAGTACCCCTAATACCCCCCCTGATGGCGGCCCTGGGTAGCATGGGGGCCGTCAAACACCGCCGCCCGTGCGACCGATCACGCGCACCCGCAAACTCCCGCGCATGCGCACCGGCGACCGCCTGGAACCGCGCACCGAATTTTGAGGCAGATTTTGACCTGCCCACACTATCTTGCCGCGTTTTTTGCCTGCGGCGATTGAGGACAGCAGACAGAAAACGCAGCGAAAAATGCATTTTCTGCCTCCCATTGATTTCGATGGCAGGTCAGAGGCGGAACCGCGGCAAGAAAGGACGTGCTGCTTTTTCTTTTTTCCGCGACTGGCGGTTTTGGAAGTTGTTTGGTGCTGATTCTGACGCAGTGTCCGAGTCAATATCAAGGGCCAAAAACTCTGTGAACTGTGCCTTATTGTTAGGGCTTATTCAGACGAACGTGTAATACATCCGTGCAACCTGCGTGATTTTCACGCGCCTCGCACGGACCTATGTTACTCTATGGGGCCATGCAGACTGTCAGTGATTTTCACGCAGCGTGAGTCCACTGCGTAAAACTCACGACATGTCCGATATTTGTGCATTGTTCGCGCATCACGCACCCATTGAAGTCAATGGGTGCGTGAAAATCACGCCCAGCACTTCCGCAGCCGTATAAACTATGAATGAAAACAGAAAAGCACCACGTGCTACAAATAGAGTGTCGTAATAATGGCGGCTGCGAGAAAATCACGCAGCCACGCATCATACGCTGCTGACACACGGAGCGGTTATGGACCTTTTGCAAGCGCAAAACGCCACGTTTTTGCGCGCGCAAAAAGCACACGCTTGTGTAGATCCGGGCTTAGGGTAGGAACACACTAGGCATGAACGCTGCAGATTTTATGCAGCACATTTTATTGTGGATAATCCGCAGCGTATTACAGTCGCAGCAGAGTGGGTCAGATATGAACAAATCTCATCCACACGCTGCAAAAATAATGGACCTGCCGTGTGGCTTTTGGCTTTTTAAGCCGCAGCGTGTCAATTTATTCTGTGGAATCGCTGCTCCTCTGAAATGCTGCGGTTCTGCCGCAAAAATCACACATGAGAAAAAAAAAAAAGGCACTTTTTAAAATTTATAAAAAAGTTTAGACTTGCCCCGGCCGTAGTCCTGGTGACGCGATCCTCTATTCTTAGCGCAGCTCGGCCTCCTGTCATGACGTTTCATCCCATGTGACTGCTGCAGCGGTCACATGGTCTACAGCGTCATCCCAGGAGGCGGGGCTACGTTCAGAAGAGAGAGACGCGTCACCTAAACTACGGCCGGGGTAAGTCTAAACATTTTTTTCCCTGCAGGATTCCCGCAGCGGACAAGCCTCACGAAACCTGCGCCACTATTTGGTGCGGTTTTGCTGGCAGAATTCCCTGCGGCTACCGGGGCGGATAAGCTGTGTAGTTTTACTCAGCATATCCGCCTAGTGTGTCCCTTATGATGTCGCTCCTGGAGCTGCTGCCGGTCTCTAAATAGGCAGTTGGTCCAGTAGAATTTGGAATTATTTTTTTTTGTGAACCAGCTTAAAAAAATACAAAACTTTTGTGTTAGGGCCTGTTCACATCACTGTTCGCTTCCGTTCCGGGTTCCGTCTGAGGTTTCTGTCGGGTGAACCCCGCAACTGAAAGTGAAAGTGACAGCACAGCTTCCGTTTCAGTCACCATTGATCTCAATGGTGACGGAAACATCGCTAATGGTTTCCGTTCGTCACCATTCCGGCTGGTTTTCGGACGGAATCAATAGCGTAGTCGACTGCGCTAATGGTGATGGAAACGGAAGCTGTTCTGTCACTTTCACTTTCCGTTGTGGGGTTCACCCGACAGAAACCTCAGACGGAACCCCGGAGCGGAAGCGAACGGTGATGTGAACAGGCCATAACACAAAAGTTTTGTATTTTTTTAAGCTGGTACACAAAAAAAAATAATTCCAAATTCTACTGAACCAACTGCCTATTTAGAGACCGGCAGCAGCTCCAGGAGCGACATCATAAGGGACACACTAGGCGGATATGCTGAGTAAAACTACACAGCTTATCCGCCCCAGTAGCCGCAGGGAATTCTGCCAGCAAAACCGCACCAAATAGTGGCGCAGGTTTGGTGAGGCGTGTCCGCTGCGGGAATCCTGCAGGGAAAAAAAAGTTTAGACTTGCCCCGGCCGTAGTTTAGGTGACGCATCTCTCTCTTCTGAACGTAGCCCCGCCTCCTGGGATGACGCTGTAGACCATGTGACCGCTGCAGCAGTCACATGGGATGAAACGTCATGACAGGAGGCCGGGCTGCGCTAAGAATAGAGGATCGCGTCACCAGGACTACGGCCGGGGTAAGTCTAAACTTTTTATCAATTTAAAAAAGTACCTTTTTTTTTTCTCATTTGTGATTTTTGCGGCAGAACCGCAACAGAGGAGCAGCGATTCCACAGAATAAATTGACACGCTGCGGCTTAAAAAGCCAAAAGTCACACTGCAGGTCCATTATTTTTGCAGCGTGTGGATGAGATTTGTTCATATCTGACCCACTCTGCTGCGACTGTAATACGCTGCAGATTTTCCACAATAAAATGTGTTGCATAAAATCCGCAGTGTTCATGCCTAGTGTGTTCCTACCCTAAGGCCGGATTCACACGAGCATGTGCTTTTTGCACGCGCAAAAAACGTGGCGTTTTGCGCATGCAAAAGGTCCATAACCGCTCCGTGTGTCAGCAGCGTATGATGCGTGGCTGCGTGATTTTCGTGCAGCCGCCATCATTATGACACTCTGTTTGTATGTTTGTAGCACGTGGTGCTTTTCTGTTTTCATTCATAGTTTATACGGCTGCGGAAGTGCTGGGCGTGATTTTCACGCACCCATTGACTTCAATGGGTGCGTGATGCGCCAACAATGCACAAATATAGGACTTGTCGTGAGTTTTACGCAGCGGACACACGGACACACGCTGCGTGAAAATCACTGACAGTCAGCACGGCCCCATAGAGTAACATAGGTCCGTGCGAGGCGCGTGAAAATCACGCACGATGCACGAATGTATTACACGTTCGTCTGAATAAGCCCTAACAATAAGGCCCAGTTCACAGAGTTTTTGGGCCTTGATATTGACTCGGACGCTGCGTCAGAATCAGCACCAAAAAACTTCCAAAACCGCCTCCCATTGATTTAATCTGAAATCAATGGGAGCCAGTCGCGGAAAAAAGAAAAAGCAGCACGTCCTTTCTTGCCGCGGTTCCGCCTCTGACCTCCCATCGAAATCAATGGGAGGCAGAAAATGCATTTTTCGCTGCGTTTTTTGTCTGCTGTCCTCAATCGCCGCGAGCAAAAAACGCAGCAAAAAAACGCGGCAAGATAGTGTGGGCAGGTCAAAATCTGCCTCAAAATTCTTTAAGGAATTTTGAGGCAGATTTTTTTTTGCCTGCAAAATACTGTGTGAACAGGGCCATACATAAACAGCACTTTGAGATAATTTACTCACCGTGTCAGAAGAGCTGCTCCCACTCAAGTCCTCTTCCGGCGAGGTCTTCGGTCCAGACGTCCAGTCCTTCACCTCCAGCCAGGCTCCAGGTAAGTTTTGTCCATGTGTGTCCGCGGCTGCGCGCGCTTTGTTCGCGGGTGCGCGCGCGGCCGATCGCGGGTGCGCGCGCGGCCGATCGCGGGTGCGCGCGCGGCCGATCGCGGGTGCGGGCGTTCGTGGGTGCGCGCTCGCGAGTGCGCACGCGCGGGAGTTTCCTTGTGCGCGCGATCGGGTGCGCGCGCGCGGGCGCACTGTTTGACGGCCCCCCATGACGAGGGGAGGGGGCCCGCAGCAGCAGCAGCAGCTCACGACATTCTTTTGATGAAAAAAACGGGCCCCATTACAGGGGCCCGTTTTTTCCTACCAAAAGAATGTTGCGGCAGTTGCCGGGCCCCCCTTTCAGTTAGGTTTGGCCGGGCCCCTCACACCACTACCCCTAATACCCCCCTGATGGCGGCCCTGCTGTATGCATATGAATTACTTAAAACCACAGGTAGTTAGCTAAAAATGAAGTAACCCTTTAATAATTAAACACCGACACATGACTTCTTTGAAAGTGGGGTTGACCCGGGGGTTGGCCACAGCTTTATTAATTTGAATAACATGTTATTAACTTTATCAAAAATACCAACTCCTAATGACCTTAACAGGGGTCAGTGAAAATCCGTATTCCTGCCTATCCCAAGGACATGTAGGTAAATACCCCTTAAAATACCGCCAGCTGTGACAAAACAAATCATACAACAAAATAACACCAACAACTAGAATGTCAGAAAGAAACAGAAACAATCAGCGCATGGAAATATAAACATCAGTCAAATGCAACCAAATTATGATTCATAAATAATCGTTTTGTTTTTTTTGGTACATTCATTTTATTTATTTAGTTTTTTACATATAAATATAATGTTATATATATATATTTATTTATTTATTTTTATTTATTTTGTTACATTTTAGTTTTTGTTTTAAAAGCAAGAACAGCAAAATAAATAAATCACAAATAAAATTCAAAATCTACAGAACAAAACCCCAAAACCACACCGCACCAGCAACAGGGAGGGAGGGAGGGAAAATTTCAGCCAAAGAGGTAAGTGAGGTGGGGAAGGGAACAAACGAAAAGCGGACGCAATATCAGACTTAGCCATAAGGGCGCCTGCCCCCGCCCGACACACCAAATCAACAGCCCGATCAAAGTAAACATACGACACTGCCGCAATTTCGCTGCTAATACTGTCAGGGATCATTACCATGTATATTGTTTGAAAAATATTATCCTGGAATGCAAAGAGGAGTGTGCAGAAGAATGTACAGGAGAACGTACAGCTGAGGAGCCAATGGGACTTAAGCAAGTCCCACATCTCTAGGGAGGGACATGTGTCTTTACGCTGTGTGTTTCTTTGTTCTGAATAAAGTTGAGTTCTCTCCTTGTCTGATCAAGGGAAGCTGTGTACCAAACATCTTTGGCTGGTTTACTTCTTTCCAGGCATGCCTTCAGCTTTCAATTTACAGAGGTGGTTATTCGGTGTGAAATACGGACTTGACAATACCATCATTCACCGACCTTCCTCTAGGATAAGAAAGATGATGAATGAGGCGAAATTTACCGGGCTCCTTCTTAGGAACCACGCCGAGCAGGGACACACGAAGGTTAGAAAAAGGCAAGACCGAAAACGGATTGGCCATCCGGCCGAACTCGACTTCCTTCGCCACCTTATCCCTAATCGCATCAGGAAATTCAAAAGCCGATTTCAAATTCCGCGACAAAACCGGGGTGCCCTGAGCCACAAACGGAGTGAAAAAACCATAACAAAAACAAACCCTAAGCAGGGCGGCCTCCGCCTTCTTGAGATACCGGTCTATCCACGGGAGCATCACAGACATGCGCACCGCTGTCCTCCCCCGACCAACACCTGCAGGGCCCCCTGACCCTCCGGGAGCATCTAATGGCGGAATGGGGTCCAGCACAAGTGGAGCACTCGTGCTTGAACTTACAAGACGCGTAAAAGCAGCAATGCCCTTCGTTAAAGAGCCAACATGCACCCGCTCTGCGCATTCCCCCGACACCCCCGCTAGCCCCCAACCCAGCGGGAGAGGAGGAGGCGGGGGCGGCCGGCTGAGAGGGCCGCTGAGACATCATTAAACGCAACCATACGTTGGTGGCTTTGGTATCCCACCCAACATCCGGCCTCTAACCCAGCCGCCTCCGGAACTCCTCATCGTATCGCCACCACGCAGTTCCGCCATGAGATTTATACGCACTGAAAATAATATCCAAATACACAAACAACTGACCCGCATAATCAGGGCGGCTGTAAAGGATCTGCCAGGCACAGCTTCGGGGTTAACTCCCATAATTAATCAGTCAGCACCTGAATCTACATCCCTGAGACTGACTCCAGCTTCCACCACTCAGGCTGGCAGGCTTAGGAGTGGGAGAGCCTATCGCAACCTGGCTAGACTCAGCTAGCTCCCGCCCTCGGTCTATTTAAGCCTGCCCTTCCTGTCCCTCGGTGCTTGTGATTCTTTTCGTGTGGTTTCCTGGCCCAGCTACATCTCCTTCTATTTTGATCCTGCTCCATACAGACCCTGGCTTACTGACTACTCTTCTGCTCTTCGTTTGGTACCTCGCACACTCCTGGCTTGACTCGGCTCGTTCACCACTCTGGTTGCTCACGGTGTTGCCGTGGGCAACTGCCCCTTTCCCTTGCTTGTATTCCCTTGTATGTTTGTCGTGTTTGTCGTGCACTTACTGAGCGCAGGGACCGCCGCCCAGTTGTACCCCGTCGCCTAGGGCGGGTCGTTGCAAGTAGGCAGGGACAGAGTGGCGGGTAGACTAGGGCTCACTTGTCCGTTTCCCTACCCCCCGTCATTACAGCGGCACTGACTAAACACCCCCCCTAAAATCGCAAAGGCCTGCAGCCAATTCTTATATTACTTCATAACCCTAGGCTTGCTCAGAACGCCCCGCTCAAAATGGCGCTCCTTATGTACTGTCGACGAATCGACCGACAAAAGGGACCAAATATCAATATATTGATTTTTACCAATTTTATCACGAACCTCACCAGACACATGAGCTCCCAAAGGCGAAACACTACAAAAATACGTATCTCTGAAAGCGGGCACTGCAGGTGTCGAAGGGGACGTAGAAGCCTCAACCATGGCCTTAGCAACTACAGCCGTAGGAGATGGAACAACAGCTAACAGAGATCGCACAACAGACAACAAATTAGCATCAGACATGTTATTAGTATTCCATGCCCGGAGGCAGTCAGACTCACAATGGCCAGGAGAAGGCATAGCAACTGGAACAGCTGAAGCCGCCACCGCGGGTGCTGGCACTGGAAGCGCAGGGGGCCCAGCCAAAACAGGTGACGAGGACCTCCGACTCCCTACTGAAGAGCGTCGACTATGAATCCCATGGCCGAACCCCGAGAAACATCCGAGGAGTAGGAGTCAGAGGGAGACCGCCGATACCTCCGAGCCCGCCGCCTGCTGGAACGGTGGAACCGACTGCGGAGCGAACCCTGGCGATGACAGGACAAGGACCTAATACCGCCATTCCTACCGGAAGGAACCCCAGACCAAGCTCCGCCATCCCACAACAAAGAACTCGGGCCTCCGGACGGAAGCACTGGGAATGGGGTTACCACTAAAGCGGGAGGGGCCACCACCTGTCGAACCGGCGACCTATAGGGACCCAGTGGGAAAAAGATCTCTGACCCCTCATCTGACCCCTCATCCTCGGGCGGTGAATGGTCTAACCACGCCCCACTAAACTGCTCTACCTCTCTATCCCACTGGGCAGAATAACCTACCCCTCGCTCCCCCTCACCTTCAGCAGCCAGCAGGAAGGGGACACTTCAGGAAGGGGAAGCAGCTGCAGCTGCAGACACAGAGGCCGAGGCTAACGCCCGCATAACAGAACCCTGTCCAGATGAAGGGCGGGGCCTAATCCCCAACCCGGAGAACACACGGGCACAAGGGGTAGGAGGAATGACATCCCCCTCTATGGACCCCGGCATCGCTGAGACCAGCGGGGGAGGGGTGGAACTACACGTGGCCCCGGAGCTGAAGGTCCGAGGCCGCAAACTACCTGCGTCAGAGGGAGACAGACGGGCGGGCAGCCGAGAGGTCCGAGCCGAGCGTCGCCTGCCAGATGATGAAGGGGCAGATATGACAGTCGCATCCCGAAGGAGCGACTGCAACTACTCACTCCCTTCTACCGCCAGGGCGCTCTGAATAGCCCTCACAAGCTCCTGCCGGTCCATGAAAATTTCAGCCAAAGAGGTAAATGAGGTGGGGAAGGGAACCTATATACCTTGCTGAATCAACCTAAAACACCCCCCCCTTCCCAACCCTCTGCCCACCTCAAAATAGCTGACTCACCCTGCACAAAAAAGGAGGGAGGGAAAACCCTCCCCCCCTGCTAAACTACCTAACCTTTTATCTTAACACTTTAGACCAGCAACAGTCCCAGTCTCAGCGGCTAATACGCCTGTGAGCCTTCAAGAAAAACCAAAAACTTTACATACTCACATGATCCCGTTCCCGTGCTGTCCGGTGGAAATGCAGACATGCTGTCTTCTGGCAGGGCAGAGTGACTTGCCCCGTCAATCAGCGCCTTCAACAGAAGCGGCGCGATGACGTCATTGTGCCGCTAGTGTCGTTGAAAAGCGCCGATTGGTGGGACAAGTCATTTTGCCCTGCCAATCAGCGTCATTGTAAGGCGATGAATGGTCGGGCACGGAATGAGCCCGGCCATTCAGCGCTAATGCATGTATTTGTACCTGCGTGCTTTATACGCAGGTACAATTAGTGCATGAGGGGGTGGCAGCGGCTGGTTTCAGTGGCGGTACCGCCCCCTCAGAGAGGCAGCAGCAGCCTATGATATTTATTTGTATCTATGTCCAGATGACGCAGATACAAACGAATGTGGCTGTTGCTAGCACCGAGGCCCCCTCCAGTGCTAGCGACGCCACCGGGCAGGAGAGGGCCCGTGCCGCCCGGGCCATAAATTGTAGACAATAATGAAAATAAAAAAAAAGATTCAAAGAGTAACCATGAAACCCTACTAAAGAATAACGGGGACACAGGAGATGGTGTTTAATGGTCTTATGTCAGAGATACTCTCCTATAGAAGCAAAGCTTCTATAGGAGAATGGCTCTGTAATTTAAAATATGGCACCAGAAAACTGGATACTTATGCCACAATTGGTTTCAAGTCTAACTAAACTGAGGTGCAGAATCTAAGAAATTTCCCCATCCTTTATCCTAAGACCCCAGCAAAAGAGTATGGTCTTTACCTATCTCATTTTCAGGTTGCAATCTCCGGAGTAGTCACCGATTGGCAGCAGGTGTGCTGCAGGAACATCTGGTTCAGGAGTCAGGCAAGAGTCAGGGGTTGTTACAGGAAGAGCGGACAATGATGCAACAATCCTGAGGAGAAGACAGAGACATAACCAGGAGACAAGACAGGGGTCAATACTACAAGGTGGTCAAACTACAAGTACCAGGCCACAAAAAAGAAGGAGCGAGACAATCGCGTATTCCAGAGAAAAGGCTAAAATCAGGATCAGGGTCATGGAAATAACAAGCTAGTGATAAGGAATGTACCTCAATACACAGGCAGAGGATCCATGCAGAATCTGACGCCAGACGTGGTGTCATCAAAGCTGCTTGTTGTCATTGATACCGATGCAGCCGGCTTCTGTGAGCAGGGTGCTAGCGGCTGCAAGTGGGAGAGCGGCGCGGGAGCGGGACAAAGTGACTACAGTAACACTACCATATTACTGTGTAAAAAAAATCAGAGGTATATGATGTGCCTCATTATGGCTATGAGGAAAGATTGTAGGAGAGACCAAAAAGTAGAGATGGAGGCAGCACTCCTTTTTTTTTTACCTTTGCAACGTTTCATCTCATGAAGAGCCTTTTTCAAGCAGTTTAACAGTGCACATATGCAAATAGGCTACTTTGACCAGGCTGTGTTTTCTTCCTGACCTATACAAGCACACTGCATTCCCATTTGAGAGATAGGGCATAGTTGCCTTCAGTTAATATGGCACTTGGAGTCAATAATACTCCACTGCTCCTGTAGGAACTTAGCTGTAATTTTTAGACATGCCCAATTGATCTTGGAGGACGCCGCTTTGAGCGTTTTGGTAAGACATTCACATCTGTGGGTTGTTTATGCTTAGGGATGAGCGAACTTATGAAAAGTTCGGTTCGGCTAATTCGCCGAATTTCACGAAAAAGTTCGATTCGGACCGAACTAGTTCTGACCGAACCTGTAATTTCCGTGCGCCATTCATACTTACATTCCTCCTGTCCGGCCTCCAGTGATGACGTTTCATCCATGTCACCGCTGCAGCCAATCACAGGCTGTAGTGGCGGTCGCGCATGTCACGTGACCGCCTCTGCAGCCAATCACAGGCTGCAGCGGCCTCTGCAGCCAATCACAGGCTGCCGCGGCCTCTCAGCGTCATACACTCCTCAACATCTGCACGCTCCTCTCCTGAAATATTCTGTGCTGGTGTGAACTCTGCTCTTACCATTACGTAGCTCTCAGTCTGTTACCTCTCCTCCACTCCTGTCCTCAATAACACCTTCACATGATTGGCAAGTCACCACGTAATGGTAAGAGCAGAGTTCACAGCAGCAGAGAGTATTTCAGGAGATGAGCACGGCCGGGCATGGCCGGCCACGGGCAGCCGGTCGTTTTTCCGAGCCGTGCTCCCATTATAAAGTATAGGAGAACGGCCCGTAAAATAAAAAAAATAGAACATGTTCTATCTTTTTAACGGCACTGGAACCTTCCCGTGAGAAAACGGGAAGGTACCCGTGGCTAACAGAAGTCTATGGGCCCGCTATTTTGGGTCGTAATTACGACCCGTAATAACGGGTGTTTTTACGGTCGTGTGCATGAGGCCCCGTAATGACGGGTGGCTACATGTGTGCACCCGTCATTACGGCAGCGTTGCTAGGCGACGTCAGTAAATAGTCACTGTCCAGGGTGCTGAAAGAGTTAATTGATCGGCAGTAACTGTTTCAGCACCCTGGACAGTGAATTCCGATCAGAATATAGAGTAACCTGTAAAAAAAAAAGACGTTCATACTTACCGAGAACTTTTTGCTTCCTCCAGTCCGGTCTCCCGGCCATTGCCTTGGTGACGCGTCCCTCTCGACATCCGGCCCGACATTACTGGATGACGTTACAGCCCATGTGACCGCTGCAGCCAATCACAGGCTGCCGCGACCTCTGCAGCCAATCACAGGAAAGAAGGTCGGACTGGAGGAAGAAGAGGGACTCGTCACCAAGACAACGACCGGGTACGTATGAAATGCTTTTTATTTTATTTTTAATCAGCAGCCTCTTTTCTCTATCAGTGATTGATAGAGACAAGTGGCTGCAGATTTGTATAATATTTTTGACCGGGTTCGGTCAAAACGTGTTCGGCCGAACCCGGTGAAGTTCGGATTCGCTGCGAACCGAACTTTTCCCGATGGTCGGACCGAAACCGGGTTCGGTTGTCCCGGTTCGCTCATCTCTATTTATGCTAATCCTAACGCTTTAGCATTATGGATATTTACATGGTGATATGAATAGTATTTCTGCACTGCTTTTTATAACTTTTAAAAGTATGTGCTTTGTCTGATATGCTTTTACACTTTATATACTATTGTATTCACAATATTTTGTACTTTATTTATTGATTGATGTGATTTATTGATACAGTTACTTGCCATATATACAGTATTTATGGTATATGTGCTTGAGAAAGGCTTTTCATGAGCTAAAACTTTGCAAAGGTGAAAATAAAGGATCATTCACAAGGAGTGCTGCCTCCATCTCTACGTTTTGGTTGCTGTAAAGGGACTACAGATCTGGTCTTTTGTAAGCATTTATCTGATCTTGTGCTGCTGTTCTCTTGCATTTCTATGATTAGATTTTAGGCTTTCTATGATTTGATTTCAAATTTTCACAACTACCGCACAATGCTCAGAAGAATATAACCATTTTTTTTAAAAAGGCCGGCCTCTATGCAACTTGCATAATAAAATGATTGCAGATTTTCATCTGAAATGTAAGATACTGTAGATGTATATACCTTTAACCCTGTCTAAAAAAAAAAAGCAGAATACATCACTATTTATGTCTTTCCAGCCAGGCTGTCAGGTCATTGATCAGATGAACATGGGTGAACACAAAGTGATTGGGTGCTGGGGGTGTAATAAATCCACATCACTTGTCTGGGCTAAAAAGAATAGGACTTGCCATATTAGATTACAAGGATCACATACTGTCACGTCACTTTCTAGCAGGGTCATTGATAAGAAGAAGTTGTAATAGGTTTTCATGTTGTTCATTCATTCTCAGTTATAACGTAATTTATAAAAATGGACAAGCAAAGCATCAAGTTCAATGGATGGACTTTGCTTGCTATAGATCAGATGACACTTTACAAGTTGCTTCAATAAGTATAATCATGAATGTAGTGCCCACTGGTTCATATAGACATCCCCTGCTGTTGGGGTCAGATAACCACCTATAGGTGGCTCTAGAGACACAGAGTGGGAGGTTCCGATTATGGTGGATGTTAATCTACGGTCGTTGGCAGAATGTAGAGCACAGGTAGGGTGGTAGACAGATGAGGGAGGAAATGTAAGGAGGTGCAGCACTGTGGAGAGCTTTGTGGGAAGGAGTTATATGTTTAAATGTAATTCTAAATGGAATGGGCAACCAGTACAATGACTGGCACAGGATAGAGGCATTGTTGCAGTGGTCCAGTGCAGGGACTGGCGCAGGGTAGAGGTATTGGTGTAGCGGTTGGTCAGAAAGATGAGCCTGGCTGCTGATTTCATGATAGATTGCAGATGGACGAGTTTGGTGAATGGGAAGCCCGATTAGTAATGAGTTACAGTAGTCAAGAAGAGAATAAATCAGAGCAACAATGAGTTTCCACAGTAAGAAAAGGGCATATTCTGGAGATGTTTTTGATGTGCATGTTACATGAGCTTTCAAGTGATTGAATATAATGAGTAAAAAAAAGATCTGAGTCGAACTTAACCCCAAGACAGTAGGCGTGCTGCCTAGGATTTATGGTAGTGCCACACACTGAGATGGAGACATCAGGTTTAGGTAGGTTAGTAGATGGTGGGAACACAAGGAGCTCAGTTTTAGAAAGATCCTGTCTCAGATAGAGAGAGGACATGATGTTAGAGACAGCAGACAGACAATCACTGGTGTTTTGTGTTAGAGCGGGGGTCAGGGCCAGACTGGCCATCTGGCAGTTCTGGCAAATGCCAGATGGGCCACTGAGCAGTGGGCCGCCTGCTGGCCATCCAAATGATCAGTTTCGGCTCAGGTGGCAGGGTACAGCGTTTGTAAGGGGGCGGCCGGCACGGTAGCTAAGAACTGCCGTCCGACTGTAATAGCAGCTGTGATCTGTGCTGCTATTACTAAATCTCCCTGTAATGATGGGGTAGGGAGACAGACAGGTGAGCCCTAATCTACCCGCCACTCAGTCCCTGCCTACTTGCAAAGACCCGTCCTAGGCGACGGGGTACAACTGGGCAACGGTCCCTACGCTCAGTAAGTGCGCGACAGACAAACAGACAAGGGTACACGGGGCAGCTGCCCACGGAGACACCGTGAGCAACGAGAGTAGTGAACGAGCCGAGTCAAACCAGGAGTGCACGAGGTACAAAACGCTGAGCAGGAGAGTGGTCAGTAAGCCAAGGTCAATAACAAGCAGAGGATCAGTAGTTCAAGCAGCAGCAGCAGAGCCAGGAAACAAGCAGAGCAGAATCACAGGCAAAGGAGGAACAGGAAAGACAGGTATAAATAGAAAGTGGGCGGGAGCTAGCTCCGTCTGGCCAGGCTGTGATAGGCTCTCCCACTCCTAAGCCTGCCATCCCGAGTGGTGGAACATGGAGTCAGTCTCACAGACATAGGAGCAGGTGCAGACTGATTACCCACGGGCGTCGACACAGAAGCTGTGTCTGGCAGATCCTCTACACTCCCTGTGTAAAATCTCCCCATCGGGCCCCCCTTCCCCGCTCTTCACACAACCTCTCCTCCTGCTGCTGCTGGCGTTACTAGTCGGGACATGAGGGAGGGGGAGGGGAGACTGTCGGCGGGCTCTGTGCTGGGCTGTAAGCTGAAGTGCTGGAGAGAAGACCATCACCCCATCAACAGCTGAACTCCCTTCACAATTATCCTACACAAAAGTAAGTGCATGTTTGTTTACAATGTGTACTTTTTTATGTGCATAATGTGTGCATGTAACGTGCATATTTGTGTGTCTGTGATGTATACATGGGTATATATATATATAGTGTGTGTGATGTATATACACCGTGTTCCAAATTATTATGCACATTGGATTTAAGTGTCATAAACATTTAATTATTAATTTGCCAGGTGTGCCCAATCAAAGGAAAACTACTTAAGAAGGACGTTCCACATTATTAAGCAGGCCACAGGTTTCAAGCAATATGGGAAAGAAAAAGGATCTCTCTGCTGCCGAAAAGCGTGAAATAGTGCAATACCTTGGACAAGGTATGAAAACATTGGATATTTCAAGAAAACTTAAGCGTGATCATCGTACTGTGAAAAGACTTGTGGCTGATTCAGAGCACAGACGGGTTCGTTCAGATAAAGCCAAAATGAGGAAGGTTTCTGCCAGACAAATTAATAGGATTAGGAGAGCAGCTGCTAAAATGCCATTGCAAAGCAGCAAACAGGTATTTGAAGCCGCTGGTGCCTCTGGAGTCCCGCGAACCTCAAGGTGTAGGATCCTCCAAAGGTTTGCAAGTGTGCATAAAGCTATTATTCGGCCACCCCTAAACAATGCTCACAAGCAGAAACGGTTGCAGTGGGATCAGAAATACATGAAGACTAATTTTCAAACCGTGTTGTTTACTGATGAGTGCCGTGCAACCCTGGATGGTCCAGATGAATGGAGTAGTGGATGGTTGGTGAATGGCCACCATGTCCCAACAAGGCTGCGACGTCAGCAAGGAGGTGGCGGAGTCATGTTTTGGGCTGAAATCATGGGGAGAGAGCTGGTAGGCTTTAGGGTCCCTGACTTTGTGAAAATGACCTCTGCAAAGTACGTAGAGTTTATGACTGACCACTTTCTTCCGTGGTACAAAAAGGAAGAACCTTCCGTAGCAAAATTATCTTCATGCATGACAATGCACCATCTCATACTGCAAAGAATACCTATGTGTCATTGGCTGCTATGGGGATAAAAGGAGAGAAACTCATGGTGGGGCCCCCATGTTCCCCTGACCTCAACCCTATTGAGAACCTTTGGAGCATCCTCAAGCAATATATCTATGAGGGTGGGAGGCAGTTCACATCAAAACAGAAGCTCTGGAAGGCTATTCTGACATCCTGCAAAGATATTCAAGCAGAAACTGTCTAAAAACTCACAAATTCAATGGATGCAAGAATTGTGAAGGTGATATCAAAGAAGGGCTCCTATGTTAACATGTAACTTGGCCTGCTAAGTTTTTTTTTTATTGAAAGAGCTTTTGATTTCTGTAAATATGACCTCCTGATGCTGCAAATTCAACAAATGACCATTTTAGTTCTCTTTACAACCTTTAAAATGTTTTGATCTCTGTTTTGCATAATAATTTGAAACTGCATTTTGAGTGTTTTACTTCTAAAAAAAAATCTGTTATCATTAGGAGATTTGTTCAATAAAATGTGCATTATACTCCAACGGTTGATGGCTTGAAGATTATACTGACTGTCATTTGCATCGACTATTTAGGAAAATCAGCGAAAAATAACATTTGCATAATAATTTGGAATGCATTGTATAGTGTATGTGATGTGTACATGTGTGTGTATATATAGTGTATGTGATGTGTACATGTGTGTCTATATAGTGTATGTGATGTGTACATGTGTGTGTGTATATATAGTTTATGTGATGTGTACATGTGTGTGTATATATAGTGCATGTTATGAGTACATGTGTGTGTGTGTATATATAGTGTGTGCGATGTGCATATGTGTGTGTGTGTGTGTGTGTGTCTATATATATATATATATAGTGTATGTGATGTGTACATGTGTGTGTGTATATATAGTGTATGTCATGTGTACATGTGCGTGTATATATAGTGTATGTGATGAGTACATGTGTGTGTGTGTATATATAGTGTATGTCATGTGTACATGTGTGTGTGTGTGTGTGTGTGTGTGTGTATATGTAGTGTATGTCATGTGTACATGTGTGTGTGTGTATATATAGTGTATGTGATGTGTACATGTGGGTGTGTGTATGTGTATATATAGTGTATGTGAAGTGTACATGTGTAAATATAATGTGTGTGTATATAGTGTGTTTGATGTGTACGTGTGTGTGTGTGTGTGCGCGTGTGTGTGTGTGTGTGTGTGTGTGTGTGTGTGTGTATGTGTATATATATATATATATATATATATATATATATATATATATATATATATATAAGTGGAGAGCGCTATAGCTGTATTTATTTCACTCGTAGTTTAAATACTGCAGATTTTACCAATGGATTTAGTTGTGGTAAGGGCTCGTCCACACGCTTATGAATTGCTGCGTTTTTTCCATCCAGAAACGTAACAAATCGCATCCACACGCTGCATAACGTTTTCGAGCCAAAATTGACCTGTGGTGCATAATTTACAGACCGCAGCATGTCAATTCCCGCTACGGAAAGTGTGCAGAATTGCTGCGTTTTTCATAGGAGCCGTCTCCATCTTCTAACATTGAGAAAAACGCAGCAATTTATGCACCATTTTCTGCCGCAAACACCGCAGGAAATGGTGCGTTTTTGCCACAGCGGAAAGCCTTTCACTTTCAAACGGAATTACTGCAGAAATTTTCTGCAGCAATTCCGTTGTGTGTGGACAAACCCTAAATCCGCAGCACAAGGGCTTCTCCACACGTATTGGAATTGCTGCAGAAAATGGAGCGCATTTTGCGGCGTTTTTCTCAATGTTGGGGTATGGTGACATCTCCTCTGAAAAACGCAGCAATTCAGTCCACTTTCCGCGCAGGAATTGACATGCAGTACGAAAAATACGCACTGCAGGTAAACTTCTTGTCAGAAATTTTACGCAGCGTGTGGATAGGATTTGATAGGTCTCACCCACTTTGCAGCTACTGTATTCTGTGTATATTCCATCCGCAATTCCGGATGGAAAATACGCAACAATTCCGTTACGTGTGGACAAGCCCTAATGCAGTAGCAGCAGAGTGGGTGAGATTTGAACAAATCTCACTCACACGATGAGCGGGAAAAAAAGCTCAGAAATTGACCTACAGTCCGTTTTTTTAATCCGCAGCATGTCAATCGTATTTGCATAAACGATGCTTAATTGCAAAACAAATAGCAGATGTGTTTTTTTGCTGCGGAAATGCAGCAATTCCGATGCAAAAAATCGCAACTCAGGAAAATTTTTAATCTTATACATTTACCAGAATTCAGTTTTTTTTGTCCGGGCCGGCCTCCTGGGATGACGTTTCATCCATGTGACTGCTGCAGCCAATCACAGGCTGCAGCGGTCACATGGGATGAAACATCATCCCAGGGCTGCAGGATGTAGGAGAGAAGCGTCGCCATGGTAAGTATCCAATTTTCTGCTCAGTTGTCCGCACCGGCCATTGCTGGCTGAAAAACGGCACCACAATTTGCTGCGGTTTTTCAGCTGGAATTCCCTGTGGTGCACAGGGCGTATACGCTGTATGCTTTTACACAACGTATCCTATGGGATCATACCCGTACAGTATATATAAGGTTGGGAGAGAGAGGAGGCTGGCACTGCTCCAATGCAGGGAAAGACACAGACTCCGTATGCAAGTTTTGTAGCTCAAAACACGTGGAAATGCAGCTGTCAAAATGTTGCCGGCGGGGTGCTCATCGGTGGAAAACAGCACATGTATGTAATCTCTAATCTAATTTGATAGCTATCATCCTTGTCACATTATGCGTTCCCTCCCGTATGCACAATTTTTGAGATTGAGGAGAATAAACAATCATGATGACACATTTTTCGAACAATCAGAGGAACTGAGTCGGAGATTATCTAGACGGGGATATCCTTTGCATCTCATTGCAAAATCATTTGCACGCGCTAATGGGCAAAGTCAAAGATCGCTATTGAAGTCTTAGGGCATGACCACACGTGGCGGATTTCCTCCGCAACTGTCCGCATCAATGCCGCACAGAATCTGCGTTGCAGATTCTGCTGCGGATCTGCACAAAATGTGCAGTACATTGATGCGGACTAGCTGCTACGGACTGCGGGAAAAGTGCTTCCCTTCTCCCTATCAGTGCAGGATAGAGAGAAGCGACAGCGCTTTCCCTAGTGAAAGTAAACGATTTTCATACTTACCGGCCGTTGTCTTGGTGACGCGTCCCTCTTTCGGCATCCAGCCCGACCTCCCTGGATGACGCGCCAGTCCATGTGACCGCTGCAGCCTGTGCTTGGCCTGTGATTGGCTGCAGCCGTCACTTAGACTGAAACGTCATCCTGGGAGGCCGGACTGGAGACAGACGCAGGGAGTTCTCGGTAAGTATGAACTTATATATTTTTTAACAGATACATGTATATTGAGATCGGTAGTCACTGTCCCGAGTGCAGAAACAGTTACTGCCGATCGCTTAACTCTTTCAGCACCCTGGACAGTGACTATTTACAGACGTCTCCTAGCAACGCTCCCGTCATTACGGGAGCCCCATTGACTTCCTCAGTCTGGCTGTAGACCTAGAAATACATAGGTCCAGCCAGAATGAAGAAATGTCATGGTAGTAAAACCAATACGCTCCGCAGCACACATAAGATCTGCGGACTTCATTGCGGAATTTTGACTCTCCATTGAAGTCAATGGAGAAATTCCGCCATGAGTCCGCCACTGCTCCGCAACAGACAGAGCATGCTGCGGACACCAAATTCCGCTCCGCAGCCTATGCTCCGCAGCGGAATTTTACGCCTCGTCTAAACGAACACTGCTAAATTAAAGTGTAAGTCAATGGACAAACGGCACCGCTGCGGATTAACGCTGCGGAGTGTCCGCAGCGGAATTTAAGTGAAATTCCGCCACGTGTGAACCCAGCCTAAACGTAAGAGCAATATCTCTGATAAGGACAACAAACGATTTGTGCTGTCTTTTGCTTTTAGCCCGATGAGCGATGTAATACGCTCTGTTATTCATAATAATTGGCATCTGGTTGGGAATGATCCCTTGCTTACGGATGTCTCAACCAGACGCCCAATTATTTCTTTTCGTCGATGTCAGAATTTGAGAGATGTACTTGTAAACCTAAGATTCTCTTCCTGTACTGAGACATGAAATTGGTTAACAGCATCTCTACCTAAACGCAACTATAGATTCGGTCAATGTAGGTTTTGTAGTCTTCTTCTTCGTGCAAGGTACCTAAAATAGGGGGCTGCACGTTCTATGTAGATGATATGATCACTTGCAAAACGCAATTCGTTGTCTATGTGATCTTCTGCCCTTGCCAGAGGTTTTACATAGGCAAAACAATTCGCCAAATGCAAAAACGCTTCAGCGAACATGTCCGATCTCTAGATACAGGGAAGGGCTGCCCAAGATTTATGAAGCATATGAACGAGTGCCATGATAATAATTACCGGGTACTGCGTTTTGCAGGAATAACTCAAATCAAATTGGACCCATCAGGGGGAGACAGGCACTGCACCCTATTAAAAAAGGAGGCTGAAATAATTTTAAAAACTGAGGCACTGGGACCGCTGGGTCTGAATGACCGCAACGATCTCAGTTCCTTTTTAACTTGAATGTTGTTTCAAAGTTTTGAATAAATATTGTACTGAATGTACATTGTCATATTTTAGTATCTTGCCATTTACCTTTGTGTATCTTTTTGCTCTTTCTATGTTTTTGTTTCATTATCTTTTGTTAATGTATTATGCAATGCTCTTATGGAGCGTGTTATAAAAGGAGCAATGAGGAAGTGACGCATGAGCCTTGACAAAGCGCTTGTAGCGTGAAACGGTCGTTGGCAACCTCCACATCATTACTCACCGAGATCAACCCCAATAAACCTTTTTATTGCCACTGCGGCGAGTGCCTAGTATTTTCTACTTTCTTCGTACAGTATATACATATAGTAGCTGCTGTCTTACAATGATACAGCTGCAAACCATGCCAACGTGCTCCTTTCCCACGAGTAAGCGCAGTTTTCAAATGATTGTTAATGTCCATGCCGTTTTTTGCAAACCATAACAATCATTTGAAAACCGCACCGACTTTTGGTAAAACTGCATGTGCTGCGTGTCGTACTGGACGATGGTTGTTGTTACGATCTGATTGTTTGCATTAAAGGCTGTGTACCCCTTTGAAGTGAATTTATATATATATATATATATATATATATATATATATATAAAATATCAGTCAGTGTGTTTTGTGCAACTTTATAATTCGTTTTTATGAAAAAATATTTTTACTTTTTGAGATACAGCTGCTCTGTCCTGTATATAGAGCAGCTGTATCTTACTGTATAAGATTACTGTTTGCTGGGGCCCTGCATCTAAGCCCGCTATGTGGTAGGCTTAGATACAGGGCCCATCAGACAGTATCATGCATGGACATACATGCATACATACATACATACATGCCCCCATATAGAAGTTAGTCCGTTGTTGTTCTCCCATGTAAAAGTCAAGTGAGCCCCTAGTTTCTGCCCTGCCCCAGTTTATGCCCCCATGTGAAAGTTTTAGATCACAGGTTTGTGTCCCCGGCCAGTTTGGTGCCTTTGCTCCAATAAAAATAATTAAAACAAACTCACCTAACACGGTCCTGACACCCGTCACTGTCTTCTCACTGGCACTTGACTTGGCGCCGCTCACATCCACAATAACATAGCGATGCGGCGCAGTCGCACAGATGACGTAATCGCGTCAGCATGACATGAATACATCATCTGCGCCGCAACGTTAGGTCGTTATGGATGCGAGACGGGGCCTCCACTCTGCTCCTCTGCAATCTGGCGCCACGCACCACGGATGGCTACAGTTCGTTTAACCAGTTCAGGACTGGGCTATTTTGAGCCTTCAGAACCAGACACTGTTTAGACATTTTTAGCACGCGTTAGTTAAATGGCTATAACTTTTTTATCGTTTTTATATGCATCCTTTTTGCTATTTTAGAATTTTTATTCATAAAGTTTGAAAATAATAGTAAAAAAATAAGCTTTTTTACGCTTCAGCTATTTTTTTTTGTAATAACATAGTTTTACCCTAAAATAGACCTTTTATTTGTGATCGTCATTGTCTACCGTAAATTTTAATATACTACATGTCTATATTAGGGTAATTGGGTCAGTGCTAGCGTTACAACAATGATTGGCGGGGGCAAAGTTTTTTTTGGGGATGGGTATTTTATGTGTATTTATTATTAATTTTTTTTGCACTTTACTTTACTATTTTTTTATTACTATGGTCTGTCCCTCAAAGGTCAAAAAAGACCTTTGGGGAACTTTATATATATTTTTTTTCTTTCTTTTACACCATGTTTTTCCACTGTAACTGGAGCTGCACAGCAGCCTCAGTTACAGGGGAAATCAGCCCTCTCATAGTAAGACCCAGAAGCAGTCTGTCAGTTACGGCACCCGGTGATCATGTGACCAGTCACATGAACACCGGGACCAATAGAGACAGCGGCGTGGCCGCTGCCTCTATTCCTATACACAGCGTTCATTGAGCGCTGTGTACAAGTGATCAGAGAAGACAGAAGCAGCGAAAGCTGTTTCTACCCTCTCCTCAGGGTCCCCGGCAGTCACTGACAGCCGGAGACCCGACATTCAGCTACCCGATCGCGCGGGCAGCAAGTTAAAACCCGAGCCGTAAAAAGTCTATGGCTCGGGTTTTAACGACCCTGACCGCTGGCCGTAAAAACACAGCCAGCGGTCGGGAAACAGTTAAGCAGGTGGGCGGCGTAAAGCACCCAGCGGCCGAGTGGGCCCCTACAAGAGCAGTGGGCCCTGGCACTTGCCCGGGTTCACTGGTTGCTGACGCCGGCCTTGGACAGAACCCATAAACGGAGCCCCGACGCAGGTCTGAATGAAGCCTAATTATTACTGTATGATCTGTACAGATGATGGAGGGTAGTATTTTTTTTGGGTATAAGCAACTCCCAGTATATCATTACCATTGTTCAGGTCATACTGGAAGCTGCTACCCTGACAGTGAAAATTATCTCTGTACTGAAATGTTTTTGTACTGAGCTTGGTCCTGGTGCTGTATATATGTATGAGCTTGGTTATGGTGTTGTATATATGTATGAGCTTTGTTATGATGTTGTATATATGTACTGAGCTTGGTTATGGTACTGTATATATGTAATGAGCTTGGTTCTGGTACTATATATATATGTACTTAGCTTGGTTCTTGTGTTATATATATATATGTATGAGCACGGTTTTGGTGCTGTATATATGTACTGAGCTTGGTCCTGGTGCTGTATATATGTATGAGCTTGGTTATGGTGTTGTATATATGCAATGAGCTTGGTTCTGGTGTAGAGCAGATGGTATTGTTGCAATTCATTGTATGTTTAATCAGAACCTGTCTGGTAGTTTTAACCCCTTGAACCGCCACCATACAGTAATACATGACTTGACAATATTTACAAACATTCCCCTGTATGTTTGTTTCCGAGGCAGAAAAATCTTTCAAATCAACTTTTAAAATAGTGCACGATATATGCTAATTACTATATAAAGGGTCATCGGTCGGTGCCACTATCCTGTAGAGTCACACAGTCCTAACTGCAAGTCCACCTTTCTGTACTTGGTTGACATCCCCCTGACTGTTATACATCACTACCAGTCTCCTCCAACTTTCTTGGATGCGCCATTGCCTTGTACTCCATGAACACGCACTGTTCAGCGAGTTGTACTCTGCCCGGGTTCATCGCTGCACCGCGAATGCCAGGGGAGTACAAGGCAAAGGAGAAGGCTGGTAGTAATGTAGAACAGTCAGAGGGATGCCAATCAAGATCTGGGGGGGGGGGCGCCATTTAAATTTTCACCTCAGGCAGCAGAAAAGCTAGAATTGGCCCTAGGCGGCGGCGCCACTGAAACCAGCTGCCTCCACCTCCTCATGCACTAATTGTACCGGCCTTACAATGACGCTGATTGGCAGGGCAGAAAGACTTGCTCCGCCAATCAGCACCTTTCAACGATGCTAGCGGCGTGATGATGTCAACGCACCGCTTCTGTTTTTTAAAGGCGCTGATTAACGGGGCAAGTCATTCTGCCCTTCCAATCAGCGCCGCCATTCGGTCCCAGCAGACCTGCTCAGAAAAGAGCTGGCCTGCATTGACATAGGATGACGTGGGAACGGGATCGAGGTGAGTATGTAAAAATTAGTTTTTTTTTGGTCTTTTTTTTCCACGTGTGAGCAGCATTATCTACGGGGGGGGGGGGAGGAGAGCTATATGTGGGGCACTATATACAGGGGAACTATATGTGGGCCACAATCTACAGGAGAGGCTATATGTGAGGCACTATCTACAGGGGGCCATATGTGGGACACCATATGCAGGGGGGCTATATGTGGGGCACCATCTACCGGGGGGGGGGGGCTATATGTGGAGCACTATATACAAAAAAAATCCTCTAGAATAAAGAGCATGTACATTATTCTCGTGGAAAAGCAGTGGATTCGTTGGAGTTGGGGCTATCAAGAACTATTCCTCTTTTCATTTACACCTGTTTTAATAAATCTCCCCATGTCTTGTATAGATGAAAGGTAGTTCCATGTACCCCAGCCCAACACTGGTGGCTGCGTATGGCCTGTGGTGGGCCTGTGTGCTTAAAAATGCCAGGGCTGATTTTAAGTCCTAGTCCGGCCCTGGCGGGGGAGATGTCACGGATAGAAGTATATAGTCAGGTGTCATCAGCGTACAGATACTGTAGTACTGAAAGCCAAATCTATCTCAATTTAATTAAAAAAAATATGGTGAATGTGGCAATGAGAGATCATGTTTCGCTTACACAGCCAAATGAATGCAGATTTGTGTCATCAAAATCTTGTCCAAAGTAGAAAATCAGTCAGAAAGGGAAAAAACTGTCATGACAGGGTTAGTAGTGAGAGGCAGTTAGTTAGGGGTTAAAAGTAAAATTGGGGATAGAGTGAGACATAAAATAGTAAGGGATAGTTACATAGTTACATAGTTAGTACGGCTGAAAAAAGACACATGTCCATCAAGTTCAACCAAGGGACAGGAAAAGGGAAGGGAAACATTTCTACACATAGGAGCTAATATTTTTTTGTTCTAGGAAATTATCTAACCCTTTTTTAAAGCCATCTACTGTCCCTGCTGTGATCAGCTCCTGCGGTAGGCTATTCCATAGATTCACAGTTCTCACAGTAAAGAAGGCTTGTCGCCTCTGCAGGTTGAACCTTTTTTTCTCCAGACGGAGGGAGTGCCCCCTTGTTTTTTGAGGGGGTTTTACATGGAACAGGATTTCACAATATTTTTTGTATGTGCCATTAATATATTTATATAAATTAATCATGTCCCCCCTTAGTCGTCTTTTTTCAAGGCTAAATAGGTTTAATTCTTTTAATCTTTCCTCATAACTTACATTCTCCATGCCCCTAATTAGCTTCGTTGCTCTTCTTTGTATTTTTTCCAACTCCAGGGCATCCTTTCTATGAACTGGAGCCCAGAAGAATAAGAAAAGGGGGGAGTTGGTACCTGGCAGGTAGAAAGGAGAAGGAGCAGCCCGCCTGTCCACCTTCTGCAGGGGCTTTGTTCTAAGGACCATGACCTGCCTAGGTAGAGTCGTGTGTTAACCTTAAACCATACTATCCCCCATCCCCATTTAGTAACGACACATGACACCGAGGTTGGATGTGAAATGGCCACAGCAGCCGTTTATTAATTTCACAGTTTTATAAAAACAATTTAAATCCGAAACATTCGGATAACTAGTTAGGAATCCACCAGAGAATTCCTCCTAATAATTCACATGACCCAACATGGGTCATAACATTAACCCGAGCAGAGGAAGTCCTTGAAGCCCCCTCAGATAGTCCTTTTTAAAGAACACACCGAATTAGCCATCTGCAAACCACCAATTACCTCCAGCCGTAAACCAGCTCGGAAGCACCGTTCACCTCTGCAGATGGCTCCAACCACTAGAAGTCCACTTCAAGGGGATAACACCCGATGAAGCCCTCCAGTGATATACCGACCACTAGAAGTCCACTTCAAGGGGATAACACCCGATGAAGCCCTCAAGTGATATACCGACCACTAGAAGTCCACTTCAAAGGGATAACACCCGATGAAGCCTTCAAGTGATATACCTTCTACCAGAAGACCACTTCAAAGGGATACCACCCGATGAAGTCTTCAACCATGTACCTTTTTTGGGGGACGCATACCCCCGATGCGACCCCCCCACCATTTTGTACTGACTGGCCTCAAGGACTCCCCCCGCCAGCTGCCATGACAACAGAACCTACTCCGGAAAAAAGAAAACATGTTAAATAAGCACACAAAATAAAAACACAACGCTCATAGCCAGACGTACATAAGACCTAAAGAGTAACAAAACAAGGGTGGGAGGGTGGGAGCTTTGCTTACTGTGTGTTACTCCTCCCGCTGCTTCCGGCTCAATGCCGAGAAACAGCGGGAAGCACAGCAACGGCCCACCCCGCCCCCCTTAACTCCTCCCCGTCCCTCCTTCAGCTCCTTCAACTTTCCCTGACCTCGTAACATTAACCCTTTCCCTACCAGGACGGTCATGTCGGCTTCCCTTAAGCCTGCAGCTGCGTCCAGCCTCTTCTTGACCTGCCTAGGTAGAGTCGTGTGTTAACCTTAAACCATACTATCCCCCATCCCCATTTAGTAACGACACATGACACCGAGGTTGGATGTGAAATGGCCACAGCAGCCGTTTATTAATTTCACAGTTTTATAAAAACAATTTAAATCCGAAACATTCGGATAACTAGTTAGGAATCCACCAGAGAATTCCTCCTAATAATTCACATGACCCAACATGGGTCATAACATTAACCCGAGCAGAGGAAGTCCTTGAAGCCCCCTCAGATAGTCCTTTTTAAAGAACACACCGAATTAGCCATCTGCAAACCACCAATTACCTCCAGCCGTAAACCAGCTCGGAAGCACCGTTCACCTCTGCAGATGGCTCCAACCACTAGAAGTCCACTTCAAGGGGATAACACCCGATGAAGCCCTCCAGTGATATACCGACCACTAGAAGTCCACTTCAAGGGGATAACACCCGATGAAGCCCTCAAGTGATATACCGACCACTAGAAGTCCACTTCAAAGGGATAACACCCGATGAAGCCTTCAAGTGATATACCTTCTACCAGAAGACCACTTCAAAGGGATACCACCCGATGAAGTCTTCAACCATGTACCTTTTTTGGGGGACGCATACCCCCGATGCGACCCCCCCACCATTTTGTACTGACTGGCCTCAAGGACTCCCCCCGCCACAGCGAAACAGGCCTTGACCACCTTAAGCCTGTGAGTTCCTCCACACCACCACCGCCCTTTCTATTCCTTCTGCTATCGCCAAGCTCCAAAGATCAATGCCAACCTCGGTCAGATGAACCCCGTCACTCCTCCAGAAATTCCCCACTCCTGACTCCAAATCCCTATGCCTCACGCAAATGCCCCCGTTTTTTGCCACAAAACGGGACACCGCCCGATTAACTTTAATCCGAGCCTTATTGACTCTCTCCACAGATCTAGCTAACCGCCAATGCTTTCTTGGGACTATGTCCGACCACACTATCACCAACTTGGGATAAGATACCCACAAACACAACATATCATGTTTGGTATCCCGCACCAACTCACGAAAGGGGCGGACTCCTAAGTCATTCCCACCCACGTGCAACACTAAGACCTCCGGAACCCTATCAAGCCGAGCATATGTCTGGAATTCCGCCAACACCCTGCTCCACGACATACCTCTAAAACCCAGCCAATGCACAACCGCATCCTGTCGCGGAATGCGCAACTGGCGACCATTCGGGCGGACGTCCGCCCTCAAAGCCCCCCAGTGCACGTAAGAATGACCCATCAACCACACCAAACACGGAGGCGAATCTGAAACTGAAAAAACAATTAGGCACCACCATATAACATTTGTAAAGCGTTAACAGCAAAATTCATAACATATGGGGGCGGACATAGGACTTAAACCTGTTGGACTCCCAACGACCAATACGCCTCACCCCCTCATCATCCAACCCCCAGCGCCCCGCTTCTGTTGCTGCGCCAATCCTGAAGGAATGAGATGAATATGAGCCTGCCGCGACACCAACCGCCGTCAAACATTTTTTAAATACAGCTCCAAACTGAAACCTGGACAAAAACGACCCGTCCACATGACGTAACAAAGGCAAATCTGGAGACCCCCTGTTTGGCGTAAAACCCCGCATGCACTCTACTGGGCACATAACCGACCCCGGGGCGCAACCCCTTCAAAGCCTGCGATACCAGAAATTCCTTCGATACATCCTGAAAGCCCCGCAACTTAAACCCAAACGCCACCGCAGACATGAACCGGTTCACCTTCGCCACTGAAAACCCCGCCTCCCAGGCGTCCCCTAACCAGTACAAAAGTGCCACCAACCTGTCTCTATCCGTATTGACGTCACCCAACTCTCTTACCCACTCCTCCCACTGCCTCCAACAAGCAGCATAAGCACTCCACGTCGTGCGCGCCAAAGACCTTTGTACCAATTGTTCTACGGGACCGAGACCAGATCCCAAAGATGCTGCGGACAAGCCAAACCGAGACGTTCCGCTCCCGGTGCCAATTGCCGAAACCGGTCCCACTGCGAGCGAGAAAGAGCATCAGCGATACAATTCCGTACACCCGGGACATGCACCGCCACCACCCACGCGTTCAACGACAAACATACCAACACTAAATGTCGCAACAATTGAACTACCGGAGGAAAGGACGCCGTGATGTTATTAATGGCAAGCACCACCCCCATGTTGTCGCAGTAAAAAACGGACCTTCTTATCCCTGAGCCTGTCCCCCCAAATGGTAGCCGCCACCACGATGGGAAACAGCTCGAGCAGGGCCAGATTCCGCGTGAGTCCACTGGACACCCAGCTAGCCGGCCATTGACCTGCGCACCACGGACCTCCCCCGTAAGCTCCAAAACCACCCGCCCCAGCCGCATCCGTGAAAATATTCAAAACACTCGTATCCTGCGCTGGGGCCATCCATAGCGAGCGACCATTGAACTGGCCCAAGAAGTCATTCCAAACCTGAAGATCAGCACGGTACTCCTCCTTGAGCCGCACAAAATGATGCGGCGCACGCACTCCCACCGTTGCCGCCGCCAACCTCCTACCAAACACCCTCCCCATCGGCATAATCCGGCAGGCGAAATTCAACTTCCCCAGCAGCGACTGAAGCTCCCTCAGCGTCACTTTCTTCATTCTACAAGCCCGTTGAACCTCCAGCCTCAAAGCACCCAACTTATCCGCCGGGAGACGACACTCCATTGCCACCGAGTCTATTTCGATTCCCAAAAAACAAATCGTCGCTACCGGGCCCTCCGTTTTTTTTTTTTTTTTTTTTTTTTTTTTGTTTTTTTTTTTCGGCGCCAAAGGAATCCCAAAATCCCTCGCCACCTTCTGTAGAGCATGAAGCAAATTACCGCAAACCGGCGAACCCCCCGGGCCAACGCAACAAATCATCTAAGTAATGGATCAACGAGTCGACCCCGGATACTCCCCTCTTTACCCACTCCACGAAGCTACTAAACGCCTCGAAGTATGCACAAGAAAGGGAACACCCCATCGGAAGGCACTGATCCACGTAAAAGGCCCCATTCCAAAAACAACCCAACAGCCGTTGCTTTCTGTATGGACCGGCAACAACCTGAACGCCGCCTCGATGTCAGTTTTTGCTAGCAGCGCCCCAGGACCCGCAGCCCGCACTAACCCCACCGCCTTATCGAATGAGGTATAAACTACGGAGCACAACTCGTGATCAATCCCGTCATTTACCGACGAACCTTTGGGATACGATAAATGTTGAATCAAACGAAACTTTCCGGGCTCGCGTTTAGGGACAATACCCAAAGGGGACACAACTAAATCTTTCACCGGCGACTCCACAAATGGCCCCGACATGCGCCCCAACGAAACTTCTTTTAACAACTTTTCCGACACGACTTCCACATGCAAGTAAGCCGATTTTAAATTTCTCCCCGTAACCGGAACCTCATAAGGAGGCGGAGGAATAACAAAACCAACACTAAACCCTTCATAAAGCAACCTAGCTGCCGCCCTATCCGGATACTCATTTAGATAAAGGGCCATCCTTTCCACCCTCACCGGCGACACCCCCTTGACCAGCCCCGTGCTGGTTCCCGGACCTCTTTTTTCGCAGACATTTTGCCGCCCCGTGTGATGCACCATTACACTCGGAGCACACGTGCTTGAACTTGCACGTGGCCCCAAACTTGCACTGGCCTTCATTGAATTGCCAGCAAAACCCCGCCTTTCCCCCGACGCTTGGTCCACTCTGACTAGACTGGCCTCCCTGGCCACCGCTCCCGGGAAAGGGCTGCCTAACCGGAGCCGTAACCCGTAACCAGAGAGCAATATCCTTCTGGTCCCACCGAATCGCCGGCCGAACCGCCTTCCGCTGACGGAATTGCTCATCATATCGCAGCCACGCCTGACCCCCATACGCCCTATGAGCCTCCCCAATAGCATCAAAATAACAAAATAACGCCGAACAATTTTCCGGCGCCTTTTCCCCTATCACACTAGCCAATATGGCGAACGCCTGCGACCAATTAACGAACGTCTGCGGGATAAGCCTATACCGCCGCCGTTCCTCCTCGTCCTTTTTACTCTCATCCCGCCTGCTCTTATCCAAATTGAATTTAGCCAGCGGCAAGAGAGAAAAAATTTCAACGTATTCATCTTTCCAGATCCGATCACGCACCTCCTGCTTTAAATGCGCCCCCAACGGACCCTCAAAACAAACATACACCTCCCCCCGAGCACGATCGTCCATGCGCACTCGATCGCCGTCCTTCTGTGCCTCAGTCTGCACCGACACCGCGACCCCCCCTCTAACCGCCACCACAGGACGCGCCTGCAACGATCCCACGTCCCTGGGGCCTTCCCAAACTACCGCAGGGGACACTTCCGTTACTACCGGCGCCGCGGCCCTATCAAGGCGCCCCACCAGCTCCCGTAAGCAACCCACTAAATCTGCCAAACCCGCTCCGTCGCGTCCGCCCGCGCCACTACCGGCCCCCGATGCTATGCTAGCAGCCCCCCCGCCGACACCCGACATAAAAATCGCTGGATAAGACAATAATGGAGTTATACACTCACCGGGCTGCACAGGCGCTGTGTTCCCGTCAGCCGGACCATCCTGACCTCGACGATAGACGTCCAGTTCACCTTCCTCCAGTTCTTCTCTCGCCGACGACTGTCCCTCCCAACGACATCTTCGGAAAGGGGATGAGGACGCGCTGACCGATGGGCCGGCAACCTGCCGCCCGACCGCCGGGACCCAGACTTCTGACCGGACCTGTTGCCTCGACGTCGCTGCAGATCTAGTCGTCCGTCTAGACGATCCTGACGAAGCCTGCCCCCTGGCCGGAACATCACCATGCGGGGCGGCCGTACCTTGCTCTCGACATCTTCCATCTGATGGGGGAGGGGTGACAGGGAGCCCAGCCTGCGACTCCCTGCTTACCGCCGGACCCCGTCGCGGCCTGGGATTCCTGCCAGGACGCAGGGCCTGGGAAGGGGCGGTCCTCCCAGCTGCCTGGCCTGCAGCGTCCGGGATCGGGCTCCCTCTGCGACGCCGTGTCCGCGGGACTACCTCCCGACTAAGGCGCTCTGGAGGTCGGGACCGCCGAGAGGGACGGGTCGACACAGCCCGCATCGCCGTCACCCCTGGCACCGCTCTCTGCCTGCCCAGCGCAGGAGCGGTTGTTGCCGACTCCCCCCCCGCCGCCATAGCCATGCTCGTAAGGGGGCCGGGGGAGGGGAGCCTGTCCCTTACAACAGACCCCGAACGCCGTGCCCGGCGTGGCGAAACGGCGTCCGGGATCCGCGTTAATGCAGCCACGGTCTCCTCCAGCCATCCGGGACCGTGGTGCACAGCAGCGGCACGCAGCCGCTCTAAAATCAGGGCCTCTGCCATTACTAAAGAGCCAGGCAACGGGGAGCTTTGCTTACTGTGTGTTACTCCTCCCGCTGCTTCCGGCTCAATGCCGAGAAACAGCGGGAAGCACAGCAACGGCCCCCCCCGCCCCCCTTAACTCCTCCCCGTCCCTCCTTCAGCTCCTTCAACTTTCCCTGACCTCGTAACATTAACCCTTTCCCTACCAGGACGGTCATGTCGGCTTCCCTTAAGCCTGCAGCTGCGTCCAGCCTCTTCTGTTGAAGCAGTCTTTCAGGGTAGAGGTCTTGGTTGGCACCAGGGGCGTAGCTAAAGGCTCATGGGCCCCGATGCAAAAGTTCTTATTGGGCCCCCCCCGCGCAAACTTCTGATGGCCGACGGTCCGCAGCTTTTAGCTGCATCGCTGGGTCTCCTAAGTGACCCAACAATGCAGCACTAACAGCCAGGGGCGTTACTAAGGTCTTAAAATGTCAGGGGAAATAGCCCCAATACACATGAGACAGCCTAAAGCACTACGACCCTATCAACTATAGATAGGATTAGATACAGTGGCTCAGCAGACAGTATCACACATGATAGGATTAGATACATTGGCTCAGCAGACAGTATCACACATGATAGGATTAGATACAATGGCTCAGCAGACAGTATCACACATGATAGGATTAGATACAATGGCTCAGCAGACAGTATCACACATGATAGGATTAGATACTTTCGCTCAGCAGACAGTATCACACATGATAGGATTAGATACAATGGCTCAGCAGACAGTATCACACATGATAGGATTAGATACAATGGCTCAGAAGACAGTATCACACATGATAGGATTAGATATAGGGCCCAGCAGATAGTATCACACATGATAGGATTAGATACAGTGGCTCAGCAGACAGTATCACACAATAGGATTAGATACAGTGGCTCAGCAGACAGTATCACACATGATTGGATTAGATATAGGGCCCAGCAGACAGTATCACACATGATAGGATTAGATACAGGACTCAGCTCGCTGACATTGCAGCTCCAGCACTGGACCCAGGAAAGGTAAGAATAATCATTTTGCTTCTTTATGTGTTACAGATTATTTTTGTGTGTTTGGGTTTTTTACAGGTTCGGTTGTTGGACTTCGGATTCGAGGACTTCAATGACAGCGTTTTTTTATTGTCAATAAAATGTTTAATGAGGGTTGTGTTTTTTTATTTCAATAAAATATTTTTTCTATGTGCTTGTATCTTTTTAAACTTTATTATCACCGCCTTAGTAATGGCCGCTGGCTGATTGGCAACCTCCATTACTAAGGCGGGGCTTAATGTTAGCCGGTGCAAAGGCCAACACTAACCCCCATTATTACCCGGTACCCCCCGCCACCAGGGGTACTGGGAAGAGCCGGGTACGAACCAGTACCCGACCATCTGTAGTGACGGGCAGGCACCGGGGCGGCCGCAGGCTGGTAGTATTAGGCTGGGGAAGGCCAAAAAGAGTAGCACCTACCACCCTGGTAATGCTGCCTGCTGCTGCTGTGTTGTATCTGGCTGGTTATGAAAATTGGGGGGGGACCCCACATCGTTCTTTCCAATAATTTTTTATTTTATTTTTTTTAAATGACGTGGGGTCCCCTCCATTTTTCATAACCAGCCAGATACAATAAAGCAGCAGCAGCAGCCTAGCATTACCAGGGTGGGAAAGGCCACTGTTTTTGGCCTTTCCCCTCCTGATAATACCAGCCTGCGGCTGCCCCAGTGGCCGACCATCACTACAGATGGTCAAGTACTGGATGGTACCCGGCTCTTCCCAGCACCCCTGGTGGCGGTGGGTACTGGGGTAATAATGGGGGTTAGTGTTAGCCTCTGCACTGGCTAACACTAAGCCCCGCCTTAGCAATGAATGCTAAGGCGGTAGTAATATAGTTTAAAAAAAAAACACAAAGACATAGAAAAAATATTTTATTGAAATAAAAAAAAAAACCCACACAACCCTCATTAACCATTTTATTGATAATAAAAAAAGCCGTCATCGAAGTAGTCCTGGAATCCGACGTAGTCCAACGACCGACCCTGTAAGAAAACACACAAAAAAAAACGATTAGTAACACATGTGTTAGGCTTAGATACAGGGCCCATGTGTGATATGGTCTGTGGGATCCTGTATCTAAGCCTACCACACTGTAGGCTTAGATACAGAGTCCAGCAGACAGTAATCTTATACAGTATAAGATTACTGTGTGCTGGGGCCCTGTATCTAAACCTACAGTGTGGTAGGCTTATATACAGGGCCCATCAGACAGGATCACACATGGGCCATGTATCTAAGCCTACCATGTGATTGGCTTAGATACAGGGCCCAGCAGACAGTATCACACAATCTGTTATCCTGTCTCATGGGCCCTCTAAGCCTGCTACATCGTAGGCTTAAAGGGGTTGTCCAGTTCCTAAACATTGATGGCCTCTCCTTAGGATAGGCCATCAATAGCTCATGTGTCGGGGTCCGTCTCCCAGGACCCGCCAATCAGCTGTTTTGAAGGGGCCGCAGCACTCGTACGAGAGCTGCTTCCCCTTCATTTCACTTACTCGCTCACACTGTGAATCGCCGACACCGATTCACAGTGTGACCGGAATGAAGTGACCGGAATGAAGGGGAAGCAGCTCTCGTACGAGTGCTGCGGCCCCTTCAAAACAGCTGATTGGCGGGTGCCGGGAGTCGGACCCCGCCAGTCAGCTTTAGCAGTCAGGGCTACTAATCTTACCTTCCTCTTCAGCTGCGGCGGAGGTCCTGTCCTCTCGATCTTGTGCGCGGCGCATAGCGCTGTGACATCATGCGCTGCGCACAGCGCTTGACATCAGGACCTCCGCTGCGATCCGGAACCAGGAAGGTAAGTACAGTCTGTTACTATAGTAACAGGGGCCCGTGGCCCGAGTTACTATAGTAACTTTTTATTGATGTGGTTCGGGGGTCCGTGGGCCCCCTGGCTTCGGGGCCCCGTCGCAATTGTGACCGCTGCGACCCCTATAGCTACGCCACTGGTTGGCACATATTGAGGTGGTTGTGGCCCATCGGCGGTATGGCGACTGGTCTTCAATGATGTGGTTTGGAGAACAGTTGGTGTTGTTCCTGCTAGGTGTGGTTCCAGGGAAGAGGTCTAATAAAGAGCTGGCATGCAGTGCCCTGAGTCCATGCGGTGCGACTAGGGTTTGTACTATTGAATTCTGCCTGGAAATAGGCCCACCGAGGTTTCATCTTTGCACAATGCTTCTCATTTCTAGTTATATGCATCTGATAGAAATATAGGTTTATAATGTTTTGGATTATGAAATAAAAATGTATTTATGACGATTTACATATATTTAGTATATTTGATAGTTAATAAGGAGGATGCCATTATTACCTTCTTCACACAGCGTGTGGTGCTTATTTATTGGGGAAAAGGGGAGGTGGTAAAATTGTCTATTTATAGATATGTCATAGCAGATCTACCAAACCCTAGTCATGTCACCCATCCCCATTGCCAGGTATTTGGAAAGATATACCTTACAGATAACGTACACATATTTAACGGTCTACCAAGTCTTTGCTTGACATTGAGCCGTTGCCTATCTCCTCAAGGTCATAACTAAGAGCTACTTCCAGCGAAATCATATTGTTTTGACTGTTGCCTGGCTACTGGCCTGACCTTCTGACCTTGCCTGATTGCTGTCTCCCCCGTCATCTGCTCTGGGCTTGATTGCGTTAGATATTGATTTGATAGGTTTCTGTCTGAATTGCTTGATCTTTTTTAAGCCTGTTGACCCTGACCTCATTTTTCCAGGACACAATCTGACTGTGTCCATGAATTCAGCTTTTTTAACCTACCCATACTGTACAATCAATAAAAAAACAATCATGACTAAACCAGCCTAAATCATATGCAGAATAAAAAATTATAATGTAATGACTTCTTATCATTCATAATGTTATAAAATGTTAAAACAAAAGTTATATCTGCCAAGAAAAAGGGACTTAATAAGAATGTAAAACTTGAAACTAGTAAGCAATCCTCCTTCACCTATGCTTCACATAGTTCTGACTGCTATAATTTCAATAAAACGTTTACAATTCTAGTGGATTTGGCCAATTTGGTATTATAGGAACATTTATGGAAAGATAGATTTACTTTGTTCTGTCTAGTGCAAGGCCTGAGGGGATGATGCCACAGGGATTTAAAGAGTATCAACGAGAGAATCCCTGTGATATTTGACCATTGTTTCGTAATTTTTGCGTACTGTTCAATTAAAAGGGTTTTCCCACCATTAGATTTTATAACATGGCCACCCCATTCACTTGTGTGGAGCTGTGTTAGGCTGGGTTCACACGACCTATTTTCGGACGTAAATGAGGCGTATTATGCCTCGTTTTACGTCTGAAAATAAGGCTACAATACGTCGGCAAACATCTGCCCATTCATTTGAATGGGTTTGCCGACGTACTGTGCAGACAACCTGTCATTTACGTGTCGTCGTTTGACAGCTGTCAAACGACGACTCGTAAAAATACAGCCTCGTCAAAAGAAGTGCAGGACACTTCTTTCAGACGTAATTTGAGCCGTTCTTCATTGAAGCACAGCTCAAAATTTACGGCTGTCAGAGAAGCCTCGCAAAATATGAGGAGCTGCATTTACGTCTGAAACGAGGCAGATGTTTTCTCCTGTAAACAGTCTGTCTTTTCAGACGTAAAAGCCTCTCATCGTGTGCACATACCCTTACAGTTTCCTGTACGGTATATAGGTGGAGAGAAGCACCGCTGTGCAAGTAAATGATGACCAAATCATGCCATCTATATAGAGTACATATCATAGATTTATATCCGTACATCCAGCCCGTAGTAATATTGTCTTTTTCCCTTCAATGCTGCTGCTTTACGACTCCAGATTTGACTCCCATCTGGATATTCACTGTCTGTCTATCACATTGCGATGTAGAAGCTTCAGCAGTTCTTGCAGGCCTAATTTTTTGAGGTTCTGTTGTGATAAGAAATTTTGGGAATGCTGGGAGTGTTATTAGAATAGAGATCCAATAACTGTCAGGTGCTCATCAACCTTATGTAGAACCATCAGTTTTTTTGCTTTCAGAACAGCAATTATCTGATGGACAAGTCCTTGAATTAATTTAAAAGCAAATTAAAAACATTATTACCTGAAACAGTGCGCTTAAACCCTCTACTGAAAACCTCACAATTCCACACTACACTCCCTGACAAATAATCGATAATTATATAGTCCATGTATCACAGCGCTGGGGTCACTTCCCTACGTAGACACAGAACGAGGACGTAACATATTTTTATCCTGCTTTCTGAGTGCAGATGAACGCGGCTCCACAAATATTTGGCCTAGAGCTTTTATCCTGGTATCATATGAAAGTTAGGATCATTTATCCCTTATATTCGAGTCTTGACAAGTCATGAATTTATTTTTAATGGGGCTTTATGAGACTAGAACATATAATCTCATAGAACCCCTTCAAGTGCCCCTAAATGCATGAAGAGTAGGATCTTTTGATCACATGAGAACTGCGATCACAATCCATTTAATCAAAAACTTTTGTTTTCTCAAACAATTAAAAAAAAGTACATTTACAATAGCTTTTAAGACAGATTCCTTATACCCATGGCAAAAAAACAGTGCGGCATTATACTCAACACCTTACCAGGATAGCATGAAAGTAAATGGAAGTAATCTTCTTACATACACATTTCATATGGGATAAATTGTATATATAAGTGCTGTAGACATAATGCCAAAACATATTACACGCTAGCCCACGTCCACATAGCGAGTCACGCTCTAAAAGTCACATAACCATATTACCTTTTGGCGCTCTCATTCTCTATGCATAGAACCGCTATGCGCTTAAACAGACTTTCTGATCTCCTGGATGCACAGGCCTCTTAGACTGTAATGCACTTTTTTTTTTACTCTTCTAACACTCAGTGGACCTCGGATCACAGAACGGTGTATGCATAATGTTCCAGACTGCCGGCTGCAACACAACAGTGAAAGTGAATAGATATCTCACAGTGTTACCGAGTTTGCTGCCTAATGCCAATCAAGATTTGATCAAACTGTCTGGTATTCACAGCATATGTCAGCGCCAGCATAGGGCACACCGTGCTGCTTGTGGAATATTAAGTCTTGTTCCTGACTATTTTGCCGGATAGAACAAAGTGGAAACTGTCCTTTTGTACATTTATTAAGAGAAGTATGGGCTGAAGGAGTCAAACAATGGTAGACTGCTTTGCAATATAAACGTGATGCATTTTGTTTGCAGATATACCTGGAGGGTTGGAAGGATTGAATACAAGTGTTAGTTCTATTGTGGCGAGTAACACATTAATCCCTTGAGATACTTGGGAAATAATTGACAATTTATTTATTGACTGGGACAAACTTCAGAGGTTTCCTGGAACTGAGATTGCGGGCAGATTAGTTAGGCTAAATTCACACTTGCGCTGTATAATCCGTTATTCTGATCCGTTTTTAGATTAGAATAAGGACAAAAACCGATCCGTTAAAAATCCCATTGCAATCGTAATAAAGCATGCAAATGGATTACAATTTGTATCCGTTTTACATAGACACCAATGATAAAAATAACCCGTCTGTTAGACATCTGTTTTTTATAACGGAGAAAAAGTTCACATCTTTGTTGTGACATTCCGTTGTTCTGCCCTGTCAGAAGAGCAGAACAGAATACTGGAAGCAACGGTTCCGTTACACGATGGACATCACCGGCGGCCTGCGGGACCCATTGACTTTAATCGGTTTCGGGGTGTCCGTGGTTTTACTGGAGACAATAGTGCAGCTTGCTAATGGAGACTCTGATGGATATGTGAACAAGGTCCATCTCCGTAAAAAAAAAACAGATGACTAACATAGCGTACACAAACGGGCACTAACGGATGCAATTAAAAATTCCATTGATTTCAATAGGATTTTTAACTGATTCGTTTTTATCCTTAGGTCTTATTTACACGAACGTGGTAAACGTCCGTGCGACGGCCGTTGAAATAGCGGCCATCCCACAGACCTATGTTATTCAATGTGGCTGTTCACACAGCCGTTGTTTCAACAGACCGTGTAAAGGGTCCGTGGGAAAATAGGACATGTCCTATCTTTTCACGCATCACGCATCCCTTCATAGACTCTCAACTATGGGGGATGGGTGACATCTCGTTTCGCAGCGCTGAGCACGGATACACCTCGGACATGAAAAACTGCAGCTTTTCATGTCCGAGATGCACAGCGTTCGTGTAAATAAGGCCTTATTATGATATAAAAACGGATCTGAGTAACACATTATACAACGCAAGTGTGAACTTAGCCTTAGTCCTTTTGTACATTTATTTAGAGAAGTATGGTCTCAAGGACTCAAACAATGGTAGACTGCTTTGCAATATAAACGTGATGCATTTTGTTTGCAGATATACCTGGAGGGTTGGAAGGATTGAATACAAGTGTTAGCTCTATTGTGGTGAGTAACACATTAATCCCTTGAGATACTTGGGAAATAATTGACAATTTATTTATTTATAATTGACAATTTATTTATTTGTCTTTTTTGACACAAAAGTATTTAACATTTCATATTGTCTCTGGCTAACACGGTACTACACAATTTTTTACTGTACTTAAGGAGAAACTCTGAAAGACCTCAATATATTAAATAACATGCAAACATAATAATATTTCCAAAAAAAGAATATATCCTTTAGGCCTTGGTCATTAAAGGAGTTGTCTCACTACAATAACACATTTTTTAAATAAAGACGGATCGGTAATCAGTTTTTTTGCCGCGGGTCTGACATGAAAATTTGTGGAGGTTTTTAAGGGAAAATTTAATGTTACATGATGCTCATTCAAATGAATGGCTGACCATGTAATTCATGGCTATGCAAAGTCCTTTAGAGCAGGAACCATCCTTTGTTAGTGAGGCTTTACCCTGGCTAATATGACATCCACACATCCTAAAAGGTCTTCATGAGACAACTTACCTTAGGAATAATGCATATTCTATGAAAAAACAAAAACACTAGGGGGTACAAAATGACAACCATTCTGGTCACTTTTTGTATTCACTGAACCCCCTCTACACATAGTGAATGGGTATGGTCCCTTTATAGTCTGGTTGCTACGATTGGACAAATTTAATAGTGATGCTTGTCACAAAATACCGGTAATATTAATTAACTAATGTGACGTCCTGGTTCTGTGTCTACGTAGGGAAGTGACCCCAGTCCCTGACCGTTCCCTTGTTCAGCACCTAGTTAATACTTCTGAGTCTCCATAGGTATTGTAAATGTATTAGCTGATAGCAGATCTTTTCCATGCTATAAGACAATAGTCTCCAACCTGTGGCTCTCCGGCTGTTTACAAATAGAAATTCCTAGCATATCTTGAAACTGATTGTACATGATGAAAATTCAAGCCCCAAGCCTACTTCTAACACAAAGAATAAAGTTTGCGGCAAGGAAATTGATGAGCTGGAGCCATGGAGCACCCAATAAATCTCAAAGAACAATTTTCTTCTCCCTCCGGAAGTCTAAAAGAGACATAATTTGAAGCCGTCCCAGAGTTCCAGGAGGCTTGAACGGGTTCCGAGTTTTCCCACTGTCCAGTGACATCGTCCTCACCTTCCTGCAGCCTGTATTTCCCTGCCTGCAGTCTCACTCTAAATTTTGAGAAACCTTCTAAATCACCAAAATAAACTAAGAAGTGTAAAACAGTAAATAAAATACAGGGAGGAGGGGGATGCAGCTGCGATTCAGTTCAGTGAAACAGCATGATGGTAGACATCTTATTGGCTTAGAGCTCAGAGCACAATTCATACATTACACCTGGAAGAGAACTGCCCACTCCGCAGCATAGAGAGAACACAAATTGTATTTACAGAAAAGAGCAGACAGGATGGAAAGCGACCCAACAAATGCAGGCTAGACACAACACTTGGACTTCATTGAGTGTCATGCCTACCATAGAGGAAAGCCATGTTACTACTGTAAGAACCGTAGTGAGAGGGGGCCCGACACTGAACTGCTACCACTGTTTCCATTTTTTCCATATCCAAGTATGACATATAATAATGGTAGTCACATTATTTTAAATATTTCACAGTTAATATAAGGAAAAATGGGGTGGGAACCTGAAATGAGTAAGGCAATGGATTCAAATTAATTAACTTTTTTTTATTTTTTACCATGGCCATTGGACCAACCGTTATAGATCACTATACTAATACATACAACCAATGTTTTTCATAGATTACACTGATAACAAAATAGGATGGGTAATGTTATAGTGGTCAGACGCCATGGGAAGTGGCAAGCTTTTTAACGGGTTAGTAGAATGAGATAAAGGGTATCTGATAGTGTGCACTAAAGCTGTAATCTGTGTGCGGTACAGTGGCATACACACAAGCAGCGTGTTGTATGACATACAATGGTGTACACACAAGCAGCGTGTTGTACAGCATGGTGTATACACAAGCTGCATGTTACATGGCATACAATGGTGTGCTGGGTGGATTTTTAATGTGTATAAAATAAAGTCCTGAGATTTCTTCATTGCTTCATACCTTTTATTTGCTGCTGTGGAAGACGCCTGGGCCAGGGCCAGGGCAAGGTCCGTGCACTGGATCACTGAAGACGCTGGACACCAGTGGGCTGGAAAAAAACTTTTCATTTTACTGTACACCCAAGCTGCATGTTGTATGGTATAAAATGGTGTACACATAAGCTGCATGTTGTATGGTATACAATGGTGTACACACAAGCTGAATTTTGTATGGTATACAATGGTGCACACACAAGCTGCATTTTGTAGGGTATACAATGGTGTACACACAAGCTGCATGTTGTATGATATACAATGATATGCACACAGGATCAGCCTTAGGTTGGGTGGCGCCCAGTTCGGGGTTCTCTATTGCTGCCATACATGAACAAAAAAATGAACCACATATATATGCAGATACTGAAACATATGTACTGTACATACATATAGGCAGATATTTAGACTAACAGGCAAATATATATACACACACACACACACACACACACACACACACATTTCCATGAATTGTAAATTGGTTACAGTTTTATAGATTACCATAAATGAAAATGTGCTGTTTCCTTAAAGGACAGCAGAGTATATATTTGGCAGCATAATTTATAGGGGGCAGCATAGTATATAGGGGGCAGCATAGTACATAGGGGCAGCAGAGTATATAAGGGGCAGCAGAGTATATAAGGGGCAGCAGGGTATATAGGGGCAGCATAGTATATAAAGGCAGCATAGTATATAAGGGCAGCATAGTATATAAGAGGCAGCATGGTGTATAGGGGCAGCATAGTATATAAGGGCAGCATAGTATTTAGGGGCAGCATACTATATGGAAGCAGCACAGATATCTTCATTTTATCTGTTCTACTTTAATATTGAACACACACACTTACAAAGAAACATAAACACATGCAGACACGTATATAGATACACACACATACTGTAACATATACACATAACATATACAAACACAGAGACTTATATACATACACAAATATACTCACAAAGATATAGACACACATAGGCACTTACCATCTCTTCTTGCTGACAGGATCACAGGTTTCTCGCAAGACAGGCTGTGGGCGGAGCTTCCTCCAATGCTCTTGCTCCTCAGCTCTTGTTTACTCCTGTGTGTTAAAGCTGCAGGTTATATGGCATAACACGGTGTACACACAAGCAGCGTTTTGTATGGTATACAATGGTGTACACACAAGCTGCAGGTTATATGGTATATAATGGTGTACACACAAGCAGCGTGTTGTATGATAAACAATGGTGTACACACAAGCTGCAGGTTGTATGGTATACAATGGTGTACACACAAGCTGCATGTTGTATAATATACAATGGTTACATACAAGCTGCGTGTTGTATGGTATGCAATGGTGTACACACAAGCAGTGGCGGATTAAGTAGACCATAGGCCCCGGGCTGTTACCCAACTTGAGCCCCCCTTATCCACCGCCGCCCTGCCGCGCCGTAACTACTGTTAACACTACTTTTTTATGCTAGCATTAACAAATGCTGACAGTGTTCAACCTTCGCTGACAGTATCACACCGTACAGGGACACATCCTCCTGACAAGGGAAATGGTAACACGTATTTGTCTATCAGTCCTGGACTGCACAATGACTTTTTGTAAAATACAAGGATTTCCCATAATAAACATGTCAGGAGGGGTGACAGATTCTCTATAAATTTAGTGACTCACAGGAGACGACTTCTCAGATTCTAGTAGTTTTTGTCCTCTTATCTTCTCCATCTGGTCTAGACTTCATGACGACTTCTCCCGACCATAACCAATTTCTGCAGAATTTGCCACTCAGATGTCTTCGGCTCCTCACTTTTTCAACCTTTCCACACCTATGAACGAAGATAAAAGTATCATGGTGCCGCACAATGTGTCCCTAAATATAATAGCACCATGCACTGCGCCCCTGAATAAAATAGTACCAAACACTGTGCCCCTGAATATAATTGTGTCAAACACTGTAAAGGAAAGCACCACACACACAGTGCCACCGATACGTAGTGCCACACACAGCCCCCGGTAGATAGTGCGACACACAGCCCCCTGTAGATAGCACCACACATAGCCCCCTGTAGAAAGTGCCACACACAGCCCACTGTAGATAGCACCACACAAAGCCCTTGTAGATAGCGCCACAAACAGCCTTTGTAGATAGCGCCACACACAGCCCCTGTAGATAGCCACGCCCCCTATAGATAGCACCACACACACCCCCTGTAGATTGTAGATAGCGCCACACATATTCCCCTGTAGATAGCGCCACACACAGCCCCCTGTATATAGCGCCACACACAGCCCCCTGTAGAAAACGCTACACTCACCTCCTGTAGATAGCGCCACACACAGCCCCCTGTAGATAGCACCACACCCCCCTGTAGACAGCACCACACACACTCCCTGTAGATAGCGCCACACAAAGCCTCCTGTAGAAAGCGCCACATACACCCCCTGTAGATAGCGCCACACATAGCCCCTGTAGATTGCACCACACAAAGCCCTTGTATATAGCGCCATACACAGCCCCTGTAGATAGCACCACACACAGCCCCCTGTAGATAGCGCCACACCCCCTGTAGATAGTGCCACGCACACCCCCTGTAGATAGTGCCACACAGCACTCTCTGTAGATAGTACCAACCCCCTTGTAGAAATCGCCACACAGACCCCCTGTAGAAATCGCCACACGACCCCTTGTAGATGCGCCACCCCCTATAGTTACCTTTCCCTATTCCAGCACCATCCTCTTCTCCGATGATGCAGGCCTGGTTCTTCTGACTGACGGTTCCCTTGCCTTGCCAGTGATGTCAATTGTACCTTTGGACGCGATACAATCGATAAAATTGATTTCAGGGACCTTCAGTTTTGTAGCAGATTTTGCTGCTATTCGCAATGTGACAAAACTAAAATGTGGTCTTTATGCGGCCATGGGCCTCTGGGCGGCCGCCCGTGGCGGACCTATGGGGATCTGCCACTGCACGCAATCTACGTCTTGTATGATATACAATGGTGTACACACAAGCAAGTGCTATAGAGTAAATATTTTCATAGTTATGTATACATATATTGTACTGTACCCTTAGGAACATCATCTATTCAGTGAATCTCCATATGATAATTATTCAGGTACTTATCCCACATTTGATTAAAGTCCGAGCAGATGCTACAAACATCAAGTCCAGCTCTGTCCTTCTGAATTCTACCGTGTCACTTCTAAAGGCTGTCCAGAGCATGTGCTTTCCAACTGCAGATTGTCATTGATGAGCTTAGAAGATAGTTTGTCATGGAATAAGCAGGTGGCATGTCTGCTCCTGCCAACAACACCAAGTTGCTTTTTATTCTTTTAAAAATTAATTGGCAATTCGAGCATGAGTGGTAAGATCTGGCAATGGCAGAGGACACATCTTCTGATAAGAATCTGTATACAGAGCTTCCCGGTACTGCTTAGGCCTTTTGACAGTCTGTTAATCTAATAACATGAATATGAATTACGGATCAGCCTTATCCCTACGGCTTTGGCAAAAAATCTTTGCATGAAAATACCATTTCTAAAGTCAGTCAATAACTTCGGCTCAGCAAATCCACATTACAATTAAATTGTCCAGAATTAAATCCAATTTACAGCAGTTTATAATATTGCAGTCAGATAAATTGATGGTTTATAGAAAACAAATTTAACAGGATAGAAAGTGAGTCATTTATTGTGTATACATGTGTACGTCATGTCAGCCTAGCAGATTTTCCTGAAAACTGGATACATTACCAAACCAGATTATGACTTAAGCAAACAATGCAAATATGTGCAGAGTTAAAAAAAATACAACATATGCCCATGTCTACATGCACATATCTTTATAAATTTACCAGAATTAAAGAAGGCAAAAACTGGAAATTTAAAAGAAGTAAAAATACAGGGATTAAACACCTTGAAAAGGGAGTACTCCCCAAATCCCTATATATTCTCTGAAAGCAGACAATCTGACGATTGCAGTCAACTGTCCCAGTGGAGAAAACTATTTGTAGCAGTTGTTTTGCTATCTCTTGTAGTAAGGGATTTTCAAATAACATCAATTTGAATAGGTTCAAATATAGATTCAGTATTTTGCTGAGGCTTCCGTGTTGATTGTTTGAGGGAGAAGGCAGGTTTATTTCTAAATGTTCACAGTCTTTCCTTTCTTCTTTCATAATTTTTCGAGATATGGCAAAACAACTCCTTTCTTTGGGCGCTTCCGTGTAGCAGAATTTCCGTTCACTCCAGACCCGTTTTTTGATAAAAAATGTATTTTATTTTCACATCACATAAGTGACAACTTGTAAAAGCATAAAAGAACAAGAAGATAAAATGGGGGGGGAGGGAGCTGCAACGCGTTTCAACGCCGGACCGGCGTCTTCGTCAGGCAGGTAACAAAGATGTATTGTAAATGTGTGTATATATAGACATGTTTGTGATGATGTTAATTGCACTAATTGGGATGGAGCTTCGAAGTAAGAACCGCCAAAGAACAAAGGCGGGTCAGGGTTCAAAGGTGTAAGGTGGAGACATGCGTTATATAAACAGTCAAAATAGTCAGTGTAAAAAAGAAGAAAAAACACATAGGTGATCCTCTAAAGATATAATTTCTTAAAAAAGCAACTTCCCATGTCCATATTGGACCATTTTTAGTATCTCCCTAGCAGCGGTATTTTAACTTCGTTCTGCTGTCTTCTTATAAAAGGTCCCATCAGTGTTTTCATTAACACCTTCCTTTTGGAGTGCCATATAATTTCCCTAGGCTGAAGGACACTATTTGGCTTCTATATATATTTTATCTGTTTTTTCATTTCTCTCTAGTCAGGGTATTATAATTTTGTTCTGTTATCTGGATTTGAACAGTCTAAATTATGTTTTTACTGTTTCTACTTTAAACATCTTTTGGGAGTATCATGTTTCTTCTTTGCCCAAGTGAACAATTATGACCAAGCCTATAATTATGACCACAAAATGATCAGAAACTCTTTAAACAAACACTGGGATATACTACAGAGTGACCCAATCCTAAATAAAATCATCCCAAAAAAAACAGGAATTACCTTCCGTAGAGGAAGAACAATAAAAAATATCATAGCACCAAGTAGACTAAGAGCCAAAACTCATAATTCTAATAGTGCATTCCTAGAAAAACCTATAGGGATTTTCAAATGTGCCAAAAAAAAACTGGTTTGGCGTCCATAGCCGGAGTATAACCAAAGAGTAAAATGCTGCATGCAACGTTTTCTGTTCAGGGAACGTAGGCACTCGTTGCTTAACTGATGCCAGAAACGATCCCATTGACAATTATGGGATCAGTTTCGGCAACCATTTCAGTACCACGATGGAGGGAAACTACAACAGATCGCTGGATATATAGAAGCATGGCGTTAGGATAGATAGATAGATAAATAAATAGATAGATAGATAGATAGATAGATAGATAGATAGATAGATAGATAGATAGATAGATAGATAGATAGATAGATAGATAGATAGATAGATAGATAGATAGATAGATAGGGTACAACATTTCTTTCAATTATATAAAGTTTATGTAAAATTTATTGTGCACTTCCATATAATGTTATGTTACTATGGCAGACTTGATACGTGAGGCTGAGAAAGACAGAAATTGAGATTACATTTTTGCTTTCGTCCTATTTAATAACACTCTAGAAAAGTCTTAGTTGATGCTATGTGATTGCACAGTCACAATATCGCAGATATTTTTTGTGAAATTAGTTGTTATAGTTTGTTCTGTAATTCAGACCCTTCACTTCATCCCCTTTACATGGCAAAATGTTTGTGTCAGCAGCTGGTACTTATCATTTTCTAATTAGATTCACTGGAGGGATCGCTCTTCATGTAGTAATACAAAATATAAGTGGGCTTATTCTTGGCTGCACAAAAACACAAGATGTCTAATACACATAATCATTGTAAAATCCCTCCTGGCAGTCTGTGGACAAAAAAATAAGTGGTTCAAATTATACAATTACTACTAAACTAAAAAATAACATCCTAACCCAAACATGAAACCATAAGAACATATGTGTATCTTTCCAATAATAATGTATTATATTCAAACACTACTGGAAACAGCTTATCATTGTAATATATCATTAGGGATTCTTTAAAGGGGTTTTCCGAGTTATTTAAAAAATTGGCCAATGCAGGAGGGATGCAAAAAGAAAAAAAAGAGCCATTACTTACCTCACAGATTCTTGTCGTTCCAGCGCCGATGCTACGTTCCTCCCCGCCGCTGTGTATTGACATAGCTGCTGCGAATTATGTGCCCGTATACCCACGTGATCACAGGTCAAAGTGGGTATATGGCACAGGATCGCTGAGGCCAGTGCTTGGCTGCATTGATCACGTGGGTATACGAACACGTCATCACTGCAGCTATGTCAATACACAGCGGCGGGAGGAATGGAGCGGCGGTGCTGGAACGACGAAGATCTGTAAGGTAAGTAATGGCTCCTTTTTTTTTTTTGCATCCCTTGCATCCCTCCTGCGTTAGCCAATTTTTTAAAATAAATTGGAAAACCCCTTTAAAGCGAATCAATCAGATATTTATGCTGCTCTTACTGAGGGCAGCATAAATAGGGGACAGACACCATGATTTCAGCATGTTGCCACTTATTAATTATTGTTAAGTAGCTTTTGCGCATTTCAAACTTATACAGTTACATAGTATGGTTTAAAAAAAGACATATGTCCATCATTTGCAACCAAGGGATGTGAGAAAGGGAAGCGGTGAAACAAGAATTCTATACATTGCCATAGAAGCATATATTTTTTTATTCTAGGAAATTATCTAAGCCATCTACTGTCCCTGCTGTGACCAGCTCCTGCAGTGACTATTCCATAGATTCACAGCTCTCACAGTAAAGAAGGCTTGTTGCCTCTGCAGGATGAACCTTTTTTTCTCCAGACGGAGGGAGTGCCCCATTGTCTTTTGAGGGGGGTTTTATATGGAACAGATTTTCACTATATTTCTTGTATGGGCCATTCATATATTTAATAAAGTTAATCATGTCCCCCTTAGTCGTCTATTTTCAAGGCTAAATAGGTTTAATTCTTTTAATCTTTCCTCATAGCTTAAATTCCCCATGCCCCTTATTAGTTTAATTGCTTTTCTTTGTATTTTTTCCAACTCCAGGACATCCTTTCTATGAACTGGAGCCCAGAACTGAACTGCATATTCTAGATGAGGCCTCACTAATGCTTTGTAAAGTGGCAATATTACATCCCTGTCCCGCGAGTCCATGCCTCTTTTAATACACGACAATATCCTGCTGGCCTTTGAAGCAGCTGATTGACACTGCATGCTGTTATTTAGTTTATGATTTACAAGTACACCCAGATCCTTCTCAACAAGTGACTCCCCCAGTGTAGCTCCCCCTGGGACATATGATGCATGCAGGTTGTTGGTAACCAGATGCACAACTTTACATTTATCTACATTAAACCTCATTTGCCAAGTGGATGCCCAAACACTTAGTTTGTTTAAATCTGCCTGCAATTTACAAACATCTTCCATAGACTGAACTATATTACATAGCTTGGTGTCATCTGCAAAAATAGAAACAGTGCTATTAATCCCATCCTCTATATCAGTAATAAATAAGTTGAATAATCGTGGTCCCAGCACTGAACCCTGGGGTACACCACTTATAACCGGGGACCATTCAGACTAGGAATGATTGACCACAACACTCTGCATACGGTCCTTGAGCCAATTCTCAATCCAATTACAATCTATATTTTCTAAACCTATAGTCCTTAATTTACCCATTAGACGTCTATAAGGGACAGTGTCAAAAGCCTTTGCAAAGTCCAAAAACACTATATCCACAGCGGCCCTTCTGTCTAGGTTTCTGCTTACCTCTTCATAAAAACAAATCAGGTTGGTTTGACAACCTGTGTCCTAAGTAAATCCATGCTGACTGTCACTTATAATACTATGTTATGTCACATACTCCTGTATATAGTCCCTTATTAACCTTTTTCCCATGATGGATGTTATGCTTACTGGTCTATAATTACTCGGGGAAGACCTAGAGCCCTTTTTGAAAATAGGCACCACATTTGCCCTGCACCATGGCACTATACCAGTCACTAGAGAAATTATGAAGAGAGGGACAGAAATAACTGAACTAAGTGCTTTAAGAACTCTTGAGTGTAACCCATCTGGTCCCGGAGTACTTGTGGTTTTCAACCAGCGCTGCAAGTATGGGTCCTAGCATATTCCTATATAGGGCCATACAGTGCTACAATATAACTCGACCATCCCCTTGCAACTTATCTGTCCTCATTCCTTTGTTTTCCAGGCTGCAGGCCTCTTCTGGTTTGTTGATTACTGATGTAGGCCATTGTAATGTCGTTATCCACAGCTAGCATGCATCAGGACATGTATGCAACATGCTTAACCCCTTAACGACCCGCGTATAGTGTTTTTACGACAGCGCTTCAGAAGAACTTTCCCCGCATCATGCAGTCGGCTGTTGAAGCCCGGGCTGTTAGTAACAGCCTCGGGCTTCAGGGCAGCGATTGGAGACCACTGGCAGTGTTCTCCGATCATATTTAACCCCTCAGATGCAGTGCTGAATAGCGGGCGCCGCATCTGAGTGATTTTAGAGGGAAGGGGCTCCCTCTCTCATCCCACTGGCATCCCCGCGTGCATGGAGGGGTGCCGATGGGTTCAATGGCAGCCTGGGGCCTAACAAAGGCCCCCAGGTCTGCCTTTAGTGATTGCCTGTTTGGCTATGCCAGAGGCATGACCTAGCAGGTGCCTGTCAGTTCTACACTGACCGGCAATAATACACTGCAATACCGAAGTATTGCAGTGTATTATAATAGCGATCAGAAGTCTGCACAGTAAAGTCCCCCAATGGGACTAAAAATATAGTAAAAAAATAAGTTAAACAAAGTTTGAAATAAATAAATGTCCCAAGTAAAAAAAAAATTAAAAAAACACTTTTTCCCCTTACAAAATACTTTATGGAAAAAAGTTACTCATATTTGTTATCGCCACGTCTGTAACGAACCCAACTATAAAATGATTACATTCTTTAACCCGCACGGTGAACGCCGTAAAAAATATAATAAAAACAACGCCAGAATTGCTGTTTTCTGTTCATCCTGCCTTCAAAAGAATTTGATAAAAAAAGTGATCAAACCGTTTCATCTACTCCAAAATGGTACCAATACAAACTACAAGTCGTCCCGCAAAAAAAAAGCTCTCATACAGCTGCATCGGTCAAAAAATAAAAAAGTTATGGCTCTTAAATTATGGCGATACAAAAGCAAATAATTTTTAAAAAAATTTGTTTTTACTGTGTAAAAGTAGGAAAACATTAACAAATCCATATAAATTTGGTATCGCCGCAATCGTAACGAGCCGCTGAAGAAAGTTATTATGTTATTTATACCACACGTTAAACGGCGTAAAATTAAGACGAAAAACAAATGGCAAAATTTCTGTTTTTTTTCCAGTACCCCACTAAAAAAAGTTATTAAAAAGTTAATCAATAAATTATATATACCTCAAAATGGTGCTATTATAAAATACAGCTTGTCCCACAAAAATAAAAGTCCTTATATATATGTCGACACAAAAATAAAAAAGTTATAGCTCTTTGAATGCGACGATGGAAAAACTTAAAAAATTGCTCTGTCATTAAGGTTTAAAATACCTTCAGTATTAAGGGGTTAAGGAACTCTACCACTTGTACAGTGAATGCTTGGGCAGGAAGCCAGAAGAAATAAATAAAAATCCCAGAACCGAGCAGTTCCAGGTATTAGGATTTGGCCAGATGTGCGCCTTTGTAACACAATGTGTAAATTAAAATATTAAAGATTTCATTCAAAAAATATTCAGACCACTAGGTGGTGCATTAGAATATTGCAATAAGTGTGCCTGAGTAAAAATGGTGGGCACTTCTTGCTGTTACTGACATATATGTTCTCAACAGCAAACCATGTGGTTAGAATTGGTACTGCAAGTAGAATCCAATATGAAGCATAAAAACTACTTTAAATATACATGAAACAGACCATGCCACAGAATGTGAAAGTGTTAAAAGACAATTTGACATATGATACTTAAACGTGTGTTGAATGTGCAGAGTAGTTAAACAGGGCCATTCATACAAAATTAATCACAGTTCTTTTCAATATATTTTGTGGTTAGTAAATGACCCTTACCAACTCTTGGCAATCGTTGCTAAGCGACAAAGGTTCCTGTGGAGAGACTGCATCCCTTGCTGTTGAAGCAAACTTCAAGTAACCTACAGTATGACATTTTTCTTTAAAAGAAAACAATAATTTTTTTTCAGAAACAGATTCCACAGGGGAGCATGAAAACCATGTAAAGCAAGATTCAAACAAGACAAAATGAAGAAAATATTTTAACTTTATTGTTTCTAGTTAATTAAGTTTGTATTTCATATATATCTTTTGGTCTATTACATGGTTTATTGGAAGTATTTATTACATTTTTCATTGTTAGCGACTCATTGCTCTGGCTCAAAGCGCTAAAATGTCCATACAGCCTAATAGTGCATCTAAAAAGGGGTTTTCTGTAGGATTTAAACCCTTTAATTTATAATATGTTGTGACCATATTAACCAGGGTTGTATAGTTATAGGTGGTGCAGTGTTGGCAGCCGGGTGCCGTGGTAGTAGTTACAAGTGGGCTATGGTGCCTGAGTGGTACTAAGGGTTTCTCTACCGCATAAGAGGACACCAGTAATATAAATGGCACATGGTAGGTGAGGAGCAATGTTCTAAAATTAAAGGCTATGCACATGTTTGAAAGGCAATTTTATATATATATATATATATATATATATATATATATATATATATATATATATATATAGTTACATAGTTAGTATGGCTGAAAAAAGACACGTCCATCAAGTTCAACCAAGGGATGGGAAAAGGGAAGGGAAAAATTTCTACGCATAGGAGCTAATACTTTTTTGTACTAGGAAATGATCTAACCCTTTTATAAAGCCATCTACTGTCCCTGCTGTGACCAGCTCCTGCGGTAGGCTATTCCATAAATTCACAGTTCTCACAGTAAAGAAGGCTTGTCGCCTCTGCAGGTTGAACCTATTTTTCTCCAGACGGAGGGAGTGCCCCCTTGTTTTTTGAGGGGGTTTTACATGGAACAGGATTTCACCATATATTTTGTATGTGCCATTAATATATTTATATAAGTTAATCATGTCCCCCCTTAGTCGTCTTTTTTCAAGGCTAAATAGGTTTAATTCTTTTAATCTTTCCTCATAACTTAAATTCTCCATGCCCCTTATTAGCTTCGTTGCTCTTCTTTGTATTTTTTTCAACTCCAGGGCATAATTTCTATGAACTGAATCCCAGAACTAAACTGCATATTCTAGATGAGGCCTCACTAATGCTTTTTTCAAGTGGCAATATTATATCCCTGTCCAGTGAGTCCAGGCCTCTTTTAATACACGACAATATCTTGCTGGCCTTTGAAGCAGCTGATTGACATTGCATGCTGTTATTTAGTTTATGATTTACAAGTACACCCAGATCCTTCTCAACAAGTGACTCCCCCAGTATAGCTCCCACTAGGACATATGATGTATGCAGATTGTTGGTACCCAGATGCATAACTTTACATTTATCTACATTAACCTTCATTTGCCAACTGGATGCCCAAACACTTAGTTTGTTTAAATCCGCTTGCAATTCACGAACATCTTCCATAGACTGAACTATATTACATAGCTTGGTGTCATCTGCAAAAATAGAAGTAGTCCTATTAATCCCATCCTCTATATCAGTAATAAATAAGTTGAATAATAGTGGACGCAGCACGGAACCCTGGGGTACACCACTTATAACCGGGGACCATTCAGAGTAGGAATCATTGACCACAACTCTCTGGATACAGTCCTTGAGTCAATTCTCAATCCAATTACAAACTATATTTTCTGTTAAATACTTTTGTGTCAAAAAAGACAAAAGTATAATAGGTATGATACCTTTATTGGCTAACCATAAAAGTTATATATGCAAGCTTTCAGAGCGCAGAGGCCCCTTCTTCAGGCAGTTTACAAATGTAATAAATGAAACATTTGTAAATGGCCTGAATAAGGGGCCTCTGCGCTCTGAAAGCTTGCATATATAACTTTTATGGTTAGCCAATAAAGGTTTCATACCTATTATACTTTTGTCTTTTTTGACACAAAAGTATTTAACATTTCATATTGTCTCTGGCTAACACGGTACTACACTATTTTTTACTGTACTTCGTGAAACTATATTTTCTAAACCTATAGTCCTTAATTTACCCATTAGACATCTATGAGGGAGTGTCAAATGCCTTTGCAAAGTCCAAAAACACTATATCCACAGCGGCCCCTCTGTCTAGGCTTCTGCTCACCTCTTCATAAAAACAGATTAGGTTAGTTTGACAACTTCTGTCCTTAGTAAAACCGTGCTGGCTGTCACTTATAATACAATTTTTTGTCACATAATCCTGTATATAGTCCCTCAATAGCCCCTCAAACATTTTCCCCACGATGGATGTTAAGCTTACTGGTCTATAATTACCCGGGGAAGACCTAGAGCCCTTTTTGACAATAGGCACCAAATTTGCCCTGCACCAGTCCCTTGGCACTATACCAGTCACTACAGAATCTCTGAATATTATGAAAAGGGGGACAGAAATAACTGAACTTAGCTCTTTAAGTATTCTAGGGTGTATCCCATCTGGTCCCGGGGCCTTGTGCCTTCAGGACGAAGCCGATTTTTCAAATCTGACATGTGTCACTTTATGTGGTAATAACTCCGGAATGCTTTTGCCTATCCAAGTGATTCTGAGATTGTTTTCTCGTGACATATTGTACTTTAGGTTAGGGAAAAAATTGGTCAATAAATTAGATATTTATTTGTAAAAAACAACAAGATTTAGAGAAAATGAGCAAAAATGTGCATTTTTCTAAATTTAAATGTATCTACTTGTAAAACAGATAGTAATAACACACAAAATACTTACTAGTTCATATTTTCCATAGGTCTACTTTATGTTTGCATCATTTTTTGAACATTCTTTTATTTTTCTAGGACGTTACAAGGCTTAGAACTTTAGCAGCAATTTCTCATATTTTCAAGAAAATTTCAATAGTCTATTTTTTCAGTGACCAGTTCAGATCTGAAGTGGCTTTGAGGGCCCTATATATTAGAAAATCCCCATAAATTACCCCATTTTGAAAACTGCACCCCTCAAAGTATTCAAAACAGCATTCAGAAAGTGTTTTAACTCTTTAGGTGTTTCACAGGAATTAAAGCAAAGTAGAGGTGAAATTTACAAATTTCATTTTTTTTTTTTTCGAAAATTCATTTGTAATACATTTTTTCTGTACCACAGAAGGTTTTACCCAAGAAATGCAACTCAATATTTATTGCCCAGATTCTGCAGTTTTTAGAAATATCCCACATGTGGTCCCAGTGCGGTAATGGACTGAAACACAGGCCTCAGAAGCAAAGGAGCACCTAGTGGATTTTGGGGCCTCCTTTTTTTTAGAATATATTTTAGGCACTATGTCAGGTTTGAAGAGGTCTTGTGGTACCAAAACAGTAAAGACCCCCCAAAAGTGACCCCATTTTGGAAACTATACCCCTCAAGGAATTTATCTATGGGTATATTTAGCATTTTGAAACCAGATTTTTTTTGCTAAATTTATTTGAATTAGTATGTGAAGATGAAAAAACATAGAAATTTTTAATTTTTGCAAGGAATAAAGTAGAAAAAACACCCCAACATATGTAAAGCAATTTCTTCCGATTATAGCAATACCCCATATGTGGTAATAAACTGCTGTTTGGACCCACAGCAGGCCTCAGAAGAGAAGGAGCAGCATTTGGATTTTGGATTTCTGATTTTGCTGGAATAGTTTTCAGTGCTGTGTCGCGTTTGCAATGCACTCGAGGGATGAAAACCGTCGAAACCCCCCAATAGTGACCCCATTTTGGAAACTACACCCCTCAAGGAATTTTTCTAGGGGTAAAGTTAGCATTTTGACACCACAGTTTTTTTGCTGAATCCATTGGAATTAGTTTGTAAAGGTAAAAATCTACTTTTTTTTCTGTAAGAACTTAGACATTTTTAATTTTTACAAGGAATAAAGGAGAAAAAGCACCCCGGCATTTGTAAAGCAATTTCTCCTGATTACGTAAATACCCCATATGTGGTAGTAAACTGCTGTTTGGACCCACACCGGGGCTTAGAAGGGAAGGAGCGCTATTTGGCTTTTGGAGCTCAAATTTAGCTGGAATCGTTTTTGGGTGTCATGTCGAATTTGCAAAGCCACTGAGAGACCGAAACAGTGGAAGCCCCCCAAAAGTAACTCCATTTGAGAAACTACACCACTTAAGGAATCTAGGGGTATAGTGAGCATTTAGGCCCCACACGTCTTTTGCAGAATTTATTAGAATTAGGCCGTGAAAATTAATATCAATTAATATCAACATTATTTCCACTAAAATGTTTTTTTCAATTTCACAAAGGATAAAGGAGAAAATGCACCCCAACATTTGTAAAGCAATTTCTCCCGAGTACGGCTATACCCCACATGTGGTCAAATGTTTTTTCATTAGAAAGTAATTAACCCTTTCCGAACTGATCCATGTTTTGCTCTTTCTTTTTCGTTTTTCCTCCCCGCTTTCCGAGAGCCACAACTTTTTATTTTTTCGTCAATACACAACATTTGTAAAGCAATTTCTCCCGAGTACGGCTATACCCCACATGTGGTCAAATGTTTTTTCATTAGAAAGTAATTAACCCTTTCCGAACTGATCCATGTTTTGCTCTTTCTTTTTCGTTTTTCCTCCCCGCTTTCCGAGAGCCACAACTTTTTATTTTTTCGTCAATACAGTGGTGTGAGGGCTTATTTTTTGCGGGACAAGCTGTAGTTTTTATTGGTACCATTTTTTGGTACATAAGACTTTTTGAGCACTTTTTATTAAATTTTTTTGGTAGAGCGAAGGTGACCAAAAAACTGTGATTTTGCCGTTTCAAATTCTTTATTTTTCATGGCGTTCACCGTGCGAGTTCAATAATGGTATATTCTAATAGCTTGGACTTTTACGGTCGCAGCGATACCAATTTTGTGTATTTTTTTTTTATTTTTTTACATTACTTTAGAGAAAAAATGTGAAAAGGGTTTATTTTTGGACTTTAAATATTTAATTTTTTCCACTAATAATAACTATTTACTTTTGTTTTTACACATTTTATTAGTCCCCCTTGGAGACTTGAACCAGCAATCGTTAGATCACTGGTAGAATACACTGCAATACTAATGTATTGCAGTATATTGTCTTTTTTACAGGCTCCTGTAACAGCGTGTTCGCTGTTTCTGTCCGTTAGTCCTGGGTATCAGTTGTAATACACAGCTGACACCCGCAGCGTATGGTGCGGGCTCAGCGCGTGAGACGCTCCGTATATCACCCCTCACACTACGACATGCTTTTAAGTCATGGTGCGCGAAGGGTTTAATGCGCAGCGGATGGTGCAGAGTGAAAATTACAATTTTCCACTGATGTGCCATTTTAGTGCACTATATGTTGTGCCCAGTTTGTGCCACAAATACCTCATAAAATTTTAACCGGCTTCTCCCGGGTATGGCGATGCTATATCGGTGGACGTAAACGGCTGTTTGGGCACGCTGTAGGGCTCAGAAGGGAGGGACGCCATTTGGCTTTTGGAGCGCAGATTTTGCTTGGTAATAGCTCTGGCGTTTTGCTGGTATTTCAGTTTATAATGTGGGGGCATATGTAGACTGGGCAGAGTACATCAGGGGCATAATAAGAGGGTATAATAATGCGGTAAATAAATAATAATCCGCAGATATGTGGCCTTTGTGGCACTTATAAATGGTACCTGATCTTATCCGCTTTTGGAACGCTCTGCACTTTTTGCATCGCCATATTCTGGGAGCCAGAACTTTTTTTTTATTTTTTCACCACCGGAGCCGTGTGAGGACTTATTCTTTGTGGGACAATCTGTAGATTTCATTGGTACCATTTTGGGGTACATGCCATTTTTTTGATCACTTTTTATTCCATTTTTCGGCAAGCCAGGTGACCAAAAACCATCAATTCTGACAATGATTTTTATTTATTTTTTACAGCGTTCACCCTGGGCTATAAATGACCATTATATTTTATTCTGAGGGTCGGTACGATTACAGCGATACCATATGTATATAGGTTTTTTTATGTTTTGCAGCGTTTGCGCAATAAAATAACTTATTTAGAAAATAATTTCTTTTTTGTGTCACCGTATTCTGAGAGCCATAAGTTTTTTATTTTTCAGTCAAAAAAGCTGTGTAAGGGCTTGTTTTTTGCGGGACGGGTTGTAGTTTGTATCGGTACTATTTTGGCGTACATGCGATTTTTTGATCACTTTTCATTGTATAAGTGAAATCATCTTCTCCCACTCTTCACACACTGATAGCAACACCGCAGAAGAAATGCCTCCCGATCTGACCCCCTTAGACTTTTATCTTTGGGGTCATCTGAAGGCAATGGTCTATGCTGTGAAGATACGAGATGTGCAGCAACTGAAACTACGGATACTGGAAGCCTGTGCTAGCATTTCTTCTGCGGTGTTGCTATCAGTGTGTGAAGAGTGGGAGAAGAGGGTTGCATTGACAATCCAACACAATGGGCAGCACTTTGAACACATTTTATAAGTGGTCAGAAACTTGTAAATAACTCATGAAAGAATAAAGTAACATTAAAACCAAGCACACCATTGTTTTTCTTGTGAAATTCTCTATAAGTTTGATGTGTCACATGACCCTCTTCCCATTGAAAAAACTAAAGTTGGATACAAAATGGCCGACTTCAAAATGGCCGCCATGGTCAACACCCAGCTTGAAAAGTTTCCCCCCTCCCATATACTAATGTGCCACAAACAGGAAGTTAATATCACCAACCATTCCCATTTTATTTAGGTGTATCCATATAAATGGCCCACCCTGTATATTGTGATCACTGTTACCAAGGTTTTCACGAACATTGACATTCCCAACAAGATCTGCATTATTAGAAATGACCAGATCCAACAGAGCGCCCCCTCTAGTCGGGTCTTCCACAAACTGGCCCATAAAATTTTCCTGCAACAGGTTGAGGAAATGTCTCCCCTTTGCAGTTGAAGCCGAGCCATGACACCAATTAATATCCAGGAAATTAAAATCTCCCATTATTACTACAGTACCCGCCTGTGCAGCCCGCTCCATCTGTTTATATAACTGAACTTCCATCTCCTAAGTTATATTGGGGGGTCTGTAGATTACACCAAAAGTAATTTTTTCAGTGATTACCTCCCTTTCTAGCTCCACCCACAAGGTTTCAACCTCCTCACAGTCTTCACCCACTATTGTCTCTTTCACACTCGCCTTCATATCACTTCCCACATACAGACATACACCACCACCTTTCCTATTTGTCCTGTCTTTCCGAAACAGTGTAAAACCCTGTAGATTTACAGCCCAGTCATGTGAAGAGTCCAGCCATGTTTCAGCAGCACTAACTATATCTATATTTTTGTAATGATTCGGGGTAGGGATATGACAGGTGAGCCCTAATCTACCCGTAACTCAGTCCCTGCCTACTTGCACGGCCCGTCCTAAGTGACTGCGTACAACTGAGCGACGGTCCCTACGCTCAGTAAGTGCAAGACAGACAACACAAGACAAGGGCACACAGAAGCAAAGGGGAAGTAGGGGCAGTTGCCTACGGAATACCGTGAGCAACAGGCAGTGGTGAACGAGCCGAATCAAACCAGGAGAGTACGTAGTACCAAACAGAGCAGGAGAATAGTCAGGCAAGCCAGGGTCAAAAAGTTACAGCGGTCAATCAGGTAAATAGCAGGAATAGCAGACCCAGGAAACCAGAGAATCACAGGCAAGGAACATGCTGCAAGTGAGGGTATAAATAGACCAAGAGCGGGAGCTAAAACCGTCAGGCCAGGCTGTGATAGGTTCTCCCTCTCCTCCCGCAAGCCTCAGTGGTAACAGATCGCGTCACTCTAGCAGACCTTGGATCTGATGAAGGCGGATTAACCCCGGGCGTCGACACAGAACCTGTGTCAGGCAAACCCTTAACAGTACCCCCCCTTTTATGAGGGGCCACTGGACCCTTCCTTGGTGGGCCTGGCTTGTTGGGGAACCGAAGATGGAACTTCCTGAGCAATATACCGGCGTGAACATCCCGTGCGGGTACTCAAGTCCTCTCCTCAGGCCCGTATCCTCCCCAATGGACTAGGTACTGGAAGGAGCCTTGGACCATCCTGCTGTCCACAATCTTGGCTACCTCGAATTCTACCCCATCAGGAGTGAGAACAGGGACCGGAGGTTTCCTCAATGTAGCCAAGGACAGGGAGCAGCTTTTCAAGAGGGAGGCATGGAACACGTTGTGTATCTGAAATGACGGGGGTAACACCAGCCGGAAGCAGACAGGGTTGAGGACCTCAATGATTTTGTATGGCCCTATATACCGGGGAGCAAATTTCTTGGACGAAACTTTAAGGCGCACATTTTTTGAAGACAGCCACACCAGATCCCCAACCACAAACAGGTTGTTAGTTGAACGTCTTTTATCTGCCGTAGTCTTTTGGGTGCTCTGGGACGCCTCAAGGTTCTTCTGAACCTGGGCCCAGACTGTTCACAGTTCCCGATGAACGACATCTACCTCGGGATTGTTGGAACCACCAGGTGTAACGGAGGAGAACTGTGAATTAAACCCAAAATTGCTGGAGAAGGAGGAGACCCCCGACGAGCTACTGACCAGGTTATTAAGGGAAAATTCGGTGAGGGGAATGAAGGAGACCCAATCATTTTGACAGTCTGAGATAAAACACCTTAAGTATTGTTCTAGAGACTGATTAGTCCTCTCAGTTTGGCCATTAGCTTCCAGATGGAAGGCCGAGGAAAAGCACAGATCAATCTCCAGCTTCTTACAGAAAGCTCTCCAAAACAATGAAACAAATTGTACCCCTCTGTCAGAAACAATATTGACTGGAACCCCATGGAGACCCAGCATGTGTTTGACAAACAAGATAGCTAACGTCTTGGCATTGGGTAATTTCTTGAGGGGTACAAAGTGGCACATCTTACTGAAGTGGTCTACTACAACCCACACCAACGACTTGCCTTGGAATGGAGGCAGATCGGTGATAAAATCCATGGAGATATAGGTCCAAGGTCTCTGGGGAATGGGCAAAGAACATAGTAAGCCCGCAGGTCGGGACCTGGGAGTCTTGGACCTAGCACAAATTTCACAAGTGGCGACGTAGGCCTTAACGTCTTTAAGCAACCCAGGCCACCAATAGGTTCTGGAAATTAGAAGCTTGGTACCCAGGATGCCTGGATGGCCAGATAGTGTGGAGTCATGATTTTCCCTGAGCAACCTTAGCCGGAATTGCAGGGGAACAAACAGCTTGTTCTCAGGAAGGTTCTCGGGAGCAGAAGCTTGATCAGCCGCAATTTCGGAGGCTAAGTCTGAATCCACAGCGGATATGATTATACCTGGGGCAAAATACAAGTGGGATCCTCCTCAGGAGGAGGGCTGGCCATTAAGCTACGCGACAGAGCATCAGCTTTGATATTTTTTGACGCAGCCCTAAAAGTAACCAAAAAGTTAAATCTTGTAAACAACAATGCCCATCGAGCTTGTCTCGGGTTTAGCCTCCGGGCAGATTCTAGGAACACCAGACTCTTGTGGTCAGTAAGAACCGTTACCTGGTGCCTAGCCCCCTCCAGGAAGTTGCACGACTCTTCAAATGTCCATATAATGGCTAAGAGTTCGCAGTTGCCAACATCATAGTTTCTCTCAGTGGAGGAGAACTTCCTGGAGAAGTAGGCACAGGGACAGAGATGGGTGAGAGACCTAGTACCCTGGGACAAGACAGCACCAACTCCCACCTCGGAGGCGTCAACCTCCACGATGAATGGCTCCATTTGGTTAGGCTGAATCAGCACTGGGACCGAGACAAAGCACCTCTTAAGGATCTCAAAAGCCTGAACCGCCTCCGGAGGCCAGTGGAGGAGATCAGCACCTTTACGAGTGAGATCCGTAGAAGAGGCTTAGCGATGACCGAGAAGTTAGCAATACATCTCCTGTAATAATTAGCAAACCCCAGGAAACACTGTAAGGCCTTCAGGGAGGCAGGGCAGACCTTTTCTGCCACAGCCTGAACCTTGGCAGGGTCCATGCGGAAATCATTAGGAGTGAGGATTTGATCCAAAAATGGTATCTCCTGCACCCCAAACACACATTTTTCGGTTTTTGCAAAGAGTTTGTTTTTCCGAAGGGCCTGGAGCACCTTCCTGACATGCTCAATGTGGGAGGACCAGTCCTTGGAAAACACAAGTATATCATCAAGGTACACTACAAGAAATACCCCCAGATAGTCTCTTAAAATCTCATATATGAAATTCTGGAAGACCGCGGGAGCATTACACAACCCAAAGGGCATGACGAGATATTCGAAGTGACCTTCGGGTGTATTAAACGCAGTCTTCCTCTCATCCCCCTCTCTGATCCGGATAAGGTTATAAGCCCCCCGAAGATCGAACTTAGAGAACCATTGGGCCCCCTGAACCTGATTGAAGAGATCAGGAATCAAAGGAAGGGGATACTTGTTCCTTACAGTGATTTTATTTAAACGTCGGCAATCGATGCACGGCCTAAGACCACCATCCTTCTTCCCCATGAATAAGAAGCCAGCACCTAACGGAGAAGTAGAGGGGCGAATGTAACCCTTGGCCAGGCTTCCCTGGATATATTCTCTCATGGCTTCACGTTCAGGACAAGAGAGAATAAATCTCCTTCCTTTAGGGAACTTAGCTCCTGGTACCAAGTCGATTGCGCAATCGTACTCTCTATGAGGAGGTAACTCTTCGGAGGCCTTGTTAGAAAAGACAAGTCCTGAATAAACTCAGGTAGAGTGTTCACCTCCTGAGCGAGAGAAACCAAATTAATAGAAAGACATGACGTCATGCATTCATTACCCCATTTAGTAAGATCACCAGTATTCCAGTTAAAAGTGGGATTATGCGTCTGCAACCAAGGGAGGCCTAAAATAAAATTGGACGATAACCCCTGCATCACTAACACAGAACACTGCTCCAAATAAATGGAGCCAACAATGAGTTCAAAAACAGGGGTATGCTGCATAAAGTAACCATTAGCAAGCGGAGTGGAGTCAATACCAACTACCGGGACAGGTTTAGGCAAATCAATAAGTGGCATAGCTAGAGACATTGCAAATTCTACAGACATAATATTAGCAGCAGACCCTGAATCCACGAAGGCACTGCCAGTGGCAGACCTTCCATCAAAGGAGACCTGAAAGGGAAGCAAGATTTTATTAGGCTTCATGTTTACGGGAAATACCTGTGCGCCCAAGCGACCTCCCCGATGGTCACTTAGGCGCAGAAGTTTTCCGGCTGTTTATTCTTGCGCCTGGGACAGGAGTTCAATTTATGCTTGTCATCCCCACTGTAGAAGCAAAGACCATTCTTCCTGCGGAAATCTCTACATTGTTAGGGAGACACGGAGGCCCCGAGTTGCATCTGTTCATCCGAGTTCTCCGTGGAAGAACGAAGCAGCGGAACCTCTGGAGCCATCATAGGGGAGCCAGAGGTGAAGGCACCAGAACGTTCAAGTCGTCGTTCCCTGAGACGTCGGTCAAGACGTACAGCTAAAGCCATAGCCTGATCTAGAAAGTCAGAGGTGGGATAGCTAACTAACTGGTCTTTAAGGGCGTTCGACAGACCCAATCTAAACTGGCATCTCAAGGCAGGGTCATTCCACCGAGAAGCTACACACCACTTCCTAAAGTCAGAACAGTACCCCTCAACGGGTCTCTTACCCTGACGTAAGGTCACCAGCTGACTCTCGGCAAAGGCAGTCTTGTCAGTCTCGTCATAGATGAGTCCGAGAGCAGAAAAAAAAAAGTCAACAGAAGAAAGTTCAGGGGCGTCAGGAGCCAAGGAGAAGGCCCATTCCTGGGGGCTGTCCTGGAGCAGGGACCTAATTATACCCACTCGCTGGCTCTCAGAACCTGAGGAGTGGGGTCTTCATCGGAAATAGAGTCTACAACTCTCCCGAAAAGAGAAAAAAGTCCTCCGGTCCCCTGAGAACCGGTCAGGCAACTTGAGGTGGGGTTCAAGAAGTGAGGTGAAGGGTACTACCTGGGTAGCATCACGGTGGTTGAACCTCTGAGCCAGGTCTTGGACCTGTAGGGAGAGACCCTGCATTTGCTGAGCCAGGGCCTCAAAGGGATCCATAGTAGAGTCGGGGACCAGGGTAAGAAAAGGTATAGGGCCTGTGATTATTTAATGAATCGGGGTAGGGAGACGACAGGTGAGCCCTAATCTACCCGCAACTCAGTCCCAGCCTACTTGCACGGCCCGTCCTAAGTGACGGCGTACACTGGGCGACGGTCCCTACGTTCAGTAAGTAAGTGCAAGACAGATAACACAAGACAAGAGCACACAGAAGCAAAGGGGAAGTAGGGGCAGTTGCCCACGGAAAACCGTGAGCAACAGGCAGTGGTGAACGAGCCGAATCAAACCAGGAGAGTACGTAGTAGCAAACAGAGCAGGAGAATAGTCAGGCAAGCCAGGGTCGTAAAGTTACAGTGGTCAATCAGGTAAATCGCAGGAATACGAGAGCCAGGAAACCAGAGAATCACAGGCAAGGAACATGCTGCAAGTGAGGGTATAAATAGACCAAGGGTGGAAGCTAGAACTGTCAGGCCAGGCTGTGATAGGTTCTCCCCCTCCTCAGTCTGCAAGCCTGAGTGGTAACAGATCGTGTCACTCTAGCAGACCTTGGAGCTGATGAAGGCTGATTAACCCCGGGCGTCGACACAGAACCTGTGTCAGGCAAACCCTTAACAATTTTCTTCCAGTCCCAAGGCCTCCAGCTCCCCCATTTTGCTTGCTAGACTTCTGGCATTTGTGAACATACACTTTAACTTGCCTTTCAGTTTTTCACTTTTATTATCAGAAATGTGATTTGACATTATTTGGGCATTTTTATTTACACTGCTGTTTTGTAACAAAAGGATCTCCTTATCCTGTTGTCTAGTCCTCTCCCCACAGTCTGTTTCTTCCCCCACCAATATAGTCTGACCCCTCTCTAACCTGACTACCCCTTTTTTTTCTACATTGACCTCCCTCCTCAGTCCTAGTTTAAATACTCCACCACCCCAGCTAGAATTCTCTCCCCCAGCACAGCGGACCCCCTTCCATTTAGGTGCAAATCATCTGCAGAATACAGTTTGTACCCCAATGAAAAGTCAGCCCAGTGCTCTAGGAACCCAAAGCCTTCTCCTCTACACCAAGACTTAAGCCATGCATTTAACTCCCCGAGTTCCCGCTGTCTTTCCTGTGATGTGCATGGCACAGGCAGTATTCCTGAGAATACAACCTTGGAGGTCCTTACCTTCAGCTTGTAGCCTAGTTCTTTAAAATTATTCTTAAGGCTCCTCCATCTACCATTTATTCTGTTGATGGTACCGACATGGACCACAACAGCTGGATCATCACCAGCCCCTCCCAGCAATTTGTCCACCCGTTCCGCCACATGCCGAACCCTGGCACCAGGGAGACAGCAAATCATTCGGTTGAGGCGGTCTTGGCGACAAATTATTCTATCCGTCTTCCTGATTATAGAATCCCCTACGACTATCAATTGTCTTTGCTTACCTGCATTACCATCCCACCGACTACTAGCTGGGCTGTTCTCCCGGCTGTTAGGGAGATCAGTATCGACTAGGGCTGCCGTTTCTGAGACCGACACCCTCGCATCATCACCCAACTTGGCAATTTTGCTTGGAATGTCGGAAACAGGATTGGCCTTGCTTTTCTTGGACCCCTTTCTACTGCCCCTAACTACATTAACCCAGCTACTTGCCTGATCCTGCTGACCCATGTCTTCACCCTCCAGTTCTAACCCACTAACTGCTTGCTCAGTGAGCAGCATGCTCCGCTCAAGATTGTCTATCTTCCTCAGTATTGCATTTTGCTCCTCCAGATCTCTAATGCGAGCTTCCAGGTGACCAACATGCTCACATCTGCCACAGAGATATTCACCCTGGAACTCAGGCTCCAGTTGTGCATACATATGGCAAACTGTGCACTGAAGAAAACCTCCATTCTTGCTGTCCATTATCCCAGTTACAAAAAAAAAACAAAACAAAAACAGTGAACAGTTGTTAATGCAAAAAGAAAAGAAGGGTACTTAATGGGGCTTTAACTCCTCTTTTTAACTCCAGTTTTGTAACTCCACATGATATACAAACCACTTGTTTTACAAGCCCACTAGAGCAGGCTCCCTAGAGCCCTGAGGGCTAATTTATACCACCTGGGACCAGTTAACCCCTCTCCCTAGTCAGCTGTTCAGCTGCTCAGCAGGAACTAAGCTGCAAAAAAAAAAAAATGGTTTTCAATTGTGTCACTTTTGCAAACTTCTTTTAGCAAGCAATCAATTCATATATCACATACACTGACCCCCACTTTGTCACACACAACACAGTAAGTCAATCTGGTTTTGTAACTCCACTTGATATAAAAAAAACACTTGTTTTACAAGCCCACTAGAGCAGTGTATCAGTGTGTTTTGTGTAACTTTGTAAATACTTTTTATTAAAATTTTTTTTTACTTGTAATCTATTAAATCTAAGTTCATAGCTTAGTCATGCAAAGTTCCCTGGAACATATCCAAAAGTAAGAGAGTCAGCACACCAGCATGAGTAAAAAAAAAAAAGAGGTGTTTATTCACCTAGTGTAAAAGACGACGTTTCACCTTCTCAATGAAGGCATTATCAAGTCATGAAAGTGTGTACATACACCCTATAAATAGCGTGTCAGTGATAAGCCACATCATTTACATAATTGTATATAATCAAATGAAAATATCATACATCATAGTGAAATAAATAATTAAAAAAGACAGTAATCGAGGAAGCCGGAATGCCGGCGAAACGCGCCGTCGGGTGTCTAGCTACACCAATGCAATAGGTCTAATGTCTATCTAATGCTGTCTGCAAAACAATCAAACAGTCCGCAATCCACCTCGTGTCCACTCTTGCCCAGCCGTTGCTCTCAGGAGGGAGAGCGGCGTTTGTATCTTGGCACATGAGACTTCACTTACATTCACTGAGTCATCACAGCGGTATTCAGTGACTGCTCAGCCCGAACACCTCACTGTGCTGCTGCTTTCCTTTCTCCCGACTCAGCGGTGAGAACGTCAAAGACACTTACTTTGTGTCTACAAACTGATTACAAGCAGAAATCACGGCACTTCATACAGTGCACTTTATAGGGGCTGTTGCAACACTGTCAATCCCTAACGGTGGCTAGCGGTGCAAAAGACACTGAACTTTTGTCTAATTCAGACCAAGTATCCAACAATCAGGGCACTTTATACAGTACATTTCTACAGAGGCTGCTATATCACTGCTGACAACTGTAGCGGTGGTCATTTAAGTATACCGTCTCAGTTTGGGCTGTCAGATAAATTTATTGACACCACACACTAAGTTCATCAGCGGTGAACACAAACTCCTCAGCCCGATATCTCATCGTGCTGCTGCTTGTCGTCTCTCACATTCACACGGTGAGGACGTCAAGACACTGTTACAGTGTCTACTATTTTGACAGCAAGCACTGATATATCCATTGCATTTAACTACCACACACTAAGGCGGGATTCACACGACCGTGTCGTTCCCGAGCTCGAGTGTCGGCCGGTAAAATCGGCCATTTTGCCCGGCCGGTTTGCATTCAGTTTTGCATCCGTGCCGGGCCGGGCAGATCCGGACAGTGACATCAGCGGCAACTCCTGAAGGGGAATCCCCATGTGTTCGGGGATTCCGCTTCAGGAGTTTCCCCTGATGTCACTGCCCAGATATGGACAGAGACATCAAGCGCTCTGTCCAGGAGCGGAATCCCCGAAAACACGGGGATTCCGCTCCTTCAAGGAGCTAAAGTGCGGCTAGCACATAGCAGAGCGGGGAGATACCTCCCTGCTCTGCTATAGTGGCGTCGCTGCAGTAGTAACAGCCGCAGCTGCAGCTGCTAGCGGCGCCATCGAAGGTGTCGCCGGGCCAGGGTGCTTTTCAACCAGGGGAAGGGAGCCAGCGCAGCGCTCCCTTCCACCTGCTGTACACCCCGGCCCTGCCACACCGTGTACAGCGATGCCATTCGTCAGAATGGCATCAACTCCTCCTCCTCACATGCACTCTGTGCTGTGAGGAGGAGGAGATAGAGCACAGGCTCCGGAAAACCCGGCCATCACTCGGGACACATCCCGGTGATGGCCGTGTATTACCCGGCCCCATAGACTTCTATGGGAGCCGGGCGGCTGGGTACCCGGGCGAAGATAGAGCATGTCCTATTTTTTGACGGCCGTTTTTTCCGGCCGTCAAAAAATCGGTCGTGTGAATAGCCCCATTAGGGGTCTATTATTCCTAATGCAGCCGGGTGCCGGCCGATTTATGAACGGCCGGCACCCGGCCGGGAAACCCTGCCGTGTGAATGAGGCCTAAGTTCATCAGCGGTGAACATAAACTTTTCTGCCTGATTTCTCATCGTGCTGCTGCATGTCGTCTCTCACACGTATACGGTGAGGACGTCAAGACACTGATACAGTGTCTACTATCTGACAGCAAGCACTGATATATTTAGTGTATCTAACTACAGCACACTGGGACTAAGGGCCAGTGAGCCACTATTACTAGATTTTGACAAATCGGACATAGCTCACAATAGAGCAAATATTACAGCTCATCATAGAGCAACATACTCTATGACAACAAGCTGCTCTGATAGACGAGGCTGGACGCAGCCTGCAGGGCTTAGGAGGGAAGCCTCCATGACAGCCCTAGGAGGGAAAGGGTTAACTTTGTAGGGAAAGTTAGAGGTGGAGGAGGGACAGGGAGGAGTTAGGGGGCCGTTACGGAGCTTCCCGCTGTTTTTCGGCAGTGAGCCGGAAGCAGCGGGAGAAGTAACCACTCACCCAGTAAGCTCCCGTTGCCCCGCTCTGTTACGTAATGTCTGAGGCTGAGATGCTTGCGCGGCTGCGTGCCGCTGCTGTGCACCACGGTCCCGGTTGGTTGGAGGAGACCGTGGCTGCACTTACTATGATCCCCGACGCCGATTCGCCACGTCAGGCACGGCATATGAGGTCTGTTGAAGTGGGGGACAGGCTCCCCTCCCCCGGCCCCCTTCCTGGCAGTAATATGGCGGCGGGGGGGGAGTTTACAACACCCGCTCCTGCTCAGAGGAGGCAGAGAGCGTCGCCGGGGGCGACGGTGACTCAGGCCGGGTCTGCCCGTCGCTCCCGGCGGTCCCGACCTCCAGAACGCCTCAGCCCTGAGGTGGTCCCGCGGACACGGCGTCGCAGGGGGAGCCCTAATATGGACGCTGCAGGCCAGGCAGCTGGGAGGACCGTCCCTTCCCAGGCCCTGCGTCCTGGCAGGAATCCCAGGCCGCGACGGGGTCCGGCGGTTCTCAGGGAGTCGCAGGCCGGGCTCCCTGTCACCCCCCCCCCCATCAGATGCAAGATCGGGAAGACTAGCTACGGCCGCCCCGCCTGCTGATGCTCCGGCCAGGGGGCAGGCTTCATCAGGATCGTCGAGACGGACGCCTAGACCTGCAGCGTCGTCGAGGCAACAGGTCCGTTCGGAAGTTTGGATCCCAGCGGTCGGGCGGCAGGTTGCCGGCCCATCTGCCAGCGCGTCATCATCCCCGGTTCGGAGATGTCGGTGGGATGGCCAGTCGTCGGCGAGAGAGGAGCTTGAAGACGGTGAACTGGACGTGTATCGGCGAGGGCAGGATGGTCCGGCTGACGGGAACACAGCGCCTGTGCAGCCCGGTGAGTGCATAACTCCATCTTTGTCGTATCCAGCGATTTTTATGTCGGGTGTCGGCAGGGGGGCTGCTAGCGTCGGATCGGTGGCCGGTAGTGGCGTGGGCGGGCGCGACGGCGCGGCTCTAGCGGACTTGGTGGGTTGCTTGCGGGAGCTGGTCGGGCGTCTAGATAGGGCGGCGGCGCCAGTAGTTACGGAGGTGTCCCCGGCGGTAGTTTGGGAAGGCCCCAGGGAAGTGGGGTTGTTACAGGCGCGCCCCGTAATGGCGGCTACGGAGGCGGTCGCGGTGTCGGTACAGACCGAGGCCCAAAAAGACGGCGATCGGGTGCGTATTGATGATCGTGCTCGCGGGGAGGTATATGTTTGCTTTGAAGGTCCGTTGGGGGCGCACTTAAAGCAGGAGGTGCGTGAGCGTATTTGGAAGGACGAATACGTTGAGATTTTTTCTCTTCTGCCGCTTGCTAAATTCAATTTGGATAGGAGCAAGCGGGATGAGAGCAAGAAGGACGAGGAGGAGCGTCGGAGGTATAGGCTTATCCCGCAGACGTTCGTTAATTGGTCGCAGGCGTTCGCCATCTTAGCCAGTGTAATAGGGGAAAAGGCGCCGGAAAATTGTTCGGCGTTGTTTTGTTATTTTGACGCCATTGGAGAGGCTCATCGGGTGTACGGGGGGCAGGCTTGGCTCAGATACGATGAGCAATTCCGTCAGCGTAAAGCGGTTCGGCCGGCGATTCAGTGGGACCAGAAGGATATTGCTCTCTGGTTAAGGGTCACGGCTCCGGTTAGGCAGCCCTTTCCCGGGAGCGTTGGCCAAGGGGGCCAGTCCAGTCAGGTCGGACAGGGCGGTGGGGCAAAGTTGGGATTCTGCTGGCAATTCAACGATGGCCAGTGTAAGTTCGGGGCCACGTGCAAGTTCAAGCACGTGTGTTCGGAGTGTAATGGTGCATCCCATGGGGCGGCAAAATGTATGCGGAAAAAGAGGTCAGGGAACCAGTCCTCCTCGGCTGGTCAAGGGGTTGTCACCGGTGAGGGTGGAAAGGATGGCCCCCTATCTAAATGAGTATCCGGATAGGGCTGCGGCGAAGTTGCTTTACGAAGGGTTTAGTGTTGGTTTTATTATTCCTCCGCCTCCTTATGAGGTCCCGGTTACGCGGAGGAACCTTAAATCGGCCTACTTGCATGCTGAGGTCGTGTCGAAAAAGTTGTTTAAAGAAGTTTCATTAGGCCGCATGGCGGGGCCTTTTATTGATCCGCCAATAAAAGATTTAGTTGTGTCCCCATTGGGTATTGTTCCAAAGCGCGAGCCCCAAAAATTCCGGTTGATTCAGCACTTATCGTTTCCCAAGGGTTCGTCGGTAAATGATGGGATTGATCATGAGTTGTGCTCCGTAGTGTATACCTCATTCGATAAAGCGGTGGGGTTAGTTCGTGCTGCGGGTCCAGGCGCGCTGCTCGCAAAAACCGACATCGAGGCGGCGTTCAGGTTGTTGCCTGTTCATCCAGAAAGCCAACGGCTGTTGGGTTGTTTTTGGAATGGGGCTTTTTACGTGGATCGGTGCCTTCCGATGGGGTGTTCCCTTTCTTGCGCGTACTTCGAGGCTTTTAGTAGCTTCGTGGAGTGGGTGACGAAGGGTGTAGCCAGGGTCGATTCGTTGATACATTACTTAGACGATTTCTTGTGCGTCGGCCCGGGAGGTTTGCCGGTTTGTGGTAATCTGCTTCATGCACTGCAGAAGGTTGCGAGGGATTTTGGGATCCCTTTGGCGCCAGAAAAGACTGAGGGCCCGGTAACGACGATTTGTTTTTTGGGAATTGAGATAGATTCGGTGGCTATGGAGTGTCGTCTTCCGATGGATAAGTTGGGGGCTTTGAGTCAGGAGGTACGTCGGGCTTGCAAGTTAAAGAAAATTACGCTGCGGGAGATTCAGTCGTTGCTGGGGAAGTTGAATTTCGCCTGCCGGATTATGCCAATGGGGAGGGTGTTTGGTAGACGGTTGGCGGCGGCTACGGCGGGAGTGCGTGCGGCACATCACTTCGTACGGCTCAAGGAGGAGCATCGGGCTGATTTGCAGGTATGGGATGACTTCTTGGGCCAGTATAACGGTCGGTCGCTATGGATGGCTCCAGCGCAGGATACGAGCGATTTGAATATTTTTACGGATGCAGCTGGAGCGGGCGGTTTTGGAGCTTATGGGGGGGGTCCGTGGTGCGCGGGTCAATGGCCGGCTAGCTGGGTGTCCAGTGGACTCACGTGGAATCTGGCCCTGCTCGAGCTGTTCCCCATCGTGGTTGCGGCGACCATCTGGGGGGACAGGCTCAGGGATAAGAAGGTTCGTTTTTACTGCGACAACATGGGGGTGGTGCTGGCCATTAACAACATCACGGCGTCCTCTCCTCCGGTAATTCAGTTGTTGCGACATTTAGTGTTGGTGTGCTTGTCATTGAACGCGTGGGTGGTGGCGGTGCACGTGCCGGGGGTACGGAATTGTATCGCTGATGCTCTTTCTCGCTCGCAGTGGGCCCGGTTTCGGCAATTGGCACCGGGAGCGGAACGTCTCGGCTTGGTCTGCCCGGAACATCTTTGGGATCTGGTCTCGGTCCCGTAGAACGATTGGTGGAAAGGTCTTTGGCGCGCTCAACGTGGAGTGCTTATTCTGCTTGTTGGAGGCAGTGGGAGGAGTGGGTAAGAGAGTTAGGTGACGTCAACACGGATAGAGACAGGTTGGTGGCACTTTTGTACTGGTTAGGGGACGCCTGGGAGGCGGGGTTTTCATTGGCAAAGGTTAACCGTTTCATGTCGGCGGTGGCGTTTGGTTTCAAGTTACGGGGCTTTAGGGATGTGTCTAAGGAATTCTTAGTGGGGCAGGCTTTGAAGGGTTTGCGCCGAGGTAGGGTCGAGGCGGATCGTAGAAGGCCTGTGTCGTTTTCTCTGCTGAGCTCTTTGGGCGGATCATTGGCATCGGTCTGTCGTTCTTCGGACGAGATGAGGTTGTTTCGGTTAGCTTTTTCTTTGGCGTTCTTTGGGGCATTTAGAATCGGCGAGTTGGTTTCGCCGAGTACCAAGCAAGCTGGGGGGTTGAGACTGAGAGACGTGAGCCTATATACAGATCGGCTGGAGGTATGGTTGCGTCGGTCGAAAACTGACCAATTAGGAAAGGGGAAGCTGATAGTGTTGTTCGCTCTCCCGGGTTCGGCTATGTGCCCGGTGGCGTGCAGGCAGGGTTTTAAGCCACAAGTGGGGTCTCCGGAGTTGCCATTGCTATGTCACGAGGACGGGTTATTTTTGTCTAGATTTCAATTTAGAGCTGTATTCAAAAAATGTTTGGCGGCGGTCGGTGTCGCGGCGGACGCGTACTCATCTCATTCCTTCAGGATATGCGCAGCAACGGAAGCAGGGCGCTGGGGGTTGGATGATGAGGGGGTGCGGCGCATCGGTCGTTGGGAGTCCAACAGATTTAGGTCTTATGTCCGCCCCCATCTGTTATGAGTTTTGCTGTTTGCACTTATAAGAATGTTTTGTGTGGTGGTATTTAACTTGCTTTTCCGTTTCAGATCTGCCTCCGTGTTTGGTGTGGTTGCTGGGCCACTCTTACGTGCATTGGGGGGCTTTGAGGGCGGACGTCCGCCCGGACGGTCGCCAGTTGCGCATTCCGCGACAGGATGCGGTTTTGCATTGGCTGGGATTTAGAGGTATGTCGTGGAGTAGGGTGTTAGCAGAATTCCAGACATATGCCCGGCTTGATAGGGTCCCGGAGATCTTGGTCTTGCACGTGGGTGGGAACGATTTGGGAGTCCGCCCTTTTCGTGAGTTGGTGCGGGATATTAAACACGATATGTTGTGTTTGTGGGTTTCTTATCCCAGGTTGGTAATTGTGTGGTCGGACATTGTCCCAAGAAAACATTGGCGGCTGGCTAGGTCAGTGGAAAGAGTCAATAAGGCTCGCATTAAGGTTAATCGCGCGGTGTCCCGATTTGTAGCCAAAAACGGGGGCATTTGCGTTCGGCACAGGGACTTGGAGTCAGGAGTGGGGAACTACTGGAGGAGCGATGGGGTTCATTTGACCGAGGTTGGGATTGATCTGTGGAGCTTGGCAATAGCAGAAGGAATTGAAAGGGCGGTGGTGGTGTGGCGGAACTCACAGGCTTAAGGTGGTCAAGGCCTGTTTCGCTGTGGCGGGGGGAGTCCTTGAGGCCAGTCAGTACAAAATTGGTGGGGGGGTCGCATCGGGGGTATGCGTCCCCCAAAAAAGGTACATGGTTGAAGACTTCATCGGGTGTTATCCCTTTGAAGTGGTCTTCTGGTGGAAGGTATATCACTCGAAGGCTTCATCGGGTGTTATCCCTTTGAAGTGGACTTCTAGTGGTCGGTATAGCACTTGAAGGCTTCATCGGGTGTTATCCCCTTGAAGTGGACTTCTGGTGGTTGGAGCCATCTGCAGAGGTGAGCGGTGCCTCCGAGCTGGTTTACGGCTGGAGGTAATTAGTGGTTTGCAGATGGCTAACTCGAGGTGTGTAAAAAAGGAATATCTAAAATGGCTTCAAGGACTGCCCCTGCTCGGTCTAATGTTAACGTTAAATTGTTATTTATGATTCTGACCCATGTTGGGTCATGTGAATTATTAGGAGGAATTCTCTGGTGGATTCCTAATTAGTTATCCGAATGTTTCGGATTTAATTTGTTTTAAACTGTGAAATTAATAAAACGGCTGCTGTGGCCATTTCACATCCAACCTCGGTGTCACGTGTCTTTTTTCTAAAGGTGGGGGTGAAGGGATTGGTAGGGATAAGGGAAGGTGCACTAACACACGACTCTACTTAGGCAGGTCAAGACGAGGCTGGACGCAGCCTGCAGGGCTTAGGAGGGAAGCCTCCATGACAGCCCTAGGAGGGAAAGGGTTAACTTTGTAGGGAAAGTTAGAGGTGGAGGAGGGACAGGGAGGAGTTAGGGGGCCGTTACGGAGCTTCCCGCTGTTTTTCGGCAGTGAGCCGGAAGCAGCGGGAGAAGTAACCACTCACCCAGTAAGCTCCCACCCTCCCGCCCATTTGGTGTTATCTCTTGTGGTCTTTATTAAGTCTGTTTATGAGTGTGGCAATTTTATTGTGTGCTTATTTAACATGTTTTTTTTTTTTTTTCTCTTTTCATTCGGAGTAGGTCCTGGTGTCATGGCAGCTGGCGGGGGGAGTCCTTGAGGCCAGTCAGTACAAAATTGGTGGGGGGGTCGCATCGGGGGTATGCGTCCCCCAAAAAAGGTACATGGTTGAAGACTTCATCGGGTGTTATCCCTTTGAAGTGGTCTTCTGGTGGAAGGTATATCACTCGAAGGCTTCATCGGGTGTTATCCCTTTGAAGTGGACTTCTAGTGGTCGGTATAGCACTTGAAGGCTTCATCGGGTGTTATCCCCTTGAAGTGGACTTCTGGTGGTTGGAGCCATCTGCAGAGGTGAGCGGTGCCTCCGAGCTGGTTTACGGCTGGAGGTAATTAGTGGTTTGCAGATGGCTAACTCGAGGTGTGTAAAAAAGGAATATCTAAAATGGCTTCAAGGACTGCCCCTGCTCGGTCTAATGTTAACGTTAAATTGTTATTTATGATTCTGACCCATGTTGGGTCATGTGAATTATTAGGAGGAATTCTCTGGTGGATTCCTAATTAGTTATCCGAATGTTTCGGATTTAATTTGTTTTAAACTGTGAAATTAATAAAACGGCTGCTGTGGCCATTTCACATCCAACCTCGGTGTCACGTGTCTTTTTTCTAAAGGTGGGGGTGAAGGGATTGGTAGGGATAAGGGAAGGTGCACTAACACACGACTCTACTTAGGCAGGTCATGTGTCAGTGCATGACAGTAACAAATGAAAGTGCTGTTAATATATCAGTTGATATACTGAATTGGATGAATGTAGATATGGTCCAAGCTAAATTAAATAAAATAAATGTGCACAAGGCCCCGGGACCAGATGGGTTACACCCTAGAATTCTTAAAGAGCTTAGTTCAGTTATTTCTGTCCCCCTTTTCATAATATTCAGAGAATCTCTAGTGACTGGTATAGTGCCAAGGGACTGGCGCAGGGCAAATGTGGTGCCTATTTTCAAAAAGGGCTCTAGGTCTTCCCCGGGTAATTATAGACCAGTAAGCTTAACATCCATCGTGGGGAAAATGTTTGAGGGGCTATTGAGGGACTATATACAGGATTATGTGACAATAAATAGCATTATAAGTAACAGCCAGCACGGTTTTACTAAGGACAGAAGTTGTCAAACTAACCTAATCTGTTTTTATGAAGAGGTGAGCAGAAGTCTAGACAGAGGGGCCGCTGTGGATTTAGTGTTTTTGGACTTTGCAAAGGCATTTGACACTGTCCCCCATAGACGCCTAATGGGTAAATTAAGGACTATAGGTTTAGAAAATATAGTTTGTAATTGGATTGAGAATTGGCTCAAGGACCGTATCCAGAGGGTTGTGGTCAATGATTCCTACTCTGAATGGTCCCCAGTTATAAGTGGTGTACCCCAGGGTTCAGTGCTGGGACCACTATTATTCAACTTATTTATTAATGATATAGAGGATGGGATTAATAGCACTATTTCTATTTTTGCAGATGACAGCAAGCTATGTAATATAGTTCAGTCTATGGAAGATGTTCATGAATTGCAGGCAGATTTAAACAAACTAAGTGTTTGGGCGTCCACTTGGCAAATGAAGTTTAATGTAGATAAATGTAAAGTTATGCATCTGGGTACCAACAACCTGCATGCATCATATGTCCTAGGCGGAGCTACACTGGCGGATTCACTTGTTGAGAAGGATCTGGGTGTACTTGTAAATCATAAACTCAATAACAGCATGCAGTGTCAGGGTATGTGCACACACACTATTTACGTCCGTAATTGACGGACGTATTTCGGCCGCAAGTCCCGGACCGAACACAGTGCAGGGAGCCGGGCTCCTAGCATACTTATGTACGACGCTAGAAGTCCCTGCCTTGCTGCAGGACAACTGTCCCGTAGTATAATCATGTTTACAGTACGGGACAGTTGTCCTGCAGCGAGGCAGGGACTTCTAGCATCGTACATAAGTATGCTAGGAGCCCGGCTCCCTGCACTGTGTTCGGTCCGGGACTTGCGGCCGAAATACGTCCGTCAATTACGGACGTAATTAGTGTGTGTGCACATACCCTTAATCAGCTGCTTCAAAGGCCAGCAGGATATTTTCGTGTATTAAAAGAGGCATGGACTCACGGGACAGGGATGTAATATTACCACTTTACAAAGCATTAGTGAGGCCTCATCTAGAATATGCAGTTCAGTTCTGGGCTCCAGTTCATAGAAAGGATGCCCTGGAGTTGGAAAAAATACAAAGAAGAGCAACGAAGCTAATTAGGGGCATGGAGAATTTAAGTTATGAGGAAAGATTGAAAGAATTAAACCTATTTAGCCTTGAGAAAAGACGACTAAGGGGGGACATGATTAACTTATATAAATATATTAATGGCACATACAAAAAATATGGTGAAATCCTGTTCCTTGTAAAACCCCCTCAAAAAACAAGGGGGCACTCCCTCCGTCTGGAGAAAAAAAGGTTCAAGCTGCAGAGGCGACAAGGCTTCTTTACCGTGAGAACTGTGAATCTATGGAATAGTCACCGCAGGAGCTGGTCACAGCAGGGACAGTAGATGGCTTTAAAAAAGGGTTAGATAATTTCCTAGAACAAAAAAATATTAGCTCCTATGTGTAGAAATTTTTCCTTCCCTTTTCCCGTCCCTTGGTTGAACTTGATGGACATGTGTCTTTTTTCAGCCGTACTAACTATGTAACTATGTAACTATGTAACTACACATAGGGCTAATTGTGCCCCAACAGTGCATGACAGGGGGTCATTTGCACTGAAATCAATTTTGACCTACATTGGATAATTGCAAGAATTTTATACAAGTTTTTAATAAAATAAAAGGAACCACAATTCTTATCCCTCTCTACCCCTTTCCTCAATTAATATTTGCATAATATTGGTGGTATACACCCTTGTGGTTCCCAACACTCACTCTATATAATATAAACAGAAAGGGTATTAGCAAAACTCCTTATTTTAGAAATTCTACTAGCCTACCCAAAGGTAAATTAGACACATATCTATATTAACAAATATGACAAGTACCACTACTATAAGCATTTTGAGAAACTAGACATGGACCACACAATCCACAATATATACGTTGATCTGTACGCTAGGCGTAATTTATAAACATGACCATGAGGTTCTTTGTTAACATTTTGATCAAACTGTGTAAGCCCACTTGCCACTTCATGGCGACCTCTTTAAAGTGAGTACCTACTCTATCGGTTGCAGCACCGCATGGCGGCCACCGCCACCGCAGCACCGCTCCTGCAGAGGGGGCAACCCAGGGGCCCAAAAGCACCCATACTATCAGACCGTGCCAAGCCTCCTTGGCTCTGGGCCACATCCCCCCACAAGTGCAGCACTAGAGCAGCAGACGACAACCTACAGCACCACAACATGTGAACAGATGGAATGAGCTCATCGCGAGATCACACTGTGAATAAAAGCACACTGTGCTGTGTGAGTAAGTCCCACACAAACTTTACCGAAGTCTCGGGATTGTGAGTAGACATAGCGTCCTGGCTGGAGGTGATGTCTATTCACTCTCAAGATACTTCCGTAAAGTTAATGTGGCTGTATGTGACAGCACAGAATTATCTTGCGAGGTCACGCTGTGCTGAGCACAAATGGACATGAATGGAGAGAAGTGTATGACACTGATTTGTCAGTGTCATAGACTTCTCTTTACAACGCCCACTTGGTCAAAAGGTAAAAACACGCCCAGTTGTCTATTAAAAAACTAATTAGCATAAATCTAAAATTGCTCAAAAATGATTGTTTTTCAAAATAAAAAACACTGTTGTTATCTACATTACAGCGCCGATCAGATTATGTAGGAGATAGGGCACTTATAATATGGTGATAGAGCCTCTTTAAGTAACCCTGGTATATATCATAAAAATGAGCAATGTTTGCCATTTACATGCTGTTCAAAAACATATCCAGTAAAGAGTTGTAATATTTATTTACATAGTATGGCACCACTTGGTGTTCAGAGTGCATAGCAATGTCCATGTCCACATAATGAGCTAAGTACTGGTGGACATGCTAAGTCCCTCTCCACGCAGTCAGTTCTTTACATAGTGATCCTCTGTTAACTGCAGAACAGCCAATAGAAATAGCTTTCTGCTCTGCTGGTCAAGAAAGGAGCAGAGCGTCTGCAGTAAGGTAAGGATGTGGAGTGGTACCTGCCCATAAGATATGCTACTTTCTCTTTGAATGTATAGATACTGGATTATATTGTACATGTACTGTATCTCCAATTCAAATTGTGTTTGAAATTGTTTTTTCCACACCTCCCTACAAGTTCAAGTCAAGAGTATAGTATATACATATTTATATATGTATATATTTCCATTTCTATGTTGCATTATTAATTGATGTGGCGCTGTTGTGTTCTTGTTGTATGCACAGGACCTGTGGTTGCATATTTTGAGCTGTGCAGGTGCTTAAGCTGTCAAAACTCACTGCTACTTAATACTGTTCCTGCAATCGTGACTTACCCTGTTTATTGCAGGCATCAGGAAAAATGGCACGGGCGCCTCCTTTGATGTGTAATTTTGGAGCCAAAAATGTTAGGAGGCACAATTAGCGTAGGGACACTGGGGTGTCTTCCATGAAGTGGAGCTTAAGTGAAATAGGGCGTCTGTTCCCTCCTAATGGGAGGTAGTATTAGTCTACCGCCCTGGAAGCAGCAGAAAGCTTCCAGTGAGCACAAGGAGGAAATGTCAAGAGATAGCCATGTCAAGTTGCCAACGAGCTTCCCTGTTAGAAAAGATTCTGTTCAGTGTGTGGAAGTTACCAGGGGCCTCCCCACAATATTGTCTTGCTAAAGGGCCAGAGAGAGAGAGATAGAGAGAGAGAGAGAGAGAGAGATATAAAGGCTTAAAGATAAAGAGGACCCCCTCCCTAAGGAAGAAGTTGGTGAGCCACTATTGCTCGCCTGTGTCTGCATTTTTCCACCATTATCTATGTAACGTGTTAAGAGACTGTGCTTCTGTGCTGAGAAGTGTTTACACCCCCTTGTGTCCGTCCTGTATACCACCGTCCTTTTAAGAACTGTTATTTGTTACCATTTGTCTGTAGAAAGACTGTTTGATTGCACATCATCTGGGCTTCTGTCATGGTTGCGACTAACCCTGTGGTCCTTGCCAGTTCTCGGCCTATGTACTTTTTGGCGTAATCGCATTCGCTGTCCAACAAAGAAACAAAGATCAAAGATGGCAGGCCGGTGGTTTAGGGATGATAAGATCGAGCTAAACAAGGTGATACAGGAGGCGGTGGAGCGGCTGGAGCAGTGGCATAACTATAGGGGTTGCAGCGGTCGCAGGCCCACTGCAATGACATCAATGAAAAGTTACTATAGTAATTGCACTATTGATTCCGTCAAAACAACAGAACCCTGTCACAACGGTGACAAACTGAAACATTTAGCAACCTTTCCGTCACCATTGAGAACAATGGTGAGGGAAACGGAAGCTGAGGTTTCAGTTTGCCTTTCTGTTAAAGGGTTACCCGACGGAAATCTCCGATGGAACCCCTCAATGGAAGGGCAGTGGTGATGTGAACAGGCCCTTACTAATGTTTTTTTTTGTGTTTGTGTTTTTTTACAGGTTCGGTCGTTGGACTACGTCGGATTCGAGGACTACTTAGATGACTGCTGTTTTTTATTATCAATAACATGGTTAATGAGGGTTGTGTGGTGTTTTTTTTATTTCAATAAACCTGTTTTTTCTATGTCTTTGTATTTTTTTTAAACTTTATTACTACCGCCTTAGTAATGGCTGCGACTGATTGAAAGCAGGGCCTAGTGTTAGCCGGTGACAAGGCTAACATTAACACCCATTATTACCCCATTACCAACCGCCACCAGGGACCATCTGCAGTGATGGTCGCGTACCGGGGCGGCCGCAGGCTGGTATTATTAGGCTGGGAAAGGCCAAACACAGTGGCCCTTTCCGCCCCGGTAATGCTAGGCTGCAGCTGCTGTGTTGTATCTGGTTGGTTATGAAAATGTGGGGGACGTCATTTTTTTAAATAAATAAAGAAATAATTGGAAAAAATTATGTGGGGTTCCCCCATTTTTATAACCAGACAAATACAACATAGCAGCAGCAGGCTAGCATTACCAAGATGGGAAAGGCCACTGTTTTTGGGCTTTACAAGCCTAATAAATACCAGCCTGCAGCTGCGCCAATGCCCTTCCATCACTACAGATGGTCGGGTACTATATCGTACCCTGCTCTTCCCAGGAACCCTGGTGGAGGTGGGTACAAGGGTAATAATGGGGGTTAGTGTTAGCCTCTTTTCTAACATTAAGCCCCGCCTTAATAATGCACGTGGTCAACCAGCCAGTGGCCATTACTAAGGTGGTAGTAATAAAGTTTAGAAAAGTATAAAGATATAGAAAAAATATTTTATTGAAATAAAAATCCCACACAACCCTCATTAACCATTTTATTGAGAATAAAAAAAAACACCGTTATCGATGTAGTCCTCAAATCTGAAGTAGTCCAACAACCGAACTTAAGAAAACACAAACACACAAAAATATTTAGTAACACATAAAAAAAGCAAAACTATTTTTATACTTACCTTTCCTGGGCCCAGCGCTAGAGCCACAATGTCAGTGAGCTGGGCCCTATATCTAATCCTATCATATGTGATAAAGTCTGCTGAGTCACTGTATCTAATCTTATCCATAGCTATAGGGTCACAGTGCTATAGATATGCTGTCTCCTATATACACATATACTGTACATACACACACACACACACACACGTTTTTTGGGGGGGTATATGTATTGGGGCTATTTCCCCTGACGTTTCAAGACCTTAGTGACGACCCTGGCTGCTAGTGCTGCATCGTTAAGCCACCTAGGAGACCCAGCGATGCAGATGAAAGCTGCGGACCTTCGGCCATGAGAAGTTTGGTGGGCCCAAGAAGAACCTTTGGATCAGGGCCCATGAGCCTTTAGCTACGCCCCTTGGCTGGAGGAGAGCTGTTCCTATGGCGTAATGATGGAGGATAGGAAAACTACAGTACCAGAGTGGACAAAGGCCTGACTGCATTTCCTGAAATGGGTTCAGTAGTGGGATTTTGTAATGCAGTCAAAGAAGCAGCAGGTACAGCTGGAGCGTTACATGAGAGATCCTATAGCTAGCCCAGTGGCGCAGTATAGGCCTGTCAGTTTAACCTCCATTGTGGGTAAAAATTTTGAAGGTGCTGGAGTATCTCAATGAAAATATAACACAGCATCAGCATGGGCTCATGAGGGATCGGTCCTGTCAAACTAATCTGATCAGGATAATGGAATTACATCCCCTAAAATGGATCAACATGGTCGTCTTATAGGTTGACCTCGATGGACCGTGTTCTTTTTTCAACCTTATCAGCTATGTAACTAAGTAAAAATAAAGGGGACAATCTCTTGTATCAGGGTGGAGTTGAAGCTCTGTCCAAAATAGAAAAAAGTCATGTTGGTGAGCCGTAATTGCCTGCCTGTCTCTGTATATATCACCAGTATCTGTGTAATGTGTTAAGAGACTGTGCCTCTCCGCTGAGAAGTGTTTGTACCCCCTTGTGTCTGTCCTGTATACCGGCCTAGTGAAAAACTGTTTTTCCTTACCACCTGTCAGTAAAAGTACAGTTTGTTTGCACATTATCTAGGCCTCTGTCATCATTGCGACTAACTGTGCAATCCTTGCCAGTACCCAGCCTTATAGTAACATGGCAGTATAGCCGAGGAGATTCCCTCTCAGCTGTTTGGATTGTAAAGCTCTGCATTCTGACAGAAAATATGAACCCTACACATGCCCAGCAGATATGAACCCTACACATGCCCAGCTTTTATTGTTTTATTTAATAATATTTTCATTAGTTTCTAAGCGAGTGCATACTGTGGATGTCACACACAGTGGCGTAACTACAATGGTAGCAGCCGTAGCGGCCGCTATGGGGCCCGCGGCTTGAGGGGGCACGTGCCGCCATCCGACACACCCCCCCCATATGCCCGGGGGCGCCGCTAGCAGGCGTTATGGCTGCCACAGCGGTAGTGCCGCTACTATAGGGCCCGCGCCGCCGAGCCTCCAACAAGTATGGGCCGTGCGACACAGGCCCTCTCATGCCCATAGGCGTCGCTAGCACTGGAGGGGGCCCCGGTGCTAGCGACAGCCAAATACATGCATTAGCGCTGAATGGCTGACCATTCAGCGCCTTACAATGACGCTGATTGGCTAGCGGCGCGATGACGTAATCGCGCTGCTTCTGTGCTTGAAAGGCGCTGATTGACGGGGCAAGTCATTCTGCCCCGCCAATCAGCGTCATTGGACGACGCTCGTTCAGCTCCAGCAGATTTGCTCAGAAAAGAGCATGTCTGCATTGCCAGCGGACAGCGTGGGAATAGAATCATGTGCGTATGTAAAGTTTTTTGTTTTTTTTCTCATAAAACTGAGTGGCATTATCTATAGTGGGGGCTCTATCTACAGGGGGGTCGTCTATATGTGGGCCACTATATACAGGGGAGTCTATATGTGGGGATGTGGGGCACTAGCTACAGGGGTGGTCTGTATGTGGGGATGTGGGGCACAATCTACAGGGGGGGGTCTATATGTGGGCCACAATATTCAAGTGGGTCTATATTTGGGCCACTATATGCAGGGGTGGTCTATATGTGGGCCACTATCTACAGGGGGGGTCTATATGTGGGGATGTGGGCCTCTATATACACGGGGGTCTATATGTGGGCCACTATCTACAGGGGGAGGTCTATATGTGGGGATGTGGGGATGTGGGGCACTATCTACAGGGAAGTGTATATAGTGGGGCACTATATACAGGGCGAGCTTTATGTGAGACACTATACAGGGGTGGGCTATATGTAGAAAACTATTCATAGGGGAGCTATTTTTAGGGCACTTTCTATAGGGTGGGCTATATGTGGGACACTATATACAGTGTTGGGTTACCTGTGGGGCACTAGCTACAGGGTGGCTATATATAGGGCACTGTCTACAGGTGTGGGATATATGTGGGACACTATATACAGGGGGAGCTATATGTGAGACTATCTACAGAGGTGGGCTATACGTTGAGCACTGTATATAGGGGAAGCTATATGTAGGGCAGCATGGTGGCTCGGTGGTTATCACTATTGCCTTGCAGCTCTGGAGTCCATATGTGGCCACTATCTACAGGGGCTGTATGTGGGACACTATCTACAGGGGCTTCTATGTAGGTCACTATCTACAGAGGCTCTATGGGGGGCTATGGGGGCACTATCTACAGGGGGCACGGTGTGTGTGACAGTGTATGGTACTATTATAATCAGGGACACAGTGTATGGCGCTATTATAGTTAGAGGTGCAGTGTATGGTGCTTTATTATATTTAGAGGTGTTGAGAATTTTAACTTCGTTTATAGGTGCAGAAATGTTTTAAAAGTGAGAAGCTGAAGACATCTGAGCAGAAAACTGCAGAAATGGGTCATGGCCGGTAGAAATCCATCATAGATGTCTGGATCGGAGGGAGAAGAAAATAACTAGAATCTGAGACGTCACCGGTGAGTCGCTTAATGTAACTGTTTTTTCTGCCTCTAATCAGTAATGTAGTCACTGTATGATCTGCAGTGAGATGATGGGTGGTATGATATTTTTTTGTGAAACAGCATCTCCCAGCCTATCCTCAACATTGTTCGGGCCATGCTGGGAGCTGTAGTTTTACGCCGTACAATCCTAAAAGGCAGGGGTTGCACTATATTGAGTTGTATTTGTTCTGGTGTTGTATATATGTACTGATCTTGGTTCTGATGCTGTATGTAAGTACTGAGCTTGGTTCTGGTGCAGTATATACGTATGAGATTGGTTTTGGTGCTGTGTATATGTAATGAGTTTGGTTCTGGTGCTGTATATATGTAATGAGTTTGGTTGTGGTGCTATATATATGTACTGAGCTTTGTTCTGGTGCTGTATATATGTACTGAGCTTAGTTTGGGGATGTATTTATGTACTGAGCTTTGTTCTTGAGCTGTATTTATGTACTGAGGTTTGTTCTGGTGCTGCATTTATGTACTGAGCTTGGTTCTAGTGCTGCATTTATGTACTGAGGTTTGTTCTGGTGCTGTATTTATGTACTGAGCTTTGTTCTGGTGCTGTATATATGTCAGAGATTGGTTCTAGTGCTGTATTTATGTACTAATCTTTGTTGTGGTACTGTATTTATGTACTGAGCTTGGTTGTGGTACTGTATATATGTCATAGTTTTGTTCTGGATCTGTTATTATATTGGATATATTTATAAATCAAGAGGTTAGAGGGTCATGGGGCGGTGTCGCTATCCTGAAGAGTCACGTAGTCCTGCTTCCAAACCCACCATTCCATATTTGAGTGACATCTCACTGGCTGATACAACCTTCTCGGATGCGCCATTGCCTTGTGGCACTATACACAAGGGGGGGCTGTGTGGCACTATACACAAAGGGGGGCCACGTGGCACTATACACAAGGGGTAGCCGTGTGGCACTATACACATGGGGGAACTGTATGAAACTATTTACAAAGGGGAGGGCTGTGGCTCTATCTACAGGGGGCTGAGTGTGGTGCAATCTACAGGGGTCTGTGTGTGGCACTTTCTACTAAGGGGGGGCTGTGCTGCACTTTCTACTAAGGGGGGCTGTGTGGCATTATATACAAGGGAGGGGGGCTGTGTGGCACTATATACAGTGGGAGCTGTATAGCGCTATATACAGTGGGGGCTTTATGGCGATATCTACAGGGGGGCTGTATGGCACTATCTACAAGGGGGAGGTGGGGCGCTATCTACAAATGGGGTGTGACTGTCCATAGGCGGGGCTATATAGCACTGTCTACAGGGGGTCTGTATGGCACATTCTACAGGGGGCACTATTTATAAGGGGGCTGCTTGTGGCACCCCGTGGGGGCTCCAGTCAAGAGTTTGCTATGGGGCCCAGTCTTTCCTAGTTACGCCCCTGGTCACACAGTATATACCCACACTACTTTGGATCTCATGTTGCCTATCTGCTGGGGAGGTAAGAAGGAACCATAATGTCAGCTGCCAGAGGGGAAGTGATTCTGCTCAGACCCCACCGCCATCAGCACAGACAAACAGCAGCACCACGGGGGACACATGAAAACAAACAAAGTTGAGAAAGGTATTTTTATATAATAAAATTTGCAGAGTAGACCTCCAATTTATATTATGAGTTGTTAAATTTATCCCTCCATGCTCTGGTGTACACCACCTATTGAATCATGAAAAATGTAGGTATAGGGAGAGAGAAGGAAAGGTAGAGCATGATGGACAATGTCGCCTTCAATTTTTTATTGATACCGACTAGTGTAGTAGGAGAAGGATTATACTGTGCAATGTCCCCTTTTATTGCCACATTGTGTGGTATTTTGATTAAATTATTGCACAGTGTGATTACAGCTTTAAACAAATTCCACTGGGTAGGGAGCTTGTTGGCCCTACTACTCAGGTGGAAATAAAGGAGGTGGTGCTGCAAGGGTTATTTTTGTATCTGTAAGATACCTTGCATATGCACACTACAGGAGGTTGTGTTCAAACTCTATGAGCAACTGCCTGATCATTGACTACCTTTTAAGCGTTGCCGCTCCAAACTTTTGGTGAGTAGCAGCGTAAAAGGATTAAAATTTTTGTGTCAATGAACAATTAATTAGTCTTCAGATTGTGTTGTATTTGTTCTGTTACCAGCGTTGCTGTTCCATTCCTGGCTCAAGCAGCAGCTCGGCCAGCAACGCGGACAGAAAGCAATCTATCTCAGTGAGCAGCTAGCTGGTCACCGAGTGCGTTTTGTGTTCTCAGCGTTGCCGCTGCGGTTCTTAATTATGCGGCAATGCAGAGAGACAAACTGCCTGTTGTGTTTTATTTAGTGTTCTCAGCGTTGCCGCTGCGATACACAATTCGGCGGCAATACAGAGACAGCAGCGTACGCTGTGTTTAGGCAAACAGACAGCCTGCCTGTTAGCAGTGAAAACTACTGGTTCGTGCAGTTGTAAGGATTGCTGGCTGTTTCAGAGTATTGGCAGTTCAGTGAAACGTACGTCGGGACATACCGACCCTGACAGTAGGGAAAGATTACAGATTACACAGGGCAAGATTGGAGCCATGAATAATAATTAACTAATCCTGCCGAATTCAAGTCCGCTCCAGACAGCTGGAGGGAACAGACGTAGTGGCCACACTTGAGACCAGTGTCTCACAGCCAATACTCTGAAACAGACAGCAATCCTTACAACTGCACGAACCAGTAGTTTTCACTGCTAACAGGCAGGCTGTCTGTTTGCCTAAACACAGCGTACGCTGCTGTCTCTGTATTGCCGCCGAATTGTGTATCGCAGCGGCAACGCTAAGAACACTAAATAAAACACAACAGGCAGTTTGTCTCTCTGCATTGCCGCATAATTAAGAACCGCAGCGGCAACGCTGAGAACACAAAACGCACTCGGTGACCAGCTAGCTGCTCACTGAGATAGATTGCTTTCTGTCCGCGTTGCTGGCCGAGCTGCTGCTTGTGCCATGACCTGCCTAGGTAGAGTCGTGTGTTAACCTTAGACCATACTATCCCCCACCCCCATTTAGTAACGACACATGACACCGAGGTTGGATGTGAAATGGCCACAGCAGCCGTTTATTAATTTCACAGTTTTATAAAAACAATTTAAATCCGAAACATTCGGATAACTAGTTAGGAATCCACCCGAGAATTCCTCCTAATAATTCACATGACCCAACATGGGTCAGAATCATAAATAACAATTAAACGTTAACATTAACCCGAGCAGAGGAAGTCCTTGAAGCCCCTTCAGATGTTCCTTTCAAGAACACACCGAATTAGCCATCTGCAAACCACTAATTACCTCCAGCCGTAAACCAGCTCGGAAGCACCGTTCACCTCTGCAGATGGCTCCAACCACTAGAAGTCCACTTCAAGGGGATAACACCCGATGAAGCCCTCAAGTGATATACTGACCACTAGAAGTCCACTTCAAAGGGATAACACCCGATGAAGCCTTCAAGTGACATACCTTCTACCAGAAGACCACTTCAAAGGGATAACACCCGATGAAGTCTTCAACCATGTACCTTTTTTGGGGGACGCATACCCCCGATGCGACCCCCCCACCATTTTGTACTGACTGGCCTCAAGGACTCCCCCCGCCAGCTGCCATGACAACAGAACCTACTCCGGAAAAAAGAAAAACATGTTAAATAAGCACACAAAATAAACACAACGCTCATAGACGGACGTACATAAGACCTAAGGAGTAACAAAACAAGGGTGGGAGGGTGGGAGCTTTGCTTAGTGTGTGTTACTCCTCCCGCTGCTTCCGGCTCAATGCCGAGAAACAGCGGGAAGCGCAGTAACGGCCCCCCCGTCCCCCTTAACTCCTCCCCGTCCCTCCTTCAGCTCCTTCAACTTTCCCTCACCTCATAACATTAACCCTTTCCCTACCAGGACGGTCATGTCGGCTTCCCTTAAGCCTGCAGCTGCGTCCAGCCTCTTCTTGACCTGCCTAGGTAGAGTCGTGTGTTAACCTTAGACCATACTATCCCCCACCCCCATTTAGTAACGACACATGACACCGAGGTTGGATGTGAAATGGCCACAGCAGCCGTTTATTAATTTCACAGTTTTATAAAAACAATTTAAATCCGAAACATTCGGATAACTAGTTAGGAATCCACCCGAGAATTCCTCCTAATAATTCACATGACCCAACATGGGTCAGAATCATAAATAACAATTAAACGTTAACATTAACCCGAGCAGAGGAAGTCCTTGAAGCCCCTTCAGATGTTCCTTTCAAGAACACACCGAATTAGCCATCTGCAAACCACTAATTACCTCCAGCCGTAAACCAGCTCGGAAGCACCGTTCACCTCTGCAGATGGCTCCAACCACTAGAAGTCCACTTCAAGGGGATAACACCCGATGAAGCCCTCAAGTGATATACCGACCACTAGAAGTCCACTTCAAAGGGATAACACCCGATGAAGCCTTCAAGTGACATACCTTCTACCAGAAGACCACTTCAAAGGGATAACACCCGATGAAGTCTTCAACCATGTACCTTTTTTGGGGGACGCATACCCCCGATGCGACCCCCCCACCATTTTGTACTGACTGGCCTCAAGGACTCCCCCCGCCACCGCGAAACAGGCCTTGACCACCTTAAGCCTGTGAGTTCCTCCACACCACCACCGCCCTTTCTATGCCTTCTGCTATAGCCAAGCTCCAAATATCAATGCCAACCTCGGTCAGATGAACCCCGTCACTTCTCCCGAAATTCCCCAATCCTGACTCCAAATCCCTATGCCTCACGCAAATGCCCCCGTTCTTCGCCACAAAACGGGACACCGCCCGGTTAACTTTTATCCGAGCCTTATTGACTCTCTCCACCGATCTAGCTAACCGCCAATGCTTCCTTGGGACTATGTCCAACCACACTACCACCAACTTGGGATAAGATACCCACAAACACAACAAATCATGTTTGATATCCCGCACCAACTCACGAAAAGGGCGGACTCCTAAGTCATTCCCACCCACGTGCAACACTAAAACCTCCGGAACCCTATCAAGCCGCACATATGTCTGGAATTCCGCCAACACCCTGTTCCACGACATACCTCTAAACCCCAGCCAATGCACAACCGCATCCTGTCGCGGAATGCGCAACTGGCGACCATCCGGGCGGACGTCCGCCCTCAAAGCCCCCCAGTGCACGTACGAATGACCCATCAACCACACCAGACAAGGAGGCGAATCTGAAACGGAAAACACAGTTAGGCACCACCATAACATTCGCAAGCATAAACAACAAAATTACAACATATGGGGGCGGACATAGGACTTAAACCTTTTAGACTCCCAACGACCGATACGCCTCACCCCCTCATCATCCAACCCCCAGCGCCCTGCTTCCGTTGCTGCGCCAATCCGGAAGGAATGAGATGAATATGAGCCTGCCGCAACCCCCACCGCCGTCAAACATTTTTTAAAAACAGCTCCAAACTGAAACCTGGACAAGAACGACCCGTCCACATGACGTAACAAAGGCAAATCCGGAGACCCCCTGTTTTTTGTAAAACCCCGCATGCACTCTACTGGGCACATGACCGACCCCGGGAGAGCGAACAAAACTATCAGTTTTCCCTTCCCTAATTGGTCAGTTTTTGATCTACGCAACCATACCTCCAGCCGATCTGCAAAAAGGCTCACCTCCCCAGATCTCAGCCCCCCTGCCTGTTTAGTACTTGGCGACACCAACTCACCTATTCTAAATGCTCCGAAGAACGCCAACGAAAAAGCCAACCGAAACAAATCCCTTTCATCTGAAGAACGACATACCGATGCTAATGAACCGCCCAACAAGCCAAGCAAAGCAAACGACACCGGCCTTCTACTATCCGCCTCCAACCTACCTCTGCGCAACCCCTTCAAAGCCTGCGATACCAGAAATTCCTTCGATACATCCCGCAAGCCCCGCAACTTAAGCCCAAACGCCACCACGGATATGAACCGGTTCACCTTCGCTACTGAAAACCCCACCTCCCAGGCATCCCCTAACCAATACAAAAGTGCCACCAACCTGTCTCTATCCGTATTGACATCACCCAACTCTCTTACCCACTCCTCCCACTGCCTCCAACAAGCAGCATAAGCCCTCCACGTCGTGCGCGCCAAAGACCTTTGTAACAGCTGCTCTACGGGACCGATACCAGATCCCATAGATGATCCGGACAAGCCACACCGAGACGTTCCGCTCCCGGGGCCAATTGCCGAAACCGGTCCCACTGCGAGCGAGAAAGAGCATCAGCAACACAATTCCGTACACCCGGGACATGCACCGCCACCACCCACGCGTTCAACGACAAACACACCAACACTAAATGTCGCAACAATTGAACTACCGGAGGAGAGGACGCCGTGATGTTATTAATGGCAAGCACCACCCCCATGTTGTCGCAGTAAAAACGGACCTTCTTATCCCTGAGCCTGTCCCCCCAAATGGTAGCCGCCACCACGATGGGAAACAGCTCGAGCAGGGCCAGATTCCGCGTCAATCCACTGGACACCCAGCTAGCCGGCCATTGACCTGCGCACCACGGACCTCCCCCGTAAGCTCCAAAGCCACCCGCCCCAGCCGCATCCGTGAAAATATTCAGATCACTCGTATCCTGCGCTGGGGCCATCCATAGCGAGCGACCATTGTACTGGCCCAAGAAGTCATCCCAAACCTGAAGATCAGCTCGGTGCTCCTCCTTGAGCCGCACAAAATGATGCGGCGCCCGCACTCCCGCCGTTGCCGCCGCCAACCTTCTACCAAACACCCTCCCCATCGGCATAATCCGGCATGCGAAATTCAACTTCCCCAGCAGCGACTGAAGCTCCCGCAGCGACATTTTCTTCCTTCTACAAGCCCGTCGCACCTCCAGCCTCAAAGCACCCAACTTATCCGCCGGGAGCCGACACTCCATTGCCACCGAGTCAATTTCGATTCCCAAGAAACAAATCGTCGCTACCGGGCCCTCCGTTTTTTCCGTCGCCAAAGGGATCCCAAAATCCCTCGCCACCTTCTGCAGGGCATGAAGCAAGTTACCGCAAACCGGCGAACCCCCCGGGCCAACGCACAAAAAATCATCTAAGTAATGGATCAACGAATCGACCCCGGATACTCCCCTCGTAACCCACTCCACGAAGCTACTAAACGCCTCGAAGTATGCACAAGAAAGAGAACACCCCATCGGAAGGCACCGATCCACGTAAAAGGCCCCATTCCAAAAACAACCCAACAGCCGTTGGCTTTCTGGATGGACCGGCAACAACCTGAACGCCGCCTCGATGTCGGTTTTTGCTAGCAGCGCCCCCGGACCCGCAGCCCGCACTAACCCCACCGCCTTATCGAATGAGGTATAAACTACGGAACACAACTCGTGATCAATCCCGTCATTTACCGACGAACCTTTGGGATACGATAAATGTTGAATCAAACGAAACTTTCCGGGCTCGCGTTTAGGGACAATACCCAAAGGGGACACAACTAAATCTTTCACCGGCGCCTCCCCAAATGGCCCCGACATGCGCCCCAACGAAACTTCTTTTAACAACTTTTCCGACACGACTTCCGCCTGCAAGTAAGCCGATTTTAAATTTCTCCGCGTAACCGGAACCTCATAAGGAGGCGGAGGAATAACAAAACCAACACTAAAACCTTCATAAAGCAACTTAGCTGCCGCCCTATCCGGATACTCACTTAGATAAGGGGCCATCCTTTCCACCCTCACCGGCGACACCCCCTTGACCAGCCCCGTGCTGGTTCCCTGACCTCTTTTTCCGCAGACATTTTGCCGCCCCGTGTGATGCACCATTACACTCGGAGCACACGTGCTTGAACTTGCACGTGGCCCCGAACTTGCACTGGCCTTCATTGAATTGCCAGCAAAACCCCGCCTTTCCCCCGCCGCTTTGTCCACTCTGACTAGACTGGCCTCCCTGGCCACCGCTCCCGGGAAAGGGCTGCCTAACCGGAGCCGTAACCCGTAACCAGAGAGCAATATCCTTCTGGTCCCACCGAATCGCCGGCCGAACCGCCTTCCGCTGACGGAATTGCTCATCATATCGCAGCCACGCCTGACCCCCATACGCCCTATGAGCCTCCCCAATAGCATCAAAATAACAAAATAACGCCGAACAATTTTCCAGCGCCTTTTCCCCTATCACACTAGCCAATATGGCGAACGCCTGCGACCAATTAACGAACGTCTGCGGGATAAGCCTATACCGCCGCCGTTCCTCCTCGTCCTTTTTACTCTCATCCCGCTTGCTCTTATCCAAATTAAATTTAGCCAGCGGCAAGAGAGAAAAAATTTCAACATATTCATCTTTCCAGATCCGATCACGCACCTCCTGCTTTAAATGCGCCCCCAACGGACCCTCAAAACAAACATACACCTCCCCCCGAGCACGATCATCCATGCGCACTCGATCGCCGTCCTTCTGTGCCTCAGTCTGTACCGACACCGCGACCGCCTCTCTAACCGCCACCACAGGACGCACCTGCAATGATCCCACGTCCCTGGGGCCTTCCCAAACTACCGCAGGGGACACTTCCGTTACTACCGGCGCCGCGGCCCTATCCAGGCGCCCCACCAGCTCCCGTAAGCAACCCACTAAATCTGCCAAACCCGCTCCGTCGCGTCCGCCCGCGCCACTACCGGCCCCCGATGCTATGCTAGCAGCCCCCCCGCCGACACCCGACATAAAAATCGCTGGATAAGACAATAATGGAGTTATACACTCACCGGGCTGCACAGGCGCTGTGTTCCCGTCAGCCGGACCATCCTGACCTCGACGATACACGTCCAGTTCACCTTCCTCCAATTCTTCTCTCGCCGACGACTGTCCCTCCCAACGACATCTTCGGAAAGGGGATGAGGACGCGCTGACCGATGGGCCGGCAACCTGCCGCCCGACCGCCGGGACCCAGACTTCCGACCGGACCTGTTGCCTCGACGTCGCTGCAGATCTAGTCGCCCGTCTAGACGATCCTGACGAAGCCTGCCCCCTGGCCGGAACATCACCATGCGGGGCGGCCGTACCTTGCTCTCGACATCTTCCATCTGATGGGGGAGGGGTGACAGGGAGCCCAGCCTGCGACTCCCTGCTTACCGCCGGACCCCGTCGCGGCCTGGGATTCCTGCCAGGACGCAGGGCCTGGGAAGGGGCGGTCCTCCCAGCTGCCTGGCCTGCAGCGTCCGGGATCGGGCTCCCTCTGCGACGCCGTGTCCGCGGGACTACCTCCGGACTAAGGCGCTCTGGAGGTCGGGACCGCCGAGAGGGACGGGTCGACACAGCCTGCATCGCCGTCACCCCTGGCACCGCTCTCTGCCTGCCCAGCGCAGGAGCGGTTGTTGCCGACTCCCCCCCCGCCGCCATAGCCATGCTCGTAAGGGGGCCGGGGGAGGGGAGCCTGTCCCTTACAACAGACCCCGAACGCCGTGCCCGGCGTGGCGAAACGGCGTCCGGGATCCGCGTTAATGCAGCCACGGTCTCCTCGAGCCATCCGGGACCGTGGTGCACAGCAGCGGCACGCAGCCGCTCTAAAATCAGGGCCTCTGCCATTACTAAAAAACCGGGCAACGGGGAGCTTTGCTTAGTGTGTGTTACTCCTCCCGCTGCTTCCGGCTCAATGCCGAGAAACAGCGGGAAGCGCAGTAACGGCCCCCCCGTCCCCCTTAACTCCTCCCCGTCCCTCCTTCAGCTCCTTCAACTTTCCCTCACCTCATAACATTAACCCTTTCCCTACCAGGACGGTCATGTCGGCTTCCCTTAAGCCTGCAGCTGCGTCCAGCCTCTTCTGGAATGGAACAGCAACGCTGGTAACAGAACAAATACAACACAATCTGAAGACTAATTAACTGTTCATTGACACAAAAATGTTAATCCTTTTGCGCTGCTACTCACCAAAAGTTTGGAGCGGCAACGCTTAAAAGGTAGTCAATGATCAGGCAGTTGCTCATAGAGTTTGAACACAACCTCCTGTAGTGTGCATATGCAAGGTATCTTACAGATACAAAAATAACCCTTGCAGCACCACCTCGTTTATTTCCACCTGAGTACTAGGGCCAACAAGCTCCCTACCCAGTGGAATTTGTTTAAAGCTGTAATCACACTGTGCAATAATTTAATCAAAATACCACACAATGTGGCAATAAAAGGGGACATTGCACAGTATAATCCTTCTCCTACTACACTAGTCGGTATCAATAAAAAATTTAAGGCGACATTGTCCACCATGCTCCACCTTTCCTCCTCTCTCCCTATACCTACATTTTTCATTTTTATATAATAGAAACACTGCAAATAACATTGAAACAGTTATTAACAGCATTTCTGGACTTATGGTATGGGATAACACCTTTAAGAGACTATTTAGCAGCCAGGTGTTACTAATCAAATGCTAATCAAATGACTCCTTTCATTAGTGTGCCCATACATGTAGCAGATGTGCTGCGCCAATGTGCCATGCGGTAAAACCCACATGTGTTTTTATTGCACATTGCATGCAGTTTTCATCTGCATGGCTTATACAGGTGAAGCACACAATGTGCTTTACCTGTACAAGCCACACGGCTGAAAATCACATGGTAACAGAAGCAAATTTCACTAAAACCGTTTACGGTTTTGCTGCGCTATTCTTGGCTGCATGGCACACTACCGTAGCACGGCTGCTACATGTACGGGCACATTAAAAGCCAAGAAGAAATGACATGAGCCATCAATGTGGGAAGGGTTAGGGCGGGTTCACACATGGCGGATTTTCACTTAAATTCCGCTGCGGACACTCCGCAGCGTTAATCCGCAGCGGAGCCGTTTCTCCATTGACTTTCACTTTAATTTCGCAGTGTTCGTTTACACGATGCGTACAATTCCGCTGCGGAGCATAGGCTGCGGAGCGGAATGTGGTGTCCGCAGCATGCTCTGTCTGTTGCGGAGCAGTGGCGGACTGGTTGCGGACTCATGGCGGAATTTCTCCATTGACTTCAATGGAGATTCTAAGTTCCGCAATGAAGTCCGCAGCTGTCATGCACATGTTATGTGTGGTGCGGAGCGTATTGGTTTTTTAACATGACATTTCTTCATTCTGGCTGGACCTATGTATTTCTAGGTCTACAGCCAGACTGAGGAAGTCAATGGGGCTCCCGTAATGACGGGAGCGTTGCTAGGAGACGTCAGTAAATAGTCACTGTCCAGGGTGCTGAAAGAGTTACGCGATCGGCAGTAACTGTTTCTGCACCCGGGACAGTGACTACCGATCCCAATATACATGTATCTGTAAAAAAACATATAAGTTCATACTTACCGAGAACTCCCTGTTTCTGTCTCCAGTCCGGCCTCCCAGGATGACGTTTCAGTGGAAGTGACGGCTGCAGCCAATCACAGGCCAAGCACAGGCTGCAGCGGTCACATGGACTGGCGCGTCATCCAGGGAGGTCGGGCTGGATGCCGAAGGAGGGACGCGTCATCAAGACAACGGGCGGTAAGTATGAATTTCTTTTACTTTCACTAGGGAAAGTGCTGTCCCTTCTCTCTATCCTGCACTGATAGGGAGAAGGGAAGCACTTTTCCTGCAGTCCGCAGCGGCCAGTCCGCATCAATTTTCTGCACATTTTGTGCAGATCCGCAGCCGTAATCCGCAACCCGGATTAGGTGCGGCATTGATGCGGACAGTTGCGGAGGAATTCCGCCATGTGTGGTCATGCCCTTATAAGGACATCTCCAAAAACGATTTGAAATGTACTATTCCACAGTGAGGGTTGTTTACAAATGGAAATCTTTCCAGTAGTCAATCTTTCCAGGAGTTGGCATCCCAGCAAATTCAGTCCATGGTCAGACCTCTTAATGCTCATAGATGTGTGTATATATATATATATATATATATATATATATATACACATACACATATATATATATACAGTGGCGTAACTACGCTCACCGACACGCCCCCCCCATATGCCCGATGGCGCCGCTAGCAGCCGTTATGGCTGATATAGCGGTAGCGACGCAACTACGGGGCCCGCGCCGCCGAGCCTCCAACATTTATGGGCTGGGCGGCACAGGCCCTCTCATGCCCGGTGGCGTCACTAGCACCGGAGTTGGCCCCGTTGCTAGTGACAGCCACCCCCTCTTGCAGTAATTGTACCTGCATCTATACCATGTAGGTACATATACATGCATTAGCGCTGAATGGTGCTGATAGCGCTGAATGTCCAAACACGTTCCGTGCCCGACCATTCAGCGCCTTACAATGACGCTGATTGGCAGGGCAAAATGACTTGCCCCGCCATTCAGCGCCTTTAAACTATGCTCCCATTGTTGAATTGCGCTGATAGTCATTCTGCCCTTCCAATCAGTGCCTTTCAACGATGTGACACTTACGTCGTTCAGCTCCAGCAGACCTGCTCAGAAGAGAGCAGATCTGCATTGCCACCGGACGGTGCGGGAACGGGATCAGGGTGAGTATGTAAAGTTGTTTTTTTTCCTACTAAAACTGTGAGTGGCATTATCTACAATGGGGGATCTATCTACAGGGGGGTTCTATATGTGGGGATGTGGAGCACTATATACAGGGGGAGCTTTATGTAGGGCACTATCTACAGAGGCTCTGTGGGTTTCACTATCGACAATGGGGCTATGGGGGCACTATCTACAGGGGGCACGGTGTATGTATGTGGGACACAGTGTATGGTACTATCATAATCAGGGACACAGTGTATGGTTCTATTATAGTTAGAGGTGCAGAGTATGGCGCTATTATACTAAGAGGTGTTGAGAATTTTATCTTCGTTTATAGGTGCAGAAATGTTTTAAAAGTGAGAAGCTGAAGACATCTGAGCGGAAAACTGCAGAAATGGGTCATGGCCGGGAGAAATCCATCATAGAGTTCTGGACCGGAGGTAGAAGAAAAGAGATAAAGAACTAGAATCTGAGACGTCACCGGTGAGTCACTTAATGTAAATGTTTATTCTGCCTCTAATCAGTAGTGTAGTTACTGTATAATCTGCAGTGAGACGATGGGTGGTATTATTTTTTGGGGTGAAACAGCATCTCCCAGAATATCATTACCATTGTTCGGGCCATGCTGGGAGCTGTAGTTATTTGCCGTACAAACCTATACGGCAGGAGTTGTACTAAATTGAGCTGTATTTGGTCTGGTGTTGTATATATGTACTGAGTTTGGTTCTGGGGCTGTATATATTAACTGAACTTTGTTCTGATGCTGTATATATGTACAGATTTTGGTTCTGATGCTGTATTTCAGCTCTGAGCTTTGTTATGGTGCTGTGTATATGTATGAGCTTTGTTCTAGTACTGTATTTATGTACTGAGCTTGGTTCTGGGGATGTATATATGTACTGAGCTTTGTTCTGGTCCTGTATTTATGTACTGAAGTTTGTTCTGGTGCTGTATATATGTACTGAGCTTGGTTCTGGTATTGTATGTATGATCTTGGTTCTGGTGTTGTATTTATGTACTGAGCTTGGTTTTGGTGCTGTATATATGTATGAGCTTGGTTCTGGAGTCGTATATGTCAGAGCTTGGTTCTGATGCTGTAATTATATAGAATATATTTATAAAAACAAAATTACAGTACAGATGGAATTGTTTTCAATTCATCAATTCATTTTATATTTAATGGGAACCTGTCAGGTAGTTTTAACACCTTGAACTGCCACCATGCAGTAATACATGACCTGACAATATTTCCAAACATTCCCTTGTATGTTTTTTTCACATGCAGAAAAATCTATAAAATCAACTTTTAAACCGGCGCACGCTATATGCTAATTACTCATTAAAGGATCATGAGTCGGTGCCGCTATCCTGAAGAGTCAGAGTCCTGCTTCTAAACCCAATTTTTCATGCTTGATTGTCATCCTTCCAGCTGTTATACATTATTACCAGTCTCCTCCAACTTTCTCGGATGTACCATTGCCTTGTCATACTTGGACACACACCGTGCAGCGTGATGTAGTCTGTTCGGCTGCATCATGCATGCCAGTACAAGTCAACGACGCATCCGCAAGAGTTGGAGGAGGCTGCTAGTGATGTATAACAGCCAGGGGGATGTCAATCAAAATCTGGGAGGCGCCATTTAAATTTTCGCTTCAGGCAGCAGAAAAGCTAGAATCGGCCCTGCGGACAGTGGTGAACACAAGCACAAACATTAGAATAACTGCTGCCTCCTGGTGTTTAAAACCACATCTTTGCAACATTTATTGCTGTGTACTCTGCAATGATGGGAAGGAGCACTGCAGAAATGAAGTATAGTGCTTGTTGGCCGCGCAACAGCTAATCAGCTCCAGACTTGTTTTCTGCACTGATGCCACGCGCCTTAGCGCACATCTCTGGCTCCGCAGAAGAAAATGAGAATCAGTACCTGCCCAGTGTGCATGTACAAATTAACTCTAACGCTGGTTGGCTGAGAATCAGCCATTCAGTGATGGGCTTGCTTTTTATACTGCCCGATGAGCACAAATATGTATTTGTGTGAGCTTTGTGTCTTCTAATGTATTAGTGGCATTTGTGTGCGTGTTGTTTTTAGTGTGAGTGGTATGTGTGGTATAGGTCTAGTGTGTTATGTGAGGTATGTGTTTAGCAATTGTGTGTTGTGTGCGGTATGTGTCTAGTGTAAGTAGTGTGTGCAGTATGTGTCTATTATGTGAGTGGTGTGTGCAGCATCTGTGCTAGGTGTTGGTAGTGCGTGTTTAACATGTGTCCTTGGTGTGGGTAGACAACGTGCGGCATATGTCTTAGGTGTGAATGGCGAGAGTGAAGGATATATCCTAGGTGTGAGTGGTGTGCGTGCGCACGTGTCCTAGGTGAGAGTGGTGCATGTGCGGCATATGTCCTAGGTGTTAGTGGGGGATGTGTTCTAGGTGTAAGAGGTGTGCGTGCGCATGTGTCCTTAGGTGTGCATGTGTCGTAGGTGTGAGTGGTGTGAGTACGCATGTGTCCTAGCTGTGAGTGGTGTGCATGTGTCCTAGGTGTGCGTGGTGTGCAATCACATGTGTCCTAGATGTGAGTGGTGTGCGTGTGCATGTGTCCTAGGTGTGAGTGGTGTGCGTGCGCATGTGTCCTAGGTGTGAGTGGCACGAATGCAGCATGCCCAGCTTCTGGGTTGCATCTGTGCGTCATGTGTCAAGCATGTGAGTGTGTGTGTATATGGCTGAATATAAAATATAAATCATACTATTTAGTTACAGTATGATGATATTTTAGCATTGTATAATGGTATAATTTGCAACCCCTGATTCCACACCTAAATCCCTTTCAAATCCACAAACATACTGCATCCATTACAAGTGAATGGTCAATTTTATACCTCATTCAAATGCAGTGAAAAGAAGTCTGGTTGAATTTTTCTCCGCTCCGCAGGAAAAAATCCTCTAGAATATTGAGCATGTTCATTATTTGGAAGAGCAGTGGATTCGATGGAGTTGGAGCTATCAAGAACTATTCCTCTTTCATATACACCTGTTTTAACCCCTTAATACTATGTGACGTAATAGTACGTCACAGGCTTTGTCCTGTTAACGCAAACTGACGGACTATTACGTCAGAGCATTAACAGGGTACTGTGTCGGCAGACGCGTCTGCAGACACAGTTTTAAAACAGTGATAGCTTAATGCTATCACTGCTTCAAGGCCAGGACCGGAGCTAGTCTCCGATCTGGCCGATTAACCCCTTAGATGCAGCACTCAAAAGCGAGCGCTGCATCTATGGTGTTTACAAGCAGATCGGAACCCTAACAATGGCTTTCCGTCTGCCAAGTACGCAAGCCTGCTTGGTCCCACCCAGAGGCGGGGCCTAAAAGGCGTCCGGCCGCAGTAACAAGATGGCACAGGCTCAGAAGCTGAGCCTGCGACATCAGCTGCTGGTGTCAGCTGTATGTTACAGCTGACACCATGCTGTAATGACAGGGAACTGAGCTAGCTCTGATTCCTGCCCAGAGTCGTAGCTAGGTTCTCTAGCACCCGGGGCAAAGATTCAGTTTGGCGCCCCCCCCCAACCTCTTTCCCGACATCTCCTTCCCCCTCGCCGTGTTTGTTTTCTCTACCAATCGACTTGTCATTTCTTTTTATGTAACGCGAGCATAAAATTATTTGTAGATTTCACAAGCAATATGGTTCTATACACAACACCAGAACCAAGCTCGGTACATATATACAGCCCCAGAACAAATACAGCTCAATTTAGTGCAACCCCTGCCGTATAGGTTTGTACGGCGTAAAACTACAGCTCCCAGCATAGCCCGAACAATGGTAAGGATATGCTGGGAGATGCCGTTTCACAAAAAATAAATCCTATCATAATCATACCACCCATCATCTCGCTGCTGATCATACAGTGACAACAGTGCTGATTAGAGGCAGAATGAACATTTACATTAAGTGACTCACGGTGACATCTCAGATTCTAGTTCTTTTTCTCCATTTGGTCCAGACCTCTATGATGACTTCTCCCGGTCCATTTCTGCAGTTTGCCGCTCACATGTCTTCAGCTTCTCACTTTTCCAACATTTCTACACCTATAAATAAATATAAAGTTATCATTATACCACACACTACGCCCCTAAATATAATAGCGCCATACACTGCACCTCTAATTATAATAGCACCATACACCGTGTCCCACACACACACTGTGCCCCCTGTAGATAGTGCCTGCCATAGAGCCCCCTGTAGATAGTGCCTGCCATAGAGCCCCTGTAGATAGTGCCCCCATATAGACCACCACTGTATATAGTGTCCCACAAATAACTCCCCCTATAGTGCTCTACAGATAGCCCACCCCTGTATATTGCCCCCTGTAGATATAGCCCACCCCTGTATATAGAGCTCTACAGATAGCCCAACCATGTATGTAGCCCCCCTGTAGATATAGCCCACCCCTGTATATAGTGCTCCACATATAGTCCACCCCTGTATATAGTGTTTCACAGATAGCCCACCCCTGTATATAGCCCCCCTTGTACATATAGTCCACCCCTGTATATAGTGCTCCACTAGATAGTCCACCCCTGTATATAGTGCTCCACAGATAGCCCACCCCTGTATATACTATATACAGGGGTGGGCTATCTGTGGAGCACTATATACAGGGGTGGACTATATGTACAAGGGGGCTATATACAGGGGTGGGCTTTCTGTGGAGCACTATAGGGGGAGCTATTTGTGGGACACTATATACAGGGGTGGGCTATATCTACAGGGGGACTATATACAGGGGTGGGCTATATCTACAGTGGGACTATATCTACAGGGGGACTATATACAGAGGTGGGCTATCTACAGGGGGACCATATCTACAGGGGGACCATATCTACAGGGGGACCATATCTATCTACAGGGGGACCATATCTATCTACAGGGGGACCATATCTACAGGGGGACCATATCTACAGGGGGACCATATCTACAGGGCTGGGCTATATCTACAGGGCTGGGCTATACACAGGGCTGGGATATACACAGGGGGGCTATATCTACAGGGGTGGGCTATATCTACAGAGGGGGGCTATATACAGGGGTGGGCTATACACAGGGGGGCTATATCTACAGGGGTGGGCTATATACAGGGGTGGGCTATATACAGGGGTGGGCTATATACAGGGGGAATATATCTACAGGGGGAATATATCTACAGGGGGCTATAGCTACAGGGCTGGGCTATATCTACAGGGCGACTATATCTACAGGGGGGCTATATACTGGGGTGGGCTATCTATGGAGCACCATATACAGGGGTGGGCTATATCTACAGGGGGCTATATACTATATAGCCCACCCCTGTATATGCTGCTCTATAGACAGCCCACTCCAGTATATAGCCCCCCTGTAGATATAGTCCCCCTGTATATAGCCCCCCTGTAGATATAGTCCCCCTGTAGATAGCCCAGCAGATATAGTCCCCCTGTATATAGCCCAGCCCTGTAGATATAGTCCCCCTGTATATAGCCCCCCTGTAGATATAGTCCCCCTGTATATAGCGCCCCTGTAGATATAGTCCCCCTGTATATAGCCCAGCAGATATAGTCCCACTGTATATAGCCCAGCCCTGTAGATATAGTCCCCCTGTATATAGCCCAGCCTTGTAGATATAGTCCCCCTGTATATAGCCCAGCCCTGTAGATATAGTCCCCCTGTATATAGCCCAGCCCTGTTGATATAGTCCCCCTGTATATAGCCCAGCAGATATAGTCCCCCTGTATATAACCCCCCTGTAGATATAGTTACCCTGTATATAGCCCAGCAGATATAGTCCCCCTGTATATAGCCCAGCCCTGTAGATATAGTCCCCCTCTATATAGCCCAGCCCTGTAGATATAGTCCCCCAGTATATAGCCCAGCCCTGTAGATATAGTCCCCCTGTATATAGCCCAGCCCTGAAGATATAGTCCCCCTGTATATAGCCCAGCCCTGTAGATATAGTCCCCCTGTATATAGCCCAGCCCTGTAGATATAGTCCCCCTGTAGATATATTCCCCCTGTATATAGCCCAGCCCTGTAGATATAGTCCCCCTGTATATAGCCCAGCCCTGTAGATATAGTCCCCCTGTATATAGCCCAGCCCTGTAGATATAGTCCCCCTGTATATAGCCCAGCCCTGTAGATATAGTCCCCCTGTATATTGTCCCCCTGTAGATATAGTCCCCCTGTAGATATAGTCCCCCTGTAGATATAGCCCCCTGTAGATATAGTCCCCCTGTATATAGCCCAGCCCTGTAGATATAGTCCCCCTGTATATATCCCAGCAGATATAGTCCCCCTGTATATAGCCCTCCTGTAGATATAGTCCCCCTGTATATAGCCCAGCCCTGTAGATATAGTCCCCCTGTATATAGCCCAGCCCTGTAGATATAGTCCCCCTTTATATAGCCCAGCCCTGTAGATATAGTCCCCCTGTATATAGCCCAGCCCTGTAGATATAGTCCCCCTGTAGATATAGTCCCCCTGTAGATATAGTCCCGCTGTAGATATAGCCCCCCTGTAGATATAGTCCCCCTGTATATAGCCCAGCCCTGTAGATATAGTGCCCCTGTATATAGCCCTGTAGATATAGTCCCCCTGTATATAGCCCCCCTGTAGATATAGTTCCCCTGTATATAGCCCAGCAGATATAGTCCCCCTGTATATAGCCCAGCCCTGTAGATATAGTCCCCCTGTATATAGCCCAGCCCTGTAGATATAGTCCCCCTGTATATAGCCCAGCCCTGTAGATATAGTCCCCCTGTAGATATATTCCCCCTGTATATAGCCCAGCCCTGTAGATATAGTCCCCCTGTATATAGCCCAGCCCTGTAGATATAGTCCCCCTGTATATAGCCCAGCCCTGTAGATATAGTCCCCCTGTATATAGCCCAGCCCTGTAGATATAGTCCCCCTGTATATTGTCCCCCTGTAGATATAGTCCCCCTGTAGATATAGTCCCCCTGTAGATATAGCCCCCTGTAGATATAGTCCCCCTGTATATAGCCCAGCCCTGTAGATATAGTCCCCCTGTATATATCCCAGCAGATATAGTCCCCCTGTATATAGCCCTCCTGTAGATATAGTCCCCCTGTATATAGCCCAGCCCTGTAGATATAGTCCCCCTGTATATAGCCCAGCCCTGTAGATATAGTCCCCCTTTATATAGCCCAGCCCTGTAGATATAGTCCCCCTGTATATAGCCCAGCCCTGTAGATATAGTCCCCCTGTAGATATAGTCCCCCTGTAGATATAGTCCCGCTGTAGATATAGCCCCCCTGTAGATATAGTCCCCCTGTATATAGCCCAGCCCTGTAGATATAGTGCCCCTGTATATAGCCCAGCAGATATAGTCCCCCTGTATATAGCCCCCCTGTAGATATAGTTCCCCTGTATATAGCCCAGCAGATATAGTCCCCCTGTATATAGCCCAGCCCTGTAGATATAGTCCCCCTGTATATAGCCCAGCCCTGTAGATATAGTCCCCCTGTATATAGCCCTGCCCTGTAGATATAGTCCCCCTGTATATAGCCCAGCCCTGTAGATATAGTCCCCCTGTATATAGCCCAGCCCTGTAGATATAGTCCCCCTGTATATAGCCCAGCCCTGTAGATATAGTCCCCCTGTATATAGCCCTGCCCTGTAGATATAGTCCCCCTGTATATAGCCCAGCCCTGTAGATATAGTCCCCCTGTATATAGCCCAGCCCTGTAGATATAGTCCCCCTGTATATAGCCCTGCCCTGTAGATATAGTCCCCCTGTATATAGCCCAGCCCTGTAGATATAGTCCCCCTGTATATAGCCCAGCCCTGTAGATATAGTCCCCCTGTATATAGCCCAGCCCTGTAGATATAGTCCCCATGTAGATATAGTCCCCCTGTATATAGCCCAGCCCTGTAGATATAGTCCCCCTGTAGACAAAGTCCCCCCGAAGATACAGCCACACACTCTATTACAATTAAAAAATAAAAATAAATTCAAACTCACCTTAATCCCGCTCCCACGCCGTCTGGCAGCCATGGAGACCTGCTCTCTTCTGCGCAGGTCTCCAGGGGGTTGAACACAGCGTCTATGAAAGGCGCTGATTGGCTGTGCAGGATGACTTTCCCTGTCAGTCAGTCAGCACCTTTTATCGACGGAAGCGTCACTGGTACAAAAGGTACCAGTCACTTCATTCGTGGAAAGGCGCTGAATGGCCGGGCACGGTACGTGCCCGGTCATTCATTGCTTCTAATTGTGCCTGTGTCCTTGCGACACAGGTACAATTATAGTGCAGGAGGAGGTGGCGCTGGCGCCCCCCTCTGAACTGCGCCCGGGGCACATGCCCCGCTTGCCCCCCCTAGCTACGCCCCTGTTCCTGCCATTATCTTCTTAGATGCTGTGATCAAAAGCGATCGCGGAATCTTAGTGATTTGTAGAGATCGGCATCGACACGATGTTATCGTGACGATGCCGATCGTTGCTATGGCAACCGGAGGGCTAATAATAGCCTCCTGGTCTGCCACGTATGATAGCCTATTAGGCCCCGCCCACAGACCTGAATGACTGACAGCTCTAATGCATTGCACCACTTGGGTAGTGCAATGCTTTAGAGTAAAGATCAGAGGTGCAGGCACTCAAGTCCCCTAAGGGGGACAAAAAAAAAGTTGCACAAAAGTGTAAAAAGAAATGTTTCAAGGTAATAAAAACAAACACTGCCTTTTTTCCTATAAGTCTTTTATTATTGGAAAAAAATGAAAACGTTAAAAAAAGTACACAAATTAGGTATCACCACGTCCGCAACGACCCAATCTATAAAACTATTATATTATTTTTCCCGCACGGTGAACTCCGCAAAAAACCCCCCCAAAAAAAGCCATAATCGATATTTTTTTTATCACCACCCCTCACAAAACATGGAATAAAAAGTGATTATAAAGTCGCACGTGAGATGAGCATGGAGTGAGACGTGTGTGCCTCAGCTCCTGAACACCGGGCGTTACAAACGGCCCTAAGCGGCTCTAAACGGCTGAGAAAAGACCCAGCAAGTGCACTAACAGCGGCACTTAAAGGGTTATTCCCAAGTTGACTCAAATTTTTTTTAGACATTCTAAGCAGGAAATGAATTTTAAAACATTTGCTGTTAAAAAATTTTAAAAATTAATTTCCTAACTACCTTTTTTTTACACTTGATAACTCAGCAAGTGCTGGTTATCTTTTCTAAAAAGGGGCGTGAGTGGCTCGATGTCAATCAAGCCGCTCTGCTCTGCAGTGTGCGCGCTCCCGACGTTGCTAGATACTGTAGTTCTAGCAACATCGGGAGAATGTTCGTCTCAAGCGGGCATGATAAGCCCGATTGAGACGAACTTACCGTGAATGTCATCAACACTACACTACACTACACTACACTACACTACATTCACCCCGTTTCGGCAAGCTACTTTTCCATCACCCACCCTGTCACTACATGTAATTTTTTTTATCCGCCGCACCGGTGCTGCATCAGCACCCGGCGAACAACTAAAAATATATAAAAAATAAACTCACCTAAGACGTTCTAAAGGCGCTCTGAACGGTCCCGTCACTTGCCATCTTCCTGCTACTTGGCGCCGCTCGCATTCATAGTAACAATGCGTTGTGGCGCAGATGACGTAATCATATCAGGCACACGTGATTACGTCATATGCGCCCACCGCTCTGTTATTGTGAATGGGAGCAGTAAGAAGAAAAGTGACGGGACCGTTCAGATCTTCGTGGGGACGTCTTAGGTTAGTTTATTTATGTATGTATGTTGTCATGTATGTATGTTGTCATGTATGTATGTGTATATGTATGTATGATTGCATGTATGTATGTTTGCATGTATGTATGTTGGCATGTATGTATGTTGTCATGTATGTATGTATGTATGTTGTCATGTATGTATGTATGTATATATGTGCATGTATGTTGGCATGTATGTATATATGTGCATGTTTGTATGTATATTTGCATGTATATATTTGCATGTATATATCGTATGTATGTATGTTGGCATGCATGTATGTATGTTGGCATGTATATATGCATATATGTGCATGTATGTATGTTTGCATGTATTTATTTTTGCATGTATGTTTGCATGTATTTATGTTTGCATGTATAGTTATATTTGCATGTATGTATGTTTGCATGTATGTATGTTTGCATGTATGTATGTTGGCATGTATGTATGTTTGCATGTATGTATGTATGTATGTATGTATGTTGGCATGTACGTATGTATGTTTGCATGTATGTATGTTTGCATGTATTTATTTTTGCATGTATGTTTGCATGTATGTGTATATATATGTGCATGTATGTAATTATGTTTGCATGTATATTTGTGCATGCTTGTATATATGTATGTATGTATGTATGTATGTATTTTTGCATGTTTGTTTGTTTGTATGTATGTATGTTTTCATGTGTATGCATGTATGTATGTATGATAGTTTGCATGTATGTATATATATATATATATGTGTGTGTGTGTGTGTGTATGTATGTATGTATATATGTGTATGTTTGCATGCATGTATATATGTGCATGCTTGTATATATGTATGTTTGTATATATGTATGTATGTATGCATGCATGTATGTTTGTATATATGTATGTTTGCATGTATGTTTGTTTGTATATATGTCTGTATGGCCATGTATGATACTGTCTGCTGGCGCCCTGTATCTAAGTCAACTTCGCGGCAGGCTTCTATACATGGTATAACAGTCAGTATCACACATTAAACTGAATCTAAGCCTACGACATGTTTTATTTCATTTATTTTTATTTTTATTTTTTACAGGTTTGGTGTTTGGACTACGTCGGTTTCGAGGACTACTTAGATGACGTTTTTTTTTTCTACAATAAAATGGTTAATGAGGGTTGTGTTGGGGGTACTTTATTTCAATAAAATATTTTATCTATATCTTTATCTTTTCTTTTCAAATTTTATTACTACCACTTTAGTAATGGCCGCTGTCTGAGTGACAACATCCATTACTAAGGCGAGGCTTAGTGTTAGCCGGTGCAGAGGCTAACACTAACCAACATTATTACCCCGGTACCCACCACCACCAGGGGTGCCGGGAAGAGCCAGGTACGATCCAGTACCCGACCATCTGTTGTGATGGTTGGGCTCTGGGGCGGCCGCAGGCTGGTATTATGAGGCTGGGAAGGGCCAAAAACAGTGGACCTTCCCACCCTTGTAATGCTAGGCTGCTGCTGCTGTGTTGTATCTGGCTGGTTATAAAAGTGGGGGGGACCCCACGTCATTTTTTATTATTATTTATTTTTTTATTTTTTATTTTTTTTTAAAAAAGACATGGGGTTCCACCCAATTTATCATAACCAGCCACATACAACACAGTGTTATTAGCCTGGGAATGGACAAAACCAGTGGCCCTTGCCACCCATGTAATGCCAGACTGCTGCGGCCTTGTATATGGCTGGTTATTAAAAATGTGGGGAACCAGCTATTGTTAAATTTAAAAAAAAACCGACGTGAGGGTCCCCCCCATTTTTATAACCAGCCCGATACAACACAGCAGCCTAGCATTACAAGGGTGGGAAGGTCCACTGTTTTTGGCCCTTCCCAGCCTCATAATACCAGCCTACGGCCGCCCCAGTACCCGACCATCACAACAGATGGTCGGGTACTGGATCGTACCAAGCTCTTCCCGGCACCCCTGGTGGTGGTGGGTACCGGGGTAATAATGGGTGGTTAGTGCTAGCCTCTGCACCGGCTAACACTAAGTACCGCCTTAATAATGGACGCTGTCAATCAGCCAACTGCCATTATCTAGGCACTAATAAAGTTTAAAAAAAACCACAAAGACAATTCTTTTTTTATTGAAATAAGAAATCCCCAACAAAACCCTCGTTAACCATTTTATTAAAATTTGAAAAAACGTAGATCTACGCAGTAGTCCAACGAATCGAAGATGTAGTCCAATCGGTACATCAAAATCTGCAACGACATAAAAAAACAGTTATCAATGTGAACAATACCAATACTTCTCACCTACACACATATATACACGCACACACAAACAAACAACCATACACAAACATACATATATACACAAACACAACAAGATATACACACACACACACACACTCGCACATACACCCAAACACCCACAGTTATACACAAACACAACAAGATATACACAAACACACACATAAAGAGACACACACACACACACACACACACACACATACACGAACTAACACATATATACATGTACACAAACAGACCCATATATACACACACACATACACACACACCCATATACACAAACACATGTACACAAACAGACCCATATATACACAAACAGACCCATATATACACAAACAGACCCATATATACACAAACACATATACACACAAACACACACCCAAATACGCAAACACACAAACATCTACACACAAACAAACCCATATATACACACACATATACAAAAACACACACACACACACACACACATATACACAAACACATATACACAAACACACATAAACACACAAACACATATATAAAAACAAAAACAGACAAACACACATACCCAAACACACATATATACACAAACACACATATATATATATATATATAGAAAAAAGCAGAGGATTGGAGCAGAACTGTGAACAAATGCCTGACTAGGCTGGTGCAAAGCTTCAAAAATAAAGGAGTGACCTCTCCTTATGTGTTAGATATCCAAAAAAGAGAACGTGAAGCAGCACTCAAATAAAGTGAATTTATTCATCCAACATGGAACCACAACGTTTCACCTCCTCTATGAAGGCATTTTCAAGTCAAATGCCTTCATAGAGGAGGTGAAACGTTGTGGTTCCATGTTGGATGAATAAATTCACTTTATTTGAGTGCTGCTTCACGTTCTCTTTTTTGGATATATATATATATACACACACACACCGTGCGACTGGTGTCTCGCCTGGTGTCTCGCCGTGCATCTACGGCACATGCGCCGAGATGCACCGAGATGCGCGTTCACAAGATAAATGACATCCTCTCCTCAGGAAGGAGAGGATGTCATTACGCATGCGCGGCCACCGCTAAAGGTAAATAGCGGTGGCTGGGAACCTAGACAACGCGCAAGATACAAAGAGGGACCAACCTGGACTTCAATCAAGAATCGCAGGAAAACGACATCGCTGGGCGACGGACAGGTAATTAGAAAAGTTCTTATTTTTACATGGGGGAGCTTAATAGCTACATTTATCAACTTGGGAATAACCCTTTAAGTCCTGCAACATGGGGAAAGCTAAAAAGAAAGCAAACTCTGCTAGACTTACGGAGTTCTTTCCCTCCACGAGGTCCCAAAGTGGTGCCGGCGGCTTCCAGGCTGTGAGAATGGATGTGAGAACGGCTGAAGAGGGACCTTCTTCTCCTGCTTCCTCGCTGCAATCTTCAGCTAGTCGGAGAGACCACACCTGGTCCTCTCATGGATTCTCTCCTCACATGCAAAGTGATACACCCAGGAGCCGAGTGAGTACTTATGTTGTTCCTCATACTCTGTCTCCTATGCCACATATGCAAAGTACAGAGACTTGTCTCTCCCCTGCTATGCACGCATCACAGTCTACTGCTTCGCCTGTATCGGAAGATACTTTAAAAATCTTACTGGATAGTTTGAGAACCTCTCTCCAGTCTGACATTCAAGCTGTTTTAAAAATATCCAAATGGAATTTGCTGCTCTGGGAGAACGTATCTCTCATATGGAGGATAAAATGGCTGACTTCTCAGCAGCGCATAATGAGCTGGTAGACATCAACAATTCTTTGGAAGAGGAAGTGGGGTCCTTACGTTTAAAGGTGGCGGATTTGGAAGATCGGTCCCGCCGCAATAACATGCGGTTTAGAGGCATATTTGAAGCGATAAAACCGGAACAACTTGAAGAATTTCTTACTGATTTTTGTGTGGCGCTAGTACCGGATGTCCCTGTGTCAGATTTGCTTATTGACAGAGTGCATCGTATACAAAAACCCAAAGAATTACCTGCCATATTCCAAGGGATGTGATCGCTCGTTTACACTTCTATCGATTTAAAGAGAAGATGATGCAAGCCGCCAGACAACCACCTCTTCTTCCAGACAGGTTTCAAGGTGTCTCCGTGTTCACGGATCTGTCAGCGGTTACATTGGCGAAACGACGGGAGTTCCAAGATGTGGCGAAGATTTTAAGATCGCACAATGTTCAATATCGCTGGGGATTTCTTGTCAAGCTCATTATCACTAAAGATGGTCGGAAAGTGATTGCGAACAATCCAGCCAAAGTTCTGCAACTGCTTCAGGAATGGCATTTATCTCAGATTGCTTCCCTTCCTAAATCGCCAAGATCCAGATCCTTACCTAGATTGGAGAAGGAATGGGAAACTAAAGATCCTGACTGGCTGCCTCTTGTATGTCTTGATAAATTCTGATATGATTCCTAGGGCTGTGTTCATACTGAGTTTTTTTTGCCGGAGGAAAATTCCTCCTGCAAAAACTGCTCCAGACGTTTTTTGCACAGTGGTTTGACAAAAACTCGTCAAAACACTCCGAGGCGTTTTTTTCCTCTTTCTAACTGATTGAAGTTGGGTTTTGGAGGCGGCAACCGCCTGAAGATGGGTCATGACGCTTCTTTTTGCCACGACGCGTTTTTTTTTAATTTATTTTTTTTACTCGCGGTAAAGAAAACTTGTCCAACTCCCATTGAAATCAATGGGAGGCATTTTCGGGCGGTTTTTGACGAGCTTTGCTCAGTGTGAACAGGGCCTAAAGGTTATTGCAGAATATTCTCTGTACTTCAGAAAGGGCTATGACATAACTGTCTGTTGTATATCCTTGCTGTATTTTCTTAAATGCCATGGTATGGTTCACGGTGATACACTGCAATTGATGTGTTTCACCTTCCCCCCTCTACATCTCACCTTAGGGTTTGATGTCCTCCCTCTCAGGATACTGTTTAATTGTTGTATGTCTGTTTTTGTTAACTCCGGTCTATATAGGGCAGGTCAAAGCTGCTCTGGAAATCTCTATCTCAGACATGTAGTAAGTCAGTGGGTCTCAGGTAATTGTCTTTTAGCAGATGCATTTCATGTCTTAAAATTGTGCTACAGGGTAGTTTCGCTTAACACTAAAGGACTTAATAGTCCGTTTAAACGTTCTATGGTATGGAAAGAGGCAAAACAGTCCCATGCGGATATCGTATGTTTGCAGGAAACCCATTTAAATCAGGTAGATGTAAGTAGGCTGCACCATAAGCAATTTGCGAATATATATGCCTCCCCGGCTTATCACAAAAAAAAGGGGAGTCGCAATTGCGATTAGAAACTCTGTGGCTTTTATACTTAGGGAGTCCCATATAGATCCATATGGGCGTTTTGTGATATTGATATGTGACATTAATAATATTACCTACACTCTGGTCGCAATTTATGCGCCCAACCAAAAACAGTTACGTTTTTTCCAATCAATGTTTAAACTTCTCAATAAGCATCAGTCGGGTTCGGTGTTACTTATGGGAGATTTTAACAAAACAATGTGGCCCGCACTAGACTCCTCAGCTCATTCAGGGTCAGATAAACCGTCCGACTTGTACAATATTACTCAAAAAGAAATGTTATTAGATGTGTGGCGGCTCCAGCATCCTTCAGAGAAAGATTACACCTTTTTCTCTCATCCACATAAGACATATTCACGGATAGATATATTTTTTGCGGATGCTTTTTTGTTTCGTAGAATAATATCTACAAAAATAGGTAATATCGATTGGTCCGATCATGCGCCCATTTATTTATCCATTGCAGAAAGATATAGTACTCCTCCTGCGAACCAATGGCGACTTAACAATTATTTTCTATCTGCCCCTCAATTTGCTAACAAATCCGCTGATTTATTGCAAGAATTTTTTTTGCTCAATGATACTGCCGACGTTTCCTCGGCTACGCTTTGGTGCACACACAAAGCTTATATGCGAGTTCAATTTATCAGTATTGCACCTAGAGATAAAAGACAGAAAAATGAATTGAGATTTCATTTGTCATCCAACATCACTCAATTAAGTGCTTCCAACAAGCAGTCTTACTGTCCACACAGGGCTGCTTTGCTCAAGAATTTACAGAATCAACTCCACCAACTTGACCTTTATAAATATGAGCAGTCCTTGAGAAAGGTGAAGGCACGTTATTATGGATATAACAATAAAACCAGCGCCTTATTAGCTTCGCATCTCAAACAGAGATCGGCTCAATCTAGGATTCCTTTCCTTTAGGCATCATTTACACGAGCGTAATATACGCGCGTGCTTTTCACGCGAGTCGTACGCACCTATATTAGGCTATGGGGCAGTGCAGACAGTCCGTGAGTTTTGCGCAGCGTGAGTCCGCTGCGTAAAACTCACAACATATTATATATTTCTGCGTTTTTTGCGCATCACGCACCCATTGAAGTCAATGGGTGCGTGAAAACCACGCAGGTCGCACGGAAGCACTTCCGTGCGAACTGCGTGGTTCGCGCAACAGCTGTCAAACTCAATGTAAACAGAAAAGCACCACCTGCTTTTCTGTTTACAAACATCCAAACGGAGTGTCATAATGATGGCGGCTGCGCAAAAATCACGCAGCCGCGCATCATATACTGATTACACACACAGCTGTTAAGTGCCTTTTGCGCACGCAAAATGCAGCGTTTTTTGCGTGTGCAAAACGCACACGCTCGTGTAAATCAGGCCTCATAATAGTAAGAATGAAAAGGTATTTGATCCTCAAAGCGTAGCAAATGTACTGGCAGATTACTATGCAGATCTATATAATCTCAAGGATAATTTAGATACCCCACAGCTTTCTGTGTCCATGATTTCTTCCTTTCTACAGGACATGACTTTGCCTTCAGTCACCTCTCATCAGTTGGAGATGCTCTCTGCTTGTATATCTGAAACTGAAATCCTCCATGCTATAAAGTCCTTGAAACCTCATAAGGCTCCTGGCCCCGATGGTCTCATGGTAGACTACTACAAAAAATTTGGTTCTCTTCTCCTACCCCATTTATTGAATCTGTTTATTGATACAGCAAGGTGGTAATTTCCCTGCGGAAATGTTAAAAGCTACAGTAGTTATTTTACCTAAACTGGGGAAAACTCCGGACAAACCGGGTAACTTCAGACCTATATCATTGCTGAATACAGACTTAAAATTGTTTGCTAAAATAATTGCGGAACGCCTAGCCGGCATTTTGCCTGATTTGATACATCAGGATCAGGTGGGATTTGTAAAGGGGAGGCTCTCATCTGATAGCACAAGGCGTTTTGTGGACTTGTTGGGCCTGGTGGAGCGAGATCGGACGCCTTCTCTGCTTCTTTTCTTGGACGCAGAGAAGGCCTTCGATCGGGTCCATTGGGGATATTTGCGGTTACTTCTGGAGGCATTTGGAATTCATGGTACGGCGCATCATAGTATAATGGCCATATATTCTTCTCCCTCTGCATTGGTATTTACCTCTGGATGTACATAAAAAAATTGTTACATAACCAATAGGACTCGACAAGGGTGTCCTTTATCTCCACTTATCTTTACCTTGGTGATGGAACCGTTGGCTACTTCCATTAGGTCATCTGTTGCTATTAGTGGGATAACGGTGGGGGATATATCTCATAAAATTGGCTTATTTGCGGATGATGTGCTAATTGCTATATCTGACCCTGAGACATCTCTATTAGAGGTCACTAAGATATTGGAGGCTTTTAGTGCAATTTCGTATTATAAGCTTAATGTTACTAAGTCTATGGTTTTGAGTATGAATATTTCTCGTCTTCTTTTGGACTCTCTCCGGAAGAAATTTCCATTTGTTTGGGTTGAGCACTCTTTCTCATACTTAGGAATACAACTTAGCTACCCGACCTCTCTTTTATATAAATATAATTATATACCATTGGTATCTGCGATAGAAGCAGACTTATCCAAGTACATGAAGTATGAGGCATCACGGGTAGGGAGAATCTCTGCGGTTAAGATGATGATCCTCCCAAAAATACTATATCTATTTAGAAATTTACCTATTCTGCTATCGGTATCTTATCTTAAAAGACTCCAAGGTATAATTAATAAATATATATGGAAAAATTCCCGCCCTAGAATAGCTGCGGAGGTATTATACCAGCCAATTGTTAAAGGGGGTTTGGGTCTCCCGAACTTGGCTCATTATTATTATGCAGCAATTTTGGATCAAGCCAGAATGTGGAAGACTAAAGTTCCTATGAAGCATTGGATTTCTATGGAAAAGGAATTACTTGATGGATGTTCTGTAGAAGCGCGCATGTGGCTATTGTCCACTGGTGCTAAAATATCTAAATCTTCTTTTTTAACGATTGATGCAGGGCTCCAGGTCTGGAAAAAATGTACTGTTATTCACCCTATAATCCCGGTGAGATTTTCTGATCTTCCTCTTCGACTGCTTCCGCTTCTGATACCTGATATTGATATCCAAAATTGGCTGTTGTCCGGCATTAAGTGTATTTCTGACATTATGGAGCGAACTCATCTAATGGCATTTAATGATCTATGTCTGAAGTACAACATACCCCGTAGGGACTTCTATAAATTCCTTAGAATACGTCATTTGTTGAGTACATTGCCTCCTCTGATTGATTCCCCTAAAACGCCTTTTGAATTATCATTCACTAATCTGGATAAAACATGCAAAGGGATATCAAACATTTATAAGTTATTGTGTGAGGGTCTGCTTCGGGAGGAATTTCCTTGTCTGGGGCATTGGGAGAGAGATCTGGGAATCCCTATAAGTACGCAGGATTGGGAAGCCACTTTCAATCTAGCTTGCTCTCTCTCTAAGTGCGCTACACATTTGGAAGCGTCTAGGAAAATAATGTATAGGTGGTATTACACTCCTAGTCGTTTGTCGCGAATATATCCAACATCATCAGATAGGTGCTGAAGGTGCCTCACTTCTAAGGGTACCATCCTCCATATTTTCTGGGAGTGTACAGTATTGTCCAGCTTTTGGCAGCAAGTAGAAGATTTCTTACGATCTCTATTAGGGGTTGACATTCAGCTCGCCCCTGCTCTAGCCCTACTGCATGTGGGATTGGTGGATTTCTCTCCGGGTGTCAGAAACATACTTTTTCATGTATTGCTGTCTGCAAAAATATTGATTGCAAAATACTGGAAATCTACAAAAGTGCCTAGTATGAGTGAAGTGATTTTATATGTTAACAATAATTGTGTTATGGAACGCGCTTTAACCTCTATTCAAGGGTCCTACGCTTATACTTCCTTATGGGATCAATGGACTGACTCTACTTACTCCAACATACTCTTATGATTACCTTAGTCGAATATGTGGTCAATTTGCCGTGTCTGGATCGAGAGTTTTGTTTGTATGTTTCTTTTTTGTTTTTCTGTAAAAAATGTGATCCTTATCCCAATGCTTTGTTTGCAATGTTTCATTGTTGTATGTAATATATGGATCAATAAAAATCTGTTTGTTAAAAAAAAAAAAAAAAAGTCGCACGTACCCCAAAATAGTACCAATGAAAACTACAACCTGTCCCGCAATAAACAAGCCCTTACACAGCTTTTTTTTATGTAAAATTAAAAAGGTCTGGATCTCAGAATATAGCGACATATAACATGCAGAGTGTCCAAAAGCGGATAAGATCGGGGACCATTTATCAGTGCGACACTGGCCACATATCCCTAAAATATTATTTATTTACTGCATTATTATACCCTCTTATTATACCCTGATATTCTCAGCACAGCTTACATGTACCCCCACATTATAAACTTAAATAACAGTAAAAATCCAAACAGAACAACTGTCAAGCAAAATCTGCGCTCCAAAATCCAAATGCCGCTCCCTCCCTTCTGAACCTTACAGCGTGCCCAAACAGCAGTTTACAGCCACATATATGGCATCACCATACCTGGGGGGAACCATCTTAGCAGTTTACGAGATGTGTGTCTTCGGTGGCACAAACTGGGCACAACATATTGTGCTCTAAAATAGCAAAATCTGCATGCCAAATAGAGCTCCTGCCTTTCTGAGCCCTGCCATGTGTCCAAACAGCAGTTTATGACCACATGTGGGGTATTTCCGTACTCTGGAGAAATTGCTTTACAAATGTTGGGCAGCTTTTTCTCCTTTTATTCCTTGTGAAAATTAAAAAATACAGCTTTTTAGTGGAAAAAAATGTTGATATTGATTTTTACGGTCTAATTCCAATAAAGTCTGCAAAAGACCAGTGGGGTCTAAATGCTTACTATAGCCCTAGATATATTCCTTAAGGGGTGTAGTTTCCCAAATAGGGTCACTTTTGGGGGGTTCCTACTGTTTTGGTCCCGCAGGCACTTTGCAAATGTGACATGGCATCCGAAAACCATTCCAGCTAAATTTGAGCTCCAAATGGTGATTCTTCCCTTTTGACCCCTGCCGTGTATCCAAACAGCAGTTAATGACCACTTATGGGGTATTGCCGTAATCAGGAGAAATAGGTTTTCAAATGTTGGGGTGATTTTTCTTCTTTGTGCCTTGTAAAATGTTGACATTTTATTAGAAAAAAATTTAGATTTTCATTTTCACGGCCTAATTCCACTAAAGTCAGCAAAAAAACTGTGGTGTCAAAATGCTCACTATACCCCTTGATAAACTCCTTCAGGGGTGTATTTTCCCAAATGGGGTCACTTTTGGGGAATTTCCACTGATTTGGTGCCTCAGGGGCTTTGCTAATGCGACATGGCACCCGAAAATTATTGCCGCAAAACTTGAGCTCAAAAAGCCAAATGGTTCTCCTTCCTTTCTGAGACCTGCCGTGTGTCCAACAGCAGTTTATCACCACATATGGGGTATTACCATAATCGGGAGAAATTGCTTTTCAAATGTTGCGGTGCTTTTTCTCCTGTATGCATTGTAAAAATTTAAAATTTCCACATTTTGAGGCGGAATCGCTCTGATTCTGCTGCAACACACACCACTTTGTTGCAGGTTTAAGCCCCCTATTGCATTCAATGGGAAAACCTGCAACAGAAAAGCTGCGATTCCGCAGCATTAGTTGACATGCTGCAGTTGAAGAAACCGCACCACAGGTCAATTTATGTGCGTTTTTTTTTGGCAGCATTTTTCTGCAGTGTGGAGACGAGATTTGTTGAAAACTCACCCACACTGCTGGATAGACAGTATATAGTGAAACTTGGACTACATTGACCTAAACCGACCCTTTAATATATGCAGATTTTAAGGGATTTTCTTGCAACATGTCATTTTTAGGGTATGTTCACACGCAAACTCAAAAACGTCTGAAAATACCGAGCTATTTTCAAGGGAAAACAGCTCCTGATTTTCAGAAGTTTTTTGAGCAACTCGCGTTTTTCGCAGCGTTTTTTATGGCCATTTTTGGAGCTGTTTTTCAATAGAGTCAATGAAAAACGACTCCAAAAACGTTCTAAGAAGTGACATGCACTTTTTCACGGGCGTCTTTTTATGTGCCGTTTTCGGAAAACGAAGCGTAAAAAAACGCCCCGTCGGAACAGAACGCCGTTTTTCTCATTTAAATCAATTGACAGATGTTTGGAGGCATTCTGCTTCCGATTTTTCAGCTGTTTTTTTGTGACGTTTACAGCCCGAAAAACAGCTGAAAACACTACGCGTGAACATACCCTTAGGCTATGTTCACACGCTAAAGTAAAAATGGCTGTAAATACAGAGCTGTTTTCAAGGGAAAACAGCCTCTGATTTTCAGCCATTTTTTGAAGCATCAAACGTTTTTTGATGCGTTTTTTGGAGACGTTTTTGGAGCTGTTTTTCTGTTGACACAATGAAAAACGGCTCAAGAAGTGACATGCACTCATTTTTACGGGGCACCGCCTGAACGAAATGCCGTTTTTCAAATTGAAAACAATGGGCAGATGTTTGGAGGTGTTCAGCTTCCATTTATTCAGCCTTTTTTTATGCGTTTACACCCCTGAAAAATGCCTGAAAACACTGCGTGTGAACATACCCTTACAACGCATCTGTCGTCTACAGATAATGGAAGCAAGCAGCAATTTTGTTAGTTAAGCTCATATTAAACCTATCAAGGCATTAGACACTAGAAATACCACAGAAGTGTGCAGTGTATAATAGTAGCAGCAGCATCCATAGAGTTCAATGACACTGACCTTTTATTCTCACAGTCACATAGCCAATTCAGTCAAACCCGAGTCTTTATCAGCCTATAACATCTGGGATTACTTCAATTGGATGGACAAGTTTAATCTAAAAGAAATCTTCAATCTTGACTTCTCTACGAATTCATCTTTATCTTTTAAAATCAATTAAATTTATTAAAACCTCTTGTCATGCCCATATTACTGCAGTTGCTGATTTTTTATGCTTTTGATACTATGACTAAGGTACTTTATAGAGCTACAAGAACATTGCTGCAAACGAGAATCATTAAGTTAGATGACCCTGGTGTAGAAAGTGTCAATGTTCATCAATGAAGTCAAATGTTAAATGGAAGGTTGACCTTTATACAAATTAGGGTTAATAGCTATAAAATATCACTTTGTAACTTCCTGTTTCTTAATTTCCTATTTTACCTCCCTAGTCCTGTTTCACTCCTGTGTGCAGGGGCGTAGCTAAAGGCTCATGGGCCCCGATGCAAAAATTCTTACTGGGCCCCCCCCCCCCGCAAACTTCTCATGGCCGACGGTCCGCAGCTGTCAGCTGCATCGCTGGGTCTCCTAAGTGACCCAACAATGCAGCACTAGCAGCCGGGGCGTCACTATGGCTGGGTTCACACACCCTATTTACGGACGTAATTCGGGCGTTTTAGCATTGAATTACGTCCGAAAATGCGGCTCATAAGCGTTGGCAAACATCTGCCCATTCATTTGAATGGGTCTTACGATGTTCTGTGCCGACGGTCATTTTTTTTTACGCACCGCTGTCAAAAGGCGGCGTGTAAAAAAGACGCCCGCGTCAAAGAAGTGCCTGTCACTTCTTCAGAAGTAAATGGAGCCGTTTTCCATGGACTCCATAGAAAAACAGCTCCAATTACGTCCATAATGGACGCAGCGAAAGACGCCTGCATATGCCATTACGGCTGTAATTGCGGTGCTGTTTTCTCCTGAAAACAGCACAGTAATTTCAGCCATAACAGACGCTGCCGTGTGGACATACCCTCAAGGCTTAAAATGTCTGGGAAATAGCCCCAATACATATGTGTCCGCCCAAAAAAAAGTGTGTATATGAGACAGCATAGCATATCTATAGCACTACGACCCTATAAACTATGGATAGGATTAGATACAGTGGCTCAGCAGACAGTATCACACATGATAGGATTAGATACAGTGGCTCAGAAGGCAGTATCACACATAATAGGATTAGATACAGTGGCCCAGCAGACAGTATCACACATGATAGGATTAGATACAGTGGCTCAGCAGACAGTACCACACATGATAGGATTAGATACAGTGGCTCAGCAGACAGTATCACACATGATAGGATTAGATACAGTGGCTCAGAAGGCAGTATCACACATAATAGGATTAGATACAGTGGCCCAGCAGACAGTATCACACATGATAGGATTAGATACAGTGGCTCAGCAGACAGTACCACACATGATAGCATTAGATACAGTGGCTCAGCAGACAGTATCACACATGATAGGATTAGATACAGTGGCTCAGAAGGCAGTATCACACATGATAGGATTAGATACAGTGGCCCAGCAGACAGTATCACACAAGATAGGATTAGATATAGGGCCCAGCAGACAGTATCACACATGATTGGATTAGATACAGTGGCCCAGCAGACAGTATCACACAAAATACGATTAGATATAGGGCCCAGCAGACAGTATCACACATGATAGGATTAGATATAGGGCCCAGCAGACAGTATCACACAAAATACGATTAGATATAGGGCCCAGCAGACAGTATCACACAAGATAGGATTAGATATAGGGCCCAGCAGACAGTATCACACATGATTGGATTAGATACAGTGGCCCAGCAGACAGTATCACACAAAATACGATTAGATATAGGGCCCAGCAGACAGTATCACACAAAATACGATTAGATATAGGGCCCAGCAGACAGTATCACACATGATTGGCTTAGATACACAGCTCAGCAGACAGTATCACACATGATTGGATTAGATACAGGGCCCAGCTCGCTGACATTGCGGCTCCAGCGCTGGACCCAGGATAGGTAAGAATAATAATTTTGCTTCTTTATGTGTTACTGATTATTTTTGTGTGTTTGTGTTTTTTTTACAGGTTCGGTTGTTAGACTTCGGATACGAGGACTTCAATGACGGCGTTTTTTTTATTCTCAATAAAATGGTTAATGAGGGTTGTGTTTTTTTATTTCAATAAAATATTTTTTCTATGTGCTTGTATCTTTTTAAACTTTATTATCACCGCCTTAGTAATGGCCGCCGGCTGATTGACAAGCTCCATTACTAAGGCGGGGCTTAATGTTAGCCGGTGCAAAGGCTACACTAACCCCCATTATTACCCCGGTACCCACCGCCACCAGGAGTACTGGGAAGAGCCGGGTACGAACCAGTACCCGACCATTTGTAGTGACGGGCAGGCACCGGGGTGGCCGCAGGCTGGTATTATTAGGCTGGGGAAGGCCAAAAACAGTGGCCCTTCCCACCCTTGTAATGCTGCCTGCTGCTGTGTTGTATCTGGCTGGTTATGAAAATTGGGGGGGACCCCACATCGTTCTTTCCAATTTTTTATTTTTTTTTAAATAATGTGGGGTCCCCCCCATTTTTCATAACCAGCCAGATACAATAAAGCAGCAGCAGCCTAGCATCACCAGGGTGGGAAGGGCCACTGTTTTTGGCCTTTCCCCTCCTGATAATACAAGCCTGCGGCCACCCCAGTGGCTGACCATCACTACAGATGGTCAGGTACTGGATCGTACCCGGCTCTTCCCAGCACCCCTGGTGGTGGTGGGTAACGGGGTAATAATGGGGGTTAGTGTTAGCCTCTGCATCCGCTAACACTAAGCCCCGCCTTAGCAATGGATGCTGTCAAACAGCCGGCGGCCATTACTAAGGCGGTAGTAATATAGTTTAAAAAAAAACAGACATAGAAAAAATATTTTATTGAAATAAAAAACCCACACACAACCCTCATTAACCATTTTATTGATAAAAAAAAAGCCTTCATCGAAGTAGTCCTGGAATCCGCCGTAGTCCAACGACCGAACCTGTAAGAAAACACACAAAAAATGATTAGTAACACGTGTGTTAGGCTTAGATACAGGGCCCATGTGTGATACTGTCTGTGGGACCCTGTATCTAAGCCTACCACAACGTAGGCTTAGATTCAGGGTCCAGCAGACAGTAATGTTATACAGTATAAGATTACTGTGTGCTGGGGCCCTGTATCTAAACCTACAGTGTGGTAGGCTTAGATACAGGGCCCAGCAGACAGGATCACGCATGGGCCATGTATCTAAGCCTACCATGTGATTGGCTTAGATACAGGGCCCAGCAGACAGGATCACGCATGGGCCATGTATCTAAGCCTACCATGTGATTGGCTTAGATACAGGGCCCAGCAGACAGGATCACACAATCTGTGATCCTGTCTCATGGGCCCCCTAAGCCTGCTACATCGTAGGCTTAGGGGTTGTACAGTCCCTAAACATTGATGGCCTATCCTCAGGATAGGCCATCAATAGCTTATGTGTCTCCCGGGACCCGCCAATCAGCTGTTTTGAAGGGGCCGCAGCACTCGTACGAGAGCTGCTTCCCCTTCATTTCACCACTCGCTCACACTGTGAATCGCCGACACGGATTCACAGTGTGACCGGAATGAAGTGACAGGAATGAAGGGGAGCAGCTCTCGTACGAGTGCTGCGGCCCCTTCAAAACAGCTGATTGGCGGGTCCCGGGAGTCAGACCCCGCCAGTCAGGGCTAACCTTACCTTCCTCTTCGGCCGCGGCGGGAGTTCTGTAGTCTCGATGCTGTGCGCGGCGCATAGCGTGGTGATGTCATGCGCTGCGCACAGCGCTTTACGTCAGGACCTCCGCTGCCATCCGGAACCAGGAAGGTAAGTAAAGTATGTTACTATAGTAACAGGGGCCCGCGGCCCGAGTTACTATAGTAACTTTTTATTGATGTAGTGCGGGGGGCCGTGGGCCCCCCTGGCTTCGGGGCCCGGTCGCAATTGCGACCGCTGCGACCCCTATAGCTACGCCAGTGCCTGTGTGTATTTTCTACTGGTATATAGAATTTTGTAGTTAAATAATGGATTCTGACTACAAGCAATCTCCTCTGTAGTCAGATACAGTAGAAGCTACCTTAGGCCATATTCCACACCGAAATCAGCAATAAGATAAAGTACAACACAAATAAATGTGGTTTTCAAAGCCACATTCACAAAGACAATTATAGATTTTTCTGCTGCGGGGTTGAGGGCAAGCTGCAAATTTTCTAATCCATTGCATGCATATTATGTTGCCTTGGATTTGCTGTGGATTTTCGCTGTGGATTTCACGCTTTACAATGAACATGTAATTTTTGCTGCCGATTATGTAGTCATTAAGCTGATACTCTACTCCAGAACTGTCAATATTAACCCTTTAAAGGGGGAACCTGTCAGCAGTTTTGAGGGCTCAACACTGCTGACAGCGTGATATAGGGGAGGCGGGAGGGCATTTTAATCTTACCTTTTTTCTTGGTCATGACAGAGAAAATGAGGTTTATCTCCATATGTGCATCGATCGCAAGTGCCACTGAGGTGTGAAGTGAATGTGCTCCTGCACTGCACGTAGCAAGCCCCGCCCCTCTACTCTGAGTGAAAGCTCTAGCGGTCTCCTGAAGGACCACTAGAGCCGTCACAAGTAGAGTGCGGCACTTTCGACCACCGCATCGGTTCAATCAAACGTCGGTTTCTCAGTCATGCAACTTGCATGACCGACAAAAAATATATGTTTGCAATGAGGGCCAGCCTTAGGATAGATGGCACCCCATGCGAAATGATCTTTCGGCGCCCCACCCCATCATTAAAAAAAAATGCCCCATAAAAAATGATAATGCCCCTTTAGTGCCCCCATACAGTATAATAATAATATTTAATAAGATAATATATTACAACCCCTTCAAGGACACAGTATTTTGTCCTCTAATTGTGCCCACACTATTCTGCCCCCTGTAGTACTCCTACACAGTATAATGTCCGTTTAGTGTCCCCCACACAGTATAGTGCCCCCCTGTAGATTTTGCCATACAGCCTCCCTGTAGACAGTGCCATAATCCCCCACCTCCTCCTTGTAGATCGTGTCATACAGCCCCCCCACCTCCCCCTTGTAGAAAGTGCCATACAGTCCCTCACCTCCCCCTTGTAGACAGTGCCCCCAAACAAAAACAAAAATTGTACTCACCTAGCCCCTGTTCCCACAACGAACTGAGCTGCTCCACGATGGGATCCTTGCGTAGGCTGGCGTGATCCTGTAGCCTAGTACAGAGTTTCCCAACGTTTTCAGACTCGAGGCAGCACTGGAAAAATAACATTTCCTCAGGGCACCACTACCAAAAATAGTTTCTAGGAAGATAGAAAACGGCTAAAAACAAGCACTACACTCGTAGGGTATGTTCACACACGTTTTTTTGTAAGGCAAAAAAAATCTGCCTCAAAATTCCTTCAGGAATTGACAGCATTGTTTGACCTTTTTTTTTCTTAAGCCGTTGAAGTTAATGTAAAAGACGAAAGGAAAAAAGCTCCAAACGAGCGTTGCAGGTATTTCCTGCCTAATAATTAATTAATTTCAATTGGAGGTCAGAGTCGGAAACCACTTGAAGACCATCAGCCCACCACTCACAGTAAAATGACCATCAGCCCGCTAGTCACAGTAAAATGACCATAAGCCCCCCACTCACAGTAAAATGACGACCATCAGCCCCCCACTCACAGATTCACTCTGTAGGTAGTGCCACACAGCCCCTTGTAGGTAGCGTCACACGGCCCCTTGTAGGTAGTGCCACACGGCCCCTTTTAGGTAGTGTCACACAGCCCCTTGTAGATAGCACCACATGGCCCCCTTGTAGGTAGTGCCACACAGCCCCCTTGTAGGTCGCGCCACACAGCCCCCGTGTAGATAGGGCCACACAGCCCCCGTGTAGATAGGGCCACACAGTCCCCTTGTAGATAGCGCCACACAACCCCATTGCAGATAGCGCCACACGGTCCACTTGTAGAAAGTGCCACGCAGCCCACTTGTAGAGAGCGCCACACAGCCCCCTGTAGAGAGCACCACACAGGCCCCTGGTAGGGAGTGCCACACAGGCCCCTGGTAGGGAGTGCCACACAGGCCCCTGGTAGGGAGTGCCACACAGCCCCCTGGTGGGGAGTGCCACATGCCCCTGGCAGGTAGTGCCACACAGCCCACAGCCCCCTTGTTGGTAGAGCCACACAGCCCACAGCCCCCTTGTAGGTAGTGCCCCACAGCCCCCTTGTAGGTAGTGCCACACAGCCCACAGCCCCCTTGTAGGTAATGCCACACAGCCCACAGCCCCCTTGTAGATAGCACCCCCCCTTCCTGTAGATAGCTCTAATGTAGCTCCCTGAAGGAGCGGGATCCCCGTGTGGCCAGGGATTCCTCTCCTGGAGTGCTCCGCTTGATTTCTCTGTCCATATATGGACAGTGACTTCAGGGGAAACTCCTAAGGCGGATTCCCTGTCCACAGCCTTTGCCTTCACTGTGACCGGGGATTCCTCTCCAGTAGAAGCTCCTGTCGTCGGTGTCCATTTATGGACAGTGACGTCATTGGCTTCTCCTGGAGAAGAGACATCAAGCGGAGTGCTCCAGGAGATACTTCAGGGAGCTACAGTGGCGCTAGTAGATACCAGAGCAGGGAGATACTTCTCTGCTCTGCTATAGTGCCGTCACTACCGCTGTAGCAGCCGCAGCGGCTGCTAGCGCGCCACCGCCCTCATGCCCGGTGTCGCCGCTAGCAGCCGCTATGGCTGCTACAGCGGTAGCAACGGCACTGAGTGAAGAAGCGCCTGGGCCGAAAGACGACTGCTGAGTTGACGGGCCCGGGTGCTTCTGAAACAAGCAGGGGAAGGGAGCCAGAGCAGCGCCCCCTTCCACCTGCTGGAGTGATGTGCCCTGTGTGAAGGCACAGGTCGCACACCCCTAAGGCCGGCCCTGTTTACAATGCCTTCGCCTATATCACCCTGTCAACAGTTTTGAGGCCTCAAAACTGCTGAAAGGCTTCCTTTAAGGATGTGGGTTATTTTGTCCTGCTTTACTGCATTCCAAGAGCCATCATTTTGTATACAAATTTTAATTAAATTCATCTAATTTTTTTTCTGAAGCAGACTTCAGAAAAATTTCAATACTGACATTTTTTTTTGTGCACATCGTTCTCTGAACACCTTAAAATAGGTCCTCAATTTATTGCATAGGTTGTATCGATTCAGGGAATATATAATTAGTATTTTTTTTTTATGTCTGATGACTTTGATTTAATAAAAACAGGTTTTATTGAAAACAATTGTCTTAAAGCTTTATTTTTCATGCGTATGTTTTTTTAAACTACTTATTTTATTAAACCTTATTTGTCTTCATTTACATTCACTTTTTATTTTTTCCTTATAATGCATTGGAATTCCTATGCATTCCAATGCATTACTGTCTGTAGTATATAAAATGCATGGGCAGCTAGGACATACGTCAGGTATGCCCTAACAGGGATTAGTTTAGGACAACCCTGAGTGACTTTGTAGGACCCAGAGATGTCCCTTAAAACTGTAAGCCCCAGCAATCGCTATTTCCAGGGCTTATGATCAGGGGTCAAAAGGAGTCCCCCTCCATTGTGAGGCTGATTTCACACGTTGCGGACTTGTCGCAGATTTTTTTGCGGTTTTGACGCAGATCTCACCCTTTTGCATTGCAAAGTGTCAAATCTGCGCTGAAAATCTGTGTCAAATCCGCGACATGTGTACTCAGCCTGATGCTGCGATCGGGGCCTAATAAGGGTTAAACGGCCTGAATCTTTCATAACTGCTGCTGGCTTCGTGATTGGAGCCTTTGCAACCCTGTTCTCTCCCAGGCCCCTTTTTGGATTATTGTCTGTGATCATGACAGGTCTGTTAGGAAACTAGACTCTGTGGTCACTGAGACCGTAAGTGCTCTTATAAGATTTACAGATGTAGAGAGGAGGATATCATTTAGAGCAGAAGGGGGTATTACATAGGAAAATCACTGAAATCGTGTATATGTTATATAAGCAAAATATTAAGTCACTGAACTTAGGTTTTAAGCCCTTGTTCGCAGAACATTATTTATTATTTCTTTCCCCATATGATGTTAGAGAGCAAAACAATCTCCAGGGGCCATTTATTTTCCATTTTTAAAACATTTTCAGACAGAACACAGCGCAACGTGTAGTAATTCTGATTCATCCCAAAACTCAAAGTAATATTGGCATTTAACAGCCCCTCTGTCCTCAATAACATCTGCTTCTTTTATTTTTCCCATCAAAACAGGCAACAGAGGCATGTGGTGGAAATTTAGGGTATAACCTTCTAATGGGAACATAGCCTAATATGGGTCATCTACAGAACAAAGTCTGGTACACAATGTACCTGCGTAGAATTTGTGCACAAGGCAAATACTTCATTTTTATAACCCTTTAAATACCTTTTACAGTCCAGGATAACAGCCTTCTGATATATTTTCTTCATGTTATTTACTTTCAAAATGAATTTCAGAGCCAGGGTTATTATCTAACAATGCATTTGTGTGTGTGGCACAATCTATTATCGAGAACATAATTAGAGGCTGAATTTGGAATTAGAATGTGTGGGTTAACATCCTGTGACCTTCATACACGGATAATCAGGTAAGGCTCACTATGCATGAACCCACCTTAAAGTAGTGCACGGCAGGACTCCCTTGTTATTTTCAGCGCTTTATTTCCTAATAATATTTATGAAATACATTAAAGACCAAAAAGTTCAGAAAAGCAAATTTTATGTAAAAATTAAACAGAGAGCAATTTATTCCACAAAGACGTTAATATTTACAAGCTATTTCCTTGCACCATAAAAAGTGGGAATTATAGCATAGGTTTCCGAAGAGAGGTCTCTAGAGACTAATGGGCTTTATGGGATTGTCTGATTGGGAATTGTTATTAGAGGAAAGCTTACAATTGAATGGAGGTTTACTCTGCGTGCACCATACAAAATATAGGTTTTTACACCCAAACATTTTCTGAAATGGAGAAATGAGAATAGGACCACTTTCACACAACAGTATTTTGATTGTATTTTGATTCATTATTTGTAAGCCAAAACCAGGAGTGGAACCTAAACAGAGAAAAAGTTTGTACAATAACTTTTCAGTGTTTTGGAACCCCTCCTGGTTTGTAAGAGGGTCAAATCTTACCAGGTCTAGTTGTGTGCTGATGGCCCCAGATCATGACACAGGACCTCACTGAGGATGGCACAGTAACTGAGGCACAATGGTAGTAAATGGCAACGAATTTTACTCACGTAACGGCAACAAGCTTATAGTTGCAATAAAGTATTCAATTTTGCCAGTTTATATACAATGGCACACACAGCGTAATGCTTGCGGTCACAAATGGGCATAATGATGTCTGCAAATAGGTTGCGTAGGTGGTCATTGAAAATGAGACTTTATTTTAGTATTTTTCTAACAAAAGTCATACAACATGATTAAAATCAAATAACCCGACCATGCTACATTCAACCAATGGTGACATTACCCTTAATTCCGGTTGTAAATGACAGAAGGTAATGTATTGTGTATTATTGCACTGGTCACCTGGAGAACCACCCACCTGAACCAAGATATCTCTTATGTCACTTCTTATTTTCTTACTGTCACTTCATAAATTGAATCTAATAAAATTTGTGTTTTAATATTTTCTCTTTCTGACAGATTGGGAAATAGCAATTTATTTTCCCATTATACGGAGGATACTGAGAGACAGGTTTGTGCTCCCACACGGTGTCAACTGTTGCATGAAATTTAATGTTCTTTTGTTGACAACGTGAACAACCTGAAAACTGTTTGAATTATTGTTTGCGTCTTAAGTTGCGAGTTTTGATTGTATACTACTTAAAGTATCTATTAAATATGGCTCCAATTTTGACTCTTTTAGATGAAGCAATTTCTGCCTGTCTTAATGTGATGGTCCAGATTTATACCAGACATATCATTTATTACAATGTATTAAATTTTCCTGTAAGCTTGTAGAATCAACATAACAAACAATAAAGCAATGTCATTGGCAAATTACATTCAATAACGGCTTACTTTCTAAATAATAGTGTTCTTTTCTGATATACATTTTTAATTACCTGTTTATTTTTCCATTGCTGAATTTTTAAAGAGGTATTACAGTTTCAGCAAATAACGTTTTCCCGAAATACGTTCTGTATCAATTTCTGTTTTCAAGATCTCTGCTTGCTGTCATTCGCTGTTTAGTTTCAGTGGATAACAATCTGTCCTGGTCATGTGATGGACCCACAGCTGCATGGCTCGTTATAGTTACTGTCACGATCTGTAGGTATGTGGACCCACTGGGCCGTACCGCCTTAATGGTATGGCAGCTGGCCAACAGGATACAAGTCAAAGTCTATAGTTCGTATAGGTGAACCTGTGGTAACTTCAGACAGTAGCAGGATAGGCTCGGATGGGCCCTTGGCAGCAGGCAGACACCAGGCGTGGTTTACTAAGACAGGCATAGTATACGGCACAACACGACTTCAACTCTACACGGCACTGGAACAAGATAGCACGGGATACAGGGTACAGTTAGCAGGAACGGGAACACTGGAACTAGAAACCACTCATGGGACCATTTGCAGAGACAGATACCGGTGTAACACATCTATGGCCACGGCCCGTCGTTCTGACTTACCCCTCGACGGCCGTGGCCATGGACATCCGACTTGTGTGCAGCATCGTCCTCCTGTGAGGCGCCGGCACTTACTTCCGGATACCGTGACTGTCTCCGGAGGGCGCGTGTGCTCGCGCATGCATGGTCTTAAAGGGCCAGTGCACGCATATTGCAGGAAGTCTGCAATCTAGCCTAGGATGCTCTGGGCTATAAAAAGGGCTCTGCCCTCTTGTTCCTTGCCAGAGCATTGTTTTTTACCCAAAGTTTATCGTGCTTGTGGTCCCCTAGTGTCTTCCAACTTCCTAGTGTTCCCTGTTCCTGCATCCTGTTCCCGTATTATCCTGGTCTAGTATCTAGTATCCTGAGCTAACCCCTGAGGAAGCCACTTGTTGGCGATACGCGTGGGGCTCTTTCTCCTCCTCCCTCTTCCCTAAAACGGTTCTCACACAGGACATGCTGATCTCATGCTAATTTTGATGCAACATTTTTGTCCTTGTTCCTTTTATCTTTGGCATTCGAACATCTGCTCTAGGGGTTTAGGTGAGTGAGTGGGAGTTACTACTTTGTTTGCCACTTATCATGGTGGTCTGTCTCCCCTTCCCATTGACTTGTATATGGCATTTTCTATGCCGTTTTTAAATGTTTTTAACCTCTGCATAGCATACTGAGTTCTAATCAAATAAAATATATTTTGGATATTTACATAGCTATTCCATGACTTATTGGTTTTTTCCTTATACATACCCATTCTTTGGTTTCGAGTTATACTGGTCTAGTGCCATGCTGAGCTGTTGACGAGTTGTGCTGTGTTCCACGCCTGTTCTGCCTAAACCACGCCTGACGTCTACCTGCCGCCTCGTCCCTGCCGTGCCTGCCTTGCTACTGTCTACATTGCCTCAGGTATCCTCTCTGAACTTTAGACTCTGTACTTTACCTGTTTGGCCAGCTGCCATCCCGCTACGCGGTACGGCCCAGTGGGTCCACATACCGCATCGTCACAATGGGTAGGTACAAACAACGCTCAGGCAATGCAGGAAGGAGCAGGGCCCTTCTTATAGTCCAGGGTGATCTGGGAGCAATCAGCTCAAATCTAAAACATGTGTGTGCTCTGGCTCATTGAGGCCGGGAATTAGCTCGAGCACGCACCCTAGTGGTCACTGCAAGACAGGACGGCCGCATGTGCTGGCATCTCTGGGAAAACAACGTCTGCAGGAACATAGGAGTCTGCGGTCTGCGACCGCAGATGTTACAGTAACTTCCCCTCTTATGCCCCTCCTCTTGTGACCAGAGCGGGAGAGAAACCTCTTCAGGAGGGTAGGGGCATTGAGGTTCTCCTCTGGCTCCCAGGACATCTCTTCTGGACCAAAACCCCTCCAATCCATCAAATAAAAAGTTCTTCCTCCTACTCTTTTGGTGTCCAGGATCTCCTTAACCTCGAATGTATCTGATGAACCGCTGGGAGCAACTGCAGGACTAGGAATCTTGGTGTAGCGTTTCAGGACCACAGGCTTCAGGAGGGAGACATGGAAGGAGTTGGGGATCTTGAGGGTAGGAGGCAGCTGAAGCTTCTAGGAGACAGGGTTGATCTGTTGGAAGATCTCGAAGGGTCCGAGGAACCTGGGAGCAAACTTGCATGATGGCACCCTCAGCCGAATATTTATGGAGGACAGTCAGAACTTGGTACCCGGAAGAAACTGAGGCGGCTCTCTTCTCCTCGTATCTGCCTTTCGCTTCATGCGGTCGACTGCCTGCAGAATAGAGGACCGGGTTTGCTGCCAGATCTGTAGAATGACCCGGAATGCAGAGTCAGCTGCAGGCAGTGGCGGATTAAGTAGACCATGGGCCCTGGGCTGTTACCCAAACTTGGGCCCCCCTTCCGCACCACCGCCCTGCCGCGCCGTAACTATTTTTAACACTACGTTTTTGGGCAAGCATTAATAAATGGGTGTTACAATTCCCCTTGTCACAGTGCTTTGTCCCTACATACTGATAGTATCACACTGTGCTGGGACACATCATCCTGACAAGGGGAATTGTCTATCAGTCCCGGACTGCAGAAAGACCTTTTGTGAAATACAAGGATTTCCTATAATAAATATGTCAGGAGAGGTGACAGATTCTCTAGAAATTTAGTGACTCACAGGTGACGACGTCTCAGATTCTACTAGTTTTTTTCCTCTTTTCTTCTCCATCCGGTCCAGAGCTCATGACGACTTCTCCCGGCCATGACTCATTTCTGCAGAATTTGCCACTCAGATGTCTTTGGCTCCTCACTTTTCCAACATTTTCACACCTAAATTATTATGCACAAATGTTCCAAATTATTATGCACATTGGATTTAAGTGTCATAAAAATTTAATTATTAGTTTTTCAATTAAACTCATGGATGGTATTGTGTCTTAGGGCTCTTTGGATCATTGTAATCAATCTCAGACACCTGTGATAATTAGTTTGCCAGGTGTGCCCAATCAAAGGAAAACTACTTAAGAAGGACGTTCCACATTATTAAGCAGGCCACAGGTTTCAAGCAATATGGGAAAGAAAAAGGATCTCTCTGCTGCCGAAAAGCGTTAAATAGTGCAATACCTTGGACAAGGTATGAAAACATTGGATATTTCAAGAAAACTTAGGCGTGATCATCGTACTGTGAAAAGATTTGTGGCTGATTCAGAGCACAGATGGGTTCGTTCAGATAAAAGCATAATGAGGAAGGTTTCTGCCAGACAAATTAATAGGATTAGGAAAGCAGCTGCTAAAATGCCATTGCAAAGCAGCAAACAGGTATTTGAAGCCACTGGTGCCTCTGGAGTCCCGCAAACTTCAAGGTGTAGGATCCTCCAGGGGTTTGCAAGTGTGCATAAAGCTATTATTCGGCCACCCCTAAACAATGCTCACAAGCAGAAACGGTTGCAGTGGGCTCAGAAATACATGAAGACTAATTTTCAAACCGTGTTGTTTACTGATGAGTGCTGTGCAACCCTGGATGGTCCAGATGGATGGAGTAGTGAATGGTTGGTGAATGGCCACCATGTCCCAACAAGGCTGCGATGTCAGCAAGGAGGTGGCGGAGTCATGTTTTGGGCTAGAATCATGGGGAGAGAGCTGGTAGGCCCCTTTAGGGTCCTTGACGGTGTGAAAATGACCTCTGCAAAGTACGTAGAGTTTATGACTGACCACTTTCTTCCGTGGTACAAAAAGAAGAACCGTGCCTTCTGTAGCAAAATTATCTTCATGCATAACAATGCACCATCTCATGCTACAAAGAATACCTCTGTGTCATTGGCTGCTATGGGCATAAAAGGAGAGAAACTCATGGTGTGGCCCCCATGTTCCCCTGACCTCAACCCTATTGAGAACCTTTGGAGCATCCTCAAGCAAAATATCTATGAGGGTGGGAGGCAGTTCACATCAAAACAGAAGCTCTGGGAGGCTATTCTGACATCCTGCAAAGATATTCAAGCAGAAACTGTCCAAATACTCACAAATTCAATGGATGCAAGAATTGTGAAGGTGATATCAAAGAAGGGGTCCTATGTTAACATGTAACTTGGCCTGCTAAGTTTTTTTCATTGAAAGAGCTTTTGATTTCTGTAAATATGACCTCCTGATGCTGCAAATTCAACAAATTACCATTTTAGTTCTCTTTACAACCTTTAAAATGTTTTGATATCTGTTGTGCATAATAATTTGAAACAGTGCATTTTGTGTTTTTTACTCCTAAAAAAAAATATTTTATCATTAGGAGATTTGTTCAATAAAATTTGCATTATACTCCAACGGTTGATGGCTTGAAGATTATACTGACTGTCATTTGCATCGACCATTTAGGAAAATCAGCGAAAAATAACAGCGCTTCTTGTAAATAGCGCCAAAAAGCACCCCTATAAGGAGTGCCACACACATACCGCCGTGGATAGCGCTACACAGCCCCCCCTTGTATATAGTGCTACACAGCCCTCCCCCTTTGTACATATTGTCACACAGCACCCCCCCTTGTATATATTATCACACAACGCTCCCCTCTTTGTATATAGTGTCACACAGCGCTCCCCCTTTGTATATAGGGACACACAGCGCTCCCCCTTGCATATAGGGTCACATAGCACTCCCCCTTGTATATAGTGCACACAGCTCTCCCCCCTTTGTATAGAGTGCCACACAGCACTCCCCCCTTGTATAAAGTGTCACAGAGCACTCTTCCCTTTTGTATACAGGCCCACACAGCGCTACCGTCCCCCTTGTATATAGGGCCACCCAGCACTTCCCCTTGTATATAGTGTAACGGAGCAATTCCCCCCTCCTTGAATATATACACAGCGATAGTCCCCACCTAAAAAAATATATACAGTTTACTTACCTTACCCCGTGGCGGGCGCTCCAGCTTGACGCGTGTGAATCCTCCGGACTAGAAGCATGCGCAGACCGGCGTGATGCAGTACCTCATCACGTCGGCCTGCGCAGGGAGTCTTCCCAGCGCCTTATAGGCTGCAAGCCGAACATGACCTGCAGCCTATAGAATTCATTTGTATCTAAGTCCTGAGGACTCAGATACAAATGAATGTGGCCAGGTGCGTAGCTAAAGGCTCATGGGCCCCGATGCAAAGGTTCTTCTTGGGCCCCCCTCCCCCCAAACTTCTCATGGCCGATGGCCCGCAGCTTTCAGCTGCATCGCTGGGTCTCCTAAGTGATCCAACAATGCAGCATTAGCAGCCAGGGGCGTCACTAAAGACTTAAAACATCAGGGGGAATAGCCCCAAAACATATGTACCCCCCAACAAAAAAAAATGTGTGTGTGTATGAAAATATATATATATATATATATATATATATATATATATATATATATATGAGACTTCATATCTATAGCACTACGACCATATAGCTATGGATAGGATTAGATACAGCGGCTTAGCAGACAGTAGCACACATTATAGGATTAGATACAGTGGCTCACAGACAGTATCACACATTATAGGATTAGATATATGGCCCAGCAGACAGTATCACACATTATAGGATTAGATATAGGGCCCAGCTCGCTGACATTGCAGCTCCAGTGCTGGACCCAGGAAAGGTAAGTCTAAGAATTATTTTCCTTTTTGATGTGTTACTAATTATTTTTGTGCGTTTGTGTTTTTTTTACAAGTTCGGTTGTTGGCCTACTTCAGATTCGAAGACTACTTCGATAACTGCGTTTTTTTTTATTCTCAATAAAATGGATAACGAGGGTTGTGTGGAATTTTTATTTCAATAAAATATATACAAGACGTGGAGTCCTCAGAATGCAAATTAGCGCCTATCCCGGCAATCTTTGATAGACCGGAGCCCTTTCACCGATTGTAATTAGCTGTCCTGCATCTAAATCCCATGCATGCGCTGCTCAACAATCGGTGATCATGCCCAATGATTAAAGTCATTTGTTTCAAAGAGAATGCCGCTGGTAAAGGAGAAGTTAGGCTGGATTCACACGAGCACATTACGTCCGTAATGGACGGAACGTATTTCGGCCGCAAGTCCCGGACCGAACACACTGCAGGGAGCCGGGCTCCTAGCATCATAGTTATGTACGATACTAGTCCCTGCCTCGCTGCTGGACAACTGTCCCATACTGTAATCATGTTTTCAGTACGGGACAGTAGTTTCACAGAGAGGCAGGGACTCCTAGCATCGTACATAAGTATGACGCTAGGAGCCCGGCTCCCTGCAGTGTGTTCGGTCCGGGACTTGCGACCGAAATACGTTCCGTCCATTACGGACGTAATGTATTCGTGTGAATCCAGCCTTAGTGTTGTTGTCGGTGATATGGAGATTACAAGCACACAAATGTCATAGGATCCGGATACAATAGTACAGCGCAGAGCGGCAGACTGGGCATATATTAGCAAATATTTGCATATAGCCCACAGAGATTTTACAAATTGTGGGGTAATGCCTGGGAGTAAGTATATACAAATTACATATATTTAAGCAACGTCTTAAACCTTAAACATTCATTTCAGCAGTTTGCTGGGGGTAAAAGATGGTGACAGATTCCCTTTGAGGCGAGCATAGTACCAAACTTTAACGTACGTGCTCCTTGATGGATATCTCACGGGGGTTATTTGCAGGCCGAACTTGCACCCTGCTACTGCTATAAGTTTAAACAGAGCAAACACTGGGTACAACTGGCACCTGCCTTCTTCTGCCCCCTTCCAATTTACCATCCAGACTTCATCAAAATTCTGAGAGTCCGGTTCGGGAAGGAAGGTGCAGCCCTAAAGTCCTGGGAAGAACGCTTGGCCAAAGTCAAACAAAGAATCGGACTGTGGAGCTTCAGACAACTCACTATTGATGACAAAGCACTAGTCCTGTGTAACGAAGTCTTGCCCGTGCTGCAATACACTGCGCAGGCATGGCCCCCTCTTGCCACTGTCACGAGGGCCATTACCAGGGTTGTGTTTCGCTTCATCTGGGGCTCGAAAATGAACAGAGTAAAGCGGACTGTTATGTACAAGGAGCCCCGCAAAGGTGGGAAGGATATACCCGACATCCCCACTCTGCTGCGGATTGCCTTTGTATGTGACTGTGTTCGTAGGACTCTAAGGACAGCAAACGGCTCTGCGGGCAAGGTCATGTCCCGTTTCCTCCTTCTTCCCCTCTGGCGAGGTTTTGGCTAGGACAAGTGGGACAGCTCCTTCCCTTACAACTGGCACGCTACCTGGTTCTATGGAGATGTCTGGTTTGTGAGGGAGCATCAACTGGAGAGTCTTAAGCCCGAATTGTGGAAACCGAAGACGATCCACAAGCACAACAGAGCAAAGGACTTGGCGAAGTCTGTTCCAGGGCTTCATGCTGACATGTTGGAGACTGTTTGGACTAACGTATTATCTGGTAGGTTGACCAACGGGCACAAGGGCATTTCATGGATGGCCATCCAGCGAGGACTGCCTCGATACTGCCCAGGTGCCCCTTCATAGAGGAAACATCTTTGCACATTTTCTGGGAGTGCCCCTTTGCACAGGGCCTGTTTAAAGCCTTGGAACACGAACTCAGGGACTCAGTTCCCAGGAACAGATTGTCGTACCACTTGGTACTTTACAGACTATTTCCTGGGATTCACAATTTTGGAGCTATCCAGGAGGCCAGGCGCCTTATGAACGGTTTTAAGCACTCTATATGGTTCGCCTAATTCTGCAAAGAGAGTGGACTGCCGCAGTCTGATCCACAGCCTGCTGAGAGATTATTCCAACTGGGACAGCCCGGACGTCGATGAGGAAGAAGATTAATACCCCCTTCCTCCTTACTCTCCCTTCTTGTGTGTTGTCTCTCAATAAAGCTTCGGGCCTGTGATTTCCCCCTCCCTATCCCCTCTTTCCCACTCCCCACACCTATGCGGCGTGATGTATAGCATAGGTTAGCCTGCACTGTGTTTCATGCTGTCATTTTATGTTTGGTAATAGTTATCAATCAGGTTCCATCGTGATATACGTCATTTTGTCAGGAAAAATAGTGTTGCACGCTCTGGTGGAGTCACCCTGTCTGGCCATCGCAGGGGAAATGTATGAATGTAACTGCAGCAATCAGCGGATCGCTAGGGCAGCTGTCTTTAGAGAAGGGTTTGTCTTCTTAAGCATATATAGTTAAGTGCCTAGAACACTAACTAGAAGACATGACTAGACTGTATTACGACTATGACTAGGCCACATTTGTAAAGAATTTTTTCCTTTATATCCTCTATTCCTTAAGATAAAATATCCAATGATGTACAGATATATAGATAGGAGACAGTATTCCCTCAGTGTCACCACATGGAGCTCAGCTAAGTACATAATGGGAGACAAGATCTGTCTCCATTGTAGCAGTTGCGCTATGTAGCTATCTGGTGTTTTTAGGAAGCATTACTTTCGACAAACAGCTGCGACCGCAAGTTTCTGGCTGTCTGTCGGCGTCTCCCTCCCCAGAGATGCCAGCTTGGGTGGCCTTTCCGTCATGGAACGTGCAATAGGGTGCACTCTCTAAAAGTTCCCTAACCTATCCCCAGAGCACCTTGGACTATAAAAAGGGCTCCGCCCTTCCACTCCTTGCCTGAGCGTTGTTGTATTTTCCCATGTTTGTATTGCAAATGGTCCTTTAGTGTTTTCCTGCTCCCAGTGTTCCCGTGCCCTGCTACCTGTCTCCCGTTCTGTGTTTGGTTCCTGGGCCTGTCTAGCGTCGGAGACGTGTTGTGCTGCCTGCTGGGATACACCACGTCTGGTGTCATCTGCCATCCCTGGTATCATCCGCCATGTCTGGCGCAACCTGCCACGCCTGCTGGAATATACCACGTCTGATGTCATCTGCCACTCCTGGTGGCATCCGCCACATCTGGCGCAACCTGCCACATCTAGCCCCATCTGTGCCAGAGCCTCTGCCGACGTCTGGACTATCTCAGGTACCCTTGTGCTACGAACCATAGACTTTGCATAGACTGTGATTTGGCCAGCTGCCTCTCCGCTATGGCGGAGCGGCCTAGTGGGTCCACATACCCCTAGATCGTTAGGGTAGGTGCACACGATAACGTCAATTACGGCTGAAATTACAGAGCTGTTTTCAGGAGAAATTACGGCCGTAATTTGCAGCTGTTCTTTATTGAAGTCAATGAAAAACGACTCAAATTAAGTCCCAAGAAGTGTCCTGCACTTCTTTGACGATGCTGTTATTTTACGCGCCGTCTTTTGACAGTGACGCGTAAAATTACAGGTCGTCGGCACAGTACGTCGGCAAACCCATTGAAATGAATGGGCAGATGTTTGCCGACGTATTTGAGCCATGTTTTCAGGCGTAATTCGAGGTGTAAAACGCGTCGTTTACGCCTGAAAATAGGTTGTGTGAACCCAGCCTAACAGTACGCTCAGGCCATGGAACCCGCTGGCCAATCTAAGACCACAGTTCAGGTGCTTCAAACGGATATGTGTGACCTACGTGCATGCCAGTATCAGCTCCTCGTGGATGTAAACTCCATAATCACATGACTGGATCAACCCCCTGCCCCTCTTCCGGATGCTGCGGCCGTTCCACTGCACGCTACTCCTCCTGCCTGTTCTGGATCTACAGTTTCGCTGCCTCTTCCTCCTCGCTATGACGGTGACCCTAGAGCCTGTAGAGGGTTCATCAATCAATGTATTATTCATTTTAGACTATGAGCTCATCTCTTCCCCTCTGATGAGGCCAAGGTAGTGTTCATTATCTCCCTTCTCACTGGCAAGGCCCTCGCATGGGCAAACCCCATATTGGAATGACAGGGACTGGAATTCAATGACCTAGCCTTACTCTTACAGACTTTTCGTACTGTGTTCGAGGAGCCGGGCCAAACATCCACTGCAGTGGCCACTCTGCTAACCATCAAGCAAGGAGGGTCCACAGTAGGAGAGTATGCTATCTCCTTTCGTACCCTGGCAGCAGAGTTGGCATGGAACAATGAGGTGCTGGTGGCGACCTTTTGGCAGGGACTGTCCTCCCACATCAAAGACGAGCTAGCAGCCCGCGATCTTCCCTCTACCCTGGATGCTCTGGTCCTGTTGGCTACCCGGGTCGACATGTGGATCCAGGAACATGGTCTGGAGGTTCGACGGGAGAGACATTTCCACAGATTGGCACCCTCGTTCCAGAGTCCACTATTGCCTCCTCCTGTTGCTCTACCTGAGGAGCCTATGCAGGTAGACAAAATCAGACTGTCCAAGCAGGAGAAACAGCGCAAACACTCTTCAGATCTGTGTCTGTATTGCGGCCTTAAGGGCCAATTCATCTACCGATATCCCCAAAAGCTGGGAAACTCCAGCACCTAGGTTTGGTTGGGGAGACAATCCTAGGTAGGCTAACGCCTACCATAAAAAAAAAGCTTCTTCCTAATTATCTATTCCTGTGACCATCGCCTCTGGAGAGACATCACACTCCTCCTCTGCCTATCTGGATTTTGAAGCAGTAGCAAATTTTATCCAGCAGGATCTGGCGGATTTTCTACATCTACCCACAGTTCTTCTGGAGAGACCCCTGGCTGTCGCCTCTGTGAAAGGACTACCATTGCCCAACCCTATTGTGTCCATCACTAAAACACTGATGTTACAAATCGGAGTTCTTCACTCAGAAACAGATCACCTTCCTCGTCCTGCCTAAAACTGCCAACCCTGTCCTGCTGGGCCTGCCTTGACTTCGTCTACACGCCCCGGTTCTCGACTGGAATTCTGGAGAGGTCCTCCAATGGGGGGCCAGATGCTTTAGCCTCTGCCTGCCACAGGTTCGTCCTGTTTTGCCTCCGCTGCCTCAGTCACTCTTAGATCTACCGACTCATTATGCTAGTTTTGCGGATGTCTTCAGTAAGAAGGAAGCAGAGACTCTAACTTCTCTTCGCATCTACGACTGCCCTGTTGATTTACTCCCTGATGCTTCATCGCCTCGAGGGTGAGTTTATCCTTTTTCCCTGCCAGAGACCCTAGCCATGTCCGCCTACATTAAGGAGAACCTCGAGAGAGGGTTCATCCAGAAATCTTCTTCACCGGCCGAAGCCGGATTCTTCTTCGTGAAGAAGGAGGACAGATCTCTTCGTCCATTTATGGACTACCGGGGACTAAACCAAATTACGGTTAAAAGTAAGTACCCCCTGCCGCTCATCTCAGAACTCTTTGATAGAATTCGTGGGGCCAAGGTATTCACAAAGCTGGATCTATGCAGAGCATATAATTTGATCCGTATCCGCAAAGGAGACAAATGGAAAACCACATTTAACACCCGAGATGGCCATTACAAATACCTTGTGATGCCCTTTGGGCTGTGCAACGCTCCAGCTGTGTTCCAGAAATTTGTAAATTACATTTTCCGGGATCTTCTGTATGTCTGTTTGGTGGTCAATCTGGACAAGATCCTGATTTACTCACCTGATTTGATGACACATCGGAAGCTCGTTTGCCAAGTTCTGTCACGGTTAAGGGAGAATCGCCTATATGCTAAAATTGAGAAATGTGTGTTTGAGAGAAACTCCCTGCCCTTACTGGGCTACATTGTAACTGACCGTGGCCTCAAGATGGACCCAGAGAAGGTGAGATCTGTCTTAGAGTGGCCACGTCCACAGGGTCTTCGGTCCATACAAAGATTTCTGGGATTCGCAAACTTCTATCGGCAATTTATCCCGAACTTCTCATCTCTGACTGCTCCAATCTCGGCACTCACCAAGAAGGGGTGAACGCCAAGGTTTGGCCTCCAGAGGCAGAATCGACATTTACTAACCTCATGAGCGCTTTCACCTCATCATCTGTTCTCCAACACCTTGATGCTTCTCGGCAGTTCTTTCTGGAAGTGGACGCATCTTCCATTGGTGCTGGAGCACTACTTTGTGAAAATAACTCTAAGGGCAAGATGGTAGCATGTGGTTTCTTCTCAAAATTATTCTCTCCGGCAGAGCGCAACTATTCCATCGGGGATCGGGAGTTGCTAGCCGTCAAGTTGGCATTAGAGGAATGGAGACACTTGCTGGAGGGCGCGGTTCACACTATTATTATTTATACGAACAAAAAGAACCTTACGTACTTACAGTCAGCACAACTACTAAATCCTCGCCAAGCCAGGTGGTCGTTGTTCTTCGCTAGATTTCAATTCTTGCTTCACTTCCATCCTGCTGATAGGAATGTGAAGGCTGACGCCCTGTCTCGATCATTTGAGACTAATGACTCTGAGGAAATTTCTCAATATATAATAGATCCTTTTAGGATTATTGTCGCTAGCCTGTTGTAAATTAGAGACATTCCTCCTCTAAAGACTTTTGCCCATCTTGCAGACAGGAAGAGAATTCTCCGCTGGGGACACAGCTCCAAATCGGCGAGGCACTCATGTGTTGAAAAGACTCAGAACTTCATAGCCTGTCAGTACTGGTGGCCCACGCTGCCTAAAGATGTTGCGGACTATGTCTCTTTATGTACGAACTGTGCCTCGAACAAGTCTTCCTGCTCCAAACCTACTGGTCTGCTCCTACCCCTGTTCATGCCTGATGCCCCTTGGCAGCATATCGCTACAGACTTTATCACTAACCTTCCTCCTTCAGCTGGATGTATTACGATCTGGGTGGTAGTGGATCGTTTCTCTAAAATGGCACATTTTATTCCACTGACTGGCCTCTCATCTGCTCCTCGCCTGGCAAGTCTGTTTACTTCGCACATCATCCAGCTACACGGACTTCCTCTACATATTGTCTCGTACCGGGGTGTACAGTTTACATCCAAGTTCTGGAGAGCCCTGTGCAAACTGCTAGGCGTTAAACTGGACTACTCTTCTGCCTATCACCTTCAGTCCGATGGTCAAGTGGAGAGGACCAACCAAATTTTAGAGAATTGTCTTTGTCCTTTTGTTTCCGCCCAACACGACAATGGAACAACTCTTGCCTTGAGCGGAATTCTCGTACAACAATCACACAAGTGAGTCTACTGCCTCGTCTCCCTACTATATTGTGTACAGCCAGCATCCTAGACTTCCTCTTCCTGTGCCAGCCATAACTCAAGTACCGGCAGCTAACTCTTCTTTTGGCTCTTTTATTCACATCTGGCAGCAAACTACTGCAGCAAACGTGCTGCAGTTGCTCCCAGTGGTTCTTCTGTTTTCGAGGTGAAGGAGATTCTGGACTAGAGAGTCGGAGGGAGGACCCTCTATCTGGTGGACTGGAGAGGGTTTGGTCCTGAGGAGAGGTCTCGGGAGCCTGAAGAGAACCTTAATGCACCTACCCTCATTAAAAACTTCCTCTTATGCTCCGGAACCAAGAAGAGGGAGTGTAGGGCGGGTACTGTTATGACTGCGGTCGTAGACTGCTGCCGCTCATCTTCGTAGAACGGCCACAACCGCAACTTCCTTGCCATCTGCCAGCGTCTCCCTCCCTGGAGATACCAGCTGGCACGGCCTTCCCATCCTGGACTGTGTGATAGGGTGCACACTCTCTAAAATTTCCCTAACCTGTCCCCAGAGCACCCTGGACTATAAAAAGGGCTCCGCCCTTCCACTCCTTGCCTGAGCATTGTTGTAGTTTTTCATGTTTATCTGCTCCTTATGTTCCCATGCCCTGCTACCTGTCTCCTGTATCCCTTGCTGTGTTTAGTTCCTGAGCCTGTTTAGTGTCGGAGATGTGTTGTGCCGCCTGCTGGGATACACCATGTCTGGTGTCATCTGCCGTCCCTGGTATCATCCGCCACGTCTGGTGCAACCTGCCTTGGCTTCTGGAATACACCACGTCTGGTGTCGTCTGCCACTCCTAGTGCCATCCGCCAAGTCTGGCGCAACCTGCCACATCTAGCCCCATCTGTGCCAGAGCCTCTGCCGCCGTCTGGACTATCTCAGGTACCCTTGTGCTATGAACCTCTTCCATAGACTTTGCATAGACTGTGAGTTTCCAGCTGCCTCTCCGCAACAGCGGAGCGGCCTAGTGGGTCCACATTCCCCTAGATCGTGACGCATTATTGTTAATTTTACTGAGAGAGACAAATATTTCCCTGTTGGTGAGAAATGAGATATCCACCCATTATAACTTGAAACATGTGACTAGGAAAGGTTGTTCCCTTTACAAGTCCTAACTACAAATTGGAAGTCTTTTTGTAATGTGGGATGTTTCCAGCACATGGGCAGCAATTGAGTACTGTTGTGCAGCATTTTTGTAAAGGAAAGAAATAATATTATTGGGTACTATGGAACTCCAAGCCATAAAGTAATTATTTTATTTAGATGTTACCTTTGAAGGGATAGTTTAGAATTTGGGAAATAAAATACAATGTGAATGGAAAACATGCAGAATGGCTTATGTTAAGTGGAACTAAGTGGAACAAGCATCTGTTTGATAGTTTGATGTGGAATATAATAAATAACAATAGCATGCACACCCAGATATATCAAGGTTTAACCCAGGGGTCTCAAACTCGGTCGGGTAAGTGGGCCACATATAGAAAAAATGTGAAGTTGACGGGCCGCATTACTTTCAAATTTGATACTTTACAAAATGATTGTTAATCAATTAGTTATTTGAACTACTATAATAATACTACATTACTACAACAATACTACTTTACTATAATAATACTACATTACTATAATATTACTACATTACTATAATAATAGCGCTAGGTTTAAACGGAAATTTGCAAGATTTCGCTATGTACTTATTTCAACAGTCAAGTTTTACGGTTTAAGTGACACTAAATGCAGTCCGGCAGCTCAGTTGGCAGCGTTTGGCAGACACACAAATGTCAAGATTAGGCAGCCCCTTTTTAGATCGTACCACAGAGCCCTATGTAGATGCTGCCATGGTGCCCTCTATAGATACTACCACAGTGCAATCTGTAGATACTGCCGCAGTGCCCTCTGTAGATAATGCCATAGTACCCTCTGTAGATAATGCCACAGTGCCCTCTGTAGATAATACCACATTGCCCTCTGTAGATAATGCCACACACTCCTGGATAATGCCAGTGTCCTCTGTAGATACTGCCACACACTCACCCGTAGATAATGTCACAGTGCCCTCTGTAGATAATGCCACAGTGCCCTCTGTAAATAATGGCACAGTGCCCTCTGTAGATAATGCCACAGTGCCCTCTGTAGATAATGCCACAGTGGCCTCAGTAGATAATTCCACAGTCGCCTCTGTAGATAATTCCACAGTGCCCTCTGTAGATGCTGCCACAGTGCCCTCTGTAGATGCTGCCATGGTGCCCCCTGTAGATGCTGCCACAGTGCCCTCTGTAGATGCTGCCACACACCCCCCTTGTAGATAGTGCCATAGACACCACCAGTAGATAGCTCCATTTGGGCTCCCTCTAGGAGTGGAATCCCCAGCCCGAGCGTTGCCGACGCTTTGGCCCTGGATAACTCTGCTGGAGGAGCCCCTGATGTCACTGTCCATACACAGTGACGTCAGGGGATCCTCCCGGACCAGAATGTGATCTCAGGGGAAACCCCAAAGCCGATATCCCAGAGCGGAGCACTATTGTAGGCTCTGCTCCGGAAATCTGGGGAAGCCACTGACATCAGTGTCCATATATGGACAATGATGTCAGGGGCTTGCCCAGAGCTGGAGTCCCGGAGCAGAGCCGCTTCTAGCACCCTGCCTGGGATTCCAGCTCTGCTTAAGACATCACTGTTCATATATGGACAGGGATGTCAGGGGAAACCCCAGAGCTGGAGTCCTGGGCAGAGCACTACTAGCTCTCCTACTGGGACTCCAGCTGTACTCCTGACATCACTGTCCAGCTCTGCGGAAGCCCTAGACATCGCTGTTCATATGTGGACAGCAATGTCAGGGGATTCCACAGAGTCCCGGAGCACAACATATACTAGCGCTCTGCCCAGGACTCCGCTCTGGGGAAGACCCTGACATCACGTGTCCATTCATGGACAGCGATGTTAGGGGATTCCACAAAGTCCTGGAGCAGAGCCTATGCTAGCGCTCTGCCCGGGACTCCGCTCTGGGGAAGACCCAGACAATACTGTCCATATATGGGCAGCCATGTCAGGGACTTCCACAGAGTCCCGGAGCAGAGCCTCTACTAGCGGCTCTGTGTCCCGCGGGCCGCAGATGACAGCCTTAGAGGCCGCATGCGGCCTGTGGGCCGTGTGCTTGAGGCCCCTGTTTTAACCTATAGCATAGTGCTTATATAATGTGAAACCCACTTGCGTGCACCCACTTCAGTTGTGTGTCCAGTGCTGCTGATCTATACCTATCTATAATGTGAAACGGTGTCACCATATTGTCATGTAGCAGTGGCTGATATTTAAATAGATAGATTTTACCACTCAGACGATTGTAGGCAAAAAGTCTGAAGTGTCCATCAAGGGTTCCTCTTTCCCCAGCTTGCATGCAAAAAAGACAATCCAAAATTCCACAGGTGTGTATCTCGCTAGTTCTTGTAGTTCCACACAGTGATGCAGCTGCTTGCTGTGTAGATGCTTGCAATCGATGGTCTAAATCTCCAACAAGGAGGAGAAAAAATATATAGTCCACCACCTTTGGAAAATTACAAACTCCACGTGTTTATTCCATACTTACAAAACAAACATAGAATAAAAGCATAAGACAATCTCTTGCGCCACGCCAAATTCTGCAGCCCTGCGGAATCTAAATCTTGCTGGAGATTTAGATCATCGATTACAAGAATCTACACAGCAAGCAAATGCATCACCGTGTGGAACTACAAGAACTAGCGAGATACACACCTACATGTACTACAGGTGGAGTACCAAGCCTTTCCTTTAGAGCATTGCAGACAGTGGTATGCCTAAAGAGCGCTCCATGTGGTCTGTCATGTTATTGCATGTAAAATGTTTCAATTGTTTTCGACAAAAGCAGTATCAAATTCTTATATTTCTGCTCATATATCTATGAGCTGTTGATGGCTATACACTTGTGCAGTTATATTTCCATATTGCCCTGCCTTATCTTTAAGAATACTAAATAGTCGTATAAAAGAAGAACCGTACTATGATAACATTTGTAAAGCCATCCAGAGAATGTTATCAGATTTTTTTTCTGATCCTCAGAGGATAGATCAGATTACTTTGTGTAATTAATTTCAAGTATAAAACATAAAGGCTATCTTAGAGCGCAATTTAAATAGGCCAACCAGGCAGTGAAGGAAAGCTATTAGCTATGTGCAGATAAGCGAATATATTCACACTCTATTCAGTCAAGAATTATTCATAATAAGTAGATGCATATATTCAATCTTGAGTCAGTGAAGAGAGAAGATGTATCTTTCTTAATGTAACCATAGACCTTTCAGTCTATAAAAAGAAGGTGCTCCGCTATAGTTATCTCTTACTTATAGCTGTTGACATCCTTTCATAAAGTAAAAATAAGTGGAGTAGAGAGTTTTTGAAGGGCAGATTGTATTTTGTAATCTTTCCCCTGCTGAGGCTATAACTGGCAAAGCTGACACCAGTTCTTCCACATGCCAAAAGGTGTGGGACGTGGGGTCCGCAGTATTCACATTAGTGAATACATTTGTCTATGCTAGGTCAAACTCTTTCCCTTCTTTTTTTTTTTTTTTTAACTAACATAGCTATTTAGACTTATCTCAAACCTCTGGGATTGGTTGCAGGGGTGTAACTACAGCTGGCTGGGCCCTGTGCCACAATTTTGAATGGTGCCCGGAGAGCAGGGACTCCCAGACCCCTAAATCAGACATAAAAAAGACTGACTCACCATTCCTTGCTCTTCTAGTCTTCAGGGCCAGGCACACAAGGCCCCCGGAATACATCAGGACCCAAGACACAAGGTCTGTGCAGCGGAGCATATATGTTCCTTGAGACCTTGAGTGCCGAGGTCTGAAGTGGCAGAGGGACCTGTGGACACAGAAATAGGCACATGGAGGGGTAGGGAAGAGTGCTCAAATGGACTCGCATCCTGAGGACACGGAACCAGTTAAAAGCGACGCTAGCCAGAGGATTTTGGGCGGGCCCCCTTCCCCTCGTTGCTCGGTCTTGTTTGCACCCCTGCAATTGCAATTGTTATGCCACTGCTTTGTTGTTTCATTATTATAAAAAAAAATCTGTTATTAGTATTGTGGCATTGTCAAAAACTTATCTTCAACTCATATTACCCTTCTTCTCACATACTATACTAGTTACTGATGAGTGTGTGCTAAGTTCACTCCATATGCCACCCTTGATGTAAGACAACTCTTTTCTTGGCTCGCTAATGCAATTTTTTTTGTAAAAGTGAGGTTTGCATTGGTGTTACCAGTAGTCTCCTTCTTGATATTCTCCTATAAATCCCATTTTTGCTGAGTGGCCTGATGAACACTAATCACAATTGAAGCTCTAGAGGTCGGGTGGTCTTTGGATGTTTTTTCTCACATGTTTTATGATGCAGGCCAACCATTCCTGGGTATTTTCAGCACTGCATCAAGTCTTATTTATTTGAGTATACTAGCTTTCACTATCTTAGGCCCAGTTCACACAGAGTTTTTTTACGCTGATTTTGATGCGAAAATTGCCAAAACCGCCTCCTAGTGATTTCAATGGGAGGTGGAGGCGTTTTTGTTCCACAGTGGTTTGTAGCCTCTCACTGTAAAAAAAGCGGCATGCTCTTTCTTGCCGCGGTTCAACCTCAGACCTCCAATTGAAATGGGAGGCAGATAAAGTGTTTTTCACTGCGTTTTTTGCCCGGGGTGCTCAATGGCCATGGGCAAAAAACACAGCGAAAATCGCGGCAATAATTTGCAGGCAGGTCAAAATCTTTTGTGCATGCAAAAAAACTCAGTGTGAACAGGGCTTAGGCTCTGTCGTATGCAGACGTTCCCATATGGAGCCACGGGGACTACATTTGCACCTGCATAGTGCTCTATGCAGCAGCATTTGTAGGAGGTATTCTTCCCTAGTAATACGGCATCTAATAGAGCATGATTTTTATTCTGTCGGATTCATATACTATCTGACAGTAAAAAACTATGCATTCCCTTATATAAAATCAGAGCCATATGTAGGTACAGTATGGCCCCAAAACAGTCTGTAGGTGCCTTATTACGGCTCTGTACAACTCAGAGATTATACAGAGCCACAATATGGCCATATGCATGAGCCCTTACAAATGGTTGTCTAACATTTTTCAGAATTTTATATATTTTTTCATTTTCTAACATGTTATGGAATTTCCTTTAATCATGGTATACTGTTCTTTTAGATACTTTGTAATGACTACTTCACTCTCATATAATAAAATGACATTCAACAGGACTGGCTGCAATCTGGCCTGACTACTTTCAATCAACGGAATTTTTTTTATTAAATAATATGCTCTATTAAGACTGAATACCCCCTCTATACCCCATGTCCTACATGGTTGTTTATTAATTTGAGTAGTCACCGTATAATACAAAATGTCCCCATTGCACTTGTCACATAGAACTTTATTCTGAGAAAGGTTATCTAGTTCTGACTGACTCAGGAGTTGGACCCCCACCGATCATATTGTTATAGCGATATGCCACAACATTGTCAGGTGGGAATACCCTTTTAACTAACTATGGAGGCAGTTACCTTTTCACGTGGGTGATATGTCTGTTAAATATTGTGCTCCCCTATCTGATGGCAGTATATCACAGAGAGGGGATGCTGAGCTTGGGGATAAATAGTATTTTTGTATTCATTATTTTTTGTGTAAAAAGCTGTACAAATACTGCCAAGACTCATAGAGAAAGCCAGAGAGCCCTGCGCGCGCACAATGATTGACAGCTCTCCCAGTTTTTAAACAAAACTCTAATCACTGTACATGATCATCAAGATGGCGTGACTGACTGTCACGTCACAATGACAGAACACATTATACTACATAGGCAGTGTAATATGTTCTAGCAGCGATCAGAGCTGCAAGTCTAAATGTCCCCTAGTGGGACAAGTAAAAAAAGTTTAAAAAAAAGATAATAAAAATGTTTTCAAAAAGTGTAAAAATAAAAGTTAGAAGTTACATAAACAAAAAATTCTTTTTTTCCTATAAGAAGTCTTTTATTATAGGAAAAAAATTAACACGTTAAAAAAAGTACACATATTTGGTATCACCACATTCGCAACGACCCCAACTATAAGACTATAATATTAATTTTCCCGCACGATGAACACCACAAAAAAATAAGTAAAAAAACCAATGCTAGAATCACTATTTTTTTGGTCACCACCCCTCTCAAAATATACAATAAAAAGTGATCAAAAAGTCGCATGTACGCCAAAATAGTACCAATAAAAACTACAACCTGTCCCGCAAAAAACAAACCCTTACACAGCTTTTTTGACTGAAAAATAAAAAAGTTATGCCTCAGAATATGGTGACACAAAAAATAAATTATTTTTATAAATAAGTGATTTTATTGCGCAAACGCTGCAAAACATAAAAAAAAACGATATGCATATGGTATTGCCGTAATCGTACTGACCCGCAAAATAAAGTAAAATGGTCATTTATAGTCCAGGGTGAACGCCATAAAAAAATAGAACCAATAAAAACAACAGCTCGTTCTGCAAAAAATAAGCCCTCACACCAGTCTATTGACGGAAAAATAAAAAAGTTATGGCTCTTGAAAAGCGGGGAGGGAAAAACGAAAAAGAAAAAGCAAAAATGTATCAGTCCGGAAAGGGTTAATTACTTTCTAATGAAAAAAACATTTATGACCACATGTGGGGTATTGTCGAACTCAGGAGAAATTGCTTTATAAATGTTGGGGTGCTTTTTCCTCCTTTAACCTTTGTGAAATTTAAAAAATGCAACATTTTAGTGGAAATAATGTTGATATTCATTTTCACGGCCTAATTCTAATAAATTCTGAAAAAGACCTGTGGGGTCTAAATGCTCACTATACCCCTAGATCAATTCCTTAAGTGGTGTAGCTTCCCAAATGGGGTCACTTTTGTATGGTTTCAACTGTTTTGGTCTCTCAGGGGCTTTGCAAATTCTACATGGCACCAGAAAACCATTTCAGCTAAATTTGAGCTCCAAAAGCCAAATAGCGCTCCTTCCCTTCTAAGCCCGCTGTGGGTCCAAACAGCAGTTTATTAACACATATGGCATATTTACATAATCGGGAGAAATTGTTTTACAAATGTTGGGGTGCTTTTTCTCCTTTATTCCTTGTAAAAATTAAAAATGTCTACGTTTTTTCAGAAAAAAAGTTGATTTTTACCATTACAAACTAATTCCAATGAATTCAGCAAAATAACTGTGGAGTCAAAATGCTAACTTTACCCCTAGAAAAATTCCTTGAGGGGTGTAATTTCCAAAATGGGGTCACTTTTGGGGGGTTTCCACTGTTTTGGTCTCTCCAGTGCATTGCAAACGTGACACGGCACTGAAAACTATTCCAGCAAAATCCAAATGGTGCTCCTTCTCTTCTGAGCAGTGGCGTAACTACCGCCGTAGCAGCAGTAGCGGCTGCTACGGGGCCCGCGGCATGAGGGGGCCCGTGTCGCCCGCCGGCACGGGCCCCCACCATGGCCGCAGGCTCCGCTAGCAGCCGCTATGGCTGCTACAGCGGGACGCCACTGATCACTACGGCAGAGCAAGGAGGTATCTCCCCGCTCTGCCATTAAACAAAAGACATGTATCCCCTATCCACAGGACAGGGGATACATGTGTGATTGCTGGTAGCGATAAGGAGAACGGGGGACTGAAAGTGGCGTTATCTACAGGGGGGACTGTGTGGCGTTATCTACAGGGGGGACTGTGTGGCGTTATCTACAGGGGGGACTGTGTGGCGTTATCTACAGGGGGGACTGTGTGGCGTTCCCTGCAGGGGGGCTGTATGGCGTTCTCTACAGGGGGGGCTGTATGGCGTTCTCTACAGTGGGGGCTGTATGGCGTTACACGCCACACAGTCCCCCCTGCAGGGAACGCCATACAGTCCCCCCTGTAGATAACGCCATACAGTCCCCCCTGTAGATAACGCCACACAGTCCCCCCTGTAGATAACGCCACACAGTCCCCCCTGTAGATAACGCCACACAGTCCCCCCTGTAGATAACGCCACACAGTCCCCCCTGTAGATAACGCCACACAGTCCCCCCTGTAGATAACGCCACACAGTCCCCACTGTAGATAACGCCACACAGTCCCCCCTGTAGATAACGCCACACAGTCCCCCCGTAGATAACGCCACACAGTCCCCCCTGTAGATAACGCCACACAGTCCCCCCTGTAGATAACGCCACACAGTCCCCCCTGTAGATAACGCCACACAGTCCCCCCTGTAGATAACGCCACACAGTCCCCCCTGTAGATAACGCCACACAGTCCCCCCTGTAGATAACGCCACACAGTCCCCCCTGTAGATAACGCCACACAGTCCCCCCTGTAGATAACGCCACACAGTCCCCCCTGTAGATAACGCCACACAGTCCCCCCTGTAGATAACGCCACACAGTCCCCCCTGTAGATAACGCCACACAGTCCCCCCGTAGATAACGCCACACAGTCCCCCCTGTAGATAACGCCACACAGTCCCCCCTGTAGATAACGCCACACAGTCCCCCCTGTAGATAACGCCACACAGTCCCCCCTGTAGATAACGCCACACAGTCCCCCCTGTAGATAACGCCACACAGTTCCCCCTGTAGATAACGCCACACAGTCCCCCCTGTAGATAACGCCACACAGTCCCCCCTGTAGATAACGCCACACAGTCCCCCCTGTAGATAACGCCACACAGTCCCCCCTGTAGATAACGCCACACAGTCCCCCCTGTAGATAACGCCACACAGTCCCCCCTGTAGATAACGCCATACAGTCCCCCTCTGTAGATATCTACAAAGGGGGCTGTATGGCGTTATCTATAGGGGGGGGGGCTGTATGGCGTTATCTACAGGGGGGACTGTGTGGCGTTATCTACAGGGGGGACTGTGTGGCGTTATCTACAGGGGGGCTGTATGGCGTTATCTACAGGGGGGCTGTAAAAAAAGGCACTATCTACAAGGGGGGGGGGGGTTGTGTGACACCCAGGGGAGGGGGGGCCCCAGTCAAAAGTTTGCTATGGGGACCAGTCTTTCCTAGTTACGCCCCTGCTTCTGAGCCATGCTGTGGGTCCAAACAGCAGTTTATTACCACATATGGGGTATTGCTATAATTGGGAGAAATTGCTTTACATAGGTTGGGGTGTTTTTCCTCCTTTATTCCTTGTAAAAATTGTAAAGATTTAAGTTTTTTCAGAAAAAAAGTCGATTTTCATCTTCACATACTAATTAAAATAAATTTAGCAAAAAAAACAAAACTGTGGGTTCATAATGCTAACTATACCACTAGATAAATTCCTTGAGGGGTTTAGTTTCCAAAATGGGGTCACTTTTGGGGGGTCTTTACTGTTTTAGCACCCCAAGACCTCTTCAAACCTTACATGTGGCCTAAAATATATTCTAAAAAAAGGAGGCCCCAAAATCCACTAGGTGCTCTTTTGCTTCTGAGGCCTGTGTTTCAGTTCATTAGCACACTAGGGCCACATGTGGGATATTTCTCAAAACGGCAGAATCTGGGCAGTAAATATTGAGTTGCATTTTTCTGGTAAAACCTTCTGTTGTACAGAAAAAAATGTATTACAAATGAATTTTGGCAAAAAAAAAAAAATTTGTAAATTTCACCTCTACATTGCTTTAATTCCTGTGAAACTCCTAAAGGGTTAAAACACTTTGTTAAAGCTGTTTTGAATACTTTGAGGGGTGCAGTTTTCAGAATGGGGTCATTTATGGGGACTTTCTAATATATAAGATCCTCAAAGCCACTTCAGAACTGAACTGGTCCCTGAAAAATAGCCTTTTGAAATTTTTTTGAAAATATTAGAAATTGCTGCTAAAGTTCTAAGCCTTGTAACGTCCTAGAAAAATAAAAGAATTTTCAAGAAATGATGCAAACATAAAGTAGACATATGGGAAATGTGAACTAGTAACTATTTTGTGTGGTATTATTATCTGCTTTACAAGCAGATACATTTACATTTAGAAAAGTGCTAATTTTTGCAAATTTTCTCCAAATCTTGGTGTTTTTTACAAATAAATATTGAATTTATCGACCACATTTTTTCACTAACATAAAGTACAATATGTCACGAGAATACAATCTCAGAATCGCTTGGATAGGTAAAAGCATTCCGAAGGTATTACCGCACAAACTGACGCATGTCAGATTTGAAAAATCGGCTTCGTCCTGAAGGCCAAAACAGGCTCAGCCCTGAAGGGGTTAAACATCTTAATAAATAAATATACAGAACTAAATCATACATAATCATACATCCCAGAGCTCAGCATCTCCTCTTATATTATAAACTACCCTCAGATAGAGTAGCATAGGAGTAATAATTAAAAAAAACAAAAACATTATGCATTTATACAGCTATTTTTGACTAATGCTTCATTCTCTGTAAAGATCATAATCCATGGATGTATTCAAATATGTAATAGCTAAAACGGGACAAGACGTGCTCCGAGGTTTATTGTGGAGGCATACAGGTTATAATGATAGTAATAGAGGTGGCAAGTTGTCAACCTCTAATCCATTTTATTCATTATGATGAGAGGCTGTCATATTGAAAAAGTGAAATCTATGAAATATATGTCACTGAAGTATAATTGATAAACTGGAGAGTTCCCAATGATGTAAAGAATCTTCTCAAGTACTTCAAAAGAAAACGAAAAAGTAAATTATGGAACAAAAACTCATTAACATAACTGTAAATTGGATTTTTTTTTACCTGTACAATTTGTCCTTTAGAATTCAGTATATATCTACATTGAATCCTGAAGCCATACATTGCTGTCTGGCTGCAGAATGGATTAACCTCAAACCTCCCTAAGGTTTGATAGTCTGTCATTTGGAATTAAATGTAACAATATTCTTCTATGCACAGAAAAACATGGCCGCCCCAAGTCACTAATTTGGTTTCCATTAAATAAATTTGAATGAATCATTTCTAGGGTCTTCCAATGAATAAGTAATTACACATAGATCCAACCGATCGTAGTTTTCCAGCAGTAAGTAACAAAAAAACAATTTTTTTTTAGCACTTCTGTATAATAATGTTGTCCCACGGTTATTATTCACACACTGGGACATACATCAGTAATTACGCCTGTTGACGAATTTCTCCTAATTTTTCTTGGAATCTCAGTCAGGGGTTATTGAAGTGTTTTGTTTTTGTACTTCCAAAGCCAGTTTGCCTCGCCAGGTTTTAGTGAAGCATACAGATGAATGGATGCCCTTTTAATGCCTTTTCATAATTTTGGTGCCACCATTAATGCATTCCCTCTGACTGAGCATTGAAAAGTAGATGGGGGTATCACTCATCAGAGTCTGATGAACCATACAAAATACAGGCAGGTGCAACGCACAATTAATAATGAGCAGTAAGTATCTGGATGTGCGAGAGCCTTGTAAATCCAAGGCAATCGCAAGTGTAATGTCTTGGCTTCTCATTACTTTAGATGCTGATGTGGTTTGGTTTTCTAGAGATATTTTGCTGGAGATTTTTTGTGTTTTACAGCAGCATGGATCAATATAGTTAATACAATAATTGGAACAATGAATTTTCCTGCTGTTATTCCAAAATTCTGCTCACTGAAATCTTTAATGGTCTTTGATTGAACATCATTACATGAACCGGTTGATATTGGGCATTTGCCATTAAAGACTTTTCTCACATATTTCCCACCATATCTTTTTAATACATTTATTTTTCAGTAGCTGCATACAAAGCAAGAACAGTAACATATTAAGTATCAGTATGTAAGCCTGAAAATGGGGTCCCTCTAGTCTAACCTAATGTTCTGCAATGTTGATCCAGATTAAGGCTAAGTAACTTCATGAGGGAAAACTCAATTTTCCTCATCTTATGGAAAAATGTCTTTCCAACTCCAAATACTGCAATGAAAATAAATCCCTAAATCAATGACCCATGTCTTGTAATCCAGTGCAGTGGTTCCCAATCTTCCTGAGGCTGGGAACCACTTTTGGCCGAGATTTTTGTTTGGGACCCCCACTACCATACTTAGCCCCATGTGACCCGACCCATCCATTAGTGGCCAACAGAGGCCTAGCTAGGGGTTTTGAGTAGGGGGTGAAACACATCTGAGTGGGCCCTAACCCAGTGGGCGTTCCACACATAATGACCCCTTAGAGGCCCCCACACAGTACAATGTCCCTATAACTGCCCCCACACAGTACAATGCTCCTATATTGCCTCCCTGCACAGTATAATGCACCTATAGCTGCGCCTACACAGTAGAATGATCCCTTTGTGCCCCACACAGTAAAATGCCCCTATAGCTGCCCCCACACAGTATAATGCTCCTATATAGTGCCCCTATAGTGCCTCCCTACACAGAATAATGGCCGTAAAGCTGCCCCCACACAGTATAAAAAACCCTTAGTGCCTCCACACAGCATAATGCCCCATAGTTACCCCCACAGGATAATGCCACTATAGCTCCCCACACACAGTTTAATGCCCTATAGCTGCCCCCACAGGATAATGCCGCTATAGCTGCCCCCACACAGTATAATGCTTCAATAGCTGCCCCCACACAGTATAATGTCCCTATAGCTGCCCCCACACAGTATAATGACCCCTTAGTGCCCCCACACAGTATATTGACCCCATAATTGCCCCCACAGCATAATGCCCCTATAGCTGCCCCCACAAACAGTATAATGACCCTATAGCTGTCCTCCCCACAGTATAATGCCCCCATAGCTGCACACACACAGTAAAATGCCCCCCTAGCTGTCCCCAAACAGTATATCCCCAAAATCATCACCTCACAGTATAATGCACCACAGCTGCCCCAACGCAGTATAAAACCCCCATAGCTGCCACCTCACAGTATAATGCCCCATAACTGCCCCCACGCAGTATAATGCCCCCATAGCTGCCACCTCACAGCATAATTTCCCACAGCTGCCTCCACGCAGTATATTGCCCCCATTGCTGACTCCACACAGCCCCAATAGTGCCTAATAAAAATAATAAAATGCATACTCACGTATGCCTGTTCCCACAACGGGTAGAGGAGATTCTTTTGGTCTGTGCAATGTGTGGCTCAGCGCAGACAGGCGTGTTGATGTCACTACATCGCACCTGTCTGCTCCGTGCCACTCGCAGCTCAGCGATCATGGCAAAGTGAATGATGCAGGAAGGAGCCGTCAGCTCCTTGCTCTAGCATTGATTTCAACTATATCTGCGTCCTGATAATGCAGATACAATTGAAATAGGGACATCAGTCAGTGGCTCGCGACCGCCCAGAAGTCTTCACATGACCCCCCAGGGGGTGGCGAACTACAGTTTAGGAAACCATGATTTAGTACATACAGCTTGTAACATTATTACTTTCAAGCAAGGCATCCAGGACCATTTTGATCTCTTTAAGTGAATTAACCATGACAATGTCCTATGGCAAAGAGTTTCATAGTCTCACTGCTGTTATAGTAAAAAATCTCTTTCTATGTTGGTGTAGAAACCGTCTTTCCTATTGTCATAGAGTATTCCCTCCTTGTAAATGTTACAGTCCTGGGTATAAATAGATCACCAGACAGATCACTACATTGACAATTGATATATTTATATATAGTTATGAGGTCAACGCTCAGCCATCTTTTAGTTTCTAAACTAAATAAACTAAATTTTGATAATCTTTCTGGGTACTGCAGTCTGTGCTGCAGTCTACTTCAGATCTACTATGCTTCTAGGTGAGAATACCTCCATACATATCGAGTCCGATGGAACATGGCACAATTTTTTTCTATTGGTTTCATATAAAGTCTGACAAAAAATCCTAGATATTAAAACTAAGACATACGGGATACAGTAGAGGCCCTATGGCAGCTCTTTAATGGCTCCACACAAAAGCCCTGGGCAATTGGCCTTTTTCTCTTTCTATAATCTGGTCCTGATGGCGGCTGCTAATCTGATTTTAGTGGCATCTAAGGTCTTGTTTTGTCATAATTTTCCACAATTTCTAGCCTCGGTCAGAAATAATATAAATGTGGACACCAATAGTACCTAGTGATGAAAAACAGTAATTTTCAATGCATTGTCAAAGTATAAACATTACAATGTAGCAATGCTTCTCGTATAATGCATGTCTTGTTTCCTATTACATACTGTTTTTCATATTTCTGGCCCAATCTAACATATATATTGTACTTAGTACAAAATAATAGCGTTCTGCTTAAGTGTTTCCTGGCACATTTACAATAACTATTGCCTATTATTTAAAAGTGCACTTATTTTACAATCTTAAAGCTTTTTAACATCCAATGTCTTCAATTTTAGGATGAGAAGCATTTTTACTGGCATCTGCTCAAAGCAATTTTGTTCTCTCTTGTGTACGAGATTGTATGGTGTATTTAACCTCCTCATTGCCTGTAAGGATAATATTGTACCAAGCCGGGAGGTCAATCACTCTGGTTATCTCAGGTCCATTAATTTTTATTTTTTTTATAAATCCTTTTATTTTCGATTTTCCACAAAAACAGAACACGATAATGCAGACATCTGCAGCACACACATCGGCTCACAGGCCAATATAAGGTTCCACAATAAGTGCAAGAAGAACAATAAGGTATATCTGATACGATAATTGTGACGGACGACCTATGCATCCTGAACCCGCAGCCATGCACAATGTTCCATGGGTAGAAATAACAGAAAGGAAGAGATAAGCAAAAGAGGAGATGTGACAGAGAGAGGAAAGAGAGGGAAGAAAGCTAGCAGTGTCCCCTAAGCTTCAGAATTATATTCATGAGGCCACAATGTTCCTGAACTCAGCAGAAGATTGGAATCTGACCCAGTGATACCAAGTCTTAAGGAACTTGGCATGGGTCCCTCTCATGGATCCCGTGAGATCCTGCATTTGTAATTACAGGGATAGGGAAACAGACAAGTGAGCCCTAATCTACCCGCCACTCAGTCCCTGCCTACTTGCAACGACCCGCCCTAGGCGACGGGGTACAACTGGGCGACGGTCCCTACACTCAGTAAGTGCACGACAGACAACCAGACAAGGAAACACAGAACAAAGGGAAATGGGGCAGTTGCCCACGGCAACACCGTGAGCAACAAGAGTAGTAAACGAGCCGAGTCAAATCAGGAGAGTACGAGGTGCCAAACGCAGAGCAGGAGAGTAGTGAACAAGCCGAGTCAAACCAGGAGTGTACGAGGTACCAAACGCAGAGCAGAAGAGTAGTCAGTAAGCCAGGGTCAATATGAAGCAGGGACAAGTAGTTCAAGAAGCTGCAGCAGGGCCAGGAAACCAATCGAGAAGAATCACAAGCAAGGAGGAACAGGAAAGGCAGGTATAAATAGACAGAGGGTGGGAGCTAGCTCCGTCTGGCCAGGCTGTGATAGGCTCTCCCACTCCTAAGCCTGCCATCCTGAGTGGTGGAAGATGGAGTCAGTCTCACAGACATAGAAGCAGGTGCAGACTGATTGCCTATGGGCGTGGATACAGAAGCTGTGCCTGGCAGATCCTTAACAGTACCCCCCCTTTTATGAGGGGCCACCGGACCCTTTCTACATGGACCTGGTTTATTGGGGAAACTAAGGTGGAACCTCCTGACCAATACCCCAGCGTGAACATCCTGGGCGGGTACCCAAGTCCTCTCCTCAGGCCCGTATCCTCTCCAATGGACCAGGTACTGGAAGGAGCCTTTGACCATCTTGCTGTCTACAATCTTGGCCACCTCGAATTCTACCCCCTCAGCGGTGAGAACGGGAACAGGAGGTTTCCTCGAGGGAGCCAAGGACGGGGAGCAGCGTTTAAGGAGGGAGGCATGAAACACGTCGTGTACTCGAAAATATGGGGGCAACTCCAGTCGGAAGGAGACAGGATTGAGGACTTAAATGACCTTGTACGGCCCTATAAACCGGGGAGCAAACTTCTTGGACGGGACTTTAAGGCGCAAGTTCTTTGACGATAGCCACACCAGATCCCAGACCATAAACAAGGGGTTAGCAGAACGTCTTCTATCTGCCTGAGTTTTTTGTATGCTCTGGGACGCCTCTAGGTTCTTCTGAACCTGGGCCCAGACTGTGCACAGTTCCCGATGAACGACCTCTACCTCGGGATTGTTGGAACTACCAGGTGAAACGGAGGAGAACCGTGGATTAAACCCAAAATGACAGAAAAAGGGGGAGACCCCTGACGAGTTACTGACCCGGTTATTAAGGGAAAATTCGGCGAGGGGAATGAATGAGACCCAATCATATTGACAGTCAGAGATAAAACACCTTAAATATTGTTCTAGAGACTGATTAGTCCTCTCGGTTTGACCATTAGTTTCAGAATGGAAAGCAGAGGAGAAGGACAGATCAATCTCCAACTTTTTACAGAAGGCTCTCCAAAACAAAGAAACAAATTGTACCCCTCTGTCAGAAACAATATTGACAGGGACCCCATGGAGTCGCAGGATGTGTTTGACAAACAAGGTAGCTAACGTCTTAGCATTGGGTAGTTTTTTGAGGGGCACAAAGTGGCACATCTTACTGAAGCGGTCTACTACAACCCACACCACCGACTTGCCTTGAGATGGAGGCAAATCGGTGATAAAATCCATGGAGATATGGGTCCAAGGTCTAAAGGGAATGGGCAAAGAACGTAGTAAGCCCGCTGGTCAGGACCTGGGAGTCTTGGACCTAGCACAAACCTCACAAGCGGCGACGTAGGCCTTAACGTCTTTAGGCAACCCAGGCCACCAATAGTTTGTGGCAATGAGGTGCTTGGTACCCAGGATGCCTGGATGACCAGATAGTGCGGAGTCATGATTTTCCCTAAGTATCCTTAGCCGGAATTGCAGGGGAACAAACAGCTTGTTCTCAGGAAGGTTCCCGGGAGCTGAACCTTGATCAGCAGCAATTTCAGAGACTAAATCAGAATCAATAGAGGAAATGATTATACCTGGAGGCAAAATACAAGCAGGATCTTCCTCCGAAGGAGGGCTGGCCATGAAGCTACGCGACAGTGCATCAGCCTTAATATTTTTAGACCCAGCCCTATAGGTAACCAAAAAATTGAATCTGGTAAAAAATAACGCCCATCGAGCTTGTCTCAGGGTTAGCCTCCGGGCCGATTCTACGAAAACCAGATTCTGGTCGGTAAGGACCGTTACCTGGTGCCTAGCCCCCTCCAGGAAGTGGCGCCACTCTTCAAATGCCCATTTAATGGCTAAGAGTTCGCGGTTGCCAATATCATAGTTACTCTCAGTGGGCGAAAACTTCCTGGCGAAGTAGGCACAGGGACGGAGATGGATGAGGGACCTGGTACCCTGGGACAAGACAGCCCCCACTCCCACTCCCTCGGACGCGTCAACCTCCACGATAAATGGCTCCATTTGGTTGGGCTGAACCAACACCGGGGCAGAGATAAAGCACTTCTTAAGGGCCTCAAAAGCCTGGACAGCCTCAGGAGGCCAGTGGAGGAGATCAGCACAGTTGCGAGTGAGGTCCGTAAGAGGCTTAGCGATGACCGAGAAGTTAGCAATAAATCTCCTGTAATAATTAGCGAACCCCAAGAAGCACTGTAACGCCTTCAGGGAGGCAGGTTGGACCCATTCCGCCACAGCCTGGACCTTGGCGGGGTCCATGCGGAATTCATGAGGCGTGAGGATTTGACCCAAAAATGGTATCTCCTGCACCCCAAACACACATTTTTCGGTCTTCGCAAACAGTTTGTTTTCCCGAAGGACCTGGAGCACCTTCCTGACATGCTCAATGTGGGAGGACCAGTCCTTGGAAAACACAAGTATGTCATCAAGGTACACTACAAGAAATACCCCCAGGTAATCTCTTAAAATCTCATTTATGAAATTCTGGAAGACCGTGGGAGCATTACACAACCCAAAGGGCATGACGAGGTATTCAAAATGACCTTCGGGCATGTTAAACGCAGTCTTTCACTCAACCCCCTCTTTGATGCGGATAAGGTTATACGCCCCCCGTAGATCAAACTTAGAGAACCATTGGGCCCCCTGAACCTGATTAAAGAGATCAGGAATCAAAGGAAGGGGATACTGGTTCCTTACAGTGACATTATTCAAGTTACGGTAGTCAATGCATGGCCTAAGACCACCATCCTTCTTCCCTACAAAGAAGAAGCCAGCACCTACCGGAGAAGTAGAGGGGCGAATGTAACCCTTGGCCAGGCATTCCTGGATATACTCTCTCATGGATTCACGTTCGGGACAGGAGAGATTAAATATCCTACCCTTTGGGAGCTTAGCTTCTGGTACCAAATCGATGGCGCAATCGTATTCTCTATGAGGAGGTAACACTTCGGAGGCCTCCTTAGAGAAAACATCAGCGAAGTCCAGAACAAAGTCAGGTAGCGTGTTCACCTCCTCAGGGGGAGAAATAGAATTAACAGAAAAACATGACATCAAGCATTCATTACCCCATTTTGTAAGATCCCCAGTATTCCAGTCAAATGTGGGATTATGCAACTGCAACCAGGGAAGGCCTAAAACCAAATCGGACGATAATCCCTGCATCAACAGTACAGAGCACTGCTCCATATGCATGGAGCCAACAAGGAGTTCAAAAACAGGGGTATGCTGTGTAAAATAACCATTAGCAAGAGGAGTGGAGTCGATACCCACTACCGGGACAGGTTTAGGCAAATCAATCAAAGGCATAGCTAGAGAAATAGCAAACTCCACAGACATGATATTAGCAGACGACCCTGAATCCACGAAGGCACTGCCAGTAGCAGACTGTAAAAGGGGGCAATTGACTATCTGTATTATCTCCCTTTTCTCCGTTCCTAGTCCATTACCTCTGTTTCCTATATAGTCCACTTACTTTGTATTGTTCACAATGTGCACACACTCCAGTCCGTCACACACCACAGGAGTAACATACAACCCTCGCAGATACTTAAATATATAAACATACTTTACTCATAACATAGACGTGACCAACCAATATACACTACATCAAGATACAATACATTACATAGACAACACAACCACACACAGCTGCCTCTGTTCCTACCTTCCCTGGACACTTTGCACATGTGACTAGTAATGTGTATGTATGTATATATAATATAAATCCAGGTCCCAACCCTATACGGTCTCCTGGTACTACAACTATAATCAAAGCCACATACACCGCTTTACCATTAGTACATGTACATATAGAGACTCATGCTTAAAGAGCATATATATATCTACTCATCTATAATCCACATAAGATTCCTAGAATATCTCTATGTACACATATAAAGTCTGCTGTAATATAATTATACTTATATACATACACAGAAAGCACACATATAATATAACTTAGCTTGCTCCTGATGTTAAGTGCTGAGCGTCCAGGGCTGGCAGGAAAGAGCCAGCACCAAGAGCTTCCCATGACCTATATGTTCCTATCCCTGGGTTGAACCCACCCATTCCATTGACTCCGCCTTATGACCACCCATACACCTTCCAATGTGAATCTGTACAGTATAGGTAAATCTATTCCCAGTATACTCAGCTGTCTCTACATCCAGTTTACAATGGCTCCTTCCTGTACTGAGGTCCATTGTAATGCTAATAAGGCAGTAGATAAGAATCTATGACCAAATGGCTTCTGAGCATACTGCCACCTCAAAGGGTGAACACCACTGAATAATATCAGTATATACTATATCTATTTACCAGGTATATTTTATGTGGTCATAAGACAGAGTGTCTGGATGGGAACAATATTCTCCTGTAACATTCCCCCTGTTGTCAGTATACCGACACAATATGTTGGAAGTCTGGTCTTTTGTGTGTGGGGTGCTTACATTTCATTGCAAAAACAATTAAAGGTGAGAGCTTCTGTCAACCACTGTGGAGGAGGTAGAAACAAACATCTGTGTAATTGGCACACAGCAGGAAAAACACCTAGGAAGTCCACAGTGGAAAAATAAAAATCACTTCTTCTCCCTTGGATGTGAGAAAGAAGATTGTTCACAAGAACATGTATCTTAGAGGCAGTCCATATGTTCTTGCAAGCACATAAGACATAGTATAAGTTTATTCATTTTGCATTTCTGGCCAATCTGTTGGTTCATCTTCTTGGGCATCATCAGTTCTGGTTGTCACTCCATCTTGAAGTCCATCAGAAATGGGTTGTTTGGGCGGATGTTAGGTCACTTTTACCGTCCAAGGCATTCATTGTTTCTTTGTGCATTTCTGTACCTGAAATGATATTAAGAGAACAGTATGCTCCTCGGAGGAGGTCTCCTCAATAGCTGCAGTTAGTACCAAACACAAGGTTCAAGACATTTAATCTCTGCATGTTTTCCATGCTTTCCTTCACCTGTCATTGTTGTCTCAGTTATCTGTCATTTACATGATTAGAATCCATCAGGAGATTTGATGCTCCCCCTGTGGACGGTATCTATAACAGACTACAACACTTGGCACCCTCAGTAGTTACAGTATGAACAGAGGCTTGGGATCATGACTCCTCTGGAGTTCCCCCTGTGACCGGCTGCGACAAAGACCTGCGTCCGACCGGGCGGTCGTTGTTCCTTCAATGCGCCTCTGTGGTACACAGTGGGGCTATCCACTCCCTCACAGAATCCCCAATAGCGAGAGCTATGCTCCACGGCCTATTGGCTGCGCTGCAGACTTTGTGGGCTTGCGCCCAAATCGCACCACACGCCTCCATGGGTCCTAGTGGAAGCTATCCGCTACATTTCTTTGGACCGGTTACACAAATGATCGGCAATTGTCGGCCTGACTAACCGCCTACGTACAGGGTTTACCTTAGTAAGAGACACAGGAGAATAAGCAATAGACCTTGGAAAACGCGTATCAAGACCCAACACCACCATCTTCAAGACTGCAGCCTGTATCACATGCAGTTCTGCTGCTAGGTGTGTTCTGCATCATACTCTTGTCGTTTAGGTACATTATGCATCTGCCTTACCATTCTTCAATGATCTGGGGGTGTTATTAACATTTTAGCACTCCCAGCATGAACTGAACAGCCCAATTCTACAAGAACTTATAGTGCTTGGAGTTCTGTGCACTACAATAGTTTGAGAACCATCAACACCACTATTGCCATTGGATGCCAAAAGACAAACAAAATAGTAAAAATATTTTGCATTTTAAAAGTCAAAGATTGATATTCATGAGCATACCTTTCACAGAAAACACCAAATGTGTGTGTAAAGTAAGGGTTTTCATGCTATGTTTGCCAGTATAACAAAATTGTACTACAATGAATGTGCATAAACTAGTTAGGCCAGTATTTCCTTCTTTAATTCACAAAGTTTATATGCGCATTGCCACTGCTGTTGTTTCTGGGAAATCAAGAGTCACAATGTCTGTGAAAGCTGCATGGCCTTACCCCCTGAGGGGCACACCTGTGAATAGAATGGCTTCTACAGTAAAAACGCCATAAAAGCCAAGGCAACTCTAGATATCTCTTGTGTAGACAACCCCCATCCACTGGGCAAACAGGACTGTAATACATTTACATTCTGCTAAGAAAAACAATACAACAAAGAGGTTCTGTAACAGTAAACCAAATCCCTCCCCCCCCTTGTTGGTGATCATGTCTTATCACCACAAACTGAGAGTTATTTAGGTTTACATGAATAATAAATTGTGGCCAATTTTCTATGGGGTATCAATGAATATTACATATTAGGGCCAGATGTTTAGGGATCCCCAACCACAAGTCTTACTGTAGCAGTATCCCAATATGGGCATCTGTTGTACCAGTGTCTTGTACCAGCCCAACTTTATCTGTAGCCTGTGTGCTCACATGTTCTCTCTGTACCTGTGTTGGAGTACCTGCCCACCTAACATAATTAGATTTCATTGTGAAACCATTATTATCTAAGCTCACATGATTCTTGTGAACTCTTCTTGGACAGAATCGCTTTATGTGCCCAAATTGTAGGCAATGGAAGCACCGGACATTCCCCCACTTTCCAAATTTGGATGCATTAGGACACACAGGTATTTGGCTAGAAGCCTTATCCTGTAGCACATGGTCATGTTGCAGTTTGCTATTAGCTGCTACCTGTCTCCTGATATTTATGGACTTTCTTTTCTTCAGCAAATCCTGCCTTAACTGCTCTATCACTAATGCTGCTTCAATGAGTGATGGCGCTTTAGCCGCGTACAAACGAATTGCGATGTCAAGATATGGAAACTTTTCCACAAACATGCGTACCATTGCTTGTGGGACTCCCATACTATGATCCTTAGTCACTTTCCTATACATAGCTTCAAACCTCCCACATAGAGACAAGGGCTCATCATGGATGGTAGGCCTGAAATTACTTAGGACTTCCGGGGTGACGTCTAAATGTCCTGTTACCAATTTCATGAGGATGGAAAGTCTGTCTTCCTCATCATGAAATAGGCCATTCCTGGGAGCAGTTTTCCCTAGGACCTCATATCTTTGATGAAGATGTGTAGGTAACCATAGTTTAAACAGTTCCATGCGATATTCCTGAGGGACAGAAAATTTCTTACAATGTACCTCAAAAATGTCACAGGAAGTGAAGGGATCTACGTTTGGATCTAGGAATCAGTTTGTATATCTTCATCAGATATTGCATCCTCTCCATGTTATGGAAAGATTGCAATTCTCCAGTACTACTGTGGCACATTTGTGAGTTGGAGGTGGCCTGAAAATTCTCCACGTCCCCCCCCAATCCACCAACTGTGTCACCAGCAATACTTGTGGCAGCATGACAAGCAGTCCCCTTTGGGTCAGACATTGTATAGTCTGCAGTAGTCATAGGTGCAGTCTCCTCAGTCCCCCTGTTTGCACTCAAAACACAAATTTGTTTTGTGGGCAAATATTGTTGACGTGATGACTCACCTATAGTCTTTTTCAGATCACTGATAGTCTCATTCCTTTTACCTAGCTCGCTTTTCAGGTCAGCAATAGTCACATCAGTAGATGCTGCTTTTTTCTTATATTCAGTTATGTCCATATATAACTGTTTAAAAACCTTGTCAACATCTGCATAATATTTCTCTCTTTCAGCTAGTTGATACTGTAGCCTGATTATTTGGCTGTCTTTCTCTATGGTTACCTCACTGTTTTCTTTTAGTTGTGTCTCTAAACTGCAAACCTGTTTAACCCATTCTGTACAACAATAGCAATGTAAATTTCCAGAGATAACTGTCTCTGACCTATTGTGCTGGTCAACCACCTCCAGCTTACAAATGCTGTCCTCAAAAACGCACACCAGCTTAGCAAGCATGTGAAGGCGTTTAGAGGTTTGGTTCAACACACTACGCTTGGCAATATGCAACTTATCATAGGAACCAGCCTGTTCTAACAGTGATTCCCATAAAATCTTAGTAGATTCATACGTGTTCAGTATTACAGGGTTAAACGTACTGCATTTACTTAACTTTTCAAAAGTTACATGTCCTGCTTTGTCACTCATTGATACCCTGCGATCCGTGCTACTCCTATGAGTGGTGTCTAGTGGTTGCTGCATGGGAAAGATCCTCTTTTGAACTTCTTTCCCCGACCAGCAAGATTCTACCAAAGGACTGAAAATACAAAACAACGAAACATAAAAAAAAAAAAAAAAAAAACAACACAAAAAACACAGGAAGTCAGCAATATTCTAGGAACTCAACTTAACTAGATTCGCTGTAATTAATCGTTCACACTAGGCCTCAGAAGAAACTGTGCTACCTGTCCGAACCTCTCAGGGATAATAACCTAAATTCACAGTATAACAAAGATTTCTACTTTATATCCTCATAAAGAGTAATTAAAACAGTCCACGTTCGGGCGCCATTGTAAAAGGGGACAATTGACTATCTGTATTATCTCCCTTTTCTCCGTTCCTAGTCCGTTACCTCTGTTTCCTATATAGTCCACTTACTTTGTATTGTTCACAATGTGCACACACTCCAGTCCGTCACACACCACAGGAGTAACATACAACCCTCGCAGATGCTTAAATATATAAACATACTTTACTCATAACATAGACGTGACCAACCAATATACACTACATCAAGATACAATACATTACATAGACAACACAACCACACACAGCTGCCTCTGTTCCTACCTTCCCTGGACACTTTGCACATGTGACTAGTAATGTGTATGTATATATAATATAAATCCAGGTCCCAACCCTATACGGTCTCCTGGTACTACAACTATAATCAAAGCCACATACACCGCTTTACCATTAGTACATGTACATATAGAGACTCATGCTTAAAGAGCATATATATATCTACTCATCTATAATCCACATAAGATTCCTAGAATATCTCTATGTACACATATAAAGTCTGCTGTAATATAATTATACTTATATACATACACAGAAAGCACACATATAATATAACTTAGCTTGCTCCTGATGTTAAGTGCTGAGCGTCCAGGGCTGGCAGGAAAGAGCCAGCACCAAGAGCTTCCCATGACCTATATGTTCCTATCCCTGGGTTGAACCCACCCATTCCATTGACTCCGCCTTATGACCACCCATACACCTTCCAATGTGAATCTGTACAGTATAGGTAAATCTATTCCCAGTATACTCAGCTGTCTCTACATCCAGTTTACAATGGCTCCTTCCTGTACTGAGGTCCATTGTAATGCTAATAAGGCAGTAGATAAGAATCTATGACCAAATGGCTTCTGAGCATACTGCCACCTCAAAGGGTGAACACCACTGAATAATATCAGTATATACTATATCTATTTACCAGGTATATTTTATGTGGTCATAAGACAGAGTGTCTGGATGGGAACAATATTCTCCTGTAACATTCCCCCTGTTGTCGGTATACCGACACAATATGTTGGAAGTCTGGTCTTTTGTGTGTGGGGTGCTTACATTTCATTGCAAAAACAATTAAAGGTGAGAGCTTCTGTCAACCACTGTGGAGGAGGTAGAAACAAACATCTGTGTAATTGGCACACAGCAGGAAAAACACCTAGGAAGTCCACAGTGGAAAAATAAAAATCACTTCTTCTCCCTTGGATGTGAGAAAGAAGATTGTTCACAAGAACATGTATCTTAGAGGCAGTCCATATGTTCTTGCAAGCACATAAGACATAGTATAAGTTTATTCATTTTGCATTTCTGGCCAATCTGTTGGTTCATCTTCTTGGGCATCATCAGTTCTGGTTGTCACTCCATCTTGAAGTCCATCAGAAATGGGTTGTTTGGGCGGATGTTAGGTCACTTTTACCGTCCAAGGCATTCATTGTTTCTTTGTGCATTTCTGTACCTGAAATGATATTAAGAGAACAGTATGCTCCTCGGAGGAGGTCTCCTCAATAGCTGCAGTTAGTACCAAACACAAGGTTCAAGACATTTAATCTCTGCATGTTTTCCATGCTTTCCTTCACCTGTCATTGTTGTCTCAGTTATCTGTCATTTACATGATTAGAATCCATCAGGAGATTTGATGCTCCCCCTGTGGACGGTATCTATAACAGACTACAACACTTGGCACCCTCAGTAGTTACAGTATGAACAGAGGCTTGGGATCATGACTCCTCTGGAGTTCCCCCTGTGACCGGCTGCGACAAAGACCTGCGTCCGACCGGGCGGTCGTTGTTCCTTCAATGCGCCTCTGTGGTACACAGTGGGGCTATCCACTCCCTCACAGAATCCCCAATAGCGAGAGCTATGCTCCACGGCCTATTGGCTGCGCTGCAGACTTTGTGGGCTTGCGCCCAAATCGCACCACACGCCTCCATGGGTCCTAGTGGAAGCTATCCGCTACATTTCTTTGGACCGGTTACACAAATGATCGGCAATTGTCGGCCTGACTAACCGCCTACGTACAGGGTTTACCTTAGTAAGAGACACAGGAGAATAAGCAATAGACCTTGGAAAACGCGTATCAAGACCCAACACCACCATCTTCAAGACTGCAGCCTGTATCACATGCAGTTCTGCTGCTAGGTGTGTTCTGCATCATACTCTTGTCGTTTAGGTACATTATGCATCTGCCTTACCATTCTTCAATGATCTGGGGGTGTTATTAACATTTTAGCACTCCCAGCATGAACTGAACAGCCCAATTCTACAAGAACTTATAGTGCTTGGAGTTCTGTGCACTACAATAGTTTGAGAACCATCAACACCACTATTGCCATTGGATGCCAAAAGACAAACAAAATAGTAAAAATATTTTGCATTTTAAAAGTCAAAGATTGATATTCATGAGCATACCTTTCACAGAAAACACCAAATGTGTGTGTAAAGTAAGGGTTTTCATGCTATGTTTGCCAGTATAACAAAATTGTACTACAATGAATGTGCATAAACTAGTTAGGCCAGTATTTCCTTCTTTAATTCACAAAGTTTATATGCGCATTGCCACTGCTGTTGTTTCTGGGAAATCAAGAGTCACAATGTCTGTGAAAGCTGCATGGCCTTACCCCCTGAGGGGCACACCTGTGAATAGAATGGCTTCTACAGTAAAAACGCCATAAAAGCCAAGGCAACTCTAGATATCTCTTGTGTAGACAACCCCCATCCACTGGGCAAACAGGACTGTAATACATTTACATTCTGCTAAGAAAAACAATACAACAAAGAGGTTCTGTAACAGTAAACCAAATCCCTCCCCCCCCTTGTTGGTGATCATGTCTTATCACCACAAACTGAGAGTTATTTAGGTTTACATGAATAATAAATTGTGGCCAATTTTCTATGGGGTATCAATGAATATTACATATTAGGGCCAGATGTTTAGGGATCCCCAACCACAAGTCTTACTGTAGCAGTATCCCAATATGGGCATCTGTTGTACCAGTGTCTTGTACCAGCCCAACTTTATCTGTAGCCTGTGTGCTCACATGTTCTCTCTGTACCTGTGTTGGAGTACCTGCCCACCTAACATAATTAGATTTCATTGTGAAACCATTATTATCTAAGCTCACATGATTCTTGTGAACTCTTCTTGGACAGAATCGCTTTATGTGCCCAAATTGTAGGCAATGGAAGCACCGGACATTCCCCCACTTCCCAAATTTGGATGCATTAGGACACACAGGTATTTGGCTAGAAGCCTTATCCTGTAGCACATGGTCATGTTGCAGTTTGCTATTAGCTGCTACCTGTCTCCTGATATTTATGGACTTTCTTTTCTTCAGCAAATCCTGCCTTAACTGCTCTATCACTAATGCTGCTTCAATGAGTGATGGCGCTTTAGCCGCGTACAAACGAATTGCGATGTCAAGATATGGAAACTTTTCCACAAACATGCGTACCATTGCTTGTGGGACTCCCATACTATGATCCTTAGTCACTTTCCTATACATAGCTTCAAACCTCCCACATAGAGACAAGGGCTCATCATGGATGGTAGGCCTGAAATTACTTAGGACTTCCGGGGTGACGTCTAAATGTCCTGTTACCAATTTCATGAGGATGGAAAGTCTGTCTTCCTCATCATGAAATAGGCCATTCCTGGGAGCAGTTTTCCCTAGGACCTCATATCTTTGATGAAGATGTGTAGGTAACCATAGTTTAAACAGTTCCATGCGATATTCCTGAGGGACAGAAAATTTCTTACAATGTACCTCAAAAATGTCACAGGAAGTGAAGGGATCTACGTTTGGATCTAGGAATCAGTTTGTATATCTTCATCAGATATTGCATCCTCTCCATGTTATGGAAAGATTGCAATTCTCCAGTACTACTGTGGCACATTTGTGAGTTGGAGGTGGCCTGAAAATTCTCCACGTCCCCCCCCCAATCCACCAACTGTGTCACCAGCAATACTTGTGGCAGCATGACAAGCAGTCCCCTTTGGGTCAGACATTGTATAGTCTGCAGTAGTCATAGGTGCAGTCTCCTCAGTCCCCCTGTTTGCACTCAAAACACAAATTTGTTTTGTGGGCAAATATTGTTGACGTGATGACTCACCTATAGTCTTTTTCAGATCACTGATAGTCTCATTCCTTTTACCTAGCTCGCTTTTCAGGTCAGCAATAGTCACATCAGTAGATGCTGCTTTTTTCTTATATTCAGTTATGTCCATATATAACTGTTTAAAAACCTTGTCAACATCTGCATAATATTTCTCTCTTTCAGCTAGTTGATACTGTAGCCTGATTATTTGGCTGTCTTTCTCTATGGTTACCTCACTGTTTTCTTTTAGTTGTGTCTCTAAACTGCAAACCTGTTTAACCCATTCTGTACAACAATAGCAATGTAAATTTCCAGAGATAACTGTCTCTGACCTATTGTGCTGGTCAACCACCTCCAGCTTACAAATGCTGTCCTCAAAAACGCACACCAGCTTAGCAAGCATGTGAAGGCGTTTAGAGGTTTGGTTCAACACACTATGCTTGGCAATATGCAACTTATCATAGGAACCAGCCTGTTCTAACAGTGATTCCCATAAAATCTTAGTAGATTCATACGTGTTCAGTATTACAGGGTTAAACGTACTGCATTTACTTAACTTTTCAAAAGTTACATGTCCTGCTTTGTCACTCATTGATACCCTGCGATCCGTGCTACTCCTATGAGTGGTGTCTAGTGGTTGCTGCATGGGAAAGATCCTCTTTTGAACTTCTTTCCCCGACCAGCAAGATTCTACCAAAGGACTGAAAATACAAAACAACGAAACATAAAAAAAAAAAAAAAAAAAACAACACAAAAAACACAGGAAGTCAGCAATATTCTAGGAACTCAACTTAACTAGATTCGCTGTAATTAATCGTTCACACTAGGCCTCAGAAGAAACTGTGCTACCTGTCCGAACCTCTCAGGGATAATAACCTAAATTCACAGTATAACAAAGATTTCTACTTTATATCCTCATAAAGAGTAATTAAAACAGTCCACGTTCGGGCGCCATTGTAAAAGGGGACAATTGACTATCTGTATTATCTCCCTTTTCTCCGTTCCTAGTCCGTTACCTCTGTTTCCTATATAGTCCACTTACTTTGTATTGTTCACAATGTGCACACACTCCAGTCCGTCACACACCACAGGAGTAACATACAACCCTCGCAGATGCTTAAATATATAAACATACTTTACTCATAACATAGACGTGACCAACCAATATACACTACATCAAGATACAATACATTACATAGACAACACAACCACACACAGCTGCCTCTGTTCCTACCTTCCCTGGACACTTTGCACATGTGACTAGTAATGTGTATGTATATATAATATAAATCCAGGTCCCAACCCTATACGGTCTCCTGGTACTACAACTATAATCAAAGCCACATACACCGCTTTACCATTAGTACATGTACATATAGAGACTCATGCTTAAAGAGCATATATATATCTACTCATCTATAATCCACATAAGATTCCTAGAATATCTCTATGTACACATATAAAGTCTGCTGTAATATAATTATACTTATATACATACACAGAAAGCACACATATAATATAACTTAGCTTGCTCCTGATGTTAAGTGCTGAGCGTCCAGGGCTGGCAGGAAAGAGCCAGCACCAAGAGCTTCCCATGACCTATATGTTCCTATCCCTGGGTTGAACCCACCCATTCCATTGACTCCGCCTTATGACCACCCATACACCTTCCAATGTGAATCTGTACAGTATAGGTAAATCTATTCCCAGTATACTCAGCTGTCTCTACATCCAGTTTACAATGGCTCCTTCCTGTACTGAGGTCCATTGTAATGCTAATAAGGCAGTAGATAAGAATCTATGACCAAATGGCTTCTGAGCATACTGCCACCTCAAAGGGTGAACACCACTGAATAATATCAGTATATACTATATCTATTTACCAGGTATATTTTATGTGGTCATAAGACAGAGTGTCTGGATGGGAACAATATTCTCCTGTAACATTCCCCCTGTTGTCGGTATACCGACACAATATGTTGGAAGTCTGGTCTTTTGTGTGTGGGGTGCTTACATTTCATTGCAAAAACAATTAAAGGTGAGAGCTTCTGTCAACCACTGTGGAGGAGGTAGAAACAAACATCTGTGTAATTGGCACACAGCAGGAAAAACACCTAGGAAGTCCACAGTGGAAAAATAAAAATCACTTCTTCTCCCTTGGATGTGAGAAAGAAGATTGTTCACAAGAACATGTATCTTAGAGGCAGTCCATATGTTCTTGCAAGCACATAAGACATAGTATAAGTTTATTCATTTTGCATTTCTGGCCAATCTGTTGGTTCATCTTCTTGGGCATCATCAGTTCTGGTTGTCACTCCATCTTGAAGTCCATCAGAAATGGGTTGTTTGGGCGGATGTTAGGTCACTTTTACCGTCCAAGGCATTCATTGTTTCTTTGTGCATTTCTGTACCTGAAATGATATTAAGAGAACAGTATGCTCCTCGGAGGAGGTCTCCTCAATAGCTGCAGTTAGTACCAAACACAAGGTTCAAGACATTTAATCTCTGCATGTTTTCCATGCTTTCCTTCACCTGTCATTGTTGTCTCAGTTATCTGTCATTTACATGATTAGAATCCATCAGGAGATTTGATGCTCCCCCTGTGGACGGTATCTATAACAGACTACAACACTTGGCACCCTCAGTAGTTACAGTATGAACAGAGGCTTGGGATCATGACTCCTCTGGAGTTCCCCCTGTGACCGGCTGCGACAAAGACCTGCGTCCGACCGGGCGGTCGTTGTTCCTTCAATGCGCCTCTGTGGTACACAGTGGGGCTATCCACTCCCTCACAGAATCCCCAATAGCGAGAGCTATGCTCCACGGCCTATTGGCTGCGCCGCAGACTTTGTGGGCTTGCGCCCAAATCGCACCACACGCCTCCATGGGTCCTAGTGGAAGCTATCCGCTACATTTCTTTGGACCGGTTACACAAATGATCGGCAATTGTCGGCCTGACTAACCGCCTACGTACAGGGTTTACCTTAGTAAGAGACACAGGAGAATAAGCAATAGACCTTGGAAAACGCGTATCAAGACCCAACACCACCATCTTCAAGACTGCAGCCTGTATCACATGCAGTTCTGCTGCTAGGTGTGTTCTGCATCATACTCTTGTCGTTTAGGTACATTATGCATCTGCCTTACCATTCTTCAATGATCTGGGGGTGTTATTAACATTTTAGCACTCCCAGCATGAACTGAACAGCCCAATTCTACAAGAACTTATAGTGCTTGGAGTTCTGTGCACTACAATAGTTTGAGAACCATCAACACCACTATTGCCATTGGATGCCAAAAGACAAACAAAATAGTAAAAATATTTTGCATTTTAAAAGTCAAAGATTGATATTCATGAGCATACCTTTCACAGAAAACACCAAATGTGTGTGTAAAGTAAGGGTTTTCATGCTATGTTTGCCAGTATAACAAAATTGTACTACAATGAATGTGCATAAACTAGTTAGGCCAGTATTTCCTTCTTTAATTCACAAAGTTTATATGCGCATTGCCACTGCTGTTGTTTCTGGGAAATCAAGAGTCACAATGTCTGTGAAAGCTGCATGGCCTTACCCCCTGAGGGGCACACCTGTGAATAGAATGGCTTCTACAGTAAAAACGCCATAAAAGCCAAGGCAACTCTAGATATCTCTTGTGTAGACAACCCCCATCCACTGGGCAAACAGGACTGTAATACATTTACATTCTGCTAAGAAAAACAATACAACAAAGAGGTTCTGTAACAGTAAACCAAATCCCTCCCCCCCCCCTTGTTGGTGATCATGTCTTATCACTACAAACTGAGAGTTATTTAGGTTTACATGAATAATAAATTGTGGCCAATTTTCTATGGGGTATCAATGAATATTACATATTAGGGCCAGATGTTTAGGGATCCCCAACCACAAGTCTTACTGTAGCAGTATCCCAATATGGGCATCTGTTGTACCAGTGTCTTGTACCAGCCCAACTTTATCTGTAGCCTGTGTGCTCACATGTTCTCTCTGTACCTGTGTTGGAGTACCTGCCCACCTAACATAATTAGATTTCATTGTGAAACCATTATTATCTAAGCTCACATGATTCTTGTGAACTCTTCTTGGACAGAATCGCTTTATGTGCCCAAATTGTAGGCAATGGAAGCACCGGACATTCCCCCACTTCCCAAATTTGGATGCATTAGGACACACAGGTATTTGGCTAGAAGCCTTATCCTGTAGCACATGGTCATGTTGCAGTTTGCTATTAGCTGCTACCTGTCTCCTGATATTTATGGACTTTGTTTTCTTCAGCAAATCCTGCCTTAACTGCTCTATCACTAATGCTGCTTCAATGAGTGATGGCGCTTTAGCCGCGTACAAACGAATTGCGATGTCAAGATATGGAAACTTTTCCACAAACATGCGTACCATTGCTTGTGGGACTCCCATACTATGATCCTTAGTCACTTTCCTATACATAGCTTCAAACCTCCCACATAGAGACAAGGGCTCATCATGGATGGTAGGCCTGAAATTACTTAGGACTTCCGGGGTGACGTCTAAATGTCCTGTTACCAATTTCATGAGGATGGAAAGTCTGTCTTCCTCATCATGAAATAGGCCATTCCTGGGAGCAGTTTTCCCTAGGACCTCATATCTTTGATGAAGATGTGTAGGTAACCATAGTTTAAACAGTTCCATGCGATATTCCTGAGGGACAGAAAATTTCTTACAATGTACCTCAAAAATGTCACAGGAAGTGAAGGGATCTACGTTTGGATCTAGGAATCAGTTTGTATATCTTCATCAGATATTGCATCCTCTCCATGTTATGGAAAGATTGCAATTCTCCAGTACTACTGTGGCACATTTGTGAGTTGGAGGTGGCCTGAAAATTCTCCACGTCCCCCCCCAATCCACCAACTGTGTCACCAGCAATACTTGTGGCAGCATGACAAGCAGTCCCCTTTGGGTCAGACATTGTATAGTCTGCAGTAGTCATAGGTGCAGTCTCCTCAGTCCCCCTGTTTGCACTCAAAACACAAATTTGTTTTGTGGGCAAATATTGTTGACGTGATGACTCACCTATAGTCTTTTTCAGATCACTGATAGTCTCATTCCTTTTACCTAGCTCGCTTTTCAGGTCAGCAATAGTCACATCAGTAGATGCTGCTTTTTTCTTATATTCAGTTATGTCCATATATAACTGTTTAAAAACCTTGTCAACATCTGCATAATATTTCTCTCTTTCAGCTAGTTGATACTGTAGCCTGATTATTTGGCTGTCTTTCTCTATGGTTACCTCACTGTTTTCTTTTAGTTGTGTCTCTAAACTGCAAACCTGTTTAACCCATTCTGTACAACAATAGCAATGTAAATTTCCAGAGATAACTGTCTCTGACCTATTGTGCTGGTCAACCACCTCCAGCTTACAAATGCTGTCCTCAAAAACGCACACCAGCTTAGCAAGCATGTGAAGGCGTTTAGAGGTTTGGTTCAACACACTACGCTTGGCAATATGCAACTTATCATAGGAACCAGCCTGTTCTAACAGTGATTCCCATAAAATCTTAGTAGATTCATACGTGTTCAGTATTACAGGGTTAAACGTACTGCATTTACTTAACTTTTCAAAAGTTACATGTCCTGCTTTGTCACTCATTGATACCCTGCGATCCGTGCTACTCCTATGAGTGGTGTCTAGTGGTTGCTGCATGGGAAAGATCCTCTTTTGAACTTCTTTCCCCGACCAGCAAGATTCTACCAAAGGACTGAAAATACAAAACAACGAAACATAAAAAAAAAAAAAAAAAAAAAACAACACAAAAAACACAGGAAGTCAGCAATATTCTAGGAACTCAACTTAACTAGATTCGCTGTAATTAATCGTTCACACTAGGCCTCAGAAGAAACTGTGCTACCTGTCCGAACCTCTCAGGGATAATAACCTAAATTCACAGTATAACAAAGATTTCTACTTTATATCCTCATAAAGAGTAATTAAAACAGTCCACGTTCGGGCGCCATTGTAAAAGGGGACAATTGACTATCTGTATTATCTCCCTTTTCTCCGTTCCTAGTCCGTTACCTCTGTTTCCTATATAGTCCACTTACTTTGTATTGTTCACAATGTGCACACACTCCAGTCCGTCACACACCACAGGAGTAACATACAACCCTCGCAGATGCTTAAATATATAAACATACTTTACTCATAACATAGACGTGACCAACCAATATACACTACATCAAGATACAATACATTACATAGACAACACAACCACACACAGCTGCCTCTGTTCCTACCTTCCCTGGACACTTTGCACATGTGACTAGTAATGTGTATGTATATATAATATAAATCCAGGTCCCAACCCTATACGGTCTCCTGGTACTACAACTATAATCAAAGCCACATACACCGCTTTACCATTAGTACATGTACATATAGAGACTCATGCTTAAAGAGCATATATATATCTACTCATCTATAATCCACATAAGATTCCTAGAATATCTCTATGTACACATATAAAGTCTGCTGTAATATAATTATACTTATATACATACACAGAAAGCACACATATAATATAACTTAGCTTGCTCCTGATGTTAAGTGCTGAGCGTCCAGGGCTGGCAGGAAAGAACCAGCACCAAGAGCTTCCCATGACCTATATGTTCCTATCCCTGGGTTGAACCCACCCATTCCATTGACTCCGCCTTATGACCACCCATACACCTTCCAATGTGCATCTGTACAGTATAGGTAAATCTATTCCCAGTATACTCAGCTGTCTCTACATCCAGTTTACAATGGCTCCTTCCTGTACTGAGGTCCATTGTAATGCTAATAAGGCAGTCGATAAGAATCTATGACCAAATGGCTTCTGAGCATACTGCCACCTCAAAGGGTGAACACCACTGAATAATATCAGTATATACTATATCTATTTACCAGGTATATTTTATGTGGTCATAAGACAGAGTGTCTGGATGGGAACAATATTCTCCTGTAAAACAGACCTACCACCAAAAGAGACCTGAAAGGGAAGCAAGATTTTATTACGTTTCATATTTACGGGAAATACCTGTGCGCCCAAGTGACCTCCCCGATGATCACTTAGGCGCGGAAGTTTTGCGGCTGCTTATTCTTACGCCTAGGACAGATGTTCACTTGATGCTTGTCATCCCCACAATAGAAGCAGAGACCATTCTTCCTGCGGAACTCTCTACGTTGTTGGGGGACACACGGAGGCCCCGAGTTGCATAGGTACCTCCGAGTCTTCCGTGGAAGAACGAAGCAACGGAACCTCGGGAGGCATCATGGGGGAGTCAGAGGAGAAAACACATAAACGTTCACGTTGTCGTTCCCTGAGACGTCGGTCAAGTCGTACCGCTAAAGCCATAACCTGGTCTAGGGAGTCAGAAGAGGGATAGCTAACTAGCAGGTCTTTCAGGGCGTTCGACAGACCCAACCTAAACTGGCACCTTAAGGCAGGGTCATTCCACCGAGAAGCTACGCACCACTTCCTAAAGTCAGAGCAATACTCCTCAACAGGTCTCTTGCCCTGACGTAAGGTCACCAGCTGACTCTCGGCAAAGGCAGTCCTGTCAGTCTCGTCATAAATGAGTCCGAGAGCAGAAAAGAAAAGATCAACGGAGGAAAGTTCAGGGGCGTCAGGAGCCAAGGAGAAGGCCCATTCTTGGGGCCCTTCCTGGAGCCGGGACATAATTATACCCACCCGCTGGCTCTCAGAACCTGAGGAGTGGGGCTTTAAAGGAAAATAGAGCCTACAACTCTCCCGAAAGGAGAGAAAAGTCTTCCGGTCCCCTGAGAACCGGTCAGGCAGCCTGGACCTGTAGGGAGAGACCCTGCATTTGCTGAACCAGGGTCTCAAGGGGATCCATAGTGGTGTGAGGGACCAGGGTAGAGCAGGTATATGGTGCTTGTGATTATGTAATGACGGGGATAGGGAAACAGACAAGTGAGCCCTAATCTACCCGCCACTCAGTTCCTGCCTACTTGCAACGACCCGCCCTAGGCGATGGGGTACAACTGGGCGACGGTCCCTACACTCAGTAAGTGCACGACAGACAACCAGACAAGGAAACACAGAACAAAGGGAAACGGGGCAGTTGCCCACGGCAACACCGTGAGCAACAAGAGTAGTAAACGAGCCGAGTCAAACCAGGAGAGTACGAGGTGCCAAACGCAGAGCAGGAGAGTAGTGAACAAGCCGAGTCAAACCAGGAGTGTACGAGGTACCAAACGCAGAGCAGATGAAAAGTCAGTAAGCCAGGGTCAATACGAAGCAGGGACCAGTGTTCAAGAAGCTGCAGCAGGGCCAGGAAACCAACAGAGAAGAATCACAAGCAAGGAGGAACAGGAAAGGCAGGTATAAATAGACAGAGGGCGGGAGCTAGCTCCGTCTGGCCAGGCTGTGATAGGCTCTCCCACTCCTAAGCCTGCCATCCTGAGTGGTGGAAGATGGAGTCAGTCTCACAGACATAGAAGCAGGTGCAGACTGATTACCTATGGGCGTAGATACAGAAGCTGTGCCTGGCTGATCCTTAACACCATTCTCATAATTTCCTGGATGTTACCGAACCACATACCAATCGATGGAGGGCAAGTTTGTCTCCACAGCGCTGGGATACACGCTCTAGCTGCAGTCACCAGATGGCGAACCACAGAGCGACGGTACGTAGATAATGGAGCCTCGCACAGATGGAGCAGGAAGAAGGCCGGCGTACGCGGGCGATGGAAATCCGTGAATTTGGAGGAGATACGCCCACCTGGTCTCCACATCTCCAACACAGCGGTGAAACCACAGGAATCATTGCATGCAACCTGGAAGGCACTCTATACCAACGCGATAAGATCTTAAATCCCGCCTCCTGAAACCTTCTAGCCATGGAGGATTTATGTGTCATTGTGAACAAACGGTCCTTATGTTATAAGAAGATTGGATGGGGAAATCAGTAGGGTAAGGAGCTCAAAAGGGGAATTATCCCGAGCATATTCCGAAGGATTAGCAAAGCACACGAGAAAATGTCTCAATTGAGTGATCTGCCAAGAAGTAAAAGGAAGAGGGTCTGTCAGAGCTGCTAATTGTGTGCCGGTCATCCAAACCTCCCCTTGTATGAAATGCACAGCATGCCCCGTATATGCCCGCAACTAGCGCCGGAATGGACCCCTTTCTCGCCCCGGAGGGAATGCAGGATTGCCCAGGCTGGGAACAGGGGAAGGGAGGCGGAGAGATCTCTTTCCGGGTAAAGAGCCGGGACGCAACCGCCAAGGTGGGTCCAATCGTCGGGTGTGTTCACACCGATAGGGGAGTATCCCTGCCCAACCAAGGCAGAGCCTGCAGAGGAACTGCCAACATGGACTGCTCCATCGACATCCACTGTTTAACCTCCATGTGCCTGAACCAATCCAGAATCCGTGACAGGTGTGAAGCCTGGTGATAGCAAGACCCACCCCGCCCTCACACCTGGAACGGAAAAGCATGGACCAGGCAATATGGGCTTGTTTCCCCACCCAATAAATCTATGGAGTAAGGACAACAGGGCTTGAAAGAAGGTACAGGGGATATGAATCGGCGGGGCCTGAAAGAGGTACAAGATCCGCGGCAGGATATTCATTTTAAAAATTGCACACCTGCCGAACCAAGCAAAGGTGCCCATCGTCCAGGAATCCAGATCGCTCTTTACACGTTGAAGGAGGGGAGGGTAGTTAACTGCATAAAGGCGAGATAGATCCCTAGAGAGCTGGACCCCCAAATACTTGAGCGAGTCTCTAGCCCATTTAAAAGAGAAGGACCCCGACAGATCTTCCAACAGAGACTGCGGCAACGAGACATTGAGAGCCTCTGACTTTTGATAGTTAATTTGGAAGTTGGCCAATTTTGAGTATCTACTCATCTCTGCCATGAGATTGGGCAAGGAGATCCTGGGTGCGGTGAGAAAGAAAAGCAGGTCATCCGCATACGTTGCAACCTTATGGGACTGTCCTCCCAGCGATACACCCGCTATGTCTGAATTGGAGCAAACCTGACACAAGAAGGGCTCCAGGCACAAAATGAAAATTAAGGGGAACAAGGGGCAACCTTGCATCTTGCCATTAGAGATAGCGAGCTGGGACGAAAAAGTAACATTGACCTTAACCCGGGCCGAGGGAGAGGAGTAGAGGCTCGAAATCCATTGCATCATATGAGTGCCCAACCCAATATGCCGCCAGGTGGCCATCATAAAGTCCAAGTCGACCCTGTCGAAGGCCTTCTCCGCATCCGTTGACAGCAAGAGCGTAGGCAGGGCCAAGGCAGCCGCGTGATATATCAAGTTAATTACCCTTGTGGTATTATCCCAAGCTTCCCTAAGAGGCATGAAGCCCACCTGATCGTAATGGATCACATTATGGAGGAGGGGGTAATCCTATGGGCCAGGATCTTTGCAAACAGCTTCAGATCCACGTTTATCAAAGAGATGGGGCGATAGTTTTGGCATATGGATGGATCCTTCCCCTCCTTGGGTATCACCGTAATGTAGGCCCGCAGCGTGTCCCGAGGAAGGGAGCGCCCCTCAGTAAGTGAGTTGAAGGCATGCAGGAATTGGGATGAAAGCAGGTCTGAGCAGACCTTATAGTATTGTATGGGCAGGCCATCAGGACCCGGCGCCTTCCCTGTCGGTGAGTCCTCCAAAGCCGATGACCATTCCTCTGGGGAAATATGCTCCTCCAGAACAGCAATAGCCTCCTGGGGGATACATTTCATCCCTGAGGACCGAAGGTATGTCTCTATTTGCTCCAATCGGCTCCCCCCCATCCGCAGATGGAAAGGCCCGAGGAAGATTATAAAAGGAGTGGTAATAGGCCCGGAAGGCTTTAGAGATGTCATGGGGAAGGTGCATACGCCTATTGCTGGAAGCCTGGATATGGGGAACATAGGTACATGATCGGGTTTTTCTAAGTGCCCGCGCCAGGGTCTTACTAGGTTTGTTACTAAATTCGTAGAAATGTCGTCTGCATTTAACCAGCGAGGCCCTAGCCTTAGCAAGGCAGAGGGAACGAACCTGAACTCGCAGCTGCCCCAGCTTCGCCCCACGACCCGATCCAAGGAGGCCTTATGGGACTGTTCCAAGAGACGTATGCGGGACAAAAGATCCAACAAGTGTGCCGTCCTCTCCTTTTTCAGTTTAGAACCTATACGGATGAAGGAACTGCGGATCACACACTTATGTGCCTCCCAAATACAAAGCGGATCCACCTCCGGGGAAAAATTTGTGTCAATATACTCCCGGAGATCCCTGCGAATGTCCGATACCACCGTCGAGTCCTGCAGGAGCGAGTCATTCAAGCGCCACTGCCGGGAGCGAGGGTGGGCCATTGGGAGTGAGAGGGAAAGAGTGATGAGAGCATGATCTGAGAAGGTAATATCATCAATGGAGGCTGAGGAGAGGTCGGATAGGTGGGAGTTACGTAGGAAGAAATAGTCCAGACTGGAGTATGTGTTATGAGGGGCCGAAAAGAAAGTATAGTCTTTTGTTGATGGGTGCAGGAGCCGCCACGCATCAACCAATTGGTGCTCGTGCAACAACCAACGTATACGACGGTGAGCTGACCTGGGTAAAGACAAGTGCCCGCGCGAGGAGTCTAATGTAGGATCCAAGGTGACATTTAAATCCCCCCCCAGTATTAGAGTGCCTTCCAGGAAGCCATCCAACTCCACCAAATCCCTCTCCAGGAAGGCAACCTGACCAGTGTTAGGGAGATAATATGAAGCCAGTGTGAACAGTGTATTAGCCAACCTACCTTTCACGAAGAGATACCTTCTTGCTCCATTAGCACGAGTCTCCACATACTCCCAAGGAAGAGAACGCGAGATCAGGATGGAGACCCCTTTGGTCTTGGAATTAAGGGACGCGCTATGATACCCCTCCGTATATTGGGAGTCCGTCAACTTCGGTATGCAAGCAGCCCGGAAGTGGGTTTCATGAAGAAACGCCACTTGCGCTTTCTTCTTCCAGAGGAGACGGAGAATGGAGGATCGCTTTTCCGGGATGCTCAGGCCCTGTGCATTCAGGGAGACAACGGTTATGTTAGACATATTGCGAGAAAAGGAAAGACAGAGAAGGGGATAAGAGAGGGGAGAGAAAAAGAAAGACCCCCTTAGACAGGACAAAAGTATCAAGAAATTAGAACAATACTGCCCTACTAGTAGCGGAGTACAAAACCCCTCACCAACTCGTCAAGTGTTATGTCGTCCTCAGGAGGACAGCGACACAATAGCACGGAACCCTAATAGGGAACGAAGAATGACAGCGGAGCAAAAGAAGCGATCCCTAAAGGAAGTACAAATTAAACTAATAAGATCAAAATGAGCTAAACGGAACCCCGGACCCAACCAGCAAACTATTGTGGGCAGTGTGGACCTCCCGGCCCCTGACAGCTAAACAGAGGTAAATCCCCCGAAACAATAACCCCAGACTCAACATACTGAACATAGTGTCCCGTTCATGATCACCACCAGTTCCGACATCTGCCTCTCATGAAAAACGCTGCAAAGGAAAAATTAAGCACAGATAATATGCAAGCCATAAACAATGCCCCGTTGCTGAGAATTAAACTATACAGTCAGATTGTGGTAGGTCAGTCTCTGCGCGAGGAACGCCATCCAGGTGTCCGCAGCCTGACAGACCCGTCTCTGGAACGAGGCGGATTTGGGTGCGCAGGATCCGGGTAGGAACCGCCTCTAGGAAAGAGCTTCTTCCAGATCATCCGGGGAGCGAACAGCAAACGAGTGTCCCTGACGGCGAAGTATGATGTGGAAGGGATGGCCCCATCGGTAGGTAGCGCCTGCCTCTTTAGTTGCCTCCAGCAAGGGACGGGCAACCCTGCGCATGTGGAGAGTCAGTCTGGAGACATCCGGCAAGACAGTAACCTCTGAGCTGTTGAAACGAATGGCCCCCTTCTCCCATGCCCTCCGTGCAATGTCCTCCTTCTGCTTATAAAAGTGCACTCTGCATATGACATCCTGCGGGCGATTACCTTCCCTGGTCCAGGGGGCCCGCCAATCTATGCACCCTGTCCATCTCAATGTCCATAACACGTGGTCTATCCATGAGCTTATTTAGGATATGAGTAACCGCATCATATAACCCCTCCGGGGGCACAGATTCTGAGGTGCCTCTCAATTTCAGATTGTTCCGCCTACCCCTGTTTTCCACATCATCCAGGTGCAATGAAAAATCCCACATTTGGGTAGATTGGGTTTCCACGGTCTGAGAGAGAACCGAGATGTCCATGGTGTGGACAGAGTTCTGGCATTCCAAAGTTTCCACCCATGCCGCCAATAAGCGTACATCTTGTGAAACAGCCCCAATGGCCCTATCGTGCTTCTCTTCCAGCCGGGAGAGGCGTACATCCAGGTCAGATTTGGTGGGTAATACCCGCACCATTTCCCATTATTCCGACAGGGTCTGTTCCATGGAGGAGGGGGGGGGGTCCCGGGGATGAGGCAGAATGGTCGTCCCCCAAAACAGCTGATAGGGTGAGTGGCCCCCTCAAAATGGCAGGTATCCCCTGACTGAGGTGCAGCCAGTCCACTGGGGGAAAGTGCCGCGGCGCAGCAAGGGAAAACGGCACCGGGACTACCTCGCCTTGCAAGGCCGTGTGGCCATCTTCCTGTCCGGACACAGGCTGGGGCTGGAGGGGGAGAAGGACATCCACCAACAGCGGAGGAGTCGACCCAGACATGGCCGCTGTGCCCTGACCTACCTTCGGAGGCAAGCTGGCAGGAGTGCAGTCCTGGGAGCGGCAGCCGAGGTTCGCCGGGACAGAGGGGCTGGAAACAGGTGAGCACTCACGTGCCGGCGGGGTCCAACTGTGGCCTACAGCGGAAGTGGAGGAAGGCCACGGAGAAGCTCCGTCTCGTCTGGAATGGAAGAACCGGTCTATGGACGGGGTGCCGGTAGTGACCGAGAGGCTCTTGCGGTGCCTCCCATTCGTCATTGATAGCCAGGATCAGGTAAGTGAGCCCTTTGTGGGCGATTTACTGTAGCAAGTGTCCGGAGCTCCATGGAAACATGTCCTCACACCGCCATGTGAAAGCCACGCCCCCCCAGGTCAATGAATTGTATGACTTCATCATGTGACTTGGCCAGACAAAAATTCGAGTAACTATGAGATTACAGATTATGATAGATGTTATGATGTGACGGATTATGGGGTCACATAGCTGATAGGAGGCATGTTCCTTAAATGATCTAGTCACATTTTATTAGTCTGCCTATTTCATGAATTTTGCCGTTTTTTCTGGTCTGTGGTCTTGTAAAATAACTACACAGAAGCATTAAACTCCTAGACAGCCAGAAAATATTTAGCTCTTTTAGAACACTTGTAAAATCCACCCTCATTTTTAGTCCAGAGATCATGTGTTTAAATTTATGGAGTACTACAAAAAAAAAAAATAGAGCTCCTTTATCAAAGGGTGTAAGCCAGAAAAAAAACCTAAAATGTCAGATTATACAAGGCCGAGTCCAATGATCTAGTCACATTTTATTAGCCTGCCTATTTCATGAATTGTATAGTCTTCTCTGTTCTGTAGTCTTGCAAAATTGACACCTAGGGAAAGACATGGGGAAGACTACAGAGTGTGCTGTATGATATTTCTCACAGTTTTCTAGTGTAATTGCCTAAAAAAGAAGGGACGGCAGCATATTTATCAGGCACCCCCTCCACATTTTTTTATGTCTAGGACCAGCGTCACCATACTGTGTATATGCATGAACAATTAATGGACCCAGGTAGCTGGTGGGCTAAATTTATGATCAATAAACCAAATTTCCAATGGCAAAGGAATAAGCCCTTGTTTCCCAGGTACCTAACATATCTTTGTAAATATCATATAACTTAACTTTTAATTATATTAGAGAGCAAACAAACACATATAGTGAATAAAAAAGGTCAACGTGGACTATTGGTCCAAGTGATTGTATATATAGTGTCAATTTAACAATGTATCACTCTTATTGTAAAGTCTATATAATGTATCAAAGCCACACAGTGTATCAAGTGTCAGAGCTACACAGTGTAACAGTTCTCTCCTACAGAGTCTATCTATGCAATGCTAATGAGTAACCAATGTCTGGCTGTGACGTGAACAAATCTGCGGCTGCAGTCCACTTACAAGAGGACGCAAGACATTAGACCGCATTGATATGTTTAAAAATAGGAATTCTCATAGCCCCCCCAACATGTTTCACCACAACCAGTAGCGTCTTCAGGGGTATCGGGGCTTATGGTGGCGAGCACGAGAGCATCCCCCTTTTTATAAGCTTCCTACTCGTGTCGCTTAGAGCGTCTACGTCATAATCAATCAGAGCGGCAAGGCCAGTCAGGCCTCCCAGAGACATCATTGGGAGATGCCTGCTCCAATGGAATGTATCGGAGTTCGGCCAATCACTGACCATCTTCCGCGCCTGCGCGATCCAGCAAAAATACTAGCAACGAAACGATAAGTACAGATTATACACCATTGCGCATGTCAGTGGACTTAGCTTCTCAAAATCATGTAATAGAATCAGCACTCGGCGATTGCTCTGTAACTTTACGTGGTTGCTGTGGTTCCTAAACGCTTCCACTTTGTAATAATATCAGTCACAGTTGATTGTGGAATATCTGGGAGGGAAGAATTTTCATGACCTGACTTGTTACAATGGTGTATATCATATATTACTTCATATATAAATGCGTGAATTAAGGCGACTTAATTCATGCATTTATATATGAAGTAATATATGATATACAGCTTTGTGGAAATAAATCAATTTAACTTGCAATATATTTACTTGCCTTTTCTGAGTGCTGGGGTATGTGCAGACTCCATGACTATGTGCTGGATTTTATATACCTGAGGCAATGGGACTGAATGAAACACCTGAATTCAATGACTAAGAGATGCGTCCCAATACTTTTACATTTAAGTATTGTATAATGAAACGGTATGTAACTTTTAAATTCCTGCCATTTTCAAGATCACTGCTTGCGGTCAGTAAATGTTAACATTAATTGTTTACAGTGAGAGGCTACAAATCTGGGAACATGAATAAGCTTTTCCAAAAGACCAGCTCCCAGAAGATCTTCCTTTCAGGGATCCAGCTAGCTTTGAGTCTTTAGGGCAATGCTCTGTGGGAAAAGCATGCAAAACAACTCTCTTCCAGAAGAAAGAAAACTGTTCCTGTAGTGTCACTAATAGATGGCTACCCTGTAAGTCAATGTCTAAGCCTTTAAAGTTATTAGACAAATTAGAGAAACCCATAAGTTTCAGAGTTGTTTCTTTCTGTCAGTACGGAGTAAGGTTCTGGTTGGCTAAGATGCCATGTAAACTGGCTCCCAGAAGGTATTGATTCTTTTTATCTTTAGATCCAACTAGTAGGGAGTCCTTAGGGCAATGATTCCTGGGAAAATATGTAAACTAACTCTCCTCCAATGAAAGAAAACACCAGGGAACCTCTTTTACATATGAAACATAAGATAACTTAGCAAATACTACATTTAACTATTGGCACCACCTAAACCAACCACATTCTCTAGTGCAATTACGGTATGACTAAATCGCCTACGTCATATTGATCCATTGGCATATACAATGTGAAGCCCTGATGACTCAGACATTTGTTTGGTAGAGCACCTAGTTTCTGTTATGCAAATGGTAAAGTTGAAAGTTTATTATGACCCAGAAGAGATTATTTATAGTCCTTAGTATTTGGTGACTTAGGCAGAGGTTACCCTGTCCCTGGTCATCTAGTTAAAAAAGTGTATCCCTATAATCAGGGGTCTCTGTATATTAAGGTAATAGCAGGGAAAAAGGAAAAGGGAGGAAACCTCCAGCTCACCAGCTTCACACTCCTGTGTTGAGTATCGCCCGGATCACCCGCCACGGCTCGCGGCAGGTAACAATAGCAACGAAGAGAAAGGATCCAGCGATGTATGGTGTAGATAAGGGAAAACTGAGTTCCCACTTTATTAAAAAATAATCCACGAACAGTGACACAAAGTAACGGAAACACCAGGAGGGTAACAAGGTGGTAGAATGGCAAAGAATGAAGCCTACGCGTTTCAAGCACTGGCTGTGCTCTTAATCATGGCTCAGACGAATGAGCTACTGCAAGGCGTGGGGGTAAATATATCCTGGGAAAGGTAGAAGGATGTACCTGGAACGTAACAACGCCCTCTAATATGGTAATTTCGGATCCAGGAAACTAGATCAATAAAACGGTATGTATAAAATATAAACTAAATATAGCTAGTGTACCCGAAGGTATACATACCGTTTTATTGATCTAGTTTCCTGGATCCGAAATTACCATATTAGAGGGCGTTGTTACGTTCCAGGTACATCCTTCTACCTTTCCCAGGATATATTTACCCCCACGCCTTGCAGTAGCTCATTCGTCTGAGCCATGATTAAGAGCACAGCCAGTGCTTGAAACGCGTAGGCTTCATTCTTTGCCATTCTACCACCTTGTTACCCTCCTGGTGTTTCCGTTACTTTGTGTCACTGTTCGTGGATTATTTTTCAATAAAGTGGGAACTCAGTTTTCCCTTATCTACACCATACATCGCTGGATCCTTTCTCTTCGTTGCTATTGTCTCTGTATATTACTCTGTTCCTGGTGATCCAGGGACCAAGTGTTCTGTCTTTGATGATCTAGTTATTTAGTTTTGATTGATGGTGGTATCAAGTGCTTTGTGTCTTTTCCCTATGATCCAGCAGTTTACTGTTCATCTGTGATGATACAAGCCGTCTCTATCTTGACTTTTAACACATTAAATACACAGTGGCAAGATCCTACTTACAGCAGAGCAAGCGTAATCTTGCGAGATCTCGCTGTAAATGACAGGTTACAGCGAGATTACGCTTTGCGCTGCTGTAAGTACCAAACAAACGTTAACGAAGTGTCGGGATTGTGAATAGACATCCCGTCCTGGTTGGAAGGAATTTCTATTCACTGTCTAAACACTTCAGTATCGTTAATGTGTCAATATAAGACAGCACATAGTGAATAACGCAGTGTCACTATGCGCTGACTAAATGAATGGAGAGAAGTGCATGACGCTGATTGGTCAGCGTCATACACTCCTCGGTACAACATCCACTTGGTCTAAAGTAAAAACACGCCCACTTGGGCATTAAGAAACTAATTAGCATAAAGCTAAAATCGCTCCTAACATGGTAAAAATAGATAGTTTTTCTAAATAAAAAGCACTGCTGTCACCTACACTACAGCGCCCATCTCCTTATGTAGGAGATAGGGCACTTATAATGTGGTGACAGAGTCTCTTTAACTTTTTCAATGGTTTGTCAATGGCTTTTGTTGTGTGATATCACGCTGCAGCAAGTTATCAGAATCAAGATAAAGATGGTTACATCCGTACATTGTTTTGGCCTTAAAGGGAATGTGTTGCCAGAAAAACATGTTTTTTTTTTTTAATTAAACATTTAGTGTGTAGGTGATTAAACATTGTTCACATTTTTTTTATTTTTTTCACGAGTCAGGAAATATTATAAATTAGATTCTAATTTATAATATTTCCCATTGCTGGTCACTAGATGGAGCTATTCCCAAAATTGCAGCATTGCAAAATTGGGTAAAAAGCCCTCGCTCTAGTGAGCTCTCAGCATCCCCCCCTCCTTTATCCTGGCTAGTGCCGGGATAAACGAGGGGTTTGAACGGTCTAACCTCCTACACTGTGTGTCGCCATTTTTTGAGCTAACACACAGTGTAGAAGGTTTACATACAGTAGTAAACGTACACAAACACGAACATACATTGAAATCTCTTACCTGCTCCTGCCGCCGCGGCTCCCTCCGGCCCGTCCGCTCCGTCTGCTGCCGCTGGTCCAAGTGCACAAGTCCGGAAGCCGCGACCGGAAGTAGTAATCTTACTGTCCGGCCGCGACTTCCGGTCCACAGGAAAATGGCGCCGGACGGCGCCAATTTCAAATTGGACTGTGTGGGAGCGGCGCATGCGCAGTTCCCACACAGACGGCGTACACAGAAGTGGATGGGACGGGAGCCGTTCGCAGTCCCTATGGGACTGTGGCTGCCGTATTCCATGTCTGTATGTGTCGTTAATCGACACATACAGAAATGGAACAAAAAATGGCAGCCCCCATAGGAAAGAAAAAGTGTAAAAATAAGAAAAAGTAAAACACAAACACACAAATAAATATAAACGTTTTTAATAAAGCACTAACATTTTTAACATATTAAAACAAAATTTGTGATGACACTGTTCCTTTAAAGAGACACTCCAGCTAATTTTTTTATTGTTGCCCCCGTTTGTACAGTACACCTGGTAAAAGGTAGGACAGGCCATCATCTTACGGGCACTTTGTTGCAAAAACATCACGGCCACAATTATGTCACGTGACCGCGCTGTGTCGATCCGATTCGTACAGTGTCTGCTGTGTGGACCAGAAGTCAATTTCATTATACATTCCTGGGAGACTATTTATATATGAATAAAAAACAACTACATTTCACAAAATACAAATACATCACAATGCCAGACCTCCCAACTTTCATATATCGCAAAGAGGGCAATTTTATTTCCTTTTAAGCCATGCCTCTAACCCCACCCATACGCACCCAATTGTACCCACACATTATCATGCTCCCATAGTGCTTCCCAATAGTATAATGCCCCATAGTACCCCCCAAACAGTATAATACCCCATAGAGTCTCCCACACATTATAATAACTTCAATGCTGCCCCCACATAAGATAATGCCTTCATAACTGCCCCCATACAGTATAATGCCAAAACAAATGCTCATATACACTACCGTTCAAAAGTTTAGGGTCACTTAGAAATTTCCTTATTTTTGAAAGAAAAGCACAGTTTTTTTCAATGAAGATAACATTAAATTAATCAGAAAAACACTCTATCCATTGTTAATGTGCTAAATGACTATTTAAGCTGCAAATGTCTGGTTTTTAATGCAATATCTACATAGGTGTATAGAGGCCCATTTCCAGCAACCATCACTCCAGTGTTCTAATGGTACATTGTGTTTGCTAACTGTGTTAGAAGGCTAATGGATGATTAGAAAACACTTGAAAACCCTTGTGCAATTATGTTAGCACCGCTGTAAACAGTTTTGCTGTTTAGAGAAGCTATAAAACTGACCTTCCTTTGAGCTAGTTGAGAATCTGGAGCATTACATTTGTGGGCTCGATTAAACTCTCAAAATGGCTAGAAAAAGAGAGCTTTCATGTGAAACTCGACAGTCTATTCTTGTTCTTAGAAATGAAGGCTATTCCATGCGAGAAATTGCCAAGAAACTGAAGATTTCCTACAACGGTGTGTACTACTCCCTTCAGAGGACAGCACACACAGGCTCTAACCAGAGTAGAAAGAGAAGTGGGAGGCCCCGCTGCACAACTGAGCAACAAGACAAGTACATTAGAGTCTCTAGTTTGAGAAATAGACGCCTCACAGGTCCTCAACTGGCAGCTTCATTAAATAGCACCCGCAAAACGCCAGTGTCAACGTCTACAGTGAAGAGACGACTCCGGGATGCTAGCCTTCAGGGCAGAGTGGCAAAGATAAAGCCATATCTGAGACTGGATAATAAAAGGAAAAGATTAATATGGGCAAAAGCACAGACATTGGACAGAGGAAGATTGGAAAAAAGTGTTATAGACAGACGAATAGAAGTTTGAGGTGTTTGGATTACACAGAAGAACATTTGTGAGAAGCAGAACTGAAAAGATGCTGGAAGAGTGCCTGACGCCATCTGTCAAGCATGGTGGAGGTAATGTGATGGTCTGGGGTTGCTTTGGTGCTGGTAAAGTAGGAGATTTGTACAAGGTAAAAGGGATTTTGAATAAGGAAGGCTATCACTCCATTTTGCAACGCCATGCCATACCCTGTGGACAGCGCTTGATTGGAGCCAATTTCATCCTAGAACAGGAAAATGACCCAAAGCACACCTCCAAATTATGCAAGAACTATTTAGGGAAGCAGCAGGCAGCTGGTACTCTATTTGTAATGGAGTGGCCAGCGCAGTTACCAGGTCTCAACCCCATAGAGCTGTTGTGGGAGCAGCTTGACAGTATGGTACGCAAGAAGTGCCCATCAAGCCAATCCAACTTGTGGGAGGGCCTTCCGGAAGCATGGGGTGAAATTTCTCACGATTACCTCAGCAAATTAACAGCTAAAATGCCAAAGGTCTGCAATGCTGTAATTGCTGCAAATGGAGCATTTTTTGACGAAAGCAAAGTTTGAAGGAGAAAATTATTATTTCAAATAAAAATCATTATTTCTAACCTTGTCAATGTCTTGACTATATTTTCTAGTCATTTTGCAACTCATTTGATAAATATAAGTGTGAGTTTTCATTGAAAACACAAACTTGTCTGGGTGACCCCAAACTTTTGAACGGTAGTGTACAGTATAATGCTCCATAGCTGCTCCATACAGCATAATGCCCCCATATCTGCCCCCATACAGTATAATACCCACACATATGCCCCATACAGCATAATGCCCAAACAGTATAATGTCCACACAAATGTCCCATACAGTATAATGCCCACACAGATGCCTCCATACAGTATAGTTGCCCCCATACAGTATAGTGCCCCATAGCTGCCCCATACAGCATAATGCCTCCATAGCTGCCCCATACAGTATAATGCCTCCATAGCTGTCCCATACAGTATAATGCCCACACAGATTCCCCATACAGTATAATGCCAAAACAGATGCCCCATACAGTATAATGCCCCAATAATTGCCAACATACAGTATATTGTCCCATAGATCATAATTCCACCATAGCTGCCCCATACAGTATAATGCCTCCATAGGTGCCCCATACAGTATAATGCCCCCATAGCTGCCCCATACATTATAATGCCCCTATAGTTGCTCCCATGCTGTATAATGCCCCCACAGCTTCCCCATACAGTATAATGCCCCTATAACTGCTCCCGTACAGTATAATGCCCTCATAGCTGCCCTCATGCAGTATAATGCCCCATTAGCTGCCGCCATATAGCATAATGTCCCCTTAGCTGCCACCATACAGTATTATGCTGCCTTAAATGCCCTATACAGTACAATGCGCCATAGCTGCCCCATACAGTATAATGCCCACACACAGATGCCTCCATATAGTATAGTTGCCCCCATACAGTATAGTGCCTCACAGCTGCCGCCATACAGCATAATGCCTCCATTGCTGCCCTATACAGTATAATGCCTCCATAGCTGACCCATAAAGTATAATGCCCACACAGATGCCCCAAACAGTATAATGCCAACACAGATGCCCCATACAGTATAATGCCCCCATAGCTGCCCCATACAGTATAATGCCCACACAGATGCCCCATACAATATAATGCCCCATAGATCATAATGCCCCCATTGCTGCCCCATACAGTACAATGCCTCCATAGCTGCCCCATACTGTATAATGCCCACACAGCTGCCCCATACCTTATAATACCCCAATAGCTGTCCTTATACAGTATAATGCCTCATTAGCTGCCACCATACAGTATAATGCCCCCATAGCTGCCCCCTACCTGCCCCTAGTGCCAGTGCCCACATATAAAGTGCCGGTGCCCATGTAGATAGTGTTCCCTGTAGATAGTGCCCATATATTGCAACAGTTCCTATGTAGATAGTGCCACAAGCCCCTTGAAGATAGCGCCACCCCCTTTAAATAACGCTACCCACCACTGTATATAGCTCCATTAGGGTTCCCTCTAGGAGTGGAAGCGCCAGCCAGAGCATCGGCCATGCTGTGGCTGGGGATTCCGCTCCATATATGGACCGTGAGGTCAGGTTTTCCCTCTAGGAGCGGAATCCCCGGCGAGAGCATCAGCAACGCTCTGGCAGGGGATTCCGCTCCAGGAGGAGCCCCTGACGTCACTGTACATATATGGACAGTGAGATCAGGGGTTCCCTCTAGGAGCTGAATCCCTGGCCAGGGTGTCGGCAATGCTTTGGAAGGGGATTCTGCTCCAGGAGGAGCGCCTGACGTCACTCTCCATATATGTACAGTGAGGTCAGGGAATTCCCTCTAGAAGCGGAATTCCCAGCCAGAGCATCAGTCATGCTGTGGCCGTGGATACCGCTCCAGAAGGAGCCCCTGACGTCACTGTCCATATATGGACAGTGAGGTCAGAGGTTCCCTCTAGGAGCGGAATCCCCAGCCATGCTCCAGCATGAACCCCTGATGTCACTGTCCATATATGGTTCCCTCTAGGAGCGTAAGCCCCAGGGAAAGCATCAACAACGCACTGGCAGGGGATTCCGCTCAAAAAGGAGTCCCTGAAATCACTGTCCATATATGGACAGTGAAGTCAGGGGTTCCCTCTAGGAGCGGAATCCCCGGCAAAAGCATCAGCATCCCTCTTGGCAGGTGATACCGCTCCAGGAGGAGCCCCTGACGTCACTCCTTTAGGAGTGGAATCCCCAGCCAGAGCATCGGCCAATCTGTGGCTGGGGATTCCGCTCTGCTCCATATATGGAAAGTGAGGTCAGAGGTTTCTTCTAGGAGAGGAATCCCCTGCGAGAGTGTTAGCAACACTATGGCAGGGGATTCCACTTCAGGAGGAGCCCCTGACGTCACTGTCCATATATGGACAGTCAGGTCAGGGGTTTCCTCTAGGACAGGATCCCCAGCCAGAGCATCGGCCATGCTGTGGCCATGAATTCCGCCCCAGGATGAGCCCCTGATGTCACTGTCCATATATGGACAGTGAGGACAGGTCTTCCCTCTAGGAGGGAAATCCCTGGCCAGAGCATCGGCAAAGCTCTGCCAGGGGATTCTGCTCTTGGAGGAGCCAGAGACGTCACTGTCCATATATGTACATTGACGTCAAGGGCTTTCCTAAGGCAGGAGTCCCCGTCCAGAGAGCTTGCATTGCTCTGGCCTGGACCCGATAGTTGAAAGCCCGACATCACTGCTCGTATATGGACAGTGCCGTCAATTGCTTCCCCAGGCTTAGTGCTTAAAGTAGCGCTGTACCTGGGGAGTCCTTGACGAGTGGAGGAGCTCCCACTTTTCCTCCGCTCTGTACTAATGCTAAAGCAGGGAGCTGATGGTTCCTTGCTTCAGCATTGGATTCAACTGTATCTGCGTCCTGAGGACGCAGATACAGTTGACACTGGAACATACCACCGGCCGCCCGGGACAGAGGGACACCACCCAGAGGGAATCCGGGACTGTCCCGCTGAATCTGGGACTGTTGGGAGGTATGCACAATGCATGAATGATGTATGATGTAGTATCGACAGTCTCACTTGTTATTCAAAACACCGGAGCAGGTGTGGATAAGATAAGGAGTATTATTCCACTGAAGACATAAAAATAAATAAAATGCAATATTGCGCTTCACAGCTCAGAACAATCTTTATAGGGAGGGAGACAACTAATATCCTCTTATCGAGATGCCACTGTATATACCACGGGGAAAATCCAATAGTTTGCTATTCACACTGTATTGCACGTCTACTGGTTACTCTAGTTCTCCAAAGCTGAAAAGCACCAGGATAGGACTAAGAATCTTCATCTTCAAGAATATTAGATAAGGCGAGAGCACTGAACGTAGTGTGATACTGTAATCACTTTAAAAATCCAGTTTTATTATACTCACAAAGTACCAACAATAAAACAAGCATATCGCAAAACCTAAAAATGTGGCACGCCTTCTCTCTGCCCAACCCTGGGTTTCGCCTCTTTGGCTTCTTACAGGGCATACTAGGCGTTACCATTTTGTTATATTCCTAAATAGCCGCTGAAAGCAGCCTCACATATAGAGTTCACAATGAATAAAATATTAAAAACATCCAAAAAAGATGTTCATCTCTTTCACAATAACAGTCTTATCCAGAGAGGCCTGACCCAGGCAGCTAGCCATGGGGGTATTCAGAGTGTGGAGGGAAGGGAGGTAATAGGAGGAGTAAAGGGCTGAATTTCCATACTTGATGTGGCTTTGTTTCGGCTCCTGCAGGGTGGGGATTTTAAATGGCCATCTCTAATTTTTCCTGGTGCCCCTGAGCCGGTGTTGCACGACTAGGGGTAAATACAGTAATTGATTTAATAACTAATTTTTGAAGCTCCAAGGATCCCCTCTGTTTTCTGGTGTACAGTTAAAAATGTTTATCATATTTTTGCATTGTGTTTTTATTGTGTATGTTAATAAAATAGCTGCTGTGGCCAGAAATATCCAAAGAACCACTGTCTCTGGCTATTATTTGAGGGAGGTTAGATAGTGGGAAGGAAAATAAATTTGGCCATTTAGAGGGGTAAAGAGAATTATTTTAAAGGCGTACTGAACTCTACAATACTAAAGTCATGTCCAATATTACATATTTTCCTAATTTCCCATACTCTTCGTATATCTAGACTCAATCTGATAACTTCTTAAATTCAATATTAGAACTATGGATAAGTTTTTCTCCTAATTAGGTACTGAGTTTGCTCTATTGCCATATCCCAGTCACTTATAAAAATATTCAACTTATAATTGTATCAATTCAATGTTTGAATTTGTAAAAAGATCGGCATCATGTGATACAATCTAATCAATGAACGGCCTATCTCCTTTTCATTCATAAAACTCCATCAGATGGTACGATCTTAACAATAAACTTAATAGTGGACGGACCTATCCACATTTGACTACAAATAACTTGTGGATTCCTGCGTGACTGCGTACTGTTCCTGATCCAATCTTGGCTACTTTCTAAATTGAAATACCTTCTTGCTTGTTAGGATAAATTTAAACATGGCATAATTGCTGCTTATTTTTTAAAATCTGTATCAACGTACTGTACAATTCAAGTGAACAGGGTTTTTAAAAACTCATTTACATTGTGCAGAGAAATCAGTGTGTATTTTAAAGTACACTGCGGTGAAATCCGTAGCATTTGCGTCAAAATCCGTAGCAGAAAATGTATACATAGATAGTAATTTACTATAATTTAGTTTATTGATATAATACTATGAATAAATGTGACCAATCATAAAAGGAGCCTCTGGGCAGCGACAGCTCGCAATGGGTGCTACTGTGGTTTTCCAATAGATGGATGATTTTTACAATGGTATTTCAGTATATATTAATTACTACTGTCATGTTCTCCACTCTGTCTAATACACAGTACTTATGTTCACTCTGCTATCTGGATCCATCAATAGCTTTCTTTGCAGCTTTGGAATATTCAATTTATAGGGCACAGGTACAATTGTAATGGCTCTTGACTTCTGCTTGCTTTTTTGTAATAATCCGGTGTTCTACCGGCCAAGTGTTCAAAGTCATTACTAGTTCCAATATTTGTGTTATTAGCCTTAAACGCTGTCTTCATCATCATTCCGTAAGCTTTTACCTGCTTAATACTGTATTTTTTCTCCCCTTACATTCTGCTTTTCTACTAATAAAATATCACTATACTCATAGATTGTTCTATGTTCACTTTATCATTTTCTTCCCCATTTCTCTTAGGCTAGATTCACACGACCGAGTGCAAACTCGGACGTGAAAAACTGTCGTTTTCACGGATCCCTCATAGACTTGAGTCTATCGAGGGATCCGTGAAAACGGAAGAATATTAGACATGTCCTATTTTTCAATGGACCCTTCACACAGTCTACTAAAACAACGGCTGTGTGAACGGCCCCAATGAAATACATGCGTCCGTGTGGCGGCCATTGTTTTAATGGACGTATACAACGTTCGTGTGAATAAGCCCTTAACCCCTTCCCTCTTTGGCCGCTTTTGACCTTCCTGACAGAGCCTCATTTTTCAAATCTGACATGTTTCACTTTATATGGTAATAACTCCGGAATGCTTTTACCTATCCAAGTGATTCTGAGATTGTTTTCTCGTGACACATTGGACTTTATGTTACTGGCAAAATTTGCCCGATACATTCAGTATTTAATTGTGAAAAACACCAAAATTTAGCGAAAAATTGCAAAAATTTGCATTTTTCTCAATTTAAATGTATCTGCTTGTAAGACAGGCAGTTATACCACACAAAAATGTTGCTAACTAACATCCCCCATATGTCTACTTTAGATTGGCATCGTTTTTTGAACATCATTTTATTTTTCTAGGACGTTATAAGGCTTAGAACTTTAGCAGCAATTTCTCACATTTTCAAGAAAATTTCAAAATGCTATTTTTACAGGGGCCAGTTCAATTGTGAAGTGGGTTTGAGGTCCTTAGATATTAGAAACCCCCAATAAGTCACCCCATTTAAAAAAATGCACCCCTCAAAGTATTCAAAACAGCATTTAGAAAGTTTCTTAACCCTTTAGACATTGCGCAGGAATTAAGGCAAAGTAGAGGTGAAATTTACAAAGTTCATTATTTTTTTCCAGAAATTCATTTTGAATCCATTTTTTTTGTACCACAGAATGTTTTACCCAAGAAATGCAACTCAATATTTATTGCCCAGGTTCTGCAGTTTTAGGAAATATCCCACATGTGGCTCTAGTGTGCTACTGGACTGAAGCACCGGCCTCAGAAGCAAAGGAACACCTGGTGGATTTTGGGTCTCCTTTTTATTAGAATATATTTTAGGCACCATGTCAGCTTTGAACAGGTCTTGTGGAACTAAAACAGTGGAAACCCCCCAAAAGTGACCCCATTTGGGAAACTACACCCCTCGAGGAATTTATCTAGGGGTGTAGCAAGCATTTTGACCGGCCAGTTTTTTTGCAAAAATGTTTGGAACTAGGCCATGAAAATGAAAATCTAAATTTTTTCAAATAAAATGTAGGTTTAGCTAATTTTTTTTCATTTCCAAAAGAACTAAAGTAGAAAAAGCACCACAACATTTGTAGAGCAATTTCTCCCAAGTAAAACAATACCCCACATGTGGTAATAAACGGTTATTTGGACACACAGCAGGGCTTAGAATGGAAAGAGCGCCATTTGGCTCTTGGAGCTCAAATTTAGCAGGAATGGTTTGCGGAGGCCATGTCGCATTTGCAAAGCCCCCTATGGGATAAAACAGTGGAAACCCCCAACAAGTGACCCCATTTTGGAAACTATACCCCTTGAGGAAATTATCTAGGGGTATAGTGAGCATTTTGACACCACAGGTTTTTTGCAGAAATTTTTGGAAGTGGGCTGTGAAAATGAAAATCTTCATTTTTTCAAATAAAATGTAGGTTTAGCTAATTTTTTTTCATTTCCACAAGGACTAAAGGAGAAAAAGCACCATAAAATTTGTATAGAAATTTCTCCCGAGTAAAACAATACCCCACATGTGGTCATAAACGGCTGTTTGGAGACACGGCGAGACTGAGAAGGGAAAGAGCGCCATTTGGCTTTTGGAACTCAAATTTAGCAGGAATGGTTTGCGGAGGCCATGTCGCATTTGCAAAGCTCCTGAGGGGACAAAACAGTGGTAAACCCCCAACAAGTGACCCCATTTTGGAAACTACACCCCATGAGGAAATTATCTAGGAGTACAGTGAGCAGTTTGACCCCACAAGTGTTTTACAGAACTTATTGTAAGTAGGCCGTAAAAATGAAAATCGACATTTTTTGAAATAAAATGTAGGTTTAGGTTTTTTTTTTCATTTCCACAAGGACTGAAGGAGAAAAAGCACCATAAAATTAGTAAAGCAACTTCTCCCGAGTAAAACAATACCCCACATGTGGTCATAAACGGCTGTTTGGACACACGGTAGGGCTCAGAATGGAACTAGCACCATTTGGATTTTGGATAGTGTCTGGGTGTCATGTCATATTTGCTGAGCCCCTGTAGTACTAGTACAGTGGAAACACCCCAAAATTGACTCCATTTGGGAAACTGCACCACCTGAGGAATCATCTAGGGGTATAGTGAAAATTTTGATCCCAAAGGTTTTTTGCTGAATTAATTAGAATTAAGCCATGAAAATGAAAAATATATATTTTTTCCAACAAGATGTCGTTTTAGATCAACATTTTTCATTTTTATAAGGAATAGAGAAGAAAAAGCACCCCAACATTTGTAAAGTAATTTCTCCCGAGTACAGTAACGCCCCATATGTGGTTATAATTGGCTGTTTACGTATATGGGAGGGTTCAGAAGAAAAGGAGTGGTATTTGACTTTTGGAGCGTAGATTTTTCTGGAATGGTTTGCGGACGCCATGTTGCATTTGCAAAACCCCTGATGTACCAAACAAAAGTGACCCCGTTTTAGAAACTACACCCCTAAAGGCATTTATCAAGGGGTGTAGTGAGAATTTAGACTCCACAGGTGTTTTTCAGAAATGAATACGCAGTGGATTGTACAAAGTGAAAATTGCAATTTCTCCACTGATCTGCCTATTCATCGCACAAGATGTTGTGCCCCTAGAGAATCTTACCCCATAAATTGTTAAGCGGGTTCTCCCGGGTATGGTAATGCCTTACTTGTGGCCATAAATTGCTGTTTGGGCTAAGCTGTAGGGCTAAGAAGGAATAGACCGCCATTTTGAGCATGGATTTTGCTTGGTAGTTTTGTTTGGGGTTTTGCTGTTATTTCAGTTTATAATGTGGTGGCATATGTAATCTGTGCGGAGTACATCAGGGTATATGTAATCTGTGCGGAGTACATCAGGGCATAATAAGAGGGTATAATAATGGGGTAAATAATACAATTATCCATAGGTGTGTGTTACGCTGTGAAGCGATCCGTTATGCGCAGGCCGGTGTCACACTGATAAACGGTTTTCTTTCTTATCCCCCTTCTGTAATGCTCTGCACCTTTTGGGGACTTTTTCTCCTTCGTAGTTTGGGAAATATTGCTGGGAAAGTTTTGCGCTGGTATAATACGGGCGCCCTCGCTTCCAGCGGATGTGCTATGTCCCTGCCCTTTCCTAGTTCCTAAATACTAGGGCCCTGAAACTGAAGGAATGTTCCCCTCCAGCCTGCGCATTGAGATGTTTTTTCATCACCGCATTACTAGTGCCGTAACTTTTTTGTTTTTCAGTTGATTGAGCGGTGTGCGGGCTTGTTTTTTGCGAGACGGCCTGTAGATTTTATTGGTACCATTTTAGAACACATACGACTTTTTGATCACTTTTTATTTCATTTTTTGGTAAAGGAAATTACCAAAAACAAGCAATTCTGGAATCGTTTTTTATTGTTTTTTTTATCGGCATCCACAGTGCGCCCTAAATTACATGTTCGCTTTATTCTGCGGGTCGATACGATTACGGCGATACCAAATTTATATAGTTTTTTTTATGTATTGCAGCTTTTGCACAATAAAATCACTTTTTTTATAAAATCATTTGTTTTCTGTGTCGCCATATTGTAAGACCCATAACGTTATTATTTTTGCGTGCACAAAGCGGTGTCAGGGATTATTTTTTGCGGGACGGATTGCCGTTTTTATTAGTACTATTTTGGAGTAAATGTGACTTTTTGATCACTTTTTATAGCATTTTTTGGAAGGAGATGTGACCTAAAAACAAAGATTCTGGCGTTGTTTTTCATGTTTTTTTTTTACGGCGTTCACCGTGCGGGATAAATTACATAATATTTTTGTAGTTTGGGTCGTTGCGGACGCGGCGATACCAATTATGTATAGTTTTTTTTTATTTTTACGGTTTTTCCCATAATAAAAGACTTACTATGGGGAAAAAGTCAGTTTAGCTTTATTTTTATTTGAAATGTGTGTGTTTTTATTGTTTTACCACATTTTTATTAACTTTTTTTTACTTTTCTGACTTGTCCCACTAGGGGACATGAGGGCCTGATGCCCCGATCGCTACTCTAATACACTGCACTACATACGTAGTGCAGTGTATTAGCGCTGTCAGTTATTCACTGACAGCAAGCCTATGAGGACACGCCGAAGGCGGGTCCTCATCGGCTCCCGTACAAGGCAGACTGGGACGCCATTTTCTGGCGTCCGATTGCCACAGCAACCCAGCGATTGCATCACTGGGTTGCCGATCGGGTGAAAACGAGCGCAGCATCTGAGGGGTTAATCTGCCGGATCGGAGAATAGCTCCGGTCCTGGCAGTTACAGGAGGGTGCCAGCTGTATAATACAGCTGTCACCCCGCGGTGATGGTGCCGGTTCTGCTTCTGAGCCCGCACAATCACTGCGCCGTACATGTACGGCGCTTTGCGGGAACCACCTCCCGACAGCGCCGTACATGTACGGCGCATGTCGGGAAAGGGTTAAAGAAGCAATATTATGCCATGACTACACAATCATCTGTACCCTACCAACAGTTAGCCACTTCCAATATGGGCATATAATCCACTGCTAATGTTAAACATACTGTACGGATTAATTAAATGTTGGGACTTTATGAAAGTCCATTCACACAGTGCAGTTTCTTAGCTGTAAATATGCAGCAATTTTAGAACATGTACAGTTTTTATTTTAATGTCACAGTATGCTTTCGGCATGGTGTTTTGTGTAATTTTTGTCTCCATAAATCTTAATTTGGAAAAACTACAATACACTAATCCATGCAACAAAAAAAAAAGACAAAATAAAAAAAAAGTCATGTGCAGCTTTTACGTTTGGTACAGATTTAAAAGAAACAGTAATAAGGCCCAGTTCACACAGAGTTTTGACGCTGATTCTGACGCGGAAACAGCACCGGAATCAGCGCCAAGAAATTTCTGAAACTGCCTCCTATAGATTTCAATGGGAGACTGAGACGTTTTTTTTTTTTCTGCGGCGACTTTTAGCCGCTCGTGGTAAAAAATGCAGCATGCTCTTTCTTGCCATAGTTCCGCTTCTGATCTCCCAGTAAAATCAATGGGAGGCAAAGAAAGCGTTTTTCGCTGCGTTTTTTTGCCCGCGGCACACAATGGCAATCGAAAATCGCGACAAGAAATTGCAAATCTGTCTCAAAATTCCTGATGGTATTATGAGGCAGATTTTTTCTGCCTGCATAAAAACGCATTGTGAACAGGGCCTTATAGAAAACTGCTGCCTTCCCGGCTAGATACACAAAATTGCAGTACAAACTGTATGTTAAATATGTACATAAATAAAATCACTGGGGTTTTAAAAGATATTATTGTAGTGCATTGATTTATTGTTTCCATTTATTTTCTTAGGCTGGGTTCACACGACCTATTTTCAGGCGTAAACGAGGCGTATTATGCCTCGTTTTACGCCTGAAAATAGGGCTACAATACGTCGGCAAACATCTGCCCATTCATTTGAAAGGGTTTGCCGACGTATTGTGCAGACGACCTGTAATTTACGCGTCGTCGTTTGACAGCTGTCAAACGAAGACGCGTAAATTGACTGCCTCGGCAAAGAAGTGCAGGGCACTTCTTTGCAACGTAATTTGAGCCGTTCTTCATTGAACTCAATGAAGAGCAGCTCAAGATATACGAGCGTCACAGACGCCTCGTATATTACGAGGAGGAGCATTTACGGCTGAAACGACGCAGCTGTTTTCTTCTGAAAACAGGCTGTCATTTCAGCCGTAAAAGCCAGCTAGCGTGTGAACATACCCTGAATCTAATAATTTTATATTCATTTATTTTATATTATACTGAATGTATTTCCTAGAGGCAGTCCTTAAGTGAACTGATCTCCACAATGTCTTTACAGCACGAGATTGTATGCTTTCCCTCATAGCCAACATAGTCGGTAACTCTAGACAGACAGGGACATCCCCAGATCACCCCGTCCCCTCACTCTGCTCTGTGTCAGCTAGTTACAGTACTTGATGCGCTCGACCAGTATCCAGGATACAATATCAGTACAGTAGTACAACTCTCACTATCCAGGATACAATATCAGTACAGTAGTACAACACTCCGCGATCTCCCAGGATAAATGTCAATCAACCATGTGGCATCCACCATTAGCCCGACTCCAGTTTTACATTGGACTGGCTTCTTTCAGGGCACAAACTCTGACAAATCACATGTACAACTCTTTTCTTACTTCCCTTTTCTCTTATCTCAACATATCCTTAGATGTGTGGCGCAAGATGACCAGGTTTGAAAAAAAACAAAAACACATGGTTTTGTGATACTCTGTTACTAGATGTCTATGCTATATGTGTCTATGTGTTGCCACCCAGTAGTTGTGATGTAAATTGCTGCCTGTCAAAGGTTTTGCCAAATTCAGGCAAAATGTAAGGGTGGACAGTCACATATGTATATAAAAGTGCAAATATCCATTCATACCCAAGATTAAAACAAGCATTGTGCAAACTTCATACAATGGCAAAAAAAATAACAAAAATTTGCCCTTTAGTATGTTCAGTGTGCAAGCTGCTTATCTTAGTCAGGCAGCAGAATAGACCTGTCATCCTGTAATTAACATTTTGCCTAGTAGTGTTAAATGAGTTGTCTTTTGACAGACATTTATGGCATATCCACATCACATTCAGGTAGAGAATCAGTGGAGAGTACAACGAGTGTCCAGAAACAACCAAGCTAACTGAGCTATGCTGTTTCCGTAACTCCCATTAAAGTGAATGGGTGTTACGATAACAGAGTAGCACAGCAAGCTTAGCTGTTTCTGGAATTCCGTCCTGCTCTGCAATGATTTTCCACCTGGATGCGGTGGCTAGCGGCCACCTAGCAGGAAGGGTTTAGGGATCTCAATTTGGGAGATAAGTGTGGATCTCAGAGGTGGAACCTGCGTCTATCAGACATTAATGGCATATCCTGTGGATATGTCATAAATGTCTGTCATCGGAGAACCCCTTTAATGAAGTGATAGCATTTACTTTCAGTAAGCTGTAAGCTTTATTTACAAGTCTGGAGTGTAGCTTCTTTGCGCACTGGATGTCAGCCCATGTGAAAAAGTAGTATTTTGTGATTATTTTATACACGGATTCAGATGAAAACATTAAAAAGAATAGAAAAAAATAAATATATATATATATATATATATATATACACACACATATATATATATATATATATATATATATATATATATACATTAAAAAAAATCTCTTTCTGACCATATAGTTCTTTTAAAATTCCTGTCAGGGCTTTTTTGTTTGCATATAGAAGAATAGTCACAACAAATTTACCAACAAGTAACATAAGAACTGCGTTGCTTCCACAAGACAAACATTATTACGACAAATGTGTATTATATTACTTCCAGCCATTAATACCTAGAGGAAAGGAAGTACAGAGGGAAGTGAGAAAGTGATTAAAGATCCAATTATAAACGTACCAACGACCTGCTATTTATAAAGCAGAAACAGAGCCGGTCAGTGGGAAGGTGAATCTATATCTGCTTCCATTTACCAGCCAAAAAGAAAGCACAGTGCTGTCTGCTACTGCAATTACTGTGAGCCATTGTACAGTTCAGCCACAGGGAACCATGCTAATGACAAATTTACCAAGCTTAATGTGTTTAATGAGAAAAGAGAACACGCTAACTCTATCCAAACCAAATAACATACAATGCATGAGAATGGTATAAATGAATGCAAAGGAACAGTGGGGAAATCACCCATAGTGACCAGTTAGGGTAAACTGGCATCTCTACAGATTCCCAAGATGTAATGGATGTGGCACTCAGTAATGTGCCTTAACCCCTTGTAACTGACAATCTTACATACTGCTTCTTTGAAAGTGTGAATTCACAACACAACTCCATTAAAATCAGAGTGCACATGTTGGATATTTGAATGCATTTCTGGACAATTCCATAAGGGTCGAGACCAATTCTGAGCAATGTGTACCCTTCTTTCTTTGGACTAGTCAAGGTCATGGACCTGCACCAGGGTTCGACTCATCCACCAGAGTAACATAAGCCTATTGGTACATACAGGAAGAAGGTCTAATTAGTATACATATGTCAATATATGCTATACTAGTGCCTATATTTAAAGGCTAGACCTCAGCAGAGCCAAGTGAACCTTGGTGTATTGCCCTAAACAACTGATATAGAACCTATAAAGTGTAGGGCACAATTAACACAAATGTATTTGCAAGGAGCGGCGGACGAAGGCATTTCGCCGAAACGCGCGTCGGGACTGACGTTCTCTCCTTGCAAAGGACTACTATGGGTATGTTACACATCTTATCCTCTAGGTGTTATTTCCTTTAAACTGCTTGCATCATACACCGAAGGTACTGTTTGTACCATACACTGGACCCCAGCATCAGGCTCTGTGCTTGTCGTTATATCTGTACTGGTTGCAGTCACATTTTTTTATGCAGTCTCTTTTCCTCTGTATATATCTTGCACTTTGCAATTCATATGCCAACATTTATATACAGAGGTTGTAATTACTATTTGTCTGATCAGACTAACTTAACCTAGAAGTAGATTGTTATACCACCCTTGACACTGTCATTTACTGTCGTTTGTATGTCCTTTGTAATTGTTACACGTCTATTTGTTCATGCTCAGTATGACCTATTTTTTAATGTTGTGACACTCAATAAAATTTATATATTTTTTCTCAAATACATTTGTGTTAATTGTGCCCTACACTTTATAGGTTCTTCATCCACCAGAGTACCTGAAGATGCTTCCATGGGTCCAAGCTCTGACACATTCATGGGCCCCAAAGATCCAGCAGAGGACAACCTAATTTTAAGCAGACTTTGAAGCCAATGACTTGTCACTATGGTCTAATTTATATGAGTTCATTTACACATGACCTGTAAGATGTTATTGAAGTACTGTGTGTGTGTGTGTGTGTGTGTGTGTGTGTGTGTGTGTGTGTGTGTGTGTGTGTGTGTGTGTAAAAGCACAGGTTGTGATGAAATAAAAGTGGATGTGTGCATGTTCTGTATGGGTGGAAGGTGGTTCCTCAGAATTATTTCCTCTGGTGGTCCAAAGCATCCCCACTCTGACACTGACCTGCACTACTGATATCTGACATGTCGCAATTAGTAGAAAGGGTGATGAACAATCTAAGAAACCATAAAAAGGGCCATGTGGCCCCCAAGAAGAGGGGGTACGGGGAGACTTAATTTGCATGAAGTCGTAGGTAGGTGTCTGAAAATGGTGCAGGCCACATGGCTGATGGCTCCAGTTAGTCTAGGAGGGGAGGTAGAACAATGGGGGCATTTGGGCAGGAAGAGTAATTGGTAGAAGGGATTAGGGCTGGTGTTGAGTAGGAGGACTAAAGTCAGGAATAGGGCAAGGGATAACAATCTGCTTCTATACTCACTGGAGAAAGTAAGCACCATCCACACTTGTTGAAAGTGTTTTTAGTAGTGTAAGATGTTTTGTTTTGCAAGGTTTGGCTTGTGGAACTTCACACATATATGGAGTTGGTGTGTCTAGTTCATGGCGGGCTAACCACAGGCTTTACAGCATGGTTTTTCATATGTGGGGAACACAGGCTGTGTGGAAGCTCTCTTATTTGGATGAACTTGGGCAACCAGGAAGGTTGGTTCGAGGATGACCAACGGTTGTTTGGGGGGCAGGGACCACTGGGTCTTAGTTGGTGGGAGAGATGCATGCACACGTGCCCCGGCCATTATGTCACGTGCCGCAATCTGTTGAGTCACCCAACTTTGCTGCTTATTATTATAAATAAAGTGGCTGGTGCCATCAATTTTGCCATAATATGTTTTTGTGTGGCTATTTGTGTTAAACAATTTAGGGGGTTTAACACGTGCTTATGCCCCTTCAAAGGCAATTCATTTTTAAACTATTATGTTACCCACAGTAACATTTCTAGAAAACCTGCTAAATGATTTTAGCTTTTACGCTATTAGGATATATTCACACGCGGCAGTTTTATTGCAGAGATTTCTGCGGTTGTCCTGATCGACTGAATAGGGCTTGCTTGTTGCCGAAACAACCCCATTCAGATTAATGAAATTAATTTTTTGTTGCAGCAATCTCTGCAACAAATCTGCTACATGTGAAATCACCCTTACACAACTTTTATCTAAAAAGCAAAACAATTATATAAAACTAGCCAGCATTTTTAGCAAATATATCATCAATAAGAGCAAATGTTTCCAACGTAAAAAAAAAAATCACAACGGATGTAATTCATTTTTTCCATGAACAGGAGTACATTCTTCTCTCATCTGACCGGGGTTGAATATCTCATCACAGTCTGTGCTATCTCAGCCCCGGTCACAAGCTGTCCTCTTCACACATGCTGGCACAGTGACATTTAGAACCTAAATGTCTGAACGACACCGTTCACTGGCAGCAAACTGTATATGAGGCATGGTGCAATTCATTAAGTGAAACCTATAAAAGGTGAAGGAGAAGATGGATTGCAAAAAAAATAAAAAGATACATCAGAAACCTGTCTTGTGCTAAGGTAATAGAGAAGTAAAGAAATACATTAATAGTCGTAAACGACACGGATGAGATAAATACACAAGATGGAGCGCCATGTTATGTCTTCAAGTAGCCAAGAAGAAATTAGAAAACAAAAAAACACAGACTTTGAATTATGGTAAGAAATTTGCTCTGTTTTTTGGTGATCAGGGGTTTATTCAGAGCTCTGCCACCTCGAGTTGCCCATAGGTTAGAGCAACATAAATAGCAAGTGCCACTATATGTATTTCTGTTGCTTATATAGTGCTAACATATTCCGCAGCGATGTACAGAGAAGTTCGTCTTCCACATTAGTCCCTGTTCCCAATGGGCTCACAATCTAACTTCACTAGGGGACACACACTACGGTTGTTTCCTCAGAAACCAATTAGTATGCTTTTGGAGTGTGGGCAGAAACAAGAGAACCTGGAAGAAACCCACGCAAACACGGGGAGACATGCAAACTCCATACATGTATGCACGGGTCGAACTTACAAACGCCATGCAGATGTATCCCTCGGTTTGATTCGAACCAAGAACCAGTGCACCCAAAAACCAATCAAGCAAAATCTGCATGCCAAGTGTCCAAACAGCAGTTTATGACCACAGATGGGGTATTGCCGTACTCGGGAGAAATAGCTTTACAATTGTTGGGGTGCTTCTTCTTTATTCCTTGTGAAAATGAAAGAAATGCAAAATTTTAGTGGAAAAATTTTTTAGATTTTCATTTTCACTGCCTATTTTCAATAAATTCAGCAAAAAAACAGTGGGGTCAAAATGCTCACTATACTGCTAGATAAATTCCTTGAGGGGTGTAGTTTTCCAAATGGGGTGCCTTTTGCGGGGCTTGCACTGTTTTGGCCCATCGGGGGCTTTGCAAATGTGACATGGCGCCGCAAACCATTCCAACAAAACATGAGCTCCAAAAATCAAATGGTGCTCCTTCCTTTTAAGCCCTGCCGTGTGTCAAAACAGCAGTTTATTACCACATATGGGGTATTACTGTGCCCAGAAAAGTTTGCTTTACAAACATTGGTGTTCTTTTTCCCCTTTATCTATTGTGAAAGTGAAAAAATCTGAGCTAAAACGAAATTTTATTAGAAAAAAATTTAGATTTTCAATTTCACGGCCTAATTCCAATAAATTCTGCAAAAAAAACATTGGGGTCAAAATGCTAACTATACCCTAGAAAAATTCCTTGAGGGGTGTAGTTTCCAAAATGGGGTCATTTTGGGGGTTTACATTTGTTTTCCATCCAGGGTGTTGCAAACATGACATGGCGCTGAAAACCATTCCAGCAAAATCTTTTCTCCAAAATCCAAATGGCGCTCCTTCGCCTTCTGAGCCCTGCTGTGGGTCCAAACAGCCATTTATTACCACATATGGGGTATTTCCGTAATTGGGAGAAATTGCTTTACAAATGTTGGGGTGTTTTTCTCCTTTACTACTTGTAAAAATGTAAGATTTTCATTTTACAGACTAATTCCAAGCAAAAAAACTGTGGGGTCAAAATTATAACTATACCCCGAAATACATTTCTTGAAGGGTGTAGTTTCCAAAATGGGGTATTTTTTTGGGGGGGAGGGGGGGGTTCCACTGTTATGGCACCACAAGACCTCTTCAAACATAACATGTTGCCTTAAATATATTCTAAAAAATAAAAGGCCCAAAATCCACTAGGTGCTCCTTTGCTTCTTAGGCCTGTGTTTCAGTTCATTAGGGCACGAGGGAGGGCCACATGTGGGATATTCCTAAAAACTGCAGAATCTGGGCAATAAATATAGAGTTGCGTTTCCGTGGTAAAATCTTCTGTGCTACAGAAAAAAATTATAAAAAATTAATTTTGACCAAAAAAATTACAATTTTAAATTTCACCTCCACTTTTCTTTAATTCCTGTGAAATGCCTAACGGGTTAAGAAGCTTTATGAATGCTGTTTTGAATACTTTGAGGGGTGCAGTTTTTAAAATGGGGTGATTTATGGGGACTTTCTAATATATAAGGCCCTCAAGGACACCAGATCTAAACTGGTCTCCGAAAAAATAGCCTTTTGAAATTTTCTTGAAAATGTGAGAAATTGCTGGTAAAGTTATAAGCCTTGTAACGTCCTAAAAAAATAAAAGCACGATGCCAACATAAAGTAAACATATTGTATGGTAAATGTTTACTAGTAACTATTCTGTGTGGTATTATTATCTGTCTTAAAAGCAAATACATTTACATTTAGAAAATGCTAATTTTTGCACATTTCTCAGCATTTTAGTGTTTTTCATAAATAAACACTGTATGTATCGACCAAATTTTACCACTAACATAAAGTACAATGTGTCACGAGAAAACAATTTATGTTATAGTGACATGTCAAAAGTTTTGTTCGGTGGAGGTCCGAGCATTGAGATCCCCACCGATTTCTAAAACAAAGTGGCAGAAGCGGTCGGGTGAGCGATGAGCAGCTTCATTTCTGATCGGCTTTGCTTGGAAAGCCCAGTAATTGGTGTCCGGGCTCAATATAAAGTCTATGACATGTCAGTCATTTTTTTAAAGTTCAGTTATCCTTTAAATTTAGTTTAAAAAAAAAGAGGCTTTCAAATTGTTATAATTGAATTGTGAAATGATAAAAAAATGTCTGGACTATGATTTTCTATTATAAAGCTATGGGAAAAACATGTCAATTGTATGCACTAATATTATCCTAGTAACTCATTTCAACAGTACTCATGCACTTTAAACAACCTATAGTGGTTGTCATTATCAATAGGTCATCTGATATGTACTGTACGTCACTGATATAGTACCAGAGGAAGTTTAAGTGATACAGCTGGTGTGATTCAGTGGGGAAGAACATTCTGTACAATGCTACATATTTGACAGGTCCCTTAATAGTACAATGTTCATGAGGTATTCTGTGTGTTGTGTGGGTGCTTTATCTATGGCAAAGTACTGGACTAAAATACATAATGAGCATCTGCTAATTGTAAAATCTTTTGTAGTAGTAATTTTTTTTTATTTAATGTGAAGTTGCTCAGAAATATTGTTTCATTGTAATGAAGACTCATAAAGAGTCAAATTCCTGCCATATTTCATCATCAGGTAGCCAAAATAGGAAATACTCTGGGCAGTGGTGGGACAAAGTTTTGGCTATCATGGTATAACTTGTAAAAGTGTTCCCCTGCTACCATGAATGAACTTACCCACGCAGGACCCACTTTCAGCAGAACCGTCAGTACAGCTGAACTGATGGAACCAGATGAGATAGAACGATACAGCTTCTATGTATACAGCAAGATACTTAAAAGGTAAAACATTTTTAAAATAAAAGTGATTTTGAAAGTTGCTTAAAAACAATAAATACATTCATTTAATAAAGAAAACAATTGCTTACAAAGGTGTACAGAGCTTTTAAAGATTTTCTGAGCAGAAGGAGTAGACAATGTACTTTTGTGCTATAAAAATGAATATATATCTTGTTGTTAATTTCATTTTTGAGTATCCAAAACACTTGTGGCAGATGTCCAACAAAAAGACAATAGAATCCAAGGCTTCTTTAATCATTCCCTCCACCTTACGCATTTCTTCATTCTGTGGAGTAGACAAGAGAATCGATACATGGTTTGTGCTCTTGCTTACAATAAGAATGAAACGCTATTCATGTATTTAACATCCGATTCCTGAATTAAGACTTCTAATATTCCTGGCCCACCGCCATCAGAAATTCCATTGATGTCTATGATGTGAGAATGTTTGCTGGCAGTATTGGATTTATATCTCAGGAGTCTATAGGCACAGATTGTCTGGCGCCTAAGACCACACCTATCAAGTAAGTCGCACCTTAAGTCATGTATGGCTGTAAAACGTTTGTCAGTTCTTACACGATAAAACAGTGGTGTACCTTTCATAACATCTAGCGCCCTCTGCAGCCTGGCCCTTGTCCCTTTCTGGGAGTCCTCGTCTCAGTCCCACAGCATTGTGTGTGCTTTATTAACATATAATACCCGTGTACATTTTCCCTTCAGTAGGTGCCCTTTCCCCTAGTCAGCCTTTGGGCATATAGGTAAATCTCTCGCTGGTTGCCAGTGGTCTTATGTAATGTTCATGGAATAGGGCCTCATATGAAAGGCAGAGCCGTGTGCATTGAGCCTATACATTGGCACGTGGTTTCTCTTTGGTTCCGTACTACAAAGCTGTAGGAATTCCATGTGCTTCCATAGGGCATCGTATTATGAAGATATTCTACTCTAGAACCATTGCTTATAGTTGACAATACCTTTTTAATATGACATCTGGTGGAGCTTGCCACCGTTTTTTTTCTGCTGGGTCATACGGAATAGGGAAAGTGTCAAAATGGGGTTCCTTGGGCTCACCAGTGGCTCACCCGCCATCTGTAAGGAACTTATACTCATTCACTTTTAATTGCATCATACTCTTTGTTGAGGACATATCATCAATAAACTGCAATAAGCTATTTTTTAATCAACCCATAAAAAAATAGACCACAGTGACAAGTGATTGGCTTCAAAGTCGGCTCCATATTGGATTGTCTTCTTCGAAATGCTTTGGGCCAATTTTTGGGTCAGAGCCTGAGCCCACCTGACGATCTTCTGGTACTCTGTTGGGCCAGTCGGATCCTTTCTACGGGTGCTGTATTATGGCGCCATACAATTCCTAAGTTGTATGGAGTTCTGTAGTCATGTGTATGAACCCTAATGCGAGTATTTTTATTGCATAGTTAATAAGAAGAAAAACAAACAGAAAACGCTACCATTTTTGTATGTTGAAAACAAAATAGTCATAATTGAATCTGTTCTATGCAGTATATTTATGTGACAGTTTTAAATAAGCAGCATTGGCGCAGTCCTTGGGGTGATGAAGTAGATTTCTTTGTGTTTGCTGTTCCACATGCATAAAAATGCATTATGTTTAATTCTTTTGTTTTTAATGTTCAAAGAAGCTTCATTTTCTGCTGCCAGACACTTTTAATGGTATTATGTCCTGTTTTTGTTTGAATCGCTGTCATTATTGTTTTCTTCATCATTGATTTGGGTATTTTTAATCTCACATAGTTACATGTTTACAAAATTGTTATGGAAAAACTAAAGTTTTTCATTATCTCCATATTGATTTAGGAGAAAGCTAACAATTGCTAAGAAGAAAAAATAAGTTGAAGCCGCCACAAATATGTCAAATGTTGGGAAACAGATATTTTCAAAAGATAATTGTTTTATGGGCATATAAAAAAACCTTTACATACTGTATATATTTATGGTTTTGTTATGCGCCTATACATAATTACTTTTTTCATGTATTTGTATTTATATGTATATTATGATCAATTTAGGGATCTAGAATAGCACTGGAGTACCAGAGGATCCTTTGTTGGGTCCAGTCTGTGATGCAATAATGGGCCCCAAAGGTCCAGCAGAAGACAACCTCATTTAAAGGTAACTTTGGAGCCAATCACTTGCCACTAGGGTCTATCTCTTATGGGTTGATCATAAATAACCTATTAGATCTTATTTAAAGGGTAACTAAAATTTTATAAGACTGTTGACATATCACAGCGACATGTCAGAAGTTTCGATCGGTGGGTGTCCGAGCACTGAGACTCCTACCTATTGCTAAAACAAAATGGCAAAAGCGCTTGGGTGATCGCTGGGCCACTTAGTTTCTGATCAGCTTTCCTCGGAAAGCAGAGCGAGCGGTGTATGGACTCATATACTTCAATTGAGCCCGTACACCTCAGAGATATATCACCAATTTGTACACATGCAGCACAAATAGATTATCTCAATAAATGATAGTATAGATGTATATACCAGCAAATAGAATTAAATAATAATTGTATACCATTTAGAGATAGCCATATATATAAACCAAGTATAGTTTGGTGCTTTGACCAAAAAACATACAGAAAAACCTATAGAAAAAGTGGTCAAATATTAACCCAGACGTAATAGGTACTAGAAATTCATTTTATTAACAGACAGATACAAATACAATTAAAAATTGAGTCATGCAATGTTTAAAAGGCGTCAACCTATGCAGGATATATTTGTACGAGCAACGAGTAAACTGGGCTTTGAAACAAAAAATGTGTAACCAGCCCTAGAGAGATTAGATCGCATGTCTAGATAAATGCAGGTACATACCCGGGTTCATAATCCCACATAGAGGAGACGCCAGACCCGACGCGCGTTTCGAAGGCCACACCCGGACGAAGGCATCTGCCGAAACGCGCGTCGGGTACACATTTTTTGTTTCGAAGCCCGGTTTACTCGTTGCTCGTGTCCTGCATGCATGTACGCTACATTTGTACACATAATAAATGTTCTATATATAGGAAAGCACCTTATATTGCACATAGCACTTTATTACTGCACTGTCTAATCATTGCATGTCAGGCATAGTGAGCACACATTTGATAAGTTTCTATTTCATATGTCTTTAATACATTTGTTCATACATTATTAGTACTACAAATATATCCTGCATAGGTTGACGCCTTTTAAACATTGCATGACTCAATTTTTAATTGTATTTGTATCTGTCTGTTAATAAAATGAATTTCTAGTACCTATTACGTCTGGGTTAATATTTGACCACTTTTTCTACAGGTTTTTCTACACCGCAGAGATATCAGAGCATGATGAAAATTTTCAAATCACAGCTTGCTGATTCTGTTCTGGATGTTCCCAGCAGATTTAACCCTTTTCAATGTAGAGGGGGTCATATCCGCAGTGAATCCGCAGCTAATCCGCACAAAACACAGCAGATTCACTTAGGATTTTCTACAGAATCATGCATGGGTGACCTAAGAGTTTGCCGTTAAATATGGAATTGTTGAAAGTTTAATTTGTGTCATATTTGTATTCTAAGGAGATACCGCAGTGTGTACTTTTGATATACAGTTGTATTGAAAATAATATCTTTTCAATTCACATCTGAGAGTTTGCTACAATTGTGTCCAGCCTAGGAAAATTGAATTGAGCTGAATACATCAGCATTCTAGCAGGGGCCGTAGATATAAGGGGTACAGAGGGAGCAGTTGCACCCATGCGCTAGTGTCTGAGGGGGCCCAAAGGCCTCTCTGCCACATAAGGGTATGTTCACACGGCGGGGGTCCGTAACGGCTGAAATTACGGGGATGTTTCAGCCTGAAAACATCCCCGTAAATTCAGCCGTACCTGCATGTGCAGGCGCTTGAACGCCGCGTCAATTACGGCCGTAATTAGCGCTGCTATTCATTGGAGTCAATGAATAGCGGCTCCAAATACGGCCAAAGAAGTGACAGGTCACTTCTTCTACGCGGGCGTCTATTTACGCGCCGTCATTTGACAGCGGCGCGTAAATATACGCCTCGTGTGAACAGACAAACGTCTGCCCATTGCTTTCAATGGGCAGATGTTTGTCAGCGCTCTTGAGGCGCTATTTTCAGACGTAATTCGGGGCAAAAACGCCCGAATTACGTCCGTAAATAGGCCGTGTGAACATACCCTAAGACAACCACAGTATTATAAATGGCACATGGTAACTGGCGGGTCCTGTTACAGATTTTGCATTGGGGCCCAGGAGCTTCAGGTTATGCCTCTGCCGTCTACAGTGTTTCAGTGCAGGTAAAATGTATCAATTTGGAATTCAGGCAGTTTAGCTCTCACAGAGGATTGACTAAACTGGATAAAATTGTAGCAAACACTCAGCTGTGAAAAGCAGTTTCAACCTGTAAACGAGAGCGTCCAAATTCACTGACAGCAGGTATATATCTTGAAAATTGTGATGAATTGATAAAGTATATAAGAAAGTTGTAAAACCTTTCATTAAAGAATGATTAAAGGGGTTGTCCGGGATTCGAAAAACATGCTTTCTTCCAAAAACAGTGCCCCATCTGTCAATAGGTTGCGAGTGGTATTGCAGCTCAGCCCCAATTACTTCAATAAAGCTGAGCTGCATTACCAGACACAACCCATGGACAGGTGTGGCGCTGTTTTTTGAAGCAGCCACTTTTTTTTTTTCAATCCTGTACAACCTCTTTAAGGTTTATTTATATAAAACCAGAAAATCCCGTTAAGTGCCCTCAGAGTTGACAAAATATATATTTTTCCGTCGGACTTGGTTCATTTGGATATGATCACAGATTCAGAACTGTTACATGGTGAAAAATAACAGACAGTTATAGTTTCAAGCCCAAAATGAATAATGTTGGCTTGGTCCCCACAGCCCCAGGACGCCAATCGATCTATGATGCATAACTCACATTCCCAAATTAGACATGTTCATTTGATTTACTCCTGATGTATTGGCCTCTCCGATAGTACATATGTTCCAGACACAGCTCATTGCTTTCATGGTTGAAACTCAAAGAGGAAAGCAATAGGTTTTCTCTCATGATTATGTTGTTTACATCCTTTTCAGCACTGCTAAAAGATTAAGAACAGTAGTTCCTTGTCAAGTGTAATGTTCTCAGGCCTAAGGCCTTTTGTAACTAAATTCTTCTTTTTTTTATCCAATACCTATTGGTAGAAGTGCAACCATTTCTTTTAAGTCATTTACATAGTACAAAATTGAATCTGATTTCAATGAAATATAATATTTAGCTGTCATCTAAATGTAGTCCCTCGATCAGTACTGTGATCGTAGAGAGCTGAAGTATTTATAAATAGGGACCAGGCATGTAGTTAAGGCTTTGTTCACATCTTCGTTGTGCATTTCCATTCTTTTGATTTGTCAGAGGAACAGAAAAACGGATATAAACGTTTCCGTCATACTACCCATTACTTTAATGGACTTTTTTCCATCCAAAATTACGGAAACTTGACGAAAAGGAGCGTTCTATTTTTTTTTCGAAGTCAACTGATAACGGATACAAAGAGATATGCCTTCCGTTTGTATATGTTATGCATTACGTTTAATTGATCCTTTTTTTTATGCAGATGCGCAGAATAAAAATTACATAGACTTATTAAAAAACGGATTTGTTAAAAACGAAGCATTAGGCGTTTTTAGATCAGAATAAGGACAAAATTAATGGGATTTTTAATTGCATCCGTTACCATCCTTTTGCAGCCATTATGTAAGGCTGGGTTCACACCTGCGTTGGTGTGTTCAGTTTTTCTGCTCCGTCAGAGGAGCAGAACAAGGACATAACGGAACCAATGGTTCCGTTGCACAACAGATACCGCCTGTTGCCTACAGAACCTATGGACTTTAATAGGTTCCGGCGGCTTTCCATAGGGGTGTCCATGATTTTACCGGACACAATAGTGCAGCATGCTGCGCTATGATCTCCGGTAAACTCCAGCAATCCCTGACAGATCTGCGACCAGGGCCCCTAACGGAGCCTCCGATGCAGATGTGATCATAGCATAAGTCATCCGTTTCTTAACGGAGATAAAAGATCAGAGTACAGGACTTTTTCTGTATTCAAAAAGACAGATGTCTAACGGATGTTTTTTTTTTTTTTTTATTATTATTACTGGTGTCAATGTAAAATGGATAGAAATGGATTGTAATCCGTTTGTATCCGTTATTTTGATTTCAATGGGACTTTTAAAGGATCAGGTTTTATCATTATTCTGATCTAAAATGGATCAGAGTAACGGATTATACAACACAAGTGTAAACTCAGCCAACTTCATAACTGATGCCAAACGGAAACAAATGAGAAGTAAAGTGTTCTTTTTTTTTTTACGGCTTCTGCAAACGGATCAGTCACAAAAAGGAATGTGTTACCTTCTATTGCTTTCAGTCAGGCATCAGTAAAGCTATGTTCACACGCTGGACTAAAAACGGCTGTAAAATACGGAGCTGTTTTCAAGGGAAAAGCCTCTGACTTTCAGCCATTTTTTATGCATCAAGCGTTTTTTCATGCGTTTTTTTACGGCCGTTTTTGGAGCTGTTTTTCTATTGAGACAATGAAAAACGGCTCCAAAAACGGCTCAAGAAGTGACATGCACTTCTTTTTTACAGGGCGTTTTTTTACGTGCCGTTTTTACAGACGGTTGTGTAAAAAACTGCCCCCGTGGGAACGAAACGCTGTTTTTCCCATTGAAATCAATGGGCAGATGGTTGGAGGCGTTCAGCCCCCATATTTTCAGCCATAAACGCCCCAAAAAATGGCTGAAAAGAAGCCGTGTGAACATACCCTAATTGTGTCATTTTTCTTTTTAATTTGAGCGGATTCTCTAAAACGAAAGGCATGACCCAGATGTGAACGAAGCCTAAGTCTGTCTGTTTCGATCTTCATACAAGTGCATCCAAGTGGTCGCCTTTCATTTATTACTATGGTATTGCTTAAATACTGCATGGTCATTTCCACAAAATTGTCTTTGTTACCTACAGTATGTGTCACTCACCTTTCCCAGATCCAGCGAATATTCTCCTCTGGCAACTGTGCCTCCCCTGCCTCCTGCTGCAGGCTGCGTCAGGTTGCAAGAGCAATCGGAACTCTCGCTCACCTTTCCCCATCCTGCAATGATCTATGGATCCTGTACTATTGTATTAAGATACTTCAATTATGTTTGTTACTTGTGTATGTTCCTGACTCTGAACTCTGCTCATGTCTAGCTCGTTCAGATTGGTTTATCTCCGTTATTATCTCATTCTCTGGTTGTTTCACCCTGACCACTTAAACGGTGATGACCCCTGCTTCGTGTTCCTGACATTGATTGAAGAGCATTTGTCGCCAATTGGTGACTACACTGGGGTCCGCGACCTGGGAATCGGACTTTGAAAGTCTATACCTTCTTGTGGGGGTTAAGGGTGAAGAACGGGGTGATTCCTTAGATTAGAGTTTAGCCAGGGATAAACCGGTTGGGCCCCCCGCATCCACTTCTCCAGTCTGAATCATTAAACTATGTTAACAATGACAAAAAATGATCTGTGACAGCCCTAATAACACTATATTGTCATGCTACATATGGATTTAATACTGTATTGAGTTCAATGGAAACTGTATAGCTCTGTATGCAGTAAGCTCCCTCTAGTGGTAGCTAGAGTTTTACAATTTAATGTTATGGTTCTGTTAAGGGAAGAAGGGGGCTTAAAGGTCTGCTACTGAACAACTGGAGCTCCAAACCCCTTTTAACCCGAGTTTACTCTGATCCAGGTCCCTGCTTACCTTTAAATTGGAGGCTTCTCCGTTGGAACATCTTTATCCAAAAATCTCCTGGAGGGATATCTTAGACCGGGCCCGGTCCAGAGAGTTTGGAGGAGTTAAATTGTTTACCTTCTAAATATCTACGGTCCAGATAACAGTGGAAAAAGAAAAAAGCACTGTTCGGGCGTAACAGAGGAAACGTACCTCGCGACTCCAAGATACTTTCTATAATCTTACTGCACCATATACCTGTGCTTGGTCCAAAAGGCCCTTTGGTTCTGTGCAATAGTCAATTCTATACTAAGATTTTAACAAATGCAAAATCGAAACACGAGTGTGAAAAGAAATCTAACACTTGTTACTATAACTCTATATAGAGTCGGGACTTATTGCTTGTTCGACCTATGATCCGAAGAAATTACCTTGAAAGTTTGTGAGGGGGGTTATGATCTTTTGGTACTAAAGTTAATTAATTTAATTTTATTATACTTTTTGTTTTGTACCAGTCCCTTGTCATTAATTACATATAAATGCATATCTTTATGTATACAATTCAAGATAATTCTGATTGATGTATCATTGTATGTATTTATTTTTCTAGAACCTGGCCAGGTAATTTGTATTGCCTCTTATTGTAAACTATTAGTAAAAGTTTTACGAGGATTTTTTTTAATGATAAAAATCCCCTTTTTTATATACATATAAATGTAATCTATTTAGAAAAATTTAAAATAAAATATAAAAAAAACAACAAATAAAATATTTTTCTATACCTAAAGAGTGCCTTGAATATTTCCGGACCTTATCTTTTTCTTTTCTTGTTTTTGATATTGTTATGTTTCTGGAAATTGCACCGTGCAATATGTATTGCACTTTTTAGGAAAATCTCATTGGATAAAATTCTCTCCTATATTCTTCCCTTTTAAACTATGTTTGCTTTACTGGTTTCCAACTGACATTATAAGAGCCTGTGCACAATTAGAAATATCCTTTTTATGTTTTGGACACTCCCATCCATAATAGGTAAATTTTTATTTTATTTTATATTAGCAATATCATATATAAATATATACCAGGCAGGTACGTAACTATTGGGGTGTATAGGTTGGGGTTGCACTCAGGACCTGGAGTCTCAAGGGGCCCAAAGCAACTTCTGTTCCATATGAGGAATCCAATACTATAAAGGATGTGTCATAGTTGGGTCCTTATTACAGATTTTACAGTGGGGTCCAGGAGCATTAAGTTAACCCGCTGATACCAGATGGAAATTAATGTACACTGATCTTGTGTTACATAAAGATGTTGCATTATCAGGTAGTTCAGTGTTATATTATTGGGACGCCACCTACTGCATTGCACAGAAAGGTAATAGGATACTCCTCAGATGACGGTGCTTGCCAAGAATAAACATGTCACCTGCTATTTTCGTATTTATTATTGTGACTGGTCCAAGTCATCTAAGTGGCCAATGATATATGCCTAGGCTTCTGACTCGTTTTCATTATCAATATTTCAGTTCTGTGGAATAACATTTTTACATAATACAAAATCCAGTCTTGAAGTTTACTTTGAAGAACTATTAAAGTAGTTATTAAAGTTAAAGACTTGTGAAAATACTTAAACTCTCTTCTTCATTAATTCCTCAGAAGGTAAATCAGCTTTATTCACTGCCAATATTGAATCTGACAAATCGATTTTAAAATCTCTTCTGCCAATATTTTTGATTGTTGTAGAATCAATCGTCGCAATGCACATCAATTTCATTATGCAATTTGTGTTAATGTTTATAAAGCAATGTGTGATTTTTATAGGTTTTGGGGTTGTTGCTCTCTCAAACTGGCCTTTTTTATTTCCTGATGGTTTAGAGATTTTAGGGTGCGTTCACATATATCTGTTGCATCAGCATCAGTTTTTTTGTCTCTCAAGTGATTACAACTGATGCAAAAACTGATGCAAAAATGTATCAGTTGCCATCAGGCTTTTTCACAATTTTTACTATAAAACCATCAGTTGTTATCAGTTATCGTTAGTTCTCATCAGTTTTTACCATCTGTTTTTAACATCAGTTTTTATCACAATGGTCAACCAAAAAGGTCGTCTAGGATCTGAAAATATGACAAGCCCTAACTTCAGAGAGCAGCTAGTTTTTGGCGCCTGTAAAGCTGCCCAATCCCACCCCGCATATCCTGCCCACACCATGTCGGGATTATTGTTGCATTCACATCTCGGTCCATTTTTGATGGCCGTTTTGCATCTGTTTTGTATCCGTTCCATGTTCGTGTTTCCGTTTCTGATGAATTTTTAAAAACTTATGATTTTCATGTGCATATTATGAAACAGTGCTCTCTGTAGATAATGCCGCAGTGCCCTCTGTATATAGTGGCACACACCCCGTGTAGAAAATGCCACAGTGCCCTCTGTAGATAGTGCCACACTGTTCTCTGTATATAGTGCTACCGCCTGTAGATAATGCCGCACTGCCCTCTTTAGATAGTGCCACACACCCCCTTGTACATCCTGCCACACACCCCCTGTAGATAATGCTGCAGTGCCCTCTGTATATATTGGCACACACCTCCCCCATAGATAATGCCACAGTACCCCCTGCAGATAATGTCACACAGCCCCTGTAGATAGCACCCCTTGTACATAGAGCCACCCAGCACCCCCTGTACATAGCAACACACAGCACCCTCTGTACATATCGCAACACAATGCCCCCAGTACATAGCGCCACACAGCACCCCCCTGTACATTGAGCCACTTTTAGTGTACATAGAGCTATCCCCGTTCCCCTGTAGATAGCGCCACTGTAGCTCCCTCTAGCAGTGGAATTCCCAGCCAGAAAATTGCTGACGATGTGGCCAGAGATTCCCTCCAGGAGGAGCCCCTAATGCCAGAGTCCATATAAGGACAGTGATGTCAGCGATTACCTCTAGAAGCAGAATTTCTGGCCAGAGTGTTGCTGACGTTCTGCTGGCTGGGGATTCCGCTCCAGGAGAAGCCCCTGATGTCATGATCCATATATGGACTGTGGCATCAGGGACTCCTCTTGGAGGGAAGCCCGACCACAGCGTCGGCAATACTCTGGCCAGGTATTCCGCGGCTAGAGGGAACTACAGTGGCGCTATCTACAGGGGAAGGGGGGTAGCGCTATATACATTATCTCTAGAAAACTCCTCAACTTTCAGTCTTTTTCGATCTAACAACCTTTTAGGATAACCACAATGTTTAATTTTTTTGCCATATCATTTAATCCATTATCAAGTATTAAAGGGTTTTGCATGATTCTTTTTAACATCAACATTTTGCTGAAATCATTTGCTGATGGAGCTGGGGTGACAACTTTCAAACTGCAATAAATTATTGTGGTCCATTGGTTTGTTGTACAAATAAGTACATAATTTCTTATCCTTTCTAAAAACTCTTGTATCAAGGAACTGTAAAGAATGAACAGATGATTCCATAGTAAATTTAATGTCACTGTCTACTCCATTGAGAAAAAGAAAATAACTGTTCTAATTCGGTTTGAGTGGCTGTCCAGAAAACGAAAATGTCGTCTATGTATCTCCACTCCCTCAATATGTTAGTGAAGTGGGGAGACACATAGACAACATTTTCCTCAAGGGCTGCCTTGAACATATTCACATATGTGGGTGCCACATTTGAACCCATAGCAGTTCCACTTTTCTGGACATAAAAATTGTCACAATGTAGGAAATATTTTTCAGAAACAATAAATTTCAATAGCCCCTTCAGAAATTCAACACATTCATTTGTATAATGTGAACTACGTAGAGCATTAAGGCCTGTATATAACCCTCTAATATGATTAATCGATGTATATAGACTGCATACATCAAATGATGCAAGTATGCCGTCACAAACCAACTCTATCTCATTTAATTTAACCAAAAAGTCTGTGGTATCCTGAATATATGATTTTGCAGATGTCGCAGAATGTCTTAATACTTTGTCTAAAAAAACAGCTATGGAGGAAAAGATAGATCCACAGCCCGACACAATCGGTCTACCGGGAGAATTTACCATAGACCTGTGAATCCTAGGTAGACAGTATAGAACCGTGACCACCGGATATTGAACTGTCAAAAAATCTCTGAGATCCTTATCAATAATGCCAGCGCAAAACGCATCCTTCAGCAACTTATCAATTTTACCTTTAATTCTAAACTAACGGTCATTAGGCAATATTTCATATACATTTTTATCATCCAATTTTCTGGCCAATTCAGCCATGTATCGCGATGTGTCCATGATCACCATGGCACCACCTTTATCAGTGGGCTTGATGGTCAGGGACACATCACAAGACTGGCCATCAATTGCCTTTATTTCATCTCTGGTCTGCTGTTTTACAACATTTATAAAGGCATCAATAGCTGGTTCATTGATCACTGGTTGGCTAGTGATTTTCTTATATAACCACATGTCTTTAAGAGTAAATTTTTCATAATTAGACTCTACATTTTTATCAGCAATAAAAACTTTAACCTCTTCAGGACAAAGCCATTTTTTTATTTGTTATTTTTGTTTTTCACTACCCGCATTCCAAGAGCCATAAGTTTTTTATTTTTTGCGTCAATAGAGTGGTGTGAGGGCTTATGTTTTACAGGAGGAGTTGTAGTTTCTTTTGGTACCATTTAAAGTTCCATATAATGTACTGGGAAACTGAAAAAAAAATATTTGCGGGCTGAAGTTGTAAAAAACTGTGATTCCTCAATGTTTTTTGGTTTTCATTTTTACGCCTCTCACCGTGTGATTTAAATGACAATTTATTTTTATTCTGTGGCTCAATACGATTACGGTGATACCAAACTTATATAGTTTTTTTTATATTTTACAACTTTTATTGATAAAAAACTCTTAGTTAAAAAAATAATGTTTTGTGTTGCCACATTCTGAGAGCCATAACTTTTTATTTTTTCACCGATTGAGCGGTGTGAGGGTTTATTTTTTTGCGTGACAAGCTGTAGTTTTTATCGGTACCATTCTTTGGTACGTAGACTTTTTGATCACTTTTTATTACATTTTTTTTTAGAGCTAAGTTGACCAAAAAAACTGCGATTTTGTCGTTTTACATTTTTTTTTTTTTACGGTGTTCACTGTGCGCGTTAAATAATGCTATATTGTAATAGTTCAGACTTTTACGGATGCAGAAATACCAATTTTGTTTACTTTTTTAATTTTTTACATTACTTTAGGGGGAAAATGGGAAAAGGTTTTTTTTTTAACTTTTAATATTTTTGATTTATTTTTTCACTTTTTTTCACACACTTTATTAGCCCCCCTAGGGGACTTGAACCAGCGATTGTTAAATTGCTGGTACAATATACTGCAAACAATATTAACGTATTGCAGTATATAGTTATTTTTACAGGCATCTGTTAAGCCCTGCCTCAGGCAGTGTGAAGGCAGGCCTGGGGACCTTCATTAAGCCACTGGGCTGCCATAACAATCATCGTCTCCCCCCAAACTCACTGCGGGGGGGGGGGGGGTGATGAGCTGTTGGAGGATGCTGCCCCCCCCCCGCGCTTTTCAATGCCTCAGATACAGCGGTCGCAGCATTTGAGGGGTTAAACAGCCAGGAACAGCGCGACCGCTGTTCCCCGCTGTTAGTCCCGGGTGTCCAAACATCAACACCCACACCGAATGTAATGGCACATCCGGGTGCGCGAAGGGGTTAAACTTAATCTTACTAAATAAATCATATAAGTCCAATTCAAGTTGGAACCAATCCATGCTAGGGGTAGGACTAAAGGTACTTTTTACTATTTTTTTTTATATGAAATGTTCTTAATGAGATTTGTAATTGTGAAACATATGTATATTTGATCACATTGTTACACTGTTAGGACCCATGCACACGAATGTGCTTTTGCGTCCGCAATTGCCCCGAAAATCCACGGGAGAATTGTGGCCCTATTCATTCCTATGGGGCCATGCACACGACCGTGGTTTCCACGGTCCGTGCATGGCGCAGGAGCCCGGACCGCAGAAAGAACGGGCATGTATTAGTCCAGGCTCATAGGAAATAGTGGACGCGGCCATGTGCACGGCGACACTCCGCCCCCGGCCGACCCGAAAATCACGGCCGTGCACTTGGCTAAGTTCTTGTGCATGAGGCCTAATGCTTGAGAAAGGCTCACACTGATTTGAAACGTTGCATGCGGAATTAAACAGGATCACCATTTCATTTAGTTGTGCTGCCTCATTTTCTATTTCTATTTACATTGAAGGGTCATTGGAGGCATATGGAAAATTATTTCAAACTTTTCATTGTTGATTATGTACCGCGTCATAGACGTGGAGGTGATAGAATCTCAAAATGAAAACATATAGAATTAGAACGGATCTTCAAGTTAGATACTCTATCTCCCCGAGATCTAAATGTGGATTTAAAAATTTCCCCCAGTTTCTCAAGATGAGTCACACTGTGGCTTTGATGTGACTACCTGCCCTTTACCTGCTGGATTTTGCTTATGGAACCTCCTCTGGGCTTGAAAATAGTAACAGTGTATATAAAAACATTTCTTTGTAAAATCTTTTTGAAAAATTTAATCTATAGCTAGTTTTAGCATTTTTTCTAAAAATGTCTTTCTTCTCTCTTTAGAGAATTACCATATTTTTCGGACTATAAGACGCACCTGACTATAAGACGCACCCAGGTTTTAGACAACAAAATATTGGGAAAAAATTCATTTTTACTACTTTTACAAAACAAAAACCATTTGTTAAAAAAAAAAAATTTGTTCTGTTTCACCACATTCTGAGAGGCATTTTTTGGTATATACGATTTTTTTTTTTAGCACTTTTTATTTCATTCCTTTTTTTATCTTGTGCTTGGGGAAAAGTGGGAAAAGGTTTTTTTTGTTTTTTTTTACTTTTAATATTTTTTACACTACTGAAAATATATCTAACTTTTTTTTTTACACATTCTATTACTTCCCCTAGGGGACTTGTACCAACGATCGTTAGATCGCTTGTACAATATACTGCAATACAAGGATGAGTTACAGAAACAGCCTAACTCGCTGACCTACGCTGTTTCCGTAACTCCCATAGTAGTGAATGGCAGTTACAGAAGCAGCGTAGCATGCTACGCTGTTTCCGTAACTACTATTCAGTTCTATGGGAGTTACGCAAACAGCGTAGGTCAGCGAGTTAGCGTAGCTCAGCGAGCACTCGGCTGGTTCCGTAACTTCCGACCACCTAACCAGGAAGTGACAGCGGAGTGAGTAAGAGAGAACAGGATGTAGGGAACCCTGTTCTAGAGATAGGTGCGGGTCCCAGAGGTGGGACCCCCATCTATCTGACATTTATGACATATCCTGTGGCTATTGACCGCGGCATTTTACTAGTTAAACGGCCAGGAACAGCGCCATCGCTGTTCCTGGCCATTAGAACAGCGTGTCAGCTATAAAACACAGCTGACACCTACAGTGTATGGACTGGGCTTAGCGTGTGAGCCCGCTCCGCTCCAAACATCATCCCCTCCCCGCTCCATGATGTGCCGGCACATCATGGGTCGGGAAGGGGATAAGTAAGAAGCTGTCAGGAAGCCCGGCACTGCCGGGTCCCTTGACTGCAGACTATAAGACGCAGGAACTTTTTAGCAAAATTTATTCTTGCTAAAAACTGCGTCTTATAGTCCGAAAAATATGGTATGTCCTTAAGTTTCGTCTCTGGGATCGGATGGAAGTACCTATATACTACCTTGAATGTCCATATACTAATTTGTTGAATTGTTTTTTTCTTTTTGAGCACTGTATAGTTCGGACTTTAAATATCCTGCCATATGTTGATTTTCTGTACATTTTTTCAGTTCACTTGTTCTGGATATCATCTATATACTAAACTATAATGTATGAGAGCATTTCTTTCATGCAATATATATTCCCCTAGATATATTCAAATTTCATTCCTTTGATAGTACCTGATTGCATTGGGACTTCTCATTGGTAATGCACTTCGTATCCCATATTAAATCTGTAATTTACGGTATGCGATGGTGATTGTTGCAGTAGAATATTGATTACCCTGAGGGGAGTTTGGTATAATCCATATATTTGTGTTGTGCATCATATAATATAACCACATTATATACCCTTCTGATTTATAATATAAAACAGAGTCTTAGAGCCAAAATATATCAAAGAGTATCAAAAAATTCCTTTATTCAATATATATAGCAACAAACATTTAAAACTGTATATGACAGGAGAGACTCAAAATAATGTCAACACAACGATGTATCAGGGAAACCCAGATTATAGGTAGTCACTCCCCCTTGAGGAAGCGAATAATCGCGAAACGCGCGTCGGGGCGCACACACCGATTGTCTGGGAACTCATTAAGACTGTACATGGGTAAGTTTATCATGCCTACTCCTGGAGTTTCAGGGGATGGCTTACTTGTATTTATTTAGTACATCCATGCTTCTTGTCAGGATCATTTTGACCCTGTAGCAGCCATAACTCTTGCACTGCACTTTCCAAATCATTGATACTCTTGCCTGTAGATTTATACTGGTAAATGGCTTACTACCTATAATCTGGGTTTCCCTGATACATCGTTGTGTTGACATTATTTTGAGTCTCTCCTGTCATATACAGTTTTAAATGTTTGTTGCTATATATATTGAATAAAGGAATTTTTTGATACTCTTTGATATATTTTGGCTCTAAGACTCTGTTTTCTCTTTCTTCTATATATATACTATAGAGTTGCCGTAACTTTAAAAATGGGAGGATGTTTTTTGGAACAATACCTAGCCCAGTAACCTCGTTAGCTTCTGGAAACTATTGGTTATGATTTATAATATACTAGTATATATATGAGTTATATATCCTGATGGTTTTAAAATCTTAGATATTATTGACTAGTTGAATATATGTCCCGTCTTGATGTATATCCCCACTACAATTTGGGGTGCACCAAGGTGGAATGTATTGTTCATCTTATGGCTGAGGTATCCTAATATGGTTGCCGACCTCTTTGGGTTCCGTCCCATTGGTTTGGATTTGCTTATCTTCGATGAGTTTTTATACCCTAGCCGAGATATGGCAGAGATTGTGCTCTTTTCCAAAATGGCACCTGATATATTCAGCGGCGCAACTGCGCATGCGCGAGATGGCACGTGACGTTAAGACACATACAGGCGCAAAATTATGTATACTATAATTAGTGGACATGCACAATAGGTGGTTTAGGACGCTGACAGCCTTCCAGTGATGGTGAAGTAAATTTATTTTAATTTCTGTATGTTTTATACACCTGGTGATATAATATTCACAGTTATTTACGTGTGTTTTGACAATCTTATTGATTGTCCTTATTTATATTATATAACTATAACACTTTATGAATATTTCTCTTTATTGATATATATTCATATGTCTGTATATTTCCATATGATCCCAGTGAAGTGGGTTTTATATGAGATTTTGTACTTTTTCATTATTTTTTATATGAAATGTTCTTAATGAGATTTGTAATTATGAAACATATATATATTTGATCACATTGTTACACTGTTATGCTTGGGAAAGGCTCACACTGAGCTGAAACGTTGCATGTGGAATTAAACAGGATCACTATTTCATTTATTTTGTTGTGGTGCCTCATTTTCTATTTCTTTTTTAGATACAGTGATCACAATTACAAGTTCCCTAGTGGGACTTAAAACATTTTTTTTAAATTAAGTTTAATGAAATGTAATTAAAAAAAAAAATTTCCCCTCAAAAAAATAAAAAATATACCCCTTTTTTCCTTACATAATAATAGAGATGAGCGAACCGGGACAACCGAACCCGGTTTCAGTCCGAACATCGTGAAAAGTTCGGTTCGCAGCGAATCCGAACTTCACCGTGTTCGGCCGAACTCGTTTTGAACGAACATTTTGGCGCCTGCCACATGTTAGATGTAAAATGGAGGATTTTACAATATCACCTGACATCATGCTACCCCATAATGCCTTGCAAACGGCTCTCCCAGCCAATCAGGAAGCAGCATAGGGGCGGGCTCAAGCCTGAAATAAAAGTCTATGCACGGAGCTCAGCGGCCATTTTACAGACAGGAGCTGTAGGGATAGCATCTCTGTGCAGTTAGGGAAAGCTTTAGGAATCCAGCAATCGAAGGGGCTCATCCACTACAGCGGGAGTCTACTCTCAACATCCAAATTGCAATACAAATTCTCCATTTGCCAAGCCAGTGTGTGATTAAGCTATTAGAAGGGGCTCATCCCGGGCCGTTGCATCCAACTTGCAATACAGGCAGCTGAGGCAGCCTTTGTAGTACTACAACGCCCAGCATTCCCTGAGTGCACCGCGGCGTGGCTGATATAAATTCTCATTCATTGCCATTTGCCAAGCCAGTGTGTGAATACGCTTTTAGAAGGGGCTCATCCCCGTTACCGTTAACATAACAATCCAACTTGCAGTACAGGCAGCCTTTGTAGTACTACAATGCCCAGCATTCCCTGAGTGCACCGCGGCGTGGCTGATAAAAATTCTCATTCATTGCCATTTGCCAAGCCAGTGTGTGAATACGCTTTTAGAAGGGGCTCATCCCCGGCCGTTGCATCCAATTTGCAATACAGGCAGCTGAGGCAGCCTTTGTAGTACTACAACGCCCAGCATTCCCTGAGTCAGTGCAGTGGCTGATAGAAATTCTCATTCATTGCCATTTGCCAAGCCAGTGTGTGAATACGCTTTTAGAAGGGGCTCATCCCGGGCCGTTGCATGCAACTTGCAATACGGGCAGCTGAGGCAGACTTTGTAGTACTACAACGCCCAGCATTCCCTGAGTGCACTGCGGCGTGGCTGATAGAAATTCTCATTCATTGCCATTTGCCAAGCCAGTGTGTGAATACGCTTTTAGAAGGGGCTCATCCCGGGCTGTTGCATCCAATTTGCAATACAGGCAGCTGAGGCAGCCTTTGTAGTACTACAACGCCCAGCATTCCCTGAGTGCACCGCGGCGTGGCTGATATAAATTCTCATTCATTGCCATTTGCCAAGCCAGTGTGTGAATACGCTTTTAGAAGGGGCTCATCCCCGGCCGTTGCATCCAACTTGCAATACAGGCAGCTGAGGCAGCCTTTGTAGTACTACAATGCCCAGCATTCGCTGAGTCAGTGCAGTGGCTGATAGAATTTCTCATTCATTGCCATTTGCCAAGCCAGTGTGTGAATACACTTTTAGAAGGGGCTCATCCCCGGACGTTGCATCCAATTTGCAATACAGGCAGCTGAGGCAGCCTTTGTAGTACTACAACGCCCAGCATTCCCTGAGTGCACCGCGGCGTGGCTGATAAAAATTCTCATTCATTGCCATTTGCCAAGCCAGTGTGTGAATACGCTTTTAGAAGGGGCTCATCCCCGGCCGTTGCATCCAATTTGCAATACAGGCAGCTGAGGCAGCCTTTGTAGTACTACAACGCCCAGCATTCCCTGAGTCAGTGCAGTGGCTGATAGAAATTCTCATTCATTGCCATTTGCCAAGCAAGTGTGTGAATACGCTTTTAGAAGGGGCTCATCCCCGTTACCGTTAACATAACAATCCAACTTGTAATACAGGCAGCCTTTGTAGTACTACAACGCCCAGCATTCCCTGAGTGCACCGCGGCGTGGCTGATAAAAATTCTCATTCATTGCCATTTGCCAAGCCAGTGTGTGAATACGCTTTTAGAAGGGGCTCATCCCCGGCCGTTGTATCCAATTTGCAATACAGGCAGCTGAGGCAGCCTTTGTAGTACTACAACGCCCAGCATTGCCTGAGTCAGTGCAGTGGCTGATAGAAATTCTCATTCATTGCCATTTGCCAAGCCAGTGTGTGAATACACTTTTAGAAGGGGCTCATCCCCGGACGTTGCATCCAATTTGCAATACAGGCAGCTGAGGCAGCCTTTGTAGTACTACAACGCCCAGCATTCCCTGAGTGCACCGCGGCGTGGCTGATAAAAATTCTCATTCATTGCCATTTGCCAAGCCAGTGTGTGAATACGCTTTTAGAAGGGGCTCATCCCCGGCCGTTGCATCCAATTTGCAATACAGGCAGCTGAGGCAGCCTTTGTAGTACTACAACGCCCAGCATTCCCTGAGTCAGTGCAGTGGCTGATAGAAATTCTCATTCATTGCCATTTGCCAAGCAAGTCTGTGAATACGCTTTTAGAAGGGGCTCATCCCCGTTACCGTTAACATAACAATCCAACTTGTAATACAGGCAGCCTTTGTAGTACTACAACGCCCAGCATTCCCTGAGTGCACCGCGGCGTGGCTGATAAAAATTCTCATTCATTGCCATTTGCCAAGCCAGTGTGTGAATACGCTTTTAGAAGGGGCTCATCCCCGGCCGTTGTATCCAATTTGCAATACAGGCAGCTGAGGCAGCCTTTGTAGTACTACAACGCCCAGCATTGCCTGAGTCAGTGCAGTGGCTGATAGAAATTCTCATTCATTGCCATTTGCCAAGCCAGTGTGTGAATACACTTTTAGAAGGGGCTCATCCCCGGACGTTGCATCCAATTTGCAATACAGGCAGCTGAGGCAGCCTTTGTAGTACTACAATGCCCAGCATTCCCTGAGTCAGTGCAGTGGCTGATAGAAATTCTCATTCATTGCCATTTGCCAAGCCAGTGTGTGAATACGCTTTTAGAAGGGGCTCATCCCCGTTACCGTTAACATAACAATCCAACTTGCAATACAGGCTGCCTTTGTAGTACTACAACGCCCAGCATTCCCTGAGTCAGTGCAGTGGCTGATAGAAATTCTCATTCATTGCCATTTGCCAAGCCAGTGTGTGAATACACTTTTAGAAGGGGCTCATCCCCGTTACCGTTAACATAACAATCCAACTTGCAATACAGGCAGCCTTTGTAGTACTACAACGCCCAGAATTCCCTGAGTGCACCGCGGCGTGGCTGATAAAAATTCTCATTCATTGCCATTTGCCAAGCCAGTGTGTGAATACGCTTTTAGAAGGGGCTCATCCCGGGCCGTTGCATGCAACTTGCAATACGGGCAGCTGAGGCAGACTTTGTAGTACTACAACGCCCAGCATTCCCTGAGTGCACTGCAGCGTGGCTGATAGAAATTCTCATTCATTGCCATTTGCCAAGCCAGTGTGTGAATACGCTTTTAGAAGGGGCTCATCCCGGGCTGTTGCATCCAATTTGCAATACAGGCAGCTGAGGCAGCCTTTGTAGTACTACAACGCCCAGCATTCCCTGAGTGCACCGCGGCGTGGCTGATATAAATTCTCATTCATTGCCATTTGCCAAGCCAGTGTGTGAATACGATTTTAGAAGGGGCTCATCCCCGGCCGTTGCATCCAACTTGCAATACAGGCAGCTGAGGCAGCCTTTGTAGTACTACAACGCCCAGCATTGCCTGAGTCAGTGCAGTGGCTGATATAAATTCTCATTCATTGCCATTTGCCAAGCCAGTGTGTGAATACGATTTTAGAAGGGGCTCATCCCCGGCCGTTGCATCCAACTTGCAATACAGGCAGCTGAGGCAGCCTTTGTAGTACTACAACGCCCAGCATTGCCTGAGTCAGTGCAGTGGCTGATAGAAATTCTCATTCATTGCCATTTGCCAAGCCAGTGTGTGAATACACTTTTAGAAGGGGCTCATCCCCGAACGTTGCATCGAATTTGCAATACAGTCAGCTGAGGCAGCCTTTGTAGTACTACAACGCCCAGCATTCCCTGAGTGCACCGCGGCGTGGCTGATAAAAATTCTCATTCATTGCCATTTGCCAAGCCAGTGTGTGAATACGCTTTTAGAAGGGGCTCATCCCCGGCCGTTGCATCCAATTTGCAATACAGGCAGCTGAGGCAGCCTTTGTAGTACTACAACGCCCAGCATTGCCTGAGTCAGTGCAGTGGCTGATAGAAATTCTCATTCATTGCCATTTGCCAAGCCAGTGTGTGAATACACTTTTAGAAGGGGCTCATCCCCGGACGTTGCATCCAATTTGCAATACAGGCAGCTGAGGCAGCCTTTGTAGTACTACAATGCCCAGCATTCCCTGAGTCAGTGCAGTGGCTGATAGAAATTCTCATTCATTGCCATTTGCCAAGCCAGTGTGTGAATACGCTTTTAGAAGGGGCTCATCCCCGTTACCGTTAACATAATAATCCAACTTGCAATACAGGCAGCCTTTGTAGTACTACAACGCCCAGCATTCCCTGAGTGCACCGCGGCGTGGCTGATAAAAATTCTCATTCATTGCCATTTGCCAAGCCAGTGTGTGAATACGCTTTTAGAAGGGGCTCATCCCCGGCCGTTGCATCCAATTTGCAATACAGGCAGCTGAGGCAGCCTTTGTAGTACTACAACGCCCAGCATTCCCTGAGTGCACCGCGGCGTGGCTGATAAAAATTCTCATTCATTGCCATTTGCCAAGCCAGTGTGTGAATACGCTTTTAGAAGGGGCTCATCCCCGGCCGTTGCATCCAATTTGCAATACAGTCAGCTGAGGCAGCCTTTGTAGTACTACAACGCCCAGCATTCCCTGAGTCAGTGCAGTGGCTGATAGAAATTCTCATTCATTGCCATTTGCCAAGCCAGTGTGTGAATACACTTTTAGAAGGGGCTCATCCCAGGACGTTGCATCCAATTTGCACTACAGGCAGCTGAGGCAGCCTTTGTAGTACTACAACGCCCAGCATTCCCTGAGTCAGTGCAGTGGCTGATAGAAATTCTCATTCATTGCCATTTTCCAAGCCAGTGTGTGAATACGCTTTTAAAAGGGGCTCATCCCCGGCCGTTGCATCCAATTTGCAATACAGGCAGCTGAGGCAGCCTTTGTAGTACTACAACGCCCAGCATTCCCTGAGTCAGTGCAGTGGCTGATAGAAATTCTCATTCATTGCCATTTGCCAAGCCAGTGTGTGAATACACTTTTAGAAGGGGCTCATCCCCGTTACCGTTAACATAACAATCCAACTTGCAATACAGGCAGCCTTTGTAGTACTACAACGCCCAGCATTCCCTGAGTGCACCGCGGCGTGGCTGATAAAAATTCTCATTCATTGCCATTTGCCAAGCCAGTGTGTGAATACGCTTTTAGAAGGGGCTCATCCCGGGCCGTTGCATGCAACTTGCAATACGGGCAGCTGAGGCAGACTTTGTAGTACTACAACGCCCAGCATTCCCTGAGTGCACTGCGGCGTGGCTGATAGAAATTCTCATTCATTGCCATTTGCCAAGCCAGTGTGTGAATACGCTTTTAGAAGGGGCTCATCCCGGGCTGTTGCATCCAATTTGCAATACAGGCAGCTGAGGCAGCCTTTGTAGTACTACAACGCCCAGCATTCCCTGAGTGCACCGCGGCGTGGCTGATATAAAATCTCATTCATTGCCATTTGCCAAGCCAGTGTGTGAATACGATTTTAGAAGGGGCTCACCCCCGGCCGTTGCATCCAACTTGCAATACAGGCAGCTGAGGCATCCTTTGTAGTACTACAATGCCCAGCATTCGCTGAGTCAGTGCAGTGGCTGATAGAAATTCTCATTCATTGCCATTTGCCAAGCCAGTGTGTGAATACGCTTTTAGAAGGGGCTCATCCCCGGCCGTTGCATCCAATTTGCAATACAGGCAGCTGAGGCAGCCTTTGTAGTACTACAACGCCCAGCATTGCCTGAGTCAGTGCAGTGGCTGATAGAAATTCTCATTCATTGCCATTTGCCAAGCCAGTGTGTGAATACACTTTTAGAAGGGGCTCATCCCCGGACGTTGCATCCAATTTGCAATACAGTCAGCTGAGGCAGACTTTGTAGTACTACAACGCCCAGCATTCCCTGAGTGCACCGCGGCGTGGCTGATAAAAATTCTCATTCATTGCCATTTGCCAAGCCAGTGTGTGAATACGCTTTTAGAAGGGGCTCATCCCCGGCCGTTGCATCCAATTTGCAATACAGGCAGCTGAGGCAGCCTTTGTAGTACTACAACGCCCAGCATTGCCTGAGTCAGTGCAGTGGCTGATAGAAATTCTCATTCATTGCCATTTGCCAAGCCAGTGTGTGAATACACTTTTAGAAGGGGCTCATCCCCGGACGTTGCATCCAATTTGCAATACAGGCAGCTGAGGCAGCCTTTGTAGTACTACAATGCCCAGCATTCCCTGAGTCAGTGCAGTGGCTGATAGAAATTCTCATTCATTGCCATTTGCCAAGCCAGTGTGTGAATACGCTTTTAGAAGGGGCTCATCCCCGTTACCGTTAACATAACAATCCAACTTGCAATACAGGCAGCCTTTGTAGTACTACAACGCCCAGCATTCCCTGAGTGCACCGCGGCGTGGCTGATAAAAATTCTCATTCATTGCCATTTGCCAAGCCAGTGTGTGAATACGCTTTTAGAAGGGGCTCATCCCCGGCCATTGCATCCAATTTGCAATACAGGCAGCTGAGGCAGCCTTTGTAGTACTACAACGCCCAGCATTCCCTGAGTGCACCGCGGCGTGGCTGATAAAAATTCTCATTCATTGCCATTTGCCAAGCCAGTGTGTGAATACGCTTTTAGAAGGGGCTCATCCCCGGCCGTTGCATCCAATTTGCAATACAGGCAGCTGAGGCAGCCTTTGTAGTACTACAACGCCCAGCATTCCCTGAGTCAGTGCAGTGGCTGATAGAAATTCTCATTCATTGCCATTTGCCAAGCCAGTTTGTGAATACACTTTTAGAAGGGGCTCATCCCCGGACGTTGCATCCAATTTGCACTACAGGCAGCTGAGGCAGCCTTTGTAGTACTACAACGCCCAGCATTCCCTGAGTCAGTGCAGTGGCTGATATAAATTATCATTCATTGCCATTTGCCAAGCCAGTGTGTGAATACGCTTTTAGAAGGGGCTCATCCCCGGCCGTTGCATCCAATTTGCAATACAGGCAGCTGAGGCAGCCTTTGTAGTACTACAACGCCCAGCATTCCCTGAGTCAGTGCAGTGGCTGATAGAAATTCTCATTCATTGCCATTTTCCAAGCCAGTGTGTGAATACGCTTTTAGAAGGGGCTCATCCCCGGCCGTTGCATCCAATTTGCAATACAGGCAGCTGAGGCAGCCTTTGTAGTACTACAACGCCCAGCATTCCCTGAGTCAGTGCAGTGGCTGATAGAAATTCTCATTCATTGCCATTTGCCAAGCCAGTGTGTGAATACGCTTTTAGAAGGGGCTCATCCCCGTTACCGTTAACATAACAATCCAACTTGCAATACAGGCAGCCTTTGTAGTACTACAACGCCCAGCATTCCCTGAGTGCACTGCGGCGTGGCTGATAAAAATTCTCATTCATTGCCATTTGCCAAGCCAGTGTGTGAATACGTTTTTAGAAGGGGCTCATCCCCGGCCGTTGCATCTAATTTGCAATACAGGCAGCTGAGGCAGCCTTTGTAGTACTACAACGCCCATCATTCCCTGAGTCAGTGCAGTGGCTGATAGAAATTCTCATTCATTGCCATTTGCCAAGCCAGTGTGTGAATACGCTTTTAGAAGGGGCTCATCCCCGTTACCGTTAACATAACAATCCAACTTGCAATACAGGCAGCCTTTGTAGTACTACAACGCCCAGCATTCCCTGAGTGCACCGCGGCGTGGCTGATAGAAATTCTCATTCATTGCCATTTGCCAAGCCAGTGTGTGAATACGTTTTTAGAAGGGGCTCATCCCCGGCCGTTGCATCCAATTTGCAATACAGGCAGCTGAGGCAGCCTTTGTAGTACTACAACGCCCAGCATTCCCTGAGTGCACCGCGGCGTGGCTGATATAAATTCTCATTCATTGCCATTTGCCAAGCCAGTGTGTGAATACGCTTTTAGAAGGGGCTCATCCCCGGCCGTTGCATCCAACTTGCAATACAGGCAGCTGAGGCAGCCTTTGTAGTACTAAAACGCCCAGCATTCCCTGAGTCAGTGCAGTGGCTGATAGAAATTCTCATTCATTGCCATTTGCCAAGCCAGTGTGTGAATACGCTTTTAGAAGGGGCTCATCCCCGGCCGTTGCATCCAATTTGCAATACAGGCAGCTGAGGCAGCCTTTGTAGTACTACAACGCCCAGCATTCCCTGAGTCAGTGCAGTGGCTGATAGAAATTCTCATTCATTGCCATTTGCCAAGCCAGTGTGTGAATACGCTTTTAGAAGGGGCTCGTTACCGTTACCTTTAACATAACAATCCAACTTGCAATACAGGCAGCCTTTGTAGTACTACAACGCCCAGCATTCCCTGAGTCAGTGCAGTGGCTGATAGAAATTCTCATTCATTGCCATTTGCCAAGCCAGTGTGTGAATACGCTTTTAATGTGCCCAGTTCCACTAGTAGCAGCAGCCATGTGCCTGCTGGTAGTAGTAGCAGTATCAGCAAGACAGACTTGTCCATCTCCTCCGGTGGGCGGGTTACTTTAGACAATACGGCCATTGTGGACTGGTTGGCTGGCTCGCGGTCATCTCAGCAGGAAGACTCTGACGATCTGGCTTCAAGCCACGTTTCGTTGGATTCCAGATCCTCTACAGTTCCTTGGCACAGTGACAGTAGTATGGGTATTTCTAGTATTTCCATTCCATCATCTATGTCTTCACTCCCCCTTCCTAGCGGGAAGCCATCATTCATGAAAGTCCTAAAAGACATCTCCTCGGGTGCGAAGGAAGGTACTGAACAACATAGTGATGATGATTTGTTTTCCGCGAGTCAGCCAACGGAGTGTGTTGCGGCGGTGGTGGAGGTGGAAGCGGTGTCCGAGACGCATAGCTGTGGTAGTTGGGGTGTTGGTGGTAGCCGTGGTGGCAGACGCAGTTTAGAGGAGGGGCATGGAGCCCGCCATGATGTCACATCACATTCACAACACAGTGACAGAAGTGGCAGGGATGATGAGGAGGGCTATGATGATTTTGTTTTAGACAGGACGTGGGAACCAGGTGACGAGGTGATGACGGCGTCAGAGGAGGAGGGTAGTAGTGGCGGCACTGGCAGTGATAAACAGCCAAGCCGAGGTAGGGGCAGAAGTCAATCTGCAAAACGTTGCAGCGGTAGGGTCAGCTCAGCAGCCGGTGACGGCGACACTGATGCTACTGGTGTAGGCTCCCGAAAAAAGCCTGCCAGACAAGGGGCAAGCTCGGGTGGTGGTGGTGGTGGTGGACGTGGTACTACCTCTTTACGGTACTCTGCCGTGTTGCAATTTTTCTTTACCTTCCCGGAGGACGAAAACATGGCACAGTGCCGTATCTGCAAGCAGAAAGTAAGGCGTGGGCAGGGCAGCAATGTAGGAACTACCGCTCTACGTAAACACATGGGAGCGGCATCACAAGGCCATGTGTGACAATCGACATGCCCCACCATCATGTACATCTAATGAAGACCCCTCTGCCACTGCTGCTGCTGCTCCGAGTCCCTGTCATCTAAGTAGTAGCCAGGCCTTATCCACCATGTCATTGTCATCATCATCATCACTGTCATCTAGTGTTCCTCTTACGTCCCGTCAGTTATCCATTACGGAATCGTTGTCCAATAAGCAACAATATATACCCAGTCATCCACTTGTCGTGTGGCTTAATTCACACCTGGCTAAATTGTTGGTGGTGCAGTCGCTGCCGTACCACCTGGTCGACTCCGCCGGCTTCAAGCAATTGATGGCGTGCGCTCAGCTTAAGTGGCGAATACTTAGCCGACATTACTTCTCCAAAACAGCTGTCCCTGCCTTGCACAAGCACCTGGAGGAAAAGGTGGGCCAGTCCTTGCAATTATCCGTGTGCAGCAGGGTACATGCCACCGTCGACACGTGGAGCAGCAACTATGGGCAGGGACAGTACATGTCTTTCACGGCCCACTGGGTCAATATTTTGCAGTCCGATGCACCACCGCAGAAATGCCAGGCATTACCACCTCCACGCTTGTATCTTTCTGGTTCAACTCCGGACACCAGGCGCCTACCATCCTCCTTCTCCTACTCCTCCTCCTCCTCCTTGCCCTCCTCAATGGAGGTCTTCCCGTCCCCGACAGGACACAGCGTATCTTCCACTCCTCCCTCCTCTTTTCATAGGTGCAAGGTGAAGCACCACAACGCTGTCTTACACCTGCTGAGCCTGGGCGAGAAAAGCCACACAGGCCAGGAGCTGCTGCTGTGCATCAAGGAGGAAATCGCACGCTGGCTGTCTCCTCTGAAACTCACACTGGGCAATGTTGTCTCTGATAACGGGAAGAACGTTGTGGCTGCACTGCGTCTAGGTCACCTGACACACGCTCCTTGCATGGCACATCTGATCAATCTGGTCATAACACGCTTCTTAAAGTCATATGTTGGTTTGAAGGGTGTGCTGGCCATGTCCAGGAGGGTTTGCGTTTGCTTTAGACGTCGTATGCATTTAAGCACGCCCTCCTGGACTTGCAGCTTCAAAACAATCTCCCAGAACACAGCCTGATTTGCGACGTTCCAACACGCTGGAATTTCACCCTGCACATGTTGGACCATCTGTACGAACAGCGGAAAGCCGTGAATCATTTCCTGATGCAGCAGACGGGCAGCGTTTGGAGCCAGTGAAATTTAGAGCTCAGGCACTGGCAGCTGGTTAGAGACGCATGTCGCGTTTTGAAGCCCTTTGAAGAGGCCACACGATTTGTGAGCCGTGACGCTAGCGGAATGAACGATGTTATGCCGCTGATATTCATTATGGAGCAAACGCTCACAGTGATGATTCAGCAAAGGATGGAGGAAGGATCACATCTGGCTATGGATGTTGGGGAGGAGGAGGAGGAGGATGAGGATGAGGAAACAGGACCTGAAGAGGAGCTGGATTTGGAGATGGAATCACAGGAAGGGATAGGGGATGAGGCAGCCGCACAACATGACAGTGACGGTGATGACGAGTCTGACGACGACCTTGATGATGGACAACCATGGCAGTATGGGGCGGAGATGGAACCAACCGGGCCCTCTGAAACGCTGGCCAGGATGGCGAGCTGTATGCTTCGTTACTTGCGCGCTGACTGTCGTATTGTTAGCATGAAGCAAATAGATGAGTACTGGATAGCCACACTTTTAGACCCTCGGTATAAAGCCAGAATGGGGGAGTTTTTTGCGCCTTCCGAGAGGGAGGCAAAATTGGCTTATTATCGAGAGAAGCTATGCAGCCAGCTTGTCACGGCTTTCAAACGGCAAACACCTGCTGCAAGCATGTCTGATCGGGGGGCCACTCTCCGCTCCCCACTGTCTCATCGTTCCACCGCCTCTGGCAGAGCTCTCTGCAACAGGCGGCAGCAGCGGTAGCAGCAACAGCAGCAGCAGCAGCCAATTCAGTTTGGAAAATATGATGACAACATTTTTACATCCAATACCCCGACCTAACACACATCGTAGTCACCAAAGGGATGTTCACCATCACCAGGTCCAGCACCTAAACAACCAGGTTCACTCGTACCTGGACTGTGCCCTTTCTCCGTCAGAAATCCTGATCCCAGACCCCATGGACTTCTGGGTCAGCAGAATGGATCATTGGCAAGAACTGGCCCAGTTTGCCATGGGTGTACTGTCTTGTCCACTCTCCAGTGTAGCGTCAGAGACGGTATTCAGCGCGGCAAGGGGCTTCGTCACCCCTAAGCAAACAAGATTGTCCGCCAACAGCTTGGAAAATCTCACGTTTCTTAAAATGAATCAAGCGTGGATCGGTGAGGATTTTAAAACCCCTGTGCCTGATGCCACTGATTAGATCTGACATTGCTGCTGCCGCTGCCGCCTGCTACTGCCGCCTGCTACTACGGGATTCTGTCCTGTCCACTCTTTTTTTAATGTGCCGCTGTTGGTGCTGCTACTACTTCTACCACCAATCCACCCCCAGTGCCGTCTGCTACAAGCTTTGTCCTGTGACTGTCCAGTCTCTTTTAATGTGCTGCTACTACTACTACCACCCTTGCTGTCCATTGGCTACCTCTACTACCACCAATACACCTCCACTGCCATCTGCTACAAGCAGGCCTGAGGCCTGCCCCACCACAGGGCTTTGTCCTGTGACTGTCCAGTCTCTTTTAATGTGCTGCTGCTACTACTACTACTACTACTACTACTACCACCACCCGTCCTGTCTGTTGGCTACCTCTACTACCACCAATACACCTCCACTGCCGTCTGCTACAAGCAGGCCTGAGGCCTGCCCCACCACAAGGCTTTGTCCTGTGACTGTCCAGTCTCTAACAAATGTGCTGCTACTACTACTACCACCCTTGCTGTCTGTTGGCTACCTCTACTACCACCAATATACCTCCACTGCCGTCTGCTACAAGCAGGCCTGAGGCCTGACCCACCACAGGGCTTTGTCCTGTGACTGTCCAGTCTCTTTTAATGTGCTGCTACTACTACTACTACTACCACCACCCGTGCTGTCTGTTGGCTACCTCTACTACCACCAATACACCTCCACTGCCGTCTGCTACAAGCAGGCCTGAGGCCTGCCCCACCACAGGGCTTTGTCCTGTGACTGTCCAGTCTCTAACAAATGTGCTGCTACTACTACTACCACCCTTGCTGTCTGTTGGCTACCGCTACTACCACCAATACACCTCCACTGCCGTCTGCTACAAGCAGGCCCGAAGCCTGCCCCACCACAGGGCTTTGTCTTGTGACTGTCCAGTCTCTAACAAATGTGCTGCTACTACTACTACCACCCTTGCTATCTGTTGGCTACCTCTACTACCACCAATACACCTCCACTGCCGTCTGCTACAAGCAGGCCTGAGGCCTGCCCCACCACAGGGCTTTGTCCTGTGACTGTCCAGTCTCTTTTAATGTGCTGCTACTACTACTACTACTACTACTACTACCACCACCCGTGCTGTCTGTTGGCTACCTCTACTACCACCAATACACCTCCACTGCCGTCTGCTACAAGCAGGCCTGAGGCCTGCTCCACCACAGGGCTTTGTCCTGTGACTGTCCAGTCTCTTTTTTTAATGTGCTGCTACTACTACTACCACCCTTGCTGTCTGTTGGCTACCTCTACTACCACCAATACACCTCCACTGCCGTCTGCTACAAGCAGGCCTGAGGCCTGCCCCACCACAGGGCTTTGTCCTGTGACTGTCCAGTCTCTTTTAATGTGCTGCTACTACTACTACTACTACCACCACCCGTGCTGTCTGTTGGCTACCTCTACTACCACCAATACACCTCCACTGCCGTCTGCTACAAGCGGGCCTGAGGCCTGCCCCACCACAGGGCTTTGTCTTGTGACTGTCCAGTCTCTAACAAATGTGCTGCTACTACTACTACCACCCTTGCTGTCTGTTGGCTACCTCTACTACCACCAATACACCTCAACTGCCGTCTGCTACAAGCAGGCCTGAGGCCTGCCCCACCACAGGGCTTTGTCCTGTGACTGTCCAGTCTCTTTTAATGTGCTGCTACTACTACTACTACTACTACTACCACCACCCATGCTATCTGTTGGCTACCTCTACTACCACCAATACACCTCCACTGCCGTCTGCTACAAGCAGGCCTGAGGCCTGCCCCACCACAGGGCTTTGTCCTGTGACTGTCCAGTCTCTAACAAATGTGCTGCTACTACTACTACCACCCTTGCTGTCTGTTGGCTACCTCTACTACCACCAATACACCTCCACTGCCGTCTGCTACAAGCAGGCCTGAGGCCTGCCCCACCACAGGGCTTTGTCCTGTGACTGTCCAGTCTCTTTTAATGTGCTGCTACTACTACTACTACTACCACCACCACCCGTGCTGTCTGTTGGCTACCTCTACTACCACCAATACACCTCCACTGCCGTCTGCTACAAGCAGGCCTGAGGCCTGCCCCACCACAGGGCTTTGTCCTGTGACTGTCCAGTCTCTAACAAATGTGCTGCTACTACTACTACCACCACCCTTGCTGTCTGTTGGCTACCGCTACTACCACCAATACACCTCCACTGCCGTCTGCTACAAGCAGGCCTGAGGCCTGCCCCACCAGAGGGCTTTGTCCTGTGACTGTCCAGTCTCTAACAAATGTTCTGCTGCTACTACTACTACTACTACCACCACCCGTGCTGTCTGTTGGCTACCTCTACTACTACCAATACACCTCCACTGCCGTCTGCTACAAGCAGGCCTGAGGCCTGCCCCACCACAGGGCTTTGTCTTGTGACTGTCCAGTCTCTAACAAATGTGCTGCTGCTACTACTACTACCACCCTTGCTGTCTGTTGGCTACCTCTACTACCACCAATACAACTCCACTGCCGTCTGCTACAAGCAGGCCTGAGGCCTGCCCCACCACAGGGCTTTGTCCTGTGACTGTCCAGTCTCTTTTAATGTGCTGCTACTACTACTACTACTACCACCACCCTTGCTGTCTGTTGGCTACCTCTACTACCACCAATACACCTCCACTGCCGTCTGCTACAAGCAGGACTGAGGCCTGCCCCACCACAGGGCTTTGTCCTGTGACTGTCCAGTCTCTAACAAATGTGCTGCTACTACTACTACCACCCTTGCTGTCTGTTGGCTACCTCTACTACCGCCAATACACCTCCACTGCCGTCTGCTACAAGCAGGCCTGCCCCACCACAGGGCTTTGTCCTGTGACTGTCCAGTGTCTTTTAATGTGCTGCTACTACTACTACCACACTTGCTGTCTGTTGGCTACCTCTACTACAACCAATACACCTCCACTGCCGTCTGCTACAAGCAGGCCTGGGGGGCTTGTGAAAAGCCATTGCTTGTTGCTTTTACATCCATGTATGGATGAACCCCGGCAGGCATCTGCCAATAAAAAGGGTACATTTTTGGAGTGCTTGTCAAAAGCCATTGCTTCTTCTTTTACCACCTTATATGTATGAACCCTGGCAGGCATCTGCAACCAAAAATGGTTAATTTTTGTACCTTTTTTAACAATGCATTAAGCATACAACATGCACAAGTGCAGTGGTTTCTGTTAGTTATCACCGTGTCCCATCCGTTTTCCTATAGCCATACATGTTGGCGTAACTTTGACACTAACTTTGCCTTAAAGACAGCTCAAAAGTACTTGGGCTTTCTTGTATTACAGGTTCGGTCAGAACTAGTTCGGTCCGAATCTTACTTTTTCATGAAATTCGGTGAACCAGCCGAACCGAACTTTCATAAGTTCGCTCAATTCTACATAATAACATAGTTTGTAAAGCTGAAAAAAGTCATACATCCATTAAGTTCAGCTTATTATTATGCAGTGTTGATCCAGAGGAAGGCAAAAGCCAATTTTTTGCATTTTAGGGAAAAAAAATCCCCTCCCGACTTCAATATGGTAAGTAAATTAGAAAAAGGAACACGGCGCCACAAAGGACAATTCAGGATCTGATAGGGTGACGAGAAAATGGTGGATGCGACAATTACGCTCACCTCGGGTGGTGGACACCATAGGTGTCAACAAGGCTTGGAAAGCTGCAGCCAGGTCCACATCACAGCCAAACGGAGTTTGCAGTCGGTTTGTAGTAGGATTAAAAGTAGGAAAAACGGGACCACCGGCGCTGCTTAGACAGAGATATTACACAACCATCATGGTAGGTAAGGTATATAGGGCTTTATTGTTAACAAGGCTACGCGTTTCGACGCCGAACTGACGTCTTCCTCAGGCCAATGCAGACTGTGCGGTTCCTGCCTTATTTATACATCAGGGCAAGGAAAAAGACCGCCAGAAAAAACGGGTCAAAGGTCACATAAATAACAAAATAAAGAAACAGTATTGTGAATTTAAAACACATACGCGCATGGTGATTCAGTATAAAAGAACAGAAATACCAAAGGGTTTAAAAGATGTTTAACGTATTAGAAATATATACTGCTTGTGTCAGATTGACAGGTCAATACGGAATTCCACAAAAGAATCTTTTATGAACAAAGTGTTAACTTTTATATGTGCGTCTGACTATAGATAAATAAACAGTCCCATAATTAGTTAAGTATAGGTTTTTTTGTTTTTGACTAATGTTGACGTAAACACAGCAGTGACAAGTGCACTGCTGAGTCAAGCGTCCTTGGTTACCGAAAGTTAGAAAAAATTATAAAAAATTACGGAAGCCGTGGGGGACCAAAAGACTTTCAATGGACCGCATGTTGAACCGCATGGAAACGCGGATCTCAGCAGTGAAAAGTCAGAAGGGGACCACGGCACCGGAACGGGTGAGTGACAGAGAAACTTGATAAAAGGACATTTAGTTATTATAAATTGATAAAAGGACATTTAGTTATTACAAATTGATAAAAGACCTCATTATAAATAGAGAATATAAATAATATCTGATCTTTAAAATACTTATCGCAAAAGATAGATGACTTTTTGAAATTCGCTTAAAAGGAACTAGCATTAAAAGAGTTATAAAAAATCCTGGATTTATATCAGTAAGAATTAGATTATATATATCAATAATACATACATTTATAAAAGGACTGAACATGTGAATATAAATATAATTGTTTAGAAAAGACCTTATGTTATAAAGGGAACCTTATATATGTAAAAAGGAACGGGGGTTAAAGCCCATTAATGTTAGTGAATACGGATATCCTGATTGATATTATCATCATAGACGACGGGGGGTATAGAGCTGAGGATACACTTATATTTGTAATTTTATTTTCTGTTTTATTGTTTTTCATTTTTACTTTTATTCTAAGAAAGTAAAAATGACCTTACGGAGTCATCTTTAGAATAAAAGTAAAAATGAAAAACAATAAAACAGAAAATAAAATTACAAATATAAGTGGTTCAACATGCGGTCCATTGAAAGTCTTTTGGTCCCCCACGGCTTCCGTAATTTTTTATAATTTTTTCTAACTTTCGGTAACCAAGGACGCTTGACTCAGCAGTTCGCTTGTCACTGCTGTGTTTACGTCAAAACATTAGTCAAAAACAAAAAAACCTATACTTAACTAATTATGGGACTGTTTATTTATCTATAGTCAGACGCACATATAAAAGTTAACACTTTGTTCATAAAAGATTCTTTTGTGGAATTCCGTATTGACCTGTCAATCTGACACAAGCAGTATATATTTCTAATATGTAAAACATCTTTTAAACCCTTTGGTATTTCTGTTCTTTTATACTGAATCACCATGCGCGTATGTGTTTTAAATTCACAATACTGTTTCTTTATTTTGTTATTTATGTGACCTTTGACCCGTTTTTTCTGGCGGTCTTTTTCCTTGCCCTGATGTATAAATAAGGCAGGAACCGCACAGTCTGCATTGGCCTGAGGAAGACGTCAGTTCGGCGTCGAAACGCGTAGCCTTGTTAACAATAAAGCCCTATATACCTTACCTACCATGATGGTTGTGTAATATCTCTGTCTAAGCAGCGCCGGTGGTCCCGTTTTTCCTACTTTTAATCCGACTTCAATATGGCCATCAGAATAAATCCCTGGATCATGTACAGTAATCTAGTAACCATAACTTCTAATATTATCACACACAAGAAAGGCACTCAGGCTTCTTTTAAACTCTTTCAATGAATTCACCATGACAACTTTGTCTGACTGCGAGTTCCATAGTTTCACTGCTCTTACATCAAAGAATACTCTTCTATGTCGGTGTAGAAACTCCTTTTCCTCTAAACATAGAGGATGCCCCCTTGCTACAGTTACAGTCCTGGGCATAAATAGAACATGAGAGAGATCTCTGTATTGACCTTTTATATATTTATACATAGTTATTAGGTCACCCTCAGCCGCCATTTTTTCCTTTACTAAATAACCCAAATTTTAATAATCTTTCAAGGTACTGTAGTTCACCCATTCCATATCCCAGGGGCTTAACTAGGAAAGACTGGGCCCCAGAGCAAACTTTTGACTGGGTCCCCCCTCCCCTTGGTTGCCACACCCAGCCCCCCTTTGTAGACAGTGCCCCCTGTAGATTGTGACATACAGCCCCCACTGTAGGCACTGCTATACAGCCCCCCTATATATGGTGCGACCCTTCCCCAGTAGATAGTTCCCCCTCCCCCTTGTAGATAGTGCCATACAGCACCCTCTTGTAGATAGTGACCCACAACCCCCTTGTTGATAGTGCCATACAGCCCCCCTTGTAGAAAGCACCCCCAAGTAAAACAAAAAAAGTTACACTCACATAGGCCCCGTTGCTGCGACGAACGGAGCTATTGCAAAGAATCAACGCGTTTTAACAGCTAACTGTGCAGGGTGACAGCCCTGCTCTCCGTGTTGCTGATCAGCGTCCCATCGCCGCTGATTTTGGCAATTAACCTCTTAGATACGGCGGTCGATAGCGATCGCCACATTTAAGAGGTTTAGAGCAGATCATCAGCCGTCACATGCATTTGCGGGGGCTACCGATGGTTGTCACGGCAAGCTGAGGTCGGACAATGGCCTCATAGGCTTCCTGTCAGAGTGTCTGTCACGTCACAATGACACTTAGGGTATGTTCACACGCAAACGCAAAATACGTCTGAAATTACGGAGCTGTTTTCAGTCGAAAACAGCTCCTGAATTTCAGACGTTTTTCCATGTACTCGCGTTTTTTGCGGCGTCTTTTACGGACGTAATTGGAGCTGTTTGTCATTGAAGTCAATGAAAAACGGCTCCAAAAACGTCCCAAGAAGTGTCCTGCGCTTCTTTGACGCGGGCGTAATTTTAGGCGCCGTCTTTTGACAGCGAAGCGTAAAATTACACCTCGTCTGAACAGAACATCGGAAGACCGCAAGCAGATGTTTGCAGACGTATTGGAGCCGTCTTTTCAGGCGTAATTCAAGGCGTAAAACGCCTGAATTACGTCTGGAAATAGGTCGTGTGCACATACCCTAAGAATACGTTACATTATGTGGGGTTCTACACACAGGTATCCAGGCCACCAGTGACTACTGATATGGGTAAGACTATTTGAACCATTAATGTTAGGAGTACTTTTACTCTAGAAACTACTCTTTGGACATTCATGTACTTAATTAAACAGTTTACACTCAAACATCTAATGTTATATACGATAACACATTGCCCTATTCATATGTCCTCAATATAGGGACTTTAATATACTATACACCTGGTTCTCTGAGTTACCTGTGTTTATACCATATAGAGCAAACTTTTGACTGGGTCCCCCCTCCCCTTGGTTGCCACACCCAGCCCCCCTTTGTAGACAGTGCCCCCTGTAGATTGTGACATACAGCCCCCACTGTAGGCACTGCTATACAGCCCCCCTGTATATGGTGCGACCCTTCCCCAGTAGATAGTTCCCCCTCCCCCTTGTAGATAGTGCCATACAGCACCCTCTTGTAGATAGTGACCCACAACCCCCTTGTTGATAGTGCCATACAGCCCCCCCTTGTAGATAGTGCTATACAGCCCCCCTTGTAGAAAGCACCCCCAAGTAAAACAAAAAAAGTTACACTCACATAGGCCCCGTTGCTGCGACGAACGGAGCTATTGCAAAGAATCAACGCGTTTTAACAGCTAACTGTGCAGGGTGACAGCCCTGCTCTCCGTGTTGCTGATCAGCGTCCCATCGCCGCTGATTTTGGCAATTAACCTCTTAGATACGGCGGTCGATAGCGATCGCCACATTTAAGAGGTTTAGAGCAGATCATCAGCCGTCACATGCATTTGCGGGGGCTACCGATGGTTGTCACGGCAAGCTGAGGTCGGACAATGGCCTCATAGGCTTCCTGTCAGAGTGTCTGTCACGTCACAATGACACTTAGGGTATGTTCACACGCAAACGCAAAATACGTCTGAAATTACGGAGCTGTTTTCAGTCGAAAACAGCTCCTGAATTTCAGACGTTTTTCCATGTACTCGCGTTTTTTGCGGCGTCTTTTACGGACGTAATTGGAGCTGTTTGTCATTGAAGTCAATGAAAAACGGCTCCAAAAACGTCCCAAGAAGTGTCCTGCGCTTCTTTGACGCGGGCGTAATTTTAGGCGCCGTCTTTTGACAGCGAAGCGTAAAATTACACCTCGTCTGAACAGAACATCGGAAGACCGCAAGCAGATGTTTGCAGATGTATTGGAGCCGTCTTTTCAGGCGTAATTCAAGGCGTAAAACGCCTGAATTACGTCTGGAAATAGGTCGTGTGCACATACCCTAAGAATACGTTACATTATGTGGGGTTCTACACACAGGTATCCAGGCCACCAGTGACTACTGATATGGGTAAGACTATTTGAACCATTAATGTTAGGAGTACTTTTACTCTAGAAACTACTCTTTGGACATTCATGTACTTAATTAAACAGTTTACACTCAAACATCTAATGTTATATACGATAACACATTGCCCTATTCATATGTCCTCAATATAGGGACTTTAATATACTATACACCTGGTTCTCTGAGTTACCTGTGTTTATACCATATAGAGTCTCTCCACTCATGTACCTTTTTAACATGTCTGTTTTTATATGTATCTAATAAAATTTGTTATTCTTTTGATATATACCTGGCTTTATACTCTGTTTCTTGTGTGTATACGTAGGTAGTGTAATGTATTCCGGCAGCGATCAGTGCTGCAAGTCTTCGTGTCCCCTAGTGGAACGAGTAAAAAAAGTTTAAAAAAAAGATTCGAAAAATGTTTTAAAAAAGTGTCAAAATAAGTTATGTTACATAAACAAAAGTGCTTTATTTCCTATAATAGGTCTTTTATTATAGGAAAAAAAATAAACACGTTAAAAAAAATACACATATTTGGTATAACCGCGTTCGTAACGACCCAAACCATAAATATATAATATTATTTTTCCTGTACGGTGAACACCGCAAAAAAAATAAGTATAAAAACAATGCTAGAATCACTATTTTTTGGTCACCACCCCTCCCAAAATATAGAATAAAAAGTGATCAAACAAATTGCATGTCCCCCTAAATGGTACCAATACAAACTACAACCCGTCCCACAAAAAACAAGCCCTTACACAGCTTTTTTGACAGAAAAATAAAAAAGTTATGTCTCTCAGAATATGGGACACAATTTTTTTTTATTTTTTTATAAACAAGTGATTTTATTGCGCAAATGCTTCAAAACATAAAAGAAGATATACATACGTAATCGTATCGACCCGCAGAATAAAGTAAAATTGTCAATTATAGCCCACGGTGAACGCCGTAAAAAAACATTGTCAGAATTGCTGGATTTTGGTCACCTTGCTTGCCAAAAAAATTAATAAAAAGTGATCAAAAAAATCGCATGTACCCCAAAATGGTACCAATGAAAACTACAGATTGTCCCGCAACAAAAAAGCCCTCATATAGAAGTTCTGGCTCTCAGAATATGGCGATGCAAAATGTGCAGAGTGTTCCAAAAGCGGATACGTTCGGGCACCATTTATCAGTGCGACACTGGCCACACATCTGCGGAGTATTATTTATTTACCCCATTATTATACCCTCTTATTATGCCCTGATGTACTCCGCACAGCTTACATATGCCCCCACAACTGAAATACCAGCAAAACGCCAAACAGAAAAACTACCAAGCAAAATCTGCGCTCCGAAAACCAAATGCCGCACCCTCCCTTCTGAGCCCTACATTGTGCCCAAACAGCAGTTTACGCCCACAGATCTGGCATCACCATACCCGGGAGAACCCAGTTAATATTTCATGAGGTATTTGTCTTCAGTGGCACAAACTGGGCATAACATATTATGCACTAAAATGGCATATCAGTGGAAAATTGTAATTTTCACTCTGCACCATCCACTGTGCATTAACCCCTTCATGCACCACGATTTAATAACATGTTGTGGTGTGGGGGGGTGATGTATAGAGCGGGCTCACGCGCCTTGTGCTGCAGGTGCCAGCTGTGTATTACAGCTAACACCCACACCCGGGACTAACGGACAGGAACAGTGATCGCGCTGTTACAGGAGCCTGTAAAAATTACAATATACTGCAATACATTAGTATTGCAGTGTATTGTACCAGTGATCTAATGATTGCTGGTTCAAGTCCCCTAGGGAAACTAATAAAATGTGTAAAAAAAAAAAAAAAAAAAAAAAAAAGCAAATAGTTATTATTAGTGAAAAAAATTAAATAAATATTTAAAGTCCGAAAAAAAAACCTTTTCCCATTTTTTCTCTAAAGTACCGTAATGTAAAAAATTTAATAAGTACACAAAATTTGTATCGCTGTGTCTGCAAAAGTTAGAACTATTACAATATACCATTATTTAACTTGCACGGTAAACGCTGTGAAAAATAAAGACTATAAAACGGCAAAGCCACTGTTTTTTGGTCAACTTGGCTCTACCAAAAAATAAAATAAAAAGTGTTCAAAAAGTTGTATGTTCCAAAAAATTGTACCAATTAAAACTACAGCTCGTCCCACAAAAAAATAAGCCCTCACACCGCTCAATCCACCAAAACATAAAAAAAAGTAATGCCGCTCGGAATATGGTGAAACAAAACTATTTTTATCTTTAATAAAAAGTTACATAAATGTGGTTTTACCGTACTAGTATTGAGTCGCAGAAAAAAATTGAAGTTGTCGTTTTTATTGCATGGTGAAAACAGTAAAAACAAAACCCAAAAAACAATGGAGGAATCGCAATTTTTTCCAATTTCAGCCAGCAAAGAATTTTATTTTCAGGTTTCCAATACATTAAATGGTACTTTAAATGGTGTCAATAGAAACTACAACTCCTCCCGCAAGAAATAAGCCCTCAGATCACTCTATTGACGGAAAAATAAAAGAGTTATGGCTCTTGGAATGCGGGGAGGGAAAACCGAAAACGAAAAAGCAAAAAATGGATCAGTCCGGAAAGGGTTAATTAATTTCTAATGAAAAAACATTTATGACCACATGTGGGGTATTGCCGTACCCTGGAGAAATTTCTTTACAAATGTTGGGGTGCTTTTCCTCCTGTTTACTTTGTGAAAATGAAAAAATGCAACATTTTAGTGGAAATAATGTTGATATTGATTTTCATGGCCTTTTTCTAATAAATTCTGCAAAAGACCTGTGAGGTCTAAATGCTCACTATACACCTAGATAGATTCCTTAAGTGGTGTAGTTTCCCAAATGGGGTCACTTTTGGGTGGTTTCCACTATTTTGGCCTTTAGGGGCTTTGTAAATGCGACATGACACCCGAAAACCATTTCAGCTAAATTTAATCTCCAAAAGCCAAATAGCGCTCCTTCCCTTGTAAGCCCCACTGTGGGTCCAAACAGCAATTTATTACCACATATGGTGTCTTTGCGTAATCGGGAGAAATTGTTTTACAAATGTTGGGGTGCTTTTTCTCCTTTATTCCTTGTAAAAATTAAAAATGTCTAAGTTTTTTTCAGAAAAACAACTGTGGGGTGAAAATTCTAACTATACCCCTAGAAAAATTTGTTGAGGGGTGTAGTTTCCAAAATAAGGTCACTTTTGGGGGTCACTGTTTTGGTTTCTCCAGTGCATTGCAAACGCGACGTTGGCACTGAAAACTCTTCCAGCAAAATCAGAAATCCAAAATCCAAATGGTGCTCCTTCTCTTCTGAGCCCTGCTGTGGGTCCAAACAGCAGTTTATTACCACATATCGGGTATTGCTGTAATCGGGAGAAATTGTTTTACAAATGTTGGGGTGTTTTTTCTCCTTTATTCCTTGTAAAAATTAAAAATGTCTATGTTTTTTTCAGAAAAAAAAGTAGATTTTCATCTTTACATACTAATTCAAATAAATTTAGCAAAAAAACTGTGGGTTCATAATGATAACTATACTCCTAGATAAATTCTTTGAGGGGTGTAGTTTCCAAAATGGTGTCACTTTTGGGCGGTCTTTACTGTGCACCACAAGACCTCTTCAAACCTGACATTGTGCCTAAAATATATTCTAAAAAAAGGAGGCCCCAAAATCCACTAGGTGCTCCTTTGCTTCTGAGGTCTGTGTTTCAGCCCATTAGCACACTAGAGCCACATGTGGGTTATTTCTAAAAACTGCAAAATCTGGGCAATAAATATTGAGTTGCATTTCTTGGGTAAAACATTCTGTGGTACAGAAAATGTTTTATTACAAATTAATTTTTTGCAAAAAAAAATAATTGAATTTGTAAATTTCACCTTTACTTTGCTTTAATTCCTGTGAAACGCCTAAAGGGTTAAAAATACTTTCTGAATGCTGTTTGAATACTTTGAGGGGTGCAGTTTTCAAAATGGGGTGATTTATGGGGACTTTCTAATATATAAGGCCCTCAAAGTCACTTCAGAACTGGAAATTGCTACTAAAGTTCTAAGCCTTGTAACATCCTAGAAAAATAAAAAAAGAATGTTCAAAAAAGAATGCAAACATAAAGTAGACATATGGGAAATGTAAACTAGTAACTGTTTTGTGTGGTATTACTATCTGTTTTACAAGCAGAAACATTTAAATTTCGAAAAATTCTAATTTTTGCACATTTTTTCTAAATCCTGGTGTTTTCACAAATAAATATAGAATTTATCGACTAATTTTTTTCACTATCATAAAGTACATGTCATGAGAAAACAGTCTCAGAATCACTTGATAGGTAATAGCATTCCAAAGTTATTTCCACATAAAGCAACACATGTGAGACTTGAAAAAATCTGCTTCGTCCTGAAGGCCAAAACAGGCTCAGTCCTGGAGGGGTTAATACATGGTGCATGGCGTAAAAAAAACCCTGAAAAACAATGCAATTTTTATATTTTCATGTGCAGATGTGCCATGTTTACTGCTACGTGGATTCTGTCACTTTGAGCTATTCATACATAATAATATATCTTTTAATAATCATACAGCTTCCATTATAACTATATAAAAGATATTGCCACTTTTACTTGCAAATGGGACGCTGGTATGGCAAGTGGTTCGTCAGCAATGTGGAGAATAAATCCTTTTATTCAGGTACATACAGTCCAATACAGTTGCATACGTCTGGAGCATATGTGCTTCTGTTTCTAGCAGTTTTTACATATCTCCCTGAATTTGCCATATACATTTTTAGCCCTGGTTTACACTGAATAGAAGGCGCTCAGACATTGTTATCCTTACAGAATATGATTAAAGCCAAGATAGTTCTCTAGACTCCAATATGGAGACCACCAACATTATATACTTCCAATTCCATATAAATGTATTCATTCCATAGATAATGCAGGCGCTAGATAGAGCAGTAAAGTATAATATTTACATTTCACTGATCCTTCTGCTGCTCCTCCTGGACTTCGGCCAAATAAAAGGACTTTTTATGAAGCCCAGTTAGCTTTGTGTCACATCATCCAGTATGAAACATTTTCAGGTCCTCATCTTGAAGGCTTTTTTTTTTTTTTTTTTTTTACCTTATTTAACTGCAGAAGCCAAATGTGCATTACCAGCTTTTAGGTATGGACGGCAGAGGTTGCACTACATATTTTCCAGCCGGGTAAAAATACTGCTCTTAGCATTATGGAAGTGTACTTTTAGCCCAGGAGGAGTACGTAATTTGCAGTAATTCAAATAAACAATACCTAGGTGTACGTGAAGCTAAGAACTCGCTATTTCTGCATCATTACTATAACTCATAACAATGCTTCCATGCATAAATAGGGAGTTTAAAGAATATCTTTGAAATCTTTTTATTTTTTTTGTGCTTTTTTTTTAAAATAAAAATGTCCGTCAGTGTGATTGGTGCAACTTTCAAAATACTTTTATTAAAAATTATTTTTACTTTTTGCGATACAGCTGCATTGTATCTAGTATACAGAGCAGCTGTTTCTAGCGCTGAGTAGCAGGACTGACGGGTTTAGTGTCAGCGGGTCCTGCATGTCTCTGACATGCAGGATCTACCTGTAATCGATCACATCTAAGTTATGAACTTAGATGTAATCGACAACTGCTCCTTCCTGTGTTTCCGGACAGACTAGCGCTCAAACCAGCGTGCCGCCTGTCCACCTCGTGTCCTAGCTCCTCCCCTTCCTGTTTCCCCCGGTCATGTGGCCTCCTCTTATGCCCGGGGCTCAGCTCCGGCCGTTCTTGACCATGGGATAAACAGAGTACGGTTTTGTAACCATAACTTAATAACCTTTCCACACAAACCCCCATCCAAACATCATTCACGTGAAAACCATACCCCTCCTGTAAAGGATCTGCCAGGCACAGTTTCTGTGTCAACGCCCATAGGTAATCAGTCTGCACCTGCTTCTATGTCTGTGAGACTGACTCCATCTTCCACCACTCAGGATGGCGGGCTTAGGAGTGGGAGAGCCTATCACAGCCTGGCCAGACGGAGCTAGCTCCCGCCCTCTGTCTATTTATACCTGCCTTTCCTGTTCCTCCTTGCTTGTGATTCTTCTCGTTTGGTTTCCTGGCCCTGCTGCAGCTTCTGAACTATTTGACCCTGCTTCATATTGACTCTGGCTTACTGACTACTCTCCTGCTCTGCGTTTGGTACCTCGTACACTCCTGGTTTGACTCGGCTCGTTCACCACTCTTGTTGCTCACGGTTTGCCGTGGGCAACTGCCCCATTTCCCTTAGCTTCTGTGTACCCTTATCTGTTTGTCTATCGTGCACTTATTGAGCGTAGGGACCGTCGCCCAGTTGTACCCCGTCGCCTAGGGCGGGTCGTTGCAAGTAGGCAGGGACTGAGTGGCGGGTAGATTAGGGCTCACTTGTCTGTTTCCCCACCCCTATCATTACACCTCCATACGGAAGGTCCTTGGAGCTAATAAGAAGGATCTGGCGCCATTCTGCCCATATCTGTATTTTTACCCCCAGCCGTCCTGCAACAGGCTCAGGGGCACCATGCGAACCGCAGATGGCTAAAGCATTTCTATTTTGCTCCCTGGGACCCGACCCAGTAGGAGCCCATATAAGCTAGATCCCCCACCATGTGTAATCTGGGAGGGACCATCACCAGTATGAATTCCTCCCCCACCAATTTTAACAAACTCCAAGGACCCCCCCAAAACTCGCCATACGCTGCCATGACACCCGCCTAACAACCCGGACCCCTAGAAGATAACTCTCAAAAAACAACAAATAGGGACAGACCGACTGGCGCCCAAATCAGCGCGCCGCCTGTCCACCTCGTGTCCTAGCTCCTCCCCTTCCTGTTTCCCCCGGTCATTTGGCCTCTTCTTATGCCCGTGACTAAGCTCCGGCCGTTCTGTATCGCAAAAAGTAGATAGAATTTTTAATAAAAAGTTTTTATAAAGTTCCACCAAATACACTGATATATATATCACAAAAAGCGAAACTCATATATTATGTAGATTCATTAAACAGAGTGATCTATTTCCAGCATTTTTTTCTTTTAATATTGATTATTATGGCGAACAGTTAATGAAAACCCAAAATGTGGTATCTCAAAAATTTGAATATTATATAAGCCCAATTTCAAAAATGATTTTTGAAACCGAAATGTTGGCCTACTGAAAAGTATGTACAGTATATGCGCTCAATACTCCTTTTGCATGAATTACTGCATCAATGTGGCGTGGCATGTAGGCGATCAGCCTGTGGCACTGCTGAAGTGTTATGGAAGCCCAGGTTGCTGTGATAGCGGCCTTCAGCTCGTCTGCATTGTTGGGTCTGGTGTCGTTCATCTTCCTCTTGACAATACTCCATAGAGTCTCTATGGGGTTTAGGTCAGGCGAGTTTGCTGGCCAATCAAGTGCAGCGATACTGTGGTTATTAAACCAGGTATTGGTACTTTGGCAGTGTGGGCAGGTGCCAAGTCCTGCTGGAAAATGAAATCAGCATCTCCATAAAGCTTGTCAGCACAGGGAAGCATGAAGTGCTCGAAAATATCCTGGTAGATGGCTGCGTTGACTCTGGACTTGATATAACACTTGTTAAATAAGGTGTGTGGCTCCCAGCCGCCGCAGGACATCCATTATATTTGAACTGCGCAAATCTGTGGCTCAGGCGCTTGTAAAGTACTACTTAATTTAAGTATTACTACACTATGCCGCCCAAAACTGCACATTTGCACAGTCCAAATAATATACATGTGTGGGGGCAGAGCAAATCTTACACATATACACACACGATTACCGTACATTTAAATAAAAATGATAATTTTCTCTTAGGACACTTTCAGACATGGCAGAAATTTTCCAAGGCAGATTTTGCTGCAAATTCGTGGCAAATACACAACAAATCTGCAGCAAAATTAGCATATATTTGAGGTTCCATCCAGACATAGAGGATTTTGCAGCGGAATTGCTGTAGATTTCAGCTCTCGCATTGCAAAGGCGAGAATATCCACTGCTTCTCTGCAAAAGAATGTGCTTGCTGCTGAATGTAAATTCCACACCGCAAGCTATTTTCCGCAACGTCTGCACTAACTTTACCAAAATGCGATAGAAACCAAAGAAAAAAAATGTCTGCTGTGGATTTCCACTGTGGCCCGTCTGCAGTGAATCCCGCAGCAAATCTGCCACACCTGAACGTGCCCTTACTGTCTAGGCTCTGCAGCATTCTCAAACTAGACTCACAGCAGAGCCTGCACTCACTCTCGCAGCCCGCCCACTCTGACCAATCGGCTGCTTGTAAATAAGAAAGCTCTAGACTCACAGCTTTCTCATTGGCTCTCCTGTATAGACGCTACATTCAAGTATAGTGGCTTAGTGCTCCTCTCCCTTTTCAATACAAGAGTAAGAGAAGTGCCTTGTTGCTATACTTGCATGCAAAACCTGTGCAGGAGAGGTAATGGGGTTCAGTTTATGCATAGAAATACAAATGAGACTGATTTGAAGCGTAAAATTACCTGTGGGTGTGTTTTGCTCCAAGTTTATTAAAGGGATTATTAGAGACTAGATTAAAGGGTCTGATTTTTTTAAGAAACAGCGCTACTCTTGCCGTAGGGCTGTGTTTGGTATTGCCACTCAACCATAGGCCACTTTCAGATGGCAATATTTAGCTGAGTATTTTGCTTCAGTATTTGTGAGCCAAAGCCAGGGGTGAAACATAAACAGAGAAAAGTATAATGGAAAGATTTTCACCTGTTCCATGTTTTGGACCTACTCCTGGTTTTGGCTTACAAATTCTGAAGAAAGATACGGACTAAAATACTACCGTGTGAAAGTGGCCTTATGGCCAGGATCACACATGCAGTTTTGATAAGGTTTTTGATGCAGCTTTTGGCTCAGTATTTTTTTAGGCAAACACAGAACTGGACAAAAGAAAGGAGATGCATCGGTCTTTTCTTTATACCTTTCTTTCATTTTGGATCCACCTCTGGCTTTGGCTCCAAGAACTGCACCAAAAATGTTCCTCAAAATTGTGTGTGTAATCCTGGCCTAAAGTAAATAAGACTCAGCTACAATACTAGACAAAGTTCATGGACAAAATTTGTGCTGTTTCTGTAAAAAAATAAAAAATAAAACCCTTTTTCTAATTTAAGACAACTGAAATTTGTATTTTTAAAAAAAAAAAAAAAAACGTTGTATATCATTTTTCGAAGCCTAAAAATTTCTAGTATGGACATATTGGTGTTAAAGAGATGTAATATACATTAAAATTTAAATTATATCAATCAGTATATATATATATGTAAGGCCACTTAAACACGGCAGTACTTAGGTTAGTATTTTGCATCAGTATTTGGAAGCCAAAACCAGGATCAGGTTCAAAACACGGATAAGGTGCAAATCTTTCCATTACACTTTTTCTTTTCCATTCCTAGTTTTGGCTTTCAAGTACCATATCTTCCAACTGTCCCGGATTTCGGAAAGTGTCCCACTGTCCCGGGCGGCTTGTGGTATGTCCCGTACTCCCGGTGTCAACTGTATCATCATCCTCAGGATACCAATGCTACTTTAAGCGTTGAGCCTGGGGAAGCCTTTGACAACACTGTCCATATAAGGACAGTGACATCAGTTGCGCCTCCAGGAGCGGAATCCCCGGCCAGAGCATTGCCGACGCTCTGGCTGGGGATACCGCTCCTAGAGGGAATCCCTGAAGTCACTGTCCATATATGGACAGTGACATCAGTGGCTCTACCTGGTGCGGAATCCCCGGCCAGAGTGTTGCCGATGCTCTGGCCAGGGATTCCGCCTCTAGAGGGAGTCCCAGTGACTACAGGGGGTAGCGCTACCTACAGTGGGAGTGGCTTCTATCTTTAAAGAGGGTGTGGCACTATATACATGGGCACTGTGTGTGGCACGATCTACATGGGCACTGTCACTTTATATGTGGGCACTGGCACTTTGTATGTGGGCTCTGGCACTTTATATGTGGCCACTGGCACTAGGGGCAGCTAAGGGGGCATTATTCTGTATGGGGCAGCTAAGGTGGCATTATACTGTATGAGGGCAGCTATGGGGTATTATACTTTATGGGGGCAGCTAAGGGGACATTATACTGTATAGGGCATTATACTGTATGGGCAGCTATGAGAAATTATGCTGTATGGTGAAATTTGTTTTGCCGTTATAATACATGGGGGCATCTGTGTGGCCATTATACTGTATGGGGGCATCTGTGTGGGCATTATACTATGTGGGGGCATCTGCGTTGGGTTTATATGGTATGGGTGCATACATGGGTGCATTATACTGTATGGTGGCAGCTAGAAAGCATTATACTGTGTGGGAGCAGCTAATTGGCATTATACTGTGTGGGAGGCACTATGGAAGCATGATACTGTGTGGGCTGAAACTGGTGTGTATGGGCGGGGATTGGGTGGGGTTAGAGCCGTGGCTTAAAAGGAAAAAATAATTGCCGTGGCATGCTGCAGGCGCCACATCGGTTGTCCCTCTTTGTGATACTTGAACGTTGGGAGGTATTCAAATACTGACCAAAATACTGGAGAGTGAAAGTGGTATAAAGCTGTGTTTTACATGTTGCAGTCATATCGCGTTTTTTGCTGTGGTTTTGCAGAACCACATCAAAAATGCTATTTGGCGACAACATATGAACACATCTTAACAGTTTAGTTGCTTGTAATAATCATTCTATCCTTGTTGCAATTGAAGTTGAAATTGCTAGATTTCCGAAGGTGACAGCCACTAATATCAGACATTACTTAGCATTCCACAGAGGATGGATCAGCTACATATTCGCCCTCTCTTTGGCAAAGTTTACACGGCATATGTTACAGGCTGAAAAACTCAAGGCTGATGTCAAGAGAAATAAGACTCTGAAATTCAGGCATTTTATTAGCTGATTTCCAAAGTGTTTTTAAATTTAGAATTTAAATGCTAAGGAATTTATTTATTTTTTAATATCCCCTTGAGGACAGGCCAGTTTTGAAGAATTTTTTAAGATTTTTAATTCATTTTGCCTCTTTGCATTTCTGTCGTCATAACTTTTTTCCTGTTTTAGTTTGTGTAGGCTTTGTTTTTTTGCAAAGAGACAACTTTTTAGGTGCAATTTTATAACCGATGTTATAAATTTGATACTTTTGTGCAGATGCCAAATATTTCTATATTACAGTGTATGGTGGCTTATCTGGTGTCTTGGGACTTAATAAAATGTACCTAAGTATGTGGAGATTTTTGACAGATTTTATTTATTTTTTTAACAAGAATTCTTTTGTCTTTATTTTATTTTGTTGTAAATTCCCAAAAAGGAGTTTTTAACTATAATGTACTAGCAGATACTGTATCTTATGTTATCCTGTGTACGTGTAGTACACAAGGAAGTTGTTAGAGCATACCTATGAATGCCATATCTGCAGATAATATGGCCAGATAGCCCTTGGGTCAAAGACTGATCAATCGCTATGATGTGATCAAAGTGGGGCCACAGGCCGGTCTTTGCCCAAATGTTTGCCACACTGTTTGTAAAAATATAGAATACCTCCTTCAAACAATAAGAATTATTGCAATCGTTGTATTTTGTGAATTTATTTCACCTGGAAAATGGGCAGAAGAAAATAACAAATATGACATATTTGTTTAATGTTTAGAGCCAGATAGGGAGGAGAGTGAATTTGCAAAAATAGGAAAAGCGAAAACCATTGAAGGAACTTTCAAAACAATCCCGTGAGTGTCAAAGAGATCAAAACATGATTCACCATTTACATAGAAAAGCCACACATTAAGAGCTCATAAAATAATACCCAATGTATTAAATTCAATCATACAAGACAGTGTTACTGAGCAAAATCCAATATCTAGTATTTGGTACTAAATAATATAAGTTAATTATGAAAGCATCATGATCAATAGTAGCTATAATAAATATTTACTTCAAGAATAAAGCAGAATCCATAAACAATTAATAATGCCTGAAACTAAACTTGAATGATATGGAAAAAAATCATTCACATTTTCATTGAACTGAAATTAAATATTTTAAATAAATCATTGCAGCAAATACAGCTTGTTATACATATTATATTAAAAAAAATATTCATCACTTAAAGAGGTTTGTCTGAGATTAGAAAAAGGTCTGATTCGGTTCCAGAAACAGTCCCTTCTTGTCCATTGCCTGTGTTTGGCATTGCAGGCCAGTCCTTTTCACTTAAATAGGGCTCACCTGCAACCCCATATACAGCCTATTGGAAAGAATGGCGCTGTTTCTGGGAAAAAAAAGCAGACTCTTTTTATCCCAGTTAAGAAGCAATTCAATATTAAGTTGAAGACATATGTAATCTTTCAAATACTAGTTACTAGAGACTCACAGCTTGAGAAACCAATTTAAAAACTATTGTTGTTAAGCAGAGTATCCCTAGCAACCAGACTCAGCTATTCAGCTCAAGATTGGGTTGGCACTGTGCAGGTGGGCAATGGAAACTGTGGCACTCACGTTTGTACGTTATACGCATTAACTGATTTTGGTGCTGATGTCAATTACAGTGAACGAAACCATGGAGCAGGCAGTGACCGGTTAATGCTCTGGATTTTGATCTATTTAGCCAAAACGTATCCGACTGTATGGCATACAGTGGGATACATTGTCCGGGGAATGGCCCAGGGGATACTGAAGTCACTGTCCATGAACAGGGCTGGAGCGATCTACTAGCACTCTGCCCAGGGACTATGACGCTGTTCCTGATGTCCCTATACATAAAGTGACATCCGAAGCTTTGCAAAGCCTGAGTATACGGCTGGAGCGTCGGCAACACTCTGGCCAGTGATTCCGGCCCTTGATAATCCCCTGACGTCACTTTACATATATGGACAGTGATGTCAGGAGCTTTCCCAGGGACAAAGTCCATGGGTAGAGCACTTGTAATGCTCTGCCTGGGGACTCCGGAATAGCAAAGTCTACTATGCTATTCCATCCTTCAAAAATAAGGTAAACCGACATCTACCAGCCCGACGTAGGCTAAAAGGAAATAATGGAGCCCTGTGAATTATCGTCTACGTTGTTTATAGTGTACGTTAGGAGATTTCCTGATGTACACTATTCAGGGACCTGAGGCACGAGACCTGGTGGAAAAACTCTGCCACGCATTCTTTGAACATCTCCCACCACTCAGACATAGTACCACCAAGATCCAACAAAGATACCTGGCTCTGAAGGTAATCCTCAAAGGCCTGTCTTATCTCCGTTTCTTCCAATAGAGTTGAATTCAGTCTCCATATACCTCTTCCCATCTGGAGGGACTCTGCAATATTCAAAGAAAACATAATCATACAATGGTTGGAGAACTCCACCTGAACAACGGACACAATAAAATCCAAGGCTGCAAATCTAACCGTATCAGACTTAATGCTGGCAATGTTAATCGATGCCAGCGTCAACGGTGCGGGTGCCGCCATCTAAGATGATTGGGTTAGACGACTTTCCTCTTCCCACCCTTCTTTTCCTTATCTGAGGAATACCCCTCAGAATTACTCCTCTTCGTCCTTTATTTTGAAAAAAATGTCTTTTAAACAAATTATCTTCCATTCTTTATCCTCCGACTCCAGGGCAACCCCCACCCCTGAGGCCAGTGCACCTCATAAGGGAGGAGGTTCAGCGTACCTGGAGACCCCTACCTCACCCTCTTCATGGCTTTGAAGAGCTGGAACCTCCATGAGGGCTTGGTAGCGGTTGGGGGAGAGACCCAGGGGGGTGCAGGTCCTGCCTTCCTTGGTCAGGACAGAGACAGATGTTCTTGGCTCTTTTAAGTTCTTTCCCTGTGTCCCTTTTTCTTTTGGCCAAACCCTCTCCTTCTCACCAACAATTTCATAATGGGAGGACTGAGAGTGTTCAGCCACTCGCTCTCTCTGGATCCTCCTGATCTCCCCATTCAAATCGGCTTCCTCAATGGCATCTGTTTCTGGGGCAGGGTCCAGGTCAGGGCCAGAGATCATCCCAGTTGCCTGGGCGTCTCTCTGCTCCCGTTCCTTTCGGCCTTTTCTCCTGCCTTCATTGATAGGAAGTGGGGCCACTCTTAGCGTTCTTCACTTGCCCTTGGGCTCTGCCATCTCCACATGCCTCCTCACCTGCAGAAGCCACCCCACTTTCCTCTTCCTCAGGTTTAGAGACAGCATTGACCACGCAGCTAGGACACCGACTGAATGGGTGACCTAAGTCACCACACAGGTGGCACCTAATCTGGTTACACGTTGCGGCCACATGGCCTACCCCTCTGCAATGAACACACTTCTGCACAGTGCAGCCCACGCTCAGGTGCGAAGGGTCGCCACACTGGTGACACAGCTTCGGTTGCCCCTGGTAGAAGACCAGGATTTGATCCCTCCCGAAAAAAAGCGAAGAATGGAATGTGGGACACAGTTTGCCCCAGACATTTAAGTTTGATCATAAACGTCCAGGCCCCTGAGCAGATGCTAAATTCATCCAAGTTCTTCTTTGGCACCTCACCATATCTAGTCAACCAGGTCATGATGTCAATGCAAGAAAGTGAATTGTTACGGATGAGAATGGTCACTTTCTTGAGACCACTCTGGCGGGATATTGCTTGTACAGCAAAATCCCGCCCAACGGGCTCGCTCTTCACCAGCTCATAATTCCCCCAGAAGACCTCAAGGCCCCCTAGGTGAACAAAGCTGATGTCGAACTCAGCGGTACCATAAGGATGTATCAAGGCAAAGATGTCACTCGCCTTGAAGCCCATCTCCAACAGCAGCACCACCACCCTCTTTCTAGGAGGGCACGCATCATTGCCACGCCACCAGAGATGGACTACATTCCTCCTGGCAGCGGCCAGCCCAGTTGTTGGGAGCGACCACTAATCTCCCCTTCTCCCTCGGAAGGCATCCAGACCGTACCTCTCTATCCAAAAGGATAGGTCTCGCTGCACACCCCCTACCGTTAAGGTCTGCTTCCCCTCCCTTAAGGTCTCCAGGAGACGCTGTTGAAAGTTACCGTCCCTGGGGCCAGAGGATGAAGAAGGGTGAGCCAGTGGTCCCACCCCTTACTACTCCAGCATAAGATCTGCTGAGAGTAGTAGTGGAGGGAGCACTCGGCCCCTCTGCACTCTTGTTGGCGCATTAACTTTTTTAGACACATATACCACATTTTTTATCGTATTTTCACACATCACAGTTTTATTACGTTTTTTGGCTAGGTCAGGCTCCACATTATTATTTTTTCTTTCGCTTTTTTCCCCCTCCTCCACTTTCCACCTCTGTATCATTGGGTGCTTTTGTCGAGAGACCGCCAGATGTTATAGACGAAACCTACACACTACCCTCCGCTTCATTGGTGTCCATGGCAACCAGGGGGAGGTGGGAGACACTTCTCACACAGCCCACATGCGGGGCATTTTTAATTAGTTCCACGTTTCCGACACTGACACTTCATTGCTGCAGTATCAGAATTGGGATCATAAATTCGTTGTATCGGACGTCGCTCCCAGCCTGGGCCGCAGCGTCAAAACCACTCCCCTTGCTCAGGGGGTGGCTTCCCACTGGCTCCTGATTCCTATCAGCACTGCCTCTGTGGTGGGGCGGTAGCTGACCTTCCGCCTACTCTGTAAGCCCACTCAGATGTTGCAGAACCGACTGACATCTGGTCAGCTACATCACAGAAACACGCCGCTGACTTCCGGTCCGCCCCGTTCACCAGCCCCTGACTCACGCTACTGGCCGGCTTCAGGGGCTCACCTTCTGTCAGCCTCAGGTCCACTCCCCCTGATGCGATGGCACCAGTACCGCCCCCTTTGCAGGGAACAGCGTCCAACACCATTTTGCCCGGCCCCATGATTTTCTCCCCGCTTACCTATTCTAGCCCCACTGCAGAGGCTGGAACTTGGGGGCTTGCGGGACCTTCCCCCCCAAACTGAGACATCTTCCGGCCCGGAGTGCAGGGGAGACCCCAATTTGTACACAAGTCTCAACTGGGGCCTCTTCTCCTTCTTTATTTTTCTTTTTTTCATCCTCAGCTGGCAGTTCTGAGCCGACGCAGAATCCCTCCATCGATATTAGGGATTCCAGCTCCCGGATTCTGAGTAAGTGGACTCAGAGCTGCTCTCGGACGACAAAGGCATCTGCACGTTGCTGGGCTCCGTCTTCCTCATCGCTCCTCCATCTTCCTCCTCGCTGCCAGTCTCCCCAGTCTCCCTCGGGACCTCTGAATCGCTGTCCTCCCTCAGAGGGGACCCAGTGGAGACTGGCACAAATGGTAACTCTGTTTCCTTTTCCTCCTTTGCCACACATGTCTCCACGCTGGGGGACGACACCTCTCCAAAATGGTCATTATTCTGGAGCTTCACCGAGAAGATGTCCCCCCCCCCAGCAATTAACTCCAGGTGCATTTCTGTCCCGCACCAATGTCCGCACTTGCTGTGAGTACCGGGCCCTCTTTGCCCCGGAGGACCTGGCGGCTCTGCTTCGGGCCACTGCCAGCTCTCCAGGGAGGAGATGCTGGGCACGGTACTCTGGGATGTGGGTCGCCAGACTGGAGCTAAACACTGTGACATCCTCTCCCGGCCTCAATGATCCTCACCTCAGGGTGTCCCTGCAGCTCTGTTGTTCTGGCCCTGATGGTGCTGGGCCCTCTCCGGGAAAACTGACGCCATCTCTGGTCCCCTCCTCGCAGCCCCTCTTGGCGCCTCAGCCTTTGGGGAAGCCTGGACAACATTGTTCCTGCCCCGAGATGATTTTTTCTTCCCTGAAGCCGGCTTTCTCTTTTCAGCCTGCTGGCTGGTGCCTCCAGCCTCCTCCATCCACCATCCACCAGCCTCCTCCTGAGAGTGAAGGACTGAGGCTCCATCCTAAGATGGAGCCCCCTTCAGGAACCTCTCCAAGCCCAGGTATGATGTTACAAACCTGGGCTGATGGTATAAGGAGAAAACCCTGGTCTGGGCCTGAAAGCTGGAGTCCCAGGAGCTCTTTCAAAAGCGACCACACCCGTCCACACACAAGCACACACTACACTCCTCAGTGGTGCTGGATGTTGTACACCTGTGGCAATGAGACTGAATGAAACACCTGAATTCAATGATTAAGAGGTGTGTCCCTATACTTTTGTCCATATAGTGTATATCATTCATGTAAGACATCGATAATATTGCACTAGCTGTTTGCAGTGGCGGATTAAGAAGACCATGGGCCCTGGGCTGTTACCCAAACTTGGGCCCCCCTTCTCCACCACCACCCTGCCGCGCCGTAACTATTGCTAACACTACCTAAACACTAGTACACAAAGTAGGCACATTATGCACAAAGTACACACAGTACACAAAGTACGCACATTATGCACAAAGTAGGCACATTATGCACAAAGTACGCACATTATGCACAAAGTACACAAAGTAGGCACATTATGCACAAAGTACGCACATTATGCACAAAGTACGCACATTATGCACAAAGTACACAAAGTAGGCACATTATGCACAAAGTACGCACATTATGCACAAAGTACGCACATTATGCACAAAGTACACAAAGTAGGCACATTATGCACAAAGTACGCACATTATGCACAAAGTACACACAGTACACAAAGTACGCACATTATGCACAAAGTACGCACATTATGCACAAAGTACGCACAGTACACAAAGTAGGCACATTATGCACAAAGTAGGCACATTATGCACAAAGTAGGCACATTATGCACAAAGTACACAAAGTAGGCACATTATGCACAAAGTACGCACATTATGCACAAAGTACACACAGTACACAAAGTAGGCACATTATGCACAAAGTACGCACATTATGCACATTATGCACAAAGTACGCACAGTACACAAAGTACCACATTATGCACAAAGTACGCACATTATGCACAAAGTACGCACATTATGCACAAAGTACACAAAGTAGGCACATTATGCACAAAGTACGCACATTATGCACAAAGTACACAAAGTAGGCACATTATGCACAAAGTACGCACATTATGCACAAAGTACGCACATTATGCACAAAGTAGGCACATTATGCACAAAGTACGCACATTATGCACAAAGTACACACAGTACACAAAGTACGCACATTATGCACAAAGTACGCACATTATGCACAAAGAACGCACATTATGCACATTATGCACAAAGTACGCACATTATGCACAAAGTACGCACATTATGCACAAAGTACACAAAGTATGCACATTATGCACAAAGTACACAAAGTACGCACATTATGCACAAAGTAGGCACATTATGCACAAAGTACGCACATTATGCACAAAGTACGCACATTATGCACAAAGTAGGCACATTATGCACAAAGTATGCACAGTACACAAAGTACCACATTATGCACAAAGTACGCACATTATGCACAAAGTACGCACATTATGCACAAAGTACGCACAAAGTACGCACATTATGCACAAAGTACGCACAGTACAAAGTAGGCACATTATGCACAAAGTACGCACAGTACACAAAGTACCACATTATGCACAAAGTACGCACAGTACACAAAGTACACACATTATGCACAAAGTACACAAAGTAGGCACATTATACACAAAGTATGCATAGTACACAAAGTACACACGAGTATGCACATTATACACTAAGTAGGCACATTATACACGAGTATGCACATTATACACAAAGTACACCTTGTAAACACATGAATATGGACATTAAACATACATGAATATGGACATTAAACATACATGAATATGGACATTAAACATACATTAATATGGACATTAAACATACATGAATATGGACATTAAACATACATTAATATGGACATTAAACACACATGAATATGGATATTAAACACACATGCACTTACCTTTTATGTCTTCACTGCAGCTCTTCTCCTGCTCACAGCACAGAGCCCGCCGACAGTCTCCCCTCCCCCATGTCCCGACAGCTAGCAGCAGAGATGTTTAGAGCAGGGAAGGGGGGCTGGAGGGGGAGCTACTAAAGCAGCACAGACCACGGCTGCTAAGTAGAAGCAAAGCTCCCCTCGCCTGACAGGTGCGGTCCTGGCACCGGGGCTCCCTCCGGTGCTAGCGACGCCACTGGGCATGAGGGGGTTCGAGCGGTCATAGGCTCGCTGGGAGCCTTGGGCCCCCTGGCAGTCTTGGGCCCCGGGCGACCGCCCGAAACGCCCTAATGATAATCCGCCACTGGCTGTTTGTATATGTTGTAGCATCAGAACATTTTGTATTTTCATGACAAAGGCCATTATTAAAGTGCAACATAAAGGTTGCTTCGACACAGGCTCCTTCAATTGAAACTATTAACAAAATCAATAGAAAATATTCTTGGCAAATAAAAAAACCGTATAGTCTTGTTTTCTCCGGATACATTAGCACACCTTGTCTGCCTGTTCTCTGCAGAAACACAAGGAAGAAAAAACCCAAGTAGCATTAATCATAAGATGAGACTGCTGACATATTACTTGATGAATTGTTTTGATGCAGCAGAGGAAAAAATCTGGAACATAACGCTGTGTGCTGAGAAGCTAATGCCTGGATCCTGTAGATGCATTTCAGTACATTTTTTAACATGTTCACTGACATTTAGCCAACTCCCTCACATGGATTTACCCATAGACAGCGTATTCGAAATTGGCAAGGAATGAACAATTTTACAGCTCAAATTGACTTGCACTCATTTATTTATTTATTATTGGCAGAAATGTTGCAGATTTTACCTGCGGATTTGCACAAGTAAAATCCGCAGTGGATTACAGCGCAAGATAAATGGATTCGATTTTACAAAACTTCTTGACATTCTACTGAAATTTTCGTGCAGCATGTCAATGCTGTTTTCGATTGTACACGGGTTTGTTGCAGACTTTCCCTGTGGAAGAATGGGGAAGAAAATATCCACAATAAAAACTGCAAGCAATGTAGTGTTGCAGATTTTTCTGCAATTGTAAATTTTAAATGATAGGAAAATACTTTTTTTTACTTTTATTGCCACTAAGTGATATTCGCAAAAAAAAATCCAGAGCGTCAAATCTGCAATGTTTTCCGAAGCGAAAAGCAGGTCTGCAACAAAATTTGCAAGAATCTGTGCGGATTTGTCTTGCACAGTTCCCAGTGAATTTGCTGCGGAACTAATTCGCAGCAAATCCAATGCGTGTGGAGGTTGTCCGCTTACATTTTGTATTTTTTTTGAAAGATATGATTAATAACACAGATAGAGAGATATGGAATGACATGGCATGACTGCTGCCAAGCTATTTTCCCCTTCTCGGATGGTGGTACAGCCAAACAAGATGAAATAGGTAAGTCATTCGAGACAGAATGTATGCTGCCTACCAGCCACAGGCATTTTATCTGTAGTTAAGTCAGTACTAACCAGACTGTTTCAGATACCTCAGGACTTAGCATCAAGACCAAATTGGCACGGAGGTAAGTGCAGAAAAAGAGGCCTGGCAGTACTACAGTACCACACTTGTTCTGTTTCAAAATACCAAATGAGTTACATTTTATTTTAAAAAAAAATTTGAGAACCTCAACGATTGGTTACCAAATAAAGTGTAGTGTGAGTATTAACTTCCATACTTTGGAATGATCCTAAAATCTATATGGTCACATTAAAAATATATATAGGACCCCCAAATAATCTAATTTATGATCATCATTCATATAAATTACATACCACCTTACTTTAAGCCACAGCTACATAGTGATAGATGGCACTCAGTTAAATTAAACATCGTCACATAGCGGTATTGCATCCAATTGAGATCAAACATTGTCTGTAAGTTGGTGTGATACAATGCAACTGCAATTGGACCCTGCCCCAATAGTCTTCAAGGTCACATAGCCATCAAGACTGGATTAGAATTGGAACTGTTAGAGCTCATTTTTAATTCTTTTAGTTATTGTAGCTTTCGAGGTGAACTATGTGCAACTGATCTATAAAACTTTCTGGGAGCGCTTTATGTCCTGTTCCTAAGACTGCATCAGAGGCCATCAGTAGAAAGCAGTGTTTTTTTCTGTTTTCCTCTGATGGGATCCGATCTAGCCCGTAGAACAATATATACAGCACCCACACCTAAGTACAATACGTGAGTATATATGCAGCCTAAGAGCTCATTACGGTGGTAATGCCCTATGGGGGGGGGATTGACTTGCCTTTAGGAAGTTTGATTGGTTCCATTTTCAAATTTTGGAGGTTGAGGGGGTTACTCATTAAATCTTTGCACTGGGTCCCCTTATATGGTTCCACCAATGGCCCTGGCTAAAATAATAGATATACAGAAATGTCCTCCCTTAACTTATCTCTAAACCTGAAATACCCTGTAAGATGTTAAAGAAACATATAAAAAAAAGCGTCGATGTATGCTTGTGACGGATGCCAAATGTAAACCATCTGCCTGCCATGTATCACCCATAGACACCCATGTTAAAAAAAAGTATACTTTTTCTTTACAGGATGGCTGTGACAGTAGCCTCTGATGGCTGTAATCTGTCAACCATCCCTTGCCCATAGACTGCCATGTTTAAAAAAAAATTATAACTTGACGTATATGTTTTTTTACTGGATGGCGTGAAATTGTATTGAATTGGTACAGTATCCTGACAGATAGTATAACTTATTGCTATTCAAGAGAAGTTAAGTGTGGACACGTTGTACATACTTTTAGTGTGGCAGCTACAATGCTGTTGGTGGTGTTGTAGACAATGAGCATTGCTCATTGCTCTAGTCTCATGTTTTTTGGCAATATGAAGGTTTTTGGTTTTATTTCTATACTGAATGTCGCATAGCCTAAGGGTATGTTCACACGCACTAATTACGGACGTAATTCGGGCGTTTTTGCCCCGAATTACGTCCGAAAATAGCGCCGAAAATAGCGTTGACAAACATCTGCCAATTGAAAGCAATGGGCAGACGTTTGTCTGTTCACACGAGGCGTATATTTACTCGCCGCTGTCAAATGACGGCGCGTAAATAGACACCCGCGTCAAAGAAGTGACCTGTCACTTCTTTGGCCGTAATCGGAGCCGTTATTCATTGACTCCAATGAATAGCAGCGCCAATTACGTCCGTAATGGACGCGGCGTTCAAGCGCCTGCACATGCCGTTACGGCTGAAATTACGGGGATGTTTTTAGGCGGAAACATCCCCGTAATTTCAGCCGTTACGGACGCTGTCGTGTGAACATACCCTAATACATTAGATGTCCACAATCCTTGCCCTTTTTCAAGTATATTCTAAGCCCACTTTACAGAGGAAACATAAGTGATGGTCAGATAAATCAATATAATGGTAACAAGGTAAAGTGAACAATTGGCCACTGTGCTGCGATAATTTCCTAGGGGACTTCGATCAAGGCACAAAGCAAACATAGAGTTAATTAAAGTAGTTTCCAAGCATATAACTCCCAGCTTATTTCTAATGCATGTCATTTTCCATTTGGTGAGATTCTATAAATCCATATATTTGATGTACCTGTGTGTGGATTAGTGTTAGTACTCAGGATTATTAATATAATTGCAGATTAATGTCATTATGTAGGCATTAGGCTCCTTGTATATTTTTGAACACATATACATAGATGAGTGTACAATATACAGATCTTGACTCAACGCATTAAATACACAGTGACAAGAAACTTTAATTTGACATTTTCTATTACTTTTCAATGGCTTTTGTTGTGTGATCTCACGCTGCAGCTAGTTATCAGTCAAGATAAACTTGACTACATCTGTATGACACTAAGCTTGTGGAATAGGTGCGTGTAAGTAAACAATAAGGCAATAGACATTAAGAAATTGAGATATGATGGATAGGATAAACAATATATGTTCAAACTTATGTTTTGTATAGATAGGAACCTTGTTTAAAAGCTTTGCAGTTTTACAGATCTTTCCTTTTACTGCACTTATCTCCATCATTGAGAGATCGATTTTGATGTCACTGCAGTTATTGAGCTATTATTGATACTTCTAGTGTGACAGCAGGGTTTTACTTAATGGTTGGACAAGTTCTAGTATATAATCAAGACAATTGGTGGTTAAATACAAGTCTCAGTTTACATCATGGTGATCATTTGTGGTAACCTACTAGTAATTGTTGACTGCGGAAAGATGCCTATTGTCTTCAACACTTAATTACGTCTGAGGCTGTGTTCGCACAGCATATTTTGATGCATAGTAAGCTCGTATTACGTGCTGAAATACACTTGAAAAAATGCCTACAAACAGCTTCCTATTGATTTAAATTGGAAATGCGCTGTGTAGTTCATACGAGGCGTATTTTCGTGCCACTGAATTGAAAAAGGCAGCGTAACAAGATGCCTCAATAAAAAGAAGTGACTTTAAGATTTGATTTTTTCCATGGAAGTCATTCCTATTGACACTTAAAAAAAATGCAACGTAAACAATGCCTCAAAAAACGGTTGCAAAATTGAAAAATTATTTGAAAATGTGCTAGTAAATGTCTTTCACACGACTGTAAAATATGTTGTGAGAAATTAGCCTAAGTGTCTAATTGATAATCCCAGTAAGATATGATAAGACATATCTACTAGTAATTGACTATTGAAATATGACTGGTGTCTACAGCACTTTATTAGGTGTAAGTGTCTTGAAGTGGGGATATGTGATAATGGAATATTGAGGAAAGAAGTCTAATAGAGGATGATGGCTTTTATCAGGAAAGACAACACGAATCCTGTAGTCCAATAAAGGATAGTTATAATGGTCTATTTCTGGCCTAATTATAACACACCAAATCTGGGTTTTCTCCTGTCTCATTGATGATCCCAGATATGATAGACTTTCTATTAGTAATTGCTGACTTTTGATAGATACCCATTATCTACAACACTTTATTAGGTGTAACGGCCCTTTTACACTGGGCAATTATCGGGCAGACAAGTGTTCCTAGAACACTCGTTCCCGATAATTGCCCTGTGCAAACAGGGGAACGATCAGCAGATGAATGAGCAAACGATCTGCTGATCGTATCATTTAAAAAAAACTGAAATATTATCGTTGTCGGCAGCACATCTCCCTGTGTAAACAGTGATACGCACTGCCGACATGATAATAATGTATGGGGACAAGTGATCGGAGTAACGACCGCTTGTCCCCATACATAGCACCTTGTGACAGGAGCAAACGAGCGGCAATCAACGAGCTGTCTCGTTGATCATTTCTCGTTGCACTGGCCAATATTGGTGTAATAGGGGCTTAAGGGTCCTCCCGACGTGGGCCGTGTAAACGAGCGCCGATCAATGAGACAGCTCGTTAATTGGCGTTTGTTTTCTTTTTTAGAAGGAGCTATGTATGGGGACGAGCGCTAATTACTATGATCGCTCGTCCCGATGCATTTCTATCATGTCAGCAGCACGTCTCCTTCTTACACAGGGAGATGTGCTGCCGACAACGATAATATTTTAAACTGCATACTCAATACAATCATCCGATGAACGAGGTTATACACAGGGCAATGATCGGAAACGAGCGTTCTGTGAATGGTCGTTTGCCCAATAATTGGCTCATGTAAGAGGGCCTTAAGTGGCTTGAAAAGGGGGTACGTAGTAATAAAATATAGTGGGGAAAAGTCTAATAGAAGGTGGAGATCTTGGGCTACAGAAGTCCTTTATTCCAAAGGTTCTGGCCTTAATAAAGTACCAATGATTGAATATGTTGGAACATTTCTGTATGATAAAACCATATCTTTTCATATCTTACTGATGCACATAGTGAGATATAATACATTTAAAAACGCACATGATTGTAGAATTATAATGGGTTGGCTTTTTTTACGTCTTTATTATAAGCAAAAGATAAGCATTGGGACAGACTATACTCTCCTTTGTTTAAAGTGAATGTTTTTATTACCATTGCCAAAGTAGCGAAAGTACCGTCCGATTCTGCAAAGTTTCAAAATGCATTTGTTTACAGTGGCTTATATAAAGGGGTTGCAAGATTAGGAATCACAACAAAGCCACAAAAACTTTACTGCCCATATACCAGACTATAGGACCATTATTCATAAATTACAGCATTTCTGTCATGTCTCCTATGCTCCCCTAAGGGCACCACAGAGTAAGATTGTGCTCGGAAATATCAAGATTTCTGTGATGTGATTCAGTATTTCCATGTGAAAGTTGCTATAATGGGTATCCCTATCTCATGTTATTATGGCATATCCACATGGGGCCCTCTTCTAGAGATAGGGATAGAAGATATCCTGTGAATATGCCATAAATGTCTGAGATGGGAAAACCCCTTTAAATGATACCAGGACTCATAGAGAAAGCCTGTGAGTCCTACAGTACATCCCCTGCCCACACATCGTGATTGACAGCTCCCCCTGTATACAATTTCATACAGGAAAAGCTGTCAATGAACAGTGTGCGGCTGTGTAAAGCAGGACTCACAGGCATTTTCTATAAGTCCTGACCGTATTTAAAGGGATTGCCCATCTCATAAAATAATGGCATATTGCTAGGATATGCCATCACTTTATGATCGGCGGAGGTCCGACTCCTGAGACGCCCACCGATCTTGAGAATGAAGAACCTGCAACCCTAGTTTAGCGTTACGACCCCTTTACTGTTTTTTCCCTGCACAGCAGCACTCCCGGACACCCACTGTGCCGGGAACTGCAAGTGAATGAGGCCATGCTGCAATTTCCTGCACAGCCGGTGGCTGGGAGCGCTGCAGGCCAGGGTAAAAATTTGAAGCAGACACAGTTCTAAAGCAGTACTAAACTCAGGAGTGATGGGGGTCTCGAAAATCGATTAATCTTAAAACTCAGCATCCCCCTATGTATTATATGCTGCCCTCAGATAGGGCACTTGATGGATCTGCGTTAAAGCTCTTACTATCTGGAAAGATCAGAGGCAGAGGAGCATGGTATGGTCCACTAACCCATCTCTAAATGCTCAGCAGTTGACCCCGAGCTGATAGGCTGTGTTCACGCCTGTCGTTTTTGTCATGTTTTTTTTGTGTAAATTACATGAAGATATGGCATGTGTGAACACAGTCTTACATATATTTTAATGGAAGCAGTTCAGTACTCACAGCTGCAAGCAATTGGCTACTTACATAAATAACTGAGTCTGAGGCTACATGGAGAGGTGAGCCTTTTGTTCACATGGTTGCTGTAGTCCTGAGTGGCAGTCTGTGATGCTGTGTCTGGGGGAAAATACCCCAGAGTCAAAGGGGCTTAGTCTGGCAGCAGCAGTGCGGTTGAGTTGCTGACCACAGGTTCTGGGTTACGGTGGTGTTGGCCGCTTTAGATGGTTACTTCATCTAATATTACAATAGGGTTGCAAGAAGTTACCGTGAAGTTGCAAGTGGGCTTATACCGTTTAATCAAAAAGTGTACCAGGAACCGCATGTTCCTTTTCTAAAATTTGTTTAGAATAGATATGAGAGTTAGAGAGCCATGCATCAATGAATAATGAGAGATGTGGGAAAGGTTCTCCCACCATAACTAACTGTTTAACTGCTGCATAAGACATATTACATGGAATTACATGAAATTTTTGGAATAATTGTCCCATTACGTGGCCCTTGCAGAGATGTCTGCTACTTTAATGAAACACACATTTACATGTTTTCTTTCTTTATCAGGATTTCATTTAATTTAGTATTCAAGACCATTGTAGCTTAGTTGACAACAGATGTCTGTTTGTCCTTAGGGTCATAAGTCTCGATAGGGGGCATTATGGATAGGAAAGTTACACAGATGGAATAGATTATCTGGCCATGGAAGCATCTCTCCACAGGTTCTGTAATAGGAAAAGGTATGCACAATACATGGTTAAGTGTAAATGTGTAAATCAATAAACGTGGAATTCTTGTGTTACAAATGTAGAATATGTGCCAACTTTTAGCGCATTTAGGATGATAAAAGATTGTGACATTAATAATGCTTGGACAATTCACGAGAAGTTTTTGGTAAGTGCCATAAGCTTTTGGATATTACAAACAAATAAAATGTTCAATTTAGCTAAAAAAAAGAAGAGGATTTTTCAAGGCTATGCCAATAAGTACAGCAAAGGCTGAATTGTTTATATACAGAAAGATGTAACTTGTAGATCAGGACCTGATGCAAAATCTGTGACATGGCCCCTTTCTATCGCATTTTAAAATACAATCTAACATCTTCTCCAGGAATGCGACCTCACATTGACACTCTCACCTCCTCATTCCATCTTTAAATTAAAATGTATCAAATCCACAAGTATGAGACATGTTAGTCCATGCACTATTCTCTGTAACCTATCAATAATAGACTGGCACTTCTCCAATTAAGCCTAAACTATGTGAAGGCGTAAGCACGGTAGACCATACAGAAGGAGGACTGTATTATAATATAACACCTGGTCAATCCGTGCCACTGAAAACGTGTCCCTACGCGTTTCCGCACCACTAGTAGTCAAGGTGCTTCATCAGGGGTCACACTGATGTGGTTTTAACACATATATATTTTATTTTATGGCCGGGAGACACCTATTGCGTGTCTCATAACATTCACCCGGCTCGTGCACGACACTAGTCAGCTGGTCGAACACGAGCCGAGTGAGATGCCAGGCATAAGTAGTACTAGCCACTCCCTCCCCGAGATGACGCGGCGGCCGTGCAGCCAATCCGTCACGAGCCACGCACATGACGCGGCCCGAGCAGGACCGACCCCCGGACGCTCGCTGTCACTGCAGGAGGGAGCAACCAAACCAGCGTCCCTAGTAACTAGGGATCACAAGGCGGCCGTATAGAACTGGCATGAGACATGTAGCCAGGAAAAAGGCCAGTGGCAGGAAGCACAGCGATCGTGGACCCAAACCAAATGGCACACTCGATCGCTGCTTGTATCCTAGCAACAGGAAGCACAGCGATCGTGGAACCAATTCATATGGTACACTCGGTCGCTGTGTGTAACTTGAAAAAAGGGGGGGTACACCAATTCGCTATATATAATCTAGGGGATCACTCAAGGCGTCCCATAGCGACAGAGGTGAACACAGAGGGTCTCAAAAACGGCAAAGAATTGAAGGGAGGGAAAGGAGTCAGTATAATTAGATAACTGAAAGGCAATATGACACATTGCAGATAAGCAATCGAACGACAGAGTGTAACAGCATGATTATTCACCCAGTCCAGGATCAAACAAATGGTAAATAAGAATCAGTGGAAGCAATTGAACGATATCTGTTCATTGAGACCCGCCGGTTTCATGGTATGCATGCGGAAAATCCATTGAGCCTCTTTCTGTAGAATCCTCTTGTCCCAATTGCCCCCCCTGGCCGATGGCCGTATATGCTCGATCCCCTGAAATTGAATAACATGGGTGTCACCGCCATGCTTTTCCCATACGTGTCGGGCCACCGGGGTGTCTATATTGCGACGAATGTCGCCTACGTGGTCCCTTATTCGTCTCCTAAATTCTCTAATTGTCTTGCCGACATATTGCAGTCCGCAGACGCAAGAGATCAGGTAGACGATGCCCTTCATTTTACAATTTATAAAGGATCTGTTTTCAAATATCCTACCAGTCGCATGGCTGTTGAAATTCTTGCTGCAAGATATACATTCGCAAGCTTTGCAGGACCCACATCTAAATGTTCCCTTTATGTTGTGTGTAAGCCATGTTGTAGGGCGGATGGATTGCATGTGGCTATGAACCACACGATCCCTAATGTTTCTGCCCCTCCTATAGGTGACCAAGGGTCTGTTGCCCACAAGATCCCCTACATCCAAGGACATCATGGGGATAACCCCTCCGGCGAAATCTATTTTGTAGATCAGAAGCAGCTAATTTGAAGTCAGTCATGGTGGAGCAATTCCTGCGTGCCCTCAGGTATTGACCTTTGGGTATCCCATTTCTCAATGGTGCGGGATGCCAGCTCTCCCATCGGAGGAGACTATTAGTTGCTGTCTCCTTCCTGAAGATATTAGTTTGTATGTATCCCTGTTCCGTTTTACATATATTAATATCCAAAAAGGTCATTTTGCTCTCATGGATGACAGATGTAAAAAAGAGCCCCATTTCGTTAACATTGAGAATGACCACAAATTCACTGAACTCCTCCTTAGTTCCAGACCACAAAATCATGATGTCGTCAATAAATCTTAGCTAGAGAATAATCCTGGATGTCCATCGATCCATCTCCTCCCCAAAGACAATCATCTTCTCCCACCAGCCCAGATATAAGTTGGCATAGGAGGGTGCACAAGGGGTCCCCATCGCTACCCCCCTTAGCTGGTGAAAGAATTTGCCATCGAATAGAAAAAAATTATGTTCAAGAACAAAATGAAGAAGGCTGACCACAAACTCGTTGTGGGCCTGAAAATGTGTTCCCCTTTCTTTCAAGAAATCCTCCACAGCTCTACACCCAGTGGCATGGGGTATAGAGCTATAGAGAGCCTCTACATCCAGTGAGGCTAAATATACGCCAGTGTCACATTTGATGCCCTCTAACCTTCTAAGTACATCCATCGTATCATGAACGTATGATGGAAGGCCAATACAAATGGACTAAGGATCCGGTCAATGTAGAGACTAGCATTCTGTGTCACGTTATCAACCCCAGAAACAATGGGGCAACCCTTCAGAGGAGATGTGCCTTTATGTACCTTGGGCAGGCTGTAAAAGGTGGCATATTGTGGATGATCAGTCAAGATAAAGCGTTGTTCATTAGTGCTCACCAGATTGAGAGATCTGCCTTGATTTACCAGTATTTTTAGTTGGTTTGCAAAAATCGGCATAGGATCACTCAATAAAATCCTATAGCATACTGTATCACTCAGAATGCGGTGGCACATATCACTGTATTGATTACGATCCATCACGACAATATTGCCACCTTTATCTGACGGTTTAATGACAATACTGTCGTCCTGCTCAAGGGCCTGTAGACCTGCCATCTCCTCTCTTGAAGTATTGAATTTGATAGTATTGGAAGAATCTATTTTCCTGAGCTGGTCCACCACTACCTCCAGAAATAAATCAATTGGTGTATTGTCATTGACAGGTGCATTTCTGATGGAAGGCTGCCTCAGATCGGTAAAAGGACCATCACCCACACTTCTCTGACCTTCTTCCCATAGTTGATTGAGTGTTCTAAAGTGCGGAAGGTCCTCCTCAGAGATCCCCAGTTCAAGGCATTCTCGCCTGTCGTGGGTTTTAAAAAAGTTCTTCCATTTCAATTTGCGCACGAATAGATTCAGATCCTTGACCCACATAAACAGGTCGAATCTATTCGTGGGCACAAATGATAAACCTTTCTTCAGAATGCTAGTCTCCTCAGTCGTTAGGATACGCGATGAGAGGTTGATTATCTGCAAATCGTCCTCATGATTCCCAGACACTAAACCTCTCTCCTGTCTCTTAGGAGGTATTCTGAGATGGGGTGGTTTCTTGATGAAAAACCATCCCTATTTGGGCCCTTACCTCTACCTCTGCCCCTTTAGTAATTACGGGTTGGATTCTTCCCAGAGTGTTGACTTCCCCTAGCTCTTCTACTGGGATTTCTCGCAGTGTCGGAATCTGATTGATCTTGCTCTGAGGAGGATTGTTCGGTCTCGATCTCAAATCCCGCCATGTTTTTGACACTATAATCGAAGATTTTTCCTTCTTTAAAATCAGCGGTATCTCGGACATATTGGAAATGCTTCCTCTCTTTTATATGTCTGGTAAATTTTTCAATACCCTGTTGGAGTACTATCTCTTTTCTCTCATAGTCTGGGTTATTAGAGAATCTCCTGACCGATTCAATGCCCTCTTTCAATTCCGCTGTACTGCGTGCCAACAATATTTTTTCCTCCTCCAGTAAAATCCCCATAAACCTGAGGGATGAGTCAATGGACTCCTTCTCCCATTTTTTGAGGAGATCTGGAGACCTGACCCGTGCAGCGGGAATAAGGGAAATACGTAAGCCCCTGGGTACTATCTTATTTCTCAGATACGTGTCAAGCGTCTGAATCTCCCACCACGACCTAATGTGGTCCTTATAAATCCTAGTGAGTTGACTGAAAGAGGCACTAATGCTTAAATGTTGAGTCTGTGACACCAGTTCATTTTCAGAAAACACTTCCTGTGCGTCACTCATCCATTTCGCTACATTAATCTCGCCAGTAAGAAAGCCTGCCATCCCCACTGTAAATGTTTAATTATAAAGTTTGACACTACACAACAATTGTTGCATCAATATATGAAAGATGTCCGTTCACTTGATTAATTGAATTTGTATCACTGCCTATATGAACGATTAAAATTTGATTTTTATTATAGAAAAACCATACTAAAATTGGGCTAAATAGCCAAATGTACTAATAAAGGCGTAAGCACGGTAGACCATACAGAAGGAGGAGCAATTGGGGGTGCTTTTGGTAGCAACACACACTGCTGAACGATAAATCCCCCTGACTGTATTATAATATAACACCTGGTCAATCCGTGCCACTGAAAACATGTCCCTACGCGTTTCCGCACCGCTAGTAGTCAAGGTGCTTCATCAGGGGTCACACTGATGTGGTTTTAACACATCTATATTTTATTTTATGGCCGGGAGACACCTATTGCGTGTCTCATAACATTCACCCGGCTCGTGCACGACACTAGTCAGCTGGTCGAACACGAGCCGAGTGTGATGCCGGGCATAAGTAGTACTAGCCACTCCCTCCCCGAGATAACGCGGCGGCCGGGCAGCCAATCCGTCACGAGCCACACACATGACGCGGCCCAAACAGGACCGACCCCCGGACGCTCGCTGTCACTGCAGGAGGGAGCAACCAAACCAGCGTCCCTAGTAACCAGGGATCACAAGGCGGCCGTATAGAACTGGCATGAGACATGTTGCCAGGAAAAAGGCCAGTGGCAGGAAGCACAGCGATCGTGGACCCAAACCAAATGGCACACTCGATCGCTGCTTGTATCCTAGCAACAGGAAGCACAGCGATCGTGGAACCAATTCATATGGTACACTCGGTCGCTGTGTGTAACTTGAAAAAAGGGGGGGTACACCAATTCGCTATATATAATCTAGGGGATCACTCAAGGCGTCCCATAGCGACAGATGTGACCACAGAGGGTCTCAAAAACGGCAAAGAATAGAAGGGAGGGAAAGGAGTCAGTATAATTAGATAACTGAAAGGCAATATGACACATAGCAGATAAGCGCCCAAAAGCAAGGATCGACTGACAGAGTGTAACAGCATGATTATTCACCCAGTCCAGGAACAAACAAACGGTAAATAAGAATCAGATCGTGTATTTCAACATCTGCTTTTTTTTTACTCAGATGCGATAAGCTGCCGCCAGGGGTGTTTAGCAGCAGTTTACTCCCTTCTCCACATTGAAAACAAATGCATGCTCGACAAGAACCGAGTGTGCATTTTTTATGGGGAGTTCGATAGAAATAGCTGTCGAAAATTTGTGGCCAACTTAAAACTATGAAATGATGTTCAAAGTAAATTTTTCTTCATTATTTCTATGCAGTACATATTGCTAAAGTTGAAGTAATGATTTCCATACATCAACGACATGGTGAGAAAAAATACCCTGCCCTTATCTGTTCTATCTAAATAAATGCCTTTTTAATAATTGTAACTGTGTAAATAAAGCCACTCAGTCTACAAGGATAACTTTATGAATACGGTTATACTCTCACATCCAAAATTATGTTACAACCTTTGTTTTCGGAAGCTTTATTGGAAATATAATATTATTGATAAATTTCACTAACCCTAGTGTCCAGTCACATATAAACTCATAGGAGGCTATTCTATTTCTATTGAACAGTAGAAGTTTTCAAATCTTCAATGAAAGGGCATAGATGTTTTACCATAGGGGAAGACCATGCAGCTGATATGGGATCCTTGGAGAGCATTGGCCCACCCTTAGGTGGTACCATCCACTTTGCTACTGGGTGGCAAGAACCTGTGCAGCACTACCTTCTCCAGGGTAACTTTCTTTTTAGCAAACAAGTGGTGGACAACTGGCCCAAGGGTCATTGAAAGAGTGTGAAGGGAAAATATATACCAGGCCCCTCTGTCAGGGTACCATAATAAGGAACGCATTTTTATCTTATCTATGGGGCACACTCTCTTCCATGTATTTTGCTGTTTCATTGTTGCTGAATATATGTACACGTCTATCTATAATTCCCATATCTATTAAAACCTCCATTCTCGCTGTGTCATACTTGCAATAATTTTCAAAGAGATGTGAGATCCACAGTGACAGCCACACTTTGCGCAATGCAGTAATGTATTTTTATTAAAACCCTAGCAAAAAAAAGTCACAAACCTGTGGTGACAACCAAAATGGCTCTATTGCCGGCACCATTAGAGTTAGAGCGATCCTATCGACAATGCCATCAGAGTATTCTTTATAAACAATGACAGAATTGTGCCACCAGAAACAATGTCAACGGTCTGCATCTGAAAATAATAGTGCCAGCAAAATGCCCGACCTAAGCAGTTCCAGAATAGATCCCATCATTTTATTTACTGAACCTAGTCTCATAACTCTGGACCTACGTTTGTCTGATACAGAACTCCAAATACTCTGCATCCTATCACACATAGAGTTACTTGATAACATTTTGGCTGCCTGAAACTACCACTAGGGGGCGCTCACTGAATACATATTTATACAGATATTGAAGACAATGGGGTCAATAAAAACACATATGCGACAAGCTCTCCCTAGGCTAGATGTTTTTGCTGGAGATTTGCATGTGTCTTGTGCATGGGAAACTCCAGTGAAATCCTGGAGAGTACAGAAGGATTTACTGTTTCAAAGACTTCCACTGATCGGATGCCATAATGAGTTTAGCTTTAGAAGAGTTTGATCGCTAGACAGGCCCCTTCTTTTATGGAATTGGGGATCTGAGCTTCCGGACCCCACTTATTTTAGCCCCTGACCATTTATTGTTTAATCGTATGTGCATATTACAGAGGAAAAACAGGTTACTATTTTACTTTATGATAAAAGGGCAGTGACATACATCTTAGGATGCTCAATTTACCTGATCAATAAACCAAGCGAGTTCTAGGAACCCAGCAATTATTTAACTATTAGCAGATCACATATATCTTCACCAGCATCATTATTATGTCAGCATGTCCTTTAACATGCAGTTCACGTGGGAGGTAGGGGGAATAGCAAATATTAACATTTTATTATTAGCACATTTTTTTTTACCTGCCACTATAGTAATTGACAGACTATAATTTATAAACAACATACAAATAGTAACAGTATATGTCATAAGATTGACTATAACTAAAGGTGTTCTGTGGTTAAGTCTCCTATAACAATGCACCATGCTGGCATCATTTAAAAAAAAAAAAAATTGGAGCTTTGGTGGTCATTTTTAAAGTTTGATCAATCTCAATTGCTTGAATATTGTTGTACTTAAAAAGAATTTATATTTTAATACGCTCCAATCAATTCGGTGAAAATATGTCTAAATCCCTTGCATGCCGAAACTTCTTCCCTCAATATTGCCATTTTTGAACTATGTTACCAAGCAAGCCCAGGTTACATGCACTTTCAATGCTCAAATGCATTATTTATGTGTTTTTGCCAAAAATAAGTATGTGTATTTGTACCAGGGGTCTTCAATCTACAACTTAACAACTTTGAGAAAGTTAAAGTTCCCAGCATGCAATGACAGTCTGCAGCTTTTACGGTATGCTGGGACTTGAATCTTCACAACAGCTGGATAGCTACAGACTGGAGGTCACTGATGTAAATGTAGAAGGCAAATGCAATCTTATTTATGGTATCTTGCTTGGTCACACACTTTGGGCTTGTTCACCGTGCTTGAACTTTTCAGCAATCTTTAATATTTCAGTTTACCCCTTTAATATTTCATTTCATAATTAACAATTATCCCTAGAATATAATAGAGATAGTCCTACTTGTTTCAGCTGTATCTGCTAGGGTATGTTCATACGCAAAGTCAAAAATGGCTGAAAATGACGGAGTTGTTTTCAGAGAAAGCAGCCTCTGATTTTCAGCAGGGTTTTTGAAGCTGAAAACGTTTTTTGAGGTATTTTTTGGAGCCGTTTTTGGAGCTGTTTTTCCATTGACACAATGAAGAACAGCTCCAAAAACGGATGAAGAAGTGACATGCTCCTTCTTTTTACAGGGGATTTTTTTTATGCCCCCGTTTCTTAAAACGCCGGCGTAAAATAAGCCCCATCTGAATGAAACACAGTTTTTCCCATTCAATTCAATAAGCAGATGTTTGTAGGCATTTAGCTACTGTTTTTTCTGGTGTATTTCAGGGCGTTTATGCCCTAAAATATGCCTGAAATCACAGTGTGTGAACATACTCTTAGAAGTATTTGATACTGCATCCAAAGCTGTGGTCATGAAAGTATCCAAAAATACAGTCAATAAAGAAGAAGAAATAGAAAACTTATGAAGCTCTCTACAGAATGCTCCGCTTCATTCTATTTTTCATTGCTTGATAATGTAGTTCCTGAAGTATAATGTGCACTAGGCTGCTACAGTAGATGGAGGTATCTGGAATCTCAATATTAAGAAGTGGTTCCTGGAATGAGCTTGTGCTACGAAAATTGCTAAAGATTGATTTATTTTGGACGCCTATGGAAACTATTTCTTTATCAGCACCTGGAATGGAAATGAGTCTACATTACTCTCTGGTCTCACTATGATGTCATATATGGTAAGTTGAAAAGCAACAGTTCAGGAGAAATAAATACATATTATAATTGGGACGGAACATCATATGTGATTAAATACTAACAAAAGTACGTTCTGATTTTGGGCAAATCCTGCCCCTCCCCTCCCCCCAGAGTCTAAATCGTATATTATTCAGTAATTTTTTTTGGTATATTGAGTCAATTGTTGAGTATTTTTTTTCCAGGTGATACTATGTCATTTTTATTGTCTGTTGATATAATTTACAATATGGTGAAAAATAATTTCCTCAAATATATAATTTTTGGCACAAGAACTTGTGGGTCAATTTTGTTCTTTTTAAAGCAGTAAAGATCAGGTCCAAGACATAAACATGACAAACTTTGCAATATACTTATACTCCCACTGCCAATGTTTTGCATACCCTGCATGTTAACGTGTCTTCCATAGTACGTGACAACCTGGCCAATCACTGGTCGCAGGCCCACAGTAGTGACATTCAGTACATTGTGGTGCCACCGCTTCAGCAATTGCCACTGCGGTTGCCTGAAGTGTCATCACTGTAATTTACAGATTAGCATGCACGCAGGGGGGTGGGGCACAAGGACCAGTAAGGTAACCGAGATACCGTCAGCAGGGGAATGAAAAGAAATTAGTAAGATATGTCTATAGGAAAGTTTATTATTTTTATGTTTTGGGCTTGCATTATCTTTTTATATATTTTATCCACTGTTGTGCCTTGTAATCTGGTATTATTATATGCTGATGTCACCCTGAAATTATATTCCAACACTGTGTGAGTCAACGTCACTTTTTTTATTTTCTCCTCCATTGCATTTTTTTGTAATATGAAAAATATGTGAAATTGTCAGAAACCAATCCCCAATGCTGGTCTTCTTGTATTTGTATAAGAGGGCTTGGTTTCTTTTTCTTTTTCAATGTTAATGTAGCTGTTACTTTGATGCCTAAAATAAAACAATTTTTTTCCGTATTACTGAAATTTCAATAAACATTGAAGTTGACTGCACTATTATTTCCGCCAAAAAACTGAAACCTTATGGAATGGAGACAAATAATGACCATTTAACTGAAACATTATCATTGAAATCAATGGTAATGCAAACGGAAATATGTGGTTTCCGCTTGGTTTGCATTCATGGGTTCCCCTGACGGAAAGGTCTGACGGAAGTAATCAACAAAACCCTAACGCAGATGTGAACAGGCCCTAATGCAGCCTTTGGAGCCCTACTTTTAACTTTGCCCAGGGCCACACTTTGTCTAAAACTGGCCCTGGCTACAGGATTAGAGGACGGCTGATGTTGTACCAATATTTAAGAAGGGCAAAAAGGTGGAACCGGGTAACTACCGTCTTGTAAGTTTGATATCTACGGTATGTAAAATATTTGAGGGTATTCTAAGAGATGAACTGCAAAAGTATATAGAGGAGAAAAATCTAATTACTGATAACCAGCATGGATTCACGAAAAACAGGTCGTACCTAACTAACATGCTCGGTTTCTATGAGGCTTTATGTGCAAATCTGGACGTTGGTCATGCGGCCGATGTGATTTTTTGGGATTTTGCAAAATAATTTGATACTGTTCCACACAACAGTCTTGTTCCGAAGCTACAGACACAATGACTGTTGGACTATATATGCATGTGGGTATAGAATTGGTTAAGGGACAGAAAACAAAGAGTTCTTTATAAATGGAACCTACTCAAAATGGGCTGAAGTCAGCAGCGGGGTACTACAAGGATCGGTGGTAGGCCCAATTCTTTTTAATCTCTTTATTAATGACCTTGTGGATGGGATTGATAGTAAGGTATCAGTTTTTGCTGATTATACAAAACTTTGTAGTATACTGTAAACTCAACTTGACTATAAAATATTACAAAAAAAACTAAATAAGCTGGCAGCATGGGCAAAAAACATGGCAGATGAAATTTAATGTTGATAAATGTAAAGTACTGCACCTAGGGGGAAATAATAGTATTAATGCATATACATTAAATTGAATAAAACAGGGGATAATTGAACAAGAGAAGGACCTGGGTATTTTGTTAACAAATAAGTTAAGCAGCACTCAATGTCAAGCAGCTGCTGCAAAAGCAAGTAGGACTTTAGGGTGTTTAAAAATAGAGAGAAAAAACTGTGATTCAAATGTAATATTACCCCTCTATAAATCCCTTGTAAGGCCACATCTTGAATATGGAATTCAGTTTTGGGCTCCACCTTGTAAAAAAGAGAACTGGAGAGGGTTCATAGGCAGGCAACTAGATTATTAAATGGGATGGGAGGTGTGCTTACAATGTAAGGCTAGAAAAATTGGGCTTGTACAGCTTGGAAAAAAAGATGCCTTAGATGTGATATTATTAACATGTATAAGTATATGTGTGGTCAATACAGAGGACTAGCACATGATCTGTTCCTTCCAAGCACTCTACAGAGGACCGGGGGACATCCATTGTGTTTGAAAGAAAGACGTTTCCCACATCAATATAGGAAAGGGTTCTTTACAGTTAGAGTAGTCAGACTATGAAATGCCCTACCCCAAGAGGTAGCGACGGCAGATACTATGTCAGCAATTAAAAAAAGGCTAGATGCTTATTTACTGACGAATGGCATTGAGGATTATAATTAATCAAGCAATAAATGACAGGTAATTTATTGAGAAAGGTTGAACTTATTGGACCTGTGTCTTTTTTCAACCTATGTAACTCTATGTGGTCAACCCTCGCATATCACAAGTTAGGAACAAACTAAGGAAGACTTTGCCCGAAGGTCAAGTCACCCTACTCGCCTACAAGGGATGGAAAGGGAGTAGACAACAAGCATCAGTGTATCCCTTTCTGGCATAGTGTAGTGTGATGGCATGAACCATCAGCAGAAGGGGTACCAATTACATTTTTGCTATTTAGCTCTATGTATGTCCCTGTTTTGGTGAGTAAAAAGCATTGTAAATGAGACAGTTACTTGTATAAAGTATAAACATGCAAAGAAGTACAGGCTGCCCTAAACAGAAGCCGATACCTTGCTGATGGCTTTTCAAAGCAAAGATAGAAAATTTAGAATACAATTAGCGGATGCGTTTCAGACTATACATCTTCAATCAAAGAGGCTCTGTCACCACATTATAAGTCCCCTATCTTGTACATAATGTGATCGGCGCTGTAATGTAGATTACAGCAGTGTGAGTTATGACCTATTTTACCTTTATGCTAATGACTTTCTTAATGGACAACTGGGCGTGTTTTACTTTTTGACCAAGTGGGCGTTGTGGAGAGAAGTGTATGACGCTGACCAATCAGCGTCATACACTTCTCCCTATTCATTTACACAGCATTTAGTAATCTTACTAGATCACTATGTGCAGCCACATACACACACACTAACGTTACTGAAGTGTCCTGACAGTGAATATACATTACCTCCAGCCAGGACGTGATGTATATTCAGAATCCTGACACCTCGGTAACGTTTGTGATAGATTTACAGCAAGGCAAGCGTAATCTCGCGAGATTACGCTGTAAACTGTCATTTAAAATGAGATTACGCTTGCCTTGCTGTAAATCTCGCACAAACGTTACAGAGGTGTCAGGATTCTAAATAGACATCACGCCCTGGCTGGAGGTAATATATATTCACTGTCAGGACACTTGAGTAACGTTAGTGTGTGTGTGTATGTGGCTGCACATAGTGATCTAGCTAGATCACTATGTGCTGTGTAAATGAATGGAGAGAAGTGTATGAAGGTGATTGGTCAGCGTCATACACTTCTCTCCACAACGCCCACTTGGTCAAAAAGTAAAACACGCCCAGTTATCCATTAAGAAAGTCATTAGCATAAAGGTAAAATAAGTGATAACTCCGTCAAAAATGATTGATTTTCTAAATAAAAAAACACTACTGTAATCTACATTACAGCGCCAATCACATTATGTACAAGATAGGCAGCTTATAATGTGGTGACAGAGCCCTTTAAATCACAACCGGATTGGGAGAAGCAGTTATCTGGCAGGCGTAATAGAGCCTTCAGCTTCCTGTCCTCTTAATCACGTGGTAGGCTAATTATAGCTTTTGCTTTTCTAGGCAGCCCATCTACCACACAGGCTAGCACAATGCAATGAAGTCATCATACCGCCTGTGTCAGGCCATTACTGCCCTATAAACTGCATGACAATATATTAGCAAGTGGCCTTTTCAGCAATACCTCAATAAAATTATTTTGTGCTGATTCACTAAATGTGAATGTAAAACTTGTAGTGTTCTTGTTATTTTACTTTTTTTTAAATCCCTTTCTGCAGGGGATACTTCATTCTCTCTGCATCATTCTTAGAAAGCAACATTAGTTCCTTGGTGTTCATATATAAAAATAGACATTAAAAAAATTATAAACAACCTTTCTTGATTGGACCATTTTATCTTTTGTTTATTTTAATGAAGTCCTTGAGTCGAGCAGCGTGAAGCCCTCTAAAAACGGAACTGTTTGAAAAGCCTTAAGTGATTGATCCAAGAGCGCTGACATTACGTTATAAATACAGATGATGAACAAATGAAAAATATTGAGAAGAAGGTTAAAACATTTTGATGCTGTGGATGAAGCCAATTTTATCTCCTGTGATTTAAGAAATACAATATATGGCTGTGAAGGGAGCCACTCGCTTCTATATGGTTGGTACTGTAATTGACTGCAGCGGCTAGATGTTACATACAGTAGACAGGATTTTACATAAAGTGGACAGGATTTTACAAACTACAGCATGCCATATCCAATGCAGTTCTGTTGCAGAATGGGATTCAATGGGGAAAACTGCAGCATTAAAAGGCAAATGTAAATGAAAAGATAAATGTAAGTTTAAAGGTAAATGTAATTTAACATGCCGTACTGCTACATGTTTTTTCATAGTAGTAGATTAAAAGGGATTATCCTGTAAAAAAACTAAAAAAAATAAAGGATCTGCTTTTACTATTGCATTTATGGCTTGGATTTTTGTCGCACCAATATCTCTGAATGTCAAAATATCCACGTGTTAACATGGTGCAATTAATATCATATGTGATAATGTCTCTGTAAGAGTATGGGGGAGAATTCCCAACTATTAATAGGGACTTTGCTGTAATGGAATTACTAGTTGAGCAATTCCCCAAGAGTGCAAGTTATGGAATTGCTCTCTAAGCGATTCCCCACAAGCAGCTGGAAACTGTCAGGAATAAGCGTGAAAATAATCCGCAACCTCAAGTTCGTCACTACTCTGATCAGCAGAGTCTAATGGTCTTCACCAAAGCCCATCGCAAGGCAGGTTGGATTTGGCTGCATAAAACCCAGGTTGCATTAACAGAATATGGTGTTGGACAGGAGGTGCAACGTAGGCAATACCAGAGCGGAAAACCAGACAAGCCAGAAGATAAACAGCAACCGAGTTCACAACCAGGAGGGAGTCCAAATCAGTAAACAGAAGAATACCAGGAGTTGCAGAGGTCAAAACCACCCGAGAGCAGAATGTTCAAATCAGTAAGCAAAAAGGTTAATCCAAAGACAAAGCCGAGGTCCAGTTCCAAAAATCCAAATAGCCATGTGATACAGGGAGTAGCCAGGAGCTTGATCAGAAACTGCATACACACAAAATTACAAGCAACAATGAAAGAACTGACCAGATTTAAAAACTCCACCCCAGAATATAATAGGATGAAAACAGAGAAATGAGATTAGCTTTGCAACTCAACCCAGAGCCGCCCAGAAACTAGGCTAGTAGTCATGACAACCTTAAAGAAACGGACGTTTTCTTACATTTATGTTGTTTTAATGTATATTTTGTAGATATGCAGGTATATGGTCTGTTTATTCAGGAGCGTAGCTAGGGGGGGGCAGGCGGGGCACTTGCCCCGGGCGCAGCTCAGAGGGGGGCGCCAGCGCCACCTCCTCCTGCACTATAATTGTACCTGTGTCGCAAGTACACAGGTACAATTAGAAGCAATGAATGGCCGGGCACGTTCCGTGCCCGGCCATTCAGCGCCTTTCCCCGAATGAAGCGACTGGTACCTTTTGTACCAGTGAAGCTTCCATCCATGAAAGGCGCTGACTGACTGACAGGGAAAGTCATCCTGCCCAGCCAATCAGCGCCTTTCATAGACGCCGCGTTCAACCCCCTGGAGACCTGCGCAGAAGAGAGCAGGTCTCCATGGCTGCCGGACGGCGTGGGAGCGGGAATAAGGTGAGTTTGAAATTTTTTTTTATTTTTATTTTTAATTGTAATAGACGTGTGGCTGTATCTGCGAGGGGGGGGGGACTTTATCTACGGGGCTGTGCTATATACAGGGGGACTATATCTGCAGGGCTGGGCTATATACAGGGGGACTTTATCTACGGGGGGGGCTGTCTATCTACAGGGGGACTATATCTACAGGGCTGGGCTATATACAGGGGGACTATATCTACAGGGCTGGGCTATATACAGGGGGACTTTATCTACGGGGGGGCTGTCTATCTACGGGGGACTATATCTACAGGGCTGGGCTATATACAGGGGGACTATATCTACAGGGCTGGGCTATATACAGGGGGACTATATCTACAGGGCTGGGCTATATACAGGGGGACTATATCTACAGGGCTGGGCTATATACATGGGGACTATATCTACAGGGCTGGGCTATATACAGGGGGACTATATACAGGGGGACTATATCTACAGGGCTGGGCTATATACAGGGGGACTATATCTACAGGGCTGGGCTATATACAGGGGGACTATATCTACAGGGCTGGGCTATATACAGGGGGACTATATCTACAGGGCTGGGCTATATACAGGGGGACTATATCTACAGGGCTGGGCTATATACAGGTTGACTATATACAGGGGGACTATATCTACAGGGCTGAGCTATATACAGGGGGACTATATCTACAGGGCTGGGCTATATACAGGGGGAATATATCTACAGGGCTGGGCTATATCTACAGGGCGACTATATCTGGGGTGGGCTATCTATAGAGCACCATATACAGGGGTGGGCTATATAGTATATAGCCCCCTGTAGATATAGCCCACCCCTGTATATGGTGCTCCATAGGTAGCCCACCCCAGTATATAGCCCCCATGTAGATATAGTCGCCCTGTATATAGCCCAGACCTGTAGATATAGCCCCCTGTAGATATATTCCCCCTGTATATCGGCACCCCTGTAGATATAGCCCCCCTGTGTATAGCCCAGCCCTGTGTATAGCCCAGTCCTGTAGCTATAGTCCCCCAGTAGATAGCCCACCCCTGTATATAGTCACCCTGTAGATATAGCCCACCCCTGTATATAGTATCCCACAAATAGCTCCCCCTATAGTGCTCCACAGAAAGCCCACCCCTGTATATATCCCCCTTGTACATATAGTGCACCCCTGTATATAGTGCTCCACAGATAGCCCACCCCTGTATATAGTGCTCCACAGATAGCCCACCCCTGTATATAGTGCTCCACAGATAGCCCACCCTTGTATATATTATATACAGGGGTGGGCTATCTGTGGAGCACTATATACAGGGGTGGACTATCTAGTGGAGCACTATATACAGGGGTGGACTATATGTACAAGGGGGGGCTATATGTGAAACACTATATACAGGGGTGGACTATATGTGGAGCACTATATACTGGGGTGGGCTATATCTATAGGGGGGCTACATACATGGTTGGGCTATCTGTAGAGCTCTATATACAGGGGTGGGCTATATCTACAGGTGGCTATATACAGGGGTTGGCTATCTGTAGAGCTCTATATACAGGGGTGGGCTATATCTACAGGGGGCTATATATAGGGGTGGGCTATCTGTAGAGCACTATAGTTACATAGTTACATAGTTACATAGTTAGTACGGCTGAAAAAAGACACATGTCCATCAAGTTCAACCAAGGGAAGGGAAAAGGGAAGGAAAAATTTCTACACATAGGAGCTAATATTTTTTTGTTCTAGGAAATTATCTAACCCTTTTTTAAAGCCATCTACTGTCCCTGCTGTGACCAGCTCCTGCGGTAGGCTATTCCATAAATTCACAGTTCTCACTGTAAAGAAGCCTTGTCGCCTCTGCAGCTTGAACCTTTTTTTCTCCAGACGGAGGGAGTGCCCCCTTGTTTTTTGAGGGGGTTTTACAAGGAACAGGATTTCACCATATTTTTTGTATGTGCCATTAATATATTTATATAAGTTAATCATGTCCCCCCTTAGTCGTCTTTTTTCAAGGCTAAATAGGTTTAATTCTTTCAATCTTTCCTCATAACTTAAATTCTCCATGCCCCTTATTAGCTTCGTTGCTCTTCTTTGTATTTTTTCCAACTCCAGGGCATCCTTTCTATGAACTGGAGCCCAGAACTGAACTGCATATTCTAGATGAGGCCTCACTAATGCTTTGTAAAGTGGCATTATTACATCCCTGTCCCGCGAGTCCATGCCTCTTTTAATACACGACAATATCCTGCTGGCCTTTGAAGCAGCTGATTGACACTGCATGCTGTTATTGAGTTTATGATTTACAAGTACACCCAGATCCTTCTCAACAAGTGAATCCGCCAGTGTAGCGCCCCCTAGGACATATGATGCATGCAGGTTGTTGGTACCAAGATGCATAACTTTACATTTATCTACATTAAACTTCATTTGCCAAGTGGACGCCCAAACACTTAGTTTGTTTAAATCTGCCTGTAATTCATGAACATCTTCCATAGTCTGAACTATATTACATAGCTTGGTGTCATCTGCAAAAATAGAAATAGTGCTATTAATCCCTTCCTCTATATCATTAATAAATAAGTTGAATAATAGTGGTCCCAGCACTGAACCCTGGGGTACACCACTTATAACCGGTGACCATTCAGAGAAGGAATCATTGACCACAACCCTCTGGATACGGTCCTTGAGCCAATTCTCAATCCAATTACAAACTATATTTTCTAAACCTATAGTCCTTAATTTACCCATTAGGCGTCTATGGGGGACAGTGTCAAATGCCTTTGCAAAGTCCAAAAACACTAAATCCACAGCGGCCCCTCTGTCTAGACTTCTGCTTACCTCTTCATAAAAACAGATTAGGTTAGTTTGACAACTTCTGTCCTTAGTAAAACCGTGCTGGCTGTCACTTATAATGCTATTTATTGTCACATAATCCTGTATATAGTCCCTCAATAGCCCCTCAAACATTTTCCCCACGATGGATGTTAAGCTTACTGGTCTATAATTACCCGGGGAAGACCTAGAGCCCTTTTTGAAAATAGGCACCACATTTGCCCTGCGCCAGTCCCTTGGCACTATACCAGTCACTAGAGATTCTCTGAATATTATGAAAAGGGGGACAGAAATAACTGAACTAAGCTCTTTAAGAATTCTAGGGTGTAACCCATCTGGTCCCGGAGCCTTGTGCACATTTATTTTATTTAATTTAGCTTGGACCATCTCTACATTCATCCAATTCAGTATATCAACTGATATATTAACAGCACTGGCACCGGCTACATCAGCTGCTCTTTCTTCTGTTGTATATACAGAGCTAAAGAACCCATTTAGTAACTCTGCCTTCTCTTGATCCCCTGTGATCAACTCCCCATTACCATTATCTAGGGGTCCTACATGTTCAGACCTTGGCTTTTTTGCATTTATATGCTTGAAGAATTTTTTAGGATTTGTTTTACTATCCTTGGCCACCTGCCTTTCATTTTGTATTTTTGCTAATTTTATTACATTTTTACAGATTTTATTAAGCTCTTTATATTTTACAAAGGCTACAGCTGTACCCTCAGATTTGTATTTTTTAAATGCCCTTTTTTTGTCATGTATTGCCCCTTTCACAGAAGGTGTAAGCCATGTGGGGTTTAATTTGAGTCGTTTATACTTATTACCTGTAGGAATAAATTTTGCACTATAATAACTCAAAGTAGATTTGAAAATCTCCCATTTATCATTTGTTCCATTATTTGACATTAGTTCTTCCCAGTCTATATCCTGAATTGCAGCCCTCATCCTGGGGAAATTGACTTTCTTAAAATTAAATGTTTTTGCCCTCCCAGCCTGCGTTTGTTTTTTACAGTATAGGTAAAATGTAACTATATTATGATCACTGTTACCGAGGTTTTCACGAACATTGACATTCCCAACAAGATCTGCATTATTAGAAATGACCAGATCCAACAGAGCTTCACCTCTAGTCGGGTCTTCCACAAACTGGCCCATAAAATTTTCCTGCAATAGGTTGAGGAAATGTCTCCCCTTTGCAGTTGAAGCCGAACCATGACACCAATTAATATCCCGGAAATTAAAATCTCCCATTATCACTACAGTACCCGCCTGTGCAGCCCGCTCCATCTGTTTATATAGCTGAACTTCCATCTCCTCAGTTATATTGGGGGGTCTATAGATTACACCAAAAGTAATTTTTTCAGTGTTTACCTCCCTTTCTAGTTCCACCCACAAGGTTTCAACCTCCTCACAGTCTTGACCCACTATTGTCTCTTTCACACTCGCCTTCATATCACTTCTCACATACAGACATACACCACCACCTTTCCTATTTGTCCTGTCTTTACGAAAAAGTGTAAAACCCTGTAGATTTACAGCCCAGTCATGTGAAGAGTCCAGCCATGTTTCAGCAACACCAACTATATCTATATTTTCTTCCAGTATCAAGGCCTCCAGCTCCCCCATTTTGCTTGCTAGACTTCTGGCATTTGTGAACATACACTTTAACTTGCCTGTCAGTTTTTCACTTTTATTATCAGAAATGTGATTTGACATTAATCGGTCCTTTTTATTTACACTGATGTTTTGTAACGAAAGGATCTCCTTATCTTGTTGTCTAGTCCTCTCCCCACATTCTGTTTCTCCCCCCACCAATATAGTCTGACCCCTCTCTAACCTGGCTACCCCTTTTTTTTCTACATTGACCTCCCTCCTCAGCCCTAGTTTAAATACTCCGCCACCCCAGCTAGAATTCTCTCCCCCAGCACAGCGGACCCCCTTCCATTTAGGTGCAAATCATCTGCAGAATACAGTTTGTACCCCAATGAAAAGTCAGCCCAGTGCTCTAGGAACCCAAATCCTTCTCCTCTACACCAAGACTATAGGGGGAGTTATTTGTGGGACACTATATACAGGGGTGGTCTATATGGGGGGCACTATCTACAGGGGCTCTATGGCAGGCACTATCTACAGGGGGCTCTATGGCAGGCACTATCTACAGGGGGCACAGTGTGTGTGTGTGTGTGTGTGTGTGTGTGTGTGTGTGTGTGTGTGACACGGTGTATGGTGCTATTATAATTAGATGTGCAGTGTATGGCGCTATTATATTTAGGGGCGTAGTGTGTGGTATAATGATAACTTTATATTTATATAAAGACATCTGAGCGGCAAACTGCAGAAATGAGCTGTGACCGGGTGAAGTCGTCATAGAGGTCTGTACCGGATGGAGAGAAAGAACTAGAATCTGAGACGTCACCGGTGAGTCACTTAATGTAAATGTTTATTCTGCCTCTAATCAGCACTGTAGTCACTGTATGATCTGCAGCGAGATGGTGGGTGATATGATTATGATAGGATTTATTTTTTGTGAAACGGCATCTCCCAGAATATCCTTATCATTGTCCGGGACATGCTGGGAGCTGTAGTTTTACACCGTACACACCTATACGGCAGGGGTTGCACTAAATTGAGCTGTATTTGTGCTGGTGTTGTATATATGTAGTGAGCTTGGTTCTGGTGTTGTGTATAGAACCATATTGCTTGTGAAATGTACAAATAAATTTATTCTCGCGTTACATAAAAATAAATGACACGTCGATTGGTAGAGAAAACATACACGGCGAAGGGGAAGGAGATGTTGGGGGGGGGGGGGCGCCAAACGGAATCTTTGCCCCCGGTGCTGGAGAACCTAGCTACGCCTCTGTGTTTATTAGGCGCTGTTCCTTTAAGGTGTGCTTTTTGTGCTGCCTATTTTATGCTGTTTTCCCACCAGGTGATGTTCCATAGGAGGAGTGGCCTGTCCGGCCTACTGCACTTATGTGGCCAGTAATGGCGTGTACTCAGAATCCTGACACTTCTGAATCTTTTCTGTGAGATTCCAGCAAGGCAAGCATAATCTCGTTTGAAATGACAGGTTACATCGTAATCTCGCGAGATTACACTTGCTTTACTGGAATCTCACAGAAAAGATTCAGAAGTGTCAGGATTCTGAATAAACATCACGTCCAGGCTGGTAGTGATGTATTTTCATTATCAGGACACTGCAGTAATGTTAGTGTTTGTGTATGTGGCTGCACATAGTGATATAACTATATCGCTAGTGCAGTGTAAATGAATGGAGAGAAGTGCATGACGCTGATTGGTCAGCGTCATACACTCCTCTGTACAATGCCCACTTGGTCTAAAGTAAAACACGCCCACTTGGGCGTTAAGAAACTCATTAGCATAAAGCAAAAAATCGCTCATAAAGTGGTTTAAAATAGATTGTTTTTCTAAATAAAAAGCATTACTGGCACCTACATTACAGCGACGATCTCCTTATATAGGAGATAGGGCACTTATAATGTGGTGACAGACCCTCTTTGAGGGAGCTACAGTGGCGCTTTCTACAGGAAGGGGGATGCTATCTACAAGGGGACTGTGGACTGTGTGGCACTACCTACAAGGTGGCTGTGGGGCACTACCTACAAGGGGGCTGTGTTGCACTACCTACCAGGGGGCTGTGTGGGACTACCTACAAGGGGGCTGTGTGACACTACCCACAGGGTGCTGTGTGGCACTACCTACAAAGGGGCTGTGTGGCACTACCTACAGGGGGCTGTGTGGCACTACCTACAAGGGAGCTGTGTGGCACTACCTACAAGAGGGCTGTGTGGCATTACCTACAAAGGGGATGTGTGGCACTACCTACAAGGTGGCTGTGTGGCACTACCTACAGTGGCTGTGTGGCACTATCTACAGGGGGAATCTGTGTGTGGCGGGCTGATGGTCCTACCAGGGGACTGTGTGGCACTACCTACAGGGTGCTGTGTTACACTACCTACAAGGCGCTGTGTTCCACTACCTACAGGGGGCTGTGTGGCACTACCTACAAGGGGCAGTGTGGCACCACCTACAAGGTGCTGTGTGGCACTACCTACAGAGGGCGGTGTGGCACTATCTACAGGGGGAATCTGTGAGTGGCCGGCTGCTGGTAATTTTACTGTGAGTGGGGGGCTGATGGTCATTTTACTGTGAGTGTGGGCTGATGATCATTTTACTGTGAGTGGGGGGGCTGATAGTCTTCAAGTGGTTTCCACATCTAAGCTCCAATTGAATTTAATAGGAGGCAGAAAATACCTGCGGCGCTCGTTTGGAGCGCTTTTTTGCCTGAGTCTTTTGCATTAGCTTTAAAGGCTTAAAAAAAACACAAAAAAAAAAAGATTAAACAATGCTGTCAATTCAAAATCTGCTTCAAAATTCCCGAAGGCATTTTGAGGCAAATTTTTTTTGCCTTACAAAAAGCGCTGTGTGAACATACCCTACGAGTGTAGTGCTTGTTTTTAGCCATTTTCTGTCTTTCTCAAAACTATTTTTGGTGGGGACCTTGAAGGGGTTGAAGGGGTTATAATATATTATATTATTAAATATTATTATTATACTGTATGGGGCGCTAAAGGGGCATTATACTGTGTGAGGGCACTATATAGGGCATTATACTGTGAGGGACACTATACTTTTTTATGGTCCATTTTTTTTATGATGGGGTGGGGAGCCGAAAGATAATTTTGCACGGGCCGCCATTTATCCTAAGGCCGGACCTGAATGTACCACTAGATGAATGGAGAAAATGCAGCTCCTCAACTCACTAAGGCTATGTTCACACGTGGCATTTTGCCGAGTTTTTTGACGCGGAAACCGCGTTGCAAAACTCGGCAGAAACGGCCCGAGAACGCCTCCCATTGATTTCAATGGGAGGCGTCGGCGTCTTTTTCCCGCGAGCAGTAAAACTGCCTCGCGGGAAAAAGAAGCGACATGCCCTATCTTCGGGCGCTTCCGCCTCCGACCTCCCATTGACTTCAATGGGAGGCAAGAGAAAGCGTATATCTCGCTGTTTTATGCCCGCGGCGCTCAATGGCCGCGGGCGAAAAACGGCGCGATAATCGCCGCGAAAATCGGCGTGCAGGGAGAGGAATATCTGCCTCAAAGTTCCAAACGGAATTTTGAGGCAGATATTCCTCCCCCAAAATACTCTGTGTGAACATAGCCTAAGCATCCATGTTTACATTTCTTCTCTTGAAGATACTGAAGCTGTTTTGTTTTAAGACTAATTGACTCTAGAGATCTGCATAACATCATCCAAACTGATGTTTGGCAGAACTTGCATAATTTTTAGGGGCTGAATCAAAACCAAATATGAATTTATTTTGAGTATCTGTAGCATACCACGATACACCTTCTCAATGATTCTCTTACTTTTGCCATTCGTTACATAGGTCTTCAGTCGAAAGGCATAATATTAACGTAATATTAATTTTTACATAGTATAAGTGAGGCAGAACACATGGTTCTAAATGACATTTAGCAAATCTCAATCTGAAAGAATCATTAGGTGGTGATAAGCAAATCCATCAAGAATTCAAGTATCCGATCGACTCATTTGTGTCTGGTCATGGATGAGAGATGAGAGTTGCACTGGGGATTTGATTGCTTAAGATCGGTACAACTGTGTTTGGTATAGCTATAATAAAATGGTGCCACAGGGTTAAAATTGGGAATGTGGGAAACTTTCGAAAGGCCATTTTACACAGGCCAATAATCGGACGAATGTGTGTTAATTTGAACGCTCGTTCTCGATCATTGCTTTGAGTAAACAAGGCAAAGATTAGCCAATGAATGAGCAAACGCTCGTTCATCTGCTGATCACATCTTTTATGCAGCCATAAAAAGGGTTGCTAGTTGGCAGCACAGTGAGACGTGCTGCCGACATGATGCAATGTATGTGGATGAATGATAGTAGTAACAATCGTTTGACCCCGTACTAAACGACTATTGTTCCTTGTAAATGGATCTAAGAAGCCCCGAACGATGTGCTGTATGGTCAACCGGAATTCATTTTACCGGCAGGGAATCGGGCCGTGTAAAAAGAACTTTATATACAACATGTCCTGATATTCTGCCTTGAAGGAGGAAGGTGGTATTATGGTGGTGACTTTGGAGGTGTGAACATCCCAAAGAATCCTTTTCTACTGAATTCCAGGGTCAGAGGTTTTTTATTCAATGCCTCATGACATGACTAAATGTTTTATTTCCCCCTGTTTGAATCCACAATAATGTTGTTAGATAGATTGTGCATATGTCATTGAATAAGTTCTTCCGAATACAGGAAAACATATTTCCCATGCAATCCTGAGTACTAATGCGTATTTTTACAGCAATACTAGCCATAGCAGCTACTATGGGACTCAGGGGCGTTACTAGGAAAGACTGGGCCCCATATCAAACTTTTGACTGGGTCCCCCTCCCCTAGGTGTCACACACAGTACCCCTTGTAAATAGTGCCCCCTGTAGATTGTGCCATACAACTGCTCCTGTACATTGTGCCATACTGCCCCCTGTTGATTATGCCATACAGCCCCCCTGTAGAGTGTGCCATACAGCCCCCCTGTAGACAGTGTACCACCCCCCTTGTAGATAGTGCCATACAGCCCCCTTGTAGATAGTGCCCCCCACCTCCCCCTGTAGATAGTGCCATAGAGCCCCCTGTAGATAGCGCCATACAGCCCCCGGTAGATAGCACCATACAGCCCCTTGTAGATAGCGTCATACAGCCCCCACTGTAGATAGCTCCAGACAGCCCCCACTGTAGATAGCGGCATACAGCCCCACTGTGGTTAGCGTCATACAGCTCCCACTGTATATAGCGCTATACAGCCCCCCTTGTATAGTACAATACAACCCTCCCTGTAGATAGCGCCCCCACCCCCTTTAGATTCTGCCACACAGCCCCCCCCCCCTCTGGATTGTGCCATACAGCCCCCTGCTGTGGATTGTGCCATACAGTCCCCCTGTAGATAGTGCTATACAGGCCCCCTGGATACAGCACCACACAGCCCGCCTTTAGTGCAATACAAGCCCCCCTGTAGATAGCGCCATACAGACCCCTCGTAGACAGTGCCATACAGCCCCCTTTAGATAGTGTCACATAGCCCCCCTGTAGAAAGCACCATACTGCCCTCCATGTTATACTGACCTACAGCGGACTTGCCGCAGATTTCAGTTTTTGCATTGCAAAGGCTGAAATCTACAGTGAAATTCCACTGCTTCTCCGCAAGAAAATATGTATGCTGCAGAGTGAAAATTCTGCACCACAGCCTAAATTCCGCACAGTTATTTTCCGCAACATCTGAACTAAGTTACCTAAAGATGTATAGAAACCAATGTAAAAAACAGCTGATGCAGAGTTCCACTGCGGACTGTCCTCAGCGTAATTCAACAGCAATTCCACCACGTCTGAATGTGCCCTAAGGATCCCTCAGCATGCCGCGTCTCAGACAAGGTCCTGACGCTGTGGAGCGGGAGGTCCTTATATGCGACGAAGCAATTAATGTCTGGAAAGCTGCGTCACATACAATGTCTTGATGCTGGCTGGTGTCAGTACGTTTTATGAGCCGCGGCATTCTAAAAGGAGCCTGAGAGGACCCAGAGGGGAGAAGCAGAGAGGCAAGTTTATATATATTTTTTTGTATTGCAAGATGGGAATGGGGAACATTTTTTGCTATAATTTACGCCAGTTTTTTGGCGTAAATTATACATTTTTCGGGCTGTGGTAGCCATGCCCCTTTTGGTAAGCCACATCCCGTTTTTCTAAAAGTATCGAGGGCGGTGCAAAATGCCCAAAAGCTGACTTTTGCGACTTTTCTACACCAGAAAACTGGCATAGAAAGGTTAATATATTCTCCATATAGAGTTGAGTATTTAACCCCTTCGCGCTCAGGTCAGTACTATTACGTCGCGCTAAGTACATCGTTCGCGCTCAGGTCAGTAATAGTACTGACCTGAGTAAACACGGCGCCATTTAATCCCGGCGCGTGCTTGAGCTGTGATAACTGCTGTTTCTGACAGCACGCTATCACAGCTTAGTGTGCAGGGACCGATCGCGGTGGTCCCCGCCGATTAACCCCTTAGAAGCCGCGTTCAATAGCGATCGCGGCTTCTTAGGGGTTAAGCTGCCATCGCCGGCCTGCTACACGATAGCGGGCCGTGATGGCTACTATGGCAACCAGAATCCTAACAATGGACTCTGGCTACGCCATCGACGGAAGCCTAGTGGGTCCCGACAAAATCAGGACCCACTATGCTTGCTGTCAGCGAACAGCTGACAGCTCTAATACACTGCACTACGTATGTAGTGCAGTGTATTAGAATAGCGATCAGAGCCTCCTGCCCTCATGTCCCCTAGTGGGACAAAGTAAAAAAAGTGTGAAAAAGTAAAAAAAAGTTGTGTAAAAATAAGAAAATAAAAGATTTAAAAGTAATAAAATTAAAACTCCCCCTTTTTCCCTTATCAGTTCTTTATTATTAATAAAAATATATAAATAAACAAATAAACTATACATAATTGGTATCGCCGCGTCCGTAACGTCCTGAACTACAAAACGATGTCGTTATTTATCCCGCGCGGTTAACGCCGTAAGAGAAAATAATAATAAACCGTACCACAATCACAATTGTTTGGTCACTTCACCTCCCAAAAAATGGAATAAAAAGAGATCAAAAAGTCGCATGTACCTAAAAATGGTGCTGATCGAAACTACAGTTCGTTACGCAAAAAATAAGTCCTCGCACGACTTTCCTGATGGAAAAATAAAACAGTTATGGCTCTTAGAATAAGGTAACACAAAAAATAAATTATATTTTACAAAACGTATTTTATTGTGCAAACGCCACAAGACATAAAATAAAACTATAAACATCTGGTATCGCCGTAATCGTATCTCCCCGCAGAATAAAGTGAATATGTCATTTATAGCGCACGGTGAACGCTGTAAAAAAAATTGAATAAAAAACAATAGTAGAATTGCTGTTTTTTTAGTCACCACGCCACCTAAAATTAGAATAAAAACTGATCAAAAAGTCGCATGCACCCCAAGAAAACTACAATGGATTCCTCAAGGTCTCTAGTTTCTAAAAAGGGGTCACTTTTGGGGGGTTTCCACTGTTTTAGCACCACAAGACCTCTTCAAACTGGACATGGTGCCTAATAAATTAAATTAAATTAATTAAATGTCACCTCTACTTTGCTCTAAATTCCTGTGAAACACCTAAATGGTTAATAAACTTTATAAATGCTGTTGTGAATACTTTGAGGGGTCTAGTTTCTGAAATGGGGTGTTTGATAAGAGTGTCTAATATATAGGCCCCTCAAAGCAACTTCAGAACTGAGCTGGAAACGAAAGAATAAAATAAAAATGAGGCAATACTTCGCTTCTTACATTATACTCATAATGAGCCGTGCCCACCCCGAGATGACCCCAGTTTTGACCGTTTGTATAAACGGAGACCCCTATTAGACCATTTCAGTGCCCGGTTTTCCCAGCATTCACCCCCGAGAAGTGTATTTCTATAGATGAATCCCTGGTACATTTGAAAGGGAGGCTTCAATTCCGCGAGTACCTGCCGGGTAAGAGGGCAAGGTATGGCGTGAAGATGTATAAGCTGTGCGAGAGTGCATCAGGGTATACCTACAAATTTAGCATATATAAAGGGAAGGACACCAGTACTCAGCCCCCAGAATGCCCCCCCTTACTGGGAGTTAATACAAAAATTGTGTGGGATTTGGTGCACCCACTGCTTGACCAGGGTTACCACCTCTACCTGGATAATTTTTATACCAACGTCCCACTCTTCAACTTCCTCGCTTCCAGAAGTCCTGCGGCATGCGGCACTGCTAGAAGAAACCTGAGAGGCCTCCCTAAGACTCTGCTTGGGCAAACACTCAGAAGGGGTGAGAGCAGGGCACAATCTAGCAGCAACATATTGTGTGTCAAGTACAAGACCAGGGAGATGCCACACCAGTACCCATGTACCTGTACGAGGTACCAGTACAGGGACCCCCAAACTAGACTGCATCCTGGACTACAATAGGTACATGGGAGGGGTGGACTTGTCAGATCAAGTCCTGAAGCCTTACAGTACTTCTGGAAGCGGGGCCACAGGCATCGTAGCAGGGCAACACTTTTTAGGAGAAGTTCCCCAAACTGGCAAGAAGGGAAAAAGTCAAAAGAGGTGCAGAGTCTGCTATAAGAGGGGGATAAGGAAGGACACAATATATCAATGTGACGCGTGTCCCGAAAAACCAGAGCTCTGTATGAAAGAGTGTTTTAAAATTTATCATCCATCCCTTTATTTTTAATTTACCCCAGTTTTACTCGCTCTGATCCACTTCGCACAGCTTACCCCTCCTCATCTTTCCCCTCTGAGCCCTGCTGTGTGCCCAGGCAGCTGATAACAGCCATATGTAGGGTATTGCCGTACCCGGGAGAGCCAACATTACAGTTTATGAGGTGTATATCTCCGGTGGCGCATGCTGGGCACAATATATCGGACACTGAAATGGTATATATGTATAGAAAATGGCAAATTTCACTCTGCACCAACTGCTGCACATTATCTTTTACACAATACCTGTGGGGTCAAAATGCTCACTACACCTCTAGATGAATGCCTTAAGCGGTGTAGATTTTAAAACAGGGTCACTTCTTGGGGGTTTCAACTGTACTGGTACCTTAGGGGCTTCTGCGTACAAGACTTAGCACCAGAAAAGCTCCAGTAGGCCAAATGGTGGTCCTTTCCTTCTGAGCCCTGCCGTGTGCCCAGGCAGCTAATAACAGCCACATGTAGGGTATTGCCGTACCCGGGAGAGCCCACATTACAGTTTATGGGGTGTATGTCTCCGGTGGCACATGCTGGGCACAATATATCGGACACTGACATGGCATATATATAGAAAATTGCAAATCTCACTCTGCACCATCTGCTGCACATTATCTTTTACACAATACCTGTGGGGTCAAAATGCTCACTACACCTCTAGATGAATTCCTTAAGGGGTGTCGTTTTTAAAACGGGGTCACATCTCGGGGGTTTCAACTGTACTGATACCTCAGGGGCTTCTGCACAAACGACTTAGCACCAGAAAATTCCCAGTAGGCCACATGGTGGTCCTTTCCTTCTGAGCCCTCCCATGGGCCCAAACGGCAGTTTATCACCACAAATAGGGTATTGCCACACTCAGGACAAATTGGGCAACAAAATGCGGTATTTTATTCCTTGTGAAAACAAGAAATTTTGAGCCAAAACTACCTCTTATTGGAAAAAATAAAAAATGTTTTCATTCACAGCCCAATTCAAATAAATTCTGTGAAAAAACTGTGGAGTCTAAATGGTCACAACACCCATAAATGAATTCCTTGAGGGGTGTAGTTTCCAAAATGGGGTCACTTCTGGTGGGTTTCCATTGCTTTGATACCTTTGGGGCTCTGCAAATGCGACATGGCACCCGAAAACCAATCCAGCAAAATCTGGGCTCCAAAGAACACATAGCGCTCCTTTCCTTCTAATACCTCCCATGGGCCCAAACGGCAGTTTATGGCCACAAATAGGGTATTGCCGCACTCAGGACAAATTTGGCAACAAAATGGGGTATTTTATTCATTGTGAAAATAAGACATTTTGAGCCAAAACTACATCTTATTGGAAAAAAGTTTTTTTTTTTAAATTCACAGACCAATTCAAATAAGTTCTGTGAAAAAACTGTGGGGTCTAAATGGTCACAACACCCATAAATAAATTCCTTGAGGGGTTTTGTTTCCAAAATGGGGTCACTTTTAGTGGGTTTCCATTGCTTTGATACCTCTGAGGCTCTGCAAATGCGACATGGCACCCGAAAACCAATCCAGCAAAATCTGGACTCCTAAGAACACATAGCGCTCCTTTCCTTCTGAGCCCTCCCATGGGCCCAAACAGCAGTTTATCACCACAAATCGGGTATTGCCGCACTCAGGACAAATTGGGCAACAAAATGGGGCATTTTGTTCCCTGTGAAAATAAGAAATTCTGATCAAAAATGACATCTTATTGGAAAAATTTTCATTCTTTTAATTTCACAGCCCAATTCAAATACGCGCTGTAAAAACTACGGGGTCAAAATGGTAACAATAACCATAAATTAATTCCTTGAGGGGTGCAGTTTCCAAAATGGGGTCAGTTTTGGGGGATTCCTACTGTTTTGGCACATCAACACCTCTTCAAACCTGGCATGCTGCCTAAAATATATGCTAATAAAAAAGCACCACCAAAATGTACTAGGTTCTTCTTTGCTTCTGGGGCTTGTGTTTTAGTCCACGAGCGCCCTAGAGCCCCTCAAAGCCTCTTCAGAACTGAACAGGTACCTTAAAAAAAAGGCTTTTGAAATTTTCTTAAAAATATGAGAAATTGCTGTTTATGTTCTAAGCCTTGTAACGTCCAAGAAAAATAAAATAATGTTCAAAAAACGATGCCAATCTAAAGTAGACGTGGGAAATGTGAACTAGTAACTATTTTGGGTGGTATAACCGTCTGTTTTTCAAGCAGATGCATTTAAATTCAGAAAAATGCTATTTTTTCTAAATTTTCTCTAAATTTTGCAATTTTTCTCAAATAAAGACTGAATATATCGACCAAATTTTACCACGAACATGAAGCCCAAAGTGTCACGAGAAAACAATCTCGGAATCGCTTGGATAGGTTTAAGCATTCCGACGTTATTACCACATAAAGTGAAATATGTCAGATTTGAAAAATGGGCTCTGAGCCTTAAGGCCCAAACTAGGCTGCGTCCTTAAGGGGTTAAATGATTTCTGTCTGCACCCGCCATTAGGTGGAGCTTCTTACATACAGATTTATAAAGCTAATTTAGAGCTAAAGGGAAGCATTAAAAATACTGGAAACTTACATTTGCTCTTTACTTTAGCTCCTTTTTGTAGGCGGGGGGGGGGGGGGGATGTTGATGATTCTTTGTTGTCTTGCTCAACTATGTCAATTCTATCCTTCCTTTTGTAAAAGTAGTTATGCTGCTCTTTGCATTACTATAGTTCTGTTTACTGTCTACAAGGCGGAGGACTCATTCCTGACTTTGTTAAAGGGTCTTTATTAATCCTAGTTATTCCTTTGCTAAAATTGGGCTGAAAATGACAGAATTCAGAATTTTTTGTGATCCATGCTGTCCCAGAGGAAGCTCAGCCTGTTATTGTCACTTACAGCCAGCCTCACATGAATGGGCTGCACAGGGAAGAAGCTTGATTATAACACAGCTTGATCTGGAGAATGGCATGATTTAGCTGCCACCAAGCAGCTTTTTCGCTCTGCTGTCCAGCACCTAGCTATGCAGTCACCTTTACAAACATTTGTGAAAGAATGGGTCGTTCTAAAGAGATCACTGAATTCCAGCGTGTTACTGTAATAGAATGCCACAAGTCAGTTTGTGAAATTTCTTCACTCCTAGATATTCCACGTTTATATGTGAGTGGTATTATTGCAAAGGAGAAGCATATAGGAACCACAGCAGCTGAGCCATGAAGTGGCAGACCTGCTGACTCAATAACTGCAGAGCTCCAAACATCCTCTGGCATTAACTACCGCACAAAAACTGTATCCTGGGTGCTTCATGGCATGGGTTTTCATGGCCGAGCAGCTGCATGCAAGCCTTAAATCACCAAGCACAATGCCAAGTGTCGGATGGAGTGGTGTAAAGCATGCCGCCACTGGTCTCAGAGCAGTGGAAATGTGTTCTGTGGAGTGATGAATCACGCCTCTCTATCTGGCAGTCTGATGGACCAGTCTGGGTTTGGTGTGTGTCAGGAGAATGTTACCTGCCTGACTGCATTGTGCCAACTGTAAAGTTTTGGTGGAGGAGGAATAGTGCTATGGGGTTGTTTTCCTGGGTTGGCCTAGGCCCCTCAGTTTCAATGAAATTTTAATCCTTGAGCTTATCAAGAAATTCCAACTTTGTGGTAACAGTTTGAGGAAGACCCTTTTCTGTTCCAGCATGACTGTCTCCCACGTACAAAGTCAGGTCCATAAAGGCATGGTTGGGTGAGTTTGGTGTGGAAGAACTCGGCTGGTTCGCAAAGAGCCCTGACCTCAACCCCATCGAACACTTTTGGGATAAAATAGAATGGAAATTGCTAGCTAGGCCCTCTCATCCGACATCAGTGACTGACCTCACAAATGCTTTTCTGGATAAATGGGAAAAAATTCCTGCAGACAAACTCCAAAATCTTGTAGAAAGCCTTCCCAGAAGAGTGGAAGCTGTTTCAGCTGCAAATTGGGACCAACTCCATATTAATACCTATGGAAAGGCAGTACACCAGCTTTTAAAAAAAAAAAAAAAAGTTAAATGTTATCCATAGCAATTATTTAATCAATTAGATTCCAGCTCTCATCTTTAGGTGTCCTTTGACCATATTGGTTCATATGGGCAGATCCACCACTTTTAATTTGCATTTGGTTTCATAAATATCCACCTACATGCCTTTTCACAGCGCTGGGTCTAAAGACAGTCGGACTCCTGCTCTATCAGCCGGGATCAGAGTTACCTCTTATCCTGGCCATTTAACCCCTTAGATCAGTGGCGTAGCTAGGGGTTTAGCACAGGGGGGGGGGACAAAACATATCTGAGTGGGCCCCAACCCAGTAGGCCCCCCCCAATAAATTTTTACAACTGCAGAGGTGCAACCTAATCATAGTGGTTATCATAGTGAATGAGCAGGAGTGTTGTACTGTATACGCTGCGATATTATCCATGATAAATAAAAGTTTGAGAGTAGTATAAAATGCCGTCTTAAGTACATTATACATGTATAGCGGAGTTTAAATGCTATCTACATGATACAAAACAGTAGAAAAGAAGGGGAATATTACATTAAAAATGATTAACACGAGAAGTCATGGCAGCCGTCTCAATATCAGAGACACATCCTAATTTATAGAAGTTTAATAGCAGACTATAATACCAGTTCAGCGGTATATCAAAAGGAGATACACATCTAAACCAACATGATACTTGAAAGCAGTAGACTAGCCAAATACAAGCAAGGAGAACATCAGCTCTAATCCATCACATAAACCTTATCAAATACAAATCCCAGAAGCAGAGCAGGTGAGCAGCTAGAAGTACATTCACAATTAGGCCTACAGCATGCAACTATTATAATTCAGAAAGAAAAGCACTTTAATATACTCATAGAAAATACATTTAAAAAACATGTTACTCGGTATATACAGGGATGATAGGGGGTTGTGTACAGGGATGATGGGGGTTATATACAGGGATGATGGGGGGTATAGTACAGGGATGATGGGGGTTATATACATGGATGATGGCTGCTTCAGTATATAACCTCGTATATAACCCCGATCATCCCTGTATATATCAACCATCATCCCTGTACATACCAGCAATAATTCCTGTATATAACCTCCATCATCCCTGTATATACCAGCCAGACTGGTATATACAGGGATGATGGGGGTTACATACAGTGATGATGGGGGTTATACACAGTTATATACAGGGATGATGGCTGGTATATACAGGGATGATAGTGGGTTGTGTACAGTGATGATGGAGGTTATATACATATATGATGGCTGATATATACAGGGATGATAGGGGTTATGTACAGAGATGATGGGGGTTATATACATGGATGATGGCTGCTCCATCTATCATCCCCATATTTAACCCCCATCATCCCTGTATATACCAGCCACACTGGTATATATACAGGGATGATGGGGGTTACATACAGTGATGATGGGGGTTATATACAGGGATGATGGCTGGTATATACAGGGATGATAGGGGGTTGTGTACAGAGATGATGAGGGTTACATACATGGATGATGGCTGCTCCAGCTATTATCCCCATATATAACCCCCATCATCCCTGCATATATCAACCATCATCCCTGTATATACCAGCCATCATTCCTGTATATAACCTCCATCATCCATGTATATACCAGCCAGACTGGGATATACAGGGATGATGGGAGTTACATACAGTGATGATGGGGGTTATATACAGGGATGATGGCTGGTATATACAGGGATGATAGGGGGTTGTGTACAGAGATGATGAGGGTTAAATACATGGATGACGGCTGCTCCAGCTATCATCCCCATATATAACCCACATCATCCCTGTATATATAAACTTTCATCCCTGTATATAACACCATCATTCCTGTATATAACCTCCATCATCCTTGTATATACCAGCCAGGCTGGTATATACAGGTATGATGGGGGTTATATACAGTGATGATGGGGGTTATATACAGTTATATACAGGGATGATGGTTGATATATACAGGAATGATGGGGGTTATATACAGGCATGATGGGTATTATTAGCAATTAGATATATGCAAAACAATAAGTGATGTTGTGTCGTGTGACATCTGTTTCAGAAGGCAGCGGCACACAATCAGCACCAGAAATAATTTTACTGAAGATTTGTGAATGATGTGATAAAGATTAGTGATTCATAAATGAATGTAAGAATTGTATAGCTGCAGCAGCACTTGCTCACAACAATGGCTGCCTGTGCCTGCCTAACTAATACACTGACTGACTCCTATCTTTCTAAAATATATCTATCTATCAAATTATTGTAAATCTAACTATCTATTCTCTTCTCCTCACTATGAAACACACTCACTAACACTAATCCAATATCTGCAGTAGCATTTCCTGGTTGGGCTGTTCATAGTGACTATGACTCATATGACTGTCATCCACTGAGTTATCTGTGTCTCACATCTATACCCCTCATAATGGGCTGTGCTGGAGGGCTGGCTGCAAGGCAATATGGGGTAGCCCACCGGTCTGCCGCCCGAGGTCATGTAGAGCTTATTCTTTGTCTTTTTGTCATCTTCTGATCTGTAAAATGGCAGCCGCTATTTTGAGCGATACGTGCAGGACAAATCCCAAAAGTTTAGGATTTATGAAAATCTGAAACTTTTGTAAAATTTGAAACAAATTTTATTCAAATAGAGTTGATTCGCTTATCTCTGGTAATTAGCTCTTAATTATACAGTTCTTTGTACTTACAAAACATATTATTTAGGCAATACATGAAATTATGTATGCAGAAATTGGTACATTAGTTGCCCCTATTACAGCATCAAATAGACTAATGTACAGTAAGTGTCAAAGGATGGATTTATCACTTTACCGGAGTTAAGAGTCGGTTCGCTGCCTTGCCCTCACCCTGTCACCCAACAACTCAGCTTCAGCATATCTCACAAGTGCACCATAAAATTAAATTGTCTTTTGATAATGGTGTGTATGAACATTGATCAGACAGCAGAACACAAGGTTAGCAGGTGGCAGAGACAGAGAGATGCACCCGCAAAATGTATTTCATGATGGAGCATTAGAAAACACAAAATCCCTTGTTTAAAGGAAATATAAAATTCTCTTATGTTTAGTTCCAAAAAAAGATATCAAACTGAATTATTTGCATTGTGTGAATAAAAATGTAAAGGATCTGCCAGGCACAGCTTCTGTGTCAATGCCCATAGGTAATCAGTCTGCACCTGCTTCTATGTCTGTGAGACTGACTCCATCTTCCACCACTCAGGATGGCAGGCTTAGGAGTGGTAGAGCCTATCACAGCCTGGCCAGACGGAGCTAGCTCCCGCCCTCTGTCTATTTATACCTGACTTTCCTGTTCCTCCTTGCTTGTGATTCTTCTCGTTTGGTTTCCTGGCCCTGCTGCAGCTTCTGAACTATTTGACCCTGCTTCATATTGACCCTGGCTTACTGACTACTCTCCTGCTCTGTGTTTGGTACCTCGTACACTCCTGGTTTGACTCAGCTTGTTCACTACTCTTCTGCTCTGCGTTTGGTACCTCGTACACTCCTGGTTTGACTCGGCTCGTTCACCACTTTTGTTGCTCACGGTTTGCCGTGGGCAACTGCCCCATTTCCCTTAGCTTCTGTGTACCCTTGTCTGTTTGTCTGTTGTGCACTTATTGAGCATAGGGACCGTCGCCCAGTTGTACCCCGTCGCCTAGGGCGGGTCGTTGCAAGTAGGCAGGGACTGAGTGGCGGGTAGATTAGGGCTCACTTGTCTGTTTCCCTACCCCCATCATTACATAATCACAAGCCATATACCTAGTCTACCCTGGTCCCTCACACTACTATGGACCCCCTTGAGACCCTGGCTCAGCAAATGCAGGGTCTCTCCCTACAGGTCCAGGCCCTGGCTCAGAGGGTCAACCAGCCTGATGCTACCATGGTAGTGCCCCTCACCTCACCTCTTGAACCCCACCTCAAGTTGCCTGACCGGTTCTCAGGGGACCGGAAGACTTTTCTCTCCTTCCGGGAGAGTTGTAGGCTCTATTATCGCTTAAAGCCCCACTCCTCAGGTTCTGAGAGCCAGCGGATGGGTAAAATTATGTCCTGGCTCCAGGAAGGGCCCCAAGAATGGGCCTTCTCCTTGGCTCCTGACGCCCCTGAACTTTCCTCCGTTGATCTTTTCTTTTCTGCTCTCGGACTCATTTATGACGAGACTGACAGGACTGCCTTTGCCGAGAGTCAGCTGGTGACCTTACGTCAGGGTAAGAGACCGGTTGAGGAGTATTGTTCTGACTTTAGGAAGTGGTGCGTAGCTTCTCGGTGGAATGACCCTGCCTTAAGGTGCCAGTTTAGGTTGGGTCTGTCGAACGCCATGAAAGATCTGCTAGTTAGCTATCCCTCTTCTGACTCCCTAGACCAGGTTATGGCTTTATCGGTATGACTTGACCGACGTCTCAGGGAACGACAACTTGAACGTTTTTGTGTTTTCCCCTCTGACTCCCCCATGATGCCTCCCGAGGTTCCGTTGCTTCGCTTTTCCACGGAAGACTCGGAGGTACCTATGCAACTCGGGGCCTCCGTGTCCCCCCGACAATGTAGAGAGTTCCGCAGGAAGAATGGTCTCTGCTTCTATTGTGGGGATGACAAGCATCAAGTGAACACCTGTCCTAGGCGTAAGAATAAGCAGCCGGAAAACTTCTGCGCCTAAGTGATCATCGGGGAGCTCACTTGGGCGCACAGGTATTTCCCGTAAATATGAAACTTAATAAAATCTTGCTTCCCTTTCAGGTCTCTTTTGGTGGTAGGTCTGCTACCGGCAGTGCCTTCGTGGATTCAGGGTCTTTTGCTAATATCATGTCTGTGGAATTTGCTATGTCTCTAGCTATGCCTTTGATTGATTTGCCTAAACCTGTCCCGGTAGTGGGTATCGACTCCACTCCTCTTGCTAATGGTTATTTTACACAGCATACCCCTGTTTTTGAACTCCTTGTTGGCTCCATGCATTTGGAGAAGTGCTCTGTACTGTTGATGCAGGGATTATCGATTTGGTTTTAGGCCTTCCCTGGTTGCAGCTGCATAATCCCACGTTTGACTGGAATTCTGGGGACCTTACCAAGTGGGGTAATGAATGCTTGAAGTCATGTTTTTCTGTTAATTCTATTTCTCCCCCTGAGGAGGTGAACACGCTACCTGAGTTTGTTCAGGACTTCGCTGATGTTTTCTCTAAGGAGGCCTCCGAAGTGTTACCTCCTCATAGAGAATACGATTGCGCTATCGATTTGGTACCAGGAGCTAAGCTCCCTAAGGGTAGGATATTTAATCTCTCTTGTCCCGAATGTGAAGCCATGAGAGAGTATATCCAGGAATGCCTGGCCAAGGGTTACATTCGCCCCTCTACTTCTCCGGTAGGTGCTGGCTTCTTCTTCGTAGGGAAGAAGGATGGTGGTCTTAAGCCATGCATTGACTACCGTAACTTGAATAAGGTCACTGTAAGTAACCAGTATCCCCTTCCTTTGATTCCTTAACTCTTTAATCAGGTTCAGGGGGCCCAATGGTTCTCCAAGTTTGATCTACGGGGGGCGTATAACCTTATCCGCATCAAAGAGGGGGATGAGTGGAAGACTGCGTTTAACACGCCCGAAGGTCATTTCGAATACCTCGTCATGCCCTTTGGGTTGTGTAATGCTCCCGCGGTCTTCCAGAATTTCATAAATACGATTTTAAGAGATTACCTGGGGGTATTTCTTGTAGTGTACCTTGATGACATACTTGTGTTTTCCAAGGACTGGTCCTCCCACATTGAGCATGTCAGGAAGGTGCTCCAGGTCCTACGGGAAAACAAACTGTTTGCGAAGACCGAAAAATGTGTGTTTGGGGTGCAGGAGATACAATTTTTGGGTCAAATCCTCACTCCTCATGAATTCCGCAAGGACCCCGCCAAGGTCCGGGCTGTGGCGGAGTGGGTCCAACCTGCCTCCATGAAGGCGTTACAGTGCTTCTTGGGGTTCGCTAATTATTACATGAGATTTATTGCTAACTTCTCGGTCATCGCTAAGCCTCTTACGGACCTCACTCGCAAAGGTGCTGATCTCCTCCACTGGCCTCCTGAGGCTGTCCAGGCTTTTGAGGTCCTTAAGAAGTGCTTTATCTCGGCCCCGGTGCTGGTTCAGCCCAACCAAATGGAGCCATTTATCATGGAGGTTGACGCGTCTGAGGTGGGAGTGGGGGCTGTCTTGTCCCAGGGTACCAGGTCCCTCACCCATCTCCGTCCCTGTGCCTACTTCTCCAGGAAGTTTTCGCACACTGAGAGTAACTATGATATTGGCAACCGCAAACTCTTAGCAATTAAATGGGCATTTGAAGAGTGGCGCCACTTCCTGGAGGGGGCTAGGCACCAGGTAACGGTCCTTACCGACCACAAGAATCTAGCTTTCCTAGAATCTGCCCGGAGGCTAAACCCGAGACAAGCTCGATGGGCGTTATTTTTTACCAGATTCAACTTTTTGGTTACCTATAGGGCTGTGCCTAAAAATATTAAGGCTGATGCACTGTTGCGTAGCTTCATGGCCAGCCCTCCTTTGGAGGAAGATCCTGCTTGTATTTTGCCTCCAGGTATAATCATTTCCTCTATTGATTCTGATTTAGTCTCTGAAATTGCGGCTGATCAAGGTTCAGCCCCCGGGAACCTTCCTGACAACAAGCTGTTTGTTCCCCTGCAATTCCGGCTAAGGGTACTTAGGGAAAATCATGACTCTGCACTATCTTGTCATCCAGGCATCCTGGGTACCAAGCACCTCAATGCCAGAAACTATTGGTGGCCTGGGTTGCCTAAAGACATTAAGGCCTACGTCGCCGCTTGTGAGGTTTTTGCTAGGTCCAAGACTCCCAGGTGCCGACCAGCGGGCTTACTACGTTCTTTGCCCATTCCCCAGAGACCTTGGACCCATATCTCCATGTATTTTATCACCGATTTGCCTCCATCTCAAGGCAAGTCGGTGGTGTGAATTGTAGTAGACCGCTTCAGTAAAATGTGCCACTTTGTGCCCCTCAAGAAACTACCCAATGCTAACACGTTAGCTACCTTGTTTGTCAAACACATCCTGCGTCTCCATGGGGTCCCTGTCAATATTGTTTCTGACAGAGGGGTACAATTTGTTTCATTGTTTTAGAGAGCCTTCTGTAAAAAGTTGGAGATTGATCTGTCCTTCTCCTCTGCCTTCCATCCTGAAACTAATGGGCAAACTGAGAGGACTAATCAGTCTCTAGAACAATATTTAATGTGTTTTATCTCTGACTGTCAATATGATTGGGTCTCATTCATTCCCCTCGCTGAATTTTCCCTTAATAACCGGGTCAGTAACTCGTCAGGGGTCTCCCCCTTTTTCTGTAATTTTGGGTTTAATCCACGGTTCTCCTCCGTTTCACCTGGTAGTTCCAACAATCCCGAGGTAGAGGTCGTTCATCGGGAATTGTGCACAGTCTGGGCCCAGGTTCAGAAGAACCTAGAGGCGTCACAGAGCATACAAAAAACTCAGGCTGATAGAAGACGCTCTACTAACCCCTTGTTTATGGTCGGGGATCTGGTGTGGATATCGTCTAAGAACTTGCGCCTAAAAGTCCCGTCCAAGAAGTTTGCTCCCCGGTTTATAGGGCCCTACAAGGTCATTGAAGTCCTCAATCCTGTCTCCTTCCGACTGGAGTTGCCCCCATCTTTTCGAGTACACGACGTGTTTCATGCCTCCCTCCTTAAACGCTGCTCCCCGTCCTTGGCTCCCTCGAGGAAACCTCCTGTCCCCGTTCTCACCCCTGAGGGGGTGGAATTCGAAGTGGCCAAGATTGTGGACAGCAAGATGGTCGAAGGCTCCCTCCAGTGACTGGTCCATTGGAGAGGATACGGTCCTGAGGAGAGGACTTGGGTACCCGCCCGGGATGTTCACTCTGGGGTATTGGTCAGGAGGTTCCACCTTCGTTTCCCCAATAAACCAGGTCCACCTGGAAAGGGTCCGGTGGCCCCTCATAAAAGGGGGGGTACTGTAAAGGATCTGCAAGTAGGCAGGGACTGAGTGGCGGGTAGATTAGGGCTCACTTGTCTGTTTCCCTACCCCCATCATTACAAAAAATGTATTAAATTATTGACAATATAAATCTTTGTATTCTATTATCTCGGCTCCTGGATGTAGACTAGATAATAGGACAGTAGCAAGTTGGGTAATTACTAAGAGTCTGAAGGCTTTTGAATTCTCTAGAAATACATTAAAGGGTAACTAAATGTTCAACAAACTTCTGACATGTCATAGTGACATGTCAGAAGTTTTGATTGGTGGGAGTCTGAGCACTGAGACCCCCACCAATCGCTAAAATGAAGCAGCAGCAGTGCTCGCGTGACCGCTTAGCCTCTTCATTTCGGATCAGATTTTTCCGGAAATCAATGTAGCGGTTTACAGACTGAATAGAAAGTCTATGAGCCCGTACCCTGCTACATTGGCTTTCCGGAAAAAGCAGAGCAGAAACAAAGCGGCAAAGCGCTTACACAAGCGCTTCTGCCACTTTGTTTTAGCAATTGGTGGGGGTCTCAGTGCTCGGACTCCCACCAATCAAAACTTCTGACATGTTAGAAGTTTGTTGAACATTTTGTTACCCTTTAACCGTTCCAATTTTTTAAAAAAAGATTTAAATTATTTTCTACCATAAGCCATTTAGATCTGACCCTATAGGACCAGGGGTTTGACAGCAAAAAACTGCTGGTAACTAGTTGGATACTATCAAGATCTAAAGTGCTTACCGAAAGGTCTATCCACCAAGTAGGAACTACTGGGTTCCTGTTGAGGCCAGCATCAGGTAATAAGGTAGTATAGCGTATCAATGACTGATCATCCCCTCTCCTTGCCATCCACATGCCAAAATATTAACCCCTTTGGGGCCTTCATCTCTACATCCCCAGGACTGAACTAAAATGTGCAAGTGACTTAGGCAACTGCCATGTTGGAAGCCAGCTATGTTTTTGCAGTGAGGGTTGCACGACCTGCTGTATATTTTGCATTTTTTCATGTCATTGCCCAAAAATGTAACACAATGGCAACATCTGCATTGAGTTGTCATGCTCTTTGTTTATCTGAGTTTTCATTTGGTTATTTTTCATTCTAGAGCATCTATCGCAAGCATGGTTACTCTGGTTTCCGCTTATACTGAAAATGCATGCAGAAGTATCAGTTCTTGCATGGCAAGGGATAATAGAGTGCGGTCCTGTCTTACCTTACGTCTTGCTACTGCAATTCACACCCCCTTATCCCTTATATCTCCCACTTACCATAACTCTAACTAGACCAATAAAACACAGAGACTTTGCTTGGAATGAATTGGCCACAGCAGCCATTTTATTAACAAACAGAACAATTCAACAAATAAATATACAAGAATTAAATATACAAGAAATAAATCACCACAATTGATATAAAGTCGGGGAAGGAGGTTCTTGAAGCTCAGAGAAGGATTTGGCGCCACCCATAAAACTGCAATTTTACCCCAGCCATCCAAAACACAGGCTCAGGAGCACTGTGACAGATGGATTAAATGTAACATGTATTTACTCCTCGGGACCCCACCCAGCAGGAGCCCAAATCAACCAGATCCCCATAACATAATTTGGGAGGGACCATCCCTATTATAAATCCCTCCCCCACCAAATTTGACCAACTCCAAGGACCCCCAACCTCGCCACAGCGAGCATATCTAGAACTCCTCAAATACTCGAGTTCCCGCCCAACAACATAGCCCGCTCGATTCCTTCCTGAATCCTCAACACCCACAGATTCACACACACCGCATTCAAATGCACACCATCTGCCAACCAAAAATTGCCCACACAATCCTCAAAATCATAGTGACGCACAAACACCCCGCCATTTCTCACCACAAATGCAGACACAGCCCGATTCACCTTCACCAGTGCCCTATTAATTGCCGACACTTTCCTAATTTCCCTCCAAGAACTACGAGGTACGATCTCCGACCATACCACAACCACTAGGGGAAAAAAGGACCATAGTCGCAGCAGATCTAAGCCTATGTCACAAATCAGTTCCCGAAACGGATGGAGACCCAAGTCATTCCCCCCAACGTGAAGCACAAGGACATCCGGCACCCTATCCAGCCCTGCCGAATGATGGAAATCTGGTAAAACCCTTGCCCACGACATGCCATGGAAATCCGTGCCACAACAACGTAGCCACCGATCTGGCAAAACCCATCTGGCACCCATCCGGTCGAACCTCTGCCCAAACTGCCCCCCCAATGGACATGAGTGCCCAAAGATCCACACCAGGCACGGGGAATAATGTGAAAGAAAATAAAGAAACCGTTAAACAGGAACACAAGGCAGCAGCACAAACCATCATAATATTTGCCCCAACCCCCTGCCCTTCTGCAAGCAATTGGGGACGAACATATGACTGAAAGTGCCGCGTTTCCCACCTCCCGATACGGCGCACCACATCAGGTTCCAACCCCAGCTGGCCGCCTCCTTAGCGGCTCCAATCCGAAAAGAATGTGGACATCAAACACTTACGGAAAACAGCCGTGAACTGAAACCGAGACAGAAAACCCCTGCCCGCATGACGCAGCAATAGACCAGACACTACATCAGTACCTCATAATTAAACCCTCAAGGAGTGAATAGGACACATGATCGCACCTAGCACTGTACCCAACAACACCCGTTTGCCCCTTCCTGACTGATCCATTTTAGAACGGCGAATCCAGAACTCCACCCGCCCTTTCAGCTGCATAACATCCTCCACAAACAAACCCCCTGGTCGCGAGACACCAGCTCCCCAACGCACAGCGCCACGAAAAATGCCCACGACAAAGCCAACCTAAACAAATCCGACTCATACCCGGAGGTGCACACCCCATCCAATGCAGACCCCAATCGTTCCAGCAACACAAACGACACCGGGTGACATCTAACAGACACCATCCGCCCCTGTCTAAACCCCCTCAGGGTCTAGCCGACCAGAAAATCCTTGGTGACGTCCTGCCGTCCCCGCCATTTGCAACCGAAGCCAAGACCGCCACAAAGCAATTCACCTTAGCGACCGACCAACCCGCAGCCGACACATAGCCCAAGAAAGCAAGCAAGGCAACAATTCAATCGTCATCCATTACAACCCCATCCATTTCACTCAACCATTCTTCCCAATCTCTCCAAGCTGCCTCGTAAGCTATCCACGTCCCTGGAGCCAACGAAGAACGGATCAGCCAACTCGCTCCTTGCAGACCAGATCCCACAAGTGCGGAGGACAAACAAGACTCTCCACATCCGCCTCCGGGGCTAACAGCCGGAACCGATCCCACTGTAAGCGAGAGAGAGAATCAGCAATTGAGTTGTTGACACTCGGGACGTGCACTGGAGTAACCCACGCATGTAAAGACAAACACAACAGGACTAAATGCCGCAACAAATAGACAACAGGGGGAGAAGACGCTGAAACATTGTTAATTGCCATCACCACCCCCATGTTGTCACAGTGAAACCGCACCTTCCTGTTCTTAAAACGCTCACCCCATATTGTAACCGCTACGACAATGGGAAACAATTCCAGGAAAGCCAGGTTACGAACCCAAACCTGCTCGACCCCGGTATCAAGCCACTGACCCACACACCACTGATCTCCACAGTAGGCCCAAAAACCCACACTACCAGATGCATCCGTAAATAGGTTCCAGTCAAAACTATTAACAACCGGCGCCATGATAATTGATCTGCATTCTACTGCTCCAGGAATTCTGACTACACCTCTAAGTCGTCACAATGTTCTCAGACCAAACGGACAAAATGATGAGGGGCCTTCACGCTTGCCGTTGCTCGCGCCAACCGCCTACAAAAAATCCGACCCATCGGCATAATTCGGCATGCGAAATTAAGCTTCGCCAGGAGAGATTGCAAATCCTGCAACGTGATTTTCCACATGTGCTGCGTTCTGCCCACCAGCAACTTCAAATATTGCAATTTTTCCGGGGGTAGGCGACATTCCATGCGTTCCGAGTCAACGGTGATACCCAGAAACACCATCACTGACCTGGGGCCCTCGGTTTGTGCAGGCGCAAGCGGAATCCCACTCCACTGTCGACAACAGATTCCTACACACCGTGGAACCCCATGGCCCAACACAAAGGAAATCATTGAAGTGATGAATGATTGAAGCCACCCCCGCCACCTTACAGATAACCCACTCCAAGAAAGAACTAAAGGCCTCGAAATAGGTGCAGGAGATCGAGCGGCCCATCAAAAGACATCTATCAACAAAATAACACCCCTCCCAACCCAATGGCCGAATGCTCTTGGGATGAACGGAAAGTAAATGGAAGGCCGATTCGATATCCGTCTTCGCCATAAGCACACCCTTGCCATACCACCTAACCCAATCAACTGCCACATCAAAAGAGGTGTAAACCAGAGAACAGAGAGACGGATCAATGCCATCATTCACCGAAGCCCCCTTTGGATGTGACAGGTGATGGATAAGCCTGAACTTGTTAGGTTCCTTCTTGGGGACCACCCCGAGAGGGGAAACCCAAGTCAGAAATGGGGGGTGAAACAAACGGACCCGCCATTCTACCCAGCCCCACCTCTTTGTTCAACTTCTCAGCCACTATTAACGGGAACTCGCAAGCTGACTTTAGGTTACGCAACGAAAAGGGGACCTCAAGCGGAGGGGGCGGGATACAAAACTGACCCTAAACCCTAACTTCAGTAACTTCACCTTCTCCCTATCAGGGTACCTATATAGATAAGGCAACATCTCTGCCAGCTTCACTGGCGTCTCCCCATGCCCACCTATACTGCCCCCTTTACCTTTTCCCTTCTTGAAGCAACGAGACGACTCATGGGACGCTCCACCGCAAAGTGAGCAGGAGTGCTTGAACTTGCAACTCGCTCCAAATTTACATTGTCCGTCATTAAACTGCCAGCATATTCCAGTTTTTTCTGCTGGCTGCCGAACTCTAGCCCCCTGCCTTCCAGAACCGTCCCCCCCCCCCAGACCTTTGCAATGCTCCTGTGGCACCTGCCCACGCAGCAACCGGCGACGGACTCCCCAACAACCCGACATTCTCACACCGCAACAACAATTCCCGCACGTTACCCAACAAATCACGGAAACTATTGTCTTCCCCCTGACCCACGCTACCAGCAACGTATTCCCTAACCACCCCCCAGGGACACCCCGGCCCTGGGACCTAAAGATATCGGGAATAGAGTAAGGAAATGAGCAAGACTCACTGGGCTGCGCAGGAGATGTGATTCCACCAGCCGGAAGAACAGGATCATCCAGTCGACCTCCGCAAAGCACATCACCAGGATCTTCCTCCGCCTGTGTCCCGCATCCAGTAGCCGAACCTAGAGGGCCGCTCCCGCCGTCCTCCGCCAAAGCTGGAAAAATAGCCATTGACAGAGCTCTCCCAGGCAGTTGACCTTCCACCGCCAAGCCAGTGGGGCGACGCCCACCGCCGTTGCCCCGTACGACCACCGAGTCTGGCCCTCTGGAGATCCTGGCGCTTTCCTCATGGGAACAGGTCGGCCTGCCTGAGATCCAGGCAAAAATGTCATACTGGGGGCCAGGGCGCCTGATCCCGCTGGGTCCGGCCGGGAAACGGGATTCCTGCTAGACCGGGGCATACGCCCAGGATGAGAGGGCACAAGGCCCCGGCCTCCAGGGTCCCTAGAGGGGCTCCCAACCCTGCGCTGGACCCTGGGAGTAGTGTCAGGGCTTAGTCTTGCTGGCGGCCTGGCCCACCTGGACCGCCGCGCATTCACCTTCTGGGGATCGTGGTCATGCAATTCCCCAAGCCGTCTCCCCCTCCCTGGCTTGCATCACCTGAGCTCCCTCTGCTGAGGGCTCGGCCGTCCACTGCCGGACCTCCCACCTGTCCAGCAAGCAGGGCCCTCAGCCATTCCGAGCCCACTTGTCCGCCATGTCACGGAGCTTCTCCAGCAACCTGGGAACATCCGGTATCGAGGAGAATAAAGAAAGGAGAGCGAGACACTTGAGAGCAGGAGCGAGCAGCAAGACAACTGCTCCGTTTGCTTCTTCCGGTTGGACTGCCGCTCAAGCCAGAACGCTGTCTAACCCAGCAGCCTTGCGTCCCTCAGCTCCTCCCCTTCCTCTTCCTCTCATGGAGCCTCCCCCTATGCCGTGCGGCTCGGGTACGGCCGTTCTGTAAGGATATTATATTGTGAATTGACAAGGACTGACATGATAGTATTCTTTCTAAAGGGGAACCTAATTAAATTATACGATTTTGTGTTAACATTTTATTTTGGACTTTTTTTTTTCCTGAAGGTTTTCTACCACTACTTAATGTGTTGTATATACTTTTCTGATTCTCGATCTGTGCTGTTATTACTATGTTCTATAAGCACACATCCAGACCTACATAGGATATTTTTGTGGCTGTGCATCATCCAAACACCATAAGTAAGGGCCTGTTCACATCAGCGTTGGCTTTCCGTGCCGGGTTTCTGTCTGAGGTTTCCGTTGGGTGAGCCCCGCAACAGAAAGTCAAACTGAAACCACAGCTTCAGTTTCAGTCACCACTGGTTTCGGTTTTAACGACGGAATCAATAGTGCAGTCGTCGGAAAAACGGAAACCTGCTGGAATGGTGACCAACGGAAACCATTAGCAATGTTTCCGTCACCATTGATATCAATGTGACGGAAACGGAAGCTGTGGTTTCAGTTTGACTTTCCGTTGCGGGGTTCACCCGACGGAAACCTTAGACGGAACCCTGACACTGAAACCCAACACTGATGTGAACAGGCCCTAACTGAGGCATCACTCACTACATTATCCCTGTACTGTGAAATCTCTGTGTGTATTATATTGTATTTATAAAATGAGAGATAAAAACCTGTGAGCCTAATATAATATTACCCCTCTATATTTCTTTTGTAAAAGCACATCTTTTTGGATATTGAATTCAATTCAATTTCGGGCCTCACATTGTATAAAGGATATAGGAGAGCTGGAAAGGGTTAAAAATAGGTTATTAAATGGGATCGGAGGTCTCCCTTAGAGGCTAGAAAAATTGGGCTTCTTCCGCTTAGAAAAAAGATGCCTTAGAGGTGATATCGGTTACATGTGTGGTTAATATAAAGAACTAGCACATTATTTATTATTCTCAAGGACTTTAAAAAGAAGCAGGGGTCATTCTTTATGTGTGGAGGAAAGGCAATTGAGACATCAATATATGAAAGGGTTCTTTAGGCTATGTTCACACGGAGTACTTTCGGGGAGGAATATCTGCCTCAAAATTCCGTTTGGAACTTTGAGGCAGATATTCCTCTCCCTGCACGCCGATTTTCGCGGCGATTATCGCGCCGTTTTTCGCCCGCGGCCATTGAGCGCCGCGGGCATAAAACAGCGAGAAATACCCTTTCTCCTGCCTCCCATTGAAGTCAATGGGAGGTCAGAGGCGGAAGCGCCTGAAGATAGGGCATGTCGCTTCTTTTTCCCGCGAGGCAGTTTTACTGCTCGCGGGAAAAAGACGCCGACGCCTCCCATTGAAATCAATGGGAGGCGTTCTCGGGCCGTTTTGTGCCGAGTTTTGTGACGCGGTTTCCGCGTCAAAAAACTCGGCAAAATACCCCGTGTGAACATAGCCTTATAGTTAGCGTAATCAGACTATGGAATGCCCTACCCCAATAGGTAGTAATGGCAGATACTATGACAGCATTAAAAAAAGGGCTAGATGGTTATCTAATGACTATGGGCATTGAGGGTTATAATTATTCTAGCAATGAATGACGTGTAATCGATCTTGAGGGTTTGAACTTGATGGACAATGGTGTCATTTAGCAACCAATGTAACTGTAAATGGTGACATCATTATGTTTTTTTCTAATGCATGATGACATTTTTCTGTGTGTTATTCCTGCGCTAAGATATCACGTGCATTATCTCTGCAGAGTGACATATGTTTGTGCTGTATGTTTTTATCAATTCTGTCCTGTAACTTGGTAGCTGAGTTGTCAATTCTTGCACTGTGCCAATTATAATTGTGTATATTATCTCTATACTGTGACATCACTTTGCTGTAAAGGTGGACATGCCATTGATGCAACTGGTGCAGCAGCACAGGGGCCCAGTAGATGGGGGGGGGGGGGGGCACTGCTATTTTAAGAACAGCTTCCCACTGTCTATTGCATTGAAAGTAAGGGACTGAACTTATGACAATGGCTCACAATTATTGGTGGATTGCTAGAGAGGCATAAGGATGGGGTGTTCTGTGATGAGCTACTGGAGAATAAGGGTTTTTGGCAATGTTTTTGATGTGGAAACCGCATCAGAAACCGCGTTTTTTCCCCGCGAGTTTGAGCGTCACGGGAAAAAGAAACGTCATGCCCTTTCTTCAGACTTTTCCGTCTCTGACCTCCCATTGACATCAATGAAAGCGGTTTTCGCTGTGTTTTTTTTTGCCTGCGGCGCTCAATGGCTGTGGCTGAAAAACGTGACAAAAAAACACGGCAAAGAGAGTGCAGGCAGGTCAAAATCTGAATCAAAATTCTTGAAGAAATTTTGAGGCAGATTTTTCACCTGCAAAAAACTCTGTGTGAACTAGGCCTTAGGGGCCTATATACTGTTCTTGCACAGGGGCCCTCTACTTTCTCTGTCCACTCCTTGTTTGCTCATTATCCCTGTACAGTTTGGAAATACACAAAGACACAGAGTGGAGACTAAAACCATCATAAGCTTTTCATGTACTGAACCTACTGCTAAAAGTAGCCATGTCGCAGTGGGGACCCATTCTAAGTTTTGTTTTGTAGCTCCTTGGTTACTTATTATGCCCCTGTCTGCGGTATCTCTATTATACTGCCCATTGACCTCCATTTCAAATATATGATATTGCTGCTTGTAATGCCCATTGACCCAGTGTCTGTATTACAAGTAGTGGGCAGATCCTTACCAGGCAATACATTACACATGACAGCTGGGGAAGCTGAGGTTACTTTTCTGTAACAAAATATTGTTTGGCTGGATAAACATTGAGCCTGTTGAGAAGATATTATGTAATTCTATCCTACTCTGTAAAAGATTTTCTCTGAGTTGGTTCTGCTTCCAGCAGTGTCTCACTGGCAACATTTCAAAAGTAATAACATGCATTTTTCTGTTTTTGTAATAGATTATCAACTGTGTTATTTCATTGAAATTGGCTAACCAATGCAGTAACTTGACTTAGAGTCCTTTTACATGTAAAGATAAATTGATAAAAAATGAGCGCCGATCGGCGATATAACGAGTCATTAACGTTTGAAAGACGTGCATTTATATGGAAGAATATTTTTGGTTTTTTTCGCAACTTCGATCACTTTTGAGGTTGCTTGTCTTTCCGCCTATCTCGTCTTTAATGACTAAAATATTTCTGTTTACACAAGGAGATATAACACCGACAAGTGATCATTTTTAGGCCATCATAAAAGATTCAATCGACTGCAAGCGAGCAATTTCTCGCTGATCGTCCAATTGCTGAACATTTTTACACTAGCCAATGATTGCAACATTTTACATGATAATCGCTTTGTGTTAAAGGCTGTTTAGTCTTTGCTTCATCTTCAGAAAAATCTTATGTGATCTGTATAAGAATTATTTGGTGATAATATTACATAAAAACAAATTAAAAGAAAAAATTACCAGGTCAGATTTTAGCAGTCACTTTACAAATTTCTGTTAGCATACTAAATATAGTCCATTATTAACATCACAAAACCACCAGGGACAAATCTTAATTTTAATTTCTGGATCTACATACAGTATAAGGGTATGTTCACACAGCTAATTTTCAGTCGTTTTTTTGGGGTGCAAACGCCCTGAAAAATGGCTGAAAAAATGGAAGCTGAACGCCTGCAAACATCTGCCCATTGATTTCAATGGGAAAAATGGTGTTTCATTCCGACGGGGCATTTTTTTACACGACCGTTTGAAAAAACGGCACGTAAAAAAATGTCCCGTATAAGGAAGTGCATGTCACTTTTTGAGCCGTTTTTGGAGCCATTTTTATTGTGTCAACAGAAAAAAAGCTCCAAAAACATCCGCAAAAAACGCATCAAAAAACGTTTGATGCTTAAAAAACGGCTGAAAATCAGAGGCTGTTTTCCCTTGAAACCAGCCATATATGTTACAGCTGTTTTTTGTTTAGCGTGTGAACATACCCTAAGCACAACTGGATCACCTGGTAACACAAGGTCAGGAACTATATAGAATACTGGATCTCCAGGAATTGGCAGCATTTCTAGGTTACAAGCAATAGGACATAGTATAGACTGGGCAGTGTATACAACACTTGCACACCAGGAATTGGCAATATATCTAACAAGTAATTGGGTGCTATTAGCACTGGGCCAACAAGGTTTACAGGCACTGGGACATATATTGATTCTGATATACATTTACAATTCAATTATAAACACTTCCTGAACTTACTAGATGAGCTCTAGCTGCTACTGCTACCATGTGGGTACTTGAATAGTGCTAAGTTGCAAGTAACAGGTGGGTGGGCTCACACAATTTGATCAAAATATGCACTAAGAACCTCACTATTGTTAGTAGATTCAGCAGTAATGCATATTTATTTATATACAGTGGCTTAGGTGGCATTGGTGTTTGCAGTGTGCTGTTGCCATTTTCCAGCGTATTGTTTACAGTCACAGGGCTATTTGCACCTGTACACGTTTCTTTCGTTTTGCTTGAATGTGCTGACCAATTTTTCTTGTGTATTGTAGATGTGTCAGGGTGGTGACTGCCTCCATGCTTGCTCTTGCACTCCTCCCACTCTGCCCTTGGATGATTTTAATTAGTTTACAGCTGCTTCCTACCTTCCCCAAGTATATTCTATAGGCTTAGACCCAGAACAGAGGTGTATGTTCAGTGTAGGGACCCACCGTATAAGTGAGGTCACCTTGTCGTGGCAAGTGGGATCACACAATTTGATCAAAATGTGCGATAAGAACCCCACTATTGTAAGTAGATTCAGCAGTAATGCATATTTATTTTTATATAGTGTTTTAGGCGGCATTGGTGTTTGCAGAGTGCTGTTGCCATTTTCTGGTGTGTATATACAATTTAATCGAAGATCTACATAGCCTTTAAGAGAATCATTGGTATGGGGTAATTATTTATTAATACCTTGATAACATCTTTATCTATGAACGCTGTTTTCCAACACTCAGTAATAAATTAATCAATCAGTTTTATATAAAGGTGTTGGATCCCCTTGCAATTTACAATATATTTATGTATCTCTCAATTGTGAATCTGCCTAATCCTCATGTGTAGAGAAGACATTGTAACTTCTCACCTGTATTATATAAGAGTATTTGGCTGTGTTAAATAGAGCCCAAAATCTTACAAACATTTATTGGCTGCACTTCTAAGATCACAATGGAGCAGACATATATTATCCAGATGGCAGAGTTGGCTGCCAATGTTTCCTGATGCCAATGTACAGTATTAGTAGATAGACAGTAAACACATAACCCCCTTTTCAATGTGTTTTAAACAACTATAATCAAATCACATGTAACTAATGGAAATCTGTGGCTCCAATATCCACTATCATTATCCTCTTCTAGGGTAAGAAGACAGAAAAGCCTCTGACATACATACTGAATTCAAGGCAATATAAATGAGCCTTGGGCACTGGTTAGCATTAATTAAAGAGACGACCCATCCATTGTACCACTTCTAGAAGCATCTCTGCTGGGCAGACTGTGAAGTACTGTCCATCAACATTAATGAGATAAACCTGTCGACACTGTATCTATGCAGCCTGAATATAAAGCTGAAATGGATTTATAAAAAATACTAAAATTTATAAAGGAAAATTCTACCTTAAAGGATAAAAACAGACGGTGGTTTGTATCTGAAAATATTACATATATTGTAAATGATACAGTATATTTAACCCCTTAGCGCACCTTGACGTAACTGTACGTCGAGGTGAGCAGTAAGTTCGCGCACCTTGACGTGCAGTTACGTCTGTGCTTTGACAGTTAACCACCGCGCGGCGCTACACCGCAGCGGCGGTTAACTGTGCAGGGTGTCTGCCCTGCATTCCCCGTTGCCGATCAGCGGCCCATCGCCGCTGATTTCGGCAGCTAACCCCTTAATTGCGGCGTTCGATTTTGAAGGTCACAATTAAGGTGTTTAGCGCCGATCGGCAGCCCCCACGTGAAATCACGGGGGCTGGCGATGGTACCCATGGCAACCGGACGCCGGACAATGGCTTCCAGGCTGCCATGTACAGAAGCCTATGAAAAACAATGCGAGAATCACAATTTTTTGGTCAACACCCCTCCCAAAATATGCAATAAAAAGTGATCAAAAAGTCGCATGTATACCAAAATAGTACCGATACAAACGACAACCCGTCCCGCAAAAAACAAGCCCTTACACAGCTTTTTTGACTGAAAAATAAAAAACTTATGGCTCTCAGAATATGGGGACACAAACATAAATTATTTTCTAAATAAGTTATTTTATTGCGCAAACGCTGCAAAACATAAAAAAACCTATATACATCTGCTCCGTAATCGTACCGACCTGCAGAATAAAGTATAATGGTCATTTATAGTCCAGGGTAAACGCTGTCAAAAATAAATAAAAATCATTGTCAGAATTTATGGTTTTTGGTCACCTGGCTTGCCGAAAAATGGCATAAAAAGTGATCAACAAAATCGCATGTACCCCAAAATGGTACCAATGAAAATGACAGATTGTCCCGCAACAAATAAGCCCTCACACGGCTCCGGTGGTGAAAAAATAAAAAAAGTTCTGGCTCCCAGATTATGGCGATGCAAAATGTGCAGAGCGTTCCAAAAGCGGATAGGATCGGGTGCAATTTATAAGTGCGACACTGGCCACATATCTGTGGATAATTATTTATTTACCGCATTATTATACCCTCTTATTATGCCCTGATGTACTCTGCCCAGCCTACATATACCCCCACATCATAACTGAAATACCAGCAAAACGCCAGAGCTACTACCAAGCAAAATATGCGCTCCAAAAGCCAAATGGCGTCCCTCCCTTCTGAGTCCTACAGCGTGCCCAAACAGCCGTTTACGTCCACCGATATGGCATCGCCATACCCGGGAGAACCCAGTTAATATTTTATGAGGTATTTGTGGCACAAACTGGGCACAACATATAGTGCACTAAAATGGCACATCAGTGGAAAATTTTAATTTTCACTCTGCACCATCCGCTGCGCATAAAAACCCTTCGCGCACCATGACTTAATAGCATGTCGTGGTGTGGGATATATGGAGCGTCTCACGCGCTGAGCCCGCGCCATACGCTGCGGGTTTCAGCTGTGTATTACAGCTGATACACGGGACTAACGGACAGAAGCAGCGATCACGCGGTTAAAGGAGCCTGTAAAAATCACAATATACTGCAATACATTAGTATTGCAGTGTATTCTAAAAAGCATAAAAATAAATAAAATTATGCAAACATAAAGTAGACATATAGGAAATGTTAACTAGTAAATATTTTGTGTGGTATTACTATATGTTTTACAAGCAGATACATTACAATTTAGAAAAATGCAGATTTTTGCAAATTTCCTCTAAATTTTGGTGTTTTGACAAATAAATGTTGAATTTAACGACAACATTTTTTCAATATCATAAAGTGCAATGTGTCACGAGAAAACAATCTCAGAATCGCTTGGATAGGCAAAAGCATTCCGGAGTTATTACCACATAAAGTGACACATGTCAGATTTGCAAAAATCGGCTGTGTCCACAAGGCCAAAACAGGCTTAGACACTAAGGGGTTAAATGAAATGTTTGCTTTATAGTACATATTTGTTGGAGAATGTTATACTTCTGACTGAGCTAAACCATTAATATGTGTTGTTGTTTTTAAATTCCGTATACTGAATTGATAACATCTGTGATATACGTTGTGAGAACTGTGGGGACTAAGTCGTCCTGACTGCTATATTTATTATCTAACCCAGTATACTATATGCTGTGACTTTGAGTATCCCTGAACTGGTTCTAATACAGTTGTAATTTCTTTATTCTTTTACCATCTGATGTGTTAACAGTACGGGTTCATAGAAAGGGTTTTCCTCTCTATGTTTAATATATACTTCCCGTATCTTATCCATATACAGGAGTATCTCACCTGAGAAGTTAATCAGCAGCTAGGGTTAACTATTCACCTGTTTTTCCTGCGTACTCATTGGTTACGCTTATTAAGCAGACAGGATGATGGTTGTCCTCACACTTCTTTGCCATGATTAAGAGCACAGGAGCTGCTCGAAACGCGTAGGCCAGGGCACACCGCCTACTCACAATTTTTCTGGGACTGCGTCTCCCTACGATTTTTAACCATACTACCTCAATAAAGATGGGAACAACGTTTCCTTTTTAACTCACAACTGGACTCAGCGCTGGATTACTTCCTTTGTTTTTTCCAGTACATATCCAGACTTACACACCATTTTGGTAACTAAATCTTAATACTTAGGTTCAATATTCTGTTCTGATACATTTTATAATATATTTTTATATTGGTTGGAGCTCCGTTTTTTCTGATACAAATATTCAAATTCACCTTCAAAAACATAGGGTATAATGATACATTTGTGGCTTCTTGCAGCTACCAGAAAAGGGAACTTAGGAGCTCACTTCATACTGTTTATACTGTACATTGTACTTAATAATAAATCAGCACGTAGTAAACTCCGAACTACACACTGGTGATAACTGAATGCAGCCAGAATTTTATAATTGAACTGTCTTTGCAGGGGATTTGGAACTTAGTACCAGAAAAATGGAGCTCCAACTACTATAAACACAATGGCAGCTGTCAAGGTGTGGGATATATAAGGCAGCAAGTGAACAAACAGTTCTTAAAAGTTGATCTATTAGAACAAGAAAAGCAAGCGTAAGGATTTGGGCGACTTTGACAAGGGCCAAATCGTGATGGCTAGAAGACTGGGTCAGAGCGTCTAAAAAAACAGCAGGTCTTGTGGTGTGTTCCCAGTATACAGGGGTTAATTTCTATTAAAAGTGGTCCAAGGAAGAACAACCGGTGAACCGTCGACAGGGTCATGGGTGCTCAAGGCTCATTAATGTGCATGGAGAGAAAAGGCTAGCCCGTCTGGTCCAATCCCACAGAAGAGCTACTGTAGCACAAATTGATAAAAAAAAATGTTGCTGCTTTCTGCAATAGAAAGGTGTCCAAACACACAGTATATCACAGCTTGCTGCATTTGGGACTGAATCGCCGCAGACCGGTCGAAGTGCACATGCTGACCCCTGTCCACCACCAAAAGCCCCTACAATGTGCACATGAGCATCAGAATTGGACAATGGAGCAATGTAAGAAGGTGGCCTGGGCTGATGGATCACATTTTCTTTTACATCATGAAACATGGCTGGGGGTGTGTGTGTGTTGCTTACCTGGGAAAGAGATAGCACCAGAATGCACTATGGGAAGATGGCAAGCTAACAGATGCAGTGTGATGCTCTGAGCCATATTCTATTGGGAAACCGTGGGTACTTGCATTCGTGTGGATGTTACTTTGACACGTACAACCTACTTAAACAATGTTGCAGACCTAGTACACCCCTTCATGGCAACAGCATTCTATAATAGCAGTGGTCTCTGCCACCAAGCTAATGCACCCTGCCACACTGGAAAAATTGTTCCGTAATGGTTTCAGGAATACGACAAAAAGTTCAAGGTGTTGACTTGGCCTCCAAATTCTCCAGACCTCAATCCGATAAGGCATCTGTGGGATGTGCTATAAAAACAAGTCTGATCCACCTCACAATTTACAGGACTTGCTGCTAACCCCTTAGTGCCAGATACCACAGGACACCTTCAGATGCAGTGGCGTAGCTATAGGGGTCGCAGCGGTCGCAACTGCGACCGAGCCCCCAGCTAGGGGGCCCACAGGCCCCCCTCACCACAGTAGCACAGTAGTGCTACAATGATTCCTCTGCATTGCTGGGTCCCTGCTGGGGTACAAAAGAGACCCAGCAATGTATTTTAATGCATTGGTGGCAGCTCAGCGGTGAAACAGTCATTGCACGGAGGGGAAGACTCTTGCCCGCCCACTGTGCGGTCCAGCCAATCAGCTCGCTTCTAGCTGTTTCCCTCTTCCTCGTGGCCTGTGCAGAGGGAAAGGAATGGCTACAGCAAAGAAGATCGTGTGTGTGCCGGCTCCTCCCAGGAATCCTGACTCCTGCTGCTCTCTGACCCCACACCCGATGTATGTAAGTAACTACTAGTAATGCAGCTATTAACCCCTTCACTGTGTATGTCTGTCATGCTGAGCAGTCAAACTTCAGCACTGACTGTTTAGCATAACAGACAAAGTATATACATCCATCCATCTCATATCTATCTATCATCTATCTATCTATCTATCTATCTATCTATCTATCTATCTATCTATCTATCTATCTATCTATCTATCTATCTATCTCTTATCCAATCGCGGTGTGTCTGCGTTTCACAGAGTGAACAAGTGACCGGAATGAAGGGGAAGCAATGCTCGTACGAGCACTGCTCCCCCTTCAAAATAGCTGATTAGCCGGGGTCCCGGCGGGTGTCTGCTAGGCATTGTATCTAAGCCAACTACATGGTAGGCTTAGATACATGGCCCATGTGTGATCCTGTCTGCTGGGCCCTGTATCTAAGCCTACAATGTGTGTTACTAATGTTTTTTTTGTTTGCTTGTGTTTTTTTGCAGGTTCGGTCATTGGACTACTTTGAATTTGAGGACTACTTTCAATGACAGCTTTTTTTATTTTGAATAAAATGGTTAATGAGGGTTGTGTGGGGGTGACAATTACGAAGGCGGTAGTAATAACGTTTAAAAAAAATACAAATATACAGAAAAAATATTTTATTGAAATAAAAAAAAAACACAGAACCCTCATTAACCATTTTATTGAGAATAAAAAAACGGCGCCATCAAAGTAGTCCAACATCTGAAGTAGACAAAATAGACGAGGAGACAGCACTTCCAAAATATGTCAGCTTTTTAATCACCCGTGCGACGTTTCAGTCCAGCAGGACTTTTCTCAAGCATAGTGAACACAGCAGTACAGGAGTATTTAAGGACTCACAGAGTCAACAGTAATAAAAAATGTGATTAATACAAAAACAGTTTGAAAGGATCTGTGTATAATAAAGCAGTGTAATTTTAAATCACAATCAGACCACCTAGGTGCTTATGCATAGAACTATATAAGTTTTAAGGGACTGGTACATCAATAAGCAGTCCGAATAAACAAAAAATAATAATGAATAACAAACTCACCAAGTGTGTGTATAATCAAAAACGATTACAGGATATTGTATCAAGATGCCAGATGGAACTACTTCTAATGGATAACGGCGTCCTGGAAGTCCAGATATCCACGTGTATAGGTTGAATAACATGCTATACTTCCTGTATTCAAAATGTGCATACTCTCGCGAGACTATGCTAATTAGTTCCTGCACATGTGCAGTGCATCTAGTGACTGCACGGCGGCCATTTTGGAAAGTGGCAATGACGAACATTAGAGGAAAATAGGGAAAAATTGTCAGTATCATTTAAAAAGGGGGGGGGGGGAGAGAATACTCTATAGGACAACTAGGAGTTAGGGACAATGATATACTGATCAGTATTAAATTGTAAAAAACAGCACACACATGCTAATGTATAAACATTCTGACAGGGTGTGTGTGTAAACCAATATCATTGAGTATATGTCCCACATAATCTCACAAAAAGTGTCTACTCCCACCAAAATGACAATATATATTTATATCCCTTGGCCTCATACGTATGGAAAAAATTATTATATCTAGCCACACATGTTTCACAAATATGGTCGCCACAGGAAGAAATGTATTCGCAGGATTCCGAAAACCAGAGAAAGCAGTCCATTCAACAAATCGAATCTGTAATAATAATAAAAAAATATGTATATGTATATATAGTAATAAGACATCATTAAGAATGTGTTCAATTCACATAAAAAGAGATGATGCATAAAAAAATCAAGCAAGGTACATAAGGGAAAAATACGTTACAATATATGACATACTTAAGTGACTACACCGACTTTAAAATCAATGTTCAAACCATGTGGGGCAAGGCAATTTAACTTGAAAATCCATTCAAGTTCTCTCCGTTTGAGTCTGGAGACCCTGTCCCCACCCCTACGGTGTAGGGGAATATGGTCAATGATCCAAAATTTAAGGTCGCTGACCACATGCCCCGCTGATACAAAATGTGCGGACACTGGGAGATCCAATTTTTTAGTTCTAATAGTCGATCTATGTTTATTAAGACGAGCCCGACATTCCTGGGTAGTCTCCCCCACATATAGCAACTTGCATGGACACTGTAAAACATAAATGACATGAGATGATGCACATGTCAGAAAATGTTTAATGGGGTAAGTCTTGCCATTAGTCGGATGAACCAACGTGTTCCCTTTAATCATATTATTGCAATTGACGCAATTAAGACACGGGAAACATCCCAATTTTTTGGGAGCCAGAGTCAACTGGCGGTTCATTTGAAAGGATCCGACATCAGCATGAACAAGACGATCCCTTAGATTTTTTTGTCGTCTAAATGCCATCCTAGGAGGACAACCAAATTCAGGACCAGATTTAGTAAGATTTGTAAAAATATGCCACTCCTGGCGAATAATACTAGAAACTCTATTACTAATATCTGAATATGTAGAGACAAAAGTTAATCTATCAGATGATTCTCGTCTATGTGGTATAAGCAATTCTTCCCTAGTGATGGTTTGAACTCTGTCCCTCTGTTTTTGTAAGAGGGACAAAGGATATTTACGTCTGGCAAATTTGTCACTCATTTCATCTAAACGTAGTGTAAGTTGTTGGGGTTCAGTCACTATACGTTTAACCCTTAACATCTGACTAAAAGGTAAGGACTGTACCATTCGGCGGGGATGTTGACTATCGTATCGCAATAAACTGTTGCGATCAGTCACTTTGTTGTAAAGATCAGTAATTAACTTGTCACCCTCCCTATAAACTAGGGTATCCAAAAAATGTAGGTGTGTAGTTGATGATTCCATCGTAAATTTTATGTCATCATCGATGGAATTAAGGAACCCAAAAAAGTCTTCCAATTGTGACGTATTACCGGTCCAAATCACGAACACATCGTCTATGTACCTCCACCACCTCAGAACATGGCTGAAGTGGTGGGATACATAGACGTGGCGCTCCTCGAGGGCCGCCATGAACATGTTGGCATATGTGGGAGCCACATTCGAGCCCATGGCGGTCCCCCTCCTCTGAACATAGAAGGAGTCAGCAAACAGAAAATAATTTTCCGTGAGAATCACCTCCAAGAGGTCCATCAAAAATTGTATGCCTTCAGCCGAGTGTTCTGACCTCCCCAGGGCGTCCTTCACTACACTAAGACCCCGGCTATGGTTAATGGATGTATATAAATTACAGACGTCAAAAGACACCAAAATGATCTCACTACTCAGGGAAATGTGTGTTAATTTCACTATAAAATCAGATGTATCCTGTATATATGATGACGCTGAAATGGCATACACTCTAAGTATCTTATCCAAGAATATTGCTATAGGGTTAAAGATAGAATCTCTCCCCGAAACTATAGGACGTCCTGGGGGTTTATTTAGGCACTTATGGATCTTGGGAAGACAGTAGATGACAGGAGTAACTGGATGTGTAACGACAAGGAATTCTGACAACTCTTTATCAATAATCCCTACTGACAAAGCCTGTGAGAGAATATGTGTGATCCTATTTTGGATCCTGAACTTGGGGTCACCCGAGACCTTTGTGTATACATTAATGTCATGAACTTGGCCTCTGATTTCATCCAAGTATAGCGACGTATCCATGACGACCAAGGCCCCGCCTTTGTCGGCCGGTTTGATCGTCAGGGACACGTCACCAGACAGGTCCTTCAAAGCACTCAATTCGGCACTGGTTAAATTAGGGTGAAACAATGACGATTCACCCAACTCATCACGAAGTTTGTTTACTTTTTGTTTGACTATACTTGTAAATGCATCTATAATTGGTTCACAGACATATGGTTGCCAAACTGATTTTTTAAAAAGCCCTACTTTATTCAACGCAAATTCACATTGTGCCCCACTACCCTGAGGCATACTATGGGTGCCAAAAAAATGTTTCAATTTTATCCTGCGAAAAAAGGCATATAAATCTAGTTCTAACTGGAACCAGTCTATTTTAGACGCGGGGCAAAAAGACAGTCCCTTGTTCAACAACTTTAACTCAGTGTCGGATAGAGGACGTGAGGAGATATTTACCGCAAGTGATTCTAATTGGCTTTCTTCTCCTTGCCACGTGCCGACTGCCATTGACGTCTGGTTCTCTCCGGTCTTGGTTTTGTACCTCCTCCTATGTTTGCGCCCTCCTCTTCTTGTGCGTCCATGGTTCCCCCTAAAAAAGAATCTGGAACTTCCATGGGGTCACCAAATGTAGACTGTAGGCGTCTCCTGTTCTGAGGGGCTCCCTTGCCATATATTGCCCCTGTCGTATTTCTGGGCTCCTTCTGCCAGTTATAAATCCTCCCATCAGCATAATCTTCAACATCACGTATCCATTTCAATCTTTTAGTGTTCTCCAGATGCGATCTAAATTTGCCAAAGGATTCCCTAGCACCATCCTTGTATTTCTGCAACTCATCTGTTGGCAAATTTAGATCGCATCTGGAGAACACTAAAAGATTGAAATGGATACGTGATGTTGAAGATTATGCTGATGGGAGGATTTATAACTGGCAGAAGGAGCCCAGAAATACGACAGGGGCAATATATGGCAAGGGAGCCCCTCAGAACAGGAGACGCCTACAGTCTACATTTGGTGACCCCATGGAAGTTCCAGATTCTTTTTTAGGGGGAACCATGGACGCACAAGAAGAGGAGGGCGCAAACATAGGAGGAGGTACAAAACCAAGACCGGAGAGAACCAGACGTCAATGGCAGTCGGCACGTGGCAAGGAGAAGAAAGCCAATTAGAATCACTTGCGGTAAATATCTCCTCACGTCCTCTATCCGACACTGAGTTAAAGTTGTTGAACAAGGGACTGTCTTTTTGCCCCGCGTCTAAAATAGACTGGTTCCAGTTAGAACTAGATTTATATGCCTTTTTTCGCAGGATAAAATTGAAACATTTTTTTGGCACCCATAGTATGCCTCAGGGTAGTGGGGCACAATGTGAATTTGCGTTGAATAAAGTAGGGCTTTTTAAAAAATCAGTTTGGCAACCATATGTCTGTGAACCAATTATAGATGCATTTACAAGTATAGTCAAACAAAAAGTAAACAAACTTCGTGATGAGTTGGGTGAATCGTCATTGTTTCACCCTAATTTAACCAGTGCCGAATTGAGTGCTTTGAAGGACCTGTCTGGTGACGTGTCCCTGACGATCAAACCGGCCGACAAAGGCGGGGCCTTGGTCGTCATGGATACGTCGCTATACTTGGATGAAATCAGAGGCCAAGTTCATGACATTAATGTATACACAAAGGTCTCGGGTGACCCCAAGTTCAGGATCCAAAATAGGATCACACATATTCTCTCACAGGCTTTGTCAGTAGGGATTATTGATAAAGAGTTGTCAGAATTCCTTGTCGTTACACATCCAGTTACTCCTGTCATCTACTGTCTTCCCAAGATCCATAAGTGCCTAAATAAACCCCCAGGACGTCCTATAGTTTCGGGGAGAGATTCTATCTTTAACCCTATAGCAATATTCTTGGATAAGATACTTAGAGTGTATGCCATTTCAGCGTCATCATATATACAGGATACATCTGATTTTATAGTGAAATTAACACACATTTCCCTGAGTAGTGAGATCATTTTGGTGTCTTTTGACGTCTGTAATTTATATACATCCATTAACCATAGCCGGGGTCTTAGTGTAGTGAAGGACGCCCTGGGGAGGTCAGAACACTCGGCTGAAGGCATACAATTTTTGATGGACCTCTTGGAGGTGATTCTCACGGAAAATTATTTTCTGTTTGCTGACTCCTTCTATGTTCAGAGGAGGGGGACCGCCATGGGCTCGAATGTGGCTCCCACATATGCCAACATGTTCATGGCGGCCCTCGAGGAGCGCCACGTCTATGTATCCCACCACTTCAGCCATGTTCTGAGGTGGTGGAGGTACATAGACGATGTGTTCGTGATTTGGACCGGTAATACGTCACAATTGGAAGACTTTTTTGGGTTCCTTAATTCCATCGATGATGACATAAAATTTACGATGGAATCATCAACTACACACCTACATTTTTTGGATACCCTAGTTTATAGGGAGGGTGACAAGTTAATTACTGATCTTTACAACAAAGTGACTGATCGCAACAGTTTATTGCGATACGATAGTCAACATCCCCGCCGAATGGTACAGTCCTTACCTTTTAGTCAGATGTTAAGGGTTAAACGTATAGTGACTGAACCCCAACAACTTACACTACGTTTAGATGAAATGAGTGACAAATTTGCCAGACGTAAATATCCTTTGTCCCTCTTACAAAAACAGAGGGACAGAGTTCAAACCATCACTAGGGAAGAATTGCTTATACCACATAGACGAGAATCATCTGATAGATTAACTTTTGTCTCTACATATTCAGATATTAGTAATAGAGTTTCTTGTATTATTCGCCAGGAGTGGCATATTTTTACAAATCTTACTAAATCTGGTCCTGAATTTGGTTGTCCTCCTAGGATGGCATTTAGACGACAAAAAAATCTAAGGGATCGTCTTGTTCATGCTGATGTCGGATCCTTTCAAATGAACCGCCAGTTGACTCTGGCTCCCAAAAAATTGGGATGTTTCCCGTGTCTTAATTGCGTCAATTGCAATAATATGATTAAAGGGAACACGTTGGTTCATCCGACTAATGGCAAGACTTACCCCATTAAACATTTTCTGACATGTGCATCATCTCATGTCATTTATGTTTTACAGTGTCCATGCAAGTTGCTATATGTGGGGGAGACTACCCAGGAATGTCGGGCTCGTCTTAATAAACATAGATCGACTATTAGAACTAAAAAATTGGATCTCCCAGTGTCCGCACATTTTGTATCAGCGGGGCATGTGGTCAGCGACCTTAAATTTTGGATCATTGACCATATTCCCCTACACCGTAGGGGTGGGGACAGGGTCTCCAGACTCAAACGGAGAGAACTTGAATGGATTTTCAAGTTAAATTGCCTTGCCCCACATGGTTTGAACATTGATTTTAAAGTCGGTGTAGTCACTTAAGTATGTCATATATTGTAACGTATTTTTCCCTTATGTACCTTGCTTGATTTTTTTATGCATCATCTCTTTTTATGTGAATTGAACACATTCTTAATGATGTCTTATTACTATATATACATATACATATTTTTTTATTATTATTACAGATTCGATTTGTTGAATGGACTGCTTTCTCTGGTTTTCGGAATCCTGCGAATACATTTCTTCCTGTGGCGACCATATTTGTGAAACATGTGTGGCTAGATATAATAATTTTTTCCATACGTATGAGGCCAAGGGATATAAATATATATTGTCATTTTGGTGGGAGTAGACACTTTTTGTGAGATTATGTGGGACATATACTCAATGATATTGGTTTACACACACACCCTGTCAGAATGTTTATACATTAGCATCTGTGTGCTGTTTTTTACAATTTAATACTGATCAGTATATCATTGTCCCTAACTCCTAGTTGTCCTATAGAGTATTCTCTCCCCCCCCCCCCTTTTTAAATGATACTGACAATTTTTCCCTATTTTCCTCTAATGTTCGTCATTGCCACTTTCCAAAATGGCCGCCGTGCAGTCACTAGATGCACTGCACATGTGCAGGAACTAATTAGCATAGTCTCGCGAGAGTATGCACATTTTGAATACAGGAAGTATAGCATGTTATTCAACCTATACACGTGGATATCTGGACTTCCAGGACGCCGTTATCCATTAGAAGTAGTTCCATCTGGCATCTTGATACAATATCCTGTAATCGTTTTTGATTATACACACACTTGGTGAGTTTGTTATTCATTATTATTTTTTGTTTATTCGGACTGCTTATTGATGTACCAGTCCCTTAAAACTTATATAGTTCTATGCATAAGCACCTAGGTGGTCTGATTGTGATTTAAAATTACACTGCTTTATTATACACAGATCCTTTCAAACTGTTTTTGTATTAATCACATTTTTTATTACTGTTGACTCTGTGAGTCCTTAAATACTCCTGTACTGCTGTGTTCACTATGCTTGAGAAAAGTCCTGCTGGACTGAAACGTCGCACGGGTGATTAAAAAGCTGACATATTTTGGAAGTGCTGTCTCCTCGTCTATTTTGTCTATCTGATATTGGGGACCACGGATCCGGTCCTATTGAGGCGTGCACCCACTTGTGGTCCAGTGCTGTGGTAATTTTCTGCTTTGGACAACATCTGAAGTAGTCCAACATCCGAACCTGTAAAAAAACACAAACCCAAAAAGAATTTGTAACACAAAAAAGCAAAACAATTCTTATACTTACCTTTCCGGGGTCCAGCGCTGGAGCCGCAATGTCAGTGAATGGGCCCTGTATCTAAGCCTATCATGTGTGATACTGTCTGCTGAGCCAATGTAGCTAATCCTATCAATATCTATAGGGTTGTAGTGCTATAGATATGCTGTCTCATATATATATGTATATTGACCCTGATATTTTAAGACCTTAGTGACGCCCCTGGCTGCTAGTGTTGCATCATTGAGTCACTTAGGAGACCCATGAAAGCTGTGGAGTGTCGACCATGAGAAGAAATTTGGGGGGGGGGGGGGCCCAAGAAGAACTTTTGCACCAGGGCCCATGAGCCTTTAGCTACGCCCCTGTTCAGATGTCTCATGCCTCAATGGGTCAGAGCTTTCATAGCAGCACAAGGGGGACCTACAGAATATTAGTCAGGTGGTCTTAATGTTATGGTTGATCAGTGTGTATATTGAAATTAATCAGCACAGAATGCTAGTCCTAAAATTACATGGTGTTAAAAGGTGAACATTGACTTTAAGGGTACTTTTTTTTTAATGAATAATGTTTTGAAAAAAAGACCTATGAGTAAAGAAGCTTCATTTTAACATTAGAGCCAAGTTTGGGACCCTATGTTGTTTACAAGGCTCATATTCTATATTCCATAGTAGGAGGGTACATAGGAGCCCCTTAAAAACAATTTAAATGGGGTCCCCTTCTGGTGTGATTAATCAGGCCCCTAAATGAATAAACACCCCAATCAGGCCGCCAAATTTATTCAGACACTCCCGACCAGACTCTTTAATGAATTCACATGCCCTACCAGATCCTTAAATTAATTCAAACTCCGGACCAGACCACTAAATTAATTAAAACCCCCAACAAGACCACTAAATTAATTAAGACCACCCCACCAGACCTCTAAATTAATTCAGACCCCTGACCAGACCTCTAAGTTTATTAAAACCCTCGACGACACCTCTATATTATTTCAGATCCGGACCATATCTCTGAATTAATTCATACACCCCCCGACCAGAACCCTAATTTAATTAAGATCCCTGACCAGACCCCTAAATTAATTAAAGCCCTAAATTAAGTTGGAACCCCGACCAGTTCCCTAACTTAAAAAGGTTTTCCCATCAGAGATATTTATGACATATCCACAGGGTATCAAAGAAGTAGTAGGACAACAGCACACGTCTTCAAATCATCAAAGTGGTTTTATTGTCAAGACATCCACAAACGACAGGCAACGTTTCGACCCATAGTGAGTGAGGGGTCTTTGTCAAGCCTAACATCATGTCTAAAAACATTGTTATAAATAGGTGAATACAAATGATCACATGGTCCATTCCAACCAGTGAAAATCGTGAACCTGGTCTCCCAGGTGAAGCATACATTAGTCTTAATGACATTCTTCAAATCGTTATATAATCCTCAAAAAAGTGTAAAAATGCAACATATAGTACATCTTCAATACATCGTCATCAACAATATGTCAGTCACTGTTGTTGTAATGGAAAAATGAAGGAGGGAAGTTCACCACACTCCAGGTTCAGTTACGATCCTAGAGCGCTACTGCGCTTGCTCCGCAATCAGTCGTCTCTGCTGCACAAATAGAAACCAGCATTTGATCAAAAAAGAATCACAATCGGATATACGTAGATATAATAATATCCTCAATCATGACAAGAATCCATCGAACTACAGCTTTATTTCTATGCAATTTGAGGCAAACTCAATTTGGTTGTTATGGATGCCTTCACTGTGTGATGATAAGTCACGTGTGAATAGGTCCCCGAAGAGTCAGAGAAAGGGGGAAGAGGTCAGGTTATTACTGCTTCATAATATAGATCACTAAGTGATAATATTATCAAATAATTATTTGTGTTAAATCGCCTACATAAATTAGATCACTGAAGTGATCAAAACTTCTTGGGGAATGCTCGTAACATCTGTCCGACGAATTACATCGGACAATTATACCGCAAAGGAAACACAAGATTATAGAATGATGATCAAGCATCATCTGTGCCCACCCTATCTGGGTCCCTCTAACCTCAAAATCAATGCATAAAAACTCCCGATGGATGCAAACATGAGAGGAGCCACTATAATCTTCATTCTGGTCATATATCCGCTGGTGTGTGGTGAATAAGCCTCCATCAAGAATATTCTCAAACTGTAAGAAATATTCAGAATATGTTAAAAAAACATCATGAAAACAAGAAGATGAAAAATAGATGCAATAAAATTTATCCAAGAAATCACCCATCATGTGTACATTGTTAATAAAAAATGTTAAAAACAGCAATGGGATCTCAGAGTCCCGGTGTTACCTTATATTCTAGATTCAAGCCTTTGGGGTATAGGGAATCTAATTCAAAGATCCAACGTAATTCCTTCTTTTTCAATAGCTTCTGTCTATCCCCTCCCCTCCTGAGTATCGGGACACAATCTATTACCCTAAATCTCAATTGATTTAACTGATGATTTTTCTCAATAAAATGCCTCGGTAATGGAAGTTCCATCATTTTCTTCCTGATTGTACTTTTATGCTTATTAATTCTCAATTTAATAGGCATAGTCGTCTCTCCTATATAAATTAATGAACAGGGACATGTGATCATATACACAACGAAATCTGAATTGCACGTAAACCTATGTCCGATATTGAAGACCTTCCCAGTGTATGGGTGCTTAACCCCTTCCCGACATTTGCCGTACATGTACGTCATGGAAAGCATTGACTTCCCGCATCTTGCCGTACATGTACGCCGAATGTTTGGGACCGGCTCAGAAGCTGAGCCGATGCCATCATCACCGGATCTCAGCTGTATCTTACAGCTGACATCCGGCTGTAACGGCGGGGACCGAAATTAGCTTTGATCCCCGCCATTAACCCCTTAAGTGCAGCGCTCAAACGCGATCGCTGCACTTAAGGTGTTTGCAGCTCATCGGAACCCCAGTAATGAAATTGCCGGGGTTCCGGTGGCTGCAATGGCAACCGGAGGCCTAATACAGGCCTCCCGGTCTGCCTAGCACCGAAGCCGGTCAAGATCCGCCCGGCGGCGGAGCCTGATCGGCTTCCGTAGCTGCCGGCAAGATGGCGCCGGGTCAGGAGCTGATCCGGCGTCATCAGCGGTGGAAGTCAGCTGTACTGTACAGCTGACACCCACCTGTAACGGCAGGAACCGGAGCTAGCTCCGATCCCTGCCATTAACCCCTTCGATGCAGCAATCGAAAGCGATTGCTGCATCGTAGCGGTTACTAGCAGATCGCAAGCCCTGACAGGCAATCGGGACTGGCGATTGCTGTTATGGCAACAGGAGACACAATGGTCTCCTGCTCTGCCATTACGGAAGCCGATCTAGGCCCCGCCGGGAGGCGAAGCCTAATCGGCTTGCTGTCAGTGAATGACTGACAGATCTAATACATTGCACTACATAGGTAGTGCAATGTATTAGAAAAAAAAAATATCTGACCGTTGGACCTTCAAGTCCCCTAGTGGGACTTGAGAAAAAGTGTAAAAAAAAGTATAAAAAAGTGTAAAAAAAAGTGCAAAAAATAAAAGTTTGAAAACAGTAAAAGTTTCAAGTAATCAAATAAAACACAATCGCCCTTTTACTCTTATCAAGTCCTTTATTATTGAAAAATAATAATAAACCATATGTATTTGGTATCGCCACGACCGTAACGACCGGAGGTATCAAAATATTATATTATTTATTGCACGCGGTGAACAGCGTAAAAAAAAACCTTAAAAAAAGTTACCAGGGTTTCTGTTTTTTGGTCACTTTGCCCTACAAATATTAGAATAAAAAGTGATCAAAAAGTCGCACGTATCCAAAAATGGTACCTATAAAAACTATAGCTCGTCCCGCAAAAAACAAGCCTTCATACAGCTCCGTCGACAAAAAAAATTAAAAAGTTATGGTTCTCACAACTTGGCGACAGAAAAAATACATTCTTTTTACAAAAGTAATTTTATTGTGCAAAAAGTTGTAAAACATGAAAAAGTTCTATAAATTAGGTATCGCCGGAATCGTACTGACCTGCAGAATAATGTGAACATGTAGTTTATAACGCATGGTGAACGCTGTATAAAAAAAAACCCGAAAAAAGCTGGGCCAGAATTGCGGTTTTTTGTTTACCTGGCATCCCAAAAAATAGGATAAAAGGTGATCAAAAAGTTGCATGTACCCCAAAATGGTACCAATAATAACTACAGCTCGTCCCGCAACAAACCAGCCCTCATACCACTACATGTATGAAAAAATAAAATTAGTTATGGCTCCAATAAGTCAGGAAATAAAAAAATATGCAGTTGTGCAGGTCCGAGGGGAACATTTCTTCTGTTTGAAGAGGCGATTTATCAAGGACCTAAAATTAGGGAACCAGGAAAGGGAGAGCCCAAACATATCTGCTGGAAGCAAGGGTGCCCGTATTATACCAGGACAACACTTCCTAGCAAAATTCCCCAAACTACAAAGGCGCGGAGTGTGGACCAAAAGGGGGATAAGAAAGGACGCCATATATCAGTGCGACACCGGCCTGTGCAGAAAGGATTGCTTCACAGCGTAACACACATCTATGGATTATTTTATTGTTTTTTTTTACCCCATTATTATACCACCTGACTATGCCCCTTATATACTCCGCCCGGCTTACATATGCCCTACATTATAAACGGAAACACCAGTAAGACTCCAAACAAAACTACTACCAAGCAAAATCCACGCTCCAAAAGCCAAATAGCATTTCCTCCCATCTGAACCCTACAGCGTGCCCAAACAGCAGTTTCCTTCCACATATATGGCACCGTCATACCCGGGAGAACCCTTTTAGCAATTTTTGGGGTGTGTGTCTCCAGTGGCACAAGCTGGGCACGACATATTTGCCCCTGAATGGCATATCTAGGGAAAAATATAAATTTTTAATTTGCACCATCCACAGCGCATTCATTTATGGAAAAGACCTGTGGGGTGAAAATGCTCACTACACCCCTTAATAAATGCCTTGAGGGGTGCAGTTTCCAAATGGGGTCACTTCCCAGGGGTTTATTTTTATTATTTCACATCTGAGCCTCTGCAGTTGTGAACCAATACTTTGTAAATCGCCAAATTAGGCCTCAATTTTACATGGTACGCTTTCACTCCTGAGCCTGGTCGACTATCCAGGCAAGAGATTAGGGCCACATGTAGGGTGTTTCTAAAACCAGGAAACCCAGCATAATAATTAGAGAGCTGTCTTGTTATGGTGGCACAAGCCGGGCACCACATATTGTCCACATATCTGTGGAAAAAAATCCCATTTTCACTCTGCAACATCGAGTTCACACTAATTTCTACAAAACACCTGCAGGGTTAACATGCTCACTACACCCCTAGGTAAATGCATTGAGGGGTGTAGTTTCCAAAATTGGGTCACTTCTGGGGGGTTTCCACTGTTTTGGGCCCACAGGCGCCCAGAAACCAATCCAGCAACATCTGCACTCCAAATGGCGGTCCTTCCCTTCTGAGCCCTGCCGTGTGCCCAAACAGCCGTTTATGACCACATATGGGGTATTGCCGTACTCGGTAGAAATTGCTTTACAAATCTTGGGTTCTTTTTTTTCCTTTATTTGTTGCGAAAATGAAAAAAATTTGCGCTAAAGCTACGTCTTATTGAAGAAAAAGGATTGTTTTTATTTTCACTGCCCAATTCTAATAAATTCTATGAAACATCTGTGGGGTCAAAATGCTCACTACGCCCCTAGATGAATTCCTCAAGAGGTGTAGTTTCCTAAATGGTGTCACTTTTTGGGCGTTTTCATAGTTTTTTCCCCTCAGGGGCTTTGCAAATGTGACATGGCCGCCGCAAACCATTCCTGCTCAATGTGATCTCCAAAAGCCAAATAGCGCTCTTTCCCTTCTAAGCCAAGCCGTGTCTCCAAACAGCCGTTTATTACCACATGTGGGGTATTGTTTTACTCGGGAGAAATTGCTTTACAAATTTTGTGGTGCTTTTTCTCCTTCAGTCCTTGTGGAAATGAGAAAAAATAAGCTAAACCTACATTTTCTTTGAAAAAATGTAGATTTTTATTTTCAGGGCCTACTTCCAATAATTTCTGCAAAAAACCTGTGGGGTGAAATCGCTCACTATACCCCTAGATAATTTCCTCAATGGGTGTAGTCTCCAAAATGGGGTCACTTGTGGGGGGTTTCCACTGTTTTGTCTCCTCAGGGACTTCGTAAATGTGACATGGCCTCCGCAAACCATTCCTGCTAAACTTGAGCTCCAAAAGCCAAATAGCGCTCTTTCCCTTCTAAGCCAAGCCGTGTCTCCAAACAGCCGTTTATTACCACATGTGGGGTATTGTTTTACTCGGGAGAAATTGCTTTACAAATTTTGTGGTGCTTTTTCTCCTTCAGTCCTTGTGGAAATTAGAAAAAATTTGCTAAACCTACATTTTCTTTGAAAAAATTTAGATTGTCATTTTCAGGGCCTATTTCCAATAATTTATGCAAAAAACCTGTTGGGTCAAAACGCTCACTACACCCCTAGATAATTTCCTCAATGGGTGTAGTTTCCAAAATGGGGTCACTTGTGGGGGGTTTCCACTGTTTTGTCCCCTCAGGAGCTTTGCAAATGTGACATGGCCTCCGCAAACCATTCCTGCTAAACTTGAGCTCCAAAAGCCAAATAGCGCTCTTTCCCTTCTCAGCCACGCAGTGTGTCCAAACAGCCGTTTATTACCACATGTGGGGTATTGTTTTACTCGGGAGAAATTGCTTTACAAATTTTACGGTGCTTTTTCTCCTTTAGTCCTTGTGGAAATGAGAAAAAAAATCGCTAAACCTACATTTTCTTTGAAGAAATGTTGATTTTAATTTTCACGGCCTACTTCCAATAATTTCTGTAAAAAACCTGTGCGGTCAAAATGCTCACTGTACCCCTAGATAATTTCCTTGAGGTGTGTAGTTTCCCAGATGGGGTCACTTTTGGGGGATTTTGACTGTTTTGGCACCGCAAGAGCCCTTCAAACCTGACATGGTGCCTAAAATTTATTCTAACAAAAATAAGGCCCCAAAATCCACTAGGTGTTCCTTTGCTTCTGAGGCCAATGCTTCAGTCCAGTAGCACGCCACGGCCACATGTGGGATATCTCCTAAAACTGCAGAAACTGGGCAACAAATATTGAGTTGCATTTCTCTGGTAAAACCTTCTGTGTTATAAAAAAAATTGTACTAAAAATTTATTTCTGCAAAAAAATATGAAATTTGTACATTTCACCTCTACTTTGCTTTAATTCCTGTGACATGTGTAAAGGGTTAAGACATTTTCTAAATGCTGTTTTGAATACTTTGAGGGGTGAAGTTTTTAAAATGGGGTGACTTTTTGGGGGTTTCTAATATATAAGGCCCTCAAAGCCACTTCACAACTGAACTGGCCCCTGTAAAAATAGCCTTTTGAAATTTTCTTGAAAATGTGAAATGTTAAATACTTTTGTGTCAAAAAAGACAAAAGTATAATAGGTATGATACCTTTATTGGCTAACCATAAAAGTTCTATATGCAAGCTTTCAGAGCACAGAGGCCCCTTCTTCAGGCAGTTTACAAATGAATGACTTAGAAAAAAGCACAACATTTAGATGTTACACAAAGACAATTAGTACATGAGGTGATACATCATTAAGATAAGCCGGGGCAATAAAACTGAGGTTATAGGGGTGATGACTTAGGAGTTAAGGCATCTGGAGTCAGTCTGATGGGGGACGTGACGTGTGTCCATGTAGTGGCTCATAAATCCTGGTGTTAGATTGAGGCCTTGTGTCAATGACTGGAATTTTATCATCATCTTGAATTCCCAAATTTTTCTTTCTCTGTTGTTTTTAAAATGACCCTTCAGAATGAGTACCTTTAAATCTGCCAAACTGTGGTCTGGTCCAGAGAAGTGTTTTCCCACGGGTGTATCCACCTCCTGTTTTATTGTATGTCTGTGAAGATTCATCCTGGTTTGTAGTTTTTGTATTGTTTCTCCAATGTAGATTCCTTTATTGATGCACCTTGTACACAGGATCATGTACACTACATTGGAGGATGTACAGGAGAACGTGCCAGTGATTTTATAGTCCTGCTGCGTGTTTGGTATCTGGATGGTGTTTGATGACCAGATGTTGGTACAGGTCTTGCATTTTCTACTGTTGCAAGGAAAAGTGCCAGTCTCTGTTGGTGGTGAGAGGGCACTTCTGACCAGGAGATTCCTTAGGTTTGGTGGCTGTTTGTAGGCAAGGAGTGGTAAATCTGGGAATATTTCCTTCAGTTTATTGTCTTTGTTAAATATAGGTTGGAGATCAGCAGCAATTTTCCTCAAGATGTTCATTTGGGGGTTGTATATGACCACTAGGGGAACCCTGCTGTTGTCTTCCTTCTTTTTGTACTCCAGAAGATTGCTCCTTGGAATTCTTGTTGCTCTGTAGATCTGATCATCTATAATCCTTGGATGGTATCCCTGTTGTAAGAATGTATTCCTCAGTGATAGCAGGTGTTGTTTTGTGTCTTCACAGTCTGAACAGATCCGTATGTATCGCAGAGCCTGGCTGTAGATGATGGATTTCTTTATGTGTCTCGGATGGAAGCTGTTCCATCTCAGATATGCTGGACGGCCTGTAGGTTTATGGTAGATTGTTGTTTGTATGGTATTGTCTCTCATGTATATGGTCATGTCCAGAAAATGTATTTGAGATGTAGAGTAGTTGAGAGTGAGTTTGATGGTAGGATGGAACTTGTTGAAGTTTTTATGGAAAGAAAGCAGTTCATGTTCAGAGCCTGTCCAGATTATCAGCAGGTCATCAATGTACCGGAAATATGCTAGAGGTTTAGTTGCGCAGGTTGATAAAAACTCTTCCTCTAGTTTGGCCATGAACAGGTTAGCATATTGTGGTGACATTTTGCTACCCATAGCGCTTCCCATACATTGCAGATATATGTCTTTGTCAAATAAAAAATAATTGTGATGGAGTACGAACCTGATGAGTTGTAGGGCTGGCTCTGTCGCTAGATTGTTCTTTTGAAGAAAGTGTTGGCATGCGGCTATGCCATCCTCATGGGGGATGTTAGAATATAAAGATTCCACATCCATAGTTGCCAATATTGTTCCCTCTGGTAGTGGACCTAGAGCTAAAGGATGTTCAAAAAACGATGCCAATCTAAAGTAGACATATGGGGGATGTTAATTAGCAACAATTTTGTGTGGTATATCTGCCTGTCTTACAAGCAGATACATTTAAATTGAGAAAAATGCTAATTTTTGCAATTTTTCGCTTAATTTTGGTGTTTTTCACAATTAAATACTGAACATATCGAGCAAATTTTGCCAGTAACTTAAAGTCCAATGTGTCACGAGAAAACAATCTCAGAATCGCTTGGATAGGTGAAAGCATTCCAGAGTTATTACCACATAAAATGACACATGTCAGATTTGAAAAATGAGGCTCGGTCAGGAAGGTCAAAAGTGGCTAAAGAGGGAAGGGGTTAAATTTATTCCCTTTCAAAATATTATTGCAATTGCAACAATTCAAACATGGAAAGTTTGAGAATATTCTTGATGGAGGTTTATTCACCACACACCAGCGGATGTATGACCAGAATGAAGATTATAGTGGCTCCTCTCATGTTTGCATCCATCGGGAGTTTTTATGCATTGATTTTGAGGTTAGAGGGACCCGGATAGGGTGGGCACAGATGATGCTTGATCATCATTCTATAATCTTGCGTTTCCTTTGCGGTATAATTGTCCGATGTAATTCGTCGGACAGATGTTACGAGCATTCCCCAAGAAGTTTTGATCACTTCAGTGATCTAATTTATGTAGGCGATTTAACACAAATAATTATTTGATAATATTATCACTTAGTGATCTATACTATGAAGCAGCAATAACCTGACCTCTTCCCCCTTTTTCTGACTCTTCGGAGACCTATTCACATGTGACTTATCATCACACAGTGAAGGCGTCCATAACAACTGAATTGAGTTTGCCTCAAATTGCATGGAAATAAAGCTGTAGTTCGATGGATTCTTGTCATGATTGAGGATATTATTATATCTACGTATATCCGATTGTGATTCTTTTTTGATCAAATGCTGGTTTCTATTTGTGCAGCAGAGACGACTGATTGCTGAGCATGCGCAGTAGCGCTCTGGGATCGTAGCTGGAACCTGGAGTGTGGTGAACTTCCCTCCTTCATTTTTCCATTACAAAAACAATGACTGACATATTGTTGATGACGATGTATTGAAGATGTACTATATCTTGCATTTTTACACTTTTTTGAGGATTATATAACGATTTGAAGAATGTCATTAAGACTAATGTATGCTTCACCTGGGAGACCAGGTTCACGATTTTCACTGGTTGGAATGGACCATGTGATCATTTGTATTCACCTATTTATAACGATGTTTTTAGACATGATGTTAGGCTTGACAAAGACCCCTCACTCACTATGGGTCGAAACGTTGCCTGTCGTTTGTGGATGTCTTGACAATAAAACCACTTTGATGATTTGAAGACGTGTGCTGTTGTCCTACTACTTCTTTGAAATTCACATCGTGCCGGAGTGGGTTTGCCTGGCTTGACAGCGTGCACCACATCATACTCGGGACTAGTGCTGCTTCAAAAATCCCTTTTTTTCTTGATATCCACAGGATATGTCATAAATGTCAGATAGATGTGGGTCCCACTTCTGGGACCTGCAACTTACTCTAGAACGGGGCCCCCTAAACCCTGTTCTACTGCTCTGTATTGTGGCATGAATTACGGAAATAGTAGTGAATGGCAATTACGGAAGCAGCGTAGCATGTGAGCTACTCTGTTTCTGTAACTACCATTTGGTTGTATGGGACTTATGGAAACAGAGTAGCTCAGCGAGCTACGCTGCTTCCGTAATTCATGGTTGGGAATCTCATGCTTCACCCACAACACAGAGCAGTAGAACGGGGTTTAGGGGCCCCATTCTAGAGATAGGTGTGGGTCCCAGAGAAGGGAACTGTGGATATGTCATAAATGTCTCTGATGGGAAAACCCCTTTAATTAAGACTCCCAACCAGACCAATTTAGACTCCCAACCAGACACCTATATTAAGTTACACCTCAATGAGACTTCCAAATTAATTCAAACACCAAACCAGATCCCTATGTTCTTAGCACTACTGGGTCCTCTTGCCTCCACTTTGAGTCGGCGCCTCTCCTCCTCTGGGCGCCTATTCACTTCTGGGCGCCTCTCCCCCTTCTGGCCACTGGCCAACATTTTCAGGATGTTGTGTGTGGTGTCGCCTACAACACGTCAGAAGGCTGAATGCGCTGCTGCGCACAACATCCTGACACTGACCACTGTCAGGAACTTGTGAAGCAGGGCCCCTCAAGTAATTACTTTAGAGAAGGGATTGAGCCTTGTAATATAATGGGGCTAATTTCTTTCTTCAAACTAACTACCGCTGGGGATAACTTTATATGAGCAGTAGTGGGCAGAGGCGGATGGGCCCCTTTTATTTATTTTTGTTGCTGGGCCCCTGACGGGAGTACTTGCCGTGATGCCTTGATGGTGGCCCTGCCTGGTACAACTAGAATATTCTGGTCAAAGAAAAATGTGCAGTAAGCACAGAAAATTATACAATAAGCAAAACTTGGAGAACAAGATGGACAACAGGTGCATAGTATCACAGTTGGGTTAGGAAGAGACCACATCAGAATGGCATCAAGTAAACTATAAGCCTTTATGTGATCAGAGAGCTCTTTAGGTCCTATTGTGTACCACAGCTATATTTACCACAGATAACAACATGTTCATGAGTAATTTCCATTGTAATTTAAATAATCCACAATAATTATCCCTGCTAATAAATGCAGCAGCAAATTTTGTGCTGTTCCTTAACCCCTTCTGTTTATATTATAAAACTTCAATAATACCATCCATTTTGCCTATTATTATCACATAGTGAATTAATTCTACCAAACATCTAACAATTCGAAATATAAATAGATATGTTATCAATTTGCATTAGATAATAAGCAAAACAAGCAATTCCATAGGATCAAGCAGCATGTTGGCTCAGTGGTTAGCACTGTTGCCTTGTAGCACTGGGGTCCTGGTTTCAAATTCAACCAAGGGCAACCTCTGCATGGAGCTTGTATGTTCTCCTCGTGTGGATTTCTTTCCAAAAACATACCTATACTGTAGGGTATTTGACTTCCTATGAAATTGGCTCATGTGCTGGTGGTATATAAGCAAAAAGAAGAAGAAAAATATTCCCATTGTCTTAATTTATACAAAAAAGCCACTTAGTTATATACTCTTTATGTCACTGTTTTTATTTTGTATACTTGACACTTAAATGGAGCCTGTGACCAGACTCCTTTCTTTAGATCAGAATGTAAGATGCCCCATCAAAAGTGCAAATTTTCTGTGACTGAAATGCATAAGCAAACAAGCACAAAGATGCAGCAGTACCCAGCGGGCGCTAAGTTATGTGCAAACATTGAATATTTAAATAATTTGAAATTTAATTACTGTCATCTTTACTATGCGTCTCCCCGGTGCGCGCAGCCAATATACCAGTGTTGTGTGCACGCCGGGGAGACGATAGAGCTTGAAAAATGTGCTTACCGGCTTATTAATGTTTAGTAAATGTATGACCCTTGAGAACGCACCCTGTTGCCCATGTTGTATAGAAACACGTAGGGACACCAGTTTTTTGTCAGCTGATCAATAGATTATATCATCATTTTTTATAGACTAGCGGTCAATGAATGGTTAATAGGGTATGTACCATACAATACCCTGACACCTTAAGTCTATCATCTGGTCTATCTGCTTGAGCCTGTGTAGGAAATTGGCTGCTGAGCTCATGTTTTAAGAATAAACTGAATAATAAAGCTATTTTAATCGTTCATTCAGGCAGTGATAAACAATACATTTGAAAGTATACGGACTTGACTGTGTGACAGTGATTCGTCTTTACTATACTTTAAACGTTACTCTACTTTCGTCGTAGCTAATCTTTCTTTCACCCGGGGCAAATATTTAGTTTGCTGTCTTAGGTTATGATGTACTTTTAGCGTGTACATCAAGAAAGTTATTCTGGTATTAAGCATTTTTTACCTATCCACTGGATAAGTGTTAAATGTTAAACAGGTGGAGGTCTGACCACTGCGAGCGCACCAGTTGCAAGTCTCTGGACCTTTGCCCCCCAGTTGCAAAACCGCATGTGCCCTGACGCTCAATTTAAAGGCTATGGCAATTACAAAAACAGCGCTTCCTTCATTGTGGTTTCTGTATTTCTCTCCAACTTTAAACTCTATTCATGTTCTCAGGACGTAGATGAAATTGACAACTGCGGAATAGTTCTGGAGCCTTCAGCTTTGTGCCCAACCGCAGCGGCAGTGCCCCCTTTGACCTACCACTGTTCTGCCTGGTAGAGCACGTCACACTACACAGCGCATATTCCTGGCTGCCTGCTCCTTGCATCCTGCATCTATCTGCAGTTCTGAGATGGGTCGCGCTCTATAGAGTGGTTTTGGCACTAGTCTGCTGGAGGAGGCTGTGTGTGATTAGGTGTGCTTGGTTGGGGATTTGACATGGTTAGAGGAGTAGTTAAAAATATAAAAAATTCCCGCCTGGGGACACCCTTTTTCTATTCATTTGATGTCGGAAGGTATGACTATGTGAGCACTCTGATTGTTACAATTATTTGGTGGCAATTACTTTTACTGATTGAGTTCAATTTCTGCAGAGACCACTTCATGCTGAAAGCAGTTGTCATGACGGTATGAGCCGAATGGAGAAGATGAAGAAAGAGACCGTCTACAATCGGAGAAGACGTCACTTTTCAGTGACTGAATGTAATGGTTATGTATTATGCCTGTGACTGCGTCTGATCAGTGCTGGATTCTCCTGTATGTTCTTTAGCGCTGAGTTTAATGTAAAAAGTAATTTCCATCCAGATCCTAGCAATGTCCCTGATCACTTACACATCATTCCCCCCATTGTCCTGTCACAAGTCGGTGCCAAGTAGATCTCAATACCCTTCCAAGTTACAACAGTAGATCTCCACCTTTTGCCTATCCCTAGTTTAGAATAAAGCTGATTCCAGATTGATCAGGGCTGCAAATATGTATCCAATAGCGGATAAACTTTGGGAGATGCTCTTTCACCTAGCCTTTTTCCTCAAATATTACTAATAAAATTTGGCTGTCCCAGAAAGCTTTTTTCAAATGCGGAGGTAGCAGATGCAATGTTTGCAAATATAGTATTAAAACCAAGGAGTTTATTTCTCGAAAAAACATAAGTTACAAAATTGATACATTTATGAACTGTAACACACGCCATGTAGTTTATGCAATTATATGCACCCTGTGTAATCAGATCTACATAGGTTGTACAATTAGAAAATTAAAAATCCAAATAGCGCAGTGGCATAACTACCGCTACAGCAGCCGTAGCTGCTGCTATGGGGCCCGCAGCATGTGGGGGCCCATGCCACCCGCCGGCACGGGCCCGCCCATGGCCAGAGGCTCCGCTAGCAGCCTCTATGGCTGCTATAGCGCGACGCCACTGAAGGGGTTGTTCCTACAAAAGACATGCATCCCCTAACCACAGGATAGGGATGCATGTGTGATCGCTGGGATGCCCAGCGATAAGGAGAACAGGGGACCGAAAGTCCCCCGCAGTTCTCCATGACAGACCTCGGACTTCCGGGGTCTGTCTGCAGCTCCATAGAAATTAATTGTGCACTGGTCGCGCTTGTGCGCATGCGTGACCAGCACACCTTTAATTTTTATTGAACTGCGCAGACTCCGGTCCCCCGTTCTCCTTATCGCTGCCAGCGATCACACATGTATCCCCTATCCTGTGGATAGGGGTACATCTCTTTTGTGGGACAAACTATAGGCCATATTTTTTTTTGGGGGGGGGGGCTATATGGCGTCATCTACGGGGGTGTTCTGTATGGCGTTATCTACGGGGGGGGGTCTGTATGGCGTTATCTACAGGGGGGGTCTGTATGGCGTTATCTACAGGGGATCTGTATGCCATTATCTATGGGGAGGTTCTGTATGGTGTTATCTACAGGGGGGTCTGTATGGCGTTATCTTCAGGGGGGTCTGTATGGTGTTATCTTCAGGGGGGGTCTGTATGGCGTTATCTACAGGTGGGTCTGTATGGTGTTATCTACAGGGGGGTCTGTATGGTGTTATCTACAGGGGGCCATATGGCGTTATCTACAGGGGCTGTATGACATTATCTACAGGGGGGCTGTATGGCGTTATCTTTAGGGGGGTCTGTATGGTGTTATCTACAGGCGGGAGGTTCTGTATGGTGTTATCTACAGGGGGGTCAGTATGGCATTATCTACAGGGGGGGGGTCTGTATGGCGTTATCTACAGGGGCGACTCTGTATGGCATTATCTACAGGGGGGACTCTGTATGGCGTTATCTACAGGGGGACTCTGTATGACGTTATCTACAGGGGAGCTCTGTATGGCGTTATCTACAGGGGGACTCTGTGTGGCCTTATCTACAGGGGGGGTCTGTATGGCGTTATCTAAAGGGGGGTCTGTATGGTGTTATCTACAGGGGGCTATATGGCATTATCTACAGGGGGCTGTATGGCGTTATCTACAGGGAGGCTGTATGGCGTTATCTACAGGGGGGATTGGGGCTGTAAGACGTTATCTACAGGGGGCTGTGTATGGTGCTATCTATAGGGGGGTACTGTGTGGTGGAATCTATAGGTAGGCACTATCTACAAGTGGGGGGGTTGTGTGATACCCAGCGGAGGGGGGGCCCCAGTCAAAAGTTTGCTATGGGGTCCAGTCTTTCCTAGTTACGCCCCTGGAATAGCGGAACATATATCAAATATAAATAAAAATTCCTCCCCCATCCTCCATTGAGAAACATGGTAGCTCTTTGGAATCTTTCAGATTCCATGAGCTGGAGTTTGTGTAGAGACCTATTAAGGGAGGAGACTGGAGAAGACATCTTCTATATAGGGAAGCATACTGGATGCTGCAAATGGAAACCGGATTCCCAAATGGTTTAAATGGAGAGGAGATTTACTCTAGCTCTACTAAATAAGAATTTGTTTCCTATCACGTGGCTGGCATTCTTACTCCACGCGACTTTGTTTCAGTGCATTGCACTTCTAGAATGCTAGAAGCTATAACATTCTGACTCTGCAAGCCCCTGACAATTTACAGCAGATTAATAACTTAGTAAAGAAACGCGTAGGGCTGGTATTAGGTAGATAGGGATAACTCTGCCTGAATGCAGGAGTGTTATATTTCCTGAGCTCAGCCACCTCTGAGGATAAGCATCAGAAAGACTGATAGAAGGTAGACAGGGATAACACTTCCTGAATGCAGGAGTGTTATACTTCCTGATCTCAGTTACTTCCGATTGACAAGTATCAGAAACAGAGTGGAAGAAACAGATATATCCACTACACTGATATAAGTTCACCTAATACTAATAAATAATTTAAAATAAAAACAAACAAAAAAAACAATATATATATATATATATATATATATATATATATATATACACACAAAAATATCAAGGATATTATAATAATATCAAAATAAAAATATTAAAAAGGTGAAAAGGAAAAATATGAAAATCTAAAAAAATAAGAATAAAAACTGGGAGGAGGAAAAAATAGAAATATCATATAGAGATCAATGCATCCGCATAGGTAGTATCTGTATTCCTTATCTACCACACTACATCTAATGGTGTTAATGTAAAGTGCACAGGCACTAGTTAAATAAGGCAGATTGTTGCCACAATTCATTTATGCTAAAATGACAAAACAATGTAACAAATGTAACCACATATAGATGGTAATATATACAATACATCCTTTGCGATACAAAACTCAGTGAATGTTGCTCTAGCTTCAAGGGAAAACTACAAGAAATTTGTTTTTTACAGTGATTTTTTTTTTTTAAATCTGCCGTGTCACTTTATGTGATAACTTTGGAATGCTCTTATTTTTTCAAGCGATTATGAGATTGGTTTCTCGTGACACATTGTACTTTAAGTTAGTGGTAAAATTTGGTCGATACATTCAGTGTTTATTTGTGAAAAATACCAACATTTAGAGAAAATTTTCAAAAATTAGTATTTTTGTGGATTTAAATGTATCTACTTTTAAAACAGATAGTAATCCCACGCAAAATAGTTACTAGTTAACATTTCCCATATGTTCACTTTAGGTTTGCATTGTTTTTTGAACATTCTTTTATTTTTCCAGGACATTACAAGGCTTAGAACTTTAGCAGCAATTTCTCACATTTTCAAGAAAATTTCAAAAGGCTATTTTTTAAGGGACCAGTTCAGTTCTGAAGTGTCGTTGAGTGCCTTATATATTACAAAACCCCTCTAAAACATCCCATTTTAAAAACTGCACCCCTCAAAGTATTCGGAACAGGATTTAGAAAGTTTCTTAACCTTTTTGGTGTTTCACAGGAATTAAAGCAAAGTGGAGGTGAAATTTACAAAAACATATTTTTCAGAAAATCACTTTTAATTCATTATTTTCTGTAACACAGAAGGTTTTACCAGAGAAACGCAACTCCATATTTATTGCCCAGATTCTGCAGTTTTTAGAAATATCCCACCTGTGGCACTAGTGTGCTAATGGACTGAAGCACAGGCCTCAGAAGCAAAGGAGCACCTCGTGGATTTTAGGGCCTCCATTTATTAGAATATATTTTAGGTACCATGTCAGGTTTGAAGAGGTCTTGTGGAGCCAAAACACTGGAAACCCCCCAAAAAGACACAATTTGGCACTCTACACCCCTCAAGGAATTTATCGAGGGGTATAGTGAGCATTTTAACCCAGCAGTTTGTTTGCTGAATTTAGTGGAATTAGGATGTAAAAATGAAAATCTAAATGGTTTCCAATAAAATGTAGAAATATTCAATATTTACAAGGCATAAACGACAAAAAAAAACAACATTTAAAAATCTATTTCTCCCGATTACGCCAATATGACAGATGTGGCAATAAACTGCTGCTTGGAAAGGCTCAGAAGGGAAGAAGCACCATTTGGCTTTTGGAGCTCAATTTTTTCTGGAATGGTTTTTGGGTGCCATGACGCATTTGCAAAGCCCCTAAGGGACCATATCAGTGGAAACCACTCAAAAGTGATCCCATTTGAAAAACTACACCCCTGAAGGAATTTATCGAGGGGTATAGTTAGCATTTTGACCCCACAGTTTGTATTGCTGAATTTAGTGGAATTAGGCCGTGAAAATGAAAATCTATTTTTTTCTAATAAAATGTAGTTTTAGAAAAAAGTACCCCAACATTTGTAAAGCAAACTCTTCTGAGCACGGCAATAACCGAGGAATAGGTAGTTTGGATCCAGCGTAGCTGCAACTAAAAAGGAACTTGTTCCAAGTTTAATGAAAGTTGTTTTAAAAGAGGTCAATCGGAGTGATGTCCTCAAGTGCTGGGAGAGAAGTGAGAGGATTGAGGAAGCCTACGCGTTTCAAACGGCAATAACCTATATGTGGTGATAAACTGCTGTTTGGACCCACGGCAGGGCTTACAAGGGAAGGAGCACCATTTGGCTTTTGGAGCTCAAAATTTGCTGGAATGGTTTGCAGCGCCATGTCACATTTGCAAAGCCCCTGTGGGACCAAATCAGTAGAAACCAATCAAAAGTGACCCCATTTGGGAAACTAGACCCCTGAAGGAATTTTCTCGAAGGGGTATAGTGAGCATTTTGACCCCACAGATTTTTTTGCTGAATTTAGTCGAATTATGCTGTGAATTTGAAAATTACTTTTCTTCTGATAAAACGTGGAAATTGTAAATTTTTACAAGGAAAAAAAGGAGAAAAAGCACCCCAACATTAGAAAATAAATTTCTCCCGATTACGGCAATACTCCATATGGAGTCATAAACTGCTGTTTGGACACACAGCAGGGCTCATAATGGAAGGAGCACTATTAGGCATGCAGATTTTGCTGGCTTGGTTTTTGGGCGCCATGATGCATTTGCAAAACCCTAAGGTACCAGAGTACAGTGGTAGCCCCCAAGAAGTGAATCCATTTTAGAAACTATACCACTCAAGGCATTTATCATTTGCCTGGACATATGACAGGGCTTAGAAGTGAAGAGCAGCATGCACATTTGAGGTCTATTTTGGTGATTTTCCCACCATTGGCCCACAATTGCAGGGCTCTGAGCTCAAATAGTAAAACACACCCCCAAGTAGTGAGCACTATTTTGGAAACTACACCCCTTAAGGCATTTTAAGGGGTGTAGTGAGCATTTTGACCCCACATATGTTTTTTGATGAGAAATGAATGCGCAGCAGATGGTGCAAAGTGAAAATTGCAATTTTCCGCTGATATTCCATTTTAGTGCACAATATGTAGTGCCCAGTTTGTGCCACCAAAGACAAATACCTCATAAAATTTTAAGCGGGTTCTCTCGGGGTATGGCGATGCCATATATGCGGACGTAAACTGCAATTTTGGCTTTTGGAGCGCAGATTTAGCTTGGTAATAGTTCTGTTTGAGGTATTGCTAATATTTCAGTTTATAATGTGGGGGCATATGTAAACTGTGAGGGGTACAGCAGGGAATAATAAGAGGGTATAATAATGGGGTAAATAAATAATAATCCGTAGATATGTGCCCAGTGTCGCTCAATCTTATCCGCTTTTGGACACTCTGCACATTTTGTATCGCCATATTCTGAGAGCCGGAACTTTTTTATTTTTTTTCCAATGGAGCTGTGTGAGGGCTTCTTTGTTGTGGGACAATCTGTAGTTTTCATTGGTACTATTTTGGGGTACACGTGATTTTTTGATCACTTTTTATTCCATTTTGTGGCAAGCATGGTGACCAAAAACCAACAATTCTGACAATGCTTTTGATTTATTTTTTTACGGCGTTCACCGTGGGCTATAAATGAGAATTTTACTTTATTCTGCGGGTCGATACGATTACGGCAACACCAAAAGTTTTGCACCGTTTGCGCAATAAAATCATTTTTTTTTTTTTTTGTGTCACCATATTCTGAGAGCCATGACTATTTATTTTACAGTAAAAAATCTGTGTTAGGGCATGACCACACATGGCGGAATTCCTCCGCAACTGTCCGCATCAATGCCGCACAGAATCTGCGTTGCAGATTCTGCAGCGGATCTGCACAAAATGTGCAGAAAATTGATGCGGACTGGCCGCTGCGGACTGCAGGAAAAGTGCTTCTCTTCTCCCTATTCAGTGCAGGATAGAGAGAAGGGACAGCACTTTCCCTAGTGAAAGTCAAAGAAATTCATACTTACCGCCCGTTGTCTTGGTGACGCGTCCCTCTTTCGGCATCCGGCCCGACCTCCCTGGATGACGCTCCAGTCCATGTGACCGCTGCAGCCTGTGCTTGGCCTGTGATTGGCTGCAGCCGTCACTTACACTGAAACGTCATCCTGGGAGGCCGGACTGGAGACAGACGCAGGGAGTTCTCGGTAAGTATGAACTTATATGTTTTTTTACAGATACATGTATATTGTGATCGGTAGTCACTGTCCCGGGTGCAGAAACAGTTACTGCCGATCGCGTAACTCTTTCAGCACCCTGGACAGTGACTATTTACAGACGTCTCCTAGCAACGCTCCCGTCATTACGGGAGCCCCATTGACTTCCTCAGTCTGGCTGTAGACCTAGAAATACATAGGTCCAGCCAGAATGAAGAAATGTCATGGTAGTAAAAACAATACGCTCCGCAGCACACATAAGATCTGCGGACTTCATTGCGGAATTTTGACTCTCCATTGAAGTCAATGGAGAAATTCCGCCATGAGTCCGCAACCAGTCCGCCACTGCTCCGCAACAGACAGAGCATGCTGCGGACACCAAATTCCGCTCCGCAGCCTATGCTCCGCAGCGGAATTGTACGCATCGTGTAAACGAACACTGCTAAATTAAAGTGAAAGTCAATGGAGAAACGGCTCCGCTGCGGATTAACGCTGCGGAGTGTCCGCAGCGGAATTTAAGTGAAATTCCGCTATGTGTGAACCCGCCCTAAGGGCCTGTTTTTTTGCGGGACCAGTTGTAGTTTTTATTGGTGCTGTTTTGGGGTACATGCAACTTTTTGATAACTTTTTATTCCATGTTTTGGGAGGGGTGGTGATAAAAAAAAATTGCGATTCTGGACGTGGCGATAACAAATACGTGTACCTTTTTTAATGTATTCATTGTTTTCCTATAACAAAAGACTTATTATAGGAAAAAAGGCAGTGTTTGTTTTTATTAACGTGAAACTTTTATTGAGGGCCTGCACTTCTGATCTTTACTCTAATGCATTGCACTACACACGGTAGATGGTCGAGAAATAGATGAAAATTTGAAGACACACTGATGCAAAACGGACTGGAAAAACTGAACACTGCAAAAAAAATAAAATACAAAAAACAGTTCTAGAATTGCTATTTTTTTGGTCAACACCCCTCCCAAAATATGGAATAAAAAGTAATCAAAAAGTCGCATGTACCCCAAAATAGTACCACTGAAAACTACGACCCGTCCTGCAAAAAACAAGCCTTTACACAGCTTTTAAAAACAAAAAATTATGGCTCTCCGAATATGATGGCAGAAAAAAATAAATTATAAAAAAATAAAAAAAAGTGATTTTATTGTGCAAAAGCTGCAAAACATAAAAAAAATATACATATGGTGTTGCCGTAATTGTATCGACCCGCAGAATAAAATAAAATGTAATTTATAGCGCACACCACTCCACCTCCTCAAACCACTCCATTGACGGAAAAATAAAAGATGTTATGGGTCGTGGAAAGCGTGGGAGTGAGAAACGAAAATGAAAAAGCAAAAACTGGATCAGTCCTGAAAGGGTTAATTAATCATGATTACAGTACGGGACAGTAGTTCCACGCAGAGGCAGGGACTCCTAGCGTCGTACATAACTATGATGCACTGTGTTCGGTCCGGGTCTTCCGGCCGAAATACATTCCGTACATTACGGACGTAACATGGTCGTGTGAACCCAGCCTAAGGCTATAAGGCTAAAACAGGCTCAGTCCTGAAGGGGTTAAGAGCGTAGTTAAGGGTGTAACCAAACAAAGCAAAATTTTGTGGTGGAGTGCTTTGTGCTCTGCTATTTTGCCAACCCCCTAATTCTGGATTCCTCCCAGTATTACCATGGCTACTATGGATATCTATCATTCACATGAGTCTGAAATAGCTCAGAACTGTATTCAAGCTTCAAGTTTTACCATAAAGCACTGTACAATGATGAAACTTCTTTAAATAAATGCCTCATTGCAAATAATGCAATGTGAAGTATCTATATATTAACTATGTGACAGACAAGTCAGTCGTTTCCTTCTATAGATAACTTGATGAATAGAAAATGAAAACCTAGACCTGTGACATTAAAGTGAAATGAAATGATTTTATACAAAATACAGTTATTTCCTTGTAAAGAATTCATGAATGAAATACTGTGTCACATTCTAGCTCCAGTCAAGCCTTTGGCTGGGTTCACACGACCTATTTTCAGGCGTAAACGAGGCGTATTATGCCTCGATTTACGCCTCAAATTACGGCTCCAATACGTCGGCAAACATCTGCCCATTCATTTGAATGGGTTTGCCGACGTACTGTGCAGACGACCTGTCATTTACGCGTCGTCGTTTGACAGCTGTCAAACGACGACGCGTAAAAATACAGCCTCGTCAAAAGAAGTGCAGGGCACTTCTTTGGACGTTTTTGGAGCTGTTTTCTCATAGACTCCAATGAAAACAGCTCCAAAAACGCACGTAAAAAACGGCGCGAAAACGGCACGAAAAAGCGCCGCGAAAAATGCGAGTTGCTCAAAAAACGTCTGAAAAGCAGGGTCTGTTTTCCCTTGAAAACAGCTCTGGATTTTCAGACGTTTTTTGTCACTACGTGTGCACATACCCTTATGGGTCTAATGATAGTGATCACACATATAACTTCACCAGAAAGTGTCATGCAGTAGAGTAGACTGTAGTTTCTTGTATGACAATTTTTTCCGATAAAGCAGAGGTGTTATGAGCCAAAGTATTGCAGCTCTATCCAAAGGCATATAACCCAGGGAAAATAAACATCTATTCTTCAAAAGGGAAGGCATCAAATTTAAGATGTGTCTGAACTGATTAATCCTATTTAATGCAAAATAGTGTTATTTCTAATGATCTCTGCTCCTTACATCCCCTCACTCCATCATTCTCTCTACTAAATAATGGAGGATGAAGGATTTGCTGGCCACAAGGCCAAAAATGAAAGCGTTCTGAAAGTTCTTTGTTGGTTTTCTCTCATCATTTGTCCATTAAAGCTGATTCTCAGATATACAAATCAGTCTCAAGCAACGTTAGAGAGTGGCACAACCATCAGTGAGAATTGTTTAGATATAGAATGTATTGAAGATACCTGTCAGGTATTCACAAGGTGATCCTATGTCACAATCTGTGGGTATATGGACCCACTGGGCCAGGGGCGTAGCTAGAGGCTCATGGGCCCCGATGCAAAAACTCTTACTGCCCCCCCCCCCGCAAACTCCTCATGGCCGACGGTCCGCAGCTTTCAGCTGCATCGCTGGGTCTCCTAAGTGACCCAATAATGCAGCACTAGCAACCGGGGGCGTCACTAAGACTGGGTTCACACACCCTATTTATGGACGTAATTCGGGCGTTTTAGCATTGAATTACGTCCGAAAATGCGGCTCAAAAGCGTTGGCAAACATCTGCCCATTCATTTGAATAGGTCTTACGATGTTCTGTGCCGACGGTCATTTTTTTTTACGCGCCGCTGTCAAAAGGCGGCGCGTAAAAAAGACGCCCGCGTCAAAGAAGTGCCTGTCACTTCTTCGGACGTGAATGGAGCCGTTTTCCATGGACTACATGGAAAAACAGCTCCAATTACGTCCGTAATGGACGCAGCGAAAGACGCCTGCACATGCCATTACGGCTGAAATTACGGTGCTGTTTTCTCCTGAAAACAGCACCGTAATTTCAGCCGTAACAGACGCTGCCGTGTGAACATACCCTCAGGGCTTAAAATGTCAGGGAAATAGCCCCAATACATGTGTGTCCGCCCCAAAAAAAGTGTGTATATAAGACAGCATAGCATATCTATAGCACTACGACCCTATAAACTATGGATAGGATTAGATACATTGGCTCAGCAGACAGTATCACACATGATAGGATTAGATACAGTGGCTCAGAAGGCAGTATCACACATGATAGGATTAGATACAGTGGCCCAGCAGACAGTATCACACATGATTGGATTAGATACAGTGGCTCAGCAGACAGTATCACACATGATAGGATTAGATACAGTGGCTGAGCAGACAGTATCACACATGATAGGATTAGATACAGTGGCTGGGCAGACAGTATCACACATGATAGGATTAGATACAGTGGCTGAGCAGACAGTATCACAAATGATAGGATTAGATACAGTGGCCCAGCAGACAGTATCACACATGATAGGATTAGATACAGTGGCTCAGCAGACAGTACCACACATGATAGGATTAGATACAGTGGCTCAGAAGGCAGTATCACACATGATAGGATTAGATACAGTGGCTCAGCAGACAGTATCACACATGATCGGATTAGATATAGGGCCCAGCAGACAGTATCACACATGATAGGATTAGATACAGGGTCCAGCAGACAGTATCACACATGATTGGATTAGATACAGAGCTCAGCAGACAGTATCACACATGATTGGATTAGATACAGGGCCCACCTCGCTGACATTGCGTCTCCAGCGCTGGACCCAGGATAGGTAAGAATAATAATTTTGCTTCTTTATGTGTTACTGATTATTTTTGTGTGTTTGTGTTTTTTTTACAAGTTCGGTTGTTGGACTTCGGATTCGAGGACTTCAATGACGGCGTTTTTTTTATTCTCAATTAAATGGTTAATGAGGGTTGTGTTTTTTGATTTCAATGAAATATTTTTTCTATGTGCTTGTATCTTTTTAAACTTTATTATCACCGCTGGCTGATTGACAACCTCCATTACTAAGGCGAGGCTTAATGTTAGCCAGTGCAGAGGCTACACTAACCCCCATTATTACCCCGGTACCCACCGCCACCAGGAGCACTGGGAAGAGCCGGGTACGAACCAGTACCCGACCATCTGTAGTGACGGGCAGGCACCGGGGTGGCCGCAGGCTGGTAGTATTAGGCTGGGAAAGGCCAAAAACAGTGGCCCTTCCCACCCTTGTAATGCTGCCTGCTGCTGCTGTGTTGCATCTGGCTGGTTATGAAAATTGGGGGGGACCCCACATCGTTCTTTCCAATTTTTTATTTTTTATTTTTTTTTAAATGACTTGGGGTCCACCCCATTTTTCATAACCAGCCAGATACAATAAAGCAGCAGCAGCCTAGCATCACCAGGGTGGGAAGGGCCACTGTTTTTGGCCTTTCCCCTCCTGATAATACCAGCCTGCGGCCACCCCAGTGGCCGACCATCACTACAGATGGTCAAGTACTGAATCGTACCCGGCTCTTCCCAGCACCCCTGGTGGCGGTGGGTACCGGGGTAATAAAGGGGGTTAGTGTTAGCCTCTGCACCGGCTAACACTAAGCCCCGCCTTAGTAATGGAGGTTGTCAATCAGCCAGCGGTAGTAATATAGTTTAAAAAAAAACACAAAGACATAGAAAAAATATTTTATTGAAATAAAAAAAAAAAACACACAACCCTCATTAACCATTTTATTGATAACAAAAAAAAAAGCCGTCATCAAAGTAGTCCTGGAATCCGCCGTAGTCCAACGACCGAACCTGTAAGGAAACACACAAAAAATGATTAGTAACACGTGTGTTAGGCTTAGATACAGGGCCCATGTGTGATACTGTCTGTGGGACCCTGTATCTAAGCCTACCACAACGTAGGCTTAGATACAGGGTCCAGCAGACAGTAATCTTATACAGTATAAGATTACTGTGTGCTGGGGCCCTGTATCTAAACCTACAGTGTGGTAGGCTTAGATACAGGGTCCCACAGACAGGATCACACATGGGCCATGTATCTAAGCCTACCATGTGATTGTCTTAGATACAGGGCCCAGCAAACAGGATCACACAATCTGTGATACTGTCTCATGGGCCCTCTAAGCCTGCTACATCGTAGGCTTAAAGGGGTTGTCCAGTCCCTAAACATTGATGGCCTTTCCTCAGGATAGGCCATGAATAGCTGATGTGTCTGGGTCCGACTCCCGGGACTTTCCTGGTTCCGGATCGCAGCGGAGGTCCTGACATCACAGCGCTATGCGCCGTGCACAACATCGAGAGGACAGAACTTCCGCCGCGGCTGAAGAGGAAGGTAAGATTAGTTGCCCTGACTGGCGGGGTCCGACTCCCAGGACCCGCCAATCAGCTGTTTTGAAGGGGCCGCAGCACTCGTACGAGAGCTGCTTCCCCTTCATTTCACTACTCGCTCACACTGTGAATCGCCGACACGGATTCACAGTGTGACCGGAATGAAGGGGAGCAGCTCTCGTACGAGTGCTGCAGCCCCTTCAAAACAGCTGATTGGCGGGTCCCGGGAGTCGGACCCCGCCAGTCAGGGCAACTAATCTTACCTTCCTCTTCAGCCGCGGCAGAAGTTCTGTCCTCTCGATGTTGTGCGCGGTACATAGCGCTGTGATGTCAGGACCTCCGCTGCGATCCGGAACCAGGAAGGTAAGGTCAGTCTGTTACTATAGTAACAGGGGCCCGCGGCCCGAGTTACTATAGTAACTTTTTATTGATGTGTGCGGGGGGCTGTGGGCCCCCCTGGTTTCGGGGCCCGGTCGCAATTGCGACCCCTATAGCTACGCCAGTGTAGATATGAGATAAATAGATAGATAGATAGATAGATAGATAGATAGATAGATAGATAGATAGATAGATAGATAGATAGATAGATAGATAGATAGATAGATAGATAGATAGATAGATAGGATAGATATGAGATAGATAGATAGATTAGATAGATAGATAGATAGATAGATAGATAGATAGATAGATAGATAGATAGATAGATAGATAGATAGATAGATAGATAGATAGATAGATAGATAGATAGATAGATAGATTAGATAGATAGGTGATAAATAGATAGATAGATAGATAGATAGATAGATAGATAGATAGATAGATAGATAGATAGATAGATAGATAGATAGATAGATAGATAGATAGATAGATAGATAGACATGAGATAGATAGATAGATAGATAGATAGATAGATAGATAGATAGATAGATAGATAGATAGATAGATAGATAGATAGATAGATAGATAGATAGATAGATAGATGATAGATAGATAGATAGATAGATAGATAGATAGATAGATAGATAGATAGATAGATAGATAGATAGATAGATAGATAGATAGATAGATAGATAGATAGATAGATAGATAGATAGATAGATAGATAGATACATAGATAGATACTTTGTCTGTTATGCTAAACGGTCAGCCCTGAGGTGTGACTGCTCAGCATGACAGACATACATACACACAGTGAAGGGGTTAAGAGCTGGATTACTAGTTGCTACTTACATCTGCTGTGGGGTCAGAGAGCAGCTCGTACTGCAGGGGAGCAGCAGACACGCACACCATCTTCTTGCTGTAGCCATTCCTTTCCCTCTGAACAGGTCACGAGGAAGAGGGAAACAGCAAGAGGTGAGCTGATTGGGTGGACAGTACAGTGGGCGGGCCTGGGTCTCATAAGATGAGTGGATTCATCTATCATTCATTTTCCACCCTCTGCGGGCCCCCCTAGCTACAGGGCCCGGTCGCAGTTGCGACCGCTGCGACCCCTATAGCTGCGCCACTGCACTGGGCCATACCGCCGTAGCGGGATAGCATCTGGCCAAACAGTGTACCAAGTCAATGTCTATATAATCCAAGTACAAGGGTACCTGTAGCAGTTCAGACAGTAGTAATGGCTAGGCTCAGATGGGACCTTGGCAGCAGACACCAGGCGTGGTGTAAGACAGCAGGCATGACCGATGGCACAACACGACCCCAACTTTCTAAGGCGCAGGAACAACGGAAGCATGGGATACAGTATACAGGTAGCAGGTATGGGAATACTGGGAACAGGATAACACTAAGGGACCATATGCAATACTAACACGGGTAAACACAACAACGCTGAGTCAATGAGAAAAGGTTAGAGCCCTTTTTATAGTTCAGGGTGATTATGGATTAGTTGATGATTATTTTCATGTGCGCGCTGGCCCTTTAAGGCCGGGCATGAACGTGTGCACGCACCCTACGGGCCACAGCAGAACGGAGCCGAAGTGAGCGCTTGCGTCTCCTGGGGAGGCGATGCGGCCCAACGCTCAAAGATCCATGGCTGCGGCCGTCGGGGGCTGAGTAATCCTGACGGTCCGCGGCTGTGAACGCTACATCCTAAGTGAATCCACAAAGTGATCCTAAGTGAATTATCCACAAGGTGATCCTAAGTGGAGTATCCACAAGGTGATCCTAAGTGAATCCACAAGGTTATCCAAAGTGAAGACAATACATACATATATAGAAAGACAAAAGCAAATCAACAAGTGTTGTCTATATAAATAACAAAGGAAAAAGATGATGGATCCATTGTGTTATGTTTTATTTGAAATAATATTTAGTGGAATTACAAATGTAATAATGAGATTATTGAGATTCATCGCAACTCAGTCTTACCATTCTATGTCTCTAAATTCTTCTAACCTATAGTCAGGGTAGGCTGGACTTTGTTATGTTGTCCTATTCAATAAGTTGTTCACCACACATTCTCCTTCTGGATGAGATGGTGGTTGGCCTACTTGTCTAGTATAACAGTGGTCATGGGGCCCCTCTTGTACAGGGAGCACAGCTTAACTGCTTACAGCAACTCAGAAGTGGATTAGCACTCACAAAATCTGACTCTAGTTGCTCCAAAGTCAGGTCCATATATAGGATTGTCTTCTGCTGGACCTTTTTGACCTATTATTGAGTCACAGCCTGGGCCCACCATAGCACCCTCTGGTACTCTAGTGGGGCAGTCTAATCCTGTCTGTTTGTAAGTTTTACCAAGATGACAGTTGAGCAAGTGCAACCATCTTTCAGCTGACTGAAACCAAACCCTATATATAGAAATTCATATCTTTGCTCGGGAAAACATGAGAAAATAGTCATTAATGTGAAGATGTACTTTTATGCTACAATTTATGGGTGCGTCTTATGGTCTAGTGCAGGGGTCAGGAACCTTTTTGGCTAAGAGAGCCGTAAACGCCACATATTTTGAAATATAATTCCGCGAGAGCCGTACAATATGTTTAAAGGGCCATTGACAGATCAATCGCTCCAATGTTCACTTAGTACAGCAAGGAATGCTCCTCCCTGCTGTATAAAGCCACAACTGGACTGAAACAATGGTAATTAGCAGTAAAAAAATTAAATAAATAACTTACATTGTGAGCTTGCGATGCATGACATCAGTCCAGCAGTCTGGCTTCTTCTTTTTCCTGCGCATGGCTGGAAGCTGGCATTCTTCCCACCTGATGTTGAGAGAATGCCAGCTTTGAGGCATTCGCAGAAGAAAGAAGCTGGAATGTTGGACATGTCACACAACGCATTGTCAGTTATGTCAATTATCTATTTTATTATTTTACAGCGAATTATTGTTTCGGTCCAGCGGTGGCTTAGTGCAGCAGAGAGGAACACTCCTTTGTGTACTAAGTGACCGCTGGAGCAATTGTATCTGTCAGTGGCCCTTTTAAAAGTGTTGGTCTTACAGAAAATGAACAAAAAAGAGAGGCTCAGACCCATCTGGGAGACCTCCAGAGCTGTAATAAAGCGCTCAGAACAGATTTTTGCCCTGATAGTGGTCCTTTAAATCAGTTTCTTATGCCCACAAGAGATTAATTTAAAGCCCCCAAGAGTGTAATATGGGTGGCAGATGTTTTTTAAGGCCATATTTTTTTTTTTTTTTTGGGGGGGGGCTATATTATGGATTATGTGGGATTATTTTCAGGGGTGAAGTGGGAAGGGGGGGTTGGTGGGACACACTGTATTACACAGCCCCTTTATTGATGCAGCTCACTGCTGCTGACCATGAGGCTGTGTAACAATTTCCATGTTATAATGTTCACCTTCAAAGCAGCAGCACAGCCAGGGGTTTCTGGAACGTCCAAGGGAGACACAAGGGAGGAGGCAGATGCCGCTTCACTAGGGGACGCAGGTGCGTGCTTGCAGACGGCGCGGCTATGCAGGGAGTTATGGGAAATGTAGTCCATGCTCCCTGCCGCTCACCACTGCCGCCAATGCTTATCAGGCCATCAAAGAACTACCGTATATGTCGGCGTATAAGACGACTGGGCGTATAAGACGACCCCCAACTTTTACCCTTAAAATATAGAATTTAAGATATACTCACCATTTCGTGCAGGAGCGCTTCACTATGGCCATCGGCGGCAGGACCCAGGACTCTCTGTCTCTTTGAACTCGCGCATGCGCAGATAGGCGAGGTACATGATGGGGTTAATTACTATTAATGTGAGGAACATGGAGGTTAAATTCATCACACCTCGCGCCTCACATTAATAAGTGAATGAAAGCCGTGTTTATTTCATTTTTTTACAGCGTACACATAAATGATGCAAAAACATTGTTGTCCGCGCCATTACTGAATGTGTGTATTTTATGTATTGAGACTTATTTTAATGTTTATTGTAAAAAAGGTGAAGGTGTATATTTTTTTAAAAATGTAACCATACTTTGTTTTTACTTTATTTTTAAACTTTAATGTACTGACATATATCAGATATGTGCCAGTACATTAACCTGTGGACAGATAGCACACAGGCTGTTGTTAGGACATACTTGGGTATATCCTAACAACAAGAGATATGGTCAGACAGCCCTGGGGTCCGTCAATAGACCCTGGGCTGTCTGCCCATATATGGTATGGCCCTCGATCGCGTCACAGGAATTCCCTGTGATGCGATCCAGGGGCATCCCCCCTTCTCACTTTCCCCTGAATGCTGCAGTCAGCTGTGATCGCAGCATTCACGGGAATAACGGCGGAGATGAGAGGTTCTCTGATCTCCAGCGTTATAGAGCGGGGCTGCGGCTGTGTAATACAGCCATTGCCCCGCTCCTGACAGGAAGTGCACGCGCGGTCAGCATGAGGAGATGCGGCCGGCGCTGCACTAATGAGCGGCAGTTCAGGCACTGAAGACAACATGGGGGTGCTTTGTAGCGCGCCCGCCATGTTCTGTCTTCAATGCCGCAGATCATTAGTGCAGCGCCGGCCGCATCACATGATGCTGACCCCGCGCGCATATGTCAGGACTCAGGAGCGGGGCTGTGGCTGAATTACACAGCCGCAGCCCCGCTCTCATAGTCATGTGTACTATACTGAGCTGTGCGGCTGCAACGTGCATCCCTCCCATAGACAGGTAGGAGCCCTGTCTGCGAGCCAGATACGGCCATCAAAAGAGCCATATCTGGCTCGCGAGCCATAGGTTCCCGACCCCTGGTCTAGTGTGTCCTATAGTCCGAAAAATACGGTAAGCATATGAAATTATTATATTATTAATAAATACTAGGAATCAATTGGGTTTGGATTCGCAAATTTATGAATTGATGCGACTTTACAGCGCAACACACTAATGCTTTGTGCACAGGGACGCTTAAGGCTATATTCATCAGTGTGTTTCCACATTTTCATCCATTTCTCGGCCAACTGACCTTCTAAAGTGGCCGTTTGTTATCCGTTTTCATGGCCGTTAAAACAATGGATGATTTAATTTGTTTTCTTTTTTTTGTCTAAACTCCCTGAAAACACCACAGTGTCCATGTAGATAATGCCACAATGTCCCTGTAGATAGTGCCCACATAGTGTCTGCAGAGATAGTACCACAGTGCACACTGTAGATAGTGCCACAATGCCCCTGTAGATAGTGACCACATAGATAGTACCACAGTGCACACTGTAGATCATGCCCACATAGATAGGGCCACTGTGCCCACATAGATATTGCCACAGGGCCCATCATAGATTGTGTCCACATAGATATTGCCACACACAACCCCTGTAGATAGCGCCACACACAAACCCTTGTAGATAGCGCCACACACCACCCCGTGTAGATAGCGCAACACGCCACCCCGTGTAGATAGCTCAACACGCCACCCCATGTAGATAACTCAACACGCCACCCCGTGTAGATAGCTCAACACGCCACACCATGTAGATAGCGCCACATATACCCTGTAGATAGCGCCACATACGCCCTATAGATAGTGCCACACTCTATACTGTCCCTGTCCCCGCGCCATCCTCTTCTCCAGCGATACAGGCCTGGTCTCTTCTGACTAGGCCTGCTCCAGCAAAGCAACGCACGGTGCACGATAACATCATCGCGCTGCATGCGTCCTAAGGATGCGGATACAATTAAGTCCCCTTGTGATGGCCAGAATCAGTTTTTAACGGTGGTCACACGGATGGCTTTCTGAAAAACGGCTGTTAAAAACTGATCCGTTGACCACTATGTGGGCTGTCGGGCTGTGAAAACTGGCAAAAATAGAGCATGTTCTATTTTTTGACCAGTATTTACGGGCCTTTCAAAAACCTGTGGTTTGAATACACCCATAGAACTTTACGACCATTTTTAACTGTCATGTGACAATAGCCTAATAATTTTATTAATTTAACGTACAGTTACATTTACCACTCAGACGGCACTGGTAACAGTCCAATATCATTCGGTATGGATGCGCTCTCCCAGAAAAATGCAGTGCACAGTACACAATCCAATGAGGGTGTGGATGGTAATTCTTATCCCTGTAGTCCCACAGAGCAAAGAACTCCTGGTAGGGAAAGGATCTTATGTCTAATAGATGGAAAAAGGAAGACACATAGTGCAACAGCCTCTGAAAAAAAGATTGCTCCACGCCAAGTTTAATCCATACTCACAGAAGTAACAAAGAAATAACAAAGTAACAAAGACTTCTCAATGTGGAATATCTACAATCAGAAATTGCATTGATTGAAAATAAATTGAAGGAAGTTGAAGTGTCAATTGTCCAATCTTCCAATGAGCTAATTTTTGGTTCTCTAAAGGAGAAAATCTCCATGAATTTGGATAGAGTGAAGACCGAGATAGAGAGAACGAAAAGAGATAAATGGCATCGGGATTTGGAGGACTATCGCAATGGTAAAATCTACAATTGGCAAAATATGAATTCATATGGTCCTTCCCAGAGGCGGAGAAAACCGAGGAAATTGGGGAGTGGCAACCTGTTATACACTACCGGTGATTCTGATTCAACCGATGACGCCAATCATGCACCTTTTTTAGACAAAGGTCCACTTGGAAGTATGGACGGTCTAGGAGGGGTGGACGGAAACACCAACGGCAACGCAAGAGGCCGATTTCGTTCGAGATCGAGACCCCCAATGAGGAGGAACCCTCCAAGAACGAAAATATAGTGGTAAATATCTCATCTATAGACCTCACGAATGACCAACTTCAGGTGTTACAGAAGGGTCTTTCATTTTGTCTTGATACTGATGTTGATTGGTTCCAATTGGATCTTGATCTTAAAAGTTTTTTTAGACGTCTGAACCTTAAAGTAATGTTTTCCAAAGATAATGTTACTGTCTGTGAGAAAAGTGATTCTGATTGTATGTTTCAGTCTAGCAAATTGGGTCTTAGACCAACTAGCTCATATATGCCTCCCTCTAGCCCGATTATTGATACGTTTTCAAAGATTGTGTTAGATGAGATTAAATCATTAAAAGAGAGTACTATACATGATACAAGGGGTAATTTGAATCTTACAAATAAGGAAAGGAAGGCTTTAAAGGAACTTATGAATAATAAGGAGATTACCATAAAGCAGGCCGATAAAGGTGGAGCCACGGTCATTTTGGACAGTAGTAAATATGAGTCAGAGATTTATAGTCAATTGGCAGATAGTGAGATATATCAATTGTTACCTAGAGACCCCAAGTTAGAGCTATTGAAAGAGATCAAAGGTATTATTGATGTTGCAGTGGAACAGGGCATTATTGACCAACAATTGGGGAAGTTTCTGAAGGTGGAGGAACCAATTACTCCGATATTATATACACTACCTAAGATTCACAAAAATCTCCATGCCCCCCCAGGCAGACCAATTGTGTCGGGGAGGGGTTCAATTTTTAATAATATTGCAATCTTCCTTGACAAAATCCTGAGAGAACATGTTTTGAAGTCCTCGTCTTACATTAAAGATACAACAGATTTTTTACATAAATTACAACTGATTGAGGCCAGTGGTCCTGTATTACTTGTATCATTTGATATTGTATCTCTATATACTAGCATTGAACACAATAGAGGTTTAAGGGCAATAGAGAAATGTCTCGCCAGCACCGGATGTGACCCAGGGTGTAGACGCTTCATCCTCCAGCTGTTGGAGCTGGTACTAGGGAAGAATTATTTTCTCTTTGGTGACCAGTTCTATTTACAGCTTAGGGGGACGGCGATGGGGTCCAACGTGGCCCCAACGTACGCGAACATCTTCATGTCCACCTTTGAGGAGGAGTATGTCTACACCTCCCCCCATATGGGTCACATCCGCTGCTGGTGGAGATTTATTGATGACATTTTTGTCATATGGGAAGGTGATAGGTTGGGTCTTGATCAGTTTTTGTTAGAACTTAACACTCATATTCCAGCTCTTCAATTTACCATGGTTTGTTCTGATCGAGAATTACAATTTTTGGACACTTTGGTACAATGGAAAGACGGAGTATTTTCCACAGATTTATTTGTGAAACCCACAGACAGAAATAATCTCCTTTTATATAGTAGTAACCATCCTAGACACATGATTGAGTCGTTACCATGGAGTCAATTATTGAGGGTAGATAGGATTGTGTCAGATACTACACAGAAACAAATTAGGTTGACTCAGATGTGTAATAAATTTAAGAAGAGAGGTTATCCTAGGAAACTTGTACAGAAACATAAGAATAGACTAGACAATAGTTTGGAATCCAATATTAAGGGTGTACAAGTTGAACGTATACCATTTATATCAACTTTTGGCAATTTGAGTGGTCGCATAGGTAACATTCTGCGAAAGAATTGGCCTATAGTGTCCAAGGGACATAATGAGATTGACACGTTGAGAATACCACCCATTATGTCATATCGGAGGACTAAGAATATCAGAGACACTCTGGTTAAGTCAGACGTGGGTAGTAGAAAGAAAAATACACAATTACTACTTTGCCCCCCCAAAAATGGTAATTTTCCCTGTCTGAATTGCTGCAATTGCAATAATATTGTGAAAGGGAATAGTTTTCAGCATCCACATACGGGGAGGGTCTTTAATATCAGACACAGATTTACATGCAATTCAGATTTCGTTGTATATATGATTACATGTCCTTGTTCATTGATTTACATAGGAGAGACAACTATGCCTATTAAATTGAGAATTAATAAGCATAAAAGTACAATCAGAAAGAAAATGATGGAACTTCCATTACCAAGGCATTTTGTTGTAAAGAATCATCAGTTAAATCAACTGAGATTTAGGGTAATAGATTGTGTCCCGATACTCAGGAGGGGAGGGGATAGACAGAAGCTATTGAAAAAGAAAGAATTACGTTGGATCTTTGAGTTAGATTCCCTATACCCCAAAGGTTTGCATCTAGAATACAAGATAATTCCTGGACTCTGAAATCCCATTGCTGTTTTTAACATTTTTTTAATTTTAATATTTTACACTTGATGGGTGATTTCTGACACATTGTGTAGCATCTATTTTTTGCATCGTCTTGTATTCCTGAGGGTCTTGATATTTTTTGGAATATTTCTTACAGATTTGAGCATGTTCGTGATGGAGGTTTATTCACCACACGCCAGCGGATTTATGATCAGAACGAAGATTATAGCGGTTCCTTTCATGTTGGCATCCATCTGTATTTTTTATGCAATGTTTTTGAGTATAGTGATTTTTTGATTGGGTGGGCTATGGTTGATGCTCTATCATCATTATATAAATCTCGTGTTCTGTGCGGTATAGGTGTCCGACATGATTTGTTGGACAGATATTACGAGCATTCCCTAGAAAGTCTTTTAATCACTTTGAGTGATTTGATTTATGTAGGCTAATTAACACTTAAGAGTATTTGATGATACTAACTTTCAGTGATTGATATCATGTAGTAATATGAACCTGATCCCTTTTCCTTCCGTCTGCCCTGTTCACATGTGACTTAACATCACGGAATGAAGGCGTTTTTATCATCATTATATAAATCTCGTGTTTTGTGCGGTATGATTGTCCAACATGATTTGTCGGACAGAAGTTACAAGCATTCCCTAGAAAGTTTTTGAATCACTTCGGTGATCCGATTTATGTAGGCGGTTTAACACTAAACAGTATTTGATGACATTAACTCCTAGGGATTGATATCATGTAGCAATATGAACCTGATCCCTTCTCCCTCCGTCTGCCCTGTTCACATGTGACTTAAACAGAGTGAAGGCGTTTTTAATTATCGAATTAATTTTGCCTCAAAAATATACAGATTTGGAGCTGCAGTATGATGGATTCTTGTTTATGACTGAGGATGTCTTATATTTAACTTCTAGTGATTGATATCATGAAGTAATATGAACCTGATCCCTTCTCCCTCCGTCTGCCCTGTTCACATGTGACTTATACAGAGTGAAGACGTTTTTAATTATTGAATTAATTTTGCTTCAAAACATACAGATATGGAGCTGCAGTATGATGGATTCCTGTTATGACTGAGGATGTCTTACATTTATACATACTTTGATTACCATTTTTGATCGAACGCTGGTCTTTATTTATTTTTTGCACAGCAGAGATGATTGATTGCTGAGCATGCACAGTGGAGCTCTGTGATCGTGGCTGGAACCTGGAGTGTGGTGAACTTTCCTCCTTCACTTTTCTATTGTAATAACAATGATTGACATATTATTGATGATGATGTATTAAAGATGTATTACACATTGTAGTTTTTCACGTTTTTGAAGATTATATAACTATTTGATGTATGTCATTAAGACTAATGTATGCTTCACCTGGGAGACCAGATTCATGATGTTCACTGGTTGGAATGGGCCATGTGATCATTTGTATTCACCCATTTATAACGATGTTTTTAGACATAATGTTAGGCTTGACAAAGACCCTTCACTCACTATGGGTCGAAACGTTGCTTGTCGTTTGTGGATGTCTTGACAATAAAACCACTTTGATGATTTGAAGACGTGTGCTGTTGTCCTACTACTTCTTTGGATATACATCGTGCTGGAGTGGGTTTGCCTGGCTTGACAGCGTGCACCGCACCATACTCGGGACTAGTGCTGCTTCAAAAATCTCCTTTTAGCTGTTAAACTGCTGTCACACGACCATTTTTAACTGTCATGTGACAATAGCCTAATAATTTTATTAATTTAACGTACAGTTACATTTACCACTCAGACGGCACTGGTAACAGTCCAATATCATTCGGTATGGATGCGCTCTCCCAGAAAAATGCAGTGCACAGTACACAATCCAATGAGGGTGTGGATGGTAATTCTTATCCCTGTAGTCCCACAGAGCAAAGAACTCCTGGTAGGGAAAGGATCTTATGTCTAATAGATGGAAAAAGGAAGACACATAGTGCAACAGCCTCTGAAAAAAAGATTGCTCCACGCCAAGTTTAATCCATACTCACAGAAGTAACAAAGAAATAACAAAGTAACAAAGAAGTAACAAGAAATAAAAGCATCAAAGTAAGTAAAATTTCTAGGCGGCACGCCAAACACTCTCGCCCGACCCTGGGTTTCGCCCTTCCATCTTCCTCTGGGGCATGATTGACGTGTCTAATTGACAAGTTTATATAGCTGCAAAACATTTCAATTCATATAAATTTACATACATTTCAAAAATGGTTATAAATACATATACAACAAATGATCTCTTCAATATATAGAGATAATCTGATCTTATCATCATAATCGTGTACATATATATATATACACTTCTAAATATTATACTTTTTATTTAAATACATATTCTTTTTAAAAAGTGGAAGAACAACATATTATGTTATTATTAACAAGCCTATTCACCCCCTATATAATTGGTTAGATTCCACATATCATCTCATATCCATTATATTGATTTTTATTTATATTTTATCAGTTGTTTTATATTCTTTATCTCTATTATTCCACTTAGGGTATGTTCACACGCAGTTAGCAAAAACGTCTGAAAACACGGAGCTGTTTTCAGGTGAAAATAGCTACTGATTTTCAGCCGTTTTTTCAACAACTCGTGTTTTTCACTGCATTTTTTACGGCTGTTTTTCAAAGGAGTCAATGAAAAACGCCTCCAAAAACGTCCCAAGAACTGTCCTGCACTTCTTTCGACGAGCTGTTATTTTACGCGCTGTATTTTGACAGCGACGCGTAAAATAAAGGCTCGTGGGAACAGAACATCGTAATTCTCATTTAAAGCAATGTCCAGATGTTTGTAGGCGTATTAGGGGTGTTTTTTCAGGCGTAATTCGAGGCGTAAAACGTCCGAAATACATCTGAAACCACTGCGTGTGAACATACCCTTAGGCGAAATTCACACGAACGTGTGCGTTTTGCTCGCGCAAAACGAACTACGCTCGTGTAAATAAGGCCTTAGTCTGATCTGTGGCCAATCTCTAAACCCTCCAGAGCTTCAGTGAGCTGCAGCTAATCAGAACAATTGAGTTCTGCTGAGACGAGATCCCTTGGTCAAATTGCTATGTGTGAACGAGTCTCTTAGTAATACTATACATAGTTTTTGCATAATTCTTTTCATAACATAGAACTACCAATATGGACCAGAATATCTATAAGGCTGGATTCACACGAGCGTGTGGTTTTTGCGGGCGTAAAAAACACGACGTTTTGCATGCGTTGTAGTTGTGTGTGGCCTGCGTTATGGCTGCGTTTCTGCATTATTTACACGCGTATGCCATGTGTTTTTCACGCGCGTAAAAAATAGGAGGGTGGAGTAATGGAGAGGCCAGCCTACAAAAAGTCATCCTTCTCAAACACCTGCTTGATGTGAGCACATGTTCTCATCCTTTTTGCACCTTGCAAATAACTTTGGGTCGTTTACTGTGTTTCTTGGCTTGTTGGCGTCTAAAAGCCAAATTATGCCGGTGACTCCGCTGGGCCATGTGCTGCTATGGTGGATGGTTTCTCGGCGATTTGGCGAGCGCCGATCCATGCTTCAGGAGGGAACCCGGAGAAGAGGGAGGATTTGGTTTCATCCGCTTGTGGCACAGCGCACCTCCAAAGGGCACTTTCATACTCTCTATGGTGACCTCCGCCATCACCCCGAAAAATTTAGGTCGTTTTGCCGCATGTCTGTAGCCACGTTTGATATTCTGCTCGAGCAGATTCGTACAGGAATCACCTACCAGGACACAAACATGCGGCGCTGCATTTCCCCCGAGGAGCGACTCCTTGTGACGTTGAGGTATGTGTGTTTTATACAGTTAGTGCTTACAGGATGGTGTGTGGGTGTCATGTCCTACCTATAAAATGTATATTTGTTTGTGTTTTTTTTTCTCACGTATTTAGATTTCTTGCAACCGGAAATAGCTACCATTCCTTACATTTTGAATTCCTTCTGGGAGTGAGAACAATTTCTGGCATTGTGACAGGCACATGTGTGGTGCTTTGGCAGAGATTAAAGCCCACAGTGATGCCTCAGCCCACGACAGAGCACTGGCTTCGAATTACCGACGATTTTCTGTCCGCCACCCAATTTCCTCATTGTATTGGTGCCCTAGACGGGAAGCACATTCGTGTGAAGAAGTCCCCCCACTCTGGCTCAAGATACTATAACTACAAACAGTATTTTTCCATCGTCTTGTTGGCCTTGGCCGACAGTAATTATTGTTTTACAATAGTCCACATAGGCTCGTATGGAAGCTCGGCCGATGCACGCATATTTCGCTCATCCAGAATGGGCCATCGTCTAATGAGCAATCAACTTTCTGTGCCGGTACCGAGCATCCTCCCTTGCTCGCGAGGACCACCAGTCCCATATGTCATCGTTGCAGATGAGGGTTTTGGCCTCACAAGCCAAGTTATGCGTCCTTTTGCAAGAAGGGGCTTGGGTGACCGTAGGCGCATCTTCAATTACCGGCTAAGCCGAGCTCGAAGATGTGTTGAATGTGCATTTGGCATTATGACAAACAAATGGCGGGTGTTTCTCACAACAATGCAACTGACGGCGCAGAATGTGACCCGTGTCATACAAGCGTCGGTCGTTCTTCATAACTTCAGCCGCATACATGACGCCAGTTTTGATGCTGAATATATTCGGAGAAATGCAACCACATCAACCATTCTAGGCCAAATTCCACTAGGAAGGGCACAAACATCTGGTATCCGAGTGCGCAAAATTTTTGCCGAATATTTTGACAGGAAGATTCTCTGTGAAGGGTGGCTTCGTGGAGATTATTGCCACAATTTCTCATTACTGAGGGCAATGATATGAATTTTGGGGGGGAATTTAGTATTAGGGAATCGCAAGACATGAGGACCCTTGACGTGGGTTGCGAGCTTATATCTTTTGTTGTTTAGCCGTATTGTTTTGCTGCCAAAGTTCTAATTGTATGTGAATCACATTGGCCAATCCAATGTTCGCAAATACAATCACAAATGTCCTTAGTGCGTCCATTATCATAGCACTGCAAGGCCTTAGAGAAGTCGTTTGTGTTTCGAGCAAAACCGCAAAAGATACACTAATACCTCAATTATGGCATGCAACTACCTTGGGCCCTGGGCAGCATGTTGCAACGTTACCTAAGGACATGTTTGGGAAAGCATGTTACATGACATATATGTAGAGAAACACACACACTTTTGTTGCTCCACAAAACCACACTTTATTGGGTAATGGGCCAACAAAACATAACATACAACCTAGGTCAACAAACCAACAAAACAACGCACCAACATGATGCACAATCTGGAAACATTTGGCTAAATAAGGCCTAAATTCAGCCCCAAAACTATGCTGCGCCACCAGCACTATAACTGCTGATAATGGTGGGATGGGGAGTTGTAGTTGCCCATTTCAGCACAACTATGCTGCCCATGGGCCTGCAGGGGATGTTCCTCAACAGCATAGTGGTGCTGATGCTGCGTGTGTTAGCCTAGAGGTGGGCCGTGTGGAAAGTTTACCACGGGTTGGCTGTAGGCTGGTACTGGCCGGTCCCGCATCGGCACAGGACCAGGTGACATGCGGGCCGGCATTGGGCGGTGGAAGTGTTGGCGTGCCAAGGGGGTGGCAGGCTGTGAAGGGCCAGGTGCAGTGAACGGCACCGATGGCTCGGACAATCCACGCCAATACTCAATTGCCTGGAAGCACTGGCATGGGTTGTTAGGAGGTATGGCCGCATCTATGAGGCTGAGTATCAAGCCTTGGAGGCGTGCCATACGGTCGTCGGGTACTCGCCGGAGAAGCGGGGCAATGCTGTGGCCAAAGGCGTCACAGCCGTCCTCCTCGGCGCAGCGAGGCAGGTACTCGATTACCCTGGAGTCCACTTGGGCACCTTCAGATCCAATGTGGCTGCGCCTGCGCCTGGCTGCTGCGGTGGTTTCAGCCGGAACGTCCCGTGGCACCTGGGGTTGGCTGGACGCCTGTGGGGCTGGTTCTGGAGCAGTCGCCTCTGGGGTTAAGGGCAGCACGGGATGTTCTTCTTGTGGCGTCTGAGCCTCCTCATGGCCAGCCTCCTCTTCCGTGTCCAAAAGATTGTCACTGCATCTGTATGAAAAAATGTACAGTTCTTCGTAACATTGCCACAACGGACAAACAAAGAGTTTTGGTTGCATGACATGTGAACACAGACATGTCTTCAAGGTACAGTCATTACTTACGGCCGCATCTCCATAATGTCCTTGAGGAACATTAGTTGCTGGGTGTAGATGTATTTACGCTTTTTGCTGGCCCCGTCACCACTGGGGCCTCTAGCGCCATATTCACGGCGGAATTGATCCCTGGCAGCTCCTCCACTGGGTTTTGACATCATCAACTGTAGAAAGGACCAAAAAAAAAAAAAATTGTACTGTCCCCAGGTGGCATAACCGAAATATGCACTTGTTGTAAACTTTTCCATTCCCTTACACACCAAGATACATGATCAGGGGACTGTAGAGTGCGTACACTCCTACCGGGGGGGGGGGAAGTGGCTTCACCTACTCACCTTCCCCATTAATGGCCATACCTTTTCCCAAACCCCCTGTCCCTCTAATAAGACTCAGACACTTGGGTTGGATAAATTTGGCCACAGCAGCCATTTTATTTACAAACAAACATCAAGAACAACAATTTACAAATAATAATAACAATGGAAGGGGAGTCCTTGGAGCTACAAAAGTCTGTCACGAAACAGCCCACCTGCATAGTATTTTACTCCCAGCCGTCACCCTACTGGCTCAGGGGCACCGTTATACCTGCAGTTGGCTGACCTCAACCGCAACCACTCCCCGGGACACCACCCAGCGGGAGCCCAAATTGACCACTCCCCGGGACACCACCCAGCGGGAGCCCTAATTGACCACTCCTCGGGACACCACCCAGCAGGAGCCCAAATTGAGCAGACTACCAACCATAATAAATTGGGGAGGGACCATACCCCCTATGAATCCCCCCCCCCCCACAGTAATTTACCACCAACTCCAAGGACCCCCAATCCGCCATACAACTGCTGCGACATTGCAAAACTGTTCCACAGCATCCTCTGGTACCTGCGGAAAAACAAAAACAACGAGCAACAAAGCGAAATACCAAAATAGTCACACAGATGAACACATCATTTTGGGAGGGAGGGTGGGACAAGCTTCCCTGTGCTGTTACTAAAGATGGCGACGCCTTTCCCTCTCCTACCCTTAAGTAAACTGACCTCGCCCCCCTCACATCCGCCCCCTCCTAACCACACCCCTAACTCCTTAACTCCTTCCCTTCCTAACATCCCTGATCATGGTGGCCTCCCCCTATGGCATTCTGCCGGGTCCAGCCTGTACTTGATCAGGGGACTGTAGAGTGCGTACACTCCTACCGGGGGGGGAAGTGGCTTCACCTACTCACCTTCCCCATTAATGGCCATACCTTTTCCCAAACCCCCTGTCCCTCTAATAAGACTCAGACACTTGGGTTGGATAAATTTGGCCACAGCAGCCATTTTATTTACAAACAAACATCAAGAACAACAATTTACAAATAATAATAACAATGGAAGGGGAGTCCTTGGAGCTACAAAAGTCTGTCACGAAACAGCCCACCTGCATAGTATTTTACTCCCAGCCGTCACCCTACTGGCTCAGGGGCACCGTTATACCTGCAGTTGGCTGACCTCAACCGCAACCACTCCCCGGGACACCACCCAGCGGGAGCCCAAATTGACCACTCCCCGGGACACCACCCAGCGGGAGCCCTAATTGACCACTCCTCGGGACACCACCCAGCAGGAGCCCAAATTGAGCAGACTACCAACCATAATAAATTGGGGAGGGACCATACCCCCTATGAATCCCCCCCCCCCCACAGTAATTTACCACCAACTCCAAGGACCCCCAATCCGCCACACGAACATACTTAGACACCTTTAAGTATGCGAGCCCCCACCCAACGAGAGGGCCCTTTCGATACCTTCCTGCAGGCGCAGAGTCCACAGGTCGATCCCCACGGCCGTCAGGTGCACACCATCACCTAGCCAATAATTACCCTGGCCATCCTCGAAGTCATAATGACGCACGAAGACCCCCCCATTTCTCACCACGAAACCCGAAACTGCCCGATTAACCTTAACCCTGGCTTTATTCAACCGCTGCACCGATCTAGCATGCCGCCAAACCTTCCGCGGGACAATCTCTGACCACACCACCTTAATAGCCGGGAAAACGGACCATAACCTGAGTAGATCGTATTTTATATCCCTGATCAATTCCCGAAAAGGACGACTACCCAAATCGTTACCCCCGACATGTAACACCAAGACATCCGGGGCCCTGTCCATCAGCGCAAACCGATGCACGTCCGGCAACACCCGACTCCACAGCATCCCCCTACTCCCCAGCCACCGCACGACTACATCCTCCCGCCGAAAACCCAACTGCCGCCCGTCTGGACGAACATCCGCCCGCTCCGCCCCCCAATGAACGTAGGAATGCCCGACGATCCACACCAATCGGCCCGCGGGTCCTGAAAAATAAAACCACTGATTAACAAAACGAGTAAGGATGCAAGCGAAACATGGAGGAGGAGAGAAAAACGATGAGGGGAGCCGGAGGGAGTGTAGAGAAGGAGGGATTACGACTGGACTATCATATAAACTGAGGGCGCACATACAGCTGGAAGCGGCGGGAATCCCATCGACCTATCTGCTTTACCACTTCCTCACCCAACCCCCATGCCACCGCCTCCGTCGCTGCCCCAATCCGAAAAGAATGGGGGGAAAACAACGCCTCCTCCAGTCCCAACTTCCGCAGACACCTACGAAAAACCCACGTAAACTGATACCGGGACATAAAGGACCCATCCTCATGACACAACAACTGTCCCCTACGCACCGTTGAGACCTCTCTGAACCCCGCAAAGCAGGCGACCGGGCACATCTTGACCCCCTTGGCCACCCCCAACACCACTCTCTTACCCCGACCCCCTTGATCCGTCTTAGACCGCCGGATCCAGAATTCCACACTCCGATCCGTTACCAACACATCTTCCATTCTCAACCCCCCAGGTCTCCTTGTGCTGGGAGCCACCAGCTCCCCGACCCTCAGGGCCCCAAAAAATGCCCACGAGAATGCCAACCTATACAGGGTCACCTCGTAGCTGGAAAAACAAATGTCACACAACACCCCCCACAACTGTTCCAACAACATAAACGACACAGGGCGCCGCCGATCCGGCAACATCCTCCCTCTCCTGTACCCCCTCAGGGCCTGGCCAACCAAAAAACTTTTTGTAACATCCGTGTACCCCCGGACCTTAAAACCAAAAGCCAGGGCTGCCACAAAACGATTCACCTTGGACACTGACCAGCCCGCGATAGAGACTTGCCCCAGAAAAACTAACAACGCCACCACCCGATCCTCATCCGTCACTACACCCTCCAGAACTGCCAACCAACTCTCCCACTCCCGCCACGCCGAATCATAAGCAGCCCAAGTACCCTGCGCAAGCGAAGCCTGAATCAAACCTCCTGCGGCTCGTAACCCAGCCCCCACAACCATTCCGGGCAAGCGATCCCGTCCTCCTCCGCGTCCGGAGCCACCATCCTGAACCGCTCCCACTGCAAGCGAGAAAGAGAATCTGCGATGTCATTTTTGATCCCTGGCACATGAACCGCCACAACCCAAGCGTTCAAAGACAAGCAACGTAAAACAAGGTGCCTCAAAAGCCGGACGACCGGGGGGGATGACGCTGACACGTTGTTAATGGCCCCCACTACGCCCAAGTTGTCACAATGGAACCGTACCTTGCTGTCCCGAAACCTCTCACTCCAAATTTCCACCGCCACTACTATGGGAAACAGCTCTAGGAATGCCAGGTTCTTCACCAAACCCAACTCCGCCCATTCCTCAGGCCACCGCGCCGCGCACCACTGACCCTTGCAGTAAGCCCCAAATCCCACGCCCCCCGCAGCATCTGTAAACAGCTCCCAATCCACGCTGTCAACCACCGGGGCCATGATCAAGGACCTCCCATTATAACGATGCAAAAACTCAAACCAAACTGCCAAATCTGCCCTCAGCGTCTGTGTCAGACGAATGAAATGATGAGGGGCTGTCACCCCAGCCGTCGCTCCCGACAGCCGCCTGCTGAAAATCCGGCCCATGGGCATAATCCTGCAAGCAAAGTTAAGCTTACCCAATAATGACTGTAAAGCACGTAACGTGATCTTACGCAAATGTCTAGCCCGGTCCACCTCCGCCCGTAACGCTACCAATTTATCTTCCGGGAGCCGACACTCCATCCTCAAAGAATCAATGGTGATTCCTAAAAAGACCAGACAGGAGCTAGGTCCCTCCGTTTTGTCCTGGGCCAAAGGCACACCGAACCTCTTTGCCACCCACTCTATCGTGTTCAACAACGTAGCACAAACCGAAGACCCGCCTGGACCAACACACAGGAAATCATCCAAGTAATGTATGACCGATGAGACCCCCGCAACCTCACAAACCACCCACTCCAGGAAAGAACTAAAAGCCTCAAAATAGGCACAGGAAATAGAACACCCCATAGGGAGGCAGCGATCCACAAAATAAGCCCCGTCCCAATAACATCCTAACAGCCGTATGCTGTCAGGATGCACAGGGAGGAGGCGAAAGGCCGACTCAATATCCGTTTTTGCCATTAATGCACCCACACCATAGCGGCGCACCCACGCAACTGCCGCATCAAACGACGTGTAAGCCACCGAGCAAAGTTCCGGAGAAATCCCATCATTAACCGATCGCCCCCTCGGGTAAGATAAATGATGTATGAGCCTAAACTTATTCGGCTCCTTCTTAGGCACCACCCCCAGTGGTGACACCACCAGCTCTGGTAAAGGGCAACTCTCAAACGGACCTGCCATGCGCCCCAACTCCACCTCCTTCCGCAACTTATCCCCTACTACCCCTGGATACTGCAACGCTGAACGCAAACTACGCAAGGTAAACGGCACCTTGTGAGCAGGGGCAGGGATCCGGAAACCAACCCGAAAACCATCCAACAACAAACTTGCCCTGGACCTATCAGGGTACCTATTTAGAAAGGGCTCCATGTCTTCCCACCTCACCGGTGTCCGGCCCTTGACTAGCGCCCCCGGCCCCTCGTCCTTTTCCCTTCCGAAAACATTTAACCGCTCCGTGAGAGATCCCCCCGCAGGAGGAGCAGCTATGTTTGAACTTACAACCCGATCCGAACTTACACTGGCCCTCATTAAACTGCCAGCAGAACCCGGATTTTCCTCCTGCCCCCCCTGCTCCCCCCCCCGAAGGCAATGAGGGGCCGGCCACCCCGGCCCCACCCCCTTGAAAGGACTGGCCAAAACGCACTGGAGCCATGACCCGCAACCATAACCCTATGTCTTTGTTATCCCACCTAATGTCAGGTCTCACTGCCTTCCGCTGCCGGAACTGCTCATCATAGCGCAGCCACGTCTGCCCGCCGTAAACTCGATGAGCCTCTCCGATAGCATCCATATAACAGAAGAGGCCCGAACAATGTTCCGGCGTCTTCTGTCCAATGACGCTTGCCAAAATAGCAAAAGCCTGCAACCAATTAACAAAAGTTTGGGGAATCAATCGATACCGACGTTTTTCCTCCTTCTCCTTCTTGCTTTCCAACCACTTCCCTTTATCTAAATTGAACTTCTCCAACGGCAACAATGAAAAAATTTCCACATATTCATCCCTCCATATCTTTTCCCTTACTTCCGGTTTCAGATGCGCCCCCAATGGGCCCTCAAAACAAACATAGACCTCGCCCTTCGCCTTATCGTCCAACCGCACCTCATCCACTGCCACATCTATTTCTGTCTGCACCGACACTGCCACGCCCTATTCCCTAGACACTACCCCAGCTCCCCATAGCGTGCTATCCACCACTGCAGGCCCCGACGGCCCCACCCAAGCTGCAACCGGGGATGGAGAACCTATCGCCCCCCCTCCGCATCGCGCCAAAAGGTCACGCACACAACACAACAATTCCTGAATCTCACCCCCACCACCCGTACTTCCTGTAATCCCCCTGCTACACCCCGGCAATCCCGTAGGCAAAAGTGAACCCCCACCCCCTACCCCTGGGGACCGAAATACAGCAGGCAATGAAAAAGTAGGAGACAGCGACTCACCGGGCTGCGCAGGTGCTGTGTCCCCACCAGCCGGGGCGAAGGATCCATCCAGACGTCCCTCTTGGTCACCGAACTCACGGTCGTCCACTTCATCCTGCCCAGACGGGCCAGGACAAGCGCCGCATGCATGACATCCCCGACCTTCTGATGGAGCGCTCCGTAACTGCGCCGATGAACTGGGCCTCTCCGCCCGTCTGTTGGGGGGCTCGACCACCCTGCGGCCCGCAGGTAGCCGCCCTCCTGCCCGCCGTGTCACCACCGACCGTGGCACACGCCTGGAATTGGTTGCATCATCCTGGGTACAGGTGGGCCGCCCGACTGGAGCATCGCCAGCACGGCCCACCGCAAGTCCTGGGTCCCGTCGTCTGGAGGCAGAGGGAGGTCCCGGATGCATGGGCGCCTGCCCTACCACCTCCGCTGAGCCAGGCCGGCTTCCAGGATTCCTCTCAGACCAGGCCGTCCTGCTCACGGCAGCCGAGCGAGGGGCCCGGCCTGGAGGGTCCCTCGTGGGGCTCCTTACCCTGCGCCTGGCTCGTGGCATCACTTCCGGGCTCAACCTCTCCGGAGGCCTCGTGCGACGTGACCGCCGCCGGGGAGGAGAGGACGGCACCGCCTGCGCCCCAGATCCAAACACGGCCGCGTCCTCCGTACTCGCCCCTGAACCAGGGGGCTCCCCATCTTCCTCTCCTCGTCCGCTCACCGCCGAGCTCGGAGCCCCAGACAGCGGGCCGGAAAGCCCCAGCCCCTCCGCTAGCCAGGCCATGCCTCGTTCTGCTACTGCTGCCCGGAGCTGGGTAAGTAGTGCATCCATTGTCAAATCCTGGACAAGCTTCCCTGTGCTGCTACAAGCTTCCCTGTGCTGTTACTAAAGATGGCGACGCCTTTCCCTCTCCTACCCTTAAGTAAACTGACCTCGCCCCCCTCACATCCGCCCCCTCCTAACCACACCCCTAACTCCTTAACTCCTTCCCTTCCTAACATCCCTGATCATGGTGGCCTCCCCCTATGGCATTCTGCCGGGTCCAGCCTGTACTTTATACACAAGCTCACTGATGCTGTGACACACCCGCTACCTTGCACATTTGGAACATGTTAACACAAGGATACACTACAGCATGTGGGTTTTACAGGGCATAGATAAAACAATGTACTTACCAATGCTCTTGCGGTCTCGTGTGCTGCCTTTAGCCCACTCATGGCTGAAGAGGGTCTGCGCTACCTCATCCCAAGCGACCTCCTTGCCCGTGCGGTCGTGGTAGGCCTCAGCCCACGTGTCCCAGAACTGTGGCCTCTCCTGGACCAGGCAGATCAGCTTCTCGACGTCACAAGCGCGAGGCATTCCAGCAGTTGTCGGTTTCAAGATCAAGCATGTGCCCAACAAGTGAAAATCCACTTCCTGGGTGGTGCTTGTTTGGCCAAGTTTTCTGAACTCATTTACCTAGACTTAACAAGTCTTGCGTGAAAAACGCTGTACGCACGGAAGTGCTTCCGTGTGGCATTCGTGGTTTTCACGCACCCATTGACTTCAATGGGTGCGTGATGCGTGAAAAACACCCAAAGAATGGACATGTCGTGACTTTTTCGCCACGGACCAATGCTGCGTAAAAATCACGCACATGTCTGCACGGCCCCATAGACTAATATAGGTCCGTGTGACGCGCGTGAAAATCACGCTCGTTGCACGGACATATATCCCGTTCATCTGAATAAGCCCTAAGACACATACCATGATATCCCACCAATATTAATAAGTACTTGCATAAACAGAAAAAAAACAAAAAAAATGATATCATTATATCATTTTTATAAAAAACACTTCAATGCGAAGTCCGAACTGAGTTCCAAGGGTCGAAGTGTTTTTTATTGATATATCCAGAAACTTTCTTGCTTGCTCATCTTTTTAATATATTTAATTTATTTTTTTAATTTGTTTACTTTGTTTACACCAAAGCTGACTAACTGCAGAGCGGTCTTATAGGTTATTTCTTCTTCTGAAGTTAGTTTTGAACTGTGAGGCTGGGTTCACACAACCTATTTTCAGGCGTAAACGAGGCGTATTATGCCTCGTTTTACGCCTGAAAATAGGGCTACAATACGTCGGCAAACATCTGCCCATTCATTTGAATGGGTTTGCCGACGTATTGTGCAGACGACCTGTAATTTACGCGTCGTCGTTTGACAGCTGTCAAACGACGACGCTTAAATGGACTGCCTCGGCAATTTGAGCTGTTCTTGAACTCAATGAAGCACAGCTCAAGATTTACGAGCGTCTCAGACGGCTCGCAAAATGCGAGGAGGAGCATTTACGTGTGAAACGAGGCAGCTGTTAACAGTCTGTCTTTTCACATGTAAATGCCTCTCATCGTGTGAACATACCCTAAGGCTGGGTTCACACGAGCATGTTTTGTCCGTAATGGACGGAACGTATTTCGGCCGCAAGTCCCGGACAGAACACACTGCAGGGAGCCGGGCTCCTAGCATCATAGTTATGTACGACGCTAGGAGTCCCTGCCTCGCTGCAGGACAACTGTCGCGTACTGTAATCATGCTTTCAGTACGGGACAGTAGTTCCACGGAGAGGCAGGGACTCCTAGCGTCGTACATAACTATGATGCTAGGAGCCCGGCTCCCTGCAGTGTGTTCGGTCCGAGACTTGCGGCCGAAATACGTTCTGCCCTTTACGGACGTAATATGCTTGTGTGAATCCAGCCTTATTGTGGCTACTATTTTATGCAAGATGACTATCACAAGATGATTCACTGATTTGTTGCAGTAAACACAGTGACTCAGTAGAAATCTTTTATGACTAGACAGTACATCACTAACAGCCTGTCTTGTCCTGAGCTGAGCATAAACATAGATGGATATGGATGTTTCATAGGTCAAAGATATACAAATTGCTTGTTTACTCCTCACCTATTAGATTTGATGCTATTTTAGTATCTGATTTTGTTATATGAAGCTGGATAAGAAATATTTTTGGTATGCCAATAAACTTGTCTATTAATGAAACATGGTCCCTTAGTACTGTATAAATGCTAATTACACTAGAAGAGTGTCCGGAAAATACATCCAATACTCAACTTATAGCCAGTGTAAATATTAGGTGATACTACATTTTCATTAAATATTAGGTGATACTACATCTTCATGGGACATAGGGTCAGTTACAGCAATTCGGAGCCACTGAACACAGGCGGTGTAGAAAATGGCAATTATACGTGAAAATATTAAAATAACTTGCACTAGCAAGAATTAGACTACCTTCACATTTACGTTGAAGGCGCTGTCACGTATTTGATCAAATTTAATGTGAAAAATACAAATGCATGCAGCGCTATTTTTATCCATTAAAATGACAGACCCCAGCGTAAGTCAATAGGGTTCATTGGCCGTCGGTTTCCGTTGTGCAAAGTATTCAACTGTTCATCATGGTTTCCGTTACTAATGGAAACCACGACACAAGTGTGAACAGAGCTTTGACACATGGGTGAATAGACTATATTTGCCCTGATCTAAAAGCTGACAAAACATAAGAAGAGATTGCAGATCAATCAAATCATTAAAGGGGTATTCCAGTTTCAGCAAATAAATGCTGTTCTTTGTAAAATGAAGTTCAAGAACTTTGCTTGCAATCATTCAGTAGAAACCTCTGTCGCTTACTTCTAGTGGATAAAAAAAGTGATGATCAAGCAGGTGCACTGCTTGTTAGGGTATGTTCACATGCAGTGTTTTCAGACGTAATTCTGGTGTTTTACGCCACGAATTACACCTGAAAAAAACGCCCCTAATACGCCTACAAACATCTGCCCATTGCTTGCAATGGGTTTTACGGTGTTCTGTTCCCACGAGGTGTAATTTTACGCGTCGCTGTCAAAATACGGCGCATAAAAAGAAGTGCATGTCACTTCTTGGGACGCTTTTGGAGCCGTTTTTAATTGACTCCATGGAAAAACAGCTCCAATAACGGCCGTAAAATACGCAGCGAAAAACGCGAGTTGCTACAAAACGTCTGAAAATTAGGAGCTGTTTTCGCCTGAAAACAGCTCCATATTTTCAGACGTTTTTGGTCACTGCGTGTGAACATACCCTAACGGTATGTTCACACGGCAACGCCAAATACGGCTGAAATTACGGAGCTGTTTTCAGGCGAAAACAGCTCCTGAATTTCAGGCGTTTTTACAAGTGCACGCGGTTTTTGCGGCGTCTTTTACGGACGTAATTGGAGCTGGTTTTCATTGGAGTCAATGAAAAACGGCTTCAATTATGTTCCAAGAAGTGTCCTGCACTTCTTTGACGCGGCCGTAATTTTACGTGCCGTCTTTTGACAGCGACGCGAAAAATGACAGCTCGTCTGCACAGAACATCGTAAGACCCATTGCAAGCAATGGGCAGATGTTTGCCAACGTATTGGAGCCGTCTTTTCACGCGTAATTCAAGTCGTAAAGCGCCTCCATTACGTCTGAAAAGAGGTCATGTGCACATACCCTAAAGCTGGGTTCACACAACCTATTTTCAGGCATAAACGAGGCGTATTATGCAGGGCACTTCTTTGGACGTAATTTGAGCCGTTTTTCATTGAATCCAATGAAGAACAGCTCCAAATTACGGCCGTCAAAATGCGAGTACGAGCAATTACGTCTGAAATGACGGAGCCATTTTCTCCTGAAAACAGCTCCGTGATTTCAGACGTAATGGTCGAGATCGTGTGCACATACCCTAAGGGAGAAAACAGCACCGTAATTTCAGCCGTAAGGGCATGTGCAGGCATCTTTCGCTGCGTCCATTACGGACGTAATTGGAGCTGGTTTCCATGGAGTCAATGGAAAACGGCTCCAATTACGTCTGAAGAAGTGACGGGCACTTCTTTGACGCGGGCGTCTTTTTTACGCGCCACCTTTTGACAGCGGTGCATAAAAAAAATGACCGTCGGCACAGAACACCCCGTAAAGCCCATTCAAATGAATGGGCAGATGTTTGCCAACGCTTTTGAGCCGCATTTTCAGACGTAATTCGGGGGTTAAAACGCCCGAATTACGTCCGTAAATAGTGTGTGTGAACCCAGCCTAACAGTTGCATTTCAGTGTATCAGAGCTGATTATTGTAAGGAGCTGTGCATCTTTGTGATCATCACCTGACCCTCCTTGACCCTGGACACATTTTTATCTACTGGATATAAACAATGAAAATAATTTGACAAAACTCTATTTACAGTCGATTGTGGCAGGATTTAAAGTGAATATGCGATTTTAAAACAGAAAAAAATTCACTGGTCAGATTACAGCAAGCAGAGATCTTAAAAGCTGTGAGAAATTGATAAAGATAATATATTGGATTATTTTCTAACTTTTCATTATATGAAGAATAACATTAATTTGATAAAAGTGGAATACCCCTTTAAAACCGATGGTCACCGTTGACATTCCCGCAGTCTCATAAATGCTGAAAAACAAAATAATCAGTTGTTCTTTTACTGTTTACATATAACACAGTTTCAATAAATTTATTATACTATTCAAGTATTTTGGAAATGGAAAACAGAAACACAACAAAGCTTTCAGCTGATATTTAATTCCATTAAAAAAAAAGCCTTAAATCCGATGTTAATGCAGATACCATCATAAAACAAAGGATGCATATTCACTTTTAATCCATACATTAGCACTTTGAGTATAATTCTTATTCATTCGGTGGGAGGCTGTTACCTCCTACCTAACATTCAATTATTTCTAATCCCTGCATAAGAAATTTAACATAAACCACAACTTTTTTCAAAAATATATACACAAAATATATACACACTGTCCACTCAAGACCAGTCGATTGTTTTGTCACATGACCTTTCTAATGACAGATTTAAAGCCCTGTTCACTCTTGTGTTAATAGGGTCCACTGGGGTTTCCGTCGAGCTTTCCATTAAATTTGTAGCACTATTCTTGCTGTCAAAAATTCTGTAATCCTGACAGAACCCCGGAATATTCCATTAAATAATGGATCCAGGATATCTGTCATGTCTCTGTTCCAAGCAGAAGCCATCACAGTAGTGGCAATAAAGCCGAAGATACCTTTGAACAGTCGAAAAACCCCACATGGAACTTTGACATATTAATCATGATTTACTCTACCGGGAAAAATTTCGAAAAAGTATAGAACAGGACAACATTGTAAACGTATTATTTAAAAGGGGATTACAATTTTAGCAGATAAAAGTTATTCTTTGTGTAATAAAAAGTTATACAATTTCCTAATATACTTTCTCTGTCAATTCTTTATGGTTTTCAAGATCTCTGCTTGTAGTTATTGAATGTAACCTTCATTGTTTACTTCCAGAGAATAAAATTATTTTGTTATCTACGGTGGCGCTTGGGAGCAAAGAGGACTGAAGGAACGGGGAGAGGTGAGTATCTTCATGCAGTGGCGGATCATCTTTAGGGCGGTTCGGGCGGTCCATGGCCGCCTGAACCCCCTCGTGCCCGGTGGCGTCACTATCATGAGGCGAGGTGAGCTTCTGTCCTACTCTTCAGCCGTGGTCTGTGCTGAAACTCCCTCTGGTGCTTTAGAAGCTCCCCCTCCAGCACCCCTTCCCTGCTCTACACATCTCTCCTCCTGTTGCTAGCAGTCGGGACATGGGGGAGGGGAGACTGTCTGTGGGCTCTGTGTCGGGCTGTGAGCAGGAGAACCGCTGAGTGAAGGCTCCCACCACATCAAGCTGCTGAACGCCCTTCACAAATATCCTACATAAAAGGTAAGTGCATGTGTGTTTACAATGTGTACTTTATATGTGTATAATGTGCACACTCATGTGTGTCTGTGATGTGTACATGTGTATGTATGTATGTATGTGCATATATATGTATATAGTGTGTGTGTGTGTGTGTGTGTGTGTGTGTGTGTGTGTGTGTGTGTGTGTATATATATATATATATTTTTTTTTTTATTTTTTTTTTATTTTTTTTTCTGCAGAAACTAGCAGAAATCCCACTGCAGAAAAAAGCACCATTTCCTGCATTTTTTTCTGCAGAAAATGGTGCTTATTCAGCTGCATTTTTCTCAATGTTGGGGGATGGTAACATCTCCTCTGAAAAAACGCAGCAATTCAGTCCACTTTCCACATCAGGAATTGACATGCTGAAGTACGAGAAATACGCACCATAGGACAAAATGTCTGGTCGGAAATTTTACGCAGCGTCTAGATGAGATTTGTTAAATCTCCCTCACTTTGCCGCTACTGTATTCTGCGTATTTTCCGGGCGGAAAATACGCAGCAACTCCGTTAAGTGTGGACAAGCCCTAATACAGTAGCAGCAGAGTAGATTAGATGTGAACAATTCTCATCCACACGCTGCGTAAATGATAAGTGGGGAAAAAAGCTCAGAAATTGACCAGCGGTGCGGTTTTTCAATATGCAGCATGTCAATTGTATTTGCGTAAACGCTGCTTATTTGTTTCGGGTTTCCTCATTTAATTCAATGGGGAGGTAAAACCCGCAACAAATAGCAGATGTTATGTAAAAACGCAATTTAGAAAAAATAAAAATCTTTTAGATATAGTTGGTGTTGCTGAAACATGGCTGGACTCTTCACATGACTGGGCTGTAAATCTACAGGGTTTTACACTTTTTCGTAAAGACAGGACAAATAGGAAAGGTGGTGGTGTATGTCTGTATGTGAGAAGTGATATGAAGGCGAGTGTGAAAGAGACAATAGTGGGTCAAGACTGTGAGGAGGTTGAAACCTTGTGGGTGGAACTAGAAAGGGAGGTAAACACTGAAAAAATTACTTTTGGTGTAATCTATAGACCCCCCAATATAACTGAGGAGATGGAAGTTCAGCTATATAAACAGATGGAGCGGGCTGCACAGGCGGGTACTGTAGTGATAATGGGAGATTTTAATTTCCGGGATATTAATTGGTGTCATGGTTCGGCTTCAACTGCAAAGGGGAGACATTTCCTCAACCTATTGCAGGAAAATTTTATGGGCCAGTTTGTGGAAGACCCGACTAGAGGTGAAGCTCTGTTGGATCTGGTCATTTCTAATAATGCAGATCTTGTTGGGAATGTCAATGTTCGTGAAAACCTCGGTAACAGTGATCATAATATAGTTACATTTTACCTATACTGTAAAAAACAAACGCAGGCTGGGAGGGCAAAAACATTTAATTTTAAGAAAGTCAATTTCCCCAGGATGAGGGCTGCAATTCAGGATATAGACTGGGAAGAACTAATGTCAAATAATGGAACAAATGATAAATGGGAGATTTTCAAATCTACTTTGAGTTATTATAGTGCAAAATTTATTCCTACAGGTAATAAGTATAAACGACTCAAATTAAACCCCACATGGCTTACACCTTCTGTGAAAGGGGCAATACGTGACAAAAAAAGGGCATTTAAAAAATACAAATCTGAGGGTACAGCTGTAGCCTTTGTAAAATATAAAGAGCTTAATAAAATCTGTAAAAATGTAATAAAATTAGCAAAAATACAAAATGAAAGGCAGGTGGCCAAGGATAGTAAAACAAATCCTAAAAAATTCTTCAAGCATATAAATGCAAAAAAGCCAAGGTCTGAACATGTAGGACCCCTAGATAATGGTAATGGGGAGTTGATCACAGGGGATCAAGAGAAGGCAGAATTACTAAATGGGTTCTTTAGCTCTGTATATACAACAGAAGAAAGAGCAGCTGATGTAGCCGGTGCCAGTGCTGTTAATATATCAGTTGATATACTGAATTGGATGAATGTAGAGATGGTCCAAGCTAAATTAAATAAAATAAATGTGCACAAGGCTCCGGGACCAGATGGGTTACACCCTAGAATTCTTAAAGAGCTTAGTTCAGTTATTTCTGTCCCCCTTTTCATAATATTCAGAGAATCCCTAGTGACTGGTATAGTGCCAAGGGACTGGCGCAGGGCAAATGTGGTGCCTATTTTCAAAAAGGGCTCTAGGTCTTCCCCGGGTAATTATAGACCAGTAAGCTTAACATCCATCGTGGGGAAAATGTTTGAGGGGCTATTGAGGGACTATATACAGGATTATGTGACAATAAATAGCATTATAAGTGACAGCCAGCACGGTTTTACTAAGGACAGAAGTTGTCAAACTAACCTAATCTGTTTTTATGAAGAGGTGAGCAGAAGTCTAGACAGAGGGGCCGCTGTGGATTTAGTGTTTTTGGACTTTGCAAAGGCATTTGACACTGTCCCCCATAGACGCCTAATGGGTAAATTAAGGACTATAGGTTTAGAAAATATAGTTTGTAATTGGATTGAGAATTGGCTCAAGGACCGTATCCAGAGGGTTGTGGTCAATGATTCCTTCTCTGAATGGTCCCCGGTTATAAGTGGTGTACCCCAGGGTTCAGTGCTGGGACCACTATTATTCAACTTATTTATTAATGATATAGAGGAAGGGATTAATAGCACTATTTCTATTTTTGCAGATGACACCAAGCTATGTAATATAGTTCAGACTATGGAAGATGTTCATGAATTACAGGCAGATTTAAACAAACTAAGTGTTTGGGCGTCCACTTGGCAAATGAAGTTTAATGTAGATAAATGTAAAGTTATGCATCTTGGTACCAACAACCTGCATGCATCATATGTCCTAGGGGGCGCTACACTGGCGGATTCACTTGTTGAGAAGGATCTGGGTGTACTTGTAAATCATAAACTCAATAACAGCATGCAGTGTCAATCAGCTGCTTCAAAGGCCAGCAGGATATTGTCGTGTATTAAAAGAGGCATGGACTCGCGGGACAGGGATGTAATAATGCCACTTTACAAAGCATTAGTGAGGCCTCATCTAGAATATGCAGTTCAGTTCTGGGCTCCAGTTCATAGAAAGGATGCCCTGGAGTTGGAAAAAATACAAAGAAGAGCAACGATGCTAATAAGGGGCATGGAGAATTTAAGTTATGAGGAAAGATTGAAAGAATTAAACCTATTTAGCCTTGAAAAAAGACGACTAAGGGGGGACATGATTAACTTATATAAATATATTAATGGCACATACAAAAAATATGGTGAAATCCTGTTCCTTGTAAAACCCCCTCAAAAAACAAGGGGGCACTCCCTCCGTCTGGAGAAAAAAAGGTTCAAGCTGCAGAGGCGACAAGGCTTCTTTACAGTGAGAACTGTGAATTTATGGAATAGCCTACCGCAGGAGCTGGTCACAGCAGGGACAGTAGATGGCTTTAAAAAAGGGTTAGATAATTTCCTAGAACAAAAAAATATTAGCTCCTATGTGTAGAAATTTTTCCTTCCCTTTTCCCTTCCCTTGGTTGAACTTGATGGACATGTGTCTTTTTTCAGCCGTACTAACTATGTAACTATGTAACTTGCCCAGAATTCTGTTTCTTCGTCCAGGCCGGCCTCCTGGGATAACGTTTCACCCCATGTGACCGCTGCAGCCAGTCACAGACTGCAGCAGTCATATGGGATAAAATGTCATCCCAGGGCTGCACTGTAGCGACGCTGTGTAGCACTATATACGAGGGGGGGGGGAACGCTGTGTAGCACTATATATAAGGAAGGGAGCGCTGTGTGGCACTATCTATAGGGGGCTGTGTGGCTCTATCTATAGGTGGCTGTGTGATGCTATCTATAGGGGGCTGTGTGATGCTATCTACAGGGGTGTGTGTGTGTGGCGCTATCTACAGGGGTGTGTGTGTGTGGCGCTATCTACAGGGGGGGTGTGGTGCTATCTACAGGGGGGTGTGTGTGTGGCGCTATCTACATGGGGGGTTGGCGCTATCTACAGGGGGCACTGTGTATGTGGTGCTTTACTTTACAGTGTGTGACACAGTTATATTTAGGGGTGCAGTGCATGGTGATATTATATTTAAGGGCTGCACAAATGGGTCATGGCCAGGAGAAGTCGTGATGAGCTCTGGACCGGATGGAGAAGAAAAGAGCAAAAAGAACTACTAGCATCTGAGACGTCGTCACCTGTGAGTCACTGGTTTTGTAGAGAATCTGTCCCCTTTCCTGACATGTTTATTATAGGAAATCCTGGTATTCCACATAATGTCTTTGTGCAGTCCAGGACTGATAGAAAAATTGCTGTTACCAATCCCCTTGTCAGGAGGATGTGTCCCTACACAGTGTGATACTGTCAGTATGTAGGGAAACAGCCCTGTGAAAGGGGAATCGTAACACCCATTTGTTAATGCTTGTGCAAAAAGGTAGTGTTAGCAATAGTTATGGCGCGGCAGGGTGGCGTTGGAGAAGAGGGGCCCAAGTTTGGGTAACAGCCTAGGGTCCATGGTCCTCTTAATCCGCCACTGTCTGTACGTATGCACTGAGGTCTGGAATACTTTAGGGGATCTCCCCTGGGGTCTGTTTTTTTATATGGGTTTCTGGTGTCTGTAATTATTTAGGGCGTCTGAACAGAGGTCTGTATTTTTTAGGGAGGTTGGATCTGGGATCAGTATTTATTTAGGAGGTTTGGTCTAGGGTCTGTATTAGTTTAAGAGGGAAACAAAGATGAGAGAGATGGTGCCCCGTAGTGAAATATGTTCGGGTGACACAAGGAACGAACGGCAGTATATAATCTGCTCACCTTTAGGGGTCGGATAAAGAACACATCTATGATAGCACAAATGGATAAATAAATGGTTAAATGCTGTTCCTTGTCGCATCCGACATAGACCTGAAGAAAAATAGGATTAATGTAAAAATGTTGCGGGATTGTTTCTTGAACGCTGCTACTGTGTCTAAAGCACGAAGCGAAGATGTTACAAAATAACAATACTTTTTAGTTGTATTATGCCTTTGTACAATGCATTTCAATGTCGAACTGGCATCTATCTCTAGTACATATCATGTACGTGTGTATGTTACGCACTTGAGGAAGACGCCAGTACGGCATTGAAACATGTTGTACAGAGGCATAACACAAATAAAAAGCATTGATATTTTGTTACATTTTCGCTTGGTGCTTCAGACACCCGAGCAATGCTCAAAGAACAGTCCTGCAATTTTATTACATTGAGTGGATTTGTTTATAGTGTTTGCATTTATTTAGGGGGTCTGTATTAGTTTTGAGGCATTGTGAAGGGACATATATGCACCATTTGTGATTCAAATAGATTGGATGCATTTCCTATCTCAGGGGGCAGGCAATAAGGGAAAAATGGCTTCTCAGGGCACTGTGCACATTGCTTCATACACCGCTTTTCAGTCTCTGGTGCTGTAGGGAGATTGCAGTGGGCAAGGCAGACACTCAAGATTCAGCAGTCGGACATGCACACACTGTTTGCATGTGCAACCCTGAGAGTCAAGAGAGGTTGGTGGAGGATACTGACTAAAGCCCTGTTAACATCACTTTTAAGATGTACGTTTAGCGTGTATGCCTGGAAAGCTTTTGTTGTACACACTAAACATGACTGTAGGGTTCCATTAGCCCCACGGAGGCCAAATTAGTGTCCTTTCCATACAACGGAATCCTTTAAAAAAAAGGTGTACCGTGCGGTAGACTTTTTTGTAACATGGGAGCCTGTGTGTGACAGATGCCTCTGTATGGCATCTGTTATTGGCATTTATTGACGTACATGTATATGTTAAACAGATGCCATAATAGCCTATGATTGACGTATGCCAGTGACCAAGGCAACCACCAGGGCAGCACGGCTGGTAAAGCCATTAGGGCCCCAGCCACAAAGATAAAAGAGGGGCCTATCCGCCACCATTGCCGCCTGTCAATGCATGTTTCTTAGGGCTCCAGCGGTAATTACATTGGAGAAAGAAGCCATTCCTGTAATGTAATGAGGCCTGTTCCATTGTCCAAGGTAACTACCTCTGGGACCTTGCACACAAGTTCCTGACGCTGCATATAAGGTCCTGACACTGTTGCTGGCCTTGTACACACCGACACACACCACATCCTGATGCTAGCAAGCGAGCAAGTGCCCAGCGGCAGTTACCTTGAAGACAGGAATGAGCCCCATTACATTGCAGGGCCCGTTCCCGCTGGAGCTCTGCTTAATGTTATGCAGTGGCAGATAGCAGCGGCGGGATGTGGCAGTGGCGCTAGAGCTTGAGACGTTACCGGTGAGTAGTAACATAGGGGTCTAGTCTGGGGTCTGAACTATGTTAAGTAGGGGGTTTAGACTGGTCTCTTAATAATGTTGAGGTCTGGTCTTGGGTGTGAATACATTTTTGAGTCTTGTCTGGGGGCTGAATAAATATTGGTGTGGTCTGAATTAATTTTAGCATCTGGTCCGATCGCAGGTAATGTGGGTGCCGTATGTGAGGAGATGGCAGAGACTTCCCCAGGTATGCCACAGCGTTTGGAGATCTTAGTGCCTGTAGAAGCTGAAACAGCAGTAGCAGCTTTAGTGCAGTAATTCTTTTTAATGTTGCCACAAATACACCACAATAGTCCCTGCTCATCTAAGCTCTCCCTGTGCCCCACCACAGAGCCCGTCAGGTTGTGTCTCTCCCCTTGTCTCCCTCCCACACCTGCCACATTCTGTTCCTCTAGTCCCTTTCTCCCCACATAGAGCCCCTGCCACCTAGACTCTCCCCTTTGTACCTCACAGCTCCCCTGCCCTCCAACTGTCTCGGCCCTGTCCCTTCACAGAAACTGTTGACTCAATCATGGCCCAAAATATATATTAGACTGAAGTTTTAGACGGGTATGTCAAACGATACCCTCTCAGGGAATTTATCCATATCCAAATCATAGGTTATATCGATATATTGGAGAGAAGTAAGAGACACAGACCATGCTTGTATGCTCAAAATACTCCTCTGACGTTTAATGATCAAACAATTACAATAATATCTTTCAAAAAGGGTGTAGGCTTGAGGTTAACCAATCAGAGGCAATGTGACACTAACTCTGATTCAGCCAATAGCATACAATGAGAATATTTCATATTGTGCCAATCACAGACATACAATATATTTCAAATGTAAAACCATAATTCTCATGAAACTGACGTCAGTCTAACTTTACAACATCTCTGCACCTGCTATCCACATTCCCAGACAAGAATACAATACTATCCTTTGCCTTGTTCTGTCTCTCTTAGGCCTTATTCACACGAACGTGTATTACGTCCGTGTGCTGTGCATGAAAATCATGCACAGCACACGGACCCATTGATTTCAATGGAGCCGTTCACACATGCGTGAGTTTTCAGAGTTTGCTGCGTGAAACTCTCTGCATGTCCTATATTGGTGCGTTTTCACACACCTACGCGCCCATTGAAGTTAATCGGTGCGTGACAACCATGCACCACGCCCGGTGCATGATTTGCGCATCAATTCGTTTAAAAAAAATAATATATTCACACTAATGCATAACGCAACACAAACGGAACAGATTCACGTGCGTTTTTCACATGTGTGAATCTCATACGCTCGTGTGAATGTAGCCTAAAAGTATCCTTTTTCCTCCAGGCCAGAGTGAAATCTTATCTAACTCCCCTGCATTTGTTATGAAAAGGCTTTTTAGCTTTGAGGTCACGCATCTCTTGCAACAAGCTTCAGATAAGAACCAAGGAGACACATAGCTAAGAAATAGCATTAATATACTTGTCTTAAAGGAACAATGACTTCTTAAGCACAAAATGGATTCTTTAGGCTACAAAATGGATGTCACACAAAATGAAATAATTTAAACATATTTTAATCACTTTCACAGAACCCTTGTCAGTTTTCTGCACCTGACACTTTCTATTGGAACCCTCCTGCTTGCAACCATAATTTTTACATCTTTCTCCGGTGCTGTGACAACCACATTTTTGTCTTAAACTGCTATCCGTCACCTATAGGCTATTATTGCATCAGTTTAACATATAAGTCTTAAAGACCTGATGACATAAACAGTGTATATACATATATATATATATATATATATATATATATATATATACACGTTAAATGGATGCCATAATAGCCTATGGGTGATGGATGCGATTGCTAGGCATCCGCCACAGCTATGGTTGGCACAAGGGTCGGCCTTAGGATAGATGGTGCCCTGTGTGAAATGATCTTTCGGCGCCCCACCCCATCGTAAAATAAAACCCCATAAAAAAGTATAATGTCCCCCCACAGTATAATGCCCTGTATAGTGCCCCCACAGAGTATAATGCCCTTTTAGTGCTCCCATACATTATAATAATAATATTTAATAATATAATATACTATAACCACTTCAAAGATACAGTATTTTGTCCTCTAATTGTGCCCACACTGTACTATGCCCCCTACATGCCACACACAGTATATTGCCCCCTGTAGTGTCCCTACACAGTATACTGTCTGCTTAGTGGCCTCCACACAGTATAATGCCCCCTTCCTCTGGCTGCCACACACAGCCCCCCTTGTAGATAGTGTCCCCTTGTAGATTGTGCCATGCAGCCTCCCTGTAGACAGAGCCATAAACCCCCACCTCTCCCTTGTAGATAGTGCCATACAATCCCAACTCTCTCTCCCATTTGTAGATTGTGCCATACAGCCCCCCCACCTCCCTCTTGTAGACAGTGCCCCCAAATAAAAAAAATTTTTTACTCACCTAGGCCCCATTCCCACGACGAACTGAGCTGCTCCACGACGGGTTCCTTGTGTAGGTCGGCATGATCCTGTAGCTTAGTACAGAGTTTCCCAACCTTTTCGGACTCGAGGCACCCCTGGAAAAAAAAAATGTCCTCAGGGCACCCCTACCAAAAATTGTTTAGAGAAAGACAGAAAATGGCTAAAAACAAGCACTACACTCTTAGGGTATGTTCACACAGAGTTTTTTGTAAGGCAGAAAAAATCTGGAAGTTTGAGGCAGATTTTGAATTGACAGCGTAATTTGACTTTTTTTTTTTTTTGCATTTTCTTAAGCCTTTGAAGCTACTAAGCTATTGCAAAAGACAGGCAAAAAAGCACTCCAAACGAGCGCCGCAGCTATTTTCTGCCTCCTATTCATTTACATTTTTAGATCAGAAGTGGAAACAACTTGAAGACCATACGCCCCCCACTCACAGTAAAATGACCATCAGCCCGCCACTCACAGTAAAATGACCATCAGCCCCCCACTCACAGTAAAATGACCATCAGCCCGCCACTCACAGTAAAATGACCATCAGCCCGCCACTCACAGTAAAATGACCATCAGCCCGCCACTCACAGTAAAATGACCATCAGCCCCCAACTCACAGTAAAATGAACCATCAGCCCGCCACTCACAGTAAAATGACCATCAGCCCGCCACTCACAGTAAAATGACCATCAGCCCGCCACTCACAGATTCCCCCTTGTAGGTAGTGCCACACAGCCCCCATGTAGGTAGTTCCACACAGCCCCCATGTAGGTAGTTCCACACAGTTCCCTTGTAGGTAGTGCCACACAGCCCCCTTGTAGGTAGTGCCACACAGCCCCCTTGTAGGTAGTGCCACACAGCCCCCTGTTAGATAGTGCCACACAGCCCCCTGGTAGGTAGTGCCACACAGCCCCCTGTGAGGTAGTGCCACACAGCCCCCTTGTAGGTAGTGCCACACAGCCCGCTTGTAGGTAGTGCCACACAGCCCCCTTGTAGGTAGTGCCACACAGCCCCCTGTTAGATAGTGGAACACAGCCCCCTGGTAGGTAGTGCCACACAGCCCCCTGTTAGGTAGTGCCACACAGCCCGCTTGTAGGTAGTGCCACACAGCCCGCTTGTAGGTAGTGCCACACAGCCCCCTTGTAGGTAGTGCCACACAGCCCCCTTGTAGCTTGTGCCACACAACCCCCTTGTAGGAGAAGCCCCTGACGTCTCTGTCCATTTCTGGACAGTGACGTTGTCAGGATCTAAATTACACTCCAGGAGAAGGGCTTCTCCTGGAGTGGAATCCCCGGTCACAGGTTGGCAACGCTGTGTACGGGGATTCTGCATCAGGAGTTGCCCCTGATGTCACTGTCTATAAATGGACAGAGACATCAAGTGCTCCGTCCAGGAGCAGAATCCCCGGCCACACAGGGATTCCGCTCCTTCAGGAAGCTACAGTGGCGCTAGTAGATAGCAGAGCAGGGAGATACCTCCCTGCTCTGCTATAGTTTTTAAAAGTATCTGCGTCCTAATGACGAAGATACTATTGAATGTGGTGTCGCTACCGCCGTAGGGCATCAGGGGCGCCCTCATGCCCGGTGTCGCCGCTAGGAGCCTCAATGCCTGCTACAGCGGTAGAGATGTCACTGAGAGAAGAAGCGCCATTGGGCGGAAAGGCAGCTGCTGAGTCGCTGGGCCCGGGTGCGTCTGATACAAGCAGGGGAAGGGAGCCAGCACAACGCCCCCTTCAACTTGCTGGAGTGATGTGCCCTGTGCAATTGCACGTCGCACACCCCTAAAGCTGGCCCTGGTTGCCACCTCCTCCACAAAAAATTCTGGCCAAGGAAAAGGGGCAATGACTCGGGCGTGGCTTAAGACGCAGAAGATTTCACACTTAGGCTAAATTCACAGTGACCGGTTTTAATAGCCGTTTGTCACCCGCTTGCAATTATTTTTCATGGCCGCTAAAAATAACTAATACATTTCATTTGTCAGGGTTCTTATGTTCCAATCCACTGAAAACACCACAGTACCTAAGTAGATAGTGCCAAAGTGTTGACTGTAGTTAATGCCCATATAGATAGTGCCATAGTCCTAGTGCCCACATAGTTAGTGCCCACATAGTTAGTGCCACAGTGCCCACTGTAGATAGTTCTATAGTACTCAAGAGTGCCACAGTGTCCACATAGACAGTACCAAAGTTCCGACATAGTGCCGCAGTACCTACATAGATAGTGCCATAATGCTCCAGTTCCCACTGGAGATAGTGCTACACCCCAACTGTAGATAGTGCCACACACCTGATGTAGATAGCGCCACACGCCCTGTAAATAGCACTGCACTTCCCCCTGTAGACAGCGGCACTCACCTTTTCCCGTTGCCACACCGTCCTTTTCTCCAGACCAGGCCTGCTCCAGCGGAGCGACACAGGCGGCACGATAACAGATGACGTTATTGCGCCGCCTGCATCACAAAAAACTAGCAAATGGCAAGTAAGCAAACCGATGGTTCCCTTGCCCTGCCAGCGCTGTCAATCACACAGTATAAGGCCCCCCATAGTATCACACACACACACACACACACACACACACACACACACACACACACACACACACACACACACAGTGTAAAGCCCAATAGTGCCCCCCACACAGTGTAATGCCCCATGGTGCCTCCCACACAGTATAATGCCACATAGTGCAGTTAACACAGTATAATGTCCCACAGATGCCCCACACACAGTATAATGCCCCCTTAGTGGCCCCCACAAACAGTATAATGCCCCAATTACAACCCCCATCTATGATGATGCCCCATAGCTGCCCACACACAGGATAATGCCCCCACAGTGTATAATGACCCTCTAGCTCCACCCACATTGTATAATGCCCCTACAGCTGCCCTCTACACAGTATAATGCCCCCATAGCTGTCCTCCACATCCAGTATAAAGCAGTTTTTGTGCCTAATTAAAAAAAAATAAAAAATACTCACCTAACCCTGTTCCCATGATGAATGGAGGAGATCCCTTTGCTCCTTAGTCTGTGCAGTATGTGGCTTGGCGCAGACAGGCACAATGACGTCACTGTATCGCACCTGTCTGCGCCCAACCTCTCATGGTTGGCTTCACATAGTGAATGGTGGAGCAGGGACCTGACGACTCCCTGCTCCCCCATTGGATGAAACTGTAGCTACATCCTGAGGACACAGATACCGTTGAAACTGAGACATGCCACTGGCCACCCGGGACAACTGGACACCACCTGAAATCCGAGAATGTCGAGCTGGATCCGGGATGGTTGGTGACAAGTGAAAAACACCAGCCCCCTATGAGTAAAAAAAGAAATACTGGCACCGGCCTGACCACGAAAATACCTGTCAGATGGCAACCTTAGTCACAGCACAGTAACGTATACGAAAAGAGCTTATACATTAAATATATGCCAAAAACGTGATGTAATAGTAAGTTGCTATCTCCCTGCTGCTCCCAGTCCTAGTGGCAAACTACACTCAGTGTAAAGTCTTGCCCCAAAATCACACCCACTATATTACCTTTCTTAGGCCTTATTCACACGGATAGAGATGAGCGAACTTATGAAAAGTTTGGTTCGGCTAGTTCGCAGAATTTCACGAAAAAGTTTGATTCGGACCGAACTAGTTCTGACCGAACCTGTAATTTCCGTGCGCCGAGCATGGTACTGTCCAGGGTGCTGAAAGAGTTAATGGGCTGCACTAACTCTTTCAGCAACCTTGACAGTACATGCTCGGCGCACGGAAAATACAATTTTAATGTGATAATAAAATAAATAAATACGTTCATACTTACATTCCTCCTGTCCGGCCTCCAGCGATGACGTTTCATCCATGTCGCCGCTGCAGCCAATCACAGGCTGTAGTGGCGGTCACGCACGTCAGGATGACGTCAGAAGGCCGGCCTCCAGGGATGACGCTTCATCCCACGTGACCGCCTTTGCAGCCAATCACAGGATGCAGCGGCCTCTGCAGCCAATCACATGCTCCTCTCCTGAAATACTATGTGCTGCGCTGCCTTAAACTCAGTGGACAGGTCAGGATCCTGTTTCTTTTAAATGCTGCTGGGGAACCCGCTCGATCCACTATATAAGGCTGCGCTACAGTGCAGCATTTAAAAGAAACAGGATCCTGACCTGTCCACAGAGTTTAAGGCAGCACAGAGTATTTCAGGAGATGAGCGTGCAGATTCAGTGCTGCTGAAATTTTATCTTAAAAATGACTTACAACTAGAGATGAGCGTACCGGGACAACCGAACCCGGTTTCGGTCCGAACATCCGGAAAAGTTCGGTTCGCAGCGAATCCGAACTTCACCGGGTTCGGCCGAACCCGTTTTGACCGAACCCGGTCAAAAATATTATACAAATCGGCCGAACCCGGTGAAGTTCGGATTCGCTGCGAACCGAACTTTTCCTGATGTTCGGACCGAAACCGGGTTCGGTTGTCCCGGTTCGCTTATCTCCTCACACGGACATGTCCGATTTTCGCGCAGCCGGCATCATGATGACACTCTGTTTTTCTGTTTTCATTCATAGTTTTTACTACTGTAGCGCGCATCACGTGCGGCACCCGGAAGTGCTTCCGTGCGCCGTGCGTGATTTGCACGCACCCATTGACTTCAATGGGTGCGTGCAGCGCAAAACACGGGCAAATATAGGACATGTCATGAGTTTCACGCAGCGCACACACGCTGCGTGATATTCACTGACAGTCTGAACGGCCCCATTCATTAACATAGGTCCGTGCGACGCGCGTTAAAAGCACACGCGTAGCACGGACGTATTATTTGTTTCGTGTGAATAAGGCCTCAGGTTGTTTTTACACATGCTCGTTTTGTTGTGTTGAGGGTTTTTTCTGCCTTGATATGCACAAAACCTCTGCAAAACAAGCACCACATAACTGGCATGTGTAAATAAATTCTAAACATGGCGAGTATTGTTGAGGTGAGCACCTTGGCACACTTTTTTCACTGCAGTGGCAGGAAATTAATAAAAATATACCGCCCCATGCATTTTTTCACTTTTACAATATGTGCAGAATCGCAATGTTTCTGACTTGGTTGTACACAGGTCACATTAAAACAGCTGCGCAGGACCTTTAGTGAAATCATGGTCACATGAACAAGGTGCTGCACGCAGACACCGCAGAGGACTAACCCATGTAAGTGTATATAGTGTAATGTCTGTGTGTAGTGTTTGTGTAGTGTGTGTACAGTGTATGTTTAGTCTTTTCTAGTGTGTGTACAATACATATAGTGAGTTTTATTTTGTCTGTGTGAGTGTGTATGTGTCCTGGGTGTGCTGTCTATATGAGGTGTCTGTTTTCAGGAATAAGATTTTCCCTGGTTCTAATGTTCAGACTGTTAAAATAGCGGGTTCAATTGTATCTGTGTCCTCGCGGATACAAATGATGAAACAAATTTGCGCCAGCGTATACAAGGGAACCCTAGTCTAGGCCTGCCTGCGTCATTCACGACATTATTTATGGGGGCACCTACATGTGTGGCACTATTTTAGTGGTTGCTATGCGGAGCACTATGTAGGGGCACTACATGTGACAGAATTTTAGGGGGCACTACATGTGGCACTCTTTTTGGGGACACCACGGCCATATTAGTAGTAACTTTGGGGACACTATCTGTATGAAACTATTTTTTGAAACTATCTATGTGGCACAATTATTATTTTGGGGACACCATGGCTGTACTAGTAGTATTGTAGCAGTCGCAGCATGACAGTATTGGAGATAGTAGCAGGCGCAACACTGGGACAGCAGCAGCATGGTAATGGGACAGCAGGTTAGTGCATTTAACATTGGGAACACTGCTTAAGAGATCAGCAGAATGAGTATTTATTAGCAAGTGTGAAGATGTGAATGAGCCAAAGACATCGGAGGGAGGGCAAACTCTAAAGAGGTGAGATGTAGTTGAAGGTGTCATCTGTGAGTCACTGAATGTCATTCTTTCTGCTAGTACCGTGTTTATGTACTGTGCTTGGTTCTGGTGCTGTATTGATTTACTGTGCTTAGTACTGGTACCATATTTGTTAACTATGTTTGGTTATAGTAAGGTATTTATTTACTGTGCTTGGTTCAGTTACCCTTTTTATATACTAAGCTTAGTTCTGGCACAGTATTCTGGTACTTTATTTATTTACTATTCTTAGTTCTAGTGCGATATTTATAAATTGTATCATACTCATGTTATGTAGTTTGTTCTGGTACCACAATTATTTACTGTGCTTGACTCTGGTACCATCTTTTTTCTTACAGAGTAGGTTTCTTGTGGAAAAAATGTGGGAGACTTGGCCCAATAAATTGTGCACACCTATAGTGCTATATGTGCACATATAGTTCTATAAGTAATTTATGGGTTTATTGTAGTAAGTGTAGGTAGGTACTGTGACAACCTGGGGACCACTTAGCTCACAGGATCGCCATCTCCAGGGTGAGATGGTGGCACATGTAGAAAGTTCACTCTAACTTATTGAATAAAGGTTTAAACCAGCCGCAGCTAGATTTATTGTCTTCAACACAGCAAGCAGTGTTACAACAAAAACCATACAAAGTAAACCCTACGCCGTCCAGCCTCTAACTAACACATTCAGTGTCCCTCACTAAGAGACACTGAGCCTTGTGCCCAGTATCTCAAAACATACACCCCTTTACCATACGTGGTGGTGACTCTCACAGGCTAGCACGCCTGTCTTCCCCAGACTGAGAGCCCTGAGTGAACAGCACACACCCAAATTAAAGAGCCATCTCAGGTCAAGCCTAACTAGGCTCATCAGACAGCCCAAGACACGAACTGTCTGTATGGAGTCGAAGCCGCCATTCTCCTTCACACTTCAGCAAACCAGGCCCTATTCTGGGCTTTACACCGAAGCAACAGCAGAGAAAACCCTCTCTGCTGTACATGTTCCCTGGTTGCTTAAAACCTGACAGTTTCTGCACTGTCCAGTAGCTGCACTGCTACAGTACATATGTAATTTATAGGAATTTACTCCAGTGTACGCAAATATTGTCCCTGTGGCTGTGAGTGTGAGAATGCCTGAACTTAATAGTTCGAGTGAGTGGATTCAGCCGTGGATTTTATCCTTTGCATTGCATTGGGAGTAGTACACTGCAAATTTTTTTCGGCAGCATGTTATTAGAATTTCCTATATACTTGTATTGAACAGATTTAAATACATGAACATTGTATATTTTGTTTTGCTGTCTGTGAAGGTCCTCTACGTCCCACGTTCACCCTGCAGCTAGGTGCACCCCATACTGTAAGTATACAAAGAAGGTTTCAATTATATTACAGCAAGCAAAGATCCTGGAAACCTTGAAGAATTGATAGAGAAAGTATATTAGAAAATTGTACAACTTGTCAATATACAGTGAATAATCTTTATTTGCTGAAATCGTGTACATACATTTCTAATAGTTTCTCTTTCAAAGAAGAAAAGACCACCACTGTGGCATACTGCTAGCTGGCACACATTTTGCACCAATTATCAAACCCAAAGTATAATTGCAACACTTTTTAATTTATATTTTTATGTTCCAATCTTTACCTCTAAAGTAGTCAAATGCTTTTTAAATCCCTTTAGTTTCTTAATTAAGAGCAGAGTTGACAAAGAGAAAGTTGATGGCAGGCATCACCTGTGGTATATTGATTGGGACTTGCTGTGGCAGGATTATATTACTCTTTGATGGCAAACAAAACACCTCTAAACGAGCAGGGAAAGCTATACATTTGTAAAAGATCATTAAATGCAAAAAGACGATGGGCAACAGGGAAACGGTAAGCTTACAATCAAAATTTAATGTGCTCAGCTGCATATGTCACCACAGTTATTTGCATATGCTGTAAAGTAACATTATTACTAGGAATGCCTTTGATTTTTTTGATTTTTATTTTAACTATTAAATTTCCCCTACTTAAACCACTATATTTCACTGAATAGGAAGCAATATTATTTCAGAACCATAGGGATATATCACAAAAAGGGCCTAATGATATAAGACCCAGGGGAGGTAGCTAAGGGGGAAGGCAACAGGGCACATTTAGGATTAATTGGAGGGGGACACTTAGGCTCTGCAAAATTGCGGTTTTGGCCAAACAGCGACAATACTGGTTTGTGTAATTATCTCTGGCACAAATGTGTGCCGGACCTAAGGAAGGACCTGCACATATAAGGTCATATGACCATATGTGTGCAGGTGCTTTTACTGTTGAAGGACCGGCAAAGGTAAGGTGACGTGATCATATCTGTACAGGTCATGAAGCCAAGGGATAGAGCAACAAGGGTTCACAGATGAGGAGAATGTGAATTGCTATGTACCGTAGGTGTCTGGGTTCTGTATTTAGTGGTTCTGGTCTGGGGTCTGTATTTAGGTTTTCTGGTCTGTGGCCTTTATTAGTTAAGGGTCCCTGGTGTTGGGTCTGCATTAGTTTACTGGGGCTGTATTTAGGGGTTTTCGTCTGGGGGTCTGTTTTAGTTTAGGGATTCTGGTCTGGGTCTATATTAATTTAATCTAGTCTGTATTAGTTTGGTCTGGGTTATGTATTTATTTAGGAGTCTGGTCTGGGGTATGAATTTATGTGTTTTGCTACAGAGACTGTAGATGGCTGCAGAAGCGAGGGACCAAAGATATCTCGGCAGAAAACACTGCAGGCGTCAGGAAAAGTTGTCACAAATGTCTGGGCCGAATGAAAAAAAAAAGGAAAGAGAACGTCCACAATCAGAGAAGATGTCACCTGTCAGTCACTGGATTTATAGAGGAGCATTCACCTCTCCTGACATGTCTGTTATAGATAATCCTTGTATTCCACATAAAGTCTTTGTGTAGCCCAGGCCTATGTATGTGACAACTGCGTGTTAACATTCTCCTTGTCAAGAGGCTATGTTATAGTGAAAATCTATGCCTGTTTACAATTTTAAGTGCTGGTACACAGACAGTCAAAGATGCAACAAATTTATTAAGAGGTGTGTGCCTCTTAATAAATTTAGCCCATTTTACTCCAACGTATTTTGATTTTAGATTAGTGTATGAAGTGCTTGTCTAAGTAAATCTCCTCCAATGCATTTACAAATTTACTCAAAAGTTTACTTGATTATATATAAACGCTATATGGACAAAAGTATTGGGAAACCTAAAGGAGCTTTTATTACATGCCAAAGGTGTTCGATGGGGTTGAAGTCAGGACTCTGTGCGGGCGAGTCTAGTTCTTCTATACCAAACTCACCCAACTATGTTTTTATGGACCTTGCTTTGTGGACTGGGGTACAGTCATGCTGGAACAGAAAAGGGCCTTCCCCTAACTGTGAAGAAGCAATAAGATTTTCCTTAACTCTAACTAAGGAGCCTAGGCCAAGCCCTGAAAACAACTCTGTAGAATTATTCCTCCTCCATCAAACTTTACAGTTGGCACAATGCAGTCAGGCAGGTAACGTTCTCCTGGCATTCACCAAACCCAGACCTGTCCATTAGACTGCCAGTTGGAGAAGCGTGATTCATCACTCCACAGAACACATCCCCACTGCTCCAAAGTCCAGTGGCGGCATGCTTTACACCACTACAACTGACACTTGGCATTATGCTTGATGAGGCTTGGATGAAAACCCCCAAAAAATTAAAGAGTGTCAGAAGGGCCATATAGGAGAAAAATTTCTCTCACTTATAGACAGATACATGCAGGGGACTCATCTGCCGATGATTAACCAAAGACATCCTGCCAGCACTCTAGTCTTGGTCTGCTACCCAAAACCTGAATATTTGAAGCAGTTAGGGCAGTAGGTACTGTACCTGTCTGGGAATGGGTGTATTATACTTTCTTGGATGACTCCTTTCATTTTTCTTTCTTTGTATACAGTTTGTCTTAATTTATGGAAGCATAGAAGCACCTGCCCAAAGCAAAATGTTGGGCTGTATTTTTCAGATGTATTCAAATAAGTTTAGAAACAACTCAAAATACAAAAATTATCCTAATCAACTTCTATACCACTGACCGTTAATTTATAATAGCATTTACGGGGACAGTTACTATAAGGCTGTGTTCACAACCGGCAGACTTACAGCAGAAATTTCTGCAGAATAAAAGGTCCATTAATCAGAATTGGGTTATTTCCGCATTGCGTGCATGGATTTCTGCAAGTTAATGGGACAGTCACAGAAATGTATACAATATCTCTTGCCTATGAGGTAAGGGTCACATTAAGTTCGGACATTTTCTTCAGCTGAACCATTTCTAATGTTCCATTGAACGTATGCCAACGATGTATTCAACTGTATATGCAACCAATACGTTTGCATTCTTCTTCCTTTGACTCTCTCATGAAAAAAAATTAAAGATTTTTAAGTCGATTACACTTTTTAATGCAGTTGAGGCTAACATACAGTACTATGCAAAAGTTTTAGGCAGTTGTAGAAAAATGCTGCAAAGTAAGAATGCTTTTAAAAATAGAAGTGTTCGCTTTATTTATCAATTAACAAAATGCAAAGTGAATGAACGGAAGAGAAGTCTAAATCAAATCAATATTTGGTGTGACCACCTTTTGCCTTAAAAACAGCATCAATTCTTCTAGGTACACTTGCACACAGTTTTTGAAGGAACTCGGCAGGGAGGTTGTTCCACACATCTTGGAAAACTAACCACAGATCTTCTGTGGATCTAGGCTTCCTCAAATCAGGGGCGTTGCTAGGGTCTTGAAAGATCAGGGGCACAAGCCGCAAGACATATGTCTACCCCACTGAAAAAAAAAAGATGACATATATCTCGGAGACAGCATATAGCTACCACCTGTAGATAGTGCTACACACATGCACCCACTATATATAGTGCTACACACAGAACCCCTGTACATAGGGCTACACACACCCACTTTATATAGTGATACAAACACACCCCTGTAGAGAGTGACACACACTCCCCCCCCCCCATTTGTGGATAGTGCCACACACTCCCCCATTTGTAGATAGTGCTACACACATCCCCTGTAGATACTGCCACACAGCCCCCCTTTGTAGATAGTGATACACACTCCCCCCTTTGTAAATAGTGCCACATACTTCCCCCTAGATATTGCCACACACACGTCTTGTAGATAGTGCCACACACTCCCCCCTTTGTAGATAGTGCCCCCCCCACACACACATACACACACACCCCCTGTATATAGTGCCCCCCCCCCTTTGTAGATAGTGCCATTCACACCCCTTGTAGATAGTGCCACACAGCCCCCCTTGTAGATGATGCCACACACCTTAGCGTGTTCCGACTTCCATGGCCACCGTCCTGCTGTCTATATCAACCAACACTGGCTTAGAACTGGTGCCTATCGCTCACACCCTGGAAGTCCTTCTCGGCCACGAACGGTTAAGACTTTCCGCTAGGAAAATACAAAGAAGAGCAACAAAGCTAATTAGGGGCATGGAGAATTTAAGTTATGAGGAAAGATTGAAAGAATTAAACCTATTTAGCCTTGAAAAAAGACGACTAAGGGGGGACATGATTAACTTATATAAATATATTAATTGCACATACAAAAAATATGGTGAAATCCTGTTCCTTGTAAAACCCCCTCAAAAAACAAGGGGGCACTCCTTCCGTCTGGAGAAAAAAAGGTTCAAGCTGCAGAGGCGACAAGCCTTCTTTACCGTGAGAACTGTGAATCTATGGAATAGCCTACCACAGGAGCTGGTCACAGCAGGGACAGTATATGGCTTTAAAAAAGGGTTAGATAATTTCCTAGAACAAAAAAATATTAGCTCCTATGTGTAGAAATTTTTCCTTCCCTTTTCCCGTCCCTTGGTTGAACTTGATGGACATGTGTCTTTTTTCAGCCGTACTAACTATGTAACTATGTAACCCCTTGTAGATGATGCAAAACACACCCTTTGTAGATGATGCCATACAACCCTTGTAGATAGTGTCACACAGCCCCCCTTGTAGAAAGTGCCACACTGGCTCTCTTGTAAATTGTGCCACACAGCCCCCCTTGTAAATAGTGTCACATAGCCCACTTGTAGATAATGCCACACCCCCCCTGTAGATAGTGCCACACACACCACTTGTAGATAGTGCCACACAGCCCCCTTGTAGATAGTGCCACACAGCCCCCCTTGTAGAAAGTGCCACACTGCCTCCCATGTAGCTAGTGCCACACATTCACCCTTGTAGATAGTGGCACAAACCCCTACATATAGATGGTGCCATCCCCCCTTGTAGATAGTGCCACATGCCCCCCCTTGTAGATAGTGCCACATAGTGCCACACATTCCCCCTGTAGATAGTGCCCCAGTAGATAAATTTTAAAAAAAATCTTATATTCACCTAGCACCATTTTCATGACGAACGTAGCTGCAGATTTCCTCAGTCCTGAAGCCCTTGAGATGCTGAGACTGGACCCTTGTGTAGGCCAGCATGATCCAGTGACGTCATCGCATCGGCTTGTGCAGGGATCCTGTCCCAGCAGCTTATAGGTTGCAGGCCTAACGTGACCTGCAGCCTAGTGATTCGAAAAGTAGGGAGCTCAGCTGGTAGCTCCCTGATCCGCCATAGAATTCAAATATATCTGCATCCTGTGGATACAATTAAATGCGGCAGTCGCCCGGGGATCCTGGGCACCAGGCAAAATATCCTTTCGTCCCGGTGCTAGCAACACCACTGCCTCGAATCCATCTGTCTCTTCATGTAATCCCAGAAAGACTCAATGATGTTGCGATCAAGGGTCTGTGGGGGCCATATCATCACTTCCAGGGCTCCTTGTTCTTCTTTACGCTGAAGATTGTTTTTAATGCCAATAAAATGCCTCCCTTAAGGTATTGCATCATGGATAAATATCTGCTGGTACTTTCTCCGTATTTGAGGATGCCAGTTATCCTGAGCAAATCCACAACTACATTTGCTGAAATGCAGCCCCAATCTTGCAAGGAACCTCCACCATGCTTCACTGTTGCCTACAGACACCATTTATTTCACCGCTCTCCAGCTCTTCGGTGAACAAACTGCCTTCTGTTACAGGCAAATATTTCAAATTTTGACTCATCAGTCCAGAGCACCTGATGCCATTTTTCTACATCCCAGTTCCTATGTTTTCATGCATAATTGGGTCGCTTTGGCCTTGTTTCCCCATTGAAGGCATTGGTTTTTTTCCGCAATTCTTCCATGAAATACCACTTCTGGCCAGACTTCTCTGAACAGTAGATAGTTGTACCTGGGTCCCACTGATTTCTGCCAGTTTGAAGCTGCTGGACACCTGATTTTAAAAGGAAATAAGCATGATTGCTGCACTAAGTTTCCTTGGCCGACCACTGCGCCTACGATCCTCAACGTTGCCTGTTTCTGCATTGCTTTTTCAAAAGAGCTTAAAAATCACATCTTGAAACCCCAGTCTGTTGTGAAATCTTTGCCTGGGGGTGACCTTGCTTATGCAGTATAACTACCTTGTGTCTTATCAGTGTGCTCAGTCTTGCCATGGTGGACCTGTGGCATGAAATGTTCGCCCACAACCTCATCTTTGAAGCAGAGTTTGGATGTTCCTCACCCAGTTTTTAGCCTCCTACACAGCTGTTTCTGTTACAGTTAATTACTGTGTTTCATCCGACTTATGAAAATGATGATCATTATCACTTGTTTGGTATACTGGGTTAATCATACACCTAACTATAATCCTACAAAATCCATGACTTTGTGCAAGTTTACCTAGAAGAATTAATGCTGTTTTGTAAAACCAAACATCGATTTGCTTTAGATTTGTCTTTGTTCATTCACTTTGTATTTTGTTAGTTGATAAAAAAAAACTATTAACACTTCTATTTTTGAAAGCAATCCAACAGAATAAATCTCCATATTAGATCAGAGGCATACGGAGGTAAACATAGGGTCCTACATAAGTCTATGGATGCAATATTGCAAGTTGTACAGAGCTATAATACACTTGACCCATGTAAATGAGACCTTGGAATTAGAAAGGAACTGCAGCACTCAAGATAATCCAAAGAAGTGTATTTGATTTATTCACCAAGCATAAAAACACTTGCAACGGTTCAACCCATGAATGGGTCTTTATCAAGAATGCTTGATAAAGACCCATTCATGGGTTGAAATGTATATCCAACATGTATATCCCCTCCCCCCCCCCAATTAATACCGCCCGAAAAAAATAAAATTAAAAAATAAATTAAAAAAGCCCATAACTCTCACTCTGATCCCCAGATCTTCTCCCACCTTCCAATATGCTCATTTTTATTAAACTTGATCTTCTCAAATGCCTTTATTTTTCTCATGAGATTTCTCCACTCCTGAACTGTGGGGGGTAGGGTGGATCCCCACTTCCTAGCTCTAAGCAGTCTTGCTAAGTGTAGCAATCTAGTAGTAAGAATAGTTTGTCTCACACTATAATTGCTTTTCTTCAACTCTGATGTGCAATTAAGAATAGCAAGAATTGGGGATTTAGGGATACTCCTACCTACATGGTTTCCAATTTCCTCGAAGATATTATCCCCAATTTTTTTTATAACAGAGCATGTCCATATTACATGGAAAATCAGCCATCGTGTATTGGCACCTATGGCAATTAGAGCTATTTTTATTATCGAATCTGGATATTAGGGATGGGGGATAATACAGTCTATGTAGAATATTAATTTGTATAAATTTATGATTCATAGAGACCGATACATTCTTGACATTGCTATAGCAGTTTAGCCACTGATCGTGATCTATTGGTCCCAAGTCCCTGACCCATTTTTCCCGACTCGGAGGTGATATACTTCTAGATAGTGCACCGTTGATAATTTTATATAGTGATGAGGCAGTCTTTTTGCCTAAAGTGTTATATATAAGCCCTTCCATTGCCTTGTGACTTTGTATAAAAAATATTTCTTTATTTCTAGTTTTACTTACTGCGTGTTGTATTTGTGCATAGCGATATCTATAAGTTTCTTTTACTGAATAAATGGTTTTAAGATTCTCAAAAGTGATCAGTGTTCCATTGGTAAACAAATCCTCAATGTGTTTAATACCATATTTTATCCACCCCCTTACATCTTGAATACTTTCCAATTCCTTCAAGTTTTTATAGTGCCATATTGGTGTATAATGTGTCGATCCCCTAATCTCCAATATTTTTTTCCATGCTGCCCAGCTTTCCGTCAAAAGTTTTTTTATCGTCCAACCCTTATTAATACCTGCTCTTAATTGCCCTCATTCGAATAGCTTATATATGTTACTTATTTGATCTTTGTTTTCGCTCACCAACCTCCTTAGAGTACTAACCTCATACCATCTAGTTAGAGGTTTAAGCTGAAATGCTATGTAGTACCTGAAGAAGAATGGAATTACCTTCTTCTTACCTTCTTCCTACCCCAAACTAGATCGTTTGTTATAGTTTCTATTAGTTTAAATAAGTTTTTATTAATCCAAACTGGGCTAGCAGCCAGAACATACAGTAATTGTGGTTGTACAATCATTTTAACTAGAGCTACCCTGTCTGCTTTAGATAAAGGTAGCTTAATCCAAATGGAGATTTTAGACCAAATTCTGGCCAGAAGAGGCAGGACATTAAGCAGAATAAATTTCCGAATGTAGCTACTCCCTTGCTTAGAATGTTGTTTACTTCAAGGTAACATTTTGCTTTGGTGTTCAAGATTCAAAAGGACTCCAGTCATGAAATAGTTAAGAAGAATTATCATCTTCTTCATAAATAGTATAAAGTAAGACATACCTATTTGAACTTTACAACATATAAATGTTTTATTTAATGTTTAGTTATAAACAATTAGGACACCAGAAGCTAAACAGTGATTAAGAATAATTGAGCTGAACTTTTCATGTGTACAGATCATTAACTGGTTGCCGATGCGTGATGAGTATTCTCGTCATGAGCGGCAGGACTTTTCCACATCTGGACGAGCATACTCTGGACGAGCCTGTGTAATCAGAAGCCGGGCAACGGCTGTAATATAAAGCTGATCGCGGAATTCAAAGGAAAAGAGTGAGGGGGGAATCTCTGTGATGCAATGGAGGCCCTACCTTATATGGACAGAGCAGGGTCTATTGAGTGAAGGAAGAATTCCTATCATTACATGGACAGATAGCCCATAATCCATTGAAGGAACCCAGGGTTGTCTGACCATATTTCCTGTTGCGCATACTTAAGTAACAACTGCCTGTGTACTATCGGTACACAGGCTAATGTACTGGGATATAGATATATGTCAGTACATTATAGTTAAAAAAATAAAGACCAAAATTTAAAATCCCCTTAAGGGAATTAAAAAAACGTACATAAAAAACTTTACTAAATATAAGTCTCAAAACATAAAATAATAGACACATATTTGGTATCGTCATGACCGTAACAACTTGCAAAATAAATTTATAGAATCATGATCGGTCTGTGCTGTAAGGGTATGTTCACACAGAGTGTTTTCGGCCTTATTTCGGGCCGTAAACACCCGAAAAACTATTGTAAAATCGGAAGCAGAAAGCCACCAAACATCTGCCCATTGACTTCAATGGGCAAAACGGCGTTCTGTTCCAATGGGCTGCTTTTTTACGCGGCCGTTTGGAAAAACGGCCGCGTAAAGAAAGGGCCGCGAAAAAGAAGTTAAGGACACTTCTTGGGACGTTTTTTGAGCTGTTTTTCATTGACTCACAGCGGAAATCGTGAGTGGCTTAAAAATTGTCTGAAAATCAGGAGCTGTTTTCCCTTGAAAACAGCTCCGTATTTTCAGACATTTTTGACTCAGCGTGTGAACATACCCTCAAGATTATAACACTAAAAACTGCTTGAATGCTTTATTGACCAAACCAAAAACTAAAAAAAACAAGATGCAATACGCAATTGTAAGGTATCAAATATAAAATATGAACTTTATTGAGGATACTAAAACAAAGCATATAAAAATGTCCACAGACACATTAAAAGAAGGACATACATCAAAAACTCAAGCACATAAAGTGATAAACAACATATGCATGGGTCAGATAATAAAGTATAGTATGCAAACGCAGACGAGAATGTACAGATTATTGCATATGAGAACATATTCAATAATAACCTCCATCAAACAAACAACAATGATCTGGAAAATAAATGATCATACTGACCCATAAAGTGCTAGAGCAATTGATAAACTTGCCTTTGTCTGGGGGACGCGTGTCGGGGCGGACGTCTATCAATTGCTCTAGCACTTTATGGGTCAGTATGATCATTTATTTTCCAGATCATTGTTGTTTGTTTGATGGAGGTTATTATTGAACATGTTCTCATATGCAATTATCTGTACATTCTCGTCTGCGTTTGCATGATATACTTTATTATCTGACCCATGCATATGTTATTTATCACTTTATGTGCTTGAGTTTTTCTTGTACGTCCTTCTTTTAGTGTGTCTGTGGACATTTTTATACGCTTTGTTTTAGTATCCTCAATAAAGTTCATATTTTATATTTGATACCTTACAATTGCGTATTGCATCTTTTTTCGTTTTTTGGTTTGGTCATTTGGTTTGGATGCCGCAATATATACTAAACTGACTTTTTCGATCAACCCCCCTACCAAAACTATTTTTTGACACATATTATATGTATTTGGTGGGTGATCACTACTATACTTCTCTTTTTGATTGTACTGAATGCATTATTGCCCAAAACAACTAATAAACACAAGTGCATAAAGTGCAACTTGTCCCGCAAAAAACGAAGCCTCCTACAGCTACATTGAACAAAAAATAAAAAGTTATGACCGCTAAGAAGCAAAGAGGGAGAAACTAAAAATTGTTTTGGCTTAAGGCCAAAATTGACTTGGTCTTTAAGGGGTTAAAGGTCCATATTGATCAGATGGTTCTTTACTGGATACAACACTAAATTTTGTTGACTTTCATGGAACAGAAAAGATTCAGGCAAATAATTGTCCTTATTCTTGTTTCCCCATTAGATGAAACTAGGAAATGAATATATAGTATGTATAATCCTCTGACAATGTTTGGCAAGTACCAGTATAGACAATTGATGATTCTATTCAGCGTTTTCTCCATATGGGTTAGAATATAATTTAGATGTATTCTTTTTGGACAGAGAAAATAAAATGACACATGCATTTTTGCTGCTTAAAATATTAATGTTAATGCATGTTTGTTGGAAACCTACCCATAGATGAGTTATTCCAAACCATGAGTAATGAGACTGAGCATTTAATAATTCAGCTTGGAGATATTAGACGGCTGAGTGTTAACGATCGAGTGCTTTTCAGAGTAAAATTTTAGAGAAAAAAATTGCATGAGGGTTATCATCTTCAGTTTCTGCATGCCATGGCAAAAGCACCTACTACATAACCCCATAGGTGAAATTAAAAAGTTTCTAGAAAATAATTATAGAGCGTACATGTGTATTTGTGTACATATTACTACTGTTGCAAATCTCCGCCCAACAGCAGGTCTAGTGACCCGAACTAACAGCATCATAGACCTTTATGATGCTGTTCAGGGCCGGATTATAGGGTGGGCACTGCTGTTCAGGGCAGGATTTTTAGGGTGGGCACCCGGGGTCAGGTGCCACTGGACCTTCACCACCCAGAACGACTTAGGGGTCTCCCACCAGGGCCAGAACACCAGCCCTGTATGTTCTTACGCATGGCAGTTTTGTCATGATTTTTCGGTAAATCCAAGTAAAATGTTGCTTTTCTGCCTCTCTTATTGTACACCTAATCTGATTGTACTGCACTTCACTGCATCTTTGTGATGTGGAACCCGCACCACAAATCCGCAGCAAATCCCCTACATCTGAACTTAGTATTACACCCGCTCTCCAACATTGCAGGATCCGTAGCGGCTGCTATGGAGAACAAGGAACCAAGGGGTCCCCGCCCCTAGCCATTAGCTTTTGGCTATTTAAAAAGGTTGTCTCAGACAAAGGTTGTCGGGTCTGGGCTTTAAAGTAATTTTAGGGTCTGATCTTATGTCTGAATTAATTTGCGGGTCTTGTCTGGGGTCTGAACTATTTTTGGGGTTTGGTCTGGAGTCTGATTTATTTAGAGGTCTGGAGTATGAATTAATGTTAGGGATAGGTCTGAAGACTGAATTTATTTTGTGTCTGGTCTGAGGTCTGATTTAATTTTGGGGTCTGGAATCTGGAGGAATTTTGGTGTCTGAATTTATTTAGGAGTGTGGTCTGAATTTATTTTGGGGTCCAGGGTTTGAACTATTTTTGGGGTCTGGTCTTGAGTCTGAATTTATTTAGGGTAATGCTGTTGAAATTTGTGAATAAAAATGTTGGCACATTTACCTTCACAAATTTCAAGAGGTAATTTACATTGTTTTTCTAATCTATCGAGCATTGACAGAAAACATTACTAGATGACACCGATTTAATAACTAAACCCACAAATATAGGTGGTTCTTTTATAGCAATGAATGTCAAGACTATTTAAACTAAACTTAGTCAAAACTAAATATTATGTATGAGAAGGTGATGTCTTACAGCAGTAATGTCCAATCACTCCAGTCATATATGTATTTACAAAAATACATAAATGCTTTTGTTTGTACAAAAATACATAAATGCTTGGAAGGTAGACCTGTAGTGGCATCAAGAGATTAGATTTAGTCACTCCTCTGCAAATTACTGGAGAAAGTCCTGACATCAATTATAAAAAGAACAAGATCATTTTGACTTGACACCTCTTTCCTTGAATTAATTAATGAACTACAGAACATTGACTGCCAAGCTTGGTTAGTAACGTTTAATGTAAATAGTTTGTATACCTCTATCGACCATCAGCAGTGACTAATAGCAGTGAAAACTATGTTACAGACCTTTATTATTAAAGAGTCAATCATTCCATTTTATATAGATTGTTGAAACTGTTTATTTTTACAGAGAACTATTTTATTTCCCAAACTTCTTTCTATGTCCAGAACAGGGGTACAGCAATGGGGTTCAATGTGACCCCCATATTAAATTGCTATATGGGGGAGGCATTGGACAGCCTTACACAATTTTATACTTACCGTAACTCAGTTTGGCTAGAACTGTAGTTTACAGTTCATTTTAACCAGGATATAAAAAATTTACAAGTCTTATCTACTTATCTTTTTACCAAGAATACAGATTTAAATAATGTCACAATCCATGGGTATGTGGACTACACCGCCGTAGCGGAGTAACAGCTGGCAAAACACAGTCTATACATAGTCTTAGCACAAGAGTACCTGAAATAGTCCAGACAGAAGCAGAGGCTTAGGCACAGATTAAACTTGAATGTAGATGACGCTACACGGGGCGGATGATATCAGGCATGACAGATGACACCAGACATGAAGTATGACAGCAGGCGTGACAGGTGACACAACACGACTCCAACACTAAATAAGGCTCAGGAACAAACACAGGATACAGGATAAAACAGCACAATTTTACCGCTCAGACGGCACTGGTTAAACAGTCCAACTTGTAGTCGGTATGGACACTCTCCCAGTAAAATGCAATGGACAGTCCGCGATCCAGTGAGTTATTCTTATTCCTGTAGCTCCACAGAGCTTCCTTTACGTCTTCCGACGTTCAAAACTCCTGGTAGGACAGGTTGAACTAGTCTCCCTTAAAACCCAGTACTTGCAAAAAGTTGGCTTTGTCAAAGTTTAGGCTCTGGATTGGACAGAACAGTTTGTACAAGTTTTAAACAAGGAGCTTGCACATACTCAAAAGATAAAGCAGAGAGATTTAGGATCTTGTCCTACCAGGCGTTTTGAACGTCAGAAGACCGTATAGAGCTCTGTGGATCTATAGGAATAAGAATAACCATCCAAACCCTCACTGGATCGCGGACTGTCTATTGCATTTTACTGGGAGAGAGTGTCCATACCGACTAAAAGTTGGACTGTTTAACCAGTGCCATCTGAGCGGTAAAATTGTTCTGTGTTTTATTTACATTGTTTAGGGTGTTTTGGATTTCACCCAATTTATTTTACCTGCTCCAGTCTGAGTTATACACATTGTTGATATTAAAGCCAGGAGAAACTAATATAAGGATACAGGTAGCAGGGAACTAGAACACTGGGAACAGGATACGACTAAGGAACCATTTGCTGAGACTAACATGGGTATACCCATACCCAACAATGCTCAGGCAAGGAATGAAAGGGCAAGGCCCTTTTAATAGTCCAGGGTGATATTAGGATAATTACAAAATTACATGTGCGTACACTGGCCCTTTAAGGCCGGGAACGAGTTTGTGTGGATCCTAGTGGTCACTGCAGGGCAGAGCAGATGCATGTGCTGGCATCTCCGGGGAGGGAGACGTCGACAGGAGGAGAGAGGTCTGCGGTCGCGGCCATCAGCATGTAAGAGAAGGTGGCGGCCGTTACAAATAATATAATTTTATATTCCAGTGCCTATTGTAAGGCGACTAAGATATCGCTACCGAAGTCGCAGTTCTAAAGGGCACAAAGAATAGTTACTGACCAGAAACAAGAAAAATATGTTTACATGAAATGTCCAACAAATTTATATCGAGTGGATAACCCTACTGACTTGTGATAAATTAAATAGATTTACTTTGAGAGAATAGGTGGATCAATCTAATAGACGTATTCCGTTCATCCATACAAGTTACATCACATAATTACGAAACACTGACACCCCTGAGTTCTCACTATCATTCTTCCGTGCTTCAAATGTGGCAGGACCCTAAAGGATAAATTAATTAGGGCTGATGAAGGTTCTCAGATCAAGCTCTCTAAATATTTCTTAGAATCACAGAGAAATGGTATCTTTCCATGCTTACATTATGCACAATGGTCTAATGTAATGAAAGGTGACAAGGTTTGTTATCCCAGGACAAGAAATAAGTTTCAAATAATTTTTTTTTAATATTAGCACAATTGGCAATTGGGTGAGTCCTGTTATGCATTTCTCCACTGTTCCCTATTTTAGAGTTACTAATGATGTTAATAGCTGTGGTATTTTCTCTGTAAAATCTTATTCTGCATTGCCATTTATTGGAATTTAGATTAGATAAAAATTGTTTCAGTTGAAATAAACAGCCTTAACCCCATCTTTATATAATCTTATGTAAACAGACTATATGGTTTACTTGAATAGTTTCACTGATAGTAATATGTTCTGAGCCTTAACAGACACCTGATTATATATCATCTTATTTTGTTCTATAAATACAGAAAGTATTATGGGTCTATTTAATTTACATTGTAATCATTTATACAGTTAGTCTGATGAAGGAATGAAGTAACCAAAACATTTATTCATACACATTTATCTGGATTGCCTATTTTTAATTTATATAGATAATTGCATGAACTTTGTAAAGTGCAGAGTTTTATATACATTGTATTATTTTGCGGTCTGATTAATGGCTCCGAATTCATTTTCGAGTTGTTATAGAGAAACTCCCAATCAATAACTTCCTATTTGTGCACCTCTGTTGCCTTTAAGGCCGTATTAAGGTTGGTAGATGCCCGTGGTAAAATATTTTGATAGGTTCTACCATATATAAAAAAAATATTTGAACGCCTTAACGCATAACCCTTCCCACATTGTGACGTGCATGTACAGTACGTGATGGTGATCATGCAGGCACAGAAGATGTGCCTGCTCGATAACCACGGGAGCCCAGCGGTCACTGCCAGCCAGGCTACCGCTTCAATGGCTAGAACTGGAGAAAACTCTCATCCCAGCCATTTAACCCCTTAAATGCAGCAGTCAATAGCAACTGCGGCATTTAGGTGGTTTGACAGAGGGAGGGGGCTCCCTCTGTCACCCATCGGCGGCCTGCAAACTTCATTGCCAGGCACGACGAGTTGCCATGGCACCCAGGGGCATAACGAAGGTCCACAGGCCTGCCCTGGTTATATGCAGTACTACCCTGGCTATAGGCAGTACTGTTTTGTTATACAAAGTATACCAAAACATATCAGCAATCAAAAGATCAGAAACTGAAGTCCCTAGTTAGACTAAATAAACATTTAAAAACAATTAAATGAAGTTTATTAACCCCTTCCCGACATTTGACGTATCCATACGCCAAAGTCGGGGAGGGGAAGTATGGAACGGGCTCACGGAGTGAACCTGCTCCATACGATGCCGGTGTTGACTGTATGTTACAGCCGACACTTCAGAGTAACGAGTGGCATCACGCTCGAGCGCGATCTCGCTCGTTTAACTCGTTAAATGCTCGTTAAATGCTGCGGTTAGTACCGACCGCAGCATTTAAATTGTTAGAAAGAGGGGGGCAACGCCCACTAACAGCTCATCGCGCCCCCCGCAACGCAATCGTGGGGGCGATGGTTGCTATGGCTGCCTGGGGGCCTAATTAAGGGCCCCGGGTCCGCCATCTTTGTGCTCCTATTAACCGCTGCCTCCGGCAGGGCTTAATAGAAGCCTGCCAGAATCACGATATACTGCAAAAAATTAGTATTGCAGTATATAGTGCAAGCAATCTAACGATCGCTGGTTGAAGTCCCCTAGGGGGGACTAATAAAAAAAGTTAAAATGAGTAAAATAAAGTGTTTTTTTATGTAAAAAAAAATACAAAAATTAAAAGCTCAAAAAAAAACCTTTTCCCATTCTCCCCCTAGAACATAGTAAAAAACTAAATAAATAAACATAATTGGTATCGCCCCGTCCGTAAAAGTCTGAACTATTAAAATATATAATTATTTAACCCGCACGGTGAACACCGTAAAAAAAAAAATTAAACGCCAGAATCTCTATTTCTTGGTCACCTCATCTCCTACAAAAAATGAATTAAAAAGTGATCAAAATGTCGCATGTACCCCAAAATGGTATTTCTAAAAACTATAGCTTTTCCTGCAAAAAATAAGCCCTCATACCACTTAATCGACGGAAAAATAAAAAGTCATGGCTCTCGGAATATGGTGACACAAAATAAATTTTATTTTTTACACTTAGGTTTTTTACTTGTAAAAGTAGTAAAATATAGAGAAAACTATATATATTTGGTATCGCCGTAATCGTATTGACCCACAGAATAAAGTTAACATGTTGTTTTAATTGCACAGTGAATTCCGTAAAAACGACATGCAAAATACAATGGAGGAATCGCTGTATTTTTCATTTTCTACCCCACAAATAATTTTTAACCAATTTCCTAGTAAATTATATGGCAAAATAAATGGTGCTACGAAAAACCACAACTTGTCCCGCAAAAATCAAGCCCTCATAGGACTATATCGACCAAAAAATAAAAAAGTTATGGCTTTTGGAAGGTGGGGAGGAAAGAACTAAAATTAAAATGTTGAATGTTGTTTATGACGGGAAAAATAAAAACAAAGATTACAGTAAAAATAAAATAAAGCCAGTAACACATTAATTAAACTGCTGGGTTAACACCTTACCAACATAAATGCAAAAAACAATAGCAAAATAGCTTTTTTTTTTCAATTACCCCTAAAATAAAAAAGGAAAGGTAATTAAGAAGTTCTATGTACCCCAATGAAAACGACATATTTTCCCACAAAAAAGCCCACATATGGCTACATCGATGGAAAAATTCAAAAGTTACAGCTCTTAGACTACGGCAATGCAAAAACAAAACATTTTTGTTTAAAAGCGTTTTTATTGTGCAAACATAGTAAAACATAAATCGCCATAATCGTACTGATCCATAGATTAAAGGTAATATGTTATTTACACCAAATACTCAACGGCATAAATTTAAAATGCGAAAAACAATGCTGGAATAGTGTTTTTTTTTTTTTCAATTTCCACCCCCAAAAAGTTAATATATTTTATTCAATATAATATATGCACCCAAAAATGGTGCGATCGAAAAATACAACTCTTCCTGAAAAAAAAACAAGTTCTCATATAAATATGTTGATGTAAAAATAAAAAAGCTAGGACTCTTGGAAGGCGGGGAGAAGAAAACGAATGCTAGGTCATTAAAGTCAAAATAGGCCTGGCCGTTAAGGGGTTAACTCCTTAGTGACGAAGAATGGATATATCCGTCGCTAGCGGCTGCTACTTCCCGCAGAGTGATATATCCGTCATGTACTTAAACTGTCACCGTGTGTAAACACGCGGTGACAAGTCCGTGGCAACAGCTGTCATAGACAGCAGATTGTCACAGTGAGCCGTCGGGAGATTAATCACAGTGGACCCCATACGGCGATCGCTGTGATTGGGCAGACAAATCTGACTGACCAATCGCAGCATGTAAAGGCAGGGAGGCAGGGAAAACAGCTGTTAGGAGCTCCGCTCTATTCATTCCTGTCAGATTGTTGAGGAGAACGGAGCTGTGTGCTTTGTCTCCCTAAAAAAAGTGGGAAAAAAAACTACTGATCACCCCCAGCACCCCCAGTACCCCATTCACCCCTCCCCTCCTTTGTTCTAAATCATATGTAGAAAATTTTATATATATATATATATATATATATATATATATATATATATATATATATATATAGTTACGTCCAGAATTATTTGGACAGTGACATACGTTTTGGCATTTTAGCTGTTTACCAAAATATATTGGATATACAGTTATATAATCAATATGGGCTTAAAGTGCAGACTCTCATCTTTAATTTGAGGGTATTCTATTCATATCCTAATTTGAGGAAGGGTTTAGGAATTACAGCTCTTTCATTTGTAGCTGCCCTTATTTCAAGGGACCAATGGTAATTGAACAATTATCTCAAAAGCTATTTAATGGGCTGCATGGGCTATTCCCTCGCTAATCTATTCTCTATTAAGCAGGTGAAAGGTCTGGAGCTGATTCCAGGTGTGGCATTTGCATTTGGAAGCTGTTGCTGTGAACCCAGAACATGAGGTCAAAGGAGCTCTCAATACAAGTGTAACAGACCATCGTTAGGCTGAAAAAAAATATGAAGAAATCCATCAGAGAGATAGCACAAATGTTAGGAGGGGCCAAATCAACAGTTTGGTACATTCTTGAAAAAAAATAGCACTCTGGTGGTCTTGTGATCTCCAAAAGTCCTGGACATCCACGGAAGACAACAGTGGTGGATGATGTCAGAATTCTTTCTATGGTGAAGAAAAACTCTTCACAATATCTACTCAAGTGAAGAACACTCTCCTGGAAGTAGGTGTATCAGTATTTAAGTCTACCATAAAGAGAAGACTTCATGAGAGCAAATACAGAGGGTTCACCACAAGGTGCAAACCATTAATCACCCTCAAAAATAGAAAGGCCAGATTAGACTTTGCCAAACAACATGTAAAGAAGCAGCCCAGATCTGGAACAGCATTCTTTGGACAGATGAAACTAAGATCAACCTTTACCACAATGATGGGAGGAAGAAAGTATAGAGAAGGCTTGGAAAGGCTCATGATCCAAAGCATACCACATCCTGTGTAAAACATGGTGGAGGCAGTGTGATGGCATGGACATGCATGACTGCCAAAACTGGGTCACTAGTGTTTATTGATGATGTGACTGAAGACAGAAGCAGCCGGATGAATTCTGAAGTGTTCAGGGATGTACTTTCTTCTCAGATTCAACCAAATGGAGCAAGGTTGATTGGACGTCGCTTCACAGTACAGATGGACAATGGCACAAAACATACTGCGAAAGCAACCCAGGAGTTTTTTTAAGGCAAAAAAGTGGAATATTCTGCAATGGCCAAGTCAATCACCAGATCTCAACCCGATCGAGCATGCATGTCACTTGCTTAAGATAAAACTTAAAGGCAGAAAGACCCACAAACTGAAGACAGCTGCAGTAAAGGCCTGGCAAAGCATCACAAAGGAGGAAACCCAGCGTTTGGTGATGTCCATGGGTTCTAGACTTCAGGCAGTCATTGCCTGCAGAGGATTCTCTACAAAGTATTTAAAAAAAAAACATTTTATTTATGGTAATGTTAATTTGCCCAATTACTTTTGAGCCCCTGAAATGAGGAGGCTGTGTAGAAAAATGGTTGCAATTCCTAAAAATTCACAGGATACTTTTGTTCAAACCTGAAAGTCTACACTTCAATTGCATCTCAGTTTTTTCATTTCGAATCCAATGTGGTGACATACAGAGCCCAAATCATGAAGATTGTGTCACTGTCCAAATAATTCTATATATATACACTACCGTTCAAAAGTTTGGGGTCACCCAGACAATTTTGTGTTTTCCATGAAAACTCACACTTATATTTATTAAATGAGTTGCAAAATGACTAGACAATATAGTCACGACATTGACAAGGTTAGAAATAATGATTTTTATTTGAAATAATAATTTTCTCCTTCAAACTTTGCTTTCGTCAAAGAATGCTCCATTTGCAGCAATTACAGCATTGCAGACCTTTGGCATTCTAGCTGTTAATTTGCTGTGGTAATCGGGAGAAATTTCACCCCATGCTTCCAGAAGACCCTCCCACAAGTTGGATTGGCTTGATGGGCACTTCTTGCGTACCTTACGGTCAAGCTGCTCCCACAACAGCTCTATGGGGTTGAGATCTGGTGACTGCGCTGGCCACTCCATTACAGATAGAATGCCAGCTTCCTGCTTCTTCCCTAAATAGTTCTTGCATAATTTGGAGGTGTGCTTTGGGTCATTGTCCTGTTGTAGGATGAAATTGGCTCCAATCAAGCGCTGTCTACAGGGTATGGCATGGCGTTGCAAAATGGAGTGATAGCCTTCCTTATTCAAAATCCCTTTTACCTTGTACAAATCTCCCACTTTACCAGCACCAAAGCAACCCCAGACCATCACATTACCTCCACCATGCTTGACAGATGGCGTCAGGCACTCTTCCAGCATCTTTTCAGTTGTTCTGCGTCTCACAAATGTTCTTCTGTGTGATCCAAACACCTCAAACTTTGATTCGTCTGTCCATAACACTTTTTTCCAATCTTCCTCTGTCCAATGTCTGTGTGCTTTTGCCCATATTAATCTTTTCCTTTTATTAGCCAGTCTCAGTTATGGCTTTTTCTTTGCCACTCTGCTCTGAAGGCCAGCATCCCGGAGTCGCCTCTTCACTGTAGACGTTGACACTGGCGTTTTGCGGGTACTATTTAATGAAGCTGCCAGTTGAGGACCTGTGAGGCGTCTATTTCTCAAACTAGAGACTCTAATGTACTTGTCTTGTTGCTCAGTTGTGCAGCGGGGCCTCCCACTTCTCTTTCTACTCTGGTTAGAGCCTGTTTGTGCTGTCCTCTGAAGGGAGTAGTACACACCATTGTAGGAAATCTTCAGTTTCTTGGCAATTTCTCGCACGGAATAGCCTTAATTTCTAAGAACAAGAATAGACTGTCGAGTTTCACATGAAAGCTCTCTTTTTCAAGCCATTTTGAGAGTTTAATCGAACCCACAAATGTAATGCTCCAGATTCTCAAATAGCTCAAAGGAAGGTCAGTTTTATAGCTCCTCTAAACAGCAAAACTGTTTACAGCGGTGCTAACATAATTGCACAAGGGTTTTCAAGTGTTTTCTAATCATCCATTAGCCTTCTAACACAGTTAGCAAACACAATGTACCATTAGAACACTGGAGTGATGGTTGCTGGAAATGGGCCTCTATACACCTATGTAGATATTGCATTAAAAACCAGACGTTTGCAGCTAGAATAGACATTTAGCAAATTAACAATGTATAGAGTGTATTTATGATTAATTTTATGTTATCTTCATTGAAAAAAACTGCTTTTCTTTCAAACATAAGGAAATTTCTAAGTGACCCTAAACTTTTGAACGGTAGTGTATATATATATATATATATATATATATATATATATATATATAATGTATGTATGTATAGAAAGACTATAGGACAAATTAATAGCACCAGGACTTCATTAAAGATGAAACATGGCTGATTTATTCAGGTGGGGTGAATAAATGAGCCATGCTCCATCTTCATTGAAGTCCTGGTGCCCTTCCCTTGTCCTATGATCTTTCTATATTCAAGTTGGGGAACTGATTCATCCTTTGGTAACGTGCACATGGCCTAATATTTAGTTGTGTTGAAGTGCTTTGTTAAAAAAAAATCTGGACTGTATATATATATACAGTATATATATATATATATATATATATATATATATATATATATTTATATATATATATATATATATATATATATATATGTGTGTGTGTGTGTGTGTGTGTGTGTACACAGTCCAGATACAAATGAACACAGCACTCCAACGTACCCATATATCAGGCCATGTGCTTGTCACCAGGGGATGAATCAATTCCCCAACTTGAATAGAGAGCAACCATTGAACGCAGTAACGGCACCAGGACTTCAGAGTAGATGAAAACAGGGTGGATTTATTCACCTCAAGGCAGCGACGTTCCAGCAGCACAGGCGGCTTGTGGGTGCAGGCCCTGGGAAAAAGACCCTTGTCCCATATATATGCAGGAAAGAGAAAGGCTACAGTGTAAGGAGCTGAAACGTTGCATTGAGGGTAATAAAGTACCCCTGATTTTTCACTTATACTACGGAGTGCAGCCTATTTCTTTGCTATATGTATATATATATATATATATATGTATATATAGTTATATATATATACACATATATAGTTTTAGCGATTAATTAGCGTTAGGCGTAGGGCATTAGATAACGTTAGGTGTAAGGCGTTGGTTAAGGGGGCAATTAGTTAGAAATAGTTAGGGCTATTGTTAGGGAACATTTATATGTGTTAGGTTTATAGGCCTAGTGTGGTAGGGAAGTTTTAGTGTTTATATATATATATATATATATATATGAAAAAATAGTGTAGTATTTAGTTTGCATTAGGTGCATTAGATAATGGTAGGGTCCATTATCGTTACACAGTGTTAGGCGTAGGGCATTAGGTAGCGTAAGTTAGGTGTAGGGCGTTAGGGGACAATTAGTTAGAAATAGTTCGTTGAGGCCAGCATTAGGTTTATAGTAAGATTAGTAATAAAATGGCTCAGCCTCTGTATTTGGCAGAAGAGGCCTATGCCATGACCTGCTCGGATACAGAAAGTGCAAATGAGACTAATGAGCTTTTTTAAATTTTGTCATCGTCCACTAGCACTAGTGATGAGGAGCCACAGCCATGGCGCCACAGGCATGATTGTCTGCATAGCACTAGTGCCATTGACCCCGATTGGATGCCCACGGAGTCATACACCCTGTGTGTTCCAGAATTAAATTCTGTGACGAAAATCCAAATTAGCATTGAGGGGTTTAGGGAGGAGGGCTTTTTTTTTAAATATTCTTCTCAGAGGAATTATTACTCCTGATATTTGAGCAGTCGAATTTATATGCTGCTCAATTTATCGCCAGTCACCCCACATCTTATTACGCCAAAAATAGTGTGTGTCGCCCAGGAGATGTGGCAGGCATGGGTATGGGCATTTTGAACATGGGTATGGTAAAGAAACCCACAATTAGGTGCTATTGGACATCTAATGTCCTGTACGACACCCCTATGTACAGGGAAGTGATGACAAGGCAGAGCTTTGAGACCATACTGCACTTCCTACATTTCTGTGACAATACACTTTGCCCACTCCGCGTTGACTCCAGCCATGACCGTCTGTTTAAAATTAGGTCACTTTTAAATTATTTAAATGGGAAGTTTGCACAGACATATCACTCAGAAAAAAATATTGCCGTGGATGAGTCCCTGGTCCTTTTCAAAGGCTGGCTACATTTAAGGCAACATTTGCCAAATAAGAGGGTCCGAATAGGGTTAAAAATTCATAAATTGTGTGAGAGTGACTCGGGCAACACTCACAAATTCAGAGAGTATGAAGGGAAAGACTCCCAAATTGTTCCTCCAGAATGCCCCCTTCACTCAACGTCAGTGGGAAAATGGTATGGGACCTTTTGCACCCTCTTTGGCATAAGGGGTACCATTAATATGTGAATAATTTATATTCTAGTGTAGCCCTTTTCAGGTACCTATCTGCAAAAAAAACCCGAAAAAAACCTGTGGCCTGTGGCACCATACGCCACAATCAAAAACGAGGCGTATTATGCCTCGTTTTACGTCTGAAAATACGGCTCCAATACGTCGGCAAACATCTGCCCATTTATTTGAATGGGTTTGCCGACGTACTGTGCCGACGACCTGTCATTTACACGTCGTCGTTTGACAGCTGTCAAACAACGACGCGTAAATTGACTGCCTCGGCAAAGAAGTGCAGGACACTTCTTTGCAACGTAATTTGAGCCGTTCTTCATTGAAGTCAATGAAGAGCAGCTTAAGATTACGAGCGTCAAAGACGCCTCGCATAATGCGAGGAGGAGCTTTTACGTCTGAAACGACGCAGCTGTTTTCTCCTGAAAACAGTCTGTCTTTTCAGACGTAAAAGGCACTTCTCGTGTGCACATACCCATACTGTCCGTAAGCCTGTTTGCATACAGGACATATGGGTGGGGTGGACCTTGCAAATCAGATGCTGCAGCCCTACACTGCTGTTTGAAAATCCCGGATATGGTATAAAAAAAATCTTGCCATTCACCTCATTCAAGTGCCCCTATATAATTCCTATTCATTTTTAGAAAGGCAGGGAACCAGGGATCCTATCTTGATTATCAAGGAAAAGTTATTAAAAATCTTATATTTGGAGACCAGGACCAGGGGAGGAATGGCATCATCAAGTCAAGCCAGCAGAATTGTCCCAGGACAACATTTCCCATCTAAAGTGCCCTCTACTGCCAAAAAAAGCCAGCTCCAAAAGAAATGTTGCGTATATACTAGGACTGGAATATGGAGGGAAAGTACTTACCAATGTGACACCTGCCCAGAGAAACCATGGCTCTGCATTAGGGAATGTTTCCGTGTGTAGTATACATTCCTAAATTAATAATTTTATTTTTTTTTAAATTAAAAATTCCTGACATTTTCTCTACCATTTTATTATCCAATCCACTGATATTTTGTTTCACTTCACTTTTTATTACACTATAGCCCACATATAATTGGAATACAAAAAAAATACCAAAATTAAAAAAAATAATCTCCCTATATGAATAGTTTAGGGGGTGTAGTTTTCAAAACTGGGTCCCTTTTGGGGTTGATACATTGTTCTGCCAGCTCAAATCCTTTGATAACAAAAAGTGGGGCCTATAAGTCATTCAAGCTGAAATTCTGTCCTGAAAACCATTGAGGGTTAATTTCTTTTTGGGCCCCATCATGTGGCCAGGAAATGGATTATGTACTAAGTGGGGGTATTCTTGAAAACAGTAGAAGCAGCGCAATAAATGTTGGAGTGCATTTCCTCGGATTCATGTATTGTGTATGAAAAATATGCCCTATAAATGACATATTTGTGAAAAAAAATCAAAACTTTATTTTTTACACTGTCTTTGCATTCATTCCTGCAAAAAAACTGTGGGCTCAAAATGCTTACTACACCCCCTGTTAAAAACCTTGAGGGGTCTAGTTTTTTTTAAATAAGGGCATTTTTGTGTGGTTTCTTCTGTTCTGGTACCTGTGAGCCTCTGTAAACCGTGCTTTGTACATGAAAACAAAATGTACTTTACAATACTCAAAATTGTCACAATTCCAATAACATAGTCCGAAAAATATGGTACATTTTTAAACATAAGACGAACCTGACTATAAGACGCACCCAGGTTTTAGACAACAGAAAATAGGAAAAAATTTAATATTTTACTTCTTTTACAAAGAAAAAACTATTGGTTAAAATAATTTGTTCAGTTTCACCACATTCTGAGAGCCATAACTTATATTTTTCCATCGTTTGAGCGGTGTGAGGGCTTATTTTTTGCGGGACGAGTTTCAAACTTTTATGGATGCAGCGATACCAATTTTTTTTATTTTTTATTTTTACATTACGCTTGGGGAGAAACCGGAAAAGTTTTTTTTTTTAACTTTTACATTTTTTTTACACTCCTGAAAATGTATCTAACTTTTTTTTTTTTACACATTTTATTAGTTCCCCTAGGGGACTTGAATCAGCGATCATTAGATTGCTACGCTGCTTCTGTAACTACCATTCACTACTATGGGAGTTACGGAAACAGCGTAGCTCAGCGAGTTACGCTGTTTGCGTAACTTGACCATGTAACCAGGAAGTGTTGTGGCCGGAAGATAGCGGAGCAGGGTAAGATAGAACGGGGCCCCCGTTCTAGAGATAGATGTGGGTCCCAAAGGTGGGACTCGCATCTATCTGACATTTATGACATATCCTGCGGATATGTCATAAATGCCCTTCATGGGAAAATCACTATAAATGGCGCGGTTGCGATTGACCGCGACATTTAACTAGTTAAACGGCCAGGAACAGTTCCTGGCCGTTAGAGAAGCATGATGGCTGCTGACACCTGCAGTGTAGCGTGAGCCTGCTCCATACGTCATTCCCTCCACGCTGCATGATGTGCCGGCACATCACAGGTCGGGAAAGGGTTAAGTAAGGAGAGGTCAGGGGGCCTGGCGCTGCCGGGTCCCTTGACTGCCGACTATAAGGCCTCATTTACACGAGCGTAATATACGCGCGTGCGACGCGCGTGCTTTTCACGCGTGTCGTACGCACCTATATTACTCTATGGGGCAGTGCAGACGATGCGTGAATTTTGCGCAGCACGAGTGCGTTGCGTAAAACTCACGACATGTTCTATAATCGTGCATTTTTCGCGCATCACGCACCCATTGAAGTCAATGGGTGCGTGAAAACCACGAAGGTCGCACGGAAGCACTTCCGTGCGAACTGCGTGATTCGCGCAAGAGCTGTCAAACTGAATGTAAACAGAAAAGCACCACGTGCTTTTCTGTTTACAAACATCCGAATGGAGTGTCTTAGACATGAGCGAACCAAACTTTACCGGGTTCGGCCGAACTCGTTTTGACCGAACCCGGCAGGAGACAGTCACTGTGCAGGGTGCTGAAAGAGTTAAACTGGTTCAGCACCCTGGACAGTGACTTCTGATTCCAATATACGTGAACGTGTAAAAAAAAGTTCTGACTTACCGATAACTCCCGGCTTCTTCCTCCAGTCTGACCTCCCGGGATGACAATTCAGTCCAAGTGACAGCTGCAGCCAATCGCAAGCCAAGCACAGGCTGCAGCGGTCACATGGACTGCCGCGTCATCCAGGGAGGTGGGGCCAGATGTCAAGAGAGGCGCGTCACCAAGGAGGCGTCACCAAGGACGCGTCACCAAGGCAACGGCCGGGAAGTTCTCGGTAAGTACGAACCTCTTTTTTTTTAAACAGGTTACTCGATATGGTGATCGGAATGCACTGTCGAGGGTGCTGAAAGAGTTACTGCCGATCAGTTAACTCTTTCAGCACCATGGACAGTGACTGACGTCGACTAGCCTCATCTCTATGATGGCGGCTGCGCGAAAATCACTCAGCCGCGCATCATACACGGATGACACACGGAGCTGTCAAGTGCCTTTTGCGCACGCAAAACGCTGCGTTTTTTGCGCGCGCAAAACGCACACGCTCGTGTAAATGAGGCCTTATAGTCTGAAAAATACGGTATATTTTTTTTAAAATACATTGCTGTCAAAATAAAGTAGACCTATGGAAATATAAATTTTAAAACACATTAGTACAGTATATACATACATTTGTGAGATATTATACTTAAAATATGAAAAGTTAATTTTTTTCAAAAGTTTCTTTATATTTAATGTTTTTAATAAAACAAAAATGCAAATCGTACTGGCCTATTTGGAATCATTAATGTATAGTACAATATGTGACAAAAAAAGAAGAAGTCAGAATTACTTGGATATGCAAAACCTTTACAGAGTTATTCTCTTATAAATTCATGCATACCAGATTTTCAAAATCTGGCTTGGTCATTAAGTGACAAACACGCCCAGTCATTAAAGGGTTAATGCTGTTTGTTCCGGTCAAAAGATCCGTGGTTGGCTCTGGACTTAATACGAGAGCAAAAATTTGAACTGGTCTAACTTTCATAGACTTAAGTAAATAGGACCACATGCAATATCCATTTAACTGTATAAAGAACCATGTTCTTCCGGTAGGTGAGGGTTCTCGGAGGTGGTTCCCGCACCCATCCGGCATTTAAGGCATATAACGTAGATATACCATAAATACTTATGATGAGAATACCCCTTTCTCCTGTATAATAATCTAAGGTGATTTTATTATGTTGCTACTTTTCATTAGTGGTCCAAATAATAACATTTGTATTGTATTTATGTAGTTACAAATCTGCCATCAGCCTCCTCATATGCCACGATGCTTATAAAATCATAACAATTGAATATTTTGCTGATACTGATATTGTAACGGCTGCCGTCACGGACCGCCGCCTCCCCTTACCTGCTGACGGCCACAGACCACTCTCATCCTGCCGACGTCTCCCTCCCCGGAGATGCCAGTACATGCGGCAGTCCTGCCCTGCAGTGACTACTAGGGTGTGCGCGCGAGATCATTCCCAGCGTTAAAGGGCCAGTGCGCGCACATGCAAAGAATTAACTAATTATGCCCAGATCACCCTGGACTATAAAAAGGGCCCTGCCCTTTCACTCCTTGCCTGAGTACTGTTTGTATTCCTATGTTAGTCTTGCAAATGGTTCCTTTGTCGTATCCTGTTCCCAGTGTTCCCGTGCCCTGCTACCTGTATCCTGTATCCCGTGCTGTATTTGTTCCTGTGCCCTCTCTAGTGTTGGAGTCGTGTTGTGCCGTCTGCTACGCCTGCTGTCTTACACCACATCTGGTGCCATCTGCCATGCCTAGTACCTCTGCCTCGTTTTGCATCACCTGTCGTCAAAGTACCATCAGCCTAAGCTGCTGCTACTGTCTGGACTATTGCAGGTAGCCTTGTGCTTGGACGTTGTATAGACTTGGTACACTGTTTGACCAGCTGCTACGGTGGTGCGACCTAGTGGGTCCACATAACCACAGATCGTGATAGATATATTACACCTCAAGTACTCCAAATACTCAAGATGTTCCTCTTCTGTTCCTTCAAGCACTAACTATGATACATCCTCCCCTCCCCCACACAAACACATTGTTAACTCAGCCAAATACACAGTTCCCTTCAGAAATAGTTGGCATCTCAGCGATGGAATATTTCTCTGGTGTAACAATAATGAGATATTATTAGAGAGCTAACTTGGTATTTGACAGGAATAAGATCTGAGTGATGTGCTCTACAGGTAATGCCAAAAAAATTCCCCCAGGGCAAAAGAAGCAGGGTACACACGTAGCAAAGTCTACATTCCTTCTGTGCTTTTGTTATCTCTTTTCCTCTCATAATTTCCTTTTCCTTTTGAAATGCTACAAAAAATAACTGAAAGTATAATAAGGGAAATAAATAAATAATGCAATTTATTTTTTGCATTTCATAATTTGGTCTTTTTGCCAGAGAATTTGGTTAATACAGGACAATTCGACTTGGCAGAAATACTACATACTTACATCAGGTCCTCTTTATGCAGAGAGTCCCTAGCCTCAGGTGCTACTGGTATAAAATTGTGTTTACTACATGCAATTAACAACTTGTTAATGGGATTGTCTCATTAAGAGACCTATTTGTACATATGGACGTCACAAAGGGGAGTTCCCTGCTCGGGACTCCCCTTTAAGAGCCAGAACAGAGAGCAGCTCTGTAAGAGAAACTCCTGCTCTGGCCGACCTAGCCTGTCCATGAATTACATGGACGGCCATTCATTTGACAAATGAGTAGCCAGATGTGGCTTCACTGCTAGGGATATTTACTGAATATTAATATTAATAAAGTGTAACTAAACTTTGAAAAAATTTGTGACACGTCATAGTGACATGTCAAAAGTTTTGATGTTGGGGGTTCGAGCACTGAGAGCCCCACCAATCGCTAAAACTAAGCGGCAGAAGCGTTCGGGTGTGTACTGTGCCGCTTAATTTCTGATCGCCTTTCCTCGGATCGGTGTACGGGCTCAATAGAAAGTTTATTAGTTCATACACCGATTGCTTTTTCCTCTTTGTTTTAGTGGTCGGTGGGGGTCTCAGTGCTCAGACCCCCACCGATCAAAACTTCTGACATGTCACTGGCATATCAAACGTTTTTTACTAGATTAGTTACCCTTTAACTATATGTACTGTTCATTAAAATTTACTTAAGAAGCACAAATCTGTCCATAATGTCCATCAGTATTTTAAAAGGAAAATATGTAAATTACATATTATTTAAATCAGGATTTTATTAAAAACATTTTTTGGTGTGTTTTTTTATTATATTTTTTACTTCACTCTCCACATAAAGAAATCTTGAAATATTCTAGTCTTCACACTGGCCACTAGAGTAGATAAATTGCCGCTCACTTAATGAAAGGTCTATTGTACTGCTGGAGGCAAAGTTAAGTAGGATAGTGAAGGTCCTTTTAAACGGGTAAATATAGCATGTCGATTGGCGCTCGTTTGCTCCATTTACAGGTAGGTCCAGAATTATTTGGACAGTGACACAATCTTCATGATTTGGACTCTGAATGCCACCACATTGGATTTGAAATGAAACAACTGAGATGCAATTGAAGTGTAGAATTTCAGACTTAATTTAAGGGGTTGAACAAAAATATCCTGTGAAATGTTCAGGAATTGCAACCATTTTTCTGCACAGCCTCCTCATTTCAGGGGCTCAAAAGTAATTGGACAAATTAACATTACCATAAATAAAATGTTTTTTTTTGTTTTTTTTAATGCTTTGTAGAGAATCCTTTGCAGGCAATGACTGTCTGAAGTCTGGAACCCATGGACATCACCAAACGCTCATACTTTGCCAGGCCTTTACTCCAGCCGTCTTCAGTTGTTGCTTGTTTGTGGGTCTTTCTGCCTTAAATTTTGTCTTAAGCAAGTGAAGTGCACTCTCGATCGGGTTGAGATCTGGTGATTGACTTGGCAATTGCAGAATATTCCACTTCTTTTCCTTAAAAAAAAACTCCTGGGTTGCTTTCACGGTATGTTTTGGGTCATTGTCCATCTGTACTGTGAAGCGACACCCAATCAACCTTGCCGCATCTGGTTGAATCTGAGCAGATAGTATATCCCTGAACACTTCAGAGTTCATCCGGCTGCTTCTGTCTTCAGTCACGTCATCAATAAACACTAGTGACCCAGTGTCTTTGGCAGCCATGCATGCCCATGCCATCACCCTGCCTCCACCATGTTTTACAGAGGATGTGGTGTGCTTTGGATCATGAGCCGTTCCAAGCCTTCTCTATACTTTCTTCCTCCAATCATTCTGGTACAGGTTCATCTTAGTTTCATCTGTCCAAAGAATGCTTTTCCAGAACTGGGTGGCTTCTTTAGATGTTGTTTGGCAAAGTCTAATCTGACCTTTCTATTTTTGAGGCGGATTAAGGGTTTGCACATTGTGGTGAACCCTCTGTATTTGCTCTCATGAAGTCTTCTCTTTATGGTAGACTTAAATACTGATGCACCTTCTTCCAAGAAAGTATTCTTCACTTGGGTAGATGTTGTGAGGGGCTTTTTCTTCACCATGGAAAGGATTCTGAGATCATCCACCACTGTTGTCTTCCGTGGATGTCCAGGCCTTTTGGAGTTCACGAGATCTCCAGTGGGCTCCTTTTTTTCAAGAATATACCAAACTGTTTATTTGTCCCCTCCTAACATTTGTGCTATCTCTCTGATGGATTTCTTCATTTTTTTTCAGCCTAACGATGGTCTGTTTCACTTGCATTGAGAGCATCTTTGACCTCATGTTGGGGGTTCACAGCAACAGCTTCCAAATGCAAATGCCACACCTGGAATCAACTCCAGACCTTTTACCTGCTTAATTGATGATGGATTAGTGGGGGAATAGCCCATGCAGCCCATTAACTAGCTTTTGAGGTAATTGTCCAATTACCTTTTGGTCCCTTGAAAAAGAGGCAGCTACAAATTAAAGAAGTGTAATTCCTAAACCCTTCCTCAAATTAGGATGTGAATACCTCCAATTAAAGCTGAGAGTCTGCACTTTAAGCCAATATTGATGATATAACTGTATATTCAATATGTTTTGGTAAACAGCTAAAATGCCAAAACTTGTGTCACTGTCCAAATAATTCTGGACCTAACTGTACATGGAGCAATGATCGCAGGTATGGGGATGAACGATCGTTAATACGACCATTCGTCCCCATACATTTTTTACCTTGTTGGCAGAACATCCCATGTTTACACGGGGAGATGTAATGCCGACGAGCGACCATTTATCTTATTCATCGTCTGATAGCAGCCCTGTTTACAGATGCCAAAAATTGTAAGCGAGCTTTCATACCAATGTCGTGTCCCGACACTGGGGACGGCACTTGCTCTAAAAACCGGCAGTGTTCCCACCAAGCTGTGTTCAGTGTTCAGGTGGAAGAGGGAGGAAGAACCTGGGCTGCATCACAGAGAGAGAAAGTTGCTGCAGAGCTGTATGAAGAGTATGGAGCTGCACGTGAATGACGGCAGTTACATGAGACTTGAGTCTGTGGTCTTGTAGTGTGTAGTGTGTAGTGGGCAGGAGCCTCTCCGTGATTGTGTGCGAGAATTACGTGAGCAGTGGTGGGTACGAGAGAGAGCCTTCCCATGAGTGCAGCAAGCAAGCGGTACGTCAGCTGCGGTCTACTATGCCTTTTATTAACAGATCAAGCCTCGTATCATGGAGGAACGCTTTTGGCTCTCTCCGCGGCAGCAAGCAGAGCCAGGCATCATCTACCTGCCTGAGCCGTGTCTGAGAACTGTGCTTCTCATTTCGAGGATAAGTGTTGTTCATTTTTCTGCCGTGGCTGGTTGTGCTGAAAACACAGGCATAGTAAAGTTTGAGTATGCAGGCAAAAGGACAAGGTTGTATTTATGGTTGGCGCTACTACTCCCAACATACTTTTGTACATTTAACCTATACCCGATCATCTATTATTCACTAACGTGATAATTAAGGTTCAAAAAAAAAAATACAGAAAGTGGTAGAAGATAAAACCAATTCTTATCATACTTCCATTTCTGGGCTTTGATAGAAACGTTACTGATATCTATTTATGAATAAGAAAAAAAAAAAGTTTTATTGGTAAAAAAACAAAACTAAAAGCATTCATGTGGAATTCTCAAAATGGTGTGCATTAAGAGCAACTGTAGCAAAATACAAGAGCACATAGAATTACAATAAGTCATGAAATAATAAAAGGAACACATATTTATAAGTTACATGTAGACCCCGATGGAACACATTGCTAACTCAATTACTTCTTTACTTGGGCAAATGCCAGGATGTTGATTTTCCATTGTGTATTTCACAGTTCATGTGGGACCTGGGGGCATTTCATTGTGTTATGTGCACTTTACAACAAAGAAAAGGTATGAAGTCATGTCTGTAATTATTACTGTGTCAAGTAATCTCGAGTTCAAGCAGGAGTCAGCGGTTTCTACTAAGATTTGTATCCTTGATTGTTATCAATAGGTTATAGCTTATCCGATATCATAGCGAAGAGTTGTTTTATCAGTCTGGCAATTTACTGTACACTGCATCAATGTATTTGCAAAAAATGTCAGAAAGAAGAAGCATGAGTTATAAGTTCAGGAACCAGCCGAATAACTGTAACATGGGTAAGACTAGTTAACGTATGGGACCCATGGATCCCATTATTCTATAAAACATGTAAAGCCAGTGTGTGATAGATTAGACCAGGACAGGCGCAAGTCCCTTTTTCTGGAAGGAAGGGAGGGGAGGTTAGGTCATAAAAATGAGGCTATGGTATAAAGTTACTTAATATACAGTACACTGTCACCTTAAACTGCTGAGATATTGATTGCATTGTTAACTAAAAGAACTCTCACCTTTCTACTGTTCATATTACCAGTATTTACTACTGTAAGAGAGTAGACATTGCTGTTTGTACCACTAGCTAATTTACTAGCACTCTAGGAGTAGGGTGCAGGTGCAGCCATTGCATGTGACTAAATAAATTGCGGTCGCATGACTTTTTGAATATCGCCTCCTGATGAGTCACTGCGCAATAGAAACGCGTTGAGACGTGGTAATCTTTTCAGGCACAGAAAATATTCTTGTTTGTGTGGCTGCTGATCGATAGATAGATCTGTTCTGTTTTATGTGCATTCAAAATATTAGTAGGCACATTAAGGGTTATTATTTTTGTATGACAATTATCCCTATGTGCCGTGACCTTATTTATTGACATAACCCCGGAGTATGGATATTATTGGTGCCATTTTTCTATCGGTCCAATGAATATGTTATTTAGCATCCTACTCCTGTATTTTTTATGCTGGTTCTTTGAGCTTGAATATGATACACTGTTTTTAAGGCAGATCAAATAAAAGTTATATCTTATTTATCATTTATCTTAATTCATATTTAGTCAGTGAGCTGTTTTTTTACTAGTAAATTACGCATCAGAGAAAGTCAGGGATTTTTTTTTCTACTAAATATACAGCTACAATATCTTAAAAGATTACAAACAGTCCTAAAATCCCAACCGTATTTCAAAAACTAACAAAAAGTTCTATGCATTAAATAGTTCCATCACAACATCTACATAACAGAGCGGTGTAGAATCTAAAAACAATATTGCCATACTGTACCCTAATAATAATAACAACATATCCCACCTAAATACCAGTGCTTCGGAATAAGGGTTTCGAGCTAAGCATCACAGATTTGTAAATCGAAACTGCTATGAATCATCAAGAGGAGGCCCACAAAATGGGGGAGCCACAAGGGTATTTGCCACTTTTGTCCTCCTTAAATTCTGCCCTGGACAAGACATCTAGTTTACGGGTCACTGCTTATATACCTATTGGGAAAATGGGGTGACTATTGTGTGCTGCATACCACTCAAGACTTATTTCTAGAGAGTTTTACAAGCTATGATGTGCTCTGGAGCTCTGAGCTACGTACTGCATACATATAATCCATATTGTCTTCTTATAAAATCTTCTTAAAAACACTTGTCAAGAAGTGCATGGAAACCAGCTGTTACCCATAGACCAAGACATTAGCTTTCAGAACTGCAATAGAAAATAACAGTTAGTATCTAGCTGGTTTGTACTGACCGCAACATTTTATCTTTACGTTTTTCACAAATATCCCTCAATTTCAACAGTCGCTGCCAAAAAGGAAAACATCACTAGTTATACAGATAAAGTAATTTCTGTAGATTAGACAAAAATATACAGACGCAATATCACATATCGATCCATGATGGAATAATTACTCATCCATTCCATTTGTTGGAAACCTTCCATAAAGCTATGCTGCTATAAGATTTACAAGTCGCCAAGGTCGGTTCTTAATGTACAAAAATACACAAAACAAATTAACGGGAGAGCCAAAGGGTCATAAATAAGAAAATAACAATATTCTTTTTTGAATAATGTATGTTCCCTGGCTCCCGTTTCACCTCCTTGATGGATACAATAGAAGTCTGTGCCAATGTTATTATTAGGTCGAGAACCCGTCCAACAACATAAAAACATATACTAGATATACTCTAATTTCCATAACAGTGAAAACCTAGCAATGTTTTCTTCCTGCAGAGAAAGCTGGAAATGAAAGAGTTAAGAGGTCAATTTAATGAGAAGTCTGCCTGGAAGGACGTCATTAAGGGTACGTTCACACGTGGCGGAATTGCTGTGGAATTTTTGGCACATTTTCCTTTAAATTACATGAATACATTTTTGTATAATTTTTAAAAATGAACGCCAAAACATTGCAGCGAAAACGCAATATAACGCAATATAAACATACCCTAATAAGGAGAGGCAGCCGCATTCCATAAAGTTTGCAATTTAACCCTTTGATGAGAATTTTGGTGCTGTATTTGTTCAGGTGGCTGGAAGCATTTTTGGTTTTTGCCTTTCCGCACCCTAACAGCCATCATTTTCTTATTTTTATGTTGATGCAGCTATATGAGGTATTTTTTTCTTTTGAGACAGATTTTTTTAGGTGTCATTTTGCAAAAAAGTTAGTGTTTCATTTACATATCTTTTATTATGGGGAAATGCAGGAAAAAAAATTGATTTTACCAATTACTATAAATCATGCGATAACTATATTGTAAAAGTTGTTAAAGTTATAGAGATACCAAATATGTCTACAGTATGTTATTTACTGGTATGTGATGTTTATAGAAACTAGAACTTTACTGAAAAATCATTTTATTTTTTTTTTGTCCCATTAGGGAAATTTTTAGCTTTGAAGTTTTTATTTACTTTTAATATACTGGAATATTTCTATACGCTACATGTACTATTCTTGAATGAAAATTAAAGTCGGTTAATCAGTATGTAATATAAACACCCTCATGTGTATCTTGACCTGATGACTATAATAAAGTAGAGTAACACACGTGTCATACAGTAATGATTTCATGGGCATTGCCAACTACAAATGAAAATGTACGTGTAATGTAATGTAATGTACTTATAATGGCAGAATGATAATTTTGCCATAAAATATAAAGTATACTACATGGGCTATCAGATTTCTTCAGGAAAAAAAATCATACAATTCAAATTTGCAGATAAATATTTCAGCATGAACTTTGTCAGACTGGTAAAACACCACCAAAATTGTCACTGTTCTGGGTATAGGATATGTCTAATACTATTATTGTGGAAGACATATTATAGCAACTGCATAAGGTCAGGGCTTTTATGGGGAGTCACACAGTGGGGGTTAACGAGACACATTTGGCTCCAGAGCCTCTGGTTGGGGAACAGGGGGCTAAGTATATTTTTTTAGCATGAGGCTTGCTCTTAGCATTGCTTTTGTAAGCAACAAATAAGACTAATTGCTAGAAAACAGGAAATGTATTTAAAAACCTTTTATATATTACTAGTTAAAGCCTTGCTATTAGACCTCATCCCTACAATAGTAGTACAGATTTGTTTGGCATGTTGCAAGTGTTATCGTATACGGTGTTAAAGGACTATTCTTCCCTAAAAGCATTGCTTCTAAGGTAGAGAGGTACCGTATTGTGGCATACAGAATGCCTATGGGTCCACAATACAGACCCCTTGGGACTCAATAAGCCACTGTAACGGCTCAGTACTTATGGTATTGCTGTAGTCATGAGTCCTTATGCTAAAATAATTGTTTATACAAGTGCAACGTAAACAAAAGGAATAAGGAGTCTGGCTGACTTGATAAATATCACCTCTATTTTATATGAGCATAAGATAAACTCTCAGTTTGATAGATATATTTGTTATTTTGAAGCTAATACATAATTTCTTACTAACATTTGTGAAGAAATTAATTTTGTGACACAGAATTAAATTTGGTGTCAATTCAGAAAAGTTTATATCAGAATTTTACTGGTTGTTATTATACAATGTATATTATCCAATGTAAACAAAAGCGGCCACCTCTCCAGTGAACTCTACTGATCACAATTTGGCAAACAGGGGTCACTGGCAGTGTTGGATTGGCCCACCGGAGGATGCTGCGGTGGGCCAAGGCACCGAACTGGATTTCCCTGGACCCGGGAGGCAGTCGCTGACTAATGCAGAGCAAAAAGCCATTGACTACCTCCCTCGTCAATTTCTAGAGGTCAAAGGGATGCAGAGGATGTCAGGTGACACGATGACATCACTGCGCTGGGTCGCAGACTCCAGTAAGCAGTCAGAGGACCCATCCGCTCGTTGTGGGAAAGAGGTTAGCTGAGTTTTTAATTTTCATTGCTAACTACTATTTGGGGTAAAAGTGGTAACCTAACTACTATATAGGGGCACAAAGGTGCACCTAACTATTATATAGGGGCACAAAGGGGAAAACAACTACTATATAGGCATCCAAAATGGGAGCCCACTTCTATATGGGGGCACAAAGGGGACCTAACTACTATATAGGTGCACAAAGGGAGAAATAACTACTATATATGGTCCAAAGTGGGACCTAACTTCTATATTGGGGCACAAAGGGGAACCTAACTACTATATGGAGGCACCAAATGGACCTAACTACTATATGGGGGCCCACAGTGGAATTAACTAATATATGGGCACAAAGGGGACATAATTGCTATGTTGGTGTTGTCTAAAGGGAACCTAACTACTATATAGAAGCACAAAGGGGACCTACCTACTATATGAAGGCACTACATTAACTTATCTACTATATGGGGGCACAAAGGGGAACTGCCTACTATATGGAGTCACAAAGGGGACCTAACTATGATAATGAGGGTCCAAATGGGGACATTACTACTATATGGGGACTCAAATGGGACCTAACTACTATATAGGTGCACAAAGCGGGACTTAACTACTATATGAGGGCTCAAAGGGGGACCTAACTACTATATAGTGGCACAAAGGGGGACCACTATATAGGGGCACAAAAGGGTACCAAGTACTATATGGTGGTACAAAGGGGACCTAACTACTATATGGGGGCATCAAAGGGACCTATCTACTATGTGGGGGTACAAAGGGGACTTAACTATTTAATGGGGGCAGCAAAGGGACCTAACTACTATATGGGGGTATAAATGGAACCTTACTACTATATGGGGCACAAAGGGTTACCTAAATACTATATGGGGCACCAGAAGAACCTAAATACTTTAAAGGGCCATAAAAGGGACCTAACTACTTTAATGGGGGCCCAAAGGGTATCTAACTATTATATGAGGGCCCAAATGGGACCTAACTTTTGGGGCACAAAAGAGGACAACCTCTATATGTGGGCACAAAAGAGGACTACTACTGTGTAGGGGCACAAAAGAGTACAACCACTGTATGGGGACACAAAAGAGAACTACTATTGTGTGGGGACACAAAGGGGGAGCTAAATACTGTATGGAGGCAAAAGGGGACATTACTACTGTGCGGTTGCATATATGGAGACATTACTGTGTGGGAGTACAAAGGGAGCCCTATTACTATGTGGGGGTTCTTTAACTGTGTACTGAGAGGAGAACTATTACTGGCTCTATTACTATTTGGGGGGCACTATTCCTGTGTGGGTTCTAAAGGAGGCACTATTACTGTTTTCAGGGCACTATTACTGTGTGGAGCACTAAAAGGAGGACTATTACTGTGAGAGTCCATAAGGGGACACTATTATTGTGCGGAGGGCACTATTACTGTGTAGAACACAAAAGAGGGGTGCTATTACAGTGTGGGCAACAAGAGCTGGCATTATCTCCGTCTGGGGCACTAGGGTGGGAATTAGGTGGGGAGGGTGCTAGAAAAGCGAGTAGCCAAAGATGATTGTGATACGAATTCTGTAGAGATCAGTTATAGCTGGAAGAAGTCGTTATGGTGTTCTGGGTCGGATGAAGAAGAAGAGGGAAAGTGAAAAACTCCCATCACAGAAAATGTTACTTGTGAGTGACTGGATTTTACTGTACTATGTTCAATTATATGGTATGCAGAGCGCCTGTTTAGAACTGGTATCTGCCACTATATGGTCACTAAATTGTTCTAATATTGATCTTTGTTATACTGCACACATTTTACTACACAATTAAGAGTGGTCTTGTATTATTTCTATATAGCCGAAGGGTGGGTCCTTAGAATTATTTTCTCTAATGGACCCAAGGTACTCCAGTCCGACACTGATCACTGGACTCTCTATCTCCAGAAGTCACAGTGCATAACAAGTAGAAAGCATCAGGCTTGTCTCAGGTAACAGGATGCGAGCAAGATGCAGACTGGCAGTGGGTAGCTGGATGCAGACTGATAGTAGATAGCTGGACGCAGGCTGGTAGCGGATAGCTGGACACAGGCTGGTAGCAGATAGCGGGACAGAGGTTGGTAGCAGATACTTGGACAGACGCTGGTAAGTGGATAGCTGGATACAGGCTGATAACATATAACTGGATACAGGCTGGTAGCGGATAGCTGGATATAGGCTGGTAGCGGATAGCTGGATACAGGCTGGTAGCGGATAGCTGATACAGGCTGATAACAGATAGCAGGTGTGGGCTGGAATCAGGATGAAAACAGGAACCTTTGCAGGACACAACTAGGATGCACCAAAGATGCTCAGGCACAAGGTGATCTGAAAAGGTGTCTTAAATAGTCCAGGAGCAAAAATGGGATTAGGCTGCAGATTTTACAATGTGCACGCTGGCCCTTTAAGAGGCGACCAGAGTGTGTGCACCTTAAAGAGAACATGGCCGCAGGCAGGGGGAGAGACGGTTTGTGTGCAGTGGTGAGTTCTGCACAGGTTCTCACCACCTAGTAACAAATGACTGGCCCAGGCCCCCATAAAAGCCACATAGTCTTGAATATAGCCATAAATAACTATAATATATCCAAGGAGAGGCATATTCGGTATTAACACTAGGAGGGAGTGAAAAATGATGGGGTAAAATGATGGGTCGGGGGTAACATACTGCTATTTTCTAGTTCTTCATATTTGGAATCAATGTGTAAAGCAAGACTCCAGACAAAAGTCATCCAAACAGTTTTATAAAAATGCTTTCTTGATTCTTGTCTTTTGTTTTAAAAGCTAAAACGTTTGCAATGAGTTTTATGTTGGACCTCATTTACTTTCCGTATCTCTGTGGGAATGGTAATTTAAAGCCTCATATTATATTTCAGAAAAGCAAGGAACAGCTAAGCACAACAGTAATTCTTCAATCCATGGGCTATGTCCCAGGGCAGCCACATAACCAATGGTGAGGGGACTACAGACAAAATATGGCCATTGTTTGAGAATTTCAGCAATTCCTCCTTAACAGAAGACAAATCTGGAGCACAACATTTGAGACTTCATATGCCATTAATATTTCAGGAGGGAAGATGACGAACAGATGTTATTTTCTGTTCAGGTACGAAGACTAACTAAAATCGGTCAGGAAAAGGCATAATCTTTCAATATTATGCTGAGAGCTTAATAAAATGCTAGGATTTTTTCTATGAATTATGAGGTCAAGCTTTTATGCATAAATGTGAAACAGGGATTTCAGCCAGCATTAAGGATTTATCAAATCTGGCAATTCAATATTGTTAGTTCCCAGTAATATGAACATTTCGATGCAGAGAGTATATAGTTGTTATATTGCTACCAGTACCAGGCAGAAAAGGCAGCTGCCTCAGGTGCCTGGAGACTTGGAGGCACTCAGTGTTTACTCTACTGCTCTGGACCAACATCTGTTAAAAATGAATTTCTTTTTTTAATTAAGTATTTTTTTTAAAATTTTCATATCTTTTGTTACAAATACAAACAGAACCCGCCCCCCCAGCCAAACCAAAATCCCCACATAAAACCCCGGAGAAACAGTGCAATCTACATATACATTGGAGTCATATAAAGACTGCAGTAAACACATTAGCTGAGAGACATTGCCCTGTAGCCATATACCGTCAAAAACAAGATGAGTACCTCAAAAAGAACATTTAAATAAAGTTCCTAGTGCCATCCAGCCTTTTACTCAAAGAGGAACACACAGGGAAGGGAACAGAACACAGCACATTGACAAGAAAGTACACAACTTCATAGGAATCAGAATAGGAAGGTAAATTAAAGTGTAATATGCAATAAGAGGGTATAATGGGGTCATCATCTTAATAGTAGTATCACTGCCTATATGAACGATTAAAATTCGATTTTTATTGTAGAAAACCTTACTAAAAATAGGGCTAAATAGCCAAATGTACTATGAAGGCGTAAGCACGGTCGACCAAACAAATGGAGGAACGATTGAGAATACTGTTGTTAGCACCAATGCTGCCAAACAACAATTCCCCCTATCTGTATTATGATATAACACCTGGTCAATCCGTGCCACTAACACGTGTCCCTACGCGTTTCCGCACCTCTAGTATTCACGGTGCTTCATCAGGGGTCACACTGATGTGATTAGAACACATCAATATTTGATTATATGGCCGGGAGACACCTATTGCGTGTCTTATATCATTCACCCGGCTCGTGCACGACACTAGTCAGCTGGTCGAACACGAGCCGAGTGAGATGCCGGGCATATGTAGTACTGGCCCCTCCCTCCCCGGAGTGACGCGGCGGCCGGGCAGCCAATCCGTGTGAAGCCACGCACATGACGCGGCCTGGACAGGGCCGGCCCCCGGGCGCTCGTTGTCACTGCAGGGGGGAGGAACAAGAGCATCCCTAGTAACCAGGGATCACCGGGCGGCCGTATCCCACTGGCCTGAAATATAGCAAGGAAGAGGATCCCAGACAGGAGCACAGCGATCGTGAGTCCAACACAGTGGCATACTCGATCGCTGTGTGTGTCGTCCTATAATGGGAGACACAGCGATCCCGGAACCAGTGGAATTAGTACACTCGATCGCCATGTTAAACTCCAAGGGGAGAAGTGGGGGGGTGTTTGTTCAGTCGCTCGAAATGCTTAGAGGGACCAATCGAGGCCTCCTCTAGCGACACAGGTCGCCACCGATGGTTTCACAAAGGGAGGTGGGAAAATTGTCCATATATAGAACTGACATATGGGCAATTGATGCAGCACAGGGATAATTAACAAAGTGTAGCAACATAGTTCACCCGAGTCCCAGGTGACATGCGACCAATTCAGAGGAAACAATTGAACGATATCTGTTCATTGAGACCCGCCGGTTTCATGGTATGCATGCGGAAAATCCATTGGGCCTCTTTTTGCAGAATCCTTTTGTCCCAATTGCCCCCCCTGGCAGATGGCCTTATGTGCTCAATCCCCTGGAATTTGATGACGTGGGTATCACCGCCATGTTTTTCCCAAACGTGCCGGGCCACCGAAGTGTCCATATTGCGACGAATGTCGCCTATATGGTCCCTTATTCGTCTCCTAAATTCTCTAATTGTCTTGCCGACATATTGCAGTCTGCAGACACAGGAGATCAGGTAGACGATACCTTTCGTTTTGCAATTAATAAAGGATCTGTTTTCATATGTCCGACCAGTCGCATGGCTGTTGAAATTCTTGCTACAAGATATGGATTCGCAAGCTTTACAGGACCCACATCTAAATGTACCCTTGATGTTGTGTGTAAGCCATGTAGTGGGGCGAAAGGACAGCATATGGCTGTGAACTACACGATCCCTGATGTTACTACCCCTCCTATAGGTGACTGATGGTCTATTGCCTACAAGGTCACCTATATCTGGGTCTGTCCTAAGGATCCCCCAATAGGTCTGTAGGATCCTGATAACTTCATGATTCGATGGTCGTACGTACCTATAATACGCATTTGGTCATCGGTCGTACGTGTTTTGGGATTTAGGAGTTCACTCCTATTGCAATGAAATGCATTGCGATAGGCCGATCCAAGGATCTCGCGGGGATAACCCCTCCGGCGAAATCTATTCTGTAGGTCGGAGGCAGCTAATTTGAAGTCAGTCATGGTGGAGCAATTCCTACGTGCCCTCAGGTATTGACCTTTGGGTATGCCCTTTCTCAAAGGTGCGGGATGCCAACTCTCCCATCGAAGGAGACTGTTCGTTGCTGTCTCCTTCCTGAAGATGTTGGTTTGTATATATCCCTGTTCGGTTTTATATATATTGATATCCAAAAAGGTCATTTTACTCTCATGGATAACAGATGTAAAAAAGAGCCCCATTTCGTTGACATTAAGGATGCCCACAAATTCGCTGAACTCCTCTTTAGTTCCAGACCACAAAATCATGATGTCATCAATAAATCTTAGCCAGAGGATGATCATAGATGTCCATCGATCCATCTCCTCCCCAAACACAATCATTTTCTCCCACCAGCCCAGATATAAGTTGGCATAAGAGGGTGCACAGGGGGTCCCCATCGCTACCCCCCTTAGTTGGTGGAAGAATTTGCCATCGAACAGAAAGAAGTTTTGCTCGAGAACAAAACGAACAAGGCTAACCACAAACTCGTTGTGGGCCTGGAAATGTATTCCCCTTTCCTTCAAAAAATCCTCTACAGCTCTACATCCCGTGGGGTGGGGTATAGAGCTGTAGAGGGCCTCCACATCCAGTGAAGCCAGATGTACACCAGGGTCACATTTGATGCCCTCTAGGCGTCTGAGTACATCCATCGTGTCGCGGACGTACGATGGGAGGGCCAATACAAATGGACTCAGGATCCGATCAATATAGAGACTAGCATTCTGAGTCAGGTTATCAACCCCAGAGACAATGGGGCGACCCTTAAGAGGAGATGTGCCCTTGTGTACCTTGGGCAGGCTGTAAAAGGTGGCATATTGTGGATGATCGGTTAAGATAAAGTGTTGTTCATTAGTGCTCACCAAATTGAGAGATCGGCCTTGATTTACCAATCTCTTTAGTTGGTTTGCAAAAATCGGCATAGGATCACTTGATAAAATTCTATAGCATGCTGTGTCACTCAGAATACGGTGGCACATATCACTGTACTGATTGCGATCCATCACCACAATATTGCCACCTTTATCTGATGGTTTAATGACAATGCTGTCATCCTGCTCAAGGGCCTGTAGGCCTGCCATCTCATCTCTAGAGGTATTCAATTTGATAGTGTTAGAAGAATCTATTTTCCTGAGCTGGTTCACCACTACCTCCAGAAATACATCCATTGGGGTGTTATCATTGATGGGAGCATTTCTGGTGGAAGGCTGCCTCAAATCTGTGAAGGGACCATCACCCACATTTCTCTGACCTTCTTCCAATAATTGATTGAGTATTCTGAAATGTGGCATATCCTCCTCAGAAATCCCCAGTTCAAGGCATTCACGCCTATCGTGGGTTTTGAAAAATTTCTTCCATTTCAATTTGCGCACAAATAGATTCAGGTCCTTGACCCACATAAAGAGGTCGAATCTATTCGTGGGCACAAATGATAAACCTTTCTTCAGAATGCTAGTCTCCTCGGTCGTTAGGGTACGCGATGAGAGGTTGATGATCTGCAAATCATCCTCATAATTCCCAGACACTACATCTCTCTCCTGTCTCTTAGTAGATATTCCGAGATGGGGTGGTTTCGTGACAAAAAACCGTCCCTATTGGGGCCCTTTCCTCTACCTCTGCCCCTTTGGTAATTACGAGTTGGGTTCTTCCCAGAGTGTTGACTTCCCCTGGTTCTTCTACTGGGATTTCGCGCAGTATCGGAATCTGATAGATCTTGCTCTGAGGAGGACTGTTCGGTGTCAATCTCAAACCCCCCCATATTTTTGACACTGTAATCAAAGATTTTTCCTTCTTTAAAATCAGCGGTATCTCAGACATATTGGGAATGCTTTCTCTCCTTTATATGTCCGGTAAATTTTTCAATACCCTGTTGGAGTGCTGTCTCTTTTCTCTCATAATCTGAATTGTTTGAAAATCTCCTAACTGATTCAATGCCCTCTTTCAATTCCGCTGTGCTGCGTGCCAACAATATTTTTTCCTCCTCCAGTAAGATCCCCATGAACCTGAGGGACGAGTCAATGGACTCCTTCTCCCATTTACGGAGGAGATCAGGAGACCTGACTCGTGCAGCAGGAATGAGGGCAATACGTAGGCCCCTGGGTACTATCTTGTTTCTGAGATACGTATCAAGCGTCTGAATCTCCCACCACGACCTAATGTGGTCCTTATAAATCCTGGTGAGATGGCTAAAAGAGGCACTAATGCTTAAATGTTGAGTCTGTGACACCAGTTCATTTTCAGAAAACACCTCCTGTGCGCCACTCATCCATTTTGCTACATTTATCTCTCCAGTGAGAAAGCTTGCCATCCCCACTGTAATTGTTAAATTATAAAGTTTGACACTAAGCAACGATTATTGCATTGGTATATAACAGATGTCCGTTCACTTGATTGATTGAATGGTATCACTGCCTATATGAACGATTAAAATTCGATTTTTATTGTAGAAAACCTTACTAAAAATAGGGCTAAATAGCCAAATGTACTATGAAGGCGTAAGCACGGTAGACCAAACAAATGGAGGAACGATTGAGAACGATAGTGTCGTGCACGAGCCGGGTGAATGATATGAGACACGCAATAGGTGTCTCCCGGCCATATAATCAAATATTGATGTGTTGTAATCACATCAATGTGACCCCTGATGAAGCACTGTGAATACTAGCGGTGCGGAAACGCGTAGGGACACGTGTTAGTGGCACGGATTGACCAGGTGTTATATCATAATATAGATAGGGGGAATTGTTGTTTGGCAGCATTGGTGCTAACAACAGTATTCTCAATCGTTCCTCCATTTGTTTGGTCTACCGTGCTTACGCCTTCATAGTACATTTGGCTATTTAGCCCTATTTTTAGTAAGGTTTTCTACAATAAAAATCGAATTTTAATCGTTCATATAGGCAGTGATACTATTCAATCAATCAAGTGAACGGACATCTGTTATATACCAATGCAATAATCGTTGCTTAGTATCATCTTAATAGTCTATCTTTCATCAAAGACAGTAGAGTGAACTGCGATGTGTCTAGCCATCCAGCCCACAGGTCTTCAGATTTAGTAATGGTATGCCTTTTAATATAGTGCATTAAACGGCAGCAGTTATTAACAGTAATAAACCAGTTGATTTTATAAATAAATTCTAAAAGGCAAAATTAAGACGCAGCTAACCAGTTTTGAGCAGTCAGCTTTCCAGCTTTCAGACCATATCTGACATGCGGCTTAGAAAACGATATAGCCTGAGTAGACACACAGGAGAGCACTGTAAAAACTACTGCACTAAAAGGATCTGCTATTCCTCATAGAATTTGCATACATTTATGATCACAATGTATGGGCCACTGAAGACCACATTGCAAACCACATTTTTACCTAATTAGGACTATAGAATTTGGACTGCACCACTTCAATAATCCAATAATAAATCCAACCACAAAAAAATTGCTTGACCGAGAATATGTATGTAACCTACAAGAATAGTCAGATCTCGATATCCCTTTAAAAAACATCATTCCTTATTACTGACAAATAGCATTTATGGTTATAAATAAACAAGCACATGTAATTTAGTGAGAAATGTTGAACTTGATGGACCGGAGTCTTTTTTTTCAACCTATGTAACTATGTAAATATAACATAAGACAAAATATACAGTGAAGGAAATAAGTATTTGATCCCTTGCTGATTTTGTAAGTTTGCCCACTGTCAAAGACACGAACAGTCTAGAATTTTTAGGCTAGGTTAATTTTACCAGTGAGAGATAGATTATATAAAAAAACAAAACAGAAAATCACATTGTCAAAATTATATATATTTATTTGCATTGTGCACAGAGAAATAAGTATTTGATCCCTTTGGCAAACAAGACTTAATACTTGGTTGCAAAACCCTTGTTGGCAAGCACAGCAGTCAGACATTTTTTGTAGTTGATGATGAGGTTTGCACACATGTTAGATGGAATTTTGGCCCACTCCTCTTTGCAAATCATCTGTAAATCATTAAGATTTCGAGGCTGTCGCTTGGCAACTCGGATCTTCAGCTCCCTCCATAAGTTTTCGATGGGATTAAGGTCTGGAGACTGGCTAGGCCACTCCATGACCTTAATGTGCTTCTTTTTGAGCCACTCCTTTGTTGCCTTGGCTGTATGTTTCGGGTCATTGTCGTGCTGGAAGACCCAGCGACGAGCCATTTTTAATGTCCTGGTGGAGGGAAGGAGTTTGTCACTCAGGATTTGACGGTACATGGCTCCATCCATTCTCCCATTGATCGGTGAAGTAGTCCTGTGCCCTTAGCAGAGAAACACCCCCAAAGCATAATGTTTCCACCTCCATGCTTGACAGTGGGGACGGTGTTCTTTGGGTCATAGGCAGCATTTCTCTTCCTCCAAACACAGCGAGTTGAGTTAATGCCAAAGAGCTACATTTTAGTCTAATCTGACCACAGCACCTTCTCCCAATCACTCTCAGAATCATCCAGATGTTCATTTGCAAACTTCAGACGGGCCTGTACATGTGCCTTCTTGAGCAGGGGGACCTTGCGGGCACTGCAGGATTTTAATCCATTACGGCGTAATGTGTTACCAATGGTTTTCTTGGTGACTGTGGTCCCAGCTGCCTTGAGATCATTAACAAGTTCCCCCCGTGTAGTTTTCGGCTGAGTTCTCACATTCCTCGGGATCAAGGATACCCCACGAGGTGAGATTTTGCATGGAGCCCCAGATCGATGTCGATTGACAGTCATTTTGTATGTCTTCCATTTTCTTACTATTGCACCAACAGTTGTCTCCTTCTCACCCAGCGTCTTACTTATGGTTTTGTAGCCCATTCCAGCCTTGTGCAGGTCTATGATCTTGTCCCTGACATCCTTAGAAAGCTCTTTGGTCTTGCCCATGTTGTAGAGGTTAGAGTCAGACTGATTAATTGAGTCTGTGGACAGGAGTCTTTTATACAGGTGACCATTTAAGACAGCTGTCTTTAATGCAGGCACCAAGTTGATTTGGAGCATGTAACTGGTCTGGAGGAGGCTGAACTCTTAATGGTTGGTAAGGGATCAAATACTTATTTCTCTGTGCACAATGCAAATAAATATATATAATTTTGACTATGTGATTTTCTTTTTTTTTTTTTAAATATAATCTGTCTCTCACTGGTAAAATTAACCTAGCCTAAAAATTCTAGACTGTTCATGTCTTTGACAGTGGGCAAACTTACAAAATCAGCAAGGGATCAAATACTTATTTCCTTCACTGTAATTAGATGAATCACCGACTGTTATGCAGTCAGTCGCTGACCGCCGGCATATCCCACATACCGACAGCCGTGACCGTAGGTCTGTGGATCCTGTCCAGCCTCTCCTACCACTGAGTTGCTGGCACACACTGCTCTTTCCTCCTGTTGTTGTCTGTAGGGTGCGAGCGCCAGGAAGTTTACCCCAAACCAATTTCCAGCATACCTGGGACATTAAAAGGAACCCTGCCCACTCCCACTTTCCCTGAGCAATGTTGTGTTTTCCCAGTGTTTGTCATGCAAATAGTTCCTTAGTTGTATCCTGTGTCCCGTATTATGTATCCCGTAAGAAATGCAAGCAGATATGCGAGATCTTCAATCTCTCCACTCAGTTCTGGGTCCGGAATTTCGTTGCCACTTCCACCTTGTTACAATGGAAATGCAACAACCTGTAGGGGCTTTCTCAACCAGTGCAAGATTCACTTCCAGTTGCACGCACACCTCTTCCCTTCTGATCTTCCCAGAGTTGCCTTTGTTGTCTTCCTCCTCTCTGGCAAAGCATGGCAAACCCTATCTGGGAACGTGAGGGGCCGGAGTCTTACAATCGACAGCTATTCCTGGAAAATTTTCGCACTGTGTTTGAAGAATAGGGCCGAACAACTTCTTCAGCTGCTTCACTTTTAACTCTCCGCAAGGGGAGTCGATGATAGGAAAGTACGCTATCCAGTTCGGTACTTTGGCAGCAGGGCTTGCCTGGAATAATGAGGCCTTGGTGGCAACCCTTTGGCAAGGATTAGCTCCTCAAATAAAAGATGAGCTGGTGGCCTGAGATCTTCCATCCCCATTGGTTGCCCTAATTCTTCTGGCTACACGGAACGACATGAGGTTCCAAGAACGCGCCCAGGAAGTTTGTAGGGAAAAAAGGTCTTACAGACTTGTGCCTATGTTCTAGAGACATCTGCTACATCCTTTGGTTGTTGTCCCTGAAGACCCGATGCAGGTGGACAGACTCAAGCTGTCTGACCAGGAGCGGCAACACAGACGTTCAGCAGGATTATGTCTATACTGTGGCCATAAGGGTCATTTTGTGCATTAATGTCCCCAGAAGCCGGGAAACTCCAGCACCTAGGGTTGGTAGGAGAGACTACCCTAGGTGGATCGACGCCAACTGCAAAATTCTCTCCCAAGCTGTCAATTCCTGTGACAATCTCCACTGGTGGAGAATCACACTCTATTCCTGCTTATCTGGATTATGGAGCAGCTGCGAATTTCATCCAATGGACCTTTCCAGACCGTCCCCACTTGCCCACAATTCCTCTGGAGAAACCTCTGGCGGTCACTTCTGTGAATGATCAACCTCTACCTGATCCAATTCTTTCCGTCACCAAAACTCTGAAGTTGCAAGTGGGAGTTCTTCACTCGGAACAAATAGTTTTTTATGTCCTGCCAAAAGCTATTAACCCTATCCTGCTGGGACTCCCATGGCTTAGCCGACACGCTCCTATCCTCGACTGGAATGACAGGAAAATTCTCCAATGGGGATCCCAATGTCTTCACTGTTGCCTGCCTCAGGTTTGTCCTATCCTGTCCCCGATGCCTCGGTCATTCTCTGAACAGTAGAGGAGAAAAAAACAACACAAAGCGCACATAGTGCATCAAATTTTATAGGAAAAAAACCACATATAGGTGATCAGTTCTGCTGACCTGGTTGGTATTGCTAGGAGCACAACATCCTTGAAAGCGTGTTTTCAAATATTGCTGCAGCCTGGGTTCAGTGGTAAATGGTAGTTTGAGAAAAAAACAGAATTTCCCTGGCGCTGCCAACTGGTAATGCACTTCTTCTTGAGTAGTGAGGATTTAAAACAAGCAAATGTAATATTAGATATTGATTTATTTACTACGTGTTTCGAGGCCGCGCTGGCCTCTTCATCAGGTAAAATACAAATGCTATACATTCCCCTTGCAAAGGTGGAATATATAGCCAAGACAAAGTGGTAAAAAAAAGTGCCAAGTCACATGGATGAGTCATGCAGAGGTGTTTGGCAGGTTAAAGGTTACTTGGTTTAAAAAGGTAATTGAAGTCTGATAAGACAGACTGTAAAAGTAAAAGCAAACATAAAAAGACTGCAGAATAGATAAGGCTTCGTTCACATCTGCGCTAGGGCTCCGTTCCGATGTTCCATCTGAGCTTTCCTTCGGAACGAAGCCCTGACAGGCACAATCGGAAACCATAAGCTTCCATTTCCATCACCATTGATTTCAAAGGTGACGGATCCGGATCAAATGGTCTCTGTTTGCCTCCGTTGTGTAAAGGTTCCGTCGTTTTTATGGAATGAATACCATAGTCGACTATGCTATTCATCCCGTCAAAACAACGGAACCCTTGCACAACTGAGACAAACGGAAACCATTGGCACCGGATCCATCACCATTGAAATCAATGGCGATGGAAATGGAAACCTATAGTTTCCGTTTGTGTCTGTGAGGGCTCCATTCTGAGGGAAATCTCCATCGGAACGTCGGAACAGAGCCTTAGCGCAGATGTGAACAAAGCCTAAGAAAGGTAGGGGACACATGTAATTCACCGATCACAGTGGCATTTAAGTGTTAATAGAATTATAAAATTATTATATAGGCAGAGTTGATAACTGGTGTATTGTAGCCCATTTTTTTAAAAATCAAACCTGTGTAAAAATGAAGAAACTTGGCACTTTTTTTACAACTTTGTCTCTGCTATATATTCCACCTTTGCAAGGGGAATGTATAGCCTTTGTATTAAACTTAATGAAGAGGCCGGTCCGGCGTCGAAACGCGTAGTAAATAAAACAATATTATATTTGCTTGTTTTAAATCCTCACTACTCACGAAGAGTTTTACCAGTTCGCAGCGCCAGGGAAAATCCATTTTTTCCTCAAACTTCTTAATCAGTCATTCTCTGGACTGACTCCACCATATGCCTGTTTTGCGGATGTCTTCAGCAGGAAGGAGGCTGAGGTCCTTCCTCCCCATCGTCCCTCCAATTTTCAATTGAATTGCCCCCTGAATCTTTTCCCCCTCGTGGACGGGTTTATCCTCTCTCCTCACCTGAAATCCATGCCATGTCGGCATATGTCAAGGAGAACCTCGAGAGGGGGTTTATCAGGAAGTCTACTTCTCCAGAAGTAGCTGGATTCTTTTTCATAGGAAAAAAAAATGGGTCCTTCCGACCATGTATCGACTACCGTGGTTTAAACCAAATCACTGTTAAGAACAAATACCCCTTGATGCTAATCTCTGAGCTCTTCGACAGAATTTGTGGGGCCGAGATTTTCACAAAGCTGGATCTACGCGGGGCTTATAACTTGATCCGTATCCGCAAGGGCGACAAATTGAAAACCGCATTCAACACCCGAGACGATCACTACGAATCTCTCGTGATGCCCTTTGGACTGTGTAACTCTCCAGCTGTGTTCCAGGAATTCAAAAACTACATCTTCCCGGATATACTGTATGTCTGTGTGGTGGTATATCTGGACGACATCTTGATTTACACAGATCTGACGATGCATCGAAATATGTTCGCCAAGTCCTGTCTGTCACATTTAAGGGAGAATAACCTCTACGCCAAACTCGAAAAGTGCGTATTTAAAAAGGAATGCTTGCTCTTTCTGGGTTATATAATCTCAGATTGTGGACTCCAGATGGATCTGGAGAAAGTGAAGTCCATCTTTAGAGTGGCCACGTCCTCAAGGTCTCTGTGCCATACAGAGATTTCTTGGGTTTTCAAAGTTCTACCGTCAATTCATCGCAAACATCTAGTCTTGTACTGCTTCAATCTCAGCTCTCACCAAGAAAGGAGTGAACACTAAGGTCTCGACCCCTGAGGCAGAGTCAACATTCACCAAACGCTAGAGAGCCTTCACTTCAGGTTCCGTTCTTCACCATTCTGATGTGTCTCAGCAGTTCTCGCTGGAGGTCGACGCTTCTTCCATTGGTCCCTGAGCACTTCTCTTTCAAAGAAACTCCAAGGGAAAGGCAGTATACTGTGGCTTCTTCTCTAAACTCTTCTCTCCTGCAGAATGCAACTACTCTATTGGGTACCATGAGTTACTAGCCATCAAGTTAGCCTTAGAAGAGTAGAGGTAGCTACTAGATGGGGCTGCTCATCTTATTATTATCTACAGCAATCACAAAAATCTCACTTATTTACAGTCTGCTCAACGACTGAACCGTCGTCAAGCCTGATGGTCACTGTTCTTTGCCAGAATCCGTCCTGCTGATAAAAATATAAAGGATGATGCCCTGTCTCAGTCGTTTGAAACAGATGACTCTGAGGAGGACCCTCAACATATCATTGATCCTGCTAGGATTATTTCTGTTAACCCTCTGCAGATTAGAGACATTCCCCCTGGAAAAAATTTTGTTCATCCTACTGATAGAAAAAACATCCTCATCTGGGGTCACAATTCCAAATTGGTTAGGCACTCTGGTTTCCATAAGACTCAAGACTTTGTTTCTCATCACTACTGGTGGCCCACGCTGTCTAAAGATGTTCTGAACTATATCTCTTCTTTTACCAACTGTGCCCAAAACAAGGCTACCTATTCCAGGACTGCTGGACTTCTACAACTGCTGCCTGTTCCTAATGGTCCCTGGCAACACATTGCCATGGATTTTTATCTCTGACTTTCCTCCTTCTGCTGGATGTACCACTGTCTGGGTAGTGGGGGATCGTTTTTTTTAAGATAGCACATTTCGTCCCTCTGTCTGGCCTCCCCTCAGCTCCTCGTTTTGGCAAATTTATTCATTCAACATATTTTTCATCTGCACGGACTACCCCTCCATATAGTGTCTGATCAGGGTGTACAATTTACATCTAAATTCTGGAGAGCCCTCATCTAAACTTTTGGATGTGAAATTGGACTTTTCTTCTGCTTATCACCCACAATTTAATGGCCAAGTTGAAAGGACTAATTACGTATTGGAAAATTATCTGCGTCATTTATATCTGTTCAACATGACAATTGGGTGTATCTTTTTCCATGGGCCGAATTCTCCTACAATAATCACACGAGTGAGTCTCCTGCTTCTTCTCCATTCTTTATTGTTTACATGTTCCTCTGCCTGTACCGGCTACATCTCAAGTACCTTCAGCCAATTCTTCTTTCAGAAGCTTTTTTCCCATCTGGCAGCAAACCAAGTCCTCGATCCTGCAAGCAGTGGATCGCATGAAGAAATATGCCAATAGGAAGAGAAGAGTTCCTCCCCAATTTCTTCTCAGAGTCAAAGTCTAGTTGTCTTCAAAAGATATTCATCTGAAAATCCCCTCCTACAAATTCGCTCCCAGATTTCTTGGTCCTTTTGAGATTCTACAACAAATCAACCCTGTGTTTTATATGCTACGACTTCCCCCTACTCTCAAGATTGCGAACTCTTTCTATGTGTACCTCCTAAAGCCTGTGGTCCTGAACTGATACAGTAAATCTCCTGGTTCTGCAATTTCTCCCAGTGGTGCTTCCGAAGTCTAGATACTGGACTACAAGAAGGTAGGAGGGAGGTCCTTTCTAACTAGTAGATTAGAAGGGTTTTGGTACCTAGGAGAGGTCTTGGGAGCCTGAAGATAATGTGGATGCCCCAGCTCTCATCAAAAAATGATTCCTATGCTCTGGACTTAAGAAGAGAGTGCATAAGGAGGGGGTACTGGCATGCCCGTGATCACTGACCGCTGACATATTCCACCTACCGGCAGCAGTGAATGCAGGTCTCTGGATCCTGGCCGGCGTCTACTCCCACTGAGACGCCAGCACATACTGCTTTCTCCTCCTGCTGTTGCCTGTAGGTTGCGCCCGCGCACTTGTCCCTGGTCTTAAAGGGCCAGCGGGCACACCACGAAATTCATCCCAAGCCAATCCCAGCATACCCGGGTCTTTAAAAGGAACCATGCTCACTTCCACTTTGCCTGAGCAATGTTGTGTTTTCCCAGTGTTTGTCATGCAAATGGTTCCTTAGCTTTATTCTGTATCCCGTATCTTGTATCCAGTATCTGTGTCCATTGTCCAAGACAACTTCTTTGTTCAAGTCCATTGTCCGAGACTACTCCTGTGTTTAAGTCAAGTATCCGAGACAAGTTCCAATAGTTCAGCACAAGCCAGTTTTCGATAGTCCGGCATCAGCATGCTTCTGATTATCCGGCACAAGCCAGCAACCCAGGTACTTTCTCCTTAGTGACTGTCATTGACATTTTGTTTGATCAGCTGCTACTCTGCTGCGGTGGAGCGGCCCAATGGGTCCACATACCCCCTAGCCGTGACACCCAGTTAGTGACACTTACACACTCTAATGAACACTGAACTGCATGGAATGGTCTGAATGTATGACTAGCATAAAACTAAGTACCCGCAGATGTGTCCTTCCTTACTTTTTCTCATATCTCAACCTTTTCTGAAATGTGTGGCGCGAGATTACCAGCTTTGAAAAAATACATGATTTTACGATACTCTCTCATGAGATATCTATGCTATATGTGTCTTCTGTATGTGTGGCCATCCAGTGGTTGTGATGTAAATTGCAGCCTTTTAAGGGTTTTGCTAACATGTCGCGAGATTGTATTCAATTTGTTTCAATGTACGCAAATGTAAGGGTGGTGTAACGGCAGGGGGTAGGGAGACGGACAAGTGAGCCCTAATCTACCCGCCACTCTGTCCCTGCCTACTTGCAACGACCCGCCCTAGGCGACGGGGTACAACTGGGCGGCGGTCCCTGCGCTCAGTAAGTGCACGACAAACACGACAAACATACAAGGAACACAAGCAAGGAAAAGGGGCCGTTGCCCACGGCAACACCGTGAGCAACCAGAGTGGTGAACGAGCCGAGTCAAGCCAGGAGTGTGCGAGGTACAAAACGAACAGCAGAAGAGTAGTCGGTAAGCCAGGGTCGGTATGGAGCAGGATCAAAAATAGCAGGAGCTGTAGCTGGGCCAGGAACCACAAGGAAGGAAACCAAAGCAATAACAAGCACCGAGGGACAGGAAGTGCAGGCTTAAATAGACCGAGGGCGGGAGCTAGCTGAGTCTGGCCAGGTTACGATAGGCTCTCCCACTCCTAAGCCTGCCAGCCTGAATGGTGGAAGCAGGAGTCAGTCTCAGGGATGTATTCTCAGGTGCTGACTGATTAGTTCTGGGAGTTAACCCAGCAGTGCCTGGCAGATCCTTTACAGGTGGACACATCTGTATATGTTAACAAGTAACCCCAATCAACACTGAAATCCTATATAGATGATACAATAGTTACTCCAATATTATAAGCAGTGCAAAGATAGTAGTATACCAGCCAAGGAAGAGCCATAACAACAAATGAGCAAAACAAACTCATCTAGCTGAAATGTGGATGCAGTGCTCTTGTGACCCAACGCGTTTTTCAACACAGCTTCGTCAGGAGGCGTTGAAACAAGGGGAGGGTACAGTGTGAACTATAAATGGAGGCCTCTTACCAATCACTGGCCTTAAGTTAAGTCATGCGACTCACCAATCAGGGCTTCATTTTTATCTGTCGCCTGTACAGCAAGATTCAGCCCACAGACTGGGAGGGCACATGCGCGAGACCACCACTTGGAGACACATCTACAACAGTGAACAGCGTCATGTAGGCGTGATCCCATTTGCGAATGGGCCGAACCACCCAGGGATATAAGACAGATGGACAGTCATAACAAGGAATACGCCGAGATATGCACTATGCAAATGCCATTAAAGGAGATAGCTACAAGTGTAATATAGTAAATCAAGAGAAGGGAAATGGCTGCGGTCATGATATTATCAACCCAAGGGATATCAAGCATAAAATATAGGAGACCACAGTATCCGGGTAAATACATTACATAGCTAGAGTAAAGCAATTAAAGTACACAATGCTCAACATAGGTTTATTAACCCCTTCCCGACATTTGCCGTACATGTACGTCATGGAAAGTACTGACTTCCCGCATCTTGCCGTACATGTACGCCAAATGTTTGGGACCGGCTCAGAAGCTGAGCCGGTCCCATCATCACCGGATCTCAGCTGTATCTTACAGCTGACATCCGACTGTAACGGCGGGGACCGAAATTAGCTTCGATCCCCGCCATTAACCCCTTAAGTGCAGCGCTCAAACGCGATCGCTGCACTTAAGGTGTTTGCAGCTCATCGGAACCCCAGTAATGAAATTGCCGGGGTTCCGGTGGCTGCAATGGCAACCGGAGGCCTAATACTGGCCTCCCGGTCTGCCTAGCACCGAAGCCGGTCAAGATCCGCCCGGCGGCGGAGCCTGATCGGCTTCCGTAGCTGTCGGCAAGATGGCGCCGGGTCAGGAGCTGATCCGGCGTCATCAGCGGTGGAAGTCAGCTGTACTGTACAGCTGACATCCACCTGTAACGGCAGGAACCGGAGCTAGCTCCGATCCCTGCCATTAACCCCTTCGATGCAGCAATCGAAAGCGATTGCTGCATCGTAGCGGTTACTAGCAGATCGCCAGCCCTGACAGGCAATCGGGACTGGCGACTGCTGTTATGGCAACAGGAGACACAATGGTCTCCTGCTCTGCCATTACGGAAGCCGATTTAGGCCCCGCCGGGAGGCGAAGCCTAATCGGCTTGCTGTCAGTGAATGACTGACAGATCTAATACATTGCACTACATAGGTAGTGCAATGTATTAGAAAAAAAAAAATCTGACCGTTGGAACTTCAAGTCCCCTAGTGGGACTTGAGAAAAAGTGTAAAAAAAGTATAAAAAAGTGTAAAAAAAAGTGCACAAAATAAAAGTTTGAAAACAGTAAAAGTTTCAAGTAATCAAATAAAACACAATCCCCCTTTTACTCTTATCAAGTCCTTTATTATTGAAAAATAATAATAAACCATATGTATTTGGTATCGCCACGACCGTAACGACCGGAGGTATCAAAATATTATATTATTTATTGCACGCGGTGAACAGCGTAAAAAAAACCGTAAAAAACGTTACCAGAGTTTCTGTTTTTTGGTCACTTTGCCCTACAAATATTAGAATAAAAAGTGATCAAAAAGTCGCACGTATCCAAAAATGGTACCTATAAAAACTATAGCTCGTCCCGCAAAAAACAAGCCCTCATACACCTCCGTCGACAAAAAAATTAAAAAGTTATGGTTCTCACAACTTGGCGACAGAAAAAATACATTCTTTTTACAAAAGTAATTTTATTGTGCAAAAAAGTTGTAAAACATGAAAAAGTTCTATAAATTAGGTATCGCCGGAATCGTACTGACCCGCAGAATAAAGTTAACATGTAATTTATAACGCATGGTGAACGCTGTATAAAAAAAACCCGAAAAAAGCTGTGCCAGAATTGCGTTTTTTTGTTTACCTGGCATCCCAAAAAATAGGATAAAAGGTGATCAAAAAGTCGCATGTACCCCAAAATGGTACCAATAATAACTACAGCTCATCCCGCAACAAACCAGCCCTCATACCGCTACGTCTATGAAAAATAAAATTAGTTATGGCTCCAATAAGTCAGGAAATAAAAAAATATGCAGTTGTGCCCGAGGGGAACATTTCTTCTGTTTGAAGAGGCGATTTTTCAAGGACCTAAAATTAGGGAACCAGGAAAGGGAGGGCCCAAACATATCCGCTGGAAGCGACGGTGCCCGTATTATACCAGGACAACACTTCCCAGCAAAATTCCCCAAACTACAAAGGCGCGGAGTGTGGACCAAAAGGGGGATAAGAAATGACACCATTTATCAGTGCGACACCGGCCAGTGCAGAAAGGATTGCTTCACAGCGTAACACACATCTATGGATTATTTTATTGTTTTTTTTTACCCCGTTATTATACCACCTGACTATGCCCCTTATATACTCCGCCCGGCTTACATATGCCCTACATTATAAACAGAAACACCAGTAAGACTCCAAACAAAACTACTACCAAGCAAAATCCACGCTCCAAAAGCCAAATGGCATTTCCTCCCATCTGAACCCTACAGCGTGCCCAAACAGCAGTTTCCTTCCACATATATGGCATCGTCATACCCGGGAGAACCCTTTTAGCAATTTTTGGGGTGTGTGTCTCCAGTGGCATATGCTGGGCACGACATATTTGCCACTGAATGGCATATCTAGGGAAAAATATAAATTTTTAATTTGCACCATCCACAGCGCATTCATTTATGGAAAAGATCTGTGGGGTGAAAATGCTCACTACACCCCTTAATAAATGCCTTGAGGGGTGCAGTTTCCATAGTGGGGTCACTTCCCAGGGGTTTATTTTTATTATTTCACATCTGAGCCTCTGCAGTTGTGAACCAATACTTTGTAAATCGCCAAATTAGGCCTCAATTTTACATGGTACGCTTTCACTCCTGAGCCTGGTCGACTGTCCAGGCAAGAGATTAGGGCCACATGTAGGGTGTTTCTAAAACCAGGAAACCCAGCATAATAATTAGAGAGCTGTCTCGTTATGGTGGCACAAGCTGGGCACCACATATTGTCCACATATCTGTGGAAAAAATCCCATTTTCACTCTGCAACATCGAGTTCACACTAATTTCTACAAAACACCTGCAGGGTTAACATGCTCACTACACCCCTAGGTAAAAGCATTGAGGGGTGTAGTTTCCAAAATGGGGTCACTTCTGGGGGGTTTCCACTGTTTTGGGCCCACAGGCGCCCAGAAACCAATCCAGAAACATCTGCACTCCAAATGGCGGTCCTTCCCTTCTGAGCCCTGCCGTGTGCCCAAACAGCAGTTTATGACCACATATGGGGTATTGCCGTACTCGGTAGAAATTGCTTTACAAATGTTGGGTTCTTTTTTTTCCTTTATTTGTTGCGAAAATGAAAAAATTTGCGCTAAAGCTACGTCTTATTGAAGAAAAAGGATTGTTTTTATTTTCACTGCCCAATTCTAATAAATTCTATGAAACATCTGTGGGGTCAAAATGCTCACTACGCCCCTAGATGAATTCCTCAAGAGGTGTAGTTTCCTAAATGGTGTCACTTTTTGGGCGTTTTCATTGTTTTTTCCCCTCAGGGGCTTTGCAAATGTGACATGGCCGCCGCAAACCATTCCTGCTCAATGTGATCTCCAAAAGCCAAATAGCGCTCTTTCCCTTCTAAGCCAAGCCGTGTCTCCAAACAGCCGTTTATTACCACACGTGGGGTATTGTTTTACTCGGGAGAAATTGCTTTACAAATTTTGTGGTGCTTTTTCTCCTTCAGTCCTTGTGGAAATGAGTAAAAATAAGCTAAACCTACATTTTCTTTGAAAAAATGTTGATTTTTATTTTCAGGGCCTACTTCCAATAATTTCTGCAAAAAACATGTGGGGTCAAAAAGCTCACTATACCCCTAGATAATTTCCTCAATGGGTGTAGTCTCCAAAATGGGGTCACTTGTGGGGGGGTTTCCACTGTTTTGTCTCCTCAGGGACTTCGTAAATGTGACATGGCCTCCGTAAACCATTCCTGCTAAACTTGAGCTCCAAAAGCCAAATAGCGCTCTTTCCCTTCTCAGCCCTGCCGTGTCTCCAAACAACCGTTTATTACCACATGTGGGGCATTGTTTTACTCGGGAGAGATTGGTTTACAAATTTTACGGTGCTTTTTCTCCTTCAGTCCTTGTGGAAATGAGAAAAAATTAGCTAAACCTACATTTTCTTTGAAAAAATTTAGATTGTCATTTTCAGGGCCTATTTCCAATAATTTATGCAAAAAACCTGTTGGGTCAAAACGCTCACTATACCCCTAGATAATTTCCTCAATGGGCGTAGTTTCCGAAATGGGGTCACTTGTGGGGGGTTTCCACTGTTTTGTCCCCTCAGGGGCTTTGTAAATGTGACATGGCCTCCACAAACCATTCCTGCTAAACTTGAGCTCCAAAAGCCAAATAGCGCTCTTTCCCTTCTCAGCCTCGCCGTGTCTCCAAACAACCGGTTATTACCACATGTGGGGTATTGTTTTACTCGGGAGAGATTGGTTTACAAATTTTACGGTGCTTTTTCTCCTTTAGTCTTTGTGAAAATGAGAAAAAAAATCGCTAAACCTACATTTTCTTTGAAGAAATGTTGATTTTAATTTTCACGGCCTACTTCTAATAATTTCTGTAAAAAAGCTGTGCGGTCAAAATGCTCACTGTACCCCTAGATAATTTCCTTGAGGTGTGTAGTTTCCCAGATGGGGTCACTTTTGGGGGATTTTGACTGTTTTGGCACCGCAAGAGCCCTTCAAACCTGACATTGTGCCTAAAATTTATTCTAACAAAAATAAGGCCCCAAAATCCACCAGGTGCTCCTTTGCTTCTGAGGCCGGTGCTTCAGTCCAGTAGCACGCTACGGCCACATGTGGGATATTTCCTAAAACTGCAGAAACTGGGCAACAAATATTGAGTTGCATTTCTCTGGTAAAACCTTCTGTGTTATAAAAAAAATTGTACTAAAAATTTATTTCTGCAAAAAAATATGAAATTTGTAAAATTCACCTCTACATTGCTTTAATTCCTGTGACATGTGTAAAGGGTTAAGACATTTTCTAAATGCTGTTTTGAATACTTTGAGGGGTGAAGTTTTTAAAATGGGGTGACTTTTTGGGGGTTTCTAATATATAAGGCCCTCAAAGCCACTTCACAACTGAACTGGCCCCTGTAAAAATGGCCTTTTGAAATTTTCTTGAAAATGTGAGAAATTGCTGCTAAAGTTCTAAGCCTTGTGAGGTCATAGAAAAATAAAAGGATGTTCAAAAAACGATGCCAATCTAAAGTAGACATATGGGTGATGTTAATTAGAAACAATTTTGTGTGGTATAACTGCCTGTCTTACAAGCAGATACATTTAAATTGAGAAAAATGCTAATTTTTGCAATTTTTCGCTAAATTTTGGTGTTTTTCACAATTAAATGCTGAACATATCGAGCAAATTTTGCCAGTAACATAAAGTCCAATGTGTCACGAGAAAACAATCTCAGAATCGCTTGGATAGGTGAAAGCATTCCGGAGTTATTACCACATAAAGTGACAGATGTCAGATTTGAAAAATGAGGCTCGGTCAGGAAGGTCAAAAGTGGCTAAAGAGGGAAGGGGTTAATCAAGGAAAAATAACATACCCAAAAGACAACAAACAATATACTCATACTCTACTATTAATTTAAATGTTCTACTGCAAAAATCTTTCACAATGGATATGCAGGCAAAAAAATCAATGTACTCCAATATTAATTTAATTGTTCAAAAATATTCTGAAGAAGATGTATTCTCCATAACATCCGATAGATACACCCCTCCCCCCCCCACCATTGGCTGTGTATTGAACTTCAGCCTAGAGATGTCTGATTTACCTGAAGACAGCAGAAACTACACAAGAAAAGTTCCATATACACTAATACACTGAAATAACTAATGTAACTTATGTGAAAAAAAGAAATGCCACAATCATCACCCCTTGACCTTTAAAGCAGTCTTATAAAACAAGTCCTTCCAAGTGACAGCTCTGGCATTCTTTGAAACCTCAAATTATAATTCATCTCATTTATTTATTTATAAGCCTTTTTAACAGGAGTACAAAGGCAGCATGTGAAGTCCACACCATAAACTAATTTCTATTGTTTGGCTTAGCAGGTACCATGTGAGTAAAATTAGAATTACCTAGATTATTCATAACAGCATGGGCACATCATTGAAATTCTACACAGCACAAATGTCCTCTTAAAAGTGAACAGTCAGTCTATATACTGGCTGTCAAATCAGCATGAAAATATTAAGTGATTTTGTTAGACGTATTCAGTTGTGATTTAAATGAAAAGAGAAGATATGTGTAATACAGTGTGTAGATACTTCTGTTGGTGTTAAATATATAATAAGGAATTTACATTATTATTGCAATCAGTAATTTTCCTATTTGTTATCTGTACTATCAGATAATCTTGAAACTAGAGCACTGCAGCTACAGGTAATTCAAATACCCTGCAACAGGTAAACTGCTCCCACCCATTGTAATGACAAGTGGGTTGTGCGCAACTCAACTTATTTGACTTAGGGCCACCTCTAAGGGCATTGTCTAAGTAGCTTCCCCGGTATTGCTCTTTTAACCCCCGTACGTAGATCTAAACTTCGCTGCGGGGAGACTACCAGGTCGCTACCTCTTCAGGTGGTCCCGATGTGAGTAACAGCTGGCCCAACAGACCACAAGACAACGGTGAAGTACACCATGGGAACAGGCACTAGAAGATGATACCTTGGCAGACGGGTGTAGATCTGTAGTCACAGTTCGTAGCGGGTCTTCAGGCTCGCAGCAGGACACCGGTTACCAACAGATAGTAGACCTCAGGCTCGTATCAGGTAGAAGGACACAGACTGGCAGCTGGTAGCAGGATACACACTGGCAGCAGATAGTGTGATACCCCGCGCCTGTCCCATGACTTATCAGTTTTTACACCTCGCGTGCGCCTGTCCCACGACTTATCAGTGTTTATACAACCCGCGTATAAGACAGGTTATATGTTCTATCTAGTCCCTAATTACCCAGAGGATGGTTAGTTGGGCACGACTAATTTCTTACGGGTTCGTGACCACACAGCAGGGATGTCGCTCTTGTCGCCTGAGCTAATACAGCCAATCGACAAGGGTTATACAGATTCCCACAAGACCGTCCACTAACACAGATAAGTCGAAGATTTATAAAATCAACTGACTTACCGTGTTATTGTGGAGGTGATCAGGCTCCTTCAGTGGGCAGTCCCGGGTCGTCTGTTTCACCCTGTGATTGTCGGTTGTCCAGATTCCGAGATCCCATCGAGTGTAGCCCCACGTTTGGGTGCCAATTGTCAGGGTCACTTCCTTTTCCCTGTTATTTCACACCGAATAGCCACCTCTGTAAATTGGAAACTGAGGGCATTGCGTGGAAGAGATATACCAGGCAGACAAGTTGGTAGACATCCTCCCTCAGTGAGACATCCCTAGAGATGTGGGACATGCTTATGCCCCATTGGCTTTATTCAGCTGTAAGTTCATCTGTACACTCCTCTTGCATTCCAGGGGCGGTGTCTTCCATAGGCGTTTTCCTGATGCAGGCTCCATCTTGTTACATTCAAGTTCTTTGTGGAATATACTGATATAAAGTAATAATGTTTTTGCAAGCAATATACAGGCTAATGATCCCTGACAGTCCCCCCTAAAAATATTATTACTCTATCCCTGAGTCTTGCCTAGCAACCTTCTACTGACCACTCGAACCAGGCGGGTAGGGGTTTTGGATTTCTTCACCAGCTTGAGATGAGCTACTCCTTATGAGTGATCCCCCTTTATACCTGGACTTCCAAGGTTTCGGAGTGGTCCTAACTTTCCCTATTCTCTTCAGGATACAGGATGTATATGGTGATAGTCATTCTTTGGAAGAGACTCTTTTGCAGTGCCATCCATGTTGGCCTTCCTTCCGGCTTAACTGCAGTGGGCAAGATCAGGAGGACCTGGTATGGACCCTCGAATCTGGCTTCTAAGCCCCTCGCCTTCTTTACTGTTAATCCTACTAATATTGGCAATAATCCAAACTTCTCCTCCACGGCACTTGTATTGGTCATAATTGTCGCACTGTCACTTACTGTCCTAATGGGACTTTTACCCCTGCAGATATAACAGATCATGGGCAGCATCTTCCCCAAACCTAAAGACACCTGGGTAACATAACCTCCGGGCTCTCATTGCTGCCATGTACTTCTTACAAATGAGTGACAACAACCAGTGACCTTCACCTCACACCTCCACATAAACCTCCTCAGATTGTAATTTGCAGTACCGTGGCATATCTACACACATTATAATTATAAACCTCAGACGATATAAACAATAGGGCCTCAATTAATAATATAATGCAATCACCAATATCATGCTATCACCCCCAGGTTTTGGGTCCCATCAGTTCATTGCAAGTCCTGTACATCATCGTCATCTTCTTCTTTTGTCTTCTTCTCAAGGTAACCCACACAATTGTGGAGTCAGACTGCACAGTGGTGTCCAATGGGGGATTTATTATTACCCCCCCCCCCCCCCGGGTCACTTACTTATTAAAACACTTGATACTGCTGACGGATTCACTCAGGTCTTTTGTCTTTACTTTGATCTTTGCTGATGTCAGCAGGACTTGGTTTGGTCCGTCTCATCTGTCAGACACCATCTCTTTTAGTATACGTCACCGGGCTGTACATAGCACCTCATGCTGTGAGTCTGGGGTGAGTTCCCACGTAGACAGAGTAGTGGAGTTTTATTGTGACTACCACAAACCCTCCGCATCTATCCTCTTCCTCTGGCAAGTTACTTGTCTGCACGGCTGCTTAGAATTGTGACACTGCCATCAGTTCATGACAAACGCGTTGTACTGGCTCAGGGTGCGCCTGCCGCATCTCAGTGATGGAGTTCATCATATTAAAAGTCTTCTAGTTCATGTTTACTGGCACTTGCTAGGGACCCAACCCTTGTCAATTGTTAAAATAAATACTAATCTGGTGATAACATCATCCGCATACACTATAAAAGTTGTTCTAAGTATATACAATAATAATGTCAGGCCCTTAAACCACATCAAACACCTTTATATAAGAAATACTTCTCTCATCCACTGGACAAGGCACCTAGAAGATGTGTAATTACTGGGTACATTGTATTTGCACTTGGTGTTACACTTTCCAGCAGGATTTATATCTTATTCTCAGCTGATTACCTGGAACATCTCCTATTCACAGAAATATACACGGATTCCACATGTTTATCTGACAAGTGTCTCAAACCAATTTTTCTCCCCCTACTCTGGTTTGTTTTACCTGGGAAGGCATCTCAAGTTCTGTTCTCTTCATGGGAGGCGGGTGTGATAAGGTTGGCACCGGTCTGCCAGGACCGTTCTGTAGGCAAATCAAACAGCTCTAACAGAATTTACCAGCATCAGCTGTAAAGCCTGGGACATACCAATTAGATCTCACCACATCGATCCTTGCAGTCTTGGGGCACATGTGAGGTCATACACAATCAATGCAAGTGCCATCAAGAATGCCTTGGGTGCTACAGGTTTACCTTCCTTTATCCGTCCACATTCTGTCAGAATCTGGTTCTCACGCCTTCCGCTCCCAGTTGGACACTTCCTGTGGAGAACAATCTTTTCATCGCATAATCAGTAATTGATCTTAATCAGATAATTGAGTTAAAGAAAAACATTAACAATTACATATTTATGTTAAACGTTCACACTGGGCAGTAACTAAAACTGATACATACAAACTGATTTTTCTTCTCTTTATATATATATATATATATATATATATATATATATATATATATATATATATATATATATATATATATATATATATATATATATATATACACATATACACTGCACACAATTCTCTGCTCCAAAATTTTCCTTTCACAACAAAAATAATTTCAAATGGGAATCTACTTGCACTGAGAAGTTATCATCTACACAAACATAATACTGACGCATGCCTCCAATAGTCCAATGCTAAGGCTGGTCCAGAACTTTACATAAAACTTAACCTGAGTATTTAATATTCCCACAACACTTTCTGAATATCTTTATTAAACAAACTAACTTCTGGAGAACTGCTGACATCTTATCATTGTACAAACACCTGTTCAATACTTGGGATAAGCACTGTTCCCCTGTCACTACACACAACGTCTGCAGTGGGTAAGATACCGGCCGGGCTTCAGGCCTCCCTGAGAACAGGTCTACACATACGAGCACATTGTCATACACTTCTAACTCGGGTAGTTGTATGTTCTGCAGTCGCTGAGACGGGTAATCTGGCCGGGCTGCACTTTCACAGGTACCTTTGCTGTTTTACCTATGTCATGCCATGCGCATATCATGCAGGCTGCTACAAACATAGTCAAGGCGTTATTGTATCCAGGGACAAGCCAATTTACTGACACCTGGCTACAAATTCTCTTGTTGTCAGTTCTGTCATCACTTGGTCTCTCAATTGGCTTACCCGATGATCCAATAAAGTTCCTACTAAAAATGGGCCCATAATTGTGGGCGATGCCAAAAGCGTACCTAGAGTCAGTGTAAATTTCGGCCGTCTTACCTTCTGCCAGGTTACAGCCTCAGCGAGCACCTCCAGCTCCGCTCCTTGAAATGAACAAGAAGGTGAGAGTGGTTTCTGGATGATTTACCTTGTGCCTTGTATCCTGTCTTGTACATACTGTATATGATGAAATATTTCTACATTACAAATTTACATTGAAAACCCATGTCACATATAGATGGAACATTTCAAAGGGGTGGCGTCTTTATTCTCAAAAATATAAATAAATGTTATACACTTCTCCACACTCATCTGATAATCCAGAACACGTTGAGAATCTCACTTTTATCAGGTTCTGTAAATACTTGATTAATACAAAAACAAATAAAAATTACTAAAATCTTTACAAATATTTGTTTATATTGCTGATGGTCGTAATATCTGCCAAAATAAACTGACAACTCTAAAAAAAAAATTAAAAAAAATTAACAATGTTCAGATAATTTTCACCTCCTTCCCTACTAAATCTGTAAAGACTCATCTGTGAGTGACCTTGGCCTTTTGTGTAAATTTGCTGGAGGGGGATGGTCTCTTACACATTTTGTAGATCTCCTGGAACCAAATTCATTAATTCAAAACAAACCAAAATTGTACCTGATCAGTCCCTTCACCATTCCCCCCTTTTTGGATTGTGCGAAAGTAATGTAGCAGAGTTCAAAACTACATCTCAACATAATAAGGACAGGCACTCTATCTGGGGGGCACTGGTTTAACCCCCTGTAATACACAACAGCCTGGAACAAAAATGACTTTCTCCTGACAAAAATAAATTTTATCTTAAAAATGACTTGCAACCATTTACCTGTAAAACATCTCACATTTTCCAAAATAACATTTAGGCCGCACTATAGCACGCGCCTCATGTGTGAAAACAAAAACAAAACAATACAATTGTAATTAGTTATTCAATAAAACGGAAAATAATATCTGATAATATTAATTACTGCAAACCAATAAACTATATATAAGAATAGGGAACAGTGGGGGCACATACATCATCAAGACCCCGTGTCTCACAATATCTGTATTTTAAGTCATTTGATCAAAACATCATTAACATCAAAACATTCCAACATTAAATCTTATCACATCATAACACATAAATATGCAGCGTAACTTTTATCGTTTTGCAGACATATCCTGCGGTCTGTAATATTTTCCTCGTTTGGTGTAGTTACGGACAACAGCGTATGCGCAAAGATAAGAAACTTTCCTTTACCCAGAAGAAAAGAAACTGATTTTAACCCCATACACAAAACACTAAGAATTGTTTGGAGACATTACTGCTGCTGAAAGTAAGAGCATACAATATAGATCTAAAATCAGTGCAATATTGTAATCCCTTGTCTCATCAGTCCATGCTCTATATATAAGTTTTATACCAGTCTGCTTCTCAGACTTCACACTGCGCACGTTATATCACACAGCCCCCCTCCCCCACACAATCGATATCAGTCATCACATTCTACAGGAGGGGGTCACACACTCACTCCTCACAGCTTCTGTTCTCACAATCTTAACAATTTCAATGCCAGCGAAAATTCTCCCATACAATGAACCTCCAAGAGTCACACATCTGAACAACAACTCAAGATAACGTACGTATCTGCAATCTTTCATCACACTATTGTATAGGAATTATCTACTTTCAAAACTACAACCACATAATCTGTAACAGTGTCCAATCTGTCGGCCACTATCTCTATATTATGATGACGTGTCTTTTCGCCAGTACACGGCGTCCTGCACCCCTGGGACGGAATCTAGAATAGAAGAAAACACTGCATCATGTGTTACTGGCAACTCTTTACTGAGGGAAATGACAAAATTAACAAGGCTATCATGTCATATTGATTTGGTTGGGCCGGGTGTGTCCTCATCAGGGGGTGGGGGGCTGCCTCTCCCACAGGAAGCACATTGCTCAGCTGTGAGAGGTTTTGCTGCCCACAATGAGGACACACCCAACATGAGGGACTGCCGCCATTATAGGGCGGTGGCAGGTCCTGTGGTTTCTAATACATATAACATAATACAATGCCGTTCTTCTTCCTAACTTCCGTTTGTTCTCTCGAATACCTTTTGCCCAGTCTCCGGCTTGTAGCCGCCCTCCCCTATGCATCCCGCACACTTCCATCAATTTCTTCAATTTACTCACATACTGTTTCCCTTCCCTTCGCTTCACCAAATCATACGAATAGGATCGTCCGGGTACGGGTGATCCTGATGATTTGAATATGGACCGTAAACCATCCATTCTAACCTTCTATATCGTTCACGTAATTTATATAACAACTTTTGGTCTGCAAACCTCTGGTGACCGCTTTCACCGTGGTCTGGCCAACATATTACCTACGACTTATCACACGACTTATCAGTGTGTTACACACCCCGCGCCTGTCCCATGACTTATCAGTGTTTACACCCCGCGTGCGCCTGTCCCACGACTTATTAGTGTTTACACCACGCGTGCACCTGTCCCACGACTTAGCAGTGTTTACACCCCGCATGCGCCTGTCCCACGACTTATCAGTGTTTATACACCCTCGTATAAGACAGGTTATATATTTTATCAAGTCCCTAATTACCCAGAGGATGGTTAGTCGGGCACGACTAATTTCTTACGGGTTCGTGACCACACAGCAGGGATGTTGCTCCTGTCGCCTGAGCTAATACAGCCAATCGACAAGGATTATACAGATTCCCACAAGACCGTCCACTAACACAGATAAGTCGAAGATTTATAAAATCAACTGACTTACCGTGTTATTGTGGAGGTGATCAGGCTACTTCAGTGGGCAGTCCCGGGTCGTCTGTTTCACCCTGTGATTGTCGGTTGTCCGGATTCCGAGATCCCATCGAGTCTAGCCCCACGTTTGGGTGCCAATTGTCAGGGTCACTTCCTTTTCCCTGTTATTTCACACCGAATAGCCACCTCTGTAAATTGGAAACTGAGGGAATTGCGTGTAAGAGATATACCAGGCAGACAAGTTGGTAGACATCCTCCCTCAGTGAGACAGGAAGTACTGTAAAGGATCTGCCAGGCACAACTTCTGTGTATACGCCCATAGGTAATCAGTCTGCACCTGAGTCTATGTCTCTGAGACTGACTCCATCTTCCACCCCTCAGGATGGCAGGCTTAGGAGTGGGAGAGCCTATCGCAGCCTGGCCAGACGGAGCTAGCTCCTGCCCTCTGTCTATTTATACCTGCCTTTCCTGTTCCTCCTTTGCTTGTGATTCTTCTCGTGTGGTTTCCTGGCCCAGCTACAGCTACTAACTATTTGATTCTGCTCCATACTGACCCTGGCTTACTGACTACTCTCCTGCTCTGCATTTGGTACCTCGTGCACTCCTGGTTTGACTCGGCTCGTTCACCGCTCTTGTTGCTCACGATGTTGCCGTGGGCAACTGCCCCATTTCCCTTAGCTTTGTGTTCCCTTGTCTGTTTGTCTCGTGCACTTACTGAGCGTAGGGACCGCCGCCCAGTTGTACCCAGTCGCCTAGGGCGGGTCGTTGCAAGTAGGCAGGGACAGAGTGGCGGGTAGATTAGGGCTCACTTGTCCGTTTCCCTACCCCATCATTACAAGTACAACTAACTTTATTGAACAAAGAATTTACAAATCTCCTCCCTAGAGATGTGGGACGTGCTTATGCCCCATTGGCTCTATTCAGCTGTAAGTTCATCTGTACACTCCTCTTGCATTCCAGGGGCGGTGTCTCCATAGGCGTGTTCCTGATGCAGGCTCCATCTTGTTACGTTCAAGTTCTTTGTGGAATATATAACCTAAAAACACAGCATGGATCTAAATGGCTCAAAAGGAGTGAAATGCAGCCGTCAGCAAACATATGTTAGAGTATGAACCAGATCCTAGGGCGTATACCCATATAGCATCCAAAGCATGAATATATAACCTAAAGAAGAAGATGCCAAGAGACTAGAAATTTAAGAAAATAGAAAAAGTACTTTATTTGAAAATGACACATTAATATGCACTGATTAAAAAAGAATCCATAAACCAACAGGTTAAAAAAGACATACAAGCCATGCAATTTTACAGGGTAAGTAAATCTTAATAGATAAAGATAGTAAATGCCCAATTTACTATCTTTATCTATTAATATTTACTTATCCTGTAAAATTGCTTGGCTTGTATGTCTTTTTTAACCTGTTGGTTTATGGATTCTTTTTTAATCAGTGCATATTAATGTGTCATTTTCAAATAAAGTACTTTTCTATTTTCTTAAATTTCTAGTCTCTTGGCATCTTCTTCTTTAGGTTATATATCTTTGTGGAATATACTGATATAAAGTAATAATGTTTTTGCAAGCAATATACAGGCTAATGATCCCTGACAGTAGCAGGTAGCAGGATATGAACTGGTAGCATGTAACTGGATGCAGGCTGGAAATGGGTAGCAGGATACGGACTGGTAGCAGGTAGCAAGATTCAGACTGGTAGCAGGATGCAGAATGGTAACGGGTAGCAGAATGCGGAAAGGTAGTGGGTAGCAGGATGTGGACTGGTAGCAGGTAGCAAGATTCAGACTGGTAGCAGAATGCGGAATGGTAACGGGTAGCAGGATGCGGAATGGTAGTGGGTAGCAGGATGCGGACTGGTAGGAGGTAGCTGGATAGGTACTGAAAGTAGGCAGCGAGATGAAAACTAGTATCAGGTAACAGGATGCAAACAGGAACCTTTGCAGGATACAACTAAGTTGAACCAAAGTTGCTCAGGCAAAAGGTGACCATAGGAGCTGCCCTAAATAAGCCCAAAGCAGCAGGGATTGGTTAGGGACGTTTGTGAATGTGCACGCTCCCTGCCCACATTCACAAACCTCCCTGTGGAACATGTAGTCATGAGCAGTAGGAAGGGTGCGGCCACAGGAGATGGATTAGAAGAGTCCGGCAGCCACAAGTAAGAGAAGAGCCAGGTTACTAGTGAGGAGAATGAACCACCCAGCAGCGGGGACCGCCAGCAGGAGTGGCACCCGCCGTGGGTGTTACACAATAAAAGCATCAATACCAGAAAAACTTATAGTACACCGCATTCCAAATTATTATGCAAATGTTATTTTTCGCTGATTTTCCTAAATAGTCGATGCAAATGTCAGTCAGTATAATCTTCAAGCCATCAACAGTTGGAGTATAATGCGAATTTTGTTGAACAAATCTCCTAATGATAACAGATTTTTTTTTAGAAGTAAAAAACTCAAAATGCACTGTTTCAAATTATTATGCACAACAGAGATCAAAACATTTTAAAGGTTGTAAAGAGAACTAAAATGGTAATTTGTTGAATTTGCAGAAATCAAAAGCTCTTTCAACCAAAAAAACCATAACAGGCCAAGTTACATGTTAACATAGGACCCCTTCTTTGATATCACCTTCACAATTCTTGCATCCATTGAATTTGTGAGTATTTGGACAGTTTCTTCTTGAATATCTTTGCAGGATGTCAGAATAGCCTCCCAGAGCTTCTGTTTTGATGTGAACTGCCTCCCACCCTCATAGATATTTTGCTTGAGGATGCTCCAAAGGTTCTCAATAGGGTTTAGGTCAGGGGAACATGGGGGCCACACCATGAGTTTATCTCCTTTTATGCCCATAGCAGCCAATGACACAGAGGTATTCTTTGCAGCATGAGATGGTGCATTGTCATGCATGAAGATAATTTTGCTACGGAAGGCACGGTTCTTCTTTTTGTACCACGGAAGAAAGTGGTCAGACATAAACTCTACGTACTTTACAGAGGTCATTTTCACAAAGTCAGGGATCCTAAAGGGGCCTACCAGCTCTCTCCCCATGATTCCAGCCCAAAATATGACTCCGCCACCTCCTTGCTGACGTCGCAGCCTTGTTGAGACATGGTGGCCATTCACCAACCATCCACTACTCCATCCATCTGGACCATCCAGGTTTGCACGGCACTCATCAGTAAACAACACGGTTTGAAAATTAGTTTTCATGTATTTCTGAGCCCACTGCAACCACTTCTGCTTGTGAGCATTGTTTAGGGGTAGCCGAATAATAGCTTTATGCACACTTGCAAACCTCTGAGAGGATCCTACACCTTGAAGTTCGCGGGACTCCAGAGGCACCAGCGGCTTCAAATACCTGTTTGCTGCTTTGCAATGGCATTTTAGCAGCTGCTCTCCTAATCCTATTAATTTGTCTGGCAGAAACCTTCCTCATTATGCCTTTATCTGAACGAACCCGTCTGTGCTCTGAATCAGCCACAAATCTTTTCACAGTATGATGATCACGCTTACGTTTTCTTGAAATATCCAATGTTTTCATACCTTGTCCAAGGTATTGCACTATTTCATGCTTTTCGGCAGCAGAGAAATCCTTTTTCTTTTCCATATTGCTTGAAACCTGTGGCCTGCTTAATAATGTGGAAAGTCCTTCTTAAGTAGTTTTCCTTTGATTGGGCACACCTGGCAAACTAATTATCACAGGTGTCTGAGATTTATTACAATGATCCAAAGAGCCCTAAGACACAATACCATCCATGAGTTTAATTGAAAAACTAATAATGAAATGTTTATGACACTTAAATCCAATGTGCATAATAATTTCGAACACCGTTTATATATAGGGGAATTTTTTATGTTTAGTTCTCAGATTTTAACTATAATGGAGGTAAAGTTTTATAGCTTTTCCAGAGAGGCCGGACTCAGGCTACAAGCCGTGGGGGAAGGCCGGCATGACGGAGTTTGGAGGGAAGGGAGTTAATAGGAGGAGATAGGGTGGATTAAGGTGCATAGTTAGCGAAGGGAGGGGGACTTAAGAACCTTCTTCCCAGGCTTTTCAAGGCAGAGTGCAGAGTGCAGAGGAGCCGTGAAGAGTGAGATATCCTGGAGCGACTGCATGTTGCTGCAGGCGTCTTTGGCCAGGACTGGTTTAAGAAGCAAGCCATCGGGAACCTAGGTCCTGGGGTCCCGATGTCGTTGACTGCGGATGATACAGTGGGTGTGATACGGCCTGCTCCCTCGGCTGGGCCTATTGCTGCGTCTGGGTCCTATTCAGCATTGGCCCCCTCCCCTCTGCCTAATGCTTAGCGTCGGTCTAGGTAGGCACGGCCCCCGGAGCGCCATAGACCTGACGTTCTGGCCAGAGTCCGGCGTTGGCTTGGGAGCTCCTCCAGGGACCCTCCAGGTCAGGCACCGTGGCCTACAGCCCATGGCCGTCGGTCCCGGTCTGGGAGGAATCCCTCTGTGCGGCCGGACTCTGCTGAGTTGAGAGGGCCATCTCCCCAGTCCAGGGGCCCCCCTGCTGCCTCCTATCGTCCACGGTTATTGGTGGTGGCTGGTCCCTCTGGTGATGCTCGGGCCAGTGCAGTGTCAGTGCCATCTAGAGGGAGACTTGTTTTTTCCCCCTGACCGCATCACGCAGCAAGGCAGCCAGTTGATTATGATGGGCGGCATGCAGTTGGCCCCGCCTTTTTAGACCTACCTGTGGTGTGGGCGCCTATGGCCTTGTCGGTGCAGAATCCCCACTCAATCTTGGACGGAAGGCGGGATAGCTTGGCATGCGGTGGCGGCCCCTCTGGAATTGTCGGCGCAGATTTGGACTACAATGACGATGATGCACATGATGAGGAACAGCTTGTGGATCCAAGTCCTCCAGCTGGTAGGATCACAGTACCTGCGCAGACCGATGAGTCCATGTCTCTTTCTCATTCGTTGCCGGCTCTTTTTAGGTCACCTGGGTTAGTGTGTGAGTCAGTAGTGTAGTCCCCTGCAGTTGCGTCCGGGATCAGGAGCACTGGGAGTCCTTCACCGGTGCCGGCATGGCTCAAATCATCACTTTGATTCGCCCATTTAACACCTTAAATGGGATGTTCAATCTCGACCAATACATTTAAATTGTTAGAATCAGGGGGGCGCCCCCTCAAATACGCCATCGTAACCCCCCGTGGCACGATCGGCCAGTTACAATCGTTGTTATGGCAGCGTGGGGGCCTAATGAACATAAAACAAAACATGTACTGTAAGTTTGGTATCGCCATAATCGTATCAACCTGTAGAATAAGATGAATATGTAGTTTTTACCGCCTGATGGATGCCGTAAAAACAAAACCCCCCAAAAAATGGCGTAATTGCTGTTTTTTGCCCATTTCACCCCACAAATAATTTTTTGCAGTTTCCCAGTAGATTATGTAGTACAATAAATGGTGCCATGAAAAACTACAACTTGTTCCACAAAAAAATAAGCCCTCATATGGCTATATCGATGGAAAAATAAAAAAATTATAGCTTTTGGAAGGTGGGGAGGAAAAAACAAAAGTGAAAATCCGAAAAATGGCTGAGGAGGGAAGGGGTTAAGTCAAACAGGGGAGCCGGCAGGGCCAATGCACCAAAAATTGTGCAGGTAATGAATGAGTGACGGGACACCTGTAACGTCACGCACCACCCATTCCAAGCATGAACCAAAAGCCTCAATTCAATGAAGTCCAGTGAAAATTCGGCATCGGGTGCAAGTTCAAGCACTCATATTCCCGCTGCCGGGGGGTGCATCCCATGGGTCCGCGAGATGTTTCAAGAGAGGTAAGGGAAACGGGGGTTGGGTACTGACCAAGGGAGTGACGCCGGTGAGTGTGGACACAATGCTCCCGTATCTAAATGAATTCAGTGATAGGGTTCAGGCGGAAACATTAGGGTTCCGAAACGGTTTCCACATTCCGGATCCTGAACATGAGGTCCCCCTTTCAGTTAAAAAATTTAAATTGGCACACCAATTCTCGTTAGTGGTGTCTGTAAAATAGTCAAAGGACGTCACTTTGGGTAGAATGGCAGGGCCGTTTTTGTCATTGCCGTTCCAGGGCCTGGTTGTTTCCCCGTTGGGTGTGGTCCCCAAAAAGGAGCCTAATAAGTTCTGGTCAATTCATGACTTGTCACATCCAAGGGGGTTGTCAGTCAATGACGGCATTTATCCTGGGTTGTGCTCTGTAGTTTACACCACGTTTGCTGCAGTAATTGAATGGGTTTGTGTGTGTGGCAGGGGGGCCCTCATGGCCAAGACGGATAATGAGTCAGCTTTTCGCCTCCTCCCAGTACATCCCGAGAGCCTCCTCCTCTTGGGTTGTTTTTGGGATCGGGATTATTTTGTTGATCGGTGCATGCCCATGAGTTGTTCTATACCGTACACCTTCTTTGAGTCTCGTCGCTCATTCATTACCTGGACAATTTTTTGTGCATTGGCCCTGCCGGCTCCGCTGTTTGCCTTAACCCCTTCCCTCCTCAGCCATTTTTCGGATTTTCACTTTTGTTTTTTCCTCCACACCTTCCAAAAGCTATAATATAGCCATATGAGGGCTTCTTTTTTGCAGAACAAGTTGTAGTTTTTCATGGGACCATTTATTGTACTGCACAATGTACTGGGAAGCTGAAAAAAAAATATTTGTGGGGTGAAATTGTCAAAAAACAGCAATTACGGCATTTTTTGGGGGGTTTCGTTTTTACGGCATCCATCAGGCGGTAAGAACTACATATTCATCTTATTCTACAGGTTGATATGATTACGGCAATACCAAATTCATATGTTTTGTTTTATGTTTTACCACTTTTAAAATAATAAAACTATTTGCTAAATAAAAAAAATATTTTGTGTCGCTATGTCGTGATAGCAATAACTTTTTCATTTTTCCATCAATTTAGCGGTGTGAGGGCTTAAAATTTAGTTTTCACCAATACCATTTTGGGGTAGGTGCGACTTTTTGATCACATATTATTCCATTTTTTTTTAAAGGTAAGGTGACCAAAAAACAACAATTTGCGTGTTTTATATATATATATATATATATATATATATATATATTTTATTTTTTTACGCCATTCACCAAGCGGGTTAAACAACGGTATATTGTGATATTTCGGAATTTAAAGGACATGGCGATACCAGTCATGTTAATTTACATTTTTGAACATTGATATAGGGAAAAAATGTTAAAAGGTTTTTTGTTTTTTTACTTTTAATACTTTTTTTATTTGGAACATAAAAAAAAACAACTTTATTTAACTGTTTATTATTTTATTTATTATTCCCCCTAGGGGACTTGAAGCAGCGATCATTGGATTGCTTGCATAATATACTGCAATACTAATGTATTGCAGTATATCGTGATTCTGACAGTGTCCTTTGAAGGGCTTCAAAGGAGTGCAAAGATGGCGGACCTGGGGGCCTCCATTAGGCCTCCAGGCTGCCATAACAACCATTGTAACTGGCCGATCATGCCTCGGGGGGTCACGATGGCGTGTTTGAGCGGGCGCCCCCCTGATTCTAACAATTTAAGTGCCATGGTCGAGATTGAAAGTTATTTTTGATTTCACCAGTTGCAGTGAGGTGTCGGCTGTATTATACCCACTGTGTATGGAGCGCGCTCAGCCTGTGAGCGCGCTCCATACTTCCCCTTAACCCATATCACATACAGTTACGTGATAATGCGTTAAGGGTTTAATTTACTCACGACCATAGAATGGGTTGCAACCCGTTTTGGAGTTCCTTTTGCCCCTGAAAAAATGGAAGGTCCCAAGTCATGTCTTAATTTCCTGGGGATTCTGGCGATCGATTCTGATTGGATGGAGTGCAGGCTCCCTATCGACAAATTGGGGATTTGCGAGAAAGTGTTATCCGTGCACTGCGGTTGCATAAGATCCCGCTTAGAGAGTTGCAGTCCTTGCTGGGGAAGCTTAATTTCGCTTGCAAGATTATGCTGATAGGGAGGGTGTTCTGACGGTGGTTGGCTAGTGCTACGGTGGGGGTTCAGTTCTCCCACCATTTTGTTTGTTTGACCCAGGAACATAGAGAGGATTTGGGTGTGTGGTTGAATTTCTCAGCCTGTATAATGGGCAGTCCCTTGTGATGGCGGCAGTGGTCGATAGCTATAAGTTGGGAATTGTACACTCATGCATCGGGTGGAGTGGGTTTCGGGGCATACTGTCAGGGGCAGTAGTGCGCGTCTGGTTGGCCTGCGGCTTCAGTTGACTCGGGTTTAGTACGGAACCTCGCTTTGCTCAAGTTTTTTCCCATAGTGGTACCGGTTACAATATGGGTAGACAAGTTCCACTGTGATAACTTCGGAGTTGTGATGGCCATCAATTATGTATTGGCCTCAACCCCTAGGGTGGTGGCACTGTTGCGCCAGTTGGTGTTACGGTGTCTTTATTAATGCTTAGGTAGTAGCTGTTCAAATCCCCGGTGTAAAAAAACTCTCTTGCCGATTTTCTTTCTCGCTTACAGTGGGATTGGTTTCGGCGATTGGCTCCAGAGGTGGACGCAGAGGGAACACCATGCCCTCCTCAACTATAGCAGCCGGTCTGAGAACGTCGGGACACCTGATTCGTTCCCCACTGGTTCCGCGTACTTGGTCATCCTATGAAGTGGCATTGCGTGAGTGGGGGGATTGGTTGAGTGGTTTGGGAGATGTGCTAGTGGAAGGGGACAAAGTAGTAGCTTTGTTTGGTTTTCTGGGGTATATGGTGTGGCGTGCTGGTCTGTAGCAAAAGTTAACCGCTTTATGGCGGCTTTGGCATTTGGTTTTAAACCTCGTGGGCTGTCTGATGTCAAAAAAGATTTCCTAGTGGGCCAGGCCCTGAAGGGATGTAGGAGGGGAGGCCGCAACCAGACCGGAGAGAGGGAAGGATTGGGCTCCAGCCAGGAGCCAAAAGACGCCATGGAGAGGTAAGTACACATGACGGCACTGTGATTTGTACAAGGAATCATATTATTTTTTACATCATCTTTACTTTGCTATTATGGATGTGCTATCTTTCATCAAGGTGTTGGCATTCCTTATCCTGCAATAGCTTATTGTCAATAGGTAGTAAAGTCCATCTATGTGTTGAGGAGCCCCTTGAACTCTAAGAAAGGAAAAAACATTGGTAGATAGTGCCCTGTCTGGTCGCGGCAACACATTAGAATACGAATATGTAATAAGCATTCGCTATATGTCAATTGAAAATGATGTATGGAATTTCATAAACACACTGTTCAGTTTTTTTAACCAAGCAGGATGTACTATTTGTGGATGGGGAAAACCTATTTATAATATTCTCCGTTAACATACATCAGTTGTATGCCTTGCTATGTTTCCTATAATGGGAAAAGTGCTTTCTGGGCAGTACGTGATAGTTCAGTTCTCCCTCAACTAAACACTCCTTCAGCAATCTAAGGATTGTGTCTCCCATAATCTTCTCCCATCCCCAGTTAAGTGAAAATTTAAGTGCTGATATTGGCATTCTGCGGTGTCTACACTATAGGGTGGAAACAAATAGGTAATGGTTTGAAACCCTAGGTCACCAACTATATATGGTCGCTGATCTATATTATTTCTCATCATTGCTTAGGAGTATGGAAGCGTGAACTATGTGGCACTCGCTCACCCATATTTATAATAAGTGCTTTCAGGTTAGCGCTCATAATAGTGTCTTGGAGGGACAGCTGCCAAAAATTACCTTTTTTCTTGCTTTCTCTAGTGGATAAATAATCATTACCCTCTACTCTCATTTACATAATAAACTGATATATCAAACTGTCATACAATGCTTGTAGATCATTCATATTTTCTAACTAAAAATCATGGGACTTAAAAAACAAAAACCTGGGTACAATTTGTTTTTGTTCAAGAGGGGGTCTCTGATAACAAGACGTGTTTTGTTGTGTTGTGTTATGTTGTGTGAAAACAGTTACATTAATATGGGAAGCATGTGTTATATTAATACATTTTAGGTCTAAAGCATCTAAGGTCAAAATCTCATAGTGATAGGCTTCAAATCTCCTTTCCTCATTTTAATATTTTCTTTAGTGTTTTTAAGAATAATATTTTCCTCAAACCACTGTTGTTTCTCACCAGAGAAGTGAATCCACTAAGCCGCAATCGATTTGGCACTGGCTAGACTGGGGTCCTGGAGACAGGAGCATAACTAGGATCAAGGCCAACATCAAGGCCAGAAACAGAGTCAAAGTAGCATTAGGAACATTAAGCTAGGAAAGGATGTACCTTAAAGTGTAGCTAAACATTTGACAAACTTCTGACATGTCATAGTGACATGTCAGAAGTTTGGATTGGTGGGGATCCGAGCACTGAGACCCCCACCAATCGCTAGAACGAAGCAGTTGAAGTGCTCGTGTGAGCGCTCAGCCGCTTCGTGTCTGTTCGGCTTTTTCCCAGAAATAAATGTATCGGTGTACGGACTCAATAGAAAGTCTATGAGCCCGTACTCCGATTCATCTGCTTTACGGAAAACGCAGAACAGACACGAAGCGCTTCATTCTAGCGATTGGTGGGGGTCTCAGTGCTCGGACCCCCACCAATCCAAACTTCTGACATGTCACTATGACATATCAGAAGCTTGTCAAACGTTTAGCTACACTTTAATCTGCAGATGAGGAGTGAAGGTTGGGGTTTCCTTTAAACAAACTGCCAGATCTGGAAGCAGGTTTGGAGTCCAGTGGCTGAAACAATCTGGAAGGAGTGTGATAATAGCAGGAGTAGCAAGTAACAGTCTAGGTTCGGTACACAGATAAGCTACAACAGTTTGTAGAGTAAGGGTATGTTCACACACCTATTTTTGGCATAAACGCCCGAAAAACGGGCAAATAAAACAGAAGCAGAACGCCTCCAAACATCTGCCAATTGATTGCAATGGAAAAAACGGCGTTCTGTTCTGATGGGCCGTTTTTTTACGCGGCCGTTTTGAAAAACGGCCGCGTAAAATAACGGCCACGAAAAAGTAGTGCAGGTCACTTCTTGGGACATTTTTGGAGCTTTTTTTCATAAGAAAGAAATGCCGCAAAAAACGCAGCGAAAATCGCGAGTGGCTTAAAAAATTTCTCAAAATCAGGAGCTGTTTTCATATTTTCAGACGTTTTTAGTCTAGTGTGTGAACATACAGTAAGGGTATGTTCACACGCAAACTCAAAAATGGCACCAAAAATGTCTCAAGAAGTGACATGCACTTAATTTTTACGGGGCGTTTTTTTACTCGCCGTTTTTACAAACAGACACGTAAGCTTCCGTTTTTTCAGCTATTTTTCGGTGCATTTGCGGCTTGAAAAATGGCTGAAAATAAGCTGTGTGAACATACCCTCAGAGTGGGGAGTTCTTATTTTGAGCACTAAACACACATGAAGAAACATATTTGGATATCCTTCTTAAAGCTGGGCCACCAAAAGGAACATGAAAGAAGTTTCTGGGTCTCTTTAATGCCCAAATATCCATCTAGTTTAGACTCATGGACTAATTGTACAACTGGGATGTATTCATTAGAGAGGCTTCCTATTTACAAATACTCAATTAGGGAATCCTGAGTTAATAGAGAGGGTCCCCCATTCTGAACTCTCATCTATTAGTGGAGATCTGCTCTGGAGGACACTGCCATGTCTATGCATTACATGGACAACCCTTTGATTTCAATGGGTACTGTGTAATGCTTAATTTTTCCTGTTGTGACGGATGCCGGGAAATTGAACACTTGCCCACAGATTACAACTGATCTCAAGGGGTCCCTGGAGTGAGGTACCCTTTCACCAGATTATCATTGTTAGGAAACGTCCCTTTCTTTAAGGTTGTCATGACTACTGCCCTAGATTCTGGGCGGCTCTGGGTTGAGTTTCAGAGCCATTCTCATTTCTCTGTCTGGTCAGTTCTTTCATTGTTGCTTGTGAATTTCTTTGCGTATGCAGTTTCTGAGCAAGCTCCTGGTTACACCCTGTATCACCTGACCGTATGGATTCTTGGAACTGGACCTCGGCTCTGTAATTAGAGTAACCCTTTTGCTTAATGATTGGGACCTTTTGCTCTCGGCTGGTTTTGACCTCTGCAACTCCTGGCATTCTTCTGTTTTCTGATTTGGACTGACAGTCTCTCCTGGTTGTGAACTCTGTTGCTGTTTACCCTCTGGCTGTCTGGTTTTCTGTTCTGGTATTGCCTGCATTGCACCTCCAACACCACATTCTGTTAATGCAAACGTGGTTCTATGCAGCCAAATCCAACCTGCCTTGCGGTGGGCTCTGGTGAATGACCATAGAGTAGCCTTAGACTCTGCTGATCAGAGTAGTGACGAACTTGAGGTAGGGGATTATTTGCATGCTTATTCCTGACAGTTTCCAGCTGCCTTTGGGGAATCGCTTACAGAGCAATTCCATCTTGCACTCGGGGGGAATTGCTCAACTAGTGATTCCATTACATATTCACAAGCCCTTTAAAAATTATCTTTTCACTATGGAACCCATGCATGGCCTAGTGGAACAGTTGCACGGTATGAGTCATCTGGTACAAGATCTGGCTGAAAGGATTCAACTCCATGTGACTGCGCAGCTCCAAGCAGTCATTCCAGCTGCTACGTCGGTTAAACCTAGGATAAACTTACCTGATTTTTTCTGGGGATCGTAAGTCTTTTTATTAATTTTCGGGAGAGTTGAGGCTAATCTGTTATATCTCCAGCGGGAGGGCGCCCTGTCAAAGAATACTGTTCGGAATTTAGACGGTAGTCCGTCTCCTCACAGTGGAATGATGCAGCTTTACGATGTCAATTCAGCCAAGGCTTTTTTGAAACCCTGAAATATCTCCTCGACCATAGAGGGTACTATGACTCTTGTTGTGCATCTTAACTGACGTCTACGAGAGCGCAAAAAATAAAAATCTGCAATGGTCTCTCCCTTCTCTAAGCTAAGATCCCTTCATATGATGCACAAGAGGCCATGCTGTTGGGCTCCACGATCTCTTCTCAAGAACAGAGACTTTTCCGGAAATGCAGAGGGCTTTGTTTCTTTTGCGGGAATGCTGGTGATATGCTCAAGAACTGTCCCCAAACCTGCAGCTCTGGAAAACTTCAGAGCCTAGATGTCCCCGGGAATGTCATCTGGACAGTCAGGTTTTTCCCACATTTTCTCAAAAAAATCCTTTTGCCTGTTAATGCAAGGTTTAATAATGTTTGTATTTCTGGTCAGACTTTTGTAGATTGTGTTCTGCGGCTAATTTTTGGGATTTTCAGGTTGCTAAAAAATTGTCTATTCCCCTCATTCAACTGAGTAGCCCTGTCAAATTGTCTGCTATAGATAATACCCCTCTCTCAGGGGTCGGTCAAGTTCTCTACGCCGCCTGTTACTTTGGAAGTCGGTACTTTGTATACTGAACTAATCTCGTTCTTTATCCTAGAAAATTTGTCTATTGAGGTAATATTGGGTAGTCCATGGTTGACACATAATCCTGTTATTGATTGGGTAAAAGCAGAATTGATTAAAGGGATTCCTAAATGTTATGAATCTTGCATGTCTCTGTCTACTACTAATGTATCTTGTACTGCAACATCGTTGCCTGAGTGTATTCAAGATTCTGAGAATGTCTTTTCTGAAATCGGTTGTGAATCACTCCGCCCTATTGTAACCTACAGACCCGGGTCTAAAAATGTCAGGGCTGACACATTATCTCGAAGTTTCTGCTCCTCACAGGTCCCTGATGTTCAGCCTGAACCTGTTTTGAGATTATAGAATTTCAGCAGCTCACTCCCAACCATTCCTGCTGGGAAATTGTTTGTACCTTCTCAGTTCAGATTTAGTTTGCTTAATGAGTTACATGATTCTGTTTTGTGTGGTCATCCAGGGATAACTGGTACTAAAAAATTAGTATCATGGCTCTACTGGTGGCCGTCCGTATCTCGTGATGTTAAGTCCTATATCTCTGATTGGGATGTCTGTGCTCGCTCTAAGTCTCCTCGAGTTCGTCCTATGGGTGAACTCCTTCCATTGTCTGTGCCACTGAAACCTTGGTCCCATCTGTTTATGGATTTTATTACTGATTTGCCTCACTCTGAAGGGAAAACGGTCATTTGGGTTGTGGTGGACCGTTTCAGTAAAATGTGTCATTTCATTCCATTGCCTGAACTCCCTAAATCCAAGTGGTTCGTCCACATGGTATTCCAGAAATATTGTCTCTGATAGAGGTGTACAATTTGTTTCTAACTTCTGGAGAGCTTTCTGTAAGAAACTTGGTGTACAGTTATCTTTCTCTTCTGCATTTCACCCTGAGACTAATAGTCAAACCGAGCACTTTAATCAAATCTCGGAACAGTATCTTAGGTGTTATATTGCTGATAACCAGGCTGAATGGGTCTCTTATCTTCCATTAGCTGAATTTGCCCTAAACATTCGCCAACATGTTTCTCAAGATACCTCACCGTTTTTCTGTAATTATAGTTTTCATCCTCGTTTTTGTTAATTTTCCGCCTCTTCTAGCGATAACCCTGAGGTGGAAGTTGAATCAAATAACAGTGCACAGTTTGGGCTCAGGTTCAATCGAACCTGAAGAATTCCCAATTAATTTAAAAGAAAAATGCTGACAAAAAACGTACGGTGGGTCCTGTGCTCAGGATGGGTCGTAAGGTGTGGCTTTCTACTAAGAATCTGCGACTGAAAGTACCATCTCGAAAGTTTGTTCCTAGGTTTATTGGTCCATATGAAATTGTTGAAGTTTTTAACCCTGTGTCTTTTCGTCTGGCTCTTCCTCATTCTTTTAAAATTCATGATGTTTTTCACAAATCCCGGCTTAATTTTTTTTTTTACCACCATCTAATCTTCTCAATAAACCTCCTTACAAAACATGATTGTCCAGAAGCAGACAACTCATTTAAGCATTTGCCTGTCCAGAAAATAGAAACAAAGGCCTAGATAACAGAATAGAGGCTTTTCTTTGTGTTGCTTTTGTAATCTACCATTTGATATCAAGAAATAAAATTGTCCCCCTTCCTTGTTATCAAATTCTTGATTCCACCACTAAATTATCTGGCAGAAGTTATGATAAATAAATTACAATATACGATGTTATATATTTTTATTAATCTGCACTTCACAACAGAAGAAATCAGTCATTATAACATAGCAATTTATTTATTTTGTTCTGTTTTACAAGAGCCAGTAAATCAAAATGATGAAGTGTAGTACTAATGAGGGTTTCTTAATTCCTGCATCTTTTGAAATGCCTTATCTGAATTGCAAAATGAAGTTTTGCATAGATTCTGGAAGGCCCTTGGGGTTATGCCACAAATTAATCCATGCAAAGATATAAGATTTTTGTAACATTGGGTTAATAGAATTCTCACAATAACAAAATAGTATATTGCGCAACTATAAATGGAAACTAAACTGTGAAATAAGGAATCTGAGATAGATTTGTGGACGTGGAGATTTAAAGTGATTTTTGTGAGAGGCAAAGCTTAAATATCATTGGCGTGGTCCACCTAGGTCCACCTCTTAAAGAGGTTATTCCATGAATCATTTTCATACCAGAAGCCCTGAATTTCTGTGAATAGCTGTTTTAAAGGTTATGTATACCTTTGAAGCTAATTCTTTTTTTCATGAAGTTAGATGAGATCGTTATTAGCTGGATTCTGCGTGTCAGTGATACGCAGGAGCAGCTTTCAGCTGACCTGATGGAATCTGTTTTGGCGGAACGATACAGCGTTTACGTATGCAGGATACATAGAAGCTGTATCTTATAAAGTAAAACATTTTTGTTTTAATAAAAGTCAACTTAAAAGTTGTTGCAAATCACTTAAAACATTGATCTATTTAAAAAAAATAGATTCAAAGGTTTACAAATCCTTTAAGGTAATTTGCAGTGCTTCTAGCATAAAATATACCGTTCTCTTCATTTTTTTTGCTCCTATGTTCCCTTGGTGCTGCTGCTAATATGTGTTAATGGGGAGGGGCTCTGAGCAGAATCAGTTACCCCTCTGGCAGCTGGCGATTTAGGACCTTCACACTTCTCATTTTTAGTGCCTTGCTACTGCATCAGCTCTACTCCTTTCCTGATAAGCAGGGAATAAAGCTATTTTTATTGGCTGATCTGTAGTGAATAGAGGATCACTATGGAGAGAACAGGCTAGAGTGACTAAGCAAGCATGCCCACCAGCATTCAGCTAGTTAGGTGGACTTGCATATTGCAATACACTTTGAACACCAGGTTGCGCCATACTATGTAAGTAAATGTCATAACTTTTTACTGTATTGTATTTTTAACAGCATGTACTGTAAATGGTAAACATTGTTCATTTTTTATGATCTATACAATGAATAGGAAATGTAATGGTGGGACAAACCTTTAACAACCAATAACTTCCTAAGCAATCTTCCATGCTGACATCACACTGTACACGATCTATACTGTATAATTGTGAGGTATTATATACACATATTGAGATATCTCAGTATGATGACAAGAATAATTATTATGATGTCATTATTATGTATTTCTACCTCCAGGCAGCCCAATATAGTTATCTTTAATGGCTATTGCTCTGTGTGCCCCAGAAGTTATAGGGTCCCAAATTATACTGTAATCTCTGAAACTCTTTTACTAAACTCCGTAGGTTGTATCAAGCACCAAGATCATTTTGCCTTTCTAGTGACTGAGCTTCCGATTGTTGTAAATAGTGCATTTTTCCAAATATAAGTATTATTGTGGGTCTGGCTTTAAGGATTATTCTCATCTAAGACATTTATGGCATAACCACAGGGGAGGCGAAGAATAAGTAAAGAGGTGGCCTTGCACAGCTCTCTCTATTCTGTTTTATAGGAGTTACAGAAACAGCCAACCAAGAGAAGTGAATATTGAGAGCAGCACACACAATTAGGCACCTCTCCACTTATCCTCCGCCTGGATGTGGTGGCTGGCAGATAGGGATCTAGGACCTCCCGGGACCTCCCTTTCATAAAATAGGACCCACATATATCAGACATTTCTGGCATATTCTGTGGAAGAGATTATATTTTTCATAAAATAATGCTGATACTTATAAAATTACTTATTGTAGATGTTAGGCATGTACAGTGGTGTAGCTATAGGGGTCGCAGTGGTCGCAGTGGCAACCGGGCCCCTAAGCCACACAGCGCTAGCCTTGTAATAAATTATTTAATTCCTTATTTGTTGTGACACTGGTACTAGGCTGCCTAGTAATGGATGGGCATGGCAGAGCACTCCTTAGACTGTGTTTGCGGTAGAGAGGGGGAGGGGGGCCATCACCCATCTCCTCTCTCCACCGCAAATACAATACATTACAAACTGTTGGTCGCAACCCCCTGGTGGCAGCTCTACTATTCTCTGTGCCACAAGCCTCTGTAGACCTGCGGCCTACAAGTCACCAGATCCACTCACAGGACATTGGTGCCCAGGCTCAGGCATGCGATGACATCACTGCATCACGCCGCCTGCATCTAAATGATAACCACACATCAGAAAGGGCTTGTCGTGAGATCAACAGGGTTGGGTGAGTATGAGTTTTTGGGGTTTTTTTTGTGAGGGGGGACGACGACAAAATGGTCACAATTATCTATGAGAGGGCAGAAATGTGGTAATTTCTATTGTGTATTGGCGAGTGCCCTAAAACAGAGGGCAGACAGAGGGCATTGTTAATTTTTAGAGGGCACACAGGGGACATTGTTTCTTTATAGGAGGCACAAAAGGGCATTTTTACTATTGTGGGCATAAATGGGCAATAATAATGTTTTTAGGCAGGAAGCAGGCATTATTACTGTCAAGGGGCATTAGAACTGTCTAGAGGGCACATAGGCATTTTCACTTTGGAGGCACAACTGTGGATATTATCACTATGTAGGGGCACAATAGGGCCATTATTGCTGTGTGGGAGCACAAACGGGGCACTGAGGATCACTCACTGCTTTGGGCCTAAATGGGGCACTATTATTGTTTGGGGCACTGAAAATATCAGTATTACTGCGTTGGAGTTCAAAAGATGACACTTTAACTGTGTGGTGCTCTATTATTTATTTTATATAACTTATTCAGTAGTCTGGTATGGTGTCTGAATTAATTTAGAGGTCTAGTCTGGCTTTTGAATTTTATTTGTGTTGCTACAGAGGCTGGATGTGACTGCAGAAGTGAGGGGCCAAAGACATCTGAACAGCTGGCTGGCGGGAAGTAGCTTTCTTGGTGTTCTGGGTTGAATGGAGAGGAAAAGGTAAGATACGACCAGAGAAGACATTACCAGTGAGTCACTGGATTTATAGAGGCGCTATCACCTCTCCAGCATGTCCGTATAGTAAATCCTTGTATTCCCACGAGGTAACAATTCTGGAGCATCTTTACTTAAAACTCTGTATGTGACGTTCCTGTGTTATTCCCCCTGAAAGTTTATGAATAAGGTCTGGCCTACATGGAGACTTTTTGTGATGAAACGAACAGATTTTTACTATACAGCTTTAGCTACAGCACAAAGCCATACACTGAGTTGTATGCAATCTTGTGGGCTGCAACTGTCACTCCATAGATAAAATCAATCAGTAGCACTACAAAAAGTCTCTGTGTAGCCCAGGTCTAATTGGCAACTTAGTGTTACAATTCCCACTGTCAATTCATTTATACATTTCCAAGAGGAATTACAGAGGAAGGGCACATTGCAAAGTTCTAAGAATAGATGCTCCATGGAGAATACAAGTATTTACTAAAGCAGATATGTCAGTTGAGCAGACATATACTCTTTAAAGAGGACCTGTCACCAGGTCCTAACATCTGATTGGACAGCGTCAGAGGCAGTGAAGATGGCTCCACTCGAGGAGAATCACTGTAGTTCACGCCCCGTTGGTTAACTACGGTTTATTACCATATTAGGTGCCTAAAGTACAGAGCATCATTACTCAGAATGGAAGCGAACAGCGGAGGAGTGAAGAAAAAGAAAAACTACGCTGGAGAAAGAGAGGGAGCGGAGTAAAGGTAATATATGTACATTAGATGTTAGAATCTGGTTACAGGTCCTCTTTAATTGTTCTGTTTTCTGCCTGTGACTGCATGATAATGCTCTGTATAGCGCTAGTGTCGTTTCTGACCACTATATGGTCACTGTATGGCTCTATTATTGGTTCAATTGGTGCTTGTTTAGTGGTAGTGTCTCTGACTACACTTGTCTCTGATTGAAAAAGCAACTCTCGTCCCTCATCATGTGATTAGGTGTTTCCATGTCCACTTTTATTTTCCTTGTTGTGTTGATGATGTAGTTTACACATTTCAGGAATTGGCGAGAGTAGTCACCAGCATACATACCAACTTTCAAGTATCACAATCCCCGCCCATACACACCCGGTTCAGTCCACACAGTATCATGCTCCCATAGTGTCTCCCACACAGTATAATGCCAAATGTCTGACCCCAGACAGTATAATGCCCTCTAGCTGCCACCACACAGTATAATGCCCCCATAGCTGCCCCATACAGTATAATGCCCCATAGCTGCCCCCATAAAGCATAATGCCCCCATACTTTATAATGCCACCCTATCTGCCCCTAGTGCCAGTGCCCACATATAAAGTTCGAGTGGCCTTGTAGATAGTGCCACAGTGCCCCTATGTAATGCCACAGTTCCAAGTTGATAGTGCTATACCACCCTTGAAGATAGCGCCACCCCCCTGTAGATAGTTTTACCCATCTCCCCTGTAGATAGCACCGTTGGGACTCCCCCTAGGAGCGGAATTCCCAGCCAGAGCATGGGCCGGGGAATCCACTCCTAAGGGGAAGCTCTGATGTCACTGTCCATATATGCACAGTGACGTCAGTGGCTACTCCTTGAGCGGAATCCCCATTGCCGACTCTGGCTGGGGATTCCGCTGTATGAGGAGCTCCTGATGTCAATGTCCACATATGGACAGTGAAATCAGGGGTTTCCTCTAGTAGCAGAATCCCCGGCCAGATCATCGTCAATGGGGATTCCACTCAATCAGTAGCCACTGACGTCACTGTCCATAAATTGACATATAGCACTTAAAGTAGCGCTGTGCCCAGGGAGTCCTCGGCGAACTCCCTCTGCTCTTCCGCTCGGAACTAATTCTGAAGCAGGGAGCTGATGGTTCAACTAGTTCAGCATTGGGTTCAACTGTATCTGCGTCCTGGGGATGCCCATACAGTTGACAGCGGGACATACCATCGGCCGCCCAGGACAGCGGGACATCGCCCGGAATCCGGGACTTTCCCGCAGAATCAGGGATGGTTGGGAGGTATGGTCATGGCTGACCTTAGCTACGTGCAACCCGTGCGGTCGCACAGGGCGCCGTGCGCCATGCTGTATGGGGGCGCCAGCGGGTAAATTTCTCCCGCGCTGCGGCTGCTACTCGGGGCGCCAGCGGGTCAGGTGTCAATCACTGACCTTAATACTGGCTTCCCCGTGCCGTGACTACCGCTCCCCCTCCTCGTCTTACGTCCTGAGTGATGATCAGGCGTGATGACATCACTCAGGACACAAGACAGGGAGGAGACTTTCTTACCATGCGTTCCTGGTCTGGCATGAACCGCTATTTCCCCAGGGCTCCGCTCCAGCAGCATCAGTGGGCACAGTACACTGTAAGAAGACCAGCAGGTCAGTCAGACTGTGGTCTTTGGTTGTATGGGGGCACTGATGGGGGTCTAAAAATGGCAAATGGGCAGAGGATTCAGTGCCACCTTGGTGCCCATTTGCCACTTATTGCCCCTTTAGTGTCCTGTTCGGTGCCCCTTCGATGCCCATTTGCCATTTATTGCCCATTTATTGTTCTTCTGTGACAAAGGGTGCTAAAGGTGCAGAAAAATTGGCAAATATGCATCAAGGGGGCACTGAACATAAGGACACTATAGGGGAAATAAGTGGAAAATGGGCACCAAGGTGGCACTGAACGACACATTGTTCCGTTGCTCCATAGAGCAGATTTACCATTTGTTGCCTTTTTAGAGCCTGTGCACATTACGTTAAAGGGGTTAAAAAGAAATTATTTTGAAACAGTAGAGGAGAAGTTAAAATAAAAAAGAACTTATACTTACCTTTCTCCTCCCAAACGTTCCTGCTCTGGGGGCTCCCGTAATCTCTGTTCACTGTTTGTATACAGAGCAGCTGCAGCGGTGATGTACTGTCGACGTTAAGTCACCACTGCAGCCGCTCTGTATACAAACCGAGAACAGAGGTGACGGGAGCGCCCAACGCAGGAACGTCTGGGAAGAGGGCTGCTTTCTTATTTTAACCCTTTCAGGACTGAGAAATTTTTTGCTTTTTCATTTACGTTTTTCACTACCCGCCTTCCTAGAGCCATAACTTTTTTTTATTTTTCTGCCAATAATCTGGTGATTATTTTTTGCGGCATGAGTTGAAGTTTCTATTGGCACAATTTAAAGTACCATATAATGTACTGGGAAACTGAGAAATTCTTTGTGGGCTGAAATTAGAAAAAAACCCATTGATTCCTCCATAGTTTTTGGGGTTTCGATTTTACGACTTTCATCGTGCGGTAAAAACGACAACTTAACTTTATTCTGCAGCTCAATACGATTACGGTGATACCAAATTTCTAGCTTTTTTTTTAAATATATTTTACTACTTTTACAAAGAAAACTATTTGTTAAAAAAAAATTATGTTTTATTTCACCACATTCTGAGAGACATAACTTTTTTTATATTTTTGTCTAAGCGGTAGTGAGGGCTTATTTTTTGAGGGACGAGCTGTAGCTTTTATTGGTACAATATTTTGGTACATGCAACTTTTTGATAATTTTAAATTCCATTTTTTTTAGAGCTAATGTGAACAAAAAAACAGCGATTTTGGCTATTTACTTTTTTTTACGGCCTTCACAGTGTGAGTTAAATAAGAAGTAATAAAAAGTACCAACATTGCCCACATAGACAGCAGTTTTAATATTTTTTTCTGTTATACAAAAGATAGCCTTTGAGTAAACGGAGTAAGGGCCAGTTCACACGTTACGTAAATACTGTGGATTTTCCGCAACGGAATTCGTTGCAGAAGATCCGCAGCAAATACAGTAGCAGCAAAGTGGATGAGATAAAACAAATCTCATCCACACGCTGCGTAAATACTGACTGGAAAAAACTATCAGAAATTGACCTGCGATGCAGAGTTTTATTCCGCAGCATGTCAATTGTATTTGCGTAACACACGCCTTATTTGTTGCGTGTTTTCCCCATTGTATTCAATGGGAGGTAAATTCCGCAACAAATAGCAGCGAACTCACTACAAAAAACACAACTCAGAAAACACACAATATATTATACTTACCTAGGAATCTGTGTTTTATCCTCCTGGGTGACGCTTCATCTCATTTGACTGCTGCAGCCAATCACAGGCTGTAGCGGCGATCACATGGATGAAACGTCATCCCAGGAGGCCGGCCTGGATGATGTCAGAGGGCCGGCCTCCTGGGATGATGCATCATCCCATGTGACCGCTGCTGCAGCGGTCTCCTGGGATAAGAGGTCATCCCAGGAGGCCGGCCTGCAAGCAGGCTGGCTAAGTGCTGCAGTATTTCGCAGCAGACATTCAAGGCGAGAAACTGCCCCACAGTTTGGTGCGGTTTTTTGCCCCAAATTCCCTGCGACACACAGGGCGTTCTTTTATGCAGCGTATCCGCCCCGTATGAACTCAGCCTAAAGGTAATTTCACATTACATCCTGGCAAACCGTGTAATGCATTCATCGGGAAAGCTCCCAGAACGTATGGTAAACAGTCCCATACATCTGATGGAGGTTAAAAAAACACCTCAGTTCTTGTGGGACTGCGCTATTTTATGTAGTGACGTCCAGTAAAAAAAAAATGATACTGTGTTATTTGTGTCCATTTTATGTATGCGCCAGGAGCTTTTCCGCCGCATATGATAAAGGAACAGGCAGGACATAATGTGAAAACAGCCTTACCAAAACATAGGCCTTGTTCACACTATGCTAAAAACAACAATATGTAAACGAACTGAAAAATTGGAAGCAGAACACCTACAAACATCTGCCCTTTGGGAAAACGGCGTTCTGTTCCTATGGGGCGTTTCTTACATGGCCGTTTTGAAAAACGGCCACATTTAAAAAAACGGCCGCGAAAAAGAAGTGCATGTCACTTTTCAGCCATTTTTCATAGACTCTATAGAAAAACAGCTCCAAATATGGCCGTGAAAAACGTGACTTTGAATAAAAAACGGCTGAAAATCAGGAGCTGTTTTCCCTTGAATAGCTCCGTATTTTCAGATGTTTTTTATTTTGTGTGTGCACATACCCTTAAAAATACTAGTGTTTTTGTAACGTTCTTTTTAAACTACAGGCGCTTTTGACGCGTATTCATCGTGTTTTATGCACGCCTTTGCTGTTCAATCAGAACGCCCATTGGCTATAGAAATTAGGTGCGATTTTGAAACATTTTTGTCGCGTTTTACGTGCCAAAGAATTGACCTGACGCTTCTTTTTTTGTGCGACACATTTTTAAACAAAACGCGTCATATGTACCAACGGCGCGCTATACCATTGATGTCAATGGGACGCTTAAACCTAGCATTTTCAACACGTTTTTCTGCAAGACAAATGCACAAACATAAACACCAAATGCCGACAATACATAACAATGATAAATGGAGTGGGGGTCACCAAAGGGCAATTCCACACAGGGCACCCTGTAGCCTAAGGCCGGCCCTGGGTATGGTCACCAGTGCTACTGTTTTTCCGCAATATTGGGGTTTGGGGGTGATATTAGATGTCGGCTGGTGGGGTTTGTGTGCCAGGGCTGCTTTTTACACCCAGTACGCCCCTGACAACATTAGTATGTTTCTGGATAAAAGCAGACACTCTTTTCTTTACTCACACTTCCCCTTTAATAACTTTCAGCCTTTTTTTTATCTCCAGTGGCCAACTCCACGTTGTTATATTTTTATGGGTGCAACATGCTGAGATCTTGGCCTTTTGCCTTTTATAAATATATTATATATACATATATTTTAGATTTTATATATATATATATATATTAGAGAGAGATCCAAAAAAATAGGCAGCACACCATAGAAATCTGTGAAAAAGAGGGTACTTTATTAACCCCAAGTGCGACGTTTCAGCTCTATCCACTAGAGCCTTTCTCAAGCTTGAGAAAGGCTCTAGTGGATAGAGCTGAAACGTCGCACTTGGGGTTAATAAAGTACCCTCTTTTTCACTGATTTCTATGGTGTGCTGCCTATTTTTTTGGATCTCTGTTGATATTGAGAGCTTGGTCTGCTCCCTGGGGCCTGCACCCACACCCTTTAACCGGTGCTGCTGGATCTTTTTCATTTTCGTTTTTATATATATATATATATATATATATATATATATATATATTGTAGCAGTGCAGCTACTGGAGGGTGCAGAAACTCAGGTTTTAAGCGACCAGGGAGCATGTACAGCAGAGAGGGTTTTCTCTGCTGGTGCTTGGGCTGTCTGATGAGCCTAGTTAGGCTCCACCTGAGACGGCTCTTTATATCAGGTGTGTGCAGGGCTCTCAGTCTGGGGAAGACAAGCATGCTAGCCTGTGAGAGTCACGACCGTGTGAGGTAAATCTGAAGGTTTTGAGGTGCTGGGCACAAGGCTCAGTGTCACATAGTGAGGGATACTGAATGTGTTAGTTACAGGCTGGACGGCCTAGGGTTTATTTTGTATGATTATTGTTGTACCACTGACTGCTGTTGTGAAGACAATAAAGCTAGCTGCGGCTGGTTTAAACCTTTTTGGAGTGAACTTTCTATGTGTGCCAACCATCTCACCCGGGAGATGGCGATCCCATGAGCTAAGTGGTCCCCAGGTTGTCACAATATATATATATATATATATATATATATATATATACACACACATACACTGGTGTAGCTATAGGGGTCGCAGCGGTCGCAATTGCGACCGGGCCCCGAAGCCAGGGGGGCCCACAGCCCCCCGCACCACATCAATAAAAAGTTACTATAGTAACTCGGGCCCCTGTTACTATAGTAAGAGACTTTACTTACCTTCCTGGTTCCGGATCGCAGCGGAGGTCCTGACGTCAAGCGCAGTGGCGGATTATCATATGGGCGTTTCGGGCGGCCGCCCGGGGCCCGAGGCTTCCAGGGGGCCCATGGCAGCCCGAAACGCACATTATCTCGTAAATCTATTCAGCGCGCTAGCGCTGCTAACGGCCGAAGATGGGGAGGAGCAGGGAATTCGCCGGGATCCAGGGGTAGGACACGCCTCCCTGACAGTGCGGGCCGCCGCCATTGAGTAACAGAACAGCGACGGACGGCTGTTCTGTTACTCCAAAGCAGCAAGAGAAGAGCCGGCGGGCGGTCACCGGCGCTGAGGTCAGTACAGGATTATCCTCCTGCCCAACTGGTTCCCGACCGCTGGCTGTATTTTTACGGCCAGCGGTCAGGGACGGGTGCTTAAAACCCGAGCCATAGACTTTCTACGGCTCGGGTTTTAACTTGCTGCCCGCGCGATCGGGCAGCTGAATGTCGGGTCTCCGGCTGTCAGTGACTGCCGGGGACCCTGAGGAGAAGACAGAAGCAGCTTTCGCTGCTTCTGTCTTCTCCGATGTCTTCTTACACAGCGTTCAATGAACGCTGTGTACAGGAATAGAGACAGCAGCAGCGGCGCTGTCTCTATTCCTCCCGGTGATCATGTGACAGGTCACATGATCGCCGGGTGCCGTTAGTGGCAGACTGTTGCTGGGTCTTACTAGACCCAGCACAGCCCTATTAGTGACAATCGTCACTGTGAGAGGGCTGATTTCCCCTGTAACTGGGGCTGCTGTGCAGCTCCAGTTACAGTGGAAAAACATGGTGTAAAACAAAGAGAAAGTAGATATAAGGTTCCCCAAAGGTCTTTTTTGACCTTTGAGGATCAGAACATAGTAATAAAAAATAGTAAAGTGCAAAAAAAATAAATAATAAATACACATAAAATACCCACCCCAAAAAAAACGTTCCCCCCCGCCAATCATTGTTGTAACGCTAGCGCTGACCCAATTACCCTAATATAGACATGTAATATATTAAAATTTACGGTAGACAATGACTATCACAAATAAAAGGTCTATTTTAGGGTAAAACAATGTTATTACCAAAAAAAAATAGCTGAAACGTAAAAAAGCTTCTTTTTTTACTATTATTTTCAAACTTTATGAATAAAAATTCTAAAATGGCAAAAAATGTGTGCATAAAAACGATAAAAAACGAAACCTGCATTGTCTACGGAAAAAACGTCGCAAAAATAACGTCGGTTTTATTTTTTTTTAATAAAAATGTGTGTTTGGTGCAACTTTGTAATTACGTTTTATTAAAAAATATTTTCACTTTTTGAGATACAGCTGCTTTGTATCCTGTATCCGTTAGGTCAGCAGGACTGACGGGATCAGTGAAACGGGCCCTGCGCTAAATTATAATCTTAGATGTGATAGATTTGAGGTGGATCCTGCGTGTCACTGATCCCGTCAGTCCTGCTGACCTGACGGATACAGGATACAAAGCAGCCGTATCTCAAAAAGTAAAAATATTTTTTAATAAAATCAATCAATCACACTGATACACAGACATACTATATATATATATATATATATAATTATAATATAAAGTTTTTAAATGTGTACATAACCTTGTGGCACTATATACAAGGGGGAGCGCTGTGTGGCACTATATACAAGGGGGAGCGCTGTGTGACACTATATACAAGGGGGAGCGCTGTGAGGCACTATATACAAGGGGGAGCGCTGTGAGGCACTATATACAAGGGGGAGCTCTGTGTGGCACTATATACAAGGGGGAGCGCTGTGTGACACTATATACAAGGGGGAGCGCTGTGAGGCACTATATACAAGGGGGAGCGCTGTGAGGCACTATATACAAGGGTGAGCGCTGTGAGGCACTATATACAAGGGGGAGCGCTGTGAGGCACTATATACAGGGGGGAGCGCTGTGAGGCACTATATACAAGGGGGAGCGCTGTGAGGCACTATATACAAGGGGAGCGCTGTGAGGCACTATATACAAGGGGGAGCGCTGTGAGGCACTATATACAAGGGGGAGCGCTGTGAGGCAAGGGGGGGCTGTGTAGTGCTATCCACCGTGGTATGTGTGTGGCGCTCTTTATAGGGGGGCTTTTTGGTGCTATTTACAAGAGGGGGAGGGCTGTGTGGCGCTCTCTACAGGGGGGCTGTATGGCACTATCTATAGGGGGCTGTGTGTAACGCTCTCTACGAGGGGGATGTGTGATATATAGAGGGGGCTGTGTATGGCGATATCTATGGGGGTGTGTAATATCTACAGGGGCTGTGTGTGGCACTATGTACAGGGGGCTGTGTGTATGGTGTTTTACAGTGTGTGGTATTATATTCAGGCGCGCAGTGTTTGGTGCTATTATATTTAGGGGTACACTATGTGGCACCATGATAACTTTATTTTCGTTTATAGGTGTGGAAATGTTGGAAAAGTGAGGAGACGTCTAAGTGGCAAATTCTGCAGAAATGAGTCATGGCCGGGAGAAGTCGTCATGAGCGCTGGACCGGATGGAGAAGAAAAGAGGAAAAAAACTACTAGAATCTGAGACGTCGTCACCTGTGAGTCACTAGATTTATAGAGAATCTGTCACCTCTCCTGACATGTTTATTATAGGAAATCCTTGTATTTCACAAAAAGTCTTTCTGCGGTAGAGGACTGATAGACAATTCCCCTTGTCAGAAGGTTGTGTCCCTGCACAGTGTGATCCTGTCAGTATGTAGGGACACCGCGCTGTGACAAGGGGAATCGTAACACTGTTAATGCTTGCCCAAAAAGGTAGTGTTAAAAATAGTTACGGTGAGGAAGGGGGGCCCAAGTTTGGGTAACAGCCCAGGGCCCATGGTCTACTTAATCCGCCACTGGTCAAGCGCTGTGCGCAGCGCATGACATCACAGCGCTATGCGCCGCGCTCAGCATTGAGACGACAGAACTACCGCCGTGGCTGAAGAGGAAGGTAAGATTAGCCCTGACTGGCGGGGTCCGACTCCCGGGACCCGCCAATCAGCTGTTTTGAAGGGGCCGCAGCACTCGTACGAGAGCTGCTCCCCTTCATTCCGGTCACTTCATTCCGGTCACACTGTGAATCGGTGTCGGCGATTCACAGTGTGAGCGAGTAGTGAAATGAAGGGAAGCAGCTCTCGTACGAGTGCTGCGACCCCTTCAAAACAGCAGATTTGTGGGTCCCGGGAGACACATCAGCTATTGATGGCCTATCCTGTGGATAGGCCATCAATGTTTAGGGACTGCACAACCCCTAAGCCTACGATGTAGCAGGCTTAGAGGGCCCATGAGACAGGATAACAGATTGTGGGATGCTGTCTGCTGGGCCCTGTATCTAAGCCAATCACATGGTAGGCTTAGATACATGGCCCATGCGGGATCCTGTCTGCTGGGCCCTGTATATAAGCCAATCACATGGTAGGCTTAGATACATGGCCCATGTGTGATCCTGTCTGCTGGGCCCTGTATATAAGCCAATCACATGGTAGGCTTAGATACATGGCCCATGCGTGATCCTGTCTGCTGGGCCCTGTATATAAGCCAATCACATGGTAAGTTTAGATACATGGCCCATGTGTGATCCTGTCTGATGGGCCCTGTATATAAGCCTACCACACTGTAGGTTTAGATACAGGGCCCCAGCACATAGTAATCTTATACTGTATAAGATTACTGTCTGCTGGACCCTGTATCTAAGCCTACGTTGTGGTAGGCTTAGATACAGGGTCCCACAGACAGTATCACACATGGGCCCTGTATCTAAGCCTAACACATGTGTTACTAATCGTTTTTTTTGTGTGTTTTCTTACATGTTCGGTCGTTGGACTACGGCGGATTCCAGGACTACTTCGATGACGGCTTTTTTTTTTTATTATCAATAAAATGGTTAATGAGGGTTGTGTGGTTTTTTTTAATTTCAATAAAATATTTTTTCTATGTCTTTGTTTTTTTTTAATCTATATTACTACCGCCTTAGTAATGGCCGCCGGCTGATTGACAGCATCCATTGCTAAGGCGGGGCTTAGTGTTAGCCGGTGCAGAGGCTAACACTAACCCCCTTTATTACCCCGGTACCCACCGTCACCAGGGTTGCTGGGAAGAGCCGGGTACCATCCAGTACCTGACCATCTGTAGTGATGGTCGGCCACTGGGACGGCCGCAGGCTGGTATTATCAGGAGGGGAAAGGCCAGATACAGTGGCCCTTCCCACCCTGGTAATGCTAGGCTGATGCTGCTTTATTGTATCTGGCTGGTTATGAAAAATGGGGGGGGGGACCCCACGTCATTTAAAAAAAATAAAAATAAAAAATAATTGGAAAGAACGATGTCGGGTCCCCCCCCCAATTTTCATAACCAGCCAGATACAACACAGCAGCAGCAGGCAGCATTACCAGGGTGGTAGGGGCCACTGTTCTTGGCCTTCCCCAGCCTAATACTACCAGCCTGCGGCCACCCCGGTGCCTGCCCGTCACTACAGATGGACGGGTACTGGTTCGTACCCGGCTCTTCCCAGCACCCTTGGTGGCGGTGGGTACCGGGGTAATAATGGGGGTTAGTGTTAGCCTCTGCACCTGCTAACATTAAGCCCCGCCTTAGTAATGGAGTTTGTCAATCAGTCAGCGGCCATTACTAAGGCGGTGATAATAAAGTTTAAAAAGATACAAGCAAATAGAAAAAATATTTTATTGAAATAAAAACACAACCCTCATTAACCATTTTATTGAGAATAAAAAAAACGCTGTCATTGAAGTCCTCGAATCCAAAGTCCAACAACCGAACCTGTAAAAAAAACACAAACGCACAAAAATAATCAGTAACACATAAAGAAGCAAAATTATTATTATTACCTTTCCTGGGTCCAGCGCTGGAGCCGCAATGTCAGCGAGCTGAGCCCTGTATCTAATCCAATCATGTGTGATACTGTCTGCTGGGCCCTGTATCTAATCGTATCATGTGTGATACTGCATGCTGGGCCCTATATCTAATCCTATCATGTGTAATACTGTCTGCTGAGCCACTGTATCTAATCCTATCATGTGTGATACTGTCTGCTGGGCCCTGTATCTAATCGTATCATGTGTGATACTGTCTGCTGAGCCACTGTATCTAATCCTATCATGTGTGATACTGTCTGCTGGGCCCTATATCTAATCCAATCATGTGTGATACTGTCTGCTCAGCCACTGTATCTAATCCTATCATGTGTGATTCTGCCTTCCGAGCCACTGTATCTAATCCGATCATGTGTGATACTGTCTGCTGAGCCACTGTATCTAATCCTATCATGTGTGATACTGCCTTCTGAGCCACTGTATCTAATCCTATCATGTGTGATACTGCCTTCTGAGCCACTGTATCTAATCCTATCATGTGTGATACTGTCTGCTGAGCCACTGTATCTAATCCTATCATGTGTGATACTGTCTGCTGAGTCATTGTATCTAATCCTATCATATGTGATACTGTCTGCTCAGCCACTGTATCTAATCCTATCATGTGTGATACTGTCTGCTCGGCCACTGTATCTAATCCTATCATGTGTGATACTGTCTGCTCAGCTACTGTATCTAATCCTATCATGTGTGATACTGTCTGCTCAGCCACTGTATCTAATCCTATCATGTGTGATACTGTCTGCTGAGCCAATGTATCTAATCCTATCCATAGTTTATAGGGTCGTAGTGCTCTGGATATGCTATGCTGTCTGCTATAAACAAATTTTTTTGGGGGCGGACACATATGTATTGGGGCTATTTCCCCTGACATTTTAAGCCCTGAGGGTATGTTCACACGGCAGCCTCCATTACAGCTGAAATTACGGTGCTGTTTTCAGGAGAAAACAGCTCGGGAATTTCAGCCGTAATGGCATGTGCAGGCGTTTTTCACTGCGTCCATTACGGACGTAATTGGAGCTGTTTTTCCATGGAAAACGGCTCCATTTACGTCTGAAGAAGTGACAGGCACTTCTTTGATGCGGGCGTCGTTTTTAAGCGCCGCCTTTTGACAGCGGCGCGTAAAAAAAATGACCGTCGGCACAGAACATCGTAAAACCCATTCAAATGAATGGGCAGATGTTTGTCAATGCTTTTGAGTCACATTTTCGGACGTAATTCAATGCTAAAACGCCCGAATTACGTCCGTAAATAGGGTGCGTGAACCCAGCCTTAGTGACGCCCCGGCTGCTAGTGCTGCATTGTTGGGTCACTTAGGAGACCCAGCGATGCAGCTGAAAGCTGCGGACCGTCGGCCATGAGGAGTTTGCGGGGGGGGGGGGGCAATAAGAACTTTTGCATTGGGGCCCATGAGCCTTTAGCTACGCCCCTGTACACATACATAGTTATAGATTGCAAAATGATGCATGATTTGTGGCACTGTCGTCAGTGTTATTTGAAGTGTCACATTTACAGTAGCAAATATTATACAAGAAATGCAGCCCATTACATATAAATTAATAATAAATGTGAAAAGGGAACATGATGCTGGCAGCATTAGTGATCGTTCAGAGTTGCACTAATGTATTGGATGTACTGTCAAGGATTACTCCATGGTGATTTGCAATCATTAGTGACATGTTATATATGAATCTGAGTCATAAGCAAAATCAATACAATAAACATGTAACAGCAGACATAGCAAACAAAGTTTTCAGAGGGTATTGACGTCAAGCCCTACAAACTTTACATCATCTGCCTCTATCGGGGTTGTTTGTTTCAGCCTAAAGACTAACGTATGTAATGTATTTATAATGTTACATTTGTCTTCCACTTTGTCAGTCAGCAGACAAAATTTGTAGTCCATGTTCTGCACACCAGCGAAGGACTTGCTCCTGTCGCCTATATCTCAAACAAATTTCACGGAACTCAAACAGTTTGTTCCTGCTTATATCACATTTATTAAACCTTAGGCCCTATGAACACGAATGTGCTTTTGCGGCCGAAATTCCCCCGAAAATCCACGGGAGAATTGCGGCCCCATTCATTCCTATAGGGCCATGCACACAACCGTGCTTTCCACGGTCCGTGCATGGCCCAGGAGCCCGGACCGCAGAAAGATGTCTCATTACGGCCGTGTTCTGCGGTCCAGGCTCATAGGAAATAATGGACACTTATGGTCGTGTGCATGAGGCCATAGCCTGGATCCATACTAAGGCCTCATGCACACGACCGTAGCCATGTGCATGGCTCGCGATTTTCGGGTGGCTTGTGGGTGACACTTCACCCCTGGCCGACCCGAAAATCACGGCTGTGCAAATGGCTACGGTCGTGTGCATGAGGCCTTAGTATGGATCCAGGCTAAGGCCTCATGTACACGATCATAAGTGTTTTTATTGTACACAAATACGGATCCGCAAACATGGATTCAGAGCCGTAGGCGTCCGCAATTGCCCATAGACTTCTATGGACGAGTCCGTGCCGCAATTGTGGACAATAACTAGACATGTTCTATATTTTGCAAATCATTTCTACGGCCCGGTCACACATTCGTAAATATACGGAAAGCTGTCAGTGGCCAATAGAAATGAATGGGTCCGCAATTTAATTTGTAATTACCTGATCCGTAATAAAGGATGAAAACTATGGTCGTGTGCATGAGGCCTAAGACATTCAGAAGCAGTATAATAGTACAGTCACTTTGTTAGCACCGGACGTTTTGGTCCACTTGGCCCTTTTTCAGCTGAATTTATATTATATAATATAAACAAGAATATATATTATTAGTATAATTTATAACAACCAAAATTTTAGTATTAGGCCCCATGCACACGACCATAACTTTCACCCGTAATTATGGAATCCGTAACTATGGATGAAATTCCGGACCCATTCATTTCTATTGGCCACGGACACCTTTCCGTAAATTTACGCATGTGTGTCCGGACCGTAGAAATGATCTGCAAATTATAGAACACGTCCCATTCTTGTCCGCAGTTGCGGAACGGACTCGCCCATAGAAATCTATGGGTGCTTTCGCAATTGCGGAAGGCTACAGATGTGTATCCGTAGCCGTCGGATTCGTATTTGTCATGTGCATGAGGCCTTACAGACATACATTATCCCAAATTAGTAGTTTGAGAGAACTGTAATGCTGGAGTCAGTCTACATTTTATAGTTAACACAATTCTATAATGAAGCAAACACTATTATTTAGGAACATGCTGACCTAGTGAACCTTACAGGGAAAATATTGTATCGATATAAAAAGGTTAAATAGGCACGTTCAATGAAAACAACTTGAGTCACACAAGACGTATAAGACATGTTAGTAACATAAATTGTAGAAATAGCCATATATTACATCACACTGTGATACAGAGAAAGACATGCCTGGGGAATAATGGGCCAAGTCAGTGTATCTATCTATCCTATCTATCCTATCGCGCTGCAGCCTCCCCACTTGTAAAGGGCGCCACCGGGCAGCAAGAAACCTGTGCAGCATGGAGAGATGGTAAGTGCCAATTTGTGGTTATATGTCTGTGTGTATACATTCCAGTATGTGTGTGTGTGTATAGTTATCAGAGTGTGGTTGTTATGGAATCACTCTTTGCGCAATTGCTAGAAGCATGCTGGAGACTGTCGGGAGTAAGTGTGCAAAAAAATACCGCAACCCCAAATCCATAACAGCACTGACAGATTCTAAGGCTACTCTGAGGTATTCAATACCTATAACTGTATGTGAGGACAGATATATGCACCCCTAAGGGTAAAATATAAAACCCAGTACAACCAAAGAATTTGCAAAAATATATAATCCTTTATTACAATAAATACAAGAACATTTTGGCCATCAAGACCTAAAAACCACAAACAATTAAAATATGCACAGTGGACAACATGGGATTTATTGACAAATGGCATATATACAATAAATCAAAAAATGCCAAACAAGAATCATACTGTCAGTCATGCCATAAATGTGTATACTCAAATGAATATATAGCAGAAGCCTGGAGCTGTATCTCCAGAAAGATATGCAAAGACTTAACAGTAAAGTATAGACCCTGGTCAAAAAATGACATGCAAAAAAAGCTAAGTAGCCAACACTGAGTAGTCAGTGTGAATATGTAGGTATAGAAACCAGAGAATCACCTAAAGTCATAATAAGTCCCAGAAGCCATACCAACCAATATATTGCATGCCAGATCAGTGTAAATGAATGTCCACAGCAGGAGCCCCGACGCGCGTTTCGCGGTAGCTTTTTCAAGGGGTACTAGCTAATGAGGTGACCACCGTTGTATCTATACTGAGTTGCAAGGAAGGTGTGTTCAAAAATAGCGAATGGTAGCACAGATCACCAACACAAAACACCTGAAGCATATCAGGTGTCATGCATTGGTGAATCAAAGAAAAAAAGAGGCCGGCACATAGCTCACACAAGCTCCCAATCAGTGGGCTGCGAACCAGAACCACTTGTGATGACAAGTACGTACAAGGAGTAAGATGCGCGCATGCGCGTGCGCGTCAATCAAAGGCGCAATCCAAAACCGAAAGTCATCGCATATAGATGACGAATCATTCGATAGTGGCCATCTTAGATATGGGCACAAACAGAGATGAAGAGTGCGCTTGCGCGTACGCACCAAACGCCGAGAGCAGATGTCAGAACAGATATGTATGACGTGTTGTACCATGGTAACCATTATAAATATAAACAATAACAGTTAGAAGTCCAATTTAAAGAGCAAGACCGGATTTAGCATAAGAATATAGTAAAACTATAGGATCCACAGTTATAAATGGACAATAATACACACAATAACAGTTCATACATCTAGAATATTATAAGGACCACATATTAACCCCTTCGCGCTCAGGTCAGTAATAGTACGTCCTGCTAAGTAGAACGTTCGCGCTCAGGTCAGTACTATTACTGACCTGAGTAAACACGGCGCCATTTAATCCCGGCGCGTGTCTGAGCTGTGATACCTGCTGTTTCCGACAGCAGGCTATCACAGCTTAGTGTGCAGGGACCGATCGCGGTGGTCCCCGCCGATTAACCCCTTAGAAGCCGCGTTCAATAGCGATCGCGGCTTCTTAGGGGTTAAGCTGCCATCGCCGGCCTGCTACACGATAGCGGGCCGTGATGGCTACTATGGCAACCAGAATCCTAACAATGGACTCTGGCTACGCCATCGACGGAAGCCTAGTGGGTCCCGACAAAATCAGGACCCACTATGCTTGCTGTCAGCGAACAGCTGACAGCTCTAATACACTGCACTACGCATGTAGTGCAGTGTATTAGAATAGCGATCAGAGCCTCCTGCCCTCATGTCCCCTAGTGGGACAAAGTAAAAAAAGTGTAAAAAAGTAAAAAAAAGTTGTGTAAAAATAAGAAAATAAAAGATTTAAAAGTAATAAAAGTAAAAGTCCCCCTTTTTCCCTTATCAGTTCTTTATTATTAATAAAAATATATAAATAAACAAATAAACTATACATAATTGGTATCGCTGCGTCCGTAACGGCCTGAACTACAAAACGATGTCGTTATTTATCCCGCGCGGTGAACGCCGTAAGAGAAAATAATAATAAACCGTACCACAATCACAATTGTTTGGTCACTTCACCTCCCAAAAAATGGAATAAAAAGAGATCAAAAAGTCGCATGTACCTAAAAATGGTACTGATCGAAACTACAGTTCGTTACGCAAAAAATAAGTCCTCGCACGACTTTCCTGATGGAAAAATAAAACAGTTATGGCTCTTAGAATAAGGTAACACAAAAAATTAATTATATTTTACAAAATGTATTTTATTGTGCAAACGCCATAAGACATAAAATAAAACTATAAACATCTGGTATCGCCGTAATCGTATCGCCCCGCAGAATAAAGTGAATATGTCATTTATAGCGCACGGTGAACGCTGTAATAAAAATTGAATAAAAAACAATAGTAAAATTGCTGTTTTTTTAGTCACCACGCCACCTAAAATTAGAATAAAAACTGATCAAAAAGTCGCATGCACCCCAAGAAAACTGCAATGGATTCCTCAAGGTCTCTAGTTTCCAAAAAGGGGTCACTTTTGGGGGGTTTCCACTGTTTTAGCACCACAAGACCTCTTCAAACCGGACATGGTGCCTAATAAATTAAATTAAATTAATTAAATGTCACCTCTACTTTGCTCTAAATTCCTGTGAAACGCCTAAAGCGTTAATAAACTTTTTTAATGCTGTTGTGAATACTTTGAGGGGTCTAGTTTCTGAAATGGGGTGTTTGATAAGGGTGTCTAATATATGGGCCCCTCAAAGCAACTTCAGAACTGAGCTGGAAACTAAAAAATAAAATAAAAATGAGGCAATACTTCGCTTCTTACATTATACTCATAATGAGCCGTGCCCACCCCGAGATGACCCCAGTTTTGACCGTTTGTATAAACGGAGACCCCTATTAGACCATTTCAGTGCCCGGTTTTCCCAAGCATTCACCCCCGAGAAGTGTATTTCTATAGATGAATCCCTGGTACATTTGAAAGGGAGGCTTCAATTCCGCGAGTACCTGCCGGGTAAGAGGGCAAGGTATGGCGTGAAGATGTATAAGCTGCGAGAGTGCATCAGGGTATACCTACAAATTTAGGATATATGAAGGGAAGGACACCAGTTCTCAGCCCCCAGAATGCCCCCCCCCCCTTACTGGGAGTTAATACAAAAATTGTGTGGGATTTGTTGCACCCACTGCTGGACCAGGGTTACCACCTCTACCTGGATAATTTTTATACCAGCGTCCCACTCTTCAACTGCCTCGCTTCCAGAAGTCCTGCGGCATGCGGCACTGCTAGAAGAAACCTGAGAGGCCTCCCTACGACTCTGCTTGGGCAAACACTCAGAAGGGGTGAGAGCAGGGCACAATCTAGCAGCAACATATTGTGTGTCAAGTACAAGACCAGGGAGATGCCACACCAGTACCCATGTATCTGTACAAGGTACCAGTACAGGGACCCCCAAACCAGACTGCATCCTGGACTACAATAGGTACATGGGAGGGGTGGACTTGTCAGATCAAGTCCTGAAGCCTTACAGTACTTCTGGAAGTGAGGCCACAGGCATCGTACCAGGGCAACACTTTTTAGGAGAAGTTCCCCAAACTGGCAAGAAGGGAAAAAGTCAAAAGAGGTGCAGAGTCTGCTATAAGAGGGGGATAAGGAAGGACACAATATATCAATGTGACACCTGTCCCGAAAAACCAGAGCTCTGTATGAAAGAGTGTTTTCAAATTTATCATCCATCCCTTTATTTTTAATTTACCCCAGTTTTACTCGCTCTGATCCACTTCGCACAGCTTACCCCTCCTCATCTTTCCCCTCTGAGCCCTGCTGTGTGCCCAGGCAGCTGATAACAGCCACATGTAGGGTATTTCCGTACCCGGGAGAGCCAACATTACAGTTTATGAGGTGTATATCTCCGGTGGCGCATGCTGGGCACAATATATCGGACACTGAATTGGCATATATGTATAGAAAATTGCAAATTTCACTCTGCACCAACTGCTGCACATTATCTTTTACACAATACCTGTGGGGTCAAAATGCTCACTACACCTCTAGATGAATTCCTTAAGGGGTGTCGTTTTTAAAACGGGGTCACTTCTCGGGGGTTTCAACTGTACTGATACCTCAGGGGCTTCTGCACACACGACTTAGCACCAGAAAATTCCCAGTAGGCCACATGGTGGTCCTTTCCTTCTGAGCCCTCCCATGGGCCCAAACGGCAGTTTATCACCACAAATAGGGTATTGCCACACTCAGGACAAATTGGGCAACAAAATGCGGTATTTTATTCCTTGTGAAAATAAGAAATTTTGAGCCAAAACTACCTCTTATTGGAAAAAATTACATTTTTTTGAATTCACAGCCCAATTCAAATAAATTCTGTGAAAAAACTGTGGAGTCTAAATGGTCACAACACCCATAAATGAATTCCTTGAGGGGTGTAGTTTCCAAAATGGGGTCATTTGTGGTTGGTTTCTATTGCTTTGATATCTTTGGGGCTCTGCAAATGCGACATGGCACCCGAAAACCAATCCAGCAAAATCTGTGCTCCAAAGAACACATAGCGCTCCTTTCCTTCTAATACCTCCCATGGGCCCAAACGGCAGTTTATGGCCACAAATAGGGTATTGCCGCACTCAGGACAAATTTGGCAACAAAATGGGGTATTTTATTCGTTGTGAAAATAAGACATTTTGAGCCAAAACTACATCTTATTGGAAAAAAGTTTTTTTTTTTAAATTCACAGCCCAATTCAAATAAGTTCTGTGAAAAAACTGTGGGGTCTAAATGGTCACAACACCCATAAATAAATTCCTTGAGGGGTTTTGTTTCCAAAATGGGGTCACTTTTGGTGGGTTTCCATTGCTTTGATACCTCTGACTCTCTGCAAATGCGACATGGCACCCGAAAACCAATCCAGCAAAATCTGGACTCCAACAAACACATAGCGCTCCTTTCCTTCTGAGGCCTCCCATGGGCCCAAACAGCAGTTTATCACCACAAATGGGGTATTGCCGCACTCAGGACAAATTGGGCAACAAAATGGGGCATTTTGTTCCCTGTGAAAATAAGAAATTCTGATCAAAAATGACATCTTATTGGAAAAATTGTCATTCTTTTAATTTCACAGCCCAATTCAAATACGCGCTGTGAAAAAACTACGGGGTCAAAATGGTAACAATAACCATAAATTAATTCCTTGAGGGGTGCAGTTTCCAAAATGGGGTCAGTTTTGGGGGATTCCTACTGTTTTGGCACCTCAACACCTCTCCAAACCTGGCATGCTGCCTAAAATATATGCTAATAAAAAAGCACCACCAAAATGCACTAGGTGCTTCTTTGCTTCTGGGGCTTGTGTTTTAGTCCACGAGCGCAGTAGGGCCACATGTGGGACATTTCTAAAAACTGCAGAATCTGGACAATACATATTTAGTAGTGTTTCTCTGGTAAAACCTTCTTTGTTACAGAAAAAAAATAGAATAAAATTGAAATTCAGAAATAAAAACGAAATTTGCAAATTTCACCTCCACTTTGCTTTAATTCCTGTGAAATGCCTGAAGGGTTAAAAAACTTTCTAAATGCTGTTTTGAATACTTTGAGGGGTCTAGTTTTTAAAATGGGGTGCTTTATGGGGGTTTCTAATACATAGGCCCCTCAAAGCCACTTCAGAACTGAACAGGTACCTTAAAAAAAAGGCTTTTGAAATTTTCTTAAAAATATGAGAAATTGCTGTTTATGTTCTAAGCCTTGTAACGTCCAAGAAAAATAAAATAATGTTCAAAAAACGATGCCAATCTAAAGTAGACATATGGGAAATGTGAACTAGTGACTATTGTGGGTGGTATAACCGTCTGTTTTTCAAGCAGATGCATTTAAATTCTAAAAAATTCTATTTTTTCAAAATTTTCTCTAAATTTTGCAATTTTTCTCAAATAAAGACTGAATATATCGACCAAATTTTACCACGAACATGAAGCCCAAAGTGTCACGAGAAAACAATCTCGGAATCGCTTGGATAGGTTTAAGCATTCCGACGTTATTACCACATAAAGTGAAATATGTCAGATTTAAAAAATGGGCTCTGAGCCTTAAGGCCCAAACTAGGCTGCGTCCTTAAGGGGTTAAACATTGTACATACATTATACACATAGCACATAATATAAACAATAAATAATCTTTAATATTATAAATGATAATAAATAAATAAGATAATATAATACATAACACCAAGTGAAAAAATAAATGTGCAAAAAAAAGTGCAAAGTGAAGTGAATAAATAAATAATGATATAAATAAATAAATGAAAAAACGTGACAAATTACACATCTAAAAATGTACATTTTGGCATTTATTTTAGTGGATTATAATACATACAGCAATTAAATAAATATACAATATGTATCCAAAATATAGTGACAAAAATATATGAATCCGTATTGTGTTTTAATGTTTAATGTGAAAGCGGCAAATAGTGTAAAAAGAATATATGTGTAAAAATAAATATAATGTGTAGGCTTAATTGTGAGAAAATAGATATAAAAATATAAGAATATATAAACAAAGTGTATAGCAAAACTCAATATGAAAATAAATAAATCTAATAAGCCGAATGTGCTAATAAATTTGAAGAAATATTAAAGTGTTTGCTTCGATACCCACCTATATAAAGATGCACACAGTATATATATATATATATATATATATTAGATACATATATACTATGAAGTTCAGTATGTGCCAGAAACATATATACAGGTGAGAACCCCATGAGAAAGCTACCGGACCAAAGAAGTTTGAACAAATTCCAAACATAATGATGAAAGAAGTCAACCAGAAGCTTAATTCAGGAGTATTATATGTGATCCTCTGTGTTCAATTCTGCACATCAATTACATCTCAAAACGAACATACATGTAGCCCCTATAAGAAGACAAAAAAATATAGTAATAGTAATGATATTTATAAAGTACCACCAGATATAGATGCAGTCAAACAACAAGTGTTTGAGCCAAACACCGACCAGATGTTCACCATACAACGTGATCAAACAACCTAGCAGAATGTATGCAGATTAAAAAGTTAAAAGATGTATGATGCTATAGGACCAAAGAATTTTTATTTTTATAATTAAAGGAAGGAAGCAAAGGACATTTTCTCATTAAGCCCCAGAGGCGAGCTGGTCTTCAGTTTAGTGATCCATTTGCATTCAATCCGTTCTAATTTACGGAAAGTATCTCCTCCACGTGATCCAACAATAATTTTGTCGATGCCATGAACCCTCAGATCCTGCCACCTATTATTATGGAAATCCCGGAAATGTCGAGGAATAGTTTTCAACTTATTGAGTTCTTCCCAATTATGATCCTCTATTGTTCCTGCCTTTTTGATGTCCCTCACATGTTCCTGAATTCGCGTTTTTAATTCTCTGGTGGTCATGCCAACATAAGACAGCCCACATGGACATGTGGCCATATATACCACACCAGTGGTGCTACAATTGATAAAATGTACGATTTTGAAACTCTTTATCTTCTCAGAGTCTGTGAAAATATCTGTTTTCACAATCAATTTGCATATGGAGAAATGACCACAAGAGAAAGATCCCCATGCTGGCCCTTTCGAGCCAAAAAGGTAGGTTTTGGGACCAGGAGCGCCATAATGGCTCCGGACTAGATGATCACCCAAAGTTTTGCTTCTTTTAGCTGTAAGTTGGGGCTTCAAGGGTAGATGTTTTTTCAGGTCAGGATCAGTAAGCAAGATTGGCCAAAAACGACTCACAATATTTCTCATCCCAATCCATTGCGAGTTGTATGGGGTAATGAGTCTTACTGTATCATCCTTCTTCTTACGTTTTTGTTGGGTAAGCAAGTTATCCCTGTTGCTCTGACAAGCCCTATGGTATCCCCTTTCAATATCTTTCTTGGGATATCCACGTTGTATAAACCGGGTCCTCAAACATTGTGACTCCCTTTCAAAATTGGAGTCAGAGTCACATACCCGTCTGGCTCTCAAAAATTGCCCCGTAGGAATAGCCCGTATGACATGAGAGGGATGAAATGACGATGCATGCAAGAGAGAATTAACAGAAGTTTCCTTCCGAAAAATAGTAGTGCTGAGCTTACCTGAGTCTTGTACCATCATTTTAATGTCAAGAAAGTCCATGTTCGTTTGGCTGATCCTACTTGTTAGTTTGATATTCTGTGTATTCATGTTCAAAGTAGACATAAATTGATCAAGGTCTCCCCGCGTGCCCTGCCAAATAAACAGGATGTCATCGATGAAACGCATCCACCCAACAACATTTCCAGACACCATATCCATGGCCTCCTGTACAGTTTCGCGTTCCCAATATCCCAAAAATAAATTAGCATATGAAGGTGCGCAAGTGGCACCCATAGCCGTTCCCCGGAGTTGTAAATAGTGTTTGTCCCTGAACACAAAATAATTATGCTCAAGGACAAACCGCATCAAAAGGATCAAAAATTTGACCAATTCGGGATCATGATCACATGAGTCCAGGAAATATTGAATGGCTCTCAGCCCAACCTCATGGTCAATACAGGTATATAGGGATTCCACGTCACAGGATACCAAATACATATCCTGCTCAATGGTCACCCCATCTAGGCGTTTCAACACGTCCGTGGAGTCTTTCACATACGATTGTAAATTCTCGACACAAGGGCGGAGATAAAAGTCCAAGAAACGACAAATGGATTCACACAGACTCCCACATCCTGACACAATAGGCCGACCAGGTGGCTTATTCCGATCTTTGTGTACCTTAGGTAGGAGGTATAGTGTGGGAGTGATAGGAAACTTCACCATAAGCCCATCCATGATTTTTTTAGTGATAATATTTTTATCACAAGCCTCTACTAGCAACCCATCAAGCTGACCCTTAAAATCAGTAGTGGGATCACGTGTCAAACGCCTATAACATTGCACATCCCGTAGTTGCCGATATGCCTCTGCTTCGTACATCTCAGATGGCCATACCACCACATTTCCACCCTTGTCAGCCGGTTTGAATACAATGCCCTTCATCTGCTTGAGCTCACGCAAAGCTTTGCGCTGAGCCCAAGATAGATTGTCATAGCCACGATCCTGTGGCAATTTCCGAAGTTCATCCACCACCATTCTGACGAACATCTCCACTGATGGATTAAGTGACAAGGGGGGAAATGTGGTGGACCTAGGACGGATGGCGTCGGGAAACCTACCATCAGTCACATCCTGCTCCTGGAGTAGAGACTCTAACGCCCGGAACGCTTCCAGTTCCTCCTGTACTGTAAAGAGATGGTGAGGTTCATTTTTAGAATAATACTTTTTATATATGAGTTTACGTGCAAACATAAACACATCCTTGATGGCTAGAAAATCATCAAAGCCTGTCACAGGACAAAAAGACAGCCCTAAAGAGAGCACCGAGATTTGACTAGGGGTGAGTACTATATCTGAGAGGTTAATTACCTTAAGTTCACCTCCTACATTGTCGTCCACAGAGTTAAATTTTCTTTTTGTGGTGGCACGTCTAGTTTCATATCTCCTAGTATTGATAGGATGACTACCCTGTGATGTTCCAGATGTTGCACTATCCAATGAGGACAGGGATTCAGAGCGTGGCATCGTGTTGGAACCACGTCTTTGCCACTTGTATACCCTTTGTTCCTGGAAGTCCATCAAATCGCGCTGATACTTCTTGGACTTTAGTTCTTTAATGTCATTCTCCCATTTTGTGTATTCCAGGCTCAATTCATGTTCAAATTTAGAGAGGAGATCTGGTGTAAGTTCAATTTTTACTTTCTCCTGTAGGGGCAACAACAATTTTTCTATTTCCTCCAGTTGCTTCTTATCCCAGCCAATAAGGAGCTCTATGAAGGTCCGTGAACATGATCTACATGCCTCTTCCCATCGAGAGCGAAACATGACATCATCAAATGAGAAGGAGGGGAAAACCTGAACTCGCAGGCCTCTGGGGATCAGGTCCTTGGTAAGATATTGCTCCAAGGCCACCTTGTTCCACCATACTCTCATCCTTCGTTTCAATAAATCTTTCAATTTTTTCTGGGTTTCTAATACTCCCATATGGGCTACACCCGTAGGTCCTACAGCATCATTGCTAAAAACTTGGGTCACAGATGACAGCCAATTGGTTTCACGTGTAAGGAAATCCATATTTGTATTAAGGCCTATGAGACAAAAGCAGAAATAAATACCTATAAAGAACCAGACCTAACAATAAACGTTATGGTAAACGTCCACACATATCAAGGAAAACAAGTAATAAATACCTATAACTGTATGTGAGGACAGATATATGCACCCCTAAGGGTAAAATATAAAACCCAGTACAACCAAAGAATTTGCAAAAATATATAATCCTTTATTACAATAAATACAAGAACATTTTGGCCATCAAGACCTAAAAACCACAAACAATTAAAATATGCACAGTGGACAACATGGGATTTATTGACAAATGGCATATATACAATAAATCAAAAAATGCCAAACAAGAATCATACTGTCAGTCATGCCATAAATGTGTATACTCAAATGAATATATAGCAGAAGCCTGGAGCTGTATCTCCAGAAAGATATGCAAAGACTTAACAGTAAAGTATAGACCCTGGTCAAAAAATGACATGCAAAAAAAGCTAAGTAGCCAACACTGAGTAGTCAGTGTGAATATGTAGGTATAGAAACCAGAGAATCACCTAAACTTGAGTCACACAAGACGTATAAGACATGTTAGTAACATAAATTGTAGAAATAGCCATATATTACATCACACTGTGATACAGAGAAAGACATGCCTGGGGAATAATGGGCCAAGTCAGTGTATCTATCTATCCTATCTATCCTATCGCGCTGCAGCCTCCCCACTTGTAAAGGGCGCCACCGGGCAGCAAGAAACCTGTGCAGCTTGGAGAGATGGTAAGTGCCAATTTGTGGTTATATGTCTTTGTGTGTATACATTCCAGTATGTGTGTATGTATAGTTATCAGAGTTTGGTTGTTATGGAATCACTCTTTGCGCAATTGCTAGAAGCATGCTGGAGACTGTCGGGAGTAAGTGTGCAAAAAAATACCGCAACCCCAAATCCATAACAGCACTGACAGATTCTAAGGCTACTCTGAGGTATTCGCCAGAGTCCACCGCAAGGCGGGATGATTTTTGCTGTACAGATCCCAGGTTGTTCTGACAGAGTTCAGTGTTGGATGAGAGGTGCAGTGCAGGGTATACCTGAACTGGTAACCAGTCAGCCAGAGGATAAACGGAAAGTCCAAAATAGAGCATGTGGAAATCAGGTACAGCAGAGATCAGAGCCAGAGCAGATAATCAAAAATGGTAAAGAAGGAGTTAACGAGGGACAAGCCGAGGTCAGTTTCCAAGAAGTCCAGAAGTCTAGGGCCCAGGGTAAGGGCTTATTCAGATGAACGTTATATACGTCCATGCAACGCGCGTGATTTTCACGCGCGTCGCACGGACCTATATTAGTCTATGGGGCAGTGCAGACAGTTGCATGATTTTTCCGCAGCGTGAGTCCGCTGCGAAAAAGTCACGACATGTCCGTTCTTTGGGCGTTTTTCGCGCATCACACACCCATTGAAGTCAAGGGGTGCGTGAAAATCACGCATGCCACACGGAAGCCCTTCCGTGAGACAAGAGTGATTCGCGCAACAGCTTTAAAAGGATGAATGAAAACCGAAAAGCACCACGTGCTTTTCTGTTTACAAACATCCAAACGGAGTGTCATAATGATGGCGGCTGCGTGAAAATCACGCAGCCGCGCATCATACGGGGCTGACACACGGAGCTGTTAAGTGCCTTTTGCGCACATGCAAAACCCACACGCTCGTGTGAATCCGGCCAAAGTGAGAGCTTAATCACCACACTTAAAGGGAACCTGTCACCAGCATTTCACCTATTAAACCAGCAATACCTGGTGGTAATGGGTGAAAAATAATTTCTATATAACCTATAATTATCTTCATAGTCGGGTTTGTAGCTTTAGTATTCAGTTTTTTCGTGTTCACACACCGTATGCTAATGAGCATAAAAGAGTCAAATCTTCGCTTGAAAAGAGTCAAATCTTCATTTGAAAAGAGTCATATCTTCATTCCTCAAGTCTTTCCGGGTTTACCCCGCCTCCTTACTTTTGATTGACAGCTCCTCGCCTTCCCCCAGCACACATAATCCCGCGCTTGTGCATTGATGTCCTCTTCTGGTAAATGCGCACAAAGGGACACCGGATTATTACGATAAAAGGCGCAAAATGTTTGCAGACCGTTATTTACAGTTGGAGGAGGAGTTTAGGAGAGGGGATAATGGCAATGAACTTTTGAAAGCAGCGGCCAGTGAGGGATAAGTAAAGTTCAATAGGTGAAATGCTGGTGACAGGTTCCCTTTAAGAAAGGCAAAAATTCACAAGCAAAGAAAGAGGGAGGAGGCCAGGTACAAATACCACACCCTACACCTGACAAGCTGAAGACAGGGTAGTGGGTTAGGTTCAGAAAGTAAACAGAACCGCCCAGAAGCTAGATCAGTAGTCATGGCGATCTTAAAGACACAGACACTTCCAGTGGTGTTACATAGGACTACAGGTGACATATACTACATTATCTCTACTCAGAGAGTAATCATTGTGTGTTATCTGTGGCGTTACATAGGACTGGAGGTAACATCCCCTACATTATCTGTACTGTGTATATGTGTGCCTTTGTGGGTATATATGGGTCTGTGTGCATGTATATGTTTCTCTGTGCATTTTTATATATGTGTGTATATATATATATATATATATATATATATATATATATATATATATAAAATGTGTGTTTGTATACATGGCTCGTGTATGTGTGTGTCTGTATGTCTATATATTTACCTATGTGTGTGTGTGTGTGTGTGTGTGTGTATATATATTTCTCTGTATGTCTAAATATGTCTTTATCTATGTACAGTATATATGTACCCCTGTGTGCGTGTCTATATATGTGGTTAATTTTCAATTTGTGGAAGGCAGCAAAATAGAGAGCCCCGCACAGGGCGCCATCCAACCTAAGGCTAGTCCTGTATATACATACAGTATATACTACGCAAGCATCAGAAAGGTTAAGTGTTTTTTTCATGATATACTACTTTTACAAAGAAAAAACTATTTGCCAAAGTGTAAGCTAAACGTTTGACAAACTTCTGACATGTCATAGTGACATGTCAGAAGTTTGGATTGGTGGGGGTCCGAGCACCAATCGATAGAACGAAGCAGCTGAAGCGTTCGTGTGCGCGCTTAACCGCTTCCTGTCTGTTCGGCTTTTTCTGGAAATAAATGTATTGTATTAGAAAGTCTATAAACCAGTACTCCAATACATCGGCTTTCCGGGAAAAAGCCGAACAGACACGAAGCGGCTAAGCACTCACACGAGCGCTTTAGCTGCTCCGTTCTATCGATTGGTGGTGGTCTCCGTGCTCAGACCCCCACCAATCCAAACTTCTGACATGTCACTATGACATGTCAGAAGTTTTTCAAACGTTTAGTTACACTTTAACCCCTTAACGACCAAGGACGAAAATGTACGTCATGGTCGGCTGCTAGTTCCCGCACCATGACGTACATTTTCGTCCGCATTTCAAACTGTCACTCTGTGTAAACACAGAGTGACAGACCCGCGCTGACAGTTGTCCCCGACAGCTGAGACATCAGTCTTGCCGGACAGCGGACCATCGCCGCTGATTTCGGCAGTTAACCCCTTAAGTGCGGCGACGGATTGCCGTCGCCGCATTTAAGTGGTTTGAAGCACATCAGCAGCCCCCACGAAGTGATCGTGGGGGCTACCGATGCTTGTCACGGCAATCGGAGGTCAGATAATGACCTCCGGGTTTCCATGCACGGAAGCCTCGGAGGAACAGCCTCCGGCCGTTCCTCCTCTGCTTCCTGTCAGTGTGACAGTCACGTCACAATGACAGTTAGAATACATTACACTACGTGTGTAGTGTAATGTACTCTAGCAGCGATCAAAGCTGCAAGACTAAGTGTCCCCTAGTGGGACAAGTTAAAAAAGTAAAAAAAAGTTATAAAAATGTTTTAAAAAAAAGTGTAAAAATAAAAGTTATAAGTTCTATAAACACGAAATGCTTTTTTTCCTATAATAAGACTTTTATTATAGAAAAAAAATGAACACGTTAAAAAAGTACACATATCTGGTATCACCGCGTTCGTAACGAACCCAACTATAAAACTAGAATGTTATTTTTCCCGCACGATGAACACCCCAAAAAAAATCAATAAAAAACTACGACAGAATCGCAATTTTTTGGGTCACCACCGCTCCCTAAATAAAGAATAAAAAGTGATCAAAAAGTCGCATGTACCCGAAAATAGTACCAATAAAAACTTCTATCCGTCCCACAAAAAACAAGCCCTTACACAGATTTTTTGACTAAAAAATTAAAAAATTATGGCTCTCAGAATATGGTGACACAGAATTTTTTTTTTTTATAAATAAGTCATTTTATTGCGCAAACGCTAAAAAAAAGGACCAAACCTATATACATATGGTATCACCGTAATCGTACCAACCCGCAGAATAAATTAAAAATGTCATTTATTGCGTACGGTGAGCGCCGCAAAAAAAATAAATAAAAAAACGGTGTCAGAATTCCTGTTTTTTGCTCAGGATTGCAAAAAAATTGAATAAAAAGTGATCAAAAAAAATCGCATGTACCCCAAAATGGTACCAATGAAAACTACAGATTGTCCTGCAACAAATAAGCCTTCACACCACTCTATTGATGGAAAAATAAAAAAGTTATGGCTCTTGGAAAGCGGGGAGTGAAAATCTAAAATATGAAAGCAAAAAATGGATCAGTCCTGAAAGGGTTAATTCATTTCTAATGAAAAAACGTATGACAACATGTTGGGTATTTCCGTACTCGGGAGAAATTGCTTTATAAAAAAATGGTTGTTTATTTCCTCCTTTATCCCTTGTGAAAATGAGAAAATGCAACATTTTAGTGGAAAAAATTTTGATATTAATTTTCGCGCCCTAATTCTAATAAACTCTGCAAAAGACCCGTGGGGTCTAAATGTTCACTATACCCCTAGAAAAATTCCTTGAAGGTTTTTCCAAAATGGGGTCACTTTTGGTGGGTTTCCACTGTTTTGGTCCCTCCAGTGCATTGCAAATGCGACATGGCACCGAAAACCATTCCAGCAAAATCATAAATCCAAATGGCGCTCCTTCCCTTCTGAGCCCTGCTGTGGGTCCAAACAGCAGTTTATTACCACATATGGGGTATTGTCGTAATCGGGAGACATTGCTTTACAAATTTTGGGGTGCATTTTCTTCGTTATTCCTTGTAAATAATAAAAATTTCTATGTTGTTTCAGAAAAAAAGTACATTTTAATTCTTACAGACTAATTTCAATATATTTAGCGAAAAACCTGTGTGGTCAAAATGCTAACTATACCCCTAAATAAATACCTTAAGGGGTCTAGTTTTCGAAATGGGGTCGTTTATGGGGAGTTTCTATCATTCTGGCAGCTCAAAGCTTCTCCAAATGTACATTGGGGCCTAAAACATTTTCAAGCAAAATATGAGTCCTGAAAGCCTCCGGGTGTTCCCTTCCTTTGGGGCCCTGCCGTGTGTCCAAACAACGCATTAGGGCCACAATGTGGGTATTTTTGAAAACAGGAGAAAGAGGGTGATAGATTTTGGGGTGTGTTTCTTCATTTTCATGGTCGCTTTACAAAGAAATCGGTCTTCAAACAAATACTTTTATGAAAAAAGTGAAATTATTATTTTTTTCACCTGATATGCATTAAATTTAGCAAAGAACTGTGGGGTCAAAATAATTACTATACCCCTAAATAAATACCTTATGGGGTCTAGTTTTCTAAATGGGGTCGTTTATGGGGAGTTTCTATCGTTCTGGCAGCTCAAAGCCTCTCCAAATGTACAGTGGGGCCTAAAACATTTTCAAGCAAAATATGAGTCCTGAAAGCCTCCGGGTGCTCCCTTCATTTTGGGTCCTGCCGTGTGTCCAGGCAGCGCATTAGGGCCACAATGTTGGTATTTTTGAATACAGGAGAAACAGGGTGATAGATTTTGTGGTGTGTTTCTTCATTCTCATGGTCGCTTTACAAAGAAATTGGTCTTCAAACTGATACTTTTATGAAAAAAAGTGAAATAATTTTTTTTTTCACCTGCTATGTATTAAATTTAGCAAAAAACTGTGGGGTCAAAATACTTACTATACCCTTAGGTAAATACCTTAAGGGGTCTAGTTTTCTAAATGGGGTCATTTGTGGGGGTTTCCATCACTCTGAGACCTATGAGCCTCTGAAAACCTGGCTTGGTGCCGGATAACAAAATGTACTTCAAAATTTATAAAATTATTATTCAATTTGTAAGTCCTCTAAATTGCTGAAAATTTATTTTATTTTTTCAAAAGTGCTGCCAAAATGGAGTAAAGAGATAGAAATATATATTTAATTAAAAAAATTGTACAGTATGTGTGTACATATGTGACATATTGCAGTTAAAAATAGGGGAAAATGGTAATTTTTACAAAATTTCTTCCATTTTTCTATTTTTTAATTAATTTCCGCAAATCGTATCAGTCTACTTTTACCACTAAAATAAAGTACAACATGTGACGAAAAAACAATGTCAGAATTACTTGGATATTCAAAACTTTCACAGAGTTATTCTCTGATAAAGTGAGACATACCAGATTTGACAAATCTGGCTTGGTCATTAAGGTACAAACATGCCCGGTCATTAAGGGGTTAAAACCAAAATTTGTTTTGTTTCACCATATTCTGAGACACAACTTTTTTAGTTTTCCTTCGATGGAGTGTTGTGAGGACTTGTTTGTGGTGAGAGATGTCGTTTTTATTAGTACCATTGTGGGTACATGCAACTTCTTGACTGCTTTTTATTCCATTTTGTTTGGGAGTTAAGGTGACCAAAAAACAGCAATTCTGCTTTTTGTTTTGTTTAGTTTTGTTTTACGGAATTCACCATGCTGGTTAAATAACACTACATTATAATAGTTTGTATTTTTGCGGACACAACAATACCAGTTATCTTTATTTAATTTTTTTTGCATTACTTCAGGAGAAAAATGGCAAATCTTTTTTTTTTTACTTTACATTTTTTTTCATATTAGGCCCCAGATAACCATGACAACCATTGTCATTACACGATCACAGCATGGGGGGGGCACGATCGGGAGATGGAGGGCCCCCCATTTTTCTGATGGCTTAGATGCCAAAGGAGTTAAACAACTGGGATCAGAGTTATCTCCAATCCTGGCCGTTACAGTGAAGTGTCGGCTGTAACATACCGCTTACACCCGCTGAGTATGGAGTGGGCTCAGCCCGTGAGCCTGCTCCATACTCCCCTTTGTGACCGTGACGTACACTTACGTCATGTGTCACCAAGGGCTTAAGTAACGTTATGCTGTAACCACCTCTGATTGGATAGTACTTTCTAACCACCTATTTGGGATAATGTACGTCTGTTATACTAATAACTCGGTTGCTATTTATTCTGTTAACGCTATATATTCTTGTTTATATTAGGTCATAGAAATTACGCTGAGAAAGGTCCAAGTGGACAGAAACGTCCAGCGCTAACCAAGTGGCTGTACTAATTAAATGTACTATGCTTCTGGATGTCTTAGCCTAGATCTAGACTAATATTTATTAAATTATGATTTAAGCATCAAAGAACTGTTTGAGTGCCTTGAAATTTATCGGAGAGTGAGAAGATAATAGACCTAATGTGAGATAAACAGAATAAAACAGATGTACCGGTATTATTATCCAAGCCAAGAGGCGTAAAACATAGGAAAAACGAAACTTCGCTGTTATGGGAGCCATTTTGTGGTGCCAATGGGGATAGTCACTTCCCTTCTCCACCAAATAGGAGTGATTGAAGAAGAGGAAGCTCCTAAGTGGCAAGAAGACCCATCCAAATAGGAGCAGTTTGAATTTACAGCACTGTTCCCAGTACTCTACTTTAAAACTAGAAATTGTACCCTATTGCTCCAGGTTGTGTTCACACCTGCAATGGAGACTCCATTAGGAGCCTCCATCACAGTTTCCGCCAAAAATCCTGGACAAAACAGAGCAGCATGCAGTACTATTTTGTCTGGGAAAATGAGGGACACCATGACGGAAACCAGACAGAACACATTAAAGTAAACTGGTTGCATTGGGTGCCCGTCATAGGATGGATCCGTCAAAGCAATGAAGTTTTTCTGCTTTTATAATGGAACAGAAAAACTAAATTCCTAGCACAGATGTGAACACAGCCTTAAAGGGTAAATCGATCAAAGCCAAGAAGTTGGTGGACAGGCCCCTAGACTTTTTATTGAGCCCGAACACCAATTGCTCAGTTTCCTGAGAAAAGCGGACCAGAAACAAAGCGGCTCATACGAGTGCTTCTGCCACTTCGTTTTAGCGAATGATGGGGGTCTCAATGCTCGGACCCCCATTGATCAAAGCTTCTGACATGTCACTATGACACGTCAGAAGTTTTTGAAAGTTTAGTTACCCCTTAAATAAAAAAGTTATTTAACTTTGCAAATAGTCTTGATTAATAATATCCCACTATTTTGTGCCTATAACTCCTATGCAGAACAAAGTGTCTCCATGGCTACAGACCACAAATAAATCCTGTGTAATCTGATGCTGCAGTCATACTCCCGTCTACGTGTTCCCTATGGCTTGTTAATATACCTTTGGTTGGTCAGCAAGAGGTAGGAAAAATATGGTAGGGAGTAAGACTGCAGGATCAGACTACACAGGGTTTGGTTGTATTATGTAACTGTGGAGATGCATAGGCCTGCATAGAAGCTGTGGACACAAAACGGTGATCAAGGAAATGTGTAAAGTTGATTTTTATTTTATTTTAGATGCATTATAGCAATAAGCAAATTGTTGCAAAGGTGGACCTACCTTTTAAACACTCAAAATTCTATAAAAGATATCCTACACCTTGATCATGACACATTTTGGTGACTGAATTTTTGTCCTTACCTTAACAATGAAAATATGTAATGGAATGATGACATCTCAAGCAGTCTTGAGGACACCTGAAACAGCTGCTAGATGTAGCAGAGCAGAACCTGTCATGTCACTTGGGGCTGCATGGTTTGTGTGTCATGAAAAATGATTACGTTTTAATAACTCAGTAGGTTTACTTGCAGTCCTATGTAAAACTTAAAATAATTTATTTATATTACTGGAGATGGGATTTACTGTATTCTGATTGCAATATTTGCCATATTTAGAGTTGGGAAGGATTTATTTTTTCCCTAAAATGAGGAAAATTGGTTTCTGCCTCATGGGGTTGTTTTGTCTGGATTAACATCGAAGGATAATAGGCTGAACTGGATGGATTTATGTATTTTTTCAGCCTTACATAATATGCTACTGTGTTATATCATGCTAAATTACAAACACAGCATTAGTGCATAGAACAAACTTAGCTCTGCTACAACTGTATATTTAGGTCATCTAGATTATTTAGTACATAAGCTATACTTTATTAATAAAAATCATTATTCTAAAACTATTTTCCCTGTTTGATTCTGATATGATGTAGAGAAATTTGATATAATCTGATATAATTTAAATGGGTTGCCCAGGATTAGACAGGGTTTTATGCCACTCTAGTCCACCGGCTGTGTCTGGTATGGCAACTCATCCCCATCCACTTGGATAGGGCTGAACTGCCATACCAGACGACACCCATGATCACGAGTGGTCCCGTTTCTTGAAATAAAGCAGGCCCTTTCTATTCCTGGACAAGCCATTTAACGGTTTGGATATATAACGTTTATCGTAGAACAATACATTTGTTTTCTATATTCACAATCACAGCTAAAATATTATTGTAATAAAAATGTATATGGTCGTATCCACCGCAGTGTTACCACATGGTCTTCAAAAAGGTGACCTTGTGGTAATATTATTATATTTGTATGTTATTTCTTAAATAGTTGCAGACATCTTCAAGAGCATAGGTGACCTTTTTTATTGAGACTGTTAGATTTGCAGCATTCTGCCTTCTCTTTGATGTATTTACATCCCCTTGAAGTCGGAGCTGGCACTGCACATTATAAGAAGCTCCGATAAATGAAACTTGCACCACAAGAATGATCTAATTCTATGTTTAATTTCAATCTTCGCTTTGTCTACACAGCTAAGCATGCGACGTACCGATTATTGCTCTGATATCCTCTGCATTAAGTCTTCTGAGAATGCTGCTGGATTATCTGGAGGAATCAGAAACATGTACATACTTACTATGCAGAGAAATCTCAAAGAAGATTAATTTCCCGGGTTTTTAACTGAAATGTACACAAAGTATCAGAATAAAAAGGATGAAGGTCTCCGTAGCTTTCCTTAAAATCCAATAAAAAAGTTAAACTTATTGCCCAAGTTAGGGTCAAATTTTCCACCCATCACAATCCTTCATATCTGGGTCCTATAGCGCAGTAACAAAAAGGCAGCAATAACAATAACTAAATGACCATACTCCCTTCATGGATGCTCAAAATCAGTCATGCATACTGTGCTTGTCAATAGACCCGATTTTGTGGGACTGTCCTGCAAATTGGAGCACAAAAGGGGCATGGTTGTGTTAAATCACATTAAAAAGGGATAGTTCTCATGCATTTGGGGGCAATTCCTGACCAGAATGGGGCAAAGCTTAAAGAGGTTGTCTTATCACAGACAATCCCTTTCATATAGGAGTTGGCTCCAAACACCCCTTGGCAAACAGCCTGACATTTCAGATGAGAGGCCCCCCTTTAGAACGCATTGCGTGGGGGACACATGGGAACACTTCGCACCTCCCTGTTTTCCCCCTTTTTCTATCCTTCTTTTCCCTTATTCTGTTTTCTTGTTTGTTCTAAATTCTGCCTTTCCCCCTATTTGTGTCTTGGTATCTTCCCACACCCCTTCCGTGGGGTGTGTTTTGGTATTTACCTTGTTCTGGAAGTTTCCTCAGGTTTGACCTCGTGACCAGGCAGGTGTTGGCAACAGTCCAGGGATTGGTTTGAGCAGCTGAGCGGCGGGAAATCCTGGAGTATAAAAGGCCTTGCTGTCTGGTCCAATCAGCAGTTCGTCTGAAGAGGAAGCCGTTTGAAGAAGCCCCGCCCACCCTCCCCTTTTTTCATGGACAGAATCCCCGTCGCAGTGTTTGTTAGTGGGTTGTCGCACAGCTGATGCTGTGTGGACAAGAGCTTATTTATTGGACATTTCAGTATTGGACATTAGTTATTTCATTATTCAGTTATTCAAGTTGATTATAAAGATTTATTAATATACTTGTTACCCATAATAAACACCACAGCCTTTTATTTCCAACTATTTGTATGCTTGTCTTTATTTATGGTATTTCTGGGGGTTGCGTACGTTATCCCATGAATGGTTGGGTTGTACATGTAATACATATGTGTCCGTCAGAGCAGACCTCCCTTTAGGACATCCATATGCTGCAATATGTCCCATGATTTTGTATTTAAATGTTGATCATATTAACCAAAAATCACATTTTATTTAATCACAAGTATTTAACATTGCGTATGGTGATTTGCAATCTATTAAGTCTCGTCTTTACCCCAGGCTGTACTACTGTACTGTAGTCTGATGTATTAAAATCTAACTGTGCTACAGTAATATAATACCTATGCTAAATTGTTAGGGATGTGTCTGTCAAAATGTCAGCAGAATTCTGATTACAGCTATGGAGTAGAATACAGTCTGTAACTGAAAATCAGGGCATGGTAAGTAATCTAATGTACTTTCAAATGACCTCAACTTTTATGGAGATTATAACTGTACATAAACTGAGCACTAAGGCTCTGTTCACATCTGAGTTGTGGTTAACGTTTATAACGGAAACCACAACGTAGGGCCGGATCCGTCATAGAATGGACACCAATGGGGCCCGTCAGCCCTTATTGACTTATATTGTGGTGCGCCGGGTTCTGCCAAGGTTTCCGTAGTTTTCCTACAAAAAAAAAATGGGTTAAATGTGACAGAATTTGCAGTGAAGGCTTCTGACGGAGCCTCCAAAGCAAATGTGGATCGGATATTTCTTCACAAAATACAAAAAATTCAGCCTCATGTAATGCCAATTTAATGCTCAAATATTGACGTCTATATCTGTATCATTGGCACCAATTACTGTTCAACTTACTGTAGGCGCATTGATACTAAATCCAGTTCCAATTACACTTGGTGCCAGGCTCAGCATTTGACCATTCCTCTGGCATCATGTCTTGTTTCCCATCAACTTCTGGATTCTGAAATTCATTGATATTATAATTGGCATTGGAAGTTTTTAAGGGAGTCCTGACTGCCAAACAATGACTTCTGCATTGAAGAATATTTTGCCAACAATGGCAATGAAATTGCACGTTTATCTCTAAACCTCTACTGTCGATCAGCCAGAAGCCATCAGGTTCTATCTGCAGTGGGGCTGTATGTACTACAGGGCTACAACACTGAGAGCCACCAATTTATGTCCTCCAAAAAAGCCTCACATAGAAGTAAATTGACTAAGAAAAGCTGTTATTCAATTAAGGTTCTTACCTAATATACAGTAGTATATAAGGAAACCCCTTTTTAAAATAGAAGCCAGCTGTTTGCCATGCGTCTGCCGGGCAGAGGAAATGTAACATTACATGCCGGCTATTAAATGAATGGTCGACCATGTAAAGCATGGACACGGTGGGTCTTCCAGAGTGATGTCCATATGCCGATATGAGATAACCCGAAAGGTTTCCCTCATCAGGCCAAACCCTGTTCATATGCCCTATTAGGTCATATGTATGCAGTGTCCTAACTACCGCTATAGCAGCCGTAGTGGCTGCTATGGGGCCCGCAGCATGAGGGGGCCCATGCCGCCCGCCGGCACGGGCCCCCCTTCCCATGGAAATGACTTGCACACCGGTCGCACTTGTGCGCATGGATGACCAGCGCTCCTTTCATTTTTATTGAACTGCGCAGACCCCGGAAGTCCGAGGTCTGTCATGTGGAACTTCGGGGGACTTTCGGTCCCCCGTTCTCTTTATCGCTGCCAGCGATCACACATGTATCCCTATCCTGTGGATAGGGGATGCATGTCTTTTGTAGGACAAACTATAGGCCGTTTTTTTGTATTTTTTTTTTGGGGGGGGGGGCTATATGGCTGTAAAGGATCTGCCAGGCACAGTTTCGGGGTTAACACCCATAGATAATCAGTCTGCACCTGCTTCTATGTCTGTGAGACTGACTCCATCTTCCACCACTCAGGGTGGCAGGCTTAGGAGTGGGAGAACCTATCACAGCCTGGCCAGACGGAGCTAGCTCCCGCCCTCTGTCTATTTATCCTGCCTTTCCTGTTCCTCCTTTGCTTGTGATTCTTCTCGTTTGGTTTCCTGGCCCTGCTGCAGCTTCTTTTACTATTGTCCTTGCTTCATATTGACCCCGGCTTGCTGACTACTCTCCTGCTCTGCGGTTGGTACCTCGTACACTCCTGGTTTGACTCGGCTTGTTTACTACTCTTCTGCTCTGCGTTTGGCACCTCGTACTCTCCTGGTTTGACTCGGCTTGTTCACTTCTCTTGTTGCTCACGGTGTTGCCGTGGGCAACTGCCCCTTTCTCCCCCTAGCTCTCTGTACCCTTGTCTGTTTGTCTGTCGTGCACTTATTGAGCGTAGGGATCGTCGCCCAGTTGTACCCCGTCGCCTAGGGTGGGTCGTTGCAAGAAGGCAGGGACTGAGTGGCGGGTAGATTAGGGCTCACTTGTCTGTCTCCCCACCCCCGTCATTACAACGGCGTTATCTACAGGGGGAGTCTGTATGACGTTATCTACAGGGGGGTCTGTATGGCGTTATCTACAGGGGGCTGTATGGCGTTATCTACAGGGGGGATTTGGGACACTAAGACGTTATCTACAGGGGGCTGTAAGGCGTTATCTACAGGGGGGCTGTAAGGCCTTATCTACAGGGGGCTGTGTATGGCGTTATCTACAGGGGGCTCTGTATGGCGTTATCTACAGGGGGCTCTGTATGGCGTTATCTATAGGGGGCGCTGTGTGGTGGAATCTATAGGGAGGCACTATCTACAAGGGTGGGGTTGTGTGATACCCAGCGGAGGGGGGGGGGCAGTCAAAATTTTGCTATGGGGCCCAATCTTTCCTAGTTATGCCCCTGTATGTATGTCATAGATGGGGTCCGCTGTCCAGGACCCCTCCTTTATAAGACAGAGTGGAGAGTCGTCAACAAGCAGAACCTCACGCTCTGGCAGACCCGGTTCATCGTAATGGCCCCCTTGTAATACTACTTTCCCCCAGCAAAATAAGCTGTTTGCCCATAGGATTAGACAACAACTTCAAATGGATTTTCTGTGTAAATAATGTTTTTTAGGGCTTTAAATTACAAAAGATGGCTACTTCCTTATAGATGGACGCTGCATAGGTCAAATGCGCCATTCCGTAATTTTCAGTGGCAGTCACGTGCCTGCAGAACTCCGTTCCTCAGTTTCAGGCCAATAAAGTGGGCAGGTCATTAGGAGCTTTTTTTTGTCTTCTCCTAAACCCCTCCTCTGTGCAGACACCACGAGGAGGACGACACACAAGGAGGGGGGATGTATTTAGGTCACATGCTGTGGGGACACAACAACCACTGGGGGCATGTTTAGTTCAGTGACAGCGGACAGGTGGTGTACTTACTGACTACCAATAAATTGCGGGCACTGAAGGGGTCACGTGACCGGCGCTGAAAGTGCGGTACGGCTCATCTGACCGACGCAGTGTCCCTCTATAGTAAGTAGTTCTCACTTGTCTTTTTAAGCAACAAAAAAACTTTTTTACCCGAAAAAACGGTTTATTGATTTGATACATTAAAGGTATATTACAGTTTTATAAAAAAAAAAAATGATATTCTTTATATTATGGAAAGTTATAAAATTTTGAAATATATTTTTTGTATTAATTCCTTATGGATTTCAAGATCTCTGCTAGCTGTCATGCAATAGGAACCTTCATTGATTACTTTTAGAGGATATCAATAGGTTTTAGTGTCATAGTCACACAGATGTGAAGGTCGTTACAAGGCACAGCTCTGATACCGTACTGTACCTGTGTGTTCATCACAGAATCGGGACAGATCCCCTGAAAGTAAAAAATGAAGGTTTCTATTATTTGACAGCAGACAGAGATCTTGAAATTCTTGAGGAATTGATACACAAAGTATATTGGAAAGTTGAATAACTTTTTATTATAAGAAGAAGAAATAATATCTTTTTAAGATTTGCAGGAAGGGAGATGAATATCATCCGTAGAATCCAACTTGATTTCTAAGATTTATATCTGTCAACGAGATTTAAGCTGTTAAAAGTGAGCTTTATATTTAGAGTATGACTAAGGCTGCAAGCTCAGCCTAGCAGAAATCCTACCGTATTTTAATCTTGTTATTAATGTGTGTCCTGCTGCAACGTGAAGATACAGATATTCCCATCCATCACTGGTTTCTCCATAGGATCCTTTCTCTCTTCTACTTGGATAAATAAGATGCAGTTTGCTTTTATAGTATAATACTTTCTGACATCAGAAGGTAACCACAGGGAATAGAAACCAATCATGCACGTGGCACGTGGTATGTGGAACAGGGTAACTGTTATAAAATGCTGAAAGGGGATCTACATGGAAATCAGCCATTATAACTCTCCTGTCCATGCAACCAGTAAATAACTGATTGATCAATGCTGCCTCATAATATTGTTTTTTGTATTTGTTCCACCCAAATGAAAGGGGCTATCCAAAAAAAAAATCCATGGCATATTGCTAGGATTGCTGTGGACCCCTGCAATTTGCAAGAGAAAATTGGTGGCGACGCTAGCATAGGGGCATGTCCTTTTGACTCCTGTTTGCTCTTCTCGGTTTTAAATATATGGGCCGACCATGCTAACTTAAAAAAAAAACAGCAGAACAGATAGAAGTAAAAGTTTCACAACGCTTTCCTAGCAACTGCCATTTCGTTTTAACGATCACAGAATTTGGGCCCCCAATTGGTCAGACATTTATCATCCCTTAAAAGATCTGTACCCTCCAAAAAACCCACTAGATAGAGAGTGATGAAGCATTGGTAATGCTCATCCTGCTCTCTGGGTATTTCGGGCCCGTTATTTTCGGCAACGGTGGGGGTCATAGAGGTCAGACTCCTATTATTGGCAGGTCATAAAAATAAAAGATGGGCTGTTAGACAACCCTTAAAATAAGTGCACATACATAACGTTTGGGGTCATGAAGCTATCATCATTAATCTGGTCTTCATTGAATCTAAAATGCATTAATAATATAGGGAAAGGTGGATTGAAAATGTTGTATCAGAATGAAAGATTATTTCTTCTAAATATGGACGACTGGTAGATAAGTCATTCATTTTATAGAAGTAGCAGAGGAAAGGTGGTCCAGCGCTTGGGTAGAAGTAAAATAGAAAAATATTTTTCCAAGTTTAATTAAATTGCGTTAAAAAGTCCATTGTAGTATGGTCTCGGTGTGTGGATAGAAGGAAGAATGATCCTGTTAGGTTAGCCTACGCGTTTCGGACGATGCACCGTCCTTAGTCTTGGCTGTAGTGTAGTTTGAACTTGGCGCTCTGGCGGATTTATACTGTGTCCGGGATTACAGCTGAGCCCTGATTGCGTTTCACGTCTCTTTGTCACTTGGACCGCAATCCGGAAGTAGAGCAATGCCGGTGTTTGGTGTGCCTATTCTGGTGTTACGTAAGTTGTCATTTCATATGGGCAACTTATCCTATGAAGCAAATGTGTGTTACTTAGTTAGACTGTAATATAGGTAGTGTACAGTATGTAACACTGAAATATATGAGGATGCTTGTGAGATGGATCTTGATACATGGTCATGTGTGCGTTCCAGATCACATGACCAAATGGAACGCAAACATGCAAGACGGATCAGAGGCATGCAGTCTAGGATGAAACTGTATCATCCCGATTCAACTAAATATGGTAAGTAATTATTTAGATATTTAATTTCTGTATGATTAACAGGGCTTGTACTTGGAAGGTACCATTGAGGAAATATTGATATTTAATGTCTGTACCTATGCCCATAGCTGATTGTCGTTCAGGTCACAGTATCATGTGGTGTTAAAATTAGGACAGATAGGCCAGATTAGGACATTTTTGCGTATCTAAAGTTCAATTTTTACTAGTTAAGGATGATTGGATCATAAGTGCACTAGTTAGGAAAGTGAAATGAAGAAAACATATAAAACGTGAAAATGTAATGCATAACAGTCAGCATATATTATGTATGCACCACGGGGAGTGATTGGTTAAAATTGTGATTGTATGGAGAAATTCCTGTAAAGACAAGATGTCAATGTATATTAAGTTATATCATAAATTTATGGGACTCTGTATGGGGAGGTGATACGATGATGAATCACTTTATTAAACGGTTTAATATTGGAACATGAGTTCTTTTTTCAAATTTAAGCCGTCTGGAAATCTAGTTTTCAGTCTATAAATCCAAAAGGCTTCTCTTAGGTGGGTTTTGTTTTTTATGTCACCTCCTCTTTTTGGCATGTGAATTTTTTCGATAGCGTAGCATCGGAAAGTTTTGATTGTCCTATTATGTTTGTGTATAAAGTGTTTTGATGCGTTAGAGATGTTCACAATATTTGGATTTCTGACATAACTCAGATGTTCCAGTATTCTGGTTTTTAATTTCCGGTTGGTGCATCCCACATATTTTAAAAGGCACTCTGTGCATTCAATAATATAAATAACAGATTCCGTGTTACAATTTATATAATTTTGAATGGTAAATGTGTCTGATTGAGTAGAGTTACTGAAATTTTTAGTGGGATATGCATAGGAACAAACTTTACAGGGGTTTTGACCACACCTGTAAAAGCCTTTTGTTTCTAACCATGTGGTATTTATTTTGTCGTGTGGACTGAAATAGGACGGGGATAGGACGCTGCCTAGGGACGGTGCTTTGCGAGCTACTATCCTGATACCTCCTGCCAAAATGGTGCGCAAACTGTCATCCTCCATGAGAATTGGTAAGTATCGATTTACTAGATTTTTAATTTGAGAGAATTGATTACTCTGTTGTAAAATTAATGTGGGCTGACTGTTGGTATTTGGCTTAATAGTGGTCTTATTGTGGTACTCAAGTAATTGTGTTCTAGGTTTTTTGGACATAATGTCACTTGCTCTATTCAGTGTCCATTGTGGATATCCTCTTTTGGAGAGTCTTGATTTTATCTGCTCTTCTTCTAGTAAGAACCGATTGTGTGAACTGCAGTTCCGTTTCGCTCGGTGCATCTCCCCCACCGGTATGGCCCGAATGGTTTGCCTGGAATGGTTACTTCTAGCATGGAGTATATTGTTGGATGCTGTTGGTTTGCGATGTGTTTCGGTACATATTGTCTGACCCACTTTGCCGCTTAGTTTTAGGTCCAGGAAGATAATCTCAGTGGTGTTATGGTTATGAGTGAATTTGAGATTACAGTTGTTATGGTTTAAGCTCTCAACAAAAACTGGGATGATGTTAATGTCTCCCTTCCAGATAAGTAAAATGTCATCAATGTATCTACCGTACCATTCGATACAATTGCCATATATGTTGTTACTGGAAAAAATGTGGGACTGCTCCCACCACGACATGACCAAATTCGCCACTGAGGGGGAAAATTTAGCCCCCATGGATACACCTCTTAATTGGAGATAATATTTTCCATCGAATAGGAAATAATTATTTGTCATTAAAAACACCAAAACTTCCAGTATGTAGACTTGGAATTTCTTGTCGTAGCAACTGTGTGTAGATATATGTTCTTCCAAGGCAGTGTAGGCTATTTGGTGGGGAATTGAGGTGTATAATGAGACCACGTCACAAGTGAGCCATGTGTAATTTTCTTGCCACTTTAGGTTACTTAGTGAGTTTAGGACATTTTTAGTGTCACTAAGAAAGCCGGGTGTTCTTTGTACTAGAGGTTGCAACAAAGTGTCAAGCCATTCCGATAGTCTCTCAAGTATTGAACCTATACCTGAGACTATGGGTCTCATCGGTGGAGGGAAAATTTCTTTGTGTATTTTTGGAAGTGCGTGGATTATTGGAGTGATGGGTTGATCAATATAAATAAAATCCAGCTGTTTTTGAGTGATAAAGCCTTGTTGAAGGCCATCAGTAAGTAATTTTTTCATATTGGTTTTGATGTTATCCAATGGATTTTTGTCTAAAATTTTATAGGTTGTGTCGTCTGCCAGCATGGTCAGAATGGATGATTTGTAGTCGTGTTTATTCAGGACTGTGACATTGCCTCCTTTATCCGACATTTTAATGATTAATTCTTTGTTGACTTGTAACGATTTGGCAGCCTTTTTCTGGCCGGCTGTCATATTGTTATGTGGTTGCTGAGATTTTGTTATGTCTGCCAGATTTTGTAATTCCTTTTCTAACACCATCTGGAATTGGTCCATAGAGTCTGTACGTGAGCCTATTGGATAGAACTTGGGGTTTGATGTTTCAAAATTTCTAGCAGTCGTGACTGTTTGGTTTGGTTTTTCAGTACACAGATGGTCCAGGCATACAATGGTCGTTAATTCTTGAAACGAGAAATTGGATGGGATGTAAGATATGTCTACTGGTAAATCTTCGGTACCGTTAATTGTATTCGATGGAGATATCATGATATCAGTGGCAGTTACTGGTGCTGAGAAATGTCATTCATTTTATCTTTAAGAACCTACCTGATGCTATGGCTGTGTGCATGTAATATCATGTATAACACTCTTATTTCCACTTTTTGTTTTGCATGCAATGAGTCAGAATTTAGGGACAACGGGACATTATTAATAATGGAGTATGTTACACCAATTAATTGGAGAGGGTAGATGGTGAGAGTTGCGCCTAATTTATTAAAAAATATACTAAGGGGGGATTTATCAACCTTTCTTCACCAGAAAAGTGGCCCAAGGGCCCAAAAGTCGCAATTTGCATTGAAAATTGTGACTTTTGACATTGTTATGCCGCCCTTACCCTTTTTGCCCCGTACCATGCCTTCCCCATCAGACTACCCCCGCACCCACCCATTAGACAATTAATTCACCGCTCCTCTTCTTCACTCCAGGTCTCCATCAGCATGCTGCGGCACTTACAACTTTCTGACAACAGGCAGCGTCAGGATGTTATATGCGATGTAGCAGTGATGTTGGTGAAGAGCTGCGTCGCATATAAGGCCCTGACGTTGCTCGGCATCAGGACCTTGTATGAGCCACGTGGTTTGCTAGTGGAGTCTGAGGGAACCCGGAGGGGAGAAGAGGAGTGGTGAGGTGGGCATTCTTTTTTTTATTATTATTTAATTGTCCATTGCAGGGGTGGGGTAGCAACCCTTTTTACCTTTGCCTTTGATAAATTAGTCTAAATGCAGCTTGATGATGCCCACTTTTCTTGTCTAGTTTCTTTTTTCATTTCTCATTTTTTCAGTATTCCAACTACAACTAAAAGGGAACACTATAAATAATAAAAAATATATAAAATACTATAATAGCACAAATGATATTATGGTAAAGGAAAACGTTTAATATATTTATTTTAATGTTGAAGTCCATGTATACAGTATAGAACGTTATTGGCCTGTGCCTCTGTGGCCCTCTAATTTTATATAGAGGTACATCGCCATTTTTACCTAGATTCAGTTAGGATTTTTTTTTGGGGAAGACTACAGTATCTGAAGGAGGCACAATATGGTGGTCAATGAGTCTATGATTACGTGTGCCACTGTACATGGTCCGTGGACACAAATTTGCTGCGTGCAGGAGCTATAACTGGCAGGCATGTATATAACCTTTACAAAACAAGATGTGGTTATGACTAACCATACCTAATAGAATTACCCAAAAATGCAATATAAATATAGCACGGTGCCATTTCTGATAAAGGATATATAAAAAAACAAAAGAAAAGAAAAGAAAATATTCCAGAAATACAACTAGGCACTCTTGGGTAGATATAAATTTATCAAAAGGATTTTATTTTTGAATTCCAAATAATTCAGGAAATATTAATATATCCATAAATTAATTTTTAAAAAATATAAATCACCTGGCCAGGGAAAAGGTAACATACAATTGGAATCAATCCTCTATACATGAATTCAAAACCCCTCAAGGATACAAATTGTTGATAATCGATATATATTTGATCTCAAAAGGTTTTATTTTCAAAAACCGCAGGGTTGTGTTCACACTAGCAATTTCCGACAAAAAAATATTTTCCATCCTAAGGGTGGCCAGAGTTCCTATTGCAGATAGATGGCAATGATTTTTCTTGGCAGAAAGCTTTCTATATAGTGCAATTCACATCATAAGAGGGTAACCATCATATATTGAGGAAACATATACAGCGTGTTTTGTTTTACTCCCTTCCCTTTGGTAATCAGATCCTTATAATTATAGGGATCGATGGTATTAGTCAGTCTATTCTTAGACCATTAGGTCAATACATAGCCCTCCCGATCTCAAACTTTTTCAAAGGCCCATTCCATAAAGATTTTTTATGTTCCAAGCACAATTTCATTAGATCATACAGATTTTTACCTCTGACTTTCCAGTGAGTATCGGGGAGCCAAATCCAGGAGCCAAATCCAGGGTCGATCAATCCAACAGGCGGAATGGAGTGCCTTCACTAGGTAATTTCAAATATATATGGGAGCATATATCTCCTTCACCGTCACTCCAAAAGATTCTTTCTTTTTCCAGTGCGATTGAAGGTAAAGAAAAACGGGACCACCGTCGCTGCTTGGATAAAGATTAGAGATGAGCGAACCGGGACAACCGAACCCGGTTTCGGTCCGAACTTCAGGAAAAGTTCGGTTCGCAGCGAATCCGAACTTCACCGGGTTCGGCCGAACCCGTTTTGACCGAACCCGGCTACATTTTTGGCGCCTGCCACATGTTACATCTAAAATGGAGGATTTCACAAGATCACCTGACATTAGGCTACCCCATAATGCCTTGCAAACGGCTCTCCCAGCCAATCGGGAGGCAGCATAGGGGTGGGCTCAAGCCTGCAATAAAAGTCTATGCACGGAGCTCAGCGGCCATTTTACAGACAGGAGCTGTAGGGATAGCATCTCTGTGCAGTAAGGGAAAGCTTTAGGAATCTAAAAGGCAGGAATCCAGAAATCGAAGGGGCTCATCCACTACTCACTACTCAGCCAGTGTGTGAATACGCTTTTATAAGGGGCTCATCCCCGTTGCATCCAACTTGCAATACAGGCAGCCTTTGTAGTAGTGGTAGTAGTAGTACTACAACGCCCAGCATTCCCTGAGTGCACTGCAGCGAGGCTGATTGAAATTCTCATTCATTGCCATTTGCCAAGCCAGTGTCAGTGTGTGAATACGCTTTTAGAAGGGGCTCATCCCTGGCCGTTAACAGGAATAACAATCCAACTTGCGATACAGGCAGCCTAGTAGTACTACAAGGCCCAGCATTCCCTGAGTGCACTGCAGCGAGGCTGATTGAAATTCTCATTCATTGCCATTTGCCAAGTCAGTGTCAGTGTGTGAATACGCTTTTAGAAGGGGCTCATCCCTGGCCGTTAACAGGAATAACAATCCAACTTGCGATACAGGCAGAATAGTAGTACTACAAGGCCCAGCATTCCCTGAGTGCACTGCAGCGAGGCTGATTGAAATTCTCATTCATTGCCATTTGCCAAGTCAGTGTCAGTGTGTGAATACGCTTTTAGAAGGGGCTCATCCCTGGCCGTTAACAGGAATAACAATCCAACTTGCGATACAGGCAGCCTAGTAGTACTACAAGGCCCAGCATTCCCTGAGTGCACTGCAGCGAGGCTGATTGAAATTCTCATTCATTGCCATTTGCCAAGCCAGTGTCAGTGTGTGAATACGCTTTTAGAAGGGGCTCATCCCTGGCCGTTAACAGGAATAACAATCCAACTTGCGATACAGGCAGCCTAGTAGTACTACAAGGCCCAGCATTCCCTGAGTGCACTGCAGTGAGGCTGATTGAAATTCTCATTCATTGCCATTTGCCAAGACAGTGTCAGTGTGTGAATACGCTTTTAGAAGGGGCTCATCCCTGGCCGTTAGCAGGAATAACAATCCAACTTGCGATACAGGCAGCCTAGTAGTACTACAACGCCCAGCATTCCCTGAGTGCACTGCAGCGAGGCTGATTGAAATTCTCTTTCATTGCCATTTGCCAAGCCAGTGTCAGTGTGTGAATACGCTTTTAGAAGGGGCTCTGAAATGTCTGGGAAAAAAAAGGTTGTGAAAGGACGGGGTAGAGGAAAAAACACCCATGCCGTCTCCTCTTCCAGTCCAAATGTTGGATCTGTTGGTGCCACACCCAGTACCAGCATTTGTGGCACAAGACATGTGCCCAGTTCCACTAGTAGCAGCTGCCATGTGCCTGCTGGTAGTAGTATCAGCAAGCCAGACTTGTCCATCTCCTCCGGTGGGCGGGTTACTTTAGACAATACGGCCATTGTGGACTGGTTGGCTGGCTCGCGGTCATCTCAGCAGGAAGACTCTGACGATCTGGCTTCAAGCCAGGTTTCGTTGGATTCCAGATCCTCTACAGTTCCTTGGCACGGTGACAGTAGTAATATAGGTATTTCTAGCGTTTCCATTCCATCATCTATGTCTTCGCTCCCCCTTCCTAGCGGGAAGCCATCTTTCCTGAGTGTCCTAAGAGACATCTCCTCGGGTGCGAAGGAAGATCCTGAACAACATAGTGATGATGATGATGATGATGATGATGATGATTTGTTTTCCGCGAGTCAGCCAACGGAGTGTGTTGCGGCGGTGGTGGAGGTGGAAGCGGTGACCGAGACGCATAGCTGCGGTAGTGGGGGTGCTGGTGGTGGTAGCCGTAGTGGCAGACGCAATAATGAGGGGGGGCATGGAGCCCGCCATTATGTCACATCACATTCACAACACAGTGACAGAAGTGGCGGGGATGATGAGGAAGGCTATGATGATGATGTTGTTTTAGACAGGACGTGGGAACCAGGTGACGAGGTGATGACGGCGTCAGAGGAGGAGGGTAGTAGTGGCGGCACTGGACGTGATAAACAGCCAAGCCGAGGTAGGGGCAGAAGTCAATCTGCAAAACGTTGCAGCGGTAGGGTCAGCTCAGGAGCCGGTGACGACGACACAGATGCTGGTGTAGGCTCCCGAAAAAAGCCTGCCAGACAAGGGGCAAGCTCGGGTGGTTGTGGTGGTGGTGGTGGACGTGGTACTACCTCTTTACGGTACTCTGCCGTGTGGCAATTTTTCTGTACCTTCCCGGAGGACGAAAACATGGCACAGTGCCGTATCTGCAAGCAGAAAGTAAGGCGTGGGCAGGGCAGCAATGTAGGAACTACTGCTCTACGTAAACACATGGAACGGCATCACAAGGCCATGTGGGACAATCAACATGCCCCACCATCATGTACATCTAATGAAGACCCCTCTTCCGCTGCTGCTGCTGCTCCGAGTCCCTGTCATCTAAGTAGTAGCCAGGCCTGATCCACCATGTCGTTGTCATCATCATCATCACTGTCATCTAGTGCTCCTCCTACGTCCCGTCAGTTATCTATTACGGAATCGTTGTCCAATAAGCAACAATATATACCCAGTCATCCACTTGTCGTGCGGCTTAATTCACACCTGGCTAAGTTGTTGGTGGTGCAGTCGCTGCCGTACCACCTGGTCGACTCCGCCGGCTTCAAGCAATTGATGGCGTGCGCTCAGCCTAGGTGGCGAATACCTAGCCGACATTACTTCTCCAAAACAGCTGTCCCTGCCTTGCACAAGCATGTGGAGGAAAAGGTGTGCCAGTCCTTGCAATTATCCGTGTGCAGCAGGGTACATGCCACCGTCGACACGTGGAGCAGCAACTATGGGCAGGGACAGTACATGTCTTTCACGGCCCACTGGGTCAATATTTTGCAGTCCGATGCACCACCGCAGCAATGCCAGGCATTACCACCTCCACGCTTGTATCTTTCTGGTTCAACTCCGGACACCAGGCGCCTACCATCCTCCTCCTCCTACTCCTCCTCCTCCTCCTTGCCCTCCTCAATGGAGGTCTTCCCGTTCCCGACAGGACACAGCGTATCTTCCACTCCTCCTCCCTCCTCTTTTCATAGGTGCAAGGTGAAGCACCACAACGCTGTCTTACACCTGCTGAGCCTGGGCGAGAAAAGCCACACAGGGCAGGAGCTGCTGCTGTGCATCAAGGAGGAAATCGCACGCTGGCTGTCTCCTCTGAAACTCACACTGGGCAATGTTGTCTCTGATAACGGCAAGAACGTTGTGGCTGCACTGCGCCTAGGTCACCTGACACACGCTCCTTGCATGGCACATGTGATCAATCTGGTCATAACACGCTTCTTAAAGTCATATGTTGGTTTGAAGGGTGTGCTGGCCATGTCCAGGAGGGTTTGCGTTCGCTTTAGACGTTCGTATGCATTTAAGCACGCCCTCCTGGACTTGCAGCGTCAAAACAATCTCCCAGAACACAGCCTGATTTGCGACGTTCCAACACGCTGGAATTCCACCCTGCACATGTTGGACCGTCTGTACGAACAGCGGAAAGCCGTGAATGATTTCCTGATGCAGCAGACGGGCAGCGTTTGGAGCCAGTGTAATTTCGAGCTCAGGCACTGGCAGCTGGTTAGAGATGCATGTCGCGTTTTGAGGCCCTTTGAAGAGGCCACACGATTTGTGAGCCGTGACGCTAGCGGAATGAACGATGTTATGCCGCTGATATTCATTATGGAGCAAACGCTCACAGCGATGATTCAGCAAAGGATGGAGGAAGGATCACATCTGGCAATGGATGTTGAGGAGGAGGAGGAGGAGGATGAGGATGAGGAAACAGGACCTGAAGAGGAGCTGGATTTGGAGATGGAATCACAGGAAGGGATAGGGGACGAGGCAGCCGCACAACATGACAGTGATGGTGGTGATGACGAGTCTGACGACGAGCTTGATGATGGACAACCATGGCAGTATGGGGCGGAGATGGAACCAACCGGGCCCTCTGAAACTCTGGCCAGGATGGCGAGCTGTATGCTTCGTTACTTGCGCGCTGACTGTCGTATTGTTAGCATGAAGCAAAGAGATGAGTACTGGATAGCCACACTTTTAGACCCTCGGTATAAAGCCAGAATGGGGGAGTTTTTTGCGCCTTCCGAGAGGGAGGCAAAATTGGCTTATTATCGAGAGAAGCTATGCAGCCAGCTTGTCACGGCTTTCAAACGGCAAACACCTGCTGCAAGCATGTCTGACCGGGGGGCCACTCTCCGCTCCCCACTGTCTCATCGTTCCACCGCCTCTGGCAGAGCTACCTCTGCAATAGGCGGCAGCTGCGGCAGCCGTGGCAGCAGCAGCAGCAGCAGCCAATTCAGTTTGGAAAATATGATGACAACATTTTTACATCCAATACCCCGACCTGACACACATCGTAGTCACCAAAGGGATGTTCACCATCACCAGGGGCAGCACCTAAACAACCAGGTTCACTCGTACCTGGACTGTGCCTTTTCTCCGTCAGAAATGCTGATCCCAGACCCCATGGACTTCTGGGTCAGCAGATTGGATCATTGGCAAGAACTGGCCCAGTTTGCCATGGGTGTACTGTCTTGTCCACCCTCCAGTTTAGCGTCAGAGAGGGTATTCAGCGCGGCAGGGGGCTTCGTCACCCCTAAGCGAACAAGATTGTCCGCCAACAGCTTGGAAAATCTCACGTTTCTGAAAATGAATCAAGCGTGGATCGGTGAGGAATTTAAAACCCCTGTGCCTGATGCCACTGATTAGATCTGACATTGCTGCTGCTGCTGCCGCCTGCTACTGCTGCCTGCTACTACGGGATTCTGTCCTGTCCACTCTTTTTTTAATGTGCCGCTGTTGGTGCTGCTACTACTTCTACCACCAATCCACCCCAGTGCCGTCTGCTACAAGCAGGCCTGCCCCACCAGAGGGCTTTGTCCTGTGACTGTCCAGTCTCTTTTTTTAATGTGCTGCTACTACTACTACTACCACCCTTGCTGTCTGTTTGCTACCTCTACTACCACCAATACACCTCCACTGCCGTCTGCTACAAGCAGGCCTGAGGCCTGCCCCACCACAGGGCTTTGTCCTCCTGTGACTGTCCAGTCTGTTTTAATGTGCTGCTACTACTACTACTACTACTACCACCCTTGCTGTCTGTGTCGGCTACCTCTACTACCACCAATACACCTCCACTGCCGTCTGCTACAAGCAGGCCTGAGGCCTGCCCCACCACAGGGCTTTGTCCTCCTGTGACTGTCCAGTCTGTTTTAATGTGCTGCTACTACTACTACTACTACCACCCTTGCTGTCTGTGTCGGCTACCTCTACTACCACCAATACACCTCCACTGCCGTCTACTACAAGCAGGCCTGAGGCCTGCCCCACCACAGGGCTTTGTCCTCCTGTGACTGTCCAGTCTGTTTTAATGTGCTGCTACTACTACTACTACTACTACTACTACTACCACCCTTGCTGTCTGTGTTGGCTACCTCTACTACCACCAATACACCTCCACTGCCGCCCGTCTGCTACAAGCAGGCCTACCCCACCACAGGGCTTTGTCCTGTGACTGTCGTCCAGTCTCTTTTTTTAATGTGCTGCTGCTACTACCAGTCTACCACCCTTGCTGTCTGTGTTGGCTAGTCTACCTCTACTACCACCAATACACCTCCACTGCCACCCGTCTGCTACAAGCAGGCCTGCCCCACCACAGGGCTTTGTCCTGTGACTGTCCAGTGTCTTTTAATGTGCTGCTACTGCTCACCCTTGCCAATAAAAAGGGTCAATTTTTGGAGGGCTTGTCAAAAGCCATTGCTTGTTGCTTTTACATGCATGTATGGAAGAACCCCGGCAGGTATCTGCCAATAAAAAGGGTCAATTTTTGGAGGGCTTGTCAAAAGCCATTGCTTGTTGCTTTTACATCCATGTATGGAAGAACCCCGGCAGGCATCTGCCAATAAAAAGGGTCAATTTTTGGAGGGCTTGTCAAAAGCCATTGCTTGTTGCTTTTACATCCATGTATGGAAGAACCCCGGCAGGCATCTGCCAATAAAAAGGGTCAATTTTTGGAGGGCTTGTCAAAAGCCATTGCTTGTTGCTTTTACATCCATGTATGGAAGAACCCCGGCAGGCATCTGCCAATACAAAGGGTCAATTTTTGGAGGGCTTGTCAAAAGCCATTGCTTGTTGTTGCTTTTACATCCATGTATGGAAGAACCCCGGCAGGTATCTGCCAATAAAAAGGGTCAATTTTTGGAGGGCTTGTCAAAAGCCATTGCTTGTTGCTTTTACATCCATGTATGGAAGAACCCCGGCAGGCATCTGGCAATAAAAAGGGTCAATTTTTGGAGGGCTTGTCAAAAGCTATTGCTTCTTGCTTTTACATGCATGTATGGAAGAACCCCGGCAGGTATCTGCCAATAAAAAGGGTAAATTTTTGGAGGGCTTGTCAAAAGCCATTGCTTGTTGCTTTTACATCCATGTATGGAAGAACCCCGGCAGGCATCTGGCAATAAAAAGGGTCAATTTTTGGAGGGCTTGTCAAAAGCCATTGCTTGTTGCTTTTACATCCATGTATGGAAGAACCCCGGCAGGCATCTGCCAATAAAAAGGGTCAATTTTTGGAGGGCTTGTCAAAAGCCATTGCTTGTTGCTTTTACATCCATGTATGGAAGAACCCCGGCAGGCATCTGCCAATAAAAAGGGTCAATTTTTGGAGGGCTTGTCAAAAGCCATTGCTTGTTGCTTTTACATCCATGTATGGAAGAACCCCGGCAGTCATCTGCCAATAAAAAGGGTCCATTTTTGGAGGGCTTGTCAAAAGCCATTGCTTGTTGCTTTTACATCCATGTATGGAAGAACCCCGGCAGGCATCTGCCAATACAAAGGGTCAATTTTTGGAGGGCTTGTCAAAAGCCATTGCTTGTTGTTGCTTTTACATCCATGTATGGAAGAACCCCGGCAGGTATCTGCCAATAAAAAGGGTCAATTTTTGGAGGGCTTGTCAAAAGCCATTGCTTGTTGCTTTTACATCCATGTATGGAAGAACCCCGGCAGGCATCTGGCAATAAAAAGGGTCAATTTTTGGAGGGCTTGTCAAAAGCCATTGCTTCTTGCTTTTACATGCATGTATGGAAGAACCCCGGCAGGTATCTGCCAATAAAAAGGGTCAATTTTTGGAGGGCTTGTCAAAAGCCATTGCTTGTTGCTTTTACATCCATGTATGGAAGAACCCCGGCAGGCATCTGGCAATAAAAAGGGTCAATTTTTGGAGGGCTTGTCAAAAGCCATTGCTTGTTGCTTTTACATGCATGTATGGAAGAACCCCGGCAGGTATCTGCCAATAAAAAGGGTCAATTTTTGGAGGGCTTGTCAAAAGCCATTGCTTGTTGCTTTTACATCCATGTATGGAAGAACCCCGGCAGGCATCTGCCAATAAAAAGGGTCAATTTTTGGAGGGCTTGTCAAAAGCCATTGCTTGTTGCTTTTACATCCATGTATGGAAGAACCCCGGCAGGCATCTGCCAATAAAAAGGGTCAATTTTTGGAGGGCTTTTCAAAAGCCATTGCTTCTTCTTTTACCACCTTATATGTATGAACCCTGGCAGGCATCTGCCGCCAAAAATGGTTAATTTTTGTACCTTTTTTAAAAATGCATTAAGCATACAACATGCACGAGTGCAGTGGTTTCTATTAGTTATCACCGTGTCCCATCCGTTTTCCTATAGCCATACATGTTGGCGTAACTTTGACACTAACTTTGCCTTAAAGACAGCTCAAAAGTACTTGGATACACTCATGGGTGACCTAAGAGTGTTATACAGGGCTTCTAGGGCTTTTAAACAGTGTTATACACCACTTTTAGGGGCTTTCTTGTATTGCAGGTTCGGTCAGAACTAGTTCGGTCCGAATCAAACTTTTTCACGAAATTCGGCGAACTTGCCGAACCGAACTTTTCATAAGTTCGCTCATCTCTAATAAAGATGTTACACGACCATCTTGGTAGGTGAGGTGAATAGAGGACTTTATTGATAACAAGGCTACGCGTTTCGACGCCGAACTGACGTCTTCCTCAGGCCAATGCAGACTGTGTGGTTCCTGCCTCATTTATACATCAGGGCAAGGAAAAAGACCACCAGAAGAAACGGGTCAAAGGTCACATAAAAAACACGAATAAAAAACAATATTGTGAGTTTTACAAACATACACACATAGAGTGATTCGGTATAAGAAGGACAGAAATAGCAAACAGTTTGAAAGATGTTTTGCGTATTAGAAATATATACTGCTTGTGTCAGATTAATCTGACAGGTCATTACGGAATTCCACAACAGAATGTCTTGTGATCAGAATGTTAACTTTTGTATGTACGTCTAACTGTAGATACAAACAGTCACATAATTAGTTATAAGTATAGGTTTTTTTGGTTTTAGACAATGCTATCGTAAAAACAATAGCGACCAAAGGACTGCTGAGTCAAAGCGTCCTTGGTTACCGAAAATCAGAAATAATACGGAGGCCGTGGGGGACCAAAAGACTTTCATGGATTGCATGTTGAACCGCATCGTAATCAGGTCCGCGGATAAAGGGGGGGGGGGGTAGTCTTACAAGACAGATCTGATTATTTAAAAGAAGCCCAGAGATTATTGTCGGATACCCTGTATTATGAAGAACTCAAATATAATCCAATTTCTGAATTTGCAATAGAATATAAATCCCTGATAGAGACCGCATTCACTAAGAACCTGATATGCAAAAAAGAGAAAATGTTCCTGACTGTTCCGTTTCCAACTATCCCATTCATGTACCATCTTCCCAAAATTCACAAAGTCCTTCTCAACCCACCAGGCCGACCAATAATTTCAGGAATAGGCTCTTTGACAAGTAACCTATCACACTTTGTAGACATTCACCTCCAACCTTTAGTCTCCAAATTACCTTCCTTTCTCAAGGATTCGACACACCTCATAAGGGATCTTTTCCAACTACAGTCAACCTGTGACATATCCAATATCAGTTTTCTCACAGCGGACGTATCTTCATTATACACTAATATTCCACATATACAGGGTGCACAAGCTACCTTAGATTACCTTGCAACAGACTTGCGGTATCCAAACACACAGATCAATTTTATTATGGAATGTATAGATTTTATTCTAACCCACAATGTTTTTAATTCAGATGGAAAATTTTATAAACAAATAAAAGGATGTGCAATGGGGACACGGTTTGCCCCCTCATATGCAAACTTATATATGGGGGCTTTTGAGGAAGCCCTCATATTCAGTGAGCATGTTTTTAGAGATAAAATCCTGCTTTATAGATGTTTTATCGATGACCTGTTTTTTATATGGAAGGGTGACTCTGATACTGCCAGTGATTTTATAAAGCTTTTAAATAATAATACTTTTGGCCTTACCTTTACTCATAACTTTTCAGACTTAAATATTGATTTCCTAGACTTAACGATCGGAAAGAACAACAGCCTTTTTACAACCAGGACTCACTTCAAAATGATTGACGTAAACAGCTACCTCGATTTTAAAAGCGCACACTATCCCCCATGGCTTAGAAATATTCAGTTCGGCCAATACCGAAGAATTAGGAAAAACTGTTCAGATGATTTAGCCTTTGATCAAGAATGTGTGATTTTAAACCAGAGATTTTTGGAGAAAGGATTTCCAAAAAGTCTTATTAAAGGTGCAGAGTCAAAAGCCAGGAGTCTGACACAAAATGATTGTATCCAAGTGAAACCTTTAAACACCAATATAAAATCAAGTCGTGAAAGGGTTAAAACCAACTTCATAACTTCATTTAATAAAGGAAGCAATACCATTGCTACCATTTTTAGAAAACATTGGCATATTTTGACAAATGACCCTTTCTTAAAGCCTTTGATACCAGCCATACCTAATGTTGGACCGTCTGTACGAACAGCGGAAAGCCGTGAATGATTTCCTGATGCAGCAGACGGGCAGCGTTTGGAGCCAGTGTAATTTCGAGCTCAGGCACTGGCAGCTGGTTAGAGACGCATGTCGCGTTTTGAGGCCCTTTGAAGAGGCCACACGATTTGTGAGCCGTGACGCTAGCGGAATGAACGATGTTATGCCGCTGATATTCATTATGGAGCAAACGCTCACAGCGATGATTCAGCAAAGGATGGAGGAAGGATCACATCTGGCAATGGATGTTGAGGAGGAGGAGGAGGAGGATGAGGATGAGGAAACAGGACCTGAAGAGGAGCTGGATTTGGAGATGGAATCACAGGAAGGGATAGGGGACGAGGCAGCCGCACAACATGACAGTGATGGTGGTGATGACGAGTCTGACGACGAGCTTGATGATGGACAACCATGGCAGTATGGGGCGGAGATGGAACCAACCGGGCCCTCTGAAACTCTGGCCAGGATGGCGAGCTGTATGCTTCGTTACTTGCGCGCTGACTGTCGTATTGTTAGCATGAAGCAAAGAGATGAGTACTGGATAGCCACACTTTTAGACCCTCGGTATAAAGCCAGAATGGGGGAGTTTTTGCGCCTTCCGAGAGGGAGGCAAAATTGGCTTATTATCGAGAGAAGCTATGCAGCCAGCTTGTCACGGCTTTCAAACGGCAAACACCTGCTGCAAGCATGTCTGACCGGGGGGCCACTCTCCGCTCCCCACTGTCTCATCGTTCCACCGCCTCTGGCAGAGCTACCTCTGCAATAGGCGGCAGCTGCGGCAGCCGCGGCAGCAGCAGCAGCAGCAGCCAATTCAGTTTGGAAAATATGATGACAACATTTTTACATCCAATACCCCGACCTGACACACATCGTAGTCACCAAAGGGATGTTCACCATCACCAGGTGCAGCACCTAAACAACCAGGTTCACTCGTACCTGGACTGTGCCTTTTCTCCGTCAGAAATGCTGATCCCAGACCCCATGGACTTCTGGGTCAGCAGATTGGATCATTGGCAAGAACTGGCCCACTTTGCCATGGGTGTACTGTCTTGTCCACCCTCCAGTGTAGCGTCAGAGAGGGTATTCAGCGCGGCAGGGGGCTTCGTCACCCCTAAGCGAACAAGATTGTCCGCCAACAGCTTGGAAAATCTCACGTTTCTGAAAATGAATCATGCGTGGATCGGTGAGGATTTTAAAACCCCTGTGCCTGATGCCACTGATTAGATCTGACATTGCTGCTGCTGCTGCCGCCTGCTACTGCCGCCTGCTACTACGGGATTCTGTCCTGTCCACTCTTTTTTTAATGTGCCGCTGTTGGTGCTGCTACTACTTCTACCACCAATCCACCCCAGTGCCGTCTGCTACAAGCAGGCCTGCCCCACCAGAGGGCTTTGTCCTGTGACTGTCCAGTCTCTTTTTTTAATGTGCTGCTACTACTACTACTACCACCCTTGCTGTCTGTTGGCTACCTCTACTACCACCAATACACCTCCACTGCCGTCTGCTACAAGCAGGCCTGAGGCCTGCCCCACCACAGGGCTTTGTCCTCCTGTGACTGTCCAGTCTGTTTTAATGTGCTGCTACTACTACTACTACTACCACCCTTGCTGTCTGTGTCGGCTACCTCTACTACCACCAATACACCTCCACTGCCGTCTACTACAAGCAGGCCTGAGGCCTGCCCCACCACAGGGCTTTGTCCTCCTGTGACTGTCCAGTCTGTTTTAATGTGCTGCTACTACTACTACTACTACTACTACTACTACCACCCTTGCTGTCTCTGTTGGCTACCTCTACTACCACCAATACACCTCCACTGCCGCCCGTCTGCTACAAGCAGGCCTACCCCACCACAGGGCTTTGTCCTGTGACTGTCGTCCAGTCTTTTTTTTTAATGTGCTGCTGCTACTACCAGTCTACCACCCTTGCTGTCTGTGTTGGCTAGTCTACCTCTACTACCACCAATACACCTCCACTGCTACCCGTCTGCTACAAGCAGGCCTGCCCCACCACAGGGCTTTGTCCTGTGACTGTCCAGTGTCTTTTAATGTGCTGCTACTGCTCACCCTTGCCAATAAAAAGGGTCCATTTTTGGAGGGCTTGTCAAAAGCCATTGCTTGTTGCTTTTACATCCATGTATGGAAGAACCCCGGCAGGCATCTGCCAATAAAAAGGGTCAATTTTTGGAGGGCTTGTCAAAAGCCATTGCTTGTTGCTTTTACATGCATGTATGGAAGAACCCCTTAGGCATCTGCCAATAAAAAGGGTCAATTTTTGGAGGGCTTGTCAAAAGCCATTGCTTGTTGCTTTTACATCCATGTATGGAAGAACCCCGGCAGGCATCTGCCAATACAAAGGGTCAATTTTTGGAGGGCTTGTCAAAAGCCATTGCTTGTTGTTGCTTTTACATCCATGTATGGAAGAACCCCGGCAGGTATCTGCCAATAAAAAGGGTCAATTTTTAGAGGGCTTGTCAAAAGCCATTGCTTGTTGCTTTTACATCCATGTATGGAAGAAACCCGGCAGGCATCTGACAATAAAAAGGATCAATTTTTGGAGGGCTTGTCAAAAGCCATTGCTTGTTGCTTTTACATGCATGTATGGAAGAACCCCGGCAGGTATCTGCCAATAAAAAGGGTCAATTTTTGGAGGGCTTGTCAAAAGCCATTGCTTGTTGCTTTTACATCCATGTATGGAAGAACCCCGGCAGGCATCTGGCAATAAAAAGGGTCAATTTTTGGAGGGCTTGTCAAAAGCCATTGCTTGTTGCTTTTACATCCATGTATGGAAGAACCCCGGCAGGCATCTGCCAATACAAAGGGTCAATTTTTGGAGGGCTTGTCAAAAGCCATTGCTTGTTGTTGCTTTTACATCCATGTATGGAAGAACCCCGGCAGGTATCTGCCAATAAAAAGGGTCAATTTTTAGAGGGCTTGTCAAAAGCCATTGCTTGTTGCTTTTACATCCATGTATGGAAGAACCCCGGCAGGCATCTGCCAATAAAAAGGGTCAATTTTTGGAGGGCTTGTCAAAAGCCATTGCTTGTTGCTTTTACATGCATGTATGGAAGAACCCCGGCAGGTATCTGCCAATAAAAAGGGTCAATTTTTGGAGGGCTTGTCAAAAGCCATTGCTTGTTGCTTTTACATCCATGTATGGAAGAACCCCGGCAGGCATCTGGCAATAAAAAGGGTCAATTTTTGGAGGGCTTGTCAAAAGCCATTGCTTGTTGCTTTTACATGCATGTATGGAAGAACCCCGGCAGGTATCTGCCAATAAAAATGGTCAATTTTTGGAGGGCTTGTCAAAAGCAATTGCTTGTTGCTTTTACATCCATGTATGGAAGAACCCCGGCAGGCATCTGGCAATAAAAAGGGTCAATTTTTGGAGGGCTTGTCAAAAGCCATTGCTTGTTGCTTTTACATGCATGTATGGAAGAACCCCGGCAGGTATCTGCCAATAAAAAGGGTCAATTTTTGGAGGGCTTGTCAAAAGCCATTGCTTGTTGCTTTTACATCTATGTATGGAAGAACCCCGGCAGGCATCTGGCAATAAAAAGGGTCAATTTTTGGAGGGCTTGTCAAAAGCCATTGCTTGTTGCTTTTACATCCATGTATGGAAGAACCCCGGCAGGCATCTGCCAATAAAAAGGGTCAATTTTTGGAGGGCTTGTCAAAAGCCATTGCTTGTTGCTTTTACATCCATGTATGGAAGAACCCCGGCAGGCATCTGCCAATAAAAAGGGTCAATTTTTGGAGGGCTTTTCAAAAGCCATTGCTTGTTGCTTTTACATCCATGTATGGAAGAACCCCGGCAGGCATCTGCCAATAAAAATGGTAAATTTTTGGAGGGCTTGTCAAAAGCCATTGCTTCTTCTTTTACCACCTTATATGTATGAACCCTGGCAGGCATCTGCCGCCAAAAATTGTTAATTTTTGTACCTTTTTTAAAAATGCATTAAGCATACAACATGCACGAGTGCAGTGGTTTCTGTTAGTTATCACCGTGTCCCATCCGTTTTCCTATAGCCATACATGTTGGCGTAACTTTGACACTAACTTTGCCTTAAAGACAGCTCAAAAGTACTTGGATACACTCATGGGTGACCTAAGAGTGTTATACAGGGCTTCTAGGGCTTTTAAACAGTGTTATACACCACTTTTAGGGGCTTTCTTGTATTGCAGGTTCGGTCAGAACTAGTTCGGTCCGAATCGAACTTTTTCACGAAATTCGGCGAACTTGCCGAACCGAACTTTTCATAAGTTCGCTCATCTCTAATAAAGGTATTACACGACCATCTTGGTAGGTGAGGTGAATAGAGGACTTTATTGATAACAAGGCTACGCGTTTCGACGCCGAACTGACGTCTTCCTCAGGCCAATGCAGACTGTGCGGTTCCTGCCTCATTTATACATCAGGGCAAGGAAAAAGACCGCCAGAAGAAACGGGTCAAAGGTCACATAAAAAACACGAATAAAAAACAATATTGTGAGTTTTACAAACATACACACATAGAGTGATTCGTTATAAGAAGGACAGAAATAGCAAACAGTTTGAAAGATGTTTTGCGTATTAGAAATATATACTGCTTGTGTCAGATTAATCTGACAGGTCATTACGGAATTCCACAACAGAATGTCTTGTGATCAGAATGTTAACTTTTGTATGTACGTCTGACTGTAGATACAAACAGTCACATAATTAGTTATAAGTATAGGTTTTTTTGGTTTTAGACAATGCTATCGTAAAAACAATAGCGACCAAAGGACTGCTGAGTCAAAGCGTCCTTGGTTACCGAAAATCAGAAATAATACGGAGGCCGTGGGGGACCAAAAGACTTTCATGGACCGCATGTTGAACCGCATCGTAATCAGGTCCGCGGATAAAGGGGGGGGGGCATAGTCTTACAAGACAGATCTGATTATTTAAAAGAAGCCCAGAGATTATTGTCGGATACCCTGTATTATGAAGAACTCAAATATAATCCAATTTCTGAATTTGCAATAGAATATAAATCCCTGATAGAGACCGCATTCACTAAGAACCTGATATGCAAAAAAGAGAAAATGTTCCTGACTGTTCCGTTTCCAACTATCCCATTCATGTACCATCTTCCCAAAATTAACAAAGTCCTTCTCAACCCACCAGGCCGACCAATAATTTCAGGAATAGGCTCTTTGACAAGTAACCTATCACACTTTGTAGACATTCACCTCCAACCTTTAGTCTCCAAATTACCTTCCTTTCTCAAGGATTCGACACACCTCATAAGGGATCTTTTCCAACTACAGTCAACCTGTGACATATCCAATATCAGTTTTCTCACAGCGGACGTATCTTCATTATACACTAATATTCCACATATACAGGGTGCACAAGCTACCTTAGATTACCTTGCAACAGACTTGCGGTATCCAAACACACAGATCAATTTTATTATGGAATGTATAGATTTTATTCTAACCCACAATGTTTTTAATTCAGATGGAAAATTTTATAAACAAATAAAAGGATGTGCAATGGGGACACGGTTTGCCCCCTCATATGCAAACTTATATATGGGGGCTTTTGAGGAAGCCCTCATACTCGGTGAGCATGTTTTTAGAGATAAAATCCTGCTTTATAGATGTTTTATCGATGACCTGTTTTTTATATGGAAGGGTGACTCTGATACTGCCAGTGATTTTATAAAGCTTTTAAATAATAATACTTTTGGCCTTACCTTTACTCATAACTTTTCAGACTTAAATATTGATTTCCTAGACTTAACGATCGGAAAGAACAACAGCCTTTTTACAACCAGGACTCACTTCAAAATGATTGACGTAAACAGCTACCTCGATTTTTTTTTTTTAAACTCGTTTTATTGAAGAAACGTAGTACAAATGCAATCATTCCATACACTTAATACAGTACATATTGCAGACATGGATGATAATCTTTACCTTTCCAACTTTACATATTAGGATAAGTACATACATGCAATCAGACATTTTAACATGAGTCTAGGATCCATCAGAATTACAAAAGCAGCTATATTGGAGAACAGCAGCCAAGACAAATTTGAACACTTTGCATAAATGATCTAGATCCGCCACCCCAGATGTTCAAACATGTGTTAATGACCTACGCAGGTCGCTATACCTATGCGGAGTATACTGTGTCCCTGCAGAATCACACCAAGCTTCCCATATCCCATGAAATTTATCAATGCAACCCCTCTGTCTATACATTATTCTCTCATACGGGATAACCGCGTTCACCAGTGCTTTCCACCTTGCCACTGTGGGAGGACGGGGGTCCATCCACCTTAAAGCAATAGCTTTTCGTGCCATAAACAGAATTTCCCGGAGGAATATTTTCAGATAATGTGGCCACTGTTCATCCTGGAGGATACCAAATATACACACTTGTGGGCTTACTGGGACCGGAATATGCATGATTCCCGCAGCAACCCCTACCACCTCCTTCCAAAAAGAGGAGATAACCGGACACTCCCATATCATATGCCAGAAGTCTGAGCTAGGGTGCCTGCATCTGTGACATTCTGTGCTCGGATATCTACCCATTTTATGCATTCTAACAGGTGTCAAGTAGCTTTGGTGGACTATTAACAGCTGTATCATCCTATTGTTGGCAGCTGGCGACACGTATAATGGAGAGGCTAGGATCACATCCCAGTCTTCTTCTGCAAGGTCAGGTATCCTCGCAGTCCATCTATCCTTGACCATCAGGGGTGTATTAGCTACCTTGGCTGTAATGAGAGATGTATATATAGCTGATATCAGACCTCTGGGGCCTTGTGACCTAAAAACTCCTATCAGAGGAAGCCGAGTGAATGTCGTGTCAGTGGGGGGGAATTGGGCATTAAGAGCATGACGCAGTTGTAAATATCTATAAAAAGCAGTCCTGGGTATTGCAAACTCCGACTGCACCTATGAAAATGATTTGAGGATGTTATCCGTGTACATGTCCCCTATAGTACATATCCCCTTTTGAATCCAAAATTGTGGAGCCAGTTCCTCTGATATCTGAGGGAGAAGGGGGTTAGACCATAGTGGCATATCAATTTGTACTCCCGAGTGACTGTATATGCTCTTCGCAGCCTTCCACACCTGAGAAGCCACCCTATGGATTGGCAACACATTTTTAATTTCGTTCAGGGACCCTTCCAATACCGGCCACAGAGTGGACATATGCATATGGAATGCCAGGTGATGTTCCCTATCTGGCAAGGTCATATTGGCAACCCATACTTTGAGGTATCTTAGTTGTCCCGCCAGATAATAAAGGTAAAGATCTGGCAGGGCCGCCCCCCCTGATGTTTTGGGGCGCTGCAGAGTAGCAAGACTGAGCTTCGATCTATTGGAGCCCCATATAAACCCGGGAAATAGGGCATGTATCTGTTTGAAAAACTTTTTGAACACTGGTGTCGCTGCATGTTCGAGGATATAGAGACATTTAGGAAGAATGACCATTTTTATTAGATTTATTCTACCCGTCACTGCTAGGGGAAGAGTGCTCCAAATCCGAAATTTAGCCTTTATATATTCTAACAATGGCAAGACATTACTGGCATGATCATTCCTATGCTCTTGATTTATAACAATTCCCAAGTATTTAAATGAGGAGACCACCCTTAATCCGTGCATCACGTCCGGTCCTCCCGCCCCCTGTAATGGCATAAAAAAGGACTTGGTCCAATTGACATAAAGGCCAGAAAACCCCCCAAAGATTTCCAAAGTGGTGATTGCCAAGGGCAGTGTCACCATTGGTTGGGACATAAAGAGAACCATGTCATCTGCATATAGGCCAATCCTATCTTCCCTCCCCCCCAAACTAATCCCTTTATATCCATTATGTTGGCGTATGTGTAAGGCTAAGGGTTCTATAGCAAGTGCGAACAGCAATGGGGAGAGGGGGCAACCCTGCCGAGTACCCCTCTGTAACCGGAAATATGGGGACAGTATGCCGTTCACCAGGATTTGTGCCCTTGGTGCTTTATATAGAATCGAAATCCATCTAAGGAACTGTGGACCAAACCCAAACCTCTCCAAAGTTTCCAGCAGATATATCCATTCGATGGAGTCAAAAGCTTTCGCGGCGTCTAAAGATGCCATCGCCCAGTCAGCCTTCATCTCTTTCCCTATTTGAGCTATAATCTGTACCCTCCGGATGTTATCAGAGGTAGATTTCCCAGGCATAAAGCCTGTCTGGTCTTCATGGATTACTTGGGAAATAACTTTGTTCAGCCTATTTGCTAATATTTTAGTAAGCAATTTGTAATCATTGTTTAGTAATGATATCGGGCGGTAGGAGCCACATTCCACAGGGTCTTTATCTGGTTTCAGCAGAACAATAATAGTGGCGTCATACATACTTTCAGGTAACTGCCCTCTCTCAAGTGCATACGAAAACATAGCTGCTAGTGAGGGAATGAGATGCTCTGAATATTTATGGTATACCTCAATAGGGATCCCATCAGGACCCGGTGCCTTTCCCTTAGCCATATCTTTCAAAGCTTCCCTTATTTCATCTTCAGTCACAGCCCCATCCATGGTCTCTCTACCTTCCGTACTCAGCTTCGGGAACTGAATACCATCCATTTACGACTGGAGCTCTAACTTATCATATCTAGATTGTGAGGCATATAGCCCCCTGTAAAATTGAACAAATGCCTCGGCTATGCCTTGAGAGTCAGTCAAGCATTCCCCAGAACTACTTTGAATTTTAAGAATAGCCGGGCTTTTAGAATTTTGATGTATCAAATGGGCCAACAGTTTACTAGACTGGTTACCTAGTTCAAAATATGTTTGTTTCGCAAAAAATGTCTTCCTATGTGCCTTCTCCTGCAGCAGTAGCAGGTACTTCCTCCCCATTTGCAACCATTGGTCTCTATTTGTGTCAGTGGGGTCAGCCGTATATTTACCCTCTAGTTCAGCGCATTGTTTTCCCAACTCCACTTCTGTTCTGGAGGAGTCTTTTTTAATGTATGAAATAGTGGACCGGAGACACCCCCTAAGATATGCTTTCAGTGTATCCCAGGCAATGCTGGAGTTTTCAAAAGTGCTATGTTCCCTGTTAAACACCTCCAGTTGATCAGGGATCCTATCCTGTGGGCCTATCAGGGTTAGCCAGAAGGGGTGTATTTTCCAGCTTCTGGGCAGTGGAGGGCCTGGGATGCTGAAGCTGGCCACCATTGGAGAGTGATCAGATACTGCCCTGGGTTTATACGAGATTGATTCCACCAATGGTACAATTAAAGAGTTTCCCACCATATAGTCTATACGGGACAGGGAGTTTCTGCCTAGGGAGTGACATGAATACACTGTAGACATCGGGTACTTATATCTATAGAGATCCTTCCAGCCCATCTCTTCAAACAATAGACCCAAAACTGATACCGCGGAGGGTGTCCGGACCTGCCCGGTAATAGCATTAAACCTATCCATGTTGCTGTCCACCACCATGTTGAAGTCTCCCATGCCAAACACTCTTGCGGTCGGATATGTGGCTGCAAAGGTGGCTGCCAAATGTATAACCTGTAATGAAGCTGGCGGGGGGATGTATACACCCAACAAGACATGAGGTACGTTTTCTATAAGCGCATACACAAAGACATATCTACCCTCACTATCCACTTTAGTGTGAATTGCTTCCCATCTCACCGATTTGTGCACTAGTATGGACACGCCCCTTGAGTATGTCGTGTGATATGAATGGCTAGACCACTGCACCCATGGCCGGAGAACCGTTTTCATTTTAGCTGGCGTCAGGTGTGTCTCTTGAAGGCACAGTATATGAGGGTTAATCTTGCGTATATAACTATATATTATCACTCTTTTCTGTGGATTGCCCATGCCCCTCACATTCCACGACATTACCGTTAAAGAAGACATTTCTGAACTTTATCTTCCACATGCAGGAGATATCTATATTGCCTGATATACATCAACACTCCATCCCATCTCAGATAATGAATATAACTATGCATTCCATCCCTTATGCAGTTACATTTGTACATGAATGGTGCTATAACTATCCGCACCCAAGGCACATTCCAACTTAAAACCCAGAACAACAGGTTATTAATAACACAACCATACCGGCAATGCATTGAGATGCATATTACATTACCGGTGCGTGCCGTATAACGTGGCATTTGAATATACGGGGGTAATACCCGCGCCAAACATCAGTTCTGAATGCTTCCATCAGGACTTAAACGACCAGCAACTTCTTCGGGCAAGACGTCCAATACTTCAGGATAACCCAAGTCAGTACTGTTCTAGCAAAAAGGACCAGCCATTCTCTGCCAGACCCAGTCTGTATCCTCTTCAAGCTGGGACCTTATAACAGGAAAGTCCAACGGCAACAAAGACTTCACCACGAGGCACCAACCTTGATATCAGGCATAGCTAATTCCTTCGTGGCTGACGCTTGCCTCTCACCCAATCATCAGCATCCTGCGGAGAATTGAAAAAGATGGTTCTCTCTCCGTCCACAATACGCAGCCTAGCCGGATAAGACATGGAGTAAGGGACTCCCAGCTCCCGTAAACGTCGTTTAACAGCCAAGAATGTCGCCCGTTTTTTTTGCAATTCTGCCGAGAAGTCAGGGAAGATGGAGACTTTCGCCCCGTTATATGTAATTTCCGGCAACCTGCGAGTCAGACGCAAAATCAAATCCCGATCATTGCAGTTTAGCATACGTGCCAGAAGCGGTCTGGGGGGAGCCCCCGGTAGTGGCGGCCATCCCGGCACTCTGTGGGCTCTCTCAACCGCCAAGGCTTGCGAAAATGGCGCGTCAGGAAGCAGGTTTTTAATCCACTGCAGAACGAAATCACCAGGAATCTGACCTTCAGCTCTCTCTGGCAGGCCAATTATGCGTATGTTATTACGCCTAAGTCGATTTTCCATATCATCTGTCTTCTGTTTCCATAATTCTGCCGCCGATTCTAAGTCAGCAATGGCCTCCGGTAAGGATGCCGTTCTGTCCTCCACCCCGGATACTCTATCCTCCACGTGGGTCAGACGCTCCCTCATGGTCTGCATGTCCTGTCTCATAAGGCCTATATCAATCTTAACTTCCTCCAGCTTACCGGTAAGTGAAGTTTTACATGCTGCTATAGCTGCGAGGAGTTGAGTAGTCATTTCGGACAGCGTAGGCTCCGGGGTTGTCTCTGTATCCGATTCCTTGCTGCATGAGGCCTCTCCTCCCTTAGATCTCTGAGGCAGAGGTGTGCGTCCGCCATCTTGCCCCTCACTCCTTGCAAAGTTTTGCAGCTTCTCTGCGGCCGTCTGACCTCTAGTGGGGCCCATGCTGGCTCCGGTACTTGCCCCCGGTCGTCTCGGGCGTCTGGACGATATTTTTATAAGCTATGGAAGCCTCAGGATCTTTGCAGGATAACGATGGCGCGGGTTCACTGCGGAGCTCCTAGAACATGCGACCGCTCCTGCTGCGCGCTAAGCCACGCCCCCAGCTACCTCGATTTTAAAAGCGCACACTATCCCCCATGGCTTAGAAATATTCAGTTCGGCCAATACCGAAGAATTAGGAAAAACTGTTCAGATGATTTAGCCTTTGATCAAGAATGTGTGATTTTAAACCAGAGATTTTTGGAGAAAGGATTTCCAAAAAGTCTTATTAAAGGTGCAGAGTCAAAAGCCAGGAGTCTGACACAAAATGATTGTATCCAAGTGAAACCTTTAAACACCAATATAAAATCAAGTCGTGAAAGGGTTAAAACCAACTTCATAACTTCATTTAATAAAGGAAGCAATACCATTGCTACCATTTTTAGAAAACATTGGCATATTTTGACAAATGACCCTTTCTTAAAGCCTTTGATACCAGCCATACCTAATGTTGGACCGTCTGTACGAACAGCGGAAAGCCGTGAATGATTTCCTGATGCAGCAGACGGGCAGCGTTTGGAGCCAGTGTAATTTCGAGCTCAGGCACTGGCAGCTGGTTAGAGACGCATGTCGCGTTTTGAGGCCCTTTGAAGAGGCCACACGATTTGTGAGCCGTGACGCTAGCGGAATGAACGATGTTATGCCGCTGATATTCATTATGGAGCAAACGCTCACAGCGATGATTCAGCAAAGGATGGAGGAAGGATCACATCTGGCAATGGATGTTGAGGAGGAGGAGGAGGAGGATGAGGATGAGGAAACAGGACCTGAAGAGGAGCTGGATTTGGAGATGGAATCACAGGAAGGGATAGGGGACGAGGCAGCCGCACAACATGACAGTGATGGTGGTGATGACGAGTCTGACGACGAGCTTGATGATGGACAACCATGGCAGTATGGGGCGGAGATGGAACCAACCGGGCCCTCTGAAACTCTGGCCAGGATGGCGAGCTGTATGCTTCGTTACTTGCGCGCTGACTGTCGTATTGTTAGCATGAAGCAAAGAGATGAGTACTGGATAGCCACACTTTTAGACCCTCGGTATAAAGCCAGAATGGGGGAGTTTTTTGCGCCTTCCGAGAGGGAGGCAAAATTGGCTTATTATCGAGAGAAGCTATGCAGCCAGCTTGTCACGGCTTTCAAACGGCAAACACCTGCTGCAAGCATGTCTGACCGGGGGGCCACTCTCCGCTCCCCACTGTCTCATCGTTCCACCGCCTCTGGCAGAGCTACCTCTGCAATAGGCGGCAGCTGCGGCAGCCGTGGCAGCAGCAGCAGCAGCAGCCAATTCAGTTTGGAAAATATGATGACAACATTTTTACATCCAGTACCCCGACCTGACACACATCGTAGTCACCAAAGGGATGTTCACCATCACCAGGTGCAGCACCTAAACAACGAGGTTCACTCGTACCTGGACTGTGCCTTTTCTCCGTCAGAAATGCTGATCCCAGACCCCATGGACTTCTGGGTCAGCAGATTGGATCATTGGCAAGAACTGGCCCACTTTGCCATGGGTGTACTGTCTTGTCCACCCTCCAGTGTAGCGTCAGAGAGGGTATTCAGCGCGGCAGGGGGCTTCGTCACCCCTAAGCGAACAAGATTGTCCGCCAACAGCTTGGAAAATCTCACGTTTCTGAAAATGAATCAAGCGTGGATCGGTGAGGATTTTAAAACCCCTGTGCCTGATGCCACTGATTAGATCTGACATTGCTGCTGCTGCTGCCGCCTGCTACTGCCGCCTGCTACTACGGGATTCTGTCCTGTCCACTCTTTTTTTAATGTGCCGCTGTTGGTGCTGCTACTACTTCTACCACCAATCCACCCCAGTGCCGTCTGCTACAAGCAGGCCTGCCCCACCAGAGGGCTTTGTCCTGTGACTGTCCAGTCTCTTTTTTTAATGTGCTGCTACTACTACTACTACCACCCTTGCTGTCTGTTGGCTACCTCTACTACCACCAATACACCTCCACTGCCGTCTGCTACAAGCAGGCCTGAGGCCTGCCCCACCACAGGGCTTTGTCCTCCTGTGACTGTCCAGTCTGTTTTAATGTGCTGCTACTACTACTACTACTACTACCACCCTTGCTGTCTGTGTCGGCTACCTCTACTACCACCAATACACCTCCACTGCCGTCTGCTACAAGCAGGCCTGAGGCCTGCCCCACCACAGGGCTTTGTCCTCCTGTGACTGTCCAGTCTGTTTTAATGTGCTGCTACTACTACTACTACTACTACTACTACTACCACCCTTGCTGTCTCTGTTGGCTACCTCTACTACCACCAATACACCTCCACTGCCGCCCGTCTGCTACAAGCAGGCCTACCCCACCACAGGGCTTTGTCCTGTGACTGTCGTCCAGTCTCTTTTTTTAATGTGCTGCTGCTACTACCAGTCTACCACCCTTGCTGTCTGTGTTGGCTAGTCTACCTCTACTACCACCAATACACCTCCACTGCTACCCGTCTGCTACAAGCAGGCCTGCCCCACCACAGGGCTTTGTCCTGTGACTGTCCAGTGTCTTTTAATGTGCTGCTACTGCTCACCCTTGCCAATAAAAAGGGTCCATTTTTGGAGGTTCTTGTCAAAAGCCATTGCTTGTTGCTTTTACATCCATGTATGGAAGAACCCCGGCAGGCATCTGCCAATAAAAAGGGTCAATTTTTGGAGGGCTTGTCAAAAGCCATTGCTTGTTGCTTTTACATGCATGTATGGAAGAACCCCGGCAGGCATCTGCCAATAAAAAGGGTCAATTTTTGGAGGGCTTGTCAAAAGCCATTGCTTGTTGCTTTTACATCATGTATGGAAGTACCCCGGCAGGCATCTGCCAATACAAAGGCTCAATTTTTGGAGGGCTTGTCAAAAGCCATTGCTTGTTGTTGCTTTTACATCCATGTATGGAAGAACCCCGGCAGGTATCTGCCAATAAAAAGGGTCAATTTTTAGAGGGCTTGTCAAAAGCCATTGCTTGTTGCTTTTACATCCATGTATGGAAGAACCCCGGCAGGCATCTGCCAATAAAAAGGGTCAATTTTTGGAGGGCTTGTCAAAAGCCATTGCTTGTTGCTTTTACATGCATGTATGGAAGAACCCCGGCAGGTATCTGCCAATAAAAAGGGTCAATTTTTGGAGGGCTTGTCAAAAGCCATTGCTTGTTGCTTTTACATCCATGTATGGAAGAACCCCGGCAGGCATCTGGCAATAAAAAGGGTCAATTTTTGGAGGGCTTGTCAAAAGCCATTGCTTGTTGCTTTTACATGCATGTATGGAAGAACCCCGGCAGGTATCTGCCAATAAAAAGGGTCAATTTTTGGAGGGCTTGTCAAAAGCCATTGCTTGTTGCTTTTACATCCATGTATGGAAGAACCCCGGCAGGCATCTGCCAATAAAAAGGGTCAATTTTTGGAGGGCTTGTCAAAAGCCATTGCTTGTTGCTTTTACATCCATGTATGGAAGAACCCCGGCAGGCATCTGCCAATAAAAAGGGTCAATTTTTGGAGGGCTTTTCAAAAGCCACTGCTTGTTGCTTTTACATCCATGTATGGAAGAACCCCGGCAGGCATCTGCCAATAAAAAGGGTCAATTTTTGGAGGGCTTGTCAAAAGCCATTGCTTCTTCTTTTACCACCTTATATGTATGAACCCTGGCAGGCATCTGCCGCCAAAAATGGTTAATTTTTGTACCTTTTTTAAAAATGCATTAAGCATACAACATGCACGAGTGCAGTGGTTTCTGTTAGTTATCACCGTGTCCCATCCGTTTTCCTAGAGCTATACATGTTGGCGTAACTTTGACACTAACTTTGCCTTAAAGACAGCTCAAAAGTACTTGGATACACTCATGGGTGACCTAAGAGTGTTATACAGGGCTTCTAGGGCTTTTAAACAGTGTTATACACCACTTTTAGGGGCTTTCTTGTATTGCAGGTTCGGTCAGAACTAGTTCGGTCCGAATCGAACTTTTTCACGAAATTCGGCGAACTTGCCGAACCGAACTTTTCATATGTTCGCTCATCTCTAATAAAGATATTACACGACCATCTTGGTAGGTGAGGTGAATAGAGGACTTTATTGATAACAAGGCTACGCGTTTCGACGCCGAACTGACGTCTTCCTCAGGCCAATGCAGACTGTGCGGTTCCTGCCTCATTTATACATCAGGGCAAGGAAAAAGACCGCCAGAAGAAACGGGTCAAAGGTCACATAAAAAACACGAATAAAAAACAATATTGTGAGTTTTACAAACATACACACATAGAGTGATTCGGTATAAGAAGGACAGAAATAGCAAACAGTTTGAAAGATGTTTTGCGTATTAGAAATATATACTGCTTGTGTCAGATTAATCTGACAGGTCATTACGGAATTCCACAACAGAATCTCTTGTGATCAGAATGTTAACTTTTGTGTGTACCTCTGACTGTAGATACAAACAGTCACATAATTAGTTATAAGTATAGGTTTTTTTGGTTTTAGACAATGCTATCGTAAAAACAATAGCGACCAAAGGACTGCTGAGTCAAAGCGTCCTTGGTTACCGAAAATCAGAAATAATACGGAGGCCGTGGGGGACCAAAAGACTTTCATGGACCGCATGTTGAACCGCATCGTAATCAGGTCCGCGGATAAAGGGGGGGGGGCATAGTCTTACAAGACAGATCTGATTATTTAAAAGAAGCCCAGAGATTATTGTCGGATACCCTGTATTATGAAGAACTCAAATATAATCCAATTTCTGAATTTGCAATAGAATATAAATCCCTGATAGAGACCGCATTCACTAAGAACCTGATATGCAAAAAAGAGAAAATGTTCCTGACTGTTCCGTTTCCAACTATCCCATTCATGTACCATCTTCCCAAAATTCACAAAGCCCTTCTCAACCCACCAGGCCGACCAATAATTTCAGGAATAGGCTCTTTGACAAGTAACCTATCACACTTTGTAGACATTCACCTCCAACCTTTAGTCTCCAAATTACCTTCCTTTCTCAAGGATTCGACACACCTCATAAGGGATCTTTTCCAACTACAGTCAACCTGTGACATATCCAATATCAGTTTTCTCACAGCGGACGTATCTTCATTATACACTAATATTCCACATATACAGGGTGCACAAGCTACCTTAGATTACCTTGCAACAGACTTGCGGTATCCAAACACACAGATCAATTTTATTATGGAATGTATAGATTTTATTCTAACCCACAATGTTTTTAATTCAGATGGAAAATTTTATAAACAAATAAAAGGATGTACAATGGGGACACGGTTTGCCCCCTCATATGCAAACTTATATATGGGGGCTTTTGAGGAAGCCCTCATACTCAGTGAGCATGTTTTTAGAGATAAAATCCTGCTTTATAGACGTTTTATCGATGACCTGTTTTTTATATGGAAGGGCGACTCTGATACTGCCAGTGATTTTATAAAGCTTTTAAATAATAATACTTTTGGCCTTACCTTTACTCATAACTTTTCAGACTTAAATATTGATTTCCTAGACTTAACGATCGGAAAGAACAACGGCCTTTTTACAACCAGGACTCACTTCAAAATGGTTGACGTAAACAGCTACCTCGATTTTAAAAGCGCACACTATCCCCCATGGCTTAGAAATATTCAGTTCGGCCAATACCGAAGAATTAGGAAAAACTGTTCAGATGATTTAGCCTTTGATCAAGAATGTGGGATTTTAAACCAGAGATTTTTGGACAAGGATTTCCAAAAAGTCTTATTAAAGGTTCAGAGTCAAAAGCCAGGAGTCTGACACAAAATGATTGTATCCAAGTGAAACCTTTAAACACCAATATAAAATCAAGTCGTGAAAGGGTTAAAACCAACTTCATAACTTCATTTAATAAAGGAAGCAATACCATTGCTACCATTTTTAGAAAACATTGGCATATTTTGACAAATGACCCTTTCTTAAAGCCTTTGATACCAGCCATACCTAATATTACATACAGACGGGCGAAAACAATAAATTTTTTTATAGCCCCTAGCAAATTGCGCAATATGAAAACAATTAACCACAGCCTACTAATAGATGTGAAAGGCTCATTCCGATGCGGCCAAAATAGGTGCCTATGTTGTAATAATATTTCAAATAAATGCAGGGAATATCACTCCACAACAACGGGGGAAAAATTTATGATAAAAGATTTTTTACATTGCGGGAGTTCTTATGTCATTTATGTACTCCAGTGCACTTGTAACCTCCAATATGTGGGTCGGACCACACAAACTTTGAGGAACCGAATTAACAAACACAGGTTTAATGTCACGAAGGGATTTTTAAAACAAAGTGTGTCCCGCCACTGTATGTATAAACATAAATGTAATTTTTCGGACATTAAGGTTACCCCAATCGAACAGATACCAGCGGACTTACCAGATAGATTTATCAGGCTTAAGCAGAGGGAGAACTTTTGGATTTATAAATTAGAAACTCTACATCCAAATGGTCTAAATGACCTTACGGAGTCGTCGTTAGAATACAAATAAAAATGAAAAACAAAAAACAGAAAATAAAACTACAAACAAAAGAAGTACCCTCAGCTATATACCCCCCGTCGTTTTTGGTGAAAATATCAATCAGGATATCCGTATTCACCAACAATAATGTGCTATAACCCCCGTTCCCGTTTACAGACATGAGGTTCCCTTTATAATATAAGGTCTTTTTTATATATAAAAAAGTGCACCCTATTTACATGTTTAGTCCTTTTATAAATGTATATTTATTGATATATATAATTTAATTTTTATTGACATAAATCTAGGCTTTTATAATTCCAGTTTGTTTCTTCAGTTAAATCTCAAAAAATGCCGTCCATTTATTGTGATATGTAATTTACAGATTAGATATTCTTTATTTATATTATCCACCTGAAATAAGGGCTTTTATCAATTTGCAACTATTTAAATATTTTTATATCACGATTCTCTGTTACTTACCCCCTTCGGAGCCTTGGTCCCCTTTTGACTTTTCACTGCTGAGGTCCGCGTTTCTATGCGGTTCAACATGCGGTCCATGAAAGTCTTTTGGTCCCCCACGGCCTCCGTATTATTTCTGATTTTCGGTAACCAAGGACGCTTTGACTCAGCAGTCCTTTGGTTGCTATTGTTTTTACGATAGCATTGTCTAAAACCAAAAAAACCTATACTTATAACTAATTATGTGACTGTTTGTATCTACAGTCAGACGTACATACAAAAGTTAACATTCTGATCACAAGAGATTCTGTTGTGGAATTCCGTAATGACCTGTCAGATTAATCTGACACAAGCAGTATATATTTCTAATACGCAAAACATCTTTCAAACTGTTTGCTATTTCTGTCCTTCTTATACTGAATCACTCTATGTGTGTATGTTTGTAAAACTCACAATATTGTTTTTTATTCGTGTTTTTTATGTGACCTTTGACCCGTTTCTTCTGGCGGTCTTTTTCCTTGCCCTGATGTATAAATGAGGCAGGAACCGCACAGTCTGCATTGGCCTGAGGAAGACGTCAGTTCGTCGTCGAAACGTGTAGCCTTGTTATCAATAAAGTCCTCTATTCACCTCACCTACCAAGATGGTCGTGTAATATCTTTATCCAAGCAGCGCCGGTGGTCCCGTTTTTCTTTACCTTCAATCGCACTACAGATCGACAGCAAACTGTGTTTGGCTGTGATGTGGACCTGGCTGCAGCTTTTCAAGCTTTTCTGACACCTATGGTGTCCACCACCCGAGGTGAGCGTAATTGTCGCATCCATCATCCTTTCGGTACCCTATCAGATCCTCATTTGTCCTTTGTGGCGCCGTGTCTCCTTTTTCTAATTTATTTAGCATTTCTTTTTCCAGTGGATTAGATCATTCCACGTTAGGCCTCCAAAGGCAGAGAATCCGAGAGGGTGAGAGCACACGCCGGAAAAAAGGTAAGTTCCAATAGCATGAAATGTTCCTTTCCAAATAGTGTATCCAGCCTGATCAAGGATTTACAGAGCAGGGTTTGGACGTCATTACCTGCCCGAATTGATTGGATCAGCTGACGCATTTCATCCCGCAACGGGATTTCCTCAGAGCTGTTTGAGCTCCCATATATATTTGAAATTACCTAGTGAAGGCACTCCATTCCGCCTGTTGGATTGATCGACCCTGGATTTGGCTCCCCGATACTCACTGGAAAGTCAGAGGTAAAAATCTGTATAATCTAATGAAATTGTGCTTGGAACATAAAAAATCTTTATGGAATGGGCCTTTGAAAAAGTTTGAGATCGGGAGGGCTATGTATTGACCTAAGGGTCTAAGAATGGACTGCCTAATACCATTGATTCCTATAATTATAAGGATCTGATTACCAAAGGGAAGGGAGTAAAACAAAACACGCTGTATGATATACTTCCTCAATATATGATGGCTACCCTCTTATGATGTGAATTGCACTATATAGAAAGCTTTCTGTCAAGAAAAATCATTACCATCTATCTGCAATAGGAACTCTGGCCACCCTTAAGATGGAAAATATTTTTTGTCGGAAATTGCTAGTGTGAACACAACCCTGCGGTTTTTGAAAATAAAATCTTTTCAGATCAAATATATATTGATTATCAACAATTTGTATCCTTGAGGGGTTTTGAATTCATGTATAGAGGATTGATTCCATTTGTATGTTACCTTTTCCCTGGCCAGGTGATTTATATTTTTTAAAAATTAATTTATGTATATATTAATATTTCCTGAATTATTTGGAGTTCAAAAATAAAATACTTTTGATAAATTTATATTTACCCAAGAGTGCCTAGTTGTATTTCTGGAATATTTTCTTTTCTTTTCTTTTGGTTTTTTATGTATATAACCTTTGTCTGTTGTTTACAAGATAGGATATGTAGCTATAAGTTTTACTAGTCAGTAATAAAAGAGACATTTTCTAATCAATATTTGTAGTCATATTGCGGTTCTTAAATGCATTGAACGTTTTAACAAGTATAGAAAGAATTTTAGCACAGAAACTTCCTCAGCAGGTATCTCAAAACAGCGCAAGGGCATAGCGGAAAAGGACCACAGAGAAGTGTAGAGAGCAGTGTTTACCTGATACATGGGCGGACACAGTATATGGGCTCCTCACCCTACAATAGCAAATCAAAGACCAACCCATCTAATGTCTCTCTCCCTATCCACCAATAATTGTGAGCTGTAAATTTTGTTATCTCAGTCCCTTACATGACAACTAATACACAGTAGTAGCTGCATTTAATGTAGCAGTGGGTCCCCTTACCCTCTGGCACCCTGTATCTTTAAAATGATGGATTTAGAATATGCTATATACAATCTGATATCTGGATGAAATCTGTATCACTTTTTACTTATTGTTATATATTTTTTTATTTTTAATATATATAAAAATTCATTTATTTCACCCTTTCCATTGCTGATCACTTCAGCATCTTATTTTTAAGTATAACACAATTGCTCTACTGTAATATGTAGTGTTTATTTTTGTTTTTTATGCACCATGTATTTAACATTTTCATATTCATATTTATTTATTATTTTTTGTTTGTCACCTACAGTAATTCTTTAATAAATTTACCGTGTTATCTGTTTATTATTGTACACTTGCTTTCATCTGAATATGTAGTAATCTGCTATTTCTTGGCTTTTGACATCACTTAAATCTTTATATCGGTACGATCTATCCCAGTATGTATGTTAAGGACAATGGTCTTTTGAAATACTTCACAAAATAACTTATTAATTGTTTTAAGTCCCATAGTACTAGAATCCGTTTAATAATTATGATTCTTATTGAATCTAATTTACTCTCACCTTTTGATGTTACTCATCGGCCCTGCCTGTCGGACGCGTCATCCCTGGCTCTCGCTCTGTCTGCCGATTGTACCTCTCTGCACGTGCGCGGTTTCCGGAGCCACGCATGCGTAGTCGGGTCTCGGCGGTCCGGTGCGTGAGTCTCGTGAGGCCTTGGTCTGACAGGTACGGCTGTATAGATCCTATTGGCCTTCATAGACCAGCTGATCAAATTACCCAGTGTATTTAAAGTGGTATGACTAATACGTGATAGTATACCCATTGAAAAAGCCATCCACGCGAAACGCGCGTTGGGGTCTCTCCATACCTGGGAAGTTACTGGATCATAGGAACCACATGGGTTAGTAACGCTACTTGCTGTGCCCTATAGAACTTACTTGTTTTTTATACCTATATCTACATTCTGGGAAGATCTGTGTGCTTCACTGAGGCTTAGATACTTTGTACCTAATGATTGACGCCCTGTATATATGCAAATATGGCTTATGTAACTGACAGTACTCATCTTTTACTCAGTTTCATATCAACACCATTATGAGATTGATTGTACCTGTGGTACGATCTACTCAGATACCTTACTTTGCTTTCTTGTTTTGCGTCATACATTGCTATCTGACTTCTGCCTTAGAACAGTTCACACAGCCTCCTCTGTTGGAAGTTTTTTCTTCTTTTTCTTTGTGCTATATACTAGTGGTTTCCTATTGTCCTCCTACGCTATTGGAGGTATACAGTTGTCCGATTTGTAGTCTACCTTTTAATCTATATGTAATCTGTATTGTCTAATAAAAAAAAAATTTCTATGCCCTTGGCAAATCATATTCTAATAGTACATGACTCCTTATTCTCTGTGTTTTTCCTACAGTATGAACATATAGTATGTACGCGGCTGATATCATCAGCCATCTTGGGGACTTTTTTTTCTAACATTGCTGGAAGTATCTAAAAAAAAAAGCTTTATATGTTAGTGTGTACAGTAACAAAAACTTCTAGAGCCTGCATGGAAAACAGAAATATTGCGCTTCATGGGTATGAAAGGTTAACAAGGATTTCCACCTAAATCATTACCATTCATGCATTTAGATTTAGCTTGCTTGTTAGTGGTAACCACCATGATCGTAGCATAGTACTTTGCTATCATCCAAGAAAAATACGAGGGGCAATACAAATATATAATATAACATCCATACGTGAGAAACATCTATTTGCCATGACCATTCTTATATTTATTGTGATCTTAACTGAGTTGAATGGTATGTAAGACTAGGGTTCATATAGTTTGTAATGGTCACAAGGTCGCTTGTGACTTTTTTTTCCATAAGAATAGTATTGAATTTGCGGCACAAGTCGCTGTAATGCTACAATTTTACCCCGATTTAATGACATTTCCTGGTCACTGTGGATCCCCAGTCTTAAAGAAAGTTAAACTGACATGAAGTTAAATCCTCATGAGCCATCAAGGGGGTTTACTAAAAACGTATGGCGGCTTAAATTTTTTTTTCAAAAATGTACTCACCTCTTTTTCTTTCCCCGATGGCTCCTTTTCTGGCTCCCAGCTTTAGAATAGAGTTAGCATGTAGATGCTGTTGAGTGAGGTCACCAGTTGTGCCCTCCCACGCCAGATTAGGTTTGCCATCTGGCCAGTGACTGATCTGCCTACCTGGTAATTGATACCAGGAGGCCGGTGCCAGTATTATTTTATTTCTGTCTGCTCTTGCTCAGGAAGCCCTCACCACAGGCACTTTTCTAGATTGGCTATTGTCTATACAGGCTCACCAGGAAGTCAGTGCATGGATGGCTAATCTCCATTACAGGAAGGGTAGAATGGTTATAAAGTACGGATTACAAAACCATCAGTGAGAAGACGATCACGACACTGTTGCACATACTGTACACAGTAGAAAATGAGCCTTATTGAAGGGGAGTCTGGAGGACTGCTTTTACCCAGTAGTCGGCAGAGTAGATAGTGCAGGCGGTAGCTCAATCCGTACTGCAGAATAAACCTTATTTTTCAGTACTGGTTGAACACCGTCTGGCTTACCGCTTGCTAAGGAGCCGGGTGCTACGCACATACGAGTCGGGGTGGGGCGTACTCTTCCTTGTAACATCACTGTGCATCACCCGGCTCAATAGAATCCAAAGGCCACTTTTGCCCTTTAGCCTATGAAAGGGCGGATCTACAGGTGGAACGGTAGTTAGGTGAGTATTGGACTTTTTTTCCTTTTCACCTCTGTGGTACAGGGGCACTTTAGGGCAGCACAATTACTAAAGGAGGCATTCTGAGGAGAACAATTACTAATCGGGGCGCTCTAGGGAACCATTGTTACTATTGGGGGCACTATTACAAATTAGGCTTGTACAAAAAAAGGTATATATTATGTCTCTGAATATTCAGTGTAATGAAGATGAGATCCCACTGCATAGGCATTTAAGACTCCAAGAGGAACCAGGAAAGTTTGGTAGCGGCCACCTATGCAATGTAGACAATACTATGAGCATTCATGGCGGTCTGGGATGAATGGAGGTAAGGAAAGAGAATGACTCCAATCAGAGAAGATGTCACTGTTAGTCACTGGATGTAATTGTTGTGTATTTTGCCTGTGACTGCATCTGATCAATACTAGACTCTCCTTTATGTTCAAAACTGCTGAATTTAAATTAAAAAGTAATATCCATCTAGGTGCTTTTCGGCTGTTTCCGTAACAACTATAGAGCAGAATGCAAAGTGGCGCGCCGGCGTGGCGTTTCCACCTGCAGTTGGCAGCCTTGCCAATGGTGCAGTATTTACGTGACCTCCATTCAAGATATTGGTATAGGTCACAGAGCTAGGAACCGTATTTATCAGACATTTACGTCATATCCTGTGGATATGCTATAAATGTCCGAGATGCAAACTTGCAAAGGGCTAGAATATTTATTCTCTTAAACCCATTTCATCTAGCACAGTCTGCTTATATATCATCATTTATATTTTTGCATTGCTTTTTATAATGTGTCCAAGAATCACTTATGCAGTCCCTACTGAAGTTGTTTATAAAGTTGAAATATCATTTCAATTTACAACATTTTATGTTATGTCTGCAGTCTTGGATGGAGCCAAAACTATTTTCTATAGTCCAACCTTTCTATAACCTTCCATTAAAAAAAAATTAAAACCCATACATTTTTTTTAAATATTAAACAGGGGTAAGAATCTATTTTTGTATTTCTTTTAATAAATTATAGTAAAGACTTGGAATGCACACATGCTCTTTATCTCGTGACTGTGATAAAAAGATAAAAATTCATTTTAAAAGTTACAGTACATAGGAATACATTATATTTATGTGATCTTTTTATCTATAGTTAAATAGTTTCAACCATTCCCCTATATTCCAGGATGGACCTATAGTTCATCCTAATCATTCTGGTTCATGAAAAGAATGTGATAATCCTGGCAGACCAGTGGTAGAAAGGGGAGAAGCATAGTGGAAGGGGAGAAAAACCGCATAACCTTGCAGATCTATATGCCATTCTGGATCTCTGGAAAGCTGGGTGACAATCTTATTGAGCACCATAATGTTTGCCATAAAAAGTCGCAGAGCATCTGAAACTAAGGCCTTATTCACACGAACGTGTTATATGTCCGTGATACGCGCAAGATTTTCCCGCACGTCGCACGGACCTATGTTAGTGAATGGGGCCGTTCAGACTTTCAGTGATTTTCACGCAGCGTGTGTGTGCTGTGTAAAACTCACGACATGTCCTATACTTGCCCACGTGTCGCGCAGCACACACCCATTCAATGGGTGCATGCAAATCGTGCACGGCACACGGAAGCACTTTCGGGTGCCGCGCGTGATCCGCGCTACAGTAGTAAAAAGAATGAATGAAAAAGGACCACGTGCTTTTTTGTTTGTAAACATAAAAACAGAGCGTCATAATGATGCCGGCTGCACGAAAATCACGCAGCTACTCACCATATGCTGATGCCACACATACCTTTTGCACGTCCGTGTAAATAAGGCCTAAGAACAATAAAATACTACACAAAGAAAGTGTATAGAGTTGTATTCCAGTTTTTTAGTTGTTTTCTTTTAATAAAAATATTTGCTATAAGGGCTCGTCCACATGATGTGGAATTGCCACGTTTTTTTCCGGCCGGAATTTCAGACGGAAAACCATAGCAGAATAGATCAGCAGCATAGTGAATGAGATGAACAAATCTGATCCACACTCTGCGTAAAATTTCCGAGCCGAAATTGACCTTCGGTGCGTATTTTTCAGGCCGCAACAGACTGCAACAATTCCGTTGTGTGTGGACAAGCCCTAAGACTTCCAGAACGAGTCTTTATTTTTCAGTGCACGTATGCTTATTTCCCTTAGCATTACACTTTACTTATTCAATGTCCTTGAAGATTGCGATTCTTTTTTCTTACATTTCAACATTCTGTCTCTGGCTCGATGTACTCTCTGCAGTGTTGGTTTAATAACATGAAATGTCATGCTTTTCCTCCAGAACCACATCATAATTGTTGTCTTTTACAACATCAGCATGCTTTAAAGCAGGGGTCAGTAATGCATTAATGACTGTACGTCATGGAGAACTGTACAAAGGAAACCGCTTGTGGTACTGGCGGCACAGCGTGCCTTATCTGTACATTACATTTTTACAATTTTCTCAGTATCTTGTTCTTTTGTAAGCACAATTTCTTCCCCTATAACGCTTCTCTTTAATAGTGTATCCTTTCTATTCTGAAATTCTCCCTCTCGCAGGCTACTGTCAGTCACTCCCTGCTTCTTGCTTGCCTTCCCTGTCCACTTATGTTGCAGAGTAAATTAAATGGGTTTTATGCTTTTTCAAAGATAGTACAGTATGTTCTTTAGCTTTGTAATACACTCTGATCCCAGTCATTGCTACCCCTAAGGCCCTGTTCACACTGAGTTTTTTGCAGGCAGAAAATTCAGAAAATTTGGAATTTTGAGGCAGATTTTGATCTACCTGCACACCGCTTGCCGCGTTTTTTGCAGCATTTTTCGCTCGCGCCCATTGAGCACCACGGGCAAAAATGCCACGAAATACTATTTCTCTGCCTCCCATTGATGTCAATGGGAGGTCAGAGATGTAAACGCCCAAAGATAGGGCATGTTGCTTCTTTTTCCCGCGAGCGTTTTTTTCCGCTCGCGGGAAAAAAAACGCCTCCGCCTCCCATTGAAATCAATGGAAGGCATTTTCGGATGTTTTTTAGCGCGTTTTCCTACGCAGTTTCCACGTTAAACGTGTAAAAAAACTCTGTGTGAACAGGGCCTAAGGCTACATTCACACAAGCATGATGGATTTAAGCGCGTAAAAAACATGCATAAATCTGGTCCGGGTGCGTTGGGTTATTGCATCTGTGCTTTGCGAGTGGCATGTGTTTTTCACTCACTCGCAAAGCACATATTTTTTTTAATGGAATTGATGTGCAAATCACGCACAGCACACGGATGTGCATCCATGTGCTGTGCGTGGTTTTCACGCACCCATTGAATTCAATGGCCGGGTAGGTGCGTGAAAACACACCAATATAGGACATGCAGTGAGTTTCATGCAGCAGACTCTCGATGTGTGAAAAATCCTGCATGTGTGAACGGCCCCATTGAAATCAATAGCTCCGTGTGCTGTGTGTGATTTCCATGCAAAGCACACGGATGAGATTCACGTTTGTGTGAATGGGCTTTAACTCTCCCCCATTCTGAAATTTAAAAAAACAACAATCCCCCCAATAACACACAGGCATATACATTACGTAAGATTTTGAGTGCCCCCACAGAGCCCCTAAAAAAGTGGAAGCCACAACACTGCTTTTATGTCCCCCATTAAAGACAGCCAGTGCCCCATTGTGCCAGACAGAGTGTTCCAGCTAAACAGTTCACATAAGTGCCATCCTGAGCCCTCATAAGTTTTCACCACTGTTTCCATAAGTGCAAGCCATAATTCCCTTACATTGCCCCAACAAATGCCATCCACAGTTTTTCCATAAGTGCGAGGCACAGTTACCCTATAACAGTGGCAGCACCAGAGTCCCTTTAGCAAAACAGGAACAGCCTTTTATTAACTTCTTCTATTTTTCCATTCAGATCATTGGCTGAATGTGGTGTTTACTGATTTGAAATATATAGACCAGTCAAAATAGGTTCTGTACCTCTTAAATACTGTAAGTTCACTTGAAGAGTCTCCACTGCAGGTGTGCCAGTGTCAGCACCTGGCTAAACTGGACTGATGCTGGGACCTACTATGCTCAGACCACCTACTGCCCTACTCAGTAAAGTAGTTCTTGTCAAGCCTCAGCTTTGTATACTCACCAGATGGAAAAACAGAAAGTAAAGGATACAAAATACTGGAGCTCTCCTCCATAAGAAAGATAACTATCACTTTAGAGCCACCTCTACGTGACTACCCCGTGTAAGTCAATATCTGACCCTTTACAGAGCCTTGAATCAGGACTCGGGTTATTAGCCAAACCAGAGACACCCATGTGTAGACAGCTCTGTTTCAGAGTTGTTGCTCCTCATCAGTACAGAGTAGGGCACCGGTTGGCTAAGTGAGATGCCTTTGAAGCAGCTCTTGGAAGGTACTGATTCTACTTGCAGAGATCCAGTTGGTAAGAAGTCATAAGTAAAAAAGCTAGTCTCAGTACTAGACTTCAGAAAAATAGAGGTCTAGACTAGTGCTGCCCCTCAATATGTCAAAATAAAGCATGGATGTCTCCTGAGTCCGCCCCCCCCCCCCCCATATGGAAGCACAAAGAAACAAAAAGTGGAGGTTTACTTTATTATGTCAATTTAGGCTACTATGTGGACATGATATTTTGACGGGCATCAATGTACCGTATGTGTCATTTCTACATAGCAGACAATATAGGCTTGTATGTGTTCATAAACACTATCCTCCTCCGGTGCTACACTCCCTACTCGATGATCTCATTTGTTTGAGCCAGTAATGTTGGTAAATTCTGAAGATACCTGGAGCACCATGAGGCACCGGCAGTAGGGGAGGACGCAGATAAAATTTAAAGTTGCGTTCGCTTGTGGAATGTATTGAATAACTTAGCGATTTATCATTAAGTACTCTTGGATGGATAGGTGATGCCCACTGTGGGAGCTGTAACAGCATCTACATGGGTTATCACCCAACACTTTTACAGTCACCCTCACAATTACTGTACATTATAGTGACTGCCGGTAAAACCTAAAACTACAGTTGAATTTCTTCTCAGTGAGGATATGAAATGTTAAATACTTTTGTGTCAAAAAAGACAAAAGTATAATAGGTATGATACCTTTATTGGCTAACCATAAAAGTTCTATATGCAAGCTTTCAGAGCACAGAGGCCCCTTCTTCAGGCAGTTTACAAATGAATGACTTAGAAAAAAGCACAACATTTAGATGTTACACAAAGACAATTAGTACATGAGGTGATACATCATTAAGATAAGCCGGGGCCAAACTAGAGGAAGAGTTTTTATCAACCTGCGCAACTAAACCTCTAGCATATTTCCGGTACATTGATGACCTGCTGATAATCTGGACAGGCTCTGAACATGAACTGCTTTCTTTACCCTATAACCTCAGTTTTATTGCCCCGGCTTATCTTAATGATGTATCACCTCATGTACTAATTGTCTTTGTGTAACATCTAAATGTTGTGCTTTTTTCTAAGTCATTCATTTGTAAACTGCCTGAAGAAGGGGCCTCTGTGCTCTGAAAGCTTGCATATAGAACTTTTATGGTTAGCCAATAAAGGTATCATACCTATTATACTTTTGTCTTTTTTGACACAAAAGTATTTAACATTTCATATTGTCTCTGGCTAACACGGTACTACACAATTTTTCTCAGTGAGGAGGAATATTTCCCCATTTTTCTATACTTTTCTGCTCTATTTGCTTGTTCTTTATGATATTTAAATGTAAACTTCTTTGTAGTAACAGAATTTATATGCAGGATTGCATATTCTTTCTAGAACGGGGTCAGAGCTGAATTTTTTTGCAAACTCAGTGTCTTCAATTAAAACTTGATACAGATTGTTTGGGACTTTTCCTTCTAGTTGATTCTGCTTTCCTTAACTGCTTAAACACCGGCTGTAGTTTTACCCCTTGGAACATTTAAATGTGCATGTTGCTTATAGGTTTACTGTCAGAAGCATGGCTGCGATCGACAGCCATGCTCCCAAGGTAACAGTAAGCATCTGCTAGCTAACCCCTTAGATGCCCTGGTCAACAGCGTCCACAACAACTTAACAGTTTGCAAGGAATAAAAAAGAAAGGAAAGAGCGAAGGGTACGAGACAAACAAAACACACTATAACAAGATAAAAAAGAGAACTAAGAAGGTTTCTCTCTGTGAGTGGTAATACGTTACCACCCACAAATATTCCACAACATATCACCTCCTCTGTTACAGCAGCTGCAATTCTGCCGGAGTACCTCATCCTTGGGTTCCATCAGGGCCGCACCGTCCATGAGGCGGGATGGGCTTCTTGCCTCAGGCGGTGGCCTGTTGCCCATCTGAGGGGCCGGCGGCGCTACTGAAACCAGCCGTCGCCACCCCCCTCCTGCACTAATTGCTATTTGTACCTGCATCTGTAGGACGCATATACAATTACATGCATAATGTAATGACGGGGTAGGGAGACAGACAGGTGAGCCCTAATCTACCCACCACTCAGTCCCTGCCTACTTGCAACGGCCCATCCTAGGCGACGGCGTACAACTGGGCGACGGTCCCTCCGCTCAATAAGTGCACAACAGACAAACAGACAAGGGTACACAGAAGCTAAGGGAAATGGGGCAGTTGCCCACGGCAACACAGTGAGCAACAAGAGTAGTGAACGAGCCGAGTCAAACCATTAGTGCACGAGGTAAAAATCGCAGAGCAGGAGCGTAGTCAGTAAAGCCAGGGTCAAAAATGAAGCAAGGTCAATAATCATAGCAGGAGCAGCAGAGCCAGGAAACAGAAAAGAATCACAGGCAAAGGAGGAGCAAGAAATACAGGTATAAATAGACAGAGGGCGGGAGCTAGCTCCGTCTGACCAGGCTGTGATAGGCTCTCCCACTCCTCAGCCTCCCAGCCTGACTGGTGGAAGATCGTGTTACTCTCTCAGACTTAGGAGCAGGTGCAGACTGATTACCCACGGGCGTCGACACAGAAGCTGTGTCTGGCAGATCCTTTACACATAATCACTGAATGGCCGGGTTCCATTCTAGACCATTCAGCATCTTACAATGACGCTTATTGGCAGGGCAGAATGACTTGCCCTGCCAATCAGCACCTTTCAACGATGCTAAAGGCGAGATGACATCATCGTGCTGCTTCCGTCATTGAAAGGCGCTGATTGACGGGACAAGTCATTCTGTCCTGCCAATCAGCGCCTTTCAACAACGCTAGCAGCGCGATGACGTCATTGCGCCACTTCCGTTGTTGAAAGACGCTGATTGGCGGGGCAAGTGATTCTGCCCTGCCAATCAGCACCGTCGTTCATCCCCAGCAGATCTGCTCAGAAGAGAGCAGGCCTGCATTGACACAGCACGGCACGGGAATGGGATCAAGGTGAGTATGTAAAGTTGTTTTTTTTCACTTAAAAGTGTGAGTGGCATTATCTACAGGGGGAGCTATATGTGGGGCACTATTATATAAACAGAAAAGCTCCTACAGCAATGGAAAAAATAAGGGGCTAGCTGCTATACGGTAAAGCATGCTCCCCAGGTAACAATAAAGGCACTCCTATATAGACATTTATACACAGAAGAAAGAGAAGGAGAATACGAGCCTATATTTTAAAATATAACTTTATTGACATAAACATATAATGTATAAAAACAGATACACACAATGGACTAAAGGACACTGTTACAATTACAGTAGAAAAAGACACATATGTTCAGACTGCATAACGATCATGCCAACGAGCAAGAGAGATGAGTACAGAGGTTGTGCTATATAGCTCTAAATACAGCCATATTTTAACATGCATAGTACCAGTACTTGAACCTAACAATAAAGGGTCAAAGGCAAAACAGTGTGCAAAGGTGGACTAGTATCCTATGCAGTGACTCACAAACCAAAGCTTGAAGAACAACCCAAAAGAGGTTTATAGGAAGTTCAGTGATAAAAACAAATCTCTTACCCATAGACGGCTATTAGTGCAGTCTGACAGCGTGCACTAGACCCCAACGCGCATTTCGCACTTTGCTTCCTCAAGGGGTTTAGAGTGTCTGATAAACTGCTGTCTTAAATACACATGGCAGCAGCTGATGTAGGTGTTTGTTAAATGCCAAACGTGCATTGGCGCGCATCCTCCGTCGACACCGGAAGTGCGGCAGGCCCAACTTCCAGCCCCCAGCGCCGTAGCGCACACCCGGGATCCCCTGACGCGTACAGGGATCCCGGGCATGCGCAGTGCGCAAAGGGGGCGCGGACCGGGCCAGACACAGATCGGTGACGCACAGAGGAGGCGCGCACCCCATTGGACATGGAACAAACGGGATCAATGAGGTAAGTATTTAAACATATGCTTACAGAATAATCCACGGATAACACTAATATGCACAATATGTCCATATATTAAAAACAAACAGTGAAAGAGATATTATGATATGAAAAAATAATAATTAAATAATAATAGTATAGATTAATGACATAATATAAGCAAGAGTGCACGTGACAATAGGAATTCATGTAGTTAAAAACTAATATGGAAATATATGATAATCGCCGAAAAAGATATATATATATCTGTGTATATAAATATATAAAACGGTGAGTATAAAATTAGTGAAAAAAGTGAAAAAATATGAGTATAAACTGATGAGACAAAACAACAGAAAGTATGTCTAATGTAGCAGTGTTCAAGCGCAAAATTAAATAAGGGGAGAAAAATAAGCTCCCAATTATAAACAAAGTGTATAAAAGAATAATTATTAAATTACAAGCAGGGTTACCATTAAAAGTATCCCACAAGGTGATACAGTATATTCCTATGTGATCATAGATTAATTATACATATAATCATGAACCATAGATTATATAAAGAATATACATAACCAAAGAAAATAGTAAAAACATAATTGATAAAAAGGACAATTAGAGCACAAAAAGTACATATATATATGTAGATATCATATATATCCATCTGAGCATACATCTTCTTTCAATTTTCCAAGGCTATTCCATTTAAGCTTTCCATACGTTTGTTCCAATAGAGGGTGTAAATGATGAATCAAACACCTATGTACTGTAAACAAAAGACACAACGTTAAAAGAAAGATAAAAAATAAAAACATGTGAAGGTAGGGGAGGTAGGGAATACATATTGAGGACTTTAGAGAAAAGGGGCAAAGTTTAATTGCTCATTGAGGCCATTGGGAGTCATGGATCCCAATTTAACTATCCACATACACTCCCTCTGGGCCAAGATCTTCTTCAAATCGCCCCCCCCTGATGCCACAATGGATGCGCTCTATTCCACGGATTTTCAAGGAATTTGGATTGCATCCATGATACTGTTTAAAGGAACAGTGTCATCGCAAATAATTTTTTTATATGTTAAAGATGTTAGTGCTTTAATAAAAACGTTTATATTCATTTGTGTGTTTGTGTTTTACTGTTTCTTATTTTTACACTTTTGCTTCCCTATGGGGGCTGCCATTTTTTGTTCCATTTCTGTGTGTGTCGATTAACGACACACACAGACATGGAATACGGCAGCCACAGTCCCATAGGGACTGCGAACGGCTCCCGTCCCATTGACTGCCGTGTACGGCGTCTGTGTGGGAACTGCGCATGCGCCGCTCCCACACAGTCCTATTCGAAATTGGCGCCGTCCGGCGCCATTTTCCTGTGGACCGGAAGTCGCGGCCGGACAGTAATATTACTACTTCCGGTCGCGGCTTCCGGACTTGTGCACATGGAACAGCGGCAGCAAACGGAGCGGACGGGCCGGAGGGAGCCGCGGCGGCAGGAGCAGGTAAGAGATTTCAATGTATGTTAGTGTTTGTGTGTGTTTACTACTGTATGTAAACCTACTACACTGTGGGTTACCTCAAAAAATGGCGACACACAGTGTAGGAGGTTAAACCTTTCAAACCCCTCGTTTATCCCGGCACTAGCCAGGATAAAGGAGGGGGGGATGCTGAGAGCTCACTAGAGCGAGGGCTTTTAACCCAATGTTGCAATGCTGCAATTTTGGGAACAGCCCCATCTAGTGACCAAAAATGGGTAGTATTATAAATTAGAAATAATTTATAATATTTCCTGGCTCGTGCCAAAAAAAAAAAAAAAAATTTGAACAATGTTTAATCACCCACACACTAAATGTTTAATTTTTAAAAAAAAAACATGTTTTTCTGGCAACACCATCCCTTTAAAGTGTCTTGGCAAAGTTTTAAGTAATGTGGGGTCGCTTATTAAGTTAGCTCTAGTGATGTCACGAACATGCTCTCTAGTGCGTATCCTCAATTGCCTAGAGGTCAACCCCACATAAACTTTGGGACAGCCACAGAGTGCATAGTATACTACATGCGTAGTGCTACAGGAGATATAATCTCTGATCTTAAAGGTCCGTATTCCATCAACTGTTGAAAAATCACTTGCTCTGCTGATATTAGGGCAGGCACTGCAGTCACCGCATGGGTAACATCCCACTCTAGGCTCTCTTGTGCTAAAGGGATTGACATTTTTAGGTACGTAGTGGCTTTTGGTAAGTATATCTTTCAGATTCTTGCTCCTTTTCGCTGTCATCAAAGGTCTCATAGGTAAACACTGTGCTAACGATGGTTCGGATCGTAGAATAGACCAATGTGATCCAAGAATCTGTCTCATTTTGTCCCAATGGTTATTATAGGTTGTAATAAAGCGAATATTATTATCAACCGTTGAATGGGTTTTAGTCCGTAGGAGGTCGCCACGTGGGGTTCTTCTGGCCCTATTGTATCCTGACTTAATCAGACGTGCGCTGTACCCCCTAAGTCAGGATACAATAGGGCCAGAAGAACCCCACGTGGCGACCTCCTACGGACTAAAACCCATTCAATGGTTGATAATAATATTCGCTTTATTACAACCTATAATAACCAGTGGGACAAAATGAGACAGATTCTTGGATCACATTGGCCTATTCTACGATCCGAACCATCGTTAGCACAGTGTTTACCTATGAGACCTTTGATGACAGCGAAAAGGAGCAAGAATCTGAAAGATATACTTACCAAAAGCCACTACGTACCTAAAAATGTCAATCCCTTTAGCACAAGAGAGCCTAGAGTGGGATGTTACCCATGCGGTGACTGCAGTGCCTGCCCTAATATCAGCAGAGCAAGTGATTTTTCAACAGTTGATGGAATACGGACCTTTAAGATCAGAGATTATATCTCCTGTAGCACTACGCATGTAGTATACTATGCACTCTGTGGCTGTCCCAAAGTTTATGTGGGGTTGACCTCTAGGCAATTGAGGATACGCACTAGAGAGCATGTTCGTGACATCCCTAGAGCTAACTTAATAAGCGACCCCACATTACTTAAAACTTTGCCAAGACACTTTAAACAGTATCATGGATGCAATCCAAATTCCTTGAAAATCCGTGGAATAGAGCGCATCCATTGTGGCATCAGGGGGGGCGATTTGAAGAAGATCTTGGCCCAGAGGGAGTGTATGTGGATAGTTAAATTGGGATCCATGACTCCCAATGGCCTCAATGAGCAATTAAACTTTGCCCCTTTTCTCTAAAGTCCTCAATATGTATTCCCTACCTCCCCTACCTTCACATGTTTTTATTTTTTATCTTTCTTTTAACGTTGTGTCTTTTGTTTACAGTACATAGGTGTTTGATTCATCATTTACACCCTCTATTGGAACAAACGTATGGAAAGCTTAAATGGAATAGCCTTGGAAAATTGAAAGAAGATGTATGCTCAGATGGATATATATGATATCTACATATATATATGTACTTTTTGTGCTCTAATTGTCCTTTTTATCAATTATGTTTTTACTATTTTCTTTGGTTATGTATATTCTTTATATAATCTATGGTTCATGATTATATGTATAATTAATCTATGATCACATAGGAATATACTGTATCACCTTGTGGGATACTTTTAATGGTAACCCTGCTTGTAATTTAATAATTATTCTTTTATACACTTTGTTTATAATTGGGAGCTTATTTTTCTCCCCTTATTTAATTTTGCGCTTGAACACTGCTACATTAGACATACTTTCTGTTGTTTTGTCTCATCAGTTTATACTCATATTTTTTCACTTTTTTCACTAATTTTATACTCACCGTTTTATATATTTATATACACAGATATATATATATCTTTTTCGGCGATTATCATATATTTCCATATTAGTTTTTAACTACATGAATTCCTATTGTCACGTACACTCTTGCTTATATTATGTCATTAATCTATACTATTATTATTATTTAATTATTATTTTTTCATATCATAATATCTCTTTCACTGTTTGTTTTTAATATATGGACATATTGTGCATATTAGTGTTATCCGTGGATTATTCTGTAAGCATATGTTTAAATACTTACCTCATTGATCCCGTTTGTTCCATGTCCAATGAGGTGCGCGCCTCCTCTGTGCGTCACCGATCTGTGTCTGGCCCGGTCCGCGCCCCCTTTGCGCACTGCGCATGCCCGGGATCCCTGTACGCGTCGGGGATCCCGGGTGTGCGCTACGGCGCTGGGGGCTGGAAGTGGGGCCTGCCGCACTTCCGGTGTCGACGGAGGATGCGCGCCAATGCACGTTTGGCATTTAACAAACACCTACATCAGCTGCTGCCATGTGTATTTAAGACAGCAGTTTATCAGACACTCTAAACCCCTTGAGGAAGCAAAGTGCGAAACGCGCGTTGGGGTCTAGTGCACGCTGTCAGACTGCACTAATAGCCGTCTATGGGTAAGAGATTTGTTTTTATCACTGAACTTCCTATAAACCTCTTTTGGGTTGTTCTTCAAGCTCTGGTTTGTGAGTCACTGCATAGGATATTAGTCCACCTTTGCACACTGTTTTGCCTTTGACCCTTTATTGTTAGGTTCAAGTACTGGTACTATGCATGTTAAAATATGGCTGTATTTAGAGCTATATAGCACAACCTCTGTACTCATCTCTCTTGCTCGTTGGCATGATCGTTACACAGTCTGAACATATGTGTCTTTTTCTACTGTAATTGTAACAGTGTCCTTTAGTCCATTGTGTGTATCTGTTTTTATACATTATATGTTTATGTCAATAAAGTTATATTTTAATATATAGGCTCGTATTCTCCTTATCTTTCTTCTGTGTATAAATGTGGGGCACTATATACATGGGGTGCTATATGTGAGAAACAATTTACAGGGGAGGCTATATGTGGGACACTATCTACAGGGGAGGCTATATGTGGGGCACTATATACAGGGAAGCTATATGTGGGGCACAGGGGGAGCTATATGTGGGGCACAATCTACAGGGGAGGCTATATGTGGGACACCATCTACAGCGGGGCATTATGTGGGGCACTATACAGGGGTTGCTATATATGGGGTGCTATATACAGGGGGGCTATATGTGGGGCACTATATACAGGGGGTGCTATATGTAGGGAACTATCTACAGCGGGGCTATATGTTGGGCACTATATACAGGGGACGCTATATGTGGGGCACTATCTACAGGGGGCTATATGTGGGGCACTATCTACAGGTGGGGCTATATGTGGGGCACTATCTACAGGGGCTATATGTGGGGAGCTATTTACAGGGGGGCTATATGTGAGGCACTATATACAGGGGACGCTATATGTGGGGCACTATCTACAGGGAACTATATGTGGGGAGCTATCTACAGGGGGGCTATATATGAGGCACTATATACAGGGGACGCTATATGTGGGGCACTATCTACATGGAGCTATATGTGGGGCACTATATACAGGTGGGGCTACATGTGGGGCAATATCTACGGGTGGCTATATGTTGAGCGCTATCTACAGGGGGGCTATATGTAGGGCGCTATCTACAGGGGGCTATATGTGGCACACTATCTACAGAGGGGGCCATATGTGGGACACTATCTACAGGGGGCTATATGTGGGGCACTATTTACAGGGGGTTGTATGTGGGCCACTATCTACAGGGGGATTTATGGGGGGCAATATCTACAGGTGGCACTGTGTGTATGTGGGACACAGTGTATGGTGCTATTATAATCAGGGACATACTGTATGGCGCTATTATAATTAGAGGTGTGTGTATGGAACTATTATATTTAGGGGTACAGTGTGTGCCATTTTATCTTCATTTATAGGTGCAGAAATGTTTGAAAAGTGAGAATCTGAAGATATCTGAGCGGAAAACTGCAGAAATGGGAAGTGGCCGGGGGAAGTCATCATAGAGGTCTGGACTGAATGGAGAAGAAAAGAGAAAAAGAACAACTAGAATCTGAGATTGTCACCGGTGAGTCATTTAATGTAAATGTTTATTCTGCCTCTAATCAGTACTGTAGTTACTGTATGATCTGCAGCGAGATGATGGATGGTATGATTTTTTTTTTGTGAAACAGCAACTCCCAGCATACCCTTACCATTGTTTGGGCCATACTGGGAGCTGCAGTTTTAGGCCGTACACACCTATATGGCAGGGGTTGCACTAAATGGAGCTGTATTTGTGCTGGTTTTGTATTTATGGTCTGAGCTTGGTTCTGGTGCTGTGTATATGTACTGAGCTTGGTTCCAGTGCTGTATTTATGTACGGAGCTTTGTTCTGGTGCTGTAGATATGTACTAAGCTTGGTTCTGGTGTATATATGTACTGAGCTTGGTTCTGGTATTGTATATATTTAATGAGTTTTGTCCTGGTGCTGTATATATGTATTGAGTTTGGTTCTGGTGCCTTCAATATAGATTGGGCTTGGTTCTGGAGCCGTATATGTCAGAGCTTGGTTCTGATGCTGTATTTATGTACTGAGCTTGTTTCTGGTGCTGTATTTATGTACTGAGCTTGTTTCTGGTGCTGTATATATGTACTGAGCTTGGTTCTTGCACTATATATATATATATATATATATATATATATATATATGTATTGAGTTTTGTTCTGGTGCTGTATATATGTATTGAGCTTGGTACTGGTGTTGTATTTATGTATTGAGCTTGGTTCTGGAGCCGTATATGTCAGAGCTTGGTTCTGATGCTGTATTTATGTACTGAGCTTGTTTATGGTGCTGTATTTATGTATTGAGCTTGGTCCTGGTGATGTATATATGTACTGAGCTTGGTTCTGATTCTATATTTATGTACTGAGCTTGGTTCTGGTGATGTATTTATGTACTGAGCTTTGTTCTGGTGCTGTATATATGTACTGAGCGTGGTGTCCAGCTCTCCTCATATATCTGAGTATGATTTATCATATATGCTAATCTGTGCTTATTACACCAAACGAGGGACAGACTGGGACTTAAAATCAGCCCTGGCATTTATAAGCACACAGGCCCACCGTAGGCCATACGCAGCCGCCAGTGTTGTGCTGGGACCACCTTTCAGCTATACAAGACATGGGGAGATTTATTAAAACAGGTGTAAATGAAAAGAGGAATAGTTCTTGATAGCCCCAACTCCAACGAATCCACTGCTTTTCCACGAGAATAATGTACATGCTCGTTATTCTAGAGGATTTTTTTGTATATAGTACCACACATATAGCCCCCCCTATAGATGGTGCACCACATATAGCCCCCCTGTATATGGTGTAACATATATGGCCCCCCTGTAGATAGTGCCTCACTTATAGCCTCTCCGGTAGATTGTGGCCCCCCATATAGCTCCCCTATATATAGTGCTCCACATATAGCTCCCCCCCATAGGTAATGCCGCTCACACTTTTAAGTGGAATAAAAAGACCAAAAAAAACAACTTTACATACTCACCTCGATCCCGTTCCCACATCATCCTATGTCAATGCAGGCCTGCTCTCTTCTGAGCAGGTCTGCTGGGGTTGAACGACGGCGCTGATTGGCAGGGCAGAATGACTTGCCCCGTCAATCAGCGCTTTTCAACAACAGAAGCGGTTGAAAGGCGCTGATTGGCGGGGCAAGTCTTTCTGCCCTGCCAATCAGCGTCATCGTAAGGCAGATACAATTAGTGCATGAGGGGGTGGCAACAGCTGGTGTCAGTGGTGCCACCACCCAGGGTAAATTCTAGCTTTTCTGCTGCCTGAGACGAAAATTGAAATGGTGCCCCCCAGATCTTGATTGGCATCCCCCTGACTGTTCTACATTACTACCAGCCTTCTCCTTTGCCTTGTACACCCCTGGCATGCGCGGTGCAGTGATGGAGCCGGGCAGAGTACAACTCGCTGAACGGTGCGTGTTCATGGAGTACAAGGCAATGGTGCATCCAAGAAAGTTGGAGGAGACTGGTAGTGATGTAGAACAGCCAGGGAGATGTCAACCAAGCATGGAAAGGTGGACTTGTGGTTAGGACTGTGTGACTCTACAGGATAGCGGCACTGACCCATGACCCTTTATATAGTAATTAGCATATAGTGTGGACTATTTTAGAAGTTGATTTTAAAGATTTGCATCTGAAACAAACATACAGGGGAATGTTTGGAAATATTGTCAGGTCATGTATTACTGCATGGTGGCAGTTCAAGGAGTTAAAACTACCAGACAGGTTCTGATTAAACATACAATGAATTGCAACAATGCCATCTGCTCGACACCAGAACCAAGCTCAGTACATATATACAACACCAGAACCAAGCTCAGTACATATATACAGCACCAGAACAAAGCTCAGTATATGTATACAGTACAAGAACAAAGCTCAGTACATATATACAGCTCCAGAACCAAGCTCAGTACATATATCCAGCACCAGAACAAAGCTCAGCACATATATACAACACCAGAACAAAGCTCAATACATCTATACAGCACCAAATCCAAGCTCAGTACATATATACAGCACCAGAACAAACCTCAGTACATATATACAGCACCAGAACCAAGCTCAGTACAAATACATTTCAGTTACAGAGATCATTTGCAAAGTCAGGTTAGCAGCTTCCAGTATGACCTGAACAATGGTAATGATATACTGGGAGTTGCTTATACCCCAAAATATAGTACCCTACATCATCTGAACAGATCATACAGTAATAGTTAGGCTTCATTCTCACCTGCGTCGGGGTTCCGTGCATGGGTTCCATCAGACCTTTCCGTCAGGGGAACCCACGAACGGAAACCAAACAGAAACCATAGCTTTCCGTTACCATTACCATTGATTTAAATGGTAATGCTTCCGTTCCTAATGGTTTCCGTTTGTCTCCGTTTCCATTTTTTTTAGGCCGGTGCTTCAGTCCAGTTGCACGCTAGGGCCACATGTGGAATATTTCCTAAAACTGCAGAACCTGGGCAATAAATATTGAGTTGCATTTCTCTGGTAAAACTTTCTGTGTTATAAATAAAATTGGATTAAAAATATATTTCTGCAAAAAAATATTACATTTGTAAATTTCACCTCTACTTTGCTTTAATTCCTGTGAATAGTCTAAAGGGTTAAGACATTTTCTAAATGCTGTTTTGAATACTTTGAGGGGTGAAGTTTTTAAAATGGGGTGACTTTTTGGGGGTTTCTAATATATAAGGCCCTCAAGGCCCCTTCACAACTGAACTGACCCTGTAAAAATAGCCTTTTGAAATTTTCTTGAAAATGTGAGAAATTGCTGCTAAAGTTCAAAGCCTTGTAACGTCCTAGAAAAATAAAAGGATATTCAAAAACAATGCCAATCTAATTTAGACATATGGGGGATGTTAATTAGCAACTATTTTGTATGTTATATTTACCTGTCTGACAAGCAGATACATTTAAGTTGAGAAAAATGCAAATTTTTGCAATTTTTCGCTAAATTTTGGTGTTTTTCACAATTAAATACTGAACATGTCGAGCAAATCTTGCCAGTAACATAAAGTCCGTGTCACGAGAAAACAATCTCAGAATCACTTGGATAGGTAAAAGCATTCTGACTTTATTACCACATAAAGTGAAACGTCAGATTTTAAAAATGAGGCTCTGTCAGGAAGGTCAAAAGTGGCTAAAGAGGGAAGGGGTTAATGCAAACAATCAGATCGTAACAACAACAACCATCGTTCAGTACAACACCCAGCACATTCAGTTTTACCAAAAGTCGGTGCGGTTTTCAAATGATTGTTATGGTTTGCAAAAAACTGCATGGACATTAAGGCTGGGTTCACACGACCATGTTACGTCCGTAATATACGGAACGTATTTCGGCCAGAAGACCCGGACCGAACACACTGCAGGGGGCCGGGCTCCTAGCATCATAGTGATGTACGACGCTAGGAGTCCCTGCCTCTGCGTGGAACTACTGTCCCGTACTGTAATCATGATTACAGTACGGGACAGTTGTCCTGCAGCGAGGCAGGGACTCCTAGCATCGTACATCACTATGATGCTAGGAGCCTGGCCCCCTGCAGTGTGGGTCTTCCGGCCGAAATACGTTCCGTATATTACGGACGTAACATGGTCGTGTGAACCCAGCCTAACAATGAAAACTTCGCTGACTCGTGGGAATGCAGCATGTTGATGTGGTTTGCAGCTGTATCGTTGTAAGACAGCAGCTACTATATGTATATACTGTACGGGTATGTTCACACAGGACGGATACGTTATGTAAAAGCATACAGCGTATATGCCCTGTGCGTCGCAGGGAATTCAAGCTGAAAAACCGCAACAAATTGTGGTGCAGTTTTCCGGCCAGGAATGGCCGCTGCGGAAAACTGGGCAGAAAAAATGGATACTTACAATTGCGACGCTTCCCTCCTACATCGTATCACTGCCTGAATGAACGATTAAAATACGATTTTTATTGTAGAAAACCTTACTAAAATTAGGGCTAGATAGCCAATTGTACTATAAAGGCGTAAGCACGGTAGACCATACAGAGGAGGAGCGGTTATAGTACTGTTGTTAGCACCATTGCTGCCAAACGTCAATTCCCCCTATCTGTATTATAATATAACACCTGGTCAATCTGTTAGTTATAATACAGATAGGGGGAATTGTCGTTTGGCAGCAATGGTGCTAACAACAGTACTATAACCGCTCCTCCTCTGTATGGTCTACCGTGCTTACGCCTTTATAGTACAATTGGCTATCTAGCCCTAATTTTAGTAAGGTTTTCTACAATAAAAATCGTATTTTAATCGTTCATTCAGGCAGTGATACTATTTAACCCATCAAGTGAACGGACACCTGTTATATATCAATGCAACAATTGTTGCTTAACGTCAAATTCCCTCCTACATCCTGCAACCCTGGTATGATGTTTCATCCCATGCGACTGCTGCAGCCTGCGATTGGCTGCAGTGGTCACATGGATGAAACGTCATCCCAGGAGGCCGGCCTGGACAAAAAAATTTAATTTGCGGTAAGTATTAGATTTACATTTTTCCTGAGTTGCAATTTTTTGCATCGGAATCGCTGCATTTCCACTGCAAAAACACACAACATCTGCTATTTGTTGCGGGTTTTACCTTCACATTGAATTAAATGGGGAAAACCTGAAACAAATAAGCAGCATTTATGCAAATACGATTGACATGCTGCGGATTAAAAAAAACGGACCGCAGGTCAATTTCTGAGCCTTTTTCCGTTCATCGTGTGGGTGAGATTTGTTAAAATCTCACCCACTCTGCTGCTACTGAATTAGGGCTTGTCCACACGTAATGGAATTGTTGCGTATTTTCCATCCGGAATTGCGGATGGAAAATACGCAGAATACAGTAGCAGCAAAGTGGGTGATACTTATCAAATCCTATCCACACGTAAAATTTCTGGTACATAAATTGCTGCGTTTTTCTCAATGTTAGGAGATGGAGACATCTCCTATGAAAAACGCAGCAATTCTGCACACTTTCCGTAGCAGGAATTGACATGTTGCGGTCCGTAAATTACGCACCACAGGTCAATTTCGGCTCGGAAATTTTACTCAGCGTGTGGATGAGATTTGTTAAATGTCCCCCACTATGCTGCTACTGTATTCTGCTGCATTTTTTTTTACCAAATTTCCAGCCGTAAAAAACTAAGCAATTCAGGAGCGTGTGGACGAGCCCTTACCACAACGAAATCCATTGGTAAAATCTGCAGTATTTAAACTGCGAGTGAAATACATACAACAGCTATAGTGTTCTCTCTCTCTGTCTCTCTCTCTTTTATATATATATATATATATATATATATATATATATATATATATATATATATATATATATATATATATATATAATCATATAAACACAAAAAAAGTTTGAACAGCACATTCCAACAAAATTATACAAAATGTGTATGCAGGTGCAAGAACAGAGGTCGCCATGTCGTGGCAGGTGGGCAAACACTTTGATCAAAATGTGCACTAAGAACCTCCCTTTTGTAAGTAGATTTAGCATGTAATGCATATTTATTTATATTTAGCGGTTTAGGTTACATTAGTGTCCGCAGTGTGCTATCGCCATTTTTTTGTCTGCTGTGTATTTGCAGTCACAGGTGTTCTTGCACCTGCATACACATTTTGTATCATTTTGTTGGAATGTGCTGTTCAAACTTTTTTTGTGTTTATGTGATTCATATATGTGGGGTTAGTGAATGCCTCCATTTTTGTTCTTGCACTTCTCCCATTCTGCCCTGGTTGATTTTAATTAGTTTAATGCTGGTTTCTACAATCCCCAGATATGTAGGCTTAGTTCCAGTTCTGGGTGTATGCGCAGAGCAGGTCCCCACCTTACAGAGGTCACCTTGTTGTGGCACGTGGGCAAACACTTTTTGATCAAAATGTGCACTAAGAACCTCCCTTTTGTAAGTAGATTTAGCATGTAATGCATATTTATGTATATTCAGCGGTTTAGGTTACATTAGTGTTCGCAGTGTGCTGTCACCATTTTTTTGTCTGCTGTGTATATATATATATATATATATATATATATACACACACACATACACATCAAACACACTATATACACACACACACACACACATCACACACTATATATATATATATACATACATACACATGAACACATCACATACACTATATATACACACATGAACACATCACACACTATATAAACACACATGTACACGTCACACACTATATATACACACACGTACACATCATACACTATATATACACACACACATGTACACATCACACACTATAGATACACACATGAACACATCACACACTATATATACACACACATGTACACATCACATACACTATATATACAAACACATGAACACATCACACACTATATATATACACACACACACACACACACACACACACACACAAACGTGTACACATCACAGACACACAAATGTGCACATTACATGCACACATTATATACTGTACATATAAAGTACACATTGTAAACACACATGCACTTACTTTTATGTAGGATATTTGTGGAGGGAGTTCAGCAGGTTGATGGGGTGATGGTCTTCCCTCCAGCACTTCTCCTGCTCACAGCCTGACAGAGCGTGCAGACAGTCTGCCCTCCATCACGTACCAACTGGTAACAGCAGGAGGAGGAGAGGTTGTGTGAAGAGCAGGGAAGGGGGGCTGGAGGGGGAGATTTTAAAGCAGTTCAGGGAGATTTAGTAATAGCAGCACAGACTAAGGCTGCTATTACTATCGGACGGCAGTTCTTAGCTGCTGTTGCGGATGCCCCCTTACAAATGCTGTACCCTGCTGCCTGAGTCGACACTGATTGTTTGGACGGCAAGCAGGCGGCCCACTGTTCAGCGGCCCATCTGGCATTTGCCAGAACTGCCCAATGGCCAGTCCAGCCCTGCACCAAACTCAAAACCGGTCGCTCTCCAAGGTTTTTCTTTGTATCTTTTGTATTAACTTAACAGTTTGAAAGAGGGAGGGGGCTTCGTCTGTCAGCCCATTAGCACCTCTGGGATGGAAGCCGATAGGTTATCATGGCAGCATGGCCTAATAGATTGCCTATTAGTTTTACACTGACAGGAAATAATGCTTTTGAATACTTTAAGAACACTGAGAATTTCACAGCATTTTACCGGATTTAGTCCGCTAGTAGGACAAAATAAAATTGAGATGAATAAAGTTTAATAAAAGGAAAAAACAAAATAAACCCCATTTTTATTAAAAAAAAAAAAAAAAAATTGTTTTAACCTTTAATCTTTTGAGGGATTTTGTTTTTACGGCTTTCAACATACGGTAAAAATGGCACGTTAACTTTATTCTACCGGTTAGTACAATTACGGAGATACCAAATTTGTATCGTTTTTTTTTATGTTTGCATGCTGTGCTCCCATTATAAAGTATAGGAGCATGTCCTATTTTTTGCGAGTCATATCTACGGCCCGGACACCTTCCCGTAAATATATGGGAAGGTGTCCATGGGCTATAGAAATGAATGTATGGACGGATCCGTAATTGTGGATCAAAATTACGGTCGTGTGCATGGGGCCTTACTACTTTTAACAAGGAAGAAACTAATCGTTAAAAATAACATTTGTGTTGTGTCGCCATATTCTGAGAGCCATAACATTTTTATTTTTCTGTCGATTTAGTGGTATGAGGGCTTATTTTTTGCGGGATGAGTGGTAGTTTCTATTGGTACCATTCTACATGAGACTTTTTGATCACTTTTTATAAAAAAATTTGTGGGATATGAAGTGACCAAAAAAAGTGTTTCTGCCGTTTTATATTAATTTCTATTTACGCCGTTCACCATGCACGTTAAATAATGCTATATTGTAATAGTTCAGACATTATGGACGCAGCTATACCAATTTTGTATATATATCTTTTACATTACTTCAGAGGAAAAATGTGAAAAGGCAGGTTTTTTGAACTTTTAAAATATACATATATATGTGTATATATATATATATATATATATATATATATATATATTTTACACTACTAAAAACTTTAATAAACTTTTTTTACACATTTTATTAGTCCCCCTACCATCGGCACCCCCCGATCGGGTTAGATGCTGCGATCGTGATTGATCACAGCATCTAACAGTTTAAGTGGCCAGGAACAGCGCGATGGCCGTTAGTCCCGGGTGTGTGTCAGCTGTTATACACAGCTGCTGACACCCGCTGCGTACAGAGCGGGCTTAACGGCTGTGCCCGCACAAATATTACATCCCCACCACAAAGTGCTATTACGTTGTGGTGCGGGTAGGGTTTAAAATAGTTTAACATTAAAAAAATAGACATTTGGTATCACCACAATTGCAATGGCCCACAGAATACAGTTAAAATATTAGCTATGCAAGGTGAAAAAAAAAAACAATTATGGTGCATTTGCTTTTTTTTCCCATTCACTCCTCCTCAAAATTTTTTAATAAAACCTAATCCGTAAGTTTTATGCATCCAAAAATAGTGGCAAAAAATAAAACTCATCATGCACAAGACAAGCCCACATACAGTACAGCTATATCGACAGAAAAAGAAAAAACGTTATTGTAAAGGATCTGCTAGACACAGCTTCTGTGTCGACGCCCGTGGTTAGTCAGTCTGCACCTGCTCCTAACTCTGATGGAGTGACTCCTTCATCTACCACTCAGGCTGGGAGGCTGAGGAGTGGGAGAGCCTATCACAGCCTGGCCAGACGGAGCTAGCTCCTGCCCTCTGTCTATTTATACCTTCATTTCCTGCTTCTCCTTTGCCTGTGATTCTGCTTGTTTCCTGGCTCTGCTGCTGCTGCTTGTACTATTTGTCCTCCACTTCATATTGACCCTGGCTTTACTAACTACTCTCTTGCTCTGCGTTTGGTACCTCGTACACTCCTGGTTTGACTCGGCTCGTTCACTACTCTTGTTGCTCACGATGTTGCCGTGGGCATCTGCCCCTTTTCCCTTAGCTTCTTTGTACCCTTGTCTGTCTGTCGTGCACATAGTGAGAGTAGGGACCGTCGCCCAGATGTACGCCGTCGCCTAGGACGAGCTGTTGCAAGTAGGCAGGGACTGAGTGGCGGGTAGATTAGGGCTCACTTGTCTGTCTCCCTACCCCATCATTACAGTTATTTCTCTTGGAGTGCGATGATATGAAAATGAAATGAAATTGCATGGTCCTAAATAGATGCCTCCTTAAGTGGTTAAAGGGAAGTACAGATACAGAAGAGTTGAGTTTGTTAAATGGCACAACTCATGGTATTATTCCAATCAGGCCTAGATTTTCAATTAGGCAGAAGAGGCTGCCCTGAGGGGAAGGCCATCTTAGAGGCTGCACTATGGGGAAGGCCGTCTTCTGCTCCGGTTCAGGACTGGTTTAAAATCATGTAGTAGAAGAAGGGTGCAAAAGTCTCTATTTAAGACTTACTAAATATATATTTGATGTAGCTGAATTTTTAGATTATTACTATGTTGGATAAGACTCTAGTTTGATTATATAAAATATGGTTCCGACTATAGGTTCATGAGCGGCAAAGACTTAAGCAGCCATCATGTAGTCCAGTTGTAAAGGATCTGCCAGGCACAACTTCTGTGTATACGCCCATAGGTAATCAGTCTGCACCTGCTTCTATGTCTGTGAGACTGACTCCATCTTCCACCACTCAGTATGGCAGGCTTAGGAGTGGGAGAGCCTATCGCAGCCTGGCCAGACGGAGCTAGCTCCCGCCCTCTGTCTATTTATATCCTGCCTTTCCTGTTCCTCCTTTGCTTGTGATTCTTCTCGTGTGGTTTCCTGGCCCAGCTACAGCTTCTAACTATTTGATCCTGCTCCATACCGACCCTGGCTTACTGACTACTCTCCTGCTCTGCGTTTGTTACCTCGTGCACTCCTGGTTTGACTCGACTCGTTCACCGCTCTTGTTGCTCACGGTGTTGCCGTGGGCAACTGCCCCATTTCCCTTAGCTTTGTGTACCCTTGTCTGTTTGTCTCGTGCACTTACTGAGCGTAGGGACCGCCGCCCAGTTGAACCCCGTCGCCTAGGGCGGGTCGTTGCAAGTAGGCAGGGACAGAGTGGCGGGTAGATTAGGGCTCACTTGTCCGTTTCCCTACCCCAATCATTACACCAGTAGTGATTGCAATGTTTTAACAATGGTCTTCTAAAGGACTGCAAGTAATATTATCTCAGCAAAAAAGAAAAAGTTAAATGACATATTTAGCTCTGCTATGTGTTTTCCAACTAATGTATGCAAACAAAGTCTGAATGCATCATGGAATTTTAAGTAGAACGTGATGAGCTTTCATAAGCAGGAGACTGGTCTCTCTTAAAGGAACACTGACTCTAAAAATTAATTATAAAATAGAACAGAAGTCTAAAAATGCCCAACAGGGTTTGTCTCTAGGATTTTCTGCATGATCTAAAAACAGTCTTCTAGAAATCTTACAAAGGTGTTTATTTCCTCCGGTTTCCTTTCATTTTTTTGAGGTTGGGGCTTAGTGTGCTTTGAACCTAGTGTAGGTAGAGCAGTGGGGGAGAGCTCCTGCTGCTGGTAAAAGCCTTACAGCCAGGGACAGGTCTGGTGTGAGAAGAAAGAAAAGAAAAATGGCTGATCTTCTGTTACACATATCAAATATTTTTTTGGATTTTGATTGTAATATGAGACAGGATAGGATCAAAGGACAGGAGGTTATTAGGAGAAGCATTGCTGGGATTGTTCTTGATGTGTGTATTTTCTACATTCAGAATTCCTTTAATGGTCAAGGATGGTGTGGGAGTTAGGACTGTCTAAGGTGGAGCATTAGATATGGATCACATTTTTTACTTTTTAACAAAGCTACAGGGGGGTGTCTTTTCAATGCTAACTGAATGTATATCCATTGTACTTTTTTATGTTTTTCGCACATGACGTAAAAAACAACAAACATATTGTATGCAGTCCTCTTACCTGAATGAATAAATCTCCATCTTCCTTAGTGTACCTTTTGTTTTCAGTAGGCCTAGTGACCCGTGGTATACAGAAGTAAAAATAAAATCTCACTTTCAGCACCCTGTTTAAGATTATGTCATACTCCAAATGTTCTTTTTCAAAGTGCCAATGTAAAGACCATTTGATAAGAATGAATTCTGAAGATTTCAGCCAACTACAGATAAGAAAATACCTACACGGGGGCGTGGCCTGGCTGTTGAGGAAGATGGACGTCTGAACAGAGAGCTCCTGCACCCTAACGGCAAACAAAGATAACAAGACCTCTCAAACACTTATAAAGAATCTCACAGTGGATCCTCTCACTCCTAAGATGCCAAGGAAGAAGAAATCGGCGGCAAGACCGGCAAAACTGACTGACTTTTACCCCCGCCAGTCGTCTGGGGAGAAGGACGGAGAAGATGCGGACTCATCGACATCTGAGGCGCCGCCAGAATACATTCAAAGTCGGAAACAGAGGACCCCCATACGTACCAGACACAGCTCGGAACCGTCTGGGAGTCCGGGGATGGGATTTCTGGCTGGGAGCCTTCGACGCCATGAGGCGGAGGTACATAGGATTACCAGAACAGGAAGATCGCAACGCTTCACTCCACGAGGTGCTGTCGGATCGGCGCCATCTTCTCCCCTGGGTGATAGCTCAGAACGTCTGCACCAGCAACAACACAGGGCGGACGATCGCTTAGAGGAGGTAAGAAATCTTCCAACTACCACTAACAAATCCCTAACAGAGACACCTGATTTTTTGGGACACCTACCTGCATCCACAGACCCAGTAACAGTAGACATGATGAGAAACATGTTGCAAGCGTTACATCAGTCTCTGCACACTAGCCTGGCAGGCCTTATTCATCCACTATCTACTTCCATGCAAGAAGTGGAACAGCGAGTCCTGCACTTAGAAAACAAGATGGGAGAAGTTACCTCCTCTCATAATGAAGTAGTAGATGCTCACTATGGCCTGGCAGAAGAAGTTACTCAAATTAAAGCCAAAATGGCTGATATGGAGGACAGGTCGAGACGTAATAACGTCAAATTCAGGGCGATCCCTGAAGACATACTACCTCAAGACCTCAATAAATTTGCGCAACACTTTATCAAAAGCATGGTCCCGGAATGCTCACAGAGTGACCTGATCATAGATCGTATACACCGTATACCTAAACCGAAACATCTTGATGCAGATATTCCTAGAGATGTACTAGCGCGCGTACACTTCTTCCATATCAAGGAAAAACTGATGGAAGCGACCAGAAAGAAAGAAGGGAGACCACCACAATTCCAAAAGATTTCTGTATTTGCCGACCTCTCAGCAGCGACATTACAACTGCGCAGACAACTGACCCCAATCACGATGTCACTCCGAGAACACCAAATCCTATACAGATGGGGATTTCCTGTTAAGCTGCTGGTCAAACGCCACAATGTCCTGCATGTAATTAACACTCTGGAGGAAGGTGAAGAGACTCTACATCGTTGGAATATCAAGATTAAGCACCCAACTAATCCAACGAGTAAGCCTCCACAACACCTTATGGAGGAATGGAAGAAGGTAGCTAGGCATAGATCCGCACACCACTGACAGACATAAGATTCCAGAATGGAGGTGACCGGAATTCGCTGGTGCTCAAGGCATTCATCTTGATTCGACCTCAGGCTGACTTTTCCCCCCCATGTCTGTTTGTTATACAGAGTTTGTTGTTCTACAGTTTTTTGCTTTGCAGAACTAATTCATGAATACAGAATCCGACATGACCTTCTCTCGAGAAGTATACAGCTCTTACTTCTTGGCAGACCAGAACACACCAACACCACCTGGAGTTCATCCCTATTGAATGAACATGTAATGTATATATTTGCATTTATTACCTGTATTCCCATAGTTAAATGCGAGAATTTTGGGTTCCATCTGTACAGATACTGCGCAGTAGGAGAAGTAATATCAACTGTTAACACATTTATTGCTTTAAACCATGACTATTAAGTTTGCATCCCTAAATGTCAAGGGCCTTAACACTCCACAGAAACGGAGTTTTATGTGGGCAGAGGTTAAAACACTAGCGTGCAATATTTTTTGTGCGCAGGAGACTCACGTCCTATCTAAAGATGCTCATCGTATCAAATGCCATAATTTCCCACATATATATCAATCTCACTATAAGAGCAAATCCCGGGGAGTTATGTTGGCTATTAAGAACTCAGTAGCATTTCAACAGATAAAAGTACACATAGACCCCAATGGTCGATTTATCTTGTTAGTTTGCTCAATTAATAATGTTAAATACACTTTAGTAGCATTGTATGCACCTAATACACGTCAAATACATTTCCTACATAAAATGTTCAGGATTATAGAGAAATTTAAAGAAGGTAAAATATTATTGTGCGGAGATTTCAATATGGTAATGAACATGGCCTTAGACTCCACATCTGGCAATAGAATAGACCAAACATCTCTGAGGAAACTGATATGGAACAAAGAATTATATGATAGTTGGAGGATTCAACATGGTACAGAGAAGGATTTCTCCTTTTTTTCTAATCCACACAATTGTTACTCCAGAATTGACATGTTCCTCATAGATAAGGAACTCTTACTCCTTATGGACAAAGCTACCATAGAAACTATCAAATGGTCCGACCACGCAGCTATAACGCTTTCCTTAAAAGAATATCATAATTCCAATCCCGCATTTATGTGGAGATGTAGTCCGTTTTTATTATCCCACTCTAAATTTCAACTGGATATAATTAGAGATCTGGGGGAATATTTTGAGATGAATGATACAAGTGGAATCCATATCAACTCACTCTGGAATGCACATAAGGCGTTCATAAGGGGATCACTAATACGGGTGGGACATATTGCTAAGAAAATAAGTCTAAGCAACATTACAAAGCTAACGGAACAAATCCACGAACTAGAAACACTAAATAAAACAGCTCCTTCCCCTATACAAGCCACCAATTTACATAACTTGCGCCAGGAGCTCAGATTGACTATGATCTCTGAATATGAATTTTTTTTACGCAAAACTAAAACGAGATATTATTCTCAAAATAACAAAGCGGGCAAATTACTAGCAGCACGTCTAAAACACCATCATCAAAAATCTAGAATACCATACCTCATAGACTCGAATACGCAGGCTCAAATTACACATCCAGTGGATATCGCTAATAAATTTAAGGATTTTTATGAAACATTATACAACATCAACAGAGACCCCTTCACATCACAACCAAGGGAAAACGACATCAGAAATTTTTTAAAGGACATTCCCCTACCAAAACTATCACCGAGTCAACTAAATAGTTTAAATGCTCCAATTTCAGAAACGGAAATATCTGCCATTCTTAGATCCTTACCACCAGATAAGGCACCAGGTCGCGACGGTCTAACTAACGCTTACTATAAAACATTCCATAAAATCCTTGCCCCATACCCAGATTTTTCCAAGCAGCTCAATCCTCAGGATCCTTTCCTAAGGAAAATCAAGAGGCACTCATAATTACGCTGCCCAAAAGTGGAAAAACGAATGATCAACCAAAAAATTTTAGGCGCATTTCGTTACTGAATATTGATCTGAAAATTTATGCCAAATTAATAGCGAACCGATTGGCTCCCATTTTACCACACCTCATAACAGACGATCAGACTGGCTTCATAAAAGGTCGACAAGGTTCGGACAACACAAGACGGGTGATAGGTCTACTACACCACATTGAAAGTAAACACATCCCGGCGGTATTATTAGCGTTAGATGCAGAAAAAGCATTTGATCGAGTCTCCTGGAAATACGCCTTTTCTACATTGGAACACATGGGCTTCTCAGGGAGTATACTGTCGGCCATCCAAGCTCTATATTCGGAACCATCTGCTAAGGTCTACACAAATGGAGTATTCTCAGGTGGATTCGATATCTCGAATGGCACCAGACAAGGATGTCCATTATCACCCCTCATATTCGTGCTGTCCATCGAACCACTAGCACAACTACTCAGAACACATAAAGACGTAAAGGGTATTCAAGTAGGGACGAAAACCCACACAGTGTCCTTATATGCAGACGATGTAATTTTATCCCTGTCTGAGCCGGAGACATCTCTAGAAGCTGCAATGGACTGTATAAAGCAGTCTCCCCCTAAATCTTAATACCTAAACCCTACACTTTCTCCAGTCCAAATATCCATTTCAATGGAACGCAATGGAAATCACATATCTAGGCCTCACATTGACAGCCACACACAAAAAGTTATTTGGAGTGAATTACATACCACTGATACAGATGTTTCAGGAAGAATTAGATAGAATGATGAAAGTAGAGGTATCCTGGCTGGGCAGAATTGCCGCATTTAAAATGCTTCTCCTACCAAAATTATTATATTTATTTCGAACTCTTCCCATACATATTCCTGTATCTTATTTCTCTCGCATCCAACGTATCATGATGGACTTCATTTGGGACAAAAATAAACCACGGGTGGCTTCTCACATTCTTACCAAAGATAAAGGAGCAGGGGGACTGGGAGTCCTCAACATATTTGGATATTATGTCGCGACAGTAGCGGCCCAAGCAAGGGCGTGGTGGAAGGAAGACAGCCCGAAACATTGGGTGGACATGGAGGCATCTTATTTAAGGTCAGGTAGTTTAAAATCACTTCTCTTCCTCGCACTATGGGACATACCACTACCGACTGAAATTTCCCCCCTTACCAAGACTACTCTGACATGCTGGACATTCTTACACATCCATGCAACACAGAGACTACCTATATCTAGGTCGTATCTGCAATTAGATTTTTTAGAACTCGCTATACCACATATGACGCTCCAGGGATGGAAAGCTAGGGGACTGACCTCCTGTGAACAATTGTTCCAAAATAACCAAATAATAAGCTTTGAGCATTTACGGTCTGCGAACGATATTCCTCAGAGAGAACTATTCACATACCTTAGGGTAAAACATTTTATACATAGCCACGCAAACCTTGTTTACCAAGGTAATCTCACAGTCTTGAGTGGTTTTAATAACGGGAAGAAGGGGTTGAAATATCTATATAACTCCATTTCATTCCACTCGGAGTTCCAAAGAAATGGTCCAATTGTAAGATGGGAACAAGACCTGGGGAAATCATTTGCAGACCACCATTGGATATTAGCCTTTAAGTGGATACATACTTCACTAAAATGTGTATCCCATGTAGAAGCAGCAATTAAGACATATATGCGATGGTATTATACACCAGACCGTTTACACGCCATGTTTTCAAATGTATCCTCACTATGTTGGCGGAATTGTGGGAGGGAAGGTTCGCTCATACATGTATTATGGGAGTGTACGAATATTAGGATTTATTGGACAGAGGTGATTAATTTACTGTCTGTTATATTTTCTATGGAAGTTGTGCCAAACCCACATCTCATCCTACTTTTCTTGGAATTAGATACGATCCCTGTTGAACATAGGAGGTTGTTTTGTAAAATTTTAGTTATGGCAAAATTTGTCATAACACGGTATTGGAAACAAGTAGGAATTCCCCCAATCGCTGAACTAGTCATAGCTATAAACACATCATATAAATATGAAAGGGCGATAGCACATGGCAACTGTACAATCTCATCCTTTGACAAATATTGGATAGCGTGGACAAACTCTCATCTTTGTTCCAAACAGTAGAAGAGGAAACCCCAGACAGGAGGAGAGTTGAGAATTAAATTGGTTTATTACTATCCCCCCCCCCCTGAAATAAAAGTATACACAGAAATTGAGCAAGTATTTGTGATATCGGTTCTGCTAGCAAGTATTGTTATGCGTTGTTTATTTGATATTTATGTTTATGTCATCTCACATCTGCTAACAACACCAACATTGATGTACCTGAGGAGTATGTTTGTACTTTGATTAAAGATAACACGTCATGATAATTGATGTATTATAAGTGCATGTCATATACCAAGGTTATGAGATGATACAGTTTTTGAAGTCAAGTCATTTGTTTTGTATTTATCTGAAAACTTTAATAAAAACTATTGAAGAGAAGAAAATATCTACACAAATCAATTGAATGGTTCATATTGGATACAAAAAAATTCTCATTATTTTTTTAATTACATTCTTCCTTCAAAAAAAGAAAAAAAAATCTGTTATGGATAGAGATATCTTCTAAACAATAGAGTGTTAAAATACTGTAAGGATTCAGTGTGCTCCATGTGTGTCTTGGGGCAATGGCATAGCTACCAGGGTAGCAGGCTTGGTAGCTGCTTTGTGGCCCAGCAGGCAGGATGGGAGCCATCTTCACTGAGTGGTGATGTGGATGATGGAAGGGGCAGTGGAAAATTAAGTGCAGATTACTGAGAGACCAATATAAGGAGTAAAGGCAAAGATAACTAAGTGGAAACCAACATTTTAATTAAGCATCATAAGCTCCTCAGCCCAAAATTCACCCGCTGTATTGGGAGTGGATTGGGGCCAAATGTCAAGACATGGTATGGGGCACCATGGTCACTCCTTGCAGTCCCAAGGAAAGGATATTATTAACTTGTACAAATATATAAATGGTCTATACAAAAATACTGAGAAGAACTGTTCACTATCAGATTTCCTCAAATGACAAGATGGCAACCTCTCTAATGGGAGTTAAAAAGTTTCAATCTCTTGCTGCTTCGTAAGAGCAGTGAATGGGTGGAATAGTCTACCTGAGGACTCTTAGCAGAAGCAAAGGATGTCTGCAACAACGGTGTGGATATCCCATGAAAGAAAATAATATAAAGAGGTATGTAAATTTACTAAGTACTTAGCTATATGTTGATCCAGCTTGACACTAGGTGTCAGGAATACATTTTTTCCACTTTAGGGCAAATTGGACCATGACATTTTAGGAGTTTTTTTTTAAATTTCATCTGCATTAACTAGTGTAAGGCCTCATTGACACGCCGTGACAGCCGCGAGCCGTCCGCAAATCGCGGGCTCTGCACATGGCCGCGGCCATTATTTTCAATGAGCCCAGACCGCAGAACACGGCCGTAATAAGGCTTGCCCATTCTTTCTGCGGTCCGGGCTCCGGGGCCATGCACAGACTGTGAAAACCACGGTCGTGTGCATGGACCCATAGGAATGAACGGGGCCGCAATTCTCCCGTGGATTTTCGGGGGAATTGCGGCCGCAAAAGCATGTTTGTGTGGGCCTTAGCCACAATTTTTTTAGTTTTACACTATTTTCTTCCTTACCCCCTGCCTGGTTGAACTTTATGGCTTTTTTCAACTATTGTAGCCATGTGACATTCTTTCACTGCTCTATGGTTTAGTTTGAATACTTTAATTAAAACTTTAACATTGATGTGACACTTGACTCCAATTTGTAAAAGCTAGCCCTAGCGTTTATCTTTGTGTTCTCTGTGTTTTGTGCTTGCACTTTGTGTGTATACTGTTTATATTTAGTTCTGTGATCCAAAATTATAGGCACTTATGTTGTGAGAAGCTGATGTTATCATACGCCACCAGCTCAATCATGGCAAGAAGCCAATTCAGGGTAAATTTGTCACGGTTTATTATCAACATATTGTGACGTCAGAAGCTTGTGTCGCTTTGCCAAGTTTTTCTTAGCAATACACAAAAGTGTGAAATAGGAAACATGGAGCCAGTCTTCCAGAGGACACAAACTTTAAATAACATGGCTTTCATCTAATTCTGGAGAATTTAAGGAATCAAATGGGCATGAATATCCTCGTGTATGGCAGCAACGTAAATATAGCCGCACATATTTTATGTTATGATAGACGGCATACTAATCATTAACAGCAGGGGCTTCGCTAGCACCAGGCCTTTGGGGCCTAAGCCCCGGATCTTTGGCCCGGTGCCCCATATCCCCAACGACTGCCACCTTCAGGTCGTAGCGGTCGCAATTGCGACTGGGCCGTGGCCGCCTGCACCGTATCTGTTACTATAGTAACTGGGGCCTATGTAATCAAATACACGGGCCCCTGTTACTATAGTAACGAAACATATTTACCCATCTTCCTTCCCGAGCGCAGAAGTCCTGACATCTTCTCGTGTCATGACATCACGACACTGTGCGCCGCAGATGATGTCACGACGCTAGGTGGTGTTGGGACATCTGCTGCACCCGGAGCCGAAGAGGAGGTAAGTGTAACGTTATGGTCTGCTGGGGTCCTGTATCTAAGCCTGCCTTTTGGTAAGCTTCGATACAGGCTCTAACAGACCGTGTCACACATGGACCCTGTATCTAAGCTTACCGCATGGCATTCTTAGATACATGGCCCATGTCTGATCCTGTCTGATGGGCCCTGTATTCAAGCTTACCACATAGTAGGATTAGATACAGGGCCCCAGCAGACAGTAATCTTATACAGTATAAGATTACTGTCTGCTGGGGCCCTGTATGTAAGCCTACCTTGTGGTAGGCTTAGATACATGGTCTAAAAGACAGTGTCCATCATGGGCCCTGTATCTAAACCTACCACACTAATTGTTTTCTTTGTGTTTTTTACGGGTTCGTTCGTTGGACTACGTCGGATTCGAGGACTACTTTGATGGCAGCTTTTTTTATTTTCAATAAAATGGTTAATGAGGATTGTGTGTGTGGGGGGGAGGGGGGGGTTATTTCAATAAAATATTTTATCCATGTCTTTGTATTTTCTTTTAAACTTTATTACTACCGACATAGTAATGGAGGCTGGCTGATTGACAGTGTCCATTACTAAGGCAAGACTCTGCACCGGCTAACACTAAGCCCCACCTTAGTAATGGACGCTGTCAATCAGCCAGCGGCCATTACCGAGCTTGCAAAAAAGAACAAACACAGAAAAAAAATTTGTTACACATAAAAAAGCAAAACAATTATTATTCTTACCTTTCCTGGGTCCAGCTCTTGAGTCGCAATGTCAGCGAGCTGGGCCCTATATCTAATCCAATCATGTGTGATACTGCCTGCTGAGCCACTGTATCTAATCCTATCCATAGCTATAGGGTCAGAGTGCTACAGATATGCTGTCTCATATATATATATATATATATATATATATATATATATGTATATATATATATATATATATATATATACACGCACACATATTTTTGGGGGGGGTGAACATATGTTAGTACAAGGATACTTACTGCTGGGGCTCTGTATCTAAGTCTATCATGTGTGATACTGACTGCTGGGGCACTGTATCTAAGTCTATCATGTGTGATACTGTCTGCTGGGCCATGTATCTAAGCCTATCATGTGTGATACTGTCTGCTGGGGCCATGTATCTAAGCCTATCATATGTGATACGGTCTGCTGAGTCACGGCGGATATGTGGGACTACCTACAGGGGACTACATGGCACTGTCTACAACGGGGATGTATGGCAAGGGTACTGTGTTTGGAACCATATAGGGGGTTGTGACACTATATACAGGGGGGTTGTGACACCATTGTGTGGGGAACTCTCTACAGGTGCCTTTGCTTAGAGCCCCGAGACATAACTTTGCTTGGGACCCCAGAAATGCCAAATTTGCCCCTGAGGGTTAGTAGAAGGATACTTACTGCTGGGTTCCTGTATCTAAGGCTACATTCACATGAGTGTGACAGATTTACGCGCGTAAAAAACACACGAACATCTAGTCGTGAGCATTGTGTTTTGCATAAATTTGCGTTGCTTGTGGCGTGTGTTTTTCACGCACTTGCACTTTTTTTTTCCAATGTAATTGATACGTGAAACACGGACAGCACACGGATGTCGTCTGTGTGCTGTCCGTGGTTTTCACGCACCCATTGACTTCAATGGGCGACTAGGTGCGTGAAAAAGTACTTATTATTTATGTATTTCAGTTACTTATATGGAACCAACATATTATGCAGTAATATAGGACATGCAGAGTTTCACGCTAACGGACACTCGCTGCGTCAAAACTCACGCATGTGTGAACAGCTGCATTGAAATCAATGGGTCCGTGTGCTTTGTGTTATTTAAACGCGCAGCACACGGATGAGAATCACGCTCGTCTGAATGGGCCCTAAGTCTATCATGTGTGATACTGTCTGCTGGGGCCATGTATCTAAGCCTATCATGTGTGATACTATCTGCTGGGGCCATGTATCTAAGCCTATCATGTATGATACTGTCTGCTGAGACAATGCATCCAGTTCTATCCAGCGGAGTAGCTATAGGAGCCTTAGTCTTATAAATATGCTATCTCCGATATATATGTAAAAAATATATATTTTTCGGGCGGGGGGGGGTAAATATATGTCTCGGGGCTTGTGCCCCTGGTCTTTTAAGACCCTAGCAACGCCCCTGATTGACAGTAATATGAAATAACGCCAGTGCTGACCATACTGTAGATATATGTATCTGGAGTGATTAATAGTTATTTTGAGAGGGGATCATGAAAATAAAAATTGACTAAACTCTTAAAATTAATGCGATATGGAAAATAAATTGTAGGATAACATAAATATGTTTTTTTTGTATCCCACAAACATTCACCTGGCACCTTGTTTAGGCCAATATAACCAGCATTGGTAATATCACTCATGCACACTCGCTGTCATCAGCTCTACAACTGGCTGAACTCCAATCTGTATTCCTTTGAAGAGGGGATCTGTAAAGTGCGCATTGTTTTATCCGGTGAGATGAAAATGAAAAAATTTGGCAGATTTCCACTATAAACAAGAGTATGTACATCTGAAAGGAAAAAGGTAGTAGACTTATCAAAGGGGTATTCCCATCTTAAAATGTAATGGCATATCTCTAGGATATGCCATAACATTCTGATCAGTTCCCTGCACAGCAGGTGACTGGGGGCGTCACTATACAGGGAAAAACTGAGAATCGGTGGGGGTTGGGCTGTTGGACCACCATCAATTAGGACGTGATGGCATATCTTAGCAATACGGCATCACTCTCTATAGTGGGAAAACTCATTTAAAGAATAGCGCTTTCCTGGCTTCTCATTGATTTACAGTCAAATACTTCCAAGATTTCCCCCAGTCACATAAATGGTCCAAAATCATAAAGTCGTCCCAAATATGTAAGCATTTTTTGCTGCTGTCAAAACAATTTCCAATGAAAACTAATTTTACTCACAATAATTATCTGTTATTTTCTTTTAATTAATCATAAACACTAGCGTCACATTATCAGTACTAACTCGAGGCTGTATTGGTAAAGGTATCTTTAAAATGATTTTTAGTGATAGTCTATCAATGTATGATCAGCGGAGGTCTGACCCCCGCAACACCCACTGTTCAGCAGATCCAAGGTGCATTAGTGATCAGCCATACTCGTATGGACACATTATGATAAGCCGGGTACTCCACCTTCATTTTTCTGATTGGTAGAGAGACACCCACTGATCATATATTGATAGCCTATGTAAACCTTTGATGGGCATTTTCTTTTTTTTATATAAAGTTAGTATGTTTGGTGTAACTTTTTAATTAGACTTTAGTAAAAATTTGTTTTACTTTTTGAGATACAGCTGCTCTGTTCTCTCATTACAGAGCAGCTCTATGTAGCGCTAAATCCTGTTCCTGTCAGGCCGCGGGACTAACGGGTTCAGTGACAGCGAGTCAGACACGCAGGATCCACCTGTAATCTATCACATCTAAGTTCATAACTTAGATGTGATAGGTGAAAGGTGAATCTGACACGCAGGACCCACTGACACTGAACCCGTAAGGTCTGCGGGACTGACGGGTGCAGGTCTTAGCGAACAATACAGCTGCTCTGCATAGAGAATACAGCTGTATCTCAAAAAGTAAAAACATTTTTTAATAAAAACGAATTATAAAGTTACACCAAACACACTGACTGACCTGTTTAGGTGTGCACAGCCTAGACAATGATTTCAGATAATGCTTTTTTTTTCTATGGATGTTATTTATCCTTTTTTTTAAGGGTTTTGTAGAACTGTACCTGAGGATTTAATGTGCTTTGAACTTCTCTCATTGCAACACATAATCATATAATTTATCTTTTAATTTCTCAGAAATTTACAGAAGGTCTGTGCAACAGCCAGTTGTATAGCTCTGTGACCAGACACTGAATGAAACATCACACTGTGTCTCTCTCCTGTCGGGTCCTTTATGATCATAAGAAACAATCAGCAGCTGAGCTACATCAAGCCAACCGCCCATGAGCAAAACCTAGTGCATGTTAGATGGATGGGGCTCTTCCAATCATATATCCATACAGTGCACAAAAAGTAATGTCTTTGTCTTTATAATCTGAGAATAACACACTGGGAGTCATGTTTCAATGCCATTTTGTCAGCTATTTTGTGTAATTGTGTGACAAAGGAGGCATGTTTGGCATGAATGTCATGTCGTTTTCCTTTAAAAAAAATGGTGGGTAAGAGCACCAGCTAAGACTTAGCCTTGTTTGATAGGGTACAGTGCACACTACACCTCTCAATCAGACTGCCGGTCTTTCTTTATACATAACCCACTCTGTGTCCTAATACTGGATACTATCACGTTGCTTTTTACAAACTTTTTAAGGCCTTTCTCTGAATAGAAAATTGGCTTATTAAAAGGAATAACGGCTTTCACTGGGTGCAGAATTAACTGCTGTAACGAGGTTAGATTTCATATCAACATTCCCAATATTGCAATGTATTCAATAGTAGATATGCATTAGCAAACATTGGTCCTCATATTACATAAACTTGTAATTTTGGCTAAATGGTAGTTTTATTCAGCAGGCTGGCGCATTGGCAGATCATCAGTACCACCAAGTTTCTACAAGACAGTCTGTTCAACGCTGACCTTTGGACTATGCTTTACAAATTTGGAAATTCACACGCCTCTGAGCCCAGTGTTATGATGAATCGCATGCTGTCAAATAAAAGGGCAGCGGGAAAACAGCAGGCAGCCGATGATGTTCCAGAGGATAGTGTGATTTCTACAAATAACTGGAATTAAAACTCACTCCATGCCGGCAGCAACTATCCGCTGAACACCAAGGAAGGGAACAAACAACAATTATTTAGACAGATGAATAATACATTGAAACAGAGTATGATGAGTTAGGCATCATTTGTTGCTGCTATATATGCGTCAGTATGTGTGTGTCTTGTCTCTGTGCCCCTTCAAAAGTAGACTAGTAATATATTATCTACAAATTATTACTTTTAACCTGCTGATGTGCTCGCCTGAACAAACTAAATTCAAGTTAGCAATAAAAAGGTCCCTCAAAGGGTTTCCATGAATATCCAATGTCCTTAGGATAGGCCATCAATGTGTGATTAGTGGGGGCAAGCACTGTGATAGCATGTTCTGCTGACTGGTAGGGAATGGACATCAACCAATCACACCTTAATGACCTATCTTAACGATGGGCTGTCAATTGATATTTCTGAAAACCCCCTTTTAATAAGTATACATAGTAAATAAAAGTCAGCACTAACAGGGGAAAAGTATTGTAATGCATAGATTTTATATGAAAATGTTGTGTGTGTGTTGTCCGTAAATGACGCCCATAAGCAATAAGAAAAAGAGAGGAGCAAGAAGACATCAAGGAAAAAGCAATTCAGAAAATTGTATGAGAAGTTCATTACGGTCGAAAATGTCTGTAGAACTAGGCAGTAAATAAAAAAAGCAATATGTTTACAATCTATTTTCAGTATGGAGAGAAAAATTATGATAACATATTTTTTAATGTTATCGGGTTTCTGCCTTAAAAAGGTGCACGTTGCAGAAACTCACATATTATTGTATCTATTCGACTCAATATATCTGGCCTTTAGCCATTCCCATACTTTAAACATTCCCACTAAAATAAAAAAAACGTGCGTTATTTTACTGTTTGTGCTGACGGCAGTGCACTCGAGTAGAAGCTGTGCAGACCAGTGAGTCCCCTATTAGCGACAAAGAGCTACAAGGAGCATCTATGACTGTGGAGGACCCAGCTCAAACATGAATTACATGAACAGGCCAATGATTGAATTAAACATTGAACACTTGTTGCTCGATTTCCCCACAGAAAACAGCTAATCATTTGGGGATCCAGCAGTGGGAAACCCTGTGATCGGCGTATCATCTAGGGGCCCTTCTAACAACAATAGATTGTTCAAAACAGACAACCCTTTTAAGACAAGAAAAGTAAAAACAAGATACAGGTTCTCTTTCATACACCGCAAATTGGGCGAGATTTACTAAGAAAAATGTGCAAGAATTCTGGCTCAAATTATGGCAGAAAATATCTTACATGGTGAGCGCCAAATTTGTATGTGCTTTGGACACTTTTACACCTTCCTTGACAATTTTATAAAGTGTCAAGAAAAAGGGATGTAGCTAAGAAGAGTTGTAAAATTCATAAGTTACATTTTTGGGCACAAAATAATGGTGCAAAATTCACCAGCCATGAGGTGGCATAGGGAGGAGAAAAATGTCTAACAGGAGTCTAACATGTTTAGCGATCTGCAGCAAATGTATCCTACAGCGTGCAGCATTCTGATTAGTAATTTCTTTTAGTGTACCCACATTCCGAGTGCCATAACTTTTTACTGTTGATGGAGGAGCTTCATGAGGGCTTATTTCTGGCGGGACGAGTTGTAGTTTTCATTGGTACCATTTTGGGGTACATATGACTTTTTGTATAATACGATTGATTAGACAGTGTCTCTCTTTAGGCCAGTAAACACAACCTTCCACAAGGTCAGTCAAGGTAGTCAGTCGCTTCAAATCAATCTGATCTGGTATCCTTAGGCCTTATTCACACAAGTGTATTTCACGTCCGTGTTACGCGCGTTAAAACAATGGACGTCACACGGACCTATGCAATTTAATGGGGCCATTCTGACATGCAATGCTTTTCACGCAGCATGTGTCTGCTGCGTGAAATTCACCCTCAATGTCCTATACTTGTGCGTTTTTTGCGCATCACACACCCATTGAAGTCAATGGGTGCGTGAAAAACACGGACAGCACACGGACGTCATACATGTGCTGTGCGTGATTCACGCAACAGTTGCTGAAGAAATGATGAGAAAAAGAAAAACACCTCCTTCAGTTTATTTTGCTGACGTAAAAAACGCATGACATACGGATGACATACGCGTGTAAAAAATGCAGACACGCACCGTACACAGATGTCACACGGAACTGCAATGCAAGAAATACGCTGCATTTTTTACGTGCGCAAAACGGACACATTTGTGTGAATAAGGCCTCAGTGTTTCTTAGAAGGATACTGGATCGGATTGAATGGAGCTACTGAGTAAACAATCTGAAGCAGATAAGGACTGACCTCAGGAGGGGTGAGATAAAAAGTCTGTTTCTCCGGCGAAAGAGAGACACTGTCTAATTAAGCTCTGGGACAATCTTATTATACATACATGCTGTTATTCACTATGTGGTACAGCGAAACAGTAGTCCCATGGTAGCTGTTTAAATATCCACGGTGTTCCGATCTTTTTATGGTATACATGTGATTTTGCAGATTTTATTTTATTTTAGGTGAGATGAGTAAAAAATAGCAATTCTACCATTGGTTTTATTTTTATTTTTTTACCATCTTCACCATGAGGGATTAATTAAGTTTCAATTTTATTGTATGAGTCATTAAAGATTGATAGACAATCAGAGATTGATAGACAATCAGGTAGGGCGAGCTATGCTGGAAAATTGTGTTTTAAATAGCATAATAATACTGGAATGTGTGCAGTAATAGGAAAATTATCACTATCTAGAAAAGTTTGATTTAGTGCTCCACTAAATATGTTCAGCTAGTAGGTCGCTGGATTTCAGTTGCATAAACAACTCTCTATCACCAGTTTCAATGAGCAAAAGCAGAGCTTTTTGTAGATCTGAGACTGGCGAGACAGCATAGCAATCACTAAAATAAAATGACAGATGAATTTAACAGAAAGCTGATATTGTACTAAAGCAATAGGAGGTCTGTGAAACTAGAAGGTTTATCCAATAGTCCTCTGCTTTATGTAGTAGGAAAACACAGAAACCTTTCACGTGTTACATATGAAGACTAAGCTACTGCCATTACTGTTGGTTGATAAGTAAGTAAGACTTTCTTTATTCATATGGACATGGACTACATGTTTCAGGTCCCTTCATCATGTCAAGGATTATACCTGACCTGATGAAGGGACCGTTATGGTGCTGAAATGTGTAGGCCATGTCCATATAAAGAAAGTCTTACTTCCATCCATTAAAACCCGTCCTACTTGCCTGGCGCCGTTATCCAAAGACTGCATGCATTTTTCTTGTTTTTTCCCCCTGCATTGGAATTCATCCCTATGATAAGGAGTCGTCCTTCTAGGGATCGCATTAGGAGGATGCCGGCACATATCGCCACAACAGAGATCCACGACCGCTCGTTCATCTGTGTTATGCCCACAACCAGTGAACAGGCTGATTGCTGGGTCTTCTGGTACTACATGAAAACCATCAAAGGTACTGATTGTGCTTTGAACAAACAATTCCTCTAAGGAGCGCCAGCTTCTTCTCCCCCTATTTTGTCCTTATACTTCCGCACCAGGATACAGTGAAGGAATGATTTACAAGGTATCTGGAGGAGGAGACGCTGGCAAGTCCTGAGAGGCCTGCGGTCGCGGCAGCTGGTAAGTGGGGAATGCTGGTGGTCAGCGACCGCGGGCATTACACTTTTCTCTAGAGGAACTTGTTATGTCGCTGGTGGTGCTCAATACCACAATACCAGACAATTGCTGTCACATTGGTGAAGCATGCATCAATACTGACAGAAAACAAAAGGCACAAATAACTCACCAGTGGATAAGTAGAAATAAATACTGAAGGTAGTAGAAGATAGAGATGATGCATAAATGGAGTGGATGGCAGATGAACAGCATGCAAGCAGTTAACAGATGAATAGACAGTGGACAAGAATTTACAGCACTCACTGACCCTATCTGAATACTATCCCACAGGCAGGGTAAGACAACAGCTTTGCAGCAGACCAAATGCACAGGAAAGGCAAACAAACCAGTGGAACCACTGATCCCAGGATACACATAAAACCACTATACAAAAACTAGATCTCACAGAGGACCAACAGATCCCACAGTACAAACAATGACATAGACAAGAACAAAGTTACCAACTAGAATCTGGAAAGAGTTAGCACATGCCAGAAACCGTATAACTAGCACCTGAGTAATCCAGGTCTGTAGTATATATAAGCCCAAGAAAAGTACCTTGTTAACTAGGCAAAGCTAATGATGACCAAATCTAGATTTAGAACAAAGGGATTTCCTAGCAACGCCCAAACACAGAGATAACATAAATCATTTATTAGCAGCAGTCCTGCTGCTAATTGTAACAAAACTACAATGTTGGCAAAAAATGGGGTAGGGAATAGGCCCAGGGGCCATGGAAAAGAACGTGGCGGGGACCCAGATTCTTCTGTCTGAGATAGCTTAATCTGGGACCATAATAAGGTGGCCATTTTGGTCTTTGCAATGGGACACCTCCTTCTTTTCTATGTAGGACACTACTTGCCATAGAAGCATCTTCCATTTATTGAACCAATGTCCTTGAAATAAAGTAATAGGCAAGAATTTCTACTTCTAAATGTTCACTGCTAGTAAGGAGTGCTTTGTAATTCCATAAAACTTACCACCTAATTTGTAAAAGTACAGTAGCCTTGCCAATCACAGAATGAACGTCTGGCATATAATTAAAGACTTATGTTATATGCTAGGACTCCCTGAGTGGGAAGTGATGGAGAAGCTTTAACAAAGGATAGCAATTAATTTATTCTGGATAACAGACAGCACAGGCAATGCACTGATTGGCATGTAAATACCTCATCATCGGCAGACTTGACAGGACCTCATTACGAGCTGTTAGGAAAATTACAGGTCAGAACTGTTAAAATGTGATCAGTCAGCACATCACCCTCAATAAAGACATATCTCTGGATAAGAAGAGATGCATCTTCAATTTTATGCATCTCTTTCTAGTTTGCTATGGGAGCTCTACTGCATTTAAGAGTTACTTAATCATTTAAGATCTTTGAATGATTTGGGATTTTGCAGGTTTATAACTATAAGTGATAGGATAAACTACACGTGGAGTCCTATCATAAAAGGAGATACTTATATTATCATTACAATACCCCTCTGGCCTTGCAGGGTGGTACAGAGCTCCTACTAGTGTCCTTGTAAGGTAAAACACAAAGTTGCCACTTTATGAGTCCCACCATTATTATTACCCTAGTCCACAAGGCCTTAGGCTGCCCATCAGAGAGAAACAGTTGCAGCAGCCAATTACAAAGGGATGCCAATTTGTCTAGGAGTATAACATACATGAAAAATGTCATAATATACCATGCTGTGATAAAAGGACAACTGTACATCAGGATAAATATAAAACTTATTCTGTACTGGCCATTGCAACACTTATTGTCTACAATGTATGTAGAGAAAAAGTTGGTGGGATTGCAGTAGTGTTATTGTCAGAGATGGTCCAGGGCAAATCATTGAAGCGTTTACTGCTTTGGCGGACTCGGCCAGGACATGTTTTATATGGTCGTTCATCAGTTTAATGGGAAAATAAGTGTGTCCACTTCTTTTTAAAAGGAAGTTGTCTTCTTGACAATACCTCTTTAAGTCTTCATGTTGCAAGGAAAATAAATTCATGGTTGTGTACTGTATTTCTCTTGATTCATCCTTTGGTCCTTTGGTATTACAGGAAGTAGCCGTCTGACGGAAACCATTGTCAGACATATTTGCTCATATTAGGTTAACTACATTTCATAGCCCTTCTGACTGCATTTTACTACTGTAAGTCTTAAGCTATGGCATTATCATTGTGCACACATTATACATTATAATAAGTTATTTGTGCAATAACTCCATAAGAATACACCCTGGGAGTAAGTGATTGGCACCAAATCTGTGTCAAATGGGGCTTTCTTCTGCTGATCTATGGGACCTATTATCGTGTCAGAACCTGGGCCAATTGGAAGATCCTCCGGTATTCTAGTGGGCCAGTCTTACCCTGTCTTATACACTTCTTATTGTTCTTTATATACGCAGCTTTCAGGTCCCTATGTTTGTGATGACTAAATTTTGCTATTTTCTGTGGACACTTGAACCATAGTAGTGCCCTATGTTTTGCTTTGTATGGTGCTCTTATGTATGACATTCTTCTGCAATCTTATGTTTGATTATTTTTATAAGCTGTTTATCTGAGGTTTATGCTTCTGCTCTGCTGTACTGTACAAGATACATAATTATTTATATAGTGTATAGTTACATGAAGCTCTCCAGGAAGCATTTATGGTCAGAGGAAGGACAGGCTTTCTTGGTGCTCATAGTAGAGGTTTTAGAATGCACTCCACCACCCTGTCCATTGGACAATCATTCATTTAACTGCTCTGTCACCCCCTTCACCTACTAATCCCTAGTGTTCCTATTAATAATAAATGCTCCCCATTTAAAGGGGTTCTCTGCATTGAACAGGGAAAATTAAGCATTATACAGTGCCCATTCATCTCAATGGGTTGTCTGTGTAAAGCAGGTCACAACAGGTCCCCCAGAGAGAGACACTCTCCTGATCCACTTTCCCCACTGGTCAAGGCTTGAGGCTCCTGAGCAGGGGACCCCTTATAATTACTCATAAGGACCATATAAGATGTATGTCAATGGGTTTTCTAAACTAGACAACCTATTTAAGAGGTGTAAAGGTAGATTAGTCCATGAATTGCACCTTCCCTCTTTAATGGTACCTTAGGCATCCACCTACTCTGCCTGCCCCTTATCCTGGCCCTGGTTATAGTATAAGTCCACTACAGCATACAACAACCTAAAATATTACTGTAATAATAATAATAATCTTTATTTATATAGTGGCAACATATTACGCAGCACTTTACAATTTAGAAGGTTCATGTACAGACAATATCAAACATTACATAGTGACAAAACCAATTTACAATTCAAACAAAAATGTTGTTTTGTTGCGTTTTTGCCGCGATTTTGCCGCGAAACGGCATTGTATATGTTTAGAGACCTGCTGTATTTTGCACTACGTTATGAGTCAATGACTGTTTTAATATATTCTCAGTTGAGTCTTACACATCTCGTATTGGATATTGAGATTTCCATTATTTGCTGTATGCACATAATTTTAGATAATATATTTTTTCTTAATTGATTTTAAACTATAAGGATAACATTGAATGTCGGCACACGTTGTGGGTTACTATTTATGTTCTAGGTCAGTACTTACCTTCGCTTGTCCTTGTCTAATGAGGAGCGCGCCTCTTCTGTGCGTTGCTGACGTGCGGCTGACCTCGCTCCCGCCCCCTATAGCGCACTGCGCATGTCTGGGATCCCTGTACGCGTCGGGGATCCTGGATGTGCGCTACGGCGCTGGGGGCTGGAAGTGGGGCTTGCCACACTTCCGGCTTCGGCAGGAGACGTGCGCTGCTAACTCCTGGCATCAACAAACATTCATGTCAGCATCTGCCTACCCTATTTAAAGCAGCAATTCAGTAGACACAACAAACCCCTTGAGGAAGCACAACTGCGAAACGCGCGTTGGGGTCCTGTGCACGACTGTCAGACTGTGTTACCAACTACTTATGGGTAAGACTCTTTTGTAACAGAGGGTAAAGGTGGCTTCACTTGTTCTTTGGGTGATTTATTTATTACTAGCACTTGTAGTTTCTTTTCCTGCATATTGTTATGTACTATTGGCATTATGCCGCAGCAAGATAACCAGTGCCTTTTATAGTGTTACCACCCATACCTCATAGTTTACCCTTTGAGTGTCTGATAACTTTCATATATATTACAAACAGTCTGCAATTACGTGTTTTTTCACTGGAACTGTATTAGTGTCCTCCTGTCTTTTTGTACCTTTTTTAATATTTTGTGTATATGTTATTGTGTGTTAATAAAGTTACATTTTAATACATGGCCTCTATACTCCTTTCCTTTATTTAGTGTTTAAAGGTCCATGAGCAGCAGCAAGACTCCACAGAGAAGACTGAGGTGAGCTGCTATGTAAGTATAAGGGTATGGATTTGTTTAAGGGGGTCTGTATTTAGGGGGTCTGGTGTGGGGTCTGTATATAGGGGGCCTGGTTTGGGGGACTGTATTTAGGTTGTCTGGTCTGTATTTAGGAGGTTTGGTGTCTGTATTAGTTTAAGGGGTCTGGGGTCTGTATTTAGGGGGTCTGAGGTCTGTATCAGTTTAAGGGGTTTAGGGTCTGTATATTTAGGGGTCTGTGTTAGTTTAAGGGGTCTGGGGTCTGTATTTAGGGTGTCTAGTCTGGAAATTGCTGCAGAAGTGAAGGGCAAAGATGTCTCATCAAGGAGAAGTCGCCATAACGGTCTGGGTCAGATGGAGAAGAAAAGAAAACGACTCCCATCAGAGAAGACTTCACTAGTGAGTCACTGGATCTATAGGGGATCTGTCACCTCTCCTGACATGTCTGTTGTATGAAATCCATGTATTCCATATAAAGTCTTTGTGTACCCAGGACTAATAGACAAATACATGTTACCATTCCCATTGTCAGGAGGATGTGTCCCTAAACAGTGTGATACAGTCAGCGATGTTTGGAGACTGTCAGTATGTGGGGACACAGCCCTTTGACAAGGGGAATCTTAACAACCATTTGTCAATGCTCGCACAAAAAGGTGGTGTTCACTATAGACACGGCAGAGCGGCGGTGGGGAAGGGGGGGGGGGCAAGTTTGTGGAACAGCCCAGGGCCTATGGTATACTTAATACGCCACTGCTTACAATCTATGATGAAATAATGGAGACATAAAATGTAAAAAAGTGCTTGTTACGTACAATGGTCCAGCTATCTTTTATACATCTGGGGTAATACACATAAAGATGCATGAGCCGGTCACCAGCCAGTGTCTGTGTATGACAGACATGAAGTGCATTAGGGTGCAGGTAGTGTGGGAGATACTGCTGAATGAGGGGGTCAAGTCATCATGACTAACGTAAAAGGGGGGGCAGGGAAAGGAGTCATATTAGGCAATGTTATAGACCTGTCTAAAAATATGTGGTTTTAGGGGTTGTTTAAAACTGTGGATGTTGGGAATTGATCTGATTGTCTTGGGTAGCGCATTCTAGAGGACTGGTGCAGCACGGGAAAAATCTTGGAGACAGGAGTGGGAGGTTTGGATTATGGCTGATGTTAATCTAAGGTAGTTGGCAGAATGTAGAGCACGGGTAGGGTAGTAGACAGAGATGAGGGAGGAGATGTAAGGAGGTTCAGCACTGTGGAGAACTTTGTGGGTGAGAGTAATAAGTTTGAATTTAATTCTAAAGGGTATGGGCAACCAGTGCAGTGACTGGCACATGGTACAGGCATTGATGTAGAGGTTCGTCCAAAAGATAAGCCTGGCTGCTGAATTAAGGATAGATTGGAGAGGGGAGAGTTTAGTGGAAGACTGATTACAGGGGCGTAACTAGGAAAGACTGGGCCCCATAGCAAACTCTTGACCGGGCCCCCCCCTGGGTGCCACACGCAGCCCCCCTTATCAATAGTGCCCCCTGTAGAATGTGCCATACAGCCCCCTGTAGACAGTGCTATATAGCCCCGCCTATAGACAGTGTCACACCCCATTTGTTGATAGCGCCCACCCCCCCCTTCTAGATAGTGCCTTACAGCCCCCCTGTAAATATCGCCATAAAGCACCCACTGTATATAGCGCTATACAGCTCCCACTGTATATAGTGCCACACTGCCCCCTCCCTTGTATATAGTGCCACACAGCCCCCCTTAGTAGATAGTGTAGCACAGCCCCCCTTAGTAGATAGTGCCACACACAGCCTCCCTTAGTAGATAGTGCCACACTCAGCCCCCTGTAGATAAAGCCACAGCCCTCCCCCTTGTGAATAGTGCCATACAGTTCCCCCACGTGTATAGTGCCACACAGCTCCCCCTTGTGTATAGTGCCACAGAGCTCCCCTTTGTGTATAGTGCCACACAGATCCCCCTTGTGTATAGTGCCACACAGCCCCCCCCCTTGTGTATAGTGCCACAAGGAAATGGCCCATCCGAGAAAGTTGAATCAGCCAGGGGGATGTCAATCAGGCATGGAAAGGTGGGTTTGGAGACTATACGACTCTTCAGGATATGGCACCGCCCCATGACCCTCTAATGAGTAATTAGCATATAGTGTGTTCCGTTTTAAAAGTGGATTTTAAAGATTTTGCTGCATCTGAAAAAACATACAAGGGAATGTTTGGGAATATTGTCAGGCCATGTATCACCGCATGGTGGCAGTTCAAGGGGTTAAAAATACCTGACAGGTTCCCATTAAATATACAATGAATTGAGAACAATTCAATCTGCCCTGCAATTTTGTTATTATAAATATATCTTATATAATTACAGATCCAGAACCAAGCTCAATACATATATATATGCAGCACCAGAACAAAGCTCAGTACATAAATACAGCACCAGAACAAAGCTCAGTACATACATACAGCACCAGAACAAACCTCAGTACATAAATACAGCACTAGAACCAAGCTCAGTACATATATACAGCACCAGAACAAAGCCCAGTACATATATACAGCACCAGAACAAAGATCATACATATATACAGCACCAGAACAAAGCTCAGCACTTACATACAGCATCAGAACCAAGATCAGTACATATATACAGCACCAGAAGAAAATTCAGTACATATATACAGCACCAGAACAAAGCTCAGTACATATATACAGCTCCAGAACAAAGCTCAGTACATATATACAGCTCCAGAACCAAGATCAGTATATATATATACAGCCCCAGAACCAAGCTCAGTACATATATACAGCACCAGAACAAATACAGCTCAATTTAGTGCAACCCCTGCCGTATAGGTTTGTACGGCGTAAAACTACAGCTCCCAGCATGGCCCGAACAGTAAGGATATGCTGGGAGATGCTGTTTCACAAAAAAAATCATACCACCCATCATCTCGCTGAAGATCATACAGTGACTACAGTACTGATTAGATGCAGAATAAACATTTACATTATGTGACTCACCAGTGACGTCTCAGATTCTAGTTATTTTCTTCTCCCAGGCCTCTATGATGGATTTCTCCCAGATTTCTTCCCACTTTTAAAACATTTCTGCACCTATAAACGAAGTTAAAATTCTCAACACCTATAACACGTATAATAAAGCGCCATACACTGCACCACTAACTATAATAGCACCATACACTCTGTCCCTGATTATAATAGTACCATACACTGTCACACACACACACACACACACACACACACACACACCGTGCCACCTGTAGATAGTGCCCCCATAGCCCCCTGTAGATAGTGACCCCCATAGAGCCTCTGTAGATAGTGCCCTACATAGATGCCCCTGTAGAGAGTGCCCTACATAGAAGCCCCTGTAGATAGTGCCCCACATACAGCCCTCTGTAGATAGTGCCCACATCTGGACTCCAGAGCTGCAAGGCAATAGTGCTAAAGACTGAGCCACCGTGCTGCCCTACATATAGCTTCCCCTGTAGACGGTGCCCTACATATAGCCACCCTGTAGATAGTGCCCCACAGGTAACCCACCCCTGTATATAGTGTCCCACATATAGCCCACCCCTATAGAAAGTGCCCAAAAAAAGATCTCCCCTATAGATAGTGCTCTACATATAGCCCACCCATGTATAGTGTCTCACATATAGCTCCCCCTGTATATAGTGCCCACATATAGACCCCCCTGTAGATAGTGGCCCACTTCCCCCCATATAGATTCCCCTGTATATAGTAGCCCACATCCTCACATATAGACCCCCTGTATATAGTGGCCCACATATAGACCACCCCTGTATATAGTGGCCCACATATAGAACCCCCTGTATGTAGTGGCCCACATATAGACCCCCTGTAGATAGTGCCCCACATATAGACCCCCCTGTATACAGTGGCCCACATATAGACGACCCCCCTGTAGATAGAGCCCCCACTATAGATAATGCCAGTCACAGTTTTATTAGAAAAAAAACAAAAACATTTACATACTCACATGATCCCGAACTCGCGCAGTCTGATGGCAATGCAGATCTGCTCTCTTCTGAGCAGGTCTGCTGGAGCTGAACAACGCGTCGTTCAATGATGCTCATTGGCAGGGCAAAATGACTTGCCCGTCAATCAGCACCTTTCAAGCACGGAAGCGGCACGATGACGTCATCGCGCCGTTAGCGTCGTTGAAAGGCGTTGATTGGCGGGGCAAGTCATTTTGTCCCGCCAATCAGCGTCATTGTAAGCCGCTGAATGGTCGGGCACGGAACTTGCCCGACCATTCTGCGCTAAGGCATGTATTTCGCTGACGCTAGCACCGGTGCCCCCTCCGGTGCTAGCGACGCCTACGGGCATGAGAGGGCCTGTGTTGCCCGGCCCATATTTGTTGGAGCCTTGGCGGCGCGGGCCCCGTAGTATCGGCACTACCGCTGTAGTAGCCATAACGGCTACTAGCGGCGCCACCGGGCATATGGGGGGCGTGTCGGGCTGGCAGCGCGGGCCCCCTCAAGCCGCGGGCCCCGTAGCAGCCGCTACGGCTGCTACCGCGGTAATTACGCCACTGACTGAAAAGTAATGAGTTACAGTAGTTAGGATGAGAGTGAATCAGAGCGACAATGAGAGTTTTGGCTGTTTCCACAGTAAGAAAAGGGCAGATTCTGGAGATGTTTTTGAGGTGAAAATTAAACCCCAAACAGCGGGCGTGCTGCCTAGTATTTATGGTAGTGCCACAGACTGAGATGTAGACATCAGGTTTAGGTAGGTTAGTAGATGGTGGGAACACAAGGAGCTCAGTTTTAGAAAGATTCAGTTTTAGATAGAGAGAGAACATGATGTTAGAGACAGCGGACAGACAATCATTGGTCTTTTGTATTAGAGCAGGGATGAAGTCACGGGCAGAAGTATATAATTCGGTGTTATCAGCGTAGAGATGGTACTGGAAGCCAAATGTGCTCATGGTCTGTCCAATAGGAGCTGTGTATAGAGAAAAGAGGAGCAGACCAAGGACTGATCCCTGAGGAACCCCAATAGCAAGGGGAAGAAGAGAAGAAGTAGAACCAGAAAATGACACACTAAATGAGTGGTCAGAGAGATAGGAAGAAAACCTAGAGAGAGCAGTGTCTTTAAGGCCAATAGAGTAGAGCATGTTAAGTAGGAGTTGGTAGTCTACAGTGTCAATGGCTGCAGAGAGATCCAGAAGACTCAGTAGAGAGTATTTGCTTTTAGATTTGGCCGCCAAGAGCTCATTTGAGACTTTAGTAAGGGCAGTTTCTGTATAGTGTAGAGTGCGGAAACCAGATTGTAAGGGGTCAAAAATGGATGTTGGAAGAGATATAGTGGATAAGGCGAGAGTAGACCAAGCGTTCCAGGAGTTTAGACATGAAGGGGAGATTGGAGACCAGTCGATAGCAGCGCTGGATGGGTCAAGAGTTTTTTTTTTTCAGTAATGGGTTTAAAAAAGGAGGGAAATATTCCAGAAAAAAGAGAGAGGTTAAATATTTTAGTCAGGTGACTAGTGACAGCTGGGGAGATTGAGTGGATGAGGTGTGAGGGAATAGGATTACTAGGGCAGGTAGTAGGACAAGAAGAAGAGAGGAGCCTGGAGACTTCTTATGTTATTGGGTCAAATGCTGAAAGTGAAGAAGAGGGAGTGCGGGAGGGAAGGGGATCAATGTTACTACAGGACTGGGAGATAATATCATGCCAGATGTTGTAAATTTTAATTTTAAAATAAGTGGCCAGGTCTTCAGCACTGAGATCTGTGATTGGCGTCTGCACTTTAGGACTAAGGAGGGAATGAAATATATCAAAGAGTCGTTTTGGATTATTAGATAGTGTGGAGATGGGAGAGGTGAAATATACTTTTTTGGCTCGGTGAAGGGCAGAGTTGTAAGTTCTCAGCATAAATTTGTAATGGAGGAAATCTGCTGACAAATGCGATTTTCTCCACAGATGTTCGGCATATCTCGAGCACTGATGACTCAAGCGGGATTGAGGCGTGTGCCAGGGTTGTGGATGTCTTTGTCGTGGTTCAGAGTGTGTGTGGGGGGGGGGGCTGCTTCATCCAAAGTGTTTTTGAGATCTTATTGTAATGTTTGGTGGCCAGATTGGGACAGGAGATGAAAGAGATAGGGGTCAATGTGGACTGTAGACTATCTATGAGTTTCTCAGTGTTAATGGCATGTAGATTTCTGTATGTCTGATGGGTAGGTATGTTCTTAGGTGGCAGAGAATTTTTGATAGTAAAGGAGAGAAGGTTGTGATCAGAGAGCAGGAAAGGAGAATTTTTAAAGTCATAAACCAAAAAGAGACAGAAAGAGACCAGGTCAGGTAAATGTCAATCTTCATGTGTTGCAGAATTAGTAAGTTGTGATAGACCTAGAGAGGATGTTAAAGATAGAAGCTGGGAGGCAGATGAGTAGATTGGGTTACCAATGAGGATGTTAAAGTCACCCATGATGAGAGTTGGTGTTTCAGATGATAGGAATTATGGAAGCCAGACAGTGATCCAGGAATTGGCGGGGTGAGCCCGGGGGGTGGTAGACAACTTCCACTTATAGGGAGAATGGGCGAAAGAGTTTGCAGGTGTGGACTTCAAAAGTGGGAAATGTGAGTGAGGGTACTGGGGGAATGACCTGGAAAGTGCAGTGTGGGGAAAGAAGTATGGCTACTCCTCCACCCTGCCTGTTCTCAGGTCTGGGGGCATGAGAGAACTGGAGACCACCATAAGAAAGAGCAGCAGGGGAAGCAGTGTCAGACAGGTGTAGCCATGATTCTGTAATAGCCAGGAGGTTGAGAGTGTTAGAAAGGAATAAGTCGTGAATAAAGGTGAGCTTGTTGCACACGGACCGAGAATTCCAGAGCGCACAGTTAAAAGAGACAAGAGACATACAAGCAATGTTAAGAATATTAGCAAGGTTTCTATGTGTGGCAGGCAAGGGGTTGAGCTTGGCAGAAGAAAAGGCAGGACCAGGGTTGGGAGAAATGCCCCCTGCAGCTAGTATTAGGGTATGTGCACACACACTAATTACGTCCGTAATTGACGGACGTATTTCGGCCGCAAGTCCCGGACCGAACACAGTGCAGGGAGCCGGGCTCCTAGCATCATAGTTATGTACGACGCTAGGAGTCCCTGCCTCTCCGTGGAACTACTGTCCCGTACTGAAAACATGATTACAGTACGGGACAGTTGTCCTGCAGCGAGGCAGGGACTCCTAGCATCGTACATAACTATGATGCTAGGAGCCCGGCTCCCTGCACTGTGTTCGGTCCGGGACTTGCGGCCGAAATACGTCCGTCAATTACGGACGTAATTAGTGTGTGTGCACATACCCTTAGGAAACAGATAAAATGTTGAATGTAATAATTATTATGTATTGCAATTTTTTTGTTTTGTCCATATTGCTTACCTATCACTTTCCCTGTCTAAGTGCCATATATAACTGCAGCGACACTTTGAAAATATGACACTTAGGCAAAGAACTTTTGCCCTCGTGCCACCCCTGCACGAGTGCCTTCCCCTTATGCTACAAGTAAATTTATATGGGGTTGATGCTTAGATCTAGGCAAAATTAAACTCGTTCAGCTATTAATAAAATAAACTAGACACATGAGGTGAAAGTATTAGCAGAGATAAACAAACAAACTAGCTGGTCTGGATGATCATAAAACTTAATGAGGATCAAACACTTTGATAAAAGTTACAGCGATAACATTAGGCCATATAGGAAGACAGGAAAGCAGAGTTATATACCATAAAATAAAACTTTCAGTGTTGGAAAAGAAGGTTCAGCAGAGAGATAGTTAATGGCAGGATTGGAATTGATTATGTACCATAAAACAAAACGTTTAAAATATTACAGTTAAAATATAGTACACTGTAGCCCGGAACAGTAAACGTTCTAAACTAAAGCAAACAGGAAGTTAAAATGACATTGTCTGAACAAATGGGACATTACATGTGGAAGTTATAAATATCAAGATCAAAACTGGCATCTTCTTGGTAAGTGTTTAAAGAACACATCTATATAACCTGATGTTCCTGTTTGTGTTACGTCAGCTCCTGCTTCCTCTGAGTTTGAAATAACACAGAGGATTGTAACCTGAATAATGCTCGTAATTACGATAACGTACATCCAGGAGTATGGGAATAGGGATGCATTAAGGAGTATGGAAAATCTGCACTGTTAGTTAAAAAGCCCTGGTGGAAACAGGTGCATGTCTTGGGAAAATCACAGCACATGGAAACCCGGACCTGAACATATATATCTAGGAACATCTAGGAAAAAGTTACATGACACAAAAATGATCAGTTACAGGAAGACATAAATTAAACAAATGGAGAATGTCCAAATAGATTCACCACAAAATACAGCAGTCAGAGATACAGATAACCATTAGAGAACTGCCAAATCTTCTTACACCTATCTTCTCCTCAGTTCATTGCCACATCAGGTCTGAGCTTAACCCCTTAGTGACCAGCCCATTTTAGGCCCTAATGACCAAGCTATTTTATTTGTTTTTCTATAGTCGCATTCAAAGAGCTATAACTTGTTTTTGCGGGATTAGTTGTACTTTTTAATAGCACCATTTTTGGGTACATATCATTTTTTAATTATCATTTTTTAATTTAAGTTCCCTTGGTTGAACTTGATGGACATGTGTCTTTTTTCAGCCGTACTAACTATGTAACTATGTAACTATGTAACTATGTTTATTAACTTTTTTGGGGGGGATTATTAAAAAAAACTGAAATTCCACCATTGTTCTATGCATTTTTAAATTGACGCCGTTCACTATGAGACGTAAATAACATGTTACCTTTATTCCATGGGTCGGTACGATTACGGCGATACCACATATGTAGAGGTTTTTTATGTTTTACGACTTTTGCACAATAAAAACACTTTTGAACTAAAATTATTTGTTTTTGCATCGTTGCTTTCCAAGAGCCGTAACTTTTTTATTTTTCCATCAATGTAGTGATTTTTTGGCATTGTTTTCTGCGGGACGAGACGTAGTTTTGATTGGTACTGTTTTGGGGTGCATGGGACTTCAGATTCATTTTTATTATGACTTTTTGGGGGGCAATGGAAAAAAATTGCAATTTCGCCATTGTTTTTTTTTTTTTTTTTTACGGTGTTCACCTTGCGGTTTAAATTACATATTAACTTTATTAATGGAGTCATTACGGTCACGGCGATACCATATATGTGTACTTTTTTTTTTTTTTTACACTTTTACTAAATAAATATTTTTTTACTGTAACTTTTATTATTAATCTTTATTTCACTTTGATTACTTCTTTTATTAGTCCCACTAGGGGACTTTACTGTGCGATCTTCAGATCGCTGATATAATGCTCTGGCTGCCATGACACCCCATCGGAGACCCGCGATTGCATTCGCGGGCCGCCGATGGGTGACAGAGGGAGCTCACTCCCTCTGTAAACAAGTTAAATGCCGCGGTCGCTATTGACGGCGGCATTTAATGTGTTAAATGGCCGCGATCAAAGTAAACCAGCCTGCACGGGAGACACGTGCAGGACTTAGACTAGGCGAACGTGAAAAGGAGTCGGCCTAGCCTAAGGCCTCTTAGTGACGAACGTTAAAAGGCCTATTGGTGGTCACTAAGGGGTTAAAACCTGAGTAATCTGAGAGCGACTAGTTGATAGGGATGATCTGCCTGACAGCCCCGTATAAAAGGCCGCATCTGTTAGACAGTATATCCAGGAACGGACTGACCTATTTGGAGCTGACTTTCGAGCTAATCGCTTTTTGTCAGATGTCCGTCTCTCTTCCCGCTCATGTTCTTATGGCACTCTATCTCCCCCTTTGGGCCCTAACTTCTAGGGTCCCATGCCTCCCTATGGCACTGACCCAAAACTTCAAGAGTTTAATATCTCCAGGACACCACTGTCCACTATTTTACCACAAACACACCCGACAGGCACTTCTACAAGGAGTTCCCCAGACTTTACCCTAAATCTCCTCCCATACCCAGTTAATCCAGAAACAAGGTAGCCTCTCCACTAGGGCCCTAGCTCTCAAGATGAACCCGCCGCAACCTTCTACAATGACTATTTCAGTAGTCCAGCCTTTCCCAGAACTACAATCAGTAGGCCATGTCTCAGGCCTACAGAGCAACCAGTCCCCACTGTAGTGTTCCTTACAAGCCCACAAATCCAGGAATCTCTTTTACCCCCACTAAACCGCACCCCAGACTTCCCCTGGGTTTGAGCACAGTACCGCTTATCCACCCACTGGTTTCCACACTCGGACTGACAATCTCTACAGCCCTAGCAAACCCCCAGCCACTGGCACCAATTCAGTGATGGTCCACTCAGTACTCCATCAGGCCGCCTACCTCCATGGCCTGCCCCAGATTATACGCAGATATAAGCAAAACATTCTTAAAAATATATCATACAATTGCTATTTGGGCAATTACATAAAACATTATTTAAAGCATCTCCAGGCTTTACTTTTATTGCTACATATAAGGCATCATTTAGACGAGCGTAATATGCGCGCGTGCGACGCGCGTGCTTTTCACGTGTGTTGTACGCACCTATATTAGTCTATGGGGCAGTGCAGACAGTCCGTGAGTTTTGCGCAGCGTGAGTCCGCTGCGTAAAACTCACGACATGTTCTATATTTCTGCGTTTTTTGCGCATCACGCACCCATTGAAGTCAATGGGTGCGTGAAAACCACGCAGGTCACACGGAAGCACTTCCGTGTGAACAGCGTGGTTCGCGCAACATCTGTCATTCTCTGAATGTAAACAGAAAAGCTTTTCTGTTTACAAACATCCAAACGGAGTGTCAAAATAATGGCGGCTGCGAGAAAATCTCGCAGCCGCGCATCATACACTGATGACACACGCAGCTGTTAAGTGCCTTTTGCGCACGCAAAATGCCGCGTTTTTTGCGTGCGCAAAACGCACACGCTCGTGTAAATAAGGCCTAAAGCTGTTTTTGTAATGCCAGCCCCAACTTACATACTGGCAGTGCAAAAGCAGCAGCAATGGTCTTCTTTATCCCCTGAGCTTTTAATTGTGAAGAATTGTGCACCTTCTGAATAATTCATCTTGATCAATCCTTTTTGGTCAGTGACAAGCAAACAATATGAGAGGAGCAGTCACTTCACAAACATTCAGAAAATCTTAGACTTCGAATTCAGGGACATACCGTCCCACTGCCCTGCTACAAGTGATTGATCACAATATTCTCTCCAGTTACAATGTGTAAAGTTTTCAGCAGTTGGTCAAAGCTGCCAAAATCCTTTGCCGCCACGTGACCAAGTGATCTTATTAACCCTAGCCTCACAGGAATTGCAGCAGTTAACACCGAAGTCTGGCTTTAATGGTTTAACAGCTAATGCCTGAGGCAGGGTTTATGATTGCTGGCATCTACGAATGCAGCAGATAGTGCTCATATAACATCTACGGCTTGTTCATTTTTGCAAAATACATTTACTTATATATAACAAGCATACCGATTTTTAACTACAGTTCACATACACTGATCAGCCATAACATTGAAACTACCTTCCTAATATTGTGTAGGTCCCCCTAATTCATCAGACCAGGCCACCTTCTTCCATTACTCCTGTTTTGATGCTCACATACCCATTGTAGGCACTTTCAGCCGTGTACAGGGTTCATTCTGACCGGTCTGTGGCTGCCCATCCCAAAACTCAGCAAGGTGATACACTATGTGTTCGGACACTTTTCTTTCATATCCAACATTAACCTTTTCAGCAATTTGTGCTACAGTAGCTGTTCTGTGGGATCGCTCAAGACGTGCTAGACTTTGCTCCCCAAGCGCATCAATGAGCCATGGACCTTTCACCGGTTCACCAGATGTCCTTCCTTTGACCGCCTTTGGATAGATACCAAACACTGCATACCGGTAACGACCAACAAGACATGCCATTTTGGAGATGGTCTGACCTGGTCGTCTAGCTATTATAAGTTGGTCTCTGTCAAAGTGGCTCAGATCTTACACGTGCCCATTTTTCCTGCTCCCAACACATGAACTTACAGAACTGACTGTTCTCATGGTGCCTGATATATCACTCCCCTTGACAGGTGCCATTGTAACAATATAATCAATGGTATTCACTCGACCTGTGAGTGGTTTTACTGTTATGGCTGATCTGTGTATGTGGACTGTTCCACAATATTGAAGTAGCTATCCACTTGTAGGTAAATAAAGCTCAATCATTGTATAATGAAAAGTTCTGCATCTTTGCACTATACTTTGTGTTTAAATTCCTCACCATTATTAAGATCTTTGCTCGATGCTAGCATATGGAAAATCAAATCTTTATATCCGAAGGTTGACATTTTTTATAGTCTTATTTGTTTCACACCTGAGTTTGCTACAATTGTGTTAAAGGCTATGTACACCTTTGAAAACGTGTTTTTTTTTTTGTTTTGTTTTTAATAAAACAGTGTATCAGTGTATTTTGTGCAACTTTCTAAGTAGTTTTTATTTAAAATATGTTTTACTTTTTGAGATACAGCTGCTTTGTATCCTGTATATAGAGCAGCTGTATCTTCTGCTAAGACCTGAATTCGTCAGGTCAGCGGCACTGAAGGGTTCAGTGACAGCGGGTCCTGCATGTCTCTGACACACAGAATCCACCTGTTATCGATAACATCTAAGTTATAAACTTAGGTGTGATCGGTAACAGCTCGATCCCGCAGGACACGCTGAGACTGAACCCGTCAGTCCCAGTGACTTGACAAATACAGGTCTCTGTTGTAGATACACCTGCTCTGTATACAGAATACAAAGCAGCCGTATCTCAAAAAGTAAAAATTATTTTTAATAAAAAGTAATTAGAAAGTTGCACCAAATCCAGCAAGTTCTACCTCTTAGCGTATGTTCACACAAGGTCATTACGTCCGTAATTGACGGACGTATTTCGGCCTCAAGTCCCGGACCGAACACAGTGCAGGGAGCTGGGCTCCTAGCATCATAGTTATGTACGATGCTAGGAGTCCCTGCCTCGCTGCCGGACAACTGTCCCGTACTGTAATCATGTTCCATTATTCTGTTCCATCAGAGTAAGAGAATGATGGAAAAGTGGAAGAGCTAGAGATGTCGCATGGCAGAAAACAATTCCTGCTGACGAAACCCATTCACTTAATTGGGTTCCATCAGGTTTCCGTCATTTTGCCAGACAAAATTGTGCTGCATGTTGCTCTATTTTATCCAGCAAAAATTACAAAATCTGCTACGGAGGCTCCTAAGGCTGGGTTCACACGTGGCGGAATTTCACTTGAATTCCGCTGCGGACACTCCGCAGCGTTAATCCGCAGCTGAGCCGTTTCTCCATTGACTTCCACTTCTATTTAGAAGTGTTCGTTTAGACGATGCGTAAAATTCCGCTGCGGAGCATAGGCTGCGGAGCGGAATTTGGTGTCCGCAGCATGCTCTGTCTGTTGCGGACCAGTGGCGGACTGGTTGCGGACTCATGGCGGAATTTCTCCATTGACTTCAATGGAGATTCTAAATTCCGCAATGAAGTACGCAGCTGTCATGCACATGTTATGTGTGCTGCGGATGCGTCTTGTTTTTTTGCCATGACATTTCTTCATTCTGGCTGGACCTATGTATTTCTAGGTCTACAGCCAGACTGAGGAAGTCAATGGGGCTCCCGGAATTACGGGAGCGTTGCTAGGAGACGTCAGTAAATAGTCACTGTCCAGGGTGCTGAAAGAGTTAAGCGATCGGCAGTAACTGTTTCTGCACCCTGGACAGTGACTACCGATCCCAATATACAGCTACCTGTAAAAAAAATAGAAGTTCATACTTACCGAGAACTCCCTGCTTCTGTCTCCAGTCCGGCTTCCCAGGATGACGTTTCAGTCTAAATGACGGCTGCAGCCAATCACAGGCTGCAGCGGTCACATGGACTGCCGCGTCATCCAGGGAGGTCGGGCTGGATGCCGAAAGAGGGACGCGTCACCAAGACAACGGCCGGTAAGTATGAAATTTGTTTATTTTCACTAGGGAAAGTGCTGTCCCTTCTCTCTATCCTGCACTGATAGAGAGAAGGGAAGCACTTTTCCCGCAGTCCGCAGCAGCTAGTCCGCATCAATTTACTGCACATTTTGGGCAGATCCGCCGCAGAATCTGCAACGCAGATTCTGTGCGGCATTGATGCGGACAGCTGCGGAGGAAATCCGCCACGTGTGGCCGTGCCCTAACAGAGCCTCCAATGCACATGTGAATAGGGCGTAACCCTCGATCAGTAAGGGTTTGTCCACACGTAGCAGAATTCTGGACGGAAAATACGCAGCAGAATACAGTAGCAGCAAAGTGGGTGAGATTTAACAAATCTCATCCACACGCTGTGTAAAATTTCCGACTAGAAATGTACCCGCGGTTCGTATTTTTTGTACCGCAGCATGTAAATTCCTGCTGCAGAAAGTGGATATCACCATCTCCCAACATTGAAAAAAACGCAGCTAAATCCGCACTATTTTTTGCAGTAAACAACACAGGAAATGGCGCGGGTTTTCCGCAGCGGAAATCCTGCTAGTTTCTGCAGAATTGCTGCAGAAATATTCTGCAACAATTCCGTGACATGTGCACAGGACCTTACACAAATTTCTGTCTCCTTCCCTTATGATTTGCTACCAGGCCTGGGAGGAGAGGTAGACTAGGCAGCCTCCTAGGGCGCCTTTGCGGGGTGGGGCACAATTTAAGTATTACAAAGAAAGCAATGCAATGTTTTTCAATTTCTTTGTACAATAAATTGGACACTGTGTCTGAGTTGCTGACTTACGGTGAGCATCGTCAAAAAATACACTCCTCAACATTGAAATTGCAGCACCAAGAAGGGTTAAGCCATAAAATTATGCAAATTGAGGAAGTAGCATAGTTTTTTAGCCACATAAAACCTCAAAAATCGGATCAGGAGGTGCGGGATGATTGTGCGATGCCTCCTGTTCGTCGATGTGCCAGTTATCGCCATGGCCGGCCTTAGCTACGTGCGACACGTGCAGTCGCACAGGGCGCCGGGTGCCATGCTGTAAGGGGGGCACCAGCGGGTGAATTTCTCCCGCTCTGCGGCTACTGCTCGCGGCGCCAGCGGGTCAGGTGTCACTCACTGACCTCACTACTGGCTGCCGCGGCTGCCGCTACCCCGTTCACCATCTCCCCCTCCTCATCTTATGTCCTGAGTGATGATCAGGCGTGATGACATCACTCAGGACGCAAGACAGGGAGGAGACTATCTTACCATGCGGTCCTGCTCAGGGCTCCATTCCAGCAGCATCAGCGGACGCAGTGCACTAAGAAGCCCAGCAGGTCAGTCAGACTGTGGGGCTTTGGTTGTATGGGGGCACTGATGAGGGTCTAAAAATGGCAAATGCGCACTATGGAGCAACTGAACAATGTGCCCATCTGCCATTTATTAACATTAGTTCAGTGCCACCTTGGTGCCCATTTGCCACTTATTGACCCTTTAGTGTCCTGTTCAGTGCCCCTCCGATGCCCATTTGCCATTTATTGCCCATTTATTGTTCTTCTGTGACAGAGGGTGCTAAAGGTGCAGTAAATTGCAAATATGCATCAAGGGGGCACTGAACATAAGGACACTAAAGGGGAAATAAGTGGCAAATGGGCACCAAGGTGGTGCTGAACTAATGTTAATAAATGGCAGATGGGCACATTGTTCAGTTGCTCCATAGTGCGCATTTGCCATTTGTTGCCGTTTTAGAGCCTGTGCACATTACTTTAAAGGGGTTAAAAAGAAATACTGTTGAAGCAGTAGAGGAGAAGTTAAAATAAGGGTATGTTCACACTGCCTATTTTTGCAGTTTTGCCGTTTTACGCCTCGAATTACGCCTGAAAAGACGGCTCCATTACGTCTGCAAACATCTGTCCATTGCTTGCAATGGGTTTTATGATGTTCTCTTCAGACGAGGTGTAATTTTATGCGTCGCTGTCAAAAGACGGCGCGTAAAAATATGCCCGCGTCAAAGAAGTGCATGTCAATTCTTGTGATGTTTTTGGAGCCGTTTTTCATTGACTCCATTGAAAAACAGCTCCAATAACGTCCGTAAAAGAGGCCACGAAAAACGCGAGTACTTGCAAAAACGTCTGAAATTCAGGAGCTATTTTCGCCTGAAAACAGCTCCGTAATTTCAGAAGTATTTTGCTACTGCGTGTGAACATACCCTAAAGATTAACTTACACTTACCTTTCCTCCCAAACGTTCCTGCACTGGGGGCTCCCGTCACCTCTGTTCACTCTTTGTATACAGAGCAGCTGCAGCGGTGATGTACTGTCGACGTGATGTCACCACTGCTGCCGCTCTGTATACAAACCGAGAACAGAGGTGACGGGAGCCCCCAACGCAGGAACGTCTGGGAAGAGGGCTGCTTTCTTATTTTAACCCTTTCAGGACTTCACTACCCGCCTTCCTAGAGCCATAACTTTTTTTATTTTTCCGTCAATAGGATGGTGGTTATTTTCTATTGGTAGCATTTATAGTACCATATAATGTACTGGGAAACTGAAAAAAATTATTTGTGCGCTGAAATTAGAAAAAAAACCTGATTCCTCCATAGTTTTTTGGGTTTCGATTTTACGGCTTTCATCGTGCGGTAAAAACGACAACTTAACTTTATTCTGCGGCCCAATACGATTACGATGATACCAAATTTCTATAGGTTTTTCATATATTTTACTACTTTTACAAAGAAAACTATTTGTTAAAAAAAAATATCTTGTTTTGCCACATTCTGAGACAACTTTTTTTTATATTTTTGTCTAAGCGGTGTGAGGGCTTATTTTTTGCGGTATGAGCTGTAGCTTTTATTGGTATAATATTTTGGTACATGCAACTTTTTATTAAGTTTTTTATTACATTTTTTTGGGTTAATGTGAACAAAAAAACAGCGATTTTGGCTATTTACCTTTTTTTTTACTGCCTTTAGGCTGGATTCACACGAGCATGTGCGTTTGCGCGCGTAAAAAACGCGGTGTTTTGCGTGCGCAAAAGGCACTTGACAGCTGCGTTTGACAGCCCCGTATGATGCGCGGCTGCGTGCTTTTCGCGCAGCCGCCATCATTATGACACTCAGTTTGGATATTTGTAAACAGAAAAGCACGTGGTGTTTTTCTGTTTTTATTCATCCTTTTCACAGCTGTTGCGCGAATCACGCTTGTCCCACGGAAGCTTCCGTGTGGCATGCGTGATTTTCATGCACCCATTGACTTCAATGTGTGCGTGATGCGCGAAATACGCCCAAAGAACGGACATGTTGTGAGTTTTTAGCTGCGGACTCACGCAGCGTAAAAATCACGCACCTGTCTGCACGGCCCCATAGACTAATATAGGTCCGTGCGACGTGCGTGAAAATCACTCGCGTTGCACGGACGTATATCCCGTTCATCTGAATAAGCCCTTAGGGGAAATTTACACGAACGTGTATTCGGTCCGTGCGGGCCGCATGGTTTTCACGCGCCACACACAGACCAATACAAGTCTATGGGGCAGTACAGACAGTCAGTGCTTTTTGCGCGGCGTTTGTCAGCTGCGCAAAAAGCGCGACATGTTCAATATCTCCGCGTATTTCGCGCATCACGCACCCATTGAAGTCAATGGGTGCGTGAAAACCACGCAGGTCGCACGGAAGCACTTCCGTGCGAACCGACTGAAACAGCGCACCAGCTGTCAAAAGGATGAATGTAAACAGAAAAGCACCACGTGCTTTTCTGTTTCCAAACATCCAAACGGAGTGTCTTTGAGATGAGCGAACCCGGACAACCGAACCGAACTTCACCGGGTTCGGCCGAACTCGTTTTGGCCGAACCCGGCAAAAAAATTTCCGGTACGGGACGTCAGGAGATAGTCACTGTCCAGGGTGCTGAAAGAGTTAAACTGTTTCAGCACCATGGACAGTGACTACCGATCCCAATAAACATGAACCTGTAAAAAAAAACAAGTTCTGACTTACCGATAACTCCCGGCTTCTTCCTCCAGTCTGACCTCCCGGGATGACAATTCAGTCCAAGTGATAGCTCCAGCCAATCACAGGCCAAGCACAGGCTGCAGCGGTCACATGGACTGCCGCGTCATCCAGGGAGGTGGGGCCCAAAGTCAAGAGAGGCGCGTCACCAAGAACGCGTCACCAAGGCAACGGCCGGGAGGGAAGTTCTCGGTAAGTACGAACTTTTTCTTTTTTTTTTAACAGGTTGCTGTATATTGTGTTCGGCATTCACTGTCGAGGGTGCTGAAAGAGTTACTGCCGATCAGTTAGCTCTTTCAGCACCTTGGACAGTGACGGGCGTCGACTAGCCTCATCTCTATGATGGCGGCTGCGCGAAAATCACGCAGCCGTGCATCATACACGGATGACACATGCAGCTGTCAAGTGGTTTTGCGCGCGCAAAACGCCGCGTTGTTTGAGCGCGCAAAAACGCAACGTTCGTCTGAATCTGCCCTTACAGTGAGTTAAATAAGAAGTAATAAAAAGTACCAACATTGCCCAAGTGGACAGCAGTTTTAATATTTTTGTCCTGTTGTACAAAAGATAGCCTTTGAGTAAACGCAGTAAGGGCCAGTTCACACGTTGCGTAAATACTGTGGATTTTCCGCAACGGAATTCGTTACACAAAATCCGCAGCAAATACAGTAACAGCAAAGTGGATGAGATAAAACAAATCTCCTCCACATGCTGCGTAAATACTGAGCGGGAAAAACTGACCTGTGGTGCAGAGTTTTATTCTGCAGCATGTCAATTGTATTTGCGTAAACGCGCCTTATTTGTTGCAGATTTTTCCCCATTGTATTCAATGGGGAGGTAAATTCCGCAACAAATAGCAGTTTTTATTTCGAAACACTTGAATTGGGCACCAAAAGACCTTATCCTGCCCCTGTTAGCCACAATATATAATTGTAGATTACATTTAGCAGCTCAGACTGTCGGTTATTTAGCTCACACATGATGGACATGTGTCTTTTTTCAGCAGTACTAACTATGTAACTATGTAACTATGTAACAACACAGGTAGGTAGCTGAGGAAGGGCAGGGGGAGCAGGCCAGGCGGTGCCTCAGATACTGGGTCAAGGATGGCATCAGCAAGTCACTCTACCTTGTCCAAAGTATTTAAAATACGGGCTATGGAAGCAAATTGAATCTTTACTCCAGGTAAAGGAAAGCCTAGTTACAGAATATTCAGTCACTAAACTGGACTAAATTAGATTAGCCTAGAACTAACTTAACCCCTTCAGGACCCAGCCTGTTTTGGCCTTCAGGACCCAGCCAATTTTTTCAAATCTGACGTGTTACTTTATGTGGTAATAACGTTGGAATGCTTTTACCTATCCAAGCGATTCTGAGATTGTTTTCTCGTGACATGTTGTACTTTATGTTAGTGAAAAAATTTTGTCCATAATTTTGGTATTTATTTCTGAAAAACACCACAATTTAGAAAAAATTTGCAAAAATTAGCTTTTTTCTAAATTTTAACGTACCTGCTTGTAAAACAGATAGTAATACCACACAAAATAGTTACTAGTTAACATTTCCCATATGTCTACTTTATGTTTGCATCGTTTTTTGAACGTCCTTTTATTTTTCTAGGACGTTACAAGGCTTAGAACTTTAGCAGCAATTTCTCATATTTTAAAGAAAATTTGAAAAGGCTATTTTTTCAGGGACCAGTTCAGTTCTGAGGTGGCTTTGAGGGCCTTATATATTAGAAAATACACAGAAGTCACCCCATTTTAAAAACTGCACCCCTCAAGGTATTCAAATCAGCATTCACAAAGTGTTTTAACCCTTTAGGTGTTTCACAGGAATTAAAGCAAATTAGAGGTGAAATTTACAAATTGTATTTTTTTTGTAAATTCATTTCTAATACATTTTTTTTTGTAACACAGAAGGTTTTACCAGAGAAATGCAACTCAATATTTATTGCACAGATTCTGCAGTTTTTAGAAATATCCCACATGTGGCCCTAGTGTGATAATGGACTGAAGCACATTCCTCAGAAGCAAAGGAGCACCCAGTGGATTTTGGGCCTCCTTTTTTTTAGAATATATTTTAGGCACCTTGTCAGGTTTGAAGAGGTCTTGTGGTGCCAAAACAGTGGAAACACCCCAAAAGTTACCCCATTTTGGAAACTACACCCCTCAAGGAATTTATCTAGGTGTATAGTTAGCATTTTGACCGCACAGTTTTTTCACTAAATTTATCAGAATTAGTCTGTAAAAATGAAAATCTACTTTTTACTGAAAAAACATAGAAATTTTTAATATTTACAAGAAATAATAAAGAAAATGCAACACAACATATGTAAAGCAATGTCTCCCAATTACGGCAATATCCCATATGTGGTAATAAACTGCTGATTGGACCCACAGCAAGGCTCAGAAGGGAAGGAGTGCCATTTGGATTTTGGAGCACGGATTTTGCTGGATTGGTTTTCAGTGCCATGTCGCGTTTGCAACGCCCTGGAGAGACCAAAACAGGGGAAACACCCCAAAAGTGACCCCATTTTGGAAACTACACCTCTCAAGGAATTTATCTAGGGGTATAGTTAGCATTTTGACCACACAGTTTTTTTGAAGAATTTAGTGGAATTAGGCAGTGAAAATGAAAATCAACTTTTTTTCTGAAAAAGCATAGAAATTTTTAATTTTTACAAGGAATAAAGGAAAAAAGAACCACAACATTTGTAGAGCATTTTCTCCTGATTACGGCAATACCCCATATGTGGTAATAACCTGCTGATTGGACCCATGGCAGAGCTCAGAAGGGAAGTAGCGCCATTTGGATTTTGGAGCACGGATTTTGCTGGATTGTTTTTCGGTGCCGCCTTTGCAACGCCCTGGAGGGACCAAAACAGTGGAAGCCCCCCAAGTTACCCCATTTTGGAAACACCCCTCAAGGAATTTTTCTAGGGGTATAGTGAGCATTTAGACCACATGGGTCTTTTGCAGAATTTATTAGAATTAGGCGGAGAAAATTAATATCACAATTTTTTTCCACTAAAATGTTGAATTTTCTCATTTTCACAAGGGATAAAAGGAGAAATAAACAACCAATTTTTGTAAAGCAATTTCTCCCGGGTACGGAAATACCCCACATGTGGTCAGAAATGAATTAACCCTATCAGGACTGATCCATTTTTTGCTTTCTTATTTTAGTTTTTCACTACCCGCATTCCAAGAGCCATAACTTTTTTATTTTTCCGTCAGTAGAGTGATGTGAGGGCTTATTTCTTGCGGGAGGAATTGTAGTTTCTATTGATACCATTTAAAGTGCCATAAAAAGTACTGGGAAACTGAAAAAAAATAGGAAAATATAGGAATATAGGAAAAAAATCTGATTCCATTTTTTGGGGTTTTCGTTTTTACAGCTTTCGCCGTGCGGTAAAAACGAAAACTACAGCGATTTTGGCGGTTTAAATTATTAAAGTTTTTTTTACGGTGTTCATCGTGCAAGTTAAATAATGGTATATTGTAATAGTTCGGCCTTTTACGGACGTAGCGATATCAATTCTGTTTATTTTTTTACATTACTTTTGAAGAAAAATTGGAAAAGTTTTTTTTTTTTAACTTTAAACTTTTTTCTTTCTCACTACTAGTAACTTTAATTCTTCTACACATTTTGTTAGTCCCCTTAGGGGACTTGTACCAGCGACCATTGGATCGTGGGTACAATATGCTGCAATACTAATGTATTGCAGTATATTGTTATTTTTACAGACTTCTGTAACAGCGCGATCGCTGTTCCTGTCCGTTAGTTAATGCACAGCGGATGGTGTGAATATTGCAATTTTCCACTGATATGCCATTTTAGTGCATATGTCGTGCCCAGTTTGTGCCCCTGAAGACAAATACCTCATAAAGCGTTAAGCGGGTTCTCCTGGGTATGGCGATGCCATATATGTGGATGAAAACTGCTGTTTGGGCACGCTGCAGGGCTGAGAAGGGAGGGATGCCATTTTGCTTTTGGAGCGCAGATTTTGCTTGTTCGTTTTTCTGTTTGGGGTTTTGCTGGTATTTCAGTTTATAATGTGGGGGCTTATGTAATCTGTGCGGAGAACATCAGGGCATAATAAGAGGGTATAATAATGGGGTAAATAAATAATATTTCATAGCTGTGTGGCCAGTGTCGCACTAATAAATAGTGTCGGATGTTACCCGCTTTAAGAAAACACTGCACATTTTGCATCGCCATATTCCTGGGAGCCAGAACTTCTTTATTTTTTCACCACCGGAGCCGTGTGAGGGCTTATTTGTTGCGGGACAATCTGTACTTTCATTGGTACCATTTTGGGGTACATGCGATTTTTTTGATCACTTTTTATTACATTTTTTTTGCAAGCCGGGTGACCAAAAACCAGCAATTCTGACAATGTTTTTTAGTTTATTTTTTGCGGCGTTCACCGTGCACTATAAATGACCATTATATTTTATTCTGCGGGTCGGTACGATTACGACGATACCATATGTATATAGGGTTTTTTTATGTTTTGCAGCGTTTGTGTCACCATATTCTGAGAGCCGTAACTTTTTTATTTTGCAGTCAAAAAAGCTGTATAAGAGCTTGTTTTTTGCGGGACGGGTTGTAGTTTTTATCGGTATTATTTTCGGGTACATGCGAATTTTTGATCACTTTTTATTGTATATTTTGGGAGGGGTGGTGAACAAAAAATAGCGATTCTGGTGTAGTTTTTTATTGATTTTTTTGGGGGTGTTCATCGTGCAGGAAAAATAACATTATAGTTTTATAGTTGGGGTCGATACGAACGCGGTGATACCCAATATGTGTACTTTTTTTAACGTGTTCATTTTTTTCCTATAATGAAAGACTTATTATAGGAAAAAAATGAAGTGTTTGTTTATATAACATAACTTTTATTTTGACACTTTTTTTAAAACATTTTTATTACTTTTTTTTACTTTTTTCACTTGTCCCACTAAGGGACATTCAGGTTGGGTTCACACGACCTATTTTTAGGCGTAAACGAGGCGTATTATGCCTCGATTTACGCCTGAAAATATGGCTCCAATACGTCGGCAAACATCTGCCCATTCATTTGAATGGGTTTGCCGACGTACTGTGCCGACGACCTGTAATTTACGCGTCGTCGTTTGACAGCTGTCAAAAGACGACGCGTAAAATTACAGCCTCGTCAAAAGAAGTGCAGGACACTTCTTGGGACGTTTTTGGAGCCGTTTTCTCATATACTCTATTGAAAACAACTCCAAAAACGGCCGAAAAAACTGCGCGAAAACGGCGCGAAAAACGCAGCGAAAAACGTGAGTTGCTCAAAAAACGTCTGAAAATCAGGTGCTGTTTTCCCTTAGGGTATGTTCACACGAGGGCGTCCGTAACGGCTGAAATTACGGGGATGTTTCAGCCTGTAAACATCCCCGTAATTTCAGCCGTAACGGCATGTGCAGGCGCTTGAACGCCACGTCCATTACGGACGTAATTGGCGCTGCTATTCATTAGAGTCAATGAGTAATGGCTCCAATTACGGCCAAAGAAGTGACAGGTCACTTCTTTGACGCGGACGTCTATTTACGCGCCGTCATTTGACAGCGGCGCGTAAATTACGCCTCGTGTGAACAGACAAACGTCTGCCCATTGCTTTCAATGGGCAGATGTTTGTCAGCGCTATTGAGGCGCTCTTTTCGGACGTAATTCGGGGCAAAAACGCCCGAATTACGTCTGTAATTAGTGCGTGTGAACATACCCTTAGACTTGCAGCTTTGATCGCTGCTAGAGTACATTACACTACACACGTAGTTTAATGTATTCTAACTGTCATTGTGACGTAACAGTCACACTGACAGGAAGCCTCGGAGGACCGGCAGGAGGCTGCTCCTCCGAGGCTTCCGTACACCTCCGATTGCCGTGACAAGCATCGGTAGCCCCCACAATCACTTCGTGGGGGCTGCCGATGTGCTTCAAACCACTTAAATGCGGCGACGGCAATCCGTCACCGCATTTATGGGGTTAATTGCCGAAATCAGCGGCGATGGTCCGCTGACCGGCAAGGCTGGAGTGTCAGCTGTCGGGGACAGCTGACCTCCCGGTTCCCGGACACTGTCCGTTAGGACAGTGTGCGCTGGGAACTACTCCGCAATAGTACGTCTGGATGCGGGAACTAACCCCTCTGCAGGACGTACTATTGTGGAGCAGCGCGTGAAGAGGTTAAAGGAGGTTAACAGAACTAACTTAAAGGGGGGGGGGGGGAGTACAGAAAAGTACTGTGATGTGCAATGAGGAGCTCTGATTTCCTAATAAAATGTACTGTAATGTACCATATTTTTTTCATAGACTGAGCGGTGTTAGGGCTTATTTTTTGACGAGCTGTAGATTTTATTGGCTCCATTTTTTGGTACATACGATTCTTTTTATCACTTTTTTTTTATTTCATTTTTTAAGCGCTAAGGTGACCAAAAAACTATTTTGATGTTTTACATTTTTAAACTCACCATGCAAGTTAAATAATGGTATATTGTAATAGATCTGACTTTTATGGACGCAGCGATACCAAATTATTATTTTTTTTTTACATGAAAAATGGGAAAAGGTGTTTTTTTTTTTAAACTTTTAATATATTATTTTTTGTACACTCCTGAAAATGTATCTAACATTTATTTATTTTTTTACACATTTTATTAGTTCCCCTAGGGGACTTGAACCGGTGGCCACTTGGTTACATGTGAAGTTACTGAAACAGCTTAACTCACAGAGCTATGCTGTTTCCCTAACTCCCACAGTAGTGAATGGCAATTGCGGAAGCAGTGTAGCATGCGAGCTACGGCGTTTCCGTAACTACTGTCCAGTTCTATGGGAGTTAGGGAGACAGCATAGCTCAGCGAGTTACGCTATTTTAGTAACTCCACATTTAACCAAGTGGCCGGGAGAGCACAGAAAGCTAGAACAGGGTTTAGGGGGCCCCGTTCTAGAGATAGATGTGGATCCCAGAGGTGGGACCTGCATCTATCTGACATTTATGACATATCCTGTGGATATGTCATAAATGTCCTTAATAGAAAAAAACTCTATAAATGCTGCGGTCGCTATTGACCACGGCATTTAACTAGTTAAAGGGGTTTGCCATAAAATACATGTGTCCCCTATCCACAGGATAGGGGCTACATGTGAGATCGCCCGGTTGGTCCGACTGCCGGGACCCCCAGCGATAAGGAAAACGGGGAACCGAAAGTCACTCAGAGCGCTACATGAGAAGCCTGGACTTCTGGATTCTGTGTCCGGCTTATCTGTTCCGCAGCTCCATAGAGATCATTGGAGAGCCGCTCGTGCATGCGCAGAAGAATCCCATTGATCTCTATGAAGCTGCCGGACACAGAACGCGGAAGTCACAGCTTCTCATGCAGCGCTCTTGGTAACTTTTAGTCCCCATTCTACTTATCCTGTGGATAGGGGATACATGTGTTTTATGGCACAATCCCTATAAACTGCCAGGAACAGCGAAATTGCTGTTCCTGACCATTAGTACAGCGTGTCAGAAGCTGACACCTGCAGTCTATGGAGCAGGCCCAGCGTGTGAGCCCGCTCCAAACATCACCCCCCCCCCCCCTCCATGATGTGCCAGCCCGTTATGGGTCGGAAAGGGGCTAAGTAATGAAGCGGTCATGGGGCCCTTGACTGCGGGCTGTAAGACACAGGGACTTTTTAGCAAGATTTATTCTTGCTAAAAGCTGAGTCTTATAGTCCGAAGAATACGGTATTCCATAGCTGTCCTCAGGAATCATGGCGGCTGATGGGGCAGTATTTGTGTACTTACAGCCATACAAAGCAGAAGGTATAAATATGTATATACGAGGTGTGTCCCAAGAGGAATGAGAATGATTTCCAAAAAAATTCTTTCATTCAAAAAACATAAAATTAGGCTCGATCACCTTCAAAGTAAGTCCCCTGAGACTGAACAAAATGATTCCAGCGACACTGCCGTTCTTCGTAACAGTGCTGGAAGTCTTCATGTGAGAGATTGTTCAAAGCCCTAATCGCGACTGACTGGACATTTTCAACAGTACCAAAATGGTGTCCTTTCGAGTAAGTTTTGATTTTGGGTGACAAAAAAAAGTCACACGGGGCCAAGTCAGGGCTATAGTGAGGGTGAGGAAAGGAAATGTATGTTTTTTGTGCCAAAAACTCCCTCACAGCCAATGATGTGTGACGCATTGTCATGGTGGAGGATCCACGTTTTGGCAATGTCAGGGCTCACTCGCAGAACCCTCCGGGACCTGTAGGTAAAACGTCTCATTGACTATTTATCCTGGTGGTCCAAATTCTTTGTGAACAACTCCTTGACAGTCCAAAAAAATTATGAGCATTGATTTGACTTTCTATTTGCTCATGTGGGCTTTCTTTGGTCGAGGTGAATTGGGAGAGAGCCATTTGCCATTGTGCCATTGAACTCTGCCTTTTTGTTTCAGGATTTCCAGTAATCACTCTACGCAGAAAATCGGGCTCCGTTGTCACACAATCCAACAGTTCTGGGGAAATAAACTGACGACTCTTCTTCCGATCATTGGACAAGTTTTTTGGGACGAGTTTTGCACTGAACTCAATGTTGCCTGTTACTTTGTGTTTCAGTTTGACTGTTCCTCATCCAGTTTGGCTGTTCCTCACCCAGTTTTAAGCCTCCTACACAGCTGTATCTGTTACAGTTAATGACGGTGTTTCAACCTATATATGAAAATGATTATCATTATCAACTGTTTGGTATAATTGGTTAGTCATACACCTGACTATAATCCTACAAAATCCATGACTTTGTGCAAGTGTGCCTAGAAGATTTGATGCTGTTTTGAAGGCAAAGGGTGGTCACATTGATTTTATTTAGATTTTTCTTCTGTTTAGTCACTTTGTACTTTTGTTAATTGTTAACAAAAACAAAAACCTATTAACACTTCTATTTTTGAAAGCATTCTTACTTTGCAGTATTTTTCCACAACTGCCTAAAACTTTTGCACGGTACTATATATTCATATATAAGGATCTATGCACATAAACCTTGAAGAAAGGTAGTGTGACATAACAATTCCTCTTGTGTCTGTTTACTGAGAGACACAAATTTTACGAGTAGGGTATATTAAGAAATTAGAGCTCGGCTGATTGAGCTATATTTATATACTCCTAAAGATGTTATCAATTTATTGTATACAGACACATTTAATTTACATTGTAAGCAGAGGAGCTGGGACTAAAATCACTCCATATAGATACTGTAAGACGTGAAGTACTTGACATGAGCCGAGGATTCTGGGAGTTGACGTTAAATACTCCGCTGATGCAGGAACTCATTTTGTAATGGAAATGATGTGACCAAATAATAGGTTTGGTACTAAACATTGTACTCAGGACACAAGTGGCCCTTATTTAGTGTTCAGTTCACAGCTTCCATTAGGGTGCATTCACAGCGGCAGAGATTTCTGTGTCTGCAAATCAGATCCAAACATGTGAATAAGAATGTTTCTGTAGCATGTGCATGATAAAATATGATAAATCCGGAGTTTTTTAATAAAATATAACTTTTACTTTATCAATTGTAGCATGTGCATAGTTTTCTGCAATCCAGGGCAATGGAATAGTCTCAAACATTTCTGAAACAAATCTGCCGCGTGTGAACAAACACTAAGGTCGGGTTCACATGTAACGGATTTGCTGTGGAAATTTTCAGCAGCAAATCCGCAGAAATCTGCGGGAAGTCGGGGGTGTTGCTTAAGCGGCAAGGTGAGCGGATGCACATTCACTGAACTCCTGCTCCCTATATTGTTATCTGCCACCATCAGCACACAAAAAGCACCTTAAGGGGTCCCACTGGCCGGTACTACCTTCCCTCAAGTGGGGGGCAAATTTTGAGAGGCTGATTGCCCAAATCGGAGGCATTTTTAGTCCGCGACCTACAGCCGCCGGCCCGACCCTTGGCACTGCATGGGGAACCGGAAGCGCCGGCTATCGCCTCAACACCTGGCTGTGACTGTGCCTTCTGCCTGAGCGCTACTTGGGGGACCAGAAACCTATCTGAACCCACATGAAGACCCCTTAACTGCAGGTGCCCACGCTGCTGTATGTAACACTGGCTTGGAACTCAGGTAGGAGTACCACAGTCTGTATATTATACAACTTGTGTCTAGACTTTTTAAGGGCCCAATACAGGCTAATACTTTAAAACAATACTAAAGCCCCTGCAAGCCTTCTGCTTCCTTTAGCCAAAACTACTACTTTATAATCTCAGACTGCTGTCTGCTATTCCCCTCCTCCTCCTCCTCCTCAGGAGAAAAGGGCATTGTATTCTGCCACCATCTACTACTCTAACGGGGGCAGAGGATTACATTTATATACGGAGGGAACCCTCTAGCTCTTGATCATCTGATCTTCACAGTTACCTACCACTTTCACGACATGGACGCTCCCAACTAGTCCATGCTAACTCATCCGTGTTCTCCAGCACTTGAGCGTTATTGGATTTCTCGTCATGGGTATAATTGGAATAGGCTCACAAAACATAGTGGACCAACCTAAGCAGAAAATACACCAGTCGGAGTTGGATAAGTACTTACATAAAAAAGGAATACCCTTCCCGCAAGCCGCCCTAAAATGGCTTTGGCAACATTACGAGACCAAGATACACACGAGGACTCTGATGGTGACAGCTCCTGTGCCGCTTCTGACAATTTGAGCTCCTCTAATAACATTTCACGCTCATTCCTGAGAAAAGCACTGAGCAAAGCTCTGTCCCCTGTCTTGAGAGAAGTGGCAGATATCAAAACTAATACCAAGCACATTGGCCACCGTGTAGAAGCTCTTGAGACTGTACATTCTACTCATCTCCAACACACAGCGGCAATCCAGTCCAATCTTACAGCACATATGGCTCGTCTGAATATTACTTATCTGATGTTGGAGGATCAAGAAAACAGGGGCAGACAAAAAAAAGGTTTGCCCAAAACAGTGGCGTCAGAGGCGCTCCCCTCAGTGGCTCGTCAACTCTTTGCTTCATTATTGAGCCTACCTAGAGCGGACCAAGTGGTTGTTGAAAGTATTCGTCCTAAGCCGAAAAGCTCCGACTCACCTAGGGACGTCAATTGTAACCTGTTGAGTTTTGTGGATACTGCTGAATTTCTACAGAAAGCGAGAGAGGTGGGGGAGCTTATGTTTGAGGATACAAAATTGCAACTTTACAGAGATGTTGTGATTTCTACTCTTGCAAAAAGAAGGATCCGTAAGCCATTAACGGACTCACTCCGCAGCAAATGCATTCCTTTCAGATGACTATATCCATTTGGCCGGTCCGTCCTAAGCCGAAAAGCTCCGACCCACCTACGGACGTCATTTGTAGCCTGTTGAGGTTGTGTTTGAGGATACAAAATTGCAACTTATTTCTACTCTTGCAAAAAGAAGGACCCTTGAGCCATTAACGGACTCACTCCGCAACAAACACATTCCTTTCAGATGGCTATACCCATTTGGGCTGTCCGTCACTAAAGATGGCCGCACAGTTTCGGTCGGACATCCGGATGACCTGACTGCTCTCTGGACCAATCTGGACATTCCTCCGATTGACATCCCATCTTGGTTTCCGATCACTTGTGACTCCCCACTGCCCAACTTGCCTTCATCGTCTCAGTGGACACTCCGAGTGGTTGGCAGATCTCCCAAGAACAAGAAGCCCTCATCAGACTCACCATCCACTTGAACTTTTATTGCCTCTTTTATTTTGTTGGTATGCTGGTCCTGATTAATGTCGGGACTTGAGGGCCTGGACCCTTCGAGACAAGGTGAAGGTAAGTTTTTCTTTTTTTCTGAAATGTGTGAATTTTTAAGTCATGTTTTTCACCATATTTCTTTTTCTAGTCAGACTATTTGTTTTCAAAAATGTATGAGATAGTTGATTTTTTTTGTCTGATAGGGAAGGGCTCTTGTCTATGCTCCAATCTATTTACTAGTTGTCCAATTACACTTGACACTTGTTTATCTTAACGTCTTAGAGAACACGGAGAGTGGCCATGACTGCCTGGCGCTCTACTTGTTTAGGTAACTTTATACCTCCCCCCAAAATGTACTAAAATAGGACATCAACAAATTCCTCAGTTGATGTCCCTGTCATGTAACCCGCTAGCGGATGCTGAGCTACTTCCCAGGAGCCTACAATCCTATGTTACACACCTTATTTTGTTGTTTCATGCTCATGTGTTGAAGTTGAATGTCGAGACCAGTTTACAATCCTGTTTTGTGTCAAATTTGAATATCTGTAATGGGTACCGTTAAAATTTGTTCCTTCAATGTAAGAGGTTTCAATACACCCCAAAAACTTAGTCAAGTCTTTACTCTATTGAGGAAAGCCAAGGTGGAGATCATTAACTCCACGGCAGCTTTTTCCCTGTACTCCACGCCTACAGCAAAGATTAGGGTTAATGGTACTCTCTCTGATTTAGTATTAAAGGTTTAGTATTACAGTTAAAACGGTACCATGCAGGGATGCCCTTTATCACCTGCTCTTTTCATTCTAGTAATGGAAACACTTCTCCAGAGGATAAGACAATCCCCAGACATTCAGGGCTTGACGGTAGGTAATCACACTCATACTACCGCAGCATTTGCAGATGATTTGGTGGTCCTGACCACTAACCCATCCATAGCAGTCCCTGCGATCCTTCAATTGTTTGATCAATTCGGAAAAGTTAATTTAAGCAAATCTGCAATTTCAATGTCTCAGCTCCCCTATCGGTCATTAGGGTACTTAAACCGATTACCCCCTTCGTGTGGCCTTGTAAAGCTATAAAAGTACTAGGAATACACATACGAGCTGACCCTAATCTTTTACACTCTTTAAATTACACTCCTTTGATAGCTAATATTAATTCACAAATAACAAACATGAGACTTCTGTTCTCATCCTGGATAGTTCGCAAAAATATATTGAAATCTTATGTTCTTCCCAAAATTCTTTACACTATGCAAACTGTAAGTATTGAGCTCCCCAGGTCCTTTTTTACTTCCTTCTTATGGAACGGCCGACGACCCAGAATAGCCTACAAACTTTTGACACATAAAAAGAGACAAGGTGGATTTCCTATACCTGACATTTATGCATACTATACTGCTAATCATATATCAAGGTTGTTGGATTTAATTTCACCACTGCCTAACCCCATGCATATAGATATTGAAAAGGTTATTTTGGGAACAAGGGCTAGCCCCCTCCTGTGGAACGCTGGAAAACCCCCCCGGAAATCTGACATTCCAAGTGCCATCACTAGAGGCACAATCAAAATTAGTCAAGCCATGACTAAGACTTTGCGTTTAGGAGGGGTGTCCTCCCCTTTGATGCCGGTTGGAATCATTCCCTCATGGAGGGCTAAAAAATTGGTGGAAGCTACGTTATCCTGGTCTAGACTCCTTGACTCCCCCCTGAGAGACCTTTACACCCAGGGAGAGGAACCAAACATCTCACCTGCTACCTGATGGTGAACCTTTGGACCTAACATTCCTCCATAAGCTGTCCTTCAGACAAATGATTAGGTGGTTTAAAAATAACGTGTCTTTTCCATTTAGATAACTGAACTGGATAGAAAAACTTCTAACATCCTCTACACCTAGGGCTAAAACTATGTCACATATTTATTCATCACTATTAACCCAATTATCTATCCCTAAGCCCCGTTATGTGAGAGAGTGGGAAAAGGAACATGATAAACAGTTCACGGAGTCAGATGTTAACTCTATCTTATCCAACTCCCATGGCTTTTTCCAATGAGTCAGGATTCAGGAGAGTTTGTTTAAATTGCTAACCCGTTGGTATAGGACTCCTGCAGTTTTGCACAAGATAGGGCTGTGTGACTCTGATCTCTGTTGGAGGTGCCTTGCTGAACCAGGCATGCTCTTCCACATCTGGGTGACTTTTCCGCCTATACAACCATTCTGGGACGAGGTTAAAAGGGAGATAGACAAGATTTGCGGGACAAACTTGTCTCTTAAGGGTATGTTCACACGCTGAGAGGCAGTTACGTGTGAAAAGACAGACTGTTAACAGCTGCCTCGTTTCACACGTAAAAGCTCCTCCTCGTAATTTACGAGGCGTCTGAGACGCTCGTAAACCTTGAGCCGTGCTTCATTGATTTCAATGAAGAACGGCTCAAATTACGTGGCAAAGAAGTGCCCTGCACTTCTTTGCCGAGGCAGTAAATTTACGGGTCGTCGTTTGACAGCTGTCAAACGACGACTCGTAAATAACAGGTCGTCTGCACAGTACGTCGGCAAACCCATTCAAATGAATGGGCAGATGTTTGCCGACGTATTGCAGCCCTATTTTCAGACGTAAAACGAGGCATAATACGCCTCGTATACGTCTGAAATTTGGCCGTGTGAACATACCCTAACCCTGACCTAATTCCTCTATGGGTCCCTTCACTAGAACTCAACCGGCTCAACACCCTCCGGTTACCTGGCTGATACAAGCAGCAAAATTGCTTATCCCCCTGCACTTGAGGGACATAGAACCCCCCTCAATACCACAATGCAGAGAAAAAGTTCACCAGCTTTATTGTTTTGAAGAACTTGCAGGTTTGGAACTAGGTAATAGACAGAGATTTCTGAATACCTGGAGCAAGTGGACTACATATAACAAGCATCGGGCCAAGACTCCTCAGACCACCACTCCTGGTGACTAGTCTGTTAGGTTTTCCCCCCACAACCTCTCCCAAACCCTAATTATTTGGGACATAATTCCCCCACCCAAACCTCCTTGATGGACAATTTCTAATTATCTATTCGAGCTATGTATATAGAAAGAGTAGGACTCATTAGATGCTTTCTAGAATGATACCCCATCTTACACTGTTTTGCTACTAAAGACCTACGTCGTGCCTTACATCGTCAGATGGAGAGCATCAGGGGAACAAGGAAAGCATCACCATGGGAGCGCCAGGGGATTGGTAAGGTGAACATTCTATTTTTTATTACAAACAAAATCCGCTCCTGCAGATTTTCCGGCGGATACAGTTAATCTGCAGGAATATCTGTAACACTATGATTTGATTAAGGAATTTAAAATCCGCAAAGAATTGAGATGCTGCGGATTTAAAATTCCGCACCGCAGGTCAATTTCTGCGTTGAAAATTTCCGCAGCATGTTAAAATATCATCCACCTGCCTGCTACTGTATTCTGCTGCAGATTTTCTATCTGCAAAACAAACAGAAGAACCCTAGCATGATACAACAAATATAATACTATATTTATAACAAGATTAGTAACCAATTCTTCTCCGAATACTTTCAAATATTATTGTGGAAAACAAGAGACGCTCGGATCATTTTTATTTTATTTTCATTTTTTTTCTTAGCAATCAATTGTTCTTCACTTAAAGTGATTGAGCCCTATTTTCTAACAGGAATAAATCAAAATACAGGCAGAAAATCCATTGCAATGTACTCTTCACATTTAACCTTTTCATTGCTGGCCACTCTCATACGTCATGAAATTGTGCATGAACTTTTTTCAAATGCTTCCCTTTCTACTTAATGTTAATAGTTATACTAATAAATACGCTGTGTAAATTAAATGAGAATATAACAAGCGTACGGTTATGGTGGAGTTAATACATTTAGCGGAAGCTTCTATGTATAATATAGGAAACGGAGGCTTCAGATTGTGCTGTTGTTAAAATTAGTATCTAATGTAAAACAGACAGGGATGTATTTATCATATAAGCAGGCAGAAGTATAGAGTAGAAGTTTTGCTTCATAACACATACTTATTATCCAGGGAAATTATTGAGGGAGGATAATGAATATTCTCTTACAAACGTACATTCAGTTAAAGGAGACTGCACTGCGTTACTTGTTATACTGGCAGTAAGTTTACAAAGTGGAGTCTGGTTACTTCTATAGTGTGAGTCCGTCTGCTCTTTATATAAATAGGATGATATAAAACTATGGAAATAAAACTCAGAAAGCACATTTGGCATTTCCATAACCCCCAACCATTTCTTGGATGGAGGAAAATACTAGAAGGCGCCCTGCACACGTAGAGGATTTGTTGCAGATTTTCCTTCCAGATTTGCAGGCGGGAAGACTGTTGCAGGCATGTGGATGAGATTTAATAATTCTCATCCACACGTTGCTAAACATTTTCAAATACCCAGAATGTTCATTCTGCTTTGGATGTTCACTGCGGATTTCAGCCTTTTCAGAAAAATCCACAAATAACGCGTGAAGATATTGCTGCAGAAAGCTGCGGAAATACTTTGGAAACGCTGTGGATACGCTGCAGAAAATCCACAGCAGATCCGCTAAGTGTGTGGGTAAGAAAATATTAGACTAAGGCCTTATTCACACGAACGTGTTAAACGTCCGTGTGACGGCCGTTGAAACAACGGCCGTCCCACGGACGCATGTAATTCAATGTGGCCGTTTACACGGCCGTTGTTTCAACGGACCGTGTGAAGGGTCCGTGTAAGAATAGGACATGTCCTATTTTTTCACGCTTCACGCATCCCTCCATATACTCTAGTCTATGGGGGATACATTATATCGCATCCCGCAGAGCACAGATGCACCTCAAACGTGAAAATCTGCAGCTTTTCACGTCCGAGATGCCCATGCCTGTGTGAATTAGGCTCAAGGCTGTATTTACACTAATGTTTCCGTTTTGCGCATGTAAAAATTGCTGCGTATTTCTTGCGTTGAAGTTCCGTTTGGCATTCATGTACGGTTGATCGTCTGCTTTTTTTACGCGCATATGTCATCCGTATGTCATATACGTTTTTTACGTCAGCAAAAAACTGAAGGTAGTGGGGGGTTTTTTCCTCATCATTTCTTTAGCAACTCGTGCGTGAAAAACACTGACAGCACACGGATGACATCTGCATGCTGTCGGTTGCTTTCACGTTCCTGTTGACTTCAATGGGCTGCGTGGTGCGCAAAACCTGAAAAACATGTCTGAAAAGCAACGCATGTCTGAATAGCCCCATTGAATTACATAGGTCCGTGTGACGGCTGTTATTTTATCGTCTGGAACACGGACGTATAGTACGCTCGTGTGAATTAGCCCAAAGTGTAGGCGTAAACACTGCAGATTTTCCGCAACGGATTTCATTGTGGAAAATCTGCAGCGTAACACAGAGCAGCAGAGAGGGTGAGATTTGAATAAATCTCATCCACACACAGCAGAAAAAACTTGCCAGAAAAACGTTCACAAAATGACCAGAGGTGCTGTTTTTTAATCTGCAGCATGTGAATTTATGTTTTAGAATCGCTGCTTTTCTGTTGCAAGTTTTACCCATTGAATTAAATTGGAAGGTAAATCCCGCAACAAATAGCAGATGTTGCGATTTTTGCGATGGAAAAGCTGCGAAAAATCGCAATTTCTAAGCTTACACTTACCCAAATCTCTATGCTTCTCCGTCCAGGCCAGCCTCCTGGGATGACGTTTCATCCCATGTGACCACTGTAGCCAATCACAGACTGCAGTGGTCACATGGGATCAAACGTCATCCCTGGAGGTGGGGCTGCAAAGACAACAGAGGGACGTGTCACCATGACTAGGGGTAAGTATAGGTTTTGTGGGGTTTTTTTAACCACTGTTTTCCGCAGCGGACATTCCGCCCGATAAACTGCACCACAATTTGGTGCGGTTTTTCAGCCGGAAATCCACGGGCTCCAGGGCGAATATGCTGTGTACTTTTACGGAGCGTATCTGCCCTGTGTGAACATGGCATAGTACTGTAATAAATATGCCAGACTGTGCCTAAATAATACCACCACACAGTGACAAATACCACTACTGTACAGTGCCCTCATAATACTGAAATAGAGGGCATGTATTCAAGAGCGATACACTGAAAATAATACCACAGCCAGGACAGATGTAGATGTTCTTGATGAATTGCTAGGGCAATATGTAATTGGAATGGGGTGAGGTAGATTACTAAATGATGGAGGCTCCAGGATAATTTGACCAAACTATAACTTGGTCCTGGGCAATTGATCCACATAAATTAATAAATCTAATTAACTGAAAAAATATATATCTATTTTTATCTAGACAGTTAAATGTTAGGGCTGTTGCTCCCTCTTGATGATTCTGACTATAATAAGACAATATGTCTTCTTACCTGATATCTGGAGAAGTTGGGTGTGCTATTGGGGAGCGGACTGCTATCCTGGAGCTAGAGATTTCTGTGGAAAACAACAGGTTCAAGAAAGCTTCTAGGTAAAATTAGAACTGAATGATTAGCATAGATGAAATTTTTTATCTGCAGAAAAGTCTTCCACATCTGGCTTCTAGAGAAAAATAGCAAACTACCACTATATCACCCTGTATGTAGTAAACTTGTTTCTTTTCTAACATCAGCTTTATGTCTTGCTGAAAGCCAAATGTTCTGACAACTCAAAAGTAAATACCTGTGCAATTTAACAACTTATCTTCTGATTCTGAAGATAAAAAGTTCATCACAAAAATTGCTTTTTATTATCACTGTGCAACAGGCAATCAATAGTAAAACCGGGAAAACTTCCAACAAAACCATATTCCCTGACCTTGTTATCTACCTAGAACTTACACTCACTACCTAAGATTTTCCATTCCGGTGTGCTTCAAAGCCAACAGAGCAAGATGTTTTGGCAAAGAATCTCCATCATTAACAAAAACTAGTTGGCATGAGCTCCTACTATTAGAATTGTGTAAAAATTTATTTATAAATTTGCTTTCAATACCATGACTTTGCTTTCAATACCATGAGTTTTTCGTTCCTCCGTTAGACAGTTCTTTGGTGTGGTAGAATAAAAGGAAATACAAAGGCAAAAACAGAACAAATTAAGCCAGAAAAGATGTATTCCAATTTACATACAACTGTTTCAGGTTTGTTAGCCCTCCTCAGTGATGGATATGGAAAGTATAGGGGAAATTTAACGACTGTACACCAGTGCTATGGCGTTAAAAAGTGGCAAAATAGGGCGCACACCAGATTTGCACAATAATTTGCAACTTTTTGCAATTTTATTCTGCCCCCGACACTTAAAAACGTGAGTATGACTTAGCTATAGTGGTGAGGTCAACCGGGGCCCAAGAAATTCATCATATTTTATGCCAGAATATGGCGGAATTTATGGCAAAAATAAAGTTTTCGCTTTTAAACACACGGACAGCAGAAGATGCAACAAATTTATTAAGAGGCTTGCGCCTCCTTATAGATAAGCCACATTTTACTACTGTGGGCTTCAGACTAAGACTGACGCATGTAAAGCCACTCTAAGTAAATTTGTCTCTGTGGAAAACAGCTTGGGGGCAGCCATACAAAATAATGTGGCGGCATGAAAGAAACCTAAAGACTTGTACTAAAGGACTGTGAAGTAGGTTTTATGAAAAATTATGAACCACTAATCCTCAAAACAAAGCATTTATATAACATGATGGGATATTGGGTAGAGATACACAATTTACCCATTTTAGCACTCATACTGGTAAATAGTAAACACACACCTAGAGCCGAACATTATAAAGCCATTTTTTCCACCTCACATGCAGTCGTTTCAGGCTTGTTAGACGTCTCAGGCATGACCATGCCCACTGTCCTAGCCTGAGGAATAAATCCCTTAAATATGGGACTTGGTGATAAAAGTAATTATATACAAATACATTCTGATTATATACAGGTAAGTCTGTATTTTTTTTACAGGTCGAACCGTAGGGGTGTGTGACTTGTCACTATTGGAGGAACCGCCACTGGCTGGAATGGCCTGGGCACAAGAAGCTTGCACCCCTTATACCATGCACTCGGTGCCCAAATTTATGGAAAGACAGCTGCACAGAATGAAGTAACTCTCCATAATTTACTGATTTGGCAGTGTTTTTAAGCAATGGCCTGGCCATGTTACTTGGGCACTGTATGATAATATCATTTGGGCAGTATATGGTACTTCAAAAAGGGTGGAGAGGTTGTCAATAGAAGGTATCAACCAACCTAAAGCAGTACATGGGTTTTTCAGTTCTGGTTCTTTCACCCCAGCGCAAAATAAACTTGCTAGTTATCCTGTGCAGTTGCTCCACAGGCTCTTCTTTAGAGTCATGGTTTCCGCTAATGAGGACTAACAAGCATATAACAGTAAAATCTAAGTAGATATAAATGGCTGTATAATGTTAGACAGTTTCTGTGATACACACAGCATTGGTTCTGGGTGTATAATGACTTGCAAGGCTCTGACCTCTGTGCTTAAAGAAGCTCTGTCACCAGATTTTGCAACCCCTATCTGCTATTGCAGCAGATCGGCGCTGCAATGTAGATTACAGTAACGTTTTTATTTTTAAAAAACGAGCATTTTTGGCCAAGTTATGACCATTTTTGTATTTATGCAAATGAGGCTTGCAAAAGTACAACTGGGCGTGTTGAAAAGTAAAAGTACAACTGGGCGTGTATTATGTGCGTACATCGGGGCGTGTTTACTACTTTTACTAGCTGGGCGTTGTGTATAGAAGTATCATCCACTTCTCTTCAGAACGCCCAGCTTCTGGCAGTGCAGACACAGTCGTGTTCTCGAGAGATCACGCTGTGACGTCACTCACAGGTCCTGCATCGTGTCAGACGAGCGAGGACACATCGGCACCAGAGGCTACAGATGATTCTGCAGCAGCATCGGCGTTTGCAGGTAAATCGATGTAGCTACTTACCTGCAAACGCTGATGCTGCTGCAGAATCAACTGTAGCCTCTGGTGCCGATGTGGCCGACACGATGCAGGACCTGTGAGTGACGTCACAGATCTGCACTGCCAGAAGCTGGGCGTTCTGAAGAGAAGTGGATGATACTTCTCATCAGAATGCCCAGCTAGTAAAAGTAGTAAACACGCCCCGATGTACACACATAATACACGCCCAGTTGTACTTTTACTTTTCAACACGCCCAGTTGTACTTTTGCAAGCCTCATTTGCATAAATACAAAAATGGTCATAACTTGGCCAAAAATGCTCGTTTTTTAAAAATAAAAACGTTACTGTTCTCTACATTGCAGCGCCGATCTGCTGCAATAGCAGATAGGGGCTGCAAAATCTGGTGACAGAGCCTCTTTAAAAGAGGAATAAAACCCTTCTTTAGGGGAATGGTGAAAGATGTGATAACATGCAATGTTGTACTTGGCATACGTACAACAACACAATTACATGTTTTGGCTGTGAGAATCTTTTACAAGGCAATCCCAATTCTATATTCATTATATACCGGTGAAGATAGGTTTTCCCTAGCTAACAGGACACTAAATATACAACCTCACACAATTTACTTCCAGTGTACTCACATTCACCAATTAATAAGAAAATTATATGAATAGCGCAATATTCTCTTTCATTCAATCTCTTGGCTAAGGGCCACTGCAAATATTTGGCAAAAAAACAGTAGCAGGATAATGTAATATGCATTAAGAAGCATTTATTCTAAGAATATTCTACATCAGAATTCAGACTCAAACAACTGGCCCCAGCAAGAGTCAGTGACAGAATTAAAGGGGTTTTACATTTACTCAGTTCTTATGTCATATAGTTAGTTAGATATGGTGAGGGTCTTGTAGCCACTGATCCCGAGAATAAGGGGTACTGTTCCCAGAGTTGATATGTCATAAAGCTGAATAGGCAGAAAACTTTGCTTAAGCGGTTTTCCTATCATTGTAATAGATCTGTCAGCTGAATATGCTGCACTATGTAAGAGCAGAATATTACAGCTACATTCTCCTAGTACCTAAAATGGCACAAAAAAATGGTACCGTTTGGCTAATAGGAGAGCTGAAAGTTTACAGCTGACTAATAGTTGAGTCCGCTGGATTCATAAGGGTGGTGCTCCCTACTCCCTCCTCACAGTGTTTGACAAGCAGGGGAAGCGCTCCCCTCATGAATACAGCAAACATAACTATGAATTTTTTCAGTGCTCCTATTAGCCAAACGGCACACAAAAAAAAGCACCATTTTGGCTACTAGAACTAGAAGAACAGATTTGTAGCTGTAATATGCTTCCCTTATGTAGGGCAGCATAATAAGTTAACAAATCCGCATTTAACAGATGTGGCAACCAGGGGAAACAAAGCAGAATATTTACGGACAATAGGGATCACCTACAAACATCCTAGGAGGGAGCAGCAGATTTTTTTTTACAATATGCTTCACCTGCAAGCAAAAAGGGGGAGCGAAAGGGAACAACAGACTTAGGCTTCGTTCACATCCGCGTCAGGGTCCCGTTCTGACGTTCCCATCATCGCTTCCCGTCAGAATGGAACCCTGACTGAAACAAACGGAAACCATAGGTTTCCGTTTGCATCACCATTGATTTCAATGGTAACGGATCCGGTGACAATGGTTTCCGTTTGTCTCAGTTGTGCAAGGGTTCTGTCATTTTGACGGAAGCAATACTGTAGTCGACTGTGCTATTCATTCCGTCAAAACGACGGAACCCTTGCACAACTGAGACAAATGGAAACCATTTGCACCAGATCAGTCACCATTGAAATCATTGGTGATGCAAACGGAAACCTATGGTTTCAATTTGTTTTAGTCAGGGTTCCGTTCTGACGGGAAGCTATGGCGGGAACGTCAGAACGGGACCCTGACGCGGATGTGAATGAAGCCTTATTTATGGGATTATATAAAATGGCCATGGATAGAGAGACAGATTGTAGATAAGCAGGAGAAGCAGATTTATTGCCAATAGGGATCACCTAAAGGTAGCCAGGAAAGGAAATATGAGCAGTATTTACTGAATATAGGGATTACCTACATGGAGAAAAAAAGGAAGCAGAAGATTTATTATAAGTAGGGATCAACTACATGCATGTAGCCAGGGATGTGAGAGACCAGCAGATTTGTTTACAATGTGGATCACTATCAGCAGTCAGAGATAAGGAGACGGAACCAGTGGCGGATTAAGTAGACCATAGGCCCTGGGCTGTTCCACAAACTTGGGCCCCCCTTCCCCACCGCGGCTCTGCCATGTCTATAGTGAACACCACCTTTTTGTGCGAGCACTGACAAATGGGGTTTACGATTCCTCTTGTCAAAGGGCTGTGTCCCTACATACTGACAGTCTCCAACCATCGCTGACACTATCACACTGTGTAGGGACACATCCTCTTGGCAACGGTTTTTCATACTAATGACCTAACGATGTGCCCGGACAACCCCTTTTACTCAGACTAATAAATTAAAATGCATACAGACCCCAGACCTTCTAAACTATTGCCGTCCCCAGACCAGACCCCCCCCCTAAGTAAATACATACCCCAGAACAAGCACCCTAAAAAAATACAGACCCCTGAACAAGCAGTTTAAATACAGACCTCGGACCAGACCTCTAAATACAGACCCCAGACCTGACCCACTAAACTAATAATGACCCCAGACCTGAAGACCTGACTCCCTAAACTAATACAGACCCCAGACCAGGCCCCATAAATACAGATCCCAAAAACTAATACAGACCCCAGGCCAGACCCTTAAATACAGACCCTATAAACGAATACAGACCCCCAAACCTGACCCCTAAACGAATGACCCCAGACCTGACTGCCTAAACGAATACATACCCCAGACCAGGCCCCCTAAATACAGACCCCATAAACTAATACAGACCCCATACCTGACTATCTAAACTAATACAGAACCCAACCCCCTAAATACAGACCCCAATAAACGAATACAGAGCCCAGGCCATACCCCCTAAATATACAGAACCCAGACACCCTAAATATACAGACCCCAGACCACCTAAATACAGACCCCAGACCAAACTCCTAAATACAGACCCCAGACCAGACCCCCTAAATACAGACCCCAGACACCTTAAACTAATACAGAACCCATAAATACAGACCCCCTTAAACTAACAGACCCCAGACAAAACCCCCTAAATACAGACCCCTTAAACTAATACAGATCCCTAAATAAAGACCCCTTAAACTAATAAAGACCCCAGACTTCCTAAATACAGACCCCAGACCAGACCCCTTGAATACAGACAACATACCAGACCCACTAAACTAATACAGACCCCCTAAATATAGACCCCTAAATACAGACCCCAGACCAGACCCCCTAAATACAGACCCCTTAAACTAATACAGACCCGCTTAGTACAGACCCCTTAAACTAATACAGACCCCAGACCAGACTCCCTAAATACAGATCCCCTAAATACAGACCCCAGACCCCTTAAACAAATCCATAATCCCCTTATATTTAACTTTACCTAGCAGCTCACCTCACGGTCTTCTCTCTTGCTGCTGTTGTAGGACCTGCGTCATGTGACCAGCATATCTTTAATCAGTAACAAGAAACTGCAGACATAAGGTCATGTGACCTTTATGTCTGCAGGTCCTTTACAGGCCATACACAATGCCGTTTTGTCATGGTTTTTGCCGCGAGGCCCCGGGCGGCCACCCAAAACGCCCAATGATGATCCGCCGTTGGACGGAGCAGCAGATTGATAGATAAAAATATTCAACTACAGGCAGCAAGGGAAGTAGAGAAAAGTATCGGATTTATTTATTGAAGGGATAATATACTGGGAGCCAGGCGGTAAAGAGTGAGCAGTATAGATATTTTTGATTGTAGGGATCACCACCTACAAGGCAGCGACCAGTAAGAGGGAGAAGGAGCTGCAGATTTATTAACCATAGGTATTACCTACAAGCAGCCAGGGATCTTTACTGCATTAGGGCTCATTCACACTTCTGTATATCGGATCCGTATAAATTAATTTTTTTTGTCATTGAGAGAATGGTGACAACACATCTAAATGATTTTATTCACATTCCTGTTATGTTATATGCACATTTTTTTTATGCGCATGACGTTTTCTTCACTACGCAGCATGTTCCAAGGGATCCGCATTGGTAACGTTTAGGCTGGGTTCACACTACCTATTTTCAGACGTAAACGAGGCGTATTATGCCTCGTTTTAAGTCTGAAAATAGGGCTACAATACGTCGGCAAACATCTGCCCATTCATTTGAATGGGTTTGCCGACGTACTGTGCCGACGACCTGTCATTTACGCGTCGTCGTTTGACAACTGTCAAACGACGACGCGTAAAATGGCTGCCTCGGCAAAGAAGTGCAGGGCACTTCTTTGCAACGTAATTTGAGCCGTTCTTGGACATGGCTTGGACATGGCGCTGACCAGACGTGCTGCTTGAGAGCTCCGTTCCTGCACTTCCATAACCCACTCATAAGCATACTATAAGACACACTTGAACCTTCCTAAATGGTCAGGAAATCTAAGGCAACCACGGGGACTCCATACTGTACGAGGCAGATGTCTTCAGCCGGCTCCATTCAGCGATTTCTCACCGACGCTGCTGCCGGGCCGTCTCCCAAGATGGCGCCGTTGGAGGGGAGACGAACTGTACCAGGATTCCCGCTTGCAGAGGAGTCTTCTTCGGGAGTTGCTACTGTGGCTGCAGCATCAGGTACCGACAGTACCCCCTCTCCGGTCTTTGGCTCCCAGGGTTCGTTTCCTTCCCTGCTGGCGGGGGTGGAGATGGGCCCTTCTGGAACTGTCATGGCGCTTCCTGCTTCGTCCTGCTCGCCACGTGGGGTCAGTCATGGCGCCCGGGTCTCTCATTCCTCATCTTCTGGCATGCTGGGGTCTGCATCAATGCCTGCGTCTCCTCGGGATCTGGATCCTCATTTCTCCCCTCACATTAATGGCTCTGATAGCATGGGCGATGATTTACAGGGCCTGAGACAACAGCTCGCCACATTGCCCACTAAACAGGACATGTAGCATTATGTGAATCGTCTTGAGATGACTTATAAATCAGAGATACAGGCTCTTACGACTAATGTCTCTCAATTGTCCGATCAAGTTCAGCGCATAGAAGGCGATGTCTCCTCTGTTACACAGCAGCAAGTTTCTCATGCAGAACGGCTGGATCATCACTCCCAGCAGATTCATGCTTTATTTAACCTGGCTGAAGATCATGAGAATCGGAATCGCCGTAACAACATTCGGCTCCGGGGCATTCCTGAGGATATATCTTCGGGGCAACTCATACCTGTCTTAGAGTCTTTGTTTAACTCCCTGCTGGAGCGTCCTGCTGATGATCCATTGGAGCTGGATAGGGCCCACAGGACTCTTGGCCCTCGTAACCCGGATCCTGATAGGCCTAGAGATGTGCTATGCCGTGTCCATTTTTTCTCTCTGAAGGAGCAGATCATGAGGAAGGCCCGAGATAAAGGAGAAGTCTTATTACAAGGGGTCAAGATCCAGTTGTTATCCGACCTGTCCAAGATGACCCTGGACAAACGCCGAGTGCTTCGTCCCTTACTGGATGTGCTGAGAGAGCATGAAATCTCCTATTCCTGGGGTCACCCCTTCCAGCTACAGGTCCGCAGAGATGGGACATTGCTGAGTGTTCGAGACCCAGGGGATGTCCCGGACTTCTGTGCTGCCCTCCAGGTGCCGAGAGTTTCCCTGCCTGATTGGCCGTATGTCCCTCTTCCACCACAGCGCTCAAGGCCACGCCGGCGTGGTCGTTCTCCCGCTTCTCCTATGGGTCGTCCTGGGGGGCGACGTGCTGATCCGCTGTGATTTTGTATAGAGGTTTCTTGGTCAGCCATCAGTCGGCCTAGGCCGGTTAAGCTCTAATGTTACTGCTTATATCTTGTGAGGCGAAGATCTGATGTGTGTCTTATAATACCCAGTTATGCTTGTTCTTTCGCCCTAGATAGGGGCTGCAGGTGTTCACATTGATCAGTTACCCTGGATTAATTAATGTTCTTCAGCTGCCAGTACTACTGCACCATGTATGCAATGTGATTATATACGTTGTTACTAATTACATGCCTGTACATCCATGCGGTAACTGTGTAAATTTCCGGGAATGTATTGTTATGTAGGCATCTCTGTTTTGATCCTGACCAAATGTCGGCCATTATTTCACTCTCTCATGATATTGAGCTAATTGCCTTGATGTTCTTTCCGTTCAAGTGTTGGTTCTAAGATGTGTGATATTTGCACTGGGTTGGGGGGTGCGGGGCACTGGCTAGACCTTGTCCTGACACTTCTCCTCTTAGGGACTCACTGGTTATATCCGGTGTATTCTTGATTGTTTCTCCTTGAGTAGCTCAAGGAGTAGGTGATTATTTCACCTTTCTGTATGTCTTTGTTGTTGTCTCCCCCCTCCTTGTTTGTCCTGTTGTTCATCACGCCTCTACTTAGCACATTGCTCTACGAGCTCCTTCAGTGAGTGGGGACAATGGCACAATTGAAGACTTGTACCTTTAATGCTAGGGGGCTTAATGTCCCAGAAAAACGCTCACAAATTTTATATAACATGCATAAAGAGCGGGTACATATTTTGTTCCTGCAAGAAACTCACTTTCAGACGGGCCATACGCCACAGTTCACGAACCGATATTTTCCGGCCTGGTTCCACAGTACCAACCCGGAATCCAAATCCAAGGGTGCCAGTATAGGTATTCATAAGTCACTCTCGCATAAAATTCTGGAAGTTCTGGTTGACCCGGAGGGTAGATATGTTTTTCTCAAACTATCCATAAGTAATAAGATCTTTACTTTGGCTAACCTGTACCTCCCCAATAAGGACCAGGCACGAGTAGGCCGGTTGTACTTAAGGAAATTGGAAGAGTTCACTGAGGGCATTCTAATTGTTGGAGGTGATTTTAATCTGACTTTTGATTCAAGACTTGACACCTTCTCGGGCAGGTCTGTTGTTCCTAAGTCACATTTGGGGCCCTGAAAAATGTGATGCATTCCATGCATTTGATTGACGTGTGGAGGATCCTTCATCCTCAGGTAAGAGAATACACTTATTTCTCCCCACTGCATAATATGTACAGTAGGATAGACGCTTTTTTGATTAGCCACCACTTGCTTACCTGGCACCCTACCTCTGACGTGGGCCCTATGATTTGGTCGGACCATGCACCTGTGTTTCTGACCCTTACATTTCCTAATTCGAGGCCTAATTTCCATTCCTGGAAACTTAATGACAACTTGTTGCGGGATGCAGTATGCGTGGCGGCCATTAAAGACTCACTTTCCGGTTTCTTTGAGGTTCATGAACATGAAGCTACTCCCTTGCCACTCCAGTGGGAGGCACTGAAGTGTGTCATTCGAGGGGTACTGATACAACCTGGGGCGCGGTTGAAGCGTGAAAAGGGGTTTGCTATTGCACGTCTCCTGATTCAGATACGGGATTTGGAATCATGTCATAAACGGGTTCCATCCTCACAGATTTTTGCAGAGCTCACTACAGCGAGAGAATCCTTGCGTTCTTTGATAGATCAGTCTCATGCTCGGTTCAGGGATCGGATGCGCAAGCACGCATATCAATATGCAGATAAATGCGGTAGGTCACTGGCACGAATACTGCATCCCCGTACACAAGCGTCATATATCCCTAAAGTTTCATCTCCCTCGGGTGTTGAGGTTCATGACCCGGTTGGTATTACTGACTGCTTTAAACGTTATTATTCGGCGCTATACAATATTAAAGGCCAATTTCATGATATGCAGGCAGAATCGTTACGGGATAAAATAGACCGCTATGTTCATGATACTGCGTTGCCGACCTTGGAGGAGGGGGTGGCTTTGGAGCTTGAGGAGGATTTTTTGGAAACCGAAGTGGAGCGTGCTATTGGAGAGTCGCCCTTGGGCAAAAGCCCGGGGCCAGATGGGTTTAATAACAAATTTTATAAGGCATTTAAAGATCAACTGGCTCCTTTTCTGACGAAAGTTTTTAATTCGGTGTCCTCCTCGTGTCCCTTTGCACCTCAATCCCTCGAGACTCATATAACTCTTCTACCAAAACCGGGCAAGGACCCAACGGTGTGCGCAAACTTCAGGCCCATATCGTTAATTAATGTAGATGTGAAGCTTTTCGCGAAGCTGCTTGCCTCTCGGTTATCGCCGTTACTACCAGGCTTGATTGTGGATGATCAGGTGGGGTTTGTATGTGGTCGGGAAGCGCGGGATAACACCAACAAAACCCTCCTTTTGACGTCGTACTGCCAGTCCCGTAAGATACCGATGTGTTTACTCTCGATAGATGCCGAAAAGGCTTTTGATAGAGTGCACTGGGTGTTCCTCCGCAGTGTCCTGACACAGGTGGGCCTTGGCACCAGCACGGTGGATAGGATAATGGCCTTGTACCATAGGCTTTCTGCTCGAGTTCGTGTCAACGGACTATTATCTGATCCTCTGTCTATTGCTAATGGCACGAGACAGGGGTGCCCACTCTCGCCTCTTTTGTATGTTCTGGTCATGGAACACCTGGCCGTGGCGCTGCGGAACAACCCTAATATTAACGGTATACGCATTGGCTCACGGCATCATAAATTGGCGTTATACGCGGATGACCTCCTGGTATTCATCACAACTCCCATGATTTCTTTGCCATCCCTGACGGAGGAGTTTGAGTGCTTTGGCCATCTAAGTAATTTTAAAGTCAATTACTCTAAATCGGAGGCCTTGAATATCTCTTTGGATCAACCTCTAGCTGCCCATCTTGCTCAGGTTTTTCCGTTCAGGTGGCAACCCAAATCTTTAAAATATCTAGGGATACATGTCCCTACACAACAATCAGACTTGTATGCTCTGAATTATACGCCCATCCTTCAGCGCACCATGAAGGACTTGGGGGAATACGGCGGGAACCGCATGTCGTGGTTTGGACGTATCAATGCGGTCAAAATGGATGTCTTGCCCAAATTTCTATATCTCTTCCAGACCGTCCCTATTGCGGTACCATCCAGTTTTTTCCAGGTTTTACATAGGGCCATTACTAAGTTTGTGTGGGGCTCCCCTAAGCCTCGTATCCGGTGTGCTGTCCTTAGCCGACCAAAAGTAGACGGGGGCGCGGGTCTCCCAGACTTTAAACGATACCATCAAGCGGCGATAATTATGAGAGTAGTGGATTGGTTCCGTTCAGAGTCAGGTAAGCAATGGGTGCGCATTGAAAAGGCTATGTCTCCTCTTGCATTATCCTCTCTACCGTGGCTGTCAGTCCTTCAGAGACAAACTCTCCCTCTACCTTTCCTCACACGTCAGTTTCTCATGGTATGGGATCGGATCTTGGGCACTACGGGCCTTGTTCATCGCCCGGGTCCCTTGACTCCTCTATTTGATAATCCTTCTTTCCCTCCGGCGGAGGGGGTTGATACATTCCTCTGTTGGGAGAGAGAAAATGGTGGATGTATATCTGAGACACTTACTCCAGACGGTGCCATGTTGCCAATGACAGATGTATCGGCTGCCTGCCCGGGAAGGAGGTCAACCTGGTGGTCCTATTTGCAGTTACGGTCCTATATCTCTTCCATGGGTGATTGTATGGTTTTTCTACAGGATAAGACTCCTCTGGAACTCTACTTGTCTTTGCCCTCAGCCCCTTCTCATGTGTTGTCTCACCTACATGGGATCCTTCTGCCGAAATTTGCTTTTTCTCAATTATCCTTTACTGCCGCATGGGAAGAGGAAATGGGGGTTAGACACTCTGAGGAAGAGTGGGGTACCGCCTTTCTGTTAGCTCATAAGTTACCGATGTCTTGTTTTGCACAAGAAAAGAATTACAAAATACTTACCAGGTGGTACCGCTGTCCGACTTTGTTGCACAGGATATACCCCGATGTATCTGCTGATTGTTGGAGGTGTGGGGGGGCTCCTGGAACTATGTTGCATATTTGGTGGGATTGTCCCATGCTACGTCCCTTTTGGGGGAAGATTTTTGATCTAGGCAACCACGCTTTTCCATACTGAGGTTCCAACCTCGGCTTCCATAGGCTTGCTTTCTATGGTTCCGGGATCACTCCCACACCTCAAAAGGGGGATCTTTCGACATTTCTTGACTGCAGCGAGAACGGTGATACCTCGTCACTGGAAATCACATACTGTACCGTCCCTGGCGGAATGGGTAACAGAGGTGAATGGGATCATGAGGATGGAGGAGTTGCTGTCCGTGGATAGGGGCAAATCGGGGATTTTCGTCCAGAATTGGATAGTGTGGTCTGGATTCCGGGATGGTACTGGTCTACCTCTCTGGTTGGATGGCAGGTTCTGAATGAATCATAGCACCTACATGAGGCGCTTTTGTCTTTTGTCTGTATGTATTTTCCCTTTGTGGTCTGATGTTATGTGTGGTGTGTCCATATACTCAAAAGTGCTCTTATATGTGTCACTTCTCACTTTACTGGGGGGGCGGTCTCTCTGACTATTGCACTGATTTAATGCGAACATGAACATGATACTGTTATTGCCGTTATATCTCTCTTATCATTCAATTCCAATAGGTAGGAGGCTATATATACTTGTATATATATGTATACGATTACTGTTGTTATGCTATGAAGCTTCACTAGAATGTATTGTACTGCGTACAAATTTCTACTTTTTTGCACAAACCGTGAAATGTTTTTGTATTGTTTTATTTTCAAAATATTAAAATCTTTGATAAAGAAAAAAAAAAAAAAAAAAGATTTACGAGCGTCACAGACGCCTCGCATAATGCGAGGAGGAGCTTTTACGTCTGAAACGGCGCAGCTGTTTTCTCCTGAAAACAGTCTGTCTTTTCAGACGTAAAAGCCACTTCTCGTGTGCACATACCCTTATAGGCCAAATAAGTCAATGGGTTGATTTAAAAAAACAAAACTTTAGGTTTTTGCATAATTCTATGTCCGTATTCGTTCCATTTTTTCCAACCATACTTAAGTAAGTTTACCAAAACAGCAAAACAAAGAAATACAGATGAAACTCATAAAACGCATAACAAAATATGGAAACAAATAGGGAACATATTGTAAAAAAAAAACAAAACCGTGTTGCAAATCTGTTTTTAAATCGTATTTTCATACGCAACTTTGAAGGAGCCCTTATGAAGAAAAGAGTGCTGCACGGTGAGTTGCTGTAATATGCAGTGGAGTAATGGGGCACGCATTGCTGGACAGTGTATAGAATGTGGGTTGCACTCAGGGGAAAGTTTTGAGGTGCCAAATTTGATAAGGGGGTGTCCCACATCAATAGAAGAAGATGATCGCGGCACGCTCTGTTGCATCAATTATTAAATTCAAGTGATTTTTTTATTTGACAATACATTTAAACATGCGTTTTCCAAAGTGGTGCAAGTAAGTGCAAACTTAGCGACAAAATAAATGACGGAAAGGTAAGGAGTAGGCGTCAGAATCGCCCTATCGGCTTGTGTGTCACAGTGGGATTCTGTAATATGCAGTAAAGCAATGTGGCATCAGAGCTGTGCAGTGGAATGCTGTGATAAGAAGTGCAATGCTATGTAGTGTGGTGATGCCCAGTGCATTGGTATAGCGTGTGGTGATGTAAAGTGCCTACTGCCTGTTAAACGTCCTTTAGATTAACAAATGCAATAATAAAAAAAAGGGCTGTATTTTTAAATCCTTTATTATGTTTTTTATGAATCCACTAGAAGCCTATTATGGCGCCACCTATTGAAAGCATGTTATACTGTTGATGTATATACTACAGAACATGCTGTAACGTTGGGCTCACTCACAATCATATTTAACAAGCACAGGATATTAGATATGTGCTTAGCATAGGCTGCATTTACACGTAGGCATTTTTTATTTGACCTTAGTATGGTGATTTACTGATTGTAAATAGCAAAACGATCGTTCTCATCCAGGTGGAAGTTTATTTTCACATTGTGAATATATAAAACAAATCACCAGCAAATAAAAGTACTCGAGTAGTTCTCTTCTCAGCTAATTTTTTTCTAGGAAAGCTGAGTAAAAACCAATATGGTTGCCATTGCTGTTCAAACAGCTTTCCTAGAGTCCTGAATGGCAAATCTGCCTAGTTATGCAGTAGAATGGCAGTGCTGGTCAATTAGGTAGATACAGTATGCCATTCAGAAGCCTGGGAAAGTTTGGTGACAACCTCTAAGGGAGCTGTAATAGTAGTCTTTTCCTGAAAGGAAGAAATAAAATTGCCTGAATGTATTTTTTTTTCATATCTTTATTTATTAATAAGATCAAAACTGGTGATTTGGATGTGTATCATTGGTAAAGTCTGTTCAGACCCCAAGCAATATTCATGTTGGGACCAGGAGTTTGCAAGTAATGAAGTATTCCTCTGTGACTGCTTATCGAAAGAAATTAAAAAGTGTTTGGTGCTTAAATGGACATTGCCTTTTCAAACAACTTATGCTGATCTAATAGTATATCTGATATAAAACAACTTTGTAATTTACTTACTATTAAAATATAGTTGTTTTTTCCATGCAAATTTTGTGTTAAGTTACGGCCACTAGGTGTCTCTCTTCCTGTAATCTGCTGTCCACCTCCATTGTCAAGCAAAATCTGTCCCTAGTTACAGACGGACTGCAGAAAATGGGGCTGTGTCTCTTCACTGACAGCCAATAGAAGTCTATGGAGAGTGGAGGGGGAGCAGGAGGAGGAACAGAGAGAGAAAAAGACACAGACATGGAAATGATACCCATACAAGTCTATGGAGAGGGGAGCAGGAGAGGGGAGCAGAGTGAAAAAGACACAGACAGACGTGCTGCAGCTTCTGGTAAGTGTTACTGTCTCACCCCTGTGCTAGATTCTCAGCTACACTGCTCATTACTGCTATATAATCTTCTCCATGCTGCTGCATCTTCTATATATATATATATATATATATATATATATATATATATATATATATATATGTGATAGATAGAGATAGGAGAGCAGAATTCGAGATAGAGCCTGCATAGGGGAAAACTAGTAAAAAATGTAGAATACAAGTTATATAATGGTCAGAAATAGTGTTATTCCTCGTGTACATACACATGACAGCTCAATCTGAAAAGTCACTGTAAAAGTTAGGTACACTCTAAGGCTATATTCACACCTTGCGATTTGTTGCAGATTTTGTTGCAGATTTTGATGCAGATTTTTGAACCAAAGCCAGAAATAGATCCAGGAGGAAGGAGAAGTATAAGTTCTTCCTTTATATTTCCCATTCCTTTTGAAACCTGACTTTTGCTCAAAAATCGACATCAAAATCTACACCAAAATCTGCAACAAATTGTGATATGTCAACATAGCCTTAAGGAGTTTTCCAGCTTTAGGGCATGGCCACACGTGGCGGATTTCCTCCGCAACTGTCCGCATCAATGCCGCACAGAATCTGCGTTGCAGATTCTGCGGCGGATCTGCCCAAAATGTGCAGTAAATTGATGCGGACTAGCTGCTGCGGACTGCGGGAAAAGTGCTTCCCTTCTCTCTATCAGTGCAGGATAGAGAGAAGGGACAGCACTTTCCCTAGTGAAAGTAAACAAATTTCATACTTACCGGCCGTTGTCTTGGTGACGCGTCCCTCTTTCGGCATCCAGCCCGACCTCCCTGGATGACGCGTCAGTCCATGTGACCGCTGCAGCCTGTGATTGGCTGCAGCCGTCACTTAGACTGAAACGTCATCCTGGGAAGCCGGACTGGAGACAGAAGCAGGGAGTTCTCGGTAAGTATGAACTTCTATTTTTTTGACAGGTTGCTGTATATTGGGATCGGTAGTCACTGTGCAGGGTGCAGAAACAGTTACTGCCGATCGCTTAACTCTTTCAGCACCCTGGACAGTGACTATTTACTGACGTCTCCTAGCAATGCTCCCGTAATTACGGGAGCCCCATTGACTTCCTCAGTCTGGCTGTAGACCTAGAAATACATAGGTCCAGCCAGAATGAAGAAATGTCATGTCAAAAAAGCAAGACACATCCGCAGCACACATAACATGTGCATGACAGCTGCGGACTTCATTGCGGAATTTAGAATCTCCATTGAAGTCAATGGAGAAATTCCGCCATGAGTCCGCAACCAGTCCGCCACAACTCCGCAACAGCCCTAGCATGCTGCGGACACCAAATTCCGCTCCGCAGCCTATGCTCCGCAGCGGAATTTTACGCATCGTCTAAACGAACACTGCTAAATAAAAGTAGAAGTCAATGGACAAACGGCTCCGCTGCGGATTAACGCTGCGGAGTGTCCGCTGCGGAATTCAAGAGGAATTCCGCCACGTGTGGCTTTGGCCTTAGGGTGAATTTACATGTAGCGGAAATGCTGCAGATTTTCAGTGCGGATTTGCACACCAATAAATCCGCAACAGATTACAGTACCAGCCATGTGGATGAGATTTTAACAAATCCCATCTACGTGTTGCAAAATGTTAACAATTTCTGACGTGGAATGAGCACAAATTTGTTGCTTATTTTCCCCATTGAATTCAATGAAGAAATCCGCAATCATAGCGTCCGCAGCAAAATTCACATGTGCAGATAATCGTTTAAAAAATAAAATCAGTATGCTCAATTTACCAATCTCTTGGCGCTCCCGTGACGACACGTGCAAGGTCCCGCCACCAATCTTTGTATACTGGCCTCCAGTGATGACGGGTCTTGCCGACTTGTGACAGATGCAGCCATTCACAGGCTGCAGGGGTCACATGTGTTGACACGTCATCGCTGGAGGCCAGTAAACAGAGACCAGCAGGGGACCAGGCACACGTCACCATGGGAGCGACAAGGGATTGGTAAAGTGAATATACTGATTTTTATTATAAACAGCTTTTCAACAAAAAGGAAATCCACAACTAAATCTGACAATTTCCTTATGACTTTCTGCGAATATTCTTTAACGCTTTGGCCTATAATAATAGATCATTTGCTGCAGCTTGATAACTACCATTGAAAATCATTGAAACAATCAAATTAAAGGTTCCTACCACTGTGTATTTACGCGTTAAAAGTTAAGTTAAAGATGGCTACATCTGTATTTATTGGAGGGTACTGAATGGTCGTGGCATGTATCACCATGAACATCCAAGGCACTGACCTCCATGGGGCACATCCAGAAAACGGCTTACTAGGTCTTACTGATCTACTGCCCTCTACTTCACCTCGGATCGACCCTGAAAATATATTCACTTGATTATTGACAACAAATCTGCAATGGATCCCATGGGGTCACATAAAAATCTTGAACCCGTTCTAGTCTATTGATACTTACATTTCCAAATCAGTTCTGCCGACAAGATGTCTCTCTCTAATATTTGAATCAGCTTGTAATTCCCCACCACGTGCCTGCCACTTACTTACCCATATACGCCGTTGTTCCCAAAATATTTTCAACATAATGGTACCCCCAAAAATTTAAAAGTCACTTATATGTAAATATATATTTAATACATAAAGATAATAAACAAATGACAGTTTTGTATTTTGTTTGTTTTTTATAGAAGGTTATGCATTGACCCATAGAAGGTGATATTTTTCTTAAAGGAGCAGTTTTAGGAAGCCTCAATTTTAGTACTGTGATTACATTTTTGTTGTTTTTTTCTGCCATCTTTTGTCCTCATTGTCGTCCATTGGAAAAAAAAATGCTTCAAAATACTTTGGATTGGTCATGCCCTAGGAATTGCACAGATGCATTGTGGGAATGGGAAGGAGGCTTCTTTCACATCTGCGTCGGGGTTCCCTTCATGGGTTCCGTCAGACCTTTCCATTAGGGGAACCAAATGGAAACCATAGCTTTCCATTTGCATTACCATTGATTTGAATGGTAATGCTTCTGTTGCTAATGGTTTCTGTTTGTCTCCGTTTCGTAAGGTTTCAGTTTTTCTGGCGGAATTAATAGAGTAGTCGACTGCGCTATTGATTCCGTCAAAAGAACGGAAATCTTGCGGAACTGAGACAAACGGAAACCATTAGCAACAGAAGCGTTACCATTCAAATCAATGGTAATCTCTATGGTTTCTGTTTGCCTTTCCGTTGATGGGTTCCTCCAACGGAAACGTCCGACTGAACCCATTAACGGAAACCAAACCCTGATGTGAACAGGCTCTAAATTGTTTCAATGTAGAGAAAACCTTCTACAATGCTGCAATGTTCTGTTTTGTTTGATTGATAGTCTCCCTAGAGCCTGATTCACTTTAGCTGCAATACCAGACACAGACCATGGACAAGAGTGGCGCTGTTTCTGCAAAGAAAGCAGACCCTAACCTCAAAGAACCCTTTACTCTTATGTAATCCAGTATTTAGACTATACTAATATTCTCCATCACATCATTGCCAGCCCTAGTGCAGTTTACTGTACAATCTAATTTTCCAACCACAGACACCCGCTCTCTTCCTATCCATGTCCTGTTCCTAAAAAGCGCTCTGCTGTCAGGAATGGCATCTGTTACTGCCCGAGAACAATGTGACCTGTTACTAAACCCACTCATGAACATTACACTGTCATGTGCACGCACCTTTTAAAAACACAGCCCCATCAGATATGGCCATCCCAGCTACAGATAAGAGATATTTCAGTGCCCAGTGATTAAATAGTGCCAGGTGCAACTGACAGTATATAGTGTCTGCAGTTATAATTGGCTCCTAACGCATGCAAAGTATGCCCCCCTAATACCCCCTCCAGTCATAGCGTGTACATGGGGGCACGTGTCAATACTGTCACTTGTACAAATAGGAGCATAGCATAAAACTGGCACTTTAGGTATAGGTCCGTAACAATGCAAAGTCATCTCTGCAATTTTGTTTCCGGCATAAAGAGACTATCATTTTAATAAATACATTGAAAAAAAAAAAACCTATATATATATATAAAAGGGGCACAAGTGAATACAGTTGTTTTCATGTTGTAATGTTTTCATAACAATAACCTTTATTTATATAGCGCTAACATATTCCACAGAGCTGTATGATCAAGAGAAGAAGGAAACACAAACATTGTATAAGAAATAAGACAAGAAGAGATCCCTGCCGAATAGCTTACAATCTAAACGTGGTGCTTGTTATATGTTCCCTAGTGTGTGTCTGTCAAGCCTCCCAGTAGTGAAATGGTTAATAACTCCAAAGCGTTAAAGAATGCCTCTTACATGTGTGGGGACAAGGGATCTAATCCCATGAGAATGTGTGCCAGTTCTTCCCTCTGCACCCCAGTGTCCCATAGAGAGTCCTCACCATATGTCTGCTTCTCCAGCCCCAAGTCTTACCTCTCAGCAGCAGCTTCCTATAGCCATGCCCACTGTCACCAGTAGTGCCCTCCCCTCTCAGTGACACTGACTTTAAATCCCATCTCAGCCTCTCATAGTAGTAGAACTCTGGAAACATGAATTACAGAGAAGGCACTAGCAGAAGAAGGGGCATCACCAGTGCTTTGTAAGGAGCCTGCAGCATTGGCTGGCATTATCTCCTACACATTACAGACCTGAGTCCTCTCCTCTCAGCAGCTGCAGCAGCAGATTACCCATATTTTGCACTGTGATATCATTGCTCTGATATCCTTCTGTAGGAATTCCTATGGATGCATGAGGAGCCCCACAGCTTGCCCATGGAACTTCTCCTACCCAATGTAATGACCTCCTCCAGCTGATTGCACCTTGTTCTTTCCTGGACTGTAATTATTTTTATTTCTTATTGTTTTGGAGGTTGTTGATAGACTTTAACCATGAATATCTCAATACAGAATGATTCAGTGTTTAATGCCACAAATGGCACCGAAAATGGCATCAACCCCTTTCTCCAGCCGCCTTGGCAGATAGCCCTTTGGGCTGTAGCATATTCCATCATAGTGATTATCTCTGTAGTTGGGAATATCATTGTCATGTGGATCATTTTAGCCCACAAAAGAATGAGGACTGTTACTAACTATTTCTTGGTAAACTTGGCTTTTGCTGAAGCCTCTATGTCAGCCTTCAACACTGTGGTGAACTTCACCTATGCCATCCACAACCACTGGTACTATGGACTGATCTACTGCAAATTCCATAACTTCTTCCCCATATCTGCTGTGTTCACCAGCATATACTCCATGACAGCAATAGCTCTGGACAGGTGAGATTTGTCTCTGTTGATAATAATATTAGATTAAATGGGACTAAAATGGATTACAGAAGCAAATCTGCATTGTATGGAATCATTATGTAACAATCAAGGACGAGTAAAGTAGTGGTAAAGTTTAATTTACAATGTATATGTAACCAATATAGGATCTACAAGCGTTATATATATATATATATATATATATATATATATATATATATAAATGAATTTCATGCATACATATATCTATATATATATATATATACAGATGTAGCAGTGCTGAATTTGTGATTTTATTCTTTGACACTCAGTTGTAATTGCATGCTAATAACTAACTGGGAACTGGGTTAAGGTGATGGGGACTGTATACCTCTAGTCCTATGTAAAACCATCGATAGCATACTGTCATGTAACAACAAGTTCTGCCACATTGCATACTCAGCTGTGCTATATCTGACAAACTTAGCCGTACTATATATCTGTATATGGTTTTAAATTATATACTCAGCACTACTAGTATATCTGACAAACTTAGCTACGTTTTATATATATATATATATATATATATATATATATATATATATATATATATATTTATTTATTTACATATCAGTTTGCTTTTTTACCAAGATATATCCTATGTAGCATGTAAACAAAATGTATATGCCAGACGGAGGGCACAACAGTTGGCAGAGAGTGTTGGAAACGCATGATATTGACTGACGATAGAGGTGGAGGAGAAGAGCATGTAAGGGAATTGGGCAAAGACAGACATATGCCTTTCAGGCGTGAAGGATTACATAGGGTTTGAGGGTTTATATCAGGTAACAAGCTGTCAGTCTGTGACTCCAGCTGTTCATAGGCATTAAACATGTGTATCATTATATGTCTATGTGTCATGCAAGTCCTGTAGCTTATTATAAATGAAATACATGACAGACGGCAACGCAAAGTATGTAGTAAAGAGAACAGAATATGATGTGAATATCTACTACTCAAAATACTCCGATGTATCAACATTGAGTTTGTCAAGGTAGCCCGAGTTTATTTAGCACAGCTCTAGTTGCTATAACGTGTTATCTGTGGTTTTACATAGGACTGCCGATAAATCTACTGAGCTATCTGAATGGTGTAATATCATAGTGCACAAAAGTAACAGTTAAATGACAAGTTCAGCTCCGCTACATGTGCACTGGGGTCATGTGTGTGATGTTTACATAGAATGTTGCCTTATGTATTAGGGTAAATTCACACACGACAGATTACTTGCAGAAATTTCTGTGACTGTCCTATTCATTTGCAGAAATCCATGCATCTGCTGCAGAAATCACCCAATTCACTTGTATGGAATGGACTTTTCAGTCGCAGAAATTTCTGTCACGTGTGAATATATCTATATCTGTCCCTCGAGGTTCCTTATAACAGCTATATACTATTTTCCATTTCCACTGATGAAATAATGACTCTGCGCTCTTTATAAACATGTTGAATATGACATGAGGACAACTGTGCCCCTGCCCTGTCTGCTAGGCTGTCTTCTGATAAAAATATAGCAAAGTGGTGCTGATTTTACAAGTGGCAAGTACCCAGGGTGTGTCAAGAAAAGCCTGTGTCTTTAAGACATTGCTGGCACTGGTCAGAAGTACAAGTCTTCCACATTGATGTGTGCCATTGAGTGTACTGTCAGTACCAACCATTGTTGAGAGCTTTGCAGCACCTATAACTAATGTAGGGAATATGAGGGAATTAGACAGTACTGCCAGCAGAATGCAGATGCTGTTTATGGAACTTGTATTCTGTGAATTGAGAGGACATGGGCTTTTGTGATGGTTGCCAGCACCTCTTCTCTTTCCATTCACAATACAGGCGCTGTAAACAGCATTATGCCAACATCACCGTGAAATTCTGTGGCTGCTCTCAATCACCAGTGTTGCAGGTAGTAGGTATATATTGGGAAATTGCTGCTTTTGCACTTTCCTAATATAATCTTAAATTCCACACAGGGTGGATTGATGGCATTTCCCCTGGTACCCAGCATTTGGGGACATGCCTGCCAGCCCCACCTCCTCAGGTGTGCCCCTTTATATATGTGTGTGTGTGTGTGTGTGTGTTTGTCAGATATGTGTCATTTCATACATGTTATTAGTACCATATATCAGATCTGTGGGCATCCCAGTTGTGTTTGTAATGTCCATAATGGGTGATTTATGCCATTGGCTGGGAGACGTATATAAGAAATCTATCCTGTGTATGCACAGGCTGCAGTCTAAGTGAGTGTCAGCACCAGAGGCTAGAGTGGCTATTAGCTGAGTGTAATCCACCTATATTTACATGAAGACGCCATTAATCTAACTGTACTATACCTTTAAGATGGGTATTATGTGTGTGAATTTGTTTACATTATCAAAATAATCTTGTGAATGAAGACACTTTAAGAATTTATTAGGATATTGCTATATATGCAATTTCCCAATACATTAGTGCAGGTTCAGCAATGGTGAACATACACAGTACCTGTAGTTACCACTGCTGCAGGTAATGTGATTGAATCATTGCTGCTTCTGGGCATACACCCTTATTACCTACATGCTTAATGTGCATATATCACCAGACAGATCCTTTTATTTCAGGATATTCTTTCGTCCGACCCCGATTATAAGAATCAAGGATTGTTTTGTAGATACATTTCTTCGTTAGGGCATCTTTAAGAAAAGTTAGCCCTGGTGATCTTAGCGTCATTGCAAAGTTTAGTTAGTGCTCAGTCCATGTGGGAATCTTCTCAAGGAACGCTTTAATGTCATGTGTCTAAAGTATGTCAAAATGATCTACCTATGTGCAGTACTTTGTCCATAGCCTAGTCCATACCGAATACATTCTCTTTGGGATTTGGGTCAGACCAGTTTGCTGGACAATAAAGTGCAGTGATACTGTGGTTATTAAACCAGGTATTGGTACTTTTGGCAGTGTGGGCAGGTGCCAAGTCCAGCTGGAAAATGATATCAGCATCTCTTCATAAAGCTTGTCAGCAGAGGGAAGCATGAAGTGCTCGAAAATGTCCTGGTAGACGCTACGTTGACTCTATGGGGTATTGTCAAGAGGAAGATGAGACACCATACCCATCAAAGCAAGCTGGGCTTCCATAACACCTCAGCAGTGCCACAGGCTGATCGCCCCCATGCCACGCCGCATTGATAACACCTCAGCAGTGCCACAGACTGATCGCCTCCATGCCACGCCGCATTGATGCAGTAATTCATGCAAAGTCTGAGCGGCGATCAAGTATTGAGGGCATATACTGGACATACTTTTCAGTAGGACAACATTTGGGTTTCAAAAATGATTTTTGAAATTGGGCTTATACAATATTCTCATTTTCTGAGACACTACATTTTGGGTTTTCATTAACTGTTACCATAATCATCAACATCAAAAGAAAAAAATGCTGGAAATAGATCACTCTGTGTGTAAAGGATCTATGTAATATATGAGTTTCACTTTTTGAATTGAATACTGAAATAAATTAACTTTTTGATGATATTCTAATTCATTGAGAAGGACTAGTATGTATATATATATATATATATATATATATATATATATATATATATATATATACAAAAATCAGGCAGCAGCACTCCGAGTTATAAGCAAAGTAGAAAAGGTGCTACAAGCACTCTGCTTATACCTTGGAGTGCTGCCTGATTTTGGAACTTCTTGCATCAGGTCCATTAGCCCTGACCTGGGCGGGCTGGCACCCACATACATTTGAGGCTGTGCGGCTGACATTTTGTTTGGATCTATATATATATATATATATATATATATATATATATATATATATATATATATATACAATGCAGTGGAAACCATATTAATACTACAGATATAGCAAAGTCTAATTAAATTGTCTTGCCACAGTGAATTTAACGTGTTAAGACCACACTTAAAGATTGCTACATTTGTATGGGGTAGGCTTTCCTTAGTAGTAAAAAGTTAGAGGTCCAGCACACGATATGATATGAAAAAATACAAAACTATTTATTTGAGTCAAAATTAAACAAGAAATTAAAAAATCCCAGCAGAGAACGCCTACGCGTTTCAAACTTTTCAGTTCTTACTCAATGAGTAAGAGCTGAAAAGTTTGAAACGTGTAAGTGTTCTCTCCCGGGATTTTTTTAATTTCTTGTTTAATTTTGACTTAAATAAATGGTTTTGTATTTTTTCATATCCTATCGTGTGCTGGACCTCTAACTTTTTTCCATGGATTTCTACCTACTCCCGACGTAGCTCTCTTGCCCGTGCACCAAATAATCATGGAATGTGGCGTCCTTACTTCGAATGAGTGGTGAGCAGACCAATTTTTCTTGTACATTTTCTACTTTCCTTAGTGGTGGCTGTGAGCAGACAGACTGAATCAGTGAGCAGCAACGACAGAGGCAGTTTCCCCCAGAATCTGATTATTTCTAAAAATGGAACATGGGTGGTTGAAATTGCATTCACGGAAATGGGGCTGTTGACTGGCAAGTGTTTATCCAGTAGATCAACAACTATGCCTGCAGTGGTACATCATTTTGATTTTGTGCCCATCTTGATCATTGGCTCTGGATGTTCACAGTGTCAATTGAAATGAATGGTTGTCCAGTAATTTTCATTGAAGCCCTCAAAATTCTTAATTTTCCCCGCTGTGATTCTGATTCCTCACTAAGGGATTCCCCCCAAAAGGTCCCTGTCTCTGTAAGGTTTTGTCTCAGCGGGACAACCCCTGTAAACTGCATACTGATATATTATCCATAGTCCAGACAGTTGAGCAAGTAATGAGAAGCATAAAATATCATATTTGGTACATTGTATACTCATAAGTGCAATGTATGCACAGACACAGAAGCACATCCATATTAACAGAGAGGACAGGCTGTCTGATACAATATTCTCGGCAGTTCTGCGCCTCATTTAATCTCTTTAACTAATGAAATTGGTCTTTTTACACGAACCGGTCTCCAGAGGAAGGCTTGTTTAACCCCTGGACACAGGGGACCAGCTAGTCAGCCGGGCATCCCAGCAGAAAACACATTTTTAAATGCTTTGCCTCATCAATATATAATTATCCCACGCCTCATTTATTAGCGTGAGGAGGGGGATGGAACATCCCTGGAATTTGTTGTCTTTAATGTAGGGAATTCCTCTGTTTATGGGGGTACTGTATAATAAAGGGGGCACAATCACAAGCTCTATGTGGAAAAATGTACACACATCTGTTCCTTGTTAGCAGGAGACTTATCATCTGTTCATGATATCTCTCTGCTTAGGATATTTTACACTATGTTTTTGTCTGTTTGTTCTCCCTAATACTGTATGTATAGCAATGGGGTTTATTAATATTTAATCTTCATAAGAAGCCAGCCATTATGAGAGCTGCATAAACACACGCCGACTTTATTACTGGAACTCCCGTTATGTCAGCAGTACATTGATAGGGGATCCAGGTCCGCTGGGGAGAGCAGCTACACATAATGAAATCTATCAGAAATGTGATATTTTTGCATGTGGACCAAATAGTATATTCTACAATTTTTAAACACTATTACAATAGAGATCTAAAGGGTTAAATTGTGAGAATTATTTTAACTGGAATAAGATAGGTCCATCTTTTAATCTCTCTTTCATTCCTTATTTCTATCTATCTATCTATCTATCTATCTATCTATCTATCTATCTATCTATCTATCTATCTATCTATCTATCTATCTATCTATCTATCTATCTATATCTATCTATCTATCTATCTATCTATCTATCTATCTATCTATCTATCTATCTATCTATCTATCTATCTATCTATCTATCTATCTATCTATCTATCTATCTATCTATCTATCTATCTATCTATCTATCTATCTATCTATCTATCTATCTATCTATCTATCTATCTATCTATCTATCTATCTATCTATCTATCTATCTATCTATCTATCTATCTATCTATCTATCTATCTATCTATCTATCTATCTATCTATCTATCTATCTATCTATCTATCTCATATCTATCTATCTATCTATCTATCTATCTATCTCATTTCTATATATCTAGCATCTATCCATCTCTCTCTCTCATATCTATCTATCTATCTATCTATCTATCTATCTATCTATCTATCTATCTATCTATCTATCTATCTATCTATCTATCTATCTATCTATCTCATCTATCTATCTATCTATCTATCTATCTATCTATCTATCTATCTATCTATCTATCTATCTATCTATCTATCTATCTATCTATCTATCTATCTATCTATCGATCTATCTATCTTTATACTGTTTTTTTTATACTACTATCTCTCTCTATATATCTCTTTGTATCTCTGACTCTCTTTACGTCTATCTCTTTATCTCTGTCTCTCTATGTCTGTAATCCCTTCTTATCTGTCTCTATAACTTAAAGAGGAACTGTCACTAGGTCATAAACAGTGGCGTTTTAAAATTTGTGCAACTTACTGAATTTTCTATATTTCTGCATAAATTTGACCTAAGACGACATCAGATTTTGACATGCCCTGAAAGTATATAAAGGGAACCAAATCAAACAAATCAAAAATAATAAACGTGGTAATTTATTTATTGAGGAAAATTATCAATATCACATATCAGTGAATGGTAAAAGTATGTGCTTTCAGTACTTGGCGTGACCCACTGCATCTAAACGTCTCCGGTAATTGTTGATTAGTCCTGCACATCGGCTTGAAAGAAGTTTAGCCCATTCCTCCATACAAAACAGCTTCAACTCTGCTATGTTGGTGGGCTTCCTCCCATGAATTGCTCGCTTCAGGTTCTTCCACAACATTTCTGTTGGATTAGGTCAGGACTTTGACTTGGCCGTTCCAAAACTTGAACTTTATTCTTCTTTAACTATTCTTCAGTAGAATGACTTGTCTGCTCAGTGTCGTCGTCTTCCTCCATGACCCATGTTCTCTTGAGTTCAGCTCATGGACAGATGTCCTGACATTTTCCTTTAGAATCTGCTGGAATAATTCAGAATTCATTGTTCCATCAATGATGGCAAGCCACTGTGCCCCAGATGTAGTAAAACAGGCCCAAACCATGATACTACCACCACCACTACCGTGTCCCACAGATAGTATGAGATTTTTATGCTGGAATGCAGTGTTTTCCTTTCGCCAAACATAACACTTGTCATTTAAACTAAAAAGCTCTATTTTGGTCTCATCCATCCACAAAACATTGTTCTAATAACCTTTTGACTTGTCCAGGTATAATTGTTGGGTAATAATGATCTTTTTGGAGATCAGCGTTTTTCCACTTGCAATCCTGCCATGCACACCATTGTGGTTCAGTGTCCTCCGGATAGTGGACTCGTGAAGGCCTTTAGTTGCTTAGAGGTCATCTTGGGTTCCTTTGTGACCTCGCAGACTATTATACGCCTTGCTTTTGGCGTGATCTTTGTTGGTTGACCACTCTTGAGGAGGGTAATAATGGTTTTGAATTTTCTCCATTTGTACACAATCTGTCTGACTGTGGATTCATGGAGACCAAACTCTTTAGAACTGGTTTTGTAAACTTTTCCAGCATGATGAGCATAAACATCTCTACTAAGGTCCTCCGAAATCTCCTTTTATTTGTGCCATGATACACTTCCACAAACGTGTTGTGAAGATCAGACTTTGATAGATCCCTGATCTTTAAATAGAAGAGGTCGTCCACTCACCTCTGATTGTCATCCCAATAATTGAAAACACGTGACTCTAATTTCACCTTCAAATTATCTGCTAATCCTAAAGGTTCACATACTTTTGCTACTCACAGATATGTGATATTGGATCATTTTCCTCAATAAATAAATGACCAAGTCTATTTTTTTTTATTCATTTGATTTGGATCTCTTTATTAACTTGTGTAAAAATCTTGTAGTTTTAGGTCAAATATATAAAGAAATATAGAAAATTCTGAAGGGTTCACAAACTTTCAAGCACCACTATAAGTTGAACTTGGTAACTGACCTGAATAGCGCTGTCTCCCTGATTCCAGCACTTTTTTTCCTTTCCTAGATCCCCCCGTTCCAGAGATATGTTGGCCCACTGTTGAGTTGACTCCCTATATGCTAATTTGCTGTAGTTAGCCAAAGGGGTGGAGCCAGCTTGAGGGTAGTTTACACCCTGTGGGCTAACTACAGCAAATTAGCATATAGGGAGCCAACAAAACAGTGAGCCATATCTTTGGAATGGGGGAGGGGGGTCCAGAAATACAAAAATAAAAAGCGCCTGAATCAGGGGGACAGCAGTATTCAGTTCAGATAACCAGTTCAACTTATATGACCTAGTGACAGGTCCTCTTTAAATGCATTTTTATCCAGAGCAAATATTTTTTAAATTGTTACAATGCTGGATCAACAGAGGATTAACTGAAATGGACATTTTACCATGAACATGTACTAAAATCCCTGGTGGCCAGGAGCAAAAGCCTTCCAGGTCAGCAACTTTACTATACTACTTCTCTTGGGACCACTTGCCAGCAGGGCCCGGTTAAGGTTTGTGGAAACATTTTGACCATTATATGTATATATACTATAAAATGCCTTTGCTTTATCTGTTCCCCCAAATTTTGGCCACGTTATCAATTCAAACTATGACTTTAACGGGGGTTTTCCCCCACATAGATTGATTGTATATGGATAAGATATGCCATCAAGTCTGAATGTGGAGGTTCGACTGTTGGGACTGTAGAATAGAAAGGCTACAGCGCTAAGTAAGGCACAGTGTCCTCTTTAGTTCTTCCTGTAACACCGGGCCACACTTGAGCCAGCAGTTTGTAGGAACTGCAGTGGGGCTTTGTTACAATTCAACGCTCACTGCCCGGTTGGATCCAACGTTGGGTTGCCAACCTGATTTTTTCCCGACCAATCTATCCAGAAATCAGTACAGACAACTTTTTTTAGGAACAAAATATTGAAAACCCATAATGAATCATAAAGATGACAAGCGATATATATCGACAGCTTAGAATACTGATATGTACACATTAGCGGCATGTACTGTCACCCGTAAAATTCTGATAACATTACAATCCAAGTAATTATTACAAGCTTTTCCAACTTCCAAAAAATCAAGGAAGCATCAATCTTTTTTACTGATACTTGAAAAAGTATCCTATTTAACTAGCGCTACAGCCCCTTTGATCGTGGCATAATTAAGTCTAAGGGGCTAGACCGCCACCAGTCAGACATTGATGTCATAGCCCATGAATATGCCATCAATGCTGATGGTGGGAAACCCCCTGTAAAGTCACTGACTGCCCCCAGGGTTATATCCCCCTTGATTTTACTATGTAGTTATAAAGTGTTTTTATGTTAACAATTCAAACAGTTTCTGGTACAGCAATTACTTCCTCGACAGCTTTGTAGTCAAATAAGGGTTAAATGCGCACCGCCATGTCCTTGTCACTTAATCACGGCGTATACTGCAGCACGGGGTTTGGAAGCCCTGAGGCAGTTTCCATTTTGGCGTTCTCTCACCTATCCGTCTCAATTGTAGCTTTCTTTTTCAGTATGACTCCTTGTTAAACGTGTCTTCAAGTCTATGCTGTTCTGTTCACATTACCTGGTGTCCCGCTGTACATTGTAAGCCAAACATATCATTAATCTCAGCAGACGCTTGCTGAGCTGGACTCTAAATGCAAGATGCGCAAAAGCACCGAGGAAATATAGTATATACACATGTAGTGGAGCTGAGTTTGTCAGTACAGTAGATCTGAATGTATCAATGATCACACACAATGTGTTGCCCTCTGAGATTTCCATAGGACTACATGTACATTTACATTGAGATAATGTCAGTATTCCAGGTGCACAAAATCTACAGTATCGTTCAATGACAAACTCTGCTGCTACATCTAGATATAAACTATAAGCTATGAGCAGAATGATGCAGATAAGAAAATACTGAAGCAAAATACTGCCATGTGAAAGAGGCCTAAGAGACCTTTGTACTGGACTCCAGCCTGTCTGTGCCTATGATGTAGGTTACTATCTATCAATCTATCTATCTATCTATCTATCTATCTATCTATCTATCTATCTATCTATCTATCTATCTATCTATCTATCTATCTATCTATCTATCTATCTATCTATCTATCTCATATCTATCTATCTATCTATCTATCTATCTATCTATCTATCTATCTATCTATCTATCTATCTATCTATCTATCTATCTATCTATCTATCATCATCTATCTATCTATCTATCTATCTATCTATCTATCTATCTATCTATCTATCTATCTATCTATCTATCTATCTATCTATCTCATATCTATCTATCTATCTATCTCATATCTATCTATCTATCTATCTATCTCATATCTATCTATCTATCTATCTATCTATCTATCTATCTATCTATCTATCTATCTATCTATCTATCTATCTATCTATCATCTATCTATCTATCTATCTATCTATCTATCTATCTATCTATCTATCTATCTATCTATCTCATATCTATCTATCTATCTATCTATCTATCTATCTATCTATCTATCTATCTATCTATCTATCTCATATCTATCTATCTCATATCTATCTATCTATCTATCTATCTATCTATCTATCTATCTATCTATCTATCTATCTATCTATCTATCTATCTATCTATCTATCTATCTATCTATCTCATATCTATCTATCTATCTATCATCTATCTATCTATCTATCATCTATCTATCTATCTATCTATCTATCTATCTATCTATCTATCTATCTATCTATCTATCTATCTATCTATCTATCTATCTCATATCTATCTATCTCATATCTATCTATCTATCTATCTATCTCATATCTATCTATCTCATATCTATCTATCTATCTATCTATCTATCTATCTATCTATCTATCTATCTATCTATCTATCTATCTATCTATCTATCTATCTATCTATCATCTATCTATCTATCTATCTATCTATCTCATATCTATCTATCTATCTATCTATCTATCTATCTATCTATCTATCTATCTATCTATCTATCTATCTATCTATCTCATATCTATCTATCTCATATCTATCTATCTATCTATCTATCTATCTATCTATCTATCTATCTATCTATCTATCTATCTATCTATCTATCTATCTCATATCTATCTATCTATCTATCTATCTATCTATCTATCTATCTATCTATCTATCTATCTATCTATCTATCTCATATCTATCTATCTATCTATCATCTATCTATCTATCTATCTATCTATCTATCTATCTATCTATCTATCTATCTATCTATCTATCTATCTATCTATCTATCTCATATCTATCTATCTCATATCTATCTATCTATCTATCTATCTATCTATCTATCTATCTATCTATCTATCTATCTATCTATCTATCTCATATCTATCTATCTATCTATCTATCTATCTATCTATCTATCTATCTATCTATCTATCTATCTCATATCTATCTATCTATCTATCTATCATCTATCTATCTATCTATCTATCTATCTATCTATCTATCTATCTATCTATCTATCTATCTATCTATCTATCTATCTATCTCATATCTATCTATCTCATATCTATCTATCTCATATCTATCTATCTATCTATCTATCTATCTATCTATCTATCTATCTATCTATCTATCTATCTATCTATCTATCTATCTTCTATCTATCCCATATCTATCTCTCCCTCTCTATATATATATATTATCGCCATCACATGTGTGAGCAGTGTCTATCTATAGATCAATAAGAAAAACCCATCGTTTCCCACTGACAATTATTGTATATATTAGGACTAATAGTACCAATTCATCTGGTCCGAGCAGGGCAGCTATAAAATCCGTCACCATTAGCGGCGTGTGCTGAATATGCGGTGTTATTACACTGCGCAGATTATATGTTAGTGCTGACATTACTCTATAACTTGCCAATTCCCAGCACCAACTGCAGCACCAGTAAAATGCCCTGTCTCTCCTCCGCTGTGTTATTGTGAAAGCAAAGCCAGGTTATTATTATTTCTATCGCTCAGGAGCAGCACGGATCCATCAGTGTAATATATACTGAGAGTTAAGTGTGTACCCAGTGGGGGTGAAGGCGTGCTGCCTGCTGCCGAAACCCGCAGTACACCAACCAACATTGTATCTCTGCCTTTACCAACCGTTCTGCTGCATTTCTACAGCTGAGAAACCAATGGGAGATTGTATGGGGAATAATATTTTTTGGGGGGGGGAGTTTTACTATAAATTGTGCATTAAAGTCGTTCCCGCAAATATTAACTTTTAAAATAGAAAATGGAAAAAAAGAAACAAGTCTGTTTGCATGCAAAGTCAATCTCTATCTTAGCTATATATTAGGAAATGGCATTAACTTTCTAATATTAAAGGTCTGTACAGGATTATAGAATTTTTTTTTTTTTTACAAAACTCTGCCACTCTTGTATATGGGTTTTGTCCGGTACTGCATCTCATGCCCATTCACTTGATAGGGGTGGATCTGCAATACCAAATCTAACCTACGAACTGGAGTGGTACTGCATTATAGAAATTCAGCCAAGCTTTTGCGGATGTGTTTGACGATACGCTTGCTGACTGTTTCCAATAACAATCAGCAATATTGTCATAGGAGTAATTAGAATTTATAGGGCCCCATAGCAAGGGCCATAGATGGGCCATAGATCAGAGAGCTCACATAGTTGTGCTAGATTGCAGAAAGCCGCCGACTTCTTATTCCCCACAAATGGAACAATGATCTTGCGCCTGAGTGGCCCCCTCAACCTCTGAGCTCCTGCTATGGCTGCAGTTACGCCCCTGAATATCGTGAATTGAATTGTAGTCTATAATAGAGGATATAACTTAGAATTAGTACAAGAAAAGTAATGAAATGTATTAACAAAGCTAGGCATCTTTTTATGTAGATTATAAATATTAAATAATATAGTTTGACCTATAGGTAAATTGTATAATAGTGCTTAAAGGAGAAAATACACGTCAATCCAATATTTTTGATATTGTAGTTTTGGGTTGGAGTGTCGCTTGTATGTTTGTGCTTTGGGTTTGGCTATATGTGAATATTGTCATTTATAAAAATAACCTTAATGTAGGGGGAGCCACATAATTGCACTCAAAATGGCCCCTTTATTGACGATGTTGGATGTAGGACGGCTGGACTGTGTTTTTGTCCTCTGTTGTGTGTGTATGTCGGAAAAGCTCCCGATGAAGACGCTAAATGTGTCCATAGAGGTCCATAATCAGACCGTGGCCAAAAGAGTGTCGGTCCGGTACAGAGCAGTATACGGCAAAAAATGAAGTATGGAATATTTTAGTAGACTACACAATTCCATCCTGTAATCTGTAGAAAAAGTATCAGTTAAACAGATACAATATTAGCCTATGGGTAATGGATGCCAATGTGTGGCATCCGTCACAGACATCTATGAAGCTGATAAGTCATGGGCTTTTCAATAGCTTTTCATGAGGTAGCCATTAAACAGAATGCCATTATAGTCTATAGGTGACGGATACTTTAAATGAATGCCTAATAGTTGCATCCGATACCCATAGGCTATAATAATTTCTGTTTAACAGTTATGTTATGAAAACCTCACAATGTATTCATTACATTTTTCCCATATTGGTATATGGGTGATGGATGCCACTGTTGGGCATCCGTCCCAGCCTCCATTTTAACGTATACATCGGGAGCTTTTCCTGGCATATACGTTAAACAGAGCATAAAAACGCAGTGTGAACCTAGCCCAATTGTGTGCACTGTGGGTGAAGGAACTCAACAGAAAATGAAAATGTGACAACACCTCTCCTCTTTCTGGTGCATGTATGGGATTGGGGGGGGGGGGGCGGAGTGAACACCAAAAGATCTATCACCCAAATATTAGCATCTGCACTTTGGCACACCACTGCAGTACAGGAGAAATAAATGAAACAGCATTGTTTACCCCTTAGAATCTCTCAGTTATTAAGAGACTATGAAGTCTAGTCTAGTCTAGTCTAGTCTAGTATAGTCTAGTATCGTATAGTGAAGGGGGTGGTGCTGTGTACATTCATCAGCACTCCTAATTCTACTTAAAACTTTTCAACCCCTGAAACATCCTCCTGCTCCGTCTCTTGTTTTGTGACAGATTACAATTTGAGTGTTGCTTATGGGGTGACGGCCACCCTTTATATCTGCAATGACAGCAAGAATTGTCCTACAGATCACTGTTGGCGTCTGATAACTGTCACGCCACCAGTGTTGAAAACATGTTGGTCTTGGCACATTTTTATTAAGAGATGACTAAGCATGTGCTTGTTCTTGGTGACAGTAAGGTCCCTGTTACAAAACCCTTACCATTGGGACTGTTATGACATCACTGATTATGGGCAACACCCTTTAGGTTCTTGGAACTTCTACATTATATCTGAGCATGTAATGCCTTTAATTTAGTGGTCCTCTACTAGATCAGTTAACCATAAAATTGTTGAAATCTTTTGTATCTTCTTCTCTCTTGACTTTCTAGTGAAGTTCAGACGGTAGGAGCGTTAAGTGCTAAATGTTTTCAATTTCCTTAAGCTGCAGAGTACTTTTGTCTGAGGGGTTCTACAAAAGCAAGACGTTCATTATAGTGGATTTCAGCTAATAAATCAAATGTTTAATCACTCTCGAGATGTACAACCTCATTGAAAAAATAAACTGGGCTACTGACAAACCCCATCCTGTCTCTTAAGAATTTTTATAGTGTGCTGAATATAAAGTGGGGCTGTTCACCCATAATTCTCTCCAAGAGGAGCACAGAAGGTATTGAGGGAGATAAAAGCTTCTTGTCCATCCAAGCCTGCCTTTAGAAGTACACATTGCTGGCAATTTTTGGAAATAATGTCATACTTTGCATAACAATGTCAGGATCTGGATTGTTTAAAGGAAACGCCTCATGCGTTGTTGTTCCTCACACTACTTGTTCTGCGTAAACTTTGCTTATTTGGCAGGTAAGGTGACTTTTTTTCTGGTAGGGTTTAAATAAATATTGCAGGAAACCAGATGCCAGGGCAGTGACTTCTGTTGGAACAATTCCATATGGTGTACTGACATACAGTGTACAAACAATCAGTAATACATTATGGTGCCCAAATAACAGTACCATACAGTTGCCTAAATACCAACACCAATGCTTAACAGTGCTTAACAGGGCCGCCACCATCATAGACTGCAAAAATAATACTCTGTACAGTACCTAAGTAAATACCGCCATACAGTACTCAACTAACCTGCAGGGACCAAATAACAGCTCCGTACATAAACTTATGTAATAACAGCACTGTACAATGTCTAAATAAAAATTGTTATTAAATTAATATTAAGCTTAATGGTAGCCTTGGGTTCCCTGCCATCTGTGTTTCCCAATTTGGTAGGGGCAGGTGATGGGCCATGTGTGAGGTCGTACACCCCTAATCTCGGTCCTGCGGGCAACATTCATAGATCACTAATTCAGATCACTCTGCCCGCCTGTGAAGTATTACTTGGCACTGTGATCAGCGCTAGAGCATTCCTGTTACTTAAATGTCCTGACGTCTCTTCTAGAGGCAAGGAGCAGACGTAAATTTTGTTGATTTGGTTAAATGGACAAAAATATTGTTATTATGGACAAAAACACCATTTATTAAAATAACAAAACTCCAATATATCTCTGTATAAGTCAATATTTAGGCAGAACACATGAGAATTGATAAGGTTACGACAAATTAAGAAGAGGCAGCACTCCGGTATCGTGAATAAGAAGATACATTTATTCAACCATGCAGTGACATTTCATCCCGCTGAATGGGGCTTTTTTTCAAGCTGCTCCCCTTCTGTCTCCCACAGCTGATCCTCAGTTTTCTTTACAGTAAAGTGATGATATGTCCATTGTGACATCACGTGACCACTGCAACCAATCATGGCGTAGATGTTACTTCACTGCGATCTAAATTAAACATAGGTCTTGGGGCAGGAAGGCAAGAGCAATGGAATATGCTACGTTTAATAATACAAATCTATTTGAAACTTTTCTTTTGTGGCCACTGGAGGTTTTTCAAGATTGGTTATTGTAGATGTTTTCAAAATAGCCTTTCTGAAACATCTTTACAATTCTGAACAATTTTCTATGTTTGATGTGTTCCAATTTTCGTCCCACAAAGGCCATAAGTTGAACATTATGTTTAACATCTCTATGTATGTATGTAACAGTTGCTGCTTCCCGCCGTCGTATACTTACCACTCTACAGCCACATCCCTTCATCACTCTGGGTTGGCCACTTTCTCTATTGCCGCCATTCTCCTCCAGCACTTCCTAGTTTGTGCGCTGACCCTCCTACACTTAAAGGGTCAATGCGTGCCTAATTATCCAACCAGCTTTTCCAGGATATAACGGATCTCTCCCTGGTTTAATCAATGTCTGATCAATTTGGTTCCACCTAGCTTGATAGTGATATTCCTCTGATTGTTCGTTTGAATTTTCTGTAATATACCTCTGCCTGTACCTGTGAATATCCTTGCCTGCCGCCTGCCCTGACCTCTTGCAAGTGACCTGGGACAAACCTCTGCCGCCTGGTCTGAACTTTTGCTCGTCCAACCGTGAGTGCCCTGACGTTTGTTATATCTGAACCTGCATAATCTCGGTTGATTTATTACTACACTTGTTTACGTTGGCTATCACTCAGGGAGACTACTCTGGGGGTAGCGAAGTCCAGATCCCTGTATAGCGGTTCACGGACGAATACCTGGGGTCCTCTTAGACTCTGTGCCATGGTTTAGTTCTACGCAAATTTCTTGGTGACACAGAGGGTTCACACCATCCTCTGCAGGCCCTGTGATAGAATTGCTTTTCACGGCCCCGTGAAATGTGATGTTAGTAATTTAGTTTCAATTTTTGGGTAACCCATGAAAGGTTTGAGGTCCATGAATGAATTAATGTAATTTAATTATAAAAAATATAATTATAAAAAATATATGGGGAACAATTTGAATAGACAGAATAGAATAGATTAACGGCACTGAGGGAACCGTTGCCTGAAGTACCTTCATTACGGCTATAGGTCCCCTTGACTAACCTACTCTAATTCTTGATTGTTTTCAATATGTCATTATTAACTATTTTATTTTTTAGCAGTGCATTAGCGATTACCAGATGACACAATTCACTAATAGTTACACAGTAAGATTAAAATAAAGTCCATCAATTATAACCTATTGTCATTAGTTATTGATCTAGAACAAACTCTAGATTGATCTAGATCTAGAACAAACCTGTTCTCAAAGGATCCCAACTTGTCATGCCTTGAGGATTTCCTTAATGTTGTACAGGGGATTTAATTAATTTCACTGTGCTTTCTCTGTAGGAAATCCTCAAGACATGGCCTATTAGGGTTCATTGAGGACAGGTTTGGGATAACACTGATCTAGAAGAAGGCAAAAACAAAAATCCTGTACGTAAGTTTCCTATTATACAGTCACATTGGGTACATAGACCCACTAAGCCGTACCGCCTTAACGGTATGGCAGCTGGCCAACAGGACGCAGGTAAAAGTCTATAGTTCGTATAGGTGTACCTGTGGTTGCTTTAGACAGTACCGTGGCAGGCTCGGAAGGGACTTTGGCAGCAGGCAGACACCAGGTGTGGTGTAACAGGACAGGCGTGGAACAGAGCACAGCACGACTCCAACTCAATATGGTACTTGACCAGGATAGCACGGGATACAGGGTACAGGCAGCAGGAACAGGAAACACAGGGAACTGGAAGACACTAGGAGACCATTTACAGAGACAAACTAGGGTAACAACAACGAGGCTCAAGCAATACAGGGAGGGGCAGAGCTCTTCTTATAGTCCAGGGTGATCTGGGAGCAATCAGCTCAATCTCACACCTGGCTCCTTAAAGGGTTATTCCACTCTTGCCACATTTTTTTTTTTGGGCCAGCAAACATGTATGATCAAAAATAAGCCTATTGAGGGGGCGTGTCCGGATGCCGAGGAGAGCAGTCACATAAGTCTGAGCTCCTCTCCTAGCCTCAGATAAAGCGGCTCATAACCACCCTTAAAGGTCGGATACCGACACAAAAATATACCTGGAGACTCCTGAAGTAGCCACAAAGCAGCAGGGATGGTGAGAGGAAGATCTAAACCGGCTGCCCCGGTTAAACTCACGTCCTTCTATCCCCCGGCGAGAAACTCACAAAATGGCGCCGGCCACACTCTGCAGGAAAACGCTCCGGTCCTAGGAGCTCCTATCCTCTCCCAGGCAGCACATTGCACAGCAGGCAGTCCAAGTGTGGAAGGAACTTCAAGCACACCAGACAAGCTGTATGCACTGGATTTCAGGTCAGTCTCTCTCCCTCCTAGTCTGCCCAATCTGGGGAAATCTAGGGAAAGCAGCCCGTCTGAGGAATCAGCCATCACCTTATCTAATATGAGGAGTCTATTGTCAGAATTAAGGACATCCATGCAAAACGATTTCCAAACTGCCTTTACCACACTGTCTAAGGACATTAGAGATATTGGTGATCGCACAGCTCATCTTGAAACAAAAATGGATGAATTTTCCTCTGCTTTTAATACTTTAGTGGACGCTCAAAATGAGACAGATGAAGACATGCTAGCAGTAAAATTAAAATTGGCTGACTTGGAAGACCGCTCCAGAAGGAACAACATTCGTTTCCGCGGTATACCGGAATCCATCATGCCAGCGCAGCTCAGAGAGTTCCTGATTGATTATTTTTCTGCTTTAATCCCAGAGGCGGATCAAAGAGATTTGATGATTGATAGAGTACACAGATTGCCAAAACCCAAACATCTACCGCAAACAACGCCGAGAGATGTTCTGGCAAGAATCCATTTTTATCAAACAAAAGAGGCCATCTTGAAGTCGGCGTTTAAAAATAACGACATCCCTGAGCGGTTTGTGGGCATCTCGTTGTACGCAGATTTATCACCAACCACGATGAATCGCAGAAGAGAATTTGCGCCTTTCACAAAGCATCTACGTGACCAAGAAATTCCCTATAAATGGGGTTACCCGGTCAAGCTCCTCATCACGAAAAATGGAGCCACCCATGTCCTTCACACACCCAAAGAAGCAGCGTCTCTTCTAGCAAAATGGTTTCCCGACTTTCAGCCTCGAGATCATCAAATGATGGCGAAAAAGAAACCACCGGTATTATCCCAGGAATGGACACAGGTTGGATCTCCTAAGAATCCCTGATTTCAATCTGATTGAATATAGAGGAGAATGACCCAGCAAGAATTTTGGACTCCCTGTTGAATCCAGAATAAGGAACTCACGGTGTTGTCTGATATCCTTTTTTTTTCTTTTTGATAATCTTATTGCTGCAGGTTGTACTGTGCCTTTAAAGAGGCTCTGTCACCAGATTTTGCAACCCCTATCTGCTATTGCAGCAGATAGGCGCTGCAATGTAGATTACAGTAACGTTTTTATTTTAAAAAAACGAGCATTTTTGGCCAAGTTATGACCATTTTTGTAGTTATGCAAATGAGGCTTGCAAAAGTCCAAGTGGGTGTGTTTAAAAGTACAAGTCCAAGTGGGTGTGTATTATGTGCGTACATCGGGGCGTTTTTAATACTTTCACTAGCTGGGCGCTCTGATGAGAAGTAACATCCTCTTCTCTTCAGAACGCCCAGCTTGTGACAGTGCAGATCTGTGACGTCACTCACAGGTCCTGCATCGTGACGGCCACATCGGCACCAGAGGCTACAGCTGATTCTGCAGCAGCATCAGCGTTTGCAGGTAAGTCGATCTTACCTGCAAACGCTGATGCTGCTGCAGAATCAGCTGTAGCCTCTGGTGCCGATGTGGCCGTCACGATGCAGGACCTGTGAGTGACGTCACAGGTCTGCACTGTCAGAAGCTGGGCGTTCTGAAGAGAAGAGGATGTTACTTCTCATCAGAACGCCCAGCTAGTACAAGTATTAAAAACGCCCCGATGTACGCACATAATACACACCCACTTGGACTTGTACTTTTAAACACACCCACTTGGACTTTTGCAAGCCTCATTTGCATAACTACAAAAATGGTCATAACTTGGCCAAAAATGCTCGTTTTTTAAAAATAAAAACGTTACTGTAATCTACATTGCAGCGCCTATCTGCTGCAATAGCAGATAGGGGTTGCAAAATCTGGTGACAGAGCCTCTTTAAATAACCATGTGGGCTAGGAAGGCACTTATGTTACACGTGTTGTGTCTCTTCCCCCCCCCATGAGGCCAACTACCTTTACAAGGAGTTGGCTAGATATATTTGAACATATTTTCATATGTGTTCTCAGGTTTTTATGTTACAAGGTATCACTACTGATTGATAAGAAAAATGCGTTATGTACATATAGTCTTTCTTGTTGGGGAATAACGGAGATGAGCGGTCCTCATTCACATAATATTACTCACGTAGGGGAGATATTTAGAGATCAGGTATGCTACAAGAGTACACAGTATCGATCTTTCTTAGGGTATAATGGTCTTTAAAATATCATCTTTGAATGTGAAGGGCCTTAATAGTCCATTCAAACGCTCTCTCATGTGGAAAGAGTGTAAAATGCTGAAATGTGATGTGTTATGTGCACAAGAGACACACCTCTTGGAGAAAGACATCCACAGGCTTAAAAATGCACAGTTCCCCCATATTTTTTGTACCCCAAACTCAGGCAAGAAAAAGGGGACGTTGATTGCTATCAAAAATTCTGTGGCCTTTCAACTTATACAAGTAACTTATGATAAATGTGATAGGTTTGTAATCATACAGTGCCTTATTAACAATGAGAAATACACCTTGGTCTCATTATACGCTCCTAATAAGCATCAAGGCAGATTTCTCAAACGTCTACTTAAACGAATTGAGAATAATAAATTTGGTTCCCTAATACTATGTGGGGACTTCAATAAAGTACTGATTCCTCAATTAGACAAGAGTAGGAGCAAACCAAAAGAAAAAAACACAGATATCTATAACATTTTATTCAGGGGAAATCTCTATGACACATGGAGAACTTGTAATGCCTCAGAAAGAGATTATACTTTTTTCTCTCACCCCCACAAATGCTATTCTAGAATTGACTTTATTATTGCTGACCAATGGTTACTCCAGCGTGTGATCAACCCTAGCATCGGGACAATCACTTGGTCGGACCACGCCCCAGTCTCTATCTCTATTAATGAGCAATATAATCGAGTTCCCACCTCCCCCTGGCGCATAAACAACTCCTTACTAAACAAAGAGGAATACAATGCACAGATAAACAAAGCGTTGACTGACTTTTTCGAAACTAATAAACCGGATGACACGTCCACCTTTAACAACTGGTGTGCACACAAAGCAGTAATCAGAGGTCACCTTATCAAAATTGCGGCAACAGCAAAGAAAATAAGATTAGCTAAAACAGAAGAATTGTTGCTTAAAATTAAGAAATTAGAAGATCTTAATAAAAAGAGAACCACGAGAGGTCTAACAATCGAATTAAAACAATTAAGAACACAACTTCACCAATTGTTATATCACAAGTGTGAATACGCCCTGAGAAGGAGCAGAATGATCTATTACTGGCAGGGTAATAAGGCTGGGAAGATGTTAGCTAACAAATTTAAAAACAAAACATTGAAGGCTAAAATACCCTATATTTTTAAACCATCTGGGGATAAAATCTTAAACCCACAGGGGATAGCTGAAGCCTTTGCTGAATATTATGGTCATTTATACAATTTAAACAAAGATCCTCTCACCAAACAACCTACGCAGCAACTTATAGATGGCTTTCTAGATTCGGTCAATTTACCGTCGATCCCGAGTGATCAAATGACACTCCTTAATGCACAATTCACAGTATCAGAGGTACAAAATGTCATTAAACAACTCAAGATTAATAAATCTCCCGGACCAGACGGTCTAACAAACGAATATTATAAACAGTTCTCTCAGATTATAGCCCCTCACCTAGTATCAATGTTCAATCAGGCCACTATTTCAGGTCGTTTTCCTAAAGAAATGCTACAAGCACTAATAATTACCCTCCCGAAACCAGGTAAATCTCCTGACAGACCCGAAAATTTTAGACCAATTTCTTTGCTAAATTGCGATTTGAAAATATATTCAAAAGTGTTGGCCAACAGGCTGGTCGATATCCTTCCTTCTCTAATAAATATTGATCAAGTAGGATTTATTAAAAATAGACAAACGGTAGATGGAACTAGAAGACTAATCAACATCCTTCACTATGCAGAAACGCATAACACCCCTTCTCTGCTCCTATCATTAGATGCAGAGAAGGCCTTTGATAGGATCCATTGGGGTTATCTAGAGTCGGTTCTGGATAAAATAGGAATAGTGGGCCCGTTTGGGAAAGCCATTTTAGCTCTATACTCCGGTCCTTCCGCCTCCGTATACTCAGCCGGATTTTTATCCTCACGCTTTGACATTACAAATGGAACTAGACAGGGATGTCCCATGTCCCCTTTAATTTTTGCGCTTTTAATGGAACCTCTGGCTGAGAAAATAAGGTCTTCTAGTTCAATTTCTGGAATCACAATAGGGGAAAAGGAACACCGTATAGGTCTGTTCGCGGATGATGTAATAATAATATGCTCTTCCCCAACCACGTCCCTTCCAGAAATAAGTAAAGTTTTATCAGAATTTAGTAATGCGTCTTACTACAAAATAAACACTTCTAAGTCACAAATTCTGAATATGGGGCTTTCCCAGAAAATGGTAGCACAACTTAAAGCATCATTCCCCTTCAAATGGGTGGAAGACGCCCTGCCTTATCTAGGGGTTAATCTAACATTTCCAGTCTCAAAATTGTTTGACCAAAATTATATTCCTCTCCACAAGAAAATCATTGAGGACCTACATAACTATAAACACCACGGTGTTTCTTGGTTAGGTAGAATAGCTGCCATCAAAATGTTAACTCTTCCTAAGATTCTATACACTTTTAGGAATGTTCCCATATTTGTGACAAACACTTTCATAAATAAACTCCAATCCATCTTAATGAGATTCGTATGGGGGAAAACCAAATCAAGAGTTAAAGCAGATATTCTTTACAGACCCATGCGTGAGGGGGGATTGGGATGCCCCACTCTATTACAATACTATAGAGCCGCTATATTCGACCAATTAAAATCGTTATGGTCACAGGATGCTTCTAAACATTGGGTTTCCATTGAATCATCTGTATTGGGAAGGCACTCATTAGCAATATCCCTATCTGCTTCCTCTTTATTTGGGAACCATATGAGGTCCACACATCCTACAATAAGGGCAATCACGGAGTTATGGCACCACCTAGTTATTAAACATAGCCTGTATTCTACGGATTATGAGAAATCTAGTATTGCACTACTGATGGCTCTCATTCCAGATCTTGACATCTCTACTTGGATGGCTAATGGATTACTCCTCATGTCTGATTTATGGGAAAATGACATCCTGATACCCTTCCAAACTCTGGCCCAAATGTACAATATTCAGAAACATGACTTTTATAAATATCTACAAATTAGGCATGCACTGACATCCATACCCAAACCTCTCCCAACATCAGAATCCAAATTAAGCAAATGGTTAGCAAATAACTCATCCTCCAGAGGTAATATCTCCCAATGTTATAAATTTTTACTAAACTCCTTCCCAAATGACTTGCATATATACAAACAAAAGTGGGAACATGATCTTGAGGTCACTATATCTGAAGATCAATGGAACTCGGCCTTCTATGCTGTCTCATCGATCTCCAGATGTACTAATCATATTGAAACAGCCAGAAAACTCTTGTATAGATGGTACCTCACCCCGGAGAAACTTCATAAATTTTACGAAGAATCAAAAGAGTGTTGGAGATGTAGTAATACAGGCACTATGTTGCACATCTGGTGGAAGTGTCCACATATCCTGGAAGTGTGGAGAAAAATGGGTCGTTTTCTGTCAAATATATGTGGTTACCCAATTATCCTAGATGCCCCATTATGCTTGTTGGCAATTGGTGCCGACAAGTATGATCGCACTCACAGAGCAGTTATCCTACACACTATTATAGTGACTAGATTCAAAATAGCAAAATACTGGAAAACCAATAAAATCCCATCCTTGTCAGAAATTATTCAGGGAATAAACAACAACTGCTGGTTTGAATCTATGATCGCCTCTTCCTTAAATAAAAAAAGCTCATTTGATAACATGTGGGATGTTTGGACCTCCAGCCAGTATTGTAATGCGATACACTAGATTTATGGATATTCACACATACAAACCATATATTATTGTGCAAAAATACCATTGAGACTCCCTGATGTATTCCCTTACATATTGTTTTATTGTTCATAATGATTTATTGTACACAAAGCTATGATATTGTACTGATACCTTTGTTATGTTAAGTTATGTAAATTTATTTCTATTTTTACTATGTTAAGTTTTGTAAGTAAGCTTAGTTCCTGCTTACTTGTATGTTCGATTTGAAAAACTCAATAAAAACAAATGTGATAAAAAAAAAAAAAAAATAAGCCTATTGAACTTATCCATTCAGATTTCCTACCAGGATTTGATCCTCAATCTTCCTCTTTTCCCTGCTGCTCGTTGCTCTGCTTGTGAAGATTTGTGGGCGGTACGCTGTGAGGCTGGGTTCACACGACCTATTTTCAGGCGTATTATGCCTCGTTTTACGCCTGAAAATAGGGCTACAATACGTCGGCAAACATCTGCCCATTCATTTGAATGGGTTTGCCGACGCATTGTGCAGACGACCTGTAATTTACGCGTCGTCGTTTGACAGCTGTCAAACGACGACGCGTAAATTGACTGCCTCGGCAAAGAAGTGCAAGGGCACTTCTTTGCAACGTAATTTGAGCCGTTCTTCATTGAACTCAATGAAGAGCAGCTCAAGATATACGAGCGTCACAGACGCCTCGTATATTACGAGGAGGAGCATTTATGGCTGAAACGACTCAGCTGTTTTCTTCTGAAAACAGGCTGTCATTTCAGCCGTAAATGCCTGCTATCGTGTCAACATACCCTGAGACACGTGCTGCAGAAGCGATCTCAAACACAAAGTGCTTGTTCTAAACTAAACACTGTTATCTCTACATGTACATGTAGAGATAACAGTTCTTTGAAGAAAGAACAAAAAAACAGCCCTGATAAGGGCTCTACTGCTGTGTGAGGAGTTTAGAAAACTTAGATGGCTCCAGGGCTACTGCACATGCCTGGAAGCCGTCCTATTCACTTTCATTAGAGCAGGAGTGAGGTGGCCGGACTGAGAGCTACTGCGCAAGCTCAATGTGCACACCAGAGGACCCGGCCAGTGCATTAGGGAAATTCACAGTAGAAACTGCGCAAGTGCGGCCACCGCTGCAGGACCCTAGCGGTGGCTGTAACCATTGGATACCATTTCCAAACAAACCAAAAGACATGGGGTGGACCGGATGGATTATCTTCTGAATGCCACAAAATTTTAAAAAGAAGGTATTTACAATTATGCATATATTTCGATATGCAACAACTTAAGCTATGATCATTGAGATGGGAATACCCCTTTAAGGCTGGACTGAGCTCGCGAGCACACCCTGGTGGTCACTGTGGAACAAGACGGCGGCATGTGCAGACATCTCTGGAGAGAAGGGCGTCGACCGGATTGAAGAAGTTCGTGGTTGTTTCAAGTCTAATTCTATTAATCTTGTCATCAGATTTGATTCGGTCCGAATAAATTTGTTTCTAAGGGGCACTTACACTGTCCTCATGCTGCGCTTTTAAAAGATTCAGTAAAGTGTATAATCACAGCCTTGGGGGTACCTTGATGTAATTTATTTGATTTGTGGGTACTTGACTTAGGAACATTGAGAAACACTGCTCTTGATGTAATGCTCCATGTTTGGAAAACTTACAGGCCTGGAAAGTACCTCCAAATCTAAGGAACGCCGTAAAGAGTTTGGTTGTTAAAAAATCTGTTCCCTGATAGCAAGAACAAATTGGCACCATAGCATCCAATTGTCCCCCTTATAATTTAGGACTGCGTTAGCTTTGTCGCTAATGTGCCATCCTAACAGAATCAAAAAGTTTGATTTTGCAAACCATGAAACATAGATGCGCCGTGATTTCGAAGTGGGCAGAAACCACTTTTGCTCTGATTGCTGGCTGTTAGAGGTAAAGTCACTGCTAGTTCCATGTGTTATTGATGTGCCATAGAACACATGGATACATAGAAATACAACCAAAGAGAATTTCATCACACAGGATATTCCTGAATATTTCATCTGGCTTGCAGATGTTAGATCTCATTTACTCTGGAACTGTCCAATATCAGACAATTACCTATCAGATTTGAGCGTGTGCAGATTTTATTTTGCTGTGATAAATGATGAGTAGCATGACAGCTATGGCCTTCAGGCCTCCAACACTGAAGTTAGAATAGAATTTTAAAAATTGAGGGACTTACAGTAATGGTTTAGTCAATCAAATTTTTTTTGTGAATTTTTGTAATGCTGCGTGAATCTGTGGATAAAAAGTATGCATAGTTCATACAGGAGTCATTGAGATAAATATGTATTCTCCGGCGGGGTGCTAATTGGCTTCTGTGGCTCTAATCAGTCTGGAATTGGGAATAGAAGTGCTTAGAGAATAAAAGCAGCCGCTTGCGTGAGACAAAACGCCTGATTAGCCCACATTTGGCAGGTACATCGCAAGACACAGCTGTGCGTATTATACAGGAGCGCAATAGGATTATCTACCTCCTTTACATGTCCCCAGCCCTCTGTGACTTGATGTATTCTTGTACAATGCTTGGAAAATTGTTAACACAAATATCGCTATTGACAGAGAGCATCAGAGCAGTCATTAGTAGAGATGAGCGAATTTTCCGAAATTCGTTTTGGGTCTTATCCTATCAAACATCATCAGATTCAGTACAAATAAATTAGTCACATCGAAAGTGTCCTGATTGCCCTAAAAAGTCATATATGACACTCTGAGATCTTCTTGAATAAGATTTGTGAATGATGTGATGAAGATTGGTGATTCACAAATTAATGGAAGAATTGTATTGCTGCAGCAACATTCACTCACAGCAATGGCTGCCGGCACAACTAACACACTGACAGTGACTGAATCCTATTTCTCTCTAAAATCTATCTCTCTATCAAAATATTGAAAATGTAACTATCTATTCTCTTCTCCTCATTATGAAAAACATTCACTGACACTAATCTGCTATCTATCTGCAGTAGCATTTCCTGGTTGGGCTTCATCAGTGACTCACATCTAAACCCTTCATGGTTGGTTGTGGTATAGGGGGGGGTTCGCCTGCAAGGCATTATGGGGAAGCCCTCTGGGCCGCCACTCAAGGTCATGTAATCCTTGTTCTCTTTCTTTTTGTCTTCTGATCTGTAAAATTTTGAGCGATTCCTGTGAGACTAATCCCAAAAGTTTGGGATTTGCTAAAATCCACTGCATCATAGTTGCCACTAAAAACGGAAATCATGACGCAATTGTGAACATTTTTACAAATTAAAAGGGTTGCCCAGTCCCAAAAAATGTATGACCTATCCTCAGGATAGGCCATTAATATGTAATCAGTCGGGGTCCAACTCCCGGCACCCTCCCGCCAATCAGCTGTTTTGAAGGGACCACAGCGCTTGTACGAGCGCTGCTTCCCCTTAATTTCTACTGCTCACATGCTCACACTGTGAATCGCCGACACACTTGTAGCGGCGGTTCGCAGTATTATAGCTTTTTCCTATTGAAGTGGATGGGAGAACACTGTATTACTGTGAACCACCGCTACAAGTGTGTCGGCAATTCACAGTGTGAGCAGTGGAAATGAAGGGGAAGCGGCCTCTTCAAAACAGCTGATCGGCGGGGGTGACGGGAGTCAGATTCCGACCGATCACATATAAATAGCCTATCCTGAGGATAGGGACTAGACAACCCCTTTAAAGGGGTTTTCACATGAGAGACATTTATGACGTATCCACAGGATATGTCATAAATGTCAGTTAGATGCGGGTCCCCCTAAACCCTGTTCTACTGCTATGTTGCAGCTGAAATCCGATTGTGAAAAACATGACATGGTCGGGAGCTATGAAAACAGCTTATCTTGCTGAGCTACGCTGTTTCCGTAAGTCCCTTAGAACTGAATGGTAGTTACGGAAACAGCTTAGCTCGCATGCTACACTGCTTCTGTAACGGCCATTCACTACTATAGGAGTTACGTAAACAGCGAAGCTCAGCTAGCTATGCTGTTTTCGTAACTCCCGACCATATAACCAGGAAGTAGCTGGGAGAGAGCGAGAACAGACAAAGGTAGAACAGGGTTTAGAGGGCCCCGTTCTAGAGATAGGTGCAGCTCCCAGAGGTGGGACTCGCATCTATCTGACATTTATGACATATCCTGTGGATATCTCATAAAGGTCTCTCATGTGAAAACCCCTTTAAGGCTGCGTTCTGGCATAAGTTCATAACAGCTCTATTTCGCCTGTTAAATCTGACAGAACTGGTAACGGAGGCTCCAAACAGAGCCTACAATGAAAAATGTGAACATACCCCAAAATAAGAAAAAAACATAACTGGAAAGCCAATGAGTTGTTCTTTTGTATGAGGTCTTTTAATATTTTTTTATTCTGAGAGTTATTTTGACTCCATACACCGTAACAAATGATGGGTGACAACCATAACGTGTATACATTACAGTGCCCATAGAGGTTGTTACCCAGTTTTCCACAGATATTTCAACAGGGTTGGACTGAGAACCTTGGTAATCAGTAATGTCCAAATTCCCAACAGTTTCAGGTGCGAAGGCGTCCCAGGCAGTGTGCTAGAATCGGGGCTTCCCCAGAGACTTAGTCCCGGAGCAGAGCCGCTTCTAGTACTTTGCCTGGGACGAATTCTCTCCTCCTGACATCACTGTCCATATATGGACAATGATGTTAGGGGGAGAGAAGGCGCAGCAGGCAGAGCGCTATGGACAGTGATGTCAGGAGGAGAGAAGGAGTCCCAGACGGATCGCTAGAAGCGGCTCTGTACCGGGACTCCATCTCTGGGGAAGCCCCTGACATCACTGTCCATATATGGACAGTGTTGTCAGGAGCAGAGCTGTGTCCCAGGCAGAGTGCTAGTAGCGCTCTGCCCGGGACTTTGGTTCTGGGGTTGCCCCTGACATCACTAGCCGTATATGGACAGTGAATTCAGAGGCTTCCGGAGTACCGGAGCAGAGCCTTTACTAGCACTCTGCCCGGGACTTCAGCTCTGCTCCGGACATCACTATCCATATATGGACGGTGATATCAGGAGCAGAGCAGGAGTCCCAGGCAGAGTGATAGTAGTACTCTGCCTGGGACTATGGCCCTGGGGTTGCCCTGACAACACTGTGCATATATGGACAGTGACGTCAGGGGCATCTCCTGAATCTGAATCCCCAGACAGAGTGTTGGCAATGCTCTGGCTGGGGATTCCACTCCTAGAGGGAACCCCAAAGGCACTACCTACAGGGAGAGGGGCTGTGTGGCACTACCAGGGACAGTGGCTGTGTGTCACTACCAGGGAGGAGGGCTGTGTGGCACTAACTGGGAGGAGGGGGCTGTGTGGCACTACCCGGGAGGGGCGTTGTGTGGCACTACCTTGGAGGTGGGGGCTGTGTGGCACTAACTGGGAGGCGGGGCTGTTTGGCACTACCTGGAAGGGGGGCTGTGTGGCACTACCTGGGAGTGGGGCCGTGTCGCACTACCTGGGAGGGGGGTTGTGTGGCACTACCAGGGTGGGTGGCTGTGTGGCACTACCAGGGAGTGGGGTTGTTTGGCACTACCAGGAAGGGGGCTGTGTGGCAGTATCTGGGGGGGATGTGTGGCACTGCCTGAGTGGAGGGTGCTGTGTGGCACTACCTGGGGGGGGTTTTTGGCACTACCTGGGGGGGCTGTGTGGCACTATCTGGGGGGCTGTGTGGCACTACCTGAGTTTAGGGTGCTGTGTGGCACTACCTGGGGGGGCTGTGTGGCACTCTCTACAGAGGGCACTACATTTATAGGGGTACAAACTGGGGGCCTAACTTATATATGTGGGCATAAACAGGGCCTAACGTCTATATGGGGGCACAAAGTGACGTTTTCTGTAATTTTACTGCTGCCGTGAGTTCCCCCGCAAAGGGGCCTACTAAGTCTGTGTCACCCATTAACCCACATAAACCTGAAGCCAGCCCTGGGTCCATGTCTAGTCTCTCACTAGTTATATTATTCAGTAACAGTATGGGGGTATTATTCAGTCACTAGGTGGCTATGGTGTAGAGGTGTTATTCAGTATCAGTATGAGGGTATTATTCAGTCACTATGTGGTTATGGTGTAGCAGTATTATTTGGACCTTATATTATGTTATTATTGGCAATATTGTTATAAGAGTGAGTTGTGTTTAGTAACAGTATGCAGGTAATATTTCATCTGGTATAGTTGTATGTTTTAATAACTGTATATGTATATATCTATGTAATTTTTTTGTGAGAGAGGGGGGACATATGTGTTGGGGCTTGCAACACTCCTGGAGGCGCTAGAAATGAGTGATGCAGTTCTCTGCACACTGCCTTCTGGATTGACTGCATTATTGATACAGTAATTCTGCATTTTAACTTTGCCCAAGTCCTTACTTTGTCTAAAACTGGCCCTGGCGCCCGGGTCCAGCCCAGGCGCTTCTTTTCTGCAGCGCTGCCGACGCTGCACTGAAACTGACACGCTATGTGTCACGTGACATTACAATGCAATGTATGTCAGACACAGTGCAGCGCCGGGGCTGAAGCAGGGAAGGAGCGCCCAGCAGTGAGTGAAAACCAACCACCGCTCGATCCCCAGGCCTCCAAGGCATTATTTAAACTTTGTGGGGACACTTGGGGGACATTATATTGTGTAGGGGGCACAAAAGGGAACATTATACTGTGGAGGAGTGCAATAATGGGCCACTGTGTGGGGGGAAATATACTGTTTGGGGGGGACTAAAAAGAGCATTATACTGTATGGGGGCATTATACTCTTTATGGGGCATTTTTTTTTATGATGAGGTGGGGCGCCGAAAGAAAATTTTGCACAGGGCGCCATCTATCCTAAGGCTGGCCCTAAGTGGACCCCTGTTGAAGGATCCTTTTATAAGTTTAACCCCTTAATGACACAGACAATTTGAGTTTTTTCATTTTCGTTTTTTCCTCCCCGTCTTCCAAAAGCCATAACTTTTTTATTTCTTCATTGATGTAGCCATTTGATGGCTTGTTTTTTGTGAGACAAGTTGTAGTTTTTCATAGCAGTATTTATTGTACCGCATAATGTACTGGGAAGCTGAAAAAACGTGATTACGCCATTTTTTGGGGGGTTTTGTTTTTACGGCGTCCATCAGGCGGTAAAAACGACATATTCACCTTATTCTACAGGTTGATAGGATTACGGTGATACCAAATGTATATTTTTTTTTTATGTTTTACCACTTTTAAAAAAATAAAACTATTTGCTAAAAAAAAAGATGTTTTGTGTCGCCATATTCTGAGAGTCATAACTTTTTTATTTGAACATTAATTCAGCTTCAATTTTGCGGGGCGATCTGTAGTTTTTACCAATATCATTTTGGGGTACATGCGACTTTTTGATCACTTTTTATTACAATTTTTTTTAGAGCTAAGGTGACCAAAAACAGCAATTTGCATGTTTTATATATATTTATTTTTTTACGGCGTTCACCGAGCGTGTTAAACAATGCTATATTTTGATAATTCTAATTTTTACAGACGCAGCGATACCAGTTATGTTAACTTTTATTTTTTTTTAACATTGCTCTAGGGAAAAAATGGGAAAAGGTGTTTTTTTGTAGTTTCAATTTTCTTTTTGGAATATTATGAAAAACTTTAACTGTTTTTTACTTTTTTTTTATTAGTCCATATACTTGAACCAGCGATCGCTCGATCGCTTGCATAATATACTGCAATACTAATATTTCCGTATATCGTGGTACTGACAGTCTCCTTTGAAGCCCTGCCAGAGGCAGGGCTTCAAAGGAGTACAAAGATGGTAGACCTGGCTGCCATCACAACTATTATCATCTCATCAAGTTGTGGGGGGGGGGCAATGGTGTGTTGGAGGGGCATTCTAACAATTGAAATGCTGTGGTCACGATTCACCGCGTCATTTACGGCGTTAAACAGGCGGGATCAAAGTGATCTTTGATTCTGCCCATTGCAGTGAGGTTTCGGCAGTATAACACAGCCATGACCTGCTGAGTATGAAGTGCGCTCAGCCCGTGAGCCCGCTAATAATTTTTTCACACAACAGTGTAAAAGGCCCTTAAAGCTGTCATTAGTGTATTAGTCTTATATCTTATCATATTTATAAAAGGTAAGAGCAGGCTGGTAAAAAAAAAAAAAACAGAAGTCTGGAGCCCGCCTGCTTTACTGCTCTTGTAGCTGTTGCTATCCAACAACCCAGGACTCGGGTTGCTCCTCCTGTCAGTTTATGAGCAACAGGAAGAGAGAGGGAGGAGCACAAGCGTTAAAGACAGGGCAGTGTGATCAGAAAATGCACACCCATCTCAGAACTTTACAGCTCGTGGGCATAACCTAGGACAGTGGCATAACCTAGTGCCGCATTGACATTACATTGGCAAATAACTCGTCACCCATGCATTTATTTTTTTTTCTACCCCACTGGTGACAGCATCATGTCAGCATTTCTGTAGAGGGGAAATGTGATCCCTCATGGGCTGTAGAAGGAGAAAGCAGTACAGTGATGAAGCTGTGTTGAGACATGAGAGCTAGTGAAGACAGCAGCATCCTGGACATACAGAACCCACATCCAGCACGTCTTACAGGAAGGGAGACGTTCACATGAGAAAAGTCTGAAGCTAGAAACAAGTCGCAAACCAGGGGTCTGGAAATGTTTGAAGGAACTAAGATTGCAGCCCGAAACTTAGTTCAACTTTTTAAACTTCAGATAACCACTAACATGCAAAAATTTTTATTTTCCATGTAAAAGGTGTCCATAGACTTTAAAGAGGACCTGTCACTAGGTAATATAAGTTGAACTGGTTAGTTGACCTGAATAGCGCTGTCTCCCTGATTCCAGCTCTGTTTTTCTTTTTATCCTGGACCCACTCCATTCTAGAGATATGGCCCACTGTTGTGTTGGCTCCCTATATGCCTTGGTTAGTCAACAGGGTGGAGCTAGCTTCCCTGCCTCTGTTCATGCCCTGTTGTCTAACTAGAGCAAATTAGAATATAAAGAGCCAACACAACAGTGGGCCATATCTCCAGAATGGGAGCGTCTAGGGAAAAAAGAAAAACAGCGCTGGAATCTGGGAGACAGCGCTATTCAGATTAGTAAACCAGTTCAACTTATATGACCTAGTGACGGGTCCTCTTTAAAGCAGACCTGTCATTTAGCCTGTTCTGCCTTTCCTGAAGCCAGCATATGATGGAGCTGGTGTCACTAAGCTCACCGGTTTATGGTTTAATTCCAACTGCTGCTGTATTTTATTGTAGACAGCAGTAAATCTCACATAGACTCAAGAGGTGAGCCTGTGAGTCCAGCTTCTCACTGTATTGCTACCATATATGATGTGTGGTGGCAGGGCAAGCAAAGCTCACAGGATCACTTCATCAGTCTGACCAAAATTGTCTCTGCTTTTTACAATAAAATAACACTGCAAACCCTATTCACCTATATATCAGTGAGCTCAGTGGCCCTATCTCTATGGGGTGTAACTTGAAGCTCCTGGGCCCGTCTGGGCATGACTGCTATTTATGCACCCCTTATAGCAATGTTCGTGAAGGAACCCTAACCACAGAACCTGTAACCAGAAATAGTTCTTCATCTGTGGACACCCTCAGACATTGATACAACTGCTACCTTTGCACCCCCTATAGCTATGTCTCCAGCATCAATCCTATGTTGCCCTCATATAGGGCAGTATAGGACAAGTGAAAGGTCCGCCTTAACTTCCTACTTCTCCAGGTGGTTAATCTTCATCCTGTTCTGCTTGGAAAGATGTCAAACAACAAAGCAACTTAACTACATCACTGTGCAGTCTGCTGATGTCCTGTATTGATTCCTGTCTACAAAGAAAAAGAGTGTACTATTGTTTTTTTGAATGCTGAGAAACAGTTCTATTACTGTAGCCCAATGTAAGCCAGAAGGCATTTATGGAAGTGAAAAGCAGTGGTTTAAATAATCAAAAAGTGATGGTGAAACTATTGCCCTACCAGCCCCATATCCATAGCCCCATATCCATGCCCATGTAATCCATGGGCCACACCTATACAATGCTCTTTGTGGTACATATATTGAGGTCCACCTCTGGATACACCACTGGGTGACGGTCAGAAGAATTGGGTCATATTATGATGTTAAAATAACATTATTTCCAGACAATGTGGTCCTTCTACTAAAATATTAAATTCAAGTATAACTATAAGGCATGAGTTACAGGGTGACCTCTCCCAAATGTTGCCTTTCACAACATGTGGCTTAAATGCTTTTACTGAGCTTGTTAAAAACACAGAAAAGTGCATATATGTGTGTCTGAATGGTCACCAGATGATGCCACCATAGCACAGCAGTCGTTTTTTTTTTTCATTATTATTATCTTACCCAGCTCTGTGTGGCACTGTTGTTTTCATTTTGCTAGGTCTTGCCGTGGGCGACATTACCATGTAAAGGACTACAGTTCCCATGAATCCTCTCTCCTCACACAGACATTGCCTTTATTTAAAGCAGCCTGCATATCTCTCTATTATAAGGTTTAAGCTAGTGACGTAGTTACTCACTAACTGCTATTGAGACACAGCTTTGATGTTCTGCTGCTAGAGTCTGCACTTTCTGCTACCCAGCGTGTGAAACACGATCCCTCCAGAAACAGGGAGGAAGGGGAAGAGGAGGGAGCATGTGATGTGTGACGTCCCATATTACAGGGTGGGAGGAGAGGGGAGATAACCACGGTTCAGTGTATGGAACGTCACACAAGCAGGAGATAAACACCAGGAGCATGATCATGTGACTGCACATGAGACTGATCCATATAGACAATTCAGCTACAAACAATACATTAGTAAGTGACTAATCTTTAGTAAAACCATTCACACACAATTTTTAAAGATCAGAAAGCCCCTTTAAGTCACGTGAAATTTGATTTGCATGGCTTATTTTTACTCCCTATAAAAGTATTTGGGAACTTGCGCTGCTTTTGAGCTACAATAGTATGTGCTTGTTGCAAAATTGGATGCTGTGTTACTGTATGCAAAAAGTCAATGAGTAGCCTGCATTTAAGGGCAGGTTTCACAACAAGTTATAGAATTGTTGTCAAATTAAACGACATGAACAATAGGTAACACACACATTCACAATTCAGTACACAGAGATGGGGAGCCTCATTGCAAATATATCAATATGAGCCCCTCTTTGGCTCTGGTTCATACATACATACCCCATACATTCAGGGAGGTTGGCCCTACTTAAAGAGGCTCTGTCACCACATTATAAGTGCCCTATCTCCTATATAAGGAGATTGGCGCTATAATGTAGGTGACAGCAGTGCTTCTTATTTAATAAAACTATCTGTTTTCACCACTTTATTAGCGATTTTAGATTTATGCTAATGAGTTGCTTAATGCCGAAGTGGGCGTATTTTTACTTTAGACCAAGTGGGCGTTGTACAGAGGAGTGTATGATGCTGACCAATCAGCGTCATGCACTCCTCTCCATTCATTTAGGCAGCGCATAGGGATCCTTTTAGATCGCTATGTGCTGTCTTATACTAACACATTAACAATACTGAAGTGTTTAGACAGTGAATAGACATTCCACAGGATGTCTATTCACAATCTCTGCACTTCGTTAATGTGTCTATGGTAGTTACAGCAGAGCACAGCGTAATCTCGCTGTAACCTGTCATTTACTGCGTAATCTCGCCGGATTACGCTTTGCTCTGCTGTAACTACCACAGAAACAGTAACGAAGTGCAGAGATTGTAAATAGACATCCAGTGGAATGTCTATTCACTGTCTAAACACTTCCGTATCGTTAATGTGTTAGTATAAGACAGCACATAAGGATCTAGCAGGATCCCTATGCGCTGAGTAAATGAATGGAGAGGATTACATGACGCTGATTGGTCAGGGTCATACACTCCTCTGTACAACGCCCACTTGGTATAAAGTAAAAATACGCCCACTTGGGCATTAAGCAACTCATTAGCATAAATCTAAAATCGCTAATAAAGTGGTGAAAACAGATCGTTTTATTAAATAAAAAGCACTGCTGTCACCTACATTATAGCGCCAATCTCCTTATGTAGGAGATAGGGCACTTATAATGTGGTGACAGAGCCTCTTTAACTCTTGGATTAGTTTCTCCATCCTTTTTTTTGTAATTCTGTGCCTGCAGGTAGGAGTAGCCCCACACAAGTTCAGTGTCCACAGGGTTAGGTTATGTGGTTGATCTGAACTGAGTTCTTTACTTTTCATGGGTTCCATAGCAGCTAAATGGGGTTGTTCAGGAATAGAAAACATTTTCTTTTTTTCATTCCCTTGAATATAATTACGTTTTTCTTTGTTTGTTTTTTTTTAATTGCTTTCTCAGATTGATGAAAGAATTTTTTAATCTTTTTTTTTAAGGTGCATTTCCAGTGCCATAGCTTTTAGGGGACTATAATTCTGTGTCTGTAGCGAGGCAAGATGTAAATGTCCCATCACAATGTAGCTGCTCAATTTGCCAATAAAGAAAAACAAATAGTGATCAATACAGTAGTTAGAAACACAGAAGACTGGTGCTGTAATGAAATGTTGAAACATTTTGAGTATGAATTGACAGAATCTCAATTTCTTCCAGACAGAGATGTAATTGCAGAATATTGTTTATTGGTGATTTTGTATTCACCTCCTATGAGAGTTGTATATTGAAAAAGAGCAAATACAGCAACACTTTGAAGGACATGAAGCCATGTAAATGCCATCCACATTGCCAGGCTGACCATGAAGGGTGCTGTTAGGTAGTCCAGGGTTCACATCACGTTTGGGGATTACATTTGGCGGGAGTGTTTGAAACAATTCACTGAACATATGCCCTGGACATCATATACAAACTACATTGACTCTTATTTAGGAAAAATATCAGGATTGAACCCACTCTCTCCGAGAGTCCCATAACATGGCTGCCTCTATGGCATGTGCTCCCTGGTATAAGACATTCCTTCAACATTCAATTACAGTTTTCAACTGCTCAAAGAGCATCTCTTGCTCTGAAGGACCCAACAGGTCTGTGCATTATACCGGCAGCCCATTGATTTCAGCGGGACCTGAGTAATGCTATGTTCCCTCTGTGGTAGTATTGCAGGGAAATTAAATTCTTGCCCGCTGGTTTCATGCACATATTACAGCTGATTAATGGGGCACCCGGTAATGGGACAGCCATTGCTAATGTTATTGTCACGGGACCCTTTTAAGTGTAGGGCTAAACAGAATATGAAGTGATTATTAGGGCATGTTCACACACAAACTCGAAAACGTCTCAAAATACGGAGCTGTTTTCAAAGAAAAACAGCTCCTGATTTTCAGAAGTTTTTGAAGCCCCTCGCGATTTTCGCTTTTTTCGCTAGAGTCAATGAAAAACGGCTCCAAAAACTTCTCAAGAAGTGACCTGCACTTCTTTTTCATGGCCGTTTTTTTATGCGTAAAAAAATGCAGTGAAAAACGCTCCATCGGAACAGAACACCGTTTTCAGACTGAAATCAATGGGCAGATGTTTGGAGGCGTTCTGGTTCCGATTTTTCAGCCGTTTTTTTGCCGTTTACGGCCCGAAAAACGTCCGAAAATAGGTCGTGTGAACACGGCCTAAGTGGCTGCACAATTTTGCAGCTAAACCAGAGGTTTTCCGCAGAACTACGCTGCCATTAAGAATCAAACTCCTTATTAGTTACTAAATCGTGTGGCCATTAACAATTGATCTGAAAACCACACTAATGTGCGGTAAAACCACATGCTGGCACAGTTTTCGACTGCATTGCAGCCGCTTCATGTCCGCCTGGTGGTCGCCCCTTGTAGCCTTAAACTTACAAAAAGTGATTATCCAAAATGAACAGACCTTTTTAACATAAAGAACATCAGTTGGGTTACAAATGTTGATGTATCTGGACCCAGTCATTTGCCAATTCTATTCCTTTGATGAAAGCTTGTTTCCTACGAACCCATACTACTGCCTTATTATTAACCCTTGTCAACCAGGATTTGTCTCAGTACACTGCTTTAAGTTACATACAGTTTCTGATAAGATATTTACTCACTTATTTGTAGTAGTAAATTTAATTATTACCCCATATGACATTGTCACTTTAAGATCTCATGCACATGACCATATTGCGGCTCCCAGTTGTACAATAGCACCAGGGGCGTAACTAGGAAAGACTGGGTCCATAGCAAACTCTTGACCAGGCCCCCCCTAGGGTGCCACAAGCAGTCCCACTTATAAATAGTGCCCCCTGTAGAATGTGCCATACAGCCCCCTGTAGACAATTCTATATAGCCCCGCCTATACGCAGTGTCACACCCCATTTGTAGATAGCGCCCCCCACCTCTCCCTTGTAGATAGTGCCATACAGCCCCCCTGTAGATATCACCATAAAGCCCCCACTGTATATAGCGCTATACAGCTCCCACTGTATATAGTGCCACACAGCCTCCCTCCCTTGTATAATTTTCTCCATCAAACTTTGCTTTCGTCAAAGAATGCTCCATTTGCAGCAATTACAGCATTGCAGACCATTGGCATTCTAGCTGTTAATTTGCTGAGGTAATCGGGAGAAATTTCACCCCATGCTTCCAGAAGCCCCTCCCACAAGTTGGATTGGCTTGATGGGCACTTCTTGCGTACCATATGGTCAAGCTGCTCCCACAACAGCTCTATGGGGTTGAGATCTGGTGACTGCGCTGGCCACTCCATTACAGATAGAATACCAGCTGCCTGCTTCTTCCCTAAATAGTTCTTGCATAATTTGGAGGTTTGCTTTGGGTCATTGTCCTGTTGTAGGATGAAATTGGCTCCAATCAAGCGCTGTCCACAGGGTATGGCATGGCGTTGCAAAATGGAGTGATAGCCTTCCTTATTCAAAATCCCTTTTACCATGTACAAATCTCCCACTTTACCAGCACCAAAGCAACCCCAGACCATCACATTACCTCCACCATGCTTTACAGATGGCGTCAGGCACTCTTCCAGCATCTTTTCAGTTGTTCTGCGTCTCACAAATGTTCTTCTTTGTGATCCAAACACCTCAGTTTTATAGCTCCTCTAAAGCTCCTCTAAACAGCAAAACTGTTTACAGCGGTGCTAACATAATTGCACAAGGGTTTTCAAGTGTTTTCTAATCATCCATTAGCCTTCTAACACAGTTAGCAAACACAATGTACCATTAGAACACTGGAGTGATGGTTGCTGGAAATGGGCCTCTATACACCTATGTAGATATTGCATTAAAAACCAGACGTTTGCAGCTAGAATAGTCATTTAGCACATTAACAATGTATAGAGTGTATTTCTGATTAATTTAATGTTATCTTCATTGAAAAAAACTGTGCTTTTCTTTCAAAAATAAGGAAATTTCTAAGTGACCCTAAACTTTTGAATGGTAGTGTATATACCGCACCAAAGCCAATCTCATACGTGTATATACAGCACCAGAACAATGCTCAGTACTTACATACAGCATCAGAACCAAGATCAGTACATAAATACAACACCAGAACAAATAAAGCTCACTTTAGTGCAACCCGTGCCATATAGGTTTGTACGGCGTAAAACTAAAGCCCCCAGCATGGCCCGAACAATGGTAAGGATATGCTGGGAGATGCTGTTTCACAAAAAAATGAATCATACCATCATCATCTCGCTGCAGATCATACAGTGACTACAGTACTGATTAGAGGAAGAAGAAACATTTATATTAAGTGACTCACCGGTGACGTCTCAGATTCTAGTTCTTTTCTTCTCCCCCTGGTCCAGACCTCTATGATGGATTTCTCCCGGCCACGACCCATTTCTGCAGCTTTCCGCTCAGATGTCTTCAACTTTTAAAACATTTCTGCACCTATAAACGAAGTTAAAATTCTCAACACCTCTAAATATAATAAAGCGCCATACACTGCACCCCTAACTATAGTAGTATAATATACGCTGTCTCCCTGATTATAATAGTACCATACACAGTGTCACACACACACACACACACCGTGCCCCCTGTAGATAGTGCCCCCATAGCCCCCTGTAGATAGTGACCCCCATAGAGCCTCTGTAGATAGTGCCCTACATAGGAGCCCCTGTAGATAGTGTCCCACATACAGCCCTCTTTAGATAATGCCCACATATGGACTCCAGAGCTGCAAGGCAATAGTGCTAACCATTGAGCCACCGTGCTTCCCTACATATAGCTTCCCTATACACCGTGTTCCAAATTATTATGCATATTGGATTTAAGTGTCGTAAACATTAACCTCCCCGAGGGAGATAGCCCGATACTTTCGGGAATTCTACTCCTCACTATACCAATTAACACTTCATTCGCCTCCGACGAAGGTAGCTATACAGGAATATATATCCTCCTCAGGTTTCCCACGACTACCTGAAGATGCATGTGACACCTTAGATCATCCAATCACTCATGAAGAACTTTCTGAAGCTTTGCAGGACACAAAAAAGGGTAAGGCCCCAGGCCCGGACGAACTGACGGTGGGTTACTATAAAATGTTCCTAGATCAGTTAGCAGATGGCTTTTTGGGGGCTCTTAATGCGATATCATCAGGCAGCTCGGTACCTTCAGATTCACTGAAGGCCACCATAGTGGTTATCCCGAAGGATGGCAAGGATCCCTCCTCATGTGCTAGCTATATTACCGATTTCGTTACTCAATATAGATCTGAAATTGTTTTCTAAAATATTGGCGAATCGGATAGCCCCATTGATGACTACCGTAATTCACGGAGACCAAACTGGCTTCATCCCATCAAGGGAAGCGAGAGATAATACGACTAAGGCTCTCAACCTTGTCCATTGGGTCAACTCACAGAAGAACCCTGCTGTCATTTTATCCACAGACGCGGAAAAAGCTTTTGATCGAGTCGGGTGGCCTTTTTTATTTGGAACTCTGGAACATCTGGGTATAGGACCTAACATGCGCTCCTGGGTGGGAGCACTGTACTCGTCGCCTTCGGCTTCTGTGAGAGTAAATGGTACTTATTCTTCCCCGTTTACGATCCATAATGGGACAAGACAGGGATGCCCTCTTTCACCCCTGCTGTTCGCCTTAGCTCTGGAACCTTTTTTATGTAAGATCAGAGGCAACGTCAATGTGAGTGGCTTAAACATGAGAGGTAAAGTTTTCAAGATGGCGGCTTATGCAGATGATCTGCTATTTTTGTGACCTCTCCTCACATTTCAATGCCCAATCTCATGAAGGAATTTCGAGAGTATGGCCTAATGTCCAACCTGAAAATCAACTTTCAGAAGTCGGAGGCGATGATGCTACATACTCCACATGATCTAGGGAACTCCCTACGGGCTAGTTTTACCTTTAGATGGGTGAGAGAATCGATCAAATATCTGGGTATCCAACTGCCGGCCAATATAGATCAGACATTCCAGCTGAACTTTTTACCTCTGTTACAAACATTGAGAAATGATTTGGCTCGATGGACAGGGGGGACGTTCTCATGGTTTGGGAGAGTGAGCATTATTAAGATGAATGTGTTACCCAGATTCCTATACCCGATGCAGGCATTACCAATTAAATTACCTACGTCCTTTTTTAAAACTGTATATCAATACATCACTTCCTTTGTATGGGCTGATAAACCGCCGAGATTACAGAGGAGAATCCTAGTGCTTGCCAAACGTTGTGGAGGGATTGGGCTGCCTGATGTAATATTACCAAGCCATACACTTGACTAGGATAGTTGACTGGTGCCGCCATGCTTATCTTAAGGATAGGATAAATGTGGAACAAGGCTTTACGGACCTCCCACTAAAATGCTTGCCATGGATACCCTTGACTCATCTAAAATCCCTGAGAGATCACCCTACTATCTATTCAACACTGCAGGTGTTCAGGAGAGTGAGGGGAAGGGAAGGGGTCTCATCGGCTCCTTCGCCGCTCGCGCCGGTCCTGGGGACACCAGAGTTTGAACCAGGATTATCGGAAGGGACATTTAAAAACTGGCTTCAACAGGGTCGTTTTAGGATTTGTCACTTTCGTAGACAGGCGACTTGGCTACGGGATAGGGAACTCACTGAACCTGAGGGCATGCTGGTAGCGTCACAGTGGCAGACTTTACAGCTATCTCACTACTTGGTTTATATACCTACACCTGCTGCTTACGATCGCAGACTAACCCAGTTTGAAATAATGTGTTCCCAGACGGGACATGTGAAACGAGCATTGTCTAAAATCTATGGTATACTGATTTCTCCTGTAGAAGATTTCACGCCACCGTTTATCACGAAATGGGAGCGGGATCTCCAGAACTCCCTAACACAAGAACAAAAAGAGAAGGTCATGCTCCTTTCACATAAAGCGTCTATTAGTAATGCTTATCAAGAAACGAATTATAAAATATTATCCCGGTGGTACAGAGTCCCACATGCACTTCACAAAATGTTTCCTGAGGTTTCACATCTCTGCTGGAGATGTGGCAAGGAAGAAGGTACGCTACTACATATATTCTGGGGATGTGACAGTCTTCGACCCTTTTGGGCAGAAGTACAAGACATCATATTTGAAATCACGGGACTCACTCTGGGGGACGATCCGGCGTGGATTCTGTTGCATCACCATGACATCTCCATAGGGACGTATAAGAAATTGCTGGTGAGACACTTGTTAAATGCAGCTAAAGCATGTATTCCAGCGAAATGGCAGTCCTCTGAGCCTCCATAGATTAGCCAATGGCTGAAGCGGGTACAAGATATTAGGAGAATGGAGGAGTTGCTTCATCACTCTCCTGATCAAGCAGCTAGATTCCGGAAAACATGATTCTACTGGCTGGAATTTTGTAGCTCAGACAGGTACAAGGAAATCATGGGTGAACAAGTTGGGAATGATGCTGGGAACTCTTAGAAATATTTGGTTCGTAGAGACGTGCTGCGGGGGGGGGGGAGAGAGCTGGGAGAGATGACTCCCCTCTTCCCTCATTTATTTTAATCTTCTTTGTTTTTCCTTTTTTTTTTTTTTTTCTCTCTTCTTATTGTTCTTTCTCTGTCATCTGACTCTTGACTATTATCTCAGATGGTCATAGGGGGGGAGGAGGAGGGTATAGGGAAATGTCGCAAAGAGATGTTAATTTATGGTACAAGTCTATCTATATTGACAATGGTGGATGTGTGAAGTATTTCAAAATATTGACATTTCTGAAAAATCTAGCAGACTTGTAAAGTTAACTGTGTACATTTAACATTGTGTTCCGATTTTATGGATGTACCCTCGTCTACCCCTTTTTTCCTTCTGTATCCTTACTTTCTTTGTTGAAAATAAAAAATTTGAAATACAAATAAAAAAAAAAAGTGTCGTAAACATTTAATTATTAGTTTTTCAATTAAACTCATGGATGGTATTGTGTCTTAGGGCTCTTTGGATCATTGTAATCAATCTTAGACACCTGTGATAATTAGTTTGCCAGGTGTGCCCAATCAAAGGAAAACTACTTAAGAAGGACGTTCCACATTATTAAGCAGGCCACAGGTTTCAAGCAATATGGGAAAGAAAAAGGATCTCTCTGCTGCCGAAAAGCGTGAAATAGCGCAATACCTTGGACAAGGTATGAAAACATTGGATATTTCAAGAAAACGTAAGCGTGATCATCGTACTGTGAAAAGATTTGTGGCTGATTCAGAGCACAGACTGGTTAGTTCAGATAAAGGCATAATGAGGAAGGTTTCTACCAGACAAATTAATAGGATTAGGAGAGCAGCTGCTAAAATGCCATTGCAAAGCAGAAAAAAGGTATTTGAAGCCGCTGGTGCCTCTGGAGTCCCGCGAACCTCAAGATGTAGGATCCTCTAGACCTCAACCCTATTGAGAACCTTTGGAGCATCCTCAAGCAAAATATCTATGAGGGTGGGAGGCAGTTCACATCAAAACAGAAGATCTGAGAGGCTATTCTGACATCCTGCAAAGATATTCAAGCAGAAACTGTCCAAATACTCACAAATTCAATGGATGCAAGAACTGTGAAGGTGATGTCAAAGAAGGGGTCCTATGTTAACATGTAACTTGGCCTGCAAAGTTTTTTTTTATTGAAAGAGCTTTTGATTTCTGTAAATATGACCTCCTGATGCTGCAAATTCAACAAATGACCATTTTAGTTCTCTTTACAACCTTTAAAATGTTTTGATCTCTGTTGTGCATAATAATTTGAAACAGTGCATTTTGAGTTTTTTACTTCTAAAAAAAAATCTGTTATCATTAGGAGATTTGTTCAATAAAATTCGCATTATACTCCAACGGTTGATGGCTTGAAGATTATACTGACTGTAATTTGCACAGACTATTTAGGAAAATCAGCAAAAAATAACATTTGCATAATAATTTGGAACGCGGTGTATATAGTGCTCCACATATAGCCCACTTCTGTAGATAGTGTCTCACATATAGCTCTCCCTGTATATAGTGTCCCACATATAGCCCCCCTGTAGCTAGTGCCCCACAGGTAACCCACCCCTGTATATAGTGTCCCACATATAGCCCACCCCTATAGAAAGTGCCCTAAAAATAGCTCCGCTATAGATAGTTCTCTACATATAGCCCACCCCTGTATAGTGTCTCAGATATATCTCCGTTTGTATATAGTGACCCATATATGCTCTCTTCTGAGCAGGTCTGCTGGAGCTGAACGACGCGTCGTTCAAAGGTGCTGATTGGCAGGGCAGAATGACTTGCCCCGTCAAACAGCGCCTTTCAAGCATTGAAGCAGCGCGACGACGTCATCACGCCACTAGTGTCGTTGAAAGGCGCTGATTTGCGGGGCAAGTCATTTTGCCCCGCCAATCAGCGTCATTGTAAGGCATGCCCGGAACCGAAATTCCCCCGATGTGCTTCATGAGAGCACTGTTGCACTTGCTCGACCATTGCTTCATTAATTTTTATTGAGCTGCCAGAGACAGCGGTCCCCTAAGTCCCATAGAAATGAATGGAGCACTGGCCACTTCGGGGAACTTTCAGTCCCCAGTTCTCATTGCTGGGGGGCCCCAGTGATCGGACCACCAGCGATCACACATGTATCCCCTATCCTGTAGATAGGGGATACATGTGTTTGTGGGAAAACACTTTTATTTTGTAATATATGATGTTTCATTGACGTCTAGTTTCTACTGCGTTACAGGGCAGGAGACAAAAGATTCTTTTTTCATATTATTAAATATTTTTTTTGTTTTGTAGTGACGGTCGGGTACTGGGGCCACCACAGGCTGGTATTAAGAGGGTGGAAAGGGCCAAAAACCATGGCCCTTCCCACCCTTGTAATGCTAGGCTGTGGCTGCTTTATTGTATCTAGCTGGTTATGAAAAATTAGGGGGACCCCACATTGTTTAATTTTTTTTTTTAAATAAAATCAATGAAGAAAAAGACATTGCCCCCCCCCCCCCCATTTTTCATAACCAGCCAGATACAACATAGCAGGAGCAGCCTAGCATTACCAGGGTGGGAAGCGGCACTGTTTTTAGCCCTTCCCAGCCTCATAATACCAGCCCGTGGTTGCCCCAGTACCCAGCAATCACTACAGATGGTCGGGGACTGGATCGTACCCGGCTCTTCCCGGCACCCCTGGTGGCTGTGGGTATCGGGGTAATAATGGGGGGTTAGTGCTAGCCTTTTTACTGGCTAACACTAAGCCCCACCTTAGTAATGGACACTGTCAATCAGACTACTGCCATTACTAAGGCACCAATAAAGTATTAAAAAAAAACACAGGAACATAAGAAAATATTTTTTATTGAAATAAGAACTCTCCCACACAACCCACTTTGACCATTTTAATTGAAAATAACGTAGATCATCGAAGTAGTCCAACGAATCTACGACGTAGTCCAAACAGTCTAGTAGTAATATGAAAAATAGAAAAATGTATACTCACCAACAGAAGACTTCTGTCTTCTTCCCTTCGCCGCAATAGAAACTAGACGTCAATGAAAAAAAGAATTCTCCTTCATGTAACTCTGCTACTTGTCAACTGAAAAGTCATCCACCACACCATTTTTCCCTCTGGCGGATGATTTTTCCTTTGACATGTAGCAGAGTTACATAATTAGGAATTATTTTTCCCTCTCATGTCTAATTACTAGTTGATGCATTTATTGTCCTTCTCCATGGGGAAACACAAAGAAGATATAACCTGATCCATAATATTTTTGATATCCATACAGTTGTTTTTTTGTAAGTTTAGAGATCCCCAGTGAGAATATGCTCTTGTTATTTGAAGAAGGATCTGACCGTGATTTGTTGTGCTTATGCGGGATATTGGGCGTGGTTTTGGGGCGTGGCTTAAAATGTCCCTTTTTTCCAAATTCAAAAGTTGGGAGGTATGGTTGTACGGAGCCATAATAATGACAACCCATGGGCTGTAGTGCATATCTGTCTTTCTAGTGGAGGTATATGGAGGTGATATGGTGCCATACTGAGCTGCATATGGCAGCCCATGGAGTTTACTATGGCTTATGTGCCTCCATACGGGCTCTGTGCATACCGCTCTTCCCTGTGCATGAGGCTTTGCTGATCAATGTAAGGGACAATAAAAGTAAATATAAAACCTTCTAATAATGAGATGTAGAAGATCTGTTTATAGAACACATTCATTCTCTATATAGTGATAATTTGCCGCAATTTTCGCCGCATTTTTCGCTGCGTTTTTCGCTCGCGCCAATTGAGTGCTACGGGCAAAAAACTCTGCGAAATACGCTTTCTCTGCCTCCCATTGATGTCAATGGGATGTCCCTTCTCTCTCCCGCGAGGCGGTGGGCTATATTTTTACCGCTCGCGAGAGAAAACCGCCCCCGCCTCCCATTGAAATCAATGGGAGGCATTTTCGGCCGATTTTTGACGAGTTTTGCGGAGCGGTTTCCGCTCCAAAAAGCTTGTCAAAATACTCAGTGTGAACAGGGCCTTAGTCACATGAGTTTTTTAGCACAAATTTTGATGCGGGAACCGCGTTGGAATCAACACCAAAAACTGCACAAATCGCCCCCCCCCCCCCATTTCAATGGGAAGCAGAGGCGTTTTTTTTTCTTGGGCAGATTTTGGCCACACGCGGGAAAAAAAAAAGAGGCATGTCCCTTAGTGCCGTGGTTTCCTCCTCTGACCTCCCATTAAACTCAATGGGAAAAAGATAAAACCTGCGGCGTTTGTTTCTGAGTGTTTTTCGCAGCGTTTTTCGCAGCGTTTTTCGCCTATAGTCCATGCATTAGCTTTAATGACTGCAGCGAACGGAAAACACAGAGAAAACCGTGGAAAAAAAGAGAAGGCAGTTTAAAATCTGCCTCAAAATTACTGAAGGAATTCAGAGGCAGATTTTTTTCTGCCTGCAGAAAACTCTGTGTGAACAGAGCCTTATGTCATCCAGTGTTTAGGGATCTTTTGATTGTATTAAATGGCAATATAAGCATCCATGCAATCTCATGCCAACTGCCCAGTGTCAAACTAGTGCTCCTTAAGCCCACCAGAGAAAATGATTCTAACGGTCCACCCTCCATGTGTGCAGAACATGTGCACGTCCACTTATAGTAAACTTGTTGTTATCTTTGTACACACAGGACATGACTCTAGTGGCAAGCGACTGGCTTCAATTTAGCTGCAAATGGAGTTGTCTTCAGCTGGATATCTGGGTCCCATTATTGTGTCAAAGCCTGGGCACGCCAGAGGATCCTCTTTTACCCTCGTGGGCCATTCCGATCATGTAACTGCCTAACCAGTGAAATTTTATTGGAACTAATGCATTATCTATATAAAACTGTGTTGACATTCTACATAGTGTCTAGAAATGTTACTGTTATCTCATTGAGGGCTCATTAATATTTCAACAGACAATAGTTCGGTGATATGAGCTCCATCCTTGCAGGCCTCCCATCTGTCATTTTTTCACAATTATCTTTACTAGATGATAATAGATATGGCTCTCCTGAAGATTTGCATTTCCTGGTATAGTAACCATCTTAGACGACTGGATTCTTACACTAAATATACTTCTGATCATTTTAGATGAATGCCAACTTCACAGAGTTGTATAACATCATCATAATGCATTCTGATCCTGTCCTGTCGAAAACCTTAGACTTTATTTCACCGGGGCAAATATCCAGTTTGGTAGCCCTCCTACACAATGTGATACATACAAATCTCTGTGTGCTGAAGTTCATACATGGGTTAGTAATTCAGTGGCTCAATCATTCGCTTACCCTGCCCTCCACTTCTGCTGCTTGGGGGTGGCCCTCAGAGGCATAACAAAGCTCCTGAGCCCTAATGAAAAATCTTTAACATGGCCTTCCATCCACTATGTGTCCTCTTGTCATATTGTTGTATTCTTATGTGGCAGAAAAGCCCTTGGCCCCTTGAGGTGGCAGGGTTACACCCTTTGTGTCCCTGCTCTCCTCCATTATTAAAAACTTGTTGTGATTAAAACATTTAGTATTCGAGTAAGTCTGTCATGAGATTGTAGGCTAACAAACATCTGGCACCGCTAGTTAGCGAAAAGGTAAAGGAATAGGAACATACGTACCACTTTTGAAGATCTTAGGGCTTCCATCAGGGTAGAACAGAACTATTATTCTGCTGCGCTCCGTATGCAAGTAAGGTTTTCGTGTCCACCGAACCAGGAAGTGTCCGGCATCTAGACATCCAAGTACTACGCTCACCTCCGCAGCCGGTTGATGTCACTGCTTGTATGATGATGAAGATAAACCAGAGCCATCAATCAACTGCAGAGGGGAGGAGTTGGATCTCAGCGAAGCTCATTTGCCTATGACGTGTGGAGAATTAAAGTTTTTTTTAACCTGATGCAGGTTCTTCAGCACAAATCCTTTACCTAATCGTTAACTTGCCGTGTCAGCCGTTTGTTAGCCAAAAATCTTATGACAGACTCCATTTATCTCTACCCAGCATAAGACATATACTGCTAGCCCCCCCCCCCCCCAAACCCCAAAAAAAACAAAACAGCTCCAGCCCCTGGTTTAATGAAAGTCTTTCAGGCACACATTAAACATGTTCTTGACATAACTTTCATAATCACATTAATAATTAACATTTTTCTAAAGATGCAAAGGAAACTATGACAATGTCTTGTTCATTTTATTTTCTCCGTTGTTTGATGTTTAATATTCAGGTAGGTGTTTAAACTTTTATATTGTTTCCTAATCCTTTGGCCACACATCCTTACTTGTGGGAAGCCGGAGAACTTGGCAGCACAAAAAATCTTTCCAACACCTTGCCAGATTGAAAGCTAGTCATATGACATTCCTAGGTTAACCTCAATAGTCAAATACAGCACATTTACTTGCTCAGGCTGGGTTCACACGACCTATTTTCAGACGTAAACGAGGCGTATTATGCCTCGTTTTACGTCTGAAAATAGGGCTACAATATGTCGGCAAACATCTGCCCATTCATTTGAATGGGTTTGCCGACGTACTGTGCAGACAACCTGTCATTTACGCGTCGTCGTTTGACAGCTGTCAAACGACGACGCGTAAAAATACAGCCTCGTCAAAAGAAGTGCAGGACACTTCTTTCAGACGTAATTTGAGCCGTTCTTCATTGAACTCAATGAAGCACAGCTCAAAATTTACGGCTGTCAGAGAAGCCTCGCAAAATGCGAGGAGGAGCATTTACGTCTGAAACGAGGCAGCTGTTTTCTCCTGAAAACAGTCTGTCTTTTCAGACGTAAAAGCCTGCTACCGTGTGCACATACCCTTACATATGGAAACTGGTTCAAATAAAAAAAAATAGAGTTGTTACCCATTGCAACTAGTCATATTTTAGTTTTTTTTTTTATTGCTGCCTTGCATAAAATAAGCAGTAGAATGGACTATTGGTATTGATGAGGCCTTCAATGTCCTGCTCCAAAATGTTTGGGTCTAAAAGCATTTTAATGGAGTTTTTATAACTTTTATTTCCATCTGTCTTATTGATGGTCATCCTTTTTTTCTTATCCATTCAACTCTCCATAACAAAATTGTCTTATCCAATAGATTGCTTTTTTTTATAATATGTCCAAGACAACATAGTATCAACCAAGTGCCTCCAATAGAACTGTGGGCTTGATATGGTCAAGTATCTACTTTCATCTTTTCTGGTTTTGTTTCTCATAAAACAGGCCATAGCTGACAGCTAGCTCCCCAGACCTCTCCATAAACATGCATGTATGACTTGGCCTTGTGTGCATGTTTACTTTAATGGAGAGAGGAAAACAAGCCTGGTAACTTCTGGCAACCACTTATCTGAGGGCAGGACAAAGGATCAGGCTTGATGAAATCCAACATGCCTAAACCTTGTTTCCACCAACATCTGAGAGCAGCAAAATTCAATGGTATTTTATGGTTTATCCATAATAGGCCACAGAAAATATGATAGCCGAGACATTCTGATCTCTGAAGACACATCATCACATCTGAAGATGATTTTCAGCTTATGATCTTTGGGGACATCGTTAAAGTAGAAAAAATATAGTAATTTTTTTTTGGTCAATTGATTAAATGTACTGTGATATTCCAACACCACACTTCTTTCCATTTCCATTCTAGATTTATTAAAACAGAAAGCGCCTTCATTTCCGAGGCAATGCTAAGGAAGTAATTTATCAAGGAGACAGGTTGATTAAACTATTTAATCATATAGACCCTTTCATATAACTGGGGATCAGGCCACTTTACCACTTGGGATTTCTAAAGTTAATTCTCGTTGAGGTATTTTTTTCTCATTCAGGTTTTCGTCATGTGTTTTTACCAGCCTTCACTGTTATAAATGTAGGAATTCTCTGCCTGTATCTTCCTTGTCATACCCCTTGAGAGCCATTTATCTATGCAGGTTAATACTTCAGAAGCACAAGCATTTCCTGAATTTAAACCTTATATTTTTATGTGAACACAGAATACAAAGTGTGTACAACAATACAAAAATATCTTAGGCTACCATTGGTTCCAATATTATAAATGGGGATTCTGTCATGCCAAAAAGTGTCCGTTTTGAATTGTTTTCGTCAGGATCCTTCTATTTAAAAAAAACATTGAAATGGAGACTGTCTTAGGCTCTGTTCACATGCATCGTAGGCTTCGTCGTAGATCCAGTCAATAATGCTGGAATAAATAGTGAAGCATGCTGCAATATTTCTTTCTGTAAAATGACGGACACTCTCACGGAAACCCAATAGATCCTATGAGGTCATCTCACGGTTGTATTTATATATGATAAGAAAACAAAGCATTTATTTATATCATTGATTCCCACATCTTATTACTGTGAAGGGGAATCCCTGAAAAAGCGTTACCACCTGGAGAAACCCTAATATAATTTCTACCTCAAAGACGTATGATGTAGGGGTAGCTAAAGTATTGTATAATTTTATATTTTGGACGATATTTATTGACAACTTTGCCTGTAGCCATGCCTTACTTCTGGAACGCCCTTTGGGTTGTGAGACCTGTGCGGTTGCATAAGGTCCATAAACCAAGCCCTCCGAAGGAGGCGCCACTGGTGGTCTGGCACCCAAAGATTGCAACTACCACAAATCCTAATATTCATCCTATTGCAGAATTATTTAGCCATTTTATAGAACTGTTAGAATACTTGATGTATGTATGTATAGGGAGGGAACCTACAGAAGGTACCGCACATGGCACCATCCAGTTTAAGGCCAGCCCTGCCTACCATCTATCAGCAGGTTGGGTTTGCAGGCTGAGTTTGCCATTACTACTGCTATCTTCTGGGGATCCTTGACTAGTTCGCAGGGTTGGGGGATCACTGATTTATTTAATGAAGTATCTTAGCCTTGTGTTATTACTTGATTGTTCAATTAGTTTGGTTTTTCTTAGCACCTCTGCCCTGGCTACATACTGTATACCAGCGCTATTCCCTTATGTTGTATGGACCTATGTGGCTCACAGAAGTGGGGTTCATGTTGTGATTGCACCGACGGCACTTCTTACTGTCTGGATCTATCATCTTGGACTTCAATTTGAAGAAAATGTCTTCATTAGAGATGGTAGCTTACTGCAGTAGAGTTTAGGTCAGTTTTGAGTTTTCTACTCCACCAACTATATATTATATATAGGAAACTGTATACATGTTTCCTATGACTGGTTAATATTTTATCATGGTTCGATCATGCATCATGGTGCTAATTTATATAGACAACAAAAGAGAATTCACCTAGATGTCATGATTCATATTGAAGCCATCAAGCAGTCTTCTTGGCCATCGTTCTCCCTTCACTTTTATTGTAAGTGATGTAGACCACAGTCTTGCTCATCATATAAGACAGGGGAAACTATTCAGGGATCTCAATTTCAAATATGCTTTTAGTACTGTATATTAAAGATACCTCTAACTTAAATATTTCTTTCTGCCATAATGCTGTTAGAATTTGACTGTGTTAAACACTTGCTATTCATTGTGTTTCTGCCCCCATTAGTGAAAAAATGGAAGTGATCTCTGTGTTTAGGCAGCAATATACATTATGGCTGAATTCTCATTAATCTCACTCACAGAGGTATTTTTTCCATCCTGTCTGCATGAGAGTGATGGTTCCTTATGCCACTATAATTGAGAAGCCTCCACTAAAATCACAGACAAAGGTGTCTGACTTTAGGAATGTAGAAATAAATTGTCATAAGAATATTTATGAAAACTTGACAATGACCAGCTACACAATAAGGTGATGGGAATAATTTAAATAGATACATCTGATTTAAAGCCTATTATTAAATATGCTTCAATAAAGATATTTTATGTGGCCTGTTCTAAGCAAGAGACTGTAAACGCTTATACGAGGGTGTCCTCATTGTCACAAAGCTAACTTTTTGGGTATCAGAAAAATGTTCTATTGGTACTTGAGGTAGTAGCTAAAAGAAGAATGATGACATAAACTTAAAGGGAAACTGTCACGTGAAAATGTAGACCAATCTGGACAGTATGTTGTAGAGCAGTGGGAGCTGAGCAGGTTAATGTATATTTTTATGGCAAAATATTCAGAATAAATTGTAATTTATTAATTTGAACCTCTGCTCATTCTGGGCTTAGGAGTCCAGTGGGCGGTCCTAATCACTGATTGACAACTATATCTGTATTCAGCCTAAAACAGGAAAAGCTGTCAATCAGTGATTAAGACCGCCCGCTGGACTCCGAAGCCCAGAAAGAGCAGAGGTTTAAATTAATATATACAAGTTATACTTATTCTTTTGCTATAAAAATATATATCAACCTGCTCACTTACTCCTGCTCTATAACATGATGCTTGCAGAGTGGACTGAATTTTCAACATGACAGGTTCCTTTTAAGTTTTGATTTGTTTTATAATATTTGCCCTAGAATATTGTTAGCTGTTTTTTATATTGTTCTAATGCACATGACTGTACGATGGAATCATGTTATACGGATCCATAATACGGCACACATTGAGCTCACTTTCATGTTCCAACGGATGCCATATTACAAGGGCATATTTTTCCTATACCTTTTGTTTCTAAGGGAGAATGCGGTCTAGCATGGAGGCACCATAATCTGGCACCCAGAATAATACATTACTGCAGGCACTCCATGTAACACTACTCAAGATCAACTCACATGACCTAGCCGTGTGCATGAGCTCTTACACTGTAGTGCACCAACAATGTTTGTTCTGCAACAATGGAGCTAGATATTAAAGATTCCCCTATAAAAGCCCCATAAACTAGCTAGAGCCATACATATTATGTTGCTACTTTAAATAGGAAACCCAAGAACACAAGCAAAAAAGATGCAAAGCCTATTGGATGTAAACTCATTTTTATAAATCAACTAGAACTCAACCTTACTTGACCAGGCCACAACTGTGCTACTCTGCACCCCAAACTGGCATTCTATTTGTCCAACTTCAGTGACGCACATTCCTTGGATATACTAAAAGTTAAAATTACTTCAGGGATTCCAAGAAATTACCCCCATTAAACCAAACTGAAATGGACATCATGCAATTCGTTTACTAGACAGAAGAAAGACTACATTTCTTCTTTTAAATGAAACATACAGTATAAAATGGGTCCTCTCATCAGATACAACCCCTTTAATATAAGAGACACAGTAATCAGATGATTTTGCAGGGAGAAGTTGCCAACTGCCGATGCAGCAAAATGAAGTATTACATGGTGGTCAATCAGATGGATGGTTTTCCATATAATACACAGATCAGTGTTTCCCAAACTGTGGGTTGCGACCCCCTGGGTGGTCATGTGAAGACCTCCAGGGGGTCATGAGCAACTCACTGATTTCCCGGTTTCAACTGTACCTGCGTCCTCAGGATATAGATACAGTTGGATCAAGGAGCTGACAGCTCCTTGCTCCAGCATTCACTTTGCCGTGAGCGGGACGGTTCAGACAGGCGCGATGTAGTGATCTAACCGTACCTGTCTGCGCTCAGCCACACACTGCACAGACCGGAGGAGCAGAAGGATCTCCTCTACCCGTTGTGGGAATGGGCATACAGTTTTGGACAGCGAAACAAGTTTTGTCCTTTTAGCTGTTTACAGTTTACAGTTATATAATTACAATGGGCTTAAATTGCAGACTCTCCACTTTAATTTGAGGGTATTCACATCCTAATTTGAGGAAGGGTTTAGGAACTACAGCTCTTTAATATGTAGCTGCCTCTTTTTCAAGGGACCAAAGGTAACTGGACAATTATCTCAAATGCTATTTAATGGACTTCATGGGCTATTTCCTTGTAAATCCATCATCAATTAATCATTTAAAAGGTCTGGAGTTTATCCCAGGTGTGGCATTTGTATTTGGAAGCTGTTGCTGTGAACCCACAACTTGAGGTCAAAGGAGCTCTCAATGCAAGTGAAACAGACCATTGTTAGGCTAAAAAAAAATTAAGAAATCCATCAGAGAGATAGCACAAATGTTAGGAGTGGCCAAATCAACAGTTTAGTACATTCTTGAAAAAAAAGAGCACACTGGTGATCTCATGAACTCCAAAAGGCCTGGATGTCCATAGGAGACAACAGTGTTGGATGATCGCAGAATCCTTTCCATGGTGAAGAAAAACCCCTTCACAACATTTACCCAAGTGAAGAACACTCTCCTGGAAGTAGATGTATCAGTATCTAATTCTACCATAAAGAGAAGACCTCATGAGAGCAAATACAGAGGGTTCACCACAAGGTGCAAACCATTAATCAGCCTCAAAAATAGAAAGGACAGATTAGGCTTTGCCAAACAACATCTAAAGAAGCCAGCCCAGTTCTGGAATAGCATTCTTTCTAACATCAACCTGTACCAGAATGACAAGGCTTGGAACGGCTCATGATCCGAAGCACGCCACATCCTCTGTAAAACGTGGTGGAGGCAGTGTGATGGCATGGGCATGCATGGCAGTGAAAGGTACTGGGTCACTGGTGTTTATTAATGATGTCACTGAAGACAGAAGCAGCCGGATGAATTCTGAAGTGTTCAGGGAAATATTTTCTGCTCAGATTCAACCAAATGCAGCAAGGTTGATTAGACGTTGCTTCACAATACAGATGGACAATGACCCAAAACATACTGCGAAAGCAACCCAGGAGTTTTAAGGCAAAGAAGTGGAATATTCTGCAATGGCCAAGTCAATCACCAGATCTCAACCCGATCGTGCATGCATTTCACTTGTTTAAGACAAAATTTAAGGCAGAAAGACCCACAAACAAGCAACAACTGAAGACAGCTGCAGTAAAGGCCGGCAAAGCATCACAAAGGAGGAAACCCAGTGTTTGGTGATGTCCATGGGTTCTAGACTTCAGGCAGTCATTGCCTGCAAAGGATTCTCTACAAAGTATTTAAAAAAAAAAACAACATTTTATTTCTGGTAATGTTAATTTGTCCAATTACTTTTGAGCCCCTGAAATGATGAGGCTGTGTAAAAGAATGGTTGCAATTCCTAAACGTTTCACAGGATATTTGTGTTCAATCCCTTGAAGTAAACCTGAAAGTCTACACTTCAATTGCATCTCAGTTGTTTCATTTCAAATACAAATTGGTGGCATCCAGAGCCAAAATCATGAAGATTGTGTCACTGTCCAAATAATTCTGGACCTAACTGTAAGTGAGTGTGTATTTTATTATTTTTATTAGGCACTATTTGGGCTGTGGGGGGGGGGGCAGCAGTGGGTCATTATACTGTGATTTGGCAGCTATAGGGGACTTTATACTATGTGGAGGGCAGCTATGGCGGCGGTTATGGGGACATTATACTGTCGGGACAGCTATGGCAGCATTTTTCTATGTGGGGGCAGCTATGGGGGCATTATACTGTTGGGGCAGCTATGGGGGCTTTATACTGTTTGGGGCAGCTATGGGAGTTTTATACTGTGTGGGAGCAGCTATGGGGGCATCATACTGTGTGGGGGAAACTATAGGGGCATTATACTGTGTTGGGGCACCTATAGGGGCATTATACTGTGTGGAGGCAACTATAGGGGCATTGTACTGTGTGGGGGCAACTGTAGGGGCTATATACTGTGTAGGGGCAGGTATGGGGCATTATGCTGTTTAGGGGCACTAAGGGGTCATTATACTGTGTGGTGCAACTATGGGGACATTATACTGTTTGGGGGCAACTATAGGAGCATTATACTGTGTGGGGGCAGCATTGGGGACATTATACTGTGTGGAGGCAGCTGGCAGCTTTATAGACATTATACTGTGTAGGGAGGTACTATAGGGGCATTATATTGTATGGGGCAGCTTTATGTGCTTTATACTGTCTAGGGCACTATAGGGACATTATACTATGTGGTGGGCAGCTATAGAGGCATTATCCTGTTTGGGGGCAGCTATAAGGGCATTATACTGTGTGAAGAGCACTAAGGGGTCACTATACTGTGTGGGACTCACTGGGTTGGTACCGGCATCTAACTACAAATGATGTTGACATACATCAGATGATATGGGGCTAAATACGGTAGTGGGGGGAATAAAACAAAAGTCTCGGCCAAAAGTGGGTCTCAGAAAGTTTGGGGACCACTGACATAGATAGCCCGAGTCCACCTGGACGAGAGCTGCTGCTTGTTAATGCTCTGGCCTTGGTTAATGTCCATATGCCCTAGTAGGCCATAAGGACTTGAGTTTTTGTGCTCGGACAACACCTATAATGTTATCTATTAAAAAAATAATATTATATTTATGTAATCTTAATACTGATAACAGTATTTATCTAACTGTACCTCGGGTTCTTCAAGTTTTATTGGAATTCCTTAGCTCCATCTAGGTCTGTCAATCCACAACAATGTGAAATATTCAAAAGAACGAGGTAATTGTACTGTAACACTGACAATAATGTAAGAGTAGAAACATTTCTGCTTTTGACATCCTTTATAGATGAGGGCTTGAGTACTCAGTGCCCATTGTCTGTCCTCAGCTCAGTGCCAATTCACCCTACAGCTAAAGACGTGAATGGTCTAAGACAGACTGGTTGCTGGAGGCGCCCCTCTTGACAACTCCATATTAAAGGCCGGTAGGCTGTTTATCTGTAGTATCCAGACTGTCTCACATAACTCAACTGTTCAGCTTGAAGGTGGACTGGCACTGGGCTGACTGTAGGGAAGAGGGATAGCAGTTTAGCAGCAGTCAGTCTGTGCCCAAAAAAATATTCAGTCTGTGATATAGGTGGAGAAGTTCAAAAATATGATGCTAAAACAAAGTGCAACCTGAAGCCTCTGTCCTGTCTGGAATAATAGATTATCGTAATGATGGTTGAAGAAGTAAAGCATTGCCCTGAATTTTAAGCAGTGAATGAATTCAATTTACATTTGGCTACACTCGTGATTTGACCATAGACATACATCTACATTTTCTTCGACCAGCTGCCCAATTAGGATTTATTCATTAGTGGTGCTGATAATTTGGACTATTAGTAAAAATGAAAGGGTCGCTTGATGACTTATGATAAATCTAATACAAGATAAATGTCATACTACACAATACAAATCCTAAATTCATACCTGAAGTGTGTGTGATTTGTCAGGCCCCACTGGAGTTTGTATGTTCTCCCATGTTTGCATGGGTTTCCTCTAGGTTCACCGGTTTTCTCTCGCACTCCAATAACATATAGATAAGGAATTTAGATTGTGAAATCCAATGGGGACTGTCAGTGATGACAAATTCTGTATAGCGCTATGGAATAACTTGGTGTAATATAAATAAATAAATGCAGCACTTCATCTAAAATTGAAATATAGATCATATGAATAGTGTACCCTTTCCATGATAAAGAGTTATGGTAGTTACAGAAACAACATAGCTCGCATGCTACGCTGCTTCCGTAACTGCCATTCACTACTATGCAATTTACGGAAACAGCGTAACTCAGTAAGCTACTCTGTTTTTGTAACTCCCGACCATATAGTCAGGAAGTGGCCGGGAGGCAGACGGAGCAGAAAAAGATAGAACAGGGTTTAGGGGGCCCCGTTCTAGAGATAGGTGTGGATCCCATAGATGGGACCCGCATCTATCTGACATTTGTGATCTATCCTGTGGATACGTCATAAATGTCTCTAATGGGAAAACCCCTTTAATGGATGTTAGTAGAGTGCAATAGGGTTAATAAAGTAATACAAAGTAGGAATGGTTTACACTATTATGATCTCGTGCAGCACCCTAGACTACCCCTGATTTGAGTTGTTCACCGCTATTAATAGTTTGCTTTGGAAACAGTTCCTTTAAATATGAGAAATGAATTGCTTTCCATTACAGACTAATGTAATGAGAATAACTAGATAGTTGTCATTGGTGTCTGCAAAAATGAAGGTGGTCCAAAAATCACTTTTGCTCTGGGCAATCCTCCTTTGACAAAATGTAGCTCTAAAAGGTCAAACAAAACCTATTTGACCCTTAACCCCTCAGACCATCAGTCAGAAAATCTCCTGTGACCACTTTGTTCTTTCATGTCACAGGGATCATAGGGACAACTAAATACGCCCTCATTGCAAGCAGCCTGCAAACAACTCTCTACATGTCATCTTCAAGGACTTCTGCAAGTGCGACATGGGATGAATAATATATTGTGATTTTTTTGTATTTTTCCGTGGAATTTATCCTTTAAATGTAGCACATCTACATTTTGTACTACAATGCTAACTCCCAATATGAATCACTTTACAATTGACAGAATGATCAACGTTCCTTCCAGCAGTAATTTAGTTACTGGAATCATTGGGCTTTTCTACAAGTTTTCCTGCCTACATTGTAGATGATATGAACACCAACTCTTACCCTTCACTTCCTGCATCTCACTTTCTGGCCTGTCAGAATGCCAAACTTCACGCTGTCCAGACATTTCTTATCACCGCTACAAGCAAAGTGTTCAGTAGTCCTGAACAATGTCAGCCTGACCAGTCCCAACACAATGGAGCTGGCACCTAGTGTTCTGTCCTTGGGCTAATCTCTTTCTATGTAGAGTCAGATCTTGCATCTAGCAGTAAACATACCGTGCAAACCAATGGCCCCGAGATCTTGTTTTTTAGTTTCAAAGAAGGAGAAACTCTCCATCTTACAAGCACATGATGTTTAGTTTAGAGCTGTCCGGTCTTGCAAAAATCTCTCAGCCGCCTTTTCACTTTCTGCCTGGCTGATTTATGAAATGTTTCTCTGTTTTACATCTTTTTGAACTGCCTCATACAAGGCGTAAATCCAACATTATTAAAGGGAACTTATCATTGCTACATGAAATCCCACTAGTGTATAGGTTGTGAACTTGTGACGTTTTCTAATTTTTCTCAATAATTTTTCAATTTCAAATTCTAAACGTACAATGATTCAGGCAACGATTCTTTGTAAAGTCTTGTGGATAAAATTTGCTGATAGGTGGACATTAACACTCGTAAGTTATAACCAATGCTGTCAATAAAGGGAACCTGGGAGGAGACCTCTAATTTTATATAAAGATTCTAAGAATTAACATTATCAGCTACAGATTTCTATTCTGTTTTTCAATTGAATGTTTTTCCTTATCTTTAATTTTATCTTTGATTTGGAATCTGAGAGGATAAAAGTTGCACAAAATTATTAGAGCTTGGATAGGTTTACTTAACGGTCACATTGTAAGGCTTCGTTCACATATGCGTCAGGGCTCTGTTCAGGCGTTCCGTCTGAGCTTTCCATCGGAACGGAGCCCTGACTGACACAAACGGAAACCATAGGTTTCTGTTTCCATCAGCATTGATTTCAATGGTGACGTATCCAGTGCCAACAGTTTCCGTTTGTCTCATTTGTGCAAGGGTTCCGTTGTTTTGACGGAATAAATAGCATAGTCGACTACGGTATTGATTCCGTCAAAACAACGGAACCCTTGCACAACTGAGACAAGCTAATACCATTGGCACTGGATCCGTCATCATTGAACTTATGGTTTCCGTTTGTGTCAGTCAGAGCTCCATTCTGACGGAAAGCTCAGACGAAACGTCGGAGCTAAGCCCTGACGCAGATGTGAACATAGCCTAATATTGCGGATACGTTGCAGATTTTAGGTGTGCAACAAATTAAAGAGGCTCTGTCACCAGATTCTCAAACCCCTATCTCCTATTGCATGTGATCGGCGCTGCAATGTAGATAACAGGAACGTTGTTTTGTTTTTTAAAACATTCATTTTTGGCCAAGTTATGAGCTATTTTATATTTATGCAAATGAGCTTTGAAATGGACAACTGGGCGTTTTTTTTTCGTTGTGTCCAACTGGGCGTGTATTGTGTTTTTAACTGGGCGTGTTTATGTGTATGACGCTGACCAATCAGTGACCAGTCCGCGTCATACAATCCTCAACATCTGCACGCTCCTCTCCTGAAATATTCTGTGCTGCTGTGAACTCTGCTCTTACCATTACGTAGCTCTCAGTCTGTTACCTCTCCTCCACTCCTGTCCTCAATAACACCTTCACATGATTGGCAAGTCACCACACCGCACAAGATCCTACTGCACGGCTGACAGCCGTCAGCTGTATAGCTAACAGCACTGTTGTGTTGGAAGCGCGCCCTGCTGTGTCTCACTTAGCAGCTGGGTGTGTTCCCCTCATCTAGCTGCTACGTTCTATCCTGAATCCTCCGTGCGGTCTTCCCAGTGCTGCTACCCAGTTTACCTACGGGAGCAGAAAGCGGCTCCTGAAATACTCTGTGCTGCCTTAAACTCTGTGGACAGGTCAGGATCCTGTTTTTTTAAAATGCTGCTGGTTCCCCAGATGTTGAGGAGTATATGACGCTGACTGATCACGGATTAGTCAGCGTCATACACATAAACACGCCCAGTTAAAAACACAATACACGCCCAGTTGGACATAACGAAAAAAAAACGCCCAGTTGTCCATTTCAAAGCTCATTTGCATAAATATAAAATAGCTCATAACTTGGCCAAAAATGAACGTTTTAAAAAAACAAAAAACGTTGCTGTTAACTACATTGCAGCGCCGATCACATGCAATAGGAGATAGGGGTTTGAGAATCTGGTGACAGAGCCTCTTTAAAGTACAATGCTAGTGAATGGGGATATCAAAACCCGTAGTGGTAAATATCTGCGCTGATTTTAGGGCATGTTTATTATGCTGTGGATTATGCGTGGATCTTACCTATTCAATGCAAAGTGTGAAATCTGTGGAAAGACTATGGCAAAATCCGCAAGTAACACAGTTCATTGCTTTAGCACCAATATGATGATGATGATGATGATGATGATGATGATGATGATGATGATGATGATGATGGAAAGGAGTCTTTAGAAATAGAGATAGTTTCAATGCTATCTTCCCTTGATGCATGTTGACTCTGATCTACATGACAGTGATATTATTTCCCGATGGTCATGGCAAACAGATCCTAGGTGTATGAAGTTAATTTTGTATGATATTTTGACCTTGTGTTGTTTTCATTTTGAAGCTTTTGGAAACGTAAAGCAATATACTGAAATTGCATTTTGGTAATAGAGACACAACAGGTTTGAGGGAATATTTTTAATATATTATTGTTAATAAGTTACATGTATCCAATTTGTGATTCATTTTGGTTTTGTTTGGATTATTCTTGTGTTTTCAGAAAGAAATATAGAACGGATTAATATTTGCACAAACATTGGGACTCTGGGATTAGCTTGTGATTATGAATATTTATGATACTGTGTGGTTTGGGCTATGGACATAGGCCAGAGGGCAACTGCACCTAGAAACAGTATTGTGCCATTTTCTTATCCTTCTCACATTCTCTGTGTGTGACATTACACATGCCAGCCGAGTTATACTGAGTAACCACAGATCCTTGCCCAGAACTTGCATTTTATAAATCATCCATCAATCGCCTCACAATATTGTGCTGTTTCGGACACAGACTGGGAGAGCGCCAAAATATGACTGTTCTCCATAAAGAAGCTTAAAACTTTTATTTCATAGAGTTCCTGAAATATTTTACATGTAGACTGAAGAAAACGTGGGCTTTAAGGCAGTGCCCGAGGGTTTATGGCCAGGCGTGTGGGCCATAATCCCTTAGTCAACTACAGATTGACGTGACCTTTCGTGGTTGGGGTCTAGATCACACTCCATCCGCCCCTGCATGGGAAGTACATCATAGCTGCATCTTCATGAGAAGTGATAACCTGGGAAGTGTTGCAGCTATAGCCAAAGAACCAAATATGTATAGTCTTTTTTAATGTTTCACTAATTTTGCACAATAAAAACCCTTTTTTTCCAATATTTTTTTTGCAACGTGGCATTCCCAGAGTCTTAATTTTTTTTACTTAAAAGCTGCGGTTACTATTGACTGCGGCATTTAAGGACTTAAATGACCAGGATCTGAGTTATCTCTCATACCGGGCGTTGCAGCGGGAGTCCGGCTGTCAGTCAACGGAGGACTCCCGCGATGATTGCTTGGGGCGCAGCTTCTGTGCACCACGTGATCTCCATGACATGACCGTATATAATGGTGGTTTAATGTAAGCCAATCCATGATGCACAGTTTCGTCATGTTGGCTTAATGGGTTAAATTAATAAATTACAAGTTATCCTAAATCTTTTTGCACAAAACAATATATTATCTCAACTCTTCCTGCTCTATAACATGAAAGGGCAACATGTTAAATGTGACAGGTTCCCTTTAAAGGGTTTCTTCAATTTGTTCAAACACGTAGATATTGATTGATTGTAGAGAAAGGAGACGCTCACTAATGCAATAACTCAATCACCAGTCATTTTCTCATCTTCTTGTCTATCATTGATGAGCAGTAGCTGAAGGTTTATTTATTTTTAGTTCCCAAGGAGGGGTGATTTCCATTTGGAGCATCTATGGACATTACAGGCTGTCCCTGCTTGGATGTAGTGCTGAGAATGCAGATTATTAATAAATGGATGACCTCAGCATGTGTCCAATCTCATGGTTCTTACCATTGATCATGTGTAAAGGGTTGTAAGATTGGGGGTGGGTAGAGGAGCAGAGGTGTATTCTTGCTGGTGGTGAAAATTAGATTTTTATTTTTTTTTACAAGATCACAGTAACATAGAGAGCCCTGGGAAACTGTACTGAAATACCTATAAAAGGGAGGTAATCACTACAATAACTATATTAAAAGTATGTTTCAACAACCTCTCTGTTTTGCCTGTGTGCCTTATCCAAACCCCATTGCCATACACGCTGGTCAGTCATAGGTGCTCGCAAAAATGACTCACTTTATATGTATATGAAAAACATTGAACCATATAACCTAAATCCAATTCCATATAATATAATTGGAATAAAAGAGGAATGCCTTTAAAAGATTATAAGATATGCAAAAGTAGGTTCCTCTCAAGGTCGCCTCATCCTCTTATTTTCATTTCTAAAGAGGTGATTGAAGGATTATAGAAATAAGTAGTAAAATAGAGACAAACGCTTGTAAGAAAGATGTTCACATACATTAAGGGATTAAAAATGTACAGAAGGAAAGTGCTAGAGCAAGGGGTCATGGCTGTCAAGTAACAAGCTCTGGGGAAAACTGGGAAAAGTACTGCAGAGTTTTATAGAAAAGGCAGTGAATTTATAACAAGCCGAATTGTATTAAAGACGGCAGTCAGCGTGGTCCTGCATGGATTCCCGTGTCTATTCTTTAGGGGATTTGATCATGAATGTAGTGGTAGGCCCTGTCCTTACTATCTTACTATCTGCTCAGTCAACTTCACTGTCAACTTCAAATACTTAGAACTCTATGTTCAGATATTCCAGTAGTACTGTGTTAGGTAGTTGCAAACCTACCTCATTAAAAAGAAAAAAAAAAAAGGATTATGTGTAACTTCTTCTTTTTTTTAACCTAGCAGGGATTAACCAGAGGCAGACCTGGGGGCCTTTATTAAAGAGGCTCTGTCACCACATTATAAGTGGCCTATCTTGTACATGATGTGATTGGCGCTGTAATGTAGATTACAGCAGTGTTTTTTATTTAGAAAAACGATCATTTTTGACGGAGTTATGACCTATATTAGCTTTATGCTAATGAGTTTCTCAATGGACAACTTGGCGTGTTTTACTATATGGCCAAGTGGGCGTTGTGGAGAGAAGTGTATGACGCTGACCAATCAGCGTCATACACTTCTCCACATTAATTTACACTGCACATAGCGATATAGCTATATCGCTATGTGCAGCCACATAAACACACTATAAAGTTACAGCAGTGTCCTGACAATGAATATACATTACCTCCAGCCAGGACGTGATGTGTATTCAGAATCCTGACACTTCTGTAGCGTCACTGGGATATTTGCAGCAAGGCAAGATTACGATGTAACCTGTCATTTCAAACGAGATTACGCTTGCCTTGCTGTAAATATCACAGAGACGCTACAGAAGTGACAGGATTCTGAATAAACATCACGTCCTGGCTGGAGGTAATGTATATTCATTGTCAGGACACTTGAGTAACGTTATAGTGTGTTTACGTGGCTGCACATAGCAATATAGCTATATCGCTATCTACTGTGTAAATGAATGGGGAGAAGTGTATGACGCTGATTGGTCACTGATTGGTCAGCGTCATACACTCCTCTGTACAACGCCCACTCGGCCAAAAAGTAAAACACGCCCAGTTGTTCATTAAGAAACTCATTAGCATAAAGCTAATATAGGTCATAACTCCGTCAAAAATGATAGTTTTTCTAAATAAAAAAACACTGCTGGAATCTACATTACAGCGCCGATCACATCATGTACAATATAGGGCACTTATAATGTGGTGACAGAGCCTCTTTAAGCCCCCGGCTGCGATAGACGACACCGGCACCCTGCAATCTTGTCGTAGGGTGCCGGTGGGGTGAGAGAGGGAGCTTCCTCCCTGCCTCTAAAACCACCCAGATGCGGCGCTCGCTATTGGGCACCGCATCTGAGGGGTTAAACGGGCGAGATCGATACAAGCAGGTCTGTTCCCAGCCCTCAGCTACCTCAGGTAGCTGAGAACAGGAAGATTTAACTGCTCCCGGCACTGTTTATTTATTCTGATGCAGCGCCGCAAAAAGGCTACTGCATCGGAATAAAGCCTGTTAGTGGCCGCCGTGAAAACACTAATGGGCGGTCACTAACGGGTTAAAGGTGTTTTCCCCATAATCAATATTTATGACTTATCCACAGGATAGGTGATAAATATCCAAACAGTGGGGGTCCGACTGCTGGGAGCCCCACCGATCATGAGAACAGGCTTACATTGCTGCTCTTGGGAGTCCCATAGAAATGGAGCACTAGTGCACATGCTCGGCCACCGCTCTATTCATTTCTATGGGGCTGTTGAAGGTGGCGCTCGGCAGCCCCATAGAAATGAATGGAGTGGTGGTCGAGCATGCGCACTATAGTGCCATTCCTATGGGGCTCCCAGGAACAGTAAGGTAAGCCCATTTTTGTAATTTGTGGGGGTCCCAGCAGTAAGATCCCCACGGATCAGATATTTATCACCTATCCTGTAGATAGGTAATAGATATTGATTATGGGAGAACTCCTTGAAATCCATCTTCATCATCACTTTACCCAATCCAAAATCCCCTGCTCATTTATACATGTGTTTGATGACCAGCCCTTTGGATTTATAGTGTTGTCAAAAGTAAAGGCGTAACTTTAAGCTCCTGGGCCCCAATGCAACATTTATAACAGGGTCCCCTATCTACCATGTGCCATTTATAATGGTCGCTTAGTTTTTGGCAGAGGGTCCTTTGGGCCCCCTCAAGAAACCCAAAGCTCAGTTGTGACTGCTACATCTGCAGCACCATTACTATAACCCTGGTCTAAAGGGGTAACTCAGGCTAATAGAGTAATGGTCTTGACAACCCCTTTTCAGAGCTAGACATATTCTTAGGGTATTTGTCACATCCCTCCCTCTCAAGAATTTAGAAAAGTTGGGTTTATCATCATGAGGCATGTTGGGAATATTTACTATTTAACTTTGGCATGTTAAGTGTAGTATTTGTCTGATTATTGTGAGTGACTGGAATATTGTTTTTAGGTGACTTCTGTATAATACAAAAGAGAGACAAATTACCCGGGATATCATCTTGGTGTTAGACTTATTGGTGTTAGTAACCATAGGTATGCTGTTCAGTCAAACAGCAAGGAGCCATTACCAGTTCTGGTATAACATATGCTTAATATTCCAACATTTGAGACTGACCTGTTGTTTTTGACCATGTCCTAGCAGCAGTTGCGTTGTAAAAGTGCCCTATTCACGTAAATGTACTGAAGTTTTCTGTCAAAAACAGCATCGCCAGAATTCAAGTCAATAATACCAGTCAAAAAAGTTGAAGAGCTGACCAAAATGTTTTGGACAACATGGGCCATACTACACAGTCAGCCTTGGTTTCCCACCAAGTAGTTATGAAATAGCTTTCATTTTAATAACAATACCTACTTGGGCAGAGGAATTCCAGAAAAAAAAGATAGTGAGCGGATTGGACAAATTCTATCTCCTCAGAGGTTGTCTTTGGTAAAGTCTTTTAGACATAACATAGAGCAAACTGTCCCTGGTGATGTAACATGCTATGTTCTGGGTGACACTGAGACATACGTATACTGATACGTAGAGCACTTGTTTTAAATACATTTTAATTAATCTATTATTAATCTAGATATTTTTTATTCCTAATGCAGCTTCCTTCTTTATGAGATAGGATATAGAGTAAACAATAACTTAGTCTTGCCTGGGGCATGTAAGAAATGAGATTTCAGGTAAGAGCAGACAAGAAAATGTACAGGCTAGGGACGGTACGGAGGCGACACTACACTGCACTGACGCTCCGTATCAGGAAGGAGAAAAGAACTTCATGTATTCCCAATTCAATTGCAACATGCCCATGGGACTCGTAGGTAAATAGAGTCATGCACAGTGTAGGGTACAGGAAGGGCACACAGAAAGCAGGCTGGATACTAGGACATTTAATGTACTTCTCTCCTGTGCATCTAAACCTAGTCATTACATAGGTATTTGGGATCGTTAATTGGTAATAAATGTATCTTTGATACTAAATAAATAGTTCCAACTGATGGAAATCAGACTGCTCCTTCGGTAAAAACATTTAGCAAACTCCCTTAAAGGGGTGGTGTACTTTTTAATTTACCCGATTAGGGAATTCTAAGTTAATAGAGTGCATTGCCCTGTTTGGGATCATTATCTCTTGACTACAGCGTAGAGCAATTACTAAGCCCTGGAGGACCTATCCTGTCCTGCAGCACACGGACAACCCCTTGATTTTAAAGAACATTGTGTAATGCCTAATTTCCCCCGTGGTAGCTCTGCAGGTGAATCGATCATTTACTGCCAGGTTTTCTCACAGATGACAGTTGATCGCTGGACACTTTGTGATCAGATTATTGCCAAGGAACCCAAATTGGACAACCCCTTTAAAATGTTTTGTAAATCATTAATGGTTAATAATAATATTATGGAACAAGTAGAAATATCGAGGCACTCACCGGTTTGCAACAAACTTCTTTATTTCTGGATCTCGGTCAGGATGTGGAATCATTAATAGTAATATTATCTTGCCTTTAAGTGACTATATTCAAAGAAAGAATTTACATGTGGAACAACGCACAAACACAATATATGCACTAATGGGAATAACTTTCATCCTTTTATTTTATTCTCATGTTTTCAGAAGTCTTTGCATGTATGTCTTTTGCCAACAACATCACGATAATGAAAACCACCCTACTCAGTTAGGTGCAGCACTTTATGGTGACCGCCGTCACAACATCACGCCTGCAGGAGGAACCCAGAAGCCCCACAGCACCCCTGCTGCCAGGGTAAGCCACCATGGCTCTGGGCTATATCCCTCCACATCAATATAGACCACCAAACAACACCATGTCCGTGTCTTTTTCTCCCTTGTTGGATAATGAAAAACCTCACATTGCTCAGTATATGGGGATAGAATCTTAGGCTGGGTTCACACGACCATGTTACGTCCGTAATGGATGGAACGTATTTCGGCCGCTAATCCCGGACCGAACACAGTGCAGGGAGCCGGGCTCCTAGCATCATAGTTATGTACGATGCTAGGAGTCCCTGCCTCCCCGTGGAACTACTGTCCCGTACTGAAAACATGATAAGGCTGGGTTCACACGACCTATTTTCAGGCGTAAACGAGGCCTATTATGCCTCGATTTACGCCTGAAAATACGGCTCCAATACGTCGGCAAACATCTGCCCATTCATTTGAATGGGTTTGCCGACGTACTGTGCAGACGAACTGTCATTTACGCGTCGTCGTTTGACAGCTGTCAAAAGACGACGTGTAAAATTACAGCCTCGTCAAAATAAGTGCAGGACACTTCTTGGGACGTTTTTGGAGCCATTTTCTCATAGACTCTATTGAAAACAGCTCCAAAAACGGCCGAAAAAACGGCGCGAAAACGGCGCAAAAAACGCAGCGAAAAACATGAGTTGCTCAAAAAACGTCTGAAAATCAGATGCTGTTTTCCCTTGAAAACAGCTCCGTATTTTCAGACGTTTTTGGCTCAGCGTGTGAACATACCCTTACAGTACGGGACAGTTGTCCTGCAGCGAGGCAGGGACTCCTAGCATCGTACATCACTATGATGCTAGGAGCCCGGCTCCCTGCACTGAGTTCGGTCCGGGACTTCCGGCCGAAATACGTTCCATCCATTACGGACGTAACATGATCGTGTGAACCCAGCCTTACTGTCTATGATGGGATAGGATGGCTGCTGAGTGTGATCTGAGTCTCCGGGCATTAAAGGTTCACAGGCCTCTTACCAACCACAATAGTCATTATAGCCTTAATTTGAGTTAATAAGTAGCATTTAGCACTTTATTTTTAAAAAATTTATTTACATGCCTAAGAAATGTTGAAACTGATTAAAAGGTTGGTTGGACACTATTGAACTCAATAATAACATATTAATAAACTTCTAAGCTCCCCCTAGTGGTGGCAGCATGCAGACATAACTTTATTAATTTACTCTATAGTTATATAGGGAGTTTGAAGCCCAGAATACTATAAAGATTTATCATAAAATTAATTAGCATAGAATATTCCCCGCAAAAACCTACATGGTGAGAAATGGTGGACATTAACCAACCGGCGATCAGATTTAACTATGGTGACAGCTGTGAGAATACATGGAACTGTGGTTTTCAGACAACTTCATGCAGGATTCAGGATCTACTCATATATCTAGTTGTCATTCACTTAGTGGACCGTTCACTACAGTAGATTCACCTCCGTATTTTACTATAAAACATTGCTAGAAATTAGAGGACACAGGACCAAAACAGAAAAATCTGTGAAAAAGACTGGATATTAGTAGCAATTGAACACACCTAATTTACATCTTATGGGTATGTTCACACAGGGCGGATATGCTGTGTAAAAGCACATAGCGTATCCGCCCGGTGCAACGCAGTGAATTCTGGACAAACAAACGCAGCAAATTGTGGTGCATTTTTTCGGTCGGAATGTCCGCTGCGGAAAACTGCACAGAAAAAACAATGGATACTTAACATGGTGACACGTCCCTCCAACATCCTGACGTTCTGCAGCCCTGGGCGAGGTTTCATCCCATGCGAGCCCTGCAGCCTGTGATTGGCTGCAGTGGTCACATGGGGTGAAATGTCATCCCGGCCTGGATGAAGAAACACAAAATTCTGTGTAAGTATAAGGGTTTATTCAGATGAACGTAATATACGGTCGTGCAACGCGCATGATTTTCACGCACCTCGCACGGACCTATGTTAGTCAATGGGGCCGTTCAGACAGTCCGTGAGATTCATGCAGCGTGTGTCCGCTGCGTAAAACTCACGACATGTCCTATATTTGTGCGTTTTTTGCACATCACGCACCCATTGACGTAAATAGGTATGTGAAAATCACACGCAGCACATGGAAGCACTTCCGTGTGACGCGCGTGATTCGCGCAACAGCAGTAAAAACTATGAATGTAAACAGAAAAGCACCACAAGCTTTTCTGTTTACAAACATACAAACAGTGTCATAATGATGGCGGCTGCGCGAAAATCACGCAGCCACGCATCATACGTTGCTGACACACGGAGCTGTTATGTACCTTTTGCGCTCGCAAAACGCCGCGTTTTTTGCTGGCGTAAAACGCACACGCTCGTGTGAATCCAGCCTTAGATTTATTTTTTTCCGAGTTGTGTTTTTTGGGCGGAATCGCTGCTTTTCCTCCGCAGAAAACAGCAACATCTGCTATTCGTTGCGGGTTTTACCTCCCCATTGAATTCAATGAGGAAAACCCACAACAAAAAAGCAGCATTTACGCACATACTATTGACATGCTGTGGACTAAAAAACCATACCACAGGTCAATTGCTGAGCATTTAGGGTATGTTCACACGGCCTATTTACGGACGTAAATCGGGCGTTTTTGCCCCGAATTACGCCCGAAAATAGCGCCTCAATAGCGCTGACAAACATCTGCCCATTGAAAGCAATGGGCAGACGTTTGTCTGTTCACACGAGGCGTAAATTTACGCGCCGCTGTCAAATAACGGCGCGTAAATAGACGCCCGCGTCAAAGAAGTGACCTGTCACTTCTTTGGCCGTAATTGGAGCCGTTCTTCATTCACTCCAATGAATAGCAGCGCCAATTACGGCCGTAATTGACGCGGCGTTCAAGCGCCTGCACATGCCGGTACGGCTGAAATTACGGGGATGTTTTCAGGCTGAAACATCCCCGTAATTTCAGCCGTTACGGACCCCCGCCGTGTGAACATACCCTTAGGGTATGTTCACACGCTGAGAGGCAGTTACGTGTGAAAAGACAGACTGTTAACAGCTGCCTCGTTTCACACGTAAAAGCTCCTCCTCGTAATTTACGAGGCGTCTGAGACGCTCGTAAACCTTGAGCCGTGCTTCATTGATTTCAATGAAGAACGGCTCAAATTACGTGGCAAAGAAGTGCCCTGCACTTCTTTGCCGAGGCAGTATATCTACGCGTCGTCGTTTGACAGCTGTCAAACGACGACGCGTAAATTACAGGTCGTCTGCACAGTACGTCGGCAAACCCATTCAAATGAATGGGCAGATGTTTGCCGACGTATTGCAGCCCTATTTTCAGACGTAAAACGAGGCATTATACGCCTCGTATACGTCTGAAATTTGGCCGTGTGAACATACCCTCACGCAGCGTGTGGATGAGATTTTCTCAAATCTCAGCCACATTGCTGCTACTCTATAGCTGCGGATTTTCCGCAACGAAATCCGTTGCAGAAAATCAGCAGTATTTACGCTACATGTGATCTTACACTATATGTAAAAAGGAATTTTATTTTCTCACCATTGCATTGGTTTACTATTGTTTTATCATCACAGTATGCATCTGTCAAATTAGTTCTGTTGTCTTTATGAGGTTATGAACCAAATCAGTTTTTGGATGTATTGCAAGAAGCCTCAGGAAATTGCTCCGTGATATATCTGCATCCATGCAGAAACTCAGTGTACAGATAGGACTGCAGATAAGCTTCTTACAATGTGAATCCCAACAAGAGTGTTGAAGATAAAAGCAGATGCGACAACATTGAAGAAGATTGTCCAATTGGTATGGCATCCCACCTGGGTTTAACCCCTTAATGACCAGCCTATTTTGGACCAAGCCATTTTTTAAGTTTTTCCATCGTCGCATTCCAAGAGCTATAACGTTTTTATTTTTGCGTCGACATAGGTGTATAAGATCTTGTTTTTTGCGGGACAAGTTGTACTTTTCAATAGCACCATTTTGGGGGACATATTATTTATTGATTAACTTTTATTAACTTTTATTTGGGGGGAAATAGAAAAAAACCTGAAATTTTGCCACTCTTTTTCGCGTCTTAAATCTACGCCGTTTACCATGTGATATAAATAACACAATAACTTTATTCAGCGGGTTGTTACGATTGCAACGATACCAAATTTGTATCGCTTTTGTATGTTTTACTACTTTTACACAGTAAAAACGCTTTTTTTTCAAAATTATTTGTTTTTGTGTCTCCATATTTGAAGAGCCGTAACGTTTTTACTTTTTCGCCGATGCGGTTGTATGGCTTTTTTTTTGCGGGAAGACTTGTAGCTTTTATTGGTACCATTTTGGAGTAGATGCGACTTTTTGATCACTTTTTATCACATTTTTTTAAAGTCAGGATTCACAGAAAACAGCAATTTTTCCATAGTTTTTTATTAAATTTTTTACGGCGTTCACCGTGCGGGTTAAATAATGTAATAGATTTATAGTTCGGGTCGTTACAGACGCGGCGATACCAAATATGTGTAACTTTTTAACTTTATTTAGTTTTTTTAATAGTAAAGCATTTTGTGAGGGGAAAAGCTGGGTTTTTCATTTTTTTTCAAATTTTTTTTTTTATAAACTTTATGAAACTTTTTTTTCACTTTTTTACTAGTCCCATTAGGGGACTATAATATGCGATTCTGCGATCGCATTTATAATACACTGCAATACTTTTGTATTGCAGTGTATTACTGCCTGTCCGTTTAACACGGACAGGCATCTGCTAGGTCATGCCTGCGGCATGATCTAGCAGGCATTCACTCCAGGCAGACCTGGGGGCCTTTATTAGACCCCCGGCTGCCATTGGAGACACAGACACTCGGCGATCGTATCGCCGGGTGTCAGTGGGGGAGAGAGGGAGCTCCTTCCCTCTCTCCAAAACCACTCAGATGCGGTGCTCGCTATTGCGCAACGCATCTTAGGGGTTAAACGGGTGAGATCGATACTAATATCGATCTCACCCGGCAGAGCAGGGACGCTCCCAGCTGCCTCTAGCAGCTGAGAGCAGGGAGATTTGACAGCTCCCTGCTCTGTAAACTTATTCCGATGCCACGACGTAAAAAGTCTATGGCATCGGAATAAGGCCCGTTAGTGACCGACGTAGAAACACGATGGATAGATGTCAATTTACACTACAAATGCATGAATATATTATCTAAACCAGGGGTCTCAAACTCGGCAGGGTAATTGGGCCGCATATAGAAAAAATGGGAAGTTGACGGGCCGCATTACTTTCAAATTTGATACAATACAAAATTATTGTTAATAAATTACTTGAACTACTATAACACTATATTACTATAATACTAATGCTACATTACTATAATAATACCGCTAGGTTTAAAATTTGAGCTATTTCTCCAAGTGCTTATTTCAACAATCCAGTTTTCCAGTTTAAAGAGGCTCTGTCACCAGATTTTGCAACCCCTATCTGCTATTGTAGCAGATCGGCGCTGTAATGTAGATTACAGTAACGTTTTTATTTTTAAAAAACGAGCATTTTTGGCCAAGTTATGACCATTTTTGTAGTTATGCAAATGAGGCTTGCAAAAGTCCAAGTGGGTGTGTTTAAAAGTAAAAGTCCAAGTGGGCGTGTATTATGTGCGTACATCGGGGCGTTTTTAATACTTTTACTAGCTGGGCGTTCTGATGAGAAATATCATCCACTTCTCTTCAGAACGCCCAGCTTCTGCCAGAAGCTGGGCGTTCTGAAGAGTAAAAGTATTAAAAACGCCCCGATGTACGCACATAATACACGCCCACTTGGACTTTTACTTTTAAACACACCCACTTGGATTTTTGCAAGCCTCATTTGCATAACTACAAAAATGGTCATAACTTGGCCAAAAATGCTCGTTTTTTAAAAATAAAAACGTTACTGTAATCTACATTGCAGCGCCTATCTGCTGCAATAGCAGATAGGGGTTGCAAAATCTGGTGACAGAGCCTCTTTAAGTGTCGCAAGATTGGGCAGCCCCTTTTTAGATAGTGCCACAGTGCCCTCTGTGGATGCTGCCGCAGTGCCCTCTGTAGATGCTGCCGCAGTGCCCTCTGTGGATGCTGCCGCAGTGCCCTCTGTGGATGCTGCCGCAGTGCCCGCTGTGGCTGCTGCCGCAGTGCCCTCTGTAGATAATGCAACACACCCCTAGATAATGCTGCAGTGCCCTCTGTAGATAATGCAACACGCCCTCTGTAGATGCTGCCAGTGCCCTCTGTAGATGCTGCCACAGTGCCCTCTGTAGATGCTGCCACAGTGCCCTCTGTAGATGCTGCCACAGTGCCCTCTGTAGATGCTGCCACAGTGATGTCAGGGGCTTGCCCAGAGCTGGAGTCCCGGAGCAGAGCCGCTTCTAGCACTCTTCCTGGGATTCCAGCTCTGCTCCTGACATCACTGTCCAGAGATGTCAGGGGCAACCCCAGAGCTGGAGTCGGGCAGAGCGCTAGTAGGCTCTTCCTGGGGCTCCAGCTGTGGTCCTGACATCACTGGGACTCCTGCTCTGGGGAAGCCCCTGACCTCATTGCCGATGTATGGACAGTGATGTCAGTGTATTCCACAGAGTCCCGGAGCAGAGCCTATACTAGCGCTCTGCCCGGGACTTCCACAGAGCGGAGTCCCGGAGCAGAGTCGATACTAGCGCTCTGCTCGGGACTCCGCTCTGGGGAAGACCCTGACACACTGTCCATATATGGACAGCGATGTCAGGGAATTCCACAGAGTCCCGGAGCAGAGCCGGTACTAGCGCTCTGCATGGGACTCCGGCTCTGGGGAAGCCCCAGACATTGCTGTTCATATGTGGACAGCGATGTCAGGGAATTCCAGAGTCTCGGAGCAGAGCCGATACTAGTGGCTCTGTGTCCCGTCGGCCGCAGATGACAGCCCCAGGGGCCGCGTGCTTGAGACCCCTGATCTAAACCATAAAGATGGCAACCAGGTAAACATGAAATTAGAATGAGGCTCTATCTATGGAGCCACCTTTAAGGGGTTCTCCTGTCAGGTAAGTATATTTATATTTAAAGGGTATTTGCAGCTTAAACATCTTTGAAAATATTGCCAAGTGGGAGTGTGTGAGCCGAGACTGCTAGCAATTGCTAGAATGAAAAGGCTGCAGGCGCTCTAGCAAGTACCGTGCTCCTTCAACTTTAGTCAGCTTCTCTTAGAGATTTCCTTATTTTTAGGCAAAGCCGATGGCAACTACATTGAACTCAATGGGACTGTAGTGCACTGCAAGCTTCCCTTATATACATCTGAAAACAAGGCCTTATTCAGACGAGCGTGTCCATTTTGCGTCCGCAAAAAAAAGGAGCCTATTTCATGCATTTCAGTTCAATGTGGTATCGTTGTGTTTTCCATGTGGCATCAGTGTTCCTATTTTTGTTTTCTCATTATTTCTTTAGCAAATGATGTGTGATAAACAGACAGCACAAGGATGTCGAACGTGTGTCGTCCGTGTTTTTCACGCACCCTTAGACTTCGATAGGGCAACGTGGTCTGCGAAAATGGACCAAAATAGGACATGCAGTGAGTTTCACGCAACGGACACACGCTCTGTGAAAAAACACGCATGTGTGAATAGCCCCATTTAATTGCATTGGTCAGTGTACTGTCCGTTATTTAAACGGACAGCACACGGATATTAAATATGGTCATCTGAATAAGGCCTAAAGCAGACAGAAACTGAAGGCATTAAGCAAAGAGAGCCCGGCCCATTGTATAATATATATATGTTTCAAAGGTGCAGTACAGAAATGCTGTGCTCACATGAGGTGAAATGCGATCCTCAGTTGTTGGACCTGAGACCGTCCTTCCCGTCAGTGGTCCAGTAGTCCTGTTGTATCAAAGCCCCACAAACAAATAATAAAAAAAAAAAAATGACTTACCTAGCATCGTTCCCGCAACGGACGGACCTGCTCCACAGCCTCCAGACGGGACACTTGCGTATGCCAGTGTGATCCAGTGACGCCATCATGCCGGCCTGCGCAGAGATTCTGTCGCGAGGTCTTAAAGGGTGCAGTCCTAATGTTGCCTGTAGCCTATAGTATTCAATTGCTGCCGTTTTATTCAGAGTCTATACATTTTTTATAATCAAATTGTAAGATATTTTTAGCATTTATTTATCATGATGCAGAACACACATCATTCCATCCTTTTTTAAAAGATATGTAAACCTTTGAACTCATTTTTTAAAAAAAATAAAACAAAGTATTATGTGATTGTAAGCAATTTTTACATAAGTTAGTATTAAAGTTTAGTTTTTTGAGATACAGCTTCTATGTATCCTGTATACATAGAAGCTGTATCTTGACGTCAAAGCCGAATCCGTCAGGTCAGCAGGACTGACGGCTTGGCAGAAACCTGAAATGCAGGATGCTGCTGTAATCGATCACATCTAAGTTCCTGAACTTAGATGTAATCAATAACAGCTGAATCCTTGTTTTATTTATTTTTTAAATTAGTTCAAAGGTGTACATAGCCTTTAACTACAACACTCACCTGAATTGTTCCTGCTCATCTGTTTCTAGCAGCAGGAGATGAGTGTTCTGATTTTCCAGCAGACATTATTGATGTAATGCCCTATTCAGACTCAAGTAGAGGAAAAGCATGCTGTTTAATCGACTTCTTTATAAAACAAAGTTCATAAATCAATCTACTGACAGATAAATAGAATAACTTCTGTAAACACAGGAAACTTATGGAGAGCTGTCTCCTTGTTGGGTTGTGCTGAAGTTTTGGCATTGCTCCACAACATGGGGCTGGTCTAACATGCAGTTTCCTTGTTATACCAAGTGCCAAGAAGGAAATGTAAAAAGCAATCTATTTAGTAAAAGGTGCAAAAGGGCATATCCAAGTCAATAACGTAAAAGTTTCTGAGAGTAGATTTAGTAAAACCTCTTACACCCAAGGCATTAAAATACAGGGTCAATTTTGAAAACTATTTTACTCTTTACGCTTTATGTAGATTCCTCTACATAAACAAAAGCCAAAAAACGTAGTAAATACATTATAGCACAGAGATGCATCGCTAATGCTACTGACTTCTTAGCGGGAAAACTCCTAGTACCCTGCTTGTTCAGTCTCTGCATAGAGCTTGCTCTGGTGATCAGCCTTCTGAGGAGAGTAGTCATGTAACTCAAGGCCAGTACAAGATAAGTAAGGCAAATACTGGCCTGGGGTAGACTGACAAGTCAGGCAGTGGATCAAATATAAAAATAATATAAAATAACGTTGCGCTCCATAGTGTAATTCATATATAGTAAAAGACCCAATAAAGGCCAGTAGCAATCCTGCTCACCAATTGTGGTGTATGGGCACAATATCGCTGTAGACATATAACGACCAATAATTCTTTGTGGCTGAATCACCGGTTGTTCGGTCCTGTCTGTGATGTCCATTGGACAATGGAAATATAATAAATAAAATATCAGGTACTAGGTACTAGGATTAAGGGCTTTTTTAGACTAACGTGTAATACGTCCCTGCAACGCGCGTGTTTTTCACGCGCCTCGCACGGACCTATGTTAGTCTATGGGGCAGTGCAGACAGTCAGTGATTTTTGCGCAGCGTGAGTCCGCTGCGTGAAACGCACGACATGTCCTCTATTTGTACGTTGTTCGCGCATCACGCACCCATTGAAGTCAATGGGTGCGTGAAAATCACGCGCACCATACAGAAGCACTTCCGTGGGACGCACGTGATTCGCGCAACAGCAGTAAAAAGTATGAATGAAAACAGAAAAGCACCACGTGCTTTTCTGTTTACAAACATACAAACAGAGGGTCATAATGATGGTGGCTGCGCGAAAATCACGCAGCCACGCATCATATGGTGATGAGAGACGTAGCTGTTAAGTGCCTTTTGCGCGCGCAAAACGCCACGTTTTTTGCGCGCGCAAACCGCACACATTCGTGTAAATCCAGCCTTAGGACGTGTAAATTAAAATAATAATTATAGGGACTTTACTAGTGATATTATACATTACGGTGTAGAATCAGGTATAAAGCAATACAAGACATACCAGGTCATATATACGGGAAAAGGAGAAGTGGGATTGCCGGGGGTAAACAGCTACATCACTAATTGAATGTTCCAGTTTGGTGCCGTAACGCGTAGTATCACTAATAAAGTCCCTTTTACTATTATTTTACAGTCCTTTGCCTTAATACTGTGGTGCCCTAGTACCTGTTATTTTATTTATGTAGAAGCTGGAATAAAGGAAATGAAATACAGGTATTTTATGTGAACTGCGGATACTGGTGACGAGGTCCGCTGCTGATTATTCTGACAATAGCAATGAATTTGGACGTACAGTCTATTTACATCCAAAAGCACTGATGCTTCATGACTTTCATGTACATTCAACCTCAAGGAAAGCAGCTGTGTCACAATGAGACTGAGGATGACAGACACCAACAACAGTAGTCTGACAGTAAACATGGGTGTTTGGTGGCAGAACATGCCAAAAATTTATTTTAGCAGTGATTTGGCTATGAAACCTAAATCTGAATTAACCTCAGTACTATGGACTTTGGATAAAAACCTGTATACAGCCACTAGCCATACACATTAGACCGGCAGAAATCGGCCGACCATCGCATGTGTATGAGGACCTCCCAATATCTGCCATTGGGATAGAGAAGGATTGGGCAGTTGAAATTCAACATGCCCAGTCATTTTGCTCTCAGGGGAGATAATCCGCCCGAGGTTTCTGGCAGCGGCTTACTCCCCTCTCCCAATTCAGAATACTTAGCCGAGCGTGCATATGTATGGGTGGATCGAGAGGAATAGCTGTCAACAGAACGAGTGTTCGGCCAACAGTCATCTAATGTGTATGGCCAGCCTTACTTATGCATAGCATGTGAAGTGCCCATTGGCTTAGGGGTCATTGTAATATTCAGCACTTCTGAAGAAGTATTCGTTGATATAATACAGAATACAGAACTCCAAAGCCCCTACATAGACACAGATTTGTTAAAATTCATGTTGCCATAGGGGGCAGCATGAATACTATTTATACATTGAACTCAATAATAAAGCAGTATGCAGTAATCTGCCCCTAGTGGTGACTGCAGGCAGCCTGAATTTCATCTGAAAAACTGCGTTCTGATCACATTAGAGATATTTTGAGAAATGAGGGGCACAGTACTTTAGACCTGTTCAGATTAAGGCTACATTCAGACGACCGTCGGCAACCTCGGAGAGTAGAGTCTATGGAGGGACTCGTGACACAGTAAAATAAGACATGTCCTATTTTTTTACGGACCCTTCACACGCTCCGTTGAAACAACGGCCGTGTGAACGGCCCCATTGAAATACATGAGTCCGCGCAACGGCCGTTGTTTTAACGGCCATCACATGGACGTGATACACGCTCGTCTGAATGAGCCCTCAAAAAAAACAATAGTGTTTAAGTAGAACATTTACCTTAAGGCGGGATTCACACGACCGGGTCGTTCCCGAGCCCGAGTGTCGGCCGGTAAAATCGGCCATTTTGCCCGGCCGGTTTGCATAAAGTTATGCATCCGTGCTGGGCCGGGCAGATCCGGACAGTGACATCAGCGGCAGCTCCTGAAGGGGAATCCCCATGTGTTCGGGGATTCCGCTTCAGGAGTTTCCCCTGATGTCACTGCCCAGATATGGACAGAGACATCAAGCGCTCTGTCCAGGAGCGGAATCCCCGAAAACACGGGGATTCCGCTCCTTCAAGGAGCTAAAGTGCGGCTAGCACATAGCAGAGCGGGGAGATACCTCCCTGCTCTGCTATAGTGGCGTCGCTACAGTAGTAGCAGCAGCAGCAGCTGCTGCTACTACTACTAGCGGCGCCATCGAAGGTGTCGCCGAGCCAGGGTGCTTTTAACAAGCAGGGGAAGGGAGCCAGCGCAGCGCTCCCTCCACCTGCTGTACACCCCGGCCCTGCAACACAGTGTACAGTGATGCCATTCGTCAGAATGGCATCAACTCCTCCTCCTCACATGCACTCTGCGCTGTGAGGAGGAGGAGATAGAGCGCAAGCGCCGGGAAACCCGGCCATCACTCGGAACACATTCCGGTGATGGCCGTGTAATACCCGGCCCCATAGACTTCTATGGGAGCCGGGCGGCCGGGTGCCCGGGCAAAGATAGAGCATGTCCTATTTTTTGACGGCCGGATTTTCCGGCCGTCAAAAAATCGGTGGTGTGAATAGCCCCATTAGGGGTCTATCATTCCTAATGCAGCCGGGTGCCGGCCGATTTATGAACGGCCGGCACCCGGCCGGGAAACCCTGCCGTGTGAATGAGGCCTAAAGCTGGCATTGTATTTCATGATATATTTTAGCTGAAGCATGCTTTTTTCTAATTATACTTTTATATTTAAATTTTATATGTAGATGTAGAAGAGGTGCATTATTTTAACCCAAGGTTAGCTAGATTCAACTCTGCTACATATCATCTACACTGATGGCAAATAATAAATTACACATCAATATTTCTATGACCAATTTCAGATACTAAGTTGTTTTTTTTGTCTTTTACATATGACCAGAGACTTTGGAGTCCACAGATGTTAAGTATATTTTCTTTCTGTAAACATGCACCGTTTAGTGACTTGAGAGCGGCAGTAGAGAAACATTGCTCTCACTTCACCGCCTCTCTTAACTTACCATCTGTGGCTGTTCCTCTATGTTCAAGTGGGAATATTTTTTTTACTCTTTGTAAAACATGTTTTCATTGATCCATCCTGAAGAGCATTGCAGATAAACTTTGAGATAGTCATTTTTTAATACAAAAATAATATTCTTACTAATTTCAAAAAAGCACCAACAGTATCATTGCCCAGTAGTCTGGGGGGCATTTTATGACTTAAATGAGTTACATATGGCTTTGTGCTTATTTTCATTCTTGTCATGTACTTTTAAACCACAAAATTATTATCATGGCCTATTGATTAACTCCTGAACTAGAATTTCATGTTTCATTGAAAAGCGAAGCTACAAAAACTTAAAGAGAAAATTTCCACCATTGAATATGATTTTGTTTTTTTTAATCTTAATATATCCACAATTCTGTGCTGAATAATTTCCTAATATATCTTTATAATGGTTGGAGCTTTGTTTTTCTGATACAAAGCTCCAAATACCTTGCATTGACATAGATTTAAAAGGTAACATTCTGACTGCTTGCAGTCACCACTAGAGGGAGCTCACTGCATACTGTTTTATTATTAAGTATAATAAATAAACTTTATAACATACAAACTCCCCCTAGTAGTGCCGGTAGCCTGAATTTTGTTATAGAACTCTATGAGGGGAATTTAATAAGACTGGCGTTTCATATGCCAATTTTAATAGGACACAAGCTGGAATAAGATGCATCAAATTTATTAAGACGTGCACGCCTGTTAATAAATTTGTCCCATCTCCGGCTGTCCGTGCAACATTGATTAAAATCTACACCAGCTGCTACGCCAATTTCTGCCAAGTGGCCCGGCCCTTTCCGCTAAGATCCACTCACCTTTTAGGAAAGAGGCAAGTGCGGTGGAAACGGCCTAAAATTAAAAAAATGTTTCGACTTTTTGAGATGTTCGCTAATATTCTACGCCAGAAAACTGGTGTAGAAAAGTTGGTAAGTTTCTCTCTAAATCTATGCAGGAGATTTAAAGCTCTGTATCAAGAAAACAAATCTTCAATCGCTATAAAGAATTAAATCAACACCACATTTTGAACTTTTTCTAATAAATCCTAAAGGATTTATTTTACCATAAATGTGTGTATGTAAAAGCATTACTATCGCTCAGTAGTCCAATAATTTTTATCTTATAAAAAATATTTTTTTAGATAAAAACATAGAAAAATCAACAAACATAGAGTACCACTGTGGATGTAATAACAAATCAGTGTGAGCCCTGTTTTTCCAGATATATGGCAATAAGCTGGAATAGCTGTACAATACATGGCACCACTGCAAACCAAGGACATATCCCCTATCAGGAATGGTTGCAGTTTCCCCTCGTACATGGATTTCCATGGATATGTTCACCAGTGTGTGTCAAATGGTAGGCAAGAAAAGTATGATGTCTATGCGGGAGCTTCCAATGTGAATGGCACATTGTGGACTACTGTAAATGTCAAATCAATGGCATCTTTGAGAAATAAAGTGATACATTCTGGGGTTGGTCTGATCCCTATCTTTAGTAAACGTGTCAATTTTCAGGTGTTTTTGTGGCAACAAAAATTGCACTGAACAATAGTAATGCCTTTACATACACAAAGCTGCTGAGCTGGTCACCAGTCAGTATCTGTGTATGACAGACATGAAGTGCATTAAAGTACAAGGAGTGTGGCGGATACTGCTGAATGAGGGGATCGGATTCTGATGACTAATGTAATTGATGTGAGGGGGGGTAAAGGAAAGAATTCAGATTAGGGTGAGAGTAAAAAGTTTATATTTTATTCTAAAGTAAATGGGCAAACAGTGCAGTGATTGGCACAGGGTATAGGCATTGGTGTAGCAGTCCAGTGCAGTGATTAGCACAGGGTAGTGTAGTGACTGGCACAGGGTGCAGGCATTGGTGTAGTGGTCCAGTGCAGGGACTGACACAGGGTAAAGGCATTAGTGTAGTGCTTGGTTAGAAAGATGAGCCTGGCTGCTGCATTCAGGATAGATTGAAGAGGGGAGAGTTTAGTGAGTGGAAGACTGATTAGTAATGAGTTACAGTAATCAAGACGAGAGTAAATCAGAGCGACAATGAGAGTTTTGGCTGTTTCCACAGTAAGAAATGGGCAGATTGTTTTTAAGGTGTTTTTAGAGTGACAGATTGTTTTTAAGGTGTTTTTAAGGTGACAGGAGCATGTAAGTGATTGAATGTGTGAAGTATAGGAAAGATCTGAGTCTAACATAACCCCAAGATAGTAGGTGTGCTGCCTAGTAGTTATGGTAGTGCCACACACTGAGATGGAGACATCAGGTTTGGGTAGGTTAGTACATGTGGAAACACAAAAAGCTACATATTTGAAAGATTCAATTTGCTATAGAGAGAGGACATGATGTTAGAGACATTGGACAGACAATCACTGGTGTTTTGTGTTAGAGCAGAGGTGATGTCACGGGTATAAGTATATAATTGGGTGTCAGCAGCGTATAGAAAGTACTAGAAGACAAATCTGCTGATGGTCTGTCCAATAGGGGCTGTGTAGAGAGAAAAGAGGAGCGGACCTAGGACTGATCCCCAGAAAGGGTAAGAGGAGAAGAAGTAGAGACAGTAATGGATACAGTGAATGAGCGGTCAGATAGATAGGAAAAAAAACAAGAGAGAGCAGTGTCCTTAAAGAGGCTCTGTCACCACATTATAAGTGCCCGATCTCCTACATAAGGAGATGGGCACTATAATGTAGGCGACAGTAATGCTTTTTATTTAGAAAAACTATCTATTTTTACCACTTTATGAGTGATTTTTAGCTTTATGCTAATGAGTTTCTTAATGCCCAAGTGGGCGTGTTTTTACTTTAGACCAAGTGGGCGTTGTACAGAGGAGTGTATGACGCTGACCAATCAGTGACCAATCAGCGTCATACACTTCTTTTCATTCATTTACACTGCACTAGCGATATAGCTATATCGCTATGTGCAGCTACATACACACACTATAATATTACTGCAGTGTCCTGACAATGAATATACATTACCTCCAGCCAGGACGTGATATTTATTCAGAATCCTGACACTTCTGAATCTTTTCTGTGAGATTTCCAGCAAGGCAAACGTAATCTCGTTTTAAATTACAGTTTACATCGTAATCTCACGAGATTACGTTTGCCTTGCTGGAAATCTCACAGAAAAGATTCAGAAGTGTCAGGATTCTGAATAAATATCACGTCCTGGCTGGAGGTAATGTATATTCATTGTCAGGACACTGCAGTAATGTTATAGTGTGTGTGTATGTAGCTGCACACAGCGATATAGCTATATCTCTAGTGCAGTGTAAATGATTAGTCAGCGTCATACACTCCTCTGTACAACGCCCATTTGGATTAAAGTAAAAACAGGCCCACTTGGGCATTAAGAAACTCATTAGCATAAAACTAAAAATCGCTCATATAGTGGTAAAAATAGATCGTTTTTCCAAATAAAAAGCATTACTGTCACCTACATTACAGCGCCAATCTCCTTATGTAGGAGATAGGGCACTTATAATTTGGTGACAGAGTCTCTTTAAGGCCAATAGAGTGGAGCATACTGAGTAGAAGTTGGTGATCATTTGAGACTTAAAGAGGCTCTGTCACCAGATTTTGCAACCCCTATCTCCTATTGCAGCAGATCGGCGCTGCAATGTAGATAAGAGTAACGTGTTTTTTGTTTTTTTTTAAACGAACATTTTTGGCCAAGTTATGACCATTTTTATATTTATGCAAATGAGGCTTTCTAAAGTACAATTGGGCGTGTTTAAAGTTATGTACAAGTGGGCGTGTATTGTGTATGTACATTTGGGCGTTTTTACTTCTTTTACTAGCTGGGCGTTGTGACTAGAAGTGTATGATGCTGACGAATCAGCATCATCCACTTCTCTTCGTTAACACCCAGCTTCTGGCAGTGCACAGACACACAGCGTGTTCTCGAGAGATCACGCTGTGACGTCACTTCCCCAGGTCCTGCATCGTGTCGGACGAGCGAGGACACATCGGCACCAGAGGCTACATTTGATTCTGCAGCAGCATCGGCGTTTGCAGGTAAGTCGATGCTGCTGCTGAATCAACTGTAGCCTCTGGTGCCGATGTGTCCTCGCTCGTCCGACACGATGCAGGACCTGGGGCAGGAAGTGAGTGACGTCACAGCGTGATCTCTCGAGAACACGCTGTGTGTCTGTGCACTGCCAGAAGCTGGGCGTTGTGAAGAGAAGTGGATGATGCCGATTCGTCAGCATCATACACTTCTAGTCACAACGCCCAGCTAGTAAAAGAAGTAAAAACGCCCAGATGTACATACACAATACACGCCCACTTGTACATAACTTTAAACACGCCCAGTTGTACTTTAATAAGCCTCATTTTCATAAATATAAAAATGGTCATAACTTGGCCAAAAATGCTCGTTTTAAAAAAAAACAAAAACGTTACTCTTATCTACATTGCAGCGCCGATCTGCTGCAATAGGAGATAGGGGTTGCAAAATCTGGTGACAGAGCCTCTTTAAGTAAGGACAGTTTCTGTATAGTGTAGAGTGCGGAAACCAGATTGTAAGGGGTTAAGAAGATAGTTGGCCGAAAGATAGTGTACTAGGTGAGAGTAGACCAACTGTTCCAGAAGTTTAGAGATGGCGGGGAGATTGGAGACCAGTCAATAGTTAGCAGCGTAGGGCGAGTCAAGAGATGTTTTTTTCAGCAATGATGTTATAATGGCATATTTAAAAGAGGAAGGAAAGATCCCGGAAGAAAGAGAGAGGTTAAATATTTTAGTCAGGTGACTAGTGACAGCTGGGGAGAGAGACTGGATGAGTTGTGAGGGGATAGGGTCACTAGGACAGGTAGTAGGGGGACAAGAAGAAGAGAGGAGCCTAGAGACTTCTTCTGTTATTGGGTCAAATGCTGAAAGTCAAAAAGAGGGAGTGCGGGAGGGAAGGGGATCGATGATACTAGGGAACTGCGAGATAATATCATGCCGGATGTTGTCAATTTTAACTTTAAAATAAGTGGCCAGGTCTTCAGTACTGAGATCTGTGATCGGTGTCTGCACTTTAAGACTAAGGAGGGAGTGAACAATATCAAAGAGTCGTTTTGGATTATTAGATAGTTTAGAGATAAGGGAGGTGAAATAGACTTGTTTTTGCAAGGTATGGGCAGAGTTGCAAGTTTTGAGCATGAATTTGTAATGAGATCTGCTGACATATGTGATTTTCTCCACAGACGTTCGGCACAACTCGAGCACAAGAAGAAAACTAGATTGAGGCCTGCGACAAAGTTGTTGCTCTCTGTGTCAGGAGATTCGGAGTTCAATTTAGGGGGCGCTGCTTCATCCAGGGCACTTTTTAGAGTTACATTGTAATGTTTAGAGCCAGATTGGGAAAGAGGAGGGTAGAGATGGGGACAATGACGACTGTCTTTAAAGGGCCTTTTAGACAAGTCAATTCTTGTTCGAATAATCGTTCAATTGAGCAAAAGTGATCAATCAGCCTAGGTGTAAACACTTCAAGCGATCGAACGATTAACGATATATCCTTCATATATCGACGATCACATTGCTTTGAATGAGAGAAATATTATTGTTCATTGTCACTAAAGTTGCTGACTTTTAATGGCATGTAGATTTCTGTATGACTGATGGGTAGGTACTGTATATCCTGAGGAGGCAGATAATTTTTGATAGTAAGGCCTTATTCACACGACAGGGTCCCGCCCGAGCCCGAGTGTCGGCCGATAAAAACGACAATTTTTCCTGGCCGGTGTGCATTAGTTTTGCATCCGTTCCGGGCAAATATTGACAGTGACATCAGGGGCAACTCCTGAAGGAGAATCCCCATGTGTTCGGGGATTCCGCTTAAGGAGTTTCCCCTGATGTCACTACCCACATATGGACAGAGACATCAAGCGCTCTGTCCAGGAGCGGAATCCCCGAACACACGGGGATTCCGCTCCTTCAGGGAGCTAAAGTGGGGCTAGCACATAGCATAGCCGAATGGCATCAACTCCTCCTCCTCACATGCACTCTGCGCTGTGAGGAGGGAGCGAGCGACGGAATACATCACTCGGGACACATTCCGGTGAAGGCCGTGTATTACACGGCCCCATAGACTTCTATGGGAGCCGGGCGGCCGAGTAAACGGCCGAAAATAGGGCATGTCCCATTTTTTGCCGGCCAGGTTTCCCGGGCCGTCCAAAAAATCGGTCGTGTGAATAGCCCCATTAGGGGTCTATTGTTCCTAATGCAGCCGGGTGACGGACGATTTATGAACGGCCGTCACCCGGCCGGGAAACCCTGTCGTGTGAATAAGGGCTAAAGGAGAGAAGGTTGTGGTAAAGAGCGTGGGGAAAGCGTTAATAAAGTCAGAAACTAAGAAGAGGCGGAAGAAGACAAGATGAAGTGAATTCCTGTCTTCATGTGTCGGAGAATTGATGATATACCATGTATCAAAACCACTAGTGATGAAAATAAAGGTTCAGCAAAGAGAATATGAATTGTTTAGACAAAAATTACTTCTGCCCTCGTGCCACCCCTGCACTTCTTTGATGTGATCAGCCAGCAGGCCAGCCACGTTTCCTTTTTTATAGTTGTCACATATCGAATTTGTTCTAACTTCCAAGGCAAATAAAAAAAAACATTCTGCTAGAGAGTAATAAAACGCTTTATCTGTTATCTTACACAAGTCATAACGAACCTTATGTCTACCAGTTGCCAAGTAGAAGGCAAATATATTTTGTGTCTTCTAAAAATATCTCTCCCTGCTCTTGTGGTTACTCGGCAGTGAATTGGAATGACTCGGAGCAGTAATTATTAATTTTTGGAGTAATAAAACATGTCATTTTACAGTGCGGAGATCTGAGCTTAATTCGTGGATGTGTCTGATGGAGTGTCAGAGCAATTAGGAGAAATGCTTATATTGGTTAACAACCTACTGAAATATTCTCACACTAATCTTTTTGCCTGGCAGAATAAACCTATTAGGGATGGAGCAATACTTTGCTTGTTCTTTGAAAGCCGCCGGTTGATTTGGTTAACCATTCTAGTGCAGTGTCTCAATGAAAATATGTATATATCTGCTGAACGGAGAAAAAACCTTTCCCTGGAATAGATTTACTTCACATTAATATATCTGTAATATGTTATATCAAAGCAGAGTTAGAAGTGCAAATCAGGAGGCCAGAAGAAGCCTCGCTCTACTGACTTTATGGAAACCTTACTCTCCACGTCAGATCTACAAGGAATTGTGTCTCAAGAATGGATCAGAATCTTTTTATAAAAAATTTATTTTCCTCATTGAGCGCTTCAGAGGGATCATTAAGTGGGTGCAGTTTGCTATTATTAGGATGCATGTAATATAGCTTAATATTACAAGTCCCATCTGAGTGACAGGTTCTCTTTGAATGATTGTGCCCTGATATCGCTTTTTCAAGTCCTTCTTCATTTGGAAGCAATACCAATCACATTTGTCAACTAAAGGCACATTATGGAGCATGTGAGACAACAATTCACTTGTCCATTCAGGGACTTTTCATATGCAATTGTGATGCAACTTTTTACATACAATATCATGCCAAACTAGCTGCCTAGTATCTTATACACTATGTAAGTATTTTCTTTATCCTCTACTAGTGTCCTGCAATCTAGGTAATTTAAGAGTGCCCAGTCCTGGGCATGTTTTTTTCAAATTAACATTAAAATGAAGTTGTCTGTTGTAGTAAAAAGGAAAAGTCCCGGACTATCCCTTTCTGTAAGAAAGTTTTACATGTGTAGATCAAGTTAAGATAAACCCTTGATATAATAAAAATTCTTTATTTCTATGTACTACTATCACCAGCAGGAGCTTAGCAATAGGGGCTGCAGAAGAAGTAGTTACCCTCAGGTCCTGATAGCGGAGGGAGTCCAAAGGCCCCTCTGCCACATAAGAAGACTTAAGTATTAATAATGGCATATGGTAGGGGAGACCATGTCACAGTTTTTGCAATGAGGTACAGGAGCTTCAAGTTACCCCTCTTATCATCAATAGTTTTAAAAATGCCCTACTGTCTCTCGAGTATGCCCTGCCCGTACAGTGTAACTTTCAGAAATATGTTGATGTCATATGTGATTCTGCGCCTTCGTTTCAGCGAAGGTGGGGGTCCCAGCACCAATCAAAACTTCTGATATGTCGCTATGAAATATGACATATCAAACGTTTTCTGAAAGTACAGTTACTCTTTAAGCTGATGAGCTCGTTTTTTACTGTCACCCTATTTTATGCACATTTAACTTTGCAAATATCACATCATATAATAAATAAAAGGGGAAACAATGTTATTTCAACTAAAGTCAATCTCCATAAAAAAAAATTCACCTCAGAGAATGAGGCAGAGCACTTTGTGTTGTCTCTTATAGTGTAAGCTGGAAGTAAATATGAAAAACGTGAATATGTTTGTTCGCAGAAATCAGCATGCCGCTTTTCAATCAGTATCTCTGATGTTATCTTTTCCTACATAAAGTTTTACCATACACCTGAATTGTACACATAATAAGCGACAATCATGTAGAACAAAATGTTACATAATGTTTTCTCTTAGGGATTCGCAGACTGGTGCGCACATACAGATGTAGTGATTACTAACTTGACTTTTAAAACTTTAACTTCACTTTTTCAATGGTTTTCAACGTCTTAAGTGATAAGTTATCACGATGCAGCAAGAATTAGAGTCAACATAAATATTACTACATCTATATTTCTTTCAATATATGTAAAAAAAAAGAATGAATGACCACATCTTATATGTGATAGCCTGATTATAAGAATCCACATAATGGGCTACATATTTATTTAAAGTTGCTATATTCTTGTCCGTCAGTACATTATAATATAGTTTAAACTTTGAGTGTAGTTTATGACTTCTTGAGATTGCACTAGAATATCATTTATACTCATCATATCTATTACAGAAACAGTTTGAACATGACAGAATAACTAGATCCAAAACATTAAATATTCAGTCTTGTCTACATCTTAAGCCAACTTGCCACTAGCTCCTAACCCAAACCCCCCTTTAGGGGCATACACAGGAATCATAATGCACTATAGCAAAACTCAGAATGGGCCCCACTGATAGCTCACCAAATATACTACTCCTTTATTAAAGAGGCTCTGTCACCAGTTTATAAATGCCCTATCTCCTACCTAATCTGATAGGCGATGTAATGTAGATTTCTCTTTACAACGCCCACTTGGTAAAAAGTTAAAAAACGCCCAGTTGGTCATTAAGAACTCATTAGCATGAATCTAAAATTGTTCATAATTTGCTCAAAAATGATTGTTTTTCAAAATAAAAACCACTGTTATCTACATTACAGCGCCTATCAGATTAGGTAGGAGATAGGGCACTTATAATCTGGTGACAGAGCCTCCTTAAAGTAAATGTTCACATTCCAGTTAAAGATCCAAAACTGTGTGCTGATTTATTACATAATATATCTATTTAGGGGAGCACTGGTTTTCTGACTTCAAAAATATATAATTCTGGCTGCATGGAGCCACCAATAGGGGGAGCTTTCTGTATATGAGTTTATAAAGTTAGTATTGAACTCAATGGGAGCTGTATAAATCTGTATGCAGTAAGTTACCTCTAGTGATAACTTCAAGTGGCCACTATGATGGCATCATGACAAGCAGGAAAAGCAGCACAAACATTACCTCTATTGAAGGTACGCCTCTGACTGCTTCTCTTCACCAGTTCAATCTAAAACGTGCCTGTATATAATATATGAAGAAAAAATTTTGATCATCTGTGAATTTTTTCCCCCAGAAAAATAATGACCATACAAAAGTAATTTTGCCTGTTGCCTATTTTGGGTTACATTTATTGTCTCTAGCCATGTAGTCCCAACTAAAGGAGCCACAATTAGACCCCCTGTCTATATGCCCTAATAAAGCATATGGACATCATAGATGGGGTCCCCCACTCAGGACCCCCTCTGATGTGCCCAAGCATAGAACCAAAGAGTATAATTTATTATGACATCATTTCAATGGCCAAATTGTAATACTACGTTTTCCTTGCAGTGGCGAGACCCACGGTGATCACGGGACTGGCTTCATTTTTACAAGCGGTTGTCATAGTGAGATAACGTCTTTAAACCATTTTTGTAAATGCCTACCTTAGTCAACTGGTTCAAAGGGGTTATACAGGGTTAGAAAACATGGCTGCTTTCTTACAAAACAGTGCCACACCTGACCACAGGTTCTGTGTGGTATTGCAGTTCATCTCTATTCACTTTAATAGTACCAAGCTCCAATACCAAACACAACCCAAGGGAAAGTGTTGCGCTGTTTCTGGAAGATAGCAGCCATGTTTTTTGGAATCAATCCTCTATACATGAATTCAAAACCCCTCAAGGACACAGATTGTTGATAATCGATATATATTTGATCTCGAAGGATTATTTCCAAAAACCGCAGGGTTGTGTTCACACTAGCGATTTCTGACAAAATATATTTTCCATCCTAAGGGTGGCCAGAGTTCCTGTTGCAGATAGTTGGTAATGATTTTTCTTGACAGAAAGCTTTCTATATAGTGCAATTCACATCATAAGAGGATAGCCATCATATATTGAGGAAACATATCATATAGCGTGTTTTGTTTTACTCCCTTCCCTTCGGTAATCAGATCCTTTTTTTTATAGGGATCGATGGTATTAGGCAGTCTATTCATAGACCCTTAGGTCAATCCATAGCCCTCCCGATCTCAACTTTTTCAAAGGCCCATTTCATAAAGATTTTTGTATGTGACAAGCACAATTTCATTAGATCATACAGGTTTTACCTCTGACTTTCCAGTGAGTATCGGGTAGCCAAATCAAGGGTCGATCAATCCGACAAGCGGAGTGGAGTGCCTTCACCAGGTAACTTCAAATATGTATGAGCATATATCTCTTTCACCGTCACTCCAGGTGATTCCTTCTTTTTCCAGTGGATTGGATCATTCCACGTTAGACCTCCAGAAGCAGAGAATCTGAGAGGGTGAGAGCACACGCCGGAAAAAGGGTAAGTTCCAATGGCATGAAATGTCCCTTTCCAAGTAGTGTATCCAGCCTGGTCAGGGATTTACAGAGCAGGGTTTTATACGTCATTACCCGCCCGATTTGATTGAATCAGCTGACGCGTTTCATCCCGCAACGGGATTTCCTCAGAGCTGTTTAGCAAGTATGTCCAGGTACGCTGTATTTATAGTGTCCCGACATTCAATTATTGATTATTTAGTTTAGAACATAATATTCCATAGAAAGAGCCAACATTGTTGCAAATTATGCATAACAATCTTCACAAAATATGTTCATAATAATTTCTCTTTAAATAACGGAAAACATTCAATTGACCCATGTTTCCAGAGCCTTGTATTTAGTATTCATATGCATAAGAGATCGTCAATGGTGTGTCTACATCTGAATTGATTTTATTAATTCCTTAAAAGGTGACTATAACAGCATTTTGCTATGTGATTTGATTTATTAATCTCTATTCTTAATTATATTTAATTCCAATTTGACACAGTATTGATATTTAGTTATCTTTAAATGCAAAAAGTGTCTTTTAGTTAGAAAAAAATATTAATTTCCTCAAAATTAGAAGATTTTGTCATATAATTTAACCTTCACTTTTTTATACAGAGTTAATATATGGGTAGAGTTCGTCAGATATTCCGGGAGTGGCAGGGAGAGAAATTCCATGCCTAAAAAGGCAATAGAACCCGGGTCCCCACCAGTCCCGGAAGTCATCACGATCAAATACCCCAACACAAGAGACTTTCAGAAAAAACATGAGACGACTAGTTTATCCAATGGATTGAATCTTCCATATATGGCATACACCTAAAAAAATATTACCCCCTTTGTCCTTTTTGAGCAGTGACTATGCCTTGGTAAGCAAATAATAAAGTGCTGGACATGAAGACAACTTTAAAAATGTCGGATGATGGCACTCCCTTCGAAAACTGAAGAGGTAGTTAAGTATAATGTGAGAAAAAAATGGAGAATATTACAATAGTCTTCAAAAAGTAAAAAATTTTTTTTCTTTGTCATTTGAGGCACCTGGGGTACAGTACGTATGTGAGACTATTACACACTATTGGCCCTGTGTTATGGTTCTATCATGATCTGTATTTACCTGACCCCATAAATCACAGCATAATTTTCCATATTCTTTGAAACATTGTACACACTTGATTGTAAGACTTGATTTTAAGACACATTCAAGATTACATGCCTCAGGGAAATATTGAGGTTGCAGTAATTCTACAATTTTACTGCGGCTTAAGTATGAACAAATTTCGTCATGTAGCTTTAATCTTCCATCTCATTGAAACTGTGGTTGTACTTTATAATATTACTATTCTCGTCTCCGATACACTGCCCTGCGGCAGCTCTGGAAATGGGATGAGTTGTATTTTTATGACATAGTTATAGGTAATACATTTTGACAAATTTTGACCAAATTTTGTAAGCCCCAATTTTGTTGCAGCAACAAAGTTTCACATTTTTATTTTCAGCCAAAAACGTCAGCATTCTAGTCAGAAATATAGAGTAGTCAGCTATAATGATTCATTAGCCATGTGCCGAATATGCTCCACTAAACTCAATGGATTTTTAGAATGCCATAAATTAACCTTTAAAATTGAATGAAAAAATATGACATCTGCACGTCTGGAGGTGGCCAATAAATCACGAAGCCTGTGATTACTATTTCTTAACAATATCCTAGCTAGTCCCTGGTTGGCACTGTAAGGAACAGGAACTGTATGTGAGCACAAAAGACTGGAAAAAGTACATGATCAAAAAGTTGAAGAATGTTCTACTATACAGAACAGACACAATTGGATTAAACAGGCAGAGAATATTACTGGCAAGTAAAAGTAAATTGGACAGGGAAACTTCATAATGACTTAAATGGAATTGAACATTTTCCACAGATAAAGTGAACTGTGGAACAAGCTCCAGACAAATGAAAGATCTTAAGCACATCAAAGGGAGGCGGCGGCAGTACTTTTAAATAACTATATTTTTGCAACACATTCCAAAATATAAGACACCTTATAAACTGAGATCTGTCAGGGTATATCACTTTCATCATTATACCAAGTTATGCACATTTTATACAAGGGGCAGGTCAATTTTTTTTTTTAAAAAAAAACATCATGCATTTTAGGTTATCTGTACCAAATAAATTACGTAATGATAAAAATGAGTCATCTTTGGAATATAAGATATGATTTTCACATTTGTAAGGGGTTGGGTTAATTCAATTTTAATAAACCCTCTTTTCAGAATCACTAATCACGTTAGATAACAGTTGGCCAAACATGCCAATTTTGGTGGGATTGGACAAACATCTTATGTGTATGGGGCCTCCCCACTCTCCCTGGCAATGTGTTGCCAGAAAAACATGTTTGTTTTTTTTAATTAAACATTTAGTGTGTGGGTGATTAAACATTGTTCAAATTTTTTCAAACATGGGTGATTAAACATTGTTCAAATTTTTTTTATTTTTTTCACGGGTCAGGAAATATTATAAATTAATTCTAATTTATAAAATTTCCCATTTCTGGTCACTAGATGGAGCTATTCCCAAAATTGCAGCTTTGCAAAATTGGGTAAAAAGCCCTCGCTCTAGTGAGCTCTCAGCATCCCCCCCTCCTTTATCCTGGCTAGTGCCGGGATAAACGAGGGGTTTGAACGGTGTAACCTCCTACACTGTGTGTCGCCATTTTTTGAGCTAACACACAGTGTAGTAGGTTTACATACAGTAGTAAACACACACAAACACGAACATACATTGAAATCTCTTACCTGCTCCTGCCGCCGCGGCTCCCTCCGGCCCGTCCGCTCCGTCTGCTGCCGCTGGTCCAAGTGCACAAGTCCGGAAGCCGCGACCGGAAGTAGTAATATTACTGTCCGGCCGCGACTTCCGGTCCACAGGAAAATGGCGCCGGACGGCGCCAATTTCAAATTGGACTGTGTGGGAGCGGCGCATGCGCAGTTCCCACACAGACGCCGTACACACAAGTGAATGGGACGGGAGCCGTTCGCAGTCCCTATGGGACTGTGGCTGCCGTATTCCATGTCTGTATGTGTCGTTAATCGACACATACAGAAATGGAACAAAAAATGGCAGCCCCCATAGGGAAGAAAAAGTGTAAAAATAAGAAAAAGTAAAACACAAACACACAAATAAATATAAACGTTTTTAATAAAGCACTAACATCTTTAACATATAAAAAAATAATTTGTGATGACACTGTTCCTTTAATGTTTGAAGAAAGAAGAATGGGCCATAATGAAATTAATAATGCCCAATCCTTTTGTTTCCCCAGGAGATAAGTAGCACTAGATTTGTCTGTCAGCGGCTTATCTCCCTCTATCTATTGAAGTTAACATGCACGCTCGGCTGAGTCGGTAGAGACAGCTGATTACTGAACTAGTATTAAACCAACAAATGTATGTCCATCTTTAGGCTGTGGATGTTGTGGATATTAATTTTTCAAAATAATTTGATATGGTGCCAGATAAAAGGATGTTCTAAACATTGAGAATGCTAGGACTGGAGGAAAATGTATGTAAAAAGTTCTTAATAATTGGCTAAAGGGATAATTCCTACCAAACCCTTGTCAGAATGTACCTACCCGGCAACAGGGCATATGAAAAAAAGTTGGCAAGATGGAACTACCAGGGTTGGACTGACTGTTTTGGTATTAGGGAGCCTCCCGAGGGGTCATAACATTAGGGGGGGCCACAGCCCTTCACCTAGAAACTGCACTATACATCTTTATAGGGGTCGGAGCTCAAAGAAACCCTTCTACCCTTCACACAATTAGTTTAATGATAAAATATTGGGTGTTTCAGCCATCACCAAGGAGGCTCATTCCATTTTAATTTACACAGCTAGTATTGAGTTCAGTGGGAGCTGATATAAATCCATATGCAGTAAGCTTGCACACAATTTTGTCATTTAACTCTATGTAAAGAGAAGTCAGGGATTGACTTTAAAAGAAAAACAGCTTCAAACGCACCCCTGCCTCCCCCAATAAAGATATTTATGCAGGGTGTTGCAATGTTCCATACAGCTACTTTCATCCTAAGGAAGGCAACCATTGGTCAATATGGTCATGAGACATGACAACGTCACTGAGTCTTAGTCATTGCACCAGAGCGTGTGAAGGAATGGTGACCAGCGAAAAAGTTTAAGTGTACTAATATTACAGGCTTTTTTATATATATATATATATATATATATATATATATATATATTTGACAAGTGATTGGGGTCATTGTAATATAAGGCCAGCCCCAGAAACTTTTAAAAGAAAAAACAGAGCATCAAAAAAAATAAAAAATAAGGAGGGTTTGGATGTTGACTATATTAGACACTTATGAGCCTACCCCTGGGCCAACCCCTTTACGGACAAATGATAAAGGGTTACCATTAGAAGGATTTTCTGAGATTAGGTTAAAAAAAATCATCATATTTTAAATGGGGCTGGACTGCTTGCAAAATTTTGGCAAAATTTGTCAACATTCATTACCCGATTTCCAGGGCTGCCACAGAGCTGTGTATCGGAGCATAAAAGAGTAATATTATAAAGTACAATCACCCACTCCCTGCCCCACACAAGTGCTGCGGGTGACAATTGAAATTTTACATCTTTAGAATTTACTGTTCCACGTCTAGGCTTTGCTGGCTGTTCAGATCTACATAGTGCATTACATTGCAGCAAATTACAATTACAGAGACGGTGCCCAGTGTTCATATCATCACTGACTTACAGAATAAAGCTATAAATAGAGATATATGCATCTTAAGGCTTTGCCAAGAAATGTCATAGCTAATTAAGATGTGGCAAGACAAGGTGAGCATTTTGACTGCAACGTAAACTTATAAACCTGTAGTGAAGCCAAATCTTTGTACCTGAGCTGTTTCGGTATGAGAATTTAGATTGCTCATTATTTCTGAGATTATAAATCAGTCTTATATCTATGTAATCATGGAAACTCCAGATTTAATATTTAGTTACAATAATTTTTTCTGAAGGATTCTTAAGTTTATATCACTGTTGCAGTGTTTAACAAACTCAAGCAGTTTAATCCGGGGTTGGGTTAAACCGAATCCTATTTTTCATAAAACTCTACCATGTACTGTTACTAGCTGTCATTTCGTTTTTGGGAGTTGGTGAGGTCCAACCATTTTATGTTTTGAGTCTGGACTATATTTTTCCGACTAAAATATTTCTTGCACATGGCAGAAAGCCAGAGTCCATACTGCTTCATACTACTGTAGCTTGTGTGCCTCCATATGGCGCTATACTACGGAGATCATTTCCCCTAGAAGCAATGTTTCTATAGGAGAATAACTCTATAGTACTGCATCTGTACATGGCACTTTGAAAGTTGGAGGAATATTTAGGCACATTAGGGTCCCACAAACTTCCATAAGTGCTGTATTATGGATCCATACAGCTTGAAGCTTGTACGGAACTTTAACACTGCCATTGCGTGAGGCCTTATACTTAGAAGGAAACCTTCCTGAGACAAGTAAAAGTCTTTGGGAAGTAAGATCAATTTTTATGTTACGGTCAGCTTATGATGTTCACTCAGAATCCATTGTATTGAGTGTTATTAATGTACAGTAAGTTCTCCTTTTTTACTTAAATTTGTTTGTATTTAAATACACTGGCTAAGGCAGAGTGTCTTGTTGTTGCCCTCTCTGTACCCAGCATCTAGGACACATGCCTTACCAGCCCCCCACTCTCACCCCTAGCTACGCCTCTGACTCACAAAATAATTTGTGCTCCTTGCGGCTGCACTGTTGTATGCTTTGAGCTTGCTGGGGGTATTGGTATATAACAACTGCTTCTGATTAGTCTAGGCTAGGATGATAAGAGTAAAGGGCCCGGGAAACCCTCTACATGCCTTTTATGACCTCTATTCTTGTAGGATATTGTACAATAAGCGCTTCATTCACCACTAATTGAGGAATATTTTCCCATTAAGTAAATTTCTGTTCTATTTTGTTTAGAGTAAGGCCCACTCTATTTTTAGCGGAATAGAAGAGTATAACTGTTTTTTTTTATGCAAAGTTTACGCATTTTGTGCCCCATGGAGACTAATGTTAAAATTAAATATCTGGTATTATATTGTGCTAACACGCAGCACTACTACCTGGAATTTAAGAATAGTTCAGCATTCTTCTCTATTCCTATTACTATACCAAGCTGTAGTATTACTTGTAGATTTTATTTTAGTCCCTATAGCGGAGAAAAAGCATAACTGATGAGCACTGGGCCTGGGTTGTATTAACTTCTACTAAATTAATATAATGGAACATGTACAAACACTAGTGATATTACTTTTGTGGATGGTAGAACACGAAGACCATGTCATAGATCGGTAACAATACAATGTACCTCTTATGTGTAATGACAATGCATATTAACAGACAAAAACAGTACTCTGACAGCAGTAAACACAAGCCTAAAAGTCGCCTTACACCTTAGATAGCGTCAGCTGAACTAGCTATTCCTCCCGACCCTCCCATATACATGCATGCTCACATTAGTGTGCATGTGTTCTCAATGGAGAGAGCGTAATAAGCCTGACACCTATGACAGCAGCTTATCTCCTGCGAGAAGAAAGGATCGGGCATGTTGAAATCCAACATGCTGATCTTTCTTTCCCCTTACATCTGCCGTCTAAAGAGAGTAGGGACACCCCCATAGACATTTGATGGTCCTCCGGTCCTGTCGAAATCAGTGGATTTGGCCGATGTCCATTGAATGTGCATGGGCACCTTTAGATAATAGTTTTTTTAATACTCTCACAGATTCATCCCTACATACTTAAGTGAGCTCCTTCTGTTTCCCGGCTTGAATATATTGTATTATCATAGAACATTATGGGTATTCAGGTTGAGTTTGGGTACACTGTGTTTACATTTTTAAGGTACATCTACATTAGGGGCGCAGTTATGGTATCTGCTAATATGAAACTTATAATACTTTTTCACCTGACTGTGGTTTATTAGATTAGCTTAATTCAGCTTTTATGGAATGACACAATGCAACAATTTCTTAAGGTTCATGGTTAAGGTCTAGGCCTTTCTTGAGATTGTCCACTTTTTGGAAAAACCTCTTTGAGATAGAAATTATTCTTACCTTATTGCAAAGAAAATGGGAAGATTTAAATAATGCGTGTAACACGGCAGATTAGAAGCAAATCATCCTAACAGGCTCAAAGTTAAGAAGAGTTTTAATTCTGGGTAATACACAAGCTCATTTCTGGTCACAGCAACATTGCTCAAAATGCAAGTATTCAGTAATGGGCTTTTATATATGAAATTAAAGTGTCTTGTTGGTTGCTTTATAAATAAGCTAGAGATTAGCTTGCACCCCCTGATGCTGACAGAGTAGGATGTTATCTTGGAAACCCTTGTAAGATATTGATATGATATCTTCTCTGTGGTCATACTCAAGCTAACATTTTTAGAAGAGCCTAGATTGAATGCAAGTACTATATTACTCTAGTGCTATCTTCCCTCCTTGACATTTGGCTCATATGCATCTTTGCTGACCGGTTATGTGCAATCTGGTGACTGTATCCATGTATATATATCAATCAGCTACACAATCTTCAACTGATGATATTGTGACTTTACAGTGAGAGAGCATGCCAGAGAAACAATGGATTCTGACCCTAGAAGGATTCATTTTTCAAATAAACTTAAGAGCCTGTTGACAGCTGCAGCTTTCTCCCTTCATTTTTCTGCCCTGTCCTCGATTAAACACAAAGCTAAACTCATCCCTTTAATATTTGCTATCAGGTGTCTTACTGTAAATGGATTTTCATGTCTCTTCTATCTTGCTAAAATTGAAGGTTTCAGATCAAATTGGCAATTCCTTGAAAATAAAACTATTAAGTGAAAAACTAAGAGCATTTGTTCTTCAGTTGGTGTGTTATAAAATACTAAGTGTGTCGCTACAGTTTTGTTGTTAAACGGACATGCCTTAAAGGGGTTCTCTGTTTTGCACAATCCCTACTTGTAAGAAGGCTCCCTTGGAAATAAGCTGATCACAAAGTATCCCATTTTATTAAATGTATGTTTTGTTTTTAATAATTTTTCAAATTGACATTTAAAAATAGTTTTTAACATTTTGGGATGCAGCTTCTATGTTTGCACTATACATAGAAGCTGCATAGCGCCACTGTAAGCCAAATTCCTCAGTCAGCTGAACTGATCGCACAGCTGTCAGCGGCTCCTGTGTGCCTCTAACACATGGCATAACTCTTTTATGGATCACATATTAGTTATGTAGCCTTTAAGCATTACACAGTGCCTATCCAAATCAAAGGTGTTTCTGTGTAATGCGGGACAGGACAAGTCCTCCTGAGTGAGAAATGCTTTTTGTAACCATTCTTCACTCTGGCCAAGATAGGAGGATCCTGAACATGGGACTAACCTCTATTAGCTCAGAATTCACCAAAAAAGGTATATGAATTTTTTTTTTCTAAACTGGATAACCCTTTTAGCCATTTTCTAGGCTCTTTTCTAGCTCTTGGTCCCTAATGGATTTCATTAGGACATGAATGTATTATAAGCAGGGGAGTACATAGAATGGAGGGTGTCCCATGAAAAATGGGACCCAAGTACTGGTGTTGGTCCACATCAAACTATTTCTCAATCCCATGAAAGTAGGAGGCTTAAATCTTGTGGGCCCCCTACGTACCCAAAACTGGCCAAAAGTGTTTATGTAACTATATCAAACATTATGCATCTTTTAAATATACTCCTGATTATTTACAAGGCCTCAATGGGAAAATTCATATTTGTAATTACCGGCAAAAAAAAGTACAGACCCAATACTTCTAGCTGAGAATTTGATAGAATTGTATCCAATCTAGTCAATCCTTTGTAAGCTAACTACTACAACAAGAACAACAACAACAACACAAATATCTCACCTGTCAGACCACTGGGACTTTCCCCGATGGCTAGGACAAAGTTGCCACTTTCAATCCATTCAAGTGAATGGGGCTGTGTTACATAGTTACATAGCAGATAAAGTTGAAAAAGACATAGATCCATCAAGTTAAACCTATAATCCTACTATGTTGGTCCAAAGAAAGGCAAAAACCCCCATGAGGTAGATTCCAGTTCCCCTATATTAGGGGGTAAAATTCCTTCCAAACAAATATGGCAATCAGAATAAATCCCTGGATCAACATCCTATCTCCTAAATCTAGTACTCTTCATTTGGAATATTATATTTTTCCAGAGAGGCATCATGGCCCTTCTTGAACTTGTTCGATATACCAACAATTGACAACATCATGTGTCAGAGAATTCCAAAGTATCACTGCTCTTACAGTAAAGAATCCCTGTTTATGATTATGGTAACACCTTCTTTCTTCTAGACGTAGAGGATGCCCCCTTGTCATGGTTACAGGCCTAGGTGTAAAATGATCTCTGTACTGTCCATTCATATATTTGTACATTGTAATTAGATCACCCATAGTTCCTTGAGCACTTGAGAAAGATTTCTAAACAGATACCATTAATGTCTTTGTTGGAAAAACACGATTAAGTGACTGGTCCAGCAAGACTGGGGGTACAACACCAGAACGTCCCAGCGTAACAGTTCCTGCAGAATGTCATTGTGGTCAAACCATTCTGTTTCACAATAAGAGAGAAGGTGTAACCATTGTGAATACCACATTCCTCATGACAGTGGTGCACACAGTCAGCTGTGGGCCCCTGTGCAAGAACAGTATATGGGCCCGTAGCTCTCCAATATTTCATCATAAATTACCCCCTTATGTCTCTCTAACAATACATCAGTAATTTTAAGCCATTAAATTCATCATTTCAGGCATTTACATGCATTCAAACAGACAGAATACAGTTGCTTTAAGGTGACAGTGGGCCCCTTTACCTACTGGGCCCCAGTGAAGCTGCACAGGTTTCACCAATGGTATATCCGCCCCTACCTTAAGAGTATAGTACAGAGGGTTGCCCTTTGTTGAATTGTTTGCTTGGTGAGGTCAGGAAGGAGGGTATTCTTGTTCAGAGTCAATTTATGGCTATTTAGTTTTCTCTACCACCCCGCCCCCCTTTCTATGGTCCTTCTCCATTAACCCTTCCTCTTATTTCCCTCTGTTCCTTCTCTCTTCAATTTGACAGGATGTTATTAAGGGGCCGTTCACATATGTCCACTATAGTTTACCTCCGGCGTGTTGCAGAACAGCCGTAGGCAAACTGATGCTAGAACGGGTCCCATAGCTTTCTATGGGATCTGTTCTGGCACAGGGGACATCAGTTGTGCCACCATACGGCGCCGGACCTCCCTGTGAGCCAGATCTAAAAACGTTACCTGCAGCGTAAACTACAGTATTGCTTCCGGCAAAACGACTGATCCGGTGCACAAAAAAGCCAAATGGAAACCAGGGGCACTGGCTCCGTCACCATTAAAATCAATGGTGATGGAGACGGAAACCTCTGGTTTCCGTTGGTGTCAGTTTGTGTCTGCTCGGGGTCCCGTTCTGACGGAAAACCTCCGACGGAACGTCAGAATGGGACCCAAACGCAGATGTGAACACAGCCTTAGACAATATGACGTTGCTATAAAGATGTCATTGCTTATTGCTTTTCTTTACCAATTTATTAAGATCCTATTCACTTGTTTGTGCTTAGTTCCCATGCGTATTTCTTTGTAAACCTGTCTCTGTTAAAAACAAAATGTATTAAAACAGAAGGAAAAGCGACATTGTTCTGAAATTTAGCTGAGTCTACAATATAGATTTATATGCTATTCAGGATTGTCGGAATAGTAGGTAATGACCCCTATGAGCACGAGGATGGCAGTAATTAGTGATTGTCATCTAGCATTTGCTATTCAATAACTCATACCATAATGAATACAATACTCAGTTGTAGCTCGAAGCAAGACCTGATAATTCAGCTTTTGTCCACAGTTATAGAGCTCTAACTGCCCCGGAAATTTCACTAACATAACTGGGGCAGTTAAAGAGATCCTCCGCTATCCTTTTCTAGTCCACAACTATAGACTGTGTCATCCATTACATGACAAATCGCAGCACTGTCACTGGAGATTCAACATAGGAAGTATGCCAAATTCACCGGTTGACAGTTGTAGTATTTGCTATTAACTATTTTTGTAAGATAGAGTCTTTTATGTTGGATATTTCTATGTACCGTTCCTTTCCGCTATGTACCGTTCCTGTACCGTCGGGTTAACCCCTCAACGGAAAGGAAAACGGAAACCTTAGCTTCCGTTTCCCTCACCATTTAACTCAATGGTGGCGCAAACCTAGCTAATAATTTCAGTCTGTCACCATTGTGACAGGGTCCTGGAGCAACATGTCAAAAGATCCTATACTGGGAAGACCCTTAACAATTGTCCATAACAGAATTTATCAACTTGTCATTTCTGTAACTGTAAATATCTAATTTGTGAATGATAGTTTGTAACCTACATTTTTAAATTGTTCTTAGCGTACTCTATTTGATCAATTTTGAGAATAGGGGTTTGTATTTTGTATATTGTTTTTGTTCAGGTATTTTATTATTATTCTATTGAGTGTATTATATATTTCAAATATCTCAAAGTGGATTTGAATATCAATGTATGTAGACATATTAAACTATTAATACCATGTATTTTTCTACTTCTACTTCAGACATTTTTCAGTGATTTTATATTACTTATATTTCTTTAACTTTTTTTGTAGTTTTACAAAATTATACAGATATCCTAGCATACCCGTATGTCATATTTGAAATCATTTGCAGTAAATAATTTGTTTTTACCTCCTGTGGACATAATTTATTGTTATACTATGCTTACACTGAACAATGCCATTTTCTGCTTGCTTTTCTGTTATCATCTGTCTTTTGTCATCAAAGTCGGCTTTCTCTTCCTTTCATAGTTTTTGTTTTCAAGTCCTATCACCATTATTCCAATGTAAGCTCTAAGGTGTAACGTCCTCAGTTCCCAAAACATTTGTCACCGGTCTTTTAACCAGCATGTGAGTCCATGGAGAGTAATGCTAGCCTTCTTTGTTGGTGCTTATTTATGGACGTTGTGTTCCAGCTTTCTGAAAGATTTCATTTTAATCCAATTTACATAATTACCTGTCATTAATTGAGATGATGGGTATAAAAGTCTTGTTATGAATTTTAATGAATGCTTCGTCCCATAATCAATCGGTTACAACAGTCAACGGCTAATATGCAATTACAAAGGAATGCGTCCTTTATATCATCACGTAAAGGTTCATGTAGCTTATTTATGTCTCTGACATGAATAAATAGTTTATTTCTGCTTTTAGAAATTCTGGATATTACAAGAACGTCATTGTGTTATATGTATGTATCTGAGCTAATGAAGAAATAGTTTCCGTGTTTGTTTTTAAATCAACAAAGTGTATTATTGCCCTTTTTTCAATAAAGACAATAATTTTGTGGGCTGAAACATGATTCTTAATAATATTAATAAAATTACTAAAAATAACATCAAGGGTTGAAAGAATCACTGACCTTGATAGTCTATACCTTCCTGCCATCGCAATTTAGGCATAACCGCCCTCTATTTGCAGAAGAGAAGTTCTGGTATTCTCCACCTACCATAGAGGCAGACCATGATGTTGCAATGAGGACGAGAAGAGAGTCGTCCTTTCCCCCACCCATAACCCCTCCTCCGCCAAGCTTTGTTTGCTGTATAGCTAACTGCAAGAGGCAAAAATCAGAGTGTCAGAGTGTGTCAATGGCTTGGCAGCTGTAAATGCCCACCAGATCCCTTCTACTTTGCCAGCTTGGATCTATTTCTAGAGCTGTCAGTAGAGTTACAGTGCATTTCAATCTGTTGATTGATTGGCTGACCCACTCACACTCAGTGAGATCACTGTTACATGTGGATGACATCACTAGTCCCTGTAATGTCCGTGGCTGCGGGCCATCAGCTCCTATCTCCCCCTGACAGCCGCAGCCACGAGTCGGCAAGCGCTGGCCCCAGCCTCCTCCTCAGAGACGCCAGCGCTCGCGTCCACTCACCTCAGCCGGATCCCGTAGGGTGCCCGTTCTTAAAGGGGCAGCGCACGCACCGGACTTCTGATGAACTTTGAACCCGTGAGTACCCTAGACTATAAGAGGGGTCCAGGCCCCTGTTTCTATGCCTGAGCGTTGTTGATGTTGCCTATGTTTGTCTATGTGATGGCCTTCTCGTGTGTTCCTGTTCGTTGCATTCCATACTATCCTGGTCGAGCACTGTGCTGTGCCAAAGTCGTGTCGTGCTGTATCCACGTCTGACCTGCTTCACCTCGCTTGACGTTCACCTGCTGCCTTGTCCCAGCCGAGCCTGCCTTGCTGCTGTCCGAGCTGCCACAGGTACCTATACAAACTATAGACATTGACCTGTGCCCTGTTGGCCAGCTGCCTTACCGCCAAGGCGGTACAGCCCAGTGGGTCCACAGACCCTTCGTGACAGTACGCTCAGGCCATGGACCCCGCTGGTCGAGTCAAGCCTATGACGACGTCTCAAGAGATGTGAGCGGATATGCTAGACCTCCGGTCTCGACAGGACCAACTCCTCCAGGCGTTGTACATTCTTGCACGTCGGCAGGAGGCACATGCTGCCGTTCCTCCTACTACACCTCCTGGCAGCGTTGATCCTCAGACTACACCTTTTGGCAGTGTTGACCCGCGTGTTTCTTTGCCACTTCCTGACCGCTATGATGGAGAAGCAAGTACCTGTCGGGGATTTCTGAATCAGTGCCCGATCCACTTCAGCCTGTATAATAGGACATTTTCGTCTGATGGCGCAAGGGTCGCTTTCATCATCTCTCTCCTCACTGGCAAGGCTCTTGCATGGGTGAACCCTATCTGGGAGAGACAAGGACCAGAGACCCGTGACTTCCAAGCCTTCCTGCGGACTTTTCATATGTTTTTTGAGGAACCTGGTCGGGTCTCATCTACAGCGGCCTCTCTGAATAATCTAGGCCAAGGAGACACCTCTCGGTGATTGAGTACGCATCCACTTCCGCACCCTGGCGGGAGAGCTGTTGTAGAACAATGAGGCCCTGGTGGCTGCATTCTGGCATAGACTGGCTCCTAAGATTAAGGACGGACTTGCCGCTCGGGATCTGCCGTCTACCCTGGATGACCTCATCCTTCTGTCTGCCCAGATTGATATACGGATCCGAGAACGCCTCCAAGAGGTTCGGCGGGACGGAGTCCTTCCCAGTTCGGCTCCTACTTTGCAGCAACCCCTGCTGTCCTCAGATGTCGATCCTCCTAAAGAGTCTGTGATAATGGATCAGTGTAAGTTATCCACCCAGGAGAGACAACACAGACTCACTTCTGGACTCTGTCTTTATTGCGGCCTCAGTGGCCATCTTGTGCGCCTGTATCCCCAAAGATCCCAAAGCCTAGGGTTGCTAGGAGTGACAAGCTTGGGTAAGAATGGACTTCCGTCTAAATTGTCCAGACCTGTGACCATAGTGACCGGTGAGAGAACGCATCAGGTCTCTGCATATTTGGACTCTGGATCCGCTGCTAATTTCATCCGTAGAGACATGGTGGACCTCCTGCAATTAACCACCACCCCTCTGAAGAGCCCATTGACAGTTGCTTCAGTAAATGGACTACCTCTGCCGAACCCAGTTGTAGCTGTGACCAAGCCGATGAGGCTCCAAGTAGGGGCTCTTCACTCCGAACTTCTGTTGTTCTATGTCCTATCTAAAGCTGTTAACCCTGTGTTGCTGAGCCTGCCTTGGCTCCGACTGTATGCCCCAGTCCTGGACTGGAATTCTGGAGAGGTTCTCCAGTGGGGCACTGAGTGTCAAAGCCGTTGCCTGGTGCAGATTCGTTCAGTAAAGCCTTCTCTGCCTCGGTCATTGGCAGGATTGCCGAGTCATTATGCTGTATTTTTGGACGTCTTCAGCAAGGGGGAGGCGGAGACATTGCCTCCACATCGGGCGTATGACTGCCCTATCGAACTGATTCCTGGTGCATCCCTTCCCCGTGGTAGGGTATATCCTCTCTCCTTGCCAGATACTCTGTCCATGTCCGCCGAAGTGAAAGAGAACTTTGAGAGGGGCTTCATACGAAAGTCTTCCTCCCCGGCAGGAGCCGGGTTCTTCTTTGTCAAAAAGAAAGATGGCTCTCTTCGTCCTTGTATCGACTACCGAGGTCTCAACCAGATCACGGTGAAGAATAAATATCTGTTGCCACTGATCACTGAACTGTTTGATCGTATACGTGGTGCCAAGATTTTTTCTAAACTAGACCTCTGTGGGGCTTACAACTTAGTCTGGATTCGCCAAGGGGATGAATGGAAGACTGCATTTAACACTCGTGATGGACACTATGAGTTGAGTATCTAGTAATGCCATTCGGAAAGTGTAATGCTCCCGCGGTCCTCCAGGTGTTTTTTAATGACATTTTCCGTGACCTTCTCTATGTTTGTGTGGTAGTCTACCTTCATGACATCTTGATTTTTTTCTCCAGATCCTATGACGCATCAGAGACATGTCCATCAAGTTCTGCTACGGTTAAGGGAGAATCGTCTGTACGCTAAGTTGGAGAAGTGCGTGTTTGAGAAAGATGCTCTACCCTTCCTGGGCTACATCATCTCGAATAGAGGTCTCAAGATGGACCCTGAGAAGGTAAAGTCTGTCCTGGAATGGCCACGCCCTCAAGGTTTGAGGGCCATACAGCGCTTTTTGGGATTCGCCAATTTTTACAGGCAATTTATTCCAAACTTCTCCTCACTGACTTCTCCCATCTCTAACCTTACTAAGAAGGGTATGAATGCCAAGATGTGGACTCCCGAGGCAGAGTCTGCATTCAATAGCCTGAAGAGTGCCTTCACGTCAGCCTCTATCCTCCATCATCCGGATGTCTCTCTGCAGTTCTCATTGGAGGTGGACGCATCCTCTGTCGGTGCTGGTGCACTCCTGTTCCAGAGAGGTCCCAAGGGCAAGTCAAGGGTATGTGGATATTTCTCTAAGCTCTTCTCTTCCGCAGAACGCAACTACTCGATTGGGGATCGGGAGTTACTGGCCATCAAATTGGCTTTGCAAGAGTGGAGACATCTACTAGAGAGCGCAGCTCATCCGATACAAATTTTTACAGACTACAAGAATCTGACCTACCTTCAGACGACCCAACGGCTGAACCCTCGTCAGACCGGTGGTCATTGTTCTTTACCAGGTTCCAGTTTGAGCTCCATTACCGCCCTGCCGACGAGAATGTGAGGGCCGATGCCTTGTCCAGGTCTTTCAAGACGGAAGACACCAGGGAGATTCCACAGAACATTATTGATCAGTCTTGGATTGTCTCTGTCAATCCCCTGTAAGTTGGGGACATTCCTCCAGGGAGGAATTTTGTGCGCCTGGCTGATCGTGGAAGAATCCTCCGCTGGGGACACTCCTCTAGACTGGCAGGTCACGCGGGGGTCCATAAGACACGGGATCTGATTGCTCATAATTTCTGGTGGCCCACTCTGCCCAAGGACATTATGGACTTCGTTTTTTCCTGTTCTGTATGTGCAGCCAACAAGGCCACTCACTCCAGACCTGCTGGTCTGCTACAGCCATTGCCTGTGCCCAATGCTCCCTGGCAGCATACAGCTTTGGACTATATCACGGACATGCCTCCCTCTGCTGGATGCAGTACTGTCTGGGTGCTGGTGGACCGATTTTCGAAGATGGCCCACTTCGTTCCTCTGACCGGTCTTCCTTCTGCTCCTCTACTGGCCAAGCTGTTCGTCCAACACATCTTCCACCTGCACGGCTTGCCACAGCATATTGTGTCTGATCGGGGGGTTCAGTTTACCTTGCAGTTCTGGAGAGCCCTCAGCGGACTCCTCGGTGTGAAGTTGGACTTTTCCTCGGCCTACCATCCTCAGTCCAATGGTCAGGTTGAGAGGATCGACCAGATCTTGGAGAAGTACCTACGCTACTTCATCTCCAAGCAGCATGATGACTGGGTGCAGTTGCTCCCATGGGCTGAATTATCCTACAATAATCACACCAGCGAGTCTACAAGGAATACACCGTTCTTCATTGTCTACGGCCAGCACCCACGAATTCCTGTCCAGGCGCCCGATGCTTCCGAGGTACCAGCGGCTGACTCCACTTTTAGAGACTTCCTGCAGATCTGGCAACAGACTCGATCCTCCATCCTAATGGCAGTCGACCGCATGAAACGGAAGGCTGACACAAGGAGAAGAGAACCTCCTCAGCCCCTACTCTCCTGAAAAAGTTTCTCTCTCACTCTGGTCCCAAGAAGACGGGGTGTAAGAGGGGGGATACTGTAATGTCCGTGGCTGCGGGCCGTCAGCTCCTATCTCCCCCTGACAGCTGCAGCCACGAGTCGGCAAGCGCTCCTCCACAGGAGACACCAGCGCTCGCGTCCACTCACCTCAGCCGGATCCCATAGGGTGCGTGCGCACGCTTATGCACTGGACTTCTGATGAACTTTGAACCCGTGAGTACCCTGGACTATAAGAGGCGTCCAGCCCCCTGCTTCTATGCCTGAGCGCTGTTGATGTTGCCTACGTTTGTCTATGTGATGGCCTCCTAGGGTGTTCCTGTTCCTGTTCGTTGCATTCCATACTATCCTGGTCGAGCACTGTGATGTGCCAAAGTCGTGTCATGCTGTATCCACGTCTGACCTGCTTCACCTCGCCTGATGTCCACCTGCGGCCTAGTCCCAGCCGAGCCTGCCTTGCTGTTTTCCGAGCTGCCACAGGTACCTATACGAGCTATAGACATTGACCTGCACCCTGTTGGCCAGCTGCCTTACCGACAAGGCGGTACGGCCCAATGGGTCCACAGACCCTTCGTGACAGTCCCAGCCTGATGACCCAAGGATTAGGTCCATACAGGTTGTTAATAAAACATTGAGGAGGTATATTATTCAGGAAATTGGATCAGTGCATTTAATACGTTTATGAATTCACTTAGAGGGTAATTAACCATTAGCAAGCTTCATAATTTTTGATTTGCAAGTGGTTCAGTTGCAGAATTTGTAAACTTTAATGAATACTTAACCATGATGAAATGTTTACTCCTTCGACTGTTTTGAAAGTAAACACTGCTTAATGTTAAATAACTAGATAGATAGTTAAAAATAATTGGACACCTTTTCAAAGCAAGAAGCAATCTTCACCAGCTACAATAAGATGCGCATGAGCTCACATTCTGTTAAGTATAGCCTTTCCAGATGTCTATCCAAGTTAAGCAATCTGCTTTTATTGATACAGCATCTGCCGGCAATACACAAATACACAATGCAACGATCATGTTCAGGGGTACTTTATCTTTACCTATCTTTGCCTTCTTTCCTAGGTATATGGCGATTATCCATCCACTCAAGCCAAGACTTTCTGCTACCGCTACTAAAATTGTCATTTGTGTCATCTGGGGCTTCTCCTTTTGTATGGCCTTTCCGCTGGGCTATTATGCAGATGTGGACTTTATGCAGGGTCGAGACGTGTGCTACATGGACTGGCCAGGCTATGAATTAAACCAGAAGTATGAAAAAATGTGAGTATGAAATGTTTTTTTCTTCAAATAAATTTTACGATGCTGATGATGAACATTAACTGTGTTCCAAATATTATACACAATTAAATACACAATATGGAGTCAAAAAAAATTATGCTCTACCATCTAGAGTTTAAATGTTTAGGATAAAGTTACCATTTGTATGTAAGCATAACCCCTTCTGCCCTCTTTCATGTTTGTCAGCATAACCACTTACACTATCTGTCAACCGGTTTTCTCTTGACCCCCATCCTACCTTCTCCTGCTGTCAGTGCTCTCTGGCTACTGAATTTTGAGGAGGCCAGGAGTATGGAACCCGCTAAGCTCATATATACACTATATGGACAAAAGTATTAGGACACACCTCTTAATCTTTAAATTCAGGCGTTTCATTTAGTCCCATTGCCACAGGTGTAAAAAGAAAAAGAAGGACCTAGTAATGCAGTCTGCCTTTCTAGGCCATTCTAAAGAGCTCGCTGAATTCCAACGTGATAGGACGCCACCGTTGCAACAAGTCAGTTCGTGAAATGTCTTCCGTGCTAGATATTCTACGATCAATTGTGAGTGGTATTATTGCAAAGTGGAAGTGTTTAGGAACTACAGTTAGGGTATGTGCACACGATATCGACCATTACGTCTGACTTTACGGAGCTGTTTTCAGGAGAAAACAGCTCCGTCATTTCAAACGTAATTGCTCCTCCTCGCATTTTGTGAGGCGTCATTGACGGCCATAATTTTGAGCTGTTCTTCATTGAATTCAATGAAAAACGGCTCAAATTACGTCCAAAGAAATGTCCTGCACTTCTTTGACGAGGCAGTCATTTTACGCGTCGTCGTTTGACAGCTGCCAAACGACGACGCGTAAATTACAGGTCGTCGGCACAGTACGTCGGCAAACCTATTCAAATGAATGGGCAGATGTTTGCCGACGTATTGGAGCCGTATTTTCTGGCATAAATCGAGGCATAATACGCCTCGTTTATGCCTGAAAATAGGTCGTGTGAACCCAGCCTAACTCAGCCATGAAGGGGCATACCACGAAAAGTTAGAGTGGGGTCGCCGAGTGCTAAGGACGCATAGTGCATAAAAGTCGCCAACACTACTGACTCAATAACTGCTGAGTTCCAAACCTCTTCTTGCATTAACATCTGTTTAAAAACTGTGCGTCGGGAGCTTCATGGAATGGGTTGACATGGCCGAGCAGCTGCATGCAAGCTTTACATCACCAAGCACAATGTCTCGGATGGAGTGGTGTAAAGCACACCGTCATTGGACTATGGAGCAGTGGAAACGTGTTCTGTGGAGTGATGAATCACGCTTCTTTAACTGGCAGTCTAAAGGATGAGTCTGGGTTTGGTGAATGCCAATAGAACGTTACTTCCTGACTGCATTGTAAAAACTGTGAAGTTTGGTGGAAAAGGGATAATGCTATGGGGTTGTTTTTTAAGGGTTGGCCTAGACTCAGGGCCGCACCTTCCATGAGGCCTGCTGCCTATCAGAGTTGGCCGCGGCTCCACTAAAATCAAATGCCACCACCCCAATACTGCACTATAATTGTATCTTCGTCTATAGGACGCAGATACAATTACTAGCGATAGAAGGGCAAGGAACATTAGTTCCTTGCCCTGCCATTCAGTGCTTTTCAATGACATCATCATGCCGCTTGTGTCGTTCAGTTCCAGCAGAGCTGCTCAGAAGAGACCAGGCCTGCATTGCTAGAGGACGGCATGGGAATGGGATCAGTGAGTATGTAAAGGGTTTTTTTTAATTAAAGGGGTTTTCCCATCTTAGACGTTAATGTTATATACATACGATATGCCATAAATGTCCGATAGATCTATAGACCTATCTCTAGAACAGGCCCCCCTAAAACCCGATCTAGCTTACTCGGCTCCCGCTGCCTCCCGGCCACATCCTGGTTAGAAGTGAATGTGAGCTACGAAAACAGCGTAGCACGGCGAGCTATGTTGTTTCAGTAACTCCGATTTGCTTCTATGGGAGTTACGGAAACAGCGTAGCTCATCGTGAACTCGGCTGTTTCCATAACTCCCGACCACCTAACCAGGACGTGGCCGGGAGGCAGGGGAGCCGAGTAAGATAGAACGGGGTTTAGGGGGCCCCATTCTAGAGATAGGTGTGGGTCCCAGAAGTGGGACCCGCATCTATTGGACTTTTATAACATATCCTGTGAATATGCCATAAATGTCCAAGATGGGAAAACACATTTTTGAGTGGCATTATCTACAGGGCGCTCTATCTACAAGGGCCCTATATACAGGAGACACTGTGGGGGAAATATCTACAGGGGGCTGTTTGTGGGGCACTATCTACAGGGGAATCTATGGGGGCCACTATCTACAACGGGATCTGTATAGGGCACAATCTCTAGGGTGTCTATAGGAGCACTATCTACAGGGGGCTCTATGGAGGAGGTAACTAGCTACAGGAGGGTCTATAGGGAACAGTATCTACAAGGGGCTCTATGTGGGGCACTTTCTATGGGAGGCTCTATGAGGAGGCACATTCTACAGGGGGCTCTATGAGGGGGCAGTATCTATAGGGGCTCTATGAGGGGGCACTATATACAGGTGGCTCTATGAGGTGGCACTATCTACAGGGGCTCTATGAGGGGGCACTATCTACAGGGGTTTCTATGAGGGGGCACTGTCTACAGGGAGCTCTATGGGGGTACTATCTACAGGGGGCTCTATAGGTGCACTATCTACAGGGGGCTCTATGGGAGGACTGTGTGTTTTTGTGTGTTTGGGCACTGTATGGTGCTATTATATTCAGGGGCATAGTGTGTGGCACCATTCGAATTTCATCTTCATTTATAGGTGCGGAAATGTTTGAACAGTAAGAAGCTGAAGACATCTGAGCGCCAAACTGCAGAAATGGACCATGGCCAGGAGAAGTCATCATTGAGGTCTGGACCAGAAGAAGAAGAAAAAAGAAAAAAAACTACTAGCATCTGAAAAGATGTTATCTGTGAGTCACTTAATGTAAATATTTATTCTGCCTCTAATCAATACAGTAGTCACTGTATGATCTGCAGTGAGATGATGGGTGGTATGATTTAGTTTTTTGTGAAACAGCAACTCCCAGCATATCCTTACCATTGTCCGGGCCATTCTGTGAGTTGTAGTTTTACGATGTACAAACTTATAGGGCAGGGTTTTAAACAGAATTTGCAAATGATCTCTGTACTGAGGTTGCTTTTGGTACTATATATACATACTGAGCTTGGTTATGGTGCTGTATACATGTACTGAGATTAGTTCTGGTGTTGTCTTTATGTACTGAGCTTGGTTCTGCTGCTGTATTTATGTACTGCTGCTGTATACATGTATTGTGCTTGATTCTGCTGCTGTGTATATAAGTACTGATCTTGGTCCTGGTACTGTATTTATCTACATAGCTTTGTTCTGATGCTGTATTTATATGTACTGAGCTTTGTTCTGGTGATGTAATTATGTACTGAGCTTTGTTCTGGTGCTGTATTTATGTACTGAGCTTTGTTCTGGCACTGTATATATGTACTGAGCTTGGTTCTGGTGATGTATATATGTCAAAGCTTTGTTCTGGTGCTGTAATTATGTAGGCTATATTTATAATAACAAAATTGCAGGGTAGATGGAATTATTGCAATTCATTGTATTTTTTAATGGGAACCTGTCAGGTACTTTTAACCCCTTGAACTGACAACATGCAGTAATACATGACCTGACAACATTTCCAAACATTGAACTGTAAGTTATTTTTAGAGGCAGCAAAATCTTTAAAATCAACTATTAAAACGGCGCACACTATATACTAATTACTCTATAAAGGGTCATGGGGCGGTGCCGCTATCCTGAAGAGTCACACAGTCCTGACTACCAACCCACCTTTCCATGCTTCATTGACATCACCCTAGCTGTTCTACATCACTGCCAGTCTCCTCCAACTTTCTCAGATGCGCCATTGCCTTGTACTACTTGGACACGCACCGTGCAGAGAGGTGTACTCTGCTCGGCTTCACCGCTGCACCACGCATGGCAGTACAAGGCAACAGCGCATCTGCAAGTGCTGGAGAAGGCTGATAGTGATGTACAGATGTATTCGTCTTTACCTGGACTTTTAACGCATTAAATAAATAGTGGCTAGATCCCTTATCTTGACTTTTTCAATGTCTTTTCAATGGCTTTTGTTGTGTGATATCACGCTACAGCAAGTTATCAGAGTCAAGTTAAAGATGGCTACATCCGTAGAACAGCCAGGCGGATGTCATCTATGATCTAGGGGGCACCATTTAAATTTTCGCCTTAGGCAACAGGAAAGCTAGAATAGGCCCTGCCTAGACTTCTTAGTTCCAGTGAAGGGAAATCTTAATTCTTCAGCACACCAATTTTGGACAATTGTAGCTTGGTCACCACAATTGTTTGGTCACCACATTTTAGACAATCGTAGCTTCCAACTTGGCCCTTTTCTGTTGCAGCATGACTGTGTCCCAGGGCACAAAGTAAGGTCCATAAAGGCATAGTTGGGTGAGTTGGGTGTGACAGAACATGCCCTGCCAGCACAAAGCCCTGACCTTATCCCCATCAAACACCTATGGAATGAACTAGAATGGAGATTGTGAGCTAGGTCCTCTCGTCCAACATCAGTTTCTGACCTCATAAATGCTCTTCTGGACGAATGGGCAAAAGTTCCCCCAGACACACTCCAAAATCTTGTAGAAAGCTTTTTCAGAAGTTTGGAAACTGTTTTATCTGCAAAGGGGGAAACAACTCCATATTAATGTCTATGGATTTAGAATGAGATGTCATAAAATCTCCTGTAGGTGTCATGTGTAGGTGTCCATATAGTGTATTTGCAATGCTGTGGCCAGAGAGTTGTGTGGCCAGTAAATATCACCTGTAAATACCTTATTGGTTAAGCATGTCAATTACTATTTAATACATGTCTAATTGCTATTTGCCACAGGTATAAAAAGTTACTTCCCAGTGCATTTTCTACTTAAAATCCTGGTCTAACGTCTTGATTTACCTATATTTACTGAGCCTCATTGTTCTGGGCATTGCTGCTAAAGGTCTTCTGCAAATAGACTGCTCAGTTGTGAGTTTTATTAAGTCTGCCACAATACCCATATCTGCTATTATCGACTGGCCTTTCTCTGTCTTTGCCTGTTCAAGGAAGAATCTTGTCCAAGCATGCATCTCTACTTATGTCCTAATGAAAGGCAGGTTTGCTTATTGCACTGCGATATTAAAGCAATAAATTAAATGTCCTTCCCATCTGTTTGTCACCCACCATCTACAGCTCTATTTCCAGAGAATACCCATAATACATTACACAGGCTAATAAATATGGCAATAGCGCTGGGAATTGATTTTAAAGTACAAAGTAAATGTTTATGGCTCTCTGGATTTTTGTAATGTTAAAAGCTGTATACAAGTTCAATACAATGCATATAGCTCTCTAGATGCTGTGGAACATTTCCTAAAAGCCTTGGTTAAAGAGCCATTAGTAAACTATTGTCAGACTGAGAAACTCGGGGCCCACTAGAAGACGTGAATCTGAGAGCCCATTGTGCAGCTATAAAGAACAGCACGTCTTCATTTAATTGTATTGTATTATATGCTGTAAACATTGTACACAAGTCATATCAGCAATAAGAATTAAAGGGTTATTTGTGCTAAACAGACCTAAAAAAAAAACAGAATTTTCACGTGATCATTTTAGCTCCCAGACCACTGAAGTACAATGCCTTCAGAAAGTCTTCAGACCCTTTCACTTTTTTCACATGTTGAGGCCTTGTGCTAAAATAAAAAAAAATTCAAGTTTTTCATCATCCTTCTGCACTCAATACCCCATAATGACGAAGTGAGAACAGAATGTTAGTAATCTTTGCTAATTTATTGAAAAGGAAAAACTAAAATCTTGCATTGACAGAAGTATTCAGACCCTTTACTCAGTATTTAGTTGAAGCATCTTTGGCAGTGATAACAGCCTCCAGTCTTCTTGGGTATGATGCCACATGGTTTGCATACCTGGATTTGGGAACTTTCTGCCATTCTTCTCTGCAGATCCTCTCAAGCTATGTCAGGTTGAATGGGAACCGTTGGTGGACAGCCATTTTCAGGTCTCTCAAGAGATGTTCGATTGGGTTCAAGTCAGGGCTCTGGCTGGGCCATTCAAGGACAATCACAGAGTTGTCCCTAAGCCACTCCTGTGTCGTCTTGGCTGTGTGCTTAGGATCATTGTCTTGTTGGAAGGTGAACCTTTGGCCCAGTCTGAGGTCCAGAGCATTCTGGATCAGGTTTTCATTAAGAATATCTCTATACTTTGCTCCATTCCTCTGTCCCTCAACCCTGACCAGTCTCCCTTTTCCAGGCGCTGAAAAACACCCCACAGCATGATGCTGCCACCTCCATGCTTCACTGTAGGGATGGTATTGGGCAGGGGATAAGCAGTGCCTGGTTCCTCCAAACATGACGCTTAGAATTAAGGCCATAAAATTCAATCTTGGTTTCATCAGTTTCTCACAGTCTAAGTATTCTTTAGGTGCTTTTTTGCAAACTCCAGACGGGCTTTCATGTGTCTTTTACTGAGGAGAGGCTTCTTTCTGGCCACTCTGCCATAAAGCCCAGATTGGTGGTGTGCTGCAGTGATGGTTGACCTTCTGTAAGTTTCTCCCACCTGCACACAGGATCTTTGGAGCTCAGCCCGATTAACGATTGGGTTCTTGGTCACCTCTCTTACCAAGGCCCTTCTCCCCCAATTACTTAGTTTGGAAGAGTCCTGGGTGTTCCAAACGTCTTCCATTCTTCCATTATGGAGGCCACTGTGCTCTTGAGAACTTTCAGTGCAGCAGACATTTTGTTGTACCCTTCTCCAGATCTGTGCCTCCGCACAATCCTGTCCCTGAGCTCTACAGGCAGTTCTTTCCTCCTTATGGCTTGGTTTTTGCTCTAATATGCATTGTCAGCTGTGAGACCGTATATAGACAGGGGTGTGTCTTTCCAAATCATGTCCAATCAAATTAATTTACCACAGATCTACTCCAATCAAGATGTAGAAACATTTCAAATATGATCTAGAGGAATAGGAGGCCCCCAGAGCTGAATTTCAACTGTCATAACAAAGGGTCTGAAAACTTATGTCCATGCGAAGTTTGAGTTTTTCATTTTTAATAAATTTGCAAAAATGTCAAAAATTATGTTTTCACTTTGTCATCATTCATGGGGTATTGAGTGCAGAATTTTTGGGAAAACGGGAATTTTTTTTATTTTGCAACAAGGCCTCAACATAATAAAATGTGAAAAAATGTAAAATGGTCTGAAGACTTTATGAATGCACTGTTTGTTCTAGTCTAGTGGGATAGTCGGCCCCTCAGCCACGCATAGGATAGTAAAGGGACAATTATAATGGGACAGGTGACAACTTCATAATGTCCATGACATGTTAGGCTCTGTTCATATCAGCTTTTTTTAGGTTAACGTCAGGGGTTCCAGTCATTTATACGGCAAGAATATTCGGGGGAAATTATTGGAATCCCTATACTTAGACTCCCTTCTCACAGACACCATAGGATCTCAACTGCCTCTGTGGTACATGCCTCACAATAGAAGGGAAGGAATTAAGTCAAGGGGGAATTTGGAATCTGAGACTCACGTCGATAGATATCGATGTAACATTTTTATGAACACCAGTCTTTAGTTATTCTGCTTTACCTGCAACAAACTGCAGAAGGAGAAAACTCAGAGTATTGTTAAAATATTAAAAAGTTTTAGAAAGTTCCATTCTCCCAAAAACATTCACTTACTGTGGCATACTTTTTAGTAAAGATCACCAGATGCTGTGTCACCATGCAGGGTCCCCGTGTATATTATCAGACAGCTGGCATCATTCGAGTGAAACTGCAATAACTAAAGACCTTTTAATGGAGTATCTAGAGACCCCCTACTGCTCAGCCAGGGTGTCCATGCATGTCATATGTGCTGCCATCTTGGAAAATCACTGTAACTTCCTCCTAACGTCCTCTAACTTAGTTTTAATATGTTGTTGGTTTTTTTATATTTTTGCTCTTTTATCTTTGTGCAAGCACAAATTTCAGTGTAGAAAAATAAATTGATTGTACTCTGTATATGGCTGACACAGACAAAACATATTAAAGAAATAAAAATAGGTAAAAATAAAAATAGGTAAAAATAAAAATAGGTAAAAATATAGGGGAAATATGATATGAGAATATCCATAGAAATAAATACATGTCCATCTCGGACTGAGGAGATATACTTTAGTAAGGGAGCGCCTATAGATGTTTGATAAGAAAAAAAGTCTGAAAATGTTTCTTCTCCTTTGGAAGTTAATGGTAATTCATTCAGAGCCGTCATAAAAATAAGTGCTCACAATGAGAACAAGTATCCATGTAACCTTTGGAGAACCTCTTCTTGTGTATTGGGAATTACATATTTAGCATTTCTATAACTATTATTACTGGAATTACTCTGTTTATGAGAAATTTGTTAAGCAGAATAGCTGCCAGGAAATCAAACTCCTGTTTTTGCTTTGTGAGTTCATTAGCGGAACACAGACTGCCACTGATGGTCACATACCTTTCTATATTTGAGTCCCGATTCGCAGGACATTTTAAGCAGCGCCCGATCCACCTGCAAAACACCCACAAATGTTAGCAAAAACGCCCATTTGAATGGCTAATTTGCATAAGACCGCCCATTTTAAAGTCCGTCATTGCATACTTCAAATTGGTTATCAAATAGGAGGTGGGCCCAGACCTCAGCCTTATATATGAGAAAAGGTCCACTAAAGCTCCTTGTTTTAAAGGATATCTCCTTCAAGATGTTTTAGGAGTATATTATATGAATGTATTCAGTACTATCAAATGCAGCTTTGTCCCAAGGCCTTGTGAGTTGTGAGCTACATTGGGTTGGTTGTATTGTACATTTAACCTTCTGTTACTTTCATACTAGTTTTCATGGCTAGTATCGGCCACCAGATAAGTGCTTCTTCTACTTGCATAATTGATCTTCTATCACATTCCCTCATAGATCTTCACACCCCCCAGGTTTTTCATCATCACCATTGATAAAAACATAACTGTAAATTCTCGGTGACCCATGTCATTTGCACAACATGTCATACCCCTGGTGATTTATATTGGTATTGTGAGACGCTTGTATATTGTCCAAATGGCTGCACCTTAATCTGGATGCTAAGTGATTCATGAAGCGTTACTGTTTATTGCACCTGATATTCCTCTCAAACACATTACCAATACTTCACGCGGTGTCTCCTTTACTATTAATCTTATTCACTTTGCCCTGCGTATTGTAGAAACAAATTCTTGGGGGATCTTTGTTAGGACATTCATGAAGTTCTATATATATATACAGTATATATATATATATATATATATATATATATATATATATATATATATATATATATATATATATATATATAAATATATATATATATATATATATATATATATATATATATACATATATATATATGTTTGTATATATTTAAATGCAGCTTAAATGTTAATTATAAGACCCTTCCCACACCAGTGCTGGTCAACCTGCTACATTATAGAGGTCTGAAATCAGTCCTTGGCTCTATTATAGTTCCTCAAACCACACGCGTAACTAGGGGTAGGGATGACGGGACATTTGCCCCAGGTGCTGAGTGCCAGGTGGCACCAAAAAAAACACACTGTTTTGGCAATGGTATTTAGATCCAGGTCTAGGGAAGCAATATGAAAGCTTGCCCCGTGTGAAGAAAAGCCTAACTATGACCCTGCTTTCATCACTTTCAGAGTGATCCTTCCATATTTGTTTCCTGGCAAGATTTGCTCTTGCTTTTGGCAAAATATATAGAAAGGCAATAAAGGCGGCAAATATAGCCCTGTAAACAAGCTCTATATATGTGTGTATGTCCTTGCCCTGGTGGAACATGCCAGTGCCATTAACAGATCCTACATAACTGTGCCAACCTTAGTGCCCTGATAACAGTGGCCCCCATAAGAAGAATCAGCCACTAGACACTCCACACTCACACGTCCACTTCACCTGTCCACTTCTAGCACTTTGAGCGGCTAAACAATGGCTGCTCTATTGTGAGAGGTAACTGAAAGTAGTGCCACTCTGATATTTTGTGCTTCTGGAGGAAGATAAAATGTCAGAAAACAGCCTCTGGGCAAATCAGTCAATATATAGGAACAATTCTGCCTCATTTCTCTGGGCGAGATTACATTATAGTGTCGGAGGTCTGAGCAGGACACTGTGCAGTACCGACCCCACGATGGAGGGTTAAATAAATTACATTAAGGCACGATCCACATGACCGTGATTGGGCCATGAAAAACGGTCTGTGTGTCAGCCGGATTTCCCTGCCCGACTACGGTACATGTGTTTGGGACTCCTGGCATCAGTCATTTAGGCTACAGTCACACGACAGTGAAAGAAAATGGCCATTAAAAACAGATCAATTGTGAGTATCTCATGTCCATTTTGCATCAGTCTTTCCAAATGGATTTCCTTTGTCAGGGTTTTTTTTTGTCCCAATCCGCTGAAAACGCTGCAGTGCCCATGTAGATATTGCCACAATGTCCCTGTAGATAGTGCCACAGTGCCCCCATATAGTGCCGCAATGTCCCTGTAGATAGTGCCGCAATGTCACTATAGATAGTGACACAGTGCCCACATATAGTGCCACAATGCCCACATATAGTGCTACAGTGCCCCCATATAGTGACACAGTGCCCATGTAGATAGTGCCGCAATTTCCCTGTAGATAGTGCCACAGTGCCCACATATAGTGACACAGTGCCCATGTAGATAGTGACACAGTGCCCCATATAGTGCCACAGTGCCCCCATATAGTGACACAGTGCCCCCCATATAGTGACACAGGGCCCCCATATATTGACACAGGGCCCACATATAGTGACACAGTGCCCCCATATAGTGACACAGGGCCCCCATATATTGACACAGGGCCCACATATAGTGACACAGTGCCCCCATATAGTGACACAGTGCCGCCCCGATATAGTGACACAGGGCCCCCATATAGTGACTCAGGGCCCACATATACTGACACAGGGCCCACATATAGTGACACAGTACCCACATATAGTAACAGTGCCGCCCCCATATAGTGCCAAAGGGCCCACATATAGTGACAGTGCCCCCATATAGTAACAGTGCCACCACCATATAGTGACACACAACCTTGCAGATAGCACCCCCCTTGCAGATAGCTCCCCCACCCCTTTGTAGATCACAGCCCCACCCCCTCCTTGTAGATCGCAGCACCACCCCCACCCCCCCTTGTAGATTGCAACACCACCCCCTCCCTTGTAGATCGCAGCCCCACATGTAGATTGCACCCCCACCCCCTTGTAGATCACAGCCCCACATGTAGATCGCACTCCTACCCCCCCCCCCCCTTTTTAGATCGCAGCACCCCACCCTATCCTTATTGCAGATAGCGCCACTTTAGGTGCCACTAAGGACTGAATCCCCGGGCAGAGGTTGCCGACACATTGACCAGGGACACAGCTCCTAGTGGGAGCTACAGTGGCCACTATCTACAAGAAGGGGGGTGCTGCGATCTACAAGAGGGGGTTGCTGCGATCTACAAGAGGGGGTGCTGCGATCTACAAGAGGGGGTGCTGCGATCTACAAGGTGGGTTGGCGGTGCGATCTGCAAGGGGGTTTCGATCTGCCAGGGGGTGCGATCTGCAAGGGGGTGGTGCGATCTGCAAGGGAGGTGGCGCGATCTTCAAGGGGGGGTGCTATCTACAAGGGGGGTTGCTATCTACAAGGGGGTGCTATCTAGAGGGCGGTGTGGCTATATATACTAAGAGTCTCTGCTTCCCCGCGGAACTGCTGTTCTGTACTGTATAATTTTGTTCACTACAGAACAGCAGTTCCATAGGGAAGCAGAGACAGAACGGGGCACAGCTTGTCAGACTGGGCAGATCAGTGACGAGGCGGCGGGAGCGGAGATTCCTCCTGCAGCACGGCGCCACTAAAAAAAATCGATTTAACGATTCTGTTAAAAAAAAAGAATCACCAGAGGCCATGAGGGCGAATTAATCAAATTAATTTGATTAATCGCGCAGCCCTACTTCTGCCTAACTGTCACCCGGAGAAGGTATTAAGTTAACAGACCATTTCATGATAAAAAAATGTAGTGTTATGTGGTATTACACATGACAGGCTTAGATACATTGGCTAAGTTACAGGGTATCCCTGCCATTTCATGTAAAATGCTATGGAGGCCTTAATTCTTTTCACGTTAGAGATTACACCAGTGGCAATCGGGCATCATGGCCACACAGTGAATACAAATTTACAGCTAAGTACATAGATCATGAGAATACTTATAGAAGATGTGGAGCAGAACACCAGAGGAAAAATTACAATTAATTTGGATGACATTTGTTCCATTACAATACTCTGGGACATAAAACAGTTCTGTCCCCATATGATAGGTTGTGATCTTCTCTATTTAGATTTGGATGGGATCCCACACAGCGGGAGTGCAGAATGAGGCTCAGATAGATCAATGTCGTCAAAGAGTGGAAGCAAACAGATGAACGTCTTACAGACACCAGAGAGCAATTTTCAGATCCTTGTCACAGTTATCAACACATTGCTTTGTTATTTTAATATAAAAAAGTGGAATATATATACTACTTAGAATATCTAAGGATTTTTATGTGACCAATAAACAGGACAATTATACAAAGCCTCATAGTGTCCCTAAGCCCTTATTCACACGACAGGGTTTCCCGACCGGGTGACCGCCGTTCATAAATCGGCCGTCACCCGGCTGCATTAGGAACAATAGACCCCTAATGGGGCTATTCGCACGACCGATTTTTTGACGACCCGGGAAACCTGGCCGTCAAAAAATGGGACATGCCCTATTTTCGGCCGTTTACCCGGCCGCCCGGCTCCCATAGAAGTCTATGGGGCCGGGTAATACACGGCCATCACCGGAATGTGTCCCGAGTGACGGCCATGTATTCCGTCGCTCGCGCGCTCTCTCTCCTCCTCCTCCTCACAGTGCAGAGTGCATGTGAGGAGGAGGAGGAGGAGGGTCTTTTTTTGCTCCCTGTAGGAGTCGGAATCCCCAATCCCCGGCCGGGGATTGGGGATTCCGCCACAGGAGAAGTGAGTGACTACACTGTCCATATATGGACACAGCGATGTCACTCACTTCTGCAGCGGAATCCCCGACTCTATGGCCGGGGATTCCGCTACAGGAGAAGTGAGTGACTACACTGTCCATATATGGACACAGCGATGTCACTCACTTCTGCAGCAGAATCCCCGACTCTATGGCCGGGGATTACGCTACAGGAGAAGTGAGTGACTACACTGTCCATATATGGACACAGCGATGTCACTCACTTCTGCAGCAGAATCCCCGACTCTATGGCCGGGGATTCCGCTACAGGAGAAGTGAGTGACTACACTGTCCATATATGGACACAGTGACGTCACTCACTTCTGAAGCCTAATTCCCGACCTGTGGCAGGGAATTCCTCTCCAGGAGAAGTCAGTGACTACACTGTCCATATATGGACATTGAAGTCAGTGACTTCTCCTGGCTGGGTGGCATTACCTGCAGGGGGCTGGGTGGCATTACCTGCAAGGGCTGGGTGGCATTACCTGCAGGGGGCTGGGTGGCATTACCTGCAGGGTGCTGGGTGGCATTACCTGCAAGGGGCTGGGTGGCATTACCTGCAGGGGGCTGGGTGGCATTACCAACAGGGAGCTGGGTGGCATTACCAACAAGGGGCAGGGTGGCAATACCTACGAGGGGCAGGGTGGCATTACCTACGAGGGGCAGGGTGGCATTACCTTTCTTGACAAAGCTATTTGAGAAACGCGCGTCGGGGCGCTACCTCACCCTCTGGGTCACGTAACAATGTCACTTAGCATGGGTAAGTGTACTACTAAGGTCTTGTCGGGTCTTACATATACTGATCGTACCTGTCACTTTATTTACTCATAAACTCTTATTGCGAGGTTTTTTTCATCCTTCCGGCCTCCTGACATGTACCTATTTGAGCGGATGCACTCTTAATCCGGACATTTAAACCAGGATATCTTTCATGCTTTATACATTCTCTGTACATATAATTGATAATGTGCATGTAAAACGTTGATCCAGATATAGGCTTGTTTTTTAGATTCTCTAATTGTGTTTACAATAAAGACATTTTCTACTTTTGCTAAAATCTGATCGTAATGGACTCCTTTTTTCTCTAGTATATATACTATCGTTAGAGTCCTTATCTCTAGCAATTTATGTAGGTGGTTGAGACCTTTATTTCCCACCAAAATACTCATGTGTCCTGTGAGACATTTTTTGTGTTTCATTTTATTGAAAGTATAGATAGTAACATTTAATAACAATGCAAATTAAAAAAAATTTATATAAATGTCAAGTAAGTGAAAAAAAAATCTCAAAATATAAATTTGTTGAATACAATTATATATTAAAAATGTAGTGTCACGCAGGATGAGCTTATTGGCACATGAACTAAAGGCTCAATTTTCTAACAAAACAAGACTTTTTGATTGGGGGCTGAGGTGGACATACTCTTAAACCAACAATTCTGATTATAGAAATACTCTATAGAAACACATGGATTGACTGTCAGCACAGTTGCAGCTGATAGATAGTCATTCGAGACAGATTGGTTACTAGGGATACATGGCATAACAACTGCAGCCTTATATAAGGTTGTCCCTAGCAAAGGGTCTGGCTCATATAACTTAGGTGTTCATCACAAAATTAGTAGCGTTTGCAAGACCCTATGACCTGGCATTCTTTAGACTTGCTGAACAGTCACTGCTTTCCGACAGCAGTAATAGCGCTTTATGGAGCTGTATATTCGGAGCCCGAAACGGGATCCTGTTATGTGACTCTTCACTGTAGCTCAAGCTTTCTATTCCTGGACCAGAAACATCAGGATGAGCAGAACTAGGGCTGTAGTTAGTGGGGCTGGCGGGGCTTACACCCCAGGTGCTTGCTGCCAGGTAGGATGCCTGGCATTTGGTTGACACTGTGCTGCAGTGCATGGATTTTGGAAAAACTATGTTAATATATCTTCAGCAAACTGGGTCACATTGGCACAGTAGCTGACACTTAGAAATTATTTATTTGGCATCATTTAGTGATACTCCCTGGACCATCTGTAAAGTGTCATGAAACTTTAAAAGGAAATACATTTGTAAGTTTGTAAAGCAGAACAGTTTCATTTTGCAGGTCGGCTATTGCTGCATGAGGGCTGTGTTAGTGAGCTTATTACAGAACAGGCCATTATGCAGACAGGAACAGCGAAGATGCTGGACAAGTATATATGAGCTGCATATTAAATGGCTATGTGGAAGCTAGACTGAGGATTAATGCTTTGGGATTGCAAATTGCACTTCGCAGTTTAGGGGATCATTCAGTAGAGTAATATGTTCACGGATATTATCATGACCACAGAAGCCAAGGTTATGGTATCGGGTTGTCACAATACCAGAATTTGGACTTTAATACCGATACTTTGTGTAGTATTGCGATTTTCGATACCAAAATGATACTTTGCCAACAGCAATAAAAAAAATAATAAGTTCTTCCATTTTCTGAGGTGAGGCGCGACGTGTGATGAATTTTGAATGTGCCTCACATTAATAGTAATTAACCCCATCATGTTTCTCAGTCATAATGGTCAACATTGGGTTAATGTGTAAGGTACATGATGGGGTTAATTACTATAAATGTGAGGCACGTGTAGGTTAAATTCACACCATGGGCCTTACATTAATAAGTGAAAGAAGTTTTTTTGTATAGCGTACACATCATAAATGATGCAAACAATTTGTTGTGCAGGTTATTACAGCCGTGCTAATACCGAATGTGTATATTTTATGTATTGACTTATTTTAATGTTTATTGTAAAAAACGTGGATGTGTATTTTTTTTGTTTAACATTACGTTGTGTTTTTACTTTTTATTTTTAAACTGTACTGGCATATATCTATATGCCATTACATTAGCATGTGTACGGATAGTACACAGGCCGTTGTTAGGACATACCTAAGTATGCCCTAACTGGAAATATGATCAGACAGCCCTGGGGTCCTTCGATGGACCCTGGGCTGTCTGCCCATATATGGTATGTCCCTCAATCACGTCACAGGGAAGCGTCATAGGGATTCCCTGTGACGCGATCCAAGGGGCATCCCCCTTCTCATTTTCCCCTTAAATGCTGTGGTCAGCTTTGATCGCAGCATTTAGGGGAATAGCGGCGGAGATGAGAGGTTCCTCTGATCTCCGCCGTTAGAGCGAGGCGGCGGCTGTGTAATAAAGTCAATGCTCCGCTCCTGGCAACAAGTGCGCGCGCGGTCAGCATCAGGTGATGCGGCACGAGCCCTTACCTTGCTACGCCCCTCAGAGTGAAATCTTCGCCAGCTAGGATCCTTCATAGATTTCTGCTATAATTTATGCCAGTTATCTTGTGGAAGTTATAACAAATTTGTCGGGCCACGTTGGCTCTGCCCCCATTTTGTTAGTCATGCTCCCAGAAGTGGCACATGTGGTGTAGAAGGCCAAGAGGTCAAAATTTTCACTACAAATTGCCACTTTTCAGCCTTTTTGCAATTTTTATGGTGTAGAAAGGTTGATAAATTCCTCCCTGTATGGTATGGTTATTTGTACACTGTATGACAGGACACACCATTTTGGGTAAGGGCCACTAACGAAATGTACCACACATGGCAGCATTAAATAACAGGCTGGCCCGGGGTGTAAACAATGTCACCTCTCCTGTATATAGTAGGGTTATGTAAGTCTATAGATCCATAGAACAGATGGTACTGTAGTGGTGCTGAGAGCCTATTTTTTTTTTTAGCAAATCCTTCTGGTTTGTTTTTCAGTAATAACTTCTGATGAGCTGTAGACTTGACATAAAACAAAGTTTATTACACTCAGTTACTGAACAACAATCATTTTTCAACCCACTGGCACCAGAGCTCCAATTACATTACATGACACTTACCAGGTGTGAAATTCCAGGCTTGAAAATAAGACGATGGATATTGAAACAGAGCAAAAAAAGAAGTGATTTTTAACTTAGGGTAAAGTGGAAACATAATGGGGAACGTTTTTTTAATGTGTCACGAAAACTGTGGCAGGTCATGTGCGCCACATCTATCAAGTTGTTGTGCCATTTACACTTAATTTTATCTTTCAAAAAGGACACGTATCTGTGTGGCAGGGGCATGGCTTGCTAGTCACAACTGTGAGTATAATTCTCAATATCAGACCTGTCTCCAGACTTGGTAAAGTGCATGTACCTCTTTCGACAGTACATTCGTCAGTATCAGGCCACATTCAGGCGGCTATGATACAGACGGGAACTATATATCTAGTGGCAAGAACGGGATTGGTTCCTGTAAGAACAAAGCAGGGTAACCTTTCCCAAAGGCTTTGTTTGCACAGAGCCATATTATAGCAGAACGTGGCCTTACAGACATTTATCATAAGCAGTGTGACATTTTAAAAAATATATCAAACTACCAACAAAAATGTTTTTAGCTTATTTAGAGTTGCATGGACCTTTGGACTTAATAAAATAAAAAAATACTTCAAATATTTTATATTGAAGAGGATCTGTCACCATAATATGCTGCCATGTTTAAAGGCACTCAGTATGGGGACAGGTCTGCTGCACCATTAGCCCAAATGGCAAAATATCCAAAATATATATATATATATATATATATATATATATATATATATATATATATATTGTTCCATTTAGATAATAGAACCTAACAAAAAATACATAGTTATGAGTCCGCTGTATTCATGAGGGGAGAACTTCCTTTCCTCCCTCAGCAGTGACTAAAGGCTGCCATGCAGAAATTTCATACGAAGGCATGCTTCATCGGATGCCGCTTATACGGAGGTATTTCGCACCCTTTAGAGCCTGAATGGCAGCGGCTCATTTAAAGGGAGCCATATGGTCTCCTTACATGTGATCAGTTAAGTGCCACAGACCCTTTGTTTTTTGTGTTCAGTAGAGATTCCAATGATCAGTCATAGATCAGATAATGATCACATATCGATAGCATATACCAGTATTTCCCGAGCCCAGCAGGTCATAGAGAAAACACAGGTGTTAATTATTGATTTATAATCTATACAATATTAAGGAAATCTTCAACACATGACCGTTTTGGGTTTCTTGAGGATTGGGGCAGCATAGTAGCTTAGTGGTTGTTACTGTTGTCTTACGGCATTGGGGTCTTGGATGCAAATACAACCTGAGAAAATATCTGTGTGCAGTTGAAATTGTATATGTTCTCCCCATGATTGTTTGGGCTTCCTCTGTGTACTCCGGTGTCCTCCCACACTCTCAAAAACATATGATAGGTTAATTTGGAGTTGTATAAAATTGTAATACAATTGCAATAAATGGGGAAACACTGGCATATTGCATCAATTTAAAAACTTGGAAAACTTGGAATACTTCAAATGAACTATTTTGGTGAGCAGAGAATTGAAATATCTCAATCTTAATCTGTCCACACAAGTTTTTAGCTTTGGAAGAATTTACATAACGTGTGTGCTCTGACTCATATCCAAAAAAGCACACTTCTGGATTACATCTCGTGTGTCCTTTATGTGTCTGGATATCTGGCCGCGGCCAACTTCAATAAACTGATCAGTGGGAGGCCGGGAGTTATTGCCTCACCGATCTGATATTTTCGACATATACTAAGAATAGGCCATCAATATAAAAGTCCTGGGAGACCTCTTTAACTGTCACATCATTATGTTAATTAACCTTCTTCTGTAACATTACCGACTGTTCTATGACATCACAGTGTGCATTATACCCATACTGTGACATCTGTGTATGTAATAATCATTTCCTATGACTACATAGTGTTTATTATCCCTGTACTGTTATATCACCTTGTTTATTACACCTGTACTGCTGCTTCACTGTGTTTATTATCCCGGTGGTGGGATTTATTGTATTTGGGTCCACTAGGCACTAGGCATACGTATATAACGTGAAGAGGTTGCAGCCGCACCTAGGAACTGCTGTCTGTAGTTGTCCAATGGTTCCTCTGTCACATTCAAGGAGACCAGTACTATAAATTATACAGTATGTAAAGTTTAATTGGGGCCCAAAATTTCAAATTACAGCTCTGCTCTAATGCCAATTATATTTGTGTTTGTGTGTTAGATCATAGGTCTTGCTGCTTCCTCACAATGATACAGTAGAGAATTTAATGATGAGTGGTCCAGGAAAAATACAGAGAAATATTCTTGTGCTTTTGCTTTTGGGTAGCAATGATTTGCACCTTCCTACTTTTCCATTAAACACATTTTTACCCAATGTCGTTTTTTAAATCCCTTTTTTAAAAATTTCCAAATACAATATTGATAATTTATTTAATAATAATTGAATTTATTTATAGATTCAAATTAATAAACAAGAGAGCCAAAGAGGAAACCAAAGAATCCCATTCACAATCCAAATTACATCACATTTTACTATTTCCTCCTTCCCTTAAAGGGGTTGTCTGAGATAAAATGACTATGTGTTAATGCTTGTAATTTATTAATGTAAATACATTTGTAATATACTTACATTTTCCAAATTGGCCCCGTTTCCTGTACTTGACGAGAGACGTCACTCTCTGGCCGCTATGTTGATCTTCAATTATTTTCTGGGTATACGACACGTCACTTGTGACATGCCGTTTATGGGCTGTTCTGCTGTACAGCCCGTAATGCGCATGCGTGATCCCTGCTGTTCTTGCGGTCCCTACTGTTCTCGAGATAAAAGCAGGGTCCGCGCATGCGCATTACGGGCGGTACAACAGAACAGCCCATATACGGCACGTCACAAGTGACATGACGTATACCCGGAAAATAATTTAAGATCAACACAGCGGCCAGAGAGTGATGTCACCCGTCAAGTACCCCACGATAGCATCTGGAAACGGGGACAATTTGTAAAATCTAAGTATATTACAAATGTATTTACATTAATAAATTACAAGCACTAACACATAGTCATTTTATCTCGCACAACCCCTTTAACCTTCCACCCTACCAGAGGGAGCTGAAGTTCTTAAATGTTTTATGACTTCCCAGATGAGTTATCACTGGGATCTTGCAGTAATTATAGCAGTTGACCACTCCTGAGAAGACTCACCACAGTCTTTTCCATTTGGAAATGGCTTTCAGTGTGTTTTCCTTGAACCGAAGGCTATGTTCACACAGTAAGGTTCCAATCACATGTTGACACAAGCGTATTGTCCAGAGCAATGGCACTACCATGACGCCAGAGCTCTCTTATGGCTGTGCTGCGCCGCTCCAGCCACTGGATCGGAACCCAGAAGAGCACATGATGTCACTCATCCTGGACCTTGAAGAGGAACCACTCCAGTGTTTCAGTGCTTGGTTGTCAGCCATAGTAGTGAGTCTCCTGACAGTCTAATACGTCAATCTAATACGGAGCGTTACATGAGCATTACATGAGAATTTATACTAGACAAATCCGCCAACTATTTTTCAAATAAAATGCATCAGAAAATCATTATTGTGCCCTGATTACCTCGTCAACCCCCCTTTGCTCGCCCCTGTCCTTAAAACGACAGTTAGATCCGGAATTATTTGGACAGTGACACAACCTTCATGATTTGGGCTCTGCATGCCACCACATTGGATTTGAAATTAAACAACTAAGATGCAATTGAAGTGTAGAATTTCAGGTTTAATTCAAGGGATTGAGCAAAAAATATCCTGTGAAACGTTTAGGAATTGCATCCATTTTTTTTACACAGCCTCATCATTTCAGGAGCTCAAAAGTAATTGGACAAATTAACATTACCATAAATAAAATGTGTTTTTAATACTTTGTAGAGAATCCTTTGCAGGCAATGACTGTCTGAAGTCTGGAACCCATGGACATCACCAAACGCTGGGTTTCCTCCTTTGTGATGCTTTTCCTGGCCTTTACTGCGGCTGTCTTCAGTTGTTGCTTGTTTGTGGGTCTTTCTGCCTAAGTTTTGTCTTAAGCAAGTGACATGCAGCTCGATCGGGTTGAGATCTGGTGATTGACTTGGCCATTGCAGAATTTCCACTTCTTTGCCTTAAAACAAACTCCTGGGTTGCTTTCGCAGTATGTTTTGTGTCATTGTCCATCTGTACTGTGAAGCGACGTCCAATCAACCTTGCCGCATCTGGTTGAATCTGAGCAGAAAGTATATCCCTGAACACTTCAGAATTCATCCACCTGCTTCTGTCTTCAGTCACGTCATCAATAAACACTAGTGACCCAGTGCCTTTGGCAGCCATGCATGCCCATGCCATCACACTGCCTCCACCATGTTTTACAGAGGATGTGGTGTGCTTTGGATCATGAGCCTTTCCAAGGATTCTCCATACTTTCTTCCTCCCATCATTCTGGTACAGGTTCATCTTAGTTTTATTCTGTTCCAGATCTGGGCTGCTTCTTTACATGTTGTTTGGCAAAGTCTAATCTGGCCTTTCTATTTTTGAGGCTGATTAATGGTTTGCACCTTGTTGTGAACCCTTTGTATTTGCTCTCATGAAGTCTTCTCTTTATGGTAGACTTAGATACTGATACACCTACTTCCAGGAGAGTGTTCTTTACTTGGGTAGATGTTGTGAAGGGGTTATTCTTCACCATGGAAATGATTCTGTGATCATCCACCACTGTTGTCTTCCGTGGACGTCCAGGCCTTTTGGAGATCACGAGATCACCAGTGTGCTCTTTTTTTTCAAGAATGTACCAAACTGTTGATTTGACCACTCCTAACATTTGTGCTATCTCTCTGATGGATTTCTTTATTTTTTTCAGCCTAACAATGGTCTGTTTCACTTGCATTGAGATCTCCTTTGACCTCATGTCGTGGCTTCACAGCAACAGCTTCCAAATGCAAATACCACACCTGGAATCAACTCCAGACCTTTTACCTGCTTAATTGATGATGGGTTAACGAGGGAATAGCCCATACAGCCCATTAAATAGTTTTGAGATAATTGTACAATTACCTTTGGTCCCTTGAAAAAGAGGCAGCTACATATTAAAGAGCTGTAATTCCTAAACCCTTCCTCAAATTAGGATGTGAATACCCAAAAATTCAAGCGGAGAGTCTGCACTTTAAGCCCATAGTGATTATATATTCAATATGTTTTGGTAAACAGTTAAAATGCCAAAACTTGTGTCACTGCTCAAATGAATCTGGACCTAACTGTATGTTTCTGCATTTATTAAATATGAAGGGCCTGGATCTATAGCACAATCAGACCATGACTCCATACAGTTACTGTACTGTAACTATAGTTTGTCTTAGCTGACAAGGCATTGTGTAAATAGGATGCACTGAGTTTATAGGGAACAGTCTTTATATACAGCAAGGCTGAGTTTCCCATACTGAGTAATGATTTCCTCCTGGTGTTCATTATACCGTATGGTTTATATCAGTTTTTTCTTCAAATACTTCTGCAGCAAGGAAGGTCCCTCCCTTCCTGAGTTTAATAAATCCCACCATCCATTCCCCTTGTTTACCTTCCATTCTACAGCCTTTCATTTGCCATTTCCCCGCTCTGTACATTTTTTATTAAACTTTTTCGCTACCTTATTGTTTGCATAAGAAATGTCAGACTCGGGTTTGAATTTATTTTTTCATCTTTGCAGTTATGATAATATATTATTTGACCTTACATTCTTCTTTTATTTTTGGTTACTAAAATTTGAAAGAATGCTTAGACCTAGAGAAGCAAGCTTATAAAATGTTTTGTTTTGTTTTTTCTCCAATTCTAATCTTTTACAAGTATTCAAAATGACAGGTGATTTATTACGTTCGTATGAACAGATGTAGCAATCCTTACTGTGACTCTGATAACTTGCTGTAGCGTGATAACTTATCACTAGAAGGGGTTGTCCGGGCACGGACTACTGTTGACCTATCCACAAGATATGTCATCAGTATATGCCCGGTGGGGTCCAACACTCGGACGATGCATCGATCAGCTCTTCTGGCTGCCTCCGGTCACCGGATGTTATGCACGTTATGTAGTGTGCGGTGCCGGAAGCAGATGGCTCCGTACACTGCATAGCAGCTTTGCTACAGAGCTGCAACGCTGCTTCTATTCACTTGAATAGGGGAAGAGCTGCAGTACTGCATGTCGGCCGGTATTCTGTGACCGGAGCCATCTGCTTCTGGCATGTTTGCCGGGTGTCTGGAGGCCGCCGTATCAGCTGTCCGTGCTGGGTCAGGGTGTCGGACCCCCACTGATCATATGCTGATGACCTATCCTGAGGATAGATCATCAGTAGCCCGTGCTCGGACAAAACCCCTTTGAGTCATTGCAAACCTTTGACAAAGTTAAGTTAGAGCTTCTTGCGACTGTGTATTTGATTCATTAAAAGTCAAATTAAAGATCGCTACATCTGTACGTAGGTAACACCCGGACTTATCCCCCCCCCCCCCCCCCCTACCCGGATCTATTGAGCTAAACTTAGATCACTATGTGGGAAATGCAGGGGAGTTGGGTATTTTGGCTGTAATACAGATGTTAGAATTTGGCTCTATTAAAACCAGCCTACTACTGTATATTTGTATAGGAATAGCAATTTTTTAGCATTGCTATATTATTGGAATGTTTTCCAATTCTACTTTATGTTGTTATTGTTGTTATTATTATTATTATTATTATTATTATTATTATTATTATTATTATTATATAATGTATTCCCTCACCTGGGGCAAGGATTTTTATTTTTTTTATTTGCTGCCCTTGCCTTGAATCAAAATAGCTTGGCCATGGCAGAGTTTCTTGTTGGTGCCCCCATTAACTATGCCCATAGTTTTGAGTATTAATAAGATGAATACAAGAATAAAACTATAATAGGGAATTTTTTATACAAATAATTCCTAAATGTGTTTGTGGGATCACAATTAGCTACCTTTAACAACTCTTAGTATTTCTTGTTAATGACTAAGTGCCAAGTTGATAAGAGAGAGACATAACGGAAGTCAAACCCATTAAATAGCTGTCGGCTAAAGGATTATTTGTCTGACAACTATTAGCCCTAATGCTCTTATTTACGTCTTCTGCCAAAAATGCATATTATTTCATTGGTGAAATTGGGCTAAGCCAATGCCAAACAGCTTTGATGATTGTCCATGGAACCCAAAAATACTTGCAGGTTCTGTCTAAACTTATGTTTATGAGCAGTTTGTCCCATATGGACAACCCCTTCCTAGAATAACGTTGTCTGGACGATCAATTTATTGGCATGGATACAGCTTCTCAAACACGGGCAATCAGTTGTTATCCCAGGGGAAGCTCCATGTGGCAGCTCATTTCTTCACTGCAGCGGAAATGTAGTATTACGTGGTGCCCATATCTGCCAGAGGTGAGTCAACCATAGCAGCAGCCACTCTTTGCAATGACTCTCTGCTCTGGCTTAAATAGGGGGATTCCAAGTGACGGAAGCTTCCTCTATGATGTCCATATACTCTAAAAGGACATATGCATAGGTGTTTTCCTAATGCGAGACAACTGTTTTCAGTCAAGCTCTTTTATTACTTGGTGAAGCCATCTATCTGATACTTTCAATTCTGCAGAACACATTTCACTATCTCATGCAGGATATGGATGTTTTTGGAAGTCTAGAAATAGCAGATAAAGGACAGGTGGCCACTGGAGTGTGACAGCGAGGAGACTATAATAGATTCCAACGAGCCTTTGCCACTTAACCTTTGCACTGCCAAAGCAGGTGATGTATCTACGTTACCTATTTTACTGTAGAATGAAAAATACAAACAAGCGTTCCTGTTACTTTATAGACTATGATTCTATCAATGTTTACCCTATTACTCAAACATTACATGTTAATGTTTTTATTGAAGGAACTTACTTCTCCTAATTTGCATGTTATTAAGATCTCTCTACCACAAGCACAACTACATTTGTAGTTCATTTGTACGCTCCCTAATTTCTAATAACGTATGCAGGATATCCAGAACAAATTATTTTTCATTATTATCATTATAATTATTATAAGTTTTCATTACATAACATATGCTGCAACTTAAAGAGGCTCTGTCACCAGATTTTGCAACCCCTATCTCCTATTGCAGCAGATCGGCGCTGCAATGTAGATAACAGTAACGTTTTGTTTTTTTTAAAACGAGCATTTTTGGCCAAGTTATGACCATTTTTATATTTATGCAAATGAGGCTTTCTAAAGTACAACTGGGCGTGTTTAAAAGTAAAAGTACAACTGGGCGTGTATTGTGTGCGTACATCGGGGCGTTTTTACTTCTTTTACTAGCTGGGCGTTGTGAATGGGAGTGTATGATGCTGACGAATCAGCATCATCCACTACTCTTCGTTAGCACCCAGCTTCTGGCAGTGCACAGACACACAGCGTGTTCTCGAGAGATCACGCTGTGACGTCACTCACTTCCTGCCCCAGGTCCTGCATCGTGTCGGACGAGCGAGGACACATCGGCACCAGAGGCTACATTTGATTCTGCAGCAGCATCGGCATTTGCAGGTAAGTCGATGTAGCTACTTACCTGCAAACGCTGATGCTGCTGCAGAATCAACTGTAGCCTCTGGTGCCGAGGTGGCCGACACGATGCAGGACCTGGGGCAGGAAGTGAGTGACGTCACAGCGTGATCTCTCGAGAACACGAGAGTTTTTATAGGTACCATTTTTGGGTACATGCGACTTTTTGATCACTTTTTATTTCAATTTTTGGAAGACAAGGTGACCAAAAAATAGCAATTATGTCAGTATTTTTTAGTTTTTTTTTACGGCGTTCACTGTGCGGAATAAATAACATAATATTTTTATAGTTCAGGTCGTTACGGTCGCAGCGATACCAAATATGTATGGCTTTATTATTTTTTTCAATAATAAATGACTTGATAAATCGGCTAACGTAATGGCAGATAGGAAGCCTTTGTTAGGCTTCCATTTGCCATAGCAATCGCCCCCCCGCAACAATCGGCCCCCGCAATCGCGTAGCGGGGTGCCGATGTTGCTATAAGAACTTAAATGCGGCGGTCACTATTGACTGCCGCAATTAAGGGGTTAATCGGTTCGGATCACTGCTGTGATCCGACCCGATGTTTTCCCCCAGTACTAAGGCTGCTAGTAGCAGCCTGTACTGGGAGATGCCGGGCTGCGGGGAACGTCTGTGTGCTCTGTTAGGAGCACACGTGGATTAACGGCCAACCCGTTAATCTACGTGGGGTGGTCGTGAAGGGGTTAAAGGAACACACCAGAAAATAAATGAAAATGCCTAATGTAGGGCCACGACTCACAGATTTACAGAACACCAAAAATAGAAGTCATGCACCGCCCCCTCAGGCTCTGCACTAGGCATAACATAGGGTATCAGGTTTTTTTCTGGAGCGTTCCTTTAAAGGGGTTGTAGATAATTTCCAAGATCCAAAATTCAAGATTAGAATACACTAAATTGGCAGTAGACAAACACAATAAAAGTAACTTTTTGTGTTTTCCAAGTACTTTTATTTGATAAATAATTGAAAGCCTCGTGCCTGTCAATGGCAACACAATTTTCTCTACTACAATTATATATTACATGCAGCTGATTGGCTGGACGTAATTCTGCTAGAGTTTGGGCTTGAGATAATACTGGGACATCCTGCTGTCAATCTTGCCAAAGTGACAGAGCTGCTTACTATATATCAGTGGCGCAGCTATAGGGGTTGCAGCGGTCACAATTGAGACCGGGCCCCGAAGCAACCCCGCGGCCCCCCTCACTACTTCTATAAAAAGTTACTATAGTAAATCGGTCCTATGTAATAAACTACACGGGCTCCTGTTACTATAGTAATAAGAATATACTTACCCTCCTCGTATCCGAGTGCAGCGGAGGTCCTGACATCTTCCTGCATCATGACGTCACGATGCAGTGCGCCGTGCACAACTGTGCGACGCTGGATGGTGCCAGGACATCCGCTGTGCCCGTTGGCAAAAAGGAGGGTAAGTATAACATAACCCAACCATGTGGTATGCTTAGATACAGGGTCCATCAGACAGTATCACACATGGGCCCTGTATCTTAGTCTACCATATAGTGTGCTCAGATACAGGGCCCAGCAGACAGGATCACACATGGTGTGATCCTGTCTGCTGGGCCCTGTATCTATGTCTACCACATGTGTTACGAATGGTTGTTTTTTGTGTGTGTGGTTTTTTTACAGACTCGGTTGTTGAACTTTGTCGGATTCGAGGACTACTTCGATGACGGCTTGAATTTATTTTCAATAAAATGGTTAATGGAGGTTGTGTGTTTTTTTTTATTTCAATAAAATATTATTTTTTTAAACTTTATTACTACCGCCTTAGTAATAGCCGCTGGCTGATTGGCAGCATCCATTACTAAGGCGTTGCGTAATGTTAGCCAGTGCAGAGGCTAACACTAACCCCCATTATTACCCCGGTACCCACCAGGGGTACAGGGAAGGGTCAGGTGCAATCCAGTACTCGACCATCTGTAGTGATGGACGGGTACTGGGGCGGACCCAGGCAGTTATTATTAGGCTTGGAAACCCCTAAAACAGTGGCCCTTCCCACCCTGGTAATGCTAGGCTGCTGCTGCTGCTATGTTGTATCTGGCTGGCTATGAAAATCCCTTTAATGCTAGCCTGCTGTTGTGTTGTATCTGTCTGGTTATGAAAAATAAGGGGGACCCCACGTCATTTAAAAAAAAAAAAATATATATATATATATATATATATATATATATATATATAATTAGTAATAAACGATGTGGCGTCCCCTTCATTTTTCATAACCAGACAGATACAACACAGCAGCAGGCTAGTATTAAAAGCGTGGGAACGGCCAAGGTTTCTGCCCTTTCCCAGCATAATAATACCAGCCAGCGGCCACCCCAGTTCCCGATCATCGCTACAGATTGTTGGTTACTGGACTGCACCCGGCTCTTCCCGGTACCGCTGGTGGTGGAGGGTACCGAGGTAATAATGGAGGTTAGTGTTAGCCATTCCACCGACTAACATTAAGCCCCACCTTAGTAATTGATGCTGTGAATCAGCCAGCGGCCATTACCAAGGCAGTAGTAAAAAAGTTTAAAAATTACAAAGACACACAAAAAATATTTCATTGAAATAAAACAAACCCCACACAACCCTCGTTAACCATTTTATTGAAAATAAAAAAAAAGCCGTCATCGAAGTAGTCCTCGAATCCGAAGTAGTCCAACATCAGAACCTGTAAAAAAAAACACACAAACACACGTAAAAAATGAGTAAAGCACAAAAAAAGCAAAGCAATTATTATACTTACCTTTCCTGGATCCAGTGCTGGGCCCTATATCTATAGCTATAGGGTCGTAGTGCTACAAATATGATATCTTACATATATATATATATATATATATATATATATATATATATACATATATATATATATACATATACATGTACATACATACATACACGCACACTTTTTTTTGGGGGGGGGGCATATGTATTGGGGCTATTGCTCCTGACATTTTAAGACCTTAGCGACGCCCCTGGCTGCTGGTGCTGCACTGTTGGGTCGCTTAGGAGACCCAGCGATGCAGCTGAAAGCTGCATTTGTCGAGGGGGGGCACAAGAAGCATTTTTGCATCGGGGCCCATGGGCCTTTAGCTACGCCCCTGATGTACATGGAGGCCACAGATTGTCAAAAATATTTTTCTTTTTAAAGGGCAACAGTTTATTTTACAACCATTTTAACCGTGGCCTTTGACAACCTAACCTATAGTATGTACCCTTCTAATATTATCTCACTGGGCCAGTACAATATATAAATGGGATCATACAAAGTGACAAGATTTAGCAGAAAGCTAGGGGCTATACGCATCAGTTTGGAGTCACTACAACCATTATATTCCTGAACTGCACCAATTATAGCAGACAATATTGTGCTGACAGATGGTTGTCATGATGCCTATCAGCATGCCAGCCAGCAGTGGCTTATGTAACATCTGATACACATCAACAATAACATAGTATTATGGACAGGCATGGGTGAAAAGAATAAGTGCTTGCATTTTCTTTCAGGATTGTCTGGGTAACTATCAGCAGAACAGGACCCTGATAATGATTTAATGTGCTTCTTATGCCCAAAAACAAGCAAAGGTCAAAATGTGCATCTATTATGGTGCTGGGTTTTGCCAGCCAGGACAGAAGGTCCTGATGTTTTTTTCCCTTTCTGCACCCTTTCCATGATCCTTGGACCAATTCCCTACTCCCTTGTTTGCTAGAGTCCAAAAACAGGTACTTGCTATCCAATAAGATGGAACCAACCAGGACTCCCGCCCCCTTGCCTCTAAGGGCCCCATGGCTGCTGCATGTTGGCCGTTATGGTACATATGCTTTTCTTCTCATGGAATGGGCAATTACACCGCATTAGTTTAACCAGCTTAATTTGTGGAAACCGGACTACCCCTTTAAATGTATCTGATTCTATCATAAGCATTGTGAAAATAAAGAGGGAGTCTTGCATTGAAGTAGGTTTCACATGGTTATAGTGGGAATAATAACATATAATGTCCTTAACACAGTGGTGCACCAGCCATGAGGTGGGTACCTCGCCTCAGGCAGTATCTTTCATTAAGCACTGTAGGGTAGCTTGTAAGTTCCTCTCACTGGTCAGCAGTGGCGGTCAATAATGAATGGTTCTACCACTTATGCCCCTAGATTATTTGGCTAAATAGAAAGTAACTGTCAGCAAAAGCAGATTGATTTCTCACATGTTCTCACAGTTCCTAATACCGCAGGACAGAGCAGCGTGCAATGGGGGCATTGTGGCTGGCATTGCTATGGAGCACTATGGCTGAAACTTCTGGGGGCACAGTAGCTGGCACTTCTGTAAGCGGTATTATTTTATGCTGTTATTATATGATCAGTATGTCTTATACTACTTTATACTCTATTAACCTATTATACCCAAAAGTATATCTCCACCTCATGAGGTAGAAATCTCCCCCGCCATTACAAGAACAGCTTAGATTTACATTCATAATAAAAAGGTCATTCAAATAACTGATCGAACTCTCTCTTCTATATAAAAAATAAATTATTTTATTCTTGTTGCTGACAATACACCTGTCTAAACGTACAGGATCTTATATGTTTTCTCTAATATAAAAACACGGCACTTTCCTTACAAAACATTACCAGCAGTTCTTTATCCTGAACGTCAAAATTGACATGTGATCTCAGCAAGAAAGAGATGTAGCGCGCCAAGAGCACAGACTGCTGCTCGGAGGGGAGAAGAATCAAAGTAGTGAAATGTTAGAACAGCGCAGAAGAGGCAGAGAAGGGAATGTTCTCACCAACATGGCCAAACCCTTGGGTTATTAGGCAGGTGGCATTGTCAGAAATAGATAGCTAGAGACCTTGAATCAGATACACAGACATAGTGCAACAGCTGAGATCCTACTTGGCATGAATATATAGTCCTAAAGCTTCACTGCTGGGCGATCTGCTGTCTTCTGTAAGGGCGGGTTCACACATGGCGGAATTTCACTTAAATTCCGCTGCGGACACTCCGCAGCGTTAATCCGCAGCGGAGCCGTTTCTCCATTGACTTTCACTTTAATTTAGCAGTGTTCGTTTACACGATGCGTACAATTCCGCTGCGGAGCATAGGCTGCGGAGCGGAATTTGGTGTCCGCAGCATGCTCTGTCTGTTGCGGAGCAGTGGCGGACTCATGGCGGAATTTCTCCATTGACTTCAATGGAGATTCAAAGTTCCGCAATGAAGTCCGCAGCTGTCATGCACATGTCATGTGTGCTGCGGATGCGTCTTGCTTTTTTAACTTGACATTTCTTCATTCTGGCTGGACCTATGTATTTCTAGGTCTACAGCCAGACTGAGGAAGTCAATGGGGCTCCCGTAATGACGGGAGCGTTGCTAGGAGACGTCTGTAAATAGTCACTGTCCAGGGTGCTGAAAGAGTTACGCGATCGGCAGTAACTGTTTCTGCACCCGGGACAGTGACTACCGATCTCAATATACATGTATCTGTAAAAAAATATATAAGTTCATACTTACCGAGAACTCCCTGGGTCTGTCTCCAGTCCGGCCTCCCAGGATGACGATTCAGTGTAAGTGACGGCTGCAGCCAATCACAGGCCAAGCACAGGCTGCAGCGGTCACATGGACTGGCGCGTCATCCAGGGAGGTCGGGCTGGATGCCGAAAGAGGGACGCGTCACCAAGACAACGGCCGGTAAGTATGAAAGTCGTTTACTTTCACTAGGGAAAGTGCTGTCCCTTCTCTCTATCCTGCACTGATAGGGAGAAGGGAAGCACTTTTCCCGCAGTCCGCAGCAGCTAGTCCGCATCAATGTACTGCACATTTTGTGCAGATCCGCAGCAGAATCTGCAACGCAGATTCTGTGCGGCATGGATGCGGACAGTTGCGGAGGAATTCCGCCATGTGTGGTCATGCCCTAATTCTTCTGTAGGAATCTAGAGAACCTTACATTCCCTACCTGTGTTACTGATGGCACAGACACGATATTATCAACAAGCGTCCTATATAAGAATACAGCATTTACATTTAAAGGAAATGTCCATTTGTGGGCTTATACAATACAGATGTAGCCGTCTTTATCTTGACTTTTAACGCATTAAATAAACAATGGCTAGATCTCTTATCTTGACTTTTTCAATGACTTTTCAATGGCTTTTGTTGTGTGAAATCACGCTGCAGCAAGTTATCAGAATCAAGATGAAGATGGCTACATCCGTATCTATAAGTCCTATAAGTGATGCTTACCTGCAATTTATCTTTCTTCAGTGTTGGCTGCTTTGGAGCTTCACTTAGGACACAGCAATGATCTGTGATTGCAGTTTAGTGGCATTGTCTAATTGTAGCCTGAGGTAGTCTGAAATCAAACTTTTGTCTCATCAGAGCCTCAGACTCCATGCTTTACACTGCAGCACTGATACTTTGAATTGGTTACTGTGTATAAAAACAACCACATAAAAAATTCAGTGCAAAGATGAATTAATTATGAAGTACAAGCTACTAAATCACCAGGTAGATAAAGAAGATTCTGTATCGATTTGCTTTGACTGCATTTCCATCATACACCCCCCCCCCCCCCCCCGTCCTTTTACTTATGGCACCACTGTTATTGCCAGCTCTGCAGCCACGTGTTTCTCTATGCTGTCATACAAAGGACTAGGCCCCTTAATGTCCATGTGACATTTTTCCTTTCTTATTTCCAGTGATATTAGAAATTTGCTGCTGGCATCTTGGTCTTTAGGCTGTTTTTTTGCTGGCCACTAAAAACAGCAAACTGGTCTCTGGGGTGGGAATATGGCAATCTATCTATCTATCTATCTATCTATCTATCTATCTATCTATCTATCTATCTATCTATCTGTCTATCTGTCTGTCTATCTATCTATCTATCTATCTATCTATCCATCTATCCATCTATCCATCTATCCATCCATCCATCCATCCATCCATCCATCTATCCATCCATCCATCCATCCATCCATCCATCCATCCATCTCATATCTATCGATTGATCTATCTACCTAACCTACATACACCCACAAGCATGATGCAGGCAGTATGTACTAAATACCTTTCATCCTCTTCCATTGTATGGAGATGCACAGATATCATGCTGAGGAGTCCGGATATGTACTGGCTGTATTGTGCAGAGATTTCTGCCACACATGTAAAGAATAACAGCTGGCTGAATGAACTAGTGTCTTGTACTAGGACTGTACTGTCTGCAGCCTCTCCGTCTATGTTGGATATAGAGAGACCACAGACGTCTCCAAAAGGGATCATTTGAAAATAAACATTTTGGTAGACATATGAAAACGTATAGAAATCACTTGACATGAATTATATAACTTAAATAAGAATATCTTTGACAGGTAGTGGAAGGCCAGATTGCCTGGCAACCACCCATCTTCCTGTCTGGGTGACCACCATCTGAGTACACGTACAGATGTAGCTGTCTTTATCTTGACTTTTAACACATTAAATACACCGTGGCAAGATCCATTATCTTGATTTTTTCAATGACTTTTCATTGGCTTTTGTTGTGTGATATCACGCTGCAGCAAGTTATCAGAGTCAAGATAAACTTGGCTACATCCGTAGGTACATGTACAGAAGTTATCATAGGAAATCTTATCCACTAAACACTGAACTGCCTCTCTATGCAAAACTGTTTTGTTTTATGTTCCTCTGAATTAAAAAAAAAAAAAGATGATCAATCATGCAACCTTCAGATAAAAACAAGTAGTACAAAGTGGGCTAAGTGCACGAACAAGAGAAATTGACAGTAAAATGTCATCTGTGTACTGAGAGGAGATTTGGGGGAGACCGTGTGTAGCGAGTGGAACTAGTATCTCAGTAACCACTATGCTTAAAATACCTAAAATACTGGGACAAAGTCATTGTCTTCACTAATTGATCCCGATAAATTCAAATGCACTCCGGGTTGTAGTAAGTTGTTACATTGTGGCAGAAAATCTATTTTGAAGATGTGACTCCAGCCCAATACCCCTCCATTTAAATTATTTTTGGAGAAACTTTCATACATTATGGGCATGGACTGGATAGAGGCATCGAGTGAAGAAACTCTTTACAGTTTGGGAAAGTTTTATTGCTACCTGTACATATATCCGCAAGAAAATCAGGGATTGTTTCTCTTTACCTATATGGAGCAGGTCTTATTGCGTGAAACCTCGGTAGTCATTTCTTGATTTGGGCGCGTTCTGCGTGGTTTGGGGTATTCGCGTGCCTCCCAAATTATGCTCTGCCAGCTTTCATGATATATTTACCTGTAGAGTATAATTTTGCATATGTTTATGCAATTTTGTTTGATTTTTTTATCTTTACATCCCTTCTTGTCTTTCCTACCCTTCCCTTTACCTTACCCTTTTCCTCAGGGACAGCATGAGATATAAGTTAATGTATTTTTCAGAGCTTGTCTGGATTGACACTGGATTCCTCTGTGATATGACCTTATGTAATATGTATGACTAACATATATGTATCTGTCTGATGCTATCAATGTCTATTTCTGAACCAAAATGTTAAAATTTTAATAAACACATAAAAAACGAATACTTAAATTACTGTTTTATATGGAAGAACAATACAATATAGGGGTTGTCTGGGTCAAACAGCTGATTTTGCTGGGGGAACTTGCCGTCAGTTATACATATATAAATGTAGTATTAGTATCAAATGAATGGCCAACCAATTTATACATGGACAGCAGATGGACAGAGATTATCTTTTGTGAGACAGCTCGTTTAAGCACGAACATGAATGTGAAAGCTTCAGAAGTAAAATAGAACTGAAGATATTTCATATGAAGTTGTATCCAATGGAAAATGAATCATAGTAAAACCCATGACAATGCAATACATGCTTGGCCAATATTGAGAATTATTGAGAATTACCACTCTACCCTACAGTTTGTGTGATAAGCATGTACAACACTTATTCATCGTGTCAAAGGACCCCAAATGTCAGTGTGTTATATCCTAGCATTGGCAGACAAAAAGTGTGACAGTTCTCGGACCCCCAAAAGTGGTTGTTGAGAAAATTATTTATGTAATGTCTTAGGCTGAGTTTACACAGAGTTTTTCGCAGGAGGAAAATTCTGCCTCAAAATTCAGTTTGGATTTTGATCTGTCTGCACGCGGTTGCCGCGATTTTCGCTGTGTTTTTCTCTCGCGCCCATTGAGTGCCACAGGCAAAAACGCCGTGAAATACGCTTTCTCTGTCTCCTATTGATGTCAATGAGAGGTCAGAGGCGTAAACGCCCGAAGATAGGGCATGATGCTTCTTTTTTGGCGCGGTTTCAGACGTGGTTTCTGCATCAAAAAAACGTGTAAAAAAAACTCAGTGTGAACAGGGCCTTACAGAAGATCACAGTAATAACAAATTATAGATCCCCAGCATTCACAATATAATTGTTTAGCAATCAGTTCCTATCTATTTAGGTTGGGTCCTGCTCTACAGTGCTGGCACATTAGCAGATCCACATTCTCTGCATCTAAGTATAAATAGCATTGACTAATATGAAGTATCAACATTATTAAACACAAACCAGAAGATATATTCTGCTGTGTTTGTATCAGAAAAATTCATGTTATCTCAACATCAAGTAGGATCAGGATGAGGGATCAGAAGGGGGCAGCAGCCTTGGGTGTAGCGTTGGGTCAGGCCATGCATCGAGCACTATTCACTTTATATTTCTATCTCCTTTGCTAAGAGCAGCATGAAAACTGCCAGCAGGTTAAACCTTTTTATTTTTCCATGTCCTGAAAGATTAATTTGTGCGAGTAACAACCTAACAAATAATAAAACAGGCGCAGATTTTCCATTCTAAGCATGAAATGGTTTGGGGAGTTTCACAGCTTCTGCTTCCAAAACAACTCATTCTTATCTGACAACCAATTTTAGCATCACAATATGGCAGCATTGATAAAGTGCAAGACATTTTACATGCCAATTAAATTACATTACAGTAATCTGAAAAAACATTTGTCCCCGTACAGATTTATTTATTTATCGCATAGTCTTAGACGCAATAGTTCAATTATTTTCATTTTTTTCTCTAATTCATCTAAAATGAAAAATGAAGCGACTTTGTTAATAGTCTTTATTAAAAAAAAACATTCACACATTTTGTGTCTATAGGCGCAGCTATGCCGATCTATGCATCTCAGTCATGGTAACAGACTACAAACCAACCTTGTGTAGTCTGATCTTGCAGTCATACTCCCTTCTATTTGTACCCTGCATTTCACACATTTATCACACGTTTGTAAGGAAGAAATAGACCATGGACTACAAAGATTTAGGGTAAGTTCACACAGAGGTTTTTTTTCTGAAAACGCACCAAAAAATGGCCGAAAATGCCTCCCATTGACTTCAATGGGAGGCGGAGGCGTTTTTTTCCCGCAAGCGGAAAAACTGTCTCACGGGAAAAAGAAGTGACATGCCCTATCTTCGGGCGTTTACGCCTCTGACCTCTTATTGACATCAATGGGAGGCAGAGAAAGCGTATTTTGCTGCGTTTTTTGCCTGCGGCGCTCAATGGCCGCGGGCAAAAAAAAGGCAGCGAAAAACACTGTGAAAACAGAATTTTGAGCCAGATTTTCTGCCTGCAAAAAACTCTGTGTGAACCCAGACTAAGGCTGGATTCACACAGAGTTTTTTGCAGGAGGAAAATCTGCCTCAAAATTCCGTTTTGAATTTTGAGGCAGATTTTCCTCTGCCTGCACGCCGATTTTCGCAGCATTTTCCACCTGCGGCCATTGAGCGCCGCGGGCATAAAATGCAGCGAAATACGCTTTCTCTGCCTCCCATTGATGTCAATGGGAGGTCAGAGGTGTAAACGCCCAAAGATAGTTTTTCCGCTCGTGGGAAAAAAAACGCCTTTGCCTCCCATTGAAAACAATGGGAGGCATCTTCGGTAGTTTTTCGACGCATTTTGCGCCGCGGTTTCCGCATCAAAAAACTCGTCAAAAAACTCAGTGTAAACACAGCCTAGAAGTTTCAAAAGTAGTGAAAAAAATAAATATCTTACTTATGTAAACTGTCTGAATTCAATCATCTACTTCATTGTTTCTACTAGTAAAAGTTCCACCATTGTTTTTTGGGTATTATTTTTATGATGTTTTTTTATGACGTTCACCATGTGGTATAAATGACATGTTAACCTTATTATGCGGGTCTGTTTTGATTACGGTAATACCATTTTTTTTTATGTTTTACTATTTTTGCATCAAAATATTTTTTATTTTGTTTTGTACACTTTTGATTCAGTTTTTTTGTGAGGAGGGAAGAACAAAAAAACAACAATGCTGAATTATTATTTTTTTACGGCGTTTACCATAAGGGTTAAATAACACGTTCATTTTATAGTTCGGGTTGTTGTGAAAAAGTATGTGGTATTCTGGTTTAACTTGCAACTCATTACATATATATATATATATATATATATATATATATATATATATAAAATTCAGCAAAATGACAAGCAGCATAAACAGCAACAATAGTAAAAAGTATTCACGTGTTGTGCATAAAGTCTGTGGAATGTCCATATAATATTCCATGTGCAAAGTCCACATGGAGATGCTGTTGGAGGGAAATTTGGCGTCCAAGCAAGCAGCGATGTTTTGGGGGACCACTCCCTGTCTCAAACTTGCAATAAGCATTGACTAGAGCGAGGTGTAGGATGTATAATACAGATGGCACCCACAAGTGATGGCGCGGGCACAGTTCCATGACATACATTTATATCATTCCGCAGGATCTGTAAAGTTTTCATGACGTGAATGTACATCATGGGCTGGGAAGGGGGTTAAAAGCCGGCCAGCAATCGGCTGATGACTTCGGGACCAGCTAGTGAAACCCCTGTTAATCAGCTGTTCTCGCAAGGGAAGGCATTGGCTGGCTACACATTTCCCATGCAGCAGGGGGACCTCCTCTATGACATTCTTAAAGAGGTTGTCACATTAAAACAATTTCTGTTCATATACCCTATTAATGGCTGTAAATAGCCTGAACCAGCACCAGGAGCGGGGTACACATTAATATTTTTATGTACTATTATTCTAAAGATACTAAGCTATTGTGCACCCAAGACAGTTGCTTGTCCTGCCCTCCCCCATTCAATTTCCTGAAGCTTACATTACTATGGATTTAGCATTTTACAATTATATTAATGTGGCACCATTCATGTCTCGTTCTGTTTTCTTTCGAGTATTCTATAATCTTAGCTGGTGATCTAGTCTAAGAGTGTTTAGTCTGTCTAGGAATCTATATCATACTTTAGTTTAATAACTATATACATTTAGTAGTACGCTAGTTTCCAGTATAATACTCTGTAAATTTACTTTATATACATGTCATAACCGATTTAATCCTGCTGAAAAATGGATCTGATTTTATTTTTCACTTTTTTCCTGTATAAACCTCTTTATGCTTTATCTCTAAAATAGATGGACCTGTAACTTAAATTCATACTTTATACCTTGTTCTTCTCTTTCCTATACATGTAAGCATGAAACTACAGTGTATACATTGAGGACTTACAAACTAGTTTTATGAACACTAACATTATGAATACTTCTTTTTGTAGCCTTTATATAGTCTAGCAGAACCTATGATCTCAACTAAGCTGTTAAGGGTGTGTCTGTCAACAGACTGTCAACTTGTTCCAGTAGCAACCAGCAGAATACTGAATGCAGCTCTGGTTCATCAGATATGACAGTACTTAGGAGCCATACATGACCTATGATCCTAGAAGTAGTAGGCTAAGTCTATGTTAAATATTCTTAATACACCGTACAGATATATCTCTCAGGTATAGTAGTTGGTTAGGTGTCACCAGAACGGTTGTATTACAACACCTCCAGAATAATCTTACAAAACAGCAAACTCCATTTAATCATGAAAAAACACTTGAGAACAGGGAGTCTTTACGCCATAGTCATAGAAAAATATCCATCTTTATTCTTTATTACATACAATAATATACATATACAATATATAAAAAACTCAACAAGGTTCTAAAAAATTAAGGTCTATTTGTGGATCAGTCACAAAAAACCATACAAAATGGGTAAGGTAACACTGCTGTACAGTACAAATTTCACTGCTATTCAACCCAGGATAATTTTGATAACCACAGTCTATGTAAGTTGGTAATGAGTAACAGACTATCATACACTGTAACAATCCATAGCCTTATGATGTTAAGTGCATATTCAATCTTTTTTAGTCCTCTGCATAATCATGGACACAGATCAAAAAGAAAAGGCAATAACCTGAGGTAATAAGGAATGAACAACTATGTCCACCCGGTAACACCAGGGGAACCAGTAAAGGCAGTCTTACCCATGAAGTTGGGGATGAGAGTGGTCCCGCTGAGGAAGCGATACCGGCGAAACACGCGTCGGGGTGCCTAAACTACCGTGTGGACCACTCTCATCCCCAACTTCATGGGTAAGACTGCCTTTACTGCAGTGGCGTAACTACCGCGGTAGCAGCAGTAGCGGCTGCTACGGGGCCCGGGGCTTGAGGGGGCCCGGTGGCGCCGCTAGCAGCCGTTATGGCTACTACAGCGGTAGCGTCGCTACTGTGGGGCCCGCGACGCCGAGCCTTACACAGGCCATCTCATGCCTGTAGGTGTCGCTAGCACCGGAGGGGGCCCCAGTGCTAGCGGCAGCCAAATACATGAATGGCCGGGCATGTTCCGTGCCTGACCATCCAGTGCCTTACAATGACACTGATTGGCTAGCGGCGCGATGACATCATCGCGCCGCTTCCATGCTTGGAAGGTGCTGATTGGCGGGGCAAGTCATTCTGCCCCGCCAATCAGCGTCATTGGAGGACGCTCGTTCAACTCCTGCAGACATGCTCAGAAGAGAGCATGTCTGCATCGCCAGTGAACAGCGTGGGAACCGGAGAATGTGAGTATGTCAAGTTTTTGTTTTTTTTCCCCTCATAAAAATGTGAATGGCATTATCTATGGGGGGGGGGGGGGGTCATCTTTATGTGGGCTATTATATATAGGGGGTCTATATGTGGGGCAGTAGCTACAGGGGGGGTCTATATGTGGGGGTGTGGGCCATTATATACAGGGGGCTCTATATGTGGGCCATTATATACAGGGGGGTCTATATGTGGGGGTGTGGGCCACTATATACAGGGGGCTCTATATGTGGGCCATTATATACAGGGGGGTCTATATGTGGGGGTGTGGGCCACTATATACAGGGGGCTCTATATGTGGGCCATTATATACAGGGGGCTCTATATGTGGGCCACTATATACAGGGGGGGTCCATATGTGGGCCACTATATACAGGGGGGTCTATATGTGGGCCACTATATACAGGGGGGTCTATATGTGGGACACTATATACAGGGGTGGGTTACCTGTGGGGCACTAGCAACAGGGTGGCTATATGTAGTGCACAGTCTACAGGGGTGGGCTATATGTGGGACACTATATACAGGGGGAGCTATATGTGAGACACTATATACAGAGGTGGGCTATACGTGGAGCACTAACTATAGGGGAAGCTATATGTAGGGCAGCACGGTGGCTCAGTGGTTAGCACTATTGCCTTGCAGCTCTGGAGTCCATATGTGGGCACTATCTACAGGGGCTTCTATGTAGGTCACTATCTACAGGGGACATGTTGTGTGTTTGTGACAGTTATATTTAGATGTGTTGAGAATTTTAACTTCGTTTTATAGGTGCAGAAATGTTTTAAAAGTGAGAAGCTGAAGACATCTAAACGGAAAACTGCAGAAATGGGTCATGGCCGGGAGAAATCCATCATAGATGTCTGAACCGGAGGGAGAAGAAAAGAACTAGAATCTGAGACGTCACCGGTGAGTCACTTAATGTAAATGTTTATTCTGCCTCTACTCAGTATTGTAGTCACTGTATGATCTGCAGCGAGATGATGGTGATAGGATTTTTTTTGTGAAACCGCATCTCCCAGCATATCCTTACCATTGTTCCGGCCATGCTGGGAGCTGTAGTTTTACGCCGTACAAACTTATACGCAGTGGCGTAACTACCGCTATAGCAGCCGTAGCGACTTCTACAGGGCCTGCAGCATGAGGGGGCCCGTGCCACCCGCCGGCACGGCCCCCTCCCATGGCCGCAGGCTCCGCTAGCAGCCGCTATGGCTGCTACAGCGCGACGCCACTGAAGGGGTTGTTCCTACATAAGACATGTATCCCCTATCCACAGGATAGGGGATACATGTGTGATCGCTGGCAGCGATGAGGAGAACGGGGGACCGAAAGTCCCCCCTAAGTTCTCCATGACAAACCTCGGACTTCCGGGGTCTGTGTCGGCAGCTCCGTAGAAATGAATGGAGCGCCGGTCGCGCTTGTGCGCATGCGTGACCAGCGCTCCTTTCATTTTTATTGAACTGCGCAGACGCCGGAAGTCCGAGGTTAGTCATGGAGAACTTCGGGGGACTTTCGGTCCCCCGTTCTCCTTATCGCTGCCAGTGATCACACATGTATCCCCTATCCTGTGGATAGGGGATGCATGTCTTTTGTAGGACAAACTATAGGACGTTTTTTTTTGGGGGGGGCTATATAGCGTTATCTACAGGGGGGGCTGTATGGCGTTATCTACAGGGGGGCTGTATGGCGTTATCTACAGGGGGGCTGTATGGCGTTATCTACAGAGGGAGTCTGTATGGCGTTATCTACAGGGGGGCTGTATGGCGTTATCTGCAGGGGCTGTGTATGGTGCTATCTATAGGGGGGCGCTGTGTGGTGGAATCTATAGGGAGGCACTATCTACAAGGGGGGGGGGGGGTTGTGTGATACCCAGCAGAGGGGGGGGCCCCAGTCAAAAGTTTGCTATGGGGCCCAGTCTTTCCTAGTTACGCCCCTGCTTTACTGGTTCCCCTGGTGTTACCGGGTGGACATAGTTGTTCATTCCTTATTACCTCAGGTTATTGCCTTTTCTTTTTGATCTGTGTCCATGATTATGCAGAGGACTAAAAAAGATTGAATATGCACTTAACATCATAAGGCTATGGATGGTTACAGTGTATGATAGTCTGTTACTCATTACCAACTTACATAGACTGTGGTTATCAAAATTATCCTGGGTTGAATAGCAGTGAAATTTGTACTGTACAGCAGTGTTACCTTACCCATTTTGTATGGTTTTTTGTGACTGATCCACAAATAGACCTTAATTTTTTAGAACCTTGTTGAGTTTTTTATATATTGTATATGTATATTATTGTATGTAATAAAGAATAAAGATGGATATTTTTCTATGACTATGGCGTAAAGACTCCCTGTTCTCAAGTGTTTTTTCACCGTACAGATATAGTATAATTCTGATTTGTCATGCTCACTAGTACTAGTTTATGTGTATGGTAAAATTTTTGGTTAATATGCAGTTATAGTTATGGTGTGCCAGGAAAAATAAATATTTAATATGTACATTATCTACACAAGTAACACTTCATTGTACACTGCTACAATTATCCATTTACCAAAGTCTTGCCGACACAAAAAAAAAAAAAAAGGTTACTTGAGATAAATAACTTTGAGTCAGATCAGACATTCTCCTTCCCTTTGTTTGCAGGAAGCTCAAAATTTAATGTATCTTTAATATCAAATCAGATTTAATCAAAAATGAAAAAAAAAAAAGAGATATAAACTTATAATAAAAATAAAAGGATTTTCATCTCTCTCCTGTTATTGTATGTGTTATCTGATGGACACATTTATATTGGGAGTTTATTGTGCGGAGGTGGGAATCTTCCAGGTAGCAGAGCATTTGAGCTGTACTGCATGTGTACTGCCACCTTCCTGTAATATAAAGAAGGGTCAGCTTTTTCCTAGTTGCCTGAGAACCTAGAAATACAATTTTACCCTCGGCAGCGGATTCTATTTTAATTGGAGGAATTTATCATGTCTACACTGTCTATCTTCATGAAGCTTGCTTTTAATACCGGGGTGGGATTATTAAATGTGGAGACACTGTCACTGCTGGGCTAGGACTAATAATCAGCGGTGGGGTATAATATACGACATGCTGCTCTGTATCCACCTAGGAACCATTGATCTTGATAGCGATGGGTTGCAGAACGGGTTTCCCATTTTCACTGTGCCCATGCGACAGCTGTATTACACAGCCACACTTCTGCAAGTTTTCTTTAATCCTAGCCCAAACCTGATCGCAGAACTGTATAAGGAGGGAACCCCTCTGGTAAATATGATCACCAGTCCCGGAGACATACTGACTATAGAGACAGCCTGAGACCAGATAAAGGTTGTCAGGGTGTTTCTTGTATGAACCTGTTCGGGCATAGTGGTGGATACAGAACAGGGGGGTACAGAACATGTAAACTGCTAATAATTTCCTAAAATCCAGTAAGGGGTGGGCCCATGACAGGACTGGAGGCTTCCTGTACCGCTGTGACCTGCCCCCATCCTCCCAGGCCAGACTACTGAGATGCCTATGTGTTCTCTAACAGCAGTTAGTGGAACTGGTGCCAGGGAGGAGTTTCAAACTTGTACCCCCCTCTTGGTTTATTCCAAGACTGTGGCAAGTTAAACATTCCGACAACCCCCTAGCCTCCACAAACTTACTACATATAATGTATTGCGCACAGACAGTGATGCTGCAGTGCTCCTCCATCTCCTATCACGCAAGTGCAGTAATTGGTGGAGCAGCAGTCAGCAGGGGCGGATTCCGCACGCTCCACTTATCAGGATCAGTCAAATCAAGCACACCGCTATGATCCATCCCCAGCCTGTGCTGCTCACATCTGAATGGATAAATGCAAGATAGAATTGGAAGTCCAGCCCTGGGTGAGGTGGGAATGTTAACCAACATATTGATTTTGTTTCAGGTGTCGCCGTCTCCAAGGTGCCACCCTTGATTCTAGACCACCAGTGACTAGTGTTAAACCAGGCTGTCTTAGAAGCACTCTAAGGGTATGTTCACACACAAACGCTAAAATACATCTGAAATTACGGAGCTATTTTCGCCTGAAAACAGCTCCTGAATTTCAGACGTTTTTGCATGTACTCGCGTTTTTCGCTGCATCTTTTACCAACGTGTTTGGAGCTGTTTTTCATTGGAGTCAATGAAAACCGGCTCCATAAACTTTCCTAATAAGTGTCCTGCACTTCTTTGACGTGGGCGTAATTGTACGCGCCATATTTTGACAGTGATGCGTAAAATTACACCTCGTCTGCACAGAATATCGTAAAACCCATTGTAGGCAATGGGCAGATGTTTGCAGACATAGTGGAGCCGTCTTTTCAGGCGTAATTCGAGGCGTAAAACGCCTCCATTACGTCTGAAAATGTGATCTCTTGGATCCCGCAGGTTTATCCATGGATGGTTGCACTCCTGAGGCAAATTTTATTTACATGCAATATGGTTCTTGTGACACACAACCTTAAAAAGTGAGCATTTTTTCACAGATACTATAGAAATAGAGATAAATATCCATTGTCCAAACATACTGTCAAATGTGGTGCTCTGCTTGTGTTGTATTTTCAGCCTGTTAATCTTAGTGTTAAAGGCTATGGAAATCTTTGAAGACTTTTTCAAAAAAAAAAAAACAGTGTACTGTATTATAGCATTTAATGCAACTTTGTAATTCGTTTTTATTTCAAAAAATGTTTTAACTTTTGAGATGCAGCTTCTATGTATCCTGGCTACATAGAAGCTGTATCGTAACTGAGACCTAAATCCATCAGGTCAGCAGGACTGACGGTTTCGGTGACAGCGGTCAGGATCCAGCTGTTATCGATCACATCTAAATTCATAATTTCTAAGTTTATAATCCAGCATCTGAACAGCTCAAAGTAGTCTACTGTGTTGCCAACATGTTTCTGCAGATTTCTGTAGGGTGTCAGCCTCGGAAACCAGAAAGCATTGGTCAAAATGGTCAAAATTGTCCATTTTAATGGTTTCAGTCTAATAACTCTGGTCAACCTAACACCTTGAGGCTATTTTCACACGTTGTGTTTTCAGCCGTTTTTCGGTGCGTAAGCGCCTTGAAAAACGCCTGAAAAAATTGAAGCTGGACGCCTCCAAACATCCGTCCATTGATTTCAATGGGAAAAACTGTGTTTCGTTCAGACGGGACATTTTTTATTCTCGGCCGTTTGAAAAAAACAACGCGGAAAAAAAAAACATAAAAAGAAGTGCATGTCAACTTCTCGAGCCGTTTTTCATCGTGTCAATAGAAAAACAGCTCCAAAAATGGCTCCAAAAAACGCATCAAAAAAACGTTTGATGCTTTAAAAACGGCTGAAAATCAGAGGCTGTTTTCCCTTGAAAACAGCTCCGTATTTTACAGCCGTTTTTACTTTAGTGTGTGAACATTGCCCGACACTGAAGAGTTCTAGCTCTTGCCACTCACATTGTTAGTCACATTACATCTGATTCTTATAAAATCTAATAAAGCTGTTGAGGCCGTAAAACATCATTGATATCATTATTTTTGTGTTAGAAAAAGTATATATGACGTACCTTTGGCATATACATTGTTCAGCCACATAAACCACCTGCCTAATATTGTGTAGGTCTCCCATGTGCCACCAAAACAACTCTGACTCATCGAGGCATGGACTCCCCAAGACGTCTGAAAGTGTCATATCTGGCACCAAGACATTAGCAGCAATTCTTTAAATCCTGCTGAAGGAGGCTATTGACATTAGGGAATACCTTTTCTATGAAGGGGTATACTTGGTTTATATAGGTGAGGTGTCAAAGTAACATCCTTATGAATGCTAGGATCCAAGGTTTCCCAGCAGAACATTGCCCAGAGCATCACACTGTCTCCGCCGGTTTGTCTTCTTTCCATAGTGCATCCTGGTTCTATCTCTTCCCCAGGTAAGCGACGCACCTGTTTCAGCCCATCCACATGTTTTCAAAGAAAAAAGGATTCATCAGACGAGGTCACCTTATTCCATTTCTCCATGATCCAGTTCTGATGCTCACATGCCCATTGTAGGCGCATTCAGTTTCGACCAGGGGTCAGCATAAGCCCTCTGACTGCAGCTACGCAGCCCCAAACACAGAAGCTGTAATGCACTGTGTGTTCCATCACCTTTCTGTCATAGACAGCAGAAACCTTTTTAGCAATTTGAGCTACAGTAGCATTTCTGTGGGATATGACCAGACAGACAAGCCTTTGTTCTGTACGCGCATCAATGAGCCTTGGGCCCCATGACCCTGACGATGCCGGTTCAATAGTTGTCCTTCCTCGGACCACATTTGACAGGTACTGACCACTCAATACCGGGAACACCCCTTAAGTTTTGGTGATGGTCTGATACAGTTGTCCAGACATCACAATTTGACCCTTACCAAATTCGCTCTGATCCTTTGATCGCCCATTTTTTCTGCTTCCAACACATCAACTGCAAGAACTGACATATGTTCCACCACTTGACAGGTAACAAAGTCATCAATGTTATTGACTTCATCGGTCAGTGGTTTAAGGCTGGGTTCACACATCACGGTCGAAATGCACTTTTTGTCGTGAATTGCAGTAAATGTGTGGCATTTTGGCGTGATTTTTGCACAATCGCTGCAAAATGCTGCGTTTTTTCCAGAATACATGCCATAACAAAAACACCCTTTTTACCACGACAGGTGAACCCAACCTAAGGCTACATGCTGTGATTATGGTTTTTTTTTTGTTCCTTTGCTTAGCTCTATAGCTTGGACAGACAGCAAAAAAACGCATTCAAAAAGCTGCACGCGGTTTACTACACATTGCCGTGGTTTTGCGATGTGGTTATTGGTCGTGTGGTTTGTACACATGAAACACTTTATTTAACATGTCTTACCTGGAAAACGCCGTGCCAATAACCACATTGCAAAACCGCTGCAATTTGCGGTATAACGCATGCACTTTTTCAAATGTGTTTTTGTGCAGCCTTTTCAAACAACCCAACAACCGCAGCGTGTGAACCCAGCCTAAATGTTATGGCTGAACAGTGTATCTATAAACCTATTGGATACTGTTGAATAGAAGAGCCAGGTTTCCAAGTGACCCTACAGAATATTCCAATCTGCAGAACATTATTTCCTTGTAGTGGCTGATACAACAGGCGGTGCACAGCGGAGGTCTTCAGACATTAGGTTTAAATTGCATTTTTCTGTTCTCATTTTTTATTGTTTCTCACACAATATCTGTAACACAGGGTATGTAGACAAATTACACTTCAGTGCAGCCTGGGGAGAGCAACGCAGTAAGCAAGCTTGATATATAATGAGATTAACCACTTCACTGCCACAATAATGATTAGACATAGGCCAAATGGATAATAGAATTATTTGCCACCTACATTTCTCAGTGTTGATCAAGTTTATCTACCCTTAGTTTTTGTACTGAATCCTCAGTTCAGAAATGAATGAGATCGGCACTGCCATCAGATTTTAGCTTCAGGTCACCCAGGACTTTTTTTAGTAATGCTCTGTAGAAGAGCCAAGCTCAATTTCATCCAGCGAACCAAGAAAAAAAACTGCACCACTCACCGATACCTTTAATGGACATACTGGATAAAATCAGAACAAAGCCACGGGCTATGGAATCTAAGGATAGGTTAAAATGCGCCGTCTGTTTTGCGTTCACTTACACTTATTTACTGGCCACTTTCTTGATTCTTAGTCCTGTACCTGTATCTCCCATGGTTGTCTGACCGCGCTCTTGTCTGTCTCATGTTTGGGTACTGACTAGAGATGAGCGAATTTCCCGAAATTATTTTCTAGTCCGATTCGATCAAATCGCTCTTCCGATTTGTTTAGAATAACTTCACAGCGTATTACAAGTGCCCTGATAATTTGTGTCTGACTCTGATGTCTTCTAGAATTGTATTCAACCAGTAGTATTCCCTGAGTGTGCTTTTTATAGTGGATATGAGTCATTTACCTAAACCCCTTATGATTGGCAGTGCTAGGGGGAGGGATAACAGCAGTGCGTTTTGGGAAAAAGCTGTCTGCAAAGCATTATGGGGAAGCCCGTCTGAGATCATGAGATCCTTTTTATTAATCTGTAAAACGGAGGCCAGTGATCGCCGGCGGCTGCTATTTTGCTACAATTTGTGTGCTGCGAAAACAGTTTTGGATTTTGCTAAATACCAAACCTTTGGCAAATTCAGACCGAATTCGATTTGTGTAGAATCGATTTGCCCGTGTCTAGTACTGGCTTGTTTGACAAAGTGGTTTCTCCACATTAGACATATATGGCATATACAGGGTGTCCCATCTCTGAGACTTCCATTTATCGCGAGAACAGGAGCATCCAATTCTACAAAGCAAGGTTGCTAGAAACAGGTGACCCAATTCTCCTAATAGGTAGGGGTCCCGGGGTTGGAGCTCAACCCATTAGACATTTATGTTTGTCTCGACTATCCTAGTGCATTTGTGCCTGTTCCTGGTATCTTTTTTCCAACAATAGTGTGCATGTTTTGACTCCTAGTGAGGGGTGCCGTATCTCAAAGCTTTCATCTTCAGTTGGCATGCAACCAAGACCACAGTACTCCTCCTTGAAGGAAACCTTGGTCAAGACTCTAGAACTCTGTGCCTACTACAGTTGACCTAGTATATATAGATTTTGGTGCTTCAGACAGGCAGAGGGCCTGTGCTCAGTACTATATAGCATATGTTAAATGGTTCCCTTTCCATATATAGCATAGTAAATAATACATAGTAATTCATTTCAGAGTATGTAAGTATAATAAATAATTTACTGTATAATAGGCCTTAAAGCTTCCTTTATGGTTGCTACAACGGTCCAGCATTGAGTACCTCAGCCAGTTATTTCTGCTTGGTTCCACTATTTCCTTAGTGATCAGGGTATAATAAAAAGAGCTCAAGAACTAGAAAAAGAAAATAGTGCAAGGGTAGTTGTTTTTTTCCTCTGATTTTATTGCCCTCTCACCTTAGATGTCATAAAGATATACCCTATAATTGTTACTTGCATATTATATAATAGGATTTGGACAACTACTTTGGGGTATTAGAGACTTATGGGAGCCCCAGTGCATGAATCTGTAGATTCCTGCCTAAAGTGACACAAAGTAAATTTCCGATATTGCTAATAAATATGCATGAATTATGATCGACATAGTAAACGCTCAGTACATTTGTATACAGATCAACTTGTATACACACACAGCGGCACACAAAGCAAATTAAACATGTAGTTAGCACACATACACACTTACATACATACATACATACATATCTACACACATACATGTGCAACCCTACAAAGTGATGTTGTGCCAAATATTTGTAGAAAAAATTGTAAGCTACAATGGGGCATATACTGTGAATAAATACAGTCTCAGTATAAATTTGCTCAGAGTCAAAATGTAGTTCATATTGTTCAATAATAATAACGTAGTTCTCGCCTTGCAACAGTAAATTATCATTATATACTAAGCAACTAAAACCCAAACAGCACTATGCTGTCATACATTTTACACAGTTGTTCTACACAGTTAAAAAGTTATATACAGCTAGGACCCATATAAATTGGAGGTGGAGGTGGTGAGAATTGTAAACGTGGGTTTTACATGGCCGGATTCTGGCCGGAAAATAATTGCCGATCGACGCTCACATGGGAACGTTCGTCCCTATGCATTTTCATCATGTCGGCAGCACATTTCCCTGCTTACATAGGTAGATGTGCTGTCAACTAGCGGCTATTTTTATGATGCATACAAGATCCGATCAGCCGATGAACGAGCATTTGCTTTTCTTTGTATGAACGCTCGTTTGCCTGATCATTGGCCCGTGTAAAAGGACCTTATTACAATCCAAGTCATTTTTTCTGTTTCTCTTTCCAATCATAGATAAATGCTGGAATACACTTGAAGTCTAATTGCAAATCTAGAAGACGGCTCTTCACATCTATTTGGAGAGCTGTTGGGTTAAAACAATACAATGACTCAACCTCTTCACTTTTTGATACTGTATCTACAAAAGTCTTGTAAAGACTTAATATGGAGACTTAAAGGGGTATTTCCACCTAAGAAATGTATGGCATATCCACGGGATATGCCATCAATTTCTTTTTTTTTTTTTTTTTAATTCTCTTTTTATTGAAATTTTTTAGCATACAAAATAAAACAGGATATTTGTGTAGAATAGCAAATACAAGCATGAAAGGCATATACGTATGTTATGCATTAAATAGTACAGTCACTACACATGGAATCTTATCATGAAGGCATTCAAGGAGTGAATAATACAACAGAAAACAGAGAACTATATACACACAGTTCAAGAAATAGATTAATCAAATATTACCTAATTAATTAAATATTAAAAGGGATCAAGAGTTTGGCTGCTGTCAGTAAGTGGGTGGAAAGATTTTTACCGGGGGGTTTAAAAGACGCAGATGGAGCCCAAAGTAATATCACCGCTGGGGAGTGGGGTACATTCCACCCAGTTATTTGGTGTATACTATTTAATATCTATGCCATCAATGTCTGATAGATATAGGTCCCACCTCTAACACCTGCACCTATCTCCAGAATGGGGCGGTCACTCGACCCCATCCCACTAGGGGAGGCAGTTGCCCCATCTAGGCGAAGAATCACTTTAGAGGTGGCCTCCCACGGCTCTCTCCATTGACTTTTTTGGAAGTTATGAAAACAGCCGAGCTCGCACTACCTCTACATTGATTTTCTGTCGGCGGCCTACCTCACTAGGCAGGACAGAGGTCAGATGACCCCCATTATGAAGATAGGTTCTGATCAAAAAGCTGGAACCCGCATCTATCAGACATTTATGCCACATTCCATGGATATGCCATAAATTGATTAGATGGAAAACCCCTTTTAAAAAAAATTGGTATTTTAACAGATGGGATATTGGTTCAGGAGACCAAATGAACTTTTGTATGTGTTGCAAGGTAGTAGCGCATCCTCTAGTTTACACATTTGCAAAACACTTCTGCATGCTGCTAACTGTACACAATAAGTCACTTTTATATCTGCCTTTACCCCAACACCTAGTGACAGTCACCAGCTGCAGGATTTAGGCTATGTTCACACGGAGTATTTTGCCGAGTTTTTTGACGCGGAAACCGCGTCGCAAAACTCGGCAAAAACGGCCCGAGAACGACTCCCATTGATTTCAATGGGAGGCGTCGGCGTCTTTTTCCCGCGAGCAGTAAAACTGCCTCGCGGGAAAAAGAAGCGACATGCCCTATCTTCGGGCGCTTCTGCCTCTGACCTCCCATTGACTTCAATGGGAGGCAGAGAAAGCGTATTTAGCGCTGTTTTATGCCCGCGGCGCTCAATGGCCGCGGGCGAAAAACGGCGCAAAATTCGCCGCGAAAATCGGCGTGCAGGGAGAGGAAAATCTGCCTCAAAGTTCCAAACGGAATTTTGAGGCAGATATTCCTCCCCCAAAATACTCCGTGTGAACATAACCTTACAGTCCTCTCAGTACATGTTATGGAACATCTCAGAACAACAGTTATTTAGAGAAATAGATTTTTTTTTGTAAATATTACATAATACTAAACTATTGGTTTCTGTAATTCAATGATAGAAGCAGAAAGAGTGGCACTCCCCCAAATCTACTTTTTATTTTCTTTATTGCTCAACAGTCAAAAACAAGTGGGTATAGACAGTGAGTAACACAGGGAAAAGGTCTATAGTTATGGAGTTCAGATTGTCACTTGGTTTGGCCGGGGTTTCAGAAGCTAAAGATGCTGGAGTGGTCTTGATTCTTGAAACTATACTTCTGGACTTGCCTCAGGAGGGCACCGACATTTTTTGACAATCGCTGCCTTCTCCGTGCTTCACAAACACTATCCATTGATGAACCTGTCAGGCATTAAAATGGAACCTTATTGTGTAGCAGTGCCGACCCACGCATTTCGTCTCCCTGTGATCTATTGCTATCGTTATTTGTTAATTGTTTAGACTGCTTTAATTTCTCAGTTGTAATTTTGTATTATTTTGCCTTATTTTATATTACAATATATTATACATGCACCGTGTTGAAATAAAATAATTGAAAAATATCGGGAACAAAAAGTGAACAAAACAAAGGATTGTGTTAAAAAGTTTGTCTCGTGAAACTTTTTGCATGTGCGCTATTAGAGCATACAGCTGTATTAGAGAGGGGTCCACTAACAAAGAGCTGCTCACTTGGCCCTACCATGTACAATGGGTGGCCATGCATTTGCAGTCCAAACAAAACTTCCCCTGGTAATACCAGCTGATAAACAGGGGTTTCTAAAACCAGGCTCTTGGCCATCCGCTAAAAAAGTGTTGTCGTAGTCAGACAGCCTCTTTAAAGTCTGGGCATTTAGTAATCATTGCCAACTAATGATAATCCATTCAGCGGGTTGTAAAATAGAAATTTCCAATTATTATTGCAATGTAATGCTAAAATAAAATGAAATGCTCTTTCTCTAATCACAATAATCTTCCAATGGAATATGATATAAAAAATGTTATCTGACCAGAGCCACATTTGTGTGTCTGTGGCCACTGCATCAAATACAGCAATGGATACAAACCAACAAGCAGAATGACTACAATAACTGGTGGTTCACTTTAATTGGAGTTTTGCCTTGTGTATCACTTCTATTTCTGTCACATAATGTAAAATCCTGCTTGTAAGGTGCCAGAATTGAATGTATTATGTTACTAACTCTACAACCTCAGCTCTTGGGTTATTTAAACACAAATTCATGAATAATATTTAGATTGCAATACTTAACCTGTCCAATTAATGTCAGTACGAAAATAAGTTACTATACATTATAATATCCTAGTGACACATTACTCTCTACAATACCCTGTTCTCTTTATAAACACAGCTGGAAGTGTGGTTAATTTGGTCCTTCTGTTAATTACTGTAATCTTCTGCTAATCCGATAATGTGCGCAAGACTTAGTGTGTCTGCTACACTGCTGTGTTCGGAAAGCTGTGAGGACCTCTTATTCTGTACCACAGACCTAAAATAATCCTATTTCTACACTGCTCCAAATCTCGCTCCATTTTTCAGCCATCCTGCCGGGCTCAAGGTCCTGTACAGGACACGTAGTAGTCATTTATATTTCCTCTAGCATTTTCTTCCTTCCTGTCACTGCCATACAAAGTTCATATCTACAAAATATATTGCGCTACCAAAAACAATATATATGATAAGCAGTAATATAAAAAAGATTCTAAATAATTATTACCAAAAACATGATAAGAGGCATCAATTTTAAGATGGCTCCTTATGCAAAATCTGTAACAGGGCCCCCAACTATCATGCGTCATTTATAGTATTGATCTCGTCGTATGGAAAAGAAAGGTATTTTCCCTCCTTAGGCACCAGGGCCAGGTTGCAATTGCAACCTCTGCCCCTCGGATTATTGGTAGTATGGCATTTCCTCCAAGGGACATCTTTCATATCCATATGGATAACACATTCATCCATGGTTGCATATATAACATACTTATCTTTATGTCATCTTCATGTGACCATGTGCAGATGTTTTGTTCCACAGGAAATGTAGGGTTAAGTATAACACATCATGATGACATAATGGTAGCCGATATTATATCAGGAACGTCATTTCCAGAAGTACCACATTTCTGATGCTGAAATGCCCTCCTCATGATTGCAGCATCAGGCACGTGGCACTTCCGGTTAGGGCGACCAGCACGGTTCAGTTGGTAAAAAATGGTGGGGTAACTCAGGGTGAGTATGGCAACAACAAGTTTCAAATCATACATAAGTTTAGTTGTCATTGAGGATAATAGTTGATGGGTGCTTCAATGGGAGAAGCTGAGGAGATCCTGGAGTGGACCAAGGGCAGGATCTTCTAAATAATGCACCTACTGTTAATACATAAAACCTCATAGAAGGATGACTTGACCTTTTGGCTGGCTACTTCTTTAATTGTTTAGGAGAATTGTAGATCTGTAGAGTTTGGATTTCAGCACAGGGTTACATTGACTATGTAGAAATGGCTAAAGCAAAACTGTGCTCATTCCTCTCTACTTCAGACCCCATAGCAGTAACATGGCCTGCCACTATGATATGTACAGTATATTCTACCATTTGATAAAAAAAAAAGTTGATTTGTGATGCTCCCAAAAATAAGAGTCCTTTTTTTAAATATAGTAAAAAAAAAAAAGGCCTTTGCTTATTGTAAGGTAATGGATTCAATGATTATAGGTAGCAATAACTACCCAAGGACACAGATATAACAAGAAATATACCATAATCGATTTATTATACTCAACTGTAGATATGAAGTTAACTTTAGGGTTGAGCAGCCCAACCGCAAGAGAATCGCTCCACCAGTGTGATACCAAGAGAAATCGGCCAAGCACGTATTTGTCCTTCTCGTACTAGTTGAGGCTCTATGACTATGATAGGTGCTCACTTTTCAAGACAACTGTAGTGCAGTTGTGAAAAAAAGAGGGTTCGAGCACTTCACCCAACTCTACGAAGGTTATGTAGCTCAATGAATATTAGCATGTTTTGTTTTGTTTTTGAAAAAAATATATATTTCAATCCCAAAGTTCACTTGTCACTTCCATTTCAAGCTGTATGAAACATAAATCCTCTTTTTTTCTTTTTCTGGACAGCTCTACATTGACTAAACACTGTACTTAAAGAGTAGCCAGTTGCCACCAATGCTACATTTGTAGAGGTCATTTTTCCTGTATTTTGTTTTAATTTATGAAATATTCTCTTATTCATTATTGACTAACTAAATCGTTAATTTTGTTCTAAAGATACAAGGCATTATCTTACTGAAATAGGTACTAAGTTTAAACATGTTTTTTTTTCCCATTATTATTTTAATTTAATGAAGAGTCTTCAAACCGATTTTGACTGCAGGTAATTGGTCCAGAATGCCCTGTCTTCTGTATATCTTCACTTCAGATTTCTCAATGATGTGATCTTGCAATCATCTCTTTCTAGCATTAACTCCATACAGTATGGTGCACAAATAGAAGTGCCATATGTTGGTCAAATAACACCTCCAATGACTAAATAGCAATGCTGTACAGTGCCACGACCACCACACATGCCGGTGACACACAAGTAAGCCCCTGTTCACTTCACGTTTTCTGTATACGTGTTATTTTGGCCTCCGACTGGCTGGTATACGTCAGTATGATGCAATAAAAAAGGGTATGGAATAGCGTAGTAGACTATGCTTTTCCATCCTGCGGAGTGCAGTAAAAAAATATATCTGTTAAACATATACGTTTATTTCAACATGGTAGCCTATGGGCGATGGATGTCACAGAATGTCATTTGTCACTGATATCCATTAAACGGATACATCAGGAGATTTTCAAAAGCCTTTTATGACATATGTTAAATGGATGACATTATAGCCTATGGGTGACAGATGCATTAAACAGTGTCATCCATTCCCCCATAGTCTATAATGGCATCCATTTATCGGATATATCTTAAAATATGAGTTCATGACTCATCAGTTATATGGATACCATTATAGCCTACATGTATGACGGATACCACTGTTAGGCATCCATCACAGGCTACATTTAACACCTGTTCTTGGCATATACATCAAACATAGGCCGAAAAACATGATGTAGACATAGCAATGTTGCAATGCAACAAAACAGGTAATACACAAAGGGGGCTGTGAAAAAAATCACGAGGTGCCGCACAGTGACCAAATTACAGCTCCATTCATAAAGTAATCTAATAACAACGTTATGCAATGACTAAATGATATTGCTAAACAATTAATATTCAGATCTGTGGTGATCACAAGTCTCAAGTGTCCGGTTATATGAAGCACCCCATTCAGGGGGCGGCTGATGCACCCTGTGTGATAGATTACACACTCCTAAGGCAAAACATCTCCTTATGGTGACAGACTACATTTCTTGTCTAGTTTTCATTAAGAGTCATATTTTTTTTCAAAATGTTTGAATTTGGATGTTACCTTTATCCATTATGCTGTGCACCGAATCATAATAAAATACAATGGAAGGAAATTTCCACTCATTTTCTACATTACCTGTGTTATTGTTGACATGACGGACAAGTGATGGGATCAGTGAGCCTTATACCGATTCCTACATCTTCACAAACACGAAATAGATAATTAATGTTAATGATGTTTTTATACATCCTCATAAGAAATTTGGGGGCCTTTAATCGATGATAATGCAATGCAAAGCTATCTGTCCTCCTGAGCGTTGCTGCAGCAAAGCCGGAATATTTATCAGCTCTGTATACATTTCCACAGACTCTTTGCTAATGACGAGTGAAGACAGAGGTGCCGCGGGCTGCCTCTCTGAGCCTCCTGGGTAAGTTTTCTCTATTGTGTAGGAAGCCGGAGACCTCCCAAGAAAACTGCAGGAAAGCAGATCAGTAAATGTTTAAATCACCCATGAAAACTTCACAGCCATTCCCAGTGGCTGCTTCTATAAAGCAAAGACAGCTTGGTGTTTGGGATTTACATGAAGAATACAACATTCTTTTTTCACTTGTCAAGAAGGCCGCTTAAACTGCTGATAAGGATTCTGGGTAATTTTAAGCTAATTATTTCAGTGGCCTCAATGTCCTTCATGACCACGTGCTTACTTATTCATGACTGGAATCGGGCAGGTAACAGATTCTGCAAAAAACTAGACAATTTTGGTTGCAAAGATTCTCTCTTAAAATGTATATATATATATATAAATGATATTATATTAATTATATACACAATAGAATAGAAAATGGAGCTGCACGGTAAGGAGAACCTTCTCAGGTGTGTGCTGACATCAAGGCAAATGACTAGTGCGCCTAACATACAACTGAAGAAACACGGATGGAAGCAGCACTCCAGGTTGACATTCAATGAAAAAACTTATATTCACCCAGTGTAATATTTACATTATTATTACTATTATTATTATTCTTAGTCGACTATGCTATTGCTTCCGGCAAAACGACGGGTCCGGTGCACAACAGAGACATATAGAAACCATGAGCACCGGATCTGTCACCATTGAAATCAATAGTGATGGGAACGGAAACCTCTGGTTTCCGTTTGTGTCTGTTCAGGCTCCCGTTCTGATGGAAAGCTCCAATGGAACGTCAGAACAGGACCCCAACGCAGATGTGAACGAGGCCTAAGCTGTCATATGTGTGTAAATGAGGAATAACATTATTTCTGGGCATTATATAGTATGACTTGTATCCTTTTTTATATATACAAACATAAATGTCATCAAATAGGTTGTGAACATAGTCTAACTTAGGTAAAATCTAAATATTCAGAAAATGTTTTTTTATTAACATTAAAAATCAAATGGAAAAATTTCGTTCTGCTACATCTGAATAGAGATATCTCAATTTGCCAAGGAGGCAACTATTTATTCATGTTGGTTATTACTTAAAACATCTAATTCTAACAACTTAATTTAACCATTTGAAAACCAACTCAAGCAATAATAGTAATTATTGTTGAATTGTATAACAAAATCTTTCAAGAATTTTCTATGTTGATAATACAAATGCTCTTGTCATATCCACTTAAAGGATTTCTCCTATTAAAGAAAGTGATGAAATATCACTAGGATGCTCCATTGTACAGGGAAAAGCAGTGCAGTGGCCGCACTGCGACAGACAAGTAAAAGCAATATGGATGTGGAGCTCAAGCCTACGGCCGTTTCGCGTGTACCCGCGCTTTGTCAAGGCCTTATAACACATAAGAAAACTTTACTGTTACATACAAAGTAATAAAAAATAATTAAAACATTAAGATTACTATATCCGGTCTGTATTTAGCACAGTAGATTGACAATGTTGCACTAACAGCAACATTACGGTCTATAGATCGTAGCGGTCAATTAAACAGAGCGGTCCTAAAATCCTCCGCCAATCTTACACTTACTAAGTGAAACAACACATGTTCATCCGGAACGAGCTGTTGCAGGACATTTTCTATTTCAGGTTATGATCTACGGGAAACAGGTATAATAGCAAATCAGCTACGCTATGACACCGCATACTTGTAGGGAAATACATTTGATTCTCTAGGTAAGGAAACGGCAGTAGGCTTGAGCTCCATATCCATATTGCTTTTACTTGTCTGCCGCAATAAACACAAATTATTTCACTGAATGGTGAGTGCCGTGGAATTTTTCTACCAATATTGTTGTGCTATTACTTATCGTTCCAACCACTGAGCACCACCTGTTGTGGATTGAATTGAACCTACTTGAGAATAATGAGGCTATGTTCACACGCTTAACAAAAAAATTTAAATAGGCCGTGTGAACATACCCTAACTGTGTCTGGTGCTGGGACTCTTAGTGCTCCAAGAGCTATAGCATCTTTTTCTTGACCTCCTGGACATTTATAAAAAATAAATCAATAGTCTGTATTGGATTTTGAGATGAAAAATTGGTTCCCCCAAACTTCAAGCCTTACGGAGGCATTTCTAAATAGATTTAAATTAACAAGTTGTTCATTTACAGTTCTCACAGGAGAACTCAAGGTCACCCTCATGTGTTATAGGTGGGGGATATTGTAGATGCATGTAACAGGTGAACGTTTTCAGAGTACCAATAGCTCCATAATACGTAGGGAGTCCATGTGACGTGGTACAGGCTTGGTGCACACAGTTTTACCTTGTCCATGAAGCTTTCCTATGATAGGTGACACCATTTTCTTTAATAGTGGAACCATTACTTTGAAAATAGTCGCTAGAATAGATTCCATAGAAAATCATGTGAACCGTACTACATGGAACAATGGCAATAAATTTTACATGTTACTTCCACAGCTGCATTTTTCTCAATTGAATTCTGTGGCTGAAAATTGGCACAAAACACTTTGTATTGGTCATGCTGCTGTGTTACAAAAACCCACTCACTGTTATAAAACACTTGGCTGCTGCTGTAAAATACCACGGGGATATATAACATGAAGATGATTAGGTGTTTGCAAGTAGGAGGTGAGGAAGACAAGGCAAGTTAGACTTTGGTTCTCCATTCTGTTTTAACCAGTGGTGAGATGATCATACTATATTGATAAGTATATATTATGTTATAGATTTACATGAATTCCAAAACTGAAATCTGCACAGAAAGCTAAAGCAATGAGACTTATAATATCAAGTATGAGTGCACTTTAGAGGGGGTTCCAAACCTTCCTTATTGAACCAATTTACAGGAACCTTATGCAAAAAATGATTCAGCTCTTTAAACTTAAGACAAAGTACAAAACTATGAGCAGGGTATTGTGCTGCTCTCGAAGTTCTGTAGCCATGAGTTGGGGTGTTGGGTTCCTTACACTAAAAAAATTACAACATTAGACCCCATCAAAGGAGTTAAAAGGGTTGTCTGGGTGTGTTTTTCATACTAATGACCTATCCTGAAGGCTCATTCTCAGGATTGGTTGTGGTTTCAGAGGTCGGACCGCCACCGATCATTAAGTCATGGCATATCCTGGGGATATTCCATCACTTTATAAGATGGGAATAACCATTTAATGTTCTATTATTTTACTTAAACAACGCTTTTATACTTGTTTTAGATTTAATGGGCTTTGTCAGGTCTTCTACACTACTCTATTTAAGCAGCATAGGATAGGTGGAAAATTCTGAGTTCAGGGATATATCGTTTTATATGATTAATTCTACTGCCAGTAAAGTAGAGAAGTAGAGGGTTAGCTAAATAGAGCGACCCTCTCATTCGAGGAGCCACAACATCTGTGCATTTCACATTGGCCATTGATTTTCAATGGGAATTGATATATGATTATTTCCCCGGTGGTAGTGTTGTATGCTTCCCCAGCAGATTACAGCTGATTGCTAGGACTCCCAGTAGTGATACCCCCTATTATAGGGTCCCGATACTAGTCATTGAGCCCATAAAATAATAGGGTATTGACAATACAATAGTGCCAATAGAAGTGTACCATTTATCTTCCGCCTTGTATGGAAATGAATATGTAGTAGTACGGTTAGAGGCTTACTGTTTGTATCTTCAGAAAACACCCCAGCTACTAAAAATTTTTTATCACAGACGCATTCGTTATTTTCTGGACTGGCCAAAAGTCTGAGAATTTATAGGAGAGGTTAAGCATGGAGTGAAGCTCCAGGTGATATGTTTTCCATTGATCCCCCTCTGTTAACTCAGCTGAACCATTGATTCCAAAAGCAGTTACACCATTAAAACCTAAAATAAAAACTATTGCAATACAGTTAGGTCCAGAATTATTTGGACAGTGACACAATCTTCATAATTTGGGCTCTGCATGCCACCACATTGGATTTGGAATTAAACAACTGAGATGCAATTGAAGTGTGGACTTTCAGGTTTAATTCAAGGGCTGGAAAAAAAATATCCTGTGAAACGTTTAGGAATTGCATCCATTTTTCTGCACATCCTCCTCATTTCCGGGGCTCCAAAGTAATTCGACAAAATAACATTACCATAAATAAAATGTGTTTTTTTTAAATGTTTGTAGAGAATCCTCTGCAGGCAATGACTACCTGAAGTCTGGAACCCATGGACATCACCAAACGCTGGGTTTCCTCCTTTATGATGCTTTGCCCAGCCTTTATTGCAGCGGTCTTCAGTTGTTGCTTGTTTGTGGGTCTTTCTGCCTTAAGTTTTGTCTTAAGCAAGTGAAATGCAGCTCGATAGGGTTGAGATCTGGTGATTGACTTGGCCATTGCTGATTATTCCACTTCTTTGCCTAAAAAAAAACTCCTGGGTTGCTTACGCAGTATGTTTTGGGTCATTGTCCATCTGTACTGTGAAGCGACATCCAATCAACCTTGCTCCATTTGGTTGAATCTGAGCAGAAAGTATATCCCTGAACACTTTAGAATTTGTCCGGCAGTTTCTGTCTTCAGTTACATCATTAATAAACACTAGTGACCCAGTGCCTTTGGCAGCCATACATGCCCATGCCATCACACTGCCTCCACCATGTTTTACAGAGGATGTGGTGTGCTTTGGATCATGAGCCGTTCCAAGCCTTCTCCATACTTTCTTCCTCCCATCAATCTGGTACAGGTCGATCTTAGTTTCATCTGTCCAAAGAATGCTGTTCCAGAACTGGGCTGGCTTCTTTACATGTTGTTTGGCAAAGTCTATTCTGTCCTTTCTATATTTGAGACTGATTAATGGTTTGCACCTTGTGGTGAACCCTCTGTATTTGCTCTAATGAAGTCTTCTCTTTATGGTAGACTTAGATACTAATACACCTACTTCCAGGACAGTGTTCTTCACTTGGGTAGATGTTGTGAAGGGGTTTTTCTTCACTATGGAAAGGATTTTGCGATCATCCACCCCTGTTGTCTTCCGTGGACGTCCTGGACTTTTGGAGATCACGAGATCACCAGTGCGCTCTTTTTTTTTTTTTCAAGAATGTACCAAACTGTTGATTTGCCCACTCCTAACATTTGTGCTGTCTCTCTGATGGATTTCTTCATTTTTTTCAGCCTAACGATGGTTTATTTCACTTGAATTGAGAGTTCCTTTGACCTCATGTTGTGGGTTCACAGCAACAGTTTCCAAATGAAAATGCCACACCTGGAATCAACACCAGACCTTGTACCTGCTTAATTGATGATGGATTAATGATGGAATAGCCCATGCAGCCCATAAAATAGCTTTTAAGATAATTGGCCTATTACCTTTGGTCCCTTGAAAAAGAGGCAGCTACATATTAAAGAGCTGTAATTCCTAAACCCTTCCTCAAATTAGGATTTGAATACCCTCAAATTAAAGCTGAGAGTCTGCACTTTAAGCCCATATTGATTATATAACTGTATATTCAATATGTTTTGGTAATCACCTAAAATGCCATAACTTATGTCACTGTTCAAATAATTCTGAACCTAACTGTGGTCAGCAGGATTAGATTAAGTTTAGCTTAGTTCTAGACCTTTTTATTGAAGATGTCACCAAAGTACATCATAGCAAGAAACAGCACATGATCATACATGAGGGATGGGAAAAGGCTCTCGGTGCTCTCCAGAAAACCTGTATCTGGCAACAAATTACTATACTATCTATACTTAGTATACTTTCCAAAAGATATCCTACAAAGTTGTGACAAGATGGTACATCACTGCTAGAAGATCATCTAAGTTCATTCCGTCATATTCTAATTCGTGTTTTTATTTTCGTGAAGAGGAGGGCAGTTTAGCTCACATATGGTTGTCCTGCTTAACTGCCTGCTCCGATTGAAAGAGAGTTAAAGGGGTTTTCCAGCCAGTAAAAATTGATGGCCTACCCTCAGAATATGCAATCAAAAGCTGATCGGTTGGGGTCCGACTCCCAGGACGCCCGCCGCTCATCTGTTTTGAAGGGGGTGCTGTGCTCGTACAAGCGCTGCTTCCCCTTCATTTCTACTTGGTCACTGTAAAACGTCGACACATATGTAGCGGCGACTCACATGTATTGCAGCCTTTTCTCCCATTCACTTCAGTTTATTATTCTACCTAAAAAGAGTGCTGCACCCCCTTCAAAACAAATGATCGGCTGATTGATGGCGGATCCTAAAGATAGGCAATCAAGTTTTACTGGCTGGAAAACTCCTTTAAATGTCTTATTAATTCTAGATTGAAAATAAATATTCAACTATCCCCATTGTCGGCTTTAGTTAATGCTGATGAAAAGGGACTTACAAGTAAACTTCGAATACTAGTTTTTCATATAATCTCTGCTACCAAATGAACTATTGCCATCAGCAGTAAATCCCCTAGTTTTGGTAAGTTGAAAAAGTTTTGTTTAACTTACACCTTCACTTTCCTTTACAAGCTCTTTTTTGGAGGTATGTCACTTAATCATGGGTGGAATTACCTCAATATCTCTTAGAGATCTACCTAATTTAGATTTTATTGGATTATAGGTAATTCCCTCCTTCCTGAACGGAGACTTCAAGACTTGATCTTTTGCTCTATACACAATGTCAGTTAATTTATTTTTTCCGTTTCATGGAGCTAAACAAGCTCATTGTTGCCTACAAGATATTGATGATTTTACTATGTTCTCCTCCCTCCCTTCTTTCCCTTTTTCCTTTCTGGCTTCCCCATCGCATCTCCCTTATATGATTACTTTTTTTTTTTTTTCAAAGATAATACTTCCTCTGCATAGCCTATTTTATCCCGAGATGTTGGACGCTTTTTTATTTTTGAAAAAGTCAATAAAATATTTTTTTTTTAAAAACCCTCACATGAGACCTTCATAGTTTTTAGCTATACCAAAATCTCGAAGGCTTATGTGAAGAAAGTTCATAGAGATATGCAGCCATAGTAGATTAACTAACTAAAACGTACACATGAAGTATACAACATTTGTAGAGTGTGTTAGGCCCTTTTTGGGACTTGTCCGAAAATATGGCTTGACTTAGCATAAAAGGCGACGTAGCTGTGGTATAACGTTATACATAAGTGTCTAAAGATGTGCCAAATTTATCGTCCTGCATTAACTAGTGATAAGTTTGGCATATCTAGTCTAATTTAGAGCTTTCTAAATTTTAAGACTGTATTAGAAAAATCTGCCACTATGTGTACAAATAACTGGAATCCCATGAATTAAAAAAATGATTTTTTTATTTAAAAAAATATGACATAGATGTATTGTCAGTTAGGGCACAGCAGTTTATTATTCTAATTAGGGATACCGAGTGATTTCCATCAACCATTTCTCCAATAAAATAAGTTATTGTACTGTTTAAAGGGATGCTCCAGACAAAACTGATACACTGTGTTAGGCCTCACGTAGGACCTGAGGGGGGAAGCATGACATAGGGATTCGAAAAACATTAAAAAGTGTTCATGCACCGCCCCCTAGGGCTCTGGACTAGACATAACACAATGTATCAGTTTTGCTCAGGGTGTTCTTTTAAGGATCATATCACTGTCTACATTAGTGCAGGGAGATATTGTCATAAAATGTCAGTCTTATGTGCGAAAACATACATTATATCTCCATACAACATCACCGCACATACATATTTATATAATCAAAAAAATGTGCTCACAAAACATAGCAACGTTTTTGACTATACGGGTAATGTGCCAAAATAACAGTCTCTCGCAGAATATTGTCCCTGTATTAAGCCCTGCTTAGTTTCACTGCAAAGTGCAATACTTACTCTATGCCAATAAAAAGAATTTTGCATGTGTAGTACATTGCGCCTTGTCAGTAGGAGACATTTATAATAACAGATACATTTCAAAGTAATTGTATCCCCTACAGCGACAAGTAAAGGTGAGATTACATGGGCAGATTGGCGCTCGTCAGCTTGCCCTTTACATTAGCTGAAGCAATACTGTATGGGGATGAACGATCATTAATACGATCTCTCGGTCCCCATCAGTTTGCATCATTGTTTGCAGCACATCCACTGTTTACATGGGCCAATAATCGTTTAGGAATGCTAGTTCCCGATTATTGGCCTATAGAAATGGACTGCAGGAGATTGTTTACTATGTACTAGGGGCATAACCTCTAGTAGCCCCTTGGCCCCAATGAAAACACTGTAATATGGCCCCCACTTACCAAGTGCCATTTACAATAACAGTGTCTTCATATGTGGCAGAGGGTATTTAATCCCTTTAGGCACCATGGCTGGGGCCAGCCTTAGGTTGGAAATCACACACAGAAAAATATACACATACACAGACATATATAGACATAATAGACACACACATACTAGAACATATACACACACAGAGACATGTGCACCCAAAAAGGAACTTACCATCTCACCTTGCTGCACAGAGCTTCCTCCTCTCCTCGAGGAGCAGAGAATATAGAGTTCAAACGGCCTGCACAGTGGCGCCCCCGACATGCTGGGAGGCTGCAGAGCCCTGTGCAATCGCACAGATCGCACTCCACTAGGGCCGGCCCAGACCATGGCTCAAGTGCAACTGCAACCCTGCTACCCCTTTAGCTATGGGACTATGCCTTGTTATTAGTGGGGGCAATATGCCATACAAATAGTCTTCTGTATGGTGTTTTTGGGCAATTTCATGTGGCATGACAAAGTGGGTATTCTGAATTATAGTGATTGCTGGCACAGCTGTTGTGCTGTGACAAACATGGGCCCCATTTTCACAATGTTGGGCATAGAGCCAGCTCTACCACTGGGGTAGACCGACCGCCCGGGACACTGGCTCCTTTGACAAACCCTGGGAGTGTTGTAACATCAGGTGTCTGGTCTGAGGTCTAAATGCATTTAGGGTCTGCTTAATTTAAGGGTTTTATCTGTGGTCTGAAAAATTTAGGGATCTGGTCTGGTGTCTGAATTAATGTAGGGGTTTAGTCTGGGGTATGAATTACTTTAGTGGTCTGTTGTGTCTGAATGAGTTTAAGTGTCTGGTTGTATCCGAAATAATGAATTGGTCTGGTCTGTGGTCTGAATTTATTAAAGCGTCTTGTCTGAGGTCTAAATTCATTTAGGGGCCTGGTCTTGAGTATGAGTTTATTTTGTGGTTTGGTCTGGGGTCTGATTAATTTAGGGGTCTGATCTGGGGTCTTAATTAGTTAAGAGGTCTGGTTGGATCTGAATTAAGAGGTCTGGTCTGGGGTCTGAATTTATTTAAGGGTCTGGTCTTAGGACAGAATTAATTAAGCGGTCTGGTCTGGGGTCTGATTAATTTAGAGGTCTTGTCAGGGGCCTAAATTAATTTAAGGTTCTGGTCTGGAGTCTGCATTTGTGTTGATATAGATGGTGGGGATGGACTGCAGAAGCGAGGTGCTAGATATGTCTGGGCATCAAACTCTGCAGTTATCAGGAGAAGTCGTCATAGGGATTTGGGCCAGATGAAGAAGAAAGGAATGAAAACTACTCCAATCAGAGAAGACGTCACCTGTCAGTCACTGAATTCAATAGTTATTTCTCCGGCTTGTAACTGTGTTTTATCAGTACTGAAATCTCTTGTGTAGTCTGCAGCATGATAATACTCTGCAGACCGCCTGTGTAGAACTGGTATAGTACCACTATATGGTCACTGAATGGCAGTATTATTGGATATTTTGGTCTTTGTATACACTAACTATAAGAGCATGTGTACGCCTGTCCCTGACTCTGTGATTAGGTATTTCTGTGTTCTACTTATATTTTCCTCCTTGTGTTCCACTTATATTTTCCTCCTTGTGTTGATGGTGTGGCAAACAAAACAAAATACGCAAACTTTTAAAATTTAGCAAGTTTCCAACCCCCTTCATCTCGGGTTGATGTTCGCCATATCAGTTAAATTCCCTGGCAAAAACCCTGGTTGGGCACACCACCAAAGGGAATATTAAATCGTCCAATCATGTTTCATGTCTCTAAAAGAACTGTCAAAATCTAAACTGTTTATCTGTCGTAATAATATATTGTCAATTCGCCCAGCAGATTGCAAGCCTGCCTTGTGTCTCCTGGATTAAAGAATTAAACTGTATATTTATCAGAAGAGTGTGTTTGGTTGTGTGTCCCTCTTCCAGCAACAAAATCCGTCAGTAGAAGTTGTGAAGTTTGCCACACAAGTAGTTTCTGAAGTTGCTTGCCAACTCAAGTAAAGTGCTTCACAGCTAAATTTGTATACACAATTGTGATGTTACTGTGACTTTTGTACAACTGCCATCTGTAAATCACTACTCTCTGTATGAATAGTACAATCACCATAGCATATAGATCAATGATGTATCCATTTTAATTTGGAAAACTATTCAAGGTCTTGACTTGAGGATTATGTCTATAATAGTAGTAAAGATAATATTACGATAATATTAGGATTGGAGGCACAACTTCATGTGAAGCATTTGTCTTCACAACTCAGGGGTATTGCAATGGGGAAGGGCATAGCTGGAAATCAAAGGGCCATGCAGGAGAACCCACACAGAATACCATTTCCGCTTCTTCTCTTTTCACCCTCTTTCTGTTGGCGTCCCCCAGCTCATCTCAATCTTTTTTTTTTTTTTTTTTTATAGCCTAGGACAGTTAATAAAATCCCATGGCTTTCAACACAGCTTTTATGCCAACAACACCCAAACTTATCTTTCTAGCCTCAACGTTATTCTACATCCTCCTTCTTCTCCCCCTGCATTCTAAAACTTAATATGGACAAAAAACAAATTCATCATCTTTCCCCATCTTACTTAATCCCCTCGCCAGAACTATCAGTCACAGTTGTAAATTTTCACAGATAACCTACTAGACATTATTCAGGATACGTGTATGTATACCGACATAATACCACATCAACATGCAAAATAACTTTTTTTTGTTGTAATGCACTTCTGATTGGGGCGCCATTTTGCCTCTACCACTAGTGCCAGCTGAATATTCATTAAGAAGAGCACCCCTGAACACCCACGCATAATGACTTAATACCAACACATGACTTTAGAGCATGGATATGTATTTATAACATTTTATATCTCACACTTTTTAAGGTCTAATAATTCTATTCATACAAATTTCCTTAACATATATTCCAGGGTGACTTTAGTTCAGTAAAACCAAAGGGGGTCCTAACAGTCCTGCTTGGCTTTACTAGAAGTTCATATTTGGCCAGTGTGAATACATAAAAAAATGTAATATATAGAAAATACACCAATTTTTGTGAATATTGTTTTAGACAAGAAATGCTTATTCTAAATTAAAATTTATTTTCCACTAGCTCATGTAAGAGATGTACTACAGCAAGAACATAAACGGGTTTCCTATGTATTATCACAATCTGCGGTACATTCATTTTAATGTGTAGCATAATCTAATAATAATGATAATCCAGGACTTCTGATAGCCAAGCCCTAGTTGAGGGCACAAAACAGCAAGATAATATGGGAATTCACAAGATCAGAAGCTGAAGACTGAGCAAAGATAACCTATTAGGAGACAATATGGATTAAAAGAAAAATAAGTGAAAGTAATATATTGTATGTTAGCATTTTATTTTGACTGTCTTCCAGGAAGTTATCTATACTTAAGTTAAAGGGGTTCTCTGGGATTTTAACATTGACGGCCTATCCTTCAAGTGAATACGAAGAACTGCAGTACAGCCCTCATACGGATGAGTTCTAAGAAAATAATTTTATACCAAAACAAAAAAATCTGTACATAATGTGAATAACTGAGTAGCACATAATATTCTGTGTAGACCTCAACTTAAAAGCTTTATCCTTCAGCCTCCTAACATGGTGATATATCTTATTCCTATAGGTATCAGGTGTCTGTTTTTTGCCTCATCTACGTACTGCCCCTGCTGGTAATAGGGTGTGCATACACTTTCATTGGTATGACTCTTTGGGCCAGTGAGATCCCGGGAGACTCATCAGACCGATACCACGAGCAGGTTGTAGCAAAACGTAAGGTGAGTGATACAATTCTTTAGCAAGTTATTCAGAACATTACACACTTATGCAGTAACTCCTTTGCCACCGCAACCATTTTAAATTTTTTCCTTCCCACCTTCCAAAAGCAATAACTTTTTTATATTTCCGTCGACATAGCCGTATAAGGGCTAGTTTTTGTGGGATGAGTTCTAGGTTTTAATGGCACCATTTATTGTACCATATAATGTACTGAAAAATGGAGAAAAAAAATATTTGTGGCGAGGAATGGAAAAAAACAGCAACTACTTGTTTTTTAAGTTTCGTTTTTACAGCATTCACCATGTAGTAAAAATGGCATGTTGACTTCATTCTGTGGGTCAATATGATTATGGCGATACTAAACTTATATGCTTTCTTTGTGCTTTACTACTTTTACAGAAAAAAATTGATGGAGCGGTGTAGGGGCTTTTTTTTTTAGCAGGGCGAGCTTTAGTTTTTATTGGAACCATTTTTGGATACATACGACTTTTTGATCACTTTTTATTCCATTTTTTTGGGGAGCTGTTATGGCGGATTTTTAATGTCATTTTTTTACAGCATGCCCCAGGTTATAAAGCATTGTATTGTAATAGTTTTACAGATGTGGTAATACGAGTTATTTTTTTCTTCCCAACATTTGTCGTAAGTATACGACATGGAAAGCCAGTGCTTCCCGCAAAATGTCGTATACTTACGCCAAATGCTTGGCACCGGCTCAGAAGCTGAGTCGGTGCCATCATCCCCGGATGTCAGCTGTATCGGACAGCTGACATCCAGCTGTAATGGCGGGGACCAAAATTAGCTTCGATCCCCGCCATCAACCCCTTCAATGCAGCGTTCAAACGTGATCACTACATTTAAGCTGTTTGCAGCTCATCGGAACCCCAGCAATGAAATTGCTGGAGTTTCCGGCGGCTGCAATGGCAACCGGAGGCCTAATACTGGCCTCCCTGTCTGCCTAGCACGGAAGCCGGTCAAGATTCCATAGCCGCCGGAGAGATGGCGCCGGCTCAGGAGCTGATATGGCTTCATCAGCGGTGGAAGTCAGCTGTATATTACAGCTGACATCCACCTGTAATGGCAGGAACTGGAGCTATCTCCGATCCCTGCCATTAACCCCTTCGATGCAGCAATCGAAAGCGATTGCTACATCTTAGCGGTTGCTAGCAGATCGCCAGCCCTGACAGGCAATCAGGACGGGCGAGTGCTGCTATGGCAACAGGAAACACAATGGTCTCCTGCACTGGCATTAGGGAAGCAGACTAGGCCCCGCCGGGAGGCGAAGCCTAATCGGCTTGCTGTCAGTGAATAACTGACAGATCTAATACATTGCACTACGAAGATAGTGCAATGTATTAGAAAAAGATAAATCTGACAGTTGGACCGTCAAGTCCCCTAGTGAGACTTGAGAAAAAGGGTTCCCACTGTTTTGTCCCCTCAGGGGCTTTGTACATGTGACATGGCCTCCGCAAACCATTCATGCTAAATGTGAACTCCAAAAGCCAAATGGCGCTCCATCCCTTCTAAGCCCTGCCGTGTGTCCAAACATCCTTTTATTACCACATGTGGGGTATTGTTTTACTCGGTAGAAATTGATTTACAAATTTTACGGGCTTTTTCTCCTTCAGTCCTAGTGGAAATTAGAAAAAATTAGCTAAACCTACATTTTCTTTGAAAAAATTTAGATTTTAATTTTCACGGCCTACTTCCAATAATTTCTGTAAAAAACCTGTGCAGTCACAATGCTCACTATACCCCTAGATAATTTCCTTGAGGTGTGTAGTTTCTCAAATGGAGTCACTTTTGGGGGATTTTCACTGTTTTGGCACCGCAATAGCCTTTCAAACCTGATATGGTTCCTAAAATATATTGTAATAAAAATAAGGCCCCAAAATCCTCTAGGTACTCCTTTGCTTCTGAGGCCGGTGCTTCATTCCAGTATCACGCTACGGCCACATGTGGGATATTTCCTAAAACTGCAGAACCTGGGCAATAAATATTGAGTTGCATTTCTCTGGTAAAACCTTCTGTGTTATAAAAAAAAATTAGATTAATAATTAATTTCTGCAAAAAAATATGAAATTTGTAAATTTCTCCTCTATTTGCTTTAATTCCTGTGAAATGTCTAAAGGGTTAAGACATTTTCTAAATGCTGTTTTGAATACTTTGAGGGGTGAAGTTTTTAAAATAAGGTGACTTTTTGGGGGTTTCTAATATATAAGGCCCTCAAAGCCACTTCGCAGCTGAACTGGTCCCTGTAAAAGAAGCCTTTTGAAATTTTCTTGAAAATGTGAGAAATTGCTGCTAAAGTTCTAAGCTTTGTAACGTCCTAGAAAAATAAAAGGAAATTCAAAAAACAATGCCAATCTAAAGTAGACATATGGGAGATGTTAATTAACAACAATTGTGTGTGTTATAACTGCCTGTCTTACAAGCAGATATATTTAAATTGAGAAAAATGCTAATTTTTGCAATTTTTCGCTAAATTTTGGTGTTTTTCACAATTAAATACTGAACATATTGAGCAAATTTTGCCAGTAACATAAAGTACAATGTGTCACGAGAAAACAATCTCAGAATCGCTTGGATAGGTAAAAGCATTCCGAAGATATTACCACATAATGTGAAACATGTCAGATTTGAAAAATGAGGCTCTGTCAGGAAGGTCAAAAGTGGCTAAAGAGGGAAGGGGTTAAGGGAAGAATGGGAAAAGGGTTTTGGTTTTTTTATGACAATATACTGTAATACTTATGTATTCCAGTGTATCGGGATTATTAATGTCTTCTATAAAGTCCTGCTTCTTGTTGATGGTTTCCAAGTAACAATAGGAGCAGGACACAGGGATTCAAAACAAAGCAAACAGAGAATCCTTGTGTCATACTCCGTCTCCTTAGGCCCTGCTCCTCAGAATTGCCTGGAGTGTTCATTAAAGTGGTTGTCCAGGGTTTAGAAAACATGGCTACTTCTTCAAAAAACAACGTCCATGTGTTGTGTCTGGTACTGCAGCATGGCTCCATTGAAGCGAATTGAGCTAATTTGCAATACCCCACAGGAGTGGCGCTGCATTTGGAGAAAAGCGACCATGTTTTCCTAATCCTGGACGGCCCCATTAAGCTTGTAACTCATCAGATTTTGTGAAACAAGAAGTCCCAGCATACCAGGACGGCAGCTTCTATGGCTGGGACTTGCAGTATTACAACATCTGAAGAACCACATGTGGGAGACCATGGATATAACCTATTGAATCTTAGAATAATTCTGCAAAATGCTCACTTTTGACCCTGTATCTGAATATTTGCTCTGTTCTGTGCCCATCAGGTAGTGAAGATGATGATCGTCGTAGTTTGCACATTTGCAATTTGCTGGCTGCCGTATCATATCTACTTTCTGCTGCAGACCCTCGGTTACACAATTCAGAAGTTCTACCAGCAACTTTACCTGGCTATTATGTGGCTTGCAATGAGCTCCACCATGTACAACCCCATCATTTATTGTTGTCTGAATGACAGGTGAGTGTACAGCACCAGTTGTAATGACCTGAACATATCATATGTTATATCTTATTATCGGGACCGCCTGTTGGTTATGGATTAAGCTTGTAGAACCCCCCCCCCCCCATGTACTGTAGGTACCACCACCATTAAATGTCAGTCTAATAATGCATATTAGTTATTAAATAAACTAAAAATATTATCAACATTTATTGATTTATGCACCAAGAACTACAATTTGAGAGCCAATAGATGAGTTTGTATGTAAAAGGCAACATATCGGTCTAAAAAGAGCAATACATAGTGCCATAGTCATAGGGTAAGGGCATTGCTAAGTTCTTAAAATATCACACAATTGTCACGTTGAGCATTATGTTTGGCAGGACTGTTTGAAACGTTCCCCGGAATGTATGCGCCAGATGTATGCACCTGTATGTCTATACAGTTGCATATGTCTGCCATTGAAAAAAACACTCATACAGAATGGTATATATCTTTTTGGTATTGAGAGGGTTTTTCAAGTTGAGGCAAAGGTATACCGGCATAGACCTGCCAAAAGAATGACAAAAAGGACAGACTTTTGGCATATATCTGCCTAATAGAAGTCTTCAGGCCACGTTAGACATATACCTAAGGGTTAATGTTCTGTTCTATACACCACACATTGTGCCTAACCTAGCCTTTTTCCATGCCATGGGGCTAAGCTGCAATTTGAGCCCATGGACAGGGGTGGGATTGTTTCTGGATAAGGATAGCAGACCTTTATAATAACATACAATCCCTTTAATCCTTCAAGAGCCCTGAACAATGAGAGGCAGGATAAAGCTGAATTAAGGAATGGAACTGCAATAAAAACATATAGCTCATATAGCAATGTGCAGATAATGTAAAAAAAATAAATAAAAAAAGTTTTCTCTTCACTCCATCAATCATCAATCAATTATCGATCAAAGCACAATACTAAACTATAACAAAGGTCTGCAAAATGTATACTATGGCAGCAGATAGTAATTGTAATGTAACATATTGAATAAAAAGGATGGTAGTACACTGCTTTTTTACACTATATAATCTTTTTCTTTATAAGTCCAGGGATATGAAAATGTAGTTGGTCCTGCCGGGCACCTGCTGCCATAGAGAAAATGTATTTAGCTTTATATCTTCCGTTACTGCATGACATTATGATGTTTTTATACAGGAGCTGTTTTTATCATATTATCATTTCTACAAAACGTCAAAAACAATTCTCAAAGCCTTCTTCTAACCTTGTTCCTATCCCCAGATTCTAATATTCCTTATCGTCCTCTTTGCTGCAGAGCTGCTCCAATAATACACATACTACAGATGTTCTATCAATATTTTAACACCAGCAATTGTAGAATTGAAATAAAAACTGGATTCAATTGAATCTTTTTGTGTTTTCAGTTTCCTTTTATGTATAAGACATTTTTGTTAAACTGTAGGACTTCACCTAGTGTAGCTATAGAAGGGGCTGAGGTAGCACTCACATAAGGGCCCTGGTACCTTAGGGGGCACAAAGGCCGCTCTGTCACATAAGCAGATGAGGAAATCACGCAGTTAATTTTCATCTCAAACAGTGTTATCATGATTTTGTGATTTTTCTAAAAAAAAATATTTAGGTGGAAAATTTCAGAGTTCTCCTGACAGTATATTGAGGGAATATTATGACACTGCAATAGCAAATAATTCAGCGACAAATGTTTTATGTATGAATAGGGACAGACTATGACCTTAGAAGTTCATGTAAAATTAAAGTTTCACTTTCTTTATCCCAAGGTTCCGTATAGGCTTTAAGCATGTCTTTCGATGGTGCCCGTTCATCCGTGCGGGTGAGTATGAAGGTCTGGAAATGAAATCTACACGGTACCTTCAAACCCAGAGCAGCATGTACAAAATCAGTCGTATTGAAACCACCGTATCATCTGTCCTAAGTGCCAACGATGAAGAAACAGAAGAGAACCGGAAGAGCAGCAAACGTCTGTCATTGGACCTCACTTCCAATGGTTCTTCTCGAAGTGTCTGTAAGACCATGTCTGACTCATCCAGCTTCTACTCAAATAATTTATCATAAATTATGTCCCACCAACACCGGGATAATCCCTAGGTGTACATTCCGTGGCTCGAACCTCTGCTAGGCTGCTTAACCCTTACCATGGAGTACTATCATTTTCCATCCATCTTTGCCCTGGCTACAAGTGAAATAGATTTTGTTTACAATTTCAGGATCTTATCTGTTCATTTTGTTAATGAGAGATGTTTATATCCTGACAAGTTTTCCTTCAATAGATATTTTAAAGTTTCTCCAAACATGGAAAAACTTTAAGGTCTTGGAGATGCTGACCCCTTTACAGCTATTTGCAACCTCTTTACATTTCTATACATTTAACAGCTCTGTTACAAAATCCCAACAGGAAATTTAGACATTTTGCCATTTTCACCTCAGGGAGTGATCAGTGTTCTTTCATTACAATATTCCCAGATATTATAGCTGTAAATGCTTTCAGTTTTTTAGTCTATGTTTTTGTCCCTTCCAACAAGTACCCATCGTACTGCTGAAGTAAACTATAAGAAGTTAGATACTTCTTTAAGTAAAAATCTTGGGCTTTAAACTGAAGTTTCAGTCTTTGCCTGGCATATCGTTGAGCTCCGACCTCCAGAAACCTTACTAGTGGGTTCTTCTAGACTACTTTCTGATTTTTCCTTTAACAAAACGTCCCTTCTTTATGTTACTGTAGTATTTAGGCCACATATTATCAAAACCATACCATGACTGCCTCATCACCTGCATGGAATTGAGCCATGATCCACCCTGTTACCAGTATTTATGTTAACACTAGTGGTTTAAGAAACCATTACATGCAGTTGAAGAGGGCGCGCCATACTCTGGTGGAATGACCAAACAAACTTTTTGCATCATAGAACTACTAGTGAGTAAGTTTGAGGGATAAAAGATAAACCTAATGGAAGCAGGAACTTTTTTTCCTTTTTACTTTGAACATAATATTTATATTAAATAACTCAGTTGTGCTGTAACTCAGAACATCCCAGTTAAAGCAAGTTTGTATTTACCCTTACAGAGCATAAGTCCAGATATTGTTCTTCTCAGAGCTAGTTTATAACATCCAGTAGATAAATGCTAATAACAAAAGAGGGTTTTTTCATGTAAATTTTTGACACTCCATGGTTGTCGACTAGATGCAACAATATGCAAAAGAATGGTTGCACAAATATCCCCAGGGTCAGTGTTCCCAATCAAGGTTTTGGAGTTTCCTCACAACCTAGTTAAGGGTTACCCAGAAGACAACTGCAAGAGCTGTAACTTTTACTGTAAGTTTGACAAAATGTTTTTGCCCCCTAAAAGACTCTTGACATGGGACAGGCAAAGCAGTCAACACTATTTCAGTCAAAATATAGAATAACAGAATACTTTATCTGCCCCTATAACAGACTTCTTTGGATTAATAATGTAAGTTGGGTTCCCTGGTAGTTGCAAAAATTATTTTAGGGAGTTCCTCCATGGGAATAAGGTTGGGAACCACTTTCCTAAGTATATGAAATCAGTCTGTGGGATTTTGCTGATTATTATAAACTAGCTATGTGAATAACTTTTTATCGCTTATTTAACAAATGCCTACGTGGCAGATAAGATACCTTCTAAACATATTTTACATATATACATACTTTACATGTTTGGAAGTTTGAGCAAAAATTTTCAAAATATCGACTTAAATGCAGACCATACCAGGCTAGCTATGTGTCAGATTCTATAAATATTCATGTTTAATTCCATGTTAGGATCATTCATCTTTAATGACAGTAGTGGGGTCAGCACGAGATGTATATAAACACTGTTTAGCGACTGATGTTACATACTTTAAACAAGCGGTCAAGTCCAGATACTAATCACTGCCTCCGAGTAAAATCTTCCCTTTCTCCTTTCTGATTAACTGACCCATTTCTTTCTGTGTAAACTAATTGTTCAGGACAAAGCAGTGGTCTTAGCTGAAGAAGGAAAATAAAAACACTTAAGTTTTACAGATATATAACCACCCAGAAAGCTTACTCACAAAAAGAACAACCAACCTCAAAACCTAAAATTAAATACAACTGAACTCCTTATAGAATTTAGCTTTACACATTTATTTTGTTTGTTCCTCTTGTTTAGTTTGTGGCATATTACTTTTTGTCTGTAGAGACTACAGTGACACCTACAGGCTCTTAGAGGCATTACAGTGTTTCATATTTGTGCATAATTTCAAAAGTGGATCTTAGAACACTGCATAAGTCAAGTGGAAAAGGACAGAATGTGGTCCATTAAGCTGATAATGAACTGGCCTTATACACGTCTGTATAAAGGTAAGGAAGACAATATAATCCTGAACAATAAAGTAAATTTGAGTGATGAGAAGACAGCATTTTCAAACAAACAGATAAGTGTTAGCGGCCCGTATGTATATACAGTACCAGCGGACACGGGCGAACTGACCATTTGGGCATCAGGTCAGTGCCCAAGAGCCCATGTTCAGAAGGGGCAAAGTATCTTTCATTCGATAACAGCAATCATTACATTTAGAGGTGCAGTGCCAGTTAGAAGAAAATGTATGATATGAGTCCTGCTGAAATGCAGTTTGTTGGCAATGTTGGTAAGGGGCCCTATTTTGCTCCGGACCCTAGACCACTCTCAGTCCGCTCCCTGGGAGCAGATAGTGTATTGTCACCTCTTGGCCACGTCTTCTTTTACTAAGCATTGACTAGCCTCACCAATGAAAACATTGGAGAAACTGACATCCATCTCTGCCTTATGTTACTATAGTCTTTATATATAAAAAATAAATACCGCAAATGTGTTAGGTTTCCTAATATACATAAAAGAGCTCAATTGTATTTAATTTTATTAAAATATACAAAAATTATTGTATAATGCCAGATGTCAATGAAGGTGCAGAAGAGTTTATAAATGTCCTTTAAGTAAATAAATGCTAAATGCAAACACTACTATTATTATAACAATATTATTTAAAAAAAAAAATAAAATAAAAAAAAAAAAAAATATATATATATATATATATATATATATATATATATATATATATATATATATATATATATATATATATATATATTTTACCTTTATTCCAGAATAAGTTACTCAAAACTGAGAGCATAAAATATTCATGGCAAGGACACATGGAAACAGCATTGGCCATAATATTTAAATGAAAAAACCCAAATCTACTTTATATGTATATTATTCCTAGAAACTCCTTGACAATGAAATTGCTCTTTTAAAGCAAAAAAAAAAACAAAAACACAAAAAACACAAAAAACAAATGTGCAATATACTATGTGACATATATTTTATTTTAATATATTTAATATTAATATATTAAAGCCTACCTCTGGTATCCTGTATGATAAAAGATATTCAGGTTACCTGAATTTTTGAGTTTCGGGCAGAGTTTGGCCTTTCTAATAATATGACTCGCTACTTTTATGATTTTAATATGTAAATTAAGAGTTACTTGACATGTATATTGTGATGGGATTTATCAATTATGCCTTGTTTCTTTTTTTAATCTTATTATAAGTGCCAAATGCTTTTACTTTATAAAGAAAACACAAAAAACAGTATTTACCACACATTCCTCCAACTTCCATGTACTCTAGAAGCCACCATGGGGAAACATAAGTATTGATGGTAATATAGTATATTCTTCATTGATGTATATTTTGCATTCAAATGACACTGCCTTTTATTAAGATTATTTGCAAATTCTCTATCGTAGCCTCTGTGGTACATATTGTGGTTCTATTTTATTTTTTTCAAAAAAAATCATATTATGTGTTAGAAGTGAAACCTATGTTTCTTAAATGTCTTCAGATGATTATAGTGTTAAACGAACATTTTAACAGGGTATTTACTGAATATGAATGTGAAAAACATGTGAATAAAATACATCTTCGGCCACCTCTACCTTTCCGTATTATGGTGCAATGGAACATTCTTGTAAGGATTGATGAATATTGGTGACATGATGGATCCAGTGTTCTGTGATGGAAAGTTCCATTCTAAAGGGAATGCATATAGTCTAGAATGAAGCCATCAGATGGTTACTGCTTTAATTTTTAGTGTATATAAACCTTTAGAATATTAAGGAATTCATTTTTATGGTGTATTTTTTGCAACTTACTGTAGCACCCAAGCTTAAGATGTTGTGCAGCCCTCCGATTAACCACAGTATATAACTCTGTACGTTGTGCTCCATGAGCTGCCTTGTAGATGTGCTGTATATGAGTATGATCTGCCTTTGTTACATCTGTAAAACGCTGTACATGTTTTCACTGTTCAGACAAAAGCAGTATTTTCACAAATAAACATGTTGTTTCATTACATGATCTGTAGTGGAGAATCGTAATGTTATACTGTCAGGGGCCAATGTGGAGAAAGACCCTTAAAGGCAATTCTCTTAAGGTGATATAATCGTAAAATGACCTGATATTTGCACTTACATATGTTGTAACATCTGTACATAGGTCATTTTGTGACACAAAATGGATTTTGTAAACATGAAATATATCTTGTTTTTACAGAATTGATTTTGTCAGTACTGACAATTTCTAGCTATATTCTGCAATATATTATTTTTACTTTTTAATTCAATGGGCAGGCAAAACAGGTAGTTGGATTTTGATATGATAAATCTATGGGTAATAAACAAACTGAGTATAATGTTACATATATTAAGGCCCAACATTTTTCCACTTAACATTGTATTTAGATATTTAAAAAATAATAATTTTCACAATAAATGGCACAGGAATTAAAATTTGAAAATTCGCAATATGTTACCATAGAGGGACTATGTGGGGCTAAAAAGTAAAAGAATTATATAACTACTCCTGCAGAATTGCTATTTTGTTAGCCAGTGCAGGAAAAATTAATGGTGACCACCAGTTATTTAGGCTGAGGACCTTGCCAAACATCCTGCTCCCCCCCTTATATCTCATCTGCTTAGACCCATGTAAGACATGGGGAGAATGATATATTTGAATTAAGTATGGTCACGTAGGTTTTGAGTTAAAGGGGTTTTCCCATCAGAGACATTTATGACATATCCACAGGATATGTCATAAATGTCAGATAGATGTGGGTCCCACCTCTGGGACCCGCACCTATGTCTAGAACAGGGCCCCCTAAACCCCGCTCTACCACTCTGTGTTTTTACTGACACTTGTGATTCCCGACCATGACTTATGGAAACAGTGTAGCTTACTGAGATACGCTGTTTCTGTAAGTCTCATAGAACTGAATGGTAGTTACGGAAACTGCCATTCACTACTATAGGAGTTATGGAAACAGCATAGCTCAGCGAGCTACGCTGTTTCTGTAATTCATAGTTGGAAGTCACACCCTTCAGCCACAACACATAGCAGTAGAATTGGGTTTAGGGGGCCCTGTTCTACAGATACTGATGTAGCCATCTTTAACTTGACTCTGATAACTTTCTGTGGCGTGATATTACACAACAAAAGCCATTGAAAAGTAATTGAAAAGATAAGGGATCTAGCCATTGTTTATTTAATGTGTTAAAAGTCAAGATAAAGACGGCTACATCTGTAGGTGCGAGTCCCAGAAGTGGGACCCACATCTATCTGACATTTATGACATATCCTGTGGATATGTCGGAAATGTCTGATGGGAAAACCCCTTTAATTTAGGCTTGTTATGCTAGAGCCAGGGCTCAACCTTTGCAGGATTTCCACTATCCATAAGTTTTACAACATTAACATACAAGAGAATGAGAGTGGTGTGTGACATCACAAGAAGGAGGGCGCATTTTTACTGGGCAGCCCCACGTCACCCTTGTTTGTTATACTAACAATTATAATAATCTGCACTAGTATTGAGAATAACAATTAGTATATGTATGACTATGTTGGTACATGGAATAGCCTGACAAGAACTTCGTGCCTCGCTGAATCTTTTTGGTCTTTTTCTTCTTTGCTTCCATCTTAACTTGCATGAAAGTTGTAATCCAGTAAATCTTATAAAGGTAACTTTCCATTACATGCCACGTTTATAACAAGGCAGATAGGAAACTGCATTGATAGGCATCCCAATACATTTTACAATACTTACCATTTGATACCATTGTTTATAATGGTCAAAATTGTATTGCCAAAACAGCACATGCATTTCCAGAGCTGGACGAGCCCACCAGAGTACCAGAGGATGCTTCAGTGGGTTCTGACACAATAATTGGCCCTTGATACAAAAGGCCCAGCAGAAGACAACTCCATTTGGAGGTGACATTGGAGCCAGTGACTTGTCACTAGGGTCTATTTCTTATAGGTGCATTCACAAATCACGTATTAGATCTTATTGATGATTTCTCGTGTGTGTGCAATGATAACAACAAAAACTATACCGTGTGTTAAGTTTTTTTCTGAACCTCGGTGGCAATGTCCAGCACTGTCAACAGAATGCACATTAATCTTAATTTCAGTTCTCATCACTAGCACTTTAACATAATTGCACAAAGAACCAACTTACAAGTGCCAAAAGAGGCAAATACTACAGAATGTTAATACACTCACGACTCAAGAAGCTCCTTATCTTCATTCCGTTAAACCAATAGGCTTTTGCGTAAAAATAATAAAAATAAAAAAGGGCAATTATTGCCCATAACAACATACTATTTAAAACTGGACTACGAACATGACTTAGTTGCTCAAGGCAAAGTAGGAACTTTTTCTCTACGACATTTTTCAGGTCCAAAGTGCCGCCGTTTAACCCTTCAATGCGGCGGTCAATGGCGTCCACCGCATTGAAGTGGTTGACAGAGGGGGAAAAAAATATTTAAAAAAATAAATAAATCAAATGTTAAAGTAATAAAAACAATAATCACCCTGTTTCCCTGATCAAGTCTTTTTATAAATTTAAAAAAAAACTATACATAATGTATAACGATGCAAACATAAATTAGACATATGGGATATGTGAAATAGTAACTATTTTGTGTGATATTACTATCTGTTTTACGAGCAGATACATTTAAATTTCGAAAAGCGCTAATTTTTGCACATTTTCACAAAATTTTGGTATTTTTCACAAATAAATATTGAGTTTATCGACCAAATTTTCCCACTAACATAAAGTACAATATGTCGCAAGAAAAAAAATCTCAGAATCGCTTGAATAGGTAAAATCATTCCAATGTTATTACCACATAAAGTGACACGTCTGATTTTAAAAACATCGGCTTCGTCTTTAAGGCCAAAACAGTGTTAAAAGAATCCCTCTTCAAAGCACAGATTTGCCTCACCTTCTCTTACCAACAACATTATCTGCATGAGAATTTCTGTAATGAATTATATATATGGGATATGTGTAGATAACCAGAGTGCCTGAAGCTAAACCAGCGCAGAAACATCATCTGGCTTGCTGCTTCCAAATAGTAACCTGGAGAAAAATAAAGCCGCCATCCTATAAGTATGAGTGTTTGACTATACTGTAGGGACAATTTCAAGCTCTATTTTCCAACTGGACAAATAAATCACTGTAAATTTCTGCAGCAAACTGATTAAACATATATATAATATCCGACAGCAGAAATGAAGTGGGCGCAAAGATCCAAAGAGACGTAGAATTTATATATCCTGTCACAATATACTGTCAAGTAACATTCCATGCAATCTCATAGCAAAGACATTCAATTTCTTAATGCAGTCTGGCACAGCGTTTAACATGTGTATTAATGTGACCCTGCTGAAGCGAATTCATATAAGTCAAATTTATAAAGAGGAGTACACGATTACAGGCAGAGATCACTACCGGCCTACCTGCAGTCACACATCGTGACCGATATGGCAAGATCCGAATATTCATAAGGGGATTTAAAAAAAAAAAAGCACAACAACACATAGTTTATTTCAAGTTAGTACTGTTAATTGTTAAACCACTTTTTCCCATATGAGCTCAAGAATTCATATCTGCCAGCTTGGATATTTTCTAGTTCTGAAAGAAAAAAAAATGACATTTAATTGCATCATGTTACTATGGTAGAGTAACATATAGTGCATTATAAAGGGTGCAATGATAATTGGAAAGCAGCACGGCAAGTTAACCATGTATACATAATGATTATAGAAAAAAAATCTCACCTATACAAAGTTTATAAAGAATATAAGGAACATTTTAACATTAATATTTGTCCGAGATGAGAAAAATCTGTCTATTTTTTCTAGACACAGCGCCAGTCCTGTCCGTCGGATGAGTCTGGTATTGCAGCTAAGGTTTATTGAAGTGAAAAAAAAATGGCTATAAAGAGCGTCTCTCACTCCGGAGGATCCAGCAAAACCATGTATTACACAGCGCATTGACTTCACAGGGAACTGTGCTCCATTATTTCTACAGTCGAAAATTAAACACTTGCTGTCAGAGTCCCCCACAGATTATATCTGGTGTCCCAACAGCCGAACACCCTATGATCAGTTTATCATGGGTCCCCCATCAAACAAAAAGGGATTGTCTAAAGTGGACAACCTTTTTTAAATGCATTGCTGGTTTGGAGAACTTTAAAACATATCTAGGGAATTGAAAAATTATTTAATCTGTAATATATTGTTATTGGAATTACTCTGTTTGACAATCAGGTAATTCCCTGCATTTATCCCACAGAAGTCATCAGCAGAATGAAGGCTGCAATTCTAAGACAGTCAGTGCTCTCATGGATTTTTCATTTTCCGTCTGCTATAATCCGCCTTTATTTAATTAAAAGAAGATAAGAATGTAAAGAATTTTGGAATATCACAGTAGACTCTGCTCAGACAATATCATGGTTATCTTTAAAACATTTTTACCAGTAATTATCATTTTTCTATGCGAAGGATCAAGATCAAGAAGTTTTAAAAAAATCTTGGAAAACTCTATATGAAGAATTTGCAAACTTGGTTCCCCATCTGTTTAGTCTTCAGATTGGAATAGGGCTGCATAGAATAGGGCTGTAAATAACCTGGCTTATTTATGTGTCATAAGTTTTGGTGGTCGTTTAGGAGTTTGGAGTTGTTTCTTTCTGTTCTTTTTCTGTAGTAATATGTGCATATATGGAACATAGTACATACAAGCCCTTTTGGCTGCCTATGCTTATTACAGAAGGGTCAACAGTTACATGCTTCAACTATCAGTGATAGGACCCTGCTGCAACAGAGACCCTTAGGTTCCTTTGAATAAACACAAAAAATGTCAGACAATATTCAGAACAAAGAGTCAAAAGACAGTTAAAGACATCAGGACTTTAAAAGGATGCACACTCGAATTTGGGGTCTTTTTTGAGTGTGTATAATATACTCAATGTCAGGCAGCTGCTTTAAAAGCAGGTCAGATCCTGATATGCTGTAAAAGAGGTATAGGTTTCAAACATACAAGTTTTATTTTGTTAATGTTTTGATGGTTGTTTTGATCATGTCCTAAGCATTGAACAGTTTTGCACATTTGTGCAGAAGGAAGACATAGGTTTATAGAGGGTTTCCCAAGATCAGCTTCATTAATGAAAGAATTAGGGTATGTTCACACGACTTATTTACGGACGTAATTCGGGCGTTTTACGCCTCGATTTACGTCCGAAAAAGCGTCTCGATAGCGTTGGAAAACATCTGCCCATTCATTAGAATGGGTCTTACAATGTTCTGTGCACACGGTAATTTTTTTTACGCCCCGCTGTCAAAAGGCGGGGCGTAAAAAAGACGCCCGCGTCAAAGAAGTGCCTGTCAATTCTTCAGACGTAAATGGAGCCGTTTTCCATTGACTCCATGGAAAAACAGCTCCATTTACGTCCGTAATGGACGCAGCGAAATAGCACCTCAACATGCCATTACGGCTGAAATTACGGTGCTGTTTTCTCATGAAAACAGTCCCGTAATTTCAGCCGTTACGGACGCTGCCATGTGAACATACCCTAAGAGATGTAACCAGGGCTACATGACAAAACCGGTCACATATTTTGTGGTCTATATTGGAAAATAGATAATGTTCTGAGATGACCTAAACAGTATCTGCATAGTCAACAGATGTATTACCAGTCAATAGGAGTACCCACTACAAATAACCAAGATATGTTAGGAAGGTATTTATCATTGTGAGGGTATTTAGACTGAAGTTCGTCAAAAGCAAAGGTAGCCAAGCCAAATGACAAATGGGTGGATCAATAGTTCTAGCCTTAAAATTAAAATATAGTCTAAGAAACATAAAAAGTTTTCACCTTTAGGATGCAGCATTCCAAAAGGTGAAATTTTGCTTTGCTCATAAAGGCCCATATCACCATCGGCCATGAAAGGGTTAAAGTGAAATTCTAGGCAACTTTTATTAATCAGTAACATAGACTACTAGGGTAATTTACCATACCAGGGCCATTAATTCTTTTAATCTAATCCCTCAAATGCAAGTTTCCAAGGGGCCCCGTAAACTAAAGATCCTTATCACCATAGGAGATAACACAATGGCTGCATGTTACTGGGCTGTATAGGAGAAGTTGCCAAAACAAAGTCCACTTCTCTGACATCACTTCCTGATTTGCGGCTATTGGCTGGCACTGTACCCCATACACTTCCTGCTCTGCCCACCCCCTGCATAAAGTCTGCATATAATACTGTTAATACCGGTAATACTTCATTTCAGATAATTCTCCATGCTTTCTGGTCCAAATGCAGAAGGAAGCAGCTAAAATGGAGCAGAGTTCTTAGTATTTGCCGTAGTATGTGCAGGCAGAGCAGGAAGTCTATAGGGGGCACTTCTTTCTTTTGTTTTTTTCAGAAGCAATTCCAGGAGTGGTAGCTAACTAGTAAAGAAGAAGTATAAAAAAAAGGATTAACATTTTTTAATCAAATCCTGGTTTTACTACACTGTGTAAACAAAGCCTAAGTATTTTAGTTGCTGCTTATGAACTACTGTATGTAGTGATAGCAAGCATACAACTAATGTTCTTTATTTGGCTTTTTGTTAGAATCACATCTTTTCAAGAAATTAAGAGACTGAAGAACTCTGTCCTAAACTTAACTATTACAGAGGGATCCATTCTGACGACCCACTGCAGTGTTTAATAGTATGAACCCCCCAAAAATCTGGTTAATTTTTAGGGAAATTGTTCTCTACCACAGGGTTGGGTTCTTTAACAACCATTAAACTTGTTTAATTGCCATTGATGTTTCAGAGTTTGCTACTTCTACAGAGGTGCATGTGGGTTGAGTGTCTAATAATCGGGAGGGGTCCATTGTTCTTCAACTTGATTGAGTGTATTCTGTAATTTAGGGTTAGGGTGGAGTTCTTCAATAAACTTGTTCTTGCAAAGATCAGTATGTATCCGTTCCAGTCATAGCTTTTCACATTTATGGGCAAAGAGTGACAAACTCCTCATATTGTCCTGACAGGAGAGAACCATAAAGAACTTGATAAGATGAGAACAAGAAAGCCTTCTGAGTCTAAGAGAATGGAAAACATGAATGGTCAACTGAAAACCACACCAAACAATGGCAACCTACAAGGAGCAACGGTGGAGACTCCCTGAGCACTGAGGACATGATTGAATGGAAAAACCAAAGCACAATCTGTTCTTTTCTACTTCTCTTACTTTTTAATCGTTATATCTTTTATGCTGTGCAAACCTTTTTTGTAATTGATCATAGCCATGTTTTGGGTAAGCAGGTAAATATGTTAGATTCTTCATAAATACCTTGTGCACTTTATTTTTTATAAATTAAGACCATGTATTATAGGTTAGATCAGTATTGCAAAAAACCTGAAATGAAGAGGGCCTCAACTATTTTAGAAATATATGATTTATACTTTGAGGTTGTAATCTTAATGTATGTAGATTAAACCAGCACTGTGAAATGTATTCAGGATTACCATCAATCCAATTAGTAGGTAAGCATCACCGATCAAGTTCACCCATGCCTTATAACGCTTCCATGGGCTTGATGAAGTCCTTACTAGGCTAAAATAATGGGCAAATAATTCAGCTGTAGATAATGTTACAGACTCTACTTCATTTAAAAGACCATAAGATGTCTACAAAAGTCATCTCTGTCCCATTGACCACTAGATTATATTAGGAAAAGAGAATGTGACAATCAGACATATTGGGCATGGATCGTGATGATGACTTAATCTTACTATAATGCACAACGAATGGCAATCATTTAAAACCAAAGTACTTAAAATAATTTAATATTGAAATTCTATTGGCAACTGTTTACTGAAAAATTCACTTTGTAACAAACTAAAAACAGGGCACTGTATTCCCTTAACAAAGGGTGTCGGCCTAGCCCAATAGTAAATACATTTTCTACTAGAAATTACTAGAATATACTTTATTCAGTATATACTGTACATGCCGTAGAAAACAACACGGAGAATGCTGGGTGTTTGGCTTAAATGGTAATATTTGCAATGGCAATCATTTGCTGATGTTTTACTTTTGTCACAGATGTCATGTAACTTTTTAGGCCTTAAGCTTAAAGGGGTTGTATGGACATTTTTTGATTGATGGACTATCCTTAGAAAAAGGTTAGCAATATTAGATCGGTGGGGGTCTGACTCCTGGCACCCCTCACTGATCAGCTGACTGAAGGGGCTGTAACGCTCTTCAGTGTTTACCAGGCACAGCGCCGTACACATCGGTAGTGGCTGTGCCCGGGATTGCAGCTCAGTCCCATTCACTTGAATGGGACCGGAACTGCAATCTCTGTATACAGTGAAAAGGCCACGACACCATCAATCAGCAGATCGGTGGGGGTGCTGGGAGTCGGACCCCCACCGATCTGATATTGATGACCTATCCTAAGGATAGTCCATCAATAAAAAAATGTCTGGACAACCCCTTTAAGTATCCTTTAAAGGGATTTTCTGGGATTTTCATGATGACTTGTTCTTCACTGCAGTGCCTGGCACAGCAATGTCCATGAGTGTGATCTTGCTGGTACTGCAGCTTAGCCTCATTCCCTTCAGTGGGCTAAGATGCGGTACTAGGCATAGCCACACTTGTATAGAAATCAATGTGCAGCCGAACCTTCATTTTGCTGATTGTTGGGGCTCCAGCGATGGCTACTAACTAACATTGATGGCCTATCCTGAGGATATGCAGTCATTTGTAAATCCCCAAAAACCCCTTTAAAGCATCCTTTGTTTTACAAATAATTGTAAGCGCTGTTTACACAATGCTATTATGTTCCATATCTTCCTCTTATGTAAAATGGGAACTACCTCTTACAAATCAACAGCTTTTTTGACAAATCAATAGGTTTACAGTGAGCATAATTTACTATAAGGTACGTATCCAGTGGTTGTATGTAATTTCTGTAGAGTTCCAGGTCCCAGGATATGACTTTTTTATTCTCTGCTAAGTGACATTTATGTGGTTTATTTTGTGAAAAGTAAATGTGAAATATTTCAAAAACTCCTTTAAACTCGTGCTGCCTATTAGTGGATAAAAAAAATCAAAACATTTTAAATGTATAGAGCATTATAAGGCTGCTGAGGAAAGTGTGAGTTTATGGATGGTGTCTGGAATGGATTAATTACTGAAGCAAAAGAAGGAAATGAGTTGGCATGGAGTTAGAGTTCTACAGTATTTCGATTTAATTCCTGTTAATTATATAGTGTCAACATATTCCACTACGGAATGGGGCTTACAATCTAATTTCCCTATCTCAAACACACACTAGGGCCAAATTCATAAGAAGCCACCAGAGGCTCTGTCACCAGATTTTGCAACCCCTATCTGCTATTGCAGCAGATAGGCGCTGCAATGTAGATTACAGTAACGTTTTTATTTTTAAAAAACGAGCATTTTTGGCCAAGTTATGACCATTTTTGTATTTATGCAAATGAGGCTTGCAAAAGTCCAAGTGGGCGTGTTTAAAGTAAAAGTCCAACTGGGCGTGTATTATGTGCGTACATCGGGGCGTTTTTACTACTTTTACTAGCTGGGCGTTCTGACGAGAAGTATCATCCACTTCTCTTCAGAACGCCCAGCTTCTGAAGGTGCACAGACACAGCGTGTTCTCGAGAGATCACGCTGTGATGTCACTCACTTCCTGCCCCAGGTCTTGCATCGTGTCGGCCACATCGGCACCAGAGGCTACAGTTGATTCTGCAGCAGCATCAGCGTTTGCAGGTAAGTAGCTACATCTCGAGAACACGCTGTGTGTCTGCACTGCCAGAAGCTGGGCGTTCTGAAGAGAAGTGGATGATACTTCTCGTCAGAACGCCCAGCTAGTAAAAGTAGTAAAAACGCCCCGATGTACGCACATAATACACGCCCAGTTGGACTTTTACTTTAAACACGCCCACTTGGACTTTTGCAAGCCTCATTTGCATAAATACAAAAATGGTCATAACGTGGCCAAAAATGCTTGTTTTTTAAAAATAAAAACGTTACTGTAATCTACATTGCAGCGCCTATCTGCTGCAATAGCAGATAGGGGTTGCAAAATCTGGTGACAGAGCTTCTTTAGGGGTATGTTCTTTAGAGTGTGGGAAGAAACCCACGCAAACACATGGAGAACATGCAAACTCCATGTTGTCCTTAGTCGGATTCAAACCCAGGACCCCAGGGATGCACAGATAACTACTAACTACTGAGCAAGAGGGCTGTAGCCACTGCTTTTAGGCAACCAAAGATAACATAATGTCGCTTTCTGCTGAATATGAACCTACAGTCAGAGGAAGGATCTTGGCCAACGTTGTCTATCTTTGAAGAACCAGTACATAGAACCAAACAGAAAAAAAGCCGAAGACACAAGCCAAACTCGAAAGTAGGTTAAGAAAGTCATAGGCCTGGTCCAAAATTGAAGAGTGGAACTTCTGATGTCAATTAGCCTTGGTCAAAAGAAAAAAATAAAACAACACATATTAGTAAGATTGACACCAACATGCCAAGGTACTACAGGTTCCATGTAAAATTAAAGTGCTGTATATATAGTGGCCTTTAGGCAATACAGCCCAGTGGGTGTTCACTTCCAATGATATGTAACACACACACATCCTTTCTGCTATGTGATCACTGTCACAGCAAACTGCATTGCGACACATACTACACACTCTCCACGTATACCTTGTTGTGTGATATTGTTTTTTCCTACACGTAGGCAGCCACCTCTTCTTGTCCCCATTCACCACTCTAGGCAAGCTGTAATATCTCCTCAGTCTTCCCCTTAAGGGTCAAGGCAAGTTTGTGAAATGCGGGTTTACAAGTGCCTTGGTGTCTGCAATGGAGACGGCAAAATGTCCGTGATTAAACAGACTGACAACTTTCTACATAAATGACATCATATACCTTTAGGGTATGTTCACATGGGTTGGATTTGCTGCAGAAAACTAATTTTCTTTGTTCTCGTTGCGATTATTGCTGCGGAAATGCAGCAATTCTGCAAAGGAAAACAAATACAACATTTGCCGTTCGTTGCAGATTTTCCCTTCTCCATTGTACTCAATGGGGAAAATCTGCAACAAGTGCGCAACCATGTCAATTTAATCTGTGGGTTAAAAAACCTGCAGGTCAATCTCTACTCAGAAATTTTCCACAGCATGTGGATGGGATTTGTTAAATCTTATCCACTTTGCTGCCACTGTAATATGCTGTGGATTTTCCACTTGCAAATCCAGATGGAAAATCCACAGCATTGTACAGTATATTGTACGTGTATACATAGCCTTACATGGGGTGGTATCGGGGTTAATGATAGTATTCCTTTCATAGTCTTGGTAGTCTAGAGTGGTTAATACCTAATCTCTCTGGTGGTCTAAGGTGCGGAAAGGGTTAATATTTATATACATTCTGCATGGTGTTAATGGGTTAATAAGTTATATTCCTTGAGATCTATAATGCTTAACACTTAACCAATTATTGTAATAATATTATTATTTAATATCATTAGATTTATTAGGTGGTTTTCGGCAAGAAAGTATACTTAGAATTGAATTTAATTACATTAATATATCCAGAATTTTTATAATGGTCAGGGCTCTGTTTTTTTCATAAAGAGCTCCAAATCCCCTAGTTCCCTTCACACATTCATAAATTCTGTCTTCTTCCAGCTACCACTAGGGGTTGGGTGCTCACTGTAGGGGGCTTTTTACAACTATCATTGAATCAATCCCAAACTTTGTTGGCAGAAACAATTTTTTCTAAACTGCTAAGAGGGGGGTTTCCAGGAACTAGGACATCCCAATAAATGCGCTCCAGTTCCCCCTGCTGCTGAGATAGTTCTTTTCAGTCACTGCAGCCTTCTGTGTAACATCTGTGAGAGGACTCTGCGGCAGGATCAATTGCTAGGAGAAAAGTCTGTGCACTAGGGAGCCTGAGAGATGCTTCTACTATTAGAACCTGACTACAGAGGAGACTGTTTGTAGTCAGAATCCACTAGTTAACCTCAGAGTTCCGTACAGCAGGAGCAAATACATCCAACAGTGAAACAAGGCTAAAGAGGCAAATTAGAGCATTACAATGCAGTATATTGCTGTTGGCTCTAACTTATCTAAAGGTAAATTTGCACTTTAAAATCTAACCAATGAAAGATAAACCTCACTCAAATTTTGAAAGTCTCCAATGACTTCTAAATATTTAGCTATTTCACGTCACACCAAGTTTAGAATTGTAGCACAATCTGCAGTTTTGTACTGATTTTCAGCATTTTAGTTAATACGACTTTCTGGACTGTGAAACAACAAGATGATTCCTACACGCTCTGCCCACATGGTGCAGAATGAGCATCTAGTGTCTAAATGTTTGGAAACAAGAAAATGTCTAATGTTGCTCAGGGCATCAACTCAAAATATCTTAGCATGTGCAAACACTTTGTGGAAGCAGCCATGTGTGATCCTAATGCCAGCCTGTGGTCATGTCACCCTACACGAGGTCACAAACATTTCCAGTCACATCAGCATTGACCTTTACTTCTTTCCAACAACCGGGATGTTAAGAATTCATGGTTTTTGCAGAAAGAAATCCATTCTACGAAACAATAATTTTATTGATTTTTGTATTGATAATGATTAATTTAAAGGCTAAGTAGTCTTTTACATATATATATATATATATATATATATATATATATATATATATATATATATATATGTGTGTGTGTGATTTTTACTTTTTGAGATACAGCTGCTTTGTATTCTGTATAAAGAGCAGCTGTCTCTGACATGCAGGATCGAGCTGTTATTGATCACGTCTAAGTTCTGACTTACCTGACAGATACAGGTTTCAGCGCTATATACAGTATACAAAGCAGCTGTATCTCGAAATGTAAAAAATTATTTAGAAATAAAAAGTAATAAAAAGTATTTAGAAAGTTGCACAAAACATACTGATATACATTTTTATTTTAAAAAAACAACAAAGATTTCAAAGGTCTACTCAGCCTTTAATGTTAAATCAAAGCTTTACTAAGGCTATGTGTAACACGTCCAGTGTGTACATTCGACACATACAAAGTATACGTCAGATATATTGCGAACATATGTAACTATTTGCCATACAGTTGCAAATGTCTTCCATTGACTCCTATTGTAAAAAAAAAAAAAATTATACTGCAGAGTGTATATTTTTTTTCTATAGAAAACCCTTATTTTGGAAAGGGTAGTTGGTTGTGCTTTCCAATACCCTTTAAAAAAATGTTGCTGCATACAAGTACAGTTATTTTGTAAACAACACTTAATAATAACTATAAATGTTGTTGGGCAAGCATGTACAAAGTTACTGGGAGGCTGATGTACGGGTAAATTACAAGAAACTATAATCATGTTAAAAATATCCTGCCAACTAGAGCCACATTGTTTAAGGGAGTAACACAAATTTCTAGTCTTAAGATGCCCAAATCAAAAATTAAATTTCAGAACTGTTCCTATGATTATTACTAGGTGTATGGGCAGCCCCAACATACCCACCCAAGCTTTATCATCTCTGATACCATATGGACACAGCAGAAAACCAACATTATAAAATGTGGGAGCTGCCATCCACCCGTGCAGGGGACCACATGAGAAATTTGCCAGAATTAGCCATCCGTGTTTCAGCAGAGGATTATGTCGCCCTCTTGAGGATGAATAAATTGGGGACATCTCTATTAAAATGTTTATTCCCTGCTTTGATGATCGTAGACATTTTGGTAAGAACATCCAGCTTGATATGAGTTGCTTGATGGGACATAATCCTCCATAAAAATTGCTGTTTCCAGACACCAGTACTGCTTAAGAAAAAGACAGTAGTGTTAAATACAGAAACATGTAGGAGTCTGCAAATTTTCTGCCAATCTCTGAATACCACTGTCACATGTATATACCAAGCTATAAAGTTTCTACAAACAGTGCGTAGCATTATCATTTCACAGAGTTGCTAATATGCATTTTAATAGGGTGGAACTAAGCCTGGCCATAGACATAGAGTAGCGTACAAAAAAAATGGTTTTCGCCCATGAAAATTGATCATGGTGGATCTACACTGAAACGTCTTTCAGACGACCAACTAAAGTTGCAGTGGAAAATAGTCTTCATGGGGGGGGGGGGTCATCCTATAATGAGAAGGCCACTATACATTGGATATAAAGGAATTGAAAATCCATCACAGAACAATCTAGTGTAGGCCAGGGGTGGTCTTCTCAAAAAGGTGGACTTTTGGAGAAGTTTCACTGTACTTATTCTATAACAACATGGACTGTAGAGTGTTTGACAGCCCCATAGACATAGATTTCAGATCCCATTTAAAATGGTTGGAACAACCAATAGTTATCTAATCTCTATTTTACTTTAACTCACTATAAACAAAATACTATCTGCGTCCTCAAATCGCAGAAACAATGAAATATTATGGCAGAGCAGTAAACTATCCACTCCCTACTCTGCCATTTACTCCTCCTGGAGCAGAATTCCAGGCCAGAGAGTTGCCAGGGCTATGGCCGGGTATTCCACAGCCAAGTCTAAGGACGCCGAAGCCGTCCGAAACGCGTAGGCTCTGAGGATATCACCCCCTCGCTTTCTTCACACCAGGACTCCATACTATTGGATTTTATCAAATTGGACTATTAAACTTGGAAACCGCTTCCATTTTATATTCCACCCAGCGCTGGATCCAACTACCCCTTTTTTCCTTGCCGGGTATTCCGCTCACAGAGGGAGCCCCTGACATCCCTGTTCATATATGAACTAATATAGAGTAAAAAAAGAGACACGGCGCCACATAGTGCAAATAAAAGCGTGGTAGAAAAGGAGAGCAAACTTGATAATATGCTCACCTTGGATTGTAGACACTGTTAGGTGTCACAAAAGCAATGAAGCTGCTGCCAGGTCCATACACAAAGCAAACAAAGTTTGTTGTCAAATTTGAGACTTAATGGAGTAAAAAGAGGACCACCGGCGCTGCTATGATAAACGATGAACAATGTGGAGGCTTAGACAGGCATCAAGGAAAAGTATTTATTTGTCAGAGGCTACGCGTTTGAACACCGAACCGGTGTCTTCATCAGGCCAATACAGACTGTGCGGTACATGCACATTTATACACAAAGAAAAGCAAAAAGACCGCCAAAGGAGCAGGTCAAAGGTCACCAAAATTACACATTTACAACAAATATACACATACATATATACATGTGCAATATTTGAGATCACATAGATAGTTACAATAGAACGTGATGAATTGAAAAAATGTAAAGCCGTTTTGAATCGGCATTCGGCTCGGATGAAAAATATCTTTCTATAAATACAATACAACATAATCATTGTTGAGAATGATAAATAGAAACTACCATATCCAGGGAGGCAAGGAAAAGAAAATAAGCAAATACATTACAACAAAGAATAAATACGGCGACGCTAGACAAGCGTCCCTGGTTACTAGGTCACATGAAAAGTGAAAAAATGAGCATTGGAACGCATGGTGAGATGCAGATGAAGCACGGAGACCAGTGCCAGCAAAAAAACAGCAGTGAGGAGCAGAAGTACGACGGACAGTGATTACCCATGAGTGCTACTAAATGTTGGAATAAGAGTAAATTCATCGTTTATCATAGCAGCGCCGGTGGTCCTCTTTTTACTCCATTAAGTCTCTGTTCATATATGGGCAGTGATGTCAGGGTCTCCTCCTGGTGCAAAATCCCCAGCCAGAGCGTTGCCGATTCTCAGGCAGGGTATTCGCCTCCTACAGGGAGCCCCTGATGTCCCTGTCCATATATGGACAGTGACGTTGGGTACTCCTCCTGGAGCGGATTCCCCAGCCAGAGTGTTGCCAACGCTCTGGTCGGGTATTCCGCCCGTAGAGGGAGCCCCTAATAACACTGTCCATATATGGACAGTGACATCAGGGGTTTCTACTGGAGCAGAATCCCTGGCCAGAGCATTACCGACGCTCTGGCCAGGTATTCCACTCTTAGAGGAAGCCCCTGACGTCCCTGTCCATATATGCTCAAACAGCAAAAGTAAGAGCAGCACAGCAGAACTGGTCCTCACAGGGCTCAATAGGGTGTCAGACTCCAGGAATCCGACTGGTGAATCCCTCAAATGTAGACACAGCAAGGAAAAGAGGCAGCACTCCAAATTGAAAAGATCAAATGTGGTTTTATTCACCCATATGTGCAAGGGATGCAAAAATGCATCCCTTGCACATATGGGTGAATAAAACCACTTTTGATATGCTGCCTCTTTTCCTTGACCTGTCCATATGGACAGTGACACCAGGTGCTCCTTCTGGAGCGGAATCCCTGGCCAGAGCGTTGCCGACACTCTGGCCGGGTATTCTGCTCCTGGTGAAGCCCCTGACGTTAATATCCATATATGGACAGTAACGTCAGGGGCTCCTCTAGAGGAATTCCCAGCCAGAGCAGGGATTCCCCTCCTAGAGGATACCCCAATGCTGCTAACTACCGGGAGAGGGTGTGGCGCTATCTGCAGGCAGGGGCGGATTGGCCATGCACTTCACCATGAATTTTCCGGGTGTGACGGCCGCTCCACTGCTCAGGGGCCACACCATCCATGAGGCAAGATGAGCCCAAGATGAGCTCAACTCGCCTCAAGCAGCGGCCATCTCCCTCTATGAGGGGGTGGCAGTGCCACTGAAACCAGCCACCGCCACCCCCTCCTGCGCTAATTGTACCCGCGTCTATAGAACAATTACATGCATAAGCGCTGAATGGCCGGAACGTTCCGTGCCCGACCAGTCAATGCCTTACAATGATGCTTATTGGCAGGGCAAAATGACTTGCTCCGCCAATCAGCGCCTTTCAACGATGCTAGCGGCGTGATGACGCTTCCGTTGTTGAAAGGCGCTGATCGGCGGGGCAAGTCATTCTGCCCTGCCATTCAGTGCCTTTCAACGACGCAAGCGGTGCGAGGATGTAATCACGCCACTTGCGTCATTCAGCCCCAGAAGATCTGCTCAGAAGAGAGCAGGTCTGCATTGCCACAGGATGGAGCGGGAACGGGATCATGTGAGTATCTCAAGTTTTTTTTTTTTGTAATAAAACTTTGAGCGCCATTATCTACAGGGGGGTTGTATCTACAGGGGGTCTATATGTGGAGCACTACCTACGGGTTGAGCTATATGTGTGATACTATATACATTATTAGTGAGGGACAATATGTGGAGCATTATCTATAGGGTTAGCTATATGTAGGGCACTATCTACAGGGGTGGAATACTATATACAGGGGGAGCTATATGTGAGACTGTCTACAGGGGTGGGCTATATGTGGAACACTATCTATAGGGGGAGCTATTTGTAGGGCACTATCTACAGGGGTGGGCTAAATGTGGGACACTATATACAGGGGTGGGTTACCTGTGGGCAATATTTACATGGTGCTATATAAAGGGCACTGTCTACAGGTGTGGGCTATATGTGGGACACTATCTACAGGGGAAGATATATGTGAGGCACTATCTACAGAGGTAGGCTATATGTGGAGCACTATCTATATGGGAGCTATATGTAGGTCAGCACGGTGGCTCAATGGTTAGCACTATTGCCTTGCAGCTCTGGAGTCCATATGTGGGCACTAA